>NC_072475.1:44972694-47472694 GCF_027574615.1 Eptesicus fuscus
GAAATCATCCAGATCTTCAATGTGAGTTGCCCCTTGTCTTTTTTTTTCTGATTTAGATTTTTGCCGTGTATACGCATATATGTAGTCTAACACAGACATTACACAAAGACTGCATTTCAAGCTTATGAACATGTCCTAATGTGTTTCAGCCCAACAAAGTAATTGTGGGCATATGCTGTATATATATATATATTCAGTCCATAAAGCCATTTAGGGTCTTTTGATATAAAAACTGTAATTGTGCTAATAGAAATAGTATCAATTAACAAATAATGTGGCATGGTATTATGTAGTTCAACCTTCCAATTTTTCCAGATGAAGAAAGACCTCTCCAGTTTAGAGGAGTTTTAATAAGAAATATCCACAACATTATAAAATCAATCAAAAGAGGAAAAGATATTCATTCTCATTCTTTCTGCAATATTAACATAGCATTTAAAACCTGGCTAAAGACTTGCTCCATGTAAACCAAGATAGCATCCCCAGGTCTCAGTCCCTTCTTTCTTCATTGAGAGTGTGGTTTCTACAGTAATGCATTCGTCTTAATATTTCTTGGTTAGACCACATTTCTGTAAAGACCTCCAGGTTTTTCACCTTTCCGATCAGTACAAGTGGCAGACACAAAAGAAGGAACAACTGTAAGTCCACCCCACACTTCCATGGCACCTGTACAAGATGAAGAGCAGGATTCAGAAAAAGAATAAGGCCCCACTCATGTCATGGTTGGGGCCATGTAAAGCAAATAAAACATGGCCTTGGCCATGGCCATTAACATGAGCATGACCAAAGCCCTGGGCACCAAAAGGGACATGGTCTTGGCCATGGACATCAAAGGGAACATGGCCTAGCACATAGACATAAATATGAGCATGATCATGGCCATGAAAAACATAAAAATAAGGAAAAAAGAATGGAAAGCACAATGATTGGAAAACAAGTTCTTCTGAAGATAGTACTACATCTGCACAGACACCAGAGAAGACAGAAGAACCAACATCCCTCCCTTCCCTAGCCCAGTCAGGTGTAGCAGTTGCCTTTCCTGAATTTTTGGACTTGGACCTCATTGCAGCTATGATGACTAATACACCGCCAATAGAGAATGATGATTCTTGGATCCCTGAAATCCAGAGAGAGCCAAATAGCCTTTCATTTAACCTGATACTGATTTCCCAGAAACTACTTCTCCCAAGTATCATAGATACCCGTGGAAGCCAGTTAATGGAATGAATCCAACTGTGGAAACAAAAGTATTTCATGATTTCGATCTCTCTGATGCTCTTTATTAATGTATGCAGCCATGGGTGTTTCTTTAATACTTCATCATCCCCTTTCACCATTGTTCACATACCTGATACAATGCACCAAAAACCATGAAGCTTCAAAACATCCTGGAGAGAAGTGGTGGGACTCCCTTTGGGGACACCATCAATTTCTATGGACAACACAAAAACAGTGTGCAGGATTCTAAATCCTTTCTGAATCTTCCTCACGAGTTTTCTTAACTAGCACAAAAAATCAACAAAAAATGTGCCTGGTGGCCTACTGCAATTTGCTTTTCTAATAACAAATATGTACCTTAGAATGGATGTCATCGACTTTCATACAAAGATTCTTGCCATTCTGAATAAACTGTGGCATCTGGTCCCTGAACACATATGAAAATAAGGAAGTCAAGAGACTGAATGCTAAACTTCTTAATAGAGCAAAAATAATAATAAAAGCCACCAGAGGTCAAAGAGGGACAACAAGAAAGAGAGACTGGCCCAAGGGAGAACAGGAGGAAATTAACTGACTTTCTGTTTCCAAAACAGGCTATTT
The DNA here is from genome assembly GCF_027574615.1 of Eptesicus fuscus. Classification (NCBI taxonomy): domain Eukaryota; kingdom Metazoa; phylum Chordata; class Mammalia; order Chiroptera; family Vespertilionidae; genus Eptesicus; species Eptesicus fuscus. The sequence goes on from NC_072475.1 coordinate 44,974,513, forward strand.
ATATCAAACTAGAGGCCTGGTGCATGGATTCATGCACTGGTGGGGTACCTCAGACTGGCCTGTGGGGATCAGGCTGAAACCAGCTCTCTGTCAACCCCCAAGGGGTCCCGGATTATGAGAGGGCACAGGCCAGGCCAAGGGACCCCACCGGTGCAAGATCAGGCTGGGGAGGGACTGTGGGAGGATTCCAGGGCATATCTTTCTGGTCTTACCCAGTCCTGATCAGCCAGACTCCAGCAACAAGCTAACGGATGGGTCGGAGCATCTGGCCCATGGTGGTCAGTGCATGTCATAGCGACGGTGGAACCGTTGAACAAACGGTCAAACACTTAGCATATTAGGCTTTTATTATATAGTATAGTTACTCCCACTTCACAAAAATATTCTGATAATTCTCTTTCAGAGTCAGACTGTTTCTCAGAAGTCAGTAATTCTATTTACTCATTAACCACTCTTTGCAATAAGTGTTTGAAATAGGAGTTTTCTGTTTGTCTATTTGTTGCTGAGGCTAGAATGAGCAATTCTCAGTTTTCAGCTGCTCAGATTTTAATGATAACAATGGAAAGCAGGAGTAGTGACATAGAAGGAAATTTTTTTTATAATTGACAAGGGAATATCATAAGATGTGATGCAAAATTTATTCAGAAATTTTATGAGGAAATGCCTCTCAATCTACACTTTATCATCAAAACATGTTTTGCTATGGCATTGAAAAGTTCTGATTTTTACAAAAAAATAACAATATGATTATTGTTAATTGCTTTAATGTGAGGGAAGCACACATTTCATAATCCTTGCTGTGTTTTGCCTAGAGAAACAGGACAGGGCTTTAAACAGCTACAGTCACTTGTGGATGCATGTGCCACTGCTACTTCAAGTTATTGGATGCAATTGAGCCTCTGAGTTTATATTCCATTTCAAATATTATCTGTACTTTTCAATAAAGAACCAATTATGTCAGGAAAAAGTCTCATCTTGTCAACTGGTTGCTTCACTCTTCTCTTGTTGAATGATAACATCATATTAACAGAATTTTACTATTCTCACAGAAACAACTAAGACCCTGCGTGTACAAGGGCCGGCCTTGGGAGGCAGAGGCAAAGCCAACATTGGAGAGTGAGGTCTCTTGGCTAGTGGCAGAATCTCCACGCCTGACACAATAGCCCCAGCAACCTGTCAGCAGCCCTGAATGGAAGGACAAGAAGATGGCATAGAATGTTAATAGAGAAGAATGCCATTTATCATTCTGGTTCTGTGTGAAATAAAGTCTGATCTTAATGTTCTCACTCCTGGTTAATTCACAGTAGTCTGTTTTCAGCCACTCCCATCCTGCAGCAAAGTCCAGTTGATCAGAGAGCATGCTCTACCATGGAGACTCATATTGCAATTCTGGACAGGCAGGGATCCCTTAAATGAGCCTTCCTAACACCAGGACTTCATCATAGGCTCTAAATCAAGAGTTTGTAGGTGAGGTTCTATAAGCAATCTAAGGAATCTCTCTACCTTCCCTTCGTCCTCTCTTTCCTTTTTCCCCCCTTTCTCTCACCTGATTTCCAGTTCAAAGTTAAGAGTCATTTGTCATGTTTTGTTATATATATATATTTTTTAAGATCTAGATAATTACCAAAAAGGAAAACAAAAAAAATTTCTTTGTTAATAGGATGCTTACCAACTTTTCACTAGCAAAAAATATCAAACCTCAAAAAAGTTTAAAGAAAATTTAAAATTGTCTTTCTTGTTTAAATAATGGTAATAATTAGAAATCTAATAGAGTAAAAAGTGATGAGAGAGTTTTAATTTTCTGTAATAGGTATTTACTGAATACCTATTGGAGCCATTTACCATACTAGACAGTTTCTGTTTGGTGTGTGACTTAGTCCTCACAACAACTCTGAGGTCCCCATGACCACCTTTCATTTACAATGAGGAAACTAGCTCCCAGTGCCCTGCTCAAGGTCACACAATTATTGCATCACAGAGCTGGCGTTCAGACTCAGACCTTTTGAACTTCATTACACCAAGTTACCATGAGGTGTTATTATCAATGTCAGCATTACAAAAAACACATTTCTGAATCTGAGATGATCATTATCTCAATACAAAAACCCTGATTAAATATCTTATTGTGTCTGACACTGTTCTGAGTACTGCTCAGGGAAAGCTATGACGGAGTCAATCACTGGCAATGGCCATTTACTGATTGCTTAGCACTAGGTACTGAAAAGAAGAGAAACAAGTGTTAAGAGACATAACTCCTGAAAGAATTTACAATCACATTGAGAAGTTATGACTAAAGCCTGTGGGGCTGACATTTAATCCACCCCATGATCATTTGTGGAACAGTAAGCAGACCTGTTGAATGGGATAGGAAGATATGGAAGAGATGGAAAGATGAAATTAAGTCCAACTGATATTTTGGATTTGAAGAAGGCATTAGAGAGCCTCTAATAGTTCTTGAGCTGAGACCTGCTGAAAGAGTGTATAAAACACATTATTCTGAAAACTCTGGAAAGCATTGATTAGAACAGTGATGGCGAACCTATGACACATGTGTCAGCACTGACACGCATAGCCATTTCTGATGACACACAGCCACTGAGGTGGCCGCATGCCAAGGATGAAACATTTGCTGCTCCGGAGGATGAAACATTTGCGACTAGAGTCTTGGAGTTAGAGTCTAACTCCAAGACTCTAGTCGCAAATGTTTCATCCTCCCCTATTAGACACTCTGTGCCGGAGGTCTGTAGGCCAAAACAACAGAAGTCCAGCACAGAGCGTCTAGTTCTGGGAGTTCCGGTTAAGCCAGGATCTTTGCCCTCACTTCCGCCGTCAGAGCAGGGAGCAGTGGAACGCAGCAAGGGACGCATCTCTGGGGGCCTGCCATTACCAGTAACCAAATAACAATTAACCACAGCAACCATTATCTACTGTTCTGGGGTGTCATGGATTTCTAACCCATCATTACTGAGATAAGTGAAGGGGAGGCTGGGAGAGGCGAGGGTTTGTGGCGTGCTATGGGTGCCGTTTCCCGCCATTAGAAATAGCGGCAGCCATTTTAATTCACATAAGGAACACCATCTTTTTTTTTTTTTAATTATTTTATTGATTAAGGTATCACATATTTGTCATCAACCCCCTCCCCCGTTCCCTTCCCAACCCCCCACACACATGCCCCCTTCCCCCTGTTGTCCGTGATCACTGGTTAGGCTCATATGCAAGCACACAAGTCCTTTGGTTCATCTATCTCCCTTGTCCCCACCCTCCCCTACCTTCCCTCTGAGGTCTGACAGTCTGATCAATGCTGTTCTTATTCTTCAGTCTATGTTGTTCATCTTTTCCCCTAGATGAGTGACTTCATGTGATACTAGGAATACACTTATAGGAACCAAAAATGAGACAAGCAATAATAGTTATGCTGAGAGGCAAATGAATCAGTCTATAGTGAGTTTCTTTCTGGGCCAACAGTTCTTTTGAGTCCCAGTTTCTATGTCCAACAGTTGTTTATGTGTTCATAACAGCGATGATATTTCAGTTCTGGATGGTGGACAAATGGTGGTATTGCAGGTCCGACCCTCTCTGGTTTGGTCCTGGGCAATCTACAGTGACGCATATCTGCTGACTGCTAGTATGGCAAGGCATCGTCAGCGTCTTCCATCTCTGGACTGTTTCTCTTCTGACTTCATGGCTGGAGCACTCCTGTCAATTCCTCTCTGTTGCAGGAATCCACATGTCTCGGAGTTGTTTTCTGAAAATATACAAACATATTCTCGACCAAAAGTTAATAAAGGAATCTTTTCTATAAATTTGACTTGTGATCCTTTTTCATTTTTTTGCCCAAATGATTTTCCTTTGGCTTGTTTTGACACCATGTATGTTTTACCTGGGTGACTTGCTGTTAGCATTACAAATGAAAGTTAATTTTCTAAAGTAAAAATTTTCTAGCGGCGGGGGGGAAAGATGGCAACCGGCAGGAAGGTAGGGAGAGAGAGAGTGTGAGTGAGGAACCCATAGAGAATAGTGTAGACGTGTGTGGTGTGTGTGTATGAGCTAGGGTCAGTTAGATTCTGCACGTCTTCCAAGGGGCTGCCTAACCGGGCAGTCCTAGACTGCGGAGCCCCGCGCACAAAGCGGACACATCTCCGAGGTTGGTGCGGACGCGGAGACCACGCCATCTTGAGAAACAGAGCTGCCTGAGACTCAGATCCTGGCTTCTGACACAAACCAGGACCCTGCAGCCACCGGGGATAGAGAACTGCTATCACAGCTTCAGACCAACAAACAACAAGAATCCAGACTTCCCGGCAGAATTCCATGAGTCAAAGAGCCTATCCCCCTCCCCACAGGCGCGCAGACAGCGCCATAGTAACTGATAGATCTGCCTCTCGCCCAGGCCGCAGAGCTTTGCGCAGGGACTCGCTCCCCCTCAGGGAATTTGGCGCACGCAGGACAGAATCAGCTCCTTGTTGGGGAAATCTGTCAGTGTGCACAGAGGGCTCCCCTTCGGAGAATTTGGGGGAATTTGGCTTGCGGGTCACAGCTCCCCCTTCGGGGAATCTTAGTGCTCGCACAGAGGGGCTTTCCCTTTGGGGAATTTGGCGCACAGGACAGACTCCGCCCCCCTTCCGGGACTCCTGTAGAGTGCACGGAGCCAGCTCACCTTTAGGAAATTAAGAGTGTGCGCCCTAGCCGGTTTGGCTCAGTAGAGAGAGCACACACAGGACGCAGCTCCACTTCAGGGAATTTGGCACGCCGGACACAGCTGCCTGGGATCCCTGACTCACAGCGCATTCACACTAAGAGCCAGCGACCCCAATTGTTGGTGCATGCACACACAGGGACCCTGATTCTCAACGAGAAACCGCACAAGGCAACAGAGACTCTGACACTCGAGTCTTGGTGCAGACACAGGGAAATTCTGACTCCTGGCACATGCTAAGGATCTCATTTTCGGCACATACCAACAGTGTGGTGCAGACAGGGCCCCTGATTCTAAGTGTGCACACAAGACCACACGGAACACTGGGGACACTGACCCTGGGCAAGTCTGGTTCCCACCAACCAAAGGCAGCCACACGTCCTAGTGTCAGAGCACTTCAGTGAAACTCGGGTGGAGCGAAGTCCCCACAGCACATGGCCCAGGTCCACGCAAACGGAAGCTTGAGCTTTCTGGTGATAGCCAGAATGGGGAAACGAAATAACTCACAGAGGAAAGAAAATGTGGAGTCGCCAAGAAAGGAAATCAGTGAAACTGAAGCTTGCAACATGACCGAAAAGGGGTTTAGAGTAATGGTCGTGGAATTTATACATCGGATGGATGAGAAAATCAACAACTTATGCAAGAATCAGGAAGAAATGAAAAGTGATATAGCTACAATCAAAAACACCATGGAAAGTTTCAACAGTAGACTACAAGAAGCAGAGGACCGAATTAGTGAGTTAGAAGATCAGGTACAGAAACAAGCTCAATCTGAACAGCAATTGGAGAAAAGAATTAAAAAGCAGGAGGAAAGCCTAAGGGAGCTTCGGGACAACATGAAACGAAGTAACATGCGTATAATAGGGCAGCCAGAAGGACAAGAAGAGAAGCAGGGATTAGAAAATCTATTTGAAGAAATAATGACAGAAAACTTCCCGGATATGGGAAAGATAAAAGTTACGCAAGTACAGAGAGTCCCAAGCAGGATCAACCCCAAAAGACCCACACCAAGACATGTCATAATTTCAATGGCAAATATAAATGATAAAGAGAGAATCTTAAAGGCGGCAAGAGAGAGACAGCGAGTTACCTACAAAGGAACACCCATCAGATTGTCAAATGATTACTCAACAGAAACACAACAAGCTAGAAGTGAATGGAAGGAGGTATACAAAGTGTTGCAAAGCAAAGGACTGAATCCAAGAATACTATATCCAGCAAGACTATCAATCAAAATTGAAGGGGAAATCAGGAGCTTTGCAGATAAAAAAAGGCTCAAGGAGTTTATCACCACCAAACCAGCAATGCAAGAATTGCTAAAGGGAATACTGTAAAAAGAAGAAATAAACAGGTAAGAAGGAATATGGACACAAAAATAGATATGACTACAAACAAATACCTTTCAGTAATATCTTTAAATGTAAATGGACTAAATGCTCCAATCAAAAGATATCGAGTAGCTGAATGGATAAAAAAACACGATCCATATATATGCTGTCTACAAGAGACCCACCTCAGAACAAGAGACTCACACAGATTGAAAGTGAAGGGATGGAAAAATATCTTTCAGGCAAATGGAAATGAAAAAAAAGCTGGGGTAGCAATACTTATATCTGACAAAATAGACCTCAAAGTAAATGCCATAACAAGAGATAAAGAAGGCCACTTCATAATACTAAAGGGAGAAATCCAACAAGAAGAAATAATTCTGGTAAACATATATGCTCCCAATATAGGAGCACCCAAATACATAAAAAAACTCCTGGAGGATTTCAAGGGAGAGATTAATAGCAATACAATCATAGTAGGAGATTTTAATACCCCACTATCACCACTGGACAAATCCTCTAAACAAAAAATCAGCAAAGAAACAGCAATCCTAAATGAATCACTAGACCAGATGGAATTAATTGACATCTTCAGAACATTTCACCCCAAAGCCACAGAATATACATTCTTCTCAAGTGCACATGGGTCATTTTCAAAGATAGACCATATGCTGGGTCACAGGCAAAGTCTCTTCAAATTCAAGAAGATAGAAATTATATCAAGCGTCTTCTCAGATCAGAGTGGCATAAAACTGGAAATCAACTACAATAAATACAATCCACAGAAATCAAACACATGGAGACTAAACAGCATGCTATTAAACCATGACTGGGTCACCAGAGAGATCAAGGAAGAAATAAAAAACATCATGGCAACAAATGACAATGAAAACACAACAATCCAAAATCTATGGGACACAGCGAAAGCAGTCTTGAGAGGGAAGTTCATAGCTCTACAAGCCTATTGCAAAAAACAAGAAACAATGATAATAAATTACTTAACCCTACAACTCAAAGAGCTAGAAAAAGAGCAGCAAGAAAAGCCCAGTGTAACCAGAAGGAAGGAAATAACAAAGATCAGAGCGGAGATAAATGACATAGAGACCAAAGAAACAATACAAAAGATCAACAAAACCAAGAGCTGGTTCTTTGAAAGGATAAACAAGATTGATGGACCTCTAGCCAGGCTCACCAAGAAGCAAAGAGAGAGGACCCAAATAAACAAAATCAGAAATGAAAGAGGTGAAATAACAACAGACCCCGCTGAGATACAAAGGATTGTTACAAAATACTATGAACAACTCTATTCCAACAAACTGGACAACCTGGAGGAAATGGACATATTCCTAGAAAAATATAACCTTCCAAAAATCAATCAAGAAGAATCTAAAGAGCTCAATAGGCCAATAACTATGGACGAAATTGAAGCAGTCATCAAAAAGCTCCCGGCAAACAAAAGCCAGGGGCCTGATGGCTTCACAGGAGAGTTTTACCAAACATTCAAGGAAGAACTAAAACCTATCCTCCTCAGACTATTCCAAAAAATTCAAAAAGAAGGAACACTTCCAAACTCCTTCTATGAAGCCAGCATCACCCTAATACCAAAACCAGATAAAGACAACACAATGAAAGAGAATTACAGACCAATATCCCTCATGAACATAGATGCCAAAATCCTCAACAAAATTCTAGCAAATCGGCTCCAGCAGTACATCAGAAAGATCATACACCATGACCAAGTAGGATTTATCCCAGGAATGCAAGGATGGTACAATATCCGCAAATCAATAAATGTGATACATCACATAAACAAATTGAGAGATAAAAATCACATAGTCATATCAATTGATGCAGAAAAAGCATTTGACAAAATCCAACACCCTTTCTTGATAAAAACTCTCAACAAGGTGGGAATAGAAGGCTCATACCTCAACATCATAAAAGCTATATATGATAAACCCACAGCAAACATCATACTCAATGGACAAAAACTAAAAACATTTCCCCTAAGAACAGGAACAAGACAGGGATGCCCACTCTCACCACTCCTGTTTGACATAGTACTGGAAGTATTAGCCATTGCAATTAGACAAGAAGAAGAAATAAAAGGCATCCAAATTGGAAAAGAACAAGTAAAGCTGTCTTTATTTGCAGACGACATGATATTGTACATAAAAAATCCGAAAGACTCCGTCAAAAAACTAATAGACTTAATAAATGAATTTGGCAATGTAGCAGGATACAAAATTAACGCCAAGAAATCTATAGCCTTTCTATACACCAATAGTGAACTTACAGACAGAGAGACTAAAAAGGCAATCCTATTTACCATCGCACCAAAAAAATTAAGATACCTAGGAATAAACTTAACTAAGGAGGTAAAAGACCTATACACGGAAAACTACAGGACACTGAAAAAAGAGATAGAGGAAGACGTAAACAGATGGAAGAACATACCATGTTCATGGATTGGTAGAATCAACATCATTAAAATGTCCATACTACCCAAAGCAATCTATAGATTCAATGCACTCCCCATTAAAATACCAATGGCATATTTCACAGACCTTGAAAGAACTCTCTAAAAATTCATCTGGAATAAAAAAAGTCCCCGAATAGCCACAGCAATCCTGAGAAAGAAGAATAAAGTTGGAGGGATCTCAATACCAGATTTCAAGCTGTATTACAAAGCCACTGTTCTCAAAACAGCCTGGTACTGGCACAAGAACAGACATATAGATCAGTGGAACAGAATAGAGAATCCAGATATTGACCCAAACCACTATGCTCAATTAATATTTGACAAAGGAGGCATGAACATACAATGGAGTCAAGACAGTCTCTTCAATAAATGGTGTTGGGAAAATTGGACAGATACATGCAAAAAAATGAAGCTTGATCACCAACTTATGCCATACACAAAAATAAACTCAAAATGGATACAGGACTTACACATAAGACGGGAAACCATAAAAATACTAGAGCAATCCACAGGCAGCAAAATCTCAGACATATGCCAAAAGAAATTCTTCATTGACACTGCCCCTAGGGCAATGGAAGCTAAAGAGAAAATTAACAAATGGGACTACATCAAAATAAAAAGCTTTTTCACAGCAAAAGAAACCATCAACAAAACAACAAGAAGGCCTACTGCATGGGAGAACATATTTGCAAATGGCATCACTGATAAAGGTTTGATCTCCAACATCTACAGGCAGCTTATACAGCTTAATAAAAGGAAGATAAATGATCCAATAAAAAAATGGGCAACAGACCTAAATAGAATCTTTTCAAAAGAAGACAGAAGGAAGGCCAAGAGACACATGAAAACATGCTCAACGTCACTAATTATCCGAGAGATGCAAATCAAAACAACAATGCGATACCATCTCACACCTGTCAGAATGGCTATCATCAACAAATCAACAAACGACAAGTGTTGGCGAGGATGCGGAGAAAAAGGAACCTTCGTGCACTGCTGGTGGGAATGCAGACTGGTGCAGCCAATGTGGAGAACAGTATGGAGTTTCCTCAAAAAACTGAAAATGGAACTCCCATTTGACCCAGTAATCCCACTCCTGGGAATATATACGAAGAAACTAGAAACACCAATCAGAAAGGATATATGCACCCCTATGTTCATAGCAGCACAATTCACCATAGCTAAGATTTGGAAACAGCCTAGTGCCCATCAGCAGATGACTGGATCAGAAAACTGGGGTACATCTACACAATGGAATACTATGCTGCCATAAAAAAGAAGGAATTCTCATCATTTGAAGCAACCTGGATGGAAATGGAGAACATTGTGTTAAGTGATATAAGCCAGTCAATGAAAGAAAAATACCACATGATCTCACTCATTTATGGGTAATAAAGAACATTATAAACTTGAACAAAAAGATAGATACAGAGACAGTAAAGCATCAAACAGACTGTCAAATTACAGGGGGAAAGTTAGGGAGATAGGAGAGCAATCAAAGGACTTGTATGCATGCATATAAGCATAACCAACGGATGCAAAACTCTGGGGGTGAGGGCATATATGGGAGTGGGGTGGGGGGTGGCAATGGTAAGATATGTACACATATAATACCTTAATAAATAAATAAAAAAATAACGAAAAAAAATTTTTCTAGATGTAATTTATTCGCAGGATATTTTTCCTTGCATGATATTCTTCTACTATCCCCCCTTTTTTGGTTTAAATATTGTGAGGTTTTTAGAAATTTTATGCTGTAATCTTGATAGCTTTTAAATTTTACTTTTTTGCACTAAAATGTGACTGCTTTAGGTTCATTATATGTTATGCAATTTTACCATGAGATGAACTACCAATAAAAATTTTAGTTAACACTTTAGGAACAGCTTTTTTGTCCAGTACAATTGATTTTGCTAGAGTATTTGCTTATTTTGGTTGGCCAATTTAAATTAGTCTGAAAACTTGACTACTATTTTACTGTCAAATTTAATACTCTAACAACCATCTTGTTTTATCCTGTAATTATTAGTGGAGAGGATTATTTGCCTTCTTGAGTAGGCCCTGAGCATTCCTGGTGCTAGGCTGGATTTAGATATCCTAGACCCCAGTTTCCTGGATCATGGGTGCAAGACATCTCCATCAAGTCTTGTTGCAGTGAGAGGGCATCTGCTGTCGGCCAAGTCTCTGTTACCTGGGTCCTGATTTGAGCTGGGCATGTGAAGCTGAGCATCCATGGGGACAGGAGATCTCCTTCAGCAGGGGTGAGGGTTCAGGCCCCTGCAAACTTGGGGGGGTGAAGGTCTGTGCCCCACCTCTGTTGACCCCCAAGTTCTCTCCTGATGGCCCCTATGCGACTGTGCCTGTCTTAGGTTGTAAGGAACACCATCTTGCTCCATAGTGCTGACTCCATTTCACCACAATTACTGTTGTGCATCCTTATTAACCCCTATTTCTGTTTATTAACCCTGCCCTTTCCTAAAAGTCGGTTATATGCACCATTTTGTGGTTAGTTAGGCTAGTTAACCTCTAATGGCCTGCAGGCCTAACAAGCTACCTATAATTCTATCTTCTGTCACTGCCCCCCTGATGGAGAACCCAAAAAATAAAAAAACTAAGGTTAAGTAAAGGAAGTGGTAGTAGCAGTGGCCGACCCTTTCAAGAGACATGGACCGAGATATATGGCTTTATAGAAAAAAATGGCAGATCATTTTGCGTTCTATGTACTGAAACGGTAGTAAGCAGAATGTGGAATATAAATAGACATTTTGAAACTAATCATTCCCAGCTCTTGGAAAAAAGTGAGGATCAAAGGAAGGAATACATTTCCAGGCAGCTACACCTTTATAAGAGCCAATCTAATTCCATCCTTAAATTTATGAAAGCCTCTACAAATTTAACATCTGAAAGTTTGAGCATTGCTCACTCTATAGCTCAGCATGGAAAAGGGCTCAGTGAGGGAGAATTTATTAAAGAAACTCTACTAAGATGTGCACCAGTTCTATTTCACGATATGCAGAATAAAGATGCAATTATTAAGCGAATATCTGAGTTACCACTCAGTACAAATATCATAAAAGACCGAATAATGACACTGAACACAAACATACAACATCAACTAAAGAGAGACATAAGGAAGTGTAAATATTTTTCGATCTCTCTTGATGAAACTACTGATGTCACATCACATGCTCAGTTGGCCATTATTGGTCGATATTCTTATGGACTCACAATGACAGAAGAGTTGATAAAGTTAGTATCAGTGTCAACAAGTAAATCAGGAAGCGAAATATGTAAGGTTGTTATACAAATATTTCGTGACCTAAACATTGATATCTTTAAAGTTGTGTCAGTGATGACAGATGGGGCACCAAATATGGTGGTGAAAAAAGTCGGATTTGTCCAATTGTTTACAGAAGCTATTGGACATCCGATTGTGCCTTTTCATTGTATTATCCATCAGGAGGCTTTATGTGCCAAGGCAGGATTCACTGACTTAAATGACTTAATGTCAGTTGTTACAAAAATAGTTAATTTAATAGCTGCTCGCCCCCTTCACAAGCGAAAATTTTCGGCACTTTTACTGGAGGTTGATTCCACCTACAGTGGACTGCTGATGTACAATAATGTAAGATGGCTGAGCTGAGGCAAAGTTCTTGAGCACTTTTTGGAGTGCTTTGAAGAAATTAAGGTATTTCTTGACGATAAAGATCTGGGAAACTTTCCTCAGCTTAATGATGATAAGTGGGTCAACACCCTGATGTTTTTTACAGATCTCTCTGTTCATATTAATGAACTGAACTTAAAATTACAAGGTTTGGGCAAAAGTATTGACGTTATGTTTGGATACATAAAAGCTTTTGAAAGTAAAGTTAACATTTTCAAGCGAGATGTAGAAACTAAAACTTATAAGTATTTTCCTCGAGTAGCAAAGTATTTTGAGAAGGCCAGTGCAGCTGTACAAAATGAAATGGAACTCTTGCATATGAAGTACCAGCATGTTTTAGACTCATTACTTGACCAGTTTAGTGATAGATTTAGTCAATTTAGAAGTCTAGAACAGACCATGAAAATAATTAAGTATCCTGATGTAGTAGTCTACAATGGTTTGGAATTAAATGGTTTCCAATGGATGCAAATTGATGATTTGGAGATGCAACTTGCAGAATTTCAAGACAGTATCTTGGCTCAGGTGTTTGTCGACTTGAGGTCAAAGCTTGAGAATCTGGAAAGGTGCCGCTTGGAGAATCAAGAGGAGTGCCACTACGAACAGGAAATTTGGAGTGCCTGGAACCGACTACCAGACACTTTTAGCACCCTGAAAAATATAGCAATGGCTTTACTCACAATTTTTCCCTCTACATACTTTTGTGAGGCCTTATTCTCAGCGTTAAATAATATCAAAACCAACAAAAGAAACAGATTGACAGATGAAGTTAGTAGCGCTTGCTTGGGCCTGAAGTGTACAAAATACCAACCTTCAATTGAAGATTTAGCCAATGAAATTCAGCAACAAAAAAGTCACTAATAGACAGATTAGTTAAAGAATTCCCCCTCCCCCTCACTTATCTTAGTTCACGGCACCCCACACAAGCTAAATAATATCAAGACCAACAAGAGAAACCGACTGATGGATGAACAAAGAAGTCACTAAGCAGGTAAGTTAAATATTTAGTTTTTGGTTTATTAAATACAATTATATATAACAATTACACATTTATGTTATTTAAACTATAAATATCATGAAATAATGTTTTTTCCTCAAAGTGACACACTACCTGAGTTATGCTCAGTTTTTTTATGAAGTTTGACACACCAAGCTCAAAAGGTTGCCCATCACTGACCTAGGCAGTGCTTGGGAGCCACTGAGAGCCCCCAAGGGTGTGATTATGCACAGACAAGGGTGCGCGGTCCTGCAGTAGTAATTCTGAACTCCCTTTTCCCTAAATAACTGCCCACGGACACCCCGGCTGTGTAACTTCAGTGCCAGGGCCCCTCAGAGTGCATCAGAGCTCTGCGCTGGCAAACGTACCACCAGTTTGCGTGTGCACTTCCAAAGGGCAGGCACTTCCAAAGTTCGCACACGCACTTCCAAAGCCTGCAAACTCACAGCCACAGACAAGGGAAGGCACCTTGAGCCCATATATCCACAGGGTCCTCTGGGGAGCTGCTTTGACCCCCTGCTGGGTGTGATTCTGTACAGACAAGGACGCGCTACCCCACAGCAGAAACTCTGAACTCCTTTCTCCTGAATAACTTCCCACATACACCCTAGCTGTTTAATTTCAGTGCCATGGCCCCTCAAAGCGTGTCAAAGCTCTGCGCAGGCAAACGCACCACCAGTTCATGCATGCATTCCCAAAGGGCAGGCACTTCCAAAGTTCAGGTGCGCACTTCCAAAGCCCATCTATCCACAGGACACTTGTGGGAGTTACTGTGAGTCCTGGCTGGGTGTGATCTTGGACAAACAGGGACGCACTGCCCCTGGCAGTAGAAATTCTGAATTCCCTCATCCTGAACACCTGCAAAGACACTGCAGCAGTGTAACTTCAGTGCCAGGGCCCCTCAAAGTGTGTCAGAGGTCAGTGCCAGCATTTCCAAAGGGCAGGCAGCCTGAGCCCATCTACACACAGGGCGCTAGTGGGAGCCACTGTGAGCTCTCCCAACAGACAGTTCCTGAGTGCCACTGTGAGTCCCCGCTGGACACGCGTGATTTCAACTAAAGGTGCAAGACAGCAAAAATTGGGACACTCCCCTCCATAGCTGCTGACGTCTAGACACTGCAGTTGTGCCTCTCAAGCTTGCAGGCCTACATCAAGAGAACCCGATTAGCTCAAGTAGGGAGCTACACTAGATTACCAAGCCCAGGAGAATGAGAGATTACACCAGTAGCACCATCCCCAAAAGAACCTGGATAGCAAAGCAAGTGGATCTACAACTAAAACATTACAGGAAAACATGGGAAGACAAAAAAGCAATCCCCAAAGGAAAGAAAAAGAGGAATCATGAGAAAGGGAGTTAAATGAAATTGAGGCTAGCAGCTTATCAGAGAAAGAATTCAGAGTAATGGTTATAAGGATGTGTAAACGGCTGGATGACAAATATACACAACTCAATGAGAATTATAAGGAGCTGAATGAGAATGTCGCCAACATAAAAAGGAATGCAGAGGAGATAAAGAATGACATAGCTGCAATAAAGAACACAATGGAAGTCTTAAACAGTAGACTAGAAGAGGCTGAGGACTGCATTAGCGAATTATAAAACAAAGTTGGAAAAAACTCACAAACACAGCAGAAACGGGAAAGAAGACTTAAAAAGCAAGAGGAGAGCCTAAGGGAGCTTTGGGACAACACAAAATGAAACAATATTCGCTTAATAGGGATACCAGAAGGAGAGGAAGAGAAGCAAGGAATAGAAAACCTGTTTGAAGAAATAATGACAGAAAACTTTCCTGATATTGGCAAGAAAAAAATCATGCAAGTCCAAGAAGTACATAGAGTCCCAAACAAGTTGAACCCCAAAAGACCGACACCAAGACACATCATAATTAAAGTGGCGAATACCAATGACAAAGTAAGAATCTTAAAGGCTGCTAGAGAGAGACAGAAAGTTACTTACAAGAGATCTCCTACTGGAATATCAACTGATTTCTCAAAAGAAACACACCAGGCCAGAAGGGAATGGAATGAAATATACAAAGTGATGCAAAGCAAGGGTCTGAACCCAAGAATACTATACCCAGCAAGGCTATCATTCAAAATTGAAGGTGGAATCAGGAGGTTCACAGACAAAAAAGGGCTAAGAGAGTTTATCACTACCAAGCCAGCAATGCAAGAAATGCTCAAGGGACTGCTGTAAAAAGAAGAAAGAGAAAGGCAAAAAGAAACACAAACACTAAGGAAAAAATATGACAACAAACATGTACTTGTCAATAATAACATTAAACATAAATGGATTAAATGAACCAATCAAAAGACATAGGGTAGCTGAATGGATAAGAAAACATGACCCATATATTTGCTGTCTACAAGAGACCCACCTCGGAGCAAAAGATTGACACAGACTGAGAGTGAAGGGATGGAAAAAAAATTTTTCAGGCAAATGGAAATGAGAAAAAAGCTGGGGTTGCGATACTTATTGCTGATAAAATACACCTCAAAGTAAAGACCATAATAAGAGATAAGGACAGCCACTACATAATACTAAAGTGAGCAATTCAACAAGAAGATATAACTCTGGTAAACATATATGCACCCAATGCAGGAGCACTCAAATACATAAAAAATCTCCTGGAAGATATCAAGGGAGAGATCGACAACAATACAATCATAGTAGGGGACTTTAATACACCACTGACATCACTGGATAAATCCTCTAGACAAAAAATCAGCAAAGAAACAGCAATTCTAAATGACACACCAGATCAGATGGACCTAATTGACATCTTCAGAGCATATCCCTCCAAAGCCACAGAATATATGTTCTTCTCAAGTGCACATGGGACATTTTAAAAAATAGACCACATATTGGGTCACAAGCAAAGTCTCCCCAAATTCAAAAAGATTGAAATCCTATCAAGCATTTTCTCAGACCACAATGGCATAATATTAGAAATAAACTAGAATAAAAACATTCCAAAAAACAAAACACTTGGAAGCTGAATAGCATGCTACTAAACAATGATTGGGTTATCAATGAGATCAAAGAAGAAATTAAAAACATTCTGGAGACTAATGACAATAATAACACAACATTGCAAATCTTATGGAACACAATGTAAGCAGTCATGAGAGGCAAGTTTATAACTCTACAGGCCTACCACACAAAAAAACAAGAAAAAATGGTAATAAATCATCTAACTCAACAACTCAAAGAATTACAAAGAGAGCAACAAGAAAAGCCCACAGTGAGCAGAAGAAAGGAAATAATAAATATCAGAGCAGAAATGAATGACATAGAGACCAAAAAAACAATACAAAAGATCAACAAAAGCAAGAGCTGGTTCTTCGAAAGGATAAACAAGATTGATGAACCTCTAGCCAGGCTCACCAAGAAGCAAAGAGAGAGGACCCAAATAAACAAAATCAGAAATGAAAGTGGTGAAATAACAACAAACCCCACCAAAATACAAAAGATTGTTAACCTTTTGCACTCGGATGTCGAGTGTGACTCGACACGGTTAGCATCAGTAGCAGGAAAAAAGCAAGCGAGTGCAAAGTGTTAAAAAATACTATGAACAACTCTATTCTAACAAACTAGACACCCTGGAGGAAATGGACACATTCCTAGAAAAATACAACCTTCCAAAACTTACTCAGGAAGATTCTAAACATCTCAATAGGCTGATAACTATGGAAGAAATTGGAACAGTCATCAAAAAGCTTCCAGCAAACAAAAGCCTGGGGCCAGACGGCTTCACAGGGGAATTTTACCAAACATTCAAGGAAAAACTAAAACCTATCCTCCTCAGACTATTCCAAAAAATTCAAGAGGAAGGAACACTTCCAAGCTCCTTCTATGAAGCCAGCATCACCCTAATACCAAAACCAGATAAAGACAACACAATGAAAGAGAATACAGACCAATGTCCCTCATGAACATAGATGCCAAAATCCTCAACAAAATTCTAGGAAATCGGATCCAGCAGTACATCAGAAAGATCATATACCATGACCAAGTAGGATTTAACCCAGGGATGCAAGGATGGTACAATATGCACCAATCAATAAATGTGATACATCACATAAACAAATTGAGAGATAACAATCACATAGTCATATCAATTAATGCAGAAAAAGCATTTGACAAAATCCAACACTCTTTCTTGATAAAAATTCTCAGCAAGGTGGGAATAGAAGGACCATACCTTAACATAATAAAAGCCATATATGACAAACCTATAGCCAACCTATAAAAAAGGTTACATCATACTCAATGTGCAAAAACTAAAACAATTTCCCCTAAGAACAGGGACAATATGGGGATGCCCACTCTCACCACTCCTGTTCAACATAGTGCTGGAAGTACTAGCCATTGCGATCAGACAAGAAGAAGAAATAAAAGACATCCAAATTGGAAAAGAAGAAGTAAAACTGTCCTTATTCGCAGTTGACATGATACTGTATACAAAAAACCCTAAAGACTCCATCAAAAAATTATTAGACTTAATAAATGAATTTGGCATTGTAGCAGGATACAAAATTAATGCCAAGAAATCTATAGCATTTCTATACACCAATAGTGAACTTACAGAAAGAGAGACTAAAAAAGCAATCCCATTTACCATCGCACCAAAAAAATGAGATACCTAGGAATAAACTTAACTAGGGAAGTAAAAGACCTATATGTGGAAAACTACACAACACTGAAAAAAGAGACAGAGGAAGACATAAACAGATGAAAGACCATACCATGTTCATGGATTGGTAGAATCAACATAATCAAAATGTCCATACTACCCAAAGCAAACTATAAATTCAATGCACTTCTCATTAAAATACCAATGGCATATTTAACAGACCTAGAACGAACTCCCCAAAAATTCATCTGGAATAAAAAAAGACCCAGAATAGCTGCAGCAATCCTGAGAAAGAAGAACAAAGTAGGTGGGATCTCAATACCAGATTTTAAGCTGTATTACAAAGCCTCTGTTCTTAAAACAGCCTGCTACTTGCACAAGAACAGACACATAGATCAATGGAATAGAATAGAGAACCCAGAAATTGACTCAAACCACTATGCCCAATTAATATTTGACAAAGGAGGCATGAACATACAATGGAGTCAAGACAGTCTCTTCAACAAATGGTATTGGGAAAATTGGACAGATACATGCAAAAAAATGAAACTAGATCACCAACTTTCACCATACACAAAAATAAACTCAAAATGGATAAAGGACTTAAATATAAGACTGGAATCCATAAAAATACAAGAGGAATCCACAGGCAGGAAAATCTCAGACATTTGCCGAAAGAACTTCTTCACTGATACTGCTCCTAGGGCAATGGAAGCTAAAGAGAAAATAAACAAATGGGACTACATAAAAATAAAAAGCTTTTGCACAGCAAAGGAAACCATCAATAAAACAACAAGAAAGCCCACTGCATGGGAGAACATATTTGCCAATGATATCAACGATAAGGGTTTAATCTCCAACACTTACAGAGAACTCATACAACTTAACAAAAAGAAGATAAACAACCCAAACAAAAAATAGGCAACTAATCTAAATAGACACTTTTTGAAAGAAGACAGAAGGAAGGCCAAGAGACATATGATAACCTGCTCAAAGTCACTAATCATCAGAGAGATGCAAATCAAAACAACAATGCGGTACCATCTCACACCTATCAGAATGGCTATCATCAACAAATCAACAAACAATAAGTGTTGGCAAGGATGCAGAGAAAAAGGAACTCTTTTGCACTGCTGGTGGGAATGCAAACTGGTACAGCCACTGTGGAGAACAGTTTGGAGTTTCCTCAAAAAACTAAAAATGGAACTCCCATTTGACCCAGTGATCCCACTCCTAGGAATATATCCCAAGAAACTAGAAACATGAATCAGAAAGGATATATGTACCCTTATGTTCATAGCAGCACAATTCACCATAGCTAAGATTTGGAAACAGTCCAAATGCTCATCAGCAGATGAGTGGATTAAAAAACTGTGGTATATCTACACAATGGAATACTTTGCTGCGGTAAAAAGTAGGAGCTCCTACCATTTGCAACAACATGGATGGAGATAGAGATCATTATGCTAAGTGAAATAAGCCAGGCAGAGAAAGATAAATATCACATGATCTCACTCATTTGGGGAATATAATGGACAGCATAGACTGATGAACAAGAACAGATCCAGAGACTGAGAAACGTTGATCAGAACCTCAAACCTCAGGGAAGGAGGGGGACAGTGGGAGAAAGGGAGAGAGATCAACCAAAGGACTTGTGTACATGCAATGAGCCTAATCAATGGACACAGACAACAGGGGGGTGGGGCACGAATTGGGGATGGGGGGTAATGGGGGAATAAGGACACATATAAAAAAAATAATCATCATCATAAAAGTAAAAAAATTAAAAAAATATATAAAAGAAATTGTGAGGTAACCACAGCCCCAAGGATGCCTGAGAACATCTTTCTTGCCATGCTAGCAGTCATCAGCTGTATGGTAATATTACCTGGGGCAAATGGGGAAGTATTTTGGACTTATGTTCCTGACCTTTCATGGGTAAGAGCCCTTACATGGTCTGATCCCCCTCCTAATGTAGTCACCAATAATACCAAACACCTTGGTCATCCAAGAGGACCATGGGTGGGGCAAGGAAGTATAATTACACAGGGGTCTCCACCCAGTTTCCCTTTTGTATGACACAAAATCAAACCATTGCTCCTTTGTATGTAAAATCAAAGAGAGGTTTTTGGCTTTTGTGGACACCAAAGGAAGGGACTATCACTACTTGCTCCTGGGAGAGGTGTAGAAAATGTAACTAAGACCTTGTCTATACAAAAAAAAATTGACAGCCAGTTTGAAATGGAATTGTCATGGCCTAGAGCAAAGAATATCCTTACATGATATTATTCTACAATGTCATTATAATTTTTCCCAGATTTGTGTTACCCCCATTACCTATAATAGTAACTCGCACCCTTGGGTATCAATAAAAAATCATCTTTTTGGTGCTTGGAGACAAAGGTAACACATCTCTAGATAGTTTAGAATTACAACAGCATAATGTACAATTATCCCAAACAAACTTACAAACTAATTCTTAGAATGTCTGGCAGCAATTTCAAAAGGACATGAAAGGATTGAATCCCTTCCACGGTGTAGAGGGCCCACTGGGAAGGCACCTGAGCATTCTATATTGGCCCTTCTTGACCTTTTGGACAAGAGGGACCCTCTTCTCACAATCTAATTGTCCACAGCTGTTGCCTGAGCTTTCTGTTCATACCGAGGTTGAAGCCTCGTGATGGCTGATACCATGGATCTGTCTCTCGCCCAGTGGAGTGAGCTGGGCCCTCCCTGGAGAAGAAACCTGGGTTTCACAAGATATGTGATCAGTGCTGGGGCCCTGCCAGCAGGCGAGTGGATCCCAAGACAGGTGCTGGGCGTGGAGGCCATGGGGGCATAGGCTGCCAAGGAGACAGAACTGAACCTCACATCACCCTTCTTGGCCCTGGAGGATGGTTGGTTAGCCAAAGACGGGTAAGATTCCTCAGGGAAGGAACAACCTAAGACAGGCACAGTCGCAGAGGGGCCATCAGGAGAGAACTTGGGGTCAACAGAGGTGGGGCAAAGACCCTCATCCCCCCAACTTTGCAGAGGCCTGAACCCTCACCCCTGCTGAGGGAGGTCTCCTGCCCCCATGGCTGCTTAGCTTCCCATGCCCAGCTCAAATCGGGACCCAGGTAACAGACAGAGACTTGACCGACAGCAGCTGCCCTCTCACTGCAACAAGACTTGTATGAGTTGTCTTATACCCATAGTGTGGGGAAGTGGGATTCGATACCTAAATCCAGCCTAGTACCAGGAATGCTCAGTGCCTACTCAAGAAGGCAAATAATCCTTTCCACTAATATTTACAGGGTAAAATAAGATGGTTGTTAGAGTATTAAATTTGATAGTAAAATAGTAGTCAAGTTTTCAGGCTAATTTAAATTGGCTAATTGAAATAAGTGAATATTCTAGAAAAATCAATTGTACTGGACAAAAAAGCTGTTCCTAAAGTGTTAACTAAAATTTTTATTGGTAGTTCATCTCATGGTAAAATTGAGTAACATGTAATGAACCTAAAGCAGTCATATTTTAGTGGTAAAAATTAAAATTTAAAAGCTATCAAGATTACATTATAAAATTTCCAAAAGCCTCATAATATTTAAATCAAAAAGGGGGGATAGTAGAAGAAAAATATCCTGTAAGTAAATTACATATAGAAAACTTTTACTTTAGAAAATTAATTTTCATTTTTAATGCTAATAGCAAGACACCCATGTAAAACATACATGGTGTCAAAACAAGCCAAAGGAAAATCGTTTGGGCAAAAAATGAAAAAGGATCGCAAGTCAAATTTATAGAAAAGATTCCTTTATTAACCTTTGGTCTAGAATATGTTTATATATTTTCAGAAAACAACTCCGAGACCATGTGGATTCCTGCAACAGAGAGGAATTGACAGGAGTGCTCCAGCCATGAAGACAGAAGAGAAACAGTCCAGAGATGGAAGACGCTGACAATGCCTTGCCATATTAGCAATCAGCAGCTGTGCGTTGCTGCAGGTTGCCCAGGACCAAACCAGAGAGGATCGGACCTGCAATACCACCATTTGTCCACCATCCAGAACTGAAATATCATTGCAGACATGTACACATAAGGAACTGTTTGCATAGAAATTGGGACTCAAAAGAACTGTTGGCCCAGAAAGAAACTCACTATAGACTGATTCATTCATTTGCCTCTCAGCATAACCATTATTGCTTGTCTCATTTTCGGTTCTTATAAGTGTATTTCTAGTATCACATGAGCCCACTCATCTAGGGGAAATGATGAACAACATAGACTGATGAACAAGAACAGCATTGATCAGACTGTCGGACCTCAGAGGGAAGGTAGGGGAGGGTGGGGATAAGGGAGAGAGATCAATTAAAGGACTGTGTGCATGCATATGAGCCTAACCAGTGGTCACGGACAACAGGGGGGTGGGTGCATGTGTGGGGAGGGGTTTGGGATGGGAATGGGGGGGGGGGGGATGAGGACAAATATGTGATATCTTAATCAATAAAGTAATTAAAAAAACAACAACACATAGTGTAAGGTTCAAGGCACAGGAAACGGGAGTTGGAGACCAAGACACATTAAAAGGGAGGTTTATTCCGCCTAACGAGCGAGATTTCTTAAGGAGGAGGTAGAGAAACCAGGAAAACGTGAGGGGGAGGAGAAGAAGGAGGGACCCAACCGGACTGCCTCCTTTAGACTGGAAGAGACAGTCTGGAGAACAGTGACAGGTGGAGTGGTGAAGAGCCTTTTGAGGGGAGGAATAGGAAAAGGTTGGACCCAGGGCGGAACTGGAAGGGGTGGGCCCCAGGGCACTCAGCACACGCTGATTGGTGGTTCAATGTCTTGGGGATGTCTTGGCGGAGTCTGCCGGTAATGTCATAACTCCGTCCACAAGTTGGGGGGAGGGAGGACCTATCACATAGTTCTCTACGTTGACCACCAAATTTTAAGTACAGCTTCATGAGAGGCCTCTAATCAAAGACTTACTATTTCACTATCTTTGTAGAAAAAAATCTGGAGACTAGCCAGATTGAAGGAGGAAATGATGCCTAACTACATGGAGAAGGGCAGGAATTCCTGAAGTCTGCTCTTTCTTTTTTCTAGGTTAATTTCACATTTATTCTCATTACATTGAACTTGGAAAGAAATTAGTTATTAGTGCATAGAATTGGGCTATTCTGTTGTTTTTCAAATTTGGGATCCAGATTCTAGTTTTCTTTAAGTTGAGTATCTGAATCAGAATCAAAGGAGGTCAACTGCTGTTCAGAGCTGGAGAAAGACAGAAAACAGAAATGTACTTGACCTTAGAAGTTCATGTCCCAGGACTCCATGTGGGTACCTGATGTTCCTCCATGTAGATTACATGTGTATGGCAGGGGGAAAGGCACAGCAGCTCCTCAAAGGGACTGTGATTGGCACAAGATTGGGGCTGATACTTAGGAGGTAGGAGGTTAATTGCATGTGCACAGGGAGGACCTGAGAAGACAGTGTCTGCTCATCTATATTCAAGGATCCTGTGAAAGGCCTCTCCATAAGGACAAGGCCAGAGTTTCCTCTTTGGCCTCTGGTTGGCCTCTTTAATAGTAGGGTATACACCCTACAAATTTATGAGCATTTGTGGACATTGTTTCCACTTTTCTTTATTCTTCTGTGCTTAAGACCCTGGGCAATTGCTTTTGACCATACATGATTCTGAGACTGGTTAGTAAAAAGCTAGGAACATTCCTTGACAAATGGAATGAGGAAACTGAGACAGAGAGTTACCTGGCAGAGCAATTTACAGCCAGATGAAAAATCACAAGGTCTTATCTTCCCTAACCAAAAACACTTAGAAATAAGTGGTTTCAATATTCCAGACTATGCTTTTGCCCCTCTCTGCTCTGGCAAATTCGAATTGCTTTTTTCAACAAATTTTCTACCAGTGTTCCTGCTTTATTCTCACATGTCCAAAAGAACATGGTGGTACCAATTCCTGAGTCGTTGGTTCTACAATATGAATGAGGTTGTTTATCAGCTTTTCCCACTCCCAGTTTAGGACTAAGCTTTCTCCTATCTGCTAATTTTGTCATCATTTCCCCCATTTGCTACCCAATTTAAGCAGCTTTGTGACCTGTTTTCTGTTTCCAATTTTCTCCAGTGTGTAAGTCTTTTAAACAAGACTGTTAGCCTGGTCAGTGTCGCTCACTGGTTGAGCATCAACCCTTGAACCAGGAGGTCACAGTTTGATTACCAGTCAGGGCACATGCCTGGGTTGTGGGCTTGATCCATAGTAGGGGGTGTGCAGAGGCAGCCAATCAATGATTCTCTCACATCATTGATGTTTCTATCGCTCTCTCCCCCCTCTCCCTTTTTCTCTCTGAGGTCAATTTAAAAAAAATACAAATAATAAAAATAAAAAATATTAAAGGAAGAAAGGAAGAGAGAAAGAAAGAAAGAAAACAAAACTTTTACCATTATTTTAGTGAGCTTTCAAGAGAGGGCAGAGTTAAATATCAATCTTTTAACTTTAAAAAAAAAATCAAGACTTTAATATACAAGGGAAAAAATAAATAAATAAATCCCCATTTGAAGGGAGAGGGCAGCGTGAAACAAACGTGGGTCATTGATGTCCCCAGGAGCCTAAAGAATCCACTTAGAGCCACAAACCATTCAGAGTTCCCTGGGAAGCTTTGAAACCTGATTCCCAAGTTAGCCTCAGGGATCACCCAGGGGGGTCTCATCCCTGTGGGCTCAAGCAAAGCATTCAAAAGCAAGCATTTTTGCATAATACTCTCCAGATTAGAAAGATAAGTATCATGTGATCTCACTCATGTGGAAGCTGATGAGCAAAATAAACTGATGAACAAAATAGATCCGGAGACATAGAACCCTGGAACAGACTGGCAAACTTCAGAGGGAAGGCGGGGGTGGGAGGTAGGGGTAGGAGAGATTAACTGGGGAATTAATATGTGGAGAAGGGCAAGTTCAACTACAGACTAGTTCAACTACAACTATGCATAGCCCAGGGACACAGACAATAGTGTGGTGAAGGCTTGGGAGGGGTGGGTGTGGGCTGGAAGGAGTCAATGGGGAGAAAAAAAAACATGAAAAACAAACAAAAAAACAACAACAAAGGGCACATTTGTAATACTTTCAACAATAAAGATAATTTTTAAAAAGAACAAACAAAACAAAAGCAATCATCTTGCAATAAATCATTTAATCTCTGTGCAATCCCCTGCCTGTGTTTTTACCTTTAGGAACCCTACTTAGTGCAAAGGAGGAAGGCAACCAAAGTTAGAAAATACATGTCCCAAATAAAAATTTACTAATTACACCTCAATACACATACCCTTGTACTGTCTATCTCTCAGTGATTCCCACTGTTCACAAGTATACTTACCTCTATCTTATCAATTAATACAGAAAAGAGTATATTGATTCTACCTTGCCTTTTATTTCTTTTGGCATGCCAGGAGCTCAATCCAGAGTATCGGGAGGGAGTTTGACAACTGAGTTTACCATAGCACCATCTTGTGCAAGAATGAGGATTTGAAGTGTATTTAGTTTATTTTTGTGTATGGTGTAAGTTGGTGATCTAGTTTCATTTTTTTTGCATGTATCTGTCCAATTTTCCCAACACCATTTATTGAAGAGACTGTCTTGACTCCATTGTATGTTCATGCCTCCTTTGTCAAATATTAATTGAGCATAGTGGTTTGGGTCAATATCTGAATTCTCTATTCTGTTCCATTGATCTATATGTCTGTTCTTGTGCCAGTACCAGGCTGTTTTGAGAACAGTGGCTTTGTAATACAGCTTGAGGTCTGGTATGGAGATCCCTCCTACTTTACTCTTCTTTCTCAGGATTGCTGTGGTATTCGGGGTCTTTTTTTATTCCAGATGAATTTTTGGAGAGTTCTTTCTAGGTCTGTGAAATATGCTGTTGGTATTTTGATGGGGAGTGCATTGAATCTGTAGATTGCTTTGGGTAGTGTGGACATTTTAATGATGTTGATTCTACCAATCCATGAACATGGTATGTTCTTCCATCTGTTTACGTCTTCCTCTATCTCTTTTTTCAGTGTCCTGTAGTTTTCCGCGTACAGGTCTTTTACCTCCTTAGTTAAGTTTATTCCTAGGTATCTTATTTTTTTTGGTGCGATGGTAAATGGGATTGCTTTCTTAGTCTCTCTTTCTGTAAGTTCACTATTGGTGTATAGAAATGCCATATATTTCTTGGCATTAATTTTGTATCCTGCTACATTGCCGAATTCATTTATTAAGTCTATTAGTTTTTTGATGGAATCTTTTGGGTTTTTTATGTACAATATCATGTCATCTGCAAATAAGGACAGCTTCACTTCTTTTCCAATTTGGATGCCTCTTATTTCTTCTTCTTGTCTAATTGCAATAGCTAATACTTCCAGTACTATGTCAAACACGAGTGGTGAGAGAGGGCATCCCTGTCTTGTTCCTGTTCTTAGGGGAAATGTTTTTAGTTTTTGCCCATTGAGTATGATGTTTGCTGTGGGTTTATCATATATAGCTTTTATTATGTTGAGGTATGATCCTTCTATTCCCACCTTGTTGAGAGTTTTTATCAAGAAAGGGTGTTGGATTTTGTCAAATGATTTTTCTGCATCTATTGATATGACTATGTGATTTTTATTTCTCAATTTGTTTATGTGATGTATCACGTTTATTGATTTGCAAATATTGTACCATCCTTGCATTCCTGGGATAAATCTTACTTGTTCATGGTATATGATCTTTCTGATGTACTGCTGGAGACGATTTGCTAGAATTTTGTTGAGGATTTTGGCATCTATGTTCATGAGGGATATTGGATTGTATTCTCTTTCATTGTGTTGTCTTGATCTGGTTTTGGTATTAGGGTGATGCTGGCTTCATAGAAGGAGCTTGGAAGTGTTCCTTCCTGTTGAATTTTTTGGAATAGTCTGAGGAGGATAGGTTTTACTTCTTCCTTGAATGTTTGGTAAAACTCTCCTGTGAAGCCATCTGGCCCTGGGCTTGTGTTTGCTGGAAGCTTTTTGATGACTGCTTCAATTTCTTCCATAGTTACTGGACTGTTGAGCTGTTTAGATTCTTCCTGATTGATTTTTGGAAGGTTGTATTTTTCTAGGAATATGTCCATTTCCTCCAGGTTGTCCAGTTTGTTGGAATAGAGTTGTTCATAGTATTTTGTAACAATCCTTTGTATCTCATCGGGGTCTGTTGTTATTTCACCTCTTTCATTTCTGATTATTTTATTTGGGTCCTCTGTCTTTGCTTCTTGGTGAGCCTGGCTAGAGGTTCATCAATCTTGTTTATCCTTTCAAAGAACCAGCTCTTGGTTTTGTTGATCTTTTGTATTGTTTCTTTGGTCTCTATGTCATTTATCTCCCCTCTGATCTTTATTATTTCTTTCCTTCTGCTTACACTGGGCTTTTCTTGTTGCTCTCTCTCTAACTCTGAGTTGTTGGGTTAGGTAATTTATTACTATTGTTTCTTTCTTTCTTTTTTTTTTTTTGCAGTAGGCTTGTAGAGCTATGAACTTCCCTCTCAGGACTGCTTTCGCTGTGTCCCATAGATTTTGGATTGTTGTGTTTTCATTGTCATTTGTTGCCATGATGTTTTTTATTTCTTCCTTGATGTCTTTGGTAACCCAGGCATTGTTTAATAGAATGCTGTTTAGTCTCCATGTGTTTGATTTCTTTGGGTTGTTTTTATTGTAGTTGATTTCCTGTTTTATGCCACTGTGATCTGAGAAGATACTTGATATGATTTCTATCTTCTTGAATTTGGAGAGACTTTGCC
Source organism: Eptesicus fuscus (assembly GCF_027574615.1). Lineage (NCBI taxonomy): Eukaryota > Metazoa > Chordata > Mammalia > Chiroptera > Vespertilionidae > Eptesicus > Eptesicus fuscus. Next base: position 45,002,100 of record NC_072475.1, read on the forward strand.
TATGTTCTAACGTATGGTCTATCTTTGAAAATGACCCATGTGCACTTGAGAAGAATGTATATTCTGTGGCTTTGGGGTGAAATGTTCTGAAGATGTCAATTAATTCCATCTGGTCTAGTGAGTCATTTAGGATTGATGTTTCTTTGCTGATTTTTTGTTTAGAGTATTTGTCCAATGGTGATAGTGGGGTATTGAAGTCTCCTACTATGATTGTATTGCTGTCAATCTCTCCCTTGATATCTTCCCGGAGTTTTTTCATGTATTTGGGTGCTCCTGTATTGGGTGCATATATGTTTACCAGAGTTATTTCTTCTTTTTGGAATGCTCCCTTTAGTATCATGAAGTGGCCTTCCCTATCTCTTTTTATGTCCTTCACTTTGAGATCTAATTTGTCAGATATAAGTATTGCTACCCCAGCTTTTTTTTTCATTTCCATTCGCCTGGTAAACCTTTTTCCATCCCTTCACTCTCAATCTGTATGCGTCCTTTTTTCTGAGGTGGGTTTACTGTAGACAGCAGATATATGAGCTTTGTTTTCTTATCCAATCTGTTACCCTGTGTCTTTTGATTGGGGCATTCAATCCATTTACATATAAAGTTATTATTGATAGGTACTTATTTGTCGCCATTTTTATTCTATACCTCTGTGTTCCTTCTTTGCTTCCTTTTTTTTTTTTTTTTTTTTTTACAGCAGATCCTTTAGCATTTCTTGCATTGCTGGTTTGGTGGTGATAAACTCCCTTAGTCCTTTTTTGTCTGTAAAACTCCTGATTTCACCTTCAATTTTGATTGATATCCTTGCTGGGTACAGTATTCTTGGATTGAGAGCCTTCCTTGGCATGAATTGGTATATTTCATTCCATTCCCTTCTGGCCTGATGAGTTTCTGTTGAGAAATCAGTTGCTAGTCTGATGGGGGTTCCTTTGTATGTAACTGTCTGTCTCTCTCTGGCCGCTTTTAAGATTCTTACTTTGTTGTTGGTGTTTGCCAATTTAATTATAATGTGCCTTGGCATTGGTCTTTTGGGATTCATTTTGCTTGGAACTCTGTGAGCTTCTTGGATTTGTGTGGGTTTTTTCTTCCCTATATCAGGGAAGTTTTCTGTTATTATTTCTTCAAACAGGTTTTCTATTCCTTGCTCAGTTTCCTTTCCTTCTGGTACCCCTATTATTCTGATGTTGTTTTGTTTTGTGTTGTCCCGAAGTTCCCTTAGGCTCTCCTCATGCTTTCTAATTTTTGTTTCTAGAAGCTGTTGTACTTGGGTATTTTTTTCCATCTTGTCTTCTAGCTCACTTATGCAGTCCTCTGCTTCTTCTAGTCTACTCTTGATGCTTTCTATTGAGTTCTTTACAGCAGCGATGTCATTTTTCACTTCTTCTTGGTTCTTCTTCATTTCCCCTTGGTTCTTACTTATATTGTCGAATTTGTCTTCCATCCTTTTCAGCCACCTTATGACCATTTCTCTGAATTCTTTCTCTGATAGGTTGCTTGCCTCTAATTTGTTTACTTCCTTTTCTGTTGATGCCTGCTTTTCTTTCCTACGGGGGCTATTTCTTTGTCTCCCCATGGTCTCTCTTCTCCGGATGTCTGGTTATGTAGTTCTCTCTCTCCTGCATTGATTTATAGGTACAAAATACAACACAACAAGCTACAACACACAAGGCACTGAACAGAATTGTATTCACAATATTAATAACCTCCAATAAAGGTGACCACCAGAGAAAGACAAATTAGGGAATAGGAGAGGAAGAGGAAGAGTAAAAAGAAAGAACAAAAAAAAAGAGTGTGAATATGAACTTGGGAAAAGAGAAGAAAAAAAAAGAAAAGAAAGAAAAGTAAGAGAGACAAGAACGATAAAAAGAGAGAAAAGGGGAACAAACTATATATATGGGGAGTAAACTCCAATAGAACAACCACTAATCCCAGCAAATTCCAGCAACACGAACCTGGAGATTAATACAAACTGCAACACCAACTAATATCAAGTGAGGCAAGGGAAAACAAAAGTCAAAAAACAAACAAAAACAAAGCAAACAAAAGAACCAACCAAACAAACAAAAAGAATAATCAAAACAATCTCAAAAAAGCATAAAAATTCAATCTAATCAACATTCAAGCAAACAACAAAAGGCCAGAGAGAAAAACAATTTTTTTTATTTTTTTTATTTTTTTTTAGTTAAGGTAGCGTAGAGAGAGGTGTGTATGGACTTGGATCAGGGGGTTGGGAATTAGATATATAAGTAGGGTGAAATTTTAACAGAGGGTAAACTGAAAGAGTAGGGAAAATCTAAAGCCAGAAAGGGTTAAGATAAACAGGAGACCAAAAGGGGAAAGGTTAGGAGGAGAGTGATGGCATAAAGTTAGCGTTGAGATAGGGTAAAACGATTTTAAAGGAAAGATGCAAATAGAATGTAGGACTCTAATCCCAAAATAAAACAAAGAGAAAATCAAATGACATTTAAAAAAAAAAAGTAAAATAATCCTACCTTATAATAGAGAAACATGCAAATTGACCACACCTCCGCTATGACCATGATTGGGCCTGCGAGAGGCTGGGGGCGGGACTCCGGGTGGCCTATCCGGCCGTTGAGAAGACCAAGATGGCGGCGCCCAATCCTCTTAGTTCCGGGGGTCCCGGGGGCCATCGCCACCCTGGGGGGGCGTGGCCGGGCCAAGCCAGCCACTACCCTGGGGTCCCGGGGCGATGCCACCCTGGGGGGCGTGGCCGGGCCCAGCCAGGCGCTCCCTTGGGGTCCCGGGGCAATCGCCACCCTGGGGGGGCATGGCCAGGCCGAGCCAGGCGCTCCCCGGGGGTCCCGGGGGCAATCATCACCCTGGGGGGGCGTGGCCAGGCCGAGCCAGGCATTCCCGGGGGCGATCGCCACCCTATGTGGGCGTGGCTGGGCCCAGCCAGCCACTCCCGGGGTGGGGGTCCCCGGGCGATCACCACCCTATGTGGGCGTGGCTGGGCCCAGCCAGCCACTCCCGGGGTGGGGGTCCCCGGGCGATCACCACCCTGGCCTAAATGGCTGGTGCTGAGAGGGATCAATGGGGCCGGCGGAAGGAGCAGGTGGTAGTTGACCACCGAGGGCATCTGCAGCAACCGGATGCAGAGCTCGGGTCCGCGTTCTCCAGGTTGGCCTCCGTGGGGTCCGCGTCGCACCCATAGTGGCCGAGTGGGGACGCTGGCATCGTAGCCCCAGCACGAGGCCAGCTTCCCAAGCCAGGCTGCGGAGGGAGGGAGGGCCTCTGGGCTGGGAGCACTCCCCCACCCCAGCGGACAGGGCACAGCGAGCAAGCAGCAGAGGGCTACTAGCGGTGGTGGGTGTGGTGGCCTGGCTTCCAAGAGCCTAGCTTCAGCTGCTGTGGCCTGCGCTGAGGTGGCTGGTGGTGGGGGCAACTGCGGGGGCGCATCCGAGGCTGGGGCACTGGGAGACGTGGGACTGCAGCCCAGAAAGCGAGGCTCCGGAGGACCTGGCCACCGACCCCCGGCATTGAAGCCGCCTCCTACAAGATGTATCCTAGCCTAGGTATGTGGGAAGCAGGTTCAGGAACCTCTCCCTTTGCGGTGCCAGAGCCCAGGTCTGCCAGCGCCCCAGAGGAGACCCCCACCAGGATCGGGGTGTGACCGGTCTCCAAACCAGGGCGGCCATTAGCCCAGGCCTGCCAGCACCCCAGAGGAGACCCCCGCCAGGATTGGGGGCGTGACCGGCCTCCAAACCGCCCGCAGCCCTAGCCCAGGCCTGCCAGCACCCCAGAGGAGACCCCTGCCAGGATTGGGGTCATGGCCAGCCTTCAAACTGTGGCGGCCCCTAGCCCAAGGAGGCCTCCTGGCCGAGGACGCCTGAGTCTGTTATTGACCTAGGGCCGGGCTCTCCCCGCAAGGGACTCAGAAGCCGCCAGAGTCTAACTGCCAGTCTCTGGGAGTGCATCCACTGTCCACCAAAAAGTAGGGCCATCAAACCATTCAGTCTCAGTGCAGGCACAGGTCCGTGGCTGACGGGGTGGAGGCCAGACCAAAACAAAACAGCAGAAACACCCTGCCCACCTGGGCGGGTACTGCTGTAGTCCACGTGGCCTGGGCAGTGTAGAAAGCGCTACCTTCTCCCAGGTCCTGTGCTGGCACCGCCGCCTCGCTCACCCTCAAGCCCCCCTGAGTCCTGACAGCAAAGTGTGTGGGGCATTCTGCAGGAGTTGTGCCGTTCTGGGTGCTTTTGCCCAAAGACACACTTTGGGATGAATTCAGAGCCACATCTCATTTCCCATGAGACTGGAAGAACCATGTAAAAGGATTTTGACAAAAGCTTTCCACATCTCTGTTTATTCTTTTGAATCCATAAAATGACCTTAAAAAAAAAGCATTCGGGCCACCTAAGAAAGAATGCACTTTCTGGCCAGAGCACGCAGGATTCTTTTGCCCAACAGGTTAAAGGGAGCAGAGCTGGCACAGTGGGAATGGCCCTGGTGCCCTATGAGGAGACCAGGGGAATGGGGTTGCTGAAATTCCATAAGCCTCTTGCCACCTTCTCCTTTGCAAACCACACCATCCAGATCCACCAGGACTGGAGGCAACTGGGAATCACAGCCGTGATTTGGGACATGGTAAGCAAATCTTGAGGGGCCTCTGAAAACATCTGCAATTGATTATAAGACTGGTCTTTATTTAAAAAGAAATAAAAGAACAGCTTTGTTGAGATATAACCCATATACTGTACATGTCACCTAAAGTGTACAATGAACTGGTTTTTTAAAGTAAATTCAGAGTGGTACAACCATCACCATGCTCAATATTTAAATATCTTCATGACCCATCCCCTCCAAAAAAAACTTCTACCCACTGGAATCACTTTCCTGATCATCTTCCCCAAAATAGATTGCACTTTAAAGGTGGGTAAAGGAAAGTTGAGGGAAGTTAAAACACTGCACAAAGGATATTGTAAGATGACAAAGCCCAAAGTGAAGATCATGTGTTTTCTTTAAAAAATCTATATTTTTAAAATTTTAGAAAGGGAGAGGGAGAGAGAGATAGAAACATCAATGATAAGAATCACTGATCAGCCGAAACCGGTTTGGCTCAGTGGATAGAGCGTCGGTCTGCGGACTGGAAGGTCCCAGGTTCGATTCCGGTTAAGGGCATGTACATTGGTTGCTGGCACATACCCCGGTGGGGGGTGTGTAGGAAGCAGCTGGTCGATGTTTCTCTCTCATCGATGTTTCTAGCTCTCTATCCCTCTCCCTTCCTCTCTGTGAAAAATCAATAAAATATATTTAAAAAAAAAAAAGAATCACTGATCAGCTGCCACCCACAGGCCCCCTACTGGGGATTGATCCCGAAACCCAGGCATGTGTGCCCCTAATCAGAATCAAACCTGGACTCTTCAGTCCACAGGCCGATGCTCTCTCCATTAAGCCAAACTGACCAGGGCCATGTGTTTTCTTCAAGTTCTGCGTGGTTGTAATGGTCCCCAAATCTATACTAATAAAAGGGTAATATGCTAATTAGAGTGGTTGTCTTCCGGACATCTTTCCAGACAAAGCCGCAGTGGCTACAAAGGCCAAGGCTCAGGCAGCCATAACCAGCTGCAGTGGCAGCAGCATTGAGGTTATGGGGGTGGTGCCTCCAGAGGGAGGCCAGACTGGGGGCCAAGGCACAGGCAGTTTGGGGCGATCAGGCTGATAGGGGAGGGCAAGGTAGGGGCAATCAGACTGGCAGGAGATCAAGGTAGGGGCGAGCAGGCAGGCAGGCAGGTGAGTGGTTAGGAGCCAGCGGTTCCGGATTGTGAGAGGGATGTCCGACTGCTGGAAGTTGGACATCCCCTGAGGGGTCCCAGATTGAAGAGGGTGCATATTGGGCTGAGGGGAACACCCCCCCCACCCCCCTCCCCCCAGTGCACGAATTTCGTGCACCAGGCCTCTAGTAGTAATAATAATGCTGATTGAAAATAAAAATGTAATAATTAAAAAGGTGAAAATCGAGTGAGGAAAAAGAAAAAATTTAGTTTCTTAAGTAAAAGATAAAAAATTAGAATAAAAAAATTTAAAAAAGAATTTAAAATAAAAAATAGGAAGAATAAAATGTGTAGTAGCGGCTGTCATTCACTTCCTCTATTGTTTTGTTTGGTACGCCTGTTTCCCAGTCTGGGCTGATTTCAGTTCCCTTCGTTCCACTGCTCCTTAGTGTTGTAAGCCAGTCCTGATTTTTAAGCCTGCTGTGTCTTAATTTCTCGTATTTATTTTTGATTATACCAGAGACAATTTGTGTTTTGGCCCCCGAATGGCAGTGTTTCTGAATTGACTTCCGGGCCTCTCTACCTTTTTTTTTTTTTTTTTTCCCCTCTATGGCACTCACTACCGGTTTGTGGAGGTGTGCGCCTCAGAGCTGCCTCTCCGATGGTCACACCCAGCTCTGCTCCCCAGGTTCCGGAAAAACAACTTCCCCCTGCAGTCTTTCAGGGTATTCCCCAACTGGGTTTTCCTATGTATTGGGCTTAGTAATCAGAGTCAGAAAGAGCCCAAGTGTGCTGACAGTGGGTTTGCACTCAAGACTAAGGAGCCTGCACTCCTTTGAAAATTCTTAGTCTGACCCTCCACGTCAGATTAAAATGAGTTGCTTTTTAGAGATCCCTTCTGTTAGCAGCTCAGAGGACCCCCTTCCACATTCATGGATCACGGCAGCTCCAACTGCCGCAGATTTTTCTAGGCACAGACCTCCCCTGTCCTGCCGGTCCCACAGCTCACGTGCTTCCCTCTCCCACCGCGGGGATGAGAAACCACATCTTATCCCAGGCGAAATTTGACTTTTCCGTGGTGCAGTGAAGAGTTCCTTTGAATCCGCGTGTTTGCGCCAATTGGAGACCGGTGTTCTGGTGCTCACAGCTGTTCAGTGTTTGCAGTTGTCACGGAAAGTCAGGTTTCCAATAAAATCCTCCTTCCCTTGCAAGATGGCGAGGCCCCCGGTGAGCCCGCAGCTCCAGGAGGGGACCCAGCCGCTGTGGGTGCTGCACGGTCAGGGGAACCCTGCCTAGCACTCCCTGACCTTCTCCTGGAGTTTAGCTGTCCCTTAGCTTGCCAACATACACGCCCCCTGCGAACCTCAGCTGTTCTTACTCTCCGCCCCAGGACCAGACTCCGAACACGACTCTATTCAGCCGCCATTTTTTTCCTGAAGTGTATTTAGTATTAAATCTATTACAATCATGTTTCATTTTAGCTGGCAAAAGAACAGCTAGACACAGGGTGTGGGTTTTCTTTTAATCCATTAATTGAGAGACATCAGATTATATAGAAAGGTAAATCATATCAGGAATAAAGGGACCAGACTGGTTCAACTACAATTTAAGCAAACAAATTCCATTTTCTACTATAAACATATTCTGCAGATTGAAGAAACACTGCAAAATTGTATTTACTTTGCAACAGAAGGGAGATTAGTAAACATGTAAGAAGCATTGAATATCTCAGGGCCCTGACCAGGTAGCTCAGTTGGTTAGAGCATCATTCCAATACACCAAGGTTGAGGTTCCATCCTTGGTTAGGGCACATACAAGAATCAAACAATGAATGCATAAAGAAGTGGAGCAACAAATCTTTCTCTTACTCTCTCTCTCTCAAGTCAATCAATCAGTAAATAAAATAAAATAAAACATCTCAGGAACAATTTTGGTGTTTCTTATTGAACCTAACCAGAGACAGACCCTTATAAATTACCTATATATATAAAAGGCTAATATGCTAAGTGTCCATCCAACTGGTAGCTATGACGTGCACTGACCACCAGGGGGCAGATGCTCAACAGAGGATCTGCCAAGCTGTAGTGACTTGGCAACAGCGGTTCCTGACACCCTGAAACCAGAGAGGAGGGAGCCCGATTCCTCACGGGGCCACATGATTCCACCTTTGGCCATAGGTTATGTTGTTACTTGGGCACTATAGGCCCCAATTCTGGTTTACTGCACACTTGCGATGCATTCCACACCCTGTAGGACAGCAACTTTGCAGAGTGCCCTCTCACACTCCTGTCAGAGACCTGGTTTTGGCCAATCCCACAGACCAGGCTGAGGGACCCCACCTGCTGGAGGAACCCCCGCTCACTCCTCAGATGTCCCTTTGAGCCATGGCAACACCCCAGGTGCGACCGGCTGGGGAGGCACCACAGAAGGTTGGCTACCGGGCATATCTGGCCTATCTCGCCCAGTCCCATCCCGGTCCCACCACAGCTTATAATGACTATTTTTTATTCCCTAGACTTATGGGCCTTCATTTAATTATTGAAATGGTGATGATTGAGGGCATGAATGGGAATGGCGTGGGGGGGCAAAGAGGGGATAAGGACACATATGTAATACCTTAATCAATAAAGAAAAAAATAAAGAAGTCAGGCTAAGCTGCTGGGACAACCACATGGAATGGAAGAGGCTGCAACCTCCAAGGAGGAGAACCAAGATGCCAGGCTTATGACCCCAGCTGGCTATTACAACCAGTCCCCAGTCCCCGGGGTCATCCTTGCCAGGCACTGCCATGGGTGTGAAGAGGCCACCTGGACTCGGCCCCAGCAGACATGACACACAGCAGAGCAAACCATACTCTGCACATCGGCAGGAATAATAAAATAGCTTTCAGCCATAAAAAAAAAAAAAAAAAAATGAGATGAGTTCTTTCTGACTGCGAATAGCAAGGAGAAATAGACTCTTTTAAAGAAATTAAAACAGGCCTAACTGGTTTGGCTCAGTGGATAGAGCATCAGCCTGAGGACTGAAGCGTCCTGGGTTCGATTCCAGTCAGGGGCACATGCCTGGGTTGTGGGTTCAATCCCCAGTGTGGGGCGTGCAGGAGGCAGCCCATCAATCATCATTGATGTTTCTATCTGTCTCTCCCTCTCCCTTCCTTTCTGAAATCAATAAAAATCAGAAGAAAAAAAAAGAAATTAAAACAGAGTATCATCATTATAAATCACTATAGGAAATATATGTATAATATCCATTCTTCTAGTTATTCACATATTTATTAAAACATATTTGAGTGCTTATTATGTGTGCAATGGGAAAACCTTCTCATCAGTTCATTTGACCTTAAAATAAAAGCACAAAAAAAAAATTATTTTGCCATTTTTGTATCAAAACTCACAATTTCTTAGATACTTTTCTGGATCAGTTCTAGTCTAATAATTTCTTTACTGTCTCTCCTCAGTCTTTCTTATTATTATTTATCATTCAAAAAAATGGATTGGGCATTGTGGCAGGCAAAATAATGTCTCCCCAAAAGTGTCCACATTCTAATCCCCCAAACCTGTGATTATGTTATCTCACATGCAAAGAGAATTTGGCAGATGTGATTAAGTTCAAGATCTGGATGTGGAGAGATTTTTCTGAATAATCCAGGTGGGCCCAGTATAACCATAAAGTCCTTATAAGAAAAAAGGAGAGTCAGAATGGCAGATGTGTCCATAATGGAAGCAGAGTGATGAAGCCAGGTGCCAAGGACTGTAGGCAGTCTCTAGAAGCTGGGAAAGACAGGGAACAGATAAATCCTTCCCTAGAGCCTCCAGAAGGAACACAGCTCTACTGACCCCTTGATTTTAGCCAAGACCCATTTTGGATTCAGATTTCCAGAATTGTAAGATAATAAATTTGTGTTGTTTTAAGCTATTGAGTTTGGGGTAATTAGTTACAGCAACAATGAAAATTAATATAAGCATTAAAGCACTGGGCTTCATGTTGTGGGAGATAAAAAGATAAATAAAACACAATCCCTCCTCTCTATAGGCTAGATCATAATGAATATTTTAGCAGAGGTATAACAGAATAGCTTTGGGAACCCAAGGAAAGAAATCACTTCATTTTTAGGTTAGTTAGGAAGGGCATAGCAAAAGACAGACTTTTGAGCTGATCCTAAGAAAATAAGCAAATTTTAAGAGATAAAGGGGATGGAGAAAGTGGCATAACCTTTACAAACTAAATCACATAATACATTACTTTAAAATAAACTTATTATTAGTCATTTGATAAAAGAACACTCCCATAATGAAAAATAGCCATGCCCTAGCATATCCTATATAATAATCCTATATAATAAAAGGGTAACATGCAAATAGACCGAACGTTAGGACAACTGAACAACTAATCAAAGCGTAATATGCTAATGATATGCTAAGGCTGCTCAACCACTTGTGCACTGACCACCAGAGGGCAGACAGTCAACCGGTTGACCATTCGCTATGATGTGCACTGACCACCATGGGGCAGATGCTCCAACTGGTAGGTTAGCTTGCTGCTGCGATCTGGCCAATCGGGACTGAGCGAGATTGGCCGGATATGTCCTGGAGCCCTCCCGCGGTCTCTCCTTGGCCTGATCGTGCACCAGTGGGATCCCTCAGCCTGCCCTGCACCCTCTCGCAATAATACAGGTGGGCCCAGTATAACGGGACCCCTCAGGGGATGTCAGAGAGCCGGTTTCAGCCCGATCCCGCAGGCCACTCCCCTTGGGAGGGTGCCAGACGCAGGGTTCATGGCTGGTGAGCACTGCTGTGGCAGCATGAGCCTCCTCCAATCAGAACTGATTGAGCAAGGGCCCGTGGCAGGCACAGTGGGGCCAGGGTGAGCGGAAGTGGCAGGTAGGAGCTGCAAACGGCGTTGGACTGTGGGGTTTTGGCCCGATCCTTGAAGACCACCCAGAAGGACCCCAACCATTTTCAAATTTGTGCACTGGGCCTCTAGCCCGGCCTGCACCCTCTCTAATCTGGGACCCCTCGTAGGATGTCCGACTGCCGGTTTCAGCCTAAACCAGCAGTCAGAGATACGTTTCACAATCCAGGACTGCTGGCTCCTAACCACTCACCTGCCTGCCTGCCTGATCGCCCCTAACCACTCTGCCTGCTGGCCTGCTTGCCCCCAACTGCCCTCCCCTCCTGGCCTGATCACCCCTAACAGCCTCTGCCTCGGCCCTGCCCCCATGACTTTGTCCGGAAGGATGTCAAGAAGGTCTCTCAGAAGGTCTCCCAGACTAATTATCATATTACCCTTTTATTAGTATAGACTAGATACAATTAGATTTGCTGACATCCATTAGTCTTCCAGAGCTGCCATCATAGAATACCACAGACTTGGGTGCCTTAAACAACAGACATTTATCTTCTCACAGTTCAAGAGGCTGAAAGTGCAAGAACAAGGTGTCCACAGGTTTCTTTCTCCTAATGTCTCTCTCCTATGCATACAGACAAATGCCTTCTTGCTGTTCTCCCATGGACTTTCCTCTGTGCTTGCACACCCCTGTGTCTCTTATTCTTCTCATGACGACACCAGTTCTGTTGAGTTAGGAACCTACCTTTATGATCTCATTTAACTTTAATTACCTCTTTGAAGGTCCTATCTCCAAGTACAGTCGTACTGGCCTGCAGACCCAAGGGTCCTGGGTTCGATTACATTCAAAGGTACACACCGTGGTTGCAGGCTCCTCCCTGGCCCAGGCCCTGGTCGCGGCACATGCAGAAGGCAACCGATCGATGTGTTTCTATCACATTGATGCTTTTCTCTGTCTTTCTCTTCCACTCTCTCTAAAGATCAATGGAAAAATATCCTCAGGTGAGGATTTTAAAAAAAGAGAAAAAAGAGCAAAAGATTTGAACAGTCACCTCTTTTGCATATAAGTAAAAGAATAGATGGACATATCATATGTCAGAGGGAGTTAAAAATTAAAACAATGAAGAAATACTATTATTCATCTATTAGAATGGCCAAAATCCAGAACTCTGACAACACCATGGCTGGACAGTATGTGGAGCAACAGAAACTCTCATTCATTATTGAAAATGCAAAATGGTATAGTCACATAGAAAGACAATTTGGCACTTCTTACAAAGCTGAGCATATTCTTACCATATAATCATGTCCACAGAAAAACTTGCATATGGATGTTTATAGTAGCTCTATCCATAACTGCCAAAACTTGGAAGCAACCTAAATACTGTTCAGTAGTTGAATGGATAAACTATGGTATATACAAACAATGGAGTATTATTCAGTGCTAAAAACAAATGAGCTATTAAGCCATGAAAAGATACAAAGGAACCTTAAAGGCATATCACTAAGTGAAACCATAAAATCTGAAAAGGTGACATAACCTATGATTTCAACTACTTAATATTCTGGAAAAGGCAAAACTACAGAAAAAATAAGAAGATCTGTGGGTTGAGGGTAGGGAAGAATAAATAGGCAGAGCACAGAGTATTTTAGGGCAATGAAACTATCCTGTAAGACACTATAATGGTGGATACAGAGCATTACACCTTTGTCTGAATCCATAGAATGTACATCAAGAGTGAACCCAATATGATCTATGGACTTTGAGTGATAATGTCTCAAAGTACGTTCATTGATAACAACAAATGTACCACTCTGGTGAGAATATTGATAGTGAAGGAGGCTGTATGGGGAGACTGAGCATGGAGTATATGGAAATCTTTTTTTTAAGTGCCTTGTATTACAAAAAGCTGGATGTTATAAAATTCTGTCAACTGGCCCAGTGATCCCCAAAGAAATCAGAAATTTACAAATATGTCCATATTGACATCCTATGTAATAAAAGGGTAATATGCAAATTGGCCCTAATGGTGGAACGACTGGGGAAGACAGGTTGCATCATGCGCACTGACCCCCGGAGGGGCAGATGCTCAATGCAGGAGCTGCCCCCTAGTGGTCAGTGTGCCCCCACAAGGGGAGCTCCGCTCAGCCACAAGCAGTCAAACACCCCCCAAGGGCTCCTGTGCTGCCAGAGGGCTGTCTGACTGCCAGATTAGGCCCCAATCCCCAGATCCTCGAGGGGTTCCAGACTTTGAGAGGGCACAGGCTGGGCTGAGGGACCACCCCCGCCCCAAGTGCACAAATTTTCATGCACTGAGCCTCTAGTTATTTTTAAGAACAAATAATTGAAAGCAATATACATGTCTAAATATAAGAGAATATTGATACACTAGAAGCCCGGTGCACGAAATTCGGCACGGAGGGGGGTTGTCCCTCAGCCCAGCCTGTACACTCTCCAATCTGGGACCCCTGGAGGGATGTTCGACTGCCTGTTTAGGCCCGTGGGATCGGGCCTAAATGGGCAGTCGGACATCCCTCTCACAATCCAGGACTGCTGGCTCCCAACTGCTTGCCTGCTGCCTTCCTGATTGTCCCTAACCTCTTCTGCCTGCCAGCCTGATCACCCCCTAACCACTCCACTGCCAGCCTGTTTGTCCCCAACTTTCCTCCTCTGCTGGCCTGGTCACTCCTAACTGCCCTCTCCTGCAGGGTTCATCACCTCCAACTGCCCTCTCTTGCAGGCCGGGTGCCTCCCAACTGCCCTCTCCTGCTGGCCATCTTGTGTCCACATGGGGGCAGGATCTTTGACCACACGGGGCAGCTATATTGTGTGTTGCAGTGATGAACAATCTGCATATTACTCTTTTATTAGATAGGATAGAGGCCTGGTACAGGGGTGGGGGCCAGCTGGTTTGCCCTGAAGGGTGTCCCTGATCAGGGTGGGGGTTCCCTTGGGGTGTGGGGCGGCCTGAGTGAGGGGCCTGTGGTGGTTTGCAGGCCGGCCATGCCCCCCTGGCAACCCAAGCAGAGGCCCTGGTATCTGGAATTTATTTTCCTTCTACAATTGAAACTTTGTAGCCTGGAGCGGAGCCAAGTCTGGGGTTCCCTCTGTGGCGGCAGCCATTTCTGTTGGGGTTATAATTGAAACTTTGTTGCCTTAAGTGGGTGGGCCCGGCCAGGGTGTGCAGAAAGCTTTGCTTCCCCTGTTGCCGGTGGCAACCCTGGCCTGCTCTCTCAAGCTCCATTCTGACGCCATTTCTGTTTGAATTTGTTTACCTTCTATAATTGAAACTTTGTAGCTTGAGTGGAGGCTTAGGCCTGCAACAGCTGGCGGAAAGCTTGTTTCCCTCTGTTGCCTGGGAACCTTGCTCTCTGTGGCTGTAGCCATATTGGATGGGTTAATTTGCATACTCGCTCTGATTGGATGGTGGGTGTGGCTTGTGGGTGTGTCGAAGGTATGGTCAATTTGCATATTTGTCTATTATTAGGTAGGATTATAAGCATACATAGCATATAATACCTTGTGATCTTTGAGAATAAACTTTCTGAATAATATTTAATGATTTGGTAAAGTCCTCATGGTATAACCTTAAGGAAAAATGTACTGTTTAAACTCTATATATCAAAAATTTATTAAAAGCATTTTCCTTCGGCTCACTTGTGGTTCAGTGGTTGAACATCAACCAATGCATCAAGAGGTTGCTGGTTCAATTCTGGTGAGGGCACTTGCCCAGGTTTCAGGCTCAATCTCTAGCAGAGGCAGTCAATCGATGTTGATGTTTCTTTTCTTTCTTTTTCTTTTTACTTCTTTATTGTTTAAAGTTGATGTTTCTATCTCTCTCTCCCTCTCCCTTCCTCAGTCTCTAAAATCAATAAAAACATACTTTTAAAAAATATTCCTTAATTTTTTTTTTTAAATGGTGTTTCCCTTGTGAAAAGGTTTGAAGAATGAGAGATAGGCTAAGCCCTGGCCAGGTAGCTCTGCTGGTTAGAGCAGTGTCCCAATACACCAAGGTTGTGGGTTCAATCCCAGGTCAGGGCACACACAAGAAGAAACCGATGGATATATAATTAAATGGAACAACATATCATTGTTTCTCTCTCTCTCTCAAATGAATAAATAAAAATATTTTTTTAAAAAGAATGAGGGATAACAAATTTGTTTTTATTTTACACATTTGATAATATCCGGTTTTCTTTTAACTTTGTATAGGGATTATATTTATAACTAAAAATTGTATAATTAAAATAACTCAAATTTGAAAATAAAACCTTATTAAAAAATCCAAACAAACCTCAATATTTATAAAGCTTATATGGCTCCTAGTAATAACCCTCAAAAATAGAGGTTGTAAGTAAACATTCAATCCAGTGGAGGAAAACAATACCTATATGTACAGAATAATCCCAATAATGTAAAAACACATATATTATAGATATTTAAATAGAAAAAGTCTATAAAGCAATATATAATTGTTCATGATTTTTCTCTACATAGTAGAATTAGAGGTTAGTTTTTCTTTATACTTTTGTATTTTCCACATTTATAAACCTTAAGTGGCTTCTAGTAATACCCTTCAAAAATAGAGGTTGTAAGTAAACACTCAACCATAGTGGGGTAAACTAGCTTTAAAGAATAAAAATTCTGGCCCTGGCTGGTTTTCCTCAGTGGATAGAGCATTGGCACACGAACTGAAGGGTCCCAGGTTGGATTCCGGTCAAGGGCATGTGCCTAGGTTGCAGGCTTAATCCGGGGCTCATATGGGAGTGTGGGAGGCAACCATTCTATTGTCTCTCTGACATCGATGTTTCTCTCTCTCACCCTCCCTTCCACTCTCTCTAAAAATCAATGGAAAAATATCCTTGGATGAAGATTAACAACAGCAACAAAAAGAATAAAAATTCTGTTCCTGACTTTTCTGATCCTATAGCCAGGACACCCAGAAAGAATCTTCATGACAGAAAGAACCCATGGAGATGAAAATCTATCTACCCCTGGCTGCCCTGATAACCATCTTGTGAAAAGTCACTAGTACCCTCTCCATTGCACATCATTGGCCATTCTCTGGCTCAGGACCTCTAGGAAGCTATTCCAAAGCCAGTAAGAAGCTTCAACAATGCTAAACGTCACTTCTTAGTGAAAAGGAATATGGAGGGCAGGGGGGATTGTGGGGAGGATTTGCAACATAATTCAGCATCTGGTTAAAACTGTAGTCTTACTTCCCCACTCTGACTGGCTTGAGTGGAGCTGCAGAGCCTAACCCCAGGGCCCTGCCACAGCTGACTTGGACGGAGCTGCAGGGACCCTCAGGGTCGCGCCACAGGAGGAGATAGATATAGGTCAGAGCCTCCCCATGAGTTCAGTTCAGGCTTTGGATCCAGAATTCCCCTGGACTAGCAGATCTGCGAAAGAAAGGTTAAACATTCCTCCCTCAGAGTGCCGGCTGATCATTCTTCTGTGCATTCTGCCACAACACTAGATCAGATAGTTCTCCAGGACAGACTATCTCTCCTACTCACCATCAGTCTATCTGCTCCTGACCATTGCCACCCTAGCACTCTCACTGGCTCCCAGAGATGTCTGTCTCATCTGAAGCTACACAAGTAACTGCATGGCATCACTACCATTGTGTCTGTATATAAGGTTCAATAAAGCAAGGGGAATAGAAGACATGGCTCTTGTGAGTACCCCTAAGTCTTAGCAAAACAGTATTGTAGGAAGAGCTTATGCTCTTCCTTGGTAGCTTTTCCCTGTCCCATCCCTTTCCCTTCACCAGCATTTGGTTTGTCCAGGGACATGACTAATACAGCAATAATTGAAAGACTTAATTAAGGAACTCAACTCATTGAAGCATAAAACAGTTTTGTTTTAATCAATAACATCCTCCCAAACCACCTTTGTGATAGCCCCTTAATAATACCTTGGCCAGAATTCATACTTTTCCAGTCATTCATTCTAAGTTGCACTAGGGTGGTACTGTTTAGGTATTTAAAAGTTAGTGTTGTTAATATTAAAAGTTCAATATTAAACAAAAGTTAAAATGTGTCCCTTCCACTTTTAGCACTCCTTAAGCCAATCTGTGACTCTGGGGAAGTGTGGTCTGCTTTTTGTGTGGTATACACTGCCCTTTCCCTCTCTCTTCAAACTCCTTCCAGGTTTTTTCTGGAGCCCCCATAGTTCTCAACCTTGACTGCACATTTGAATCATCTTGGAATTTCAAAACTACCAATGCCTGAGTTTAATACCTAGAGATCCTGATTGAATTGCTCTCAGGGAAGGCCTGGACATAAGGACTTTTCAAAACTCCTCAGGTGATTCTAGCTAAGGCTGAGCATCATTGCTGTGGACACTTATAGACACTACGGAGAACAGAGCAGGGAGGGAGATACTGTCTAAGTGGAAAGTGAATCGGGGCTGATTCCCTCTGGTCTGATGTTACTGGGTTCTCCTGGTATGAAGGATCCATATAGGTATATTGGTTTTATTGGAGGAATAGGGCAGAGGGGGTCAGCTTAATCCCAGCTCTGTCGCTCAATGCTGAGTCCCTCTCCAATGGTGTATTCCCTCTCACCCCTTCTCTGCAATGGGTGGGCATCAAATGGCTTGACTTCTACCCTCAGCACGGTTCTCTTCGACAGTAACCAATATTTTTGGCATGTTTTAAGAGCCACGGAGAACTAGAATGATAGCTGGTGTCCTCAACTTCTTCTCAGGCACAATAATAATAATAACAACAAAAATAATCATCAATAGCATCATTAATTCAGCACCTGAATCTGTACCAAGAATTGTATTATTTACTTTATATGTTTTCTTATTTAATTATCATACAATCCTGTCAGGGGACATTAATCCCATTTTATACACGAGAAAACAAAGTCACAGAGACATTTCATAGCTTCCCCAGCATCGCACAGGAAGAGGGTAACAATGCAGAGTTGAAATTCAGATCTGACTCCAAAGCAACAGGCTCTTAATCATTTTATTCTACTTGAACTCAGCTCCTCCCTTAAATAATATAGCTGTTTTCTGCTAAAGACTCCTAGTGCTATAATTCAACATGCAGACCCATGGTGGCAACCCCTGGCTGAGACAGGCCGGGAGATGGAGGAAAATTACTTTACTGCTAATCCTACCCCCCACTCCCATGAATGAGGCAGTGCTTATGGTCAAAAACACTTTGGACCTGGTACCTACTAGAAATATCCAGATTTGTGCAGCTCACAGTTTCTCCTACTCATCAGAGGCATGTCTCAACTTTCTGTCCCCATGACCCATTAATCATTTATAGCATGTTGACAAAGATTTTAATTTGAGGGTCAAGGTGAATTGCAGGAAGTCACAACTTTCCCAATATTGTCATAAGAGTGCACCAAGGAAAGCAGAAGGGCAATGGACCTTGGGTGTTATCAGGGCTGTGTTGAGATAGTGGTGGCTCAAAGCATGTTCCTGACCTAATGGCTAGCCTCAAAGTAAATGTTTACTGGACCTTATTAATATTTACTGATCTTTAGTTACCTTAGAGACAGTCTGCCTGCTACCTGTTTTCCGTGCTTTACTGAGGGCAAGATGTGTATCTAAAATTTAATAAAAAGCAGATAAGGCCAGGATTCAGTGTGCCTCTCCAAAAGAGAGGTCTCCACCTGGCCCCCCTTGTCTTCTAAATTCATATTTCTTGTATAGTATTTTCAATTGTGCATAGGGCCCTTATTCAGTTCCTGAAACCCTGCTGCAAAAGGTTGTGGCATTCTGGCCCCACAAACATGAATCTGAAGGAGAAAATTAGCTTGAGTGAAAAAATGAAGGGAAAAAGGAAAAGTAGAAATTTACCAGAAAGGTGGGAAGTTCACCACGCACAAAGCCCATGCCAGCTTTGGAGTCGCGACCATAAGTGGACTGTGAATGTTTTGATTCAGCTAAGTTATAATGGGGGCAGGATACGAGTAAAAGGCAAAACCATCACTGTATATTTTTAGCTTGCATGCTCAAGGATAAAGGAATTAAGGTGTCAAAAGGTACTCTCTTAAATAAGGCTCAAGGAAAACGAGTGCCCTTTTCATCTTTAACTATGTGAGCTCTAGTTTGAACTGCATTATGCCCATTCCATATTGGGGATTAAAAGTCTGTAAAACCTAAGGCCCTGGATCCTCCACCCCTAGTTTAGGAAGGCTCATCCACCAGAGAAAAAGGGGCTAACAGTCCTTTTACAAAAGGATTCTTTAATGCTTTGTCTGAAAATTACCATATGATGCCTTGAGATTGGCAGATTTTTGCTAATACAACTTTAGACGCCAGTCAATGCTATGGAGAGCACAATAGGATAAGATCTGTGAACAACAGGCTGAGATCTAGATTGCATTCTGGCTATAAGTCCCAGGCAATGTAAAACATCTGAAAGATCCATGAAAAGAACTCTGATTTATTAAGCCTTGTCTATATGTTATGCATGCTTGTCTGTTGATTATTGTTTTATCTCTTTTTTTTGCTTGGTTTAATGTGTTTATTGTTAGTTTATTAAGCATGCCTTTAATTTAATTTAATAGAAAAGAAACAACAGATGGCTAGGCCATTACTAAATTTCCCCAGAGCAAACAGAATGTGGGAATGGAGAGAAAGAATATGAGTGGAACACATGGCTGATAACACAGATTATAGGAAAATTCCCTAGACAAAGTAGAGATAACTAAAAAAGACCCAAGCCCATTAATTGCTAGGTCTATTACTGATCCTGTAAAATGGATGCCTGCTTTCAGGAGCATTCTTAAAAGTCTCATTTCAGCCATGTTTTCATTTCCCAGTCTGTCATTTGAAATTTGAATAGATGAGACATTAGTCTCAATTTAGGAATATGTCTGGGATTTCTATACACACGAGGAGAAAAAGGCTAGCTTAAGAGAAGGCTCACCCTGACTGATTTTGGATGACCTATTGGCCTAAGCCCCATCTTTTTATGGGTGCTATAGAATAAGCCCCAGACTCTTTTTCCTTAAAAGATGGCAAAAATGACACAAGGAATATACACAGGCTGTGTTTGGGCAACAAGATTAGTGTTCCATAATAATGGGTAATTCTTGAATAATAATGGACTACATTCCAAGGTTGCCTCACAGGTCCCAAGGGCACTCCTGTTTAGATAAAATAAAATAAAATAAAATAAAATAAAATAAAATAAAATAAAATAAAATAAAATAAAACAAAATAATACTTTAACATTAAAGCCATTGAAAGCCAGTAAGTTATCTCTGTTACAGAATTTGCCAAAGAAAATGCCTTGGATAATAATAATTGGCTTTAAAATCTCAAAGATGTTAAAACATAAATAAATAGTTACTTAAAATGAAGTATTTGTAATAAAGCACTTCAGTAATAATTATAAATATATTAATAATGAAAGTCCAGTCTCTCAAGAGGAAAATGACTATATTCTTGGTTAGAGGAAAGGGCCAGTTGCCCCTCTACCTGTAAATGCAGAGAAGCTGCAGCAGTAACCTTAGATGTTATCTCTAAGGAAGAATGTAGCAGATTAAACCCAAGTGGATAGAGGCCTGCTCCCTCCTTACCCTGCCTTTTCTCCAGCTTCATATGCCTATACATAATTTTCCAAAGTTCTTGGTACTTAAAGACTTTAGAACATTGCTGGACTAAATGATAAACATCTAAATATTCCAACAAGTTTTAAGTTCACTTGGTTTTACTTTTTATTACAGAGAATCTAAAAATATATATTTCTTAAAGGTGAGAATGTTCATAAATGTCAATCTAAGAAATGCTGGCTGTTTACTTTTAATTATCATTGGAAAATTAAGTTTTAAATATTGTGTGTTTTTAATAATCGAAGGCAGGACATACATTTTAAAAGAAAAAGAAGAAAAAGGTCTGTACAAGTTGCTGATTGTATGACAGAAAGAAACTTAGAGTAGGAATACTTAATTGAAGGTCTAAGGAATGGTTATGCATGTTTGAAGGACATAGAAAGAAGGTTTGAAGGTTAATTTGAAAGTGTAAAATTTGTGAAGGTCGTGTATGTAATGAGAAGGAAAAAAGATATATTAAAAGAAATAAATAAGTTCCAAAGTTAACTCTTTGCAAAGTTGTAAAAGGGTCATAAAATCTCAGGGAAGTTTAGACAGGGCTAGACCACTACCCTTGTCTCCCCTGCCAAGGACAGAGTAAATGGTTAATACAGAAAGGGAGGATAGGACAAGGTTGCTGAATACTTCTTAAGCAAAACCAGAATATTCAGCAGTGGAATTTTAAGACAGGAGTATACATAATGCCTCAGATCACCAACTAGCCTGCTCTTCAAATTGGATGGGGGGTGGGGCAGCATCTATACTTCATAGATCAAATGTATAGGTTTGCTTACTTTGCTTTTTCAATAAAGGTGCATACTTTAATAAGTTAGCTTTTCACAATATAATCAAGGTCTCATATAAACTCATTTATATGAGAAGCCAATATTTTATGAACAATTGGATCTAGTAAAGTCCAAAGTAACGTTTGCATACATATGCAAATAAGCACTAGCCAAAAGGAATGCTATTTGAAAGTAAATTTAAGCTTAATAAAAGGGAGAAATTTTAAAATCTCTTCCACTACTATTTACAAAGTAAACTAAAAATTATTATGCAAGCATTCAATCTAATCATTAATGAGACACCATTAAAAGTAAAAAGAAAGTTACTTTAACTTGAAATGTATGCATTGCAGTATTGCCAGCATGTCTCTCTCTTACATGTTTTTCTGATAGGCAACCAAATTGGTTGTTCCGTTTAAAATAAAGTAAAAGTCTTTAATATAGTGATTTATGGTAAGCCCACAGGAAAAGCAGACTTTAAAGTGCTTATCCAATTAGAAAAGAAAATCCCTAAATGTGGCTTAGAGATTGCTCTGGGAGGAAATACAGAGGGAAATGCCCTTCAAATATCTAGGAACTGTAATTAAAATCCAATGTATTAGGCCTTAAAAAGGAGAAATATGAAAGAATGGCATTAAAACCTGAAATGACTTTCAAAAATTATTAGAGAACATTAATTAAGACTTATCTAAAAATCTCTATAGGAAAAATGACAAATTTATTCAATATACTTAGGGGTGACTCTAGTCTTTCCTCACCCTAAACATTAACAGATGAATCTAGGAAGGAGTTACTAAGAATGGAGCAGGCAATCTCCTCTGCCCAAGTAGCATGGGTACAGCCTTAATTGCCTTTATTAGGACAGATTGATCCTACTGCAAATAGTCAGACTGGAGTCATCTTCCAAAATAAAAACTCTCCTACTATTATTGAGTGGGTCCACCTAGGGCATCAATCCTCTAAATCTGTGGTTACATATATAGAACTCATGGCTCAATTAATATCTCAACTCAGAAAGCGTTGCAGGCAACTTAGAGGAGAAGAACCCCACTGCATCTATCTTCCCCTCACAGGGAAGAAATTAGAAATGTTATTTCAGACTGACTTGAATAGGCAAATTGAAGTAAGTGAATATTCAGGGGAACTTGGTTGTCACATATTAAAAAACAAGTTACTACAATTTTTATAATACTCCCCTAATATTTATACTAAAAAAAAAAATACTAGGCAGGAACCTATTCCTGGATCATTAACTGTTTTTACTGATGGTTCATCTAATGGTAAAGCTGCTTATTATGCAATGAATTCAGACCAAGTCATTCAGACCAGTCATACTTCTGTGCAAAGAATTGAATTACAAGCTATCAAGGCTGCATTGCAGTATATCCAAGAGCCTATTAATATTATTTCTGATTCTGCCTATACTATTGGCCTGGCAAACAGAACTGAGACTGCTCAATTAAGATGGCTCATTGACCAAAGTCTTTTTATACTATTTAAACAGGTATAGCAAATTGTACAGCAAAAGCAATACCTCTTTCATATTACTCATATCAGGGCTCATACCACCCTGCCTGGTCTTTTAACAAAAAGAAATGCATATGCTGATCAATTGGTTGCTTTATTGAAACAGGCCACAGAACCTCATCAGCTTTTACATCAGCCTGTCAAAATGTTGTCTAAACAATTTTCAATCATTTGACAGCAAGCAAAACAGATTATCAAGGAATGTCCCACTGGCATGTTACATCTGCCTCAAGGGCCTAATACAGAAAGTAACCCTCGAGGATTGATAAGGGACTCTATCTGGCAAATGGATGTAACACACTATACTCCTTTTGGATGCCTTGGGGCATTGCATGTCTCTGTAGACACTTTTTCAAAGGTCCTATGGGCCACTGAATCTACAGGGGAAATGGCAAAACAGGTCATTAATTATTGCCTAGCAGCTTTTGTCATCATGGGAATTCCAAAAATTATTAAAACTGATAATGGACCTGCATACACAAGCTGTCATTTCTAGCATATTAGTAAAAAGTGGAAAATTCAGCACAATACGGGAATACCATACAATTCCCAAGGACTGGCAATTATAGAACGCCAACATCAGTGGCTAAAATCCCAACTTGAAAAACAAAAAGGGGGAATAGTGGTGAAATCTCCTGTAAGTAGACTACACTAAGCCTTAATTACTTTAAAATTTTTTCACTTGTAATGCTGATGGCAAGACACCTATGGAATTACACTGGTGTCAGAATAAGCCAAAGGAAAATGGTCTGGTTAAATGGGAAGATCCTGAGTCTGGTTTATGGAAGGGTCCCTTTGTTAAACTTTGGTCGAGGATAAGCTTGTATATTTCCAGAAAATTCTTCCAAGCCCAAGTGGATTCCTGCAGGGAATATTAAACTTCAACATAGATCCCAGAGAGAAACTGACCAGACTAATGAGGACCTTGCACCTGGATACTCATCCTGTACCTGTGGCTGCAGACAATCGACTACTCCAGCCGCAGATAGAAGTACCCCCAAGTAACACACTGAAGTTAAGGAATGGGAGGAGAATGAGACAGAGGAGAAACAGTCCAAAGATGACATGTGAGATGGTAAAGAAGCCTTGCCATGCTCGCAGTCATCAGTTGTGCGACAGTGCAGGTTGCCCTGGACAAAGCCAGAGAATTTCAGACCTGCACTGTCATTGCCCACCTTTTCTCCACCATTCAGGACTTGAATATAATTACTGTCAGGTCACAGGGGACAGTGATTGAGGAGGGGACCCATAAAGAACTAATGGTCCAGAAAGAAGCCTACTACAAACTAGTTCCTTAGATGCCTGGCAGCAATTTAAAAAGGACATAAAAGAACTCAATCCTTTTCATTGGATCTCCTTACATTTGCCTCTTAGCATAACCACTACTGTCTGTCTCATTTTTGTACTTATATGTTTATTTCTAGTCTGCAGATGTGTAATGAAGAGTCTTAAAGGACTCAAGCCCTACAGATGGCATACACTTTTCAAGATTTATTAAGAAAACCAAAAGAGGGAGGTGCCGGAAGCCACCGCTTTCCTAATACTGTCATAAGTGTGAACCAAGGAATGCGGAAGGCCGATGGACCTTATGCATTAGCCTTGTTGAAATAGCGGCGGCTCAAATCAATTTCCTGACCTAATGGCCTCAAAGTTAATGTTTACTGGACCTTACAGACCTTTACTGATCTTTATTGACCTTAGACACAGTCTGTCTGCTACCTGTTTGCTGTGCTTTACTGAGGGCAAGATGTGTATCTAAAATTGAATAAAAATAGGACAAGGTCAGGTATCAGTGTGTTGCTCCAAGAGAGAAGTCTTGACCTGGCCCTCCATGACTTCTAAATTCGTATTTCTTGTATAGTATTTTCATTTGTGCATCGGTCCCTTCTTCAGATCCTAAACTCCTGCCGTAAAAGGTTGTGGCAGTGAACATTCAGTTTACACAACAAAAACATGTAAAGACTGATTAATCAATAGTGTGTGTGTTTGTGTGTGTGTGTGTGTTTAAAAAGTCTGTATAAAATTCCCTGCTGTGGTATACCATAGCAAGGGATGGTTTTCCTGTTTGAACAAAATGAAGACATTCACTGCAGCTCTACTTTCCATCCTTTGGATAACACTTAGATATTCCTACGCTGTGAGTCCCATATTGCAATGCTACTGAGCCCCTGTCTGGGAAAGCTCTAGACCTGATCAATAAAGGACGTTCAAATGGCTACCTTTTCCAGTTGCTGAGGGTCGCTGATGCTCACTTGAACAAAGGGGTAAAGAATTGCGAATGGCAGAGCTAAGTTGGGAAACCATGCACCAGGGGCAAGTGTGACTCTAGCCACTAAGCCTACTGCTTTGCACAATGGAATGGCCATGGTCAGGGTTTTCTGTTTGGTTTCTGCTGCTGCTCTAGAATGTACTTTTCTTTTCCAAACTAAATTCACTTATTAGTATTCCTTAACTATGAATCAATCTGTGAATACTTATAAGCACTGATGCTGAGTCCAATCAAATCTAAGTGTTATAGAGAAAACTTAAGGCAGTAATAATCAGCTAACACATTCACACACACACACACACACACACACACACATACAGTGTAAGGTAGGATATATTTAAATGACTGAGTAAGTATTATAGATGCTGGACAATCTAATGAAAAGAAATCTATTACCATTGAATGAGAGGATGCTTCGTTTGGAAAATCGAAATGAAGCAGGATTTGAACAGGAAGTTGGGCTGGGTTAAAGGCACTCCAGGGAAATTCCAGGAATACTACCTCTCTGTGGGTAAGAAATCACACAGGAAAGTATTAGGGAGTAATTAGACACAAGCAGGGCAATTCCAGAAGTTCTATGTGTTTGGCACAGCAAGCAGGGTGGAAAAAAATAATGTAGGCTTATCTTGATGCAAAGCAAGCCTACTATCTTCACTTTGATCAGTAATTTTTAACCGGTGTGCCACAGGAATTTTTAAAACATGCAATACTTGACTATTTAGTCAGGGGCACTGACCTCTTCTCCCTTAGATTTTCAAATGAAGAAAGGTCAAAAGCCAACACACCCAAAGCCATTCAATGTGAATGAATCAAAATTATACTTTTTTTGTCAGATCAGCAAAAAAATATATTTGTGTGTGTGCCTCAGAATTTTAGTAATTAGTTTATATATGCCATGAGATGAAAATATTGAAAATCACTGACATAGATTATATACTTATTTGGAATAGATTTAAGGGCTTGATAGAGATGAAGGAGGGAGACCTCTCTTCCCCACTCCCCAAAACAATGTATCCTTTGGAGGAACCTCTAAATTCAGGGAGGTCAGACAGTAGAGCATCACAGAGGACAAGCAGATAACTTGATGCTTGTCAAAGTATTAGATGTGGAGGCTCTACAGGTTGCAGAGAATGAGTGCAGGGACTTGGGATTCAACCATCAACTTAGTGACTACTAGTCCCAGTCCAAGATCTCTCCCACATTATAGGACACAGGATGAATTGGCCCCGGGCTACTTCTGAGTGGGGGCAGGGAGCACAGTTTACCTGGGGAGATGGATGCAGGTGGAGGGGCTTGAACTAGAAAGCTATATTATGTGTTCAGGAATGAGGAAATGAAGACAGACCAAGGTGGTGGGATTTATGGCAATGAGAATGAAGAAAAGACATGAGACATTTCAAAGAAAGACCATTCAAGACCTGGTGATTGGATAGCAAAAGCAAAGAAAGAAATCAAAGCTGATGTCACATTTTTTAAAGCCAAAGACTATGGCAAGAAATAATTAATAGTGTCATTGACAAAAGGCAAGATAAATTGAGAGAGGTAGCTAGTTTGTAAGAGAAGAGCTGATTTTGGGCAAGTTGAAATTAAGTCAAGAAGTCCAAGTTCAGGAAAGAGCTGGGTGAGAGGGCACAATTGTGCATACAGATTGGAGCTTGTGATGTGGCTGTCATCACTTCTAATTTCTAGGTTTATATCTTGAACATCTCCGCCCAAACAAATGGTGCAATTTAGTGATTGTTTTTTAAAGCTCATGAATAGAAGCAACACTATGACCACTTAAAAAAAAAAACATTTGGAAGTAACTTTTTCAAGCTATTTATTCAAATAAATAAATCAAATTTCACAAAAGTAAACATCTGCAATGGTTTGGGAAGGAACAGAAATTCTTTTTAAGAAATCAAGAGATTGTTTCTAATGAAAACATACTGGGCTCCCGCATGCTCCTCACCTGTTGTTTTCTTGAAATTTTTCAGGAATCCACAGATGTCTATTATTTAGTCTTAGATGTGAAAGAATCTGACTGTCCAGTCCAGTCCAGGAAACACTGGGATGACTGTGAGCCAAATATTTCTAGATATCCATCTGATATAGTAAGTAAACATGGTACCATTCTTCTCTTTTTATTATTCTTGACTTCTGTCTACTCTGTTTTCCCAGGGTAGCTGTATGCCACAGCAAAAGAGGAAGACCAGTTTCTGTCTTTAGACTCATGAAGATTATGTTGATCTTGAGTAATATTCTCTTGAGAGCCATACCTAGGAACACAGTTCAAAATATGTCAGTGGGGCTTGTTATAGCATGACCAGCTATAACCTTGTGCAAATTGCCTAATGTTGCTAGATTTCTGTCTCTTCAGCTGTAAAATAAGAGGAGGAGGTTGGAGTAGATAAACTCTAAGGTCCTATCTGGCTCTGACAGTCTTTGGGTGTAGAACTTATGAACTTGTAATTGTGTCCTATGAGGACTGGTTCCATGAGAAGGAGTGACCAAAGGGGATTGATTGCAATTATCATGAGGAATGGGATCTTGTGCTGCTTTGCACATGGGTAATCAGGTCCCAGGCTGTCTGCCACAGGAGAAGAACCCAAAGATGAAAAAGCACAAATCTAAGATTTTAGTTCCAGAAAATAAGACACTTACATACCTAGAAATTTTAGCATTTTTTTCTTCTTGAAAATGTTTGAGATATGGCCATGATCTGTTTAAACCATTTATTTGTGGTTCTTATGAGGGTTTTGGATGCCTATGACATCTAACTCACAGAAACAGATTAAGAAAATACAGGTTTGAAAGAGGATTTATTGAGAAACAACAAATAAATTTTAAAGGATAATAAGGTATGTAGCATCACTTTTTTGTATCTTCATATTCAACCTGAAGAAAGCAGTACAAAATGATAAACTCTTCTTTCTTACAGGCGATTGGACAGTGTAAGGTAATAGCTACAATATGTTTGTGTGAATTTCAGAATCTTAGAGTGAATGACTTCAACTGCACCACAAGCTGTGGTATGATAATCTGTTAAAATGCTACTTAATTCTAGATTGATATAAAATTCTATCATACAGTGGTATTTAACATATAATACTGTGATGTACATATAAAAAATGGTCCCTACCTATGTTCATGGACTTGATTATTACTCTGTCTCCTGAAAAGAGTTTCAAAAAGGTTTCCCCCTGTTATTGATACACTTCTCATAAAATTAAATATATAAAAATAGAACGCTCTATAAGGCAGTAGAGCATTATTATAGAGAACATGGGCTCTGTCTGGCATCAGATTTGCTTGAATTTGAATCCCAATCTCATAATTTACCAGTTGCATTGTCTTGAGGGAAAGTTACTTAATCTCTTTAAGGATTCCTCATGTGTAAAACAAAGCTAATAATAGTATTAGCTCTTTGCGTCTTTCTTAGAATTAAATAAGATGCTCTGTGTAGTACACTTCCAAAGTACTTAGCAATATGTTTACTTCAACATCTAAAACTTATGTATTAATACTACAGTTTACACAGAAGTCTCATTTAATCTCATAACAAGACTATGAATATTATGAGACTTAAAGTTAAAAGAGGTTCAGGAAGAGAAACCAAGATGGTGGCATAGGTAAACACCTAAACTGCAGCCTTGCACAACAATTCCAAAAATACAACTAAGACAAAACGAACATCATCCAGAACCACAGGAAAGCTGACTGACTGGAATTTCTACAAATAGAAGGAAAGACAAACCACAAGGAAAATCAGAGGAGCTCTAAAAGCCTGAGGTACGCCTACACGGTCGCAGGCGTGTGGAGAGGATGGAGCCGGAGAGGATGTGGCGGCTGAGTGCCTGGCTGGCGTTCTCTAGCAGGAAGGAGATAAAAGCTCCTTACTGCACTGAACCCCAGTTCCGACTGCACTGAACCTCAGTTCCAGGCCAGACACTGGGGACGCAGGCTCATACTGTGGGAATCTGGGCTGTAAGGTGGAAACTCAGGGGAAAGGCAGAGCTCCGGAGGCGCGCACGTGAATGCGCGCAGAGGACGGACTGTTGACTGTGCTGGTGGATTGCCCTAGTGGAAAGGAGATAAAAGTTCCGGACTGTGCTGAACCCCAGTTCCGACTGCACTGAACCCCAGTTCTGGGCAAGAATCTGGGAATCCAGATTCATTGGGGGAGAGACTAGACTGTTTGGCAGTGGGCAAAACTCCAGGGCACCTTTCTACTCTCAGAGGTGCTTGCAGCTAGTACTGAGGGACACTGAGACCCAGGAACCTCATAGGGCGGGCTTGACGGGAAGCCAAGGCTATAGGCTCCACCCTGAAACTCTGTCCCATCCAAGCTGAGCACAGAGGATTTTACAATTTTGCAAGTCTAGTCGAATAAGGCTGTCTCCCGGCGTAGACACAGCTGATCCTCACAGCCAATTGGCCTGGAGGTCAACTCCTCCCACTGATACCAACAACAATCAAGACTTAACTACAACAAGGCTGAACACACAGTTCACAAAGGGGTGCACCAAGAGTGTCCACTTCAGGTAACTGCTGGGAGGCTGAGCCACTGGCCCATATAGGACAACTAGCACACAAAGCTACCCTACCAACTCAGGGAAGCAGTAAAAATGGGGAGACAAAGAAATAGATAAAAAACCAAAGAAATGGAGGAAAACAAACGACTGGAGATAGAGTTCAAAACCATGGTTATAAGGTTTTTCAAGAATTTCCTAGAAAAGGCCAATAAATTTAGCGAGACCCTTGAGGGTATGAGAGTGACCCTTGAGGATATGGAAAAGGACCAACTAGGAATTAAACATACACTGACTGCAATAAAAACTATTATACAGACACCCAACAGCAAACTAGAGGAATGCAAGAATCAAGTCAAAGATTTGAAATACAAAGAAGCAAAAATCACTCAACTGGAAAAGCTAAAAGAAAAAAGAATCCAAAAATTTGAAGATAGTGTTAAGAAGCCTCAGGGACAACTTCAAGTGTACCAACATCAGAATTATAGGGGTGCCAGAAGAAGAGAGTGAGCAAGATACTGAAAACCTATTTGAAGAAATAATAACTGAAAACTTCCCCCACCTGGTGAAAGAAATAGACTTACAAGTCCAGGAAGCACACAGAACCCCAAACAAAAGGAATCCAAAGAGGACCACACCAAGACACATCATAATTAAAATGCCAAGAGCAAAAGACAAAGAGAGAATATTAAAAGCAGCAAGAGAAAAACAGTTCATTACCTACAAGGGAACACCCATACGATTGTCAGCTGATTTCTCAACAGAAACTATGCAGGCCAGACGGGAGTGGCAAGAAATAGCCAAAGTGATGAATAGCAAAAACCTACAACCAAGGGTACTCTGACCAGCCAAGCTGACATTCAGAATTGAAGGTCAGCTAAAGAGCTTCACAGATAAGAAAAAGCTAAAGGAGTTCATCAACACCAAACCAGTATTATATGAAATGCTGAAAGGTATTCTCTAAGAAGAGGAAGAAGAAGAAAAAGGTAAAGATAAAAATTATGAACAACAAATACATATCTATCAACAAGTGAATCTGAAAATCAAGTGAATTAAAAATTTGATGTACAGAATAAACTGGTGAATATAATAGAATCAGGGGCATAGAAAGGGAGTGAACTGACAACTCTCAGGGGTAAAGGGGTGTGGGGGGTGCGGGAAGAGACTGGACAAAAAAATCGTTCACCTATGGATGAGGACAGTGCGGGGGAGGGAAGGGAAGAGGGTGGGATGGGAACCAGGTGGAGGGGAGCTATGGGGGGAAAAAAGAGGAACAACTGTAATAATCTGAACAATAAAGATTTATTAAATTTAAATAAAAATAAAATAAAATACTTTTAAAAAATAAATAAAGTTAAAAGAGGTTCAAAGAGATTAAATTGCTTGGCCTCATAAAATAGCCAAAATGTGGTGAATCTTAACCTACCCCCTCATTGACTCTAAAGTCCATGTTCTTTTTATTTTTATTTTTCAAGAGAATTATTACAGATTTCTTTTAAAAATAGCAAATTTCAGCATAATTCCATATACAAAAATTCAGCAGCCAAGCAACTCCTACAGGAGTTTGCCTTAAAGAAGACTGAGCTGTACCTTCTCTCTCTGGGCAAAACTTCATTTTAATAATGCTCTCCCTCCTTAGCAGAGATAGGGAGAGTTCCTTAAAATATTCACACTTTATGAATGATGGAGTTCGGGCATCTGAATAGGGTAACAACCGAGACTTGAGCATCAGAAGGATCTGGCTTTAAGTTTAGCTCTGCTGCTGATTAGCTGATTTGCTGGAACAAGTTTCTTAGCCTCTCCAACCCTCAATTCACACGTCTGTAATGCAGGAGCTATTGTTATTGTTTCCACCATGCCTAAATGTATTAAGTCATAGCATTGACAATGCTGTTTAGCCACAAATCTACCATCTTCTTTCTCCAGTCTTTTCTGCATTGGCCAATACTAAAGACAGCCCTGTACTCTTGGATTTCTTTGAGGAGACTGAGGTCTACAGAAAACAAGCAGAGAAAGTCCTTGAGATGTACGAAAAGGAGAATGGTGACTTTGCCTCTTTCAGAGTGGACCAAGTGGAGAGAGTTGGCAGAGGCGTGAGTTTCCACTAATGTCCAGCTGGAGTCTGAGGGCCCAGGCTCCAACCTCGCAGGCACAAATTCACTTGCAATGACCCTCTCCCCACTGGCCTCCTTGGGCCAGATGATTTTTATTATTATAATTTTTAACTTATAGTTAACATTCAATATAATATTAGTTTTAAGTGTATACAAATTCAAAAAGAGACATGCATCCTTAAATTCATTGCAGCATTATTTACAGTAGACAACATATGGAAGCAACCTAAGTGCCTGTCAATAGATGATTAGATAAAGAATATATATCATATATTTATAATAAAATATTATTAAGCATAAAAAAAATAAAATCTTACCATTTGTGACAATGTAGAGGGTATGATGCTAAGTAAAATAAGCCAGACAGGGAAGGACAAAAACCAGCTGCTTTGTTTTTTGTTTGTTTTAATACAATAGCAACTTTACTGAGGTGTGATTGACATTCAATAAACAGCACATATTTAGTGAGAATATACCATTTGATAATTCTAACATATGTATATACTAATGAATATACCACACTTAAGATAGTGAACATATCCATCACCCCCAATAATTTCTTGGAACCCTTTGTTATGCTTCCTTCTTGATGAACCCATCTTGCCTCCTCCCCTAAGCTGCTGGTGCCAGCCACCAGCTGCTTTTTTAAAATAGATATATATTTTATTGATTTTCTACAGAGAAGAAGGGAGAGGTATCTGGGTATCTCTACAGAGGTATCTCTACAGAGAAGATAGAGAGTTAGAAACATCTATGAGAGAGAAACATCCATCAGCTGCCTCTTGCACACCCCCTACTGGGGATGTGCCCACAATCAAGGTACATGCTCTTGACTGGAATCGAACCTGGGACCCTTCAGTCTGCAGGCCAATGCTCTATCCACTGAGCCACCAGCTTTTTTTTTTTAAGTTGAGATCGCTGTTGCAATTTCAAGAGACAGGCAGCAGATAACATGGAACTGCCCTCCTGCAATTTTTTTTTAAATATTTGGAGTTGTGGGGAGTTTGATATTAACAGAGAGGGGGGAAATCCAAACAAAAAAGAGCAAATTGATGAAAAGCATAGTAGCGTTATGAGTCATTAAAATAATCTAGAACTAACCTCCTTGTATTACGATGGAAAACTGAGGCTCAGAGCAACTACCTCACCACACCCAGTGGTATGGCTAGAGCCAGGCAGTCCTTCCCCATCCAGAGACTCAAGTGCCTCCCACCCATAGCAGTCTTATAGAATAGCTAGTTTATGTTGTCTTGTATTTTGAAAACACAAAGTGAAATAGATTATGGTGCATACAAGCAATGGGATAAATACAATGCAATTATGTACTAAAAAGAATGTTTTGGACCTATATGTTTTAGAAAGAGTTTCAAGATATATTGCCAAGGGAAAAAAAGCAGGTTACAGAACAATACTTAGACTATGATCCCCTTTATATTAAACAAGTAGATATGTGTGTATATACACAACATATTTAGCAAAAGGTTAGAAGAAAAACACATCAAATGGATGATGGTGGTACCTCTGAGAGAAAGAGGCTGGGGTACAGGAAGAATGACTTTTCACACTAATTCTTGATTATGTCTGTATTATCTGTGCCTTTTCAATCAAATAATATTCATCTTATCACTTGATAAATTTTAAAAAGACACCAATAATAAGAAGAATGTCACCTATTGGTGGATCCTGATAGTGCCTTTACAGTATATTGGATAGTAGGTATCTACTGGCTTTTTTGAAATGTTCCTGAAACTGCTTTGATCCAATTTGTTCTGGAGAGGAGGGAGAAGAACCAATTACTATATTGACTTCTCTGTGAGGAACTGTTCCAGTCACCATTTTCGCAGGCACCATAATGTGAGTTTTATAGATAAGTGTGAAATACTAGTAACATTTGGAGACTACTTACTATGTGCCAGATACCCTTGTAAGGACTTCACACATATATTAGCCTATTATCCCCACCACCACCCTATGAACTAGAGAACATTTTTATCCCAGATTTACCTATGGGGAAACGGAGTCATGGTGATAAAATTGAGAGTATCCTACCTAATAAAAGAGTAATATGCAAATTGACCCTAACTCTGCTACACCCACCAGCCACGCCCACCAGCCACGCCCACCAGCCAATCAGGAGCAAATATGCAAATAAACCCAACCAACACGGCTACAGCCACAGAGAGCAGGAGGGAGGCTTGGGTTTCCCTGGTAACAAAGGAAGCCAAGCTTTCTGCCTGCCTTTGCTGGCCTAAGCCTCCACTCAAGGCTACAAAGTTTCAATTATAGAAGGTAAACAAATCCAAACAGAAGTGTCGGCAGCCACTGAGCTGGAAAGAGCAGGAGGCAAGGGTTGCCCCCGGCAATGGAGGAAGCAAAGCTTCTGCAGCCCTGGCTGGCCTAGGCCTCCACTCCAGGCTACAAAGTTTCAATTATAGAAGATACACAAACCCCAAAAGTAATGGCTGCTGGCCATGGAGCGAGCAGGAGGCTTGGCTCCACTCCAGGCTACAAAGTTTCAATTGCAGAAGATACATAAATACCAGATACCAGGGCCTCTGCTTGGGTCACCAGGGGGCGTGGCCGGCCTGCAAACCACCACAGGCCCTTCACCCAGGCCTCCCCACACCCCAAGGGAACCCCAAACCTGATCTGGGATACCCTTCAGGGCAAACCAGCTGGCCCCCTTCCATGTCCCAGGTCTCTATCCTATCTAATAAAAGAGTAATATGCAGATTGACCATCACTCCAACACACAAGATGGCTGCCCCCATGTGGTCAAAGTTCCTGCCCCCATGTGGACACAGATGGCCGGCACAAGATGGCCAGCAGGGGAGGGCAGTTGGGAGGGACCAGGCCTGCAAGGGAGGGCATTTGGGGGCAATCAAGCCTGCAGGGGAGGGTAGTTAGGGGTGAACAGGCCAGCACAGGAGGGAAGTTGGGGGTGACCGGGCCTGCAGGGAAGGGCAGTTGTGTGGGACCCAGGCCTGCAGGGGAGAGCAGAAGGGGGACACCAGGCCTGCAGGGGAGGGCAGTTAGGGGCAAAAATGCTGGCAGGGGAGCAGTTAGGCATTAATCAGGCTGGCAACGGAGTGGTTAGGGGGTGATCAGGCTGGCAGGCAGAAGCGGTTAGGGGCAATCAGGAAGGCAGGCAGGCGAGCAGTTGGGAGCCAGCAGTCCTGGATTGTGAGAGGGCAGTCAGACATCCCTCGAGGGGTCCCAGATTGCAGAGGGTGCAGGCTGACCTGAGAGACACCCCCTCCCATGCATGAATTTCGTGCACCGGGGCTCTAGTTATTTTATAAATGTACATGATATATACCTAAACTTAACACTGAGGTGTTGTTGTTTTTTTTAACTCATTAGGATTAAAGATTAGCTAAAACTAATAACTAAAATGTATTAAGAACCTATACTCATGGGTACTTTCATTCACTTCATCTCATTCACTCCTCACAGTGATCATATTTGACAAATGGGAAGGTAATGGGCTCAGTAAAGTAAGGGTCTTGCCTAATGTTCACAACAAAGATGCCCAGTCACCTGGGATTTTCCCCCATTCATGTATATGCTGATACTCCTGTGCCTGCAGGAAGTGTTATGAATGATATGCAGCATTTGTATAGCAACCTATAGTTTACAAACCACTACCAAATATTATTACTTTGTTGGATCCCCATGACCATCCCATTGACCCCAACAAACCCTTAACTATCTTGGTGTGGGGAATACAAACTCAGTGCAGAAACATGGAGGCTGGAGAAGAGGAACTCAATGCTAATGTTCTATGGCATTATCTCATTTAATTAAGCCCTTGCACAACCTGTACTCATTTTAGAAATTTCAGAAATTTTATGCAACTTACCTAAATCTCATAGCACTAGTACATGATGAAGCCAGGATTAACATGGGTCTGTCTGACTCCAAAACTGTACTCAAAATCTTTTCTTGTTGTTTTTTCTTAATCCTTGCCCAAGGATATTTTTCCTTTGATTTTTAGGGAAAATGGAAGAGAGAGGGAAAGGCAGAGAGAGACATCAATGTGAGACAAACACATCAATTGGTTGCCTCCTGCACAAGCCCTGACCAGGGCACGAGGCCAGGGAGGAGTCTGCAACCAAGATAGCACTCTGGACCAGAATTGAACCTGGGACCCTTTGGTCTCCAGGTCGACTGAACCAAACTGGATAGGGCTGTACTCAAAATCTTACTGCTTAACAGTCTGCTCAAAAAATGAGTTTTCTACTTGTAACTTTGACAGCTGGGTTTAGGGATCTCTGGGGAAGAGGGGTGCCAGCCAGGTGACTGCCGGTTTAGGCTCCATCCCCTAGGGGTCCCTGATTAGAGAGGGTGAAGGCTGGGCTGAGGGAACCAACTCCCCCCATGCATGAATTTCATGCACCAGGCCACTAGTTGTTAAATAACCGGTGGAGATATTTGATATTAACTTGACTTTTCTAGAGCTCTCCTTCCTTTCCAGAATGTCTGGAAGTTCACAACTGTAGCTGGGCATCTTCACACCACTTGCACACATACACACATATACACATACACTAACAGGTTTCGTTCTTATTTATAGGTCTTTGGATTCTGCAGATCAGTTTTGCCTTATGATGTAGGAGCCTCTGACATGGAAATGCCCATAGAGGTTGATATAAACTGTGAAGTCTTCGACCTTAAGGTGGATTGCTTAAGCAACCTTTGTCATGAGCAGTGCCAAGCTAAGTAATGTTTTCACACACATAGTGTACTTTGTTCTTGTGGCTCTGTGTGTGTGTCTGTGTGTGTGAGAGAGAGAAAGAGAGAGAGAGAGAGAGAGAGAGAGAGAGAGAGAGAGAGAGAGGAAGATGAGATTGGTGGGGGAGAGAAAAACAGAGAGAATAGTTCCTGGGGAAAGGAGTGCAATTGCTGGTAAGACACCAAAAGTGTGACACTTTTTCTAAGAATTGGGAAAGTAAGATTTGGCACAAAAGTGAAATCATGACCAATTTAACCAACCTTTAATGAATTTGAAAATGGTTCTCATAGCTAGGACTCCAGTACTGACATAATAATCTAGTTTTATTATTAGGCACAAAATCTAAGGGGAATAAATTAGTGTCAAATTCTATCTAATAAAAGAGTAATATGCAAAAAAACTGTCACTCTGACACAAAGATGGCGGTGCCCATAGCCACAAGATGGTGGCACCCAGTCCTCTCAGCCCCTTTAGGGTCCTCCAGTCCCAGGGGGCAGCCGCTGAGAGCAGGGCCTGCTTGGCCGTCATGGGCGCGACCTGGGAGCGGCCAAGTGGGCCCTGTAGACAGCAGAGAACAACAAGGAGTGGGCCTAAGCCATCAGTAGGACATCCCCTGAGAGCAGATTGGAGAGGGTGCAGGTCAGGTTGAGGGACCCCCCTCACCCCCTGTGCATGAATTTTGTACACCGGCCTCTAGTTTATTATATAAAGATACGTAAAATAAAATACAAAACAATATTTTATGAGAATATCAGTGTATAGAAACTTTTGTTCTACAGACAAATATTCTTCACAGTATTTTTTATATCAGAAAAAAATAATTCAAACATCCATGTGACAAACCAAAAAGGAGGGCAGGTTTATCACCATGGGCATGGTTGCACAGATTTTTTAAAATATTAAAATCTGAATAAGAATAGTGAAGAGGTGAAGTGCTCATCTTTTAGGAGTAAGAGATGCTTATTCCATAGAGTCTCAGAACTCTGCTGAGAGCCTAAATTATAAGGCAGTAGTTTTCCAAATGTTGATCTACAGATGAGTACCATTCTGTAATATAATTTTATCACTTTATATGAAAATGAGAAAACTAAAGATAATAAGAAAATTTTTTTGTGGTATAACATATTACATATAAAAGAACCATCTTTTACTCTGAGATTATCTTTCTGACTGTTGTTATAAAATAATAGAAGCTCAGCACACAAAATCGTGTGCGAGTAGGGTCCCCAGGCCTAGCCTGCGATCAGGGCCATGTCCAATGCCCCGAGATCCCCTGCGACACTAGCTTCTGCTGCCCCACGACACTCCACGAAGCTTCCCGTTCCACGATGCTCTGCGACACTCCCTGCTGCTGCCCCCCAATGCTCCCCAACACACCACAACGCTCGCCTCCGCCGCCCCATGATGCTCTGTGAAGCACGCTGCCCCACAACTCTCTGCAACGCTCACCGCTGCTGCCCCGCAATGTTCGCCTCTGCTCGCCGCTGGACGCTCACCACCACTAAGGGCCCGCTGCCGCTCACCAGTCCTCAGTCCCGCCCTGCTGCCACCCCTGTTCGCCATGGTTCCCCATTTGACATGCTGCGATCTGAGCTTGCGGGACAGGGTGGGGGGACTGAGAGGTCGTCAATGCACCTCATGGCAACTGGTAGAGCAGTCGTTCTGGTCATTATGCTTATGGTTCTGGCC
This sequence comes from Eptesicus fuscus, assembly GCF_027574615.1. NCBI lineage: Eukaryota > Metazoa > Chordata > Mammalia > Chiroptera > Vespertilionidae > Eptesicus > Eptesicus fuscus. The sequence continues at coordinate 45,039,877 of NC_072475.1, forward strand.
TTTTATCATATAGGGTTATTGCTATTGTGAAATGATGGTGGTCGATGATAATTTTGTTGGCATTTTAAATGCCAACTTGCCTAGATAAAAATTTGAGAACCCTTTTTTGATATCATACATTTAAAATTTATTTCTACAATCCAAAAGTATGGATTTAGTTGAATTAAATCAAGTTAAACATCTAATTTCTTCTTTACATGATGGTATTCACTTCTCAGTGTCCTTCACCAAGAACATAGAAACATCAGTGATGTTCAATGCCATTTGGACCATCCCTTCCACTCTGGAGGCCATGGGCATTCCTCTGCTGACAAGCCTCCATTTACACACAGTAGATCCAGAGATAACTTCCATCCCCACAAGTCACATGAATCTGGATGCCCACCTCCTCTAGATGACAAAAATCAGACAGACAGACCACCACTTCAAGCAGGAGTTCCTTCACAATTGCCCCCTTCAAGATGTCATCACCTCCATTTTGGCACCAATGGCACACATGCACCCCTTCATAATCATAGTTCCAGTGAGCACCATTCCCATGGACACCATCCTCGTGAGCATCATCCTCATGGACACCATCCCCATAGACACCATCCCCACGGACACCATCCCCATAGACATCGTCCCCATGGAAAGCATCCCCATGGACATCATCCCCATAGACATTGTCCCCCAGACACCATCCCCATGGACACCATCTCTACGGACACCATCCCCATGTACAGCATCCCAATGGCCATGGTTTTCATGACCATGGACCCTGTGACCCACCACCCCATAGGCAAGGTCCCCAAGATCACCATTACCAGTGCCCACCACCTAGGCACTCAGAATAAAGAGGCCAAGGAAAAGGTCACTTTCCCTTAAAATGGAGACAAATTGGATATGTTTACCAACTACCTCCATTAAAGAAAGGTGAAGTTCTTCTCTTCCTGAAGCCAATTTTCCCAGCTTCTCATTGCCAAACCTCAACCATCCTCTAAAGCAAGAAATTCAGCCCTTTCCTCAACCAGCCTCTGAATTATGTCCAGGGATGTTTAAGAGTGAATTTTCACAAGTTTCAAAGGTTTTTGAAGAGACACTTCCAAAAAGAAATCTGAGTTGCTTGAAAAATGAGTAATGTTCTGAATTAGAACAATAAATACAATGTAACCATTAAATAAATGCAACATTACAAGTTATTGTAATCTTAACTTTCATATTCAGAATAGGACAAAATGTGGGTAGGGGAGGAGATGAAATAAGAAGAACAAGAAAAATGGAGAGGAGAAGAAAAAAATCTTAGTGTCCCAAGTCTAAAGTCAAAAGTTCATTCACTCACTGGCTACTATACCACTCAAGACAAATTTCTGATCCTCAGAATTTCTTTACTTCCTGGGCTCAACTCCTTTAATTCTAGCAACATTCCTCTTTTAGTACTGTTGCTGCAGCTGGGCACGCCAAGAAAGTATGTATTGTCATATAAAGGATTGTTCTTATAAAAGTGATCCAAATTCTCTCCTACTTCTTATTTCTAGTTCCCTAAATCCTCTTTATTTTGGAGAAATAAGTTCTAAATTTAATTATAAAGCAAACAAAGCCCAGAATATAATTTTTAAAGAAGTTCATAGAGGAGAAACCAAGATGTCGGTATAGGTAAACACCTGAACTGTTGCCTTGCACAACAACTTGAAAACTACACCTAAAAGGCAAAACGAACATCATCCAGAACCACAGGAAGGCTGGCTGAGTGGAAATTCTACAACTAAAAGGAAGGAGAAAAGCACACTGAGACTCAGAGGAGCTGGAGAAGTAAAGTGCAGAGGTACTGAGGCACACGTGCGGAGTAGGTTGGCAACTGAGGACGCGGCTGTCTTTTTCAATCCACAGGGAGACACAAGTTCCTGACTGCTCTGAACTCAAGTTCCAGGCAAGACTCTGGGGACCCAGACTCATACAGGGAGAAACTGGACTGTCTGGCAGTGGGCGCAACTCAAGGGTGACTTTCTCTCAGAGGTGCTTGAAGTGATTACCAAGGGACACTGAGACCTGGGGGGCCTCTTAGGGCAGGGCTGATGGGAAGCCATTGCTGTTTGCTCTGCCCTGAGACGCTACCCCAGCCAAGCTGTGCACAGAGGCTTTTGCATATGAATGGCCTGGTCCTTTGAAATCTAAACTTACTTAACAAACTGCAGCTGAGTCAGTGAGACCCAGAACATCCAAAAGAAGGCCCAAGGCCCTGCAGCAGCTTTCATTGCTTCACAACTGGGCCTCATCTGGGCACCTCCAAAACACAAACGAAGAAGAAGAGTCTGCAGATCTCTCCGTAGCTCCTGCTGGGTGGCCTCAGGCAAAGGCTAAATTAGCACCTTCTTGGAGATCCAAGAGCCAGTGTACCCAGGGGTCAGAGTAGGACCATCCAGATTACAACTCCTCAGATCCATAAGGGACACACTCAGGGGGCAGACTCAGTGAGTAACAAAGCCCCACTGAAGCAAGTCTTGCCTCATAAGGGTGTCTCCAGCACAGAAGTTCTCCCATCGAAGACACAGTTGATCCTCACAGCCAGTTGGCCTGGAGGTTAATTCCTCCCAGTGATACCAACAACAAGCAAGGCTTAACTACAACAAGACTGTGCACACAGCCCACAAAGGGGTGCACCAAGAGTGTCCATCTCAGGTAACTGAGGAGGCTGAGCCACTGGGCCCTATAGGACACCTACCACACAAAGCCACTTTATCAACTCAGGGAGGCAGCCAAAATGTGGAGACAAAGAAACAGGTCACAAATGAAAGAAATGGAGGAAAGCAAACTAAGGGATATAGAGTTCAAAACCACGGTTATAAGGTTTTCTAAGAATTTTCTAGAAAAGGTCGATAAATTTAGTGAGACCCTCGAAGATATGAAAAAGGACCAACTAGAAATTAAGCACACACTGATGAAATAAAAAATAATATACAGAGATCCAACAGCAGACTAGAGGATCACAAGAATAAAGTCAAAGATTTGAAATATGAAGAAGCAAAAAACACCCAACTGGAAAAGCAAAAAGAAAAAAGAATCCAAAAATATGAAGATAGTGTAAGGAGCCTCTGGGACAACTTCAAGTGTACCAACATCCAAATTATGGGGGTGCCAGAAGAAGAGAGAGAGCAAGATACTGAAAACCTATTTGAAGAAATAATGACAGAAATCTTCCCCCACCTGGTGAAAGAAATAGACTTAGAAGTCCAGGAAGTGCACAGAACCCCAAACAAAAGGAATCCAAAGAGGACCACACCAAGACACATCATAATTAAAATGCCAAAGGCAAAAGACAAAGAGAGAATATTAAAAGCAGCAAGAGAAAAACAATTAGTTACCTACAAGGGAGCACCCATACGATTGTCACCTGATTTCTCAACAGAAACTATACAGGCCAGACAGGAGTGGCAAGAAATATTCAAAGTGATGAATAGCAAGAACCTATAACCAAGATTACTCTACCCAGCAAAGCTATCATTCAGAATTGAAGGTCAGATAAAGAGCTTCACAGATAAGGAAAAGCTAAAGGAGTTCATCAACACCAAACCAGTATTATATGAAATGCTGAAAAGTATTCTTCAAGAAGAGGAAGAAGAAGAAAAAGGTAGATAAAAATTATGAATAGCAAATACATATCTATCAACAAGTGAATCTAAAAGTCAAGTGAGCAGAAAACGGTTTGGCTCAGTGGATAGAGCGTCGGCCTGCGGACTGAAAGGTCCCAGGTTCGATTCCGGTCAAGGGCATGTACCTTGGTTGCGGGCACATCCCCAGTAGGGGATGTGCAAGAGGCAGCTGATCGATGATTCTCTCTCATCGATGTTTCTAACTCTCTATCCCTCTCTCTTCCTCTCTGTAAAAAATCAATAAAAATAAAAAATAAAAAAGAAAAAAAAATAAAGTAAAAGTCAAGTGAATAAAAAATCCAATGAACAGAATAAACTGGTGAATATAATAGAATCAGAGGCATAGAAAGGGAGTGGACTGACAATACTCAGGGGTGAGGGGTGTGGGGGTGTGGGAAGAGACTGGAAATAATTCGTACACCTATGTATGTGGACAATGGGGCGCGGGGTGGGTAAGGGCAGAGGGTGGGGAGGGAACCGGGTGGAGGGGAGCTATGGGGGGAAAAAAGAGGAAGAATTGTAATAATCTGAACAATAAATATTTATTTTTTATAAAAGAAGTTCATAGACATGAATCATGACCATAAATTCAAGTGCACCAGAAATACTTTATTTTCAAAACATTAATTTATATTTCATGTTGCCATCCAGCTGGGATAATAGAAAACTTAACCTCAGTCCTTCTTATAGTTTCTCCACCCTGCTGCTCCCCACACAAAGTTATGCCATAGTTCAAGAATCTCACACAGTCCCAGGTGTTTGGATGGTGGGCATGAGAAGAAGGTCTGATACTTCATCACTGGTTCACTAGGTCCCCCTGCTAAGGGATGCTTACTACCCTGTTCACATCAGTCTTTGTGTCTAGTGTATCTGCTTCTTCGTAATCAAACTGGGGGTGCAGGATTCTGTCTAAGACTGCTGATGAACATGACGGCCAGGAATACCATATTCATCTACCTCTGGGATCTTGCTGTCTTTCAGGCTATAAGTCCAGAAAGCATGGCATAAGTGTCCTCTGCTTCCAGATTCCCAGACTCCTCTGTTCTTGTCATACCTTCTCCCATGTTAGGGGCTGTTCCAGTCTCAGAAATTTTTCTTTATTCATTTTTGAGACCAGGGGACATTTTTTCATATTTGAATTTTCTATCTTTTTCCTTCTTCCCAAAATGGTTCAAGCATTTACACTCAAGCTAATAAAACTTTGGATTCTATCTGATTTACTGAGGCAGTTTCAGGTGTGTGGTGGTGGCAGCAGTAGATTCTAATGGGGAAGGGAGAGAAAGAAAAAGAAACTAAGGGTGAAAGAGTCTTGGGTAAGGTATTGGGCTGGGAAGAGAGAGGGACCCACAAGATGCAGAAGCTGAGGGTGGGAGATGACTGATGTGCGTGGTCCAGGAGGAGTGGAAAGGAGTCCAAGGCTGATCACAGTGGGTGCTTCAAGTGAAGAGTCAGAAACAGAACTTGGAGGAAGGTGATCAAAAGATGCAAACTTCTAGTTTTAAAAGAAGTGAGGACTAAGGTGAAATTTACAGAATGGTGACTATAGTTAACCCTGCTGCATGATATATAGGAAAGATGCTCAGAGAGTAGATCCTAAGAGTTCTCATCACAAGAAGAAATCTTTTCTTATTATATCTACATGAGAAGGTTTATATTAACTAAAACTATTGTAATCATTTCAAAAGATACGTAAATCAAAGAATCATGCGGAACACCTTAAACTTACACTGGGATGTATGTCAATTGTCCTATATATAAATAGCCTGTGGTCGTGATGCCCTCACGCCTTAATGACCGATCACCAGGAGGCTGCATGCACTGCAGGCGTGTGTGGGTGGGCACGGACCTGAGGCTGCTTCCCCGCGGGCGCTGGCCCAGACTCTGACAAGAATGAGGAGGGAGCTGGATACCCACACTCAGGACTGATTCTGGGTTTCTCAGAGCAGTGATTTGGCGCTGCATCCCTGCTGGCTCAGGTGGGGGCTTGACTTTGCATTTCCGTGGGCGCTGCTGCTGTGTCTCCGCGGGTGCCAGCCCAGACTCTCACAGGAGGGAGGAGGAAGCCGGATACCCACACCCAGGACCCAGACAGCAGGGTTGCGGGAGCCCCATCACTCACAGAATCAGCCGTATCAATGTTGTGTTTATATCATGTTTTTGTTGTTTTTATATCATGTTTTTGTTGTTTTTATAGCATGTGTTTGTTGTTGTTATTGTTTATTTATTAAGAAATTTATATATACTTTTATATATATTTTTCTAATTTACTTTAATCTCTGACACTTATAAAGGGCAAATAGTGATATTAAAATATTTCTTCTAATTAATTCCATTTCAATGTGCATGAATTCGTGTACAGGGCCATGAGTTTATTAATAAAACTGGAATGTGGCAATGGATTCAGGCAGTATAATAAATAGAAAAGCATGTGACTTTAAAGAAGGCCCATCTGGGTTCTAATCCCAGTTCTACAATTTATTGATTATAAGTTCCTAAGAAAGCCATTATACCTCTTTAAGCCCCATTTTCCTTTTGTATAAAAAGGTGATGGTGGCAGCACATTTCCCCTTTCTCCCTAGAGTACACTGAGATGTCATTTCATGAAACCACACGATGATACCCAAAATAGTTAATAATATTTAATAACCAAAATGACACCAGCGCTGACCAACAGAGCAGGTATAACAGCCAGTAAGAATAGTCACCAGCTGTAAAAAACCAGGGAGGCTCCAGCCAAATGTCTGCTCTGCAGAATCACATTCCTCCAGAGGCATGAAAACAGGGGTTGGTTGCTTAGAAGCAGAGTAAAAAAAGGTGAAATCCAAGAAGACAAAAAAAAAAAAAAAAAAAAAAAAAATGCGTAACTCAATAATTCACAGGAGCATTTCAGTTGTGTTTTCTAATTTATAAAATACTTTTACAAATATTGCCTGAGTTATTGAAAATAGTACCTGGAAAACATGGGATTGAATGTCCTCAATTCATGTCCATTGAATGCATTTATAATGTGCAAACACAGTTGCTGCAGCTGAATAATGGGGTAAGAAACAATCCCTACTCTAGGGAGCTTACATTGTACTAGAGATTTCGACAAGATACCATCGATTGCTCCTTTTCCAGATTTGTTTTATTACACGATAGCTAAAAAGTGTTTGTTATAGTCAGGAAATTGGGCCTGGGATTAGAACCTAGATCAGCCTCCTCCAAAGTCACATGCTTTCCTGTTTATTATTCCACCTGTATACACTGGCAAGTCCTGTTTCTAAATCTTCACTTGAAACACCCACCCTGATCAGCCCTGTGCTCCTTTCCAACTCCTCCTGGACCGTGCACATCAGTCATCTCCTCCCTCTCTCACCCTCAGCTTCTCCATCTTTGTGGGTCCCTCTTTCTTTCAAGTCTAAGAACTTACCCAAGGCCTTTTCATCTTTAATTTCATTTCCTACATCTCCCACCACCCCCTGGCCCTGTCACAAACACACTAGAATCTACCTTCTGCCATCATCACACACCTGAAACTGCTGCAGTAAGTCAGGGATTCTTAACCAAACAGCCCTAATATTAGATATAATTTTTATTAACTAATTACCAGGCTCTGCACATGTATTATCTCATTTCTTCTCAGAAAACCTCATAAGATATTATGATTTTTCACTTTTCCAGTTGAGGAAATGGAGGCTCAGAAAGGCTATAATGACCCTGATTTGCTCAGGATCACATAGCAGTTAAGTAGCAGAGCTGGATGGGAATCAAGGTTGGGCTTACTGCCAAGCTCATGCTCCTGCCACTCTGCTACAAGGCCATCATTCAGCCCCCATGGATCCCTCTTTTCCAGGGGCTCCCAGGGAGATTGGCTTGCCAAGCTAGGTACCCGATCACCAACAAAGAAGTCAAACATCTTTTTTGGGGGGAAGAGTGTAACACTTGAAGGAAAACATCTACTAGCCCATATTTTTAACCTACCTTTAGACCTCCTCTAGCTGAATAGTCTAACTTGATCTGAAAGGTCACTTAGGCTTGGTGAATAAAAGACCCCTATAAAATCCACCCAACCAGAAACAAGAAGGAAGGACAGGGTAAGTGAGCTTCACTCAACCCATCTCTCCTTAAGTTTCTCCCCTGTCTCCTCCACCCTGGGGAACATTTTCCTTTCTACAGCAGATCCAGTTGAGTGGAGAGAGGCTGGCTTGGCCAGAGAACAGATAGGATGCCCATTTTTTATTTTCAGTCACGCCACTGTCCTGGTGTGAGACTCCCTGCACTCACTATGTCCCTGTGCATGGGCTCTCCAGGAGTGCAAAGAAATTTTATTGAAAGGTGTCTGATCATGGTTGCATTTGTTGTCACATGTAGTGACTTCATAAATAGCTTTGGGAAAGTCTTTTGGGAAAGGTAATAACAGTTGCTTGATATTGATTTTTTTCTCCTCCTTTATTGGACTGTACTCTGATTTGCTATACAAAGTTGTACACTTTCCTGGAAATGTGCTCACACATGCCTTCCTAATGCAAACAAGCAGGTCAATGACCCAGTGTTGTAATGTACCAGCCTGAGATCTGCTTGGATAATCCAGCAGAACCATTTGTCCTTTTGTAATAGGGCAAATAGTGGAGGGCGGCAGGAAGCCAAGCAGTAACCTAAAGTGCTAAGGCAGAGAGGAGAGACAGAAGAGATAAAAGGATGAAGAGAGTTAACATCAGCCTCCAAGTTAGCTTCCAATTCTTGGTGAAACTCCCAGAGGGAGACTGATAAATAATGAAGTTAATTGCCATCCTTTTCCTTTGTTCCAGACTGCTAACAAGTTTTGCTCAAGAGGACCAACAGCAAGAAATTCACTGCAATGATGAGGATGTATTTGAGGCTGTGGACACAGCTCTGAGGAAATACAATGATGGAAGCAAAAGTGGCAACCAGTTTGTATTGTACCGCATAATCGAAGGCAACAAGACGGTGAGTGAGTTGTGTTTAACCTTGAGGTCATTTGGGATTTTTGCTACCACTTGAACCCAGGAAACACGCACACACACACACACACACACACACACACACACACACACACACACAGGCACATCACATCACAAAAAGAAAACCTGATAATTAAAAGTGAGGCTTACAGCTCTTAGAAAAGGCCAACCCCACTCTCTGGGCTGGGACTTGGGAAGGGTATGTCTAGTCCTCAAGCCTTCAAGGTTGGCCTCCTGGGTGATCAGAGGACAGGTATCCTAGGCTGAAATTAAAGAAAGGTAGATGAAGTCATTTGAAAGGGACTATGAAGAGTGGGAAAATCCAGGAACTCAGTCAGGCCACAGCATGAGGATTTACTGGGTGACTGGCCTTAAACTAAAATATAAAGACCTTCAGACCTCAAAGGGGAGAAGGTATTTAAGGGGGTATGTCTAACACATACTGTATAATCTCACATATAAATGGAATCTAAAAAAGTCAAACTTAACAGAAGCAGAAAGTAGAATGGTGGTTGCCAGGGAATGTGGGATGGGAGAAATGGGGAGGTGTTTGCCAAGTGTACAAACTTCCAGTTATAAGATGAGCGTGGTTGCTTAGTTCAATGGTTGAACGTAAACCTATGAACCAGTAGGTGATGGTTTAATTCCCGGTCAAGTCACATGCCTGGGTTGCAGTCTTGATCCCTAGTGTGGGGTGTGCAGGCGGCAGGAATCAGTGATTCTCTCTCATCATTGATGTTTCTATCTCTCTTTTTCCCTTCCTCTTTGAAATCAATAAATATATATTTTAAAAAATAAGTTGAGTAGGTCCTGGGGGTCTAATGTACAGCATGGTGAATAGAATTAATACTACTGTATTATATACTTGAAATTTGCTAAAGAGCTAGATTTTAAACATTCTCACCACACACATCAAATAGGATCACATGACTTGCTGTCCAGCCTTAGTCAATAAACCTGTAGGACTTTTAAACAAAAGTATACATGTAAACATCCTGCATCCAGCATTGTTGAGCTGTCATCAACGTTCTTGTGTCTGTTTTACTGTTACAATATTAGGTAAATATGGAAGCAAAGACATTCCACGGGATCATTTTTAAAAAAGAAATTCTGGTTCTGTCTTCTAAAGAAATGTAGAAATTCTTAATTTGGATCCATTTATAGTTTCAGCTTTCTTCAGCTGCCAGTGTGTTATCCATCTTTAGCCTAAAAAACCTGGCATAAGAGATTTTTGTTTGTTCGCATAGGATCCTCTTAGACCCTTTCATATTTAGAAAATTAAAATCTTTCTTTGGGGCAAATTCTTGGTTATTCTGCCATAACAGAATATGTGTTAACTTGTAGATTCTGTAGTTTGATACCTGTTTAACCATGTGCTGATATTCCAGAAGGATTTCTTGCATTGGTGAAAATAAAGATGGGACACAGGGGGTATATTTTGTTTTTTGATGTACCCTGTTTTGAAATCAAAAGTCTTGTGTCATGCAAACGATAACAAATTATTTTTAAAGGGTAAAAAAGCAAAGTTAAAAAATACAAACTTTTAATAGTTTGTTCAAATGAATTTCACTATGTCTGTGTGATAGTTTACTTAGGTGGAAGAAAAAATCCATCCATTTGACATGATGAGAATAAAGAAAAAAGCCAAGTGGGCTTTTTGATTTTGTTTTTGTTTGTTTTTTAAAGTAACATTGAGCCATTCTGTTTTACAAACTAGTGTAGTCATGTGAGTCCTGGTGTTGTCATCATTGGCTGACTGACATCTGTGGCAAATGTGTTGTTGTTGGGTATTTTTTTTTTTCTCTAAAATGTCCACAGAATCACTATCACCTATTGTTTTACCAAAATCTGAGACCTGAAACGAACCTCAGAACTGTCGTGTTTGACTCCATCCTGTCCCAGATGCAAATACTCTGAGGAGTGCAGGCTCTGAAAGAGCACTGCCCCTGGACTCAGGAGACCCGGGTCTGGGTTGGCGTTGCCTTTCCAAGGTGGGAGGCTGCCTAAGCTCTGCCCTCTCTCCTTGGGCCTCCTTTCTCTCACCTGCAAAGTGAGGGACGAGGCAACATCACCTCTCAGGTCTCTTTCTGCTCCCAAATGCCAGGATTTTGCATCTAAAAGCTCATCTAACTCAGAACCTTTGAGCTTTAAAAGTTTTATTTATTATTTTATGACATGTTAGAAAAAAATAGAAAACAAAACAAACCAAATAAAAATACTAAGATTACCTATAATATCCCCTCGTCCAGAGATACCTGTTAACATTTTTTTTTTCAAAAAAATAAAGAAAATACTCTGGTTTGTTGGTTTGTTTTCTAATTGTAAAAGAATATACATTTGTTTTCAAAAAATCCTCAGAAAATTTAGGAATGTTTGTTTAAAGAAGAGAGTAAAAGATAACCTACACCCACCACTGAGAGCAACATGTTAAGAGCTTTGCTGCATAACTGTTCAGGCTTTAAAAATCATGTATGGGCATGTAAATTGGATTCCACAAAAATAGGCTAATACTTCATATACTACTTTGTTACTTGAAAATACATGTTTATAAATATATTATGAACATTCTTCCAAGTATTTATAACATTTGGTATTTTTAGTAAATGTTTTGCTCTTGTTGAATTAAATCAATATCAAATATTCATAACTGCACCAGATCGCTTTCCAATGGTCTGCTGTTATCAATTGAATGAGCCCTATGTATCTTTGATTGCTTTTTTTCCAGGAAGACCAGGACATATTTTATTCTGTCAAGTACGAAATGAAGGAGGGCGACTGTCCTGTTCAAAGTGGCAAAATCTGGCAGGACTGTGACTACAAAGAACCTGGACAAGCTGTAAGTGTGATGGTCCAGAGCCTCCAGTTTTCTCAATCGAGACTGCCAAATTATTCTATTAGTGCTGGGGGTGATGAGTACTGTTGAGCCTGTTTCTGAGGGGTGAACATAAACCCTCAAATGTGTAGAAAGTAAAATGGCTGATGTCTATGTTCTTGCATAGACAGAAAGGGCATGAGGGGCCAGCCATGAGATGTGGAGAAAGCCCTCCCATGAAGAGGGGACTCCTATGACCAACTGGGTGCTTTATTTGTGCAGACCTGAGTTGGAATTCTACTCTGCCTCTAATTAGCTGACCACTTTTAACCCATGGGCTCCCTTGTAAAAGGGAGGTAAAATTGACCTAAATTGGAAGATGAAAGGACATACATATGAAAAGACCTTGTTTTAAAAACAAGGTATCTTAACCAATGCCTAACATCTGTTTGCCACACCACAGCTGGTTGTTTGGCCTTACCTGAGGAGGCTAACAGCCAGTATCTGCCAGGAAGCAAACCATTCTTTTCACAGTCCATGGACTCACCTCTTCAATGTGTGAAAATGTTATTGGTGGAAATGGGGTGTCCACTGGTGAGAAGTGGGGGATCCCTTTCCCCACAGGATGTTGGGGTCCGGTCCTCACAATATCTTGAGAAAAAGAATTTTCTAAGACTCACACAGGAAGATGAGAGATCTTTATTTGTGTGGAATTTCATATCTGCATTTCTAAAGCGCCATTTCCCTTAAACCAGTCCTAAAAGAGGTGCAGCTGGGGATTCAGCAGAGCCAAAAGCCAAACCAATGTCCCAAGTTTCCATTCCATGGTGGAGCTGGGTCAGGCACAGCATCAGGCTAGTTCCCATCTATTAGTCCATTGTATGTGTGTGTATGTGGGGTGGGGAGAGTATATGGCTGTGGGCCATGTGGGTGCATGCAGGGGAGTTTGTCCCCTGCAACAAGAGAGCCAGGAGCCCAGTGTACAAGAAAGGCAAGAGAGAGAACTCCTTCGTTTAGGAGTTTAATAACTGAAATCTTCCCGTGCTTGCAGTGGCCACACCAACTATGTTCCCAGGTGTGACTGACAGACAAGTACCTTCCGTATGTCACCCAGACTTTACTGGGCATGTGTCTATTTGGCCTTCCCTTTGCTCCTTTTCAGTTAATAAGTGGTTATTACAAGGGTATCAAAAACTCCGCATTCTCTGTGCAGTTGAACCCTGAAGTTGAGCTGTAAGAGGAGAGTCTGGCAGGCTAGTTTTAGGGCACTGTGTTCACCTTGGTGAAAAAGAAATATCTCCTCTGCTCCAAACATAACATTATTTTAAACCTCACTATCTTCACTGCCACTCCTCCCGACATCTCATGAATATCAATGACTTGTAAATAATAATGATTAGGCTACAAAAACATTCATTCTTGTGTCTCAAAACTCTGTTAGAATAGAATCTTAAGTTTTAAATAAGAGAAAAGCCATACTTAGCAACAGCACTAGGTGCACTTCTCCATCTGAAAGATTAAGATAAATGGTCTCCTTTTTCTTTCTTTCTAGGCCACAGGAGAATGCACGGCTACCATAGGGAAGAAATGGAATATGGAATTCTCCGTAGCTACCCAGACCTGCCACATTACTCCAGGTAGGTGATATATAGGGTGGCGCTGTCCTGGGGTAAATGAACCATTTCCGTGTTGGGCCAGGAGCATAACCTGGACAAAACCACTTCCCAGAGGGCAGTGGGTGGCTGTGTAATGCCATTTGAAGCCTTGGCGGGGTGGGGTCTGTGGTGGCAGTGTCCAGCGGTGGGGCCAGGCTTCTGCCATTCATCCCCTGGACTCTCCCTGGACAGCAGAGCTGGATTAGGTGTGTGCTAAGGCCCTGGGAAAGGACTAGAAAACAATGCCACATGCTGCAATTGTGGGGTGTCCTAGAGCCAGAAAAGCACAGGCTTTGAGGTCAGATCCAGCCTGCAATCCTTCAAAAGCTCTTCACCTTTTTGGTTTCCCTTTTCCTTAAAAGGGGATCACAGTAATGCTCACTGCAGAGGGTTATTGTAGATGGAAACTAGATGGCAGGCTTGAAGTTACAAGCATAAGAATGCATTGATGACCATCAGAATAAAAGTAATCATATCTGACATTTATTGAGCACTTATTGCTAGCCACAGTGCTAATCATTTTACATATGTTGATTTATTTAATCCTCACAACAATTCTATGAGGCAAGTGTTAATGTTCTCATTTTACAAATGAGGAAACAAGCCGAGGCCCACCAGAGTTATGTATCTTGCCCAGTATTCCATAGCTGCAATTAGCAGAGTTGGTATACTAGACCTTGTAAAAATGGAGCAACTCATGCAGAGATATAACCACTATTAGCTCCTTCCCTCTGGAGGCAGAGGCTGGGTGCAGAAAAATGGGCACATCTAGGGAATGTCAATCACAAAAGCCAACCCAGAACTGACCTTTTGCAAGATAGGGTTTTAGTATATGAGGCTCCAGAACAACATCCTCAGCCACACTCATGAACGTCAGTGGAGGAGCAATTGTTCTATCCTGGCCTTAGCCATCCATAAGGAACCCACAAAAACTGTATTTCTTGAGTTTCAGTTATTGCAAGAAGTGGCATTCAAAGAAAAACAGTCCAAAACAGAAAAGAAATCACAATTTTTTTTTAAAAAAGTATTTTTTCTGAGTAGCTTTTATTATTTAATTTAGGAACTTTAGCTCATAAGCAAATTTTCACATGATCCAGGACACAGCACTTATATACTAGGAGAGAAAAAGCTCTTTGCCACAATTACTACTAGGTCCACAATCGCTTATCTGAAACCTTTTTGGCCAATATGTTTCAAAATTCAAAATTTAAAATCTTTTTAAAAATTTTTTTAAATCTCCCTAGAAATGTTGGAGCAGGATGAAAAATCATTCCATCGCCTGGAAAAACTGAATTTGCATCTTTCCCTACTCCTCTCACCCTCTAAAGACTGCTTCATCTCTCCTCTTACCCCAGTCAGAGCTGCCCTAAGATCAGCAAACTAGCCTCTGGTCTCTACTCTCTTCCCCCTCCCCCTTCTGTGTTCATTAATCATTTGTTCTCCCATCAGTAATACTCTCCTTTCCCAGGTAAGTCCCCTCCAGTTTGTTAACTTAGTCCACTGCCCTGATGCCACATACCTTCTGCAAGGGGACAGCAGTGAGGAAAGCTATGAATAGTCACCCAGCAAATCTTTTTTCTGACACACAAGCTTATAGAGTGAGTGCCAAGAAACAGCTGCAAGGGGAGTTGTGTTGACCTACTCGCAACTGAGGGACACTGTTGTAGAGCACTGTTGCTTCTGCTTCTGTTTGGGTCCTACACACTCGGACAGTGAGAGCCCAAGGCAAAGGGGCCCAGGATGCCTTCATGACTTCCCCTCTACAGCGTGTGCCTCTACTGACCCGCGGGTTAGGGCTATCTGTTATAAACATTACTTGGTAACTTAATACAAGCTTGCTCCGGTTTTAATATTTTACGTTATTTTATTAAAACCCCATCAGTGGCACCCCATCGTTACTGCTGACCACACTTAATTCACTTCAGTGGGTCTTTGCACACCCTGAAATTACACTGAGGGCCAGATTTTATGATCTCTGAATGCATAATAATCTGGCCACTCAGTGTATATCCTATATAATAAAGGGCTAATATGCAAATTGTCCCCTACCAGGAGTTCGACCAGCAGGCAGGCTGACCAACCACTTATGTCCCAGACCCCACCCATGCACGAATTCATGCACCAGGCCTCATATATACATATATATATATATATATATAAATATATATATATATATATATATATACTAAGTGGCCAGATTATTATGCATTCAGATATCATAATAATCTGGACACTTAGTTTATATGTAGAACATTGTGAGCACTGGCATTTTCCTGAAGAGGGCGCCATAGTGCTCATCAGGTTCTCCAAGGAGTCCAAGACCCTTGGAATATAGCTCATAACCCATGGCCTCTGGAGACTGGCGTGGGCTCCACAGCAGAGGATGCTCTCTACCAGTTGTCCAGACCTCAACCGCCAGTCCCTGATTCCTGCTTTAAGCCCCGGTAAAAAGTATACACCACATCCCACATGCTGCCCCTGACTCATCCTGCTTTCTTGAGGATCCATTCCTCCCTTTGTTCCTTCTTCTCAGGCTCACACGTTATGTTGCCGAGGTGACCTTGACTGCTTTACACCTTTCTTAGCTCAGGTCTCTTCTCCTTAGGAAAGTCTTTCTTGAGCTCACTCTTGGCTTCTGCCTTTCCAAGCTCTTGCTGAATTATTTTGAAATATCCATCTGCAGTTCTGTCTCTCCCATTCAACTTTGCCCAACACCTTCACCACTGCCAGGGCTGACCAGCAGCCCCTGAATGACAGATGAACAGATTACTCAGACACAGTTTGACTGTGAAAGAGAAGACTAAGGGGCTCCTGGCTCTAGCAGCCAGAACAACCTGCATTGCCTGCCTTGTTAGCCTTTTACTGCAGTTTTTCTCTTTAGATACAATCAGTAGGGAGAGTGTGGCCTTGCAACACTTCCCTTTTATCAGAATGTCCTCCTTACAACTTTCCAACCAAGACTCTGTGCTCCCCAACACACCACAGTGACCATTACTAACAAGTTAACGTAACCACACAGTCTAGCTCAGCACCTGACATATTACAGCAGGAGTAAAATATGTACATGTTTGTTGAAATGAATTGATACAAAACATATCAAATCCTCAGTGAGGCGTCAAGGAGCTTTAATTAACACTGAAAAATAAATAATTCTATATCTGTAGCATTTTATTTTTTATAAGAGGATAAATTAATGTATTATTTCTATAATTTACAATAAATTTTAAAGAAATTTAAAATAATTATGCACAATAGTATGCACATAAGATGTTCCTAAGTCAATGGTAGGTTTTTTCCCCTCTGACAAAAAAACAGTTCTGTGTTTTTTTTATAATATGTACTAGAATTTACTAGAAAGTTTGTTTTCCAGGGTCTTGGAAATTATCTTACTTATTTAGGACAATGTATCTGAATGCAGGTTTTGCTCATTAACGCTGCCCTTTGCCTACTCTTTCTTTGTCAAGCCGAGGGCCCTGTGGTGACCTCCCAGTATGAATGCTATGGCTGCGTGCACCCCATAACGACTGTCCCCTCTGACTTGGACCCTGTTCTGAGACATGCTATTCAACATTTTAACAACCACAATGATCATTCCCACCTCTTTGCTCTGAAAGAAGTAAAAAGGGCACAGAAACAGGTTTGTGTTTTAATTTTCATTTCCTACAATATTGTTTAAAATTTGTTGGACCTTTATGTTTAGGGTTTCATTGCCTGAAATAAACCATTGGTCAATAGAAAACCTATGATTCCATGACTGGTGGTGAGGGAGCTCTTTATGTCCTCATCTGACTGGCATAGGAGGTAAAGAGTTTTCTCTTGAGTCAAAGTGATTCGAATACTGCAATATATAAAGGGCAAAAGTTTGGCTAATCAGACCCCTGGCTCTGAGGTTGGTTTTAATGAATGGGTAGTCAGAAATACATGTTTTTCTGAGTGATGGTGAGATGAAAAGATCATTCTACCCTCAAGGTTTTAAGAAAATTACATCATCACTTAGCTAAACATGGCTCCAAAATATTAAATGGTACCCAAACAGTTGTCACGGCTTTCTGAGTACTCTCTAAATTACAGTTTTCATATCATTAAAAGAATGTAAATACTTGGAAATCTGGCCTTTTCATTGACCCAGTTGACTAAGTCTTTACTGACAGTTGACTGGGTCCCTTCTATTTCAGTGTCTAATTATGAGGGATCTACTTTAGTCAGTAACAGTCCCTGCTTTTAACAGACCATCCAACTTCCCTTCATGCAAGAGCTTGTTCTACTCAATTATGTTCATAGCCAGCTATCGGGGTGGGACTAGATAAAGCAGCACAAAATGTACTGCCTGACTGTCTGGGAACCTGAGAACTTATCAGTAAAGGCCATTCTAGCTCCAAAGTGTTTTTAACCATCTAGAAGAGTATTATTAATATTTCACAAAATTCCAAAGGACATTATTTTTCTGTTGCCTGGCAGAGGAAATGTTGCTAGGTTTTTCTTAAGATAATACAGTAACTCCACCTATATATTGCGCTTTTTTTTTGAGGTGTGTAGGAGTGTGTGTGTGTGTGTGTTGAGGAGTGTGAGAGTCATAAAGTGCTCAATATTTATTCAGCCAAGAGTTTTGCCTAGTAATAAGAGTTTATATTTTTGAATACTTACAATATGCCAGGAAGTATTCTAAGTTCTTCATAACACAGTGAATAATGTTTAAAATGCCCTTTAACTATTCATTTCAACATTGTTTCAGATGGTGTCTGGATGGAACTATGAAGTTACTTACTTAATTGAGCAAACTAATTGTTCCAAAGAGAATTTTAAAGTCTTAACCCTAGACTGCAAGGCTCTTCCCAATGGTGTAAGTAGGCAAAAATCAATTTATAATGTTATTAGCATTTGGTGTCCAGTATACAGGTGTGGGAATACTCAGCTACATAGGAAGACTCAGTCACTAAGATTTTAGATGACATGCACAGCCACATTCTCCATGTCACTAGTGAAGCTGCCTTACCTACCTGATCAAAAGATCTGTACATCTGGCAATAAGCATTTACAGATATAACCAGGGCCTGAGATAAAATGATGCTGTGTCAAGTTTGTCTGTCCATGTCTACACACTTTCCTGTCTCCCTTCCTTCTCCACCTGCTTAAGGTCCTTCCCAGTGCTCCTGAGCTCTGCACAGGACACTCCTCAAGTTCAAACTTGCCTTTCCTTATTTTCTCCCCTCCCCTCTCCTTTCTTTATTTTTAACTAGTGCCCCGGTGCATGAAAATCGAGCACGGTGTGTGTGTGGGGGGGATCCCTCAGCCTGGCTTGCACCCTCTTGCAAATTGGAACCACTGGCTTCTAAGCACTCACCTGCCTGCCTGCCTGATTGCCCCTAACCACTCTTCCTGCTGGCCTGCTCATCCCCAACTGTCCTTCTCGCCCCCAACTTCTCCCCCACACCAGCCTGCTCCCCCCCCCAACTGTCCCCACACTGCCGACCTGCTGGCTCCCCAACTTCCCCCCTTGCTGGCCTGTTCACCTCCACCTGCCGGTCCCCCCCAGCTCCCGCCAGCCTGATCACCCCCAACTTTCTCCCCTCCTGGCCTGATCACCCCTAACTGCCTCTGCCTCTACCCCACCACCATGACTTTTTCCGGAAGGACGTCCAGAAGGTCTCCCAGAAGGTCTCCAGTCTAATGAGCATATTACCCTTTTATTAGTATAGATAGATAGGATATGACATACCGCCATAATTATAACATATCTACCAGTATTACTCTATGAGAATACATACTTCATGCAATAGGAAGGCATTTAATACATTACATTGTATATGTTGTAAATAGTAGGAAATACTGTATTTGTAGCAATAGTATACACCCTGTGACTTCCCCTTCTGATTTGGGAATGGTTCCCCAGTTCTTTGAATGTTTCCTGACCCCTGATGAATTTGGAAAGAAAATAGCTCTGAGTTTGGAGAAATTAAATTACAATCATGACTCTAATTCAACTGCCTCCTGTACTTCCAGTCAGATAACAGGAAAAACATCCCGGGGCCGGTGCCTCCTATGGCTGAGCTATGGAGTGAGTGCCCATGGCCCAGTGCTGGGTGGGTGATGGCAACTGGAGGCACCTCGGGTCTATCCTGCTGTCAGCCTGCAACCAGGGCCCTATGCTACCAGCCCCTCCTGAGCCCCGATGCTTCCTAACGGGGTCCTAAGGTTATGCCCCCAATCCCGCTGCCCTCTCCTTGCCAGGGACCAGGGTGCTGCAGTGCCAGGCGCAGGCATCCCATTTTCATTAAAATGTTCAACCTGTGCCTCCTCCATTGGTGTCCACAGGTGGCCCGGGGGCAGACAGTGATCCTGGAGGCGCTTGCTGCCCCCGCCAGAGCTCAGCCACGATGGTCTGGGGTGAGACTGCCCCGCCAGGCCCCATGGCTGTGACTTGGACCCACTTCCTTAACCAGGGACCTGGCACTGGGCAGGGGGCAGTGACGCTTCCTCCCCAACCTGCACTGGAGCGGGTCCCAGTGGTTTTAGAACCGAACTCTGAGGGCCTCGCCGGGTGGCAGCAGCCCTGAGCCCACCGACTCTCCCTAGATCCTGCCAAGGCTTGCTTCTCACCCTTGCTTCTCACTCTTGCTTCTTAAACTTGCTGAAAACCTTCTCAGTCCACTTGCCATAGTAATCTCCAGCGGGGCTGAGGGGACTGGGCGCTGCCATCTTTGTGGTGGTGTGATGGTCAATTTGCATATTCTGTCTTTATTAGATAGGATAACACATCTTGAGCCTCCATCACTTTATCAGAACCAAAATTATGTTACAAGAGAGGATCACAAGGTGGCAGTAGTTAGTGAATGTGCAGATGCCTAAGGCACAATGACCATCCCAGGATTTTAGCAGAAAACTACTTTAAGCAAGGGATTGCTTCAAGCCCTTTAGTCTGTTATTCTACTTCTACAATTCCATTATGTGGGAAGAAAATGAGAAACCCAGACAGTAAGATATTAATTTCAGCATTATCATTAATAGAAAAACATTGGAAATGGTTTCAACATTAGGGAATGTTTAAATAACTTACAGGGTATCCATATAGTAGAATATATGCAGCCATTAAAAGTATGTTTACAGATTTCTTAGTGACTTAGTAAAATGGTTATAATATGATAAGTTAAAAATATATAAAAGTGTATATACATATTAATTTAAATATATAAAGTAAATGTAAATATCAAAAGTGATGGAGGGGCCCTGGCTGGCTTGGTTCAATGGATAGAGCGTCGGACTGAGGACCAAAGGGACCCAGGTTCAATTCTGGTCAAGGGAACATTACTAGGTTGCAAGCTCCTCCCTTGCCCAGGCCGGACCCTTGTTCAGGGCACATGCATGAGGCAACCAATTCATGTTTTTCTCTCACATCCATGTTTCTCTCTGTCTTTCCCTCTCTCTTCTACTCTCTCTAAAGTCAATGGAAAAATATCTTCAGGTAAGGATGAACAACAACAAAAAAAGTGATGGAGGGGTGCATTTTAGATCTTGCTCCCTGTCATATGGTGTCAATTTGCCTCAAGTAAACTCATAAAAAAATATCAAATGATGAAAAAATATGCAAAAATATAAAACATAGTGAACTTGCAGTTGGAAGTATGGGTGCCTTTTTTTGATTCTTTATACTTTTTGAAACTCTTTAGTACTTGCCAATGTTTCTAATCCAGCATGTATTTATTTCATAATTAGGAGAAAAGTTAAAAGGATACTATTAAGAGAGTGAAAAGACAACCCAGAAAATGGGAGAAATTATTTGCATCATATATCTGATAAGAATTAAATAATCAATATATAAATAACTCCTATAATGCAACAACAAAAAGACAATCAACCTAATTTTCAAATGGGCAAAGGACTTTAAAATAAACATTTCTCTAAAGAAGATATACAAACAGTCATTAAACACATGAAAAGATGCTCAATATAATTAGCTGCAGGCGAGGGGGGTGTAAAAGAAGCCACAATGAGATGCCATTTCATACCTAAAAGATGGCTATAATTTTTTAAAAATTGGAAAATAACTAGTATTGGGGAGGATGTGGAAAAATTGAAACTTTTGTCTATTGCTGATGAGAATGTAAAATTGTGCATCCACTGTGGAAAACACTTTGGTAGTTCCTCAAAAAGTTAAACATAGATTTACCATATGACACAGAAATTGCACTCCGAGGTATGTACCCAAAAGAATTAAAAAAACAGGGAGTCAAACTGATACTTACATGCCACATTATTCACAATAGCCAAAAAGTGGAAACAACCCAAGTGTCCATCAACAGATGAGTGGAAAAACAAAATGTGATGTATATATAAAACAATGGAATGTTCTTTAGCCATAGAAAGAAATAAAATTCTGCCACAATCTACAACATAGATGAACCTTGAAAACATTGTGCTAAGTGAAAGAAGCCAGACATAAAAAGACAAATATTGTATGATTCCACTTATATGAAATATCTAACATATGCATAGAAGCAAAAGTAGAATCGAGTTTACCAAGGGCTAGGGGGAGGGAGGATGGGAATTTATTGCTTAATAGGTTCAGAATTTGTGTTTGGGTGATGAAAACTATTGGAAATAGATATTGGTGATGGTTGAATAATGTAATTAATGTCACTGAGTTATGTATCTAAAAATGGTTGAAATGGCAAACTTTGTGTTACATATATTTTACCATAATAAAAATAATAGTAAAATGGAAGAGAGAGAGAGAGAGAGAGAGAGAGAGAGAGAGAGAGAGAGAAACACTCTAAAAATGTATGCTCTAGCTACTATTTAACTTTGTTATTTTTAGTCATCTGGCCTTTAAAGCATCTATTAACACCTTCTGTTTTTTAAGTTCTTTAGTTAGCCATTTGAGATTATATAGGCTTAAATGTTATCTAGCTTTAATCTCCTTGCATCTGTTTGTAAGGCCTCCATTTAGTTCTTTTTTAAAAATTTCTTTATTGATTATGGTATCACATAATTGTACTCATCCCCCCATTCCCATCCCAAACCCCTCCACACGTATGTCCCCACCCCCCTGTTGTCCATGACCACTAGTTAGGCTTATATGCATGCATACAAGTCCTTTAGTGGATCTCTCCCCCTTTCCCCCACCCTCCCCTACCTACCCTCTGAGGTTTGACAGTCTGATCAATGCTTCCCTGTCTCGGGGTCTGTTTTTGTTCATCAGTTTATGTTGTTCATTATTTCCCCTAGATGAGTGAGATCATGTGATACAAGAAATACACTTATAAGAACCAAAAATGAGACAAACCATAATGGTTATGCTGAGAGGCAAATGAATCAGTCTGTAGTGAGTTTCTTTCTAGGCCAACAGTTCTTTTGAGTCCTAATCTTTGCAACACACAGAGATGCAGGGCTGATTGGAGTCACAAATCCAATCAGATTTCTGGTATAAATTCTGAGCTTCCATTTCTTCATTTTTAAAATGTTGAGGAGTAATAGCACCTATCTCATAACATTGTTACCATAATTAAAGGACACAAAATATAAATGAACTCTCTTGCCTACAACTGGTAAGACTGAAGGCCTTGCTATTCCAAGTCTGGTCCCTGAACCAGCAGCATCAGCATCACCAGGGAGCTTATTAGAAAAGCCAAATCTTGAACTCCACCCACACCTACTGAATCTGCATGTTAAGATTCTCAGGTGAGTTATTTGCACTTTAAGGTTGGAAAAGCACTGACTTAGAGTTTCATAAATAGTTCTCAGGCCATACTGTATATTAGAATCACATTGCCAGCTTTAAAAATACTAGTAACTACTCCTAGGCCATTCCCCAGTCATTCTAATTAGGTGCAGGGTGAGTCTCTAGAGTCAGAATAAACTAAAAGCTTCTAGGTGAATCAAATACGCTAATAGAATTGAGAACCTCAGAGCTACTGCCAGTATCCATCACCTCATCCAAAATTAAGGTATTATAAGTGTGGTATTCCTTGTATATGTAACAACTGTGACATTTATTATATATATATATATATATATATATATATATATATATATATATATATATATATATCTCCTTATTGGAAATAAACATTTCCAATGCAGAAGGCAATACAGATACATAGAAAACAATAATAATATTAAACCACAAACTTTGGGTATGTGGTTTAATATTATTATTGTCCAAATACCCAAGGATATATTAGTATATTTCCCTCTTATCTTTTTTTGGGGTGATGGGGTGGAGGAGATATAGACAATTTGGTGAGGTGTTATTTTTTTTTGTCTGTTAATATTTGTCATTATTTTACATGCTGCATTTAAAAAATAGTTTTATTGATTTCAGAGAGGAAGGGAGAGGGAGAGAGAGATAGAAACATTGCACCCCCTACACTGGGGATCAAGCCCACACCCCGGGCATGTGCCATGACGAGAAATCAAACAGTGACCTACTGGTTCATAGCTCAATGCTCAACCACTGAGCCATGCCAGCCAGGCTCACATGCTGCATTTTTCTCACCTAAGAATTTTTCTCCATCATTAAAACTCTTGATAAAATTTATTTTAAATAACTGTATAATATCCTATTAAAGATACCATAGATTGTTTTTTTAATTACTTTACTATAGTTAGACATTTGAATTATTTCCATTTTTATTATCATTAATAACTCAACAAACATTCTTGAGAATAAAGCTATTTCTGTATTTGCTATATATTCTCATTTTCATAAATAGAAATGTGTTAGAAATTTATGGATTGAACTTATGAATTGTTTTCCATATCCTTGGTTCATTTCTCTTTGGGATAAATCTTAATGATTTGAAATAGAGTATTCCTATATTAAAGATATTAGTATTTTGTCATATTTTCTCAGTTGTTCATTTTTTAGTTTTCATTATGGTATTCTGACTTACCAACAGATTTTGCTTATTGGTGACCATATCTACTAACATGTTCCTTTTGAATTCTTCCACTATTCACTCAGTAGTCATCTTTTTTCCCTAGTTTGTCTAGTCAGTATTTTTAAATATAGCTTTTGAACCCATCTGGAATTAATTTTAATGTATCATTTGAGATCTCTAAATTGAGGCTTTTTTCAAGAGGATAACCAGATATCTCAACATTCTTCCTTTATACATAAATTTGTGACAACCTTAATCCCTTAATAGTTTCTTATGAAAAACCTGTTCTTTATATTTGTACTGCCATGTTTTAACAATAGGTTTAAATTTGTGATTTATTATTCTAGTGTTTATAACTTCAAAACATACCTTAGAATAAGTTTGTAAGAAAAACTTACGTTGTCATATAGATTGGAATTGCATTACATTTCTAAATTAATTTAAGGAGCCCTGGTCAGTTTGGCTCAGTGGATAGAATGTTGGCCTGTGGACTGAAGGGTCTCAAGTTCGATTCTGGTCAAGGGCACATGCTCAGGTTGTGGGCTCAATCCCCAGTAGGGAGTGTGCAGGAGGCAGCCAATCTATGAGTCTCTCTCATCATTGATGTTTCTAACTCTCTCTCCCTCTCCCTTCCTCTCTGAAATCAATAAAAATGTATTTAAATTAATTTAAATAGAATTGATGTATGTACTATATTTTGTCTTTTCAGTCAAGAACTTGGCATACATCTATACTTAGTCAAGTTTTATTTTAAACTTCTAAAATTGTGTGATTTTATTTATATATCCAGAACATTGCTCACTGGAGTTATTTCTAGGTGTTGTAGGGGTGTGTTTTTTTGTTTGTTTATTTTTGGTTATTGTTCTGAAAAGTTAAATTTTGTTTTTATTTTATTTTATTCTTTTTAATATTATTTTTATATAAATGTATCAATTTAGACATCTTCACCTTATATTCAGCGAGTGAGCTCTGTTTAAATCTAACAATTTTGCATTCATTCTTTTGATTGTTCTAGGTATAAAATAAGATATTATTTTATTGCCTCTTTTCCAATGCTCATTTTTGTTCTGTGTCTCAATGAATTGACCAAATTTCCATAGATATTCCACACATATTTGTGTTTCACTCCTGATTTTATTGGGAAAGCCTCTACAATTTATTTATAATATTTGCTATGGGTTCCAGGTAGGCATTCTTGTCATATTAAAGAAGCATCCTTACATTTCTGCTTTTAAAGAAGTTTGTTTTGTTTTTAAATAAGAAATTGGTGTTAACATACTCATAGATACAGAGAACAGACTGACAGCTGTCAGAGGGAAGACAAGTTGTGCGGTTAGGTGAGAAAGATGAAAGAATTAAGCAAAAAAAACAAAACTCCAAAAACTCACAGACACAGATTACTAGAGAGAAAGGAGGTGGGGGAAAGTAGAAGATAAAGGGGGTTATAAGTGATGATGGAAGGAGACTTGACTTTGGGTAGTAAACACTCAATACAATATACAAATGATGTATTATAGAATTATACACTTGAAACCTATATAATTAACCAATGTCACCCCCCAACAATTTTTTTAATTTAAGATAAAAAAGGAATTTGTGTTAGAATTTAGTCAATGCTTTAAATATGTATTGAAATATCATGTTACGTATTTCTAATTTAATCTTTTATGTTGTTTTGACAACTTTCCTAATAGTAACCTCTAGATTCATAAACTCTATTTGCCTAGTGTTCATTATTCTTTAAATGTGCATTTGGATTTTATTTTTAGTTTAAGAACTCTACATTTTTATTTATAAGTGAAAGTGGTTTGACAGTTTTCTGTGTGTGGTTGTGTGTGCATTCTATTTTTTCAGGTTTTGGTATCCAGATTATAGTTTTCTAAAATGAATTGGGTATGTGTTACATGCAGTTGAGTCAGGTCTGACTCCTGCTGACCCTATGATGAGTGATGGCCACACTGTCTTGACCTCAACAGCTCTGTTGAGCACCTGTAGACTCATTCTGTGGCTTCTTTTATGGAGTCAGTCCATGTCATATTTGGTCTTCCTCTTTTCCTGCTGCCTTCTATTTTTTGGTTAGGTGGTTAGCCACTATTTTTTGACTTGGGTAGTGTGCCACTATTTTCTATATTCAGAAATAGTTTACATAGTAAGGAACTAAATGTTTCTTTAATTTTAAAAATTATTCATCTATAAAACATCTATGTTGTTTGGAGGTGAGAAAAGGAATGGAAGTTGAGAGTAATGATAGCATTCTCTGTTCTTCAGTTACTGGTCCATTCAAATTTGTTCTTGTGTTTATGTCAGCGTTGGTTATTTATAGTTTTCCAGAAAAGAATCCATTTCACTGGGATTTAAAGTAGCATACACTTGTTCATAATTATTCTCTTATATTTTTAGCTTCCTTTGCTATAATGCTTTTTTTTTTTTTTTGCATTTGATTTTTTTTTTTTTCTTATCCCAAGAATGACCATTTGGATTTATTTACTAATGCTAGTGCTTTCTGTTTTCTAGTTCATCAGTTTTCCTTTATTGTATCCATCTTTTTTGTTTTGTTTAATGCTATTTATTATTCTTTTCCTTTTTCTAACTTCCTGATTTCTTAACAACCTCAAAGTTAGCTCAGTTTGAGGTTGTGTTGTTTGTTTCTTGCCTCTCTCTTTTTAAATTACGAAAGAATATAAAGCCATGAGTTTAATTCCAAGTGCTGCTCTGTCAACATTCTATAAAATTCTCAGTTTTCTCATTTTGTTTTTTATATTTTTCTTTATCCAAAGAAGACCCTGACTATTTAGGCAAATGTGTTTAGATTTCCCAGTAGGTAGTTTCTTGTTTATTTGTTTTTGTATTTTAACTCTATGCTTCTAGACTATATCTTTATAAAAATAAAATTATCTTCTTTACTACCATCATGAGCTTTTTTGTTACCTTGAATTTTACTTTGTCCAGTATTAATAATACTCTAGATCCTTTTTCTGTTTATATTTGCTTCATATAGTTTTGGTCATCCATTATGTTTAATCTACTTTTATCTTTTATATTACAAGACATTATTCTTGAAAATGTAATATATTAATTTTGTTTTAAACTCAATACGGAAGTCTTTGCCTTCCTCTTTTCAAAAATGTTTTTATTGATTTTTAGAAAGAGAGAATGGGAGAGTGATAGAGAGATAGAAATATCAATGAGAGAAGAACATCATCAATCAGCTGCCTCCTGCACAACCCACTCTGGGTGTGTGCCCTGACCAGGAAATCTAAACGTGACCTCTTGGTTCCTGGGTTGATGTTCAAACACAGAGCCACACGGGCTGGTCTGGAATTCTTTGTCTTTCTAAAAGAAATTTTACCCATTCAAATATATTATTTTTTAAATATATTTTTATTGATTTCAGAGAGGAAGGGAAAGGGCGAGAGAGATAGAAACATCATTGAGTGAGAGAACCATTGATCAGCTGCCTCCTGCACACCCTACACTAGGGATCAAGCCTGCAACCTGGGCATATACCTTTCTGGAAAACGAACCGTGACCCCCTGGTTCATAGGTTGACTCTCAACCACTGAGCCATGCTGGCTGGGCTTTATGATTATTATTTCTATACTAGGTATTCTTGTCATCTTATTTCATGTATTGTTGATAATAATACCTGATTGTTTCTTATTCTCTCTTTTGCAGTAGGATTATATTTTGTTTTGTTTTGTATGTAAAGTCAACATCCTATATTTAATTTTACCAGTTGTTTACTTTAAAAATTCTTAAAAACCTTTTTAAATTTATTTACTTTTGAAAAACTAGGATACCAGTGAATGTACAGATCTTGCATACATGGATCCTCAGCTAAGAATTGCTTCCTTCTCACAGAAGTGTGAGATTTTATCAGGTATGCGATAATATATGTTTGTGCTCTACTAGTACATGTTGATCCCAAACAACTGGCTAGTGTTTTTATAGGAATTGTGCTTTAGGTGCAACGATATAATCAACAACCATTACAGCTTTACCCCGTTTCTGCACAGCTGAGTTGTAGCTGATGCAGTTGGGACTGCTCTGCCAGTGGCCAGAGGGAATATGGTGACAGAAGGAAAGATTGATGTTCTTTGAGCAAAGCTGATCTCTAGATGCAATGTCTGCTGATCTTCCTTGTGTATAAGATGTCACTACATAAGGTTTTATAAATTGGGGAAGCGGTATCTCCTATTTAATCACTCAGAATAAAATCCTTTCAATTAAATTTTTTTCCTCCTGCATATTATAATGGGGAAAAGTGAGATAGTGCAAGTTTATGGTCAAGCCAGTGTTTCTTATACCAAGAGTTGGCTTTTCTCATACTTGGAAGATGTTTGCATACATTCCACAGTGAGAAGCATCATTGAAGCTCCCTGCTCACCAGAATCAGAGGACTTAAAATTTTCTCACCAGAGAATCATTCCTTTAAATTAAGCGTTGCTTTTGTATACTTTCTTTCAAAAATGCAAAAACTTAGGAACAGTGCAGCACATTGATATTGAAGGTGTACTAAATAACACCTTCTGATGGAAGGTTTTGCTAAATACTCTTGGCTCTGAGGAGAGGAAAAGAGGACAGGCAGTAAGGTGAAGGTCATACAGACAACCTCTACTCAGGCACTACTGGCCTTGAGGCTACACATGGCCCTCTATAAATGAGTGCTGGACAATGTGCAGGAGAGGTACTAGGCTAGACTGCTCCTTCAGAGTACACACTGACTTAAAACCTGATTCTTCTTTCAGGTGAGGATTTTACTTTAGGTTGCTTTGGCTGCCCCTCAGAGATGCCTGTCGACCATCCAAATCTGAAGGAGGCTCTGACTCATTCCATTACAAAGCTTAATGCAGAGAATAATGCAACTTTCTATTTCAAGATTGACATTGTGCACAGAGCAACATCACAGGTCTGTAAATTAAGCTACAAAAATAGTGACATTATAGTCTATGTGCAAACTGCTTACTAATATTGCCACTGATCTTGGGTTGGGAAATAGAATACCTGGTAAAAGGAATTGAATGTCAAGTCTCAACCTCACTACATGCTTGCTATGTGATCTTGGACAAGTCATGTAGAACATTCCATTTTCTGTCTGTAAAGGACTGGGGTGAGACTCAAATAAAATAATATACATGAGTGGCCAGATTATTATGATCTCTGAATGCATAATAATCTGGCCACTCAGTGTATATATGTATATATATATACATATATTAGAGGCGTGGTGCATGAATTAGTGCATGGGTGGGGTCTGGCCAGCCTGACCAGGGAGAGGGGACATGGACGGTTGGCCAGCCTGCCTGCTGGTCGAACTCCTGGTCGAGGGGACAATTTGCATATTAGCCTTTTATTATATAGGATATACACTGAGTGGCCAGATTATTATGTGTTCAGAGATCATAATAATCTGGCCACTTAGTGTATGTCAAGCCTTGGCCGGGTAGCTTAGTTGGTTAGAGCATTGTCCCTATATACCAAGGTTGCAGGTTCGATCCCCAGTCAGGACACATACAAGAAGCAACCAGTGAATGCATAAATAAATGGAACACAAAAAGAGAGATAATATATGTCAATTCATTATCTTCTCAAACTTTAAAGTGTTATATAAATTCAAGCAACTATTACCTACACTAATAAAACAGAAACATGCAAATTAACCATCACTCTGCTACACCCACAAGCCACACCCACCATCCAATCAGGAGTGAGTATGCAAATTAACCCAACCAAAATAGCTGTGCCACTGAGTTTCAGCAAGCAGGAGGCTTGGGTTTCCCTGGCAATGGAGGAAGCAAAGCTTCCCTGCCTCCCTGGCCAGCCCTGGCCTCCGCTCAAGGCTACAAAGTTTCAATTATAGAAGATAAATAAATCCCAGATACCAGGGCTTGCGCTTGGGTCGCCGGGGGCAGGGGGCGTGGTCAGCCTGCAAACCACCATAGGCCCCTCGCCCAGGCCACCCCATGCCCCAAGGGAACCCCCACCCTGATCTGGGATACCCCTCAGGGCAAACCAGCCGGCCTCCACCTGTGCACCAGGCCTCTATCCTATCTAATAAAAGAGTAATATGCAGATTGACCATCACTCCAACACACAAGATGGCTGCCCCCATGTGGTCAAAGATGGCTGCCCCCATGTGGACACAAGATGGCCACCACAAGATGGCCAGCAGGGGAGGGGTATTGGGAAAGACCAGGCCTGCAAGGGAGGGCAGTTGTGGGCAATCAGGCCAGCAGGGAAGGGCAGTTGGGAGGGACCAGGCGTGCAAGGGAGGGCAGTTGCTGGTGATCAAGCCTGTAAGGGAGGGCAGTTAGGGTTGATCAGGCCAGCAGAGGAGGGAAGTTGGGGACAACTGGGCCTGCAGGGAACGGCAGTTGGGGGGGACTCAGGCCTTCAGGGACGGCACTTAGGGGTGACCAAACCTGCAGGGGAATGCAATTAGGGGCAATTAGCCTGGCAGGGGAGCAGTTAGGCATCAATCAGGCTGGCAGGGGAGTGGTTAAGGGGTGATAAGGCTGGCAGGCAGAAGCAGTTAGGGGCAATCAGGAAAGCAGGCAGGTGAGCAGTTGGGGGCCAGCAGTTCTGGATTGTGAGAGGGATGTCTGACTGCCCATTTAGGCCCTACCGGAATCAGGCCTAAAAAGGCAGTCAAACATCCCTCGAGGGGTCCCAGATTGGAGAGGGTGCAGGCTGGGCTGAGGGACACCGACCACCCCCCGGTGCACAAATTTTGTGCACTGGGCCTCTAGGATAATTAATAAAAAGTTGGACAAGGAAAAGCTACTCTTATTCTCTGCCTTTCTAGAGTCGTTTCTTGTTGTAGCATCACTTAGTGCCTTTGTATCAGCCACATGTCAGTCTATCATCACCCAGACTCTCTTCACACTCTCACCTCCATGTCACTTCCCCCCTGCCTATGTGTCCTTCCAGCCCACAAATGTGCCCTCGAGGGCTTCATCTTTCCTCCCATGCCCTGTCAATAGATAAGGAGCGTCCTAGTCTGGGGGTCAGGAGACCCAGTTCTACCAGAGTCCCAGCCCTCATGTCCTGGGTAACCCCAGGCTGTCATTCAGACTTACTCAGTCTTTGTGGCCCCATCTGTAAAATGAGTGGCTGGGTGAGAAGAGCCCAAAATTCTTCCAACTCTAACGACGTATGAGTAATCTATTCACGGGCAGATTCCTATTATAACCCTCAAAACTGGCCTCTCTAAATGTAAACAAAATAGAACCAACAAAAATAATCAAAATGGAACCAAACTGTTTCAGCAAACCAACATAATCTGATGTTGGGGGAGGGGAACTTCACTTATAACAATTCATACTTTTGGCTCAATAATTGAAGGTCTAGAAATTTAAAATAGTGTCTTTATAGACAATTATATTCATTGTAGCTTTAACTATAAAAGACAACATGGTAAACTGTCAAAACAATCAATAATATAGAAATGATCAAATAATGTCTGGCATATTCTTAAAATAGAGTACCAAAGAGCAATTTTAAAGCATCTTTGTGAGGAGTTCTTGATGTGGGAAATGCCTTGTGTTAAAATATTCAGTGGGAAAAAAAGAGGCCATAAAATTGACTATAGATTCTGTTGTCAGATGTCTTATAAAAAAGTACAGAAAACAACACTGAAAGTAAACAAATGCCTCCAACTATTCACAGTGGTGGCTTTAGGTGATGGCACAATGGGCTGTTTATTTTCATCTTCTAAATCCTGTATCAGTTTTGCTACTGCAGGGGAAACCTAACCAAATGGTATTGAAATAAGTCAAAACTGACACTTTGTTCTTCTCCTATCAGGCACTTATTCCTGCCCCGGACACCACAACTATTTTTCCCTCATTTCATGGGCACAAGACCCATGTTAGTGGTGTACTCACATGGTATACCAATCCATGCTATTCTTTTTTTTAATTTAAATTCTTTATTGTCTAAAGTATTACATATGTCTCCTCCCCCCCGCATTAACCTCTCCCTGGTGTTCCCATCCCCAGCACATGCCCTCACCACCCCCCCACTCCCTAGTGTCTGTGTAAATGGGTTCTGCTTATAGGCATGCATACAAGTCCTTTGGTTGTTCTCTTACCCACCCAACCCGCAATGCTATTCTTGTGTTTGTCAGCTTTTCTTCTCACTTCATATTTCTGCTTTCTTGTGAAACTCCCTTATTCTTGATATAGGAATATGCTCTATTCCACTATATATTGCATATCAGAGGTTTGCTGTCAGGAGAGAACCACTCATGTTATACATGACTATCTAGTCTTCATAGTACTTGCAGTTCTCAGTAAAGTAATGAATCAACATCCCAGCATTGTGTGTATTTGTTTATGCCAAGGATGCCAGGGGAACAACAGGTAATGCTGTTAATTGAAGGGAATTGACATTCCTTCACTTGCCAAGTCAATTTGAAATATGGTGAAGAATATCAGACTTACTTACAAAAGAAGAATCTTTACTGGTTTTTACATTTAAAGAGAACAATTTGGCTGTTCTGACATGATTATTGAAGGCCTTGCTGGAAGCAGCCGAGTTACTGGAAATCCATTTACCATTTGATGAATTTGCCAAATGACCGATTTTTGCCAAAGATTTATTTTACAAATTAGGTCTTGCCTTGGCTTTGCCTATTTAATCCTATTTGGATGCATGTCCATTTTTCAGGTGGTTTCAGATGCCAAATATTTCTTTTTTTTCCCAATTTTTTTATTAAGGTATTATAAGTGTACATATCTTACCATTGCCACCCCCCACCCCACTCCCATATATGCCCTCACCCCCAAGAGTTTTGCATCCGTTGGTTATGCTTATATGCATGCATACAAGTCCTTTGATTGATCTCTTATCTCCCACACCTCTCCCTAACTTTCCCCCTGTAATTTGACAGTCTGTTTGATGCTTTACTGACTCTGTATCTGTCTTTTTGTTCAAGTTTATAATGTTCTTTATTATCCATAAATGAGTGAGATCATGTGGTATTTTTCTTTCATTGACTGGCTTATTTCACTTAACATAATGTTCTCCAATTCCATCCAGGTTGCTGCAAATGATGAGAATTCCTTCTTTTTTATGGCAGCATAGTATTCCATTGTGTAGATGTACCCCAGTTTTCTGATCCAGTCATCTGCTGACGGGCACCTAGGCTGTTTCCAAATCTTAGCTATGGTGAATTGTGCTGCTATGAACATAGGGGTGCATATATCCTTTCTGATTGGTGTTTCTAGTTTCTTCGTATATATTCCCAGGAGTGGGATTACTGGGTCAAATGGGAGTTCCATTTTCAGTTTTTTGAGGAAACTCCATACTGTTCTCCACAATGGCTGCACCAGTCTGCATTCCCACCAGCAGTGCACGAAGGTTCCTTTTTCTCCGCATCCTCGCCAACACTTGTCGTTTGTTGATTTATTGATGATAGCCATTCTGACAGGTGTGAGATGGTACCGCATTGTTGTTTTGATTTGCATCTCTCGGATAATTAGTGACTTTGAGCATGTTTTCATGTGTCTCTTGGCCTTCCTTCTGTCTTCTTTTGAAAAGATTCTATTTAGGTCTGTTGCC
Organism: Eptesicus fuscus; assembly: GCF_027574615.1. Taxonomy (NCBI): domain Eukaryota; kingdom Metazoa; phylum Chordata; class Mammalia; order Chiroptera; family Vespertilionidae; genus Eptesicus; species Eptesicus fuscus. Next base: position 45,073,378 of record NC_072475.1, read on the forward strand.
CATTTTTTTATTGGATCATTTATCTTCCTTTTATTAAGTTGTATAAGCTGCCTGTAGATGTTGGAGATTAAAACTTTATCAGTGATGCCATTTGCAAATATGTTCTCCCATGCAGTAGGCCTTCTTGTTGTTTTGTTGATGGTTTCTTTTGCTGTGAAAAAGATTTTTATTTTGATGTAGTCCCATTTGTTAATTTTCTCTTTAGCTTCCATTGCCCTAGGGGCAGTGTCAGTGAAGAAATTCTTTTGGCATATGTCTGAGATTTTGCTGCCTGTGGATTGCTCTAGTATTTTTATGGTTTCCCGTCTTATGTGTAAGTCCTGTATCCATTTTGAGTTTATTTTTGTGTATGGCATAAGTTGGTGATCAAGCTTCATTTTTTTGCATGTATCTGTCCAATTTTCCCAACACCATTTATTGAAGAGACTGTCTTTATTCCATTGTATGTTCATGCCTCCTTTGTCAAATATTAATTGAGCATAGTGGTTTGGGTCAATATCTGGATTCTCTATTCTGTTCCATTGATCTATATGTCTGTTCTTGTGCCAGTACCAGGCTGTTTTGAGAACAGTGGCTTTGTAATACAGCTTGAAATCTGGTATTGAGATCCCTCCTACTTTATTCTTCTTTCTCAGGATTGCTGTGGCTATTCGGGGTCTTTTTTTATTCCAGATGAATTTTTGGAGAGTTCTTTCTAGGTGTGTGAAATATGCCATTGGTATTTTAATGTGGAGTGCATTGAATCTATAGATTGCTTTGGGTAGTATGGACATTTTAATGATGTTGATTCTACCAATCCATGAACATGGTATGTTCTTCCATCTGTTTACGTTTTCCTCTATCTCTTTTTTCAGTGTCCTGTAGTTTTCCGTGTATGGGTCTTTTACCTCCTTAGTTAAGTTTATTCCTAGGTATCTTAATTTTTTTGGTGCGATGGTAAATGGGATTGCCTTTTTAGTCTCTCTGTCTGTAAGTTCACTATTGGTGTATAGAAAGGCCATAGATTTCTTGGCGTTAATTTTGTATCCTGCTACATTGCCGAATTCATTTATTAAGTCTATTAGTTTTTTGACGGAGTCTTTCAGATTTTTTATGTACAATATCATGTCGTCTGCAAATAAAGACAGCTTTACTTGTTCTTTTCCAATTTGGATGCCTTTTATTTCTTCTTCTTGTCTAATTGCAATGGCTAATACTTCCAGTACTATGTCAAACAGGAGTGGTGAGAGTGGGCATCCCTGTCTTGTTCCTGTTCTTAGGGGAAATGTTTTTAGTTTTTGTCCATTGAGTATGATGTTTGCTGTGGGTTTATCATATATAGCTTTTATTATGTTGAGGTATGAGCCTTCTATTCCCACCTTGTTGAGAGTTTTTATCAAGAAAGGGTGTTGGATTTTGTCAAATGCTTTTTCTGCATCAATTGATATGACTATGTGATTTTTATCTCTCAACTTGTTTATATGATGTATCACGTTTATTGATTTGCAGATATTGTACCATCCTTGCATTCCTGGGATAAATCCTACTTGGTCATGGTGTATGTTCTTTCTGATGTACTGCTGGAGCCGATTTGCTAGAATTTTGTTGAGGATTTTGGCATCTATGTTCATGAGGGATATTGGTCTGTAATTCTCTTTCATTGAGTTGTCTTTATCTGGTTTTGGTATTAGGGTGATGCTGGCTTCATAGAAGGAGCTTGGAAGTGTTCCTTCCTGTTGAATTTTTTGGAATAGTCTGAGGAGGATAGGTTTTAGTTCTTCCTTGAATGTTTGGTAAAACTCTCCTGTGAAGCCGTCAGGCCCCAGGCTTTTGTTTGCCGGAAGCTTTTTGATGACTGCTTCAATTTCGTCCATAGTTATTGGCCTATTGAGCTCTTTAGATTCTTCTTGATTAATTTTTGGAAGGTTATATTTTTCTAGGAATATGTCCATTTCCTCCAGGTTGTCCAGTTTGTTGGAATAGAGTTGTTCATAGTATTTTGTAACAATCCTTTGTATCTCAGCGGGGTCTGTTGTTATTTCACCTCTTTCGTTTCTGATTTTGTTTATTTGGGTCCTCTCTCTTTGCTTCTTGGTGAGCCTGGCTAGAGGTTCATCAATCTTGTTTATCCTTTCAAAGAACCAGCTCTTGGTTTTGTTGATCTTTTGTATTGTTTCTTTGGTCTCTATGTCATTTATCTCCGCTCTGATCTTTGTTATTTCCTCCCTTCTGGTTACACTGGGCTTTTCTTGCTGCTCTTTTTCTAGCTCTTTGAGTTGTAGGGTTAAGTAATTTATTACCATTGTTTCTTGTTTTTTGCAATAGGCTTGTAGAGCTATGAATTTCCCTCTCAAGACTGCTTTCGCTGTGTCCCATAGATTTTGGATTGTTGTGTTTTCATTGTCATTTGTTGCCATGATGTTTTTTATTTCTTCCTTGATCTCTCTGGTGACCCAGTCATGGTTTAATAGCATGCTGTTTAGTCTCCATGTGTTTGATTTCTTTGGATTGTATTTATTGTAGTTGATTTCCAGTTTTATGCCACTCTGATCTGAGAAGATGCTTGATATAATTTCTATCTTCTTGAATTTGAAGAGACTTTGCCTGTGACCCAGCATATGGTCTATCTTTGAAAATGACCCATGTGCACTTGAGAAGAATGTATATTCTGTGGCTTTGGGGTGAAATGTTCTGAAGATGTCAATTAATTCCATCTGGTCTAGTGATTCATTTAGGATTGCTGTTTCTTTGCTGATTTTTTGTTTAGAGGATTTGTCCAGTGGTGATAGTGGGGTATTAAAATCTCCTACTATGATTGTATTGCTATTAATCTCTCCGTTGAAATCCTCCAGGAGTTTTTTTTATGTATTTGGGTGCTCCTATATTGGGAGCGTATATGTTTACCAGAATTATTTCTTCTTGTTGGATTTCTCCCTTTAGTATTATGAAGTGGCCTTCTTTATCTCTTGTTATGGCATTTACTTTGAGGTCTATTTTGTCAGATATAAGTATTGCTACCCCAGCTTTTTTTTTCATTTCCATTTCCCTGAAAGATATTTTTCCATTCCTTCACTTTCAATCTGTGTGAGTCTCTTGTTCTGAGGTGGGTCTCTTGTAGACAGCATATATATGGGTCGTATTTTTTTATCCATCAGCTACTCGATATCTTTTGATTGGAGCATTTAGTCCGTTTACATTTAAAGTTATTACTGAAAGGTATTTGTAGTCATATCTATTTTTGTGTCTGTATTCCTTCTTACCTGTTTATTTCTTCTTTTTACAGTATTCCCTTTAGCAATTCTTGCATTGCTGGTTTGGTGGTGATAAACTCCTTGAGCCTTTTTTTGTCTGCAAAGCTCCTGATTTCCCCTTCAATTTTGATTGATAGTCTTGCTGGATATAGTATTCTTGGATTCAGTCCTTTGCTTTGCAACACTTTGTATACCTCCTTCCATTCACTTCTAGCTTGTTGTGTTTCTGTTGAGTAATCATTTGACAATCTGATGGTGTTCCTTTGTAGGTAACTCGCTGTCTCTCTCTTGCCGCCTTTAAGATTCTCTCTTTATCATTTATATTTGCCATTGAAATTATGACATGTCTTGGTGTGGGTCTTTTGGGGTTGATCCTGCTTGGGACTCTCTGTACTTGCATAACTTTTATCTTTCCCATATCCGGGAAGTTTTCTGTCATTATTTCTTCAAATAGATTTTCTAATCCCTGCTGCTCTTCTTGTCCTTCTGGCAGCCCTATTACATGTATGTTACTTCGTTTCATGTTGTCCCGAAGCTCCCTTAGGCTTTCCTCCTGCTTTTTAATTCTTTTCTCCAATTGCTGTTCAGATTGAGCTTGTTTCTGTACCTGATCTTCTAACTCACTAATTCGGTCCTCTGCTTCTTGTAGTCTACTGTTGAAACTTTCCATGGTGTTTTTGATTGTAGCTATATCACTTTTCATTTCTTCCTGATTCTTGCATAAGTTGTTGATTTTCTCATCCATCCGATGTATAAATTCCACGACCATTACTCTAAACTCCTTTTTGGTCATGTTGCAAGTTTCAGTTTCACTGATTTCCTTTCTTGGCGACTCCACATTTTCTTTCCTCTGTGAGTTATTTCGTTTCCCCATTCTGGCTATCACCAGAAAGCTCAAGCTTCTGTTTGCGTGGACCTGGGCCATGTGCTGTGGGGACTTCGCTCCACCCGAGTTTCACTGAAGTGCTCTGACACTAGGAAGTGTGGCTGCCTTTGGTTGGTGGGAACCAGACTTGCCCAGGGTCAGTGTCCCCAGTGTTCCGTGTGGTCTCGTGTGCACACTTAGAATCAGGGGCCCTGTCTGCACCACACTGTTGGTATGTGCCGAAAATGAGATCCTTAGCATGTGCCAGGAGTCAGAGTTTCCCTGTTTCTGCACCAAGACTCGAGTGTCAGAGTCTCTGTTGCCTTGTGCGGTTTCTCGTTGAGAATCAGGGTCCCTGTGTGTGCATGCACCAACAATTGGGGTCGCTGGCTCTTAGTGTGAATGCGCTGTGAGTCAGGGATCCCAGGCAGCTGTGTCCGGCGTGCCAAATTCCCTGAAGTGGAGCTGCGTCCTGTGTGTGCTCTCTCTACTGAGCCAAACCGGCTAGGGCGCACACTCTTAATTTCCTGAAGGTGAGCTGGCTCCGTGCACTCTACCGGAGTCCTGGAAGGGGGGCGGAGTCCGTCCTGCGCGCCAAATTCCCCAAAGGGGAAGCCCCTCTGTGCAAGCACTAAGATTCCCCGAAGGGGGAGCTTTGACCCGCAAGCCAAATTCCCCCAAATTCTCCGAAGGGGAGCCCTCTGTGCGCACTGACAGATTTCCCCAACAGGGAGCTGCTTCTGTCCCGCGCGAGCCAAATTCCCTGAGGGGGAGCGAGTCCCTGCGCAAAGTTCTGCGGCTTGTGAGAGGGGCAGGTCTATCAGTTAAAATGGCGCTATCTGCGCGCCTGCGGGGAGGGGGATAGGCTCTTTGACTCACGGAATTCTGCCGGGAAGTCTGGATTCTTGTTGTTTGTTGGTCTGAAGCTGTGATAGCAGTTCTCTGTCCCCAGTGGCTGCAGGGTCCTGGTTTGTGTCAGAAGCCAGGATCCGAGTCTCAGGCAGCTCTGTTTCTCAAGATGGCGTGGTCTCAGCGTCCGCACCAGCCGCGGAGATGTGTCCGCTTTGTGTGCGGGGCTCCGCCTTCTAGGACTGCCCGGTTAGGCAGCCCCTTGGAAGACCTGCAGAATCTAACTGACCCTAGCTCATACACACACACACCACACACGTCTACACTCTCCTCTATGGGTTCCTCACTCACACTCTCTCTCTCCCTACCTTCCTGCCGGTCGCCATCTTCTTTCTCTGCCAAATATTTCTTAAATTCTCCGTTTGTACATGTGAATGATGTGATTTCTGTCATAGGCCATTTCTTTTGCCCTGCCTCTGCCACCGCTGTCCCCACTGTTTTCCATATTCCTCCCTGTCTTTGCTCAGATGAATATACTTCAAGGATCTGTGTGTGCACATTCAGGAATTTTTCCTTTAACAAAGTACTAGAAATGTCAAGGCATATGTATATGTCTAGGACTTATGATGCAAATTGCCAAATTGCCAAACCATTTGCAATTATGCCATTTTACATTCATACCACCTGGCTATAGGACTTGGTCATCTTGCTTGAGTTCTATTCCTACCAACAGTGACTGAGCTGCGTGCTTCCCACACGTGGCCAATAGCAGGTATCACCACTGTTTTTTATCTTTGCCAACATATGGAAGATTAAAGATGCTGTTGTGTTGTTGGTGTTTTTAATCTTTGGTTGTTAATGAAGATAGTCATTTGTTTCTGGCTTAATGACCATTTTAACTTCTTTTCTGAAATACTTGTTCATGTCTTTTGTTCATTTTTTCGTGTTGGGCTTTACATGCATAAGAATATAAATCTTATACTATATTTTTCCAAGCTTTTATTTTTGTTACTTTGCTTGCTGTGATTTTTGAGAATCAGTTGTCCTTTCTGTCTGAACAAATTTAGACATGTTTTCTCCATTTAGGTTTTCTTCCTCTGCTTTTCACCTAAGAAAGGCCTTCTTCATCCTGAGATCTGATATATACATATTTATATATTTTGAGTTTATTTCTTTAATTTAAATTGTTAATACATTTGAACTTATTTTGCTATGTTGTTATCTCTACTTTAAAAATAAAGGTTGAGGAGGATGGGTTTGAACAGGGAAGACTTTTGATAAGAATGACACCTGATAATAATGGCAATAGAGATGCCATTTGAGGCCCTCAAATTGAAGATTACATCTATTTAATTCCTTCTGCTTGACCCTGAATAGAGTTGAGCCATCAGTGTGGTTTGTGTCACATATTGTCAAGTTTCTTAGGCAATGTTACTGTGATCAACTTTATTGTTACAAAAAATTGGATTAAGATATATTCTGAAATGAGCAAGAAAACTTATGATCACTAAAAATATAGACCCTGAAACTCTCTTAGAATCTTCCTCCCCATTTACAGCTATACCTGGAGTCTTAAAAGTTAAGTATCAAATTTTTCTTAGAAATTTAACCATGTTTACCCAGCAGAACAATGCCAGAAAAAGTAGAGGGGGAGCTTAGTTCGTCCTATGACTTTGTTCTCCTGCTCTCTTCCTCCTGCCACACGTTTTCCATGCTTTTAAAAAACACAGAGATAGGGAAGACTGTTGTGGTTTGCTTTTTCAAAGGAGATTTTACTATCACCCTGTGACTTCATTTATTTCTTAATATGCTTTTATTGATTTTAGTGAGAGAAGGAGGAGAGAGAACAATCAATCCGCTGTCTCCTTCATGTCCCCACCAGCTGGGATTAAACCCACAACTCAGGCATGTGCCCTGACTGAGAATCAAACTCAGGATCCTTTGCTGCATGGGATGACACTCAACAAACTGAGCCACACCAACCTGGGCTATAACTTCATTTTTAAAAATAATAGTCATCTCTCCAGGTCAAGTGATATATTCATGTATTCTTTTACATACACACACACACACACACACACACACACACACACACATTTAGATCCTAGAATCAAGTACTGAATAACTTGCACTAGAAATTGGGCCATATCAACTAACTTTTTAACATACATTTAAAAGTCATTTTTACCAAGTATATTTTTTAAGTATAAGAGATGTAAGATGTGGCATTTTGAAATGACATTTAAAAAGCCATATATGCAATTTTATTGAAGTCAGTGCATTTTAAAAAGCATGAGTTTAATTTTTTTAAATAAATAAAGTATGTCTCTTTCATATAAAAATAAATAAATAAATTGGACCACAAAATATTCATTGTGGACCCAGCATCTTATAAATATTAAAACTGTTACTTAGAGTACTGGCCACTATGGCTCAGTAGGTTGAACCACGCCACTAGCACCAAAAGTTTGTGGATTCAATTCCCAGTAAGGGGACATACCCAGGTTGTGAGCTTGATCCCAAGTAAGGTGCATGTAGGAGGCAGCTGATCCATGTTTCTCTCTCTCTCTCTTTTTTCCTTTCCCTCTATAAATCCACTTTAAAAAACTATTGGTAGAGATTAAAATGATTTCTTAATATAAAACAATTAAGAGAGGCAAACTAAAAAATCCAAAGAATTTTCCTAATCACAGAATTTAACCCACAATTTCTGTAGTGACACTACTAACTCGTTATTTCTCTGATTTAGGACTTGGCATGACAATAAGGCATACTTAAAGAAAATGTTTAAATCTTTCTTCCTACTCTTCTTAGATTCTATTACAACTTGAGCACTTGAATGTTATTGAATAATTATACAAAAGGAAACAAGACCAACCAACAGCCAAATATTTTACACATGCATACAAACTTAAAGTTTAGTTGTCAAACATTTGTACTTTATTTGTATACCTCTCATTTGAGCAGTGAATAATTAAAATTTTAATATTCCCCACTAAGATCCCTTAGGGTAAAAACATATCATTTATTATATAATATTAATTAAGGTTCTACTTTGGACTAATTAATTTTCCAGGTGGTGGCTGGATACAAATATGTTATTGAGTTCACAGCCAGGGAAACTACATGTTCCAAGGAAAGTAATAAAGAATTGACCGAAAGTTGCGAGATCAATAAACTTGGAGTGAGTAGTCATGCAACTCTCTACTTATTCCCTGGAAATCTACTTGACATTTTATACTTGTCTAAGTATTTCATGAATAACACTATTCTCTCTTTTGGCTTTGTTTTCACGGATAGGAAATTCTAAGATGCACTGCTGATGTTTACTATGGGATACATGGGAAGAATAGAATTGAACCAACTGTCAAATGTCAATCACCAGGAAAGGTATGATTCTAATTAGTCATCTTGGATAAATTTTGCTTATTCTGCAAAGTCTTATTTGTGGGTTGAAAATGAACCACTATTTAAATGAATTGGGGGACTATCTTTTTAGAATGGAGAGAACTCTCACATTTCTGTGCTGACCTCTCTTTTTTGTCTAGAAAGGAAAACAACAGTCACTCCCCTTAATCACTGCTCACAGGGCAGTTCCTGCTGTGCAGAGCCAATACCAGCTCTGCAGCTTTAACATGTGCCTGAGATGCTTCACTGGCATCTGCCTCCATCCAAGAGACTTGGGAGAAATACAGATCTCAGACCCCACTCCACATAGACTGATTCCAAATGTGCATTTTAACATGGTCCCCAGGGTTTCATACTCACATTCAAGTGTGAGAAGCATTAGTTTGTATCATCTTTTCCAATTCTTAAGAAAATCTTAGGAGGTAAGTAAGACTTTTCCCATTGTCAAGGATGAGACACCAAAAATTACGAAGATGCTGAGATCCTGGAGTGAATAATAACATGATCAAGTGCTTCCTCTATCCCAATCACTGTACTGAGGACATCACACACTTTTTTTTTTACAACTCTATGAGGCAGGTGCTGCTTTTATTCCTATTTTAGAGATGAGAAATGTAAAGCGAATGGTGCCCGGATGCAAGTGTAGGTCAAATCAGAGTCTTCAAATCAGAGTTGTTCACATGATGTAACAACTAGGCTCTGGCTTATTTGACCCCAAAGACCATTCTCTTTGCACCACTGAACACTGCCTCCAGCATCCTGTTCTTACCACTAGTGAAATGCAGGTAGAAATCATCCAGATCTTCAATGTGAGTTGCCTCTTGTCTTTTCTTTTCTGATTTAGATTTTTGCCGTGTATACGCATATATGTAGTCTAACACAGACATTACACAAAGGCTGCATTTTAAGCTTATGAACATGTCCTAATGTGTTTCAGCCCAACAAAGTAATTATGGGCATATGCTGTATATATATATTCAGTCCATAAAGCCATTTAGGGTCTTTTGATATAAAAACTAATTGTGCTAATAGAAATAGTATCAATTAACAAATAATGTGGCATGGTATTATGTAGTTCAACCTTCCAATTTTTCCAGATGAAGAAAGACCTCTCCAGTTTAGAGGAGTATTAATAAGAAATATCCACAACATTATAAAATCAATCAAAAGAGGAAAAGATATTCATTCTCATCCTTTCTGCAATATTAACATAGCATTTAAAACCTGGCTAAAGACTTGCTCCATGTAAACCAAGATAGCATCCCCAGGTCTCAGTCCCTTCTTTCTTCATTGAGAGTGTGGGTTCCACAGTAATGCATTCGTCTTAATATTTCTTGGTTAGACCACATTGCTGTAAAGTCCTCCAGGTTTTTCACTTTTCTGATTAGTACAAGTGGCAGACACAAAAGAAGGAACAACTGTAAGTCCACCCCACACTTCCATGGCACCTGTACAAGATGAAGAGCAGGATTCAGAAAAAGAACAAGGACCCACTCATGTCATGGTTGGGGCCATGTAAAGCAAATAAAACATGGCCTTGGCCATGGCCATTAACGTGAGCATGACCAAAGCCCTGGGCACCAAAAGGGACATGGTCTTGGCCATGGACATCAAAGGGAACATGGCCTAGCACATAGACATAAATATGAGCATGATCATGGCCATGAAAAACATAAAAATAAGGAAAAAAGAATGGAAAGCACAATGATTGGAAAACAAGTTCTTCTGAAGATAGTACTACATCTGCACAGACACCAGAGAAGACAGAAGAACCAACATCCCTCCCTTCCCTAGCCCAGTCAGGTGTAGCAGTTGCCTTTCCTGAATTTTGGGACTTGGACCTCATTGCAGCTATGATGACTAATACACCGCCAACAGAGAATGATGATTCTTGGATCCCTGAAATCCAGAGAGAGCCAAATAGCCTTTCATTTAACCTGATACTGATTTCCCAGAAACTATTTCCCCCAAGTATCATAGACACCCATGGAAGCCAGTTAATGGAATGAATCCAACTGTGGAAACAAAAGTATTTCATGATTTCGATCTCTCTGATGCTCTTTATTAATGTATGCAGCCATGGGTGTTTCTTTAATACTTCATCATCCCCTTTCACCATTGTTCACATACCTGATACAATGCACCAAAAACCATGAAGCTTCAAAACATCCTGGAGAGAAGTGGTGGGACTCCCTTTGGGGACACCATCAATTTCTATGGACAACACAAAAACAGTGTGCAGGATTCTAAATCCTTTCTGAATCTTCCTCACGAGTTTTCTTAACTAGCACAAAAAATCAACAAAAAATGTGCCTGGTGGCCTACTGCAATTTGCTTTTCTAATAACAAATATGTACCTTAGAATGGATGTCATCGACTTTCATACAAAGATTCTTGCCATTCTGAATAAACTGTGGCATCTGGTCCCTGAATACATATGAAAATAAGGAAGTCAAGAGACTGAATGCTAAACTTCTTAATAGAGTAAAAATAATAATAAAAGCCACCAGAGGTCAAAGAGGGACAACAAGAAAGACAGACTGGCCAAAGGGAGAACAGGAGGAAATTAACTGACTTTCTGTTCCCAAAACAGGATATTTATATCAAACTAGAGGCCTGGTGCATGGATTCATGCACTGGTGGGGTACCTCAGACTGGCCTGTGGGGATCAGGCTGAAACCAGCTCTCTGTCAACCCCCAAGGGGTCCCGGATTGTGAGAGGGCACAGGCCAGGCCAAGGGACCCCACCGGTGCAAGATCAGGCTGGGGAGGGACTGTGGGAGGATTCCAGGCCATATCTGTCTGGTCTTACCCAGTCCTGATCAGCCAGACTCCAGCAACAAGCTAACGGATGGGTCGGAGCATCTGGCCCATGGTGGTCAGTGCATGTCATAGCGACTGGTGGAAAGTTGAACAAACGGTCAAACACTTAGCATATTAGGCTTTTATTATATAGTATAGTTACTCCCACTTCACAAAGATATTCTGATAATTCTCTTTCAGAGTCAGACTGTTTCTCAGAAGTCAGTAATTCTATTTACTCATTAACCACTCTTTGCAATAAGTGTTTGAAATAGGAGTTTTCTGTTTGTCTATTTGTTGCTGAGGCTAGAATGAGCAATTCTCAGTTTTCAGCTGCTCAGATTTTAATGATAACAATGGAAAGCAGGAGTAGTGACATAGAAGGAAGTTTTTTTTTATAATTGACAAGGGAATATCATAAGATGTGATACAAAATTTATTCAGAAATTTTATGAGGAAATGCCTCTCAATCTACACTTTATCAGCAAAACATGTTTTGCTATGGCATTGAAAAGTTCTGATTTTTACAAAAAAATAACAATATGATTATTGTTAATTGCTTTAATGTGAGGGAAGCACACATTTCATAATCCTTGCTGTGTTCTGCCTAGGGAAACAGGACAGGGCTTTAAACAGCTACAGTCGCTTGTGGATGCATGTGCCACTGCTACTTCAAGTTATTGGATGCATTTGAGCCTCTGAGTTTATATTCCATTTCAAATATTATCTGTACTTTTCAATAAAGAATCAATTATGTCAGGAAAAAGTCTCATCTTGTCAACTGGTTGCTTCACTCTTCTCTTGTTGAATGATAACATCATATTAACAGAATTTTACCATTCTCACAGAAACAACTAAGACCCTGCGTGTACAAGGGCCGACCTTGGGAGGCAGAGGCAAAGCCAACATTGGAGAGTGAGGTCTCTTGGCCAGTGGCAGAATCTCCACGCCTGACACAATAGCCCCAGCAACCTGTCAGCAGCCCTGAATGGAAGGACAAGAAGATGGGATAGAATGTCAATAGAGAAGAATGCCATTTATCATTCTGGTTCTGTGTGAAATAAAGTCTGATCTTAATGTTCTCACTCCTGGTTAATTCACAGTAGTCTGCTTTCAGCCACTCCCATCCTGCAGCAAAGTCCAGTTGATCAGAGAGCATACTCTACCATGGAGACTCATATTGCAATTCTGGACAGGCGGGGATCCCTTAAATGAGCCTTCCTAACACCAGGACTTCATCATAGGCTCTAAATCGAGGGTTTGTAGGTGATGTTCCATAAGCAATCTAAGGAATCTCTCTACCTTCCCTTCGTCCTCTCTTTCCTTTTTTCCCCCCTTTCTCTCTCCTGATTTCCAGTTCAAAGTTAAGAGTCATTTGTCATGTTTTGTTATATATATATATTTTTAAGATCTAGATAATTACCAAAAAGGAAAACAAAAAAAAAATTTCTTTATTAATAGGATGCTTACCAACTTTTCACTAGCAAAAAATATCAAACCTCAAAGAAGTTTAAAGAAAATTTAAAATTGTCTTTCTGGTTTAAATAATGGTAATAATTAGAAATCTAATAGAGTAAAAAGTGATGAGAGAGTTTTAATTTTCTGAAATAGGTATTTACTGAATACCTATTGGAGCCATTTACCATACTAGACAGTTTCTGTTTGGTGTGTGACTTAGTCTTCACAGCAACTCTGAGGTCCCCATGACCACCTTTCATTTACAATGAGGAAACTAGCTCCCAGTGCCCTGCTCAAGGTCACACAATTATTGCATCACAGAGCTGGCGTTCAGACTCAGACCTTTGGAACTTCATTACATCAAGTTACCATGAGGTATTATTATTAATGTCAGCATTACAAAAAACACATTTCTGAATCTGAGATGATCATTATCTCAATACAAAAACCCTGATTAAATATCTTATTGTGTCTGACACTGTTCTGAGTACTGCTCAGGGAAAGCTATGAGGGAGTCAATCACTGGCAATGGGCATTTACTGTTTGCTTAGCACTAGGTACTGAAAAGAAGAGAAACAAGTGTTAAGAGACATAACTCCTGAAAGAATTTACAATCACATTGAGAAGTTATGACTAAAGCCTGTGGGACTGACATTTAATCCACCCCATGATCATTTGTGGAACAGTAAGCAGACCTGTTGAATGGGATAGGAAGATATGGAAGAGATGGAAAGATAAAATTAAGTCCAACTGATATTTTGGATTTGAAGAAGGCATTAGAGAGCCTCTAATAGTTATTGAGCTGAGACCTACTGAAAGAGTGTATAAAACACATTATTCTGAAAACTCCGGAAAGCATTGATTAGAACAGTGATGGCGAACCTATAACACGTGTGTCAGCACTGACACGCATAGCCATTTCTGATGACACACAGCCACTGAGGCAGCCGCATGCCAAGGATGAAACATTTGCTGCTCCTGAGGATGAAACATTTGCGACTAGAGTCTTGGAGTTAGAGTCTAACTATTAGACACTCTGTGCCGGAGGTCTGTAGGCCAAAACAACAGAAGTCCAGCACAGAGCGTCTAGTTCTGGGACTTCCGGTTAAGCCAGGATCTTTGCCCTCACTTCCGCCGTCAGAGCAGGGAGCAGTGGAACGCAGCAAGGGACGCATCTCTGGGGGCCTGCCATTACCAGTAACCAAATAACAATTAACCACAGCAACCATTATCTACTGTTCTGGGGTGTCATGGATTTCTAACCCATCATTACTGAGATAAGTGAGGGGGAGGCTGGGAGAGGCGAGGGTTTGTGGCGTGCTATGGGTGCCGTTTCCCGCCATTAGAAATAGCGGCAGCCATTTTAACTCACATAAGGAACACCATCTTTTTTTTTAAATTACTTTATTGATTAAGGTATCACATATTTGTCATCAACCCCCTCCCCCCCAACACGCATGCCCCCCTCCCCCTGTTGTCCGTGATCACTGGTTAGGCTCATATGCAAGCACACAAGTCCTTTGGTTGATCTACCTCCCTTGTCCCCACCCTCCCCTACCTTCCCTCTGAGGTCTGACAGTCTGATCAATGCTGTTCTTATTCTTCAGTCTATGTTGTTCATCTTTTCCCCTAGATGAGTGAGCTCATGTGATACTAGGAATACACTTATAGGAACCAAAAATGAGACAAGCAATAATAGTTATGCTGAGAGGCAAATGAATCAGTCTATAGTGAGTTTCTTTCTGGGACAACAGTTCTTTTGAGTCCCGGTTTCTATGTCCAACAGTTGTTTATGTGTTCATAACAGCGATGATATTTCAGTTCTGGATGGTGGACAAATGGTGGTATTGCAGGTCCGACCCTCTCTGGTTTGGTCCTGGGCAATCTACAGTGATGCATATCTGCTGACTGCTAGTATGGCAAGGCATCATCAGCGTCTTCCATCTCTGGACTGTTTCTCTTCTGACTTCATGGCTGGAGCACACCTGTCAATTCCTCTCTATTGCAGGAATCCACATGTCTCAAAGTTGTTTTCTGAAAATATACAAACATATTCTCGACCAAAAGTTAATAAAGGAATATTTTCTATAAATTTGACTTGTGATCCTTTTTCATTTTTTTGCCCAAATGATTTTCCTTTGGCTTGTTTTGACACCATGTATGTTTTACCTGGGTGACTTGCTGTTAGCATTACAAATGAAAGTTAATTTTCTAAAGTAAAAATTTTCTAGATGTAATTTATTTGCAGGATATTTTTCCTTGCATGATATTCTACTATCACCCCTTTTTTGGTTTAAATATTGGGAGGTTTTTAGAAATTTTATGCTGTAATCTTGATAGCTTTTAAATTTTACTTTTTTGCACTAAAATGTGACTGCTTTAGGTTCATTATATGTTATGCAATTTTACCATGAGATGAACTACCAATAAAAATTTTAGTTAACACTTTAGGAACAGCTTTTTTGTCCAGTACAATTGATTTTGCTAGAGTATTTGCTTATTTTGATTGGCCAATTTAAATTAGTCTGAAAACTTGACTACTATTTTACTGTCAAATTTAATACTCTAACAACCATCTTGTTTTACCCTGTAATTATTAGTGGAGAGGATTATTTGCCTCCTTGAGTAGGCCCTGAGCATTCCTGGTGCTAGGCTGGATTTAGATATCCTAGACCCCAGTTTCCTGGATCATGGGTGCAAGACATCTCCATCAAGTCTTGTTGCAGTGAGAGGGCATCTGCTGTCGGCCAAGTCTCTGTTACCTGGGTCCCGATTTGAGCTGGGCATGTGAAGCTGAGCAGCCATGGGGACAGGAGATCTCCTTCAGCAGGGGTGAGGGTTCAGGCCCCTGCAAACTTGGGGGGGTGAAGGTCTGTGCCCCACCTCTGTTGACCCCCAAGTTCTCTCCTGATGGCCCCTATGCGACTGTGCCTGTCTTAGGTTGTAAGGAACACCATCTTGCTCCATAGTGCAGACTCCATTTCACCACTATTACTGTTGTGCATCCTTATTAACCCCTATTTCTGCTTTTTAACCCTGCCCTTTCCTAAAAGTCGGTTATATGCACCATTTTGTGGTTAGTTAGGCTAGTTAACCTCTAATGGCCTGCAGGCCTAACAAGCTACCTATAATTCTATCTTCTGTCACTGCCCCCCTGCTGGAGAACCCAAAAAATAAAAAACTAAGGTTAAGTAAAGGAAGTGGTAGTAGCAGTGGCCGACCCTTTCAAGAGACATGGACCGAGATATATGGCTTTATAGAAAAAAAATGGCAGATCATTTTGTGTTCTATGTACTGAAACGGTAGTAAGCAGAATGTGGAATATAAATAGACATTTTGAAACTAATCGTTCCCAGCTCTTGGAAAAAAGTGAGGATGAAAGGAAGGAATACATTTCCAGGCAGCTACACCTTTATAAGAGCCAATCTAATTCCATCCTTAAATTTATGAAAGCCTCTACAAATTTAACATCTGCAAGTTTGAGCATTGCTCACTCTATAGCTCAGCATGGAAAAGGGCTCAGTGAGGGAGAATTTATTAAAGAAACTCTCCTAAGATGTGCACCAGTTCTATTTCACAATATGCAGAATAAAGATGCAATTATTAAGAGAATATCTGAGTTACCACTCAGTACAAATATCATAAAAGACCGAATAATGACACTGAACACAAACATACAACATCAACTAAAGAGAGACATAAGGAAGTGTAAATATTTTTCGATCTCTCTTGATGAAACTACTGATGTCACATAACATGCTCAGTTGGCCATTATTGGTCGATATTCTTATGGACTCACAATGACAGAAGAGTTGATAAAGATAGTATCAGTGTCAACAAGTAAATCAGGAAGCGAAATATGTAAGGTTGTTATACAAATATTTCGTGACCTAAACATTGATATCTCTAAAGTTGTGACAGTGACGACAGATGGGGCACCAAATATGGTGGTGAAAAAAGTCGGATTTGTCCAATTGTTTACAAAAGCTATTGGACATCCGATTGTGCCTTTTCATTGTATTATCCATCAGGAGGCTTTATGTGCCAAGGCAGGATTCACTGACTTAAACGACTTAATGTCAGTTGTTACAAAAATAGTTAATTTAATAGCTGCTCGCCCCCTTCACAAGCGAAAATTTTCGGCACTTTTACTGGAGGTTGATTCCACCTACAGTGGACTGCTAATGTACAATAATGTAAGATGGCTGAGCTGAGGCAAAGTTCTTGAGCACTTTGTGGAGTGCTTTGAAGAAATTAAGGTATTTCTTGATGATAAAGATCTGGGAAACTTTCCTCAGCTTAATGATGATAAGTGGGTCAACACCCTGATGTTTTTTACAGATCTCTCTGTTCATATTAATGAACTGAACTTAAAATTACAAGGTTTGGGCAAAAGTATTGACGTTATGTTTGGATACATAAAAGCTTTTGAAAGTAAAGTTAACCTTTTCAAGCGAGATGTAGAATCTAAAACTTATAAGTATTTTCCTCGAGTAGCAAAGTATTTTGAGAAGGCCAGTGCAGCTGTACAAAATGAAATGGAACTCTTGCATATGAAGTACCAGCATGTTTTAGACTCATTACTTGACCAGTTTAGTGATAGATTTAGTCAATTTAGAAGGCTAGAACAGACGATAAAAATAATTAAGTATCCTGATGTAGTAGTCTACAATGGTTTGGAATTAAATGGTTTCCAATGGATGCAAATTGATGATTTGGAGATGCAACTTGCAGAATTTCAAGACAGTATCTGGGCTCAGGTGTTTTTCGACTTGAGGTCAAAGCTAGAGAATCTGGAAAGGTGCCGCTTGGAGAATCAAGAGGAGTGCCACTACGAACAGGAAATTTGGAGTGCCTGGAACCGACTACCAGACACTTTTAGCACCCTGAAAATTATAGCAATGGCTTTACTCACAATTTTTCCCTCTACATACTTTTGTGAGGCCTTATTCTCAGCGTTAAATAATATCAAAACCAACAAAAGAAACAGATTGACAGATGAAGTTAGTAGCGCTTGCTTGGGCCTGAAGTGTACAAAATACCAACCTTCAATTGAAGATTTAGCCAATGAAATTCAGCAACAAAAAAGTCACTAATAGGCAGATTAGTTAAAGAATTCCCCCTCCCCCTCACTTATCTTAGTTCACGGCACCCCACACAAGCTAAATAATATCAAGACCAACAAGAGAAACCGACTGATGGATGAACAAAGAAGTCACTAAGCAGGTAAGTTAAATATTTAGTTTTTGGTTTATTAAATACAATTATATATAACAATTACACATTTATGTTATTTAAATTATAAATATCGTGAAATAATGTTTTTTCCTCAAAGTGACACACTACCTGAGTTATGCTCAGTTTTTTGATGAAGTTTGACACACCAAGCTCAAAAGGTTGCCCATCACTGACCTAGGCAGTGCTTGGGAGCCACTGAGAGCCCCCAAGGGTGTGATTCTGCACAGACAAGGGTGCGCGGTCCTGCAGTAGTAATTCTGAACTCCCTTTTCCTAAATAACTGCCCACGGACACCCCGGCTGTGTAACTTCAGTGCCAGGGCCCCTCAGAGTGCATCAGAGCTCTGCGCAGGCAAACGCACCACCAGTTTGCGTGTGCACTTCCAAAGGGCAGGCACTTTCAACGTTCGCACACGCACTTCCAAAGCCTGCAAACTCACAGCCACAGACAAGGGAAGGCACACTGAGCCCATATATCCACAGGGTCCTCTGGGGAGCTGCTTTGAGCCCCTGCTGGGTGTGATTCTGTACAGACAAGGACACGCTGCCCCACAGCAGAAACTCTGAACTCCTTTCTCCCAAATAACTTCCCACATACACCCTAGCTGTTTAACTTTAGTGCCAGGGCCTCTCAAAGCATGTCAGAGCTCTGCACAGACAAATGCACCACCAGTTCGCGTGTGCACTTCTAAAGGGCAGACAATTCCAGATTTCTCGTGCACACTTCCAAAGCCCATCCATCCACAGGGCGCTTGTGGGAGCTACTGTGAGTCGTGGCTAGGTATGATCTTGGACAAACAGGGACGCACTGCCCCTGGCAGTAGAAATTCTGAATTCCCTCATCCTGGACACCTGCACAGACACCGCAGCAGGGTAACTTCAGTGCCAGGGCCCCTCAAAGTGTGTCAGAGCTCAGTGCCAGCAAACTCACCACCACAGATGTGCACATTTCCAAAGGGCAGGCAGCCTGAGCCCATATATCAACAGGGTCCTCTGGGTAGCTGCTTTGAGCCCCTGCTGGGTGTGATTCTATACAGACAAGGACGCGCTGCCCCACAGCAGAAATTCTGAAACTCCTCTTCCTGAATAACTACCCACATTCACCCTAGCTGCTCAACGTTAGTGCCAGGACCCCTCAGAGCGCATCAGAGCTCTGCACCTGCAAACACACCTCCACAGATGCGAATTTCCAACAGGTAGGCACGCTGAGCCCATCTACACACAGGGCGCTAGTGGAAGCCACTGTGAGCTCTCCCAACAGACAGTTCCTGAGTGCCACTGTGAGTCCCAGCTGGACACGCGTGATTTCAACTAAAGGTGCAAGACAGCAAAAATTGAAATACTCCCCTCCATAGCTGCTGACGTCTAGACACTGCAGTTGTGCCTCTCAAGCTTGCAGGCCTACATCAGGAGAACCCGAATAGCTCAAGTAGGGAGCTACACTAGATTACCAAGCCCAGGAGAATGAGAGATTACACCAGTAGCACCATCCCCAAAAGAACCTGGGTAGCAAAGCAAGTGGATCTACAACTAAAACATTACAGGAAAACATGGGAAGACAAAAAAGCAATCCCCAAAGGAAAGAAAAAGAGGAATCATGAGAAAGGGAGTTAAATGAAATTGAGGCTAGCAGCTTATCAGAGAAAGAATTCAGAGTAATGGTTATAAGGATGTGTAAACGGCTGGATGACAAATACACACAACTCAATGAGAATTATAAGGAGCTGAATGAGAATGTCGCCAACATAAAAAGGAATGCAGAGGAGATAAAGAATGACATAGCTGCAATAAAGAACACAATGGAAGTCTTAAACAGTAGACTAGAAGAGGCTGAGGACTGCATCAGTGAATTAGAAGACAAAGTAGGAAAAAACTCACAAACACAGCAGCAACTGGAAAGAAGACTTAAAAAGCAATAGTAGAGCCTAAGGGAGCTTTGGGACAACACAAAATGAAACAATATTCTCTTAATAGGGATACCAGAAGGAGAGGAAGAGAAGCAAGGAATAGAAAACCTGTTTGAAGAAATAATGACAGAAAACTTTCCTGATATTGGCAAGAAAAAAACCATGCAAGTCCAAGAAGTACATAGAGTCCCAAACAAGTTGAACCCCAAAAGACCGACACCAAGACACATCATAATTAAATTGGCGAATACCAATGACAAAGTAAGAATCTTAAAGGCAGAGAGAGACAGAAAGTTACTTACAAGAGATCTCCTACTAGAATGTCAACTGATTTCTCAACAGAAACACACCAGGCCAGAAGGGAATGGAATGAAATATACAAAGTGATGCAAAGCAAGAGTCTGAACCCAAGAATACTATACCCAGCAAGGCTATCATTCAAAATTGAAGGTGGAATCAGGAGGTTCACAGACAAAAAAGGGCTAAGAGAGTTTATCACTACCAAGCCAGCAATGCAAGAAATGCTAAAGGGACTGCTGTAAAAAGAAGAAAATGAAAGGCAAAAAGAAACACAAACACTAAGGAAAAAATATGACAACAAACATGTACTTGTCAATAATAACATTAAACATAAATGGATTAAATGAACCAATCAAAAGACATAGGGTAGCTGAATGGATAAGAAAACATGACCCATATATTTGCTGTCTACAAGAGACCCACCTCGGAGCAAAAGATTCACACGGACTGAGAGTGAAGGGATGGAAAAAAATTTTTCAGGCAAATGGAAATGAGAAAAAAGCTGGGGTTGCAATACTTATTGCTGATAAAATACACCTCAAAGTAAAGACCATAATAAGAGATAAGGACAGCCACTACATAATACTAAAGTGAGCAATTCAACAAGAAGATATAACTTTGGTAAACATATATGCACCCAATGCAGGAGCACTCAAATACATAAAAAATCTCCTGGAAGATATCAAGGGAGAGATCGACAACAATACAATCATAGTAGGGGACTTTAATACACCACTGACATCACTGGATAAATCCTCTAGACAAAAATCAGCAAAGAAACAGCAATTCTAAATGACACACTAGATCAGATGGACGTAATTGACATCTTCAGAGCATTTCCCTCCAAAGCCACGGAATATATGTTCTTCTCAAGTGCACATGGGACATTTTAAAAAATAGACCACATATTGGGTCACAAGCAAAGTCTCCCCAAATTCAAAAAGATTGAAATCCTATCAAGCATTTTCTCAGACCACAATGGCATAATATTAGAAATAAACTGGAATAAAAACATTCCAAAAATCAAAACACTTGGAAGCTGAATAGCATGCTACTAAATAATGATTGGGTTATCAATGAGATCAAAGAAGAAATTAAAAACATTCTGGAGACTAATGACAATAATAACACAACATTGCAAATCTTATGGGACACAATGTAAGCAGTCATGAGAGGGAAGTTTATAGCTCTACAGGCCTACCACAAAAAAAAACAAGAAAAAATGGTAATAAATCATCTAACTCAACAACTCAAAGAATTAGAAAGAGAGCAACAAGAAAAGCCCACAGTGAGCAGAAGAAAGGAAATAAAAAAGATCAGAGCAGAAATGAATGACATAGAGACCAAAAAAACAATACAAAAGATCAACAAAAGCAAGAGCTGGTTCTTCGAAAGGATAAACAAGACTGATGAACCTCTAGCCAGGCTCACCAAGAAGCAAATAGAGAGGACCCAAATAAACAAAATCAGAAATGAAAGTGGTGAAATAACAACAAACCCCACCAAAATACAAAAGATTGTTAACCTTTTGCACTCGGATGTCGAGTGTGACTCGACACGGTTAGCATAAGTAGCAGGAATCGAGAAAAAAGCAAGCGAGTGCAAAGGGTTAAAAAATACTATGAACAACTCTATTCTAACAAACTAGACACCCTGGAGGAAATGGACACATTCCTAGAAAAATACAACCTTCCAAAACTTACTCAGGAAGATTCTAAACATCTCAATAGGCTGATAACTATGGAAGAAATTGGAACAGTCATCAGAAAGCTTCCAACAAACAAAAGCCTGGGGCCAGATGGCTTCACAGGGGAATTTTACCAAACATTCAAGGAAAAACTAAAACCTATCCTCCTCAGACTATTCCAAAAAATTCAAGAGGAAGGAACACTTCCAAGCTCCTTCTATGAAGCCAGCATCACCCTAATACCAAAACCAGATAAAGACAACACAATGAAAGAGAATACAGACCAATGTCCCTCATGAACATAGATGCCAAAATCCTCAACAAAATTCTAGCAAATCGGATCCAGCAGTACATCAGAAAGATCATATACCATGACCAAGTAGGATTTAAGCCGGAGATGCAAGGATGGTACAATATGCACCAATCAATAAATGTGATACATCACATAAACAAATTGAGAGATAAAAATCACATAGTCATATCAATTAATGCAGAAAAAGCATTTGACAAAATCCAACACTCTTTCTTGATAAAAATTCTCAGCAAGGTGGGAATAGAAGGATCATACCTTTACATAATAAAAGCCATATATGACAAACCTATAGCCAACGCCATACTCAATGTGCAAAAACTAAAACCATTTCCCCTAAGAACAGGAACAATACGGGGATGCCTACTCTCACCACTCCTGTTCAACATAGTGCTGGAAGTACTAGCCATTGCTATCAGACAAGAAGAAAAAATAAAAGATATCCAAATTGGAAAAGAAGAAGTAAAACTGTCCTTATTCGCAGTTGACATGATACTGTATACAAAAAACCCTAAAGACTCCATCAAAAAATTATTAGACTTAATAAATGAATTTGGCATTGTAGCAGGATACAAAATTAATGCCAAGAAATCTATAGCATTTCTATACACCAATAGTGAACTTACAGAAAGAAAGACTAAAAAAGCAATCCCATTTACCATCGCACCAAAAAAATGAGATACCTAGGAATAAACTTAACTAGGGAAGTAAAAGACCTATATGTGGAAAACTACACAACACTGAAAAAAGAGATAGAGGAAGACATAAACAGATGAAAGAACATACCATGTTCATGGATTGGTAGAATCAACATAATCAAAATGTCCATACTACCCAAAGCAAACTATAAATTCAATGCACTTCCCATTAAAATAACAATGGCATATTTCACAGACCTAGAACGAACTCCCCAAAAATTCATCTGGAATAAAAAAAGACCCAGAATAGCTGCAGCAATCCTGAGAAAGAAGAACAAAGTAGGTGGGATCTCAATACCAGATTTTAAGCTGTATTACAAAGCCTCTGTTCTTAAAACAGCCTGCTACTTGCACAAGAACAGACACATAGATCAATGGAATAGAATAGAGAACCCAGAAATTGACTCAAACCACTATGCCCAATTAATATTTGACAAAGGAGGCATGAACATACAATGGAGTCAAGACAGTCTCTTCAACAAATGGTATTGGGAAAATTGGACAGATACATGCAAAAAAATGAAACTAGATCACCAACTTTCACCATACACAAAAATAAACTCAAAATGGATAAAGGACTTAAATATAAGACTGGAATCCATAAAAATACAAGAGGAATCCACAGGCAGGAAAATCTCAGACATTTGCCGAAAGAACTTCTTCACTGATACTGCTCCTAGGGCAATGGAAGCTAAAGAGAAAATAAACAAATGGGACTACATCAAAATAAAAAGCTTTTGCACAGCAAAGGAAACCATCAATAAAACAACAAGAAAGCCCACTGCATGGGAGAACATATTTGCCAATGATATCAACGATAAGGGTTTAATCTCCAACACTTACAGAGAACTCATACAACTTAACAAAAAGAAGATAAACAACCCAAACAAAAAATGGGCAACTAATCTAAATAGACACTTTTTGAAAGAAGACAGAAGGAAGGCCAAGAGACATATGATAACCTGCTCAAAGTCACTAATCATCAGAGAGATGCAAATCAAAACAACAATGCGGTACCATCTCACACCTATCAGAATGGCTATCATCAATAAATCAACAAACAATAAATGTTGGCAAGGATGCGGAGAAAAAGGAACTCTTTTGCACTGCTGGTGGGAATGCAAACTGGTACAGCCACTTTGGAGAACAGTTTGGAGTTTCCTCAAAAAACTAAAAATGGAACTCCCATTTGACCCAGTGATCCCACTCTTAGGAATATATCCCAAGAAACTAAAAACACGAATCAGAAAGGATATATGTACCCTTATGTTCATAGCAGCACAATTCACCATAGCTAAGATTTGGAAACAGTCCAAATGCTCATCAGCAGATGAGTGGATTAAAAAACTGTGGTATATCTACACAATGGAATACTTTGCTGCGGTAAAAAAGTAGGAGCTCCTACCATTTGCAACAACATGGATGGAGATGGAGATCATTATGCTAAGTGAAATAAGCCAGGCAGAGAAAGATAAATATCACATGATCTCACTCATTTGTGGAATATAATGGACAGCATAGACTGATGAACAAGAACAGATCCAGAGACTGAGAAACGTTGATCAGAACCTCAAACCTCAGGGAAGGAGGGGGTCGGTGGGAGAAACGGAGAGAGATCAACCAAGGGACTTGTGTACATGCAATGAGCCTAATCAATGGACACAGACAACAGGGGGGTGGGGCACGAATTGGGGATGGGGGGTAATGGGGGAATAAGGACACATATAAAAAAAATAATAATCATCATAAAAATAAAAAATTTTTTAAAAAATAAGAAAGAAATTGTGAGGTAACCACAACCCCAAGGATGCCTGAGAACATCTTTCTTGCCATGCTAGCAGTCATCAGCTGTATGGTAATATTACCTGGGGCAAATGGGGAAGTATTTTGGACTTATGTTCCTGACCTTTCATGGGTAAGAGCCCTTACATGGTCTGATCCCCCTCCTAATGTAGTCACCAATAATACCAAACACCTTGGTCATCCAAGAGGACCATGGGTGGGGCAAGGAAGTATAATTACACAGGGGTCTCCACCCAGTTTCCCTTTTGTATGACACAAAATCAAACCATTGCTCCTTTGTATGTAAAATCAAAGAGAGGTTTTTGGCTTGTGTGGACACCAAAGGAAGGGACTATCACTACTTGCTCCTGGGAGAGGTGTAGAAAATGTAACTAAGACCTTGTCTATACAAAATGAAATTGACAGCCAGTTTGAAATGGAATTGTCATGGCCTAGAGCAAAGAATATCCTTACATGATATTATTCTACAATGTCATTATAATTTTTCCCAGATTTGTGTTACACCCATTACCTATAATAGAACCTCGCACCCTTGGGTATCAATAAAAAATCATCTTTTTGGTGCTTGGAGACAAAGGTAACACATCTCTAGATAGTTTAGAATTACAACAGCATAATGTACAATTATCCCAAACAAACTTACAAACTAATTATTAGAATGTCTGGCAGCAATTTAAAAAGGACATGAAAGGATTTAATCCCTTCCACGGTGTAGAGGGCCCCCTGGGAAGGCACCTGAGCATTCTATATTGGCCCTTCTTGACCTTTTGGACAAGAGGGACCCTCTTCTCACAATCTAATTGTCCACAGCTGTTGCCTGAGCTTTCTGTTCATGCCTAGGTTGAAGCCTCGTGATGGCTGATACCATGGATCTGTCTCTCGCCCAGTGGAGTGAGCTGGGCCCTCCCTGGAGAAGAAACCTGGGTTTCACAAGATATGTGATCAGTGCTGGGGCCCTGCCAGCAGGCGAGTGGATCCCAAGACAGGTGCTGGGCGTGGAGGCCATGGGGGCATAGGCTGCCAAGGAGACAGAACTGAACCTCACATCACCCTGCTTGGCCCCAGAGGATGGTTGGTTAGCCAAAGACGGGTAAGATTCCTCAGGGAAGGAACAACCTAAGACAGGCACAGTCACAGAGGGGCCATCAGGAGAGAACTTGGGGTCAACAGAGGTGGGGCAAAGACCCTCATCCCCGCAACTTTGCAGAGGCCTGAACCCTCACCCCTGCTGAGGGAGGTCTCCTGCCCCCATGGCTGCTTAGCTTCCCATGCCCAGCTCAAATCGGGACCCAGGTAACAGACAGAGACTTGGCCGACAGCAGCTGCCCTCTCACTGCAACAAGACTTGTATGAGTTGTCTTATACCCATAGTGTGGGGAAGTGGGATTCGATACCTAAATCCAGCCTAGTACCAGGAATGCTCAGTGCCTACTCAAGAAGGCAAATAATCCTTTCCACTAATATTTACAGGGTAAAATAAGATGGTTGTTAGAGTATTAAATTTGATAGTAAAATAGTAGTCAAGTTTTCAGGCTAATTTAAATTGGCTAATTGAAATAAGTGAATATTCTAGAAAAATCAATTGTATTGGACAAAAAAGCTGTTCCTAAAGTGTTAACTAAAATTTTTATTGGTAGTTCATCTCATGGTAAAATTGAGTAACATGTAATGAACCTAAAGCAGTCATATTTTAGTGGTAAAAATTAAAATTTAAAAGCTATCAAGATTACATTATAAAATTTCCAAAAGCCTCCTAATATTTAAATCAAAAAAGGGGGGATAGTAGAAGAATATCATGTAAGGAAAAATATCCTGTAAGTAAATTACATATAGAAAACTTTTACTTTAGAAAATTAACTTTCATTTTTAATGCTAACAGCAAGACACCCAGGTAAAACATACATGGTGTCAAAACAAGCCAAAGGAAAATCGTTTGGGCAAAAAATGAAAAAGGATCGCAAGTCAAATTTATAGAAAAGATTCCTTTATTAACTTTTGGTCGAGAATATGTTTATATATTTTCAGAAAACAATTCCGAGACCATGTGGATTCCTGCAACAGAGAGGAATTGACAGGAGTGCTCCAGCCATGAAGACAGAAGAGAAACAGTCCAGAGATGGAAGACGCTGACAATGCCTTGCCATATTAGCAATCAGCAGCTGTGCGTTGCTGCAGGTTGCCCAGGACCAAACCAGAAAGGGTCAGACCTGCATTACCACCATTTGTCCACCATCCAGAACTGAAATATCATTGCAGACATGTACACATAAGGAACTGTTTGCATAGAAATTGGGACTCAAAAGAACTGTTGGCCCAGAAAGAAACTCACTATAGACTGATTCATTCATTTGCCTCTCAGCATAACCATTATTGCTTGTCTCATTTTCGGTTCTTATAAGTGTATTTCTAGTATCACATGAGCCCACTCATCTAGGGGAAATTACGAACAACATAGACTGATGAACAAGAACAGCATCGATCAGACTGTCGGACCTCAGAGGGAAGGTAGGGGAGGGTGGGGATAAGGGAGAGAGATCAATCAAAGGACTGTGTGCATGCATATGAGCCTAACCAGTGGTCACGGATAACAGGGGGGTGGGGCAAGTGTGGGGAGGGGTTTGGGATGGGAATGGGGGTGGGATGAGGACAAATATGTGATATCTTAATCAATAAAGTAATTAAAAAAACAACAACACATAGTGTAAGGTTCAAGGCGCAGGAAACGGGAGTTGGAGACCAAGACACATTAAAAGGGAGGTTTATTCCGCCTAACGAGCGAGATTTCTTAAGGAGGATGTAGAGAAACAAGGAAAACGTGAGGGGGAGGAGAAGAAGGAGGGACCCAACCGGACTGCCTCCTTTAGACTGGAAGAGACAGTCTGGAGAACAGTGACAGGTGGAGTGGTGAAGAGCCTTTGGAGGGGAGGAACAGGAAAAGGTTGGACCCAGGGCGGAACTGGAAGGGGTGGGCCCCAGGGCACTCGGCACACGCTGATTGGTGGTTCAATGTCTTGGGGATGTCTTGGCGGAGTCTGCCGGTAATGTCATAACTCCGTCCACAAGTTGGGGGGAGGGAGGACCTATCACATAGTTCTCTACGTTGACCACCAAATTTTAAGTACAGCTTCATGAGAGGCCTCTAATCAAAGACTTACTATTTCACTATCTTTGCAGAAAAAAATCTGGAGACTAGCCAGATTGAAGGAGGAAATGATGCCTGACTACATGGAGAAGGGCAGGAATTCCTGAAGTCTGCTCTTTCTTTTTTCTAGGTTAATTTCACATTTATTCTCATTACATTGAACTTGGAAAGAAATTAGTTATTAGTGCATAGAATTGGGCTATTCTATTGTCTTTCAAATTTGGGATCCAGATTCTAGTTTTCTTTAAGTTGAGTATCTGAATCAGAATCAAAGGAGGTCAACTGCTGTTCAGAGCTGGAGAAAGACAGAAAACAGAAATGTACTTGACCTTAGAAGGTTCATGTCCCAGGACTCCATGTGGGTACCTGATGTTCCTCCATGTAGATTACATGTGTATGGCAGGGCGAAAGGCACAGCAGCTCCTCAAAGGGAATGTGATTGGCACAAGATTGGGGCTGATACTTAGGAGGTAGGAGGTTAATTGCATGTGCACAGGGAGGACCTGAGAAGACAGTGTCTGCTCATCTATATTCGAGGATCCTGTGAAAGGCCTCTCCATAAGGACAAGGCCAGAGTTTCCTCTTTGGCCTCTGGTTGGCCTCTTTAATAGTAGGGTATACACCCTACAAATTTATGAGCATTTGTGGACATTGTTTCCACTTTTCTTTATTCTTCTGTGCTTAAGACCCTGGGCAATTGCTTTTGACCATACATGATTCTGAGACTGGTTAGTAAAAAGC
Source organism: Eptesicus fuscus (assembly GCF_027574615.1). Lineage (NCBI taxonomy): Eukaryota > Metazoa > Chordata > Mammalia > Chiroptera > Vespertilionidae > Eptesicus > Eptesicus fuscus. The sequence goes on from NC_072475.1 coordinate 45,101,815, forward strand.
TAGGAACATTCCTTGACAAATGGAATGAGGAAACTGAGACAGAGAGTTACCTGGCAGAGCAATTTACAGCCAGATGAAAAATCACAAGGTCTTATCTTCCCTAACCAAAAACACTTAGAAATAAGTGGTTTCAATATTCCAGACTATGCTTTTGCCCCTCTCTGCTCTGGCAAATTCGAATTGCTTTTTTCAACAAATTTTCTACCAGTGTTCCTGCTTTATTCTCACATGTCCAAAAGAACATGGTGGTACCAATTCCTGAGTCATTGGTTCTACAATATGAATGAGGTTGTTTATCAGCTTTTCCCACTCCCAGTTTAGGACTAAGCTTTCTCCTATCTGCTAATTTTGTCATCATTTCCCCCATTTGCTACCCAATTTAAGCAGCTTTGTGACCTGTTTTCTGTTTCCAATATTCTCCAGTGTGTAAGTCTTTTAAACATGACTGTTAGCCTGGTCAGTGTGGCTCACTGGTTGAGCATCAACCCTTGAACCAGGAGGTCACAGTTTGATTACCAGTCAGGGCACATGCCTGGGTTGTGGGCTTGATCCATAGTAGGGGGTATGCAGAGGCAGCCAATCAATGATTCTCTCACATCATTGATGTTTCTATCGCTCTCTCCCCCCTCTCCCTTTTTCTCTATGAGGTCAATTTAAAAAAAATACAAATAATAAAAATAAAAAATATTAAAGGAAGAAAGGAAGAGAGAAAGAAAGAAAGAAAGAAAGAAAGAAAGAAAGAAAGAAAACAAAACTTTTACCATTATTTTAGTGAGCTTTCAAGAGAGGGCAGAGTTAAATATCAATCTTTTAACTTTAAAAAAAAATCAAGACTTTAATATACAAGGGAAAAAATAAATAAATAAATCCCCATTTGAAGGGAGAGGGCAGCATGAAACAAACGTGGGTCATTGATGTCCCCAGGAGCAGAAAGAATCCACTTAGAGCCACAAACCATTCAGAGTTCCCTGGGAAGCTTTGAAACCTGATTCCCAAGTTAGCCTTAGGGATCACCCAGGGGGGTCTCATCCCTGTGGGCTCAAGCAAAGCATTCAAAAGCAAGCATTTTTGCATAATACTCTCCAGATTAGAAAGATAAGTATCATGTGATCTCACTCATGTGGAAGCTGATGAGCAAAATAAACTGATGAACAAAATAGATCCGGAGACATAGAACCCTGGAACAGACTGGCAAACTTCAGAGGGAAGGCGGGGGTGGGAGGTAGGGGTAGGAGAGATTAACTGGGGAATTAATATGTGGAGAAGGGCAAGTTCAACTACAGACTAGTTCAACTACAACTATGCATAGCCCAGGGACACAGACAATAGTGTGGTGAAGGCTTGGGAGGGGTGGGTGTGGGCTGGAAGGAGTCAATGGGGAGAAAAAAAATGAAAAACAAACAAAAAAACAACAACAAAGGGCACATTTGTAATACTTTCAACAATAAAGATAATTTTTAAAAAGAACAAACAAAACAAAAGCAATCATCTTGCAATAAATCATTTAATCTCTGTGCAATCCCCTCCCTGTGTTTTTACCTTTAGGAACCCTAGTTAGTGCAAAGGAGGAAGGCAACCAAAGTTAGAAAATACATGTCCCAAATAAAAATTTAGTAATTACACCTCAATACACATACCCTTGTACTGTCTATCTCTCAGTGATTCCCACTGTTCACAAGTATACTTACCTCTATCTTATCAATTAATACAGAAATGAGTATATTGATTCTACTTTGCCTTTTATTTCTTTTGGCATGCCAGGAGCTCAATCCAGAGTGTAGGGAGGGAGTTTGACAACTGAGTTTACCATAGCACCATCTTGTGCAAGAATGAGGATTTGAAGTGTATTTAGTTTATTTTTGTGTATGGTGTAAGTTGGTGATCTAGTTTCATTTTTTTTGCATGTATCTGTCCAATTTTCCCAACACCATTTATTGAAGAGACTGTCTTGACTCCATTGTATGTTCATGCCTCCTTTGTCAAATATTAATTGAGCATAGTGGTTTGGGTCGATATCTGGATTCTCTATTCTGTTCCATTGATCTATATGTCTGTTCTTGTGCCAGTACCAGGCTGTTTTGAGAACAGTGGCTTTGTAATACAGCTTGAGGTCTGGTATTGAGATCCCTCCTACTTTATTCTTCTTTCTCAGGATTGCTGTGGCTATTCGGGGTCTTTTTTTATTCCAGATGAATTTTTGGAGAGTTCTTTCTAGGTCTGTGAAATATGCTGTTGGTATTTTGATGGGGAGTGCATTGAATCTGTAGATTGCTTTGGGTAGTATGGACATTTTAATGATGTTGATTCTACCAATCCATGAACATGGTATGTTCTTCCATCTGTTTACGTCTTCCTCTATCTCTTTTTTCAGTGTCCTGTAGTTTTCCGCGTATAGGTCTGTTACCTCATTAGTTAAGTTTATTCCTAGGTCTCTTAATTTTTTTGGTGCGATGGTAAATGGGATTGCTTTTTTAGTCTCTCTTTCTGTAAGTTCACTATTGGTGTATAGAAATGCCATAGATTTCTTGGCGTTAATTTTGTATCCTGCTACATTGCCGAATTCATTTATTAAGTCTATTAGTTTTTTTATGGAATCTTTTGGGTTTTTTATGTACAATATCATGTCATCTGCAAATAAGGACAGCTTCACTTCTTCTTTTCCAATTTGGATGCCTCTTATTTCTTCTTCTTGTCTAATTGCAATAGCTAATACTTCCAGTACTATGTCAAAGAGGAGTGGTGAGAGAGGGCATCCCTGTCTTGTTCCTGTTCTTAGGGGAAATGGTTTTAGTTTTTGCCCATTGAGTATGATGTTTGCTGTGGGTTTATCATATATAGCTTTTATTATGTTGAGGTATGATCCCTCTATTCCCACCTTGTTGAGAGTTTTTATCAAGAAAGGGTGTTGGATTTTGTCAAATGCTTTTTCTGCATCTATTGATATGACTATGTGATTTTTATCTCTCAATTTGTTTATGTGATGTATCATGTTTATTGATTTGCAAATATTGTACCATCCTTGCATTCCTGGGATAAATCTTACTCGGTCATGGTATATGATCTTTCTGATGTACTGCTGGATCCGATTTGCTAGAATTTTGTTGAGGATTTTGACATCTATGTTCATGAGGGATATTGGTCTGTATTCTCTTTCATTGTGTTGTCTTTATCTGGTTTAGGTATTAGGGTGATGCTGGCTTCATAGAAGGAGCCTGGAAGTGTTCCTTCCTCTTGAATTTTTTGGAATAGTCTGAGGAGGATAGGTTTTAGTTTTTCCTTGAATGTTTGGTAAAACTCTCCTGTGAAGCCATCTGGCCCCGGACTTGTGTTTGCTGGAAGCTTTTTGATGACTGCTTCAATTTCTTCCATAGTTACTGGCATGTTGAGTTGTTTAGATTCTTCCTGATTGATTTTTGGAAGGTTGTATTTTTCTAGGAATATGTCCATTTCCTCCAGGTTGTCCAGTTTGTTGGAATAGAGTTGTTCATAGTATTTTGTAACAATCCTTTGTATTTCATCAGGGTCTGTTGTTATTTCACCTCTTTCATTTCTGCTTTTGTTTATTTGGGTCCTCTCTCTTTGCTTCTTGGTGAGCCTGGCTAGAGGTTCATCAATCTTGTTTATCCTTTCAAAGAACCAGCTCTTGGTTTTGTTGATCTTGTGTATTGTTTCTTTGGTCTCTATGTCGTTTATCTCCACTCTGATCTTTATTATTTCTTTCCTTCTGCTTAAACTGGGCTTTTCTTGTTGCTCTCTCTCTATCTCTTTGAGTTGTTGGGTTAGGTAATTTATTACTATTGTTTCTTGTTTTTTGCAGTAGGCTTGTAGAGCTATGAACTTCCCTCTCAGGACTGCTTTCGCTGTGTCCCATAGATTTTGGATTGTTGTGTTTTCATTGTCATTTGTTGCCATGATGTTTTTTATTTCTTCCTTGATGTCTTTGGTAACCCAGTCATTGTTTAATAGAATGCTGTTTAGTCTCCATGTGTTTGATTTCTTTGGGTTGTTTTTATTGTAGTTGATTTCCAATGGTGATAGTGGGGTCTTGAAGTCTCCTAGTATGATTGTATTGCTGTCAATCTCTCCCTTGATATCTTCCAGGAGTTTTTTAATGTATTTGGGTGCTCCTGTATTGGGTGCATATATGTTTACCAGAGTTATTTCTTCTTGTTGGATTGCTCCCTTTAGTATCATGAAGTGGCCTTCCCTATCTCTTTTTATGTCCTTCACTTTGAGATCTAATTTGTCAGATATAAGTATTGCTACCCTAGCTTTTTTTTCATTTCCATTCGCCTGGTAAACCTTTTTCCATCCCTTTACTCTCAATCTGTATGCGTCCTTTTTTCTGAGGTGGGTTTCCTGTAGACAGCAGATATATGGGTTTTGTTTTCTTATCCAATCTGTTACCCTGTGTCTTTTGATTGGGGCATTCAATCCATTTACATATAAAGTTATTATTGATAGGTACTTATTTGTCGCCATTTTTATTCTATACCCCTGTGTTCCTTCTTTGCTTCCTTTTTTTTTTTTTTTTTTTTTTTACAGCAGACCCTTTAGCATTTCTTTCATTGCTGGTTTGTTGGTGATAAACTCCCTTAGTCCTTTTTTGTCTGTAAAACTCCTGATTTCACCTTCAATTTTGATTGATATCCTTGCTGGGTACAGTATTCTTGGATTTAGACCCTTCCTTTGTATGACTTTGTATATTTCATTCCATTCCCTTCTGGCCTGATGAGTTTCTGTTGGGAAATCAGTTGCTAGTCTGATGGGGGTTCCTTTGTATGTAACTGTCTGTCTCTCTCTGGCCGCTTTTAAGATTCTTACTTTGTTGTTGGTGTTTGCCAATTTAATTATAATGTGCCTTGGCGTTGGTCTTTTGGGATTCATTTTGCTTGGAAGTCTGTGAGCTTCTTGGATTTGTGTGGGGTTTTTTTCCCTATATCAGGGAAGTTTTCTGTTATTATTTCTTCAAACAGGTTTTCTATTCCTTGCTCAGTTTCCTTTCCTTCTCGTACCCCTATTATTCTGATGTTGTTTTGTTTTGTGTTGTCCCGAAGTTCCCTTAGGCTCTCCTCATGCTTTCTAATTTTGTTTCTAGAAGCTTGGGTATTTTTTTCCATCTTGTGTTCTAGCTCACTTATGCAGTCCTCTGCTTCTTCTAGTCTACTCTTGATGCTTTCTATTGAGTTCTTTACAGCAGCGATGTCATTTTTCACTTCTTCTTGGTTCTTCTTCATTTCCTCTTGGTTCTTACTTATATTGTCGAATTTGTCTTCCATCCTTTTCAGCCACCTTATGACCATTTCTCTGAATTCTTTCTCTGATAGGTTGCTTGCCTCTAATTTGTTTACTTCCTTTTCTGTTGATGCCTGCTTTTCTTTCCTATGGGGGCTATTTCTTTGTCTCCCCATGGTCTCTCTTCTCCGGATGTCTGGTTATGTAGTTCTCTCTCTCCTGCGTTGATTTATAGGTACAAAATACAACACAACAAGGCACTGAACAGAATTGTATTCACAATATTAATAACCTCCAATAAAGGTGACCACCAGAGAAAGACAAATTAGGGAATGGGAGAGGAAGAGGAAGAGTAAAAAGAAAGAACAAAAAAAAAAGAGTGTGAATATGAACTTGGGAAAAGAGAAGAAAAAAAAAAGAAAAGAAAGAAAAGTAAGAGAGACAAGAACGATACTAAGCGAGAAAAGGGGAACAAACTATATATATGGGGAGTAAACTCCAATAGAACAACCACTAATCCCAGCAAATTCCAGCAACACGAACCTGGAGATTAATACAAACTGCAACACCAACTAATATCAAGTGAGGCAATGGAAAACAGAAGTAAAAAAACAAACAAAAACAAAGCAAACAAAAGAACCAACCAAACAAACAAAAAGAATAATCAAAACAATCTCCAAAAAGCATAAAAATTCAATCTAATCAACATTCAAGCAAACAACAACAAAAGGCCAGAGAGAAAAACAATTTATTTTTATTTTTTTTTTATTTTTTTTTTAGTTAAGGTAGCGTAGAGAGAGGTGTGTATGGACTTGGAGCAGGGGGTTGGGAATTAGATATATAAGTAGGGTGAAATTTTAACAGAGGGTAAACTGAAAGAGTAGGGAAAATCTAAAGCCAGAAAGGGTTAAGATATACAGGAGACCAAAAGGGGAAAGGTTAGGAGGAGAGTGATGGCATAAAGTTAGCGTTGAGATAGGGTAAAACGATTGTAAAGGAAAGATGCAAATAGAATGTAGGACACTAATCCCAAAATAAAACAAAGAGAAAATCAAATGACAATTTTTTTAAAAAAGTAAAATAATAGTAATAATAATGCTGATTGAAAATAAAAATGTAATAATTAAAAAGGTGAAAATCGAGTGAGGAAAAAGAAAAAAATTAGTTTCTTAAGTAAAAGATAAAAAATTAGAATAAAAAAATTTAAAAAAAGAATTTAAAATAAAAAATAGGAAGAATAAAATGTGCAGTAGTGGCTGTCATTCACTTCCTCTATTGTTCTATTTGGTACGCCTGTTTCCCAGTCTGGGCTGATTTCAGTTCCCTTCGTTCCACTGCTCCTTAGTGTTGTAAGCCAGTCCTGATTTTTAAGCCTGTTGTGTCTTAATTTCTCGTATTTATTTTTGATTATACCAGAGACAATTTGTGTTTTGGCCCCCGAATGGCAGTGTTTCTGAATTGACTTCCGGGCCTCTCTAGCTTTTTTTTTTTTTTTTTTCCCCTCTATGGCACTCACTACCGGTTTGTGGAGGTGTGCGCCTCAGAGCTGCCTCTCCGATGGTCACACCCAGCTCTGCTCCCCAGGTTCCGGAAAAACAACTTCCCCCTGCAGTCTTTCAGGGTATTCCCCAACTGGGTTTTCCTATGTATTGGGCTTAGTAATCAGAGTCAGAAAGAGCCCAAGTGTGCTGACAGTGGGTTTGCGCGCAAGACTAAGGAGCCTGCACTCCTTTGAAATTTCTTAGTCTGACCCTCCATGTCAGATTAAAATGAGTTGCTTTTTAGAGATCCCTTCTGTTAGCAGCTCAGAGGACCCCCTTCCACATTCATGGATCACGGTAGCTCCAACTGCCGCAGATTTTTCTAGGCACAGACCTCCCCGGTCCTGCCGGTCCCACGGCTCACGTGCTTCCCTCTCCCGCCGCGGGGATGAGAAACCACATCTTATCCCAAGTGAAATCTGACCTTTCCGTGGTGCAGTGAAGAGTTCCTTTGAATCCGCGTGTTTGCGCCAATTGGAGACCGGTGTTCTGGTGCTCACAGCTGTTCAGTGTTTGCAGTTGTCACGGAAAGTCAGGTTTCCAATAAAATCCTCCTTTCCTTGCAAGATGGCGAGGCCCCCGGTGAGCCCGCAGCTCCAGGAGGGGACCCAGCCTCTGTGGGTGCTGCATGGTCAGGGGAACCCTGCCTAGCACTCCCCGACCTTCTCCTGGAGTTTAGCTGTCCCTTAGCTTGCCAACATACACTCCCCCTGCGAACCTCAGCTGTTCTTACTCTCCGCCCCAGGACCAGACTCCGAACACGACTCTATTCAGCCGCCATTTTTTTCCTGAAGTGTATTTAGTATTAAATCTATTAGAATCATGTTTCATTTTAGCTGGCAAAAGAACAGCTAGACACAGGGTGTGGGTTTTCTTTTAATCCATTAATTGAGAGACATCAGATTATATAGAAAGGTAAATCATATCAGGAATAAAGGGACCAGACTGGTTCAACTACAATTTAAGCAAACAAATTCCATTTTCTACTATAAACATATTCTGCAGATTGAAGAAACACTGAAAAATTGTATTTACTTTGCAACAGAAGGGAGATTAGTAAACATGTAAGAAGCATTGAATATCTCAGGGCCCTGACCAGGTAGCTCAGTTGGTTAGAGCATCATTCCAATACACCAAGGTTGAGGTTCCATCCTTGGTTAGGGCACATACAAGAATCAAACAATGAATGCATAAAGAAGTGGAGCAACAAATCTTTCTCTTTCTCTCTCTCAAGTCAATCAATCAGTAAATAAAATAAAATAAAACATCTCAGGAAAAATTTTTGTGTTTCTTATTGAACCTAACCAGAGACAGAGCCTTATAAATTACCTATATATATAAAAGGCTAATATGCTAAGTGTCCATCCAACTGGTAGCTATGACGTGCAATGACCACCAGGGGGAAGATGCTCAACAGAGGATCTGCCAAGCTGCAGTGACTTGGCAGCAGTGGTTCCTGACACCCTGAAACCAGAGAGGAGGGAACCCGATTCCTCATGGGGCCACATGATTCCACCTTTGGCCATGGGTTATGTTGTTACTTGGGCACTATAGGCCCCAATTCTGGTTTACTGCACACTTGCGATGCATTCCACACGCTGTAGGACAGCAACTTTGCAGAGTGCCCTCTCTCACTCCTGTCAGAGACCTGGTTTTGGCCAATCCCACAGACCAGGCTGAGGGACCCCACCTGCTGGAGGAACCCCCGCTCACTCCTCAGATGTCCCTTTGAGCCATGGCACCACCCCAGGTGCGACCGGCTGGGGAGGCACCACAGAAGGTTGGCTACCGGGCATATCTGGCCCATCTCGCCCAGTCCCATCCCGGTCCCACCACAGCTTATAATGACTATTTTTTATTCCCTAGACTTATGGGCCTTCATTTAATTATTGAAATGGTGATGATTGAGGGCATGAATGGGAATGGCGTGGGGGGGGGCAAAGAGGGGATAAGGACACATATGTAATACCTTAATCAATAAAGAAAAAAATAAAGAAGTCAGGCTAAGCTGCTGGGACAACCACATGGAATGGAAGAGGCTGCAACCTCCAAGGAGGAGAACCAAGATGCCAGGCTTATGACCCCAGCTGGCTATTACAAACAGTCCCCAGTCCCCGGGGTCATCCTTGCCAGGCACTGCCATGGGTTTGAAGAGGCAACCTGGACTCGGCCCCAGCAGACATGACACACAGCAGAGCAAACCATACTCTGCACATCGGCAGGAATAATAAAATAGCTTTCAGCCATAAAAAAAAAAAAAATGAGATGAGTCCTTTCTGACTGTGAATAGCAAGGAGAAATAGACTCTTTTAAAGAAATTAAAACAGGCCTAACTGGTTTAGCTCAGTGGATAGAGCATCAGCCTGAGGACTGAAGCGTCCTGGGTTCGATTCCAGTCAGGGGCACATGCCTGGGTTGTGGGTTCAATCCCCAGTGTGGGGCGTGCAGGAGGCAGCCCATCAATCATCATTGATGTTTCTATCTGTCTCTCCCTCTCCCTTCCTTTCTGAAATCAATAAAAATCAGAAGAAAAAAAAAGAAATTAAAACAGAGTATCATCATTATAAATCACTATAGGAAATATATGTATAATATCCATTCTTCTAGTTATTCACATATTTATTAAAACATATTTGAGTGCTTATTATGTGTGCAATGGGAAAACCTTCTCATCAGTTCATTTGACCTTAAAATAAAAGCACAAAAAAAATTATTTTGCCATTTTTGTATCAAAACTCACAATTTCTTAGATACTTTTCTGGATCCGTTCTAGTCTAATAATTTCTTTACTGTCTTTCCTCAGTCTTTCTTATTATTATTTATCATTCAAAAAAATGGATTGGGCATTGTGGCAGGCAAAATAATGTCCCCCCAAAAGTGTCCACATTCTAATCCCCCAAACCTGTGATTATGTTATTTCACATGCAAAGAGAATTTGGCAGATGTGATTAAGTTCAAGATCTGGATGTGGAGAGATTTTTCTGAATAATCCAGGTGGGCCCAGTATAACCATAAAGTCCTTATAAGAAAAAAGGAGAGTCAGAATGGCAGATGTGTCCATAATGGAAGCAGAGTGATGAAGCCAGGTGCCAAGGACTGTAGGCAGTCTCTAGAAGCTGGGAAAGACAGGGAACAGATAAATCCTTCCCTAGAGCCTCCAGAAGGAACACAGCTCTACTGACCCCTTGATTTTAGCCAAGACCCATTTTGGATTCAGATTTCCAGAATTGTAAGATAATAAATTTGTGTTGTTTTAAGCTATTGAGTTTGGGGTAATTAGTTACAGCAACAATGAAAATTAATATAAGCATTAAAGCACTGGGCTTCATGTTGTGGGAGATAAAAAGATAAATAAAACACAATCCCTCCTCTCTATAGGCTAGATCATAATGAATATTTTAACAGAGGTACAACAGAATAGCTTTGGGAACCCAAGGAAAGAAATCACTTCATTTTTAGGTTAGTTAGGAAGGGCATAGCAAAAGACAGACTTTTGAGCTGATCCTAAGAAAAGAAGCAAATTTTAAGAGATAAAGGGGATGGAGTAAGTGGCATAACCTTTACAAACTAAATCACATAATACATTACTTTAAAATAAACTTATTATTAGAATGGTGGGAGAGAGGGGAAAAAATGGCGACGGAATAGTCGGGTTTGGAGTCTGTTCCTGGGGCGGAGTGTAGGAGAAGCAGAGGCTCGCAGAGGGAGTGTATGTGGGCAAGCCAAGGGACAGCTAAACTCCAGGAGAAGGCGGGGGAGTGCTGGGCAGTGTTCCCCTGACCGTGCAGCACCCACAGGGGCTGGGTCCCCTCCCGGAGCTGCAGGCTCACCGGGCGCCTCGCCATCTTGCAAGGAAAGGAGGATTTTATTGGAAACCTGACTTTCCGCGACAACTGCAAACACTGAACTGCTGAGATCACCAGACCACTGGTCCCCTATCAGCGCAAACATTCGGATTCAAAGGAACTCTTCACTGCACCACGGAAAGGTCAGATTTCGCCTGAAATAAGGAGTGGTTTCTAATCCCCGCGGTGGGTGAGGGAAGCGCTGGGTGAGGGAAGCGCGGCAGCCGCAGGACCAGCAGGAACCGGGAGGTCTGTGCCTAGAAAAATCTGCAGCAGTTGGAACTGCCGTGATCCGTGAATGTGGAGGGGGGCCTTCTGAGCTGCTAACAGAAGTGACCTCTTGAAAGCAACTCATTTTAATCTGACGAGGAGGGTCAGACTAAGAATTTTCAAAGGAGTGCAGGATCCTTAGTCTGGCGCACAGACCCACGGTCCACACACTTGGGGGGTCTTTCCGACTCTGATTGCTAAGCCCAATACATAGAAAAACCCAGGTGGAGGGGCCCTGAAAGACTGCAGGGGGAAGTTGTTTTTTCAGAACCTGGGGACCAGAGCTGGGTGTGACCATCAGAGAGGCAGCTCTGAGGCGCACACCTCCACAAACTGGTAGTGAGTGCCATAGAGGGGAAAAAAAAAAAAAAAAAAAAAAAAGCTAAAGAGGCCCGGAAGTCAATTCAGAAACACCGCCACCCAGGGGCTGAAACGCTAATTGTCTCTGGTGTAATCAAAAATAAATACGAGAAATTAAGACACGGCCGGCTTAAAAAGCAGGACTGGCTTCCAACACTGAGGAGCCCTGGAATGAAGCTGAACTGAAATACCGCCCAGACTGGGAAACAGGCGTACCAAACAGAATAATAGAGGAAGTGAATGACAGCCGCTACTGCACATTTTAGTCTTCCTATTTTTTAATTTTCAATTCTTTTTTCAATTTTTTTAATTTTTTATTCTCATATTTTTTATTTTCATTTTTTGCATCTTTTACTTAAGAAACTAAAATTTTTTTCTTTTTCCTCACTCGATTTTCACCTTTTTAATTATTACATTTTTATTTTCAATCAGCATTATTATTACTATTATTTTACTTTTTTTTTTTTAATGTCATTTGATTTTCTCTTTCTTTTATTTTTGGATTAGTGTCCTACATTCGATTTGCATCTTTCCCTTACAATCGTTTTACCCTATCTCAAAGCTAACATTATGCCATCACTCTCCTCCTAACCTTTCCCCTTTTGTTCTCCAGTTTATCTTAACCCTTTATGGCTTTAGATTTTCCCTACTTTTTCAGTTTACTCTCTGCTAAAACTTCACCCTACTTATATATCTAATTCCCAACCCCCTGCTCCAAATCCATACAAACCTCTCTCTACGCTACCTTAAAAAAATTATTTTTCTCTCTGGCCTTTTGTTGTTGTTTGATTGAATGTTGATTAGATTGAATTTTTATGCTTTTTTATGAGATTGTTTTGATTATTCTTTTTGTTTGTTTGGTTGGTTCTTTTGTTTGCTTTGTTTTTGTTTGTTTTTTACTTTTGTTTTCCCTTGCCTCACTTGATATTAGCTGGTGTTGCAGTTTGTATTAATCTCCAGGCTCGTGTTGCAGGAATTTGCTGGGAATAGTGGTTGTTCTAGTGGAGTTTACTCCCCATATATATAGTTTGTTCCCCTTTTCTCTCTTAGTATCGTTCTTGTCTCTCTTATTTTTTTTTTTCTTTTCTTTTTCTTTTCTTTCTTTCTGCTCTTTTCCCAAGTTCAGATTCACACTCTTTGTGTTTTTTTTATTGTTGTTCTTTCTTTTTACTCTCCCTCTTCCACTCCTATTCCCTAATTTGTCTTTCTCTGGTGGTTACCTTTATTGGAGGTTATTAATATCGTGAATACAATTCTGTTCAGTGCCTTGTCTGTTGTGCCTGGTTGTGTTGTATTTTATACCTTTAAATCAACGCCGGAGAGAGAAATCTATATAACCAGACTTCCGGAGAAAAGAGACCATGAGGAGACAAAGAAATAGTCCCCACAGGAAAGAGAAGCAGGCATCACCAGAAAAGGAAGTAAACGATTTAGAGGCAAACAACCTATCAGAGAAAGAATTCAGAGAAATGGTCATAAAGTGGCTGAAAAGGATGGAAGACAAATTCGACAATATGAGTAAGAACCAAGAAGAAATGAAGAAGAACCAAGAAGAAATGAAAAATGACATTGCTGCTGTAAAGAACTCAATAGAAAGCATCAAGAGTAGACTAGACGAAGCAGAGGACCACATAAGTGAGCTAGAAGACAAGATGGAAAAAAATACCCAATTACAACAGCTTCGAGAAACAAAAATTAGAAAGATTGAAGAGAACCTAAGGGAACTTTGCGACAACACAAAACAAAACAACATCAGGGTAATAGGGGTGCCAGAAGGAAAGGAAACTGAGCAAGGAATAGAAAACCTGTTTGAAGAAATAATAACAGAAAACTTCCCTGATATAGGGAAGAAAAAACCCACACAAATCCAAGAAGCTCACAGAGTTCCAAGCAAAATGAACCCCAAAAGACCGACGCCAAGGCACATTATAATTAAGTTGGCAAACACCAACGACAAAGTAAGAATCTTAAAAGCGGCCAGAGAGAGACAGACAGTTACATACAAAGGAACCCCCATCAGACTAGCAACTGATTTCTCAACAGAAACTCATCAGGCCAGAAGGGAATGGAATGAAATATACAAAGTCATGCAAAGGAAGGGTCTAAATCCAAGAATACTGTACCCAGCAAGGCTATCAATCAAAATTGAAGGTGAAATCAGGAGCTTCACAGAAAAAAAAGGACTAAGGGAGTTTATCACCACCAAACCAGCAATGAAAGAAATGCTAAAGGGTCTGCTGTAAAAAAAAAGAAAGAAATAGGAAGCAAAGAAGGAACACAGGGGTATAGAATAAAAATGGCGACAAATAAGTACCTATCAATAATAACTTTAAATGTAAATGGATTGAATGCCCCAATCAAAAGACAGAGGGTAACAGACTGGATAAGAAAACAAAACCCATATATCTGCTGTCTACAGGAAACCCACCTCAAAAAAAAGGACGCATACAGACTGAGAGTAAAGGGCTGGAAAAACGTTTTCCAGGCGAATGGAAATGAAAAAAAAGCTGGGGTAGCAATACTTATATCTGACAAATTAGATCTCAAAGTGAAGGACATAACTAGAGATAATGCAGGCCACTTCATAATACTAAAGGGAGAAATTCAACAAGAAGAAATAACTCTGGTAAACATATATGCACCCAATACAGGAGCACCAAGATACATTAAAAAACTCCTGGAAGATATCAAAGGAGAGATTGACAGCAATACAATCATAGTAGGAGACTTCAATACCCCACTATCACCATTGGACAAATCCTCTAAACAAAAAATCAGTAAAGAAACATCAATCCTAAATGACTCACTAGAACAGATGGAATTCATCGACATCTTCAGAACATTTCACCCCAAAGCCACAGAATATACATTCTTCTCAAGTGCACATGGGTCATTTTCAAAGATAGACCATATGTTAGGACATAGGCAAAGTCTCTCCAAATTCAAGAAGATAGAAATCATATCAAGTATCTTCTCAGATCACAGTGGCATAAAACTGGAAATAAACTACAATAAAAACAACCCAAAGAAATCAAACACTTGGAGACTAAACAGCATGCTATTAAACCATGACTGGGTTACCAAAGACATCAAGGAAGAAATAAAAAACATCATGGCAACAAATGACAATGAAAACACAACAATCCAAAATCTATGGGACACAGCGAAAGCAGTCCTGAGAGGGAAGTTCATAGCTCTACAAGCCTACTGCAAAAAACAAGAAACAATGGTAATAAATTACCTATCCCAACAACTCAAAGAGTTAGAGAGAGAGCAACAAGATAAGCCCAGTGTAAGCAGAAGGAAAGAAATAATAAAGATCAGAGCGGAGATAAACGACATAGAGACCAAAGAAACAATACAAAAGATCAACAAAACCAAGAGCTGGTTCTTTGAAAGGATAAACAAGATTGATGAACCTCTAGCCAGGCTCACCAAGAAGCAAAGAGAGAGGACCCAAATAAACAAAATCAGAAATGAAAGAGGTGAAATAACAACAGACCCCGACGAAATACAAAGGATTGTTACAAAATACTACGAACAACTCTATTCCAAAAAACTGGACAACCTAGAGGAAATCGACATATTCCTAGAAAAATACAACCTTCCAAAACTGAATCAGGAAGAATCTAAACAGCTCAACATGCCAGTAACTATGGAAGAAATTGAAGCAGTCATCAAAAAGCTTCCGGCAAACAAAAGCCCGGGGCCAGACGGCTTCACAGGAGAGTTTTACCAAACTTTCAAGGAAGAACTAAAACCTATCCTCCTCAGACTATTCCAAAAAATTCAAGAGGAAGGAACACTTCCAGGCTCCTTCTATGAAGCCAGCATCACCCTAATACCAAAACCAGATAAAGACAACTCAATGAAAGAGAATTACAGGCCAATATCCCTCATGAACATAGATGCCAAAATCCTCAACAAAATTCTAGCAAATCGGCTCCAGCAGTACATCAGAAAGATCATACACCATGACCAAGTAGGATTTATCCCAGGAATGCAAGGATGGTACAATATCCGCAAATCAATAAACGTGATACATCACATAAACAAACTGAGAGATAAAAATCACATAGTCATATCAATAGATGCAGAAAAAGCATTTGACAAAATCCAACACCCTTTCTTGATAAAAACTCTCAACAAGGTGGGAATAGAAGGATCATACCTCAACATAATAAAAGCTATATATGATAAACCCACAGCAAACATCATACTCAATGGACAAAAACTAAAACCATTTCCCCTAAGAACAGGAACAAGACAGGGATGGCCACTCTCACCACTCCTGTTTGACATAGTACTGGAAGTATTAGCTATCGCAATTAGGCAAGAAGAAGAAATAAGAGGCATCCAAATTGGAAAAGAAGAAGTGAAGCTGTCCTTATTTGCAGATGACATGATATTGTACATAAAAAACCCAAAAGATTCCATAAAAAAACTAATAGACTTAATAAATGAATTCGGCAATGTAGCGGGATACAAAATTAACGCCAAGAAATCTATGGCTTTTCTATACACCAATAATGAACTCACAGAAAGAGAGACTAAAAAAGCAATTGCATTTACCATCGCACCAAAAAAATTAAGATACCTAGGAAAAAACTTAACTAAGGAGGTAAAAGACCTATACGCAGAAAACTACAGGACACTGAAAAAAGAGATAGAGGAAGACGTAAACAGATGGAAGAACATACCATGTTCATGGATTGGTAGAATCAACATCATTAAAATGTCCATACTACCCAAAGCAATCTACAGATTCAATGCACTCCCCATCAAAATACCAACAGCATATTTCACAGACCTAGAAAGAACTCTCCAAAAATTCATCTGGAATAAAAAAAGACCCCAATAGCCACAGCAATCCTGAGAAAGAAGAATAAAGTAGGTGGGATCTGAATACCAGATTTCAAGCTGTATTACAAAGCCACTGTTCTCAAAACAGCCTGGTACTGGCAAAAGAACAGACATATTGATCAATGGAACAGAATAGAGAACCCAGATATCGACCCAAACCACTATGCTCAATTAATATTTGACAAAGGAGGCATGAACATACAATGGAGTCAAGACAGTCTCTTCAATAAATGGTGTTGGGAAAATTGGACAGATACATGCAAAAAAAAAATGAAACTAGATCACCAACTTACACCATACACAAAAATAAACTCAAAATGGATACAGGACTTAAACATAAGACGGGAAACCATGAAAATACTAGAGGAATCCACAGGCAACAAAATCTCAGACATATGCCAAAAGAACTTCTTCACTGACACTGCCCCTAGGGCAATGGAAGCTAAAGAGAAAATTAACTAATGGGACTACATCAAAATAAAAAGCTTTTTTACATCAAAAGAAACCATCAACAAAACAACAAGAAAGCCCACTGCATGGGAGAACATATTTGCAAATGCTATCACTGATAAAGGTTTAATCTCCAACATCTACAGGCAGCTTATGCAACTTAATAAAAGGAAGATAAATGATCCAATAAAAAAATGGGCAACAGACCTAAATAGAATCTTTTCAAAAGAAGACAGAAGGAAGGCCAAGAGACACATGAAAACATGTTCAAAGTCACTTATTATCTGAGAGATGCAAATCAAAACAACAATGAGGTACCATCTCACACCTGTCAGAATGACTATCATCAACAAATCAACAAACGACAAGTGTTGGTGAGGATGCGGAGAAAAAGGAACCCTCGTGCACTGCTGGTGGGAATGCAGACTGGTGCAGCCACTGTGGAGAACAGTATGGACTTTCCTCAAAAAACTGAAAATGGAACTCCCATTTGACCCAGTAATCCCACTCCTGGGAATATATCCGAAGAAACTAGAAACACCAATCAGAAAGGATATATGCACCACTATGTTCATAGCAGCACAATTTACAATAGCTAAGATTTGGAAACAGCCTAGGTGCCCGTCAGCAGATGACTGGATCAGAAAACTGTGGTACATCTACACAATGGAATACTATGCTGCCATAAAAAAGAAGGAATTCTCATCATTTGCAGCAACCTGGATGGAATTGGAGAACATAATGCTAAGTGAAATAAGCCAGTCAATGAAAGAAAAATACCACATGATCTCACTCATTTATGGATAGTAAAGAACATTATAAAGTGATGAACAAAAAGATAGATACAGAGACAGTAAAGCATCAAACAGACTTTCAAATTACAGGGGGAAATTTAGGGAGAGGTGGGGGAGTTATGAAATCAAACGAAGGACTTGTATGCATGCATATAAGCATAAACAATGGACGCAAAACTCTGGGGGGTGAGGGCATGAATGGGTGTGGGGCGGGGGAGGGTAATGGTAAGATATGTACACATATAATACCTCAATAAAAAAAATATAGGCTTGAAAAAAAAATAAAAATAAAATAAAAAAATAAATAAAATATACTTATTATTAGTCATTTGATAAAAGAACACTCCTATAATGAAAAATAGCCATGCCCTAGCATATAATATATAATAATCCTATATAATAAAAGGGTAACATGCAAATAGACCAAACGTTAGGACAACTGAACAACTAATCAAAGCGTAATATGCTAATGATATGCTAAGGCTGCTCAACCACTTGTGCACTGACCACCAGAGGGCAGACAGTCAACCGGTTGACCATTCGCTATGATGTGCACTGACCACCATGGGGCAGATGCTCCAACTGGTAGGTTAGCTTGCTGCTGGGATCTGGCCAATCGGGACTGAGCGAGATTGGCCGGATATGTCCTTGAGCCCTCCCGCGGTCTCTCCCTGGCCTGATCGTGCACCAGTGGGATCCCTCAGCCTGCCCTGCACCCTATCGCAATAATACAGGTGGGCCCAGTATAACGGGACCCCTCAGGGGATGTTAGAGAGCCGGTTTCAGCCTGATCCCGCAGGCCACTCCCCTTGGGAGGGTGCCAGACGCAGGGTTCATGGCTGGTGAGCACTGCTGTGGCAGCATGAGCCTCCTCCAATCAGAACTGATTGAGCAAGGGCCCATGGCAGGCACAGTGGGGCCAGGATGAGCGGAAGTGGCAGGTAGGAGCTGCAAACGGCGTTGGACTGTGGGGTTTTGGCCCGATCCTTGAAGGCCACCCAGAGGGACCCCACCCGTTTTCAAATTTGTGCACTGGGCCTCTAGCCCGGCCTGCACACTCTCTAATATGGGACCCCTCGGAGGATGTCCGACTGCCGGTTTCAGCCTAAACCAGCAGTCAGAGATACGTCTCACAATCCAGGACTGCTGGCTCCTAACCACTCACCTGCCTGCCTGCCTGATCGCCCCTAACCACTCTGCATGCTGGCCTGCTTGCCCCCAACTGCCCTCCCCTCCTGGCCTGATCACCCCTAACAGCCTCTGCCTCGGCCCTGCCCCCATGACTTTGTCCGGAAGGATGTCAAGAAGGTCTCTCGGAAGGTCTCCCAGACTAATTAGCATATTACCCTTTTATTAGTATAGACTAGATACAGTTAGATTTGCTGACATCCATTAGTCTTCCAGAGCTGCCATCATAGAATACCACAGACTTGGGTGCCTTAAACAACAGACATTTATCTTCTCACAGTTCAAGAGGCTGAAAGTGCAAGAACAAGGTGTCCACAGGTTTCTTTCTCCTAATGTCTCTCTCCTATGCATACAGACAAATGCCTTCTTGCTGTTCTCCCATGGACTTTCCTCTGTGCTTGCACACCCCTGTGTCTCTTATTCTTCTCATGACGACACCAGTTCTGTTGAGTTAGGAACCTACCTTTATGATCTCATTTAACTTTAATTACCACTTTGAAGGTTCTGTCTCCAAGTACAGTCATGCTGGCCTGCAGACCCAAGGGTCCTGGGTTCGATTACGGTCAAAGGCACACACCGTGGTTGCAGGCTCCTCCCTGGCCCAGGCCCTGGTCGTGGCACATGCAGAAGGCAACCGATCGATGTGTTTCTATCACATTGATGCTTTTCTCTGTCTTTCTCTTCCACTCTCTCTAAAGATCAATGGAAAAATATCCTCAGATGAAGATTTTTAAAAATAGAGCAAAAAATTTGAACAGTCACCTCTTTTGCATATAAGTAAAAGAATAGATGGACATATCATATGTCAGAGGGAGTTAAAAATTAAAACAATGATGAAATACCATTATTCATCTATTAGAATGGCCAAAATCCAGAACTCTGGCAACACCACGGCTAGACAGTATGTGGAACAACAGAAACTCTCATTCATTATTGAGAATGCAAAATGGTATAGTCACATAGAAAGATAATTTGGCACTTCTTACAAAGCTGAGCATATTCTTACCATATAATCATGTCCACAGAAAAACTTGCATATGGATATTTATAGTAGCTCTATCCATAACTGCCAAAACTTGGAAGCAACCTAAATACTGTTCAGTAGTTGAATGGATAAACTGTGGTATATACAAACAATGGAGTATTATTCAGTGCTAAAAACAAATAAGCTATTAAGCCATGAAAAGATACAAAGGAACCTTAAAGGCATATCACTAAGTGAAACCATAAAATCTGAAAAGGTGACATAACCTATGATTTCAACTACTTAATATTCTGGAAAAGGCAAAACTACAGAAAAAATAAGAAGATCTGTGGGTTGAGGGTAGGGAGGAATAAATAGGCAGAGCACAGAGTATTTTAGGGCAATGAAACTATCCTGTAAGACACTATAATGGTGGATACAGAGCATTACACATTTGTCTGAATCCATAGAATGTACATCAAGAGTGAACCCAATATGATCTATGGACTTTGAGTGATAATGTCTCAAAGTATGTTCATTGTTAACAACAAATGTACCACTCTGGTGAGAATATTGATGGTGAAGGAGGCTGTATGGGGAGACTGAGCATGGAGTATATGGAAATCTTTTTTTTAAGTGCCTTGTATTACAAATAGCTGGATGTTATAAAATTCTGTCAACTGGCCCAGTGATCCCCAAAGAAATCAGAAATTTACAAATATGTCCATATTGACATCCTATGTAAAAAAAGGGTAATATGCAAATTGGCCCTAATGGTGGAACGACTGGGGAAGACAGGTTGCTATGATGCGCACTGACCTCCGGAGGGGCAGATGCTCAATGCAGGAGCTGCCCCCTAGTGGTCAGTGTGCCCCCACAAGGGGATCTCTGCTCAGCCACAAGCAGTCAAACACCCCCCAAGGGCTCCTGTGCTGCCAAAGGGCTGTCTGACTGCCAGATTAGGCCCTGATCCCCCGATCCTCGAGGGGTTCCAGACTTTGAGAGGGCACAGGCTGGGCTGAGGGACCACCCCCGCCCCAAGTGCACAAATTTTCATGCACTGAGCCTCTAGTTATTTTTAAGAACAAATAATTGAAAGCAATATACATGTCTAAATATAAGAGAATATTGATACACTAGAAGCCCGGTGCACGAAATTCGGCACGGAGGGGTGTTGTCCCTCAGCCCAGCCTGTACCCTCTCCAATCTGGGACCCCCTCAAGGGATGTCCGACTGCCCGTTTAGGCCCGTGGGATTGGGCCTAAATGGGCAGTCAGACATCCCTCTCACAATCCAGGACTGCTGGCTCCCAACTGCTCGCCTGCCTGCCTTCCTGATTGCCCCTAACCTCTTCTGCCTGCCAGCCTGATCACCCCCTAACCACTCCACTGCCAGCCTGTTTTCCCCCAACTTTCCTCCTCTGCTGGCCTGGTCACTCCTAACTGCCCTCTCCTGCAGGGTTGATCACCTCCAACTGCTCTCTCTTGCAGGCCGGGTGCCTCCCAACTGCCCTCTCCTGCTGGCCATCTTGTGTCCACATGGGGGCAGGATCTTTGACCACATGGGGCAGCTATATTGTGTGTTGCAGTGATGATCAATCTGCATATTACTCTTTTATTAGATAGGATAGAGGCCTGGTACAGGGGTGGGGGCCAGCTGGTTTGCCCTGAAGGGTGTCCCAGATCAGGGTGGGGGTTCCCTTGGGGTGTGGGGCGGCCTGAGTGAGGGGCCTGTGGTGGTTTGCAGGCCAGCCACGCCCCCCTGGCAACCCAAGCAGAGGCCCTGGTATCTGGAATTTATTTTCCTTCTACAATTGAAACTTTGTAGCCTGGAGCAGAGCCAAGCCTGGGGCTCCCTCTGCGGCGGCAGCCATTTCTGTTGGGGTTATAATTGAAACTTTGTTGCCTTAAGCGGGTGGGCCCGGCCAGGGTGTGCAGAAAGCTTTGCTTCCCCTGTTGCCGCTGGCAACCCTGGCCTGCTCTCTCAAGCTCCATTCTGACGCCATTTCTGTTTGAATTTATTTACCTTCTATAATTGAAACTTTGTAGCTTGAGTGGAGGCTTAGGCCTGCAACGGCTGGTGGAAAGCTTGTTTCCCTCTGTTGCCTGGGAAACCTTGCTCTCTGTGGCTGTAGCCATCTTGGATGGGTTAATTTGCATACTCGCTCTGATTGGATGGTGGGTGTGGCTTGTGGGTGTGTCGGAGGTATGGTCAATTTGCATATTTGTCTATTATTAGGTAGGATTATAAGCATACATAGCATATAATATCTTGTGATCTTTGAGAATAAACTTTCTGAATAATATTTAATGATTTGGTAAAGTCCTCATGGTATAACCTTAAGGAAAAATGTACTGTTTAAACTGTATATATCAAAAATTTATTAAAAGCATTTCCCTTGGGCTCACTTGTGGTTCAGTGGTTGAACATCAACCAATGCATCAAGAGGTTGCTGGTTCAATTCTGGTGAGGGCACTTGCCCAGGTTTCAGGCTCAATCTCTAGCAGAGGCAGTCAATCAATGTTGATGTTTCTTTTCTTTCTTTTTCTTTTTACTTCTTTATTGTTTAAAGTTGATGTTTCTATCTCTCTCTCCCTCTCCCTTCCTCAGTCTCTAAAATCAATAAAAACATACTTTTAAAAAATATTCCTTAAATTTTTTTTTTAAATGGTGTTTCCCTTGGGAAAAGGTTTGAAGAATAAGACATAGGATAAGCCCTGGCCAGGTAGCTCTGCTGGTTAGAGCAGTGTCCCAATACACCAAGGTTGTGGGTTCAATCCCAGGTCAGGGCACACACAAGAAGAAACCGATGGATATATAATTAAATGGAACAACATATCAGTGTTTCTCTCTCTCTCTCTCAAATGAATAAATAAAAATATTTTTTTAAAAAGAATGAGGGATAACAAATTTGTTTTTATTTTACACATTTGATAATATCCAGTTTTCTTTTAACTTTGTATAGGGATTATATTTATAACTAAAAATTGTATAATTAAAATAACTCAAATTTGAAAATAAAACCTTATTAAAAAATCCAAACAAACCTCAATATTTATAAAGCTTATATGGCTCCTAGTAATAACTCCCAAAAATAGAGGTTGTAAGTAAACATTCAATCCAGTGGAGGAAAACAATACCTATATGTACAGAATAATCCCAATAATGTAAAAACACATATATTATAGATATTTAAATAGAAAAAGTCTATAAAGCAATATATAATTGTTCATGATTTTTCTCTACATAGTAGAATTAGAGGTTAGTTTTTCTTTATACTTTTGTATTTTCCACATTTATAAACCTTAAGTGGCTTCTAGTAATACCCTTCAAAAATAGAGGTTGTAAGTAAACACTCAACCATAGTTGGGTAAACTAGCTTTAAAGAATAAAAATTTTGGCCCTGGCTGGTTTTCCTCAGTGGATAGAGCATTAGCACACGAACTGAAGGGTCCCAGGTTCCATTCTAGTCAAGGGCATGTACCTAGGTTGCAGGTTTAATCCGGGACTCATATGGGAGTGTGGGAGGCAACCATTCTATTGTCTCTCTGACATCGATGTTTCTCTCTCTCACCCTCCCTTCCACTCTCTCTAAAAATCAATGGAAAAATATCATTGGATGAAGAATAACAACAGCAACAAAAAGAATAAAAATTCTGTTCCTGACTTTTCTGATCCTATAGCCAGGACACCCAGAAAGAACCTGCATGACAGAAAGAACCCATGGAGGTGAAAATCTATCTACCCCTGGCTGCCCTGATAACCATCTTGTGAAAAGTCACTAGTACCCTCTCCATTGCACATCATTGGCCATTCTCTGGCTCAGGACCTCTAGGAAGCTATTCCAAAGCCAGTAAGAAGCTTCAACAATGGTAAACGTCACTTCTTAGTGAAAAGGAATATGGAGGGCAGGGGGGATGGTGGGGAGGACTTGCAACATAATTCAGCATCTGGTTAAAACTGTAGTCTTACTTCCCCACTCTGACTGGCTTGAGTGGAGCTGCAGAGCCTAACCCCAGGGCCCTGCCACAGCTGACTTGGACGGAGCTGCAGGGACCCTCAGGGTCACGCCACAGGAGGAGATATATATATAGGTCAGAGCCTCCCCATGAGTTCAGTTCAGGCTTTGGATCCAGAATTTCCCTGGACTAGCAGATCTGCGAAAGAAAGGTTAAACATTCCTCCCTCAGAGTGCCAGCTGATCATTCTTCCGTGTATTCTGCCACAACACTAGATCAGATAGTTCCCCAGGACAGACTATCTCTCCTACTCACCATCAGTCTATCTGATCCTGACCACTATCTGCTCTTTCAATTATTTGCCACCCTAGCACTCTCACTGGCTCCCTGAAATGTCTGTCTCATCTGAAGCTACACAAGTAACTGCATGGCATCACTACCATTGTGTCTGTATATAAGGTTCAATAAAGCAAGGGGAACAGAAGACATGGCTCTTGTGAGTACCTCTAAGTCTTAGCAAAACAGTATTGTAGGAAGAGCTTATTCTCTTCCTTGGTAGCTTTTCCCTGTCCCATCCCTTTCCCTTCACCAGCATTTGGTTTGTCCAGGGCACTCCATATTGGACATGACTAATACAGCAATAATTGAAAGACTTAATTAAGGAACTCAACTCATTGAAGCATAAAACAGTTTTGTTTTAATCAATAACAACCCCCCAAACCACCTTTGTGAGAGCCCCTTAATAATACCTTGGCCAGATTTCATACTTTTCCAGTCATTCATTCTAAGTTGCACTAAGGTGGTACTGTTTGGTTATTTAAAAGTTATTGTTGTTAATATTAAAAGTTCAATATTAAACAAAAGTCAAAATGTGTCCCTTCCACTTTTAGCACTCCTTAAGCCAATCTGTGACTCTGGGGAAGTGTGGTCTGCTTTTTGTGTGGTATGCCCTGCCCTTTCCCTCTCTCTTCAAACTCCTTCCAGGTTTTTTCTGGAGCCCCCATAGTTCTCAACCTTGACTGCACATTTGAATCATCTTGGAATTTCAAAACTACCAATGCCTGGGTTTAATACCTAGAGATCCTGATTGAATTGCTCTCAGGGAAGGCCTGGACATAAGGACTTTTCAAAACTCCTCAGGTGATTCTAGCTAAGGCTGAGCATCATTGCTGTGGACACTTATAGACACTATGGAGAAGAGAGCAGGGAGGGAGATACTGTCTAAGTGGAAAGTGAATCGGGGCTGATTCCCTCTGGTCTGATGTTACTGGGTTCTCCTGGTATGAAGGATCCATATAGGTATATTGGTTTTATTGGAGGAATAGGGCAGAGGGGGTCAGCTTAATCCCAGCTCTGCCCCCCAATGCTGAGACTCTCTCCCAATGGTGTATTCTCTATAACCCCTTCTCTGGGATAGGTAGGCATCAAATGGCTTGATTGCTACCCTCATCACGGTTCGCTTCCACAGTAACCAATATTTTTGGCATGTTTTAAGAGCCACGGAGAACTAGAATGATAGCTGGTGTCCTCAACTTCTTCTCAGGCACAATAATAATAATAACAACAAAAATAATCATCAATAGCATCATTTATTAAGCACCTGAATCTGTGCCAAGAATTGTATTATTTACTTTATATGTTTTCTTATTTAATTATCATACAATCCTGTCAGGGGACATTAATCGCATTTTATACACGAGAAAACAAAGTCACAGAGACATTTCATAGCTTCCCCAGCATTGCACAGGAAGAGGGTAACAATGCAGAGTTGAAATTCAGATCTGACTCCAAAGCAACAGGCTCTTAATCATTTTATTCTACTTGAACTCAGCTCCTCCCTTAAATAATATAGCTGTTTTCTGCTAAAGACTCCTAGTGCTATAACCCAACATGCAGACCGATGGTGGCAACCCCTGGCTGAGACAGGCTGGGAGATGGAGGAAAATTACTTTACTGCTAACCCTACCCCCACTCCCATGAATGAGGCAGTGCTTATGGTCAAAAACACTTTGCACCTGGTACCTACTAGAAATATCCAGATTTGTGCAGCTCACAGTTTCTCCCACTCATCAGAGGCATGTCTCAACTTTCAGTCCCCATGACCCATTAATCATTTATAGCATGTTGACAAAGATTTTAATTTGAGGGTCAAGGTGAATTGCAGGAAGTCACACTTTCCCAATATTGTCATAAGAGTGCACCAAGGAAAGCAGAAGGGCAATGGACCTTGGGTGTTATCAGGGCTGAGTTGAGATAGTGGTGGCTCAAAGCATGTTCCTGACCTAATGGCTAGCCTCAAAGTAAATGTTTACTGGACCTTATTAATATTTACTGATCTTTAGTTACCTTAGAGACAGTCTGCCTGCTACCTGTTTTCCGTGCTTTACTGAGGGCAAGATGTGTATCTAAAATTTAATAAAAAGCAGATAAGGCCAGGATTCAGTGTGCCTCTCCAAAAGAGAGGTCTCCACCTGGCCCCCCTTGTCTTCTAAATTCATATTTCTTGTATAGTATTTTCAATTGTGCATAGGGCCCTTATTCAGTTCCTGAAACCCTGCTGCAAAAGGTTGTGGCATTCTGGCCCCACCAACATGAATCTGAAGGAGAAAATTAGCTTGAGTGAAAAAATGAAGTGAAAAAGGAAAAGTAGAAATTTACTAGAAAGGTGGGAAGTTCACCACGCATAAAGCCCATGCCAGCTTTGGAGTCGCGACCATAAGTGGACTGTGAATGTTTTGATTCAGCTAAGTTATAATGGGGGCAGGATACGAGTAAAAGGCAAAACCATCACTGTATATTTTTAGCTTGCATGCTCAAGGATAAAGGAATTAAGGTGTCAAAAGGTACTCTCTTAAATAAGGCTCAAGGAAAATGAGTGCCCTTTTCATCTTTAACTATGTGAGCTCTTGTTTGAACTGCATTATGCCCATTCCATATTGGGGATTAAAAGTCTGTAAAACCTAAGGCCCTGGATCCTCCACCACTAGTTTATGAAGGCTCATCCACCAGAGAAAAAGGGCCTAACAGTCCTTTTACAAAAGGATTCTTTAATGCTTTGTCTGAAAATTACCATATGATGCCTTGAGATTGGCAGATTTTTGCTAATACAACTTTAGATGCCAGTCAATGCTATGGAGAGCAGAATAGGATAAGATCTGTGAACAACAGGCTGAGATCTAGATTGCATTCTGGCTATACGTCCCAGGCAATGTAAAACATCTGAAAGATCCATGAAAAGAACTCTGATTTATTAAGCCTTGTCTATGTGTTATGCATGCTTGTCTGTTGATTATTGTTTTATCTCTTTTTTTTGCTTGGTTTAATGTGTTTATTGTTAGTTTATTAAGCATGCCTTTAATTTAATTTAATAGAAAACAAACAACAGATGGCTAGGCCATTACTAAATTTCCCCAGAGCAAACAGAATGTGGGAATGGAGAGAAAGAATATGAGTGGAACACATGGCTGATAACACAGATTATAGGAAAATTCCCTAGACAAAGTAGAGATAACTAAAAAAGACCCAGGCCCATTAATTGCTAGGTCTATTAGTGATCCTGTAAAATGGACGCCTGCTTTCAGGAGCATTCTTAAAAGTCTCATTTCAGCCATGTTTTCATTTCCCAGTCTGTCATTTGAAATTTGAATAGATGAGACATTAGTCTCAATTTAGGAATATGTCTGGGATTTCTATACACACGAGGAGAAAAAGGCTAGCTTAAGAGAAGGCTCACCCTGACTGATTTTGGATGACCTATAGGCCTAAGCCCCATCTTTTTATGGGTGCTATAGAATAAGCCCCAGACTCTTTTTCTTTAAAAGATGGCAAAAATGACACAAGGAATATACACAGGCTGTGTTTGGGCAACAAGATTAGTGTTCCATAATAATGGGTAATTCTTGAATAATAATGGACTACATTCCAAGGTTGCCTCACAGGTCCCAAGGGCACTCCTGTTTAGATAAAATAAATAAAATAAAATAAAATAAAATAAAATAAAATAAAATAAAACAAAATAATACTTTAACATTAAAGCCATTGAAAGCCAGTAAGTTATCTCTGTTACAGAATTTGCCAAAGAAAATGCCTTGGATAATAATAATTGGCTTTAAAATCTCAAAGTTGTTAAAACATAAATAAATAGTTACTTAAAATGAAGGATTTGTAATAAAGCACTTCAGTAATAATTATAAATATATTAATAATGAAAGTCCAGTCTCTTAAGAGGAGAATGACTATATTCTTGGTTAGAGGAAAGGGCCAGTTGCCCCTCTACCTGTAAATGCAGAGAAGCTGCAGCAGTAACCTTAGATGTTATCTCTAAGGAAGAATGTAACAGATTAAACCCAAGTGGATAGAGGCCTGCTCCCTCCTTACCCTGCCTTTTCTCCAGCTTCATATGCCTATACATAATTTTCCAAAGTTCTTGGTACTTAAAGACTTTAGAACATTGCTGGATTAAATGATAAACATCTAAATATTCCAACAAGTTTTAAGTTCACTTGGTTTTACTTTTTATTACAGAGAATCTAAAAATATATATTTCTTAAAGGTGAGAATGTTCATAAATGTCAATCTAATAATGATGGCTGTTTACTTTTAATTATCATTGGAAAATTAAGTTTTAAATATTGTGTGTTTTTAATAATAGAAGGCAGGACATACATTTTAAAAGAAAAAGAAGAAAAAGGTCTGTACAAGTTGCTGATGGTATGACAGAAAGAAACTTAGAGTAGAAATACTTAATGGAAGGTCTAAGGAATGGTTATGCATGTTTGAAGGACATAGAAAGAAGGTTTGAAGGTTAATTTGAAAGTGTAAATTTGTGAAGGTTGTGTATGTAATGAGAAGGAAAAAAGATATATTAAAAGAAATGAATAAGTTCCAAAGTTAACTCTTTGCAAAGTTGTAAAAGGGTCATAAAATCTCAGGGAAGTTTAGACAGGGCTAGACCACTACCCTTGTCTCCCCTGCCAAGGACAGAGTAAATGGTTAATACAGAAAGGGAGGGTAGGACAAGGTTGCTGAATACTTCTTAAGCAAAACCAGAATATTCAGCAGTGGAATTTTAAGACAGGAGTATACATAATGCCTCAAATCACCAACTAGCCTGTTCTTCAAATTGGATGGGGGGTGGGGCAGCATCTATACTTCATAGATCAAATGTATAGGTTTGCTTACTTTGCTTTTTCAATAAAGGTGCATACTTTAATAAGTTAGTTTTTCACAATATAATCAAGGTCTCATATAAACTCATTTATATGAGAAGCCAATATTTTATGAATAATTGGATCTAGTAAAGTCCAAAGTAACATTTGCATACATATGCAAATAAGCACTAGCCAAAAGGAATGCTATTTGAAAGTAAATTTAAGCTTAATAAAAGGGAGAAATTTTAAAATCTCTTCCACTACTATTTACAAAGTAAACTAAAAATTATTATGCAAGCATTCAATCTAATCATTAATGAGACACCATTAAACATAAAAAGAAAGTTACTTTAACTTGAAATGTATGCATTGCAGTACTGCCAGCATGTCTCTCTCTTACATGTTTTTCTGATAGGCAACCAAATTGGTTGTTCTGTTTAAAAGAAAGTAAAAGTCTTTAATATAGTGATTTATGGTAAGCCCACAGGAAAAGCAGACTTTAAAGTGCTTATCCAATTAGAAAAGAAAATCCCTAAATGTGGCTTAGAGATTGCTCTGGGAGGAAATACAGAGGGCAATGCCCTTCAAATATCTAGGAACTGTAATTAAAATCCAATGTATTAGGCCTTAAAAGGAGAAATATGAAAGAATGGCATTAAAACCTGAAATGACTTTCAAAAATTATTAGAGAACATTAATTAAGACTTATCTAAAAATCTCTATAGGAAAAATGACAAATTTATTCAATATACTTAGGGGTGACTCTAGTCTTTCCTCACCCTAAACATTAACAGATGAATCTAGGAAGGAGTTACTAAGAATGGAGCAGGCAATCTCCTCTGCCCAAGTAGCATGGGTACAGCCTTAATTGCCTTTATTAGGACAGATTGATCCTACTGCAAATAGTCAGACTGGAGTCATCTTCCAAAATAAAAACTCTCCTACTATTATTGAGTGGGTCCACCTAGGGCATCAATCCTCTAAATCTGTGGTTACATATATAGAACTCATGGCTCAATTAATATCTCAACTCAGAAAGCGTTGCAGGCAACTTAGAGGAGAAGAACCCCACTGCATCTATCTTCCCCTCACAGGGAAGAAATTAGAAATGTTATTTCAGACTGACTTGAATAGGCAAATTGAAGTAAGTGAATATTCAGGGGAACTTGGTTGTCACATATTAAAAAACAAGTTACTACAATTTTTATATTACTCCCCTAATATTTATACTAAAAAAAAAAAAATACTAGGCAGGAACCTATTCCTGGATCATTAACTGTTTTTACTGATGGTTCATCTAATGGTAAAGCTGCTTATTATGCAATGAATTCAGACCAAGTCATTCAGACCAGTCATACTTCTGTGCAAAGAATTGAATTACAAGCTATCAAGGCTGCATTGCAGTATATCCAAGAGCCTATTAATATTATTTCTGATTCTGCCTATACTATTGGCCTGGCAAACAGAACTGAGACTGCTCAATTAAGATGGCTCATTGACCAAAGTCTTTTTATACTATTTAAACAGGTATAGCAAATTGTACAGCAAAAGCAATACCTCTTTCATATTACTCATATCAGGGCTCATACCACCCTGCCTGGTCTTTTAACAAAAGGAAATGCATATGCTGATCAATTGGTTGCTTTATTGAAACAGGCCACAGAACCTCATCAGCTTTTACATCAGCCTGTCAAAATGTTGTCTAAACAATTTTCAATCATTTGACAGCAAGCAAAACAGATTATCAAGGAATGTCCCACTTGCATGTTACATCTGCCTCAAGGGCCTAATACAGAAATTAACCCTCGAGGATTGATAAGGGACTCTATCTGGCAAATGGATGTAACACACTATACTCCTTTTGGATGCCTTGGGGCATTGCATGTCTCTGTAGACACTTTTTCAAAGGTCCTATGGGCCACTGCATCTACAGGGGAAATGGCAAAACAGGTCATTAATTATTGCCTAGCAGCTTTTGTCATCATGGGAATTCCAAAAATTATTAAAACTGATAATGGACCTGCATACACAAGCTGTCATTTCTAGCATATTAGTAAAAAGTGGAAAATTCAGCACAATACGGGAATACCATACAATTCCCAAGGACTGGCAATTATAGAACGCCAACATCAGTGGCTAAAATCCCAACTTGAAAAACAAAAAGGGGGAATAGTGGTGAAATCTCCTGTAAGTAGACTACACCAAGCCTTAATTACTTTAAAATTTTTTCACTTGTAACGCTGATGGCAAGACACCTATGGAATTACACTGGTGTCAGAATAAGCCAAAGGAAAATGGTCTGGTTAAATGGGAAGATCCTGAGTCTGGTTTATGGAAGGGTCCCTTTGTTAAACTTTGGTCGAGGATAAGCTTGTATATTTCCAGAAAACTCTTCCAAGCCCAAGTGGATTCCTGCAGGGAATATTAAACTTCAACATAGATCCCAGAGAGAAACTGACCAGACTAATGAGGACCTTGCACCTGGATACTCATCCTGTACCTGTGGCTGCAGACAATCGACTACTCCAGCCACAGATAGAAGTACCCCCAAGTAACACACTGAAGTTAAGGAATGGGAGGAGAATGAGACAGAGGAGAAACAGTCCAAAGATGACATGTGAGATGGTAAAGAAGCCTTGCCATGCTCGCAGTCATCAGTTGTGCGACAGTGCAGGTTGCCCTGGACAAAGCCAGAGAATTTCGGACCTGCACTGTCATTGCCCACCTTTTCTCCACCATTCAGGACTTGAATATAATTACTGTCAGGTCACAGGGGACAGTGATTGAGGAGGGGACCCATAAAGAACTAATGGTCCAGAAAGAAGCCTACTACAAACTAGTTCCTTAGATGCCTGGCAGCATTTTAAAAAGGACATAAAAGAACTCAATCCTTTTCATTGGATCTCCTTACATTTGCCTCTTAGCATAACCACTATTGTCTGTCTCATTTTTGTACTTATATGTTTATTTCTAGTCTGCAGATGTGTAATGAAGAGTCTTAAAGGACTCAAGCCCTACAGATGGCATACACTTTTCAAGATTTATTAAGAAAACCAAAAGAGGGAGGTGCCGAAAGCCACCGCTTTCCTAATACTGTCATAAGTGTGAACCAAGGAATGCGGAAGGCCGATGGACCTTGTGCATTAGCCTTGTTGAAATAGCGGCGGCTCAAATCAATTTCCTGACCTAATGGCCTCAAAGTTAATGTTTACTGGACCTTACAGACCTTTACTGATCTTTATTGACCTTAGACACAGTCTGTCTGCTACCTGTTTGCTGTGCTTTACTGAGGGCAAGATGTGTATCTAAAATTGAATAAAAATAGGACAAGGTCAGGTATCAGTGTGTTGCTCCAAGAGAGAAGTCTTGACCTGGCCCTCCATGACTTCTAAATTCGTATTTCTTGTATAGTATTTTCATTTGTGCATCGATCCCTTCTTCAGATCCTAAACTCCTGCCGTAAAAGGTTGTGGCAGTGAACATTCAGTTTACACAACAAAGACATGTAAAGATTGATTAATCAATAGTGTGTGTGTTTGTGTGTGTGTGTGTTTAAAAAGTCTGTATAAAATTCTCTGCTGTGGTATACCATAGCAAGGGATGGTTTTCCTGTTTGAACAAAATGAAGACATTCACTGCAGCTCTACTTTCCATCCTTTGGATAACACTTAGATATTCCTACGCTGTGAGTCCCATATTGCAATGCTACTGAGCCCCTGTCTGGGAAAGCTCTAGACCTGATCAATAAAGGACGTTCAAATGGCTACCTTTTCCAGTTGCTGAGGGTCGCTGATGCTCACTTGAACAAAGGGGTAAAGAATTGCGAATGGCAGAGCTAAGTTGGGAAACCATGCACCAGGGGCAAGTGTGACTCTAGCCACTAAGCCTACTGCTTTGCACAATGGAATGGCCATGGTCAGGGTTTTCTGTTTGGTTTCTGCTGCTGCTCTAGAATGTACTTTTTTTTTTTTTCAAACTAAATTCACTTATTAGTATTCCTTAACTATGAATCAATCTGTGAATACTTATAAGCACTGATGCTGAGTCCAATCAAATCTAAGTGCTATAGACAAAACTTAAGGAAGTAAGAATCAGCTAACACATTCACACACACACACACACACACACAGTGTAAGGTAGGATATATTTAAATGACTGAGTAAGTATTATAGATGCTGGACAATCTAATGAAAAGAGATCTATTACCATTGAATGAGAGGATGCTTCGTTTGGAAAATCGAAATGAAGCAGGATTTGAACAGGAAGTTGGGCTGGGTTAAAGGCACTTCAGGGAAATTCCAGGAATACTACCTCTCTGTGGGTAAGAAATGACACAGGAGAGTATTAGGGAGTAATTAGACACAAGAAGGGCAATTCCAGAAGTTCTATGTGTTTGGTACACCAAGCAGGGTGGAAAAAAAGAATGTAGGCTTATCTTGATGCAAAGCAAGCCTTCTATCTTCACTTTGATCAGTAATTTTTAACCGGTGTGCCACAGGAATTTTTAAAACATGCAATACTTGACTATTTAGTCAGGGGCACTTACCTCTTCTCCCTTAGATTTTCAAATGAAGAAAGGTCAACAGCCAACACACCCAAAGCCATTCAATGTGAATGAATCAAAATTATACTTTTTTTTGTCAGATCAGCAAAAAAATATATTTGTGTGTGTGCCACAGAATTTTAGTAATTAGTTTATATATGCCATGAGATGAAAATATTGAAAAGCACTGACATAGATTATATACTTATTTGGAATAGATTTGAGGGCTTGATAGAGATGAAGCAGGGAGACCTCTCTTCCCCACTCCCCAAAATAACGTACCCTTTGGAGGAACCACTAAATTCAGGGAGGTCAGACAGTAGAGCATCACAGAGGACAGCAGATAACTTGATGCTTGTCAAAGTATTAGATGTGGAGGCTCTACAGGTTGCAGAGAATGAGTGCAGGGACTTGGGATTCAACCATCAACTTAGTGACTACTAGTCCCAGTCCAAGATCTCTCCCACATTATAGGACACAGGATGAATTGGCCCCGGGCTACTTCTGAGTGGGGGCAGGGAGCACAGTTTACCTGGGGAGATGGATGCAGGTGGCAGGGGCTTGAACTAGAAAGCTATATTATGTGTTCAGGAATGAGGAAATGAAGACAGACCAAGGTGGTGGGATTTATGGCAATGAGAATGAAGAAAAGACATGAGACATTTCAAAGAAAGACCATTCAAGACCTGGTGATTGGATAGCAAAAACAAAGAAAGAAATCAAAGCTGATGTCACATTTTTTAAAGCCAAAGACTACGGCAAGAAATAATTAATAGTGTCATTGACAAAAGGCAAGATAAATTGAGAGAGGTAGCTAGTTTGTAAGAGAAGAGCTGATTTTGGGCAAGTTGAAATTAAGTCAAGAAGTCCAAGTTCAGGAAAGAGCTGGGTGAGAGGGCACAATTGTGCATACAGATTGGAGCTTGTGATGTGGCTGTCATCACTTCTAATTTCTAGGTTTATATCTTGAACATCTCCGCCCAAACAAATGGTGCAATTTAGTGATTGTTTTTTAAAGCTCATGAATAGAAGCAACGCTATGACCACTTAAAAAAAAAACATTTGGAAGTAACTTTTTCAAGCTATTTATTCAAATAAATAAATCAAATTACACAAAAGTAAACATCTGCAATGGTTTGGGAAGGAACAGAAATTCTTTTTAAGAAATCAAGAGATTGTTTCTAATGAAAACATACTGGGCTCCCACATGCTCCTCACCTGTTGTTTTCTTGAAATTTTTCAGGAATCCACAGATGTCTATTATTTAGTCTTAGATGTGAAAGAATCTGACTGTCCAGTCCAATCCAGGAAACACTGGGATGACTGTGAGCCAAATATTTCTAGATATCCATCTGATATAGTAAGTAAACATGGTACCATTCTTCTCTTTTTATTATTCTTGACTTCTGTCTACTCTGTTTTCCCAGGGTAGCTGTATGCCACAGCAAAAGAGGAAGACCAGTTTCTGTCTTTAGACTCATGAAGATTATGTTGACCTTGAGTAATATTCTCTTGAGAGCCATACCTAGGAACCCAGTTCAAAATATGTCAGTGGGGCTTGTTATAGCATGACCAGCTATAACCTTGTGCAAATTGCCTAATGTTGCTAGATTTCTGTCTCTTCAGCTGTAAAATAAGAGGAGGAGGTTGGAGTAGATAAACTCTAAGGTCCTATCTGGCTCTGACAGTCTTTGGGTGTAGAACTTATGAACTTGTAATTGTGTCCTATGAGGACTGGTTCCATGAGCAGGAGTGACCAAAGGGGATTAATTGCAATTATCATGAGGAATGGGATCTTGTGCTGCTTTGCACATGGGTAATCAGGTCCCAGGCTGTCTGCCACAGGAGAAGAACCCAAAGATGAAAAAGCACAAATCTAAGATTTTAGTTCCAGAAAATAAGACACTTACATACCTAGAAATTTTAGCATTTTTTTCTTCTTGAAAATGTTTGAGATATGGCCATGATCTGTTTAAACCATTTATTTGTGGTTCTTATGAGGGTTTTGGATGCCTATGACATCTAACTCACAGAAACAGATTAAGAAAATACAGGTTTGAAAGAGGATTTATTGAGAAACAACAAATAAATTTTAAAGGATAATAAGGTATGTAGCATCACTTTTTTTGTATCTTCATATTCAACCTGAAGAAAGCAGTACAAAATGATAAACTCTTCTTTCTTACAGGCGATTGGACAGTGTAAGGTAATAGCTACAATATGTTTGTGGAATTTCAGAATCTTAGAGTGAATGACTTCAACTGCACCACAAGCTGTGGTATGATAATCTGTTAAAATGCTACTTAATTCTAGATTGATATAGAATTCTATAATTCAGTGGTATTTAACATATAATACTGTGATGTACATATCAAAAATGGTCCCTACCTATGCTCATGGACTTGATTATTATTCTGTCTCCTGAAAAGAGTTTCAAAAAGGTTTCCCCCTGTTATTGATACACTTCTCATAAAATTAAATATATAAAAATAGAACGCTATATAAGGCAGTAGAGCATTATTATAGAGAACATGGGCTCTGTCTGGCATCAGATTTGCTTGAATTTGAATCCCAATCTCATAATTTACCAGTTGCATTGTCTTGAGGGAAAGTTACTTAATCTCTAAGGATTCCTCATGTGTAAAACAAAGCTAATAATAGTATTAGCTCTTTGCGTCTTTGTTAGAATTAAATAAGATGCTCTGTGTAGTACACTTCCAAAGTAGTTAGCAATATGTTTACTTCAACATCTAAAACTTATGTATTAATACTACAGTTTACACAGAAGTCTCATTTAATCTCATAACAAGACTATGAATATTATGAGACTTAAAGTTAAAAGAGGTTCAGGAAGAGAAACCAAGATGGTGGCATAGGTAAACACCTAAACTGCAGCCTTGCACAACAATTCCAAAAATACAACTAAGACAAAACGAACATCATCCAGAACCACAGGAAAGCTGACTGACTGGAATTTCTACAAATAGAAGGGAAGAGAAACCACAAGGAAAATCAGAGGAGCTGTAAAAGCCTGAGGTACGCAGACACGGGCGCAGGCGTGTGGAGAGGACGGAGCCGGAGAGGATGTGGCGGCTGAGTGCCTGGCTGGCGTTCTCTAGCAGGAAGGAGATAAAAGCTCCGGACTGCACTGAACCCCAGTTCCGACTGCACTGAACCTCAGTTCCGGGCCAGACCCAGGGGACGCAGGCTCATACTGTGGGAATCTGGGCTGTAAGGTGGAAACTCAGGGGAAAGGCAGAGCTCCGGAGGCGCGCACGTGAATGCGCGCAGAGGACGGATTGTTGACTGTGCTGCTGGATTGCCCTAGTGGGAAGGAGACAAAAGTTCCAGACTGTGCTGAACCCCAGTTCCGACTGCACTGAACCCCAGTTCTGGGCAAGAATCTGGGAATCCAGATTCATTGGGGGAGAGACTAGACTGTTTGGCAGTGGGCGAAACTCCAGGGCACCTTTCTCCTCTCAGAGGTGCTTGCAGCTAGTACTGAGGGACACTAAGACCCAGGAACCTCATAGGGCAGGGCTGACGGGAAGCCAAGGCTATAGGCTCCACCCTGAAACTCCGCCCCATCCAAGCTGAGCACAGAGGATTTTACAATTTTGCAAGTCTAGTCGAATAAGGCTGTCTCCCGGCATAGACACAGCTGATCCTCACAGCCAATTGGCCTGGAGGTCAACTCCTCCCACTGATACCAACAACAATCAAGACTTAACTACAACAAGGCTGAACACACAGTTCACAAAGGGGTGCACCAAGAGTGTCCACTTCAGGTAACTGCTGGGAGGCTGAGCCACTGGCCCATATAGAACAACTAGCACACAAAGCTACCCTACCAACTCAGGGAAGCAGCGAAAATGGGGAGACAAAGAAATAGATAAAAAACCAAAGAAATGGAGGAAAACAAACGACTGGAGATAGAGTTCAAAACCATGGTTATAAGGTTTTTCAAGAATTTCCTAGAAAAGGCCAATAAATTTAGCGAGACCCTTGAGGGTATGAGAGTGACCCTTGAGGATATGGAAAAGGACCAACTAGGAATTAAACATACACTGACTGAAATAAAAACTATTATACAGACACCCAACAGCAAACTAGAGGAATGCAAGAATCAAGACAAAGATTTGAAATACAAAGAAGCAAAAATCACTCAACTGGAAAAGCTAAAAGAAAAAAGAATCCAAAAATTTGAAGATAGTGTTAAGATGCCTCTGGGACAACTTCAAGTGTACCAACATCAGAATTATAGGGGTGCCAGAAGAAGAGATTGAGCAAGATACTGAAAACCTATTTGAAGAAATAATAACTGAAAACTGCCCCCACCTGGTGAAAGAAATAGACTTACAAGTCCAGGAAGCACACAGAACCCCAAACAAAAGGAATCCAAAGAGGACCACACCAAGACACATCATAATTAAAATGCCAAGAGCAAAAGACAAAGAGAGAATATTAAAAGCAGCAAGAGAAAAACAGTTCATTACCTACAAGGGAACACCCATATGATTGTCAGCTGATTTCTCAACAGAAACTATGCAGGCCAGACGGGAGTGGCAAGAAATAGCCAAAGTGATGAATAGCAAGAACCTACAACCAAGGGTACTCTGACCAGCCAAGCTGACATTCAGAATTGAAGGTCAGCTAAAGAGCTTCACAGATAAGAAAAAGCTAAAGGAGTTCATCAACACCAAACCAGTATTATATGAAATGCTGAAAGGTATTCTCTAAGAAGAGGAAGAAGAAGAAAAAGGTAAAGATAAAAATTATGAACAACAAATACATATCTATCAACAAGTGAATCTGAAAATCAAGTGAATTAAAAATTTGATGTACAGAATAAACTGGTGAATATAATAGAATCAGGGGCATAGAAAAGGAGTGAACTGACAACTCTCAGGGGTAAAGAGGTGTGGGGGGTGCGGGAAGAGACTGGACAAAACAATCGTTCACCTATGGATGAGGACAGTGCGGGGGAAGGAAGGGAAGAGGGTGGGATGGGAACCAGGTGGAGGGGAGCAATGGGGGGGAAAAAGAGGAACAACTGTAATAATCTGAACAATAAATATTTATTAAATTTAAATAAAAATAAAATACTTTTAAAAAATAAATAAATAAAGTTAAAAGAGGTTCATAGAGATTAAATTGCTTGGCCTCATAAAATAGCCAAAATGTGGTGAATCTTAACCTACCCCCTCAGTTGACTCTAAAGTCCATGTTCTTTTTATTTTTTTTTCAAGAGAATTATTACAGATTTCCTTTAAAAATAGCAAATTTCAGCATAATTCAATATACAAAAATTCAGCAGCCAAGCAACTCCTACAGGAGTTTGCCTTAAAGAAGACTGAGCTGTACCTTCTCTCTCTGGGCAAAACTTCATTTTAATAATGCTCTCCCTCCTTAGCAGAGATAGGGAGAGTTCCTTAAAATATTCACACTTTATAAATGATGGAGTTTGGGCATCTGAATAGGGTAACAACTGAGACTTGAGCATCAGAAGGATCTGGCTTTAAGTTTAGCTCTTCTGCTGATTAGCTGATTTGCTGGAACAAGTTTCTTAGCCTCTCCAACCCTCAATTCACACGTCTGTAATGCAGGAGCTATTGTTATTGTTTCCACCATGCCTAAATGTATTAAGTCACAGCATTGACAATGCTGTTTAGCCACAAATCTACCATCTTCTTTCTCCAGTCTTTTCTGCATTGGCCAATACTAAAGACAGCCCTGTTCTCTTGGATTTCTTTGAGGAGACTGAGATCTACAGAAAACAAGCAGAGAAAGTCCTTGGGATGTACGAAAAGGAGAATGGTGACTTTGCCTCTTTCAGAGTGGACCAAGTGG
Organism: Eptesicus fuscus; assembly: GCF_027574615.1. Lineage (NCBI taxonomy): Eukaryota > Metazoa > Chordata > Mammalia > Chiroptera > Vespertilionidae > Eptesicus > Eptesicus fuscus. Next base: position 45,140,827 of record NC_072475.1, read on the forward strand.
AGAGAGTTGGCAGAGGCGTGAGTTTCCACTAATGTCCAGCTGGAGTCTGAGGGCCCAGGCTCCAACCTCGCAGGCACAAATTAAGTTGCATTGACCCTCTCCCCACTGGCCTCCTTGGGCCAGATGATTTTTATTATTATAATTTTTAACTTATAGTTAACATTCAATATAATATTAGTTCCAAGTGTATACAAATTCAAAAAGAGACATGCATCCTTAAATTCATTGCAGCATTATTTACAGTAGACAACATATGGAAGCAACCTAATTGCCTGTCAATAGATGATTAGATAAAGAATATATATCATATATTTATAATAAAATATTATTAAGCATAAAAAAAATAAAATCTTACCATTTGTGACAATGTAGAGGGTATGATGCTAAGTAAAATAAGCCAGACAGGGAAAGACAAAAACCAGCTGCTTTGTTTTTTTTTAAATATATATTTTATTGATTTTTACAGAGAGGAAGGGAGAGGGGTAGAGAGTTAGAAACATCAATGAGAGAGCCTCTTGCACACCCACTACTGGGGATGTGCCCGCAACCAAGGTACATGCCCTTGACCGGAATCAAACCTGGGACCTTTCAGTCCGCAGGCCGACGCTCTATCCACTGAGCCAAACCAGTTAGGGCTGCTTTGTTTTTTTGTTTGTTTTAATACAATAGCAACTTTACTGAGGTGTGATTGACATTCAATAAACAGCACATATTTAGTGAGAATATACCATTTGATAATTCTAACATATGTATATACTAATGAATATACCACACTTAAGATAGTGAACATATCCATCACCCCCAATAATTTCTTAGAACACTTTGTTATGCTTCCTTCTTGATGAACCCATCTTGCCTCCTCCCCTAAGCTGCTGGTGCCAGCCACCAGCTGCTTTTTAAAAATATATATATATATTTTATTGATTTTCTACAGAGAAGAAGGGAGAGGTATCTGGGTATCTCTACAGAGGTATCTCTACAGAGAAGATAGAGAGTTAGAAACATCTATGAGAGAGAAACATCAATCAGCTGCCTCTTGCACACCCCCTACTGGGGATGTGCCCACAACCAAGGTACATGCTCTTGACTGGAATCGAACCTGGGACCCTTCAGTCTGCAGGCCAATGCTCTATCCACTGAGCCACCAGCTTTTTTTTAAGTTGAGATCCCTGTTGCAATTTCAAGAGACAGGCAGCAGATAACATAGAACTGCCCTCCTGCAATTTTTTTTTAAATATTTGGAGTTGTGGGGAGTTTGATATTAACAAAGAGGGTGGAAATCCAAACAAAAAAGAGCAAATTGATGAAAAGCATAGTAGCGTTATGAGTCATTAAAATAATCTAGAACTAACCTCCTTGTATTACGATGGAAAACTGAGGCTCAGAGCAACTACCTCACCACAACCAGTGGTATGGCTAGAGCCAGGCAGTCCTTCCCCATCCAGAGACTCAAGTGCCTCCCACCCATAGCAGTCTTATAGAACAGCTAGTTTATGTTGTCTTGTATTTTGAAAACACAAAGTGAAATAGATTATGGTGCATACAAGCAATGGGATAAATACAATGCAATTATGTACTAAAAAGAATGTTTTGGACCTATATGTTTTAGAAAGAGTTTCAAGATATATTGCCAAGGGAAAAAAGCAAGTTACAGAACAATACTTAGACTATGATCCCCTTTATATTAAACAAGTAGATATGTGTGTATATACACAACATATTTAGCAAAAGGTTAGAAGAAAAACACATCAAATGGATGATGGTGGTACCTCTGAGAGAAAGAGGCTGGGGTACAGGAAGAATGACTTTTCACACTAATGCTTGATTATGTCTGTATTATCTGTGCCTTTTCAATCAAATAATATTCATCTTATCACTTGATAAATTTTAAAAAGACACCAATAATAAGAATGTCACCTATTGGTGGATCCTGATAGTGCCTTTACAGTATATTGGATAGTAGGTATCTACTGGCTTTTTTGAAATGTTCCTGAAACTGCTTTGATCCAATTTGTTCTGGAGAGGAGGGAGAAGAACCAATTACTATATTGACTTCTCTGTGAGGAACTGCTCCAGTCACCATTTTCGCAGGCACCATAATGTGAGTATTATAGATAAGTGTGAAATACTAGTAACATTTGGAGAGTACTTACTATGTGCCAGATACCCTTGTAAGGACTTCACACATATATTAGCCTATTATCCCCACCACCACCCTATGAACTAGAGAACATTTTTATCCCAGATTTACCTATGGGGAAACGGAGTCATGGTGATAAAATTGAGAGTATCCTACCTAATAAAAGAGTAATATGCAAATTGTCCCTAACTCCGCTGCACCCACAAGCCATGCCCACCAGCCACGCCCACCAGCCAATCAGGAGCAAATATGCAAATAAACCCAACCAACATGGCTACAGCCACAGAGAGCAGGAGGGAGGCTTGGGTTTCCCTGGTAACAAAGGAAGCCAAGATTTCTGCCTGCCTTTGCTGGCCTAAGCCTCCACTCAAGGCTACAAAGTTTCAATTATAGAAGTAAACAAATCCAAACAGAAGTTACGGCAGCCACTGAGCTGGAAAGAGCAGGAGGCAAGGGTTGCCCCCGGCAATGGAGGAAGCAAAGCTTCTGCAGCCCTGGCTGGCCTAGGCCTCCACTCCAGGCTACAAAGTTTCAATTATAGAAGATACACAAACCCCAAAAGAAATGGCTGCTGGCCATGGAGCTAGCAGGAGACTTGGCTCCACTCCAGGCTACAAAGTTTCAATTGCAGAAGATACATAAATCCCAGATACCAGGGCCTCTGCTTGGGTCACCAGGGGGCGTGGCTGGCCTGCAAACCACCACAGGCCCTTCACCCAGGCCTCCCCACACCCCAAGGGAACACCCAACCTGATCCGGGATACCCTTCAGGGCAAACCAGCTGGCCCCCTCCCATGTACCAGGCCTCTATCCTATCTAATAAAAGAGTAATATGCAGATTGACCATCACTCCAACACACAAGATGGCTGCCCCTATGTGGTCAAAGTTCCTGCCCCCATGTGGACACAGATGGCCGGCACAAGATGGCCAGCAGGGGAGGGCAGCTGGGAGGGACCAGGCCTGCAAAGGAGGACAGTTGGGGGCAATCAAGCCTGCAAGGGAGGGTAGTTAGGGGTGACCAGGCCAGCACAGGAGGGAAGTTGGGGGTAACCGGGCCTGCAGGGAAGGGCAGTTGTGTGGGACCCAGGCCTGCAGGGGAGAGCAGAAGGGGGACACCAGGCCTGCAGGTGAGGGCAGTTAGGGGCAAAAATGCTTGCAGGGGAGCAGTTATGCATTAATCAGGCTGGCAACGGAGTGGTTAGGGGGTGATCAGGCTGGCAGACAGAAGCGGTTAGGGGCAATCAGGAAGGCAGGCAGGCGAGCAGTTGGGAACCGGCAGTCCTGGATTGTGAGAGGGCAGTCGGACATCCCTCGATGGGTCCCCGATTGAAGAGGGTGCAGGCTGGCCTGAGGGACACCCCCTCCCATGCATGAATTTCATGCACCGGGCCTCTAGTTATTTTATAAATGTACATGATATATACCTAAACTTAACACTGAGGTGTTGTTGTTTTTTTAACTCATTAGGATTAAAGATTAGCTAAAACTAATAACTAAAATGTATTAAGAACCTATACTCATGGGTACTTTCATTCACTTCATCTCATTCACTCCTCACAGTGATCATATTTGACAAATGGGAAGGTAATGGGCTCAGTAAAGTAAGGGTCTTGCCTAATGTTCACAACAAAGATGCCCAGTCACCTGGGATTTTCCCCCATTCATGTATATGCTGATACTCCTGTGCCTGCAGGAAGTGTTATGAATGATATGCAGCATTTGTATAGCAACCTATAGTCTACAAACCACTACCAAAATATTATTACTTTGTTGGATCCCCATGACCATCCCATTGACCCCAACAAACCCTTAACTATCTTGGTGTGGGGAATACAAACTCAGTGCAGAAACATGGAGGCTGGAGAAGAGGAGCTCAATGCTAAATGTTCTATAGCATTATCTCATTTAATTAAGCCCTTGCACAACCTGTACTCATTTTAGAAATTTCAGAAATTTTATGCAACTTACCTAAATCTCATAGCACTAGTACATGATGAAGCCAGGATTAACATGGGTCTGTCTGACTCCAAAACTGTACTCAAAATCTTTTCTTGTTGTTTTTTCTTAATCCTTGCCCAAGGATATTTTTCCTTTGATTTTTAGGGAAAATGGAAGAGAGAGGGAAAGACAGAGAGAGACATCAATGTGAGACAAACACATCAATTGGTTGCCTCCTGCACAAGCCCTGACCAGGGCACAAGGCCAGGGAGGAGTCTGCAACCAAGATAGCACTCTGGACCAGAATTGAACCTGGGACCCTTTGGTCTCCAGGTCGATTGAACCAAACTGGATAGGGCTGTACTCAAAATCTTACTGCTTAACAGTCTGCTCAAAAAATGAGTTTTCTACTTGTAACTTTGACAGCTGGGTTTAGGGATCTCTGGGGAAGAGGGGTGCCAGCCAGGTGTAGCCTCTGAATTTAGGGTAGGGCCACATGACAGTCTCTTTGACAGGGTCTGTGAAAACCCATTTTTATAATGGCTCCCTTCTTTCCAAAACTTTCCTCCAAGGTACTTGGTTAAAGTTGTACAAATCTCCCATCTACACCACTCTTCTTTTTCTCTAGGCACAGGCAACTCAGGACTTCAGTGCAGAAGAGTTGGTCTAGCATCAAGGCATCAGTGGCATAATATTCCCAACTACCACCCATGGGGAAGGCCAGTGCTAGTGACCAGTCATGGAAGAGAACCACAGCAGTAATGAAAATCTTTGGAACCTGAACTTTTCCCAAAGTGTTGACTAGGAAATATTGTTAAATAACTGGTGGAGATATTTGATGATATTAACTTGATTTTTCTAGAGCTCTCCTTCCTTACCAGAATGTCTGGAAGTTCACAACTCTAGCTGGGCATCTTCATACCACCTGCACACATACTCAAATACACATACACTAACAGGTTTCTTTCTTATTTATAGGTCTTTGGATTCTGCAAATCAATTTTGTCCTATAATGTAGGGGCCTCTGACATGGAAACATCAATAGAGATTGACATAAACTGTGAAGTCTTCGACCTTAAGGTGCGTTGCCTAAGCAACTTTTGTCATGAGCAGTGCCAGACTAAGTAATGTTTTCACACACATAGTGTATATTTTTCTTATTGCTGTGTGTGTGTGTGTGTGAGAGAGAGAGAGAGAGAGAGAGAGAGAGAGAGAGAGAGAGAGAGAGAAGAGCAGAGCGGAAGATCAGATCAGGAGGAGGGAGAGAAACAGAGAAAATAACCCCTGGACAATTCCTGGTAAGACACCAAAAGTGTGACACTTTTTCCAAGAATTGGGAAAATATAAGATTTGGCATAAAAGTAAAATCATAACCAATTTAACCAATCTTTAATGAATTTGAAAATGGTTCTTATAGCTAAGACTCCATTGCTGAATTAATAATCTAGTTTTATTATTAGGCACAGAATCTAAGGGGAATTAATTAGTGTCAAATTTATTATATAAAGATATGTAAAATAAAATACAAAACAGTATTTTACGAGAATATCAGTGTGTAGAAACTTTTGTTCTACACAAAATATTCTTCACAGTTATTTTTATATCAGAAAAAAATAATTCAAACATCCATGTGACAAACCAAAAGGAGGGGCAGGTTTTTCACCATGGGCATGGCTGCACAGATTTCTTTAAATATTAAAACATGAATAAGGATAGTGAAAAGGTGAAGTGCTCACCTTTTAGGAGTAAGAGATACTTATACTATAGAGTCCAGAACTCTGCTGAGAGCCTGAATTATAAGGCACTAGTTTTCCAAATGTTGGTCTACAGATGAGTATCATTCTATAATATAATTTTATCACTTTATATGGAAATGAGAAACATAAAGATAATAAGAATATTGTTTGTCAAGAGGAGAGGCGGGGAATTGAAAAGATGGCGACCGGCAGGAAGGTAGGGAGAGAGTGTGAGTGAGGAACCCATAGAGAAGAGTGTAGACGTGTGTGGTGTGTGTGTGTATAAGCTAGGGTCAGTTAGATTCTGCACGTCTTCCAAGGGGCTGCCTAACCAGGCAGTCCTAGACAGCGGAGCCCCGCGCACAAAGCGGACACATCTCCGTGGCTGTTGCGGACATGGAGACCACGCCATCTTGAGAAACAGAGCTGCCTGAGACTCGGATCCTGGCTTCTGACACAAACCAGGACCCTGCAGCCACTGGGGACAGAGAACTGCTATCACAGCTTCAGACCAACAAACAACAAGAATCCAGACGTCCCGGCAGAATTCCGTGAGTCAAAGAGCCTACCCCCTCCCCGCAGGCGCGCAGACAGCGCCATTTTAACTGATAGATCCGCCTCTCGCACAAGCCGCAGAGCTTTGCGCAGGGACCCGCTCCCCCTCAGGGAATTTGGCGCGCGCGCGCGAGCGCACAGGAGAGAATCAGCTCCCTGTTGGGGAAATCTGTCAGTGCGCGCAGAGGGCTCCCCTTCGGAGAATTTGGGGGAATTTGGCTTGCAGGTCACAGCTCTCCCTTCAGGGAATCTTAGTGCTTGCACAGAGGGGCTTTCCCTTTGGGGAATTTGGCACGCAGGACAGACTCCGCCCCCCTTCCGGGACTCCGGTAGAGTGCACAGAGCCAGCTCACCTTCAGGAAATCAAGAGTGTGCGCCCTAGCCGGTTTGGCTCAGTAGAGAGAGCACACACAGGTCGCAGCTCCACTTCAGGGAATTTGGCACGCCGGACACAGCTGCCTGGGATCCCTGACTCACAGCGCATTCACACTAAGAGCCAGCGACCCCAATTGTTGGTGCATGCACACATAGGGACCCTGAGTCTCAACGAGAAACCGCACAAGGCAACAGAGACTCTGACACTCTAGTCTTGGTGCAGACGCAGGGAAACTCTGACTCCTGGCACATGCTAAGGATCTCATTTTCGGCACATACCAACAGTGTGGTGCAGACAGGGCCCCTGAATCTAAGTGTGCACACGAGACCACACGGAACACTGGGGACACTGACCCTGGGCAAGTCTGGTTCCCACCAACCAAAGGCAGCCACACGTCCTAGTGTCAGAGCACTTCAGTGAAACTCGGGTGGAGTGAAGTCCCCACAGCACACGGCCCAGGTCCACGCAAACGGAAGCTTGAGCTTTCTGGTGATAGCCAGAATGGGGAAACGAAATAACTCACAGAGGAAAGAAAATGTGGAGTCGCCAAGAAAGGAAATCAGTGAAACTGAAGCTTGCAACATGACCGAAAAGGAGTTTAGAGTAATGGTCGTGGAATTTATACATCAGATGGATGAGAAAATAAACAACTTATGCAAGAATCAGGAAGAAATGAAAAGTGATATAGCTACAATCAAAAACACCATGGAAAGTTTCAACAGTAGACTACAAGAAGCAGAGGACCGAATTAGTGAGTTAGAAGATCAGGTACAGAAACAAGCTCAATCTCAACAGCAATTGGAGAAAAAAATTAAAAAGCAGGAGGAAAGCCTAAGGGAGCTTCGGGACAACATGAAACGAAGTAACATGCGTATAATAGGGCTGCCAGAAGGACAAGAAGAGCAGCAGGGATTAGAAAATCTATTTGAAGAAATAATGACAGAAAACTTCCCGGATATGGGAAAGATAAAAGTTACGCAAGTACAGAGAGTCCCAAGCAGGATCAACCCCAAAAGACCCACACCAAGACATGTCATAATTTCAATGGCAAATATAAATGATAAAGAGAGAATCTTAAAGGCGGCAAGAGAGAGACAGAGAGTTACCTACAAAGGAATACCCATCAGATTGTCAAATGATTACTCAACAGAAACACAACAAGCTAGAAGTGAATGGACGGAGGTATACAAAGTGTTGCAAAGCAAAGGACTGAATCCAAGATTACTATATCCAGCAAGACTATCAATCAAAATTGAAGGGGAAATCAGGAGCTTTGCAGATAAAAAAAGGCTTAAGGAGTTTATCACCACCAAACCAGCAATGCAAGAATTGCTAAAGGGAATACTGTAAAAAGAAGAAATAAACAGGTAAGAAGGAATATAGACACAAAAATAGATATGACCACAAACAAATACCTTTCAGTAATATCTTTAAATGTAAATGGACTAAATGCTCCAATCAAAAGATATCGAGTAGCTGAATGGATAAAAAAACACGACCCATATATATGCTGTCTACAAGAAACCCACCTTAGAACAAGAGACTCACACAGATTGAAAGTGAAGGGATGGAAAAATATCTTTCAGGCAAATGGAAATGAAAAAAAAGCTGGGGTAGCAATACTTATATCTGACAAAATAGACCTCAAAGTAAATGCCATAACCAGAGATAAAGAAGGCCACTTCATAATACTAAAGGGAGAAATCCAACAAGAAGAAATAATTCTGGTAAACATATACGCTCCCAATATAGGAGCACCCAAATACATAAAAAAACTCCTGGAAGATTTCAAGGGAGAGATTAATAGCAATACAATCATAGTAGGAGACTTTAATACCCCACTATCACCACTGGACAAATCCTCTAAACAAAAAATCAGCAAAGAAACAGCAATCCTAAATGAATCACTAGACCAGATGGAATTAATTGACATCTTTAGAACATTTCACCCCAAAGCCACAGAATATACATTCTTCTCAAGTGCACATGGGTCATTTTCAAAGATAGACCATATGCTGGGTCACAGGCAAAGTCTCTTCAAATTCAAGAAGATAGAAATTATATCAAGCGTCTTCTCAGATCACAGTGGCATAAAACTGGAAATCAACTACAATAAATACAATCCAAAGAAATCAAACACTTGGAGACTAAACAGCATGCTATTAAACCATGACTGGGTCACCAGAGAGATCAAGGAAGAAATAAAAAACATCATGGCAACAAATGACAATGAAAACACAACAATCCAAAATCTATGGGACACAGTGAAAGCAGTCTTGAGAGGGAAGTTCATAGCTCTACAAGCCTATTGCAAAAAACAAGAATCAATGGTAATAAATTACTTAACCCTACAACTCAAAGAGCTAGAAAAAGAGCAGCAAGAAAAGCCCAGTGTAACCAGAAGGAAGGAAATAACAAAGATCAGAGCGGAGATAAATGACATAGAGACCAAAGAAACAATACAAAAGATCAACAAAACCAAGAGCTGGTTCTTTGAAAGGATAAACAAGATTGATGGACCTCTAGCCAGGCTCACCAAGAAGCAAAGAGAGAGGACCCAAATAAACAAAATCAGAAATGAAAGAGGTGAAATAACAACAGACCCCGCTGAGATACAAAGGATTGTTACAAAATACTACGAACAACTCTATTCCAACAAACTGGACAACCTGGAGGAAATGGACATATTCCTAGAAAAATATAACCTTCCAAAAATCAATCAAGAAGAATCTAAAGAGCTCAATAGGCCAATAACTATGGACGAAATTGAAGCAGTCATCAAGAAGCTTCCGGCAAACAAAAGCCCGGGGCCTGATGGCTTCACAGGAGAGTTTTACCAAACATTCAAGGAAGAACTAAAACCTATCCTCCTCAGACTATTCCAAAAAATTCAAGAGGAAGGAACACTTCCAAGCTCCTTCTATGAAGCCAGCATCACCCTAATACCAAAACCAGATAAAAACAACACAATGAAAGAGAATTACAGACCAATATCCCTCATGAACATAGATGCCAAAATCCTCAACAAAATTCTAGCAAATCGGCTCCAGCAGTACATCAGAAAGATCATACACCATGACCAAGTAGGATTTATCCCAGGAATGCAAGGATGGTATAATATCCGCAAATCAATAAACGTGATACATCACATAAACAAATTGAGAGATAAAAATCACATAGTCATATCAATTGATGCAGAAAAAGCATTTGACAAAATCCAACACCCTTTCTTGATAAAAACTCTCAACAAGGTGGGAATAGAAGGCTCATACCTCAACATAATAAAAGCTATATATGATAAACCCACAGCAAACATCATACTCAATGGACAAAAACTAAAAACATTTCACCTAAGAACAGGAACAAGACAGGGATGCCCACTCTCACCACTCCTGTTTGACATAGTACTGGAAGTATTAGCCATTGCAATTAGACAAGAAGAAGAAATAAAAGGCATCCAAATTGGAAAAGAACAAGTAAAGCTGTCTTTATTTGCAGACGACATGATATTGTACATAAAAAATCCGAAAGACTCCGTCAAAAAACTAATAGACTTAATAAATGAATTCGGCAATGTAGCAGGATACAAAATTAACGCCAAGAAATCTATGGCCTTTCTATACACCAATAGTGAACTTACAGACAGAGAGACTAAAAAGGCAATTCCATTTACCATCGCACCAAAAAAATTAAGATACCTAGGAATAAACTTAACTAAGGAGGTAAAAGACCTATACACGGAAAACTACAGGACACTGAAAAAAGAGATAGAGGAAGACGTAAACAGATGGAAGAACATACCATGTTCATGGATTGGTAGAAACAACATCATTAAAATGTCCATACTACCCAAAGCAATCTATAGATTCAATGCACTCCCCATTAAAATACCAATGGCATATTTCACCGACCTTGAAAGAACTCTCCAAAAATTCATCTGGAATAAAAAAAGACCCCGAATAGCCACACCAATCCTGCGAAAGAAGAATAAAGTAGGAGGGATCTCAATACCAGATTTCAAGCTGTATTACAAAGCCACTGTTCTCAAAACAGCATGGTACTGGCACAAGAACAGACATATAGATCAGTGGAACAGAATAGAGAATCCAGATATTGACCCAAACCACTATGCTCAATTAATATTTGACAAAGGAGGCATGAACATACAATGGAGTCAAGACAGTCTCTTCAATAAATGGTGTTGGGAAAACTGGACAGATACATGCAAAAAAATGAAACTAGATCACCAACTTACACCATACACAAAAATAAACTCAAAATGGATACAGGACTTAAACATAAGATGGGAAACCATAAAAATACTAGAGGAATCCACAGGCAACAAAATCTCAGACATATGCCAAAAGAAATTCTTCACTGACACTGCCCCTAGGGCAATGGAAGCTAAAGAGAAAATTAACAAATGGGACTACATCAAAATAAAAAGCTTTTTCACAGCAAAAGAAACCATTAACAAAACAACAAGAAGGCCTACTGCATGGGAGAACATATTTGCAAATGGCATCACTGATAAAGGTTTGATCTCCAACATCTACATGCAGCTTATACAACTTAATAAAAGGAAGATAAATGATCCAATAAAGAAATGGGCAACAGACCTAAATAGAAGCTTTTCAAAAGAAGACAGAAGGAAGGCCAAGAGACACATGAAAACATGCTCAACGTCACTAATTATCCGAGAGATGCAAATCAAAACAACAATGCGGTACCATCTCACACCTGTCAGAATGGCTATCATCAACAAATCAACAAACGACAAGTGTTGGCGAGGATGCGGAGAAAAAGGAACCCTCGTGCACTGCTGGTGGGAATGCAGACTGGTGCAGCCACTGTGGAGAACAGTATGGAGTTTCCTCAAAAAACTGAAAATGGAACTCCCATTTGACCCAGTAATCCCACTCCTGGGAATATATCCGAAGAAACTAGAAACACCAATCAGAAAGGATATATGCACCCCTATGTTCATAGCAGCACAATTCACCATAGCTAAGATTTGGAAACAGCCTAGGTGCCCGTCAGCAGATGACTGGATCAGAAAACTGTGGTACATCTACACAATGGAATACTATGCTGCCATAAAAAAGAAGGAATTCTCATCATTTGCAGCAACCTGGATGGAATTGGAGAACATTATGTTAAGTGAAATAAGTCAGTCAATGAAAGAAAAATATCACATGATCTCACTCATTTATGGGTAATAAAGAACATTATAAACTTGAACAAAAAGATAGATACAGAGACAGTAAAGCATCAAACGGACTGTCAAATTACAGGGGGAAAGTTAGGGAGAGGTGGGGGAGATAAGAGATCAATCAAAGGACTTGTATGCATGCATATAAGCATAACCAATGGATGCAAAACTCTGGGGGGTGAGGGCATATATGGGAGTGGGGTGGGGGGTGGCAATGGTAAAATATGTACACATATAATACCTTAATAAAAAAATTGGAAAAAAAAAGAATATTGTTTGTGGTATAACTTATCCTATCTAATAATAGACAAATATGCAAATTGACCATACCTCCGACACACCACAAGCCACGCCCACAAGCCACACCCACCATCCATTCAGAGCGAGTATGCAAATTAACCCAAACCAAGATGGCTACAGCCACAGAGAGCAAGTTTTCCTAGGTAACAGAGGTAGCCAAGCTTTCTGCCAGCCGTTGCAGGCCTAAGCCTCCACTCAAGCTACAAAGTTTCAATTATAGAAGGTAAACAAATTCAAACAGATGGCGGCAGAATGGAGCTTGAGAGAGCAGGCCAGGGTTGCCAGCGGCAACAGGGGAAGCAAAGCTTTCCGGGCCCACCTGCTTAAGGCAACAAAGTTTCAATTATAACCCCAACACAAATGGCTTCGGGCCTTGGAGGGAGCCCCAAGCTTGGCTCTGCTCCAGGCTACAAAGTTTCAATTGTAGAAGGAAAATAAATTCCAGATACCAGGGCCTCCGCTTTCATTGCCAGGGGGTGTGGCCCACCTGCAAACCACCACAGGCCCCTCGCTCAAGCCACCCCACGCCCCAAGGGAACCCCACCCTGATCAGGGACACCCTTCAGGGCAAACCAGCTGGCCCCCACCCCTGTACCAGGCCTCTATCCTATCTAATAAAAGAGTACTATGCAGATTGATCACCACTGCAACACACAATATAGCTGCCCCCATGTGGTCAAAGATCCTGCCCCCATGTGGACACAAGATGGCCAGCAGGAGAGGGCAGTTGGCAGGCACCCAGCCTGCAAGGGAGGGCAGTTGAGAAGGACCAGGCCTGCAAGGGAGGGCAGTTGGAGGTGATCAACCCTGCAGGAGAGGGCAGTTAGGGGTAACCAGGCCAGCAGAGGAGGGAAGTTGGGGGCAAACAGGCTGGCAGCAGAGTGGTTAGGAGGTGATCAGGCTGGCAGGCAGAAGAGGTTAGGGGCAATCAGGAAGGCAGGCAGGCAAGCAGTTGGGAGCCAGCAGTCCTGGATTGTGAGAGGGATGTCCGACTGCCCGTTTAGGCCCGATCCCAGAGGGATGTCCGACTACCCGTTTAGGCCCGATCCCAGGGATCGGGCCTAAACGGGAAGTCGGACATCCCTTGAGGGGGTCCCAGATTGGAGAGGGTACAGGCTGGGCTGAGGGACAACCCCCCTCCGTGCACGAATTTCGTGCACCTGGCCTCTAGTTACATATAAAAGAACCATACTTTACTCTGGGATTATCTTTCTGACTGCTGTTATAAAATATTATTGCTATTGTGAAATGATGGTGGTAGATGATAATTTTGGTTTGTATTTTAAATGCCAACTCGCCTAGATATAAATTTGAGAATCCTTTTTTGATATCCTACTTTTAAAATTTATTTCCGAAATCCAAAAGTATGAATTTAGTTGAATTAAATCAAGTTAAACATCTAATTTCTTCTTTACATGATGATACTCACTTTTCTGTGTCCTTCACCAGGAACATAGGAACATCAGTAATTTACAACCCCAGTTGGACCATCCCCTCCACTCTGGAGGCCATGGGCATTCCTTTGCTGACAAGCCTCTATTTACACACTGTATATCCAGAGATAACCTCCATCATCACACATCACATAAATCTGGATGCCCACCTGCTCTACACGACAAAAATCAGACAGACCACCACTTCAAGCAGGAGCTCCTTCACGATTGTCCCCTTCAAGATGTCATCACCTCCATTTTGGCACCAATGGCACAAATGCATCCCCTCATAATCATTCAGTGAACACCATTCCAATAGACACCATCCAGTGAACACCATTCCAATAGACACCATCCCCATAGACATCATCCCCAAGGACACTACCCCCATGGACAGCATCCTGACCGCCCTGGTTTTCATGACCATGGACCCTGTGACCAATCACCCCATTGGCAAGGTCCCCAAGATCACCATCACCTGGGCCATGACCCACCTCCTATGCCCTCAGAAGAAAGAGGTCCAGGTACTTTCCCTTAACATGGAGACAAGTTGGATATATTTACCGACTCCCTCCATTAAAGAAATGTGGAGTTCTTCCTCTTCCTGAAGCCAATTTTCCCAGCTTCTCATTGCCAAACCACAACCATCCTCTAAAGCCAGAAATTCAGGCCTTCCCTCAATCAGCCTCTGAATTATGTCCAGGGATGTTCAAGAGTGAATTTTACAAGTTTCAAAGTTTTTTTTTTAAGGGACTTTAAAAAAAAAATCTGAGTTCCTTGAAAAATGAGTAATATTCTGAATTAGAATCATAAATAAAATGTAACCAATAATAAATGCAACATTACAAGTTATTATAATCTTAACTTCCATATTCAGAATAGGACAAAATGTGGGTAGGGGAGGAGATGATGTGAGAAGAACAACAAAAATGGAGAGGAGAGGAAAAAATCTGTGTCCCAAGTCAAAAGTTCATTCTCTCACTGGTTACTACACCACTCAAGACAAATCTCTGATCCTCAGAATTTCTTTACTTCCTGGGTTCAACTCCTTTAATTCTAGCATCATTCCTCTTTTAGTTCTTATGCTGTAGCTGAGCATGCCAAGAAGTATGTATTGTCATATAAAGGATTGTTCTTATAAAAGTGATCTAAATTCTCTCCTACTTTTTATTTCTAATTCTCTAAATTCCCTTTATTTTGAAGAAATAAGTTCTAAATTTAATTATAAAGCAGACAAAGTTCAGGATAAAATTTTCAGAGAAGTTCATAGGCATGAATCATGACCATAAATTCAAGTGCCCCAGAAATATCACTTTACTTTCAGAACATTAATTTATATTTCAAGTTGCCATCCTATTGGGATAACAGAAAACCTCAGTCCTTCTTCGAATTTCCCCACCCTGCTGCTTCCCACACAAAGTTATGCCACAGTTCAAGAGTCTCACATAGTCCCATGTGTTTGGGTAGTGGGCATGAGAAGAAGGTCTGATTCTTCCTCACTGGTTCACCAGGTCGCCCTGCTAAGGAATGCTTACTACCCTGGTCGCATCACTCTTTGGGTCTAGTGTATCTGCTTCTTCTGAATCAAAATGAGGTTGCAGGAGTCTCTCTACGACTACTGATGAACATGACTGCCAAGAATACCATATTCATCTCCCTCTGGGATCTTGCTGTCTTTCAGACTACATGTCCAGAAAGCACGGCAGAGTGTCCTTGCTTCCAGACCCCTAGACTCCTCTGTTCTTCTCATACCTTCTCCCATGTTAGAGGCTTTTCTAGTCTCAGAAAGTTTTCTTTATTCATTTTTGAGGCCAGGGGACTCTTTTTTCACATTTGAATTTTTTTTTTCCTGCTTCCCAAACTTGATTCAAGCATTTAGACCCAAGCTTTAGATTCTCTCTATCTTATTTATTGAAGCATTTCAGGTGTGTGGTGGTGGCAGCAGGTAGATTCTAATGAGCGAAGGGAGAGAAAGAAAAAAAAAAAAAACTAAGGGTAAAAGAGACTTGGGTAAGATATTGGGCTGGGAAGAAAGAGGGACCCACAAGATGCAGAAGCTGAGGGTGGGAGATGACTGATGTGCATGTCCCAGGAGGAGTGGAAAGGAGCCCAAGGCGATCACAGAGGGTGCTTCAAGTGAAGAGTCAGGAACAGGACTTGGGTGGGGGCATGCGTGGGGAGGGGTGTGGGATGGGAATGGGGGGATGAGGACAAATATGTGATACCTTAATCAATAAAGAAATTTAAAAAAAAAAAAAGAAAGAAAAAACAGGACTTGGAGGAAGGTGATCAAAAGATGCAAACTTCCAGTTTTAAGAGAAGTGAGGACTAAGGTGAAATTTTCAGAATGGTGACTATAGTTAACCCTGCTGTGTGATATATAGGAAAGATGCTCAGAGAGTAGATCCTAAGAGTTCTCATCACAAGAAGAAATCTTTTCTTTTTATTATATCTACATGAGACGATTAATGTTAACTAAACCTATTGTAATCATTTCAAAAGATATGTAAATCAGAACATCATGTGGAACACCTTAAACTTACAAAGGGATATATGTCAATTATCCTATATATAAAAAGCCTGTGGTGGTGATGCCCTCATGCCATAAGGACCAATCACCAGGAGGGTGCTTGCGCGACAGGCGGGTGGATGGGGCTATGTGCACTGCTAGGCGTGAAAGGTTGGGCAGGGACATGACACTGTGTCCTCGTGGGCACCAGCCAGATTCTGACAGGATGGAGAAGGGAGCCAGATACCCACACCCAGGACTTGACTCTGGGTATCGCAGCGCCAGCAGGGTCTTGATGTTGTGTCCCTGCTGGCACTGGCCCAGACTCTGACAGGATGGAGGAGGGAGCCGGATACCTGCACCCGAGACCCAGACAGCAGGCTGGAGGGAGCTCCATTTCTCAAGGAATCCACTGAATCAATGATGCTTTTATATCATGTGTTTGTTGTTGTTATATCATGTTGTTATTGTTTATTTATCTTAAAAAATTATATATTACTTTCATATACATTTTTCTAATTTTCTTTAATCTCTGACACTTCTATTATAGAGAAAGGGCAAATGGTGATATTAAAATATTTCTTCTAATTAAATCCCTTTCAATGTGCACAAATTCATGCACCAGGCCACTAGTTTATTAATAAAACTAGAACGTGGCAATGGATACAGGCAGTACAATAAATAGAAAAGCATGCAACTTTAAAGAAGGCCCATCTGGGTTCTAATCCCAGTCCTACAATTTATTGATTATAAGATCTTAAGAAAGTCATTAAACCTCCTTGGGCCCCATTTTCCTTTTGTAAAAAATGGTGATGGTGGCAGCCCATTTCTATTTTCTCCCTATAGTACAGCTAGATGTTACTTCATGAAACCACATGATGATACCCAAAATATTTAATAATATTCAATAACCAAAATGACATCAGCGCTGACCAACAGAGTAGATACAACAGCCAGTCAGAACTGTTGCCGACTATAAACAATCAGGGAGGCTCCAGCCAAATGTCTGCTCTGCAGAATCACATTCCTCCAGAGGCATGAACACAGGGATAGCTGCATAAATAAAGATTAAAGAAAGGTGAAATCCAAGAAGACCCAAAAAATGCATACCTCAATAACTCACAGGAGCATTTCAGTAGCATTTTCTAATTTATAAAGTACTTTCACAAATATTGTTTGAGTTATTGAAATTGGTATCTGGAAAACATGGGATTGAATGTTCTCAATTCATGTCCATTGAATGCATTTATAATGTGCAAACACAGTTGCTGCAGCTGAATAATGGGGTAAGAAACAATCCCTACTCTAGGGAGCTTACATTGTACTAGAGATTTCGACAAGATACCATTGATTGCTCCTTTTCCAGATTTATTACACAATAGCTAAAACGTGTTTCTTATAGTTAGTAAATTGGGCTTGAGATTAGAACCCAGATCAGCCTCCTCCAAAGTCACATGCTTTCCTGTTTATTATGCCGCCTGTATACACTGGCAAGTCCTGTTTCTGAATCTTCACTTGAAACACCCACCCTGATCAGCCCTGTGCTCCTTTCCAACTCCTCCTGGACCCTACACATTAGTCATCTTCTCCCTCTCCCAACCTCAGCTTCTCCATCTTTGTGGGTCTCTCTTTCAAGTCTAAGAACTTTCCCGAGTCTTTTTCATCCTTAGTTTCATTTCCTACATCTCCCACCACCCCCTGGCCCTGCCACACACACAATAGAATCTACCTTCTGCCATCATCACACACCTGAAACTGCTTCAGTAAGTCAGGGATACTTAACCAACTAGCCCTAATATTAGATATAATTTATATGAACTAATTACCAGGCTCTGCACATATATTATCTGATTTCTCCTCAGAAAACTTCATAACATATTATGATATTTAACTTTTCAGATGAGGAAATGGAAGCACAGAAAGGCTATGAC
Source organism: Eptesicus fuscus (assembly GCF_027574615.1). NCBI lineage: Eukaryota > Metazoa > Chordata > Mammalia > Chiroptera > Vespertilionidae > Eptesicus > Eptesicus fuscus. Next base: position 45,158,958 of record NC_072475.1, read on the forward strand.
CCTGATTTGCTCAGGATCACATAGCAGTTAAGCAGCAGAGCTGGATGGGAATCAAGGTTGGGCTTACTGCCAAGCTGATATTCCTGCCACTCTATTACAAGGCCATCATTCAGCTCCCATGGATCCCTCTTTTACAGAGGCTCTCAGGAAGATTGGTTTGCCAAGCTAGCCAATCACCAAAAAAGAAGCCAAACATCTTTGTGGGGGGAAGAGGGTAAGACTTGAAGGCAAACATCTATTAGCCCATATCTTTAAGCCGGGGTTCTTTTCCCAGCCTTACAAAGAAATCAGCATTCTGGAGAAAGGGGCTGATGTGTAGATGATTAAAGAGTCCAGAGATGAAAGATAATTTTGAAAGGCATTGGGGGGTCAGAGGATCTTCAGCTAAAGGAAGTTAAGGCTCACCTTGTCTAAGGACCCTGAGCTATTTATTTAACACAATTTGTCCTAAGGCAAAGTGGAGATAATACACCTCAAAGGGTAGGATTTCAAAGGGTACAGAAGCATTGTCAGTTTGGGGAATAGCCTATAGCTGTTCAGGTGTTTGGCCAACAGGAGGTAATAAAATGCCCTGAGCTGTCTGGCAGCAGACAATCCTATTCAGGTTTGGGGAAAATGCCATTTAGCCCAGGGGTCCTCAAACTACATTTAGGTGTTTTTGCCACCTCTGCCTGTCCTGCTTAGCAGCCGATTTAGCAGTGTGCATAGGAATTTGTTCATAGTTGTTTTTTTTTAAACTATAATCCGGTCCTCCAACAGTCTGAGGGACAGTGAACTGGCCCCCTGTTTAAAAAGTTTGAGGACCCCTGAAGCTGTTCCAACAGGTAAACTACATATGTGGCTCAGCCATTGTTGAGCCGCCCAAGCTTCACCAACCTTTTAGTGAAGCTCCTGTAATTACATGCTGGAATTGGTTCCCAGCATCTTTAACCTACCTTTAGACCTCCTCTCCCTGAATAATCTAACTTGATCTAAAAGGTTACTCGGGCTTGGTTAATGAAAGACCCCTATAAAGTCCACCAAACCAGAAACAAGAAGGAAGGACAGGGTAAGCAGGCTTCATTCAAACCATCTCTCCTTAAGTTTATCCCTTGTCTCCTCCACCCTGGGGAAAATTATCCTTTCTACAACAGATCCAGTTGAGTGGAGAGAGGCTGGCTTGGACAGAGAACAGATAGGATGCCCATTTTTTATTTCCAGTCATGCCAGTGTCTTGATGTGAGACTCCCTGCACTCACTATGTCCCTGTGCATGTCCTCTACAGGAGTGCAAAGAAATTTTATTGAAAGGTATCTGCTCATGGTTGCATTGTTGTCACATGTAGTGACTTCATAAATAGCTTTGGGAAAGTCATTTGGGAAACGGAATAACAGGTGGTTGATTTTTTTTTCTCCTCCTTTATTGGATTGTACTCTGAGTTGCTATACAAAGTTGTACACTTTCCCAGAAATGTGCTCATACATGCCTCCCAAATACAAACAAGCAGGTCAACGACCCAGTGTTGTAATGTACCAGACTGAGATCTGCTTGGATAACGCAGGAGAACCATTTGTCCTTTTGTAATAGGGCAAATAGTGGAGGGCAGCAGGAAGCCAAGCAGAATGCTAAAGTGCTAAGGCAGAGAGAGGAGATACAGAAGATATAAGAGGCTGAAGAGGGTTCACATCAGTTTCCAAGATAGCTTCCAATTCTTGGTGAAACTCCCAGAGGGAGACTGATAAATCATGAAGTTAATTGCCATTCTTTTCCTTTGTTCCAGGCTGCTAACAAGTTTCGCCCAAGAGGACCAACAGCAAGAAATTGATTGCAATAATGAGGATTTATTTAAGGCTGTGGATGCAGCTCTGAAGAAATACAATGATGGAAGCAAAAGTGGCAACCAGTTTGTATTGTACCGCATAACTGAAGTCATCAAGATGGTGAGTGAGTTGTGTTTAACCTTGAGGTCATTTGGGATTTGTGCTATCACTTGAATCCAGGACACACACACACACACACACACACACACACCACAAAAACTGATAATTAAAGGTAGAGGCTTACAGCTCTTAGAAAAGACCAACCCCATTCTCTGGGCTGGGACTTAGACAGGGTATGACTAGTCCTCAAGCCTCCAAGGTTGGTCTCCTGGGTCATCAGAGGACAGGTATCCTAGGCTGAAATTAAAGAAAGGTAGATGGAGTCATTTGAAAGGGACTATGTAGAGTGGGAAAATCCAGGAACTCAGGCCACAGCAAGAGCATTTACTGGGTGACTGGCCTTAAAGTAAAATATAAAGACCTCCAGACCTTGAAGAGGAGGAAATGTTTAAGGGGGTATGTCTAACACATACTGTATAATTTCACACATAAATGCAATCTAAAAAAGTCAAACTTAACAGAAGCAGAAAGTAGAATGGTGGTTGCCAAGGACTGTGGGAAGGGAGAGATGGGGAGGTGTTTGTCAAGGGTACAAACTTTCAGTTATAAGATGAGCCTGGTCACTTAGCTTAATGGTTGAGCATCAACCTATGAACCAGGAGGTAGTGATTCAATTCTCGGCCAGGGCACATGCCCGGGTTGCAGGCTTGATCCCCAGTGTGGGATGTGCAGGAGGTAGCCAATCAGTGATTCTCTCTCATCATTGATGTTTCTATTTCTCTCTCCTTTTCCCTTCCTCTTTAAAATCAATAAAAATATATTTTTTAAAAATAAGATGAGTAGGTCTTGGGGGTCTAATGTACAGCATGGTGAATAGAATTAATAATACTGTATTTGCCGGAAGCCAATTCCAGCGTGTCAGCAGGGCTGAATCATCTAGTATAGCTAAACAGCATTTCCCCAGAACCTGAATAGGATTGCTTGCTGCCAGACACCTCAGAGCATCTTAAATCTGCATGATATTGCCTCTTGTTGGCCAAACACCTGAACAGCTGTAGTCTATTCCCCAAACTGACAATGCTTCTGTAAACCCTACACTTTGAACTATTTTATCTCCACCTTGCCTTAGGACAAGTTGTGTTAATAAATAGCACGGGTCCTTAGACAAGGGGTAGTCTTTAGTTCCTTTAGCTGAAGCTCCTCTGACCCCCAATGCCTTTCAAAATTATCTTTTGTCTTTGGACTCCTTCTTAATCTATGCATCAGCTCCTTTCTCCAGTTTGCTAAACCCTTTGTAAGCCTGGGACAAGAACCCTAGCAGTATTGTATACTTGAAATCTGCTAAAGGGCTAGATTTTAAGAGTTCTCACCACACACACAAAACAGGTAATTATGTGAGGTGACAATGTGTTAATTAACTTATTTGTGGAAATCATTTCACAATGTATGCATATAGCAATCATCTTCTTGTATATCTTAAACATATGAAATTTATTTATACCTCAATAAATATAACTCAATAAATTATACCTCAATAAAATTAGGATAAATGAGGGACAGTGGGGTATGTCAAAAGGAGTCAGAAAAGAAGTTAATACAGTTCTACTATATTAGATAAAATACCTACCATGAAGTCTTGATGGCTGGATGCATCAAGGGTAACAGCAATGCTCTAGTTGATTTTGAATATTTTTTATCACTGATGGATACACTCAGGTTGAAGATAAATCCTGACAGGATGTGTGATTCCAAGAAATACAACTGTATGCATCAAAACTATTAGGTTGGGGAGGGAGCAGAAAGGAGGGTTTAGTTGTGATTATTTTTTTGTTGTTTATATGAAAGCATTCAGAATGATGCAACTGAAAGGGAAAAAAAATCAAAATCAAACAACCTTTAGCTTTATTTCTCTTTAAAGTCAATCATCATCTCTTAATAAAGGAAACATTAAGCAAACCAGGCTCAGCGGATCACTCTTCTCTCCAAGGACACCCCAGGAAGAGTTTGCCTGGGTGGCTTTGAAAACAAGCAAATCAGATACAACACAAGAATACTTAAAGAATGTATATGGTATCATGTAGCTCTGTGGTGTTTCTTTCCATAGGACGAATGCATATTTGACACATTGCCTTATTGCATAACTGACCTATTTATTATCAGATATAGATGTCTTAATACCGTTGAAGGAGTGACACCACAGGACATTATAAATACGTGGTCCCATGGATGCTCTTTTTTGCACTGTCCATGACATCCCAAGCCCAATAACCTTACTCGTATACCATGCCTCTCTCCACCAACTTTTTCCAACTCCTTTAATTCATTGAAGTCTGTGTTTTCCACCTTTTGTTGTTCCAGTTCAAACAATTAACTAGGACAGTGGTCGGCAAACTCATTAGTCAACAGAGCCAAATATCAACAGTACAACGATTGAAATTTATTTTGAGAGTCAAATTTTTTTAACTTAAACTTCTTCTAACACAACTTCTTCAAAATAGACTTGCCCAAGCCGTGGTATTTTGTGGAAGAGCCACACTCAAGGGGCCAAAGAGCCATACCTGGCTTGCGAGCCGCAGTTTGCCGACCACGGAACTAGGGGGACTAAATAACTACCCTGATTTTCTTTTTTGTGGTCTTTATCCTGAACATTGGGGCCCAGTCCAGATAATGATCTTGGACACTGTAGAAAAAGCATCAAATAGGATCATATGACTTGCTGTCTAGCCTTAGTCAATAAAACTGTGGGACTTTTAAATAAAAGTCTCATGTAAACATCCTGCATCCAGCATTGTTGAGCTGTCATCAACGTTCTTGTGTCTGTTTTACTGTTACAATATTAGATAAATATGGAAGCAAAGCCATTACACAGAGTCACTTTTAAAATCTGAATTCTGGTTCTGTTTTTTAAAGAAATGTAGAAATTCTTAATTTGTATCTATTTATAGTTTCAGCTTTCTTCAGCTACCAGTGTATTATCCATCTTTAGCATAAAAAACCTGGCATAAGAGATTTTTGTTTGTTCACATATGATACTCTTAGACCCCTTCATATTTAGAAAATTAACATCTTTCTTTGGGGGAAATTCTTGGTTATTCTGCCATAACAGAATATGTATTAACTTGTAGATTCAGTGGTTGGATACCTGTTTAATCACATGCTGATATTCCAGAAGGATTTCTTGCACTGGTGAAAATAAAGATGGGACACAGGGGGAATATTTTTATTTGAGATGTACCCTGTTTAGAAACTAGAAGTCTTGTATCATACAAAAGAAAACAAATTATTATTAAAGGGGAAAAAAAGCAAAGTTAAAAAAAATAAGCTTTCAATAGTTTGTTAAATGAATTTCACCATGTCTCTGTGATAGTTTACTTTGGTGGAAGAAAAATCCATCCATTTGACATGATGAGATTAAAGAAAAAAGCCCAATGGGCTTTTTTTTTTTTTTTTTTTTTTTTCTTGAACGTAACATTGAGCCATTCTGTTTTACAAACTAGTATAGTCATGTGAGTCCTGGTGCCCTCAGCAATATTATTGGTGTTGTCATCATAGACTGACTGACATCTGTGGCAAATGTTCTGTTGTTGTGTGTGTGTGTTTTCTAAAATGTCCACAGAATCACTATCACCTACCACTTTATCAAAATCTGAGACCTGAAACGAACCTCGGAACTGTCGTGTTTGACTCCATCATCTCCTAGATGCAAATACTCTTCGGAGTGCAGGCTCTGAGAGAGCACTGCCCCTGGACTCAGCAGACCCGGGTCTGGGTTGGCCTTGCCTTTCCAAGGTGGGAGGCTGCCTAAGCTCTGCCCTCTCTCCTTGGGCCTCCTTTCTCTCACCTGCAAAGTGAGGGACGAGGCAACATCACCTCTCAGGTCTCTTGCTGCTCCAACATGCCAGGATTTTGCATCTAAAAGCTCATCTAACTCAGAACCTTTGAGCTTTAAAGTTTTATTTATTATTTTATGACATGTTAGGAAAAAAAATACAAATAAGAATATTAAAATTACTCACAACTAATCTCATCATCCAGAGATACCTGTTAACATTTTTTTTCAAAAAATGAAAAAGAAAGTACTCTTGTTTGTTGGTTTGCTTTCTAATTGTAAAAATAATATATATTTGTTTTCAAAAAAATTCTCAGACAATTTAGGAATGTTTGTTTACAGAAGAGAGTAAAAGATAACCATACATCCACCATTGAGACACAACATGTTAAGAGCTTTGCTACATAACTTTTCAGGCTTTCAAAATCTTATATGTACATGTAATTGGTTTCTATAAAAATAGGCTAATACATTGTATACTACTTTGTTACTTAAAAACACATGTTTATAAATATATTATGAACATTCTTCCAAGTATTTATAACTTTCAATATTTTTAGTAAATGTTTTGCTCTTGTTGAATTAAATCAATATCAAATATTCATAACTGCAATGGATCCCTCTCCAATGGTCTGCTGTTATCAATTGAATGAGCCTTATGTATCTTTGATTGCTTTTTTTCCAGGAAGGCCAAGACACATTTTATTCTGTCAAGTACGAAATGAAGGAGGGCGACTGTCCTGTTCAAAGTGGCAAAACCTGGCAGGACTGTGACTACAAAGAACCTGGACAAGCTGTAAGTGTGATGGTCTGGAGCCTCCAGTTTTCTCAATTGAAACTGCCAAATTATTCTATTAGTGCTGGGGGTGATGAGTACTGTTGAGCCTGTTTCTGAGGGGTGAACATAAACCCTCAAATGTGTAGAAAAGTGAAATGGTTGATGTCTAAGTTCTTGCATAGACAGAAAGGGCATGAGGGGCCAGCCATGAGATGTGGAGAAAGCCCTCCCATGAAGAGGGGACTCCTATGACCAACTGGGTGCTTTATTTGTGCAGACCTGAGTTGGAATTCTACTCTGCCTCTAATTAGCTGACCACTTTTAACCCATGGGCTCCCTTGAAAAGGGGAGGTAAAATTGACCTAAATTGGAAGAAGAATGGAGATACAAATGAAAAGATCTTGTTTTAATAACAAGATACCTTAACCAAGTGCCTAACATCTGTTTGCTACACCACAGCTGGTTGTTTGGCCTTGCCTGATGGGGCTAACAGCCAGTATCTGCCAGGAAGCAAACCACTCTTTCCACAATCCATGGACTCACCTCTTCAATGTGTCAAAATATTATTGGTGGAAATGGGGTGTCCACTGGTGGGAAGTGGGGGATCCCTTTCTCCATGGGATGATGGCGGTCCAGTCCTCAGGATATCTTGCGAAAAAGAATTTTCTAAGACTCACAAAGAAAGATGAGAGATCTTTATTTGTGTGGAATTTCATATCTGCATTTCTAAAGCGCCATTTCCCTTAAACCAGTCGTAAAAGAGGTACAGCTAGGGATTCAGAGAGCCAAAAGCCAAACCAATGTCCCAAGTTTCCATTCCATGGTGGAGCTGGGTCCGGTACAGCATCAGGCTAGTTCCCGACTATTACTCCATTGTATGTGTGTGTATGTGGGGTCGGGAGAGTATACGGCTGTGGTCCATGTGGGTGCATGCAGGGGAGTGTGTCCCCTGCAACAAGAGAGCCAGGAGCCCAGTGTACAAGAGAGGCAAGTGAGAGAAGTCCTTCGTTTAGGAGTTTAATAACTGAAATCTTCCCGTGCTTGCAGTGGCCACACCAACTATGTTCCCAGGTGTGACTGACAGACAAGTACCTTCCGTATGTCACCCAGACTTTACTGGGCATGTGTCTATTTGGCCTTCCCTTTGCTCCTTTTCAGTTAATAACTGGTTATTACAATGGTATCAGAAACTCCGCATCCTCTGTGCAGTTGAACCCTGAAGTTGAACTGTAAGAGGAGAGTCTGGCAGGCTAGTTTTAGGGCACTGTGTTCACCTTGGTGAAAAAGAAATATTTCCTGTGCTCCAAACATAGCATTATTTTAAACCTCACTATCTTCACTGCCACTCCTCCTGACATCTCATGAATATCAATGACTTGTAAATAATAATTATTAGGCTATAAAAACATTCATTCTTGTGTCTCAAAACTCCGTTAGAAAAGAATATTAAGTTTTAAATAAGAGAAAAGCCATACTTAGCAACAGCACTAGGTGCACTTCTCCATCTGAAAGATTAAGATAAATGGTCTCCTTTTTCTTTCTTTCTAGGCCACAGGAGAATGCATGGCATCCATCGGGAAGAAATGGAATATGGAATTCTCCGTGGTTACCCAGACCTGCCACATTACTCCAGGTAGCTGATATATAGGGTGGCACTGCCCTGGGAGGAAATGACCCTTTTCCTTGTGGAGCCAGGAGCATAACCTGGACAAAGCCCCTTCCCAGAGGGCAGTGGGTGGCTGCACAAGGCCATTTGCAGCCTTGGGGCAGAGGGAGGGAGGAGCGGGGGGGAGAGGGGATGGAGGGGCGGGTTGTGTTGGCAGAGTCCTGAGGTGGGGCCAGGCTCCTGCCAATCATCCCCTGGACTCTCCCTGGACAGCAGAGCTGGATTAGGTGTGTGCTAAGGTCCTGGGAAAGGACTAGAAAACAATGCCACATGCTTCCATTGTGGGGTGTCCTAGAGCCAGAAAAGCACAGGCTTTGAGGTCAGATCCAGCCTGCAGTCCTTCAAAAGCTCTTCACCTTTTTGGTTTCCCTTTTCCTTAAAAGGGGATCATAGTAATGCTCACTGCAGAGGGTTATTGTAGACTGAAAGTAAATGGCAGGCTTGAAGTTACAAGCATAAGAATGCATTGATGATCATCAGAATAAAAGTAATCATAGCTGACATTTATTGAGCACTTATTACTAGCCACAGTGCTAATCCTCTTACATTGTTGATTTATTTAATCCTCACAACAAGTCTATGGGGGCAAGTGCTAATATTCTCATTTTACAAATGAGGAAACCAAGGCCCACCACAGTTTAATATCTTGCCCAGTATCCCATAGCTCGCAATTAGCAGAGTGGTATAGTAGACCTTGTAAGAATGGAGCAACTTATGCAGAAATATAACCACTATTAGCTCCTTCCCTGTGTTGGCACAGTGGCTGGGTGCAGAAGAATGGGCACATCTAGGGAATGTCAATCACAAAAGCCAACCCAGAACTGGCCTTTTGCAAGATACGGTTTTAGTATAGGAGGCTCCAGAACAGCATCCTCAGCCACACTCATGAACATCAGTGGAGGAGCAATTGTTCTATCTTGGCCTTAGTCATCAATAAGGGACCCACGAACACTATATTTCTTGAATTTCAGCTCTTGCAAGAAGTGGCATTCAAAGAAAAATAGTCCAAAATAGAAAAGAAACCACAATTATTTTTTTTGATTTTTGGAGTAGCTTTTTATTATTCATTTTAAGCACTTTAGCTCATAAGCAAATTTTCACATGATCCAGAACACAGCACTTATATACTAGGAGAGGAAAAGCTCTTTGCCACAATTACTACTAGGTCCACAATCCCTTATCTGAAACCTTTTTGGCCAAATATGTTTCAGAATTAAAAACCTTTTTTAAATATTTTAAAAATCTCCCTAGAAATGTTGGAGCAGGATGAAAAATCATTCCTTCGCCTGGAAAAACTGAATTTGCATCTTTCACCCTCAAAACACTGCTCCATCTCTCCTCTTACCCCAGTCAGAGCTGCGTTTGCCGTCAGCAAACCAGCCTCTGGTCTCTACTCCCTTTCCCCTCCCTCTTCTGTGTTCATCAATCTTTTGTTCTCCCATCAGTTCTCCTTTCCCTTGTAAGTCCCCTCCAGTTTGTTAACTTTGTCCACTGCCCTGATGCCACATACCTTCTGCAAGGGGAGAGCAGTGAGGAAAGCTATGAATAGTCACCCAGCAAATCTTTTTTCTGACACACAAGCTTATGGAGTGAGTGCCAAGAAACAGCTGCAAGGGCAGTTGTGTTGACCTACTCGCAACTGAGGGACACTGTTGTAGAGCAGTGGCTCCTGCTTCTGTTTGGGTCCTACACATTCGGACAGTGAGAGCCCAAGGCAAAGGGGCCCAGGATGCCTTCATGACTTCCCCTCTACAGCGTGTGCCTCTACTGACCCGCGGGTTAGGGCTATCTGTTATAAACATTACTTGGTAACTTAATACAAGCTCGCTCCAGTTTTAATATTTTACCTTATTTTATTAAAATCCCATCAGTGGCACCCAATCATTACTGCTGACCACTCCTAATTCACTTCAGTGGGTCTATGCACACCCTGAAATTATATGGAGGACGTTGTGAGTAGCAGCATTTTCCTGGAGAGGGCGCCATAGGTCTCATCAGGTTCACCAAGGAGCCCATGACTCTTGGAATATAGTTCATAACCCTTGGCCTCCGCAGAGTGGCCTGGGCTCCACAGCAGAGGACTCTCTCTACCAATTGTCCAGACCTTAATTGCCAGTCACTGCCTCCCGCTTTAAGTCCAGGTAAAAAGTATACACCACATCTCACACGCTGCCCTGACTCATCCTGTTTTCTTGAGAGCCATTCCTCCCTTTGTTCCTTCTTCTCAGGCTCACACTTTATGTTGCCCAGTTGACCTTGACCGCTTTACACCCTTCTTAGCTCAGACCTCTTCTCCTCAGGAAAGTCTTTCTTGAGCTCACTCTGGGCTCCTGCCTTTTAAGCTCTTGTCGAATTATTTTGAAATATCCATCTGCAGTTCTGTCTCTCCCACTCAATTTGGCCCAACACCTTCACCACTGCTAGGGCTGACCAGAAGACCCTGAATGAGGGATGAACAGATTACTCAGACACACTTTGACTGTGAAAGAGAGGGCTAAAGGGCTCCTGGCTCTAGAAGCCAGAGCAGCCTGGATTGCCTGCCTTGTTAGCCTTTTATTGCAGTTTTTATCTTTAGATACAATCAGTAGGGTGAGTAATCTTGGGAGGACACATGTGTTTACATTGTCCTCTAGGCAAGGGCATCCAGGGATTAAGCATAAGGATTCCAGTAAACACCTGGGGTCGGTATGTAATCAGACTTGTTTGGAAAGGTCAAGGAATAATTAGGGGCGCCGCCTTCGACACTCCCCTATGTCTTCCCTAAGTCGGAATTCTGATAAACAGGGCAGGCATCCTTCCACACACTACCCTTTTATCAGAATGTCCTCCTTACAACATTCCAACCAAGTCTCCTGTGCTCCCCAACACACCACAGGGACCATTACTAACAAGTTAACGTAAACACACAGTCTACCTCAGCTCCTGACATATTACAGCAGGAACAAAATATGTACATGTTTGTTCAAATGAATTGATACAAAACATTATATCCTGAATGAGACTTCAAGGAGCTTTAATTAACACTGAAAAATAAATAATACTATATCTGTAGTGTTTTACTTTTTTATAAGAGGATAAATTAATGTATTATTTATATAATTTACAATGATTTTTAAATAAATTTAAAATAATTATGCACAATAGTATGCACATAAGATGTTCTAAGTCAATGGTAGGGTTTTTTTCCCTCTGAGAAAAAAGCAGTCTTGTGTTCTCTATTTCTAATACATACTAGAATTTACTAGAAAGTTTGTTTTCCAGGGTCTTGGAAATTATCTTACTTATTTAGGACAATGTATCTGAATGTGGGTTTTGCTCATTAACGTTGCCCTTTTGCCTACTCTTTCTTTGTCAAGCTGAGGGCCCTGTGGTGACCTCCCAGTATGAATGCTATGGCTGCATGCACTCCATATCGACTGCCCCCCCTGACTTGGACCCTGTTCTGAGACATGCTATTCAACATTTTAACAACCACACTGATCATTCCCACCTCTTTGCTCTTAAAGAAGTAAAAAGGGCACAGAGACAGGTTTGTGCTTTAGTTTTCATTTCTCACAGTATTGTTAAAATTAGTTGGATCTTTATGTTTAGGGTTTCATTGCCTAAAACAAACCATTGGTCAATAGAAAACCTATGATTCCATGACTGGTGGTGAGGGAGCTCTTTTATGTCCTCATCTGACTGGCATAGGAGGTAAAGAGCTTGCTCTTGAGTCAAAGTGATTCGGATACTGCAATATATAAAGGGCAAAATGTGGCTAATCAAATCCCTGGCTCTGAGGTTGGTTTTAATGAATGGATAGTCAGAAATACATGTTTTTCTGAGAGATGGTGAGATGAAAAGATCATTCTAGCCTTAAGGTTTTAAGAAAATTACATTATCACTTAGCTATCATGAGTCAAACGTGGCTCCAAAATATTAAATGGTACCCAAACAGTTGGCACAACTTTCTGAGCACTCGCTAAATCAGGGGTCCTCAAATTTTTTAAACAGGGGCCCAGTTCACTGTCCCTCAGACCGTTGGAGGGCCGGACTATAGTTTAAAAAAAACAAAACTCTGAGCAAATTCCTATGCATACTGCACATATTTTATTTTGAAGTAAAAAAACAAAACGGCAAAAACACCTGCATGTGGCCTGCGGGCCATTGTTTGAGGACGCCTGCTCTAAATTATAGTTTTCATATCATTAAAGGAAAGTAAATACTTGAAAATCTGGCCTTTTCAATGACCCAGTTCACTAAGTCTTTACAGACAGTTGACTGGGTCCCTTCTATTTCAGTGTCTAATTATGAGGGATCTACTTTAGTCAGTAACAGTCCCTGCTTTAAATAGACCATCCAACTTCCCTTCATGCAAGAGCTTGTTCTACTCAATTATGTTCATAGCCAGCTATTGGGGTGGGACTAGTTCAAGATAAAGTAGCACAAAACTTACTATCTGGGAACCTGAGAACTTATCAGTAAAGGCCATTCTAGCTCCAAAGTGGTTTTAACCATGTAGAAGAGTATTATTACTATTTCACAAAATTCAAAAGGACATTATTTTTCTATTCCCTGGCAGAGGAAATATTGCTAGTTTTTTCTTAAGAAAATACAGAAATTCCACCTATATATTGCTTTTTTTTTTTAGGTGTGTAGGAGTGTGTGTGTGTGTGTGTGTGTGTGTGTGTGTGTGTTGAGGAGAGTGAGAGTCATAAAGTGCTCAATATTTATTCAGCCAAGAGTTTTGCCTAGTAATAAGAGTTTATATTTTTGAGTGCTTGCAATATGCCAGGCAGTGTTCTAAGTTCCTCATAACATAGTGAATATAATGTTTAAACTGCCCTTTAACTATTCAATTCAACATTATTTCAGGTGGTGTCTGGATGGGACTATGAAGTTACTTACTTAATTCAGCAAACTAATTGTTCCAAGGAGAATTTTAAAGTCTTAACCCTAGACTGCAAGGTCCTTCCCAATGGTGTAAGTAGGCAAAAATCGAATAATAACGTTATTAGCATTTGGTGTCCAGTATTTACAGGTGTGGGAATACTCAGCTACATTGGAAGACTCAGTCACTAAGATTTTAGATGACATGCATGAATTCACAGCCACATTCTCCATGTCACTAGTGAAGCTGCCTTACCTACCTGGTCAAAAGATCTGTACATCTGGCAATAAGCATTTACAGATATAACCAGGGCCTGAGATAAAATGATGCTGTGTCATGTTTGTCTGTCCATGTCTTCACACTTTCCTGTCTCCCTTTCCTCCCCACCTGCTTAAGATCCTTCCCGGTGCTCCTGAGCTCTGCGCAGGACACTCCTCAACTTCAAACTTGCCTTTGCTTATTTTCTCCCCTCCCCGACCCTCCCCTTCCTTTATTTTTAATAACACATCCTGAGCCTCCACCACTTTATCAGAACCAAAATTGTGTTACAAGAGAGGATCACAAGAGAGGATCAAAAATTAGTGCATGTGCAGATGCCTAAGGCCCAATGACCATCCCAGGATTTTAGCAGAAAATTGCTTTAAACAAGGGATTGCTTCAAGCCCTTTAGTCTGTTATTCTACTTTTACAATTCCATTATGTGGGAAGAAAATGAGAAACCCAGACAGTAAGATGTTAATTTCAGCATTATTATTACCAGAAAAACATTGAAAATGTTTTCAACATTAAGGAATGTTTAAATAACTTCCAGTATATCCACACAGTAGAATATATGCAGCCATTAAAAGTATGTTTACAGATTTTTTAGTGACTTAGTAAAATGGTTATAATATGATAAGTTAAAAAATATATAAAATTATAAATACATATTTATTTAAATATATAAAGTAAATGTAAATATCAAAAGTGATGGAGGGGCCCTGTCTGGTTTGTTCAGTGGATAGAGCATCGGACTGTGGACCAAAAGGACCCAGGTTCAATTCTGGCCAAAGGCATGTTACTCGGTTACAAGCTCCTCCCAGGACCCTGCAGGCCCACGTTCAGGGTGCATGCAGGAGGCAACCAATTGATGTGTTTCTCTCACATCAATGTTTCTCTCTGTCTTTCCCTCCCCCTTCCACTCTCTCTAAAATCATTGGAAAAATATCTTCAGGTGAGGATTAACAACAACAAAAAAAGTGGTCAAGGGGAGCATTTGAGATCTTGCTCCCTGTCATATGTTGTTAGTTTGCCTCAAATAAACTCATAAAAAAATTTTAAGTAATGAAAAAAATATGCAAAACTATAAAACATTGTTAACTTTCAGTTCCACACATATCTATGTTTCACTCCTAATTTTATTGGGAAAGCCTCTAGAATTTTGTTATTTATAGTATTTGCTATGGATTCCAGGTAGGCATTCTTGTCATATTAAAGAAGCATCCTTGCATTCCTGCTTTTGAAGAAGTTTGTTTTATTTTTAAATAAGAAATTGGTATTATCAGACTCATAGATACAGAGAACAGACTGACAGCTGTCAGAGGGGAGACAAGTTGTGGGGTTAGGTGAGAAGGATGAAAGAATTAAGCAAAAAACAAAAAAACAAAAAAAAACAAACCCCAAAACTCACAGACACAGATTACCAGAGGGAAAGGAGGTGGGGGAAAGTAGAAGATAAATGGGGGATAAGTGATGACAGAAGGAGACTTGACTTTGGGTAGTAAACACTCAATACAATATACAAATGATGTATTATACAATTGTACACTTGAAACCTTTATAATTAACCAATGTCACCTCAACAATTTTTTTAATTTAAGAAAAAAAAGGAATTTGTGTTAGAATTTAGCCAATGCTTTAAATATGTATTGAAATATCATGTTATGTATTTCTAATTTAATCTTTCATGTTGTTTTTACAACTTTCCTAATAGTAACCTCTAGATTCATAAACTCTACTTGCTTAGAGTTAATTATTCTTTAAATATGCATTTGGCTTTTATTTTTAGTTTAAGAAGTCTACATCTTTATTTATAAGTGAAAGTGGTTTGACAGTTTTCTGTGTGTGGTTGTGTGTGCATTCTATTTTTTCAGGTTTTGGTATCCAGATTATAGTTTTCTAGAATGAATTGGGTATGTTACGTGCAGTTGAGTCAGCTCTGACTCCTGGTTACCCTATGAATGAGTGATGGCCACACTGTCTTGACTTCAACAGCTCTGTTGAGCACCTATATACTCCTTTCCCTGGCTTCTTTTATGGAGTCAGTCCATGTCATATTTGGTCTTCCTCTTTTCCTGCTTCCTTCCATTTTTTAGTTAGGTAGTTAGGCACTATTTTTTGACTTGGGTAGTGTGCCACTATTTTCTATATTCAGAAACAGTTTACATAGCAAGGAACTAAATGTTTCTTTAATTTTAAAAATTATATATCTATAAAACATCTATGTTGTTTGGAGGTGAGAAAAGGAATGGAAGTTGAGAGTAATGATAGCATTCTTTGTTCTTCAGTTACTGGTCCATTCAAATTTGTTCTTGTGTTTAAGTCAGCATTGGTTATTAATAGTTTTCCAGAATAGTATCTATTTCTTTGGGATTTAAAGTAACATACACTTGTTCATAATTATTCTCTTATATTTTTAACTTCTTTGTACCTTTGCTATGATGCCTTTTTTTTTTTTTTTTTTTTTTTGCATTTGATTTTTTTCCTTATCCCAAGAATGAGCATTTGGATTTACTTTTGGATTATTTTAATAATACTAGTGCTTTCTGTTTTCTAGTTCATCCATTTTGCTTTATTGTTTCCTCCTTTTTTGTTTTGCTTAAGGCTATTTAGTATTCTTTTTCTTTTTCTAACTTCTTGATGTAAACACTTCAGTTTGAGGTTGTTTTATTTGTTTCTTGCCTCTCTCTTTTTAAATTAAGAAAGCATATAAAGCCCAAACCGGTATGGCTCAGTGGATAAAGCGTCAGCCTGTGGACTCAATGGTCCCAGGTTCAATTCCAGTCAAGGGCATGTACCTTGGTTGCAGGCACATCCCCAGTATGGAGTGTGCAGGAGGCAGCTGATCGATGTTTCTCTCTCGTCAATGTTTCTAACTCTCTATCCCTCTCACTTCCTCTCTGTAAAAAAAAAAAAAAAAAAAAAAAATCAATAAAAGATATATTTGAAAAAAAATAAAAGAAAGCATATAAAGACATGAGTTTAATTCCAAATGCTGCTCTGTCAACATTATATAAAATTCTCAGTTTTCTTATTTTGTTTTTTATATTTTTCCTTACCCAAAGAAGACCCTGACTATTTAGGCGAATGTGTTTAGATTTCCAAGTAGTTAGTTTCTTATTTATTTGTTTAAATGTATTTTTAGGAATTTTTTTCTTTTGGTACTGAGGTCAAAGGACATGGTCTGTATTGTTTCAATTTGGAAATTTATTGAGCCTTTCTTGTAACCTAACGTAAAAGCAATTGAAAATATCTGTATCATACTTATAAAAATATCATTTAAGCCTATGGATCAAATAAAAATACCACCTAAATACATTTTTATTTTTTTATTCATTTTCTATTATTTTATTTACTTTTATCCATTTGGTCTATCTTAAATTTATAGTTGTATATAAAATTTCTCTACCACCATTATTTTAATTTCTTTCTACACATATATATCTAATTTCTGCTTTATGTATTTTAACTCCATGCTTCTAGAACAGTGGTTCTCAACCTTTCTAATGCCGCGACCCTTTAATACAGTTCCTCACATTGTAGTGACCCCCAACCATAAAATTATTTTCATTGCTACTTCATAGCTGTAATTTTGCTACTGTTATGAATCATAATGTAAATATCTGTGTTTTCTGATGGTCGTAGGTGACCCCTGTGAAAGGGTCGTTCAACCCCCAAAGGGGTCGTGACCCACAGGTTGAGAACCGCTATTCTAGAGTATCCTATATAATCCTATATAATAAAAGCCTAATATGCAAATCAATCGAATGGCTGAAAGACCGGTCGCTATGATGCACACTGATCACCAGGGGGCAGAGGCTCAACAAAGGAGTTGCCTCCAGCCCACAGGACCCAACTGTTAGCAGCTGGGGAGCAGCCCCACAGATGGGCCCTGATCACTGGCTAGGCCTGGGGACCCTACCCATGAACAAATTCTGTGCACCGGGCCTCTAGTATCTTTATAAAAATAAAATTATCTTCTTTACTACCATCATGAGTTTTTTGTTACCTTGAATTTTACTTTGTCCAATATTAATAATGCTCTAGATTATTTTTCTGTTTATTTTGCTTCATATAGTTTTGATCATCCATTATGTGTAATCTACCTTTATCTTTTTTATTACAAGATATTATTCTCCAAAATGTAATATATTAAATTTCTCTTTAACTTAATATGGAAGTCTTTGCCTCTCTCTTTTAAAAAATATTTTTATTGATTTTTAGAAAGAAAGGATGGGAGAGTGATAGAGAGATAGAAATATCAATGAGAGAAGATCGTCATCTATCAGCTGCCTCCTGCACACTCCACTCTGGGGATCCAGCCCACAACTCGGGCATGTGCCCTGATCAGGAATCTAAACGTGACCTCTTGGTTCCTGGGTTGATGCTCAACCACTGAGCCACACGAGATGGTCTGGAATTCTTTGTCTTTCTAAAAGAATTTTACCCATTCAAATATATTATTTTTTAATACATTTTTATTGATTTCAGAGAGGAAGGGAAAGGGTGAAAGAGATAGAAACATCAATGAGTGAGAGAACCATTGATCAGCTGCCTCCTGCACACCATACACTAGGGATCAAGCCTGCAACCTGGGCATAGGCCCTGACCAGAAATCGAACCATGACCTCCTGGTTCATAGGTTGACACTCAACCACTGAGCCATGCTGGCTGGCTCATATGGTTATTATTTCTATACTAGGTATTCTTGTCATCTTATTTCATGTGTTTGTGTAAATACATTTATTGTTGTTGATGTTAATACCTAATTGTTTTTTATTCTCTCTTTTGCAATGGGATTAGGTTTTGTTTTGTTTTGTTTTCTATGTAAAGTCAAACATCCTATATTTAATGTTACCAGTTGTTTACTTTAAAAGTTCTTAAAAACATTTTTAACTTATTTACTTTTGAAAAACTAGGATACCGGTGAATGTACAGATCTTGCATACATGGATCCTCAGCTAAGAATTGCCTCCTTCTCACAGAAGTGTGAGATTTTACCAGGTATGCGATAATACATGTTTGTGCTCTAGTAGTACACGTTGATCCCAGACAACTGGTGAGGTCTTTTTATAGGAATTGTGCTTTAGGACCCATGATATAATCAACAACCCTTACAGCTGTACCCCATTTCTGCACAGCTGTGCTGTAGCTGATGCAGTTGGGACTGCTCTGCCAGTGGCCAGAGGGAATATGGTGACAGAAGGAAATATTGATGTTCTTTGGGCAAAGCTGACCTCCAGATGCAATGGCAGCTGGTCTTTCTTGTGTATCAGATGTCACTACATCAGGTGTTATAAATTGGGGAAGCTGAATCTCCTATTTAATCACTCAGAATAAAATCCTTTCAATTAAATACTTCTTTTATCCTGCATGTTATAATGGGGCGGGGGGGGGAGGGGAGTGAGATAGTGCAAGTTTATGGTCAAGCCAGTGTTTCTTATACCAAGAGTTGGCTTTTCTCATACTTGGAAGATGTTTGCATACATTCCACAGTGAGAAGCATCATTGAAGCTCCCTGCTCACCAGAATCAGAGGACTTAAAATTTTCCCACTAGAAAATCATTCCTTTAAATTAAGCGTTGCTTTTTACACTTTGTTTCAAAAATGCAAAAACGTAGGAACAGTGCAGCACATTGATATTGAAGGTGTAACTAATACCTTCTGATGGAAGGTTTCACTAAATACCCTTGACTATGAGGAGAGGAAAAGAGGACAGGCAGTAAGGTGAAGGTCATACAGACAACTTCTACCCACTCACTAATGGCCTTTTGGCTGCACATGGCCCTCTATAAATGAGTGCTGGACAATGTGCAGGAGAGGTACTAGGCTAGACTGTTCCTTCAGTGCACACACTGACTTAAAACCTGATTCTTCTTTCAGAGGAAGATTTTCTATCACCACGTAACTTACCTTGCCGTGGCTGCCCCTCAGAGATACCTGTTGACAGCCCCAATCTGAAGGAGGCTCTGACTCATTCCATTACAAAGCTTAATGCAGAGAATAATGCAACTTTCTATTTCAAGATCGACGTTGTGCACAGAGCAACATCACAGGTCTGTAAATTAAGCTACAAAAATTATGATATTATAGTCTATGTGCAAACTTCTTCCTAATATTGTATCTGATCTTGGGTTGGGAAATATTATACCTGGTAAAAGGAAATAAATGTCAAGTCTCAACCTCACTCCATGCTTGCTATGTGATCTTGGACAAGTCATTTAGAACTTTCCATTTTCTGTCTGTAAAGGACTGGGTTGAGACTCAAATAAGATAATATATCTCAAGCCTTGGCCGGGTAGCTCAGTTGGTTAGACCAGTGATGGCGAACCTATGACACGCATGTCAGCACTGACACGCATAGCCATTTCTGATGACACGCGGCCGCTGAGGTGGCCGCATGCCAAGGATGAAACATTTGCTGCTCCTGAGGATGAAACATTTGCGAAATAATGTTTTTTCCTCAAAGTGACACACTACCCGAGTTATGCTCAGTTTTTTGGCGAAGTTTGACACACCAAGCTCAAAAGATTGCCCATAACTGGGTTAGCGCATTGTCCCGATATGCCAAGGTTGCAGGTTTGATCCCCGGTCAGGGCACATACAAGAAGCACCCAGTGAATGCATAAATAAGTGGAACACAAAAAGAGAAATAATATATATCAGTACATTATCTTCTCGAACTTTAAAGTGTTATGTAAATTCTACCAACCATTATATAATTAATAAAATGTAGGGCAAGGAAAAGCTACTCTTATTCTCTGCCTTTCTAGAGTCGTTTCTTGTTGTCGCATCACTTAGTGCCTTGGGATCAGCCACATGTCAGCCTATCATCACCCAGACTCTCTTCACACTCTCACCTCCATGTCACTTCCCCCCTGCCTAAGTGTCCTTCCAGCCCACAAATGTGCCCTCGAGGGCTTCATCTTTCCTCCCATGCCCTGTCAATAGATAAGGAGTGACCTAGTCTGGGGGTCAGGAGACCCAGTTCTACCATTTTCCCAGCCCTCATGTCCTGGGTAACCCCCAGCTGTCATTCAGACTCACTCAGTCTTTGTGGCCCCATCTGTAAAATGAGTGGCTGGGTGAGAGGAGCCCAAATTTCTTCCAAGTCTAACAGCATTTGAGTAATCTATTCGTGGACAGATTGCTATTATAAACCTCAAAACTGGCCTACCTAAAAGTAAACAAAATAGAACCAACGAAAGTAATCAAAATAGAACCGAACTGTTTCAGCAAACCAACATAATCTGATTGGGGGGAGGGGCGGACTTCACTTATAACAATTCATACTTTTGGCTCAGTAATTGAATTTCTAGAAAATTAAAATTGAGTCTTTAGAGACAATGATACTCATTGCAGCTTTAACTATAGAAGACAACATGGTAAACTGTCAAAATGATCAATAATATAGAAATGATCAAATAATATCCGGCATATCCTTAAAATAGAGTATCAAGGACCAATTTTAAAGCATTCTTGTGAGGAGTTCTTGATGTGGGAAATGCCTTGTGTTAAAATATGCAGTGGGAAAATAAGAGGCCATAAAATTGACTATATATTCTGTTGTCAGGTGTGTTATAAAAAGTACAGAAAACAATACTGAAAGTAAACAAATGCCTCCAACTATTCACAGTGGTGGCTTTAGGTGATGGCACAATGGGCTGTTTATTTTCATCTTCTAAATCTTGTATTAGTTTCACTACTCAAGGAAAACCCAACCAAATGGTATTAAAATAAGTCAAAACTGACACTTTGCTCTCTCTTCTACTCAGTCACTTATTCCTGCTCCTGACACCATAATCTTTCTCCCCCATTTCATGGGCACATGACCCATGTTACTGGTGTACTCACATGGTACACCAATCCATGCTATTCTTTTTTAATTTAAATTCTTTATTTTCTAAAGTATTACATTTGTCTCCTTTTCCTCCCATTAACCTCTCCCCGGCTGTTCCCACCCCCAGCACATGCCCTCACCCCCCTACTGTCTATGTCCATTGGTTATGCTTATATGCAAGCATACAAGTCCTATGATTGATCTCTTACCCTCTAATCCCCTGCCTTCCTTCTGAGGTTAGACGGTCTGTTCAATGCTTCTGTGTCTCTGGATCTATTTTTGTTCATCAGTTTATGTTGTTCATTATATTCCACAAATGAGTGAGATCATGTGATACTTATCTTTCTCTGACTGGCTTATTTGGCTTAGCATAAGATTCTCCAGGTCCATCCATGCTGTTGCAAATGGTAAGAATTCCTTCTTTTTTACAGCAGCATAGTATTCCATTGTGTAGATATACCACAGTTTTTTAATCCACTCATCTTCTCATTGGCACTTAGGCCAGTGATGGCGAACCTATGACAAGTGTGTCCGCACTGACACGCGTAGTCATTTTTGATGACACGCGGCCGCTGAGGCGGCCGCATGCTGAGGATAAAACATTTGCTGCTCCTGAGGATGAAACATTTGCAAAATAATGTTTTTTCATCAAAGTGACACACTACCCGAGTTATGCTCAGTTTTTTGGCGAAGTTTGACACACCAAGCTCAAAAGGTTGCCCATCACTGACTTAGGCTGTTTCTAAATCTTCGTTTTTATAAATTGTTCTGCTATGAACATAGGGGTGTATGTATCCTTTTTTTAATTTATTTTTTATTTTTTAAAGTATTACATATGTCTCCTTTTCCCTCCATTGATCTCTTCCCAGCCGTTCCCATCCCCCAGCACATGTCCTCACCCCGCTAGTGTCTGTGACCATGGGTTATGTTTATAAGCATGCATACAAGTCCTTTGGTTGCTCTTACCCATCCACACCCCCCAATACTATTCTTGTATTTGTCAGCTTTTCTTCTCACTTCATATTTCTGCTTTCTTGTGAAACTCCCTTATTGTTGATGCAGGAATACCCTCTACTCCACCATATATTTCATATCAGAGGTTTGCTGTCAGGAGAGAACCATTCATTTATATATGACTAGCTAGTCTTCAGAGTACTTGCAGTTTTCTGTAAATTAACGAATCAACATCCTAGCATTGTGTGTATTTGTGTATGCCAAGGATGCCAGGGGAACCACAGGTAATGCTGTTAGTTGAAGAGAACTGATATTCCTTCACTTGCCAAGTCAATTTGAAATATGGTGAGAATCTCAGACTTACTTACAAAAGATGAATCTTTACTGGATTTTACATTTAAAGAGAACAATTTGGCCGAAACGGGTTTGGCTCAGTGGATAGAGCATCAGCCTGCGGACTGAAAGGTCCCAGGTTCGATTCCGGTCAAGGGCATGTACCTTGGTTGTGGGCACATCCCCAGTAGGGGTTATGCAAGAGGCAGCTGATCGATGTTTCTCTATCATCGATGTTTCTAACTCTCTATCCCTCTCTCTTCCTCTCTGTGAAAAATCAATAACATATATATATTTAAAAAAAACCCACAAAAAATAAAAAATAAAAAAAATAAAGAGAACAATTTGGCTGTTCTGACATGATTATTCAAGGAGGCCTTGCTGGAAGCAGCCGAGTTACTGGAAATCCATTTACCATTTGATGAATTTGCCAAATGACTGATTTTTGCCAAAGATTTATTTTACAAATTAGGTCTTGCCTTGGCTTTGCATATTTAGTCCTATTTGGATGTATGTCCATTTCCAGCTGGTTTCAGATGCCAAATATTTCTTAAATTCTCTGTTTGCACATGTGAATGATGTGATTTCTGTCATAGGCCATTTCTTTTGCCCTGCCTCTGCCACCGCTGTCCCCACTGTTGTCCATGTTCCTCCCTGTCTTTGCTCAGATGAATATACTTTAAGGATCTGTATGTGCACATTCAGGAATTTTTCCTTTAACAAAGTACTAGAAATGTCAAGGCGTATGTATATGTCTAAGACTTCTGATGCCAATTGGCCAATTGCCAAACTATTTGCAATTATGCGAATTTACATTCATACTACCTGACTATAGGACCTTGATCATCTTGCTTTGAGTTCTATTCCTACCAACAGTGACTGAGGCTGCATGCTTCCCACACGTGGCCAATACCAGGAATCACCACTGTTTTTTATCTTTGCCAACATATGGAAGATTAAAGATGCTGTTGTATTGTTGTTGTTGTTGTTGTTGTTTTTAATCTTTTGTTATTAATGAAGGTAGTAGTTTGTTTCTGGCTTAATGAGCATTTTTACTTCTTTTCTGAAATACTTGTTCATGTCTTTTGTTCATTTTTTTCATGTTGGGCTTTACATGTGTAAGAATATTAATCTTATACCATATTTTCCCTAGCTTTTATTTTTTTTACTTTGTTTGCTGTGATTTTTTGAGAATCAGTTGTCCTTTCCGTCTGAACAAATTTAGACATTTTTTTTTCCATTTAGGTTTTCTTCCTCTGCTTTTCACCTAAGAAAGGCCTTCTTCATCCTGAGACCTCATGGATACATATTTATATCTTTTGAGTTTATTTCTTTAATTTAAATTGTTAATACATTTGGAATTTATTTTGCTATGTAGTTGTCTCTACTTTAAAAACAATGGTTGAGCAGGATGGGTTTGAGCAGGGAAGACTTTTGATAAAAATGACACCTGATAATAATGGCAATATAGATGTGATCTTGAAGCCCTCATATGGGAGATTTACATCTATTTAATTCCTTCTTTTTGACCCTGAATAGAGTAGAGCTATCAGTTGTAGTTTGTGTCACATATTATCAAGTTTCTTAGACAACTTTACTGTGATCAACTTTATTGTTACAGAATATTGAATTAAGATATATTCTGAAATGAGCAAGAAAACTTACGATCACCAAAATATAGACGCTAAAACCCTTTTAGAACCTTCTTCCCCATTTATACCTATACCTGGAGTCTTAAAAGTATCAATTTTTTTAAAAAAATTTAACCATGTTTACCCAGCAGAACAATGCCAGGAAAAGTAGAGGGATAGGCCCTGACCAGTTTGGCTCCGTAGATGAAGTGTCAGCCCGCGGACTGAAGGGTCCCGGGTTCTATTCCAGTCAAGGGCATGTACCTTGGTTTCGGGCAAATACCCAGTGGGGTATGTGCAGGAGGCAACTGATCAATGTTTCTTTCTCACTGATGTTTCTAACTCTCTATCCCTCTCCCTTCCTCTCTGTAAAAAAAATCAGTAAAATATATATATTTTTAAAAAGTAGAGGGGGAGCTTAGTTCTTCCTATGACTCTGTTCTCCTGCTCTCTTCCTCCCGCCACACATTTTCCATGCTTTTATAAAACACAGGGATAGGGAAGACTGTTGAGGTTTGCTTTTTAAACGAGATTCTACTATCACCCTGTAACTTCATTTATTTTATTTCTTAATAGGCTTTTATTGATTTTAGAGAGAGAAGAAGGGAGAAAGAAAGAGAACCACCAATCCGCTGTCTCATGCATGACCCCCCACCTGGGGATTAAACCCACAACTCGGGCATGTGCCTGTCTGAGAATCAAACTCAGGACCCTTTGGTGCATGGGATGACATTCAACAAATTGAGCCACACCAACCAGGGCTGTAACTTCATTTTTAAAAATAATAGTCATCTCTCCAGGTCAACTGATATATTCATGTATTCTTTTACACACACACACATACATACACACACACACACACACACACACACATTTAGATCCTAGAATTGAGTACTGAATAACTTGAAAAAAAATAAGTACTGAATAACTTGGATTAGAAATTTGTCCATATCAACTAACTTTTTAACATACAATTTAAAGTCATTTTTATCAAGTATATTTTTAAGTGTAAGAGATGTAAGATATGGCATTTTGAAATGACATTTAAAAAGCCATATGTGCAATTTTTTTGAAGTTGGTGCATTTTAAAAAGCATGAGTTTAATTTTTAAAATAAATAGCGTGTGCCTGTTTTATATAAAAATAAATAAATAAATTGTGCCATAAAATATTAATTGTGGACACAGCATTGTATAAAGATTAAAACTGGTGCCAGAGTACTGGCCTGTGTGACTCAGTTGGTTAAACATTATCCTGAGCACCGAAAGGTTGTGTATTCAATCCCCAGTAAGGGCACATGCCCAGGTTGTAGGCTTGATCCAAAGTAAGGGGTGTGCAGAAGGCAGCCGATCGATTTTTCTCTCTCTCCCTCTTCCTTCCTCTCCCTCTACAAATCCATTTTAAAAAACTTTGGTAGAGATTAAAAAGGTTTTTTAATATAAAATAATTAAGAGAGGCAAATTAAAAAATCCAAAGAATTTTCTTAGTCACAGAATTTAACCCACAATTTCTGTAGTGACACTAACTCGGTATATCTCTGATTCAAGACTTGGCATGACAATAAGGCATACTTAAAGAAAATATTTAAGTTTTTCTTCCTACTCTTCTTAGATTCTATTACAACTTGAGTGCTTGAATGTTGTGGAATAATAAAACTCAGAAAAGTTTAAAAATAAAAATTGTAGCCTTGTTTCCTTTTATAGAAAAGGAAACAAGACCAACCAACAGCCAAATATTTTACACATGCATACAAACTAAAAGTTTATCTGTCAAACATTTGTACTTTTATATGAATACCTTTCATTTGAGCAGTGAGTTAAAATTTTAATATTCTCCCCTAAGATACCCTAGGGTAAAAACATATCATTTATTATATAATATTAATTAAGGTTCTACCTTGTACTAATTAATTTTCCAGGTTGTGGCTGGAGCAAGATATTTTATTGAGTTCACAGCCAAGGAAACCACATGTTCCAAGGAAAGTAATAAAGAGTTGACCGAAAGTTGCGAGACCAATAAACTTGGAGTGAGTACTCATGCAACTCTACTTATTCCCTAGAAATCTACTTGATATTTTATACTTGTTTAAGTATTTCATGAATAACACTGTTCTCTCTTTTGGCTTTTGTTTTCATGGATAGGAAATGTTAAGATGCACTGCTGATGTAATTGTGGTTTCCTGGGAGAATAGAATTGACTCCACTGTCAAATGTCAATCACCAGGAAAGGTATGATTGTAATTAGTGAGCTTGGGTAAATTTTGCTCATTCTGCAAAGTCCTATTTGGGGTTTAAAAATGAACCACTATTTAAATGAATTGGGGGACTATCTTTTTAGAATGGAGAGAACTCTCACATTTCTGTGCTGACCTCTCTTTTTTATGTCTAGAAAGGAAAACAACAGTCAGTCCCCTTAATCATTTCTCACCCATTGTCAGTGTCCCATCCTTCAGGAGCTTCTCTCTCTTTTTTTTTTCATTCATTTTTACTTATTTATTTTTTTATTGTTTAAAGTAGTACATATATCTCCTTATCATTTTCCCCATTGACCTTCCCCCAGACTCCCCTAACCCCTATCACATGCCCTCATCCCACCCGCCCAGTGTCTTGTGTCCATTGGTTGTGCTTATATGCATGCATACAAGTCCTTGGTTGATTTCTTCCCCCCCTCCCCAAAACTCCACAGCCTTCCCACTGTAGTTTGACAGTCTGTTCGGTGCTTTACTGCCACTGTAGCTATCTTTTTGTTCATCAGGTTATAATGTTCTTTATTTTCCATAAATGAGTGAGATCATGTGGTATTTTTCTTTCATTGCCTGGCTTATTTCACTTAACATAATGTTCTCCACGTCCATCCATGCTGCTGCAAATGGTAAGAATTCCTTCTTTTTTATAGCAGCATAGTATTCCATTGTGTAGATGTACCATAGTTTTTTAATCCACTCATCCGCTGATGGGCATTTAGGCTGTTTCCAAATCTTAGCTATGGTGACTTGTGCTGCTGTGAACATAGGGGTGCATATATCCTTTCTGATTCGTGTTTCTATTTTCTTCAGGTATATTCCTAGAAGTGGGATTACTGGGTCAAATGGGAGTTCCATTTTTAGTTTTTTGAGGAAACTCCATACTGTTCTCCACAGTGGCTGCACCAGTCTGCATTCCCACCAGCAGTGCACGAGGGTTCCTTTTTCTCCCCATCCTCGCCAACACTTGTCGTTTGTTGATTTGTTGATGATAGCCATCCTGACAGGTGTGAGATGGTACTGCATTGTCGTTTTGGTTTACATCTCTCAGATAATGAGTGACTTTGAGCATGTTTTCATATGTCTCTTGGCCTTCCTTCTGTCTTCTTTCGAAAAGATTCTATTTGAGTCCACTGCCCATTTTTTTATTGGATCATTTATCTTCCTTTTATTAAGTTGTATAAGTTCCCTGTAGATGCTGGGGATTAAACCTTCATCAGTGATAACATTTGCAAATTTGTTCTCCCATACAGTGGGCTTTCTCATTGTTTTGTTGATGGTTTCCTTTCCTGTACAAAAGCTTTTTATTTTTATGTAGTCCCATTTGTTTATTTTCTCTTTAGTTTCCATTGCCTTAGGAGTGGTATTGGTGAAGAAATTGCTTCGGCATATGTCCGAGATTTCTCTGCCTGTGGATTCCTCTAGTATTTTTATGGTTTCCCATCTTATGTTTAAGTCCTTTATTCATTTTTAGTTTATTTTTGTGTATGGTGTAAGTTGGTGGTCTAGTTTCATTTTATTTTATTTTTATTTTTTTGCATGTATCTGTCCAACTTTCCCAACAGCATTTATTGAAGAGACTGTCCTGACTCCATTGTATGTTCATGCCTCCTTTGTCAAATATTAATTGCACATAGTGGATTGGGTAGATTTGTGGGTTCTCTATTCTATTCCATTGATCTATAAGTCTGTTCTTGTGCCAGTACCAGGCTGTTTTGAGAACAGTGGCTTTGTAATATAGCTTGAAATATGGTATTGAGAACCCACCTACTTTGTTCTTCTTTCTCATGATTGCTGTGGCTATTCGGGGTCTTTCTTTATTCCAGATAAATTTTTGGAGAGTTCTTTCTAGGTCTGTGAAATATGCTGTTAGTATTTTAATGGGGAGTGCATTGAATCTACAGATTGATTTGGGTAATATGGACATTTTAATGATGTTGATTCTACCAATCCATGAACATGGTATGTTCTTCTATCTGTTTACGTCTTCCTCTATCTCTTTTTTCAGTGTATTGTAGTTTTCCGCTTATAGGTCTTTTACCTCCTTAGTTAAGTTTATTCCTAGGTATCTTAATTTTTTTGGTGTGTGGTAAATGGGATTGTTTTCTTAGTCTCTCTTTCTGTAAGTTCACTATTGGTGTATAGAAATGCCATAAATTTTTTGGCATTGATTTTGTATCCTGCTACATTGCTGAATTCATTTATTAAGTCTAATAGTTTTTTGATGGAGTCTTTCAGGTTTTCATGTCATCTGCAAATAAGGACAGCTTTACTTCTTTTCCAGTTTGGAGCCATTTATTTCTTCTTGTCTAATTGCAATGGCTAATACTTCCAGTACTATGTTGAACAGGAGTGGTGAGAGTGGGCATCCGTGTCTTGTTTCTGTTCTTAGGGGAAATGGTTTTAGTTTTTGCCCATTGAGTATGATGTTTGCTGTGGGTTTATCATATATCGCTTTTATTATGTTGAGGTATGAGCCTTCTATTGCCACCTTGCTGAGAGTTTTTATCAAGAAAGGGTGTTGTATTTTGTCAAATGCTTTTTCTGTATCAATTGATATGACTATGTGAGTTTTATCTCTCACTTTGTTTATGTGATGTGTCACATTTATTGATTTGTGGATATTGTACCATCCTTGCATTCCTGGGATAAATCCTACTTGGTCATGGTATATGATCTTTCTGATGTACTGCTGGAGACGATTTGCTAGAATTTTGTTGAGGATTTTGGCATCTATGTTCATGAGGGATATTGGCCTATAATTCTCTTTCATTGTGTTATCTTTATCTGGTTTTGGTATTATGGTGATGCTGGCTTCATAGAAGGAGCTTGGAAGTGTTCCTTCCTTTTGAATTTTTTGGAATAGTCTGAGAAGGATAGGTTTTAGTTCTTTCTAGAATGTTTGGTAAAACTCTCCTGTGAAGCCGTCTGGCCCTGGGCGTTTGTTTGTCGGAAGCATTTTGATGATTGTTCCAATATCTTCCATAGTTACTGGCCTATTGAGCTGTTTAGATTCTTCCTGATTGAGTTTTGGAAGGTTATATTTTTCTAGGAATATGTCCATTTCCTCCAGGTTGTCCAGTTTGTTGGAATAGAGTTGTTCATAGTATTTTTTGACAATCCTTTGTATTTCATCAGGGTCTGTTGTTATTTCACCTCTTTCATTTCTGATTTTGTTTATTTGGGTCCTCTCTCTTTGCTTCTTGGTGAGCCTGGCTAGAGGTTCATCACTCTTATTTATCCTTTCATAGAACCAGCTCTTGGTTTTGTTGATCTTTTGTATTGTTTCTTTGGTCTCTGGGTCGTTTATTTCTGCTCTGATCTTTATGATTTCCTTCCTTCTGCTTACACTGGGCTTTTCTTGCTGTTCTCCTTCTAACTCTTTGAGTTGTAGGGTTAGGTAATTTATTACCATTGTTTCTTGTTTTTTGCAGTAGGCTTGTAGAGCTATGAACTTCCCTCTCAAGACTGCTTTTGCTGTGTCCCATAGATTTTGGATTGTTGTAAAAATGGGTTGCTTTTTATAGATCTCTTCTGTTAGCAGCTCACACCCCTTCCACATTCATGGATCACGCCAGCCCCAACAGCCACGGACTTTTCTAGGCACAGATTTCCCCAGACGGTCCTCCAGCTCCTGCAGCACGCGCATTTCTCTCTCCCGCTGGGACCAGAGACCTCACCTTATCCCCAGCCAAATCTGACCTTTCAGTGGTGGAGTGAAGAGCTCCTTTGAATCTGAATGTTTGTGCCAATTGGGAACAGGTGTTCTGGGGATCCAAGCTGTTT
The DNA here is from genome assembly GCF_027574615.1 of Eptesicus fuscus. Classification (NCBI taxonomy): domain Eukaryota; kingdom Metazoa; phylum Chordata; class Mammalia; order Chiroptera; family Vespertilionidae; genus Eptesicus; species Eptesicus fuscus. The sequence goes on from NC_072475.1 coordinate 45,189,003, forward strand.
GGTGGTTGCTGCAGTTGTGGATTTTCAGGCTTCTGATAAGATCCACTTTCCTTTCAAGATGGCGTGGTTTCCCCCTCCGAGCCTATAGCTCCAGGAGGGGACCCAGTCATAGTGGGTGCTGACTGGTCAGTGGTACCCTGTCCAGCAGTCCCCCACCTTCTCCTGGAGTTTAGCTGTCCCTTAGCTTGCCAACAAACACTCCCTGTGCAACCCTCAGCTGCTCCTTCTTCCTGCTCTGGGACAAGGCTCGGAACACATCTGTCTATTCTGTAGCCATTTTCTCCTCCCCTGTTATTCCTATTTTAGAGATAAGAAAAGTGAAGCTAGTGGTGCGTGGATACAAGTGTAGGTCAAATCAGAGTCATCCGTGTTCACATGATGCTAATAACTAGGGTCTGGCTTATTTGACTCCAAAGACTGTACTCTCTGCACCACTGAACACTGCCACCAGCATCCTGTTCTCACCAGTAGTGAAATGTAGGTAGGAATCATCCACATCTTCAATGAGAGTTGCCTCTTGTCTTTTTTTTTTTCTGATTTAGTTTTTTCCCTGTATATGCATATATGTAGTGTAACACAGACATTATACAAAGGCTGCATTTCAAGCTTATGAATATGTCCTAATGTGTTTCAGCCCAACAAAGTAATTGTGGGCATATGCTGCATACATATTCAGTCCATAAAGCCATTTCGGGTCTTTTGATATAAAAACTGTAATTGTGCTAATAGAAATAATAGCAATTAATAAATAATGTGCCATGGTATTATGTAGTTCAACCTCCCAATTTTCCAGATGAAGAAAAACCTCTGCAGTTTAGAGGACTATTATTAAGAAATATCCACGCATTATAAAATCAATCAAAAGAAGAAAAGTTATTCATTCTCATTCTTTCTGAAGTATTAACATAGCATTTAAAACCTGGCTAAAGACTTACTCTGTTTTGAACCAAGGTCTCAGTCCCTTCTTCCTTCATTGATAATGTGGCTTCCACAGTAATGAATTCATCTTTCCTGATTAGATCACATTGTGGAAAAGACCTCCAGGTTTTTTACCGTTCCGATCAGTATAAGTGGCGGTAACAAAAGAAGGAACAACTGTAAGTCCACCACACAGTTTCATGGCACCTGTACAAGATGAAGAGCAGGATTCAGAAAAAGAACAAGGACCCACTCATGATCATGGCTGGGGCCATGAAAAGCAAATAAAACACGGCCTTGGCCATGGCCATAAACATGAGCATGACCAAGGCCTTGGGCACCAAAAGGGACATGGCCTTGGTTATGGACATCAATGGGAACATGGCCAAGGCCGTAGACATAAACATGAGAATGATCATGCCATGAAAAACATAAAAATAAAGAAAAACAGAATGGAAATCACAATGTTTGGAGAACAAGTTCTTCTGAAGATAGTACTACATCTGCATAGATACCAGAGAAGACAAAGAACCAACATCCCTCCCCTCCCTAGCCCAGTCAGGTGTAGCAGTTGCCTTTCCTGAATTTTGGGACTTAGATCTCATTGCAGCTATCATGATTAATGTACCACCAATTCCCACAGAGAATGATGATTCTTGGATCCCTGAAATCCAGATAGAGCCAAATAGCCTTTCATTTAACCTGATATCTGATTTCCCAGAAACAACTTCCCCCAAGTGTCCTGGTCACCCCTAGAAGCCAGTTAATGGAATGAATCCAACTGTGGAAACAAAAGAATTTCATGATTTCAATCTCTCTGATGTTATTTTTTAATGTATGCAGTCATGGGTGTTTCTTTAATACTTCCTCATCCCCTCTCACCATTATCCACAAACCCTGGCATAATGCACCAAAAACCGTGAAGCTTCAAAACAGCCTAGAGAGAAATGGTGAGGCTCCCAATGGGGACACCGTCAATTTCTATGGACAACACAAAACTGTGTGCAGGATTCTAAATCCTTTCTGAATCTTCCTCACGAGTTTTCCTAAGTATCACAGAAAATAGACAAACAAATGTGCCTTGTGGCCTACTGCAATTTGCTTTTCTATTAACAACTATGTACCTTAGAATGGATGTCATCGACTTTCATACAAAGATTCTTGCCATTCTGAATAAACTGTGGCATCTGGTCCCTGAACACATGTGAAAATAAGGAAAGTCAAGAGACTGAATGCTGAACATATTAATAGGGCAAATATAATAATAAAAGCCACCAGAGGTCAAAGAGGGACAACAAAAAAGATAGACTGGCCAAAGGGAGGACAGGGGGAAATAAACTAATTGACTTTCTGTTTCCAAAATGGGCTAGTTATATCAAATAGTTACTCCCACTTCACAAAGCTATTCTGGTAATTCTCTTTCTGAGTCAGAGTGTTTCTCAGAAGTCAGTAATTTCTGTTAACTCAATAACTACTCTTTGCAACAAGGCTTGGAAATAGGAGTTTTCTATTTGTCTATTTATTGCTGAGGCTAGAATGATCAATCCTTAGTTTTCAGCAGCTCTGAGTTTAATGATAACGGAAAGCAGAAGTAGAGACATAGAAGGAAATCCTTTTTTATAATTGACAAGGGAATATCATAAGATGTGATGCAAAATTTATTCAGAAATTTTATGAGGAAATGCCTCTCTAGCCATACTTTATCATCGAATCATCTTTTTGCTGTGATATTGAGAGCACTGATTTTTACCAAAAAAGGACAATGTGATTGTTAGTTGCTTCTAATCTCAGGGAATCACGCATTTCATAATCCTTGCTGTGTTCTGCCTAGGGAAACAGGACAGGGCTTTAAACACCTACAGTCACTTGTGGATGCATGTGACACTGCTACTTCAAGTTATTGGATGCATTTGAGCCTCTGAGTTTTTATTCCATTTCAAATATTACCTGTACTTTTCAATAAAGAACCAATGATGTCAGGAAAAAGAATCTCATATTATAAACTGGTTGCTTCACTCTTTTCTTATTGAATGATAGCATAATGTTAACAGTATTTTACTATACTTACAGAAGCAACTAAGGCCCTGCGTGTACAAGGGCCGACCTCAGGAGGCAGGGACAGAGCCAACATCTGTGAGTGAGGCCTCTTGACCAGTGGGCATAATCTCCACGCCTGGCACCATAGCCCCAGCAACCTGTCAGCAGCCCTGAATGGAAGGACAAGAAGATGGGATAGAATGTCAATAGAGAAGAATGCCATTTTATCATTCTGGTAAAGGGTGCAATAAAGTCTGATCTTAATGCTCTCACTCCTGGTTTATTCACAGTAGTCTGCTTTCAGCCACTCCCATCCTGCAGCAAAGTCCAATTGATCAGAGAGCATGCTCTACCATGGAGACTCACAGTGCAACTCTGGACTGGCGGGGATCCCTAAAATGGGCTTTCCTACCATCAGGACCTCATCATAGGCTCTAAATCAAGGGTTTGTGGATGATGTTTCCATCAGCAATCTAAGGAATCTCTCTACCTGCCCTTCTTCCACTCCCCCTTTTTTTTTCCCCTCTGTCTCTCCTGATTTCCAGCTCAAAGAGTGATTTGTCTTGCTTTGTTATTTTGTTTAAGATCTAGTTAATTACCAAAAAAGAAAACAAAAAATAGTCTTTGTTAATAGGATGCCTACCAACTTTTCACTAGCAAAAAATACCAAACCTCGAAAAAGAAAATTTAAAATTATCTTTCTGGTTCAAGGAATGGTAATAATTAGAAATATAATAGAATAAAAAGTTATAAGAGATTTTTAATATTTTGTAATAGGTATTTACTGAATGCCTATTGGAGCCATTTACCATGCTAGACAGTTTCTGTTTGGTGTGTGACTTAGTCCTCACAACAACTCTGATGGTCCCCATGACCACCTTTCATTTACAATGAGGAAACTAGCTCCCACTGCCCTGCTCAAGGTCACACAATTACTACATGACAGAGCTGGCGTTCAGACTCACACCTTTTGAACTTCATTACACCAAGTTACCATGAGGTGTTATTATCAATGTCGGCATTACAAAAAACACATTTCTGAATCTGAGAAGGTCATTATCTCAATACAAAAACCCTTATTAAGTATCTTATTGTGTCTGATGCTGTTCTGAGTACTGCTCAGGGTAAACTATGATGGAGTCAGCACTTGCATTGGCTATTTACTGTTTGCTTAGCAGTAGGTACTGAAAAGAAGAGAAACAAGTGAAAGAATTTACAATTACATAGAGAAGTTAGGACTAAAGCCTGTGAAACTGACATTTAATCCATGCCATGATCATTTGTGAAGCAATAAGCAGACCTGTTGAATGGGATAGGAAGATACGGAAGAGGTGGAAAGATAAAATTAAGTCCAACTGATAGTTTGGATTTGAAGTAGGCAGTAGAGAGCCTCTGACAGTTCTTGAGCTGAGACCTGCTGAAAGAGTGTATAAAATACATGGTTCTGAAGACTCTGGAAGGCATTGATTAGAATGAGAGGAGACTGGACTCAAGGCATAGATCAGGTATTTTCACAGAAGTATGACCACTCGGGCTGGTATAAAAACCATACGGGTCTACCTCTGCAACATGAGGTATTTCTACTTTAGACCTTTGTTAGATAAAATAATCATGAGTTTCCTGTGACCCAGAACCTACCTTTCACTCTTTAAATATTTGCACCCTCCTCCCACTTCCAAGCCCAAACCACACCCATGTTTCTGACCTTGGCTCTGAAACCACACAGCTTCCTCCTTTTATACTCCTCTTCAGGACAGGAATTTCCTCTTGTTCAGCCCAACCCACTTTCCTGACATTGCCCAGGCCGAGCACCTCAAGCAGGATGCCCTTACCAGTTTTCTACCCCCTTTTACCATTTCCTGCTAAGCCTCATCCCAATCTGTCCTGTACTCCTGCTTTACCTCACCTCCCCCCAGGCCCCTGCTGGTGCTCTGTGGAAGAAGCCAGACCACCCCAAGGCTCCTATGAGAACACTTAAAAGAATCCAGGAGATATGAGAACAACACACTCTTCCAGAAATCACAGTGTCTCTACCTGTAAATTAGATGATCAGCAGCAAAATATTATCTAAACTAGAAGCCCGGTGCATGAAATTTGTGCATTCGAAGAGGGTTCCTCAGCCTGGCCTGTGCCTTCTTGCACTCTGGGAGCCCTCAGGGATGTCTGACTGATGGCTTAGGCCCATTCCCCAGGGAAAGCGGGCCTAAGCCAGCATTTGGACATCCTTTGTGCTGCGGTGGAACAGGAGCGGCTCCTGCCACTGCTGCTGCACTTGCCAGCAGTGAGTCTGGCTTCTGGCTGAGTAGTGCTCCTGCTGTGGGAGAGCACTGACCACCAGGGGGCACCTCCTGCGTTGAAAATCAGCCCCCTGGTGGTCAGTGCACTTCATAGCAACTAGTCATTCTACCATTCAGTTGATTTGAATATTTGCCTTTTATTACTTATCTAAATACCTAGCTAAAATTGCTCTTGTTAAATTATTTACCTTCAGCCTTTATTTTACAAGAATCTCCATTTGGCCACCACATTCGGTGTCTTGCAAAAGTTTAACTGGAGGTATTGCTCAGAATTCACGTTAGAGGCAGTGCAGTAAAATGGTTAAGAACCAGGGTTCTGCAGTTAGACAGCCTGAATCCAAAAGCTGGAAACTTATCCTACCTAATAATATATCCTACATAGTAATCCTACCTAATAATAGAGTAATATGCAAATTGACCGTACCTTTGCTATGCCCACGATTGGACAGGAGGCTGGGGGGGGGGTGGGACTCTGGGTGGCCGGGGTGGCCGATTGGGCCGGCAGGACGCTGAGCTTGTGTCGCCAGCGGTGGAGCGAGCTCAGCGTCTGCGCCATGGCTGTGCTGCGGCACAGAAGGGGCCTCTGGGGCAGCGAGCCCACATCCCGCTGCAGACCATCAAAAGCAGGGAGCTGGGTGTCTGCTCCGGCACCAGGGGACAGACACCCAGCTCCCCCGCCATCGAAAGCGAAAGTGGGGGAGCTGGGTGTCTGTCCGCTCTGGCACCAGGCCAAAAGCCTCCACCAGAGGCTTTTGAAAGGCCTGGTTCACCAGCGGACAGACACCCAGCTCCCCTGCGATCAAAAGCAGGGAGCTGTGTGTCCGCTCCAGCACCAGCGGACCCCCTGCCATCCAAAGCGGGGAGCAGGCTGCCAGCAGTTTCCGTGGAGCGTGCTAGGCTTTGTGGGGCAGTGGATATGGCCTGGATGGCAGGTTAGGCCTAGGGGACCCTACACATGCATGATTTAATCATGCACTGGGCCTCTAGTTTAAGTTATAAACATCCCAGTTTCCTCATCTGAAATATTAGGTTAATAATATGCTCACATCATAGGTGTCTGGTGAGACTTAAAAGAGGTAATTCCTTGAACTGGCATAATGCTTAGCACATGGCAATCATTCAGTAAAGGGTAGCTATTGTTGCATTACTGAGACATAACTATGTTAACTTTAGAATTTAAACTGGGGGAAAATATTTGTCAGACAATGAGATGTGTTTAACAGAGCACATATCTCTTTTTGCCTTTGCAGCCATACACATGTTTCAAAGGTTGTATTCAGCTCATATCAAGGGTCTGGTAATATCTACTTGCTCATTTTCAATTCCACTGTTCTCAACCTGCCTACACATTAGAATAACCAAGGGAGCTCTAGACCATAGGAGGCCAAATCTCTGTGAGTTGTTCTGAACATTAGTATTTTTCAAAAGTTCTGCATTGATTCTAAAGCATCTAAAGGTGAGAACAATTGATTAAGGCCTACTCTGTTTCTTTTACTGTGTACCACTTTATTGCCTTTCAAATCTTTTTTTAAAATAGGAAGGTTATGAGATTCACAAGGCATGGATGGGTGGATGGATGGATGGATGGATGGATGGATGGATGGATGGACGGACAGACAGATAACTAAGCATTATATTCACTATGTTTGTTGCAATAAAAATGAAGAGTACAAGATGGGCCTTTCAAAGACTTATAAATAAATTATTTACTGAGTATGAGAAGTGACGGACAAGAATAAGTCAAAGATGACAAAAAGTTTTCTAGTCTAGTTGCATAATGGAATAGTAATGCCATTAACACAAACAAGGAAACTGGGAGCTGATCTGTGCTTCCTAGTAACTAAAAACCAGACTGGCCCCAAATGCACATAATTTAAAATATTTCAACAACTGAATAAGCATATGAAATCATTATGCAAATGCATATAAAACACTACTAGGACCCACCTCAAATTATTTCATTTACTGCAATATCTGTGGCACCTGCCATAATAACAGGGAAGTACCATTAGATACTCATGGACCAAGCTTGTGAAAAACATGTGAGAAAACTACAATTACAGGACTCCTCCTACCAAAAAGAAAAGAAAGGAGAGAACTTTTTTTCTGAAAGTAATCTTAACTTCTATTAGACTGATGAATTAGAAACCTGAAACTAGCAAAAGATCTTTATTATGATAGTTTTTCTGTCTCCTCTCTTCTCTATATGGCGTGTCTGAGTGTGTGGAAACACGACTATTATTAAAAACTGATAAAATAGTAGCTCTTGGAAAAAATAAAAGTACCAGCTTTTTTACATAAGCAATATTAACCAACTTGGTGCTTTGGTCAACTTGGCTAAAGAGGAATTATCTCCAAGAAACCCCTTTTCTGTATGGTTCTGAGTTAGATTTGTTCAATGGAGATATTGGTGTGTAAATAAGAGAATGGAAAAAAGCAGAGCCAGGACTCTTGGAAAGTCACAGAATGAGATGCAATGAGTGAGGACTCAGAGACAAGAACTCAGGCCTGGCCTCATCCTTTCTTATTTGGCACTTAGCTCTCTCCCCCACCGCTGGCCATGTTGACCTACAGCCACAGGAGGCGCTCTAGGGCACCAGCCTTCTGAGGGTTTCTTCACCAGCTCCTCTCACAGTTCCTCTGGCAGCTGGACATGCTTGTCCAGATTTCCTTAAAATCTCCAAGTTGTCCTACAGCACCAATGCCTGGGGAAGGCTGATTAGTAACTTTGATCCTCCAACTTCTTTACCCTGGATCTTACTTCCCTAGCTCCTCCCACAACAGTGTAAGGTCTAATTTCTAAGATAAATCTCTTATACCCTAAGACTCACAGTGTTGTTCTGTTTCCTTTATCAAACCTTGACTGACACACCAGACTCCCAGCCCTCATCATTTTACATTAGGAAACACAGTCCATTGCTTTTGAATACAGTCCAGCAATGCAAGTGCATTAGAGCATCTCCTAAGAAAATGAGTAAAGGCTGTTAAGTTGAGTGGGGGACACAGACACATAAGAACGTATATAAATGTTATAACTGGAGGTAGAGGTGTGCTTATGGGATGGTGAGAGCAGAAGAAAGAATCAGGTCTGGGATGGAGTAAGCAAGCTGAGAGGGCAAGGACTTGTGGGGCCCAGGCACAGTGCCTTCACAGAAAATTGAACTTAATTGAAGTAAACTGAATTTGCATATGGCACAGTGGTAAGTCTAGGAATAGGGCACTGAACAAGACAAACACAACTAGTTCATGCCTCCACTTAGCTAACCATCTAGTGCAGTGGTTCACAAACTTGAGCGTGCATCAAAATCTCCTGCAAGGCTTGCTAAAACCTGGATTGCAGGGGCCACTCCCAGAACTTCTCATTCCCTATGACTGAGGTGGAGCTGGAATTTGAGCTTCTAACAAGTTCCCAGGAGATGCTGGTTCTGCTGCTCTAAGGCATATGGTAGACCTGCTGGTGTAACAGTTCTCAATCACTGGGGCAACTTAAAAAAAATACCTTGCTAGGAGCATCACTGTTAAGTCATGTTTTAAAGGTTCTGCAGGTGATTTTAATGTGCAGGTCAGGGTCAAAACCACCGACATGACTAATAGTAGCAGTTACCGTGTATTGTTACTTGCTGTGTGCCAAACACCATATGAAGATCTCATACACATTATCACATTGGGATACCCCATTTTATAGGTAAGAAAACTGAGGCTCAGAGAAGTGAGATCCGCTGGCTAAGATCACATACCAGGTATCATTAGAAGAGGAAGGATGGAACCCAGGTCTCTGACTAGAGTCCACTCATGTAACCACAGATGCCTATGCCACAGGGGTCTGATTTAAAACAGCACGCCTGATTTAAATATTGAGGAGAAGTTCCCTTAGGTCAGCGGTTCTCAACCTGTGGGTCATGGCCCCTTTGGAGGTCGAATGACCCTTTCACAGGGGTCGCCTAAGACCATCAGAAAACATAGATATTTACATTATGGTTCATAACAGTAGTAAAATTACAGTTATGAAGTAGCAACGAAAATAATTTTATGGTTGAGGGTCACCACAACATAAAGAACTGTATTAAAGGGTCGTGGCATTAGAAAGGTTGAGAACCACTGCCTTAGGTAGACAAAGAGGAGAACGCTTTTCAGGAAAAAGTACAGGCACACTTTGTTTTATTGTACTTGGCTTTATTGCACTTCACAGATGTTGCATGTTATATAAATTGAAGACAAAACCCTCCCCCACTGGAAAGATTGCAATACACGCTCTATTGCTGTAGTCTGGAACCAAACCTGCAACGTCTCTGTGGTTGGCCAAACTGAGCTCCGCATCTCTGGAGGTGCCCAAGTAGAGGCTGGGAGTCAAAGGTATTCTGGGACAGATTGTTGGGTAGCAGGGCAGGACAATGTGACAGCTGTGGCTCACTCTCCTCCCAGAGTCTAGAATTTATAATGAGGGGATGGAGACCAAGAGGAGAAGGAGGTGGACCAAGAGAAGGAGAAAGATACTTGGACCAAGAGAAGGAGAAAGGCAGTGACTTGCTCAGAGTTTAATGAGCAGATACATCTATCCTGTGTCTAGTCTCTGTGGTTTGAACATCCACTAATGCTTGGTTCTGACATCTTATCCACCCCCAAACAACTTTCTACTAATCACATGTGCCAGATAAATATCTATAATAATAAAAGCATAATATGCAAATCGACCCAATGGCTGAACAGTGGAACGACCATCCAGATGACCTTCCAAATGAAGCCAGGGCTGGGAGGGCTGAGGCAGCTGGGGCTGTGAAGGCCTACTCCTGCATGAATTTCATGCTTTGGGCCTCTAGTTAATCAATAAAAGCCAGAACATAGGACAGGCAAATGTAGGACTAATATTGAGGCAATTCACATTTAAATATTCACTTAAATGTTGAAATTCACTATTAATTGTTCTATTGTATAGTACATACGTAAGTGTACAATGTGGAAAAGTGAGAAAATACAGAAGGATGTAAAGCAGAAAATAAAAATTATCAAAATTTCACCAGCCAAAGAAAACTACTGTTGAAATTTTGGTTATAACTTTCCAGAATGTTTTTCTTTTTTCAAATGTCTGTAGGTATGTGTATTCCAAAAGAAAAAAGAATCCTGCTATAAATATAATATTTAATCTCTATTTTTCCCACAACATATATCATGACCATAATGTCAGATTTCACTCCCATAAATCTTTCATAATTATAATAAACTAGAGGCCCGGTGCACAAAATTCATGCACAGGGATATGTGTCCCTCAGCCCAACCTGCACTCTTTCCAATCTGGGTCCCCTCGGGGGATGTCTCACTGCCGGGCCTAAACAGGCAGTCAGACATCCCTTTCACAAGCTGGGACTGCAGGCTCCCAACTGCAGGCCTGCCTGCCTGATTGCCCCTAACCGCTTCTGCCTGCCAGCATGATCACCCCCTAACCACTCCCCTGCCGGTCTAACTGCTCCCCTGTCGGCCTGATCGTCCCCAACTGCCCTCCCCTGACAGTCCGGTCACCCCCAAATGCCCTCCCCTGCATATTCCCTCTTTATTAGATAGGGTTTTTCTTTAACATATTGGACAGCCCTAACTGGTTTGGCTCAGTGGATGGAGCGATGGCCTGCAGACTCAAGGGTCCCAGGTTTGATTCCGGTCAAGGCCATGTACCTTGGTTGGAGGCACATACCCAGTGGGAGGTGTGCAGAAGGCAGCTCATCGATGTTTCTCTCTCATAGATGTTTCTAACTCTCTATCTCTTTCCCTTCCTCTCTGTAAAAAATCAATAAAATACATATATAGAAAAGAAACATTTAAGATTCCTCCATATCTGCCTGGCTGGTGTGACTCAGTGGCTGAGACCCCAGGCTGGGGCTGGGATGAGATCACTCCATGGGGAGTGAATTTGTTTTTGTTTTTTATAAATGGTCAGGAGGGCCTCTGGGCAGCATTCTGCCAGGCCGCTTACTCTGCTGGGACTCCAGTGGGGTTTAGAGGACTGGGAGCCACCATCTTTTGTCACGGAGTGATGGTTAATTTGCATATTACTCTTTTATTACATAGGCTATGTATATTAACACCTTTTAATAATGATATGCTGCTGAAAAAACACAGTGGGTAAGAAAATTCAGTAAATATGGCATTTGTTGTTGCTATTACTGCGGCTGATATAGCAAAAGGTGGGTCTACAAATAGGTGGAGACCCATATTTGAGTGGTTGACTCACAGGACAGCCAACAGTCCTTACTTTCTGAATGTGTTTCTGTAGTTGAGAGGTGACTCAGTCTAAATATTTAATCTTATTCAGGCATGGGAGGCTTCGTTGTGAGATTCCAGTGAGAAGCAAGTTTTCCCTTATTGCTAGTAAAATGAGAAATGGAAGGAGTGACTGCAAAGAGGCAAACTCCTTTCCCAAGGTTCTCTCCTCCTTTACAGGGAGATACTGCCCCCCGGAGGCAAAGGTCTGCACAGGTAACAAGGCCCCTGAGGGAAAATGAGTTCCCTCCTTTATGAATACCTGTCCATCTTTCTTTTCCCTGTCTGACCTACTGTCTAATTACTAATTCCTTTTGTTAATGAGCTGTGATTCTTTTTCTACGTGAAATTCCATATACTCAGGAGGATGTAGGACCCAAAAGGGACTCTAGCCTCTCTGAAGCCTTTAGCAGGAAAAGCTTTCTGTTCCTGGGGGCCTGGTGTAGAATGACAGATGACAGGGGCCTCTCTTCGAGGACCTTCGAATTATATAGGATAACTCACCCATGAAGAAAATTAGAAAATAAAGTCAAACTAAGTATCTCAGATTTAATAGGGCTCCTATAATTGGTTTCAAAAGACCACTAAGACTTTGTATTAATCTAAGAGAAAGAATCATGAAGCTTCTCAAGAAAAGTGTGACATTAGGGCTGAAGAAAAATCCTCCAGGCTGGGAGGCAAGGTCAGTGCTCTGCTGTCACCCTGAGGGTAAGGGCTCAGGAACAAAACTATATTCCCTGGGCTTATACAAATGCATTAAGTAGCTTAAAGTTAGTCTTCAGAAAACTGAAACATAAAAGGGGTTTTTTTCTAGGAAAAGGTGACTTCCAGGTTAAAAAAAAAAAAAAGTTTAAGTACTTTAGATGACAGTTAAAACTATATTTGTCCAAAACAAAATAGTATGTCTATTGTTTTTAATTACCTAGTATCCATCTTAATTATAAAGTTAAGATCGGCAGCTCAGCTAGCGTGGCTCAGTGGTTGAGCGTCAACCTATGGATCAGGAGGTCACAGATTCAAGTACCGGTCAGGGCACATGCCTGGGTTGCAGGTTTGATGCCCAGTGTGAGCCATGCAGGAGGCAGCCAGTCAATGATTCTCTTTCATCACTGATGTTTCTATCTCTCTCTCCCTCTCCCTTCTTCTCTGAAATTAATAAAAATGTATATTAAAAAATAAGTAAAATATAAGCAGTTTATTTAATACTACTCAAATACTTGATATAATTATTTAATATATTCTGGATGTAAAATATAGTTATATATCTCCTGGTTTTGCCATGTGAGAAATAAAAATGCAATCCTAACATTTTGTTTCATGTGAGAAATTTAGCATTTTTCAAAATGCTAAATTAAAGTTCTAAAATTTAAAATACTTGTCTTATAAATTATTATTGCTTGCACCAATATTTTAAAGTATGAAAACATAAGTACAGGCATACCACTGGATTGAGTTTTTATTTAAACAACTGTTGTCATTAGGAACTAGTTTCAAAAACTTCAGACAGTATTACAATTTATGAGAAACTATAGAGTTCCTCCATTACCTTTTATACGTAAATTTATAAGATGTGATCTCTCTTTGGTAAAAGTTTTATAACAGTATTATATTGAACTTTAATGCTCACTTAGTATATTTTTCTAAAATCCCAATTTTCTTTGGAATTTTGGGAAATTGATTATTGAGATACTTAGTTAATAACCAATATTTAACTGGGACTTTTTAAAGTCTTTAAATTGTGCCAAGCACTGTGAAAAATCAAAGATTTTAGTCTAATTTCTAACAAGTTAGTCTTCCACAGTTTCATGGACGCTGACAGAAGACACACGACTCCTGGGTCAGAGACAATAATACTCCCAGCAACCCCAGCATTTTACAATATGCAAGTCCCAATGCCCACTAGGTGAGCCAAAGTAAGTCAGATGATATCTTCATGGTACACACAGGGGATTGCATTACAGGAGAGGAATCCCGAGTTTAAATAACACTAATCTATATATACAATATAGAAATATGCTAATTAATTGGGACACGATAATGAGTTGACCGGACAGGAGGAAGTTTCCGGGCAGCATTGGGGGCAGGGCAGCAGGGGCCTTGGCGCACCTGCGCTGGGGGAGGGCCCAATCGGCAGCGGCTGCTTCAAGGGCTAGAGAGGGAGGCAGGGCCAGACCAGCAGCGGCCTCTGCTGCTGCAGGGCCCAGGGAGCGGGCAGGGCCGGACCTGCGACTCAAGGGTGGCCAGTGCTGCGTGATTTTGAATCACGCACTGGGCCTCTACTATATTATAATGAGCAGTTAGACAGCATGAGGCTTGTGCTGGAAGTAGACATTATTATAAAGGACAATAAGTCAAATTTCCCTTTGTTCTGGAGGGAGTCACAATCTCTATCTCCTGGTACTGTTCTTTGTACAAACAGCTTTGAAAGATAGCCCAGAGCAAAGTTAGTCATTGCCTCTGCTCTTAAGACATGGAGAATAATGCAGAAATTCATGAAGAATTGTCTTCCAATACAGAGAAAAATAAAAAAATAAAATGCACAGTTCCTGCACAACATCTATGCATGTTTTTATGTATGTATCTTTATGCATGAACACTTTTTCCTTCAGAAAACTTAAATTAAGATGAAAAACATAAACATACAATTATGATATATAGGGTGGGGCAAAAAGTAGATTTACACTTGTTTGTATGGAAAGTAAAACAATAATTAATAAATAGTAATACACAAGTAAACTCTATTTCATATACTCACAATTGTAAACCTACTTTTGCCCTCCTCTGGACTTGATAAAGTTATTTTAAAGCTAGCGTTTTTTTGTGTGTGTGTGTATGTTTTTTCTTTTTATTGATTGCAGAGAGGTAGGGAGAGGCAGAGAGAGAGATAGAAACATCAATGATGAGAGAGAATCATAGATTGACTGCCTCCTGCATGCCCTTCAATGGGGATTGAGCCCAACACCCAGGCATGTGCCCTGATTGGGAATCGAACCATGACCTCCTGGTTCATAGGTCGATGCTTAACCATTGAGCCATACTCACCAGGCTAAATCTAGTGTTTTAATGTTTTAAGTATTATTATTCAAACTAATACGACTATCTAAGTACATATGTAATGTAAATATATTTCTCTTTTTTCCACGTCCAGCCCGGCTAGAGAGCGGGTCCAGTTCCTGAGTAGAGGAGCTGGGGATTGAGAAATAAAAGAAAGAAAGAGACAAGACACAAAATGGAAGGAAAAAGCTGGGGACCAGGTGGGACTGCTGCCCTCTTCTGCTGGAGAGACAGTGACCCAAAGCCAATACAGCATGTTCATTTTATACCCCCAAATACCAGGAAGTTTCACCAAAAGTTAAGACACCTGGGCTGAAATGAAGGTCAAGCTGATAACACCCTTGCCTTTTTGGCAAAGCACGTTCCCAGGGCATGGCTTTGCCTGTTGCCTTGGGTTCAGCTGACAATAATTAAAGAATGCCCATGTGCCTTCCCAGGAGCTCTCTACACACATTTACATATCAAAGCTATATTAAGAATAATAACACTTCTTAATTACATATAATAAAGGAGAGATGACTTGTAGTTTCAGAAAAGAAACAGGGTATGTCTCCTGGTATGTCATCTGTTGTCAACATGAAGCAGATAAAAGTTCTTTGCCTAAATTATGTACTGACATGGTAGCAAAATTTTTGTCACCCTTCTGGGTGTGTGCTCTCACTTTTCACAAGTGTGCCATGTTTATACGAATCCTCATGATGCTTTTGAGTACTTCATGATTGAACATGAGTGTAAAAATAATGCAGTTTGCAACTGCTGAATGATAATTTCTAGTGTTACCTCTGTGTAGCCAGTATAAAATATCTATTTGTCATTTTTAGCCACCTTTGCTACTATTGTTTATCAACTGTCCAGTCTCTTAGGTGTACTTTTTCATGTTATTCATATCTACAAAATGACTGCAAATTCAGAAGCTTTGGACATTTACAGGTTGTTATTTTCACTCCAACGGTATTTGCTGCTCCCTCACCTTGTCCAGCTCAGCACTCACCAACTAGGAGGGGAGGTCAGGAAAACAGGTATGACTTGGATGCTGCAGTATTTTCCCAGAATTGCTCTCCTGTCCTGTAAAAGCTGCCCTTTCCTGTGAGCCCCTCAATGTTGAAAACAATGTTAAGACTAAGAGGAGCACTCCTTCCTGCCTGGGGAACCTAGTGAAGAGTGGCTCCTATGAGCACACTCACGATTATGAGCACCTGTTAGAATGGGTGGGCACAATGGCTTTCCACAGAAGACTTCTAAACAACAATGTACTTCCAGGTTTTGAATACCCTTGTCTGTTAACAATGTTGGGATACACTTTACAGGGCAGATAGTAAAAGCATTTTGTTTTAAGGCCCTGCATAAATGAAATGTCAGAGCAAAAATCTTAAAGAAGAAAAAGGAGAAGGAGAAAGAGAAAAGGAGTAGAAGAACAAGGCAGGGGAGGAAAAACCAACCCAGTAGCCAAGAATTTTTTAAAAATTGGATAAAAGTGGCTGGAAATAGTCCTCATAGCAAAGAAGCAAGTAGCAGTGGTTACCTGTGGGGAGAGGAGCCGGAAGGAAGGGGCTATGAGGAAGACTTCTTTTGCATCATTGACCCTTATGCTCTGTTGCATTTTATACAAGGTGTACTATTGTTTATCAGAAAGTGAGTATGATAAAACAACGCTCTTCCAAATTGCAAAGCTGTTCATAGAGTGATGTGTGTAGTAGCAAAAGATGGAAAGTATCTAAATGTCCATTGAAGGGGATCAGTGAAATGAACTGTGTACATCCATGCAATGGAATACTGTGCAGCCCTAAGAAAGGATCAGGAAGCTTATTATGCAGATATGGAAATGATGCCTCCAAAATATATTAAGTTAAAGAAAGAGAAAAGAAGAATGAGTGATGTTGAAAAATAAAGCATGCTTTTATTTTCAGTAAAATAGACACCATTTCCTTGCTTGTGCCTTAACAAATACAGAAGGATACAGAAGAATTTAATATCACTGGTGGAATCTGGACAGAACAATTATGTGTCAGTTAGACAATAGTAAGAGGATGACTCTCCACTGTAAGTACTTTTATACCTTTTTAGACTTTAACCTTGTAGATATATTATCTGTGTGAAAAATGAAATTTTTCGGAAGAGGAAGATAATAGTGAAATGTTACCAATTTCAAAAAACTTCATCTGCATGCAGTTTGAACACCTCTACCAAAGTTCAGTTGGTTTCCCAGTAAAACTCATTTAAATCATCTCTGAAAACAACCTGAGACTGTGAAGTAGAAAGAACATGGCAACTGAACTAACCTGTGGAAATAAACAATGAAACCCAGGTAGTTTTTCATAGGTGAAAACTTTCTTTGATGCACAAGTATAGATATACCAGAGTGCTATTCTTCCTATGAGTTTTTTAAACTTCTTAAATTGTGACAAAATTTTAGACTTAAGAAGAGTTGCAAAGATAATACAGATAATTCTTGTATACCACCTTTTACCCAGCTTCCCGCAATGTAAATATAATATACATAGTACAATTATCAAAATTAAGAAATTAAAATTGATACAATACTATAAGCTATACTTCATACTTTATTTTGATTTCCTGTGAGCTTTTAAATTATCTTCAAAACCTACTTGACTCAAAAAGCAAGCCATTAGTAGGAACATAAACACATTATTTCTTTCTGCTATACAGTAAAAATTTTGTATTTTTTTAATCCTTGGATTTTAACTTTTGTCACAAAGACTTTGCAAATGTTCAAAATAGCTATTGTGAAAATTTTAAAATTTGTGTATATAGGGTGACCCAAAAAATGTATACACATTTGAACAGCTGATAGCTCAATTTTGAAAATGAAATGTATTTTAATAAACACTAACATTATAATTATTCAAAGTGTGTGTGTACATTTTTGGGACACCCTATATGTATGTGTACAGACTGAATTTATACTGCAAACAATGGTATGCTGTAGAATTGTGGAACTGGCTTAAGATACTACTTGAAGGAGATATTGTTTCATCACTTAATCACAAAGTTTTGATAGTCAAAATGTACAAATTCTCTACTTAAATAAAAATATTACAATTCCATTCCTGGGCTTACCACCCAAAGCAGTGATTTTCAAGGATGGTCCTCAGTCAAGCAGCATCAACTTTATCTGGGCAATTGTTAGAAATGCACATTTCCAGCAATCTGTGCATTAGAGAGCCCTGGTTGATCCTGAAGGCTAAACCTTAAGGATCTCTGATTAAAAGAATTGTTTTGATGACTAGCAGGAGGGGTCTGAGGAGTTGAGGGACTAATAGAGAAAGGGAAATTCCCAATGGGACATTCAAATTGACTGTTTGTTCAGGGAAAGGTCTTGTTTCAAATGACTTGTTTGTTTCTCCTGAGTATGGACTTACTTTTCCATATATCAAAACTTGGCTTAGGCCACGTTTGACCTGAGTGGATTGGTTCCAAAGACCACCAAATGATTAACATAGAGCTTCCGTGTTGGTAACTTCTCTGCTAGAAACCAATCAGGAAATGAGCATAGGTGATCCTGGCTTTGCAGTTCTGAGGTGCCTAAATTTCAGTCTAGTTAAATTAAGACCAGTCTCTCAGCAACAATGCGCAAATTGTAGTTACCATAGTATATTACCTGTGAGTAATTACATTGTACCAACTTCACTGTCTTCAAAGCACTAGAAAAATAACAGATGTGCATCATGATCAGTGGCCAGTCACATGAATTCTTTCAGAGTCTCTGTGCATGTTATTCAGTTTTCACAGTCTAGCAAAGTATGTAGTTGCTTCGTTGTCTCCCAGTGGATAAACTCACATGACATTTTACAAAAATGGATGATTGAAAGAGGGAATTGTCCAATGAAACTGAAATTGCCAAGAAAGATAAAGTGATATTGCTAGGAGTGAAATTGGATGTGATGGAATGTTGATAAAGCTGCAATTCTGGAGACTCTAGGTATGCAGCCAGAGAAGTTTTGTGAAGGTGAACTGACAACATAAATGAAGAAAGTAGCTTTAACACAAAAAGAGAAAAAATTGTCCCAGGTGAAGTGATGCCTGGAAAACCCTTCACATTAAAGGATCCCTCAGAGATATTTCATAACATTAAATCACAAAGGATAAAATCTTGCATGCAAAAATAAGTTGGCAAATTGTATTCTGGGAAGCTGGGACCTATTATATGAGTGGACTGTTAGGCTTTCAGGGAATTAGGACCTGAAAAATTGTATAAGTTCAAAATGTTAGTTCAGAGATTGTAGTTGTCTTGCTTTAAAGTTAGCTTTATCCTCTAAAGTTTACTATTTTGCTGGTAGTAATGCTTAGTAAGTTACTGGTCTGGTAATAATATTTAATTTCTTCTTGTTGTTGTTAATCCTCACCCGAGGATATTTTTCCATTGATTTTTTTTTTTTTTGGGGTGGGGGAGTGGAAGAGAGAGAGAAAGACAGAGAGAAACATCAATGTGAGAGAAGCACATTGATTGTTTGCCTCTTGCACATGCCCAACGAGAGCCCAGGCCAGGGAGGAGCCTGCAACTGAGGTATGTGGGATTGACTGGAATTGAACCCGGGACCCTTTGGTCCACAGGCCTAAGCTCTATCCACTGAGCCAAACTGGCTAGGGCTGCTAATACTATTTAAATTATTGTCTCTTTTTCTGCAAGATATAATACTTGTGTATTTTCTTTATTAAGCTGGAAAAGGATTTTTGGCTTTTCTCCCAGGTTTATCAGGGTTATAAGGAAGGAAAGAGAAGAGGACAGGAGAAGGGAGAGAGGGGGACAAAGAGCAAAGACTGGAGAAGAAGAGGTGGAGCTCTGCTCCTCCCATCCATCCCCCCTCATTATTGTTCTATATAATATCTTTCTTTCCTTAGGGTTTTAATTCTTCTCTGTCTTTGTCATTTTACAGGTTCTTATGTCATGTTGTCTTTCAGACAGTCTTTCTATTATCTGAAGCTCATGGCCACTGAATCCTGCTGCTTGTTGTAAGTACTGACCCTCATGCATGGCGAAATTTTCCCATGTGTGTTTTGATTATTAGCTCATCTCTAGCAGGACCTGCTTTTTCCTGAGAGGACCCATTGTGCCCTGGGTGGAAAAGAGTCCTCCTGGTAGATCCATTCTCTCTTGACTTCTGCCAAGATTCTTGGGGTGTTACTGCTCTTTGACACATTTCTATGTTAAGTTTTCAGCTTGGGGTTGACTCATAATTCTACACTCACTCCTTAGGAGATACTACCCAATTCATTGATTTTAAATGTCTACATATGTCAATGACTATCAAACTGAGATCTTATTATCTGGTTTCTTCCATCCCCTCCCCAAGACTTCAGGCTCATATATTCAACTGCCTACTCATCAGCTCTACTTGAATGTCAAACTTAATATAATCCAAACAGAACTCTACATTTGGAGCCAATAGTAACAAAATAGATTGTTCAGTATATGCCTGTGGTAGGCCTTAGCCAGGCCTGGTGATGTAGCAGCAAATAAAACAGAAAAGTAAATCACTATAGCATAGCAAAATCTTCTTTATGGAGGAGTAAGCAGACCTTTGAGTATGAAGGTAGGCCTTCCCCAAGTCTAATAGTATGAGATGTTAAAACCATAGTTCTCTACATTGACCACCAAAATTTAAGTATAACTTCATGAGGGATCTCAAATCAGAGACTTACTATTTCACTATCTTTGTAGAAAAATCTCTAGACTAGCCAGATTAAATGAGGAAATCATGCCTAACTACATGGAGAAGGGCAGGAATTCCTGAAGTCTGCTCTTTCTTTTTTCTAGGTTAATTTCACATTTATTCTCATTACATTGAAATGAGTCATTAGTGTATAGAATTGGGCTATTCTATTGTCTTTCAGATTTGAGATCCAGATTCTAGTTTTCTTTAATTTGAGTATCTGAATCAGAATCAGAGGAGGTCAACTGCTGCTCAGAGCTGGAGAAAGACAGTAAACAGAAATGTACTTGACCTTAGAAGGCTCATATCCAGGACTCCATGCAGGTAACTGAGGTTCCTCCATGTAGATCACCTGTGTGTGGCAGGGGAAGGGCACAGCAGCTCCTCAAAGGGAATGTGATTGTCACAGGCCTGCGCTGGTATTTAGGAGGTGGGAGGTTAATCGCATGTGCACAGGGAGGACTTCAGAAGACACTGTCCGCTCATCTATATACGAGGATCCTGTGAAGGGCCTCTCCATAAGGACAGGGCCAGGGTTTGCTCTTTGGCCTCTGGTTGGCCTCTTTAATAGTAGCGTGTTCACCCAAAAATGTATGAGCATTTGTGGACATTGTTTTCCACTTTTCTTTGTTTTTCTGTGCTTAAGACCCTGGGCAATTTCTTTTGACCATACATGATTCTGAGACTAGTTAGTAAAAAGCTCAGAATATTCTTTGACAAATGGAGTGAGGAAACTGAGACAGAGAGTTACATGGCTGAGCAATTTACAGCCAGATGATAAATCACAAGGTCTTATCTTCCCTAACCAAAAACACGTAAGAACAAGTGGTTTACACATTCCAGACCATGCGTTTGCTCCTCTCTGCTCTGGCAAATTCAAATAGTTTTTTTCAAAAATTTTCTACAAGTGTTCCTGTTTTATTCTTACATGCCCGTGTCCAAAGGAACATGATGGTACTAATTCCTGAATCTTTGGTTCTACAATATGAATGAGGTCATTTATCAGCTTTTCCCACTGCCAATTTAGGACTAAGCTTTCTCCTATCTGCTAATTTCATCATCATTTCCCCCATTTGCTACCCAATTTAAGCAGCTTTGTCAGCTGTTTCCTATTTACAATTTTCCCCAGTGTGTAAGTCTTATAAACAAGACTTTTAGCCTGCTCAGTGTGGCTCAGTGGTTGAGCATTGACCCATGAACCAAGAGGTCACAGTTTGATTACCAGTCAGGGCACATGCTTGGGTTGTAGACTTGATCCACAGTAGGGGGTGTGCAGAGGCAGCCAATCAATGATTCTCTCACATCATTGATGTTTCTATTGCTCTCTCCCCACCTCTCCTTTCTTCTCTCTGAAGTCAATTTAAAAAAAAGAAATAAAAATCCTATCTAATAAAAGAACAATATGCAAATTAACCATAACTCTGCTGTACCCACAAGCCACGCCCACCAGCCAATCAAGAGTGAGTATGCAAATCAACCCAACCAAGATGGCTGTGGCCACGGAGCGATCAGGAGGTTTGGGTTTCCCTGGCAATGGAGGAAGCCAAGCTTTCCGCATACCCTGGCCCACCCAGGCCTCCACTCAAGGCTACAAAGTTTCAATTATAGAAGATAAATAAATCCCAACAAAAATGACTGGGGCCACGGAGCAAGCAAGAGGCTTGACTCCACTCAAGGCTACAAAGTTTCAATTATTGAAGATAAATAAATCGCAGATACCAGGCCTCCGCTTGGGTCGCGGGGTAGGGGGAGTGACCGGCCTGCAAACCACAACAGGCCCCTCACCCAGGCCGCCCCATGCCCCAAGGGAACCCCCACCCTGATCTGGGATACCTTTCATGGCAAACCAGCTGACCCCCACCTGTGCACCAGGCCTCTATCCTATATAATAAAAGAATAATATGCAAATAGACCATCACTCCAACACACAAGATGGCTGCCCCCATGTGGACACAAGATGGCTACCACAAGATGGCCAGCAAGGTAGGGCAGTTGGGAGGGATCAGGCCTGCAGGGCAGGGCAGTTGTGAGTGATCAGGTGCCCCGGCCAGCGGGGTCTTCTAACGGGGGTACCGAGGCGGCGCACCTAAGAGAATGAGACAGACAAGGGACGCAAAGAATGGAGGCAAGACAAAGGGGATTCTGATCAAGCCTCAAAATTTTATTTTTTACAGCGTTCTTTATATGTGATTTCTAGAAGGGTGGATGCCTAGGAGGGGTGGGGGCTGACCTAGATAATCGGCTAAAGTCATAACTATAGATAAAGGGTGTGGCAGTTGAAGGGCGGCTACAGAAGAAATGCTTTGTCCTCAGGCAAGAGGAAGTGGGCCTAGTTTCAGTAACTTACTGAAGGTCAGAGTTAATCCTTTGACCGACTCTTTGCTCCTGACAATCAGGCCAGCAGGGGAGGGCAGATGAGAAGGACCAGGCCTGCAGGGGAGGGCAGTTGTGGGCGATCAGGACAGCAGGGGAGCCAGCAGTTGGGAGCCAGCAGTCCTGGATTGTGAGAGGGATGTCCAACTGCCCGTTTAGGCCCAATCCTACCAGGCACGGGCCTAAACGGGAAGTCAGACATCACTCGAGGGGTCCCAGATTCGAGAGGGTGCAGGCTGGATTGAGGGACACACACCCCTGTGAATGAATTTCATGCACCGGGGCTCTAGTGTATATATATATAAAAGGAAGGAAGGAAGGAAGGAAGGAAGGAAGGAAGGAAGGAAGGAAGGAAGGAAGAAAGGAAGAAAGGAAGGAAGGAAGGGAGAGAGAGAGAAAGAAAAAGAGAAAGAAAGCAAGAAAACAAAACTTTTACCATTATTTTAGTGAGCTTTCAAGAGAGGGCAGAGGTTAAATATCAATCTTTTAACTTAAAAAAAAAATCAAGAATTTAATATACCGGGGCAAAAAAAATCCCCATTTGAAGGGAGTGGGCAGGTTGAAGCAAAGGTGGTCATTGATGCCCCCAGGAGCCTAAAGAGTCCACTTAGAGCCACAAACCATTCAGAGTTCCCTGGGAAGCTGTGAAACCTGATTCCCACAAGTTAGCCTCAGGGATAGCCCAGGCGGGTCTCATCCCTGTGGGCTCAAGCAAAGCATTCAAAAGCAAGGACTTTTGCATAATACTCTCCAGATTAGAAAGATAAGTATCATGTGATCTCAGTCATGTACAAGCTGATGAACAAAATAAACTGATGAACAAAATAGATCCAGAGACATAGAACCAAGGAACAGACTGACAAACTTCAGAGGGAAGGCAGGGGTGGGAGGTAGGGGTAGGAGAGATTAACTGGGGAATTAACATGTGTATATGCATAGCCCAGGGACACAGACAATAGTGTGGTGAAGACTTGGCATGAAGGGAGTCAATGGGGAGAAAAAACAATGAAACAAACAGAAAACAACAAAGGGCACATTTGTAATACTTTCAACAATAAAGATAATTTTAAACAAGAACAAACAAAACAAAAGGAAGCATTTTGCAATAAATCATTTAATCTCTGTGCAATCCAATTCCCTCCCTGTGTTTTTATCTTTAGGAACCCGAGTCAGTGCAAAGGAGGAGGGCAACCAAAGTTAGAAAATACATGTCCCAAATAAAAATTTAGTAATTATGCCTCAATTCATATACCCTGGTGCTGTCTATTTCTCAGTGATTTCCCACTGTTCACAAGTATACTTACCTCTATCTTATCAATTAATACAGAAATGAGTATATTGATTCTACTTTTTAAATCTAGGAACCTCATTTAGTTCATGTGACATATTTTTTTTGGTCATTATTTACTTTGAAGTGTCTAATAGATTCAGCAGCTAATCCCAGGTTAGAGATAGGCAGGAAAAGACAGGAAGCTTCCCATAGGAGACTTTGCCTTTCACTTCTTTTGGCATGCCAGGAGCTCAGTCCAGAGCATCGGGCGGGACTTTGACAACTGAGTTTACCATAGCACCATCTTGTTCAAGAACAAGGTTTTGAAGTGTATTTAGCATTAAATCTATTAGAATAATGTTTCATTTTAGCTGGCAAAAAGATAGCTAGACACAGGGTCTGGGGTTTTCTTTTAATCCACTAATAGAGAGACATCAGATTATATAGAAAGGTAAATCACATCAGGAATAAAGAGATCAGACTGGTTCAACTACAATTTAAGCAAACAAATTCCATTTTCTACTATAACCATATTCTGTAATTGAAGAAACACTGCAAAATTGTATTTGCTTTGCAATAGGAGGGAGATTAGTAAACATGTAAGAAGTATTGAACATCTCAGGGCCCTGGCCAGGTAGCTCAGTTGGTTAGAGCATCATTCCAATATGCCAAGGTTGAGGTTCCATCCTTGGTCAGGGCACATACAAGAATCAAACTATGAATGCATAAATAAGTAGAGCAACAAATCTCTCTCTCACTCTCTCTCTCAAATCAATCAATCCGATATAATAAAGGGCTAATATGCTAATTAGACCAGATGGCAGAACGACCTTCCAGAACAACCTTCCAGAACGACCTTCTGGAATGACCAGTGGGCAGGGCCGCGGGGCCTTGGGGCGGCGAGGCAGCCGGGGCTGTGAGGGCCGAGCCCCTTGCATGATATTCATGCATCGGGTCTATAGTAAATAAATACAATAAAATAAAACATCGCAGGAAAATTTTTGGTGTTTCTAAACAGAGACAGAGCCTCATCCTGTATAATAAAAGGCTAATATGCAAATAGACCGAACGGCAGAATAACTGAACAACCAGTCGCTATGATGTGCGCAGACCACCAGGAGGTGCGCACAGAACATGGTAGGCATCAGCTATGGTGGGATGGTGGAGCAGGTGAGCGGGGGCACCAGACCAAGGCAGGGCATCGGTTGCTGTCATCTGGACGAGCCTCTGTTGGTTACTGAAAATTCTTTGCTCCCATGCACCTCAGTCCTGCTGGGTGCTCGCACCTGCTGCAGGCACCAGCTCTGCTCACACCCATAGCCGGTGCCAGAGCCACCGCTTGCACCCACTGCCGGCACCTGGCGCCAGTCCCGATCGCTTGGCTCTGTGAGCGGGTGCGAGTGGTGGCTGCTGGCTCTGATCACTCCTGGGGATTCTCCACTTCCCCCTGCTCCTGAGAAGCGATTGAGGCAGCAGCCACCACTCGCACTGGCTGACGGCGCCTGGCCCCACTTACATCCACTCCTGGCACCAGCCCCAATCACTACGTGCTGTCAGTGGGTGCAAGTGGCGGCAGCAGGAGTGGAACTGCTGGCAGACAGGGGACCAGGGCCCGTGGCGGGAGGGGCCAGGCGGGGGTGCAGGGGATGGGCCGAGACCCGCCCCTGTGCCCACCGCAGCCTTGTGGCCCACAGTGCCTTTCAAGGTACACGAATTCGTGCACTGGGCCCCTAGTAAGTTATAATTAAATAAGACCTTTTCTCCACCAGTCTGATCTCCTTATTCCTGATATCACCAGATTGTCCTTAACCTACTGTGGAGGACAATGACCTGCCTAGGACTTTGAAATTTTCCAAGTATTGACATATTGGTTTCTTGCCCTCAAAACCTATCAAATAACATTGTAACATATATAATTTATTTTATTTAGATCAAATGTAAGTGTAAAAATTTAAAAAAATTACTTTTCAAAGGGATCTTAAATGAAAAGAAAAACAAAAACCTTCATCAAAGAGACACTACCCCATGATTATCTTCTCCCTTCAGGGAAGACTCAAAGGCCTTCCCAGAGACCTCAGAAAGCACCAAAATCTTATTGATATAATTAGAAATAATTTTCATCAGGAGCAACTGACAGTACTTATCTGGTTAATCACAGACCTGTGGCCTATCATTCAGAATTTGAAACTGAAAACAAGATCTAATTTACCTCTGCTATGGTTTGGCTAATGACTACAGATTTTGGTAGGCCTAAAACAGTGTATCCCAAACTGTCAGAAATTTCAGGTGGAATATATTGACACACAGTATTTATATTAATAGTTATGTAATTGTTCTCATCAGTATTGGAAAAATACAACAAATTAAACCTGATTTCACTCAAGGGAAGTAAATTCAAACTGACTTTTTAAAAATTCAGAAAATAATTCAGATGATACTCAAATGTGGCAAAAAATGATAGAGCATGGATAATTGAAGAACAGCTGGATTTATACCGAGGAAGTAAGGTCTGTAATTTGCTGCTTTACTTCTATCTACTGCACCCCAGTTTCAGGTGTACAAACTGAATTTAAAGACCCCTCCATCCAGCCCATGCTCCAGGCCTTGCTTCAAATTTGGGCAAATTCACCATACAAAATTCACAAATAACATCAGCAGAAGTAACAACACTATAGCAACTAATGGGGCAGTGAACAGGAGGAAATGCCCTGCCTCACTGAACTTTGTTTCTTAATGTAGTAGGGTTAAGAGAAATTATAGATATTTTATTTTTTAAATGTTCCCTATCATTTTCAAAGCATTGCTTATACAATAAAAGAATAAGATTAAAGTTTACAAGTAATTGTAATTTGTCTTATAGTCCAGATAGTTTAAAACAGCTCCTTGTTAAAAGCATATAACTCATCACCACTTCAGTAATTAAATGAAGGCTCATAAGTCTAGGGAATAAAAATGGTCATATAAGCTGTAGGGAACATTAAGATGTGTCCTTTCCTACTATGAATAGCAAGGAGAAATAGACTTTTTAAAAGAAATTAAAATAGCCCTAACTGCTTTGGTTTAGTGGATAGAGTGTCAGCCTGAGGACTGAAGGGTCCTGGGTTTGATTACAGTCAGGGGCACATGCCTGGGTTGCGGGCTCAATCCCCAGTGTGGGGTGTGCAGGAGGTAGCTGATCAATCATCATTGATGTTTCTATCTCTCTCTCCCTCTCCTTTCCTTTCTGAAGTCAATAAAAATAACAAGAAGAAAAAAGAAATTAAAACAGAGTATCATCATTATAAATCACTATAGGAAATATATAATATCCATCCTTCTAGTTATTCACTAATTTATTAAAACATATTTGAGTGCTTATTATATGTTCAATGGAAATTTTTTGCCACAGTCTTTTCGCAGCAAGGGTTCAGGAGTCTGGAGAAGGGTCTGAAGCATAAATGGATAGAGACTAGACAAGAAATATAAATTTTGAAGGCATGGGGAACCAGGTGGAAACCAGCTCTCTAGTGGAGTGGCTCCCCAAATCCCTGGACCCACAGCTTTTTATTTACTGGAAAACACAATGACACTTTAGGAATGCAAACAGGCATATCAAAGGTAAAGTTTGGTAAACAGGAAAAGATTATCAGGTTAGGGGAAATGCCTACAGCTGTTCAGCAGCAGGTAATAATGTGCAGATTTTCAGCCCTGCTGAAAATGTCTATCAGCCTTCTGATGAACTTCTCACATTTATTATGCTAACTACTCTTCTTAGCCTCCAGCATATCCCCATTTTTTGATTTAATAAATTTAACAAGAATGTATGCCATTTGCAGAGCTTTTAATATTTTTAAATTCAATGGAAAGGATTGAGTTCTTTCATGTCCTTTTAAATTGCTGCCAGACATCAAAGGAATCAGTCTGTAGTCAGCTCCTTTCTGGGCCAACAGTTCTTTGAGTCCCCTTCCCAATCACTGTTCCCTGTGACATGACAGCAAAGATATTCCAGTTCTGGATGGTGAACAAACGGTGAGGAATGGCCATCCAGGTCCGACCTTCTTTGGCTTGGTCCAGGGCAACCTGCAGGATGCACGGCTGATGACTGCTATCATGGCAAGTCATCTTTACCATCCCCCATCTCTGGACTGTTTTTCCTCTGTCTCCTCAGCATGTTGCTTGGGACCACCACCATCCATGGCTGGAGTAGTCTGGTTGGTTCCTCTTCGGAACCATTGTTGCAGAAATCCACACGGGCTTGGAGGAGTTTTCTGGAAATACACAAACATATTCTCAACCAAAGGTTAATAAAGGGACCTTTCTATAAACTAGACTCTCGGGATCTTTTCATTTTGCCAAACCATTTTCCTTTGGCTTATTCTGACACCATGGGTGTCTTGCCATCAGCATTACAAGTGAAAAAAAAATTAAAGTGAAAAAATTTAAGTAATTAAGGTTTGATGTAATTTACTTACAGGAGATTACTCTACTACCCCCCCACCTTTTTTTGTTTTAATAAACATTAAGAGGCTTTTGGAAATCCTGAAATACAGACTTGATAGCTTTTAATTCAATTCTTATTACAGAAGTATGACTGCTCTGAATTCATTGCATGATAAGCAGCTTTTACTATGAGATGAACCATCAGTAAAATATAGTTAATGCCAGGAATAGGTTCCTGCCTAGTACAACTAAGTTCCCCTAAATATTCACTTCTTTCAATTTGCCAATTTAAATCAGTCTGAAATAAGGCTTATTTTCTAACTTCATTTGTCCTTGGCTGTGGACAGTAAATGACACTAATTAAATTTCTGCTATCAGTCTTTGAGTATATTTACATAAGCTTTAAGGAAGCAAAATGCAAATTGTGTACTTTTCTTTTTGAGGCCTAATACATTGAATTTAACTACAGTTCTCCAGATAGTTGAAGGGAATTTCCCTTTAATTTCCTCCCAGAGTAACTTCTAGGCCACATTTAGAGACTTTCTTTTATAACTTTTTTCTTTCTTTCTTTCTTTCTTTCTTTCTTTCTTTCTTTCATTTATTTATTTATTTATTATTTATTTTTTTATTTCTTTATTGATTAAGGTATCACATATTTGTCCTCATCCCCCATTCCCATCCCACACCACTCCCCACAGATACCCCCACCCCCCTGTTGTCCTTAATCACTGGTTAGGCTCATATGCTTGCACACAAGTCCTTTGGTTGATCTCTCCCCTTTACCCCCTCTCTCCCCTACCCTCCCTCTGAGGCCCAACAGTCTGATCCATGCCTCCTTGTTTCTGGGTCTGCAAATAATCCTTTCCACTAATATTTACAGGGTAAAATAAGATTGTTGTCAGAGTAATAAATTTGACAGTAAAATAGTAGTCAAGTTTTCAGGCAAATTTAAATTGGCTAGTTGAAACAAGCGAATATTCTAGAAAAATTAATTGTACTGGTCAAAAAGGTGTTCCTAAAGTGTTAACTAAAGTTTTTATTGGTAGTTCATCTCATGATAAAAATGCGTACCATGTAATGAACCTAAAACAGTAATATTATAGTGCTAAAAATTAAAATTTAAAAGCCATCAAGACTACATTATAAAATTTTCAAAAGCATCCTAATATTTAAATCAAAAAGGCTGGGGGGGGGGAGGGTAGTAGAAGAATATCATGTAAGGAAAAATATCCTGTAAGTAATTACATCTAGAAAATTAATACTTTAGAAAATTAATTGTAAGGCTAAAAGCAAGACACCCATGAAAAACACACAAGGTGTCAAAACAAGCCAGAGGAAAATCATTTGGGCAAAAAATGAAATAGGATCCCAAGTCAAATTTATAGAAAATATTCCTTTATTAACTTTTGGTCGAGAATATGTTTGTATATTTTCAGAAAACAACTCTGAGACCATGTGGATTCCAGCAGCAGAGAGGAATCGACAGGACTACTCCAGCCATCAAGACAGAAGAGAAGCAGTCCAGAGATGGAAGACGCTGATGTGGCCTTCCCATACTAGCAGTTAGCAGCTGTATATCACTGCAGGTTGCCCAGGACCAAACCAGAGAGAGTCGGACCTGCATTACCACCATTTGTCCACCATCTAGAACTGTAATGTCAGTGCTGACATGTACACATAAGGAACTGTTGGACATTGAAATTGGGTCTCAAAAGAACTGTTGGCCCAGAAAGAAACTCACTACACACTGATTCATTTGCCTGTCACCATAACCATTATTGCTTGTCTCACATTCGGTTCTTATAAGTGTATTTCTAATAGCACATGATCTCACTCATCTAGGGGAAATAATGAACAACATAGATTGATGAATAAGAACAGACCCAGAAACAAGGAGGCATGGATCAGACTGTCGGGCCTCAGAGGGAGGGTAGGGAAGGGTGGGGATAAAGGGGAGAGATCAACCAAAGGACTTGTGTGCAAGCATATGAGCCTAACCAGTGATTAAGGACAACAGGGGGGTGGGGGTATCTGTGGGGAGTGGTGTGGGATGGGAATGGGGGGATGAGGACAAATATGTGATACCTTAATCAATAATAAAAAAAAAAAAAAGATCTTGCTGGGAAGTATTAACCCACCAGCTGTATTCACCAGACCTTGATCCTTCAGATTACCACTTGTTCTAATCAATGGCACACGCACTTTCTGAGCAGCACTTCAAAATGTACGAAGAAGTAGAAAATTTGGTCTCTGAATGGTTTGCCTCAAAACAAGAAATGTTCTATTGGGACAGTGTCCACAAATTACCTGAAAGATGGGGGACATGTGTAGCTAGTGATGGACATTACTTTGAATAAAGCACTTTTGATGTTTCTTTTGCAATTATCATGTTTTCTTTGATTACAAAATCTGCATTATAACCTTGGTATGCCAATGGTACAAAATAAATTGAACAAAAGTATGTCAAGTAAAATTTAAAAGTTTCCTTCTCTCACATTTATGCACTCTGGAAAAAATGTGTCCTTCTAGGAATCTATACTAATAAAAGGGTAATATGCTAATTAGAATGGGAGACCTTCCGGACAAAGCCATGGCTGAGGCAGAGGTGGTTAGGGACAATCAGGCCAGGAGGGGAAGGCAGTTGGGGGTGATCAGGCTGGTGGGGGGGGTAGTTGGGTGTGAGCAAGCCGGCAAGGGGGGGCAGTTGGGGTGAGCAGGCTGGTGGGGGGGCAGTTGGGGGTGAGCATGCTGGCAGGCGGGGGGGGGGCAGTTGGGGGTGAGTAGGCCAGCGGGTGGGGGCAGTTGGGGGCGAGAAGGCCAGCAAGGGGGGGGGGCATTGGGGCAAGCAAGCCAGCAGGCAGAGTGGTTAGGGGTGATCAGGCAGGCAGGCAGGTGAGCAGTTAGGAGCCAGCGGTCCCGGATTGCAAGAGGGATGTCCAACTGCTCCCAAGGGATCCCAGATTGGAAAGAGTGCAGGCTGGGCTGAGGGACACCACCCCCCCCTCCCCGCACGAATTTTGTGCACCTGGCCACTAGTGTTTGAAATAATTATAGATAAGTTTCCTCCCTTCCTTCCCCAGACCTCTCTCTCTCTCTCCACTCAAACACACTAATGTGTTTGGAAAGGCCATGTGAGGACACACTGAGAAGGTTCCTATCTGCCACCCAAGGAGAGAGCTCTCACTAGACATAGACCATGCTATTCATTTTTAATACAAATAGGATATTACTAAACAACATGATGTTCTTCAATGAGCTTGTTCCATTTGCAATATATCCTGAATATCTTTCCATATTGGTTCAAACAGATCTAGTAACCTCATCATTCTATTGTATCAGGATCCAATCAGAATACCAGGTTACCTTTAGCAATTATTGTTTTTTATTAAACTTTTCATTTTTATTTTGAGATAATTGTAGATTCACATGCAATTGTGAGATCATACATGTACTCTTTCCCCAATGTCTCTCAATGGTAAGTAACATCTTGAAAAACTACAGTACATCACAACCTGGATACTGACAAGCATACAGTCAAGATATGAACACTTCCATCACCACAGGATCTCTCGTGTGCTCCTTTTATAGCCATGCACTTCTCTCCTGTCCCTACCCCCTCCTTAATCTCTGGCAATCACTAACATGTTCTCCATTTCTATAATTTTGTCTTTCCAAGAATGCTATGTAAATGGAATCATGGAGATTTTTTTTCATTCAACATGATAGTCTAGTGATTCATCTAGGCTGTATTTATATTAATAAACAGATACTTCCTGTTTATTATTGAGTAGTATTCTGTGCTATAAATGTAGTGCAGCTTAACCATTCACCCACTGAAAGACATCTGAATTGTTGCCAGCTTTCAGCTATTGTAAGAAAAGCTGCTATGGCCATTCATGCACAAGTCTTTGTGTGAGCATTTCTCAGATAAATGCCCAGGAGTAAAATTGCTGCAGTATAGGGTAGTTGCACTTAAAAAAATAACAAAAAAACTGCCAAACTGTTTTCTGGAGTGGCTTTACCATTTTATATTCCCACCAGCAATGTATGAGTGATGTAGTTCTTCCCATCCTTGACAGGATTTGGTATTGTCACAACTTTTTATTTTAGCCATTCTAATAGATGTATAGTGATATCTCATGGTGGTTTTTATTTGTATTTAATTATGTTAAATATCTTTTCAAGTGCTTATTGCCAACTGTATACCCTCTTCAGCAAAATGTCTTTCTTCCATGTATTCTGTTCATGTTCTAATAGGATTGTTTGGTTTTATGGAAGAATATCTTTGTTTTTAGGAGGTAGCGCTAAACCATTAGGAGTGAAGTGACACTGTTTACCTCTGTGACTTTCAAAAACTTCAGAAAAAAGTCATAGGTAAGTATGAGAGAGAACAAATATAGTAAATTGTTATGAGTTGGTAAGTGTGGCAAACATTTAGTGTTCATTGCTTTATTCTTGCAAATTTTCTTTAAGTTTAGAATTTAAAAAAATAAAAAGCTGACCCCACCCTTTATTTTGAAAAGGTGGGAGGGCAGAGTCCACATGTATATGCATTTCAACTAGATCTCCCCCTAGATTTTTATACATACCAGTTGTGGATGTACTGAAGTACAATAAAGCATTTTTATTTTAGTCTTTATAAGGGTAGAGCTAGAAAAACTGCCATATTGTGGTTATACAATAGAGTTTGATAACCTTGGATTAATGGGTTTAAACCCAGTCCTTATATAGCTCAGTAAACCCTTCCATGGCCCTCCTCAATTTTCTCCATTTTCTTCAACTCTATTTATATCTTTACCTGTCTTCATGTAAATGGCTTTAAAATGGCAAGATCTTTACAATAACTTTTAAAATGGCTTTAAAAGTTATTGTAAAGATTGTGGCAGTGAGTGCCATCTTCCAAAGTGCTTCAGTGGATGCTGCCTATATTCAAGCACAATCTAACCTCTAATTTCCTCCCACAGTTGACTAATAAAGAGGTGAATAGCACTACTGTTTCTATCCAGCTCAAGGCAATTCTTTTTAAACACTTAAATTATAGATGGAGGGACAGCATGTATCATAGTGTGTATTTACTAAATAATAAATATTAATGAGTAATAAATGAGTTAAAGATCTGAAACACATACCTTAACATACTTTTGCATATCAATAGCTTATAAAGATACTGCTTTATTATTACTATTATTATTTAATCCTCACCCAAGGATGTGTTTTCTGTTGATTTTTAGAGAGAGGGAGATAGAGAAACATCAATCTGTAAGAGAAATTTTGATCAATTGCCTACTATACTCACCCCATATTGACCACACATAGAACCCTCAACCTGAGCATTTGCTCTGACAAGGAATTGAACCTGCTACCCTTCCTTGTATGGGATGATGTTCCAAACAACTAAGCCACACGGGTCAGGGCAAGACAGTGCTTTAAATGTATAGGTATCACAAAATGAAATGATGAACTTAAAATAATGTGAGAATCTTAAGGTGGCATACAATATTCCCTGAATGATGAGAATACATGATACTTCCTATAGGATGATGTCACTACCAACATAAAGCATATTCTTTTAAGGTTTTGTTACTGTCTTTCCATGTCATACTGACAAATTTGTACTACCTAATTCCTTGATTCCTCTCCTCTGGTGAATATTGGCTTACAATTGCTAGATGGGTTTAGAATTGTCAGCTGAGGCTACTAAAGAGCAAAACTAAACTAGGTGGCTCACATGGGGAAATAATCTGATTTTTAGCATCATTTGCAGTATAAATGACCTCACGAACTCCAGGTGAGCAAAGAAGCATTTACGGTTGACTTTGTGAAGGCTATCTAATTTTAGATCTTAAGTAAGTAGAAAAATTTTTCTCAACCACAAAAGAGTGTGCTTGTACACTGATATGCAAAACTTGTGTGTTTAGACCTTTAACTCATTTATTTATTAATGCTATTGAGTAAGCATAAGCAAATGTAGTGAGCACAGCATTCATTAGAAATACATTGTAGGGTTGCAGGCAATGGGGTTCTGGATTTTGACTGTGGATTTTCACTGAATTTTGGATTATAGAGCTTTCTTACCTTAAAATCGCTTCAACAATTGTGACCTAAACCAGAGTTTAGCCCTTGATTATTTCCTCTTAAAACACTGGAAATCCTGCACAGCATTTAACAGAGTGCTAAACCTAAAGAAAACACTCAACAATTAGGCATTAATCGTTGATTGATTTCACCCTATGAGTGACTGACTCACTTGAGTCTTTCACCCTAAAGACTCAAGATAGACTAAATGATTGGTTGGTTACTTTTCTGATCAGTCTTTTCATTGGTTTCTTAGTTCTCAGGAGATTTTTAGTAAGTTTTAGATGAGACAATGGGATCTCTCATTTTCATTCTCAGAAAATGTCCAGCTTTGAACATTACAGGTAGATGGATAGGAACCACATCACTAGACTGAGGTCCACCTTTTTATTGTATTTGTTTTTGTCAGTTCCTGGCACAATAATTTTGAAATAAATAAAAAGTTAAAAATACATGTATCATATCAAATATGATACACAAATATAGAAAATTAAGAATCAGTATTTCCAGTCTCAGACTTTAGGTTGGACTTCTGAATTAATGAGAAAATGTTTTCCTGAATATTCGTGATATCTTGCAGCACCAGAAGGATTGTATTTAAAAGTTACATGAGTAGATACGTTGTTTTTACCAACGGGCCTGGGTAAAGACTGCAGTTGAAAACCTCTAGACCTTAAAGAATCATGCAGTTTATTTGAACAGCAAGTGTTGTATTGATCTCACTTTCAGTAAATTAACGTTCGTTACGAATAAGCAATTAAAGCTTAGTCTTTAAAAACAGACCTATATAGACCAGAATCAAAACCTATCGTCCCAAAACAGCATGGAGTTGTGTATGTCAGAAGCATCCACTTAAATGTCTTCATTGTAAGGAAAAATGACTCCTCCTTAGCTATTATCCATTTACAAAAGTTTAAAATGATTTTATCAGGCATTCCTCACAACTGTGAAAATTAAGGGCGTTATTTGAAAGAGAGCTAGAGAAGACCGGAGACAACAGGGGAGGAATAGAGTCGGCTACTCTAGAGACGTCTGCAGATGCCACCACCCGTTCTCGCTCGCCCTGCTCAGTGCGGTGACCCGGACTTTCTGGGACGTGCTGGGTGGCCGACTTCCCTAGCGACTTTCACGCTTTTGCTATCTGAATGGGTATTAAGTGCTCGGGCTAAAGGCCAGGCAGCCCTTCATTGTCACATTAAATACCCTTTTCCCATCGCTATTTAATCGGGCGGAATCACCCGATGCGCCCTCCGATGCAGTGTGGGGGGTGCCTGCCTCTCCGGCACCGGGCGCCGCGGAGGGACGAGCTCGGCGCAAGGACTCCCGGGGAGGTCGGGCCACCAGCACGCGGCGCGCCTCCGGCTTCCGTCTCCCGGTCCGGCCCGGCGCCTCCGCTTCAGGGACGCGGAAACCCCGTAGGAGCAGGGTGGGAGGGGAACGCGGTCGGTCACCGCTTGCTGCAATATTCTTCCGCCTCCAAGCAAAGAGTGCCAACCTTCCCCCGGGGTCCTGCGATTTCCAGCGACCCGGTAGTATCTTGAAACAGTCAACTTGGGTTTTCCCACAGACTCGCCTAGGGTATTTTCGGAGGTAAGGCTCACAGGACCACAATTTTGTGGCTAACCGAAGAGCGACAGGAAAATTCCTCCGCAGAAAACGGGTTCCGGCCGCGAGCCTATAAAAAACGGGTGGCGCGGCCCCGCTGTCTTTTCAGTCGGGCGCTGAGTGGCTCTTCGGAACATGTCTGGTGGCTCTGCGGACTATAACAGGTACGGCGCTTTGCCGCGGTGCCCGCTTGTGAAGGTCATGTGGCGCCATGGGGAGTGGTAGAGGCTGGTGTGGAGGCAGGGAACTCGGGCTCATAGGTGTTTTTTGCCTGGGGTACGGCACCCCTGTGTCCTTCGAGAAGCTTCCATGATGGGCAGGGCCACGGACTGCAGGGAAACGGGTACGGAGATGGAGTGGTGCGGTGGCTTTTCCCGAAGACCCTTTGAATTTCTGGCGCCTCCCGCGCCCGCACGGAGCTGACGTTTGGTGAAATCCGTGGCGCAGTCCGCGTTCCGTGCAGTGTAACCGGGCCTGAAGCTTTATGTGCGGCCACGGGCGCGGGTGCAGTGAGGTGGGGGAGGGAGGCCGCGGCACCCACTGGACACGACCAGGAGGTGCACCGGGGCCGGGCCGGCGAACCGTTGGCTTAGCCCTGGCCAGGATCTGCCCGCGTCAATCACCTGGCTTGCGCATTGTAAGGGGCGGAGCTCGGCGTGTGGAGCTCTCGCGAGACGGCCCGCCACCGAGACGGGAGCGCGGGGCTTGGGGGAAGGGCCGGCCGCTGGGAGCTTTTCCGGCCGTCCCCGCTCTCAGCCTTCCCGGCGGGCACACGGTAGATAAATTGTGTGCCCTGCCCCGGGGCCAGCTTCCTTTGCTCTTTCAGTAGGAAATGACCTTTTGGAGGGGAGGGTGGGTATCCGGACGGGAGAGGTAGTAAAAGGCTGCCCCTCCTCCCTGATGTGCAGATGGGGGGCTTGGAAAAGATGTTCTCTAACTGCAGTCTTTTTGTCTGCAGAGAACATGGCGGCCCAGAGGGAATGGAACCCGATGGTGTCATCGAGGTAAGAAATGGGTGTGGATTTTGAAACGATGGCAAGGTGAGGTTGGTCATCCTATTTATTCCGTTTTAAATTTTTATTTTTTATAGAGCAACTGGAATGAGATTGTTGATAACTTTGACGATATGAATTTAAAGGAGTCTCTTCTCCGGGGCATCTATGCTTATGGTTTTGAGAAGCCTTCAGCTATTCAGCAGAGAGCTATTATTCCTTGTATTAAAGGTAAAAGAATTCGTTGGCACTTATTAACAGTGAAGCATTGTTTTACATAGACCTGGATTATAAAAGGGAAAATATTCTGGGGGACTAGTACCTACTTGTATTCCTAAAGTGAAATGATGGCAATCATCTTTCG
The DNA here is from genome assembly GCF_027574615.1 of Eptesicus fuscus. NCBI lineage: Eukaryota > Metazoa > Chordata > Mammalia > Chiroptera > Vespertilionidae > Eptesicus > Eptesicus fuscus. The sequence continues at coordinate 45,226,328 of NC_072475.1, forward strand.
GGACTGACCTGAAATGAAGAGAATACTCATTGCTGATCACTTGATTATTTGGGCATATTTCATGTTCCAAATGGAATACATAGTGTAAACTAGAAGTGACGGTTTGATGTGGGATCGGTAAATATGTATCCTACTTTTTTTAGGGTATGATGTGATTGCTCAAGCTCAGTCAGGTACTGGCAAGACAGCCACATTTGCTATTTCCATCCTGCAACAGTTGGAGATTGAGTTCAAGGAGACCCAAGCACTAGTATTGGCCCCCACCAGAGAACTGGCACAACAGGTATTGATAGTGTAGTTAAAAAAAAAAAAACTGCTTGCGTGTTGCATAGGTTTCAGGTTTCACAACTGAAGATTCAAAACTGTATAAATTGGTCCTATCAGAAACCTAACTGTACATGCATGCAGGGAGTTTTTGTTAAAAGTTAAATAGGAACTGGGTGTGCAAGTATGGTTTACAGGGTTATATAACGGAGAAACTAAAGCTTTCTGTTCAGGGTGGACTAGATCTGGTCTCATTTTTAAGTTTGAATGCAGTTGTGCAACATGAAAACTGCAGTAACATGTTATCATTAGTTTGTGATGCATCTTTTTGCATGATATGTTTTCAAGACTCGCTGCTAATACAGGCTTTGAAGTACACATTGCTAATAAAACTAGGCTTTATTGAGGTCAATGTCACTGCCCTGTGGGAAAAATGAAAGTAGCAATGATTTGTTGTAGCTGTAATTGCAGAGCGTGGTCCACTATTTATGGCTCCCTACACAATGAAGAATAAAAGACATGTTTTTAGTTCTTAATCTAGCAGGTACCTGGGACAATAGGATCCCATGTTTGACAAGGCACAAAACATTGCAAGGGAATTTTACCTCGAAGCAGTTGGATCAGTCTTCATTTTGAGCTTTGAAGTAGTTAAGTGCTATGCATGCATTAAAGCTGTGTGTAGACCAGATATTTGCCATTATGCTTTGGAAGTTTAGTCACAATCTGTAATTCTGTTGGATAAAATTAAGGCTTTTGCCTTTTAGATCCAAAAGGTAATTCTGGCACTTGGAGACTACATGGGAGCAACTTGTCATGCCTGCATAGGTGGAACCAATGTTCGAAATGAAATGCAAAAACTGCAGGCCGAAGCACCACATATTGTTGTTGGTACACCAGGGAGAGTGTTTGATATGCTAAACAGAAGATATCTTTGTAAGTATTGCTGTCAATTGAGCAAAGATTTTTTTACTATAATCATTTGAGAATTTAGGGATGATAGTATGATTTTATTTTTAACAGCTCCAAAATGGATCAAAATGTTTGTTTTGGATGAAGCAGATGAAATGTTGAGTCGGGGATTTAAGGATCAAATCTATGAGATTTTCCAAAAATTAAATACAAGTATTCAGGTGAGCTTTATTTCACCCCCTCCTATAGCTGGAGGTCAGGTTTTAATGCAGGAACTGTTACAATACAACTGAAGTGTTTTATTGTCGTTCCCCCTGCTTAAAGCAATTGATGCATAACTATCTCTGTCTAGCACAATTCCATAGCTAGACAGAGACGCTTGGCCTCAAACATGTTTTTTTGAGTATTGTAAAAGTTCAGCTAACTACTTGTGTGATAACATAGTTTATTATTTTTTTAAGGTTGTGTTGCTTTCTGCCACAATGCCAACTGATGTGTTGGAGGTGACCAAAAAATTTATGAGAGATCCAATTCGAATTCTGGTGAAAAAGGAAGAATTGACCCTTGAAGGAATCAAACAGTTTTATATCAATGTTGAAAGAGAGGTAACTTGTCTAATTACTAAACATAAAATAGTAGCCAGATATTTGACCTTCTTGTATAAGCACTGTGCTAAAATTGCATAAACTAGGATCACATCTTGGTTTTTGTAATAATGCTAGCAGAGTACACACAAGAAGAAAAGTAACTGCACTAGATGATAAAGACTGGGGTGGACCTCTTTCTTAATGTCCAGTGTCCTTTGTCTTAAAATTTGGTGCAACATGTCTTCTGATCAGCCTAACAGCGAATTTTTAGTTATTGTAAGTTGGAAACAAGATTTTAATGACTTAACTTTTTCTTTGAAATATTGTAGGAATGGAAGTTGGACACACTTTGTGACTTGTATGAGACGCTGACGATCACACAGGCCGTTATTTTTCTCAATACAAGGCGCAAAGTGGACTGGCTCACTGAGAAAATGCATGCCAGGGACTTCACAGTTTCTGCTCTGGTAAGAGGTGTTCTGCTCTAGTAGTGGTAATTACAATGTCTTCTCTTATTAAGCAGGATTCAGACTACAATATAGCTGTTAAGTGCTGTGTTGTCGTTCCCCCTGCTCAAAATAAAGTTGTTTCTTAACTATACCTGTCTGCTAGACTCCTGTAGCAGCCAGGGACGCTTGGTCTCATACATAATTGTTAAAATTAAATATTGATTGACTGGTGATTCTTGAATGGAGGTTTGTTAATTTGCAGCATGGTGACATGGACCAGAAGGAAAGAGATGTTATCATGAGAGAATTCCGATCAGGGTCAAGCCGGGTTCTGATCACTACTGACTTGTTGGTAAGTAAATCAACTGCTCTTTTTGATCTACCAAAAGTTTTATTTTGGGTGAAGGTTTTTTAATAACCTTTACCAACTTAGGCTTTTTGGGAGAATAAAGACCACACTCCACAGTGGGCTATATCACTAAACATATAGCCCATTACTATTTTGTGGCCTACATTACATAAGTCTCTAATTTTAATCAAATTAGAATTTTAATACCATACCATTGTATTTCAGGCTCGTGGGATTGATGTGCAACAAGTGTCATTGGTTATAAACTATGATCTACCTACCAATCGTGAAAACTATATTCACAGGTGAGTAGATGGCACCTTGTTACTGTATTGGTAAAATGAGCTCATGTATTTTGTGCTGATGAAGTTACCTTCCAGATAAATCAAAGTCAGGGAATTGATTCAGTAGACAGTGTCAAATTGGGAAGATGAAATTAAAAATGGTACTTGGGAACATTGGTCATGCAGTGGGAAAACAATTGGCAAACATTGCCCAAATTGTGGACTTTCATACCTATGGATTGGATTGTTTTAGTTTACATCTGTTGGTCTTAGCTTATTTTTGAGCTTTATTTTTTTGTGATGCTCTTGTGTGTCCATGTGCTTTCTTGGTGATTATAGTTGGGACTTTCTTGGTGTCGTCTGGTAGCTATTTGAGCGGTCCCTGGTTTAGTTATAGTGGCTTTATCCCTAAATAAATTGAATTGTACTTTGTTATATGATGTAAAAAAAGACTTTTTAAAAAATACAGGAGTCGATAGCAGCAGTTGATGACGAGATGGCACTCAGAAACGGCGTTGACGTAATTTAGGACGTGGAATCATAAGCGAAACAGCACACTGTTTGAATAAAGAGCGAGTCGGTATTTATATTTGTTTTTCTTTTGTCAATGATTTATTTTATATTTTAAGCTGCTCCAGCCAAGGCATTTTTGTATATTAGCCAATTAGGAGGTTTTATATTGTCTGGTTTCTATCAGGAAGGTAGAGAGTTGCTTTGGAGGTAAACACGTTTGAGTAACTTGAGTTATAACGTGTGAAACTGAGCAAAAAGCAGTGATGAGTTTGGGTTGCCATACCAAATACTTGTTTTCCCACTGGAAAAAGTTGTTAAGTTTAGACAATAGTTAACCGTGCAGCATTTGTATTTACAGTTTACAGTTCCAGAAGTGCGCCGATTGGATTATATAACTGTTCTTTCTGCTTCATCCCGGTGTGTTTACATCTGTCCCAGGCTGACTTCTGCTCTTGGCTGGCCCACTTTGGTATGGGCTTTTTTTTTTTAATTTCACTACCCCAAACACAATACTGTCATCTGCTTTAAAAATAATAATGCTCAAGGCACCTGATAAAATCTCATTTTGCAGCCAGACAAGCTTTGAATCCTTTTGGCACTAACTGCAAAGGAAGATTTTTTTTTCCTCTAGATATTGATTAGCAGATAGTGCTCCAATTAGAAGCACGAACTATAACCTTGATAAGTAAACACAGCAGCTGATGGTTAACAAGTGGATCATCATGTTCAGTAACTCATGCATTCTGTTAGAAGTAACATTCTAATTGCTGTTTTTTTTTCTTACACAGAATTGGCAGAGGGGGTCGATTTGGGAGGAAAGGTGTGGCTATAAACTTTGTTACTGAAGAAGACAAGAGGATTCTTCGTGACATTGAGACTTTCTACAATACTACAGTGGAGGAAATGCCAATGAATGTGGCTGACCTTATTTAATTCCCGGGATGAGATAGTTTTGAATGCAGTGCTCGCTGTTGCTGACTAGGCGATCACAACGTGCATTGTGCTTCTTTCTTTGGGAATATTTGAATCTTGTCTCAATGCTCATAACGGATCAGAAATACAGATTTTGATAGCAAATCGACTTTAGTCGTGAGCTCTTGTGAGGAGAGTCATTGGCTTTATCCTCTAGAGTTAGACTGTTGGGGTGGGTACAAAAGATGGGGTCTGTAAAATCTTTTTTTCTTAGAAACTTATTTCCTAGTTATGTAGAAATGGTTGTATTAGATGTTCTCTATCATTTAATAATATACTTGTGGACTAAAAGATATAAGTGCTGTATAAAATCAGCCAATTATGTTAAACTAGCTTATCTGCCTTTATTGTGTTTGTCATTAGCCTGAATAGAAGGCCTTTAAAATTGATTTTATTTTTTTTTAGGAAGCATTTGAATGCATTTTGTTTGGTATTGTATTTATTCAATAAAGTATTTAATTAGTGCTAAGTGTGAACTGGACCCTATTGCTAAGCCCCAGCAAGCAATCATATCCTAGGTAGGGTTAAACCCCCAGTAAAATTGCCATATTGCACATGTCTTAATGAAGTTTGAATGTTAAATAAATTGTATATTCACTTTAAAGGTGCTTTCATTATTTTATTGTAAAATGGTATGAATTGAATGTGGTTTTAACAATTCTGGGTTAACTGTTGCATCACAGTAGCACAGAGGCTAATCAACTGCAGATGTTCATCAGCACCATCTGCTAAGCACTTGTCTACATCCTGCAAGAAAAAGAAAAGGTTAGATAATTGTCCCTTTTAGGTATAAGTATTTTGCTGAAATGTGCAAAGGTGCCTACTTACAGCAAGTTTTTCTGTAATGATGGACTTTTGTTTATCAGAAAGAGCATCATTTTCTACAACTACATCATGAAGTTGATTCACAAGCTGAGTTGCTGCATGACCTTCATCTATTAAGTCCTGTAACAAAAAAGTTACATGGTGTCAACATTTAATTTTCTCTTCCCCAAAGTTAGTAAAGTAACTTAAACTTTTACCTTTACCACAGCTTCTAGCTTGTCAAAAGAGCCACTCTGACATGCAGCAAATATTCCATCAACTGTCTTGACTGGTATTACCTAAAAAGATGTAGGAAGGTGGTTTGGACATTACTCTGCCAAGCCTGTGCCCTCTCTTCCATTCCATGCTTGGTTCACCTAACAAACGACATAAAGCTGACAGCTGCTATTCTGATAACAGTCAATCCAGAGTTGAGAAGGCAAAGAAGTGGAAAAGGGTCTTCTCCAAGCCTTATACTCAATTCTGAGCTCCTGAGAGGTAATACAGAAAAAGATATTTGACCTGAAATTTAAAAATGTTCTCAAGGTGGCTATGCCAATACATTAGTACAGTCACTACAATGAAATTAGGGTGGAACATTATCTTTTAAAATCCATTGAAAACATTCTCAAGTTTGGACTTACTGTAGTGGCTGATATCCTAGTGGCAAGTGCCTTTTCTCTAAAGACGCCTCTTAAAGAGATTGGTTTAAATAATCCCTAATACCCAGAAAAAAGGGACTAATGCTGTTTAATTATGGTATGGAAATGCAATAAAGCCTGAAAGGAGTATTTGAAGACTGGTGTGGCCCTCTATTTTCTTCAACAAAAGATTTCTCTTAAAGTTGAAAATGCATGTGCCTTGTTATATGAACCTTTGTCAAAATAGACTACATTTATAAGAAAAGACATCAGAGGGGGGATGCTGGAGGTATGGGACATCTGTACTAGTTTCAATCAAGATCCCTGAAGCATTCTGATACTCCCAGGTTATTCACTTAAATTAGTAGTTCTTAGCACAGTACTTGGCACATGCTATAGACTAAATGTAACACCCTCCCCAATTCATGTTAAAAAAATCCTTGAAGTATTTGGAGGTAGGCCTTTGGAAAGTGATGGGGTCATGAGGGTGGAGCTCTCATAATTGGGATTAGTCCTTATAAAAGGGTCCAGAGAGCTCCCTTCTGCCATAGGAAGATGCAGGCCATCTATGAATTCGGAGTCCAAGAATTAGAAAGTGGCTCCTCACCACACTGAATCTGGGCACCTTGACCTTGGACTTCCCAGACTCCAGAGCTATTAAATGAATTTCTGTAGTTTGTAAGCCACTCATTCTGGAATTTTGTTACAGCAGCCTGAGTGGATTAAGCACATACAAAGCATTCTATATATACTTGGGTGAAATTTTTCTAAAAGCCGCCTAAAAGAATTTCAGAATAACTAATACTCTTACCCCAGCAATGTCTGTGATCACTTTATCTGTGACCTCCTTCCCACCTGTTAATCTAGTAGCACTTTGAAGAAATGTAATGGCTTTTCTTAAGTCTCCTTCTGATACTTTAACAAGACAAGACAGTCCCTGAAAAAAAAAAAAAAGGGGTTTTTTTTTTGGTGTGTTCTTACCTATGATGACCAATTAAGGTGTTTTGATCTTAATAAAGTGAAAAGCACTATATTTTAGCCAAGAGTTACTGAGGAGAAATGAAATTTATTTCCGTTTTTGAGGGAATATTATTAGTCTTATAGTGGCAGAATTCATGGAGACAGCCTCAGTCCAATGGAAGGATAGAAATCTCTAGCCTTTGAAAGTTGCAGAGATGTTCCATACTTCTCATCCTACTTTCTTGATTACATAAAGAAAATTCAAATTATGGTTAAATTCTGTTATAATGAATAAAAGACCTATATATTCTATCACTGTACCAGAATTTCATACCAAATAAGTTTTTGAAGTGGAGTTATTAACTAGGAGACTAAAATCTTATCATTATAGAGATTTGTTGCTACAGAATTTACATTATATGTATGAAATCTGCCCCATTTTGGGGTCTCTAATATACTGATCCTATCTAATAAAAGAGTAATATGCAAATTGACCATCACTCCAACACAAAGATGGCTGCCCCCATGTGGACACAAGATGGCTGGCAGGGGAGAGCAGTTGTGGGCGATCAGGCCAGCAGAGGAGGGCACTTGGGAGGGACCAGGCCTGCAAGGGAGGGCAGTTGGGGGCGATCAGACCTGCAGGGGAGGACAGTTAGGGGCGACCAGGCCTGCAGGGGAGGGCAGTTAGGGGCAATCGGGCCAGCAGGGGAGTGGTTACGGGGTGATCAGGCTGGCAGGCAGAAGTGGTTAGGGGCAATCAGGCAGGCAGGCAGGTGACTGGTTGGGAGCCAGCAGTCCTGGATTGTGAGAGGGATCCCAGATTGGAGAGGGTGCAGGCTGGGCTGAGGGACACCCCCCCGCCCCCACACGAATTTCATATACCGGGCCTCTAGTAGATAATAAACTGCTAATAGTAACAGAAAGACTAAATCTGTAATTCCTAGACATTCCAATTGTTGTTCATTTAGCTTAACTTTGCCTGAAGAATTGGCATCAGAAATTGAAGCAACACACATGACTCCTTTCAGGGCCTTTTCATATGTATTCATCAATGTAATTAGTAATTATAAGAACTAATAATTAGTACTTACCTCATTGCTAATTTTGACATGTTCTTTATCAGCAATGTCTAGTAATCGCTGTTGTTGAATTTTATCTGACAGAGGTTTGAAGCGGAATTTAGAACATCTAGAGGTCAGAGGTTCAATTATTCTGTAAAATATTGGAAAAAACAAGTCTGTCCAAAGAACTCATTTTTATCAAGATTTGATGGAGATATTAATGTAGCCTTGAAACATTGAAAAAAATTTTTTTTCTCTCCTTAACTGAGGGTTAGCAAAATAAGGCTGCCTAGCATCTATCTTCAAGGCAATATACATACCGACTGACATAGTTACAGATGAGACAGAATCGGGTGGTTTTAGATTCTTTCTCCATGGTACGTCTTAACGCTGCCTGAGCAGCTGAGGTCATAGAATCTGCTTCATCCAGAATCACAATCTTAAAAGGAGGACATGGCTTCCCACTGATTCAGAGAAACACATAAGGAGTGATAATTCACCTATCATCATTACAATCTAATTTTATATAACATACTCATCCTCCCAAAGAAAAGCCTCATGCCCAAGAGGAGTTACACCTCTTCTCTCCCAACTCTCTCAGCCACAGGCAATCATGATCTCTACTTTCTGTCTCCAAATTTGCCTATTCTGGACATGTATCTATATAAAAGCCTAAGTGACTGTCTGACTGGTAGCTTTGACCTGCAATGATCACCAGGGGGAAGGCGCTCAATGTAGGAGCTGCTGAGCTGCGGTGACTTGGCAGCTATGGTTCTCGGGTGATGCACCTGGAACCAGAGAGGAGGGAGACCGATTCCTGGGTGCCTCACCCAAGAACCGTGCTCTTGCAATCCAGGAGCCCTCAGGGGATCTCAGAGAGCCGGTTTCAGCCCGATCCCCGCAGGCCAGGCCGAGGGACCCCACCTGTGCTCGAATCCGTGCACCGGGCCTCTAGTTTCACATAAATGGAATCATATGATGTCAATCTAACATGTCTTTTATGATTGACTTTTTTCACTTAGCATAATATTTTCAAGGTTCATCCCTATTGCAGTGCTATTACTTCATTCCTTTTAAATAACATGGCAAATGGGTATACTGCATTTTATTTGTCCATTCATTTGTTGATGGGTATTTGGGTCGTTTTCATGTTTTGACCATTATGAATAAAGCTGTTATGAACATCTGTGTACATATTTTGAATAGACATGTTTTCATTTCTTATAGGCATATATCTAGGAGAATTACTGGGTCATGTGGTAAATCTATGTTTAACTTTTAGCCAAACTTTTCAAAGTGGCTGAATTTTTTACATTACAACCAGCAATGTATAAGGATGCCAATTTCTCCACATCCTTGCCAATACTTACTATGTTCTGTATTTTTTATTATAGCCATCCTAGTGAGTGTAAAGTGGAATCTCATCATGGTTTTGAATGGCATTTCTCTAATGGCTAATGATGTGGATGATGTTTTCATGTGTTTATTAGCCATTTGTGTATCTTCTTTGGAGTAGTATCAATTCACATACCTTGCCCATTTTAAAATTAGGTTGTCTTTTTATTATTGAGTTGTAGGAGTTCTTCATATATTCTTGATATAAGTGCCTTATCAGATATGATCTATATCCATTGTCAGTTCAAGGTAGATATCAAAAATTAGTCATTCACTTCCTATAAATTCTTATGTGTTCTCTGATATAAATTTAAATATATGCCAGGTGAGTGAGGAGGGATAATGAGAGGATAAGAACACATATGTAATACCTTAATAAATAAAGAAATTTAAAAAAAATAAATATATGCCAGGAACCAAAAATTTAATCTTGAAACTTTGTCACCTGAGTATAAGTAGTTGGCTAAACATCCCTGTTTAATTTAGGGCAGTCCTATTTAATTATTAATAATACCTCCTCTTTCATTCTAAAAGCATCACAGTTTGGATGAAAAATTATATGGTCACCCTACTATGAAATATACACTGAAGCTTAAAACAGTTGACTTTTTTAAAATAACACAATAGCAAAAGTCAGGATTTTTGTTATGCATGCACCACCCACCTATCACATTTGATTAATAAATACTTCTTAGACAAAATATCAGTGGAAAACCCTTGACAGCTAAACAAAACTAATTATAATGGAAAGTTTATTTCTGACTTTAAATAATTTAGATAAAAATATGATCTAACATGAAAAAAGTTGTAAATTTGGCAGAAATATGTATTTTAAACAAATACAATGACATGGTATGGAGAAGAGAAACTTACTCTGAACGACTTCCTGATACAGTTAATTGAGCAAAATTCTTCACTTTCTCTCTAACTACTTGTATTCCACGTTCATCAGATGCATTTAACTCAAGAACTCTTAATCGAAAAAGTTCATGCCTATTTAAAAATGAAGCAAATATGAAATGTCATAGAGCATATAAGTAACTGAGGTTTAACCACATTTTAACATTTGCACATCTTGCAGTAGTTTAAAATCCACCTACTAAACAATATGGATAGAAGGTACACAATTGCTTCTGTATTTTCTCTTTTGCAGAGACATGCAGTTAACATTTTGGCTTTCTTCCATGCTTTTTAAAAAATATAGGTAAATGATATCACATATATAAAATTTTAAATCAATTTTCCACTTTGTATTATATCATAATCATCTTGCCATCTTGCAACCAATCAAAATACCATTTTTATAGCTATGTGAAGCTCCCGAAATGCCATTTTAGTAGCTATCTATGTGACGTTTCATCCTACAACTGTACCACCATTTACTTATTTAGCATTCTTCTATTGTTAGACGGTTAGATAATTTTAAGTATGTTGCAATTTTAAATAATGCTGCAATACAGTATATTTTGAATTATTTCCATCGGATAGCTTGCTATAAGGAAAATTACTAGATTAAAACATGAATAGTTATTTTAAAGTGAGTTTTTTTATTTATTATATTTTTATTGATATCAGAGAGTTAGGGGGAGAGAGATAGAAACATTAATGATGAGAGAGAAATATGGATTGGCTGCCTCCTGCATGCCCCCACTGGGGACTGAGCCCCCAACCCAGGCATGTGCCCTGGGATCGAACCCAGGACCCTTCAGTCTGCAGGCTGATACTCTATCCAATGAGCCAAACCGGTTAGGGCTTAAAGTGAGTTTTTAGAAATTAAAAGTAGTTCACTGTAGGGAAATCTGAGAAATCAAAAGATAATTAAAGCAACTGGCACACCCAAAGCACTATTTTGAAAGGTTCCTTCTAGTAATTTTTCTACATATTTAAACATATTTTTAATTAAAAAACTAGATTTAAATTTGTTTTATTTTTCCTAAATATTTTTCCAAAAAGGTATCTTTGCTATATTGGAGCATGTTGCATGGGTATCAGACCCAGGCTAATATCTTTTCTAGGTAGAGGGCTCCTAAACAATGGTTGGCTAAGCCAAGACAGAATCTAAGAAGAGGACTCTAGGAAGGTAGCTCACAGAGATTTTCTTCTATACCTAGAATCATACTGTATCGGCGACCATACACTCTGCTTACACTCAGGATACCTGAGGGTAAGGATCTGGCCCAGCCACTCCAGAGGCAGGGCCTAGGAAAGCCAGTGCAAGAAGGAACTCAAGAGGTGGTGTGGGTCAGTAGCATCGGACACAATAGATTTGATCATATGAAACATGTTAATGCAATAATTAAGAGAGTGTGATGAAATTATCGATGTGACTGGAGACAGGCTGGGTTTTCTGGGCCCAAAATCATAATAAATAGTGATAAGCCCTTGCCGGTTTGGCTCAGTGGATGGAGCGTTGGACTTCGGGCTGAAGGATCCCGGGTTTGATTCTGGTCAGGGGCACATGCCCAGGTTGCGGGCTCAATCCCCAGTGGGGGGAGTGCAGGAGACAGCAGATCGATGATTTTCTCTCATTATTGATGTTTCTCTCCCTCTCCCTTCCTCTCTGAAATTATATATATTGGGATATGCTCTTACCCAATATATATGGGATGGCGCAATACACACACACACACACACACACGTATATAAAAAATCATGCCGTGGCTGGGTATCTCAGTTGGTAAGAGCACCATCCCATTCACCAAAAGGCTGTGGGTTCAATACCTAGGTTGCAAGTTCGATCCCTGGTCAGAGAGCATAAGGGAGGCAAGTGATCTATGTTTCTCTCATCCGTTTCTCTCTCTCTCTCTCTCTCTCTCTCTCTCTCTTCTTCTCTCTAAAAATCAATGAAATCATATTCTCAGATAAGGATTAAAAATATATATATGTCATGGGGCTCCCTGTGTGTAATATATTCAAACACTGAATAAGGTTCAGAATGAAGGTCACAAAAGATGTAGGCAAGCTAGTTTACTGGAGGGGAGGAACTGGAAATGGGCCCACTGGATTAATAAAAAATTCAGAAACGAAAACAAACCCAATTTCACAGAAAAACCAAAGTCAAGTTTTTAGAGAAAGAAAAGCAGTACCAGAGATTTTCAGTGTCAAGTCTTAAAAAAGAAAGATATTTCAACTTACCCAAAGAGTTCCCTCGCTGCTGCCAAAATAGTAGATGTTTTTCCAGTTCCAGGTGGCCCATAAAACAGGAGATTGGGGAGCTGTAGAAATTAATTTTTTTTTTTAATTTTACTCTGGCACAAATAAAGGAGGACTGAAAATGTCTGGAACACTGCAATAATTTCCCCAATAGAGAAGGTACATATCCTATATAATAAGGAGCTAATATGCTAATTAGACTGAATAGCCGGAGGAAGCCAGAGCTGTGAGGGCCGGCAGAGGCTGCAAGGGCTGAGCCCCTTGGATGAATTTTGTGCATCGGGTCTCTAGTATCTTAATAAACAGGTTTCTTAATATAACTGGTATCATAGTATTCACAGTTCTAAATCCTGCTTTTCCATATAATACTACTAGCGGCCCAGTGCACAGATTCGTGCACATCGAAAGGAAATTAATTAGAAGGTGGCCAGTGGGGCAGGACTGGAAGAGACAGGCCGACACGCCCTGGAGCCAATCTCCCTCGGTCCCTCCCCGGTGTCTGTGGAGTGAGCTGGGTCCCTCTGGCATGTGGGGTCGCTCAGCCTGGTGTGTGGGGATCGGGCAGAAACCAGCTCTCCGACATCCCCTGAGGGGCCCTGTAGTGTGAGAGGGCACTCTGCAAAGTTGCTGTTATACAGGGTATGGAATGCAAACGCAAGTGGCAAGTGTGCAGTAAACCAGATTAGGGGCCAACAGTGTCCCAGCAACAACATAACCCATGGCCGAAAGTGGAATTGCTTGGCCCTGGAGGAATTGGGCTCCCTCCTCTCTGGTTTTGGGGTGTGTCACCCGAGAACTGCTGCTGCCAAGTCACTGCAGCTCAGCAGCTCCTGCATTGAGTGTCTGCCCCCCTGGTGGTCAGTGCGCATCATAGTGACCAGTCAGAAGGTAGAAGGGACACTTAGCATAGTAGCCTTTTATATATAGAGAAGATAGATGACTTCTTCCCCAATATGTTTTTCTAATATCTTAAATTGAATCATATTTATGATTGCTCTATTCCTAAATTACTTAGGTGGAATTTTCAAAGCTGAAATTAGAAACATTTTATTTCAGAATCCCAGGCTTTTGCCAGGTCCCTATCCCACCCCTTTGCTCAGTATCAGGCAAGATTTTATACTTTATAAAGATGTCAGTTATTTCAAAGTGGAAATAGAACGAAGGAGTAATTGGATTTGGCCAATACTGAGGAAAAAGGAGTAAAAAAACTATTAGGGGTTTGAATGAGCTGAGGTTGCAAAAACAGAAACATTAAAAGAATTAAGCATCTATTAAGTGCCAGGCAGTACTCCACATCATGATCATGTACTCTGTAGGATGCCTGCATATATCAGGGAGAATTCACTAGAGAAAGAAGGATAAGGTTAAATAACTGGTTATCTTCTTTTATACCTTAAGTATAGCTAGCTTGGCTCCTTATAAAACAGACAATTGATCTGTGGTATAGATTAATAAATGTAAAAAATTCTAATGAGCTCTCTTACAAAACTGTACATTCTTCAGTATGTCCTTTCATGTAGGGAAATAATAGCACATAGGGAACTAGGCAGTAGTTTATTTGCTTCTACTCTTTTTTTTTTTTTTTTGTATTTTATTGATTTTTTACAGAGAGGAAGGGAGAGGGATAGAGAGTTAGAAACATCAATGAGAGAGAAACATCGATCAGCTGCCTCTTGCACACTCCCTACTGGGGATGTGCCCGCAACCAAAGTACATGCCCTTGACCGGAATCGAACCTTGAGTCCGCAGGCTGATGCTCTATCCACTGAGCCAAACTGGTTAGGGCTATTTGCTTCTACTCTTGCCTAACCCCCAACCTTCACCCTTTTCCATCCATTCATTCTTCACACAAATCAATGTTGCTCTGCTTGTTACTTAAAATTATTCACTGGCTTCATACTCGCATGTAGGAAAACAGAAGCAGACAAACAAATCAACTGGTTTACCATAACCTTTAAGGACATCATGATCTGCTCACCACTTCTCCTACCTTCTAGGCTCCAATTTACAATGACTTCCAATAACTAAGCACATTATGGCCTGCACATATGCTGTCCCCCACAAGGTAGGGTCTGACTCCTTTATTCTGTTTGGCCAACTCCTACAGCATTACAAGTCAGAAGCCTTCCCTGACCACCCAATCTAAAGTGGGTCTCCTCCATTAATCACTCATTAGTCTTTGTTGCACTGGATGCAATTACTACTAGCATTTATTTATTATTTAACTGTTGGGTTTAATTGTAAAATACCCATCTATCTTACTAGATTGTAAGCTTAAGAAGGTCAAGACCATATTTGTTCTTTTCACATCTGTATGCTCAGCATCTCGTGCAGTACTCAATATACACCAAGTAAGTAAATCAACATATAAATATATCAATTAGAAGACTATTACTGTTACATTGGTAACAAATAGCTTAAGATACAAACTATGAGATCCACTACAAAACAAAATTTAAAAAAAAAACAAAACCCTAGGCTCCTTTATTTTTAAGGTTATAACTATTATTTTGATGCATGCATACTTCAATATTTAGAATGCTTCATATATATATTGTGCATTTAAGAACTGTATGTGGATCACTAAGTTATTACGGAAATACAAATCAAAACACAATGAGATTATCACCTTACACCTGTCAGGATGGCTATTATCAAAAAGACAAGAAATAACATGTGTTGGGGAGAATTGGGAGAAAAGGAAACCCTCGTACACTACTGGTAGAAATGTGAATTAGGGCAGCCATTATGGAAAACAGTATGGAGATTACTTAAAAAACTAAGAATAGAGCTACCATATGATCCAGTAAATCTTCTGGGTATTTACCCCCAAAATATAAAAATACTAATTTGTAAAGATACATGTATCCTATATTAATTGCAGCATTATTTACAACTAGAGGCTCAGTGCACAACATTTGTACACTGGGGGTGGTGGGTGGGGGTTCCTTACTCCAGCCCCTGCCCTCTCGCAGTCTGGGACCCCTTGGGGGATGTCCAACTGCCGGCGGGGAGTGGGCCTAAGATGGCAGTCGGACATCCCCCGAGGGGTCCCTAGCATTGCCACAGCAGTGGGAGAGGCTCCCACCACTGCCGCTGCACTTGCCAGCCATGAGCCCGGCTTCTGGCTGAGTGGTGCTCCCCCTGTGGGAGCACACTGACCATCAGGAGGCAGCTCATGCATTGAATGTCTGCCCCCTGGTGGTCAGTGCACATCACAGCAACCAGTAGTTCCACCATTTGGTCGACTTGCATATTAGCCTTTTATTATATAGGATAGCCAAGACATGAAAACAACCTACATGCCCATCAATGGACACTGGATAAAGATGTGGTATATATGTAGAATGGAATACTTCAGCCATAAAAAAAATATATTGCCACTTGCGACAACATGGATGAATCTTGAGAGTATAAGTGAAATAAGTCAGATGGAAAAGGACAAAAACAGTATGATTTCACTCATGTGGAGTATAAAACAAAAAGTAACAAACTAACAAAACAAACTCACAGATACAGACAATAGGTAACTACCGTTACCAGTGTCAGGGGAATGACAAATTGGATCAAAAGGGTCAAATATATGATAATGGAAGGAAACTAGATTGGGTGGTAGGCATGCAATAGAGTACAAACATTGAAGGGTGTACACCTGGAATTTATAGCATATTATTAATCAATGTTACCTCAATAAATTTAATTAACATACACACACAATGGAATTTTATTCAGCCATAAAATACTAGGAAATCCTGCCATTTGTAACAACAAAGATGGGACCGTGAGGGCATCATGCTAAATGAAATAAGTCAAAGAAAGACAAATACTGTATGATTTCATATGTGGAATAAAAAATACTAATAAAAAGAGAGGCCGAGGATTGGTGGAGGGGAAACTGGAGGAAGGCAGTCAAAAGTTACAAACTTCCAGTTATAAAATAAGTAATGAACAACATGATCATTGCTGTATGATATATATGAAAGTTCCTAAGAGTTCTCATCACAAGGAGGAAATTATTTTTTTTTTCTGTATCTACATAAGGTGATGGATGTTATCCAAACTTATTGCAATGATCATTTCACAATATATGTAAGTCAAATTATTATGCTGTACACCTTAAATTTATACAGTGATGTATGTCAATTATATCTCAATAAACCTGGGAGGAAAAAAGAATTCTATGTCAAATCAGTTCTTAAAATTGATTTCTGAAAAAAACAACAACAAAAAATCAACTCCTAATTCTACCTTAAAACCTTTTAAAGTAAATGAAGGAATTAATTATTTTCCTATATTCTTTAGAATTAAAAAAAAAAAATTACTTCATCTTTAAGTTTTACCAAATTTAGTCTGAAAAGAAACACAAGTGGTTAAAGTTCTTAATTCAGCCTCATAAATTAGATAGTATAAAGTCAAGAACTGAACCATAATCCCACTAGATTTGCTTACTAGCAATTAAAATATACTTTGTCCTAAAATCTGTGTAAATATTACTAAGCAGTTATAGTTGTATACTATTATATAATTAAAAGGTAAATATTTGGATCATATCAAAACAAATCCTGGTAAAGAAAAATATTTTATGTATTTTTATTATTGTTGTTAATCCTCACCCAAGGATATTTTTTCCATTGATTTTTAGAGAGAGTGGGACAGGGGTGGGAGTGGGGGTGAGGGGAGACAGAGAGAAACATTAATGTGAGAGAGACATATTGATCATTGCCTCCCACACGCTGCTCCCTGACTGGGGCTGGGATCAAACCTGTAACCCAGGTACCTGCCCTTGACCAAGAATCAAATCCATGACCCTTCGGTGCGTTGGCTGCTGCTCTAACCTCTGAACAACACTGGTTATGGCAAGAAAAATATTTTGAAGAGTTTTATAAATATAACTTCTTTCAAAATATGCACTGTTGTACTGTAATTCCAGGAAGAGAACAATGGAAGCAAAAACCAAAAGAACCTCTACTTCAAAGCAGCCACATTAAGAGGAAGAAAGCCAATCTTGGGAATAAAGCAAAAACTAAATACCACTTTCATCTGTAACTTTTTCTCTTCCTTCACTGAGTTCTTAAAGCACTTTATCATATGAAATTTTAAACTGCTAATTTTTAAAAATTAAATATTTATTATTGAAAGTATTATGTATGTCCCTAAACTGCTAATTCTTTATATGGGTTTAGTTTGTCTCTGAATAATCTAAAGCAGCGGTAACCAACCTTTTGGACCTCACGGACCACCAGTGGTCCATGGACCACCGGTTGGCGACCGCTGATCTAAAATACAAGTCACTCAAGGACATTTTATCCCACTCATCACAGTAGGAGACACAATGCTATAAGCAGAATTAAATGCTCAATTTTTTTGTATTGTAGTTCAAACCGAATCTTAAAATTAGGTGAAAAATTATACTTTCTTTTTCTTTTTCAGTTATAGTTAACGTTCAACATTATTTTATATTAGTTTCAGGTATACAGCATCATGGTTAGACATGTATATAATTTAAGAAGTGATCCCTCCCCCATAAGTTTAGTACCCATCTGGCACCATACAAAATTACTGACTATATTCCTTATGCTGTACAAAATTGCCCTGTGACAATTTTATAACTACCAGAGAAATTATACTTCAAAAGAATCTCTTGACTCTTCTTTACAGCACATATCGTTATCTAGAATTCTCTTACTTATTTGGCTTCTATATTTACTCTGTTGTTCCCCACCAAAATAAAAGTCCACGAGCAAAGAGACCCAGTCTGTCTTGCTCAATGGTCTATACTTGAGTACTATATACAATGCCATAGGATAGAATTGGAGATGCTCAATAAATACTTGTTGAACTAATCATCCATTGTACAAATAGTCATCATGGGCCCACTATATACATACCATAGTATTTAAAGGGGGTGGGGATTATAAAGGAAGAGGGTGAATCTCCCAATGACATTAAACATCATCTGCTACTCACATCAGCTCCTTCTAAAGACTTTTTCAGCACTGCAACCACTTCTTCCTGGAAAGCAACTTCATCCACACATTTTGGACGACTGTAAAAAAACAACAAAGGTTATTTTGTATATTATAGTAGCCACAGAGAAGTTTTCAAGTGTTCTTTTTGCTAAAATACTGATGATAATTCTCATATTGGTAATGAGAAACTTTCATAATTGGAAGTAGGTGGAAACCCCATTTGTGCCTTAAACAAATACATACTAAAGGACTGAAGTAATTTTTCACTATTCAGACACATAATTTACATGTTATGCTTACAAAAATTAAGTAAAAGGATTTTATTACACCACAAATGCCAAGTGCTTAAAAATTTAAAGTGAACACTTGCTTAGAAAGTAATATGACATATATATATTTATCCTCACCCAAGGATATGCTTTATATTGATTTTTCTAGAGATAGGAAGGGAGCGAGGGAGAGAGAGAGGGGGAGAAGAGGAAAGAAAGAGAGAGAGGGAAACATCAATGTGAGAGAGAAACATTGGTTGCCTCCTATATGCATTCCGACCAGAGACTGAACCCACAACCTAGGTATGTGCCCTGAATGGGAATCAAACCTATAACCTTTTGGCACTTGGGATAATGCTCCAGCCAACTGAGCCAGGGCCGAAAGTATTATATTTTGACAAGATCATGCATTTCAGGTGAAAAGAGAGAACTAT
Organism: Eptesicus fuscus; assembly: GCF_027574615.1. NCBI lineage: Eukaryota > Metazoa > Chordata > Mammalia > Chiroptera > Vespertilionidae > Eptesicus > Eptesicus fuscus. Next base: position 45,245,344 of record NC_072475.1, read on the forward strand.
TTAGTAACCTCATGATAGGCAACTATTTTGGTTAATACAGTTACATAAATATAGTTATTACATTGTTAATTGGTTAATATTTTTTTCTACTACTCAACTGCACACAAAAAATGCATATCTATTCACTTCACTAAGGGCTAACAAAGGAAGTTTAATCAATATGAAGTATAACATATAATTTTCTTCTTAAATCATTAACTAGTGATTTTAAGAGCTCACACAGTTATATTTCCAACCCTAAGATTAGGCTTTGTGCTTAGTTTACTAATCAGAAACTTTCTAAGTCATATTTTTCTAAGTACTCGGGTCAGTGCCAGGCAGGAATTTCATGTTAGATAATGTTTTCTAGAAAAAAAACAGTGTATGTTATAAACCAGTTTTTTATTCAAATACATGCAGAGGCCAGGTAGACAACAAGAGTAAAGAAAGCAGAGTATAAGGCAAGAGAAAATAGGGACCATGATTAATTGAGGAACACATAACCTTTCCAAAATGAGAAGCAGTATCCAAGTCCATCTAACTGTTGTCAGGTGAGAATTTGCATCTATTGGCTGCCTAATCTCCTGAGGAGTTGAAAATCTAGATTTCTTTCTCCCCTTGCATAATATATTTTTTAATTAAAAAAAAATCTAGATTTTTATGTGAAACTTGCATTTTTAAAAGAATTGTCAGTGCCAAATAAAACATGAAGGCCTTTTTGGCCTATAAGTAATCTGCAAACCCTTGGTAATAACTGAGGCTACACTTGGAGTTACAACTACTATTTGTTATACTACTACTTAGCTGATTGAAATTTAAGTGGGACTTCAAGTGTTGTTTTTGCCAAAAACGTATAAAAAACAAACACTCAACAATTTCCACCTATCAGTAATGAAAGGGGAACAGATTACTTGGACTTAGTAGAACTCCTGATCAAAAGCCAGCTTATAAAAAAAATTGTTTTCTTCAATGCTGTATGTAACCTGGCCCCTAAAACCATAGACCTGAGTTATACAGAAGACCTTAGTTCAGAAATAAGGGAATTAAATTAGATCATTCTAAGGTACCTTTCAGTACCAAGGTTCTATGACTTACATCCTTGGGTGATTTTTAAGGACAACATCTAAACCAAGCAAATCATCCCACATTAAGAAAGAAAAAAAAAGGGGGGGGAGGGATTATAACTGGTTAGAGATGTAATTTATTAACAATTTCAACAAAAACACAAGAGTTCTTACTATTTTTCCACCCATGGAACAGGTTTGGCTTTCTTGTTCTCTCCACTACTTCCGGCAGTGGCAGCTACTCCTCGATCCTTGGTCAATGGTGGTTTAGTACTGATAGATGTGCCTTTTAAAAATGCCTGCATGGTTACTTCACCCTGACCAGGTGCAAGACAGAAAAAGAAAAGCTCTTTTGAAACCATTATGAAGAAGTACCACTTGAAAGGGCACTTAACCTTGTGCAAAGATATTCAATAATTACTTATTTAATAAAGAACATCACCCCATGAACTAGCGGCCTCTGAATGCATTGTGCTGAAGGCTGCAGGGACATAAAAGAGGAGAAAGTGCTTAGGGAAATCAGAATATATTTACAGTGAGGAAGTTACAGAATAAAGACAAATCTTACGTGAGAAAAATTTGAGTTCCAAACTTTTTGATAAAGATGATATCATTAATGGCCAAACTGTACATGGACCTCTAAAGCCTCTTCCCTTTCAATCATGGGCCTAGTTCTAATTCAGACTCTGGAATGGGTTCAGCAATTAGGAGTGCTGGGACCACAAATAAGAACCTCCACTTTGGGGCGGGGGGGGGGGAGTTAGAGTTCCACTTAAGGGTCTGTTTTACTGGCTTCAGATTTTTTTAAACATTCATTTCATAGAGGAAGGGAGAGGGAGAGAGATAGAAACATCAATGATGAAAGAGAATCATTGATTGGCTGCTTCCTGCACGCCCGCCCCCACTGGGGATAGAGCCTGCAACCAGGGTATGTGCCCTTGACTGGAATCGAACCCGGGACCCTTCAGTCCACAGGCCAACGCTCTATCCACTGAGTCAAACCAGCTAGGACTCAGAGGCTTTTTTTTTTTTTTCTGGGGAAAGTCCTACCACCCCGGAGTCTGTGGTTAACATGGAAGTAGCTGTTTTTGCTCATTTGAAGACATTGCAGGAAAGCCAGAGTTTAAAAAATTCATACAATATCTCACCCTAAAGATAACCACTATTAACATTCAAGTAAACAGAAGTACGTTTTTTAGGGATTGAAAGGCACCATTAGCTTGCCTGAAAATTCCCCGCGTTAGTGGCAATTTTATATTTTTCACTGCTATATCCCCAAGGCTTAGTGCACTGACTGGTACATGACCCATGCTCCATAATATCTGATGACTGAATTACCATTTGAGACACGGGTTCCCCTCCTGTAAAGGGAGCTAAGGCCTATTCCATAACGGAGTTAAAGCCAAGAACTGTGCAAACACATAGTTCTGTGCTTGGCATGCGGATATATACTCAAACAAAATACAATGTAAATATCTGTGAACAGCTAAGGTTTTTAATGTGTCGAATTCCTCCATCCCTGCCACAGGCTGCTTAAACAGCAATACATCCCAGAGCAGGACCCTGAAAGATGCTGTACTGTGCCTCCATGTCCCGAAGGGGTGGGAGGTAGCCAGGCCGGATCGCGGTCCAGCCCCGTGCGCGCGCTACTCCGTGGGTGGAAGGCCGCCCCGGGGCATCACAGGCGCAGGAGTGGAGGGAGGAGAAGGCAGCCTTCGCCATCTCTTCAGCTGGTCACCTGTTATCCCCCGCTCTCCGCGCGGGTTCCCGGGCACCGCCTGGGCCTTCCAGCCGCCCGACTCCGGAGCGAGGACGCTGCCGGCTCGTTCCTGGGGTTCCCGGACGGTGAAAGGGCGAGGCGGTGTCGCAGTCTTAGCTCCGTCCCCCAATCTGAAAATATGAGGCTCGGGGAGCCCCGAGCGGCCTGACACGGCGACTGATCGGCCACGGTCGGCACAGCCGCCTCCGTTCCCGCCACGGAGGGGCGCGCGCAGGGCAGGGCGGGAATTCGCAGGGACCGTCACTTCCGGTCCGCCACGCTCCCGCCCCAGGTTAAAGGAGCCGTTTCCTTCCGAGGGGAACACACGGGCTTTTAGGGATGCGTAGATTGGGGCGCGAGTGACTGAAGAGGTGGAAATACAGTCCCACCCTGTCCCCGCGCACTCCTCCCACTGGGGACGGAGGCCTCGGGTCTCCGACCGCGACCGACCGGAGGAGACCTGGCGCCGGAGCCCGCCTGCTCTGCGCGCCGGGGGTGGGGGAAGGGGAGGGGGAGGCGTTGGCCGCCGCTCGGCAACCTCCGGCGGTTGGAGAGGGGGTGCGGGCCTCGGGAATCCCGCGATCCACCCAAGGTCTCCAGAGGCCCACTCCATTTTGGGGGTTGGAACCTGCATGGCCTGTACGTCACTGGGAACTTAATGTCAATGGAGCGTCTCGCTGGCATTTCCGAGAGGACACAATTCTGCTTTCAACCTGCTTCTCCCCGAGGACGGCGACTGGGGAGGGTGGAGTCAGAAGACGGTACCCTGAGGCTCTCTATTCCCCACTTTGGCCCCCCTTTGGCTTCGTCATCGCGGAGTAAACCGAGTGTGTTTTAAGAGCAGAAACGTTTGAAGAAAATTCCTTTCCTCACTCCCTACCCCATATTTTTAAAAAATGTTTTTATTGATTTTACTTTTTTAAATCCTCACCCAAGGATATGTTTCCACTGATTTTTAGAGAAAGTGGAAGAGAGAGGGAAAGACTGAGAGAAATATCCTCACATCAATTGGTTGCCTCCTGCACGCCCCTGACCAGGGGCCATCGGGAGAGGAGCCTGCAACCAAGGTACATGCCCTTGATTGGAATCGAACCCAAGACATTTTAGTCCAAAGGCTGGTTAGGGCTGATTTTATTTAAAAAAAATATATATATATAAATATATATATATATATATATATATATATCCATCCGAAACCGGTTTGGCTCAGTGGATAGAGCGTCGGTCTTCGGACTGAAAGGTCCCAGGTTCAATTCCGGTCAAGGGCATGTACATTGGTTGCGGGCACATCCCCGGTGGGGGGGTGTGCAGGAGGCAGCTGGTCGATGTTTCTCTCATCGATGTTTCTAGCTCCCTCTCCCTTCCTCTCTGTAAAAAATCAATAAGATATAAAAATATATATATATGTATATATAATATAATATATATATTTTATATATATTTCAGGGAGGAAGGGAAAGAGAGAAATCAATGAGAGAACCATTGCTGGGCTGCATCTTGCGCATCCCCTAGTAGGGATGTAGCTGAAAACCAGGCATGTGCCCTGACTGGGAATCTAATTGTGACTTCCTGGTTCATAGGTCAATGCGCAACCACGGAGCCACACCAGCTGGGCTGTTTTTTACTGATTTTAGAGAGGGAGAGAGGAACATCCATCCGCTGCCTCCTGCACCCTGACCAGATGGAGCCCACAACTTGGGTCATGTGCCCTGACCAGGACTCCAACAGGCGATCTTTTGGCAACGCCCAACCAACCGAGGCCCATTGGCCAGGGCTCCTACCCCTTTTGAGTGCATATGGCTTATACTTTTATTAGTGTCTGCTCCTTGGTGAGAGGGAGGACCTTGCCATGTAGCTATGGTCATCTAGTCCTGGAGCCCTGCCCAATCTGTTTCCTAAGGAATTCAACCAATGAGGGTTGGTACAAAAAGTCCTGGAAAAAGACTCTAAGATGAAAGTTTGAAGTTGGGTCACCTGTCAGCCTGTTGGTAATGAGAACCCTGGTGGCAGTGGAGCACTGATAGCCCCTGGAATGCTATGGCAATTGTTAAACTTCCACCAGTGGCAAACTAGAATGGGGTGCCTGCAGAAGGGAGTGCACCAATAGATGCAGTATTTCAGGGCCTTTAGGAAATAGTAATTGTAAGAATTTTGGAACTGAATGGCCATTTGTGTGTGTGTTTGGGAGGAGAGCTCATTAATTCAGAATGAAAGAAACATTATTAAAGATAATGAAAAAACAGGGTGATTAATTGCCAGTATCAGACCAAGTGTGGAAGCCAGAGGGTCTTTTTTGGCAGCATATAAAATGATTTACATATCCTGTAGCCAAAGGGCAAACAAAATCTTTGGGCCAAAAACTAAATTATATGATTAGCAGAGTTCCAGAAGAGTTAAATTCTCAACTCCACCATGTCTGCTATACCAAGGTCAAGGCCCTGATTGGTGGGGTATGGTTGGGGAGGATGTTGAGACTTAAAATGGGTCATCTGGGTCAATGCATTTGAAAATCTTACATTCCCTGAACCCTGTTGACCTATAAGAGTAACCCATTCTTTTCTGCTAACGGCTGATGGTCCTCTCTTAGGGATGTATGTATAAGCTTGATGATGTAGAGGTTTTTCCCTTCCAAGACAATACATATCTCCCCTTATTCCCCAATCTCCACTCCCAACCACCACCAGCCAGAGCGATAGCCAGGATTAAGTCAGTGCAGCCCCACTGGAGAAGTGCTGGGCCGGCTAAAGGTAGAAAAGGACTATGCATTGAAGGAACTGCAGGACTGGGCAATATAAGCTGGCAAAGCAGGAGAGCATGTACAGGACTATGCTGGATGAAAGGGGACAGAACATAAAATTGGAAAAGGGAAAAATAGACCTATGACACTGGATTTAATACCTTGGCAAAGACCCCAGGTGATAGTATTTGGTTGGCCCTTGGAAGCTTGGAAAAAGAAATGATCCTCATTAAGCAAAGTGGAAATGACAGAACTATGGTGGCAAACACTGGAGGGAGATATAAAAAGACCCAGAGAAGTGGGATATACCATGTAAAGTAAAAAAAAAACCCAAAACAACCATTAGCCCACTATTGGGATCTATTCTTAGGATACAGGATTCTAGTCCAATGTGATAAGCAATGTGCTGATGAGCGGTCTCCAGCATTGTTAAGAAACTCAGTGTTGGATTGTTCTCTGTAGAACAAGGCTGTGGTAGAAGCTGGGACAGAGCAGGGCAGGGCTCCTAGCACGGTGCCTGGCTCACATGCTTTCATTCATGTAAGCACCATGGTACTCTCCAGTGTTCCTCTAAAGGAAGAGGAGACAGCTCCAGGCTCAGGCCCTCAGTGAACGAGAGGTTCTTTAAGGCAGTTACAGCTACCCACTCAAAATGACCCTATTAATATATTAAAAATTGCTCTAAAGCCCTGACTGTTTTGGCTCAGTGGGTAGAATGTCAGCCTGTGGGTTGAAGGGTCCTGGGTTCGATTCCAGTCGAGGGCACATACCCTGGTTGCAGGCTTGATCCCCAGTAGGGGGTGTGCAGGAGGCAGCCAATCAATGATTCTCTCTCATCATTGATGTTTCTATCTCTCCCTCTTCCTTCCTCTCTGAAATCAATAAAAATATATTTCAAAAATTGCCCTAAAATTTGCATATAGAACATTTACCTTCCTTTTCCATTAGGTGAGAGGAAAATCTGGAAGGAACCAAAACAAAAATATAGTTTGACCATTTAAAATCTGTATAGTAAGAGCTGCCTCTGAACTAGCAGGATCTAGAGTGGTTCCATTCTACCATCTAGTGGACAAGAAGGGAAGAGAGAAATTTAGAGCAAAATAGTTGATCTTAGATTTTGTTGTCAACATCTGTAACTTACCAAACACATGTTTTCTGATGAGTACTAGGGGCCCAGTGCATGAATTCTTGCACGGTTGAGGTCTGGCCCGCCTGCCCCGATGGGGGCCCATCAGGCCAGGCCGGCAGGGGGAAGGGGACATGGGAGGTTGGCTGGCCGGCCCCACCCCGGATAGGGGTGGTGGGGGTCAACTGGGGGCGGGGCCGGCTGGGGGAGGGGCGGGGGCAGTTGGCTGGCTAGTCCCCATATTGGGCAGGTTGGCTAAGTAGCCCAGGGACCACTGGAAAAGACAGTCCGAGAGCACACACAGAGTGGGATGTGGTTATTATAGAGCAAAGGCTCTTGAAGAGACATCATGACAGGCCTCTTTGTGACTTCCCACCACTGCCTCACCTTCTTTCTCTGTTTTTCCTTTCCCATATTACCCCCATTCCCCTTCTGATTTTCTTTCTTATCTTCCCCGCCTCTATCCTTGCCTAGAACAGTGTTTTTAAATAACACAATGCAAACTATAAAAGGGCATCACTCATAGCGAGCGTTATATAGTGTAAAACCTGTTTTAATGTGCATCTGCATGTGTGTATACACTGAGTCATTATGTATTTTAAGACATTAGGAAAACCCTTCACCCTTACCTATGGCACTATGAGCCAAGGAGGCCATGTGCACTGTCAGTCCCTAGCAGGGAGGTGGCATCTGAGTCTTGGCAGTGCTGGGAGAATCCTTCCTCTTTCCAAGTTCAGAAAAACCCTCACCTGGAGGTGGGGAGTGACTCAGGTGACCCTGAAATAATGCAGTCAGTTGGCTAAGTGTGTGAGAGCCCCTCTAAACTTGCCCTTCTAGAGTTCTTCAGCTCATTTATGGCTTTCTCATTGGTCCAGCTACTCCTTCCCATGTACCCTTGAAGGTGAGTCCCACCTTCCTCCACCTTTTGTTAGTTTCTTAAACATTTGTAGGAAAGGAGGGGCATTGAGACCAGCCAACTGTGACTTGAGGTGAGGTCAGATGTGACTCACAGGTGAGGTCAGCTACAGAGGAGGCACAGAAGAGCCACTGCAGTGTCTCAGGGAGGTTCTGCAGAGCAACTTCGTTAGGCTCCTGCATAAGCAGCCCTGACCTCCTCTGCCTGCACTCAGCAACCATTGAAGGGTTGTGGGAATGTCCTTCCCAAAGGTGGGAACCTGCTTTAGACCCAACCCAGCTTGTGAATCCACAGACTGGGCTTTTTAAAAATAATTCCTTATTGTTGAAAGTATTACATATGTCCCCCTTTTCCCCCACTTAGCCCCTCCAGCCCTACCCCCCCCCCCCCCCCCCCCCCGCCCCGGCCTTCAGCATCCTATTGTCACCGATTGGGATTTTTTTAAAGCACACAGAGCCTTTTGCTGCAGGAACAGCACTGGACATGTCTACCAAGTCACAAGAGAGTATAATCTATGCTGGCATGTTTTCACACTTCTTATAGTGTGTGGAGAAGCACGAGAATTGTTTGGAAAGTCTGTAAGGAGGAATCTCTGAAAGGTTAGAACTAGAACCTCCAGGGGGGCGGGGGGGGGGGGGACGGGGGACTGGCCAAACAAGTCTGAGGTATTTTACTGGAATCTTTATGTTTAGTCTTTAGACATCCTTGTTTAAAGGACACTACAGACGCATGTGTCTTCTCAAGGATGATTACCCTACTAATAGTATCTAATAGTTAAAGCCTAAGAAGGCAGGCGAATGGGGCTGTTTGGTTTCTCAAGCCAAGCAGTCCCTTAGCCCTCTCTCACAGAAATGTGTGTCAGAGTAATCATTTATCCATCACTCAGGGTCTGCCAGTCAGCCCCGGAAAGTGGTTTCCTGTGTGAGGAAAAAGGAATACAATGAGACGCGGTGGAAACCTCAAAAATGAAGAGTAAGAAAACCAAAGTTACTGCACAGTAAATCATTGGAGCCCACTTGGGATTTCCAAGGCAAGGGGATTGTTTCTCAGCTAAGGTTTCACAATGGGACCACAGCTGTCCACAGAACAACAGCAATATATCACAGTGCTTAAATAGTTATCAAAAAGCAGTTGGTGCCTCTGTTACAGAAGAACAACTAAAGAGCCTGTTACAGACTGTTATAATTTATAATCCTTGGTTCTCTAATGCTGGAATGCTAGACCTTAATCTCTGGGAACAAATGGGCAGAAATTTAACCCTTTGCACTTGCTTGCTTTTTTCTCGATTCCTTTATTCTTCTTGGGATTTAATTTTTTAAATACCCCAGATTTTACAAAGCGCAGAAGTAGAATGAAAAACTGGAGTTTCTTTTCATACAAACTTATTTATTTGGATTTTTTTATATTTCAAATTATTGATACATTCAAAGAGTATAAAAAGAGCTGCTACCAATGCTAACTGTGTGGAGTCACACTCGACATCCGAGTGCAAAAGGTTAAAGAGAAATCAGTTCCAGGGAAAACAAGTGCCCTTGTCATCATTAACTATGTGGTCTCTTATTCAAGCTATACTACGTCCATTTCATATAGAGGATCAAACCCTACAGAGTGACAGGAGGATTTACTACCACCCCCTCCTCCTGAAGCAGAGCCTGTAGAGCCTGTAATACCTAAGACTCTGCCGTCAGAGGAACCCTTTCCTGATCCTCCTCCTCTGGTGTGGGAAGGCTCATCAACAAAATCCCCAATTATAGGATCACTAGTGACCCGGTGCACGAAATTTGTGCACATTAAAAGGGGATTAATTAGAGGAAATAATTTAATATTGCTATTTGCCCTTTCTCTATAATAGAAGTATCAGAGATGAAAGAAAATTAGTAAAATGTATATGAAAACCTTCCTCCTGTCAGAGTCTGGGGCTCACCACAGGACCCAGAGTCAAGATCCGCCCACCCACATGCATCTTAAAATCACGTGAGACCCAGACCCGGCCAGCCCCCCTCATTGGGCTAGATCCAGACACGGCCAATCCCAACCTTGTCAAGCCCTGCCAGGTGGGGGGCACAGCCTGAGGTTCCCTGTCAAGCGCCATGGGGGCGGGGGAGGACGTAGCCTCAGGTCCCTGCTGATTGCTCATTAAGGCTCCTTATGGGAACTTGGCCTCATCTTTGTGATGGAGTGATGGTCAATTAGCATATTCCCTCTTTATTAGATAGGATGTGTCAGGAAAGCTATGTTAGAAGGAGAGCTCTTGCCTTGCCCACTTATGCAAGATCGGCAAGGTAATCGTATATATGAACCACTCTCCTTTAATACTTTCAAGGAAATAAGGAAGAGCATTAGGAAAAATGGGGCTAACAGTCTGTTTACAGAGGGACTTCTTAGTGCCTTGTCTGAAAATCATCATATGATCATATGACTCCTTGGGACTGGCAGATTTTAGCCAAAACCACTCTAGACGCCAGTATATTATGTATATATATTATGGAGAGGAGAATATGATGAGACCTGTAAACAACAGGCTGTTTGTAGGTGTTCACTGGTGACCCCACCTAGGAGTCCTCTGGGCTGGATTCTGATTGTAAGTCCTGGGCACTATAAGACATCTTCTGAAAAATTCATAGAAATTATTAAATTATTATCTAATTTATTAAGTCTTATCTGTGGGTTGTTTGTGCCTATAAATACTGTACATAGAGTGTCTCTGTTTTGTGTCTTTGTTGTTTGGTTTAATTTGTTTAAAAATGAGGCATATTTCACTTTGCTAGTGGCCCCAGCTACTTGTGGCAGGCTGAACATGTGGCAAGGATTGCAAGAACTTCCCAGCAACTGCCAAGAATTCTTAATCTTGGGGACCCTTCTTGCTCTCCCTTTCAAGGCGTCAGCCACTGGAAATGCTTAGCTAGTGGAAGTTCTTATCTGTCTGTAATGTAATTTGGTTACTGATTTATATTCTTTACTTGTTTTCTTATCTTTGGGGGACTTAGTTTGCACTTCACCATTTTATAAACATAGGGAACCCTTCCTCTCTGCTGTTTGGGCTTTGTGCCACTCAGAACCCATTTGCCATGCTGGGTTAGTGTGAGATAAGATTCTAAGGCTAATGTCCCAGTCCACCCTTTTGTGAGTACTCATTCATTTGCTGTACAGGTTTTTTTGTTTCTGTTTTTAATATCTCTTCATATATACAAGATTTCATATTATTAGTCTATTCAAAAAGAGAAAAATATGGGAAACAATTATTTAAACTTCCCAAGTATTTATCCTAGAGGACTGGAGCTACAGAAGTACCCTTGAATAGGCTGCAGAAGCAGCAGCAGCAGGGTCCAGGGGCACTCTCCTTGTAAAGGAAAAAAAAAATAGTAGTACTTTTACACGAAAGCTGTTAGAAGCCCAGGAGTTACTGCGGTTCTGGAAACAAACCCCAGGACCTGCTATCTCAACACATACACATCCAACCTTTTTCCAGCCTCCTGAGAGTTATCAAGGTTATGTTATTTCTGTTATACTTCTTAAGAATGTATTTTCTATTGGAAAAATAAGCCTATTTCTGAAAGTTAAAAATAAAAGTTTTTCCGGTATTTGCCTAGGAAGCAAAAGCTTCATATATATACTAGAGGCCTGGTACATTAAATTCTTCCACTGGGGGGTAGGGGAGTGGGTGGGTTCCTCAGCCTGGCCTGCGCCCTCTTGCAGTCCAGGAGCCCTTGGGGGATGTCCAGTTGCTGGCTTAGGCCCGCTGAAGCCTAAGCCGGCAGTCAGGCATCCTTAGCACTGCTGCCACTGCCGCTGCACTCACCAGCTGTGAGCCTGGCTCAGGGCTTCTGGCTGAGCGGTGCTCCCCCTGTGGGAGCACATTGACCACCAGGTGGCAGCTCCTGCATTGAGCGTCTGCCTCCTGGTGGTCAGTGCACGTCATAGCATCCAGTCATTCCGCTGTTTGGTCGATTTGCATATTAGCCTTTTATTATATAGGATTATTAAAATTATGTTATGTTAATCAGGAATTTGATTACTTTGAATGAAAAGATTATTTAATACTGTTTGATAATAATAATAATAATAATATATAGTCTTTTAATCTAATGTATTTGACTACCTTTCCAGTATTTGAATTTTTTTCCCAGAAAAATTTAACAAGTTTATTTATATTGTTATAAAGTTGAACTGCTGAAACTTGTTCACTGAAATATTTGACTTGCATTAATGCTTTATGTCCCTGCATTTATATTAAAAAAATTCACACACAAATGAAAATGGAAAAACTGCCAATACCTGATTTCTGTCCCCTATTTTCAACTTGTAATCATATACTTAGGTACCTTTTGACCCCATGGAGAAAAAAACCTAATGTTCAGAACTACCAATAACAGGAAGAAGAGAAAATTTTTTAAAAGAATGAAATATTTTCCATCATAGTGGATTCTTAAGCACGTTCTCCACGTATGCTGCGTGCTGGCTAAATGTCTTTTGGCATAATCATTACACGTTTAGCATGGATAGCGCACAGGTTGGTGTCTTCAAAAAGGCCAACAAGATAGGCCTCACTTGCCTCCTGCAAAGCACCAATTGCTGCACTTTCGAAACGCAAGTCTGTTTTGAAGTCCTGAGCAATTTCTTGCACCCAACGTTGGAAGGGAAATTTGCGAATCAGAAGTTCAGTGGACTTCTGATAACATCTAATTTCACGAAGTGCCAGGGTACCAGGTCTGTAACGATGAGGTTTTTTCACCCCTCCAGTGGAGGGCGCACTCTTCCGAGCAGCTTTGGCAGCCAGTTGCTTCCTCAGTGCTTTACCCACGTCGATTTGTGGGCAGTCTGCTTTGTACAAGCCACGGTATAGAGACCTCTTTACTTACCCCCCTTCTTCGGCTGGAGCTCGGCGAGCTAGAGGCGGCGCAGGTGTTGGAGAGCGACTGCGGCTGCGAACACCCAGGATTTGAATTTTAAGAAACTTTTCCTTGACCTAGAATTGGCTTTAGATAATTCCAATAGGCTCTGGAATGCCTCAAGTGTTTGTTTTCTCTCTCATAAAGTTTTCTGTTTAAGATACATGGAAAGCTTTGTCAAATAATAATAACTATATTATGCTTTCATTTATAGCTCTAATTGTTATTCTGGAAAACTGTTTTGTAGAAAGGACAAGATTCCATGTCATTTGCATTGCTCTATAATGTATTTGGATTTATAGAAGTACTAGCAGGAAAAATCAGGAAAAACAAAAATTTTATTATAGGGCTGAATGAATAATTACATAGTTTTTGTAACTTTTGTTAAAAGTATTGCTAATTCTTAAACATTTTGTTTTTCAGATATAAGGAAGCATTTTTAAAGCAATTTAGTATATATTTCTCTCCCTGTCCCTCCCAATACCTCTTTTCATTCCAATTTACTACCCTTATGTGTTACCTCCCCCAAATCCCCTCTGTACTGCATGAGAGCTCACAATCAGATTTGGTTACATATCATTCCTAAACTGATCAAATTAAAGCCTAGCTAACCTTTCTCTCAGCAGGCAGTCTGGCCTGTGGCAATCTGACTAATGCTACTGTACCTCCCACCCCTCCATATAAGCAAAATAAGTGGTGGGACCCCTCTGCTGAAGCATTCCATTGGGAAGTTTGTCGAGGAAATTATGCCCATTTGACGGTCCTAGGGGACCAACAGATTATAAGATAATTATATATAATTACATATCTTTTTTTTAAAATATATTTTATTGACTTTTTACAGAGAGGAAGAGAGAGGGATAGAGAGTTAGAAACATCGATGAGAGAGAAACATCGATCAGCTGCCTCTTGCACACCCCCTACTGGGTATGTGCCCGCAACTAAGGTACATGCCCTTGACCGGAATCGAACCTGGGACCCTTGAGTCCGCAGGCCGATGCTCTATCCACTGAGCCAAACCGGTTTCGGCTATAATTACATATCTTATATGTAACCAAATGGAGCCCACATGGTCATTTGCAAGCCAACCACACTGACATTTTGGTACATTGTGCATCTAATACTAGTTACATCGGTTGTGCAGGCATGCCTGTGGTTTGGACTGAGGGAGGGATGAGTTCCCAAAGACCTTGAGTACTAGGCTTGCCAGTTCAGGAAACTTTATGGAGGTTAAGCCATATTTTCAGCCCTTTGAAATTGTGGCACGGTGACTACCAGAACTCCCCCGGCTACTATAGTATGACTTTTACTGATAATCATACTGACAATAGCCTGATTTGCACCACTCACCCCTATGTCTTTGTTATGGGCCCCAATCTACTAATAAACCATAGTTCATCTTTTCTAATACAGGTTGGAGAAGGAGCTTATTTTGTATCCTGTATTACCACCCAGTACTATTGAACTATTGAACATCAGCACTATTATAGTACTTAGGAGATAAGCAGAAATCCTAATACGTTAATCTCACCAGGAAATGGCAAGGCTCAGAAGCTATCAAAATCTTAGAAAGAGCATTGAGCCAATTACAGCCCAAAAGATTTTTGGGAATGCTCATTGCAGCCATCATCTCAGCTGTTGTTATTCTTACTATCGCCAGTGTCGCTGTGGTGGTCCTTTCTGAGTCTGTGCTGACGGCCACATTTGTAGACAATATGGCCTATAATGTAACTAGGGAATTCACTATACAAACAGCACATAGATAAAAAAAAAAATATTAGCTAGACTACAGGTAATAGAGACAGCCATTGAATATTTTTGGGAAAGACAGGACACTATAGTATACAAGCAAGTGCTCAATTGCGATTGGGAGCATAAGCATACATGTGTCACCCACCTTAAAATAGAGCAGTAGTCACCATCAGTGGAGTGATGTCAAAAAGCATCTATGGGGAATCTTTCACGATAACCTTACTGAAGAAGTAAACATGTTACAAAGGCAAATTAAAGAGTCCTTACTTGCTACCAATGAACATGAAAAAACAGACTTCTGCTTAGAATGCGATAAAGGAGCATATAGACCCCACCACATGGTTTCCTAGAATCAATTGATACCTGATCGGACTAACCATTGCTGTCATTGTAATTCTCTTTGTTTATCTTATAGTCTACAAAATCGGAACTTGAGCAGTGAATGTGCTTCACGGACCCTAACATTCCAAAGCAGAAAGTTCGCCACCTCCCTCTGTCTCCTGCAGCCAGAAAAACAAAAAAGGGGAGATGTGGGTAAGCACAGGACTTGGTTGGAAAGTTTGTAAGGAGGAATCTCCAAAAGATCGGAACCTCCGGGGGGTGAGGGGTTGGCCAAAGGCGGCTGCCCCGGCCTTGACTTTTCCAAACAAGTCTGAGCCCCCAGGTGTTTTACTGGAATCTTTGTTTAGTCTTTAGACGTCCTTGCTTAAAGGACACTACAGATGCATGTGTCCTCTCAAGGATGATTACCCTACTAATAGTATCTAATAGTTAATTTTAGTTCAAGCTGTTGTTACAATAAAAGCCCAAGGAGGCAGGCGAATGGGGCTGTTTGGTTTCTCAAGCCAAGCAGTCCCTTAGCCCTCTCTTCCACAGGAATGTGTCAGAGTAATCATTCATCCGTTGCTCAGGGTCTGCCTGTCAGCCCCAGCAATAGTGCATATTCATACAGGCAGTCTTGATGCAGGTTTCTCAACAGACTTCTCTGCTTTGGCCTCTCCCATTATCAATCACAAGATATGCGTTTCTCAATGAGGATCTGTAAAACTAGAGCTGGACAGAAGAATCCTCAGGGTTCTGACTATTAGGAAACACATCACTTGGATCCTCTGAAACACCTTTTCCACCGATTAGCCAGCCACTGATTACAGAAACACAGCTCAAAGCTTTTTCCATCCTTTGGACCATTGTTGTTTTCTGAATCTTTGAAATTGGCCATACTTGATGGTGCTGGCTGAGTGCAAAGTGCCCAAACCCCCTGGCCCCTCAGGAAGACCCTCTCCACAAACCTCACATCCCAGATGGGTGGCCAGAGGAGCCAATGCGATACCAGGCCACATGGCTTTTGTTCCCAGATGTCTCCCTTAAGTGCTCTGGGTGGTCTTCTCTGGCCTTCCATTTGACCTAGTGGACCCTGTATCTTTTCAGGGGCCTCATGTACAGTTGCCACACAGGAAATGTTGCTGGGTGAATTCTGGTTGCAGTACATTTTTAAAGCCCTTTGAAAAGAAATAAATAAGAAATGACTCTGCTGTGGGTAAAACTTTTGTCATCTTTCCATTTGTTTGATGAGAAAGAATACAGAACAATGAGATCAAAATCTAAAGCTTTTGGAAGAATTATTCACATTCTTTATGGTTTAAAAATATTGCCTGTCGTCCCCTAGAAATGACATGTTCTGGCTGAAGTGGTTGGAGTAAAGCCAGCATTGATTCTCTAAAATTTGGTGGTATTCTGAATGCATACTAAACACTAGCCATGCATTATGCAATATTTAGAGAAAATATAAATCATCTAAATCAGTATGTTCCAGATGTGCCTTTCAGAACCAGTAAGAATTTTTTCCCTCAATTTGCAATATGGGGGAAAAAGAAACATTTATTCTAGCTCAAATAATTTTTATAGGAAGAAAACTTGCATACTTTATTAACCCTGTCATTTCTCAAACTCTTTGACTACAGAACTCTTTTCTTTGTGGAATGTCACATGCCATATGTATTAGTCAGCTGCTGTAACAAAGAGGTCCAACAATATAATGACTTAAGTTTATTCCTATTTCATGTAACAGTCAAGGGCAGGTAGGAAGACTGCTCTACTCCATCGATTTAGTCAGAATTCCCAGTTCTATCTGGGTTTTCCACCACCCCTAGAACATCATCTTTGTCTGTATAGTCAAAATTGGGTCACAGGCCTATAGCTAATAACATGTATTATATACTTGAAAGTTGCTGAGAGTAGATTGTATTCTCACCACACACACACACACACACACACACACACACACACACACTCACACATACACAAAGAGAGAGGGTTAACTATGTTAGGTGATAGAGATGTTATTTATCGTGATCTTGGTAATCATTTCACTTTACACTTTATATTAAATCATTGCATTTTATACTTTAAATATATACAATTATATTTGTCAATTATTCCTCAATAAACTTGGAAAAAAATGTAGCTCTCAAAACACACAAAACAGAAAACCTCCCTCCCTCCCAAAGAACTGGGTCACAGGTATATCTGCATTCCAGTTCATAGGTAGAGAAGAATCTGAAGGATCATATGTGCAATATTTTAAGACTGTTTGGAAGTAGCACACATCATCTTCTGTCAAATTCTAGTGTTGAAAACGTTGTCATATGGCAACTCCTAGATTCAAGAAAGGGGCAGAAATTATAGACCCCAATAATGGAGGCAATATCTCAGCTATCAGTCCATTAATATGTATCATAGTCACCAAACGAGGAAAACCCAGATGACCCTACCCATCCAGAAAAGCTGACACTTAGGTACCAGCAGATAGTAGACCAATCAAAGACCGCCAAATGTACTTGAAAGCCAATTAGAAAGCTTCCCTCACTTTCAAAATTTCCACCCTACTAGAATTAGAAAATCCCACCCTGAAGGAATACTCACCAAAGACTGTCATAAGACTGCCTCTTTCCAGCCTATAAAATCCGCTCTCCTTTTAATCCCCTTCCAGTCTCTACTGGAATAAAAGTGATGGCAGTGACCCCCTTTCAACAGTGAGATTTGAATAAATACCCTTTGATTAACTCTATAGGGTGGTCTTTGTCCTTTTGACAAAATAATTACAGGTTGGTCAAATAATGAATTGAAAGAATAGGAAATCATGAACATTCTAGAAGAAAAGTTATTTTAAAGAATAACTTTGGAATGGGAGGGATCTTTCAGGCAAAACACAAAATCCAGAAGCCAAAATGAAAATGGTAAAAAATTAGGATAATCAGGAAGCACATTTTTTTGTATAAAATATTTTTAAAGTTAAAAGATAAAATTTCCAAGCACATAACAAAGGATTATTTTCCTTGACATAGAAACACTTTAAAAAATTAATGAAAATAATTCAAGAAAAATGGATAAAGGAAATAAACACAATTTATAGGAAAATAAATACAAACAACTAATAAATATATAAAAAGGAGCTTAGCCTAACACATAATCAAAGAGTTACAAATTAAAATAAGGTACTTAATGATTTTTTTTAAAGTTAGGGAAAGTAGAGAGCACAAATTTTTCAGGATCAAAAACCCACTGAGAATACTAAATTTGGGGACAACATAATGAAAATGGACCACTGATTATTTGCCAGTGGGAATGAAAAATTTTCCAGACATTCTGGAAAATAGTTTGGCAGTTTCTTTAAAAAGTAAACAGCAGTCACACTCCTAAGTGGGCATTTATTTCCCCCAAAAATGAAAACTAAGTCCAAACAAAAACCTACACATAATCTGAATATGCCTCTTCATATATATCTTTGCTCATAAAATAAATTCCTAAAAGTAGAATTGCAAGATCAAGGCATATACACATCTTAAATTTTGATTGTTGCAAATTGACTTTTAAAAATTCATACTGTTTTATCCTGTTCTCAACATGGTATGAGAGTACCTGTTATCTTATACTCTTAACAATATTGCATACCATTAAATATTTTTAAATTTGACATTCTAATAGATTTTTAAGTACCTTGTTGGTATCACTGGGGGGAATTGACCTCCAGGCCAATTGGCTATGAGAATCAGCTGTATCTACGCTGTGAGAACTTCTGTGCTGGAGACACCCTTATGAGACAAAGACTTGCAAAAGCCTCTGTGCTCAGCTTGGATGGGGCAGAGTCTTGGGCTGGAGCAGACAGCATTGGTTTCCTGTAAGCCCTGCCCTAAAAGGCCCCTATGTCTCAGTGTCCTGTGGTAATCGCTGCAAGCACCTCTGAGACAAAGCCACCCTTGAGTTCTGCCCGCTGCCAGACAGTCCAGTTTCTCCCAGAATGAGTCTGGGTCCCCAGAGTCTCACCCAAAACTGGAGTTCAGTACAGTCGGGAGCTTTTGTCTCCCTCCTGCTTGAGAAAGCCAGACGCGTACTCAGTTGCCCACCATCTCCACGTGCACGCCTCGGTACCTCTGCCTTCCGCAGTTCCTCTGAGTCTCAGTGTGCTTTTCTCTTTCCTTCTAGTTGTAGAATTTCCACTCAGCCAGCCTTCCTGTGGTTCTGGATGATGTCCGTTTTGTCTTTTAGTTGTAGTTTTGTAATGGTTGTGCGAGGCAGCAGTTTAGGTGTTTACCTATGCCGCCATCTTGGTTTCTTCCTATCGGGTGTAAATTCTTTTATTTGTTGAAGTTGTGGCCTATGCCAGATCATGTCTGTTGCTACTTAGCCCTATATCCACTTTGCTATAATCCCCTTTGTATTCCTGAAGCTGGGTATCTGAAATGACACGTCCTGGACTCCCTTGCCAGGTGAGTGCTAGTTAGATTCAGCAAATGAAGGACAGTCACACAAGTTTGAAGGGGGGAAGAAGGGAAAAGTATTGTGTTTCAGACAGTGCCCGTGGCAGTGGCCCCTGCTACTGTTCAGGCAGTGAGTGCAGGCTTATGGGCTACAGCTCAGGGACTGTAGCTACTTCCTGATGTCTGGGCAACACCATCTCCCTCCCTTTGCTTCTCCAGCCTTTCCAAAATTATGGTAGCAACTTCCTTGATGGATACAGTATTTTGTTATTGGAAGCAGTCCAAGGGGATAGGCTCTCATAGATATAAATGCAAGGTTGTTATCTGAACTGGCCTCCTTGCCAGTAGAAGTGGGTTATTATTAGTCTAAAGCAGGAGGGACAAAAGAGATACTTAAGTTAGTATCCAGGGTTGCCTTGAATGGAGTGCAATTGTAGACAAATCTTTGGAAGAGATAAAGGAATATTTTCCGTTCTTTACATTTCTAAGGATTCGGGAATGGAATGGAAGGCTGCAGGGTATGCTTACTCTGTCGTCCTGCTCCAATCTTCTGTATTATTTTTCGAAATGGTGATTATGCTTATTGCTCAATTAAGATTATGTTTTAAAAATCACTACAAGGAAAACTATATGGCAATATTTAACCATATTTCATGGACAATTGGCCTGCTATTTCAATATCCCAATTCACATGCTGAAAGGGTTTGAACAGTAGCCATGATACCCTGGAGGAAATGATCACATTTTTTGATTATTTCATTCTAGTAACAGTTCTGATCTGGGAAAAAGATTAGCCTCCAGGCATTTCTGACTGTTTTTCAGTTACAGTCTCTAAACCAGTATGCAGCAGCATTGTTTCTTTCCACATGGTGGCCTTTATAGTAGCTGGCAGATTTCCCTGGGGCCTCAGAATGGCAGACTTTCGCAATGTCACTGGCTGACAGTTCGATCCAGCACAGGCTTGGTGGGATTTTAGGGCTAAAGTCATTGCACCTTGTGCAATAGTTAAAGCCTGCAATAACCAGCTGCACTCCCTAAGGCTGGGAAAAAATACTTTTTATGCCAATCTCAAAACTACCCTAAAACACATGCACAAAACTTAGGGTCTCAGAGTCCACCTGAGGGGTGAAGAACATGAGGTATTACAAAGCCTAAGGATTTTGTAGTCTGATGGATCTGGGTTCAAATCTTGAATCTGTGCCTTGGACAAGTCACTTAACCTCATTGAACTCCAGATGCTTTATTTGTAAAATGGGAAACAATCATAGTTATCTCCAAGGGAAGATTATAACAATTCACTTATTCATTGATTCAACATTTATTATTGCCTACCTTGTACTTGATCTTATTCTAGGGCCAAGGGGACACAATATTGAACAGGCAATGTGCCTGGTTTCATGAAGTTTACATTCTAGTAAGTAGAGAAAGATGGTAACACAGCCCAAAATAAATAAGAAAATGCCACAATAAAAATGAAACAGTGATGAAACAGAGAGTTGCTGCAATTTCTCTGTGTTTTCTCCTTGGTTCAAACTACCTAGTAAACTATATAGAACCTAATTTTCACAGGCCCCTTATCTAAGCCAGTAGGCCATTGGAGAGGGTCTCATGATTAATTTTAATGGTCCAATGGTGATGGAAGGAGACTTGACTTGAGGTGGTTAACACGCAATGCATTATACAGATGATGTATTGTAGAGCTGTATACCTGAAACCTACATAAGTTTATTAACTGATGTCACTCCAATAAATTCAATAATTTTTAAAAAAGTGTTAATGGCTCAATGTGACTTCTCTGGAAACATTTGCATACAGCATGTCCTAAAATAACATCGTTTCATTCAATGTTTTATTATAACATTGATGAGATGCTGTAGGAACTTAACTTCTGTTTATATCAATTAGACTACGGTAAAATTGGTCTTGTTTTATGTTGCTTCATAAAACAGAACCTATGGATGACATTAAGTGAGGACCTACTATATTAGCAGAAGGTCAAGGCCTTGGGTCATACTTTTATTTTACTTTGTTGGTGGACTTTTAGGCTCTGTGTGGCCAGTGGAGGTGGTATTTGGGGGTAGGCAGACACTTTCTTGCCCATCCTCTGCCTGAAAACAATCTGTTTCTGAATGTCTTATAGAATTTGTTACTGGGATCTTAAGCCCTGCTGGGATCATTTAATGCATCAGAAGTTGTGGCTTGCAAGAACCAACTTTGATCCTGCCCTTCAAAAATATAACATGGGTCTGCCAAGAAAAAGTCCAAGGTGATGAATGTTGCTATTTCAAGCCTAAGCCTTCTAGGAACATCAATGTGGATGGCAATGTCTGGTCCTCCAGGCTGCTCCATC
The DNA here is from genome assembly GCF_027574615.1 of Eptesicus fuscus. Lineage (NCBI taxonomy): Eukaryota > Metazoa > Chordata > Mammalia > Chiroptera > Vespertilionidae > Eptesicus > Eptesicus fuscus. Next base: position 45,266,673 of record NC_072475.1, read on the forward strand.
CCAGAGCTAGGTTCCTTAATAGGTGGATTAGGCACATGGTTAAGGCACTCACACACACCTGAACAGTTAGCTCTCAAAGCCTTATCTAGAATTTTGGAACCAGAAATATCTTGGAAGATGGTATTCTAATATCACATTTTATGTAAGTTTTCTGTTATATTGAATATGAGTTACATAGGGGTGGGGGATCCATAATCTTTTGGAATTCAGGGCCTCTAAAGGTCATAATCTAACCATGTCCCACACCACCCAGAAACTTACCCTCACCTCAGTTCTCAGAATTAATACACATAGTCTCTCAAAAATCTGGGGTTCAGGCTAGGGAGTGGAGGATGTATTCTATTTCTTACTCTATTGCAGCCCCCTCTGCCTGTTCCCCTTTCTGTAGTGCCAACACAGTTTCACACTTCATCATATGCAGTGACCAGGAGTGTGACAGTGGTAATTTGCCTCTGACTTTTAGGGCAAATCTATGGACCATTGGATGATTCCCTTTTACATGAGAAAATTTTTCACGTGATGCAGAAATATATTGTTTCCTGCTTCTGGTCTTGAACCTTACCCCATCTTCTTTTGCTGTTATAAGAAACAAAAATAAGGGCCAAGGCCTGGGAACATGAGGGTTTGACTGAGTCTCCAGTTGGCTTCTTCAGACCAAGCTGGGCTGCCCCAGATCCCCAGAGTAGAGACTTGAGCAGCTGCCAGGGCCAAGGTGCTGGCCCATTGGTCTCTGGCCCTCACAGGGTTGGCCAATGGGAAGGGAAAGCTGTGAGGTGGGGACTGCCTGCCCCCATGAGTAGCAGGCTGCTGAGGCCGAGCAATCTTCTCCTCTCTTCCATCCTTACTGCAGTCTGTGGATCCCACACCTGGAGGTAAGAGCAATGTGATTAAAGTTCGAAGCTGGGGATGGGGATTGCTGCTCTGCCTTGGGGCCTCTGGCTCAGGTGCCCCCACACTCTTCTGTTGCAGCAGCATGGCGAATGATATAGCAAAGCTCAGCCAAGGTAGCTTTCTTGATTCTCTCACAGCTCCAAGAAAAAAGGGACTGTTCCTCTGGTCAAAATGCCTGGGACCATCTTGAATTTTGACCAGTTCACTCTGTGGCAAGATGCCTCCCCAGAGAAAAAGTTAGGGTCAGTGAGGGGGAGGAATGGTCCAGTGCCAGAGTCCAATTAGATAAGAGGAAAAAGTGATCAAATGATTCTCACAGAAAAAAGCACAGGAAGAGGCAGTTTCGGAAATGCCTGAGCCCCGACCTCAGACTGAGTTTGAGGTCTACCACATGATTCTACTCAGCAAATGTTATTGAGCAGATTTTACGGGTTCACAAGACACAAAGATGAATGAGACATTGTTGCCTATAGATTTGGGAGTATCTGTGGATATGGCGATATCTAGAGATGTGGGGCCATCTCACAGGGTGTTCAAGAGGTTCAAATGAAACAAAGTGAGCAAAGGGCCTGGCATATACTGGAGGGGCTTATGAAAAATCTTATTTTTAGAAGACAATTTCTGATAGAAACAGCTGGATCTGCCTGGCCTGTGCCAAACTCAATTCTGCTCTCCCCAGTGAGCAGTGTCTGAGGCATCCTGGTTGTTTCCAGCTGTCAACGTAGAGGCCAGAGTGGGAGGCATTTTAGATGTCAGGCCAGTCCTTGTGTGTCAGAGGACATGGGTCCCTCGTCGGGAAGGTTCTGGTTTTCAGATCAAGCCTTGCACGGGGTGTAGCCGCCTCTGTCCTGGTGAATTTTTCCTAGGGGCAAGGTTGGCTCCTCATAACAAGTTTGGGGAGCAGGGGTGCCCTTTATGCTGGCAGAATATGCCCAGAGGAGCATGAGGGTATCCATTTTGTTCTTGAAGCAAAACAGTGGAAAGCCAGCTCTGCGGCTTAATTGTCAGTCCTTGTGGCCACCCTCCCAGAATTCTTGAGGAGTTGTACAGAGAGGCACAGGACTTGGTTCTTGTCCTTTCTAAGGTGGCTGCAGGGCCAAACTTTCCATCTACTCCTTGTCAAGCCAGGAGACCAGCGGCCTCAGACAGACACTTGGCAGAGGTCAGGAGGTAGAAGCTCTGGAGACAAGAAACTTTCAGTCAGGAATTCCTTCATGTGCAGAGAGACCGATGCTAAAAATGTGGTGGAGGGATGCTCTGCTTTACTAGTTCTTTGAGAACATGAGTGTATGAGTGTATGCGTGTGTGTGTGTGTGTGTGTGTGTGTGTGTGTGTGTGACAGACAGAGAGATTTGGGCATGGAGATGTTGACAGTTTTCCCAGGGATGAGTGAAAGCTTTCAGTTAACGCTCCTGGGAGCTGAGCTAATGCTTGCTTCTGCCATTTAGCATTAGTTCTCACCATGTGAAATTGCCAGTATTCTACCATTTTTTGACCTTTAAAAATGGCAAGTTCATATAATTCAAACTAAGAGTTGTATGATAGAGACAGAGAAGCATCAATCAGACTGTCAAACCTCAGAGGGAAGGTAGGGGAGGGCGGGGATAAGGGGGATAGATCAACCAAAGGACTTGTATGCATGCATATAAGCCTAACCAATTGACACAGACACCAGGGGGTGAGGGCATGAGTGAGGGAGTGGGGGGCAATGGGGGTATAAGGACACATATGTAATACCTTAATCAATAGAGAAAAAAAAATAAAATAAATAGTTGTATGATTTTTAAACCAGCATCTTGGTCTCTTCATTCTTCTATATAGGGGAGTCAAAAGCTGGGCTACAGGGAGGATTAAATGAAATCAGATTTAAAAGTGCCTCTTGCAATTTATGCTCCAAAGCATTCTTGCTAATTTCAAAGTGTTCTCATGGCCCTCATCTTACATGATCTCATTTAGCAGATTAAGAAACAGTCTGGGAAGCCTTTTGGGAAGCAATGTAATGTGATGGAAAGCTCACTGGTTTGGAAGCCAGACGGGAATCTCACAGGAATCGTCTTAATCTCTGTTTCCCCATCCCAAAAGTTGGGGTTATTTTCCTTGCTTCATGAAATTCTTACAAAGATTAAAATACTAGCAAGTAATAAATAAAATGAATAATGTGTAAAAGCTCCTGGTGTGGGAGTTAGTTTCTAGGTTAATCTAATAAATGCATCTCTTTCCTTGCCCTTAGTCCCCCATTTGTAAAAGCAGGGAAAGGGTGAGATGGTTTCTGAGGCCCCTCTTGTCTCCCAGGGGCTGTGTGAACTGTGCTTTACTGCCCTTTCCTGCTGGAAAAGTTAGCGCCCGGCATGGTAACTTCTTCCCCCAATACTGTTCTGTCCCCTGTCAGCCCCAAAGAAGACCTCATCCTTGTATTTCACAAGATTCTGCTCTTGTTACTGAAATTCCAGCTGGTCAAAGTGGAATTTCTCATACATTTTAACACTAGAGGCCTGGTCCATGAATTCGTGCACCAGTGGGGTCCCTTCAGCCTGGCCTGCGGGATCGGGCTGAAACTGGCTCTCCAACATCCCCTGAGGGGTCCTGGATTGCAAGAGGGTGCAGGCCAGGCTGAGCAACCCCACAGGTGCATGATCAGGGCCGGGGAGGAACATGGTAGGTTGGCCAGCTGGGGAGGGACCACAGGAGGGCTCCAGGGCATGTCCCGCCCATCTTGCTCAGTCCAGATCGGCCAGACCCCAGCAGCAAGCTAACCTACTGGTTGGAGTGTCTGCCCCCTGGTGGTCAGTGTACATCATAGCGACTGGTTGACTGGTTGACTGGTCGACTGTCTGCCCCCTGGTGGTCAGTGCACATCATAGCGAGCAGTTGAGCGGCCTTAGCATATCATTAGTATATTATGCTTTGATTGGTTGAATGGACGACCAGATGACCGGACACTTAGTATATTAGGCTTTTATTATATAGGATATGAAAATGAGAGATCATAACATGGCCTTTGAGGACTCAAAGAACATCATGATCATCCCCTTGTGATTTTTTATTTATTTTATTTTTTTCTTTATTGATTAAGGTATTACATGTGTTCTTATCCCCGCATTGCCCTTCTCACTCGTGCCCTCACCCCCTTAGTGTCTGTGTCCATTGGTTCTGCTTATATGCATGCATACAAGCCCTTGCAATTTTAAAAGCAAACAGCTCCTATGCATGGGGCCATGAAAGCCAGTGCAGTAGAGAGGAGCCAGCCTTCCATTCCAAATGGCACCTCTGCATGCTTCCACTTGTTATACTGGGGCAGAGGTTATCACACCTCTCTGGTTCTCAGATTTCTCTTGTGGGCATTGAGTCCTACTTTCTGGAGTTGTGGGAATGAAATGAGATTAAAGGGGTGGTCCACAAAGCTACCCCATAAATATTTGTTTGCTTTCATTCTCTTCACTTACATGTGTGGAACACTTCATCCTACCTAATAATGGAGTAATATGTAAATTGACTGTACCTTCGCTACACCCACAAGCCATGCCCACCAGGAAACCATGGATCACAGGCAACTGGGGGTCGGCTCCTGCGATCCGGGGCAGGCAGGCTGGAGTTCAGCCAAGCCCAAGGCTGGGAAAGCCTCCGGTGGAGGCTTTCCCGGCCTTGGGCACCAGCGGGGAGCCTGCAACGGATCTCAGGCAACCGGGGGTCGGCTCCTGCAATCCGTGGCAGGGAAGCTGGGGTGCGGCCTTGGGCACCAGCGGGGAGCCTGCAACGGATCTCAGGCAACCGGGGGTCGGCTCCTGCGATCCGTGGCAGGGAAGCTGGGGTGCGGCCTTGGGCACCAGCGGGGAGCCTGCAACGGATCTCAGGCAACCGGGGGTCGGCTCCTGCGATCCGTGGCAGGGAAGCTGGGGTGCGGCCTTGGGCACCAGCGGGGAGCCTGCAACGGATCTCAGGCAACCGGGGGTCGGCTCCTGCGATCCGTGGCAGGGAAGCTGGGGTGCGGCCTTGGGCACCAGCGGGGAGCCTGCAACGGATCTCAGGCAACCGGGGGTCGGCTCCTGCGATCCGTGGCAGGGAAGCTGGGGTGCGGCCTTGGGCACCAGCGGGGAGCCTGCAACGGATCTCAGGCAACCAGGGGTCGGCTCCTGCGATCCGTGGCAGGGAAGCTGGGGTGCGGCCTTGGGCACCAGCGGGGAGCCTGCAACGGATCTCAGGCAACCGGGGGTCGGCTCCTGTGATCTGTGGCAGGGATGCTGGGGTGCGGCCGAGCCCAAGGCCGGGAAAGCCTCCGCTGGAGGCTTTCCCGGCCTTGGGCACCAGCGGGGAGCCTGTGATGAATCGCAGGCAACTGGGGGTCCACTCCTGCAAGGGGTTCTGCTCCTGTGGTGGATTGCAGGGAGCTGGGGTCCCCTGCCCAATGGGTGGTGTCTGCAATCACAGGGAGCTGGAGGTCCCCTTCCCAGGCCTAAAGCTTTGGCCAGAGGCTTTAGGCCTGGGCAGGGCACAGCCGATGATTGGTGTGAACTATAGAGGAAACACCTTTTCTGACTGCCCATTGGCTAAGCTTCCTGTATGCCACTGGTAATATTCTTAGTAACTTGGGTAATAAGAATCCAAAAAGGTGATCTAGGGTTTTTCCACCACACTTCTGGAGAAAAAAACGAAGGTCCGCTGCTGGAGGGCTAAGAAATGTCATATCCTGCCCTAGCCGGTTTGACTCAGTGGATAGAGCCTCAGCCTGCCGACAGCAGGGTCTGGGTTGATTCTGATCAAGGGCATGTACCTAGGTTGCAGGCTTCTCCCTGGCCCGGGGCCCAGATCAGGGCTCATGCAGGAGGCAACTAATCAAAGTGTTCCTCTCACTTTGATGTTTCTCTCTGTCTTTTCCTTTCTCTTCCACATTCTCTAAAAGTCAATGGAAACATATCCTTAGGTGAGGAAAGAAAGAAAGAAAGAAAGAAAGAAAGAAAGAAAGAAAGAAAGAAAGAAAGAAAGAAAGGCATATCCTATGAAAGACACATCTTGAAAACGCCTAAAGAAAGTTGTCATTTTTTCTTGGTGAAGGGACTGGAGTCGTGTTGATGAAAACACCTTGGTGGCTGTGGTGACTAGCAGTGGCTGCAGCAGCAGGGTGATGGGGCTGGTGCCTTCCCCTGACCAGCCCGGTTGCCTCCCACAAAGGGAGGCCAGACTGCAGCTTAGGCCCGCTTCCCATGGGGATTGGGCCTAAGCCATCAGTAGGATATCCCCTGAGGGCTCCCAGTATGTGAGAGGGGGGCAGGTTGGGCTGAGGGACGCCCACCCCCAGTGCATGAATTTCATGCACCGGGCCCCTAGTATATTTATAAAATACTTTTTATACTTTTAGTCAATTGATTTGTACAATAATAATGTGAAATAAATGAGATAAGGATTAATAATCACATTTTCAGGCAAAGAGCATGGTGTCCAAAAGGGAGTAGGGGCAGATAAGTCACCCAGCAAGTTAATGGTGGAGCTTAGATTAGGAGCCAGGTCACTTGCATCATGATCTGGAGGTCTGTTCAGGCTATTGGATGTCTCCATCCTATGCATGGAATAGCAAAAGACAGATGTGTGACCCTGATGCTGTTTTCCTCCTCTGGGCTATGCCTGAGAGTTCATTATTGGGCTTTGGAAGGCCAGAGTTTGATTTTCAGCTCCTCTATGTGTAGTTCGGAGATGTTGGCCAAGTCACTTAACCTCCTTGAAGAGCACTTTCCTCATCTCTAAAATGGATACAATCAGAGCTAACATTTAAAGATATATATTTTTATTGATTTCAGAGAGGAAGGGAAAGGGAGAGAGAAACATCAATGATGAGAGAGGATCGTTGATTGGCTGCCTCCTGTATGCCCCACATTGTGGACCAAGCCCACAACCGGGCATGTGCCCCAACTGGGAATTGAACTGAGATCTCCTGGTTCATAGGTCAATGCTCAACCACTGAACACACTGGCTGGGCCAGAACTAACATTTATTGAACACTGACATGTGCCAGGCACTGTTCTAAGTACATTATATGGATTATGCCACATAATCCTCCAACTAATATGTGACTGAAACACGTTACAGCTAAGAACAAATTATTTTCACCTGGGCACCAAGATCATGAAGCATGTGCTCCCTATTTCTGCCTCATACTGTCTCTCAAAATGGCTGTGAGAATGAAATATCAAGTGAGGTAGGACTTTCTACACAATGAAGAATTAGAAGTGGAACTTGGCACTGATCTTCATGATCCATGTGAAAGGTTTCTTTATATGCACAATTGAGTCTTAGATCACACAGTTTCATTTAATAATTTTAATAAAGAAGTCTTTCAAAATCAAAGTGAAACTATTATTATATCCAAACAAAGCACAAAAGATTTTGGAATAATTTTTTGAAACGTAGGCACCTCTGCACCGACTATCAGTTGTTATCAATTACAAAATTATCCACCCAGAATTAGACTGGAAGACAATTTTTGTCTTCAATCAGAATTTGTTCCTCACTTCAGGAACTTTCTAGGATCGTGTACCCATCTTCCCCCACGCTCCTTTCAATACCTCTACCCCATGCCACTGTCATGGAACCCCGCTGACCCTGTTAGTGGAAAAAATAGATCACACTGAAGTGTTGAAACAGAATGCCGTCCCTTGAGCTGGGAGAATGCATTCCCAACAGCTTTGGAGTCAGCCCTCCATTGCTATAATCTCTGGGGCCCTCCATAGCTACCTCTTCCAGTTCTCACATTCTGGATCCTCTCCTCCTGTCTCTCTGTGGGAAAAGAAAACACAGTCTCATTGATTCCACCCTTCTAATTTCTGAAGAAACAAGCACAGAGCCTCTCATAAGTCTTCTCAGGAGTTTTAGTGATAACCCTATAAGGAAAAAGAATGGAGGTGACAAACATTGGGAAAGTTTAAAGACATGAAATTTTAAAAGTCTCAGAACAAGTATTCTTCCTAATTGCAAAAGGGCCTTGGTTGGTCTCTCTTCCTTGGCTTCTCATTTAACTCAGCTCTTTCTTATCTCCCTCCCCCCACTTTCTTATCTTGACAAGAGCTAAACCTAAGCCATCTCATTGTATTCCCAGGAGCTACTGAGAACACTCTCCTGAGCTCTCCACCCAGCAGAGGGCAACAAAGGTACATGTAGATGGTAAGAGTGAGCCTTGACAAGAGACTCATGACCACCAAGGGGCAGCATCCCTATCTGTGTTGTGTTGACTCTGTCTATCTGTGCTCCACTCCATCCACCCATCTCATTCTCAATTCTCACTTTGTGTATAAGGTAACATTTGAACTTGATATTTGACAAGTGATGCATAAGATCACTAGAAAGAATTAATTTAATTAAATGTCTTTAAACAACTAGTTTTAATGTCTTTAAGAAATCATTTGAGTATTTTAGATCGTAGTTTACACTAGAACAAAATATCAGAGATGGACTAAAGAGTGAAACAGTCATTCTATTATTAAACAATAGATGAAAATAAAGTAGGATATTTATCAAACCCTAGCATGAATAAGGACTGTTTAACATTAGAAGCAAAGGAAAATATCAACAGAGTTGACTATATAAAAACTAAAACTTCTGTCACCATAAAATCAGGATAAACAAAAGAATAATCTACATACTAGGGAAAAGAGTCATAGCTATGTGATAAAGTGTTTGTATAAAGAGCTCACACAAATTAATTCAAAAAGCACATTGTGTTCTAATTACATAAGTGAAAAAAAACTAACGGGTATTATGAATGAGAAAATTAATTAGAACAGAAAATTAAATTAGAAAACAGGCCTTTAATAAAATGTATAGCTCACTAATGATCAAAGTAATGAGGTATCGTTTCTTTTAGTCAATTAACAACAAAAAACGTTTTTAATGATAATATCCCAAGCTGGTAAGAGTAGTTAAGGTAGGCTCTTTGATACACACACTGACATACTACTGGGTAATAATATAACAAACTGCAATTTGGGAATATGCATCAAGAACTTTAAAAATGTTCATAGTTTTTGGTCCAGTAATTTTACTTCTGAGAATATGTCATATAATAATTTGGCGATAAGCTATATGCCTAAGGATATTTGTTACAGGTTTTAAAATAATATTTTAAAAATGGAAATAACTCAAAAGTTCAACAAAATGGAAATGGTTACATATATTTTGGCTGTATCCATTTAATGGATTAACGCATACACATTTAAAACAATGATTGCAAAAACTAGAAAAATATAAGGCAAAAATAGGGGAATAAAATTTCTATGTAAAGTATGTTTCCACTATGTTTAAAAATAAGCAGAGACATTATTAGGATGGAGGATTGTTTTGTTTTCTGTAGTTTCCAAAGTGTTTATATTACTAGTTTTAATGAATGCACACACGTGTGTGTGTATATATGTGTATATATATATATGTAAAAGATTAATATATATACATATATATACATATATATATATGGAAAATGAGTATATATATGTGAAGATAAGGTTGTTTTGTCATGTAGAGCCCAGGTAATAGGGCATAGGAGTGGATTCCAGACACCATGCACATCTTTGGAGGTAAGATTGCCAATCAGGGTCTTTCCTGCATCCTTCACAGAGGAGTTGTCTCCTAAAGCCAAACCCAATTCTGGAGATTTCATGTAATCTATAAGAGGTAAGCAACCTGATGAAAAATAGTGTCTTTAGGGAAAATAAAATACATATGGACTGTGTTTTGTTTAGTATCAGGTTCTTGGGATTAACCACCTTTCAAACTAGATAGAAGGTCTTAGCGATACCTGTGATGCAGGGTCCTAGGACTTATTTCCCTCTTTGGTGCTTTCAACTCTCTGGCGTACTTTAGGGATGGGGAGACTAAGACTCTGGCAATCAGATGTGGGAGCTAAGATCACCCTAATATCAAGGCAGAAGCTATGAGGGTACAAGTCCCTAGGTATGTAAAGGACCATCTTCTGGGAGGGGGTTATGGAGGGATGATTCTGAGACAGAGAGACCCTTGGCTACCTGTGCCACTTAAGCTTTTTGCTGGGGCTCCTATAATTCATATTTCAAATATACTCCACACTCCTTGTCTCTTGTCTTCTTTTCTCGTTCCCTTTCTTCCTCCTTCCCTCGTCTCTCTGGCTCTTTTGCTCTTTTTTTTTTCTTATTATAAAAATATTTATTTAGTACATACTCTATGCTGGTAGTGCGTCAGGCTTTGCCTCCCCCCACACAGGTAGTTTAATGGGCGAGCTAATCAGGAATTACAGTACAGTAAAAGAAGTGCAATGATGGAGATAAGTGAGGCCACTGGGGAACACAGAGGTGGAAGAACCAACCCAGTTGGGGGAGAGATAACCAGAAGGGGTTCCTGCGAGATGATATCTTAACTGTCCTGAAGGCTGCATAGGGATCAGGCATGTGAAGACATGCAGATAAGGGAGGCCCAGGCAAATGGACAATGTACTCTTATTGTCTGACTAATCCAAGGCAAGGCTGTGTGTGTGTGTGTGTGTGTGTGTGTGTGTGTGTGTGTGTGTATGCATTGTGCATGTATGTGTGTGTGTATGCATGTGTGTAATATACCAAATGGCCTAATGTCACCCAGGAGGAGGGGAGAGGAAGGAAGAGAATGGGAGAAAAAGGAGGAGGAACAGACATAGAAAATAAGGGACAGGGTAGTAAAGACAAAACCAAAATGAGCCAAGAGAGAGGAGTTAGTTAGAATGGAATACAATGGCCCGGCCGGCATGGTTCAGTGGTTGAGCGTAGACATATGAACCAGGAGGTCACGGTTCGATTCCCAGTCAGGGCACATGCCCAGGTTGCAGGCTCGATCCCCAGTGTGGGGCATGCAGGAGGCAGCTGATCAATGATTCTCTCTCAACATTGATGTTTCTAGCTCTCTCTCCCTCTCCCTCCCTCTCTGAAATCAAGAAAAATATATTAAAAAAATAAAGTAATTGGATAGAATGATCTGAGTCAACATCCTTGGAAAACTCAAGGGAAGGATTCTTGACAAGTTGACTCTTGGAGCTTTCTCCGTGCCTGGTCGTATGCTCAGATATGAGCAAATTGGAGTAACATTGTTGTGCCATCACTGAACTCACAATCCTATTGAAGAAGAGTGGTTACCCATAAGGAATATGTTAAATATTGCAAATATCAGGGCAGAAAAAGATCAAGGTAGATTAAAATAGAAAAGTCTTCCTGGAAGAGGTGAGTATTGGGAGAGTAGGTCTCAGAAATGGACTCTGCTGAGGTGGTGTGACTCTTGCTTAGATCTAGTATGAGTGTGCTGTGTGCGGTCTGTCTCTCATGGCTGGTCCGATTTCAGGGATCAGGATGCTGTTGCTGCCAGCTGTTCTACTGTTACTAGTCCTGCCCAGTCATGGTCAAGATACCCCGACCGAAGAACCTGGAGTCCTACTTCCCCTGCCTAAGGGGGTCTGCACCGGTTGGATGGCGGGCATCCCAGGGCATCCTGGCCACAATGGGGCTCCAGGACGTGATGGCAGAGATGGCACTCCTGGTGAGAAGGGTGAAAAAGGAGATGCGGGTAAGAACAAGTTTTTTGTTCAGACTTCTCTTGGATAGAGGAATGCTTCTAGAACTATATAAGGGTATTAGTTATTGGCTAAGGTCTAGACACAGGAAAGAAGCAAAGTTGTTTTTTTTTTTATGTGACTCATAAGCAACCTAAAGTGGATTTTGGGTTGGCCTTCCAGTGGTGACAATAGGTGTACCTGTGAAAAATCAAGTATCCTTGATTCTGCTCTATCTGTATCTCCTTCTCTGTCCCCTTTCCCATCTCCACCCTCATCCATCCTAGTCCCAATCTGTTCATATTCCTATTTCTATTCATTTGTCCTTAATTTCCATTCCATGCAGTGACATTCAATCACACATAGTGTTCACCTCCTGCAGGTCACAGTCCTGCTCCTAGAGAGCTCCTGGTCTAGTTAAGAAGAGAAGCCTAATGCACAAGACTGTGAAAGGTTACTATTGGGAAGTCCACTCCAAATATGCCAAATTGAATGTGAACAAATTCCAAATTATGGAACAGAGAAAAGGTGCAAACTTAGATTAACAGTGAAGCTTTAAGGAGGAGGAAGGGCTTAAGCTAGGTCTTGAAAGATGAGTGGACAGAGTAAAGAAGGGAGGGCATCCTACACAAAGGGATAGAAGAGCAAAAGTATGGTTGGTTGAGACAGTATATAGTTGACAGGTCAAGGATGGAGACTTATTGGACATAAGGTTGGAAAGAATTAATGGAAGCCTGCTGGGGAGGATGTGGAAATAGGAGGTATAACTCTCCCCTTTGGATGCTCCCACTGGTTCTTTGCTCTGTAAGTGAAGCAGGTTGTATATAGGAGCCATACAGACAGTGTTTTAGGTTGGAATCAACTTAGGCAGGAGTTCTATTTCTTGTGGTCACTGAGGTCTTTTCATTCTTTAGGTCTTGTTGGTCCTAAGGGTGACACTGGTGAAACTGGAGTGACTGGGGTTGAAGGTCCCCGAGGCTTTCCAGGAGTCCAAGGCAGGAAAGGAGAACCTGGAGAAAGTGCCTATGTATACCGCTCAGCGTTCAGTGTGGGACTGGAGACCCGGGTCACTGTTCCCAATGTTCCCATTCGCTTTACCAAAATCTTCTACAATCAGCAAAACCACTATGATGGCACCACTGGCAAATTCCACTGCAACATTCCTGGGCTCTACTACTTCTCCTACCACATTACAGTCTACCTGAAAGATATGAAGGTCAGCCTCTACAAGAAGGACAAGGCTGTGCTCTTTACCTATGACCAATACCAGGACAAGGACTTGGACCAAGCCTCTGGCTCTGTGCTTCTCCATCTGGATATGGGTGACCAAGTCTGGCTCCAGGTGTATGGGGAAGGGGAGCATAATGGGATCTATGCAGATAATGTCAATGACTCCACCTTCACAGGCTTCCTTCTCTACCATGACACCAATTAATGACCACTTAACCAGAGCCTCCACTGGGCCAAACAACCCAGAAGTCAAAGGATAGCCCAAAGGTTTTCAGCATAGTTAGGAGACTGATATTGTTATTTAGTTGGAGAGTTCTGAACATTATTCATGAATTTACTCATTCATTCATCAAGTGCCTTTTTAAAGAAGTTATATAGTTTCTTCTCCATCCTAAAGGAGATATGTTCCTGGCTGCAAGGATCTGGTACATAGTGTCAATAGAAGGATAATAGCATTTACTGGGGAGCTTAACATACATGACAAGATAACTGACACAGGAAAGTATTTGACAGTGCTATTCTGTGCCCATGGTTTCTTCTCAAGTTCATGCCAATCCTCTGAGGTACACAGAAAATACATTATTCTCCTCTTTTTTACATTTGGGGTACTTAGACCTAGAGTGTTAAGTGAATGCCTAACGTCATCCAGGTATAAAGTGGTGGAGCTAGAAATCACACTCGGGGCCATGAACTTTTTCTATTATACTGTGTCCTTTTTTAGAAGTACTTGCCCTCCTTGGGATGTTGGTAGGGGGCATCTCTCATCCATCTTACCTGAGGGCCTTAACTCATCACGAGTTAAGTTTTTTTCCCAGGAGAGGCCCCTCAGAACAAGTGGTTCTATAACCAGGTCCTATTTCAGCTGGACCACTCAATGGCCCCTGCACTTCTCTTTCCTCATGCTCTTCTCTCTAATCCAGAAAGCTACCTCCATTTCCACATGCTGAAATCTTCCCTGGTTCTCAAAGCCACCCGGTCAGGAAGCTCCTCTGATATGATACTCTTCCCTGCAAACCTTTCTCACATACTGCACCCCTGTGTTTCTTCATGTGTTATCCTGGATGAGAGCCCTGGGCGTGGGGGACATCTCAATCAAGGACAACTTCCCAGAAGTACCACGTTTTCTACTTGTCTGAGTCCCCTTGCAGGACCTTGATCAATGTCTCACAAAGACTACATCTATTCAGAATTAACTCCATTTCAGCCTCTTCATGTAACTAATCCTTATCAACAAAAATATTGTTATTTTAGGAGCTCTCTGATTTTAAGCACCTAATACTTGTTCCACTGTATAGTTTGAATAATTTTCACCAAGGTTAGGAATGACTGTGCTTTCCAGAACACTTGAAGAATTTTTCCTTGAGGAGATAGTTTGAGCCTGTAATACAAAAACCCATGAAGGAATTTGAAAACCATTCTTTCCTTGAGTAACAACTGGGTTTGGGAAGACCTGGGCCTTCTGAATCTATTCTTGTTTTTTTAAGAATTATAAACACACACACACACACACACACACACACACACACAAATCCCCAAAACTCTCTGAGGTGATATGGTAATTATCTTAATTGTGGTGATTATTTCACAATGTATATCTATATCAAATCATCAATTTATACCCCTTAAATATATAAAAAATATTAATTATAAAATATTCCTCAAAAAGAAAAAAAGAATTACAAGTGGTTGATAGTGGTAAATATTTTCTCAGGATGTTCTTCAAATGTTTTAGCGAAAGCAGAATTAATAGCATTCTGTATAAATATAGAAATGGAAAACCCATTTTTTTTTGCTTACAGTTTTAAATTCTGAATGTTTGCCTTTTATATATGCATTGCTATTCATTCAGTGATTATTTCTACATATAAAACTTTGTCTTTTTGAATGCTTTTGTATTATTTTCTAAAGATAAAGATATTCAGCATTAAAAGTAGAATCATTTGAATCACATGACTTTTGTTTTCATTTTTGGAGAAAGACATGGGGTTCAGAGAGGAATGAAGGGGTAAACTCAACTCAGATTAATAGGCAAAGAAGAAAAATGTTCCTTGCATAATGGGAAATATCAGAGCTGTTCTGTCAGAGGCTCAACTGATGTCATTAAAGACCCTTTTTCTGTCTGTCCTTCCACTCTGTCTTCAACAGCACAGGTTTCAACCTCAGGCTCTACACAGTATAGTTCTAGGTTCTCCCTCATGATATAAAAAGACTGTAGCCTGCCAGCTGTCATACACTCTCACCACATCATTTAGCCAAAGGGACATCCTCTTTTTCTGGTGGTTCCCAGGAGGAGAGAGGAAGTTTTCTCTCCTGGAAGCCCCAGCAAATATGTTCTTGCATCTCATTGGCTCTGGCTGGGCTATATGTCCATCCTTGACCAATCACTGGAATCAGGAGGATGGACTACCCTTATTTTTAAAAAAATATTTTTATTGATTTCATACAGGAAGGGAGAGGGGGAGATAGAAACATCAATGATGAGGCAGGATGATCAATAGGCTGCCTCCTGTACACCCCACACTGGGGATCGAGCCCACAACCTGGGCATGTGCCCTGACCCAGAATCAAACCGTACCTCCTGGTTCACAGGTCAACACTCAGCCACTGTGCACACCAGCTGGGTTGGACTATCCTTGTTGATTTAAGTTGATCATCGCTCAATCTGGAGAAGGGGTATTTTCCCTAAAGCAAAATCTGAATACAGTTACTAGAAGTGGGAGAACAGATGATGAATATAAAAACAACATTTGTTTACAACAAGCTGTTAATGTTATGTTTGAGTTTTCTCAGGTTTCTCAGAGAGATGTTGCTGGAAAATTACTATTGATTTTCTCTAAAATTTCATCAAGTAACTAATGTCTGACAATGCTAACAGTTCTGCACCTGGCTAGGGTGGGATTCTCACAGCACTGGACACAATGTCACACTCACTCTAAACTCCCTGGAGGAGGATAATTTTTTTGTGTGTGTGGAAACAGAGAGGGTCAAATTTCATAACACCTTCTGAGAGAAACTGTGGCCAAGAATTTTGGATTAATGGTCCCATGATGTTCAAGTCTAATTGTGGATTTTTCTATTTCTCTTCAGTTCTGTCAGCTTTTGCTTTATGTATTTTGGAACTGTCTTGTTAGATACATACACATTTAGTCTTACATCTTGGTGAATTTACCCCTTGTCATTATATAACTAGAAGCCCGGTGCACAAAATTCGTGCACGGCGGGGGGTTGTCCTTCAGCCCAGCCTGTACCCTCTCCAATCTGGGACTCCTGGAGGGATGTCCGACTTCCCGTTTAGGCCCGATCCTGGTGGGATCGGGCCTAAACGGGAAGTCGGACATCCCTCTCACAATCCAGGACTGCTGGCTCCCAACTACTTGCCTGCCTGCCTTCCTGATTGCCCCTAACCGCTTCTGCCTGCCAGCCTGATCATCCCCTAACCACTCTGCTGCCAGCCTGGTTGATGCTTAACTTCTCCCCTGCCAGCCTGTTTGCCCCCAACTTCCCTCCTCTGCCAGCCTGGTCACCCTTAACTGCCCTCTCCTGCAGGGTTGATCACCTCCAACTGCCCTCCCTTGCAAGCCTGGTCCCTCTCAACTGCCCTCCCTTGCAGGCCTGGTCCCTCCCAACTGCCCTCTCCTGCTGGCCATCTTGTAGTGGCCATCTTGTATCCACATGGGGGAAGGATCTTTGACCACATGGGGGCAGCTATATTGTGTGTTGCAGTGATGATCAATCTGTATATTACTCTTTTATTAGATAGGATGTCTGTCTTTATCTCTGGTAATTTTCCCTTTTCTGAAGTCTACTTTATTTGAAATTAATATAGGCACTCAAGCTTTCTTTTAATTATTATTTGCATAGCATGTCTTTTTCCATCACATTAGTTTAAATCTATTTATCCTATCTAATAATAGAGTAACATTTAAATTACCATCATTCCGCTATGCCCACGATTGGGCGGCGGGAGGCTGGGGGGTGGGACTCGGGGTGGCCTATCCGGCCATTGAGAGGCACGGATCTGCTGCCACTGACGGGGGCTACCCTGCTGTTGAGAGGCGCAGGGGGCGGAGTCCCGCCCCCTGCGCCTCTCAACGGCCAGATCCGTGGCCGCTGAGGGGGCCTGCCACGGACACCCAGCTGCGCCTCTCAACGGCAGGGTAGCCAGGTGTCTGCAGCAGCCCCCCTCAGCGGCCATTGAGAGGCGCAGGGGGTGGGACTCCCGCCCCCTGCGCCTCTCAACAGCAGGGTAGCCCCCCTCAGCGGCCGCAGACCATCAAAAGTGGGGGAGCTGGGTGCCTGTCTGGTCCGGCACCAGGCCTTTCAGAAGGCTCCGCCGAGCCGGAGGCTTCTGAAAGGCCTGGTGCACCAGCGGACAGGCACCCAGCTCCACCGCGAAAAGCGAAAGCGTGTAGGGGACCCTACATGTGCATGATTCAATCATGCGCTGGGCCTCTAGTATTATTATATTTAAAATAAGTTTTCTTATAGACTGCATGTGATTAGGCCTTATTTTTTTATTCCATCTGAAAATCTCTTTCACTTAATCTCTTTCACTTAATTTATATTACTTTATATGTTTTCTATTTATTCCCCGTGTTTCACTTTTTTCCTGGCTTCTTTAGGATTATTTGAATATTTCACAGTATTTCATCTTAATGTAGTTGTTTGCTTTTTAGCTGTATTTTTTAGTAGTTGCTCTCAGGATAATAATGTATACCTAACTTTTCATAGTCTACATAGCACTAATATTTTATCACTTCAGGTAAAATATAGATGTCTATAACCACATAGGTTCTTTATCTACTTCTTTTACATTATGGAAGCAGAGCCTAAGCCGTTAGTTGGACATCCTTAGTGCTGCTGTGGAGGCAGGAAAGTTTCCTGCCACCGCCACTGCATTGGCCAGCCATGAGCTGGCTTCTAGCTGAGCAGTGCTCCCCCTGTGGAAATGCACTGACCACCAGGGGGCAGCTCCTGTGTTGAGCGTCTGCCCCCTGATGGTAAGTGTGCATCATAGCGAACAGTCATTCCTGGTTGTTCAGCAGTTAGGGTCAATTTGCATATTATCCTTTTATTATATAGGATTATATCTCGATACATTGAAGCATTACAAACAATGTTATAATTTTGGCTTCCAACAGTCATACATATTTTAAAGAATTTAAGAATACAAAATATTCTGTTTATTCAGATAGTCATCATTTTTCTTGTTTTTTTAAAAAATATATTTTTTATTGATTTTTAGAGAAAGAAGAAGGGAGAGAGATAGAAACATCAATTAGAGGAAACATCCATCAGCTGTCTCCTGCATGTCCACTTGATGGGGATTGAGACTGCAACCTGCATGTACCCTGACCAGAATCAAACCATTGCATGGGTCAACACAACAACTGAGCCACACCAGTTGGGCTCTTGTTCTTTCTTTATTCCTTAAGTTCTACATTTCCCTCTGGTATAATTTCATCTCATCTTGAAAAACTTACTTTCTTTCTTTTTTTTTTTAAGTTGCTGGTGATACTTTTTCTTAGCTTCCTTTCATCTGAAAATGTTTTTATTTTCCCTATATTCCTGAATGATATTTTTGCTAGATATAGAATTCTGAGTTGACAGTTCTTTTCTTTCAGTTATCTATCTATCTATCTATCTATCATCTATCTATCTATCTATCTATCTATCTTCTATTTTCTCACACTTTGAAGATATTGTTTCACTGTCTTCTGGTCTCCATGGTTTCATGGTTTTTGACAAGAAGTCTGCAGTCATTTCCCTTATGTGTAATTTATTTTTCTTCTGACTACTTTCAAGATGTTTTATTTACCTTTGGTGTGATTATGATATGTCTGGGTATGGTTTTTTTTGTGTTTTTTTGTTTTGTTTTGTTTTAGCTTAATCTGATTGGGATTTATTGAATTTCTTGAATCTGTAAATATATGTCTTCTACCAAATTTGGAAAGTTTTCTGACATTTCTTCTTCAAATATATTTTCTGTTGTTTTTTTTAACTCTTTTTTAAAATTTATGTTACATGCAATAAACATTAATATTTAAATAAAAACGATTTTAACTATAATAATGTTACATGCAATAAACACTAATATTTTAAGAAAAAAAGATTTAAAATATAATAATATTACCAGAACTGTACTAATCTATATAAAGTAATGTGCAAATTAGGCCTGGATGCTGTAACAGCTCACGACCAGACAGGAGGAGGTTGTTCGCGCAGGTGAGGCCCAGAGTGGAGACAGAGGCAGAGACAGGGGGGCCTGTCCAAGCCAGCGTGGCGGCTCCGGCAGCCTGGAGTGGACACAGGCAGGGGGGCCGGGAGGGCCTGGGGCGGAAGTCAGGCGCAGGTCCTGGCCGCCCATGGCCCCAGTCCAGCCTGACTCCTGTGGGGGTGGCGGCCCAGCCCTGCATGAGTCAGGCCGGGTTCCAACCTGTGGTGCAGGTCCAGCCTGACTCCTGGGGCGGCTGCAGGGTACTTCCTCGCACAGCAGGAGGCGGGGCGCCTCCTCGCGCTATTTCAATCACACTGGGCCTCTAGTATAGTATAATATCACAAAAGTTGTAGGAAATATTAAAAATCTACAAATAACAGGATTACTTCTATTATATTCTAAAATATTTTTTTCCTCTGGCTCTGTTTTTATTCATCAGTTTATGTTGTTCATTATATTCCACAACTGAGTGAGATCATGTGATGTTTATCTTTCTCCCACTGGCTTATTTCACTTAGCATAATGCTCTCCAAGTCCATCCATGCTGTTGCAAATGGTAAGCATTCCTTCTTTTTTACATCAAATATATTTTCTGAATCTACCTCTTTCTTTTCTCCTCCTGAGATTCCAATGATATGAATATTAAGTTAGCAAGCCCCTACAGTTGTGTTAATTGTTTTCTTTCTGTTATTTTTATTGTGTAATTGATCTATCTTGAAGTTCTCTTTCCTCTGTCATTTCCATTCTGCTATTGAGCTCATCTGGTGAACTGTTAATTTCAGATATGGTATCTTACGAATTAAAAATTTCCATTTTACTTTTTTTTAAAAAAAATTATCTTCCTCTGCTGAGAACTTTTACCTTTCCATTTATTTCAAGATTGTTCATCTTTACCTCATAGTTATAGTAGGTGTTTTATATTCTGTGTCTTGAAATTCCAATTGGAGTAATATTGAAGTTGGCATCTGTTGAATTTCTCTTCTCCTGAGTATTGGTCAGACTTTCCTCATTCTTTCTGCATTAGGTAATTTTGTGTTGTATCCAGAATATTTTGAACATTATGCTATGAGATTCCAGTTTCTGTTAAAATCCCCTAGAGCATATTGATTTTTTTGTTTGTTTGTTTGCTTGTCTAGCAGCTAATTAACTGGCTTAGGTTCAGAGTACAAATTGTGTCTCACCTTCTGTGATACCAATGTCAATTTTGTTTTCAAGCCTTTGTTATGCTACTTGAATTTATCTGCAGAATGTTACACCCAGAGTTCAGTCTGGAACTTCAGTGATTCAGTTCCTGAAGCCTTTGCTAATTCTTCTTTGAGTTTGCTCTGCATGTGTACAAGTAGGCACCGAGTCTGGGACTTTTTGCAGGATTCCATTCAGAATTAAAAGATGTCCTTTTCCAGCTCTTTCCTCTCTGACATTTCCCTATATTCTCTATTCCCAAGAAACGCTCTCCCCTCCTCCCCCACCCCCTTTTACTGATTCTTACACTCAGGAAGCAAGGGACCTCTCTGAGTTTTAGTTTCCTGCACTATTCTCTTGTTCTGTGTATTGGGGTTGCCTTTGGGGATAAAGCAGCAAGAGAAAAGAAAGAAAAAAAATAATAACAAGGAGTATCTCACATTCTTTGATCAGCACAGCCCTTTTACATAGAGAGGTGGATTTTATTTGGGAATTTTAGATCCCATGTTGCCTCTGCTGCTATGGCAATGCAGCCTAATGTCTGGGGCTGGTCTCAGGGCAGAGCTGGGAGAGAAAAGAGAAAATAAAGCATGTAAAAATAGTACCTATGATCCCCCTTATGCTCTCTGTCACACAGGAGTTGCTTTTCCTGGTATTCTGGTCACCAAGAGGTGATTTCTTCTGGAGTTTTTCCAACAGTGCCTGGTAAACAATTCCAGGACTTGGCCTGCCCTCAGGTCCGATCCACGAGACAAAAAATAAAAAAACACAACTCCATAAAACTCACTCAGATTACGGGTTTAAAAAATATATATATACTAGAGGCCTGGTGCACAACATTTGTGTACTGGGGGGCGGGGAACGTGTCCCTCAGCCCAGCCTGCACCCTCTCTCAGTCTGGGACCCCTCAAGGGATGTCTGACAGCTTAGGTCCACTCCCCGCCTAAATCAGACATCCCCCGAAGGGTCCTTAGCACTGCTCCAGAGGCGGGAGAGGCTCCTACCACCGCCACTGTGTTCGCCACCAATGAGCCCAGCTTCTGTAGGAGTGCACTGACCACCAGGGAGCAGCTCCTGCATTGAGCGCCTGCCCCCTGGTGGTCAATGCGCGTCATAGCTTCCGGTTGTTTGGCTGTTCAGTTGATATGCATATTAGCCTTTTATTATATAGGATATATATGTTGATTTCAGAGAGGAAGGGAAAGGGAAAGAGAGATAGAAACATCAATGATGAGAGAGAAATCATCGATTGGCTGCCTCCTGCACACCCCCTACTGGGGATCAAGCCCACAACCCAAGCATGTGCCCCTGACTGGAATCTTGGACCGTTGGACCCTTCAGTCCGCAGGCCGATGCTCTATCCACTGAGCCAAACCGGTAGGGCAGACTATGGGATATTACTCAAATTTTTACTTTAGTCCTCAATCAGCCTGCTAGTGTTTACTTTCAGATTTTTTCATGTATTTAGATGGTTGTGGTGTTTGTTTGTTTTTTAATATTATCCAGTTTTGGGTTGTAATAAGTGGAAAATGTAAATTATTTCATCTTGGTTGGTACTGAACATCCCACGTTCCACAATACTCCTGGAGGGAGAAAAAAAAGAGGAAGGATTAAGGAATGGCAGGACCCCTAAGAAGGCATAAAATGTACCCCAAAATTGATGGAAGTAAAAGAAAATGTCTAGCCTCGCTGGTGTGGCTCAGTGGTTGAGTGTCAACCTGTGCACCAATAGGTTGCCGGTTCGGTTCCTGGTCAGGGTGAACGCTACTGTTTCAGGCTCCATCCCCAGTAGGGAGCATGCAGGAGGCAGCTGATTGATGTTTCTCTCACTGATATCTCTCTCTGTCCCCCTTCCTCTCTCTCTCAAAATAAATAAATAAATAATAAATAAATAAATAAATAAATAAAATAAGTCCAATCATCTAATCATGAGATAAACCATTATTCCATTGTTGAAGCGAGAATTCGGGGGGTACTCAAAACTCCTTGACCAAGGGAGGCTGAGGCCAAGTATGGATCTTGCTTATCACCCTAGCTTCTGATTTGTCCTATGCCTGGAGTAAATTATAGTAATACATCCCATGCTGTGAAGAGAATAAAGTAGTCAGCATAGCCACACCAACAGATATCAAAGCAGAAGTATTTATCACCAAATTCAGAGAGAGAGAGAGAGAGAGAGAGAGAGAGAGAAAATACCAGAGCTCTGGTTCCTACAGGCTTTCCACTTTCTGATTCCAGTCCTTAACACTCAGTGTATCCCTGCTCATGGCTCCCATGAGACATCAGTTCCTAGATTTTTGTACCATTTCTCCTTTTAACTTAAACTACCTTGAGTTGATTTTTGTTACTCACATTCAAAGAATACAAGGGGTCAGGAATTAGTCTGTGTCTATGCTCAGGGACCATGCTGAGGTCTAGTTACTGAGAATACTTGGTAATGGGGTAATAAAATTAATTCATTAGGCCCCATGAAATCAAACCTAGAACTCTAGTTTCATTTATAATTATTTTATTAGCAACCAACTTCCTAGCTAGGAAATTTCTTGTGAGCAGAACTTCCTTTTTCATTTTAAAATTCTTTATAGATATCATTCATTCATTCATTCAGTAAATATTTATTATCTATGTGCCAAGCATATAATAATTTAAAAAAATAGTAGCGCCTGGCTGGTGGGGCTCAGTGGTTGAGCATCCACTGAGAGGTCACCAGTTCCATTCCCAGTCAGGGCATGTGCCTTGGTTGCAGGCTCAATCCTTGGTAGGGGGCATGCAGGAGGCAGCCAATCAATGGTGTCTCTCTCATCAATGTTTCTATCTCTCTCCCTTTCTCTTCCTCTCTCTGAAATCAATAAAAATGTATGTAAGGAAAAAAAAAGAAGAAACAGAGAAGACTACATAGTCTCCTCTTTTTAAAAAAAGTAGCACTAATCCTATATAATAAAAGCTTAATATGCTAAGTGTCTGGTCATCTGGTCGGCCATTCAACCAATCAAAGAATAATATGCTAATGATATGCTAAGGCTGCTCAACCACTCGCTATGACAGTTGACCAGTTGACTAGTCGCTATGATGTGCACTGACCACGATGGGGCAGATAGTTGACTGGTTGACCAGTCTCTATGACGTACACTGACTACCAGGGGGCAGACGCTCTGACCAGTAGATTAGCTTGCTGCTGGAGTTTGGCCCATCGGGACTGAGCGAGATGGGCCAGACACGCTCTGGAGTCCTCCCACGGTCCCTCCCCAGCTGGCCAACCTCCTGCATCCCTCCCTGGCCCTGATCATGCACTGGTGGGGTCCCTCAGCCTGGCCTGTGCCCTCTTGCAATCTGGGACCCCTCTGGGGATGTTAGAGAGCCAGTTTCAGCCCAATCCCGCAGGCCAGGCCGAGGGACCCCACTGGTGCACAAATTTGTGCACTGGGCCTCTAGTAATAATATAAATAATCATTTTTAAATACCTGCTTAAAATATATTCCTTTATTTAATCCTTACAAAACCCTATAAATTAAATACCATAAATCTTATTGTCAGATAAGAAACTGGTGATTAGAGAAGCTAAGTTATGGCCTAAAGCCATTACTAATAAATTGTAGAGCAAGGATTCATACTCAGATGGGCCTAACTCTGAAGCTCATGCTTGTTTAAAGAATGAACCACAACCCCACTAGCCTTTTTCTCTTAGTTTCAAGACATTTGGAGGATGGGGTACTTACACAACCTGTAGCAATCCTATAAATACTAGTAGTGGAAAAACTTGCCTTTGTAAATGAGTCATTAAATTTGCCACATGAGGGAAAGTCTGGTTGTTAAAAGGAAATATGATGAAATGTCTCACTCATCATTCATGGGGACAAGTTCTGAGGACTGCACTGAGGTTCTTTGTGTGATGTAAGAAAAAAAATGGAACTTGCAAAATAGCTTGTTTATTCTAGCTGAAATAGGTTGAGTCAATGTTCAATCACTTGTTATTAAAATATTTTATGAATTAAAAATAAAAAGGTTAGCCCTGTCTGGGTAGCTCAGTTGGTTAGAACATTGTCCCAATATGCCTAGGATGTGGGCTCTATCTCCAGTCAGAGCACATAAAAGAAGCAACCAATGAATACATAAATAAGTGCAACAACAGATTGATGTCTCTCTCTCTCTCTCTCTCTCTCTCTCTCTCTCTCTCTCTCTCTCTCTCTTTCTCTCTCCTTTCCTTTATTTCTCTAAAATAATTAATAATATTTTTTACAAAAAAGATGGGATTATTCCTACAAGAGGATTCCTACACTGGGATTAACTTTTTGGGAGCTTTCTTTTGCTCTTTGGTAAAAGTCATATTTTGCCGAAGCCGGTTTGGCTCGGTGGATAGAGCGTCGGTCTGCGGACTGGGGGGTCCCAGGTTCGATTCCGGTCAAGGGCATGTGCATTGGTTGCGGGCACATCCCCCGGTGGGGGGTGTGCAGGAGGCGGCTGGTCGATGTCTCTCTCTCATCGATGTTTCTAGCTCTCTATCCCTCTCCCTTCCTCTCTGTGAAAAATCAATAAAATATATTTAAAAAAAAAAGTCATATTTTGAGCATTTCTTTAGGTTTGCTTTTCCCACATGTAATATTTCCTTAAATTTCGTCAGCCACTGAGTACAGTTTTTAGTGGTGGTATTTTGGACAAAAAAGGAACAAGACAATCAAATAAGGTGAGACTTGTCTTATATTAATCTCTAGTGTTCATGGAGAGGAAACAGTACATTGTGTGGCTTGGGTTCAGAAGTGTTTGACAGGGAAGATGTGGCCTGTGGCAAAGCTGCAGGGCCCCTCCACTCACAAGAGGGCCACATGGAGTGACCTAAGACACAAACTTTGCTTTTCCAATATCTTTTTTTCTAGAGAAAACAGACCATTTAAAAGGGATAAGAGGCCGAAACCGGTTTAGCTCAGTGGATAGAGCGTTGGCCTGCGGACTCAAGGGTCCCAGGTTCGATTCCGGTCAAGGGCATGTACCTTGGTTGCGGGCACATCCCCAGTAGGGGGTGTGCAAGAGGCAGCTGATCGATGATTCTCTCTCATCGATGTTTCTAACTCTCTATCCCTCTCTCTTCCTCTCTGTAAAAAATCAATAAAATATATTTTTTAAAAAAAAGGGATAAGAGAAATAGGAAACTTGGGTTACACAATATATTTGTTTAAAAATTGAGATCACATTGAACTGTTTGCCCTGACTTTTCAAATATCTTAAATATTTTTCTATGTCATACAATATAGTTTGTAAGTGTGATTTTTGTATGGGTGCATAATGTTCCATATATAGATGTTTCTCAGTCAGTCTGGGCTGCTGTAACTGAAAACTGTAGATTAGGTGATAAAAACAATAGAAATTGATTTCTCACAGTCTGGAGGCTGGGAAATCTGATACCGTAGTCAAGTATAGGAGGTCCCTCGTCCTGATTTGCAGATGGCTATTTTCTTGTTGGTACATGGGGGGGGGGGGAGAGAGGGAGAGAGAGAGAGAGAGAGAGAGAGAGAGAGAGAGAGAGAGGTGGCCTCACTTGTGTCTCTTTGTATAAGGGCACTGATCCCATTCATGAGGGCTCCACCCTCATGACCTAATTACCTTCTAAAGGCTCCACCTCCAAATATATATCACATAGGATTTCAACATATGAATTTTTTTTTTTTGGAGGGGGAAACAAACATTCAGTCCATAGCAGGATGTCACAGAGACTTATTTGGATAATGTGAATACCTAGAAGTGACACATGTTGGCAGATGTGCATATAGAGGGGGCAAAATGCCTGATTATTTTGGAGAATATGACACAGCCGAAATAACTTGAAAATTTCCACTCTGAGCCAGTTGGCTCAGTATTGATTACAGCAAAAAAAATAAAAATAAAAATGGAGATGAGGAAATGTCTTACAGACACATGGATGTGCTTGAATAATATTATTAACAAAGCAAAACTTAGAAAATCCAGGCTTATGAAAGCTTAGCTGTTTTCTATAATTTGAGCTTGTAGAAAACTTCCTTAATATTCCACTGGTGCACACACACAGCTGTTGACTGGCTGAGGTCTGGCAAAACACGAGTCAGTATTCAGTTAAGAGTTGAAATAGCAGCTGTTTCTCAAATTCACACCATCCTTTTGACTTATTGGAAGCAAGATATTATCTGTTTCATAGTCTTGCTTACTTGGCAGACACATTTATTTCAGTAAATTACACACACACACACACACACACACACACGCACAACACACACACACAAAGAAGAAGAAGAAGAAGAAGAAGAAGAAGAAGAAGAAGAAGAAGAAGAAGAAGAAGAAGAGGAAGAGGAAGAGGAAGAGGAAGAGGAGGAGAAGGAGGAGGAGGAGGAGGAGGAGGAGGAGGAGGAGGAGGAAGGAATTCTGGTGTTGGAATGAAGGAAAAGTTCTATTGAGTTGCTTTCCTACCCTGGAAAACTTTCAGAGAATGATTTCATGACGATGAGTCTGTGAGGAGTGGTACAATGCTGTAAATGTCTGTAAGCCAAGTTACTTGCACAAGTGAGTGTTTTCTCTGAAAACTGGAAACTCTGACACAGTCCATGCAATAGCACATTCCCTGTCTCCAGTAATGAACGGAGGAGCGCTGAGTGGAACTCAGGTGTAATAGAGATTTAAAATATTTCCAAGTAGTAGTGACCTTATAAAATTTGAGATAAAATATGCCATGATTTCCCAGATATAACAAAAGAAGCTACCGTTTCACTCCATCTTTTCCTATTGTAGTGCAGTCTCATAAAAATGAATTTTGAGAGAGAGCTGTCTTTAAAATGTGGAGGAAATTACAGCCCTCACAGTAAAATGAGAACTGAGATGTGAACCTACGGTTTCCTTTACTGTTCTTTAGTTATCTTTCTTGGACATGAGCTTCTTACCTGGTTGAGAATTATCCGTTATATAGAAATGAATATTTATCATCTTATATAGCCACTGACATAAGCCAAATACTTTGTGTATATTTAAAATTCTTAAGGGTAGCCCTAGCTGAGAGCACTGATTTGTGGACTGAAGGGTCCTGGGTTTGATTCCAGTCAAGGGCATGTACCTCGGTTGCAGGCTCTATCCCTGTCCCTGGTTCAGGTGTGGGAGACAACCAATCAATGTTTTCTCTCTCACATTGATGTTTCTCTCTGTGTGTCTCTCCCTTTCCCTTCCATTCTCTCCAAAAATCAATGGAAAGATATCCTCGGGTGAGGATTAACAGCAACAACAAAAATTCTTAAGGGTAAATCAAATCGTCAAGTGTAATTTTAATGGATTTGGCTAGGGCCTTCAGCATTGGAACTCATTGATATTTGCATGTTCCTCTAAATTTTCTTGCCCTGCAGTTAGGTCTGGTCAATGGAATGTGAGTAGTGATGGGTGTCGTTTCCAAGCTAAAGTGATAAGGTGTCTGATGTGCCTTCCCACACACTGCGCTCTCCTTCCACAGTGAGAGTGGAGGCTAAATGTTAATGATGGATGATGGTACAGTCATTGGGTGAAAGGAGCTTGTATCCCTGAGCCAACCTTTGGAGGAGAGCCTCCCTAGAGAGCTTCCCAAATTCCGTCAGACTATGATTGAGCAAGAAATAAACCCTCGTTTTGTTATGATTTGCTGCATTATGAAATTTTTGTGGTCGTTTATTATTGCTGCTAGCATTTCTTATTCCTTTAGAACACAACTTCCCACCTCTACTGTGAACACTCAGATAAACTCAATACTCCATCCACGTCTCCTCAAACAAAGCACAGCATGTTCCTGAATACAGTCCTGGAAAGAAACATTTAATTGTCAAAGAATACACTTGGTATCAAGCTTTTTGTTCAAGCTATCAGTTTCAACTTACTCATAACTTTGGTAAGAGGATTTATCCTGCTAAAAAGTGATCTTTAAAAAACTTTATGTATATTTTGGGAATATAATAACATTTTTTATTTATATAATTAAATAAATATATCAATTTCATTGTGTTCTGAAATGAGTACTATGACTTTCAGGAGCTCCTAGATACATTTGAAAAACCTTGTGTTCTTCTTAGGACTAGAGGTATACATAATAAGTAGATGGCCTTTAAAGCTAAAATAGTGATATTGTTTTCATCTATCAATTTATCCATTCAACAAAAAGGTATTAGCTACCTATTATTAGGCAGGATCTGTGCTGGGCACAGAATAGAACTGTGCTGTACAACTTGTTAGACACTAACTACATGTGGCTTTTGAAATTTTTGAAATTAATGCAAATAAAAATTTAAAAATTCAGTTCTTTAGTCACACTAACCACATTTCAAATGTTCAATAGCAACATGTAAATATTTATTGGTCACATTAGCCACGTTTCAAGTGCTCAATAGCAACATGTAAATATTTATTTGGCAACACAGAAAAACATTACAATCATCCAGAAAGTTCTACTGACTTGCACTTCTAGAAGGAAGATAGACATATAAACTCATAATTTCCCTTTAACTTCATAACTATTTCCATAAAAACTAATAAAATATGGTTAGGAGTTAAGATGGGGATATGCTTTAGGCTGTCAGAGAGGTCAAGAAGTCTGTGCATTGGAGATCATATTTGAACTTGGTCTTAGAATATAAGAAGGGATTTGCTAAACTGAGAAGGTGCAAGGGAGGACATTCCAGTGAAAAGCAGATACAGAGTTTTAAAAGGATAAATAGGTTGATAAGGCAAGGTGAGAAGTTTAATGTGACTGAGAGGAAAAATATGCAAGATAAAAGACCACAGACATTTGTGTCAAGAGCAGGCAAAGAAGAGACTGGTAGGGTAGAGTGTTTAAATTTAATCTTTTGGTGATGGAAAGCCAATCAAAATCGTTTTTAAAAAATGTATCTTTATTGTGGAAAGTATTACAGATGTCCCTTTTTTCCCCTCTCAACAAAAATCTTTTTAATCAAGAGCATGATATAATTAGGCAGGCATTGTATTAAGGTAATTTGCTGGCCTTATTGATTTTGAAAGACCAGATTGGAGGGTATTTCTTCTGAGTCCCAGCAAGTGAAGACAAAAACAGTAGTAATTGAGTTGAAGAGGAAAGACTCAATTCTAGCCATATTCCTATATTGGGATTATAAAACTGGGATATAATTGTAGACTAATTTTTCCTGCTTAATTCAATTAAAGTGTTGGTATGAGCCAGATGAAAGAAGAAACATGAGTGTATATTAGGTGAAGGCAGGTGTCTCAGCTTCTACCCACAGAGAATAAAGACATAGGGTTTAGCACCACCTCTGTCCTATCATACTCAGGCAGTGCTAGAAAGTGGTGTGTATATCAGTTCATTCAGGAAAATCCTCTGTAACCTCCCTAACATTTGGACACTTGAAGTTACAAGAAGGCCACTTCTTCCTAGGAAGTCTGTTTTATTAAAGGAACTCTTAAAATGTTACCTCTGTATTGAGAACTATCTCCTTTTAATGCATTTATTTTCTCATCTTATATTTCCACAGGGCTATCTATATGTTGAGGAATGGTGTTATGCATGCATAACAGGGGGTGAGATATTTGGAATTTATGTAAGTATGAGCCTTTTATAAATGTCTTCTAAGGCTGAGGAGTGCCTGTTGGTGTAGAGCTTTCAGGAGTTAATCACAGTTGAGAAGAGCCTGGGTCCTCAATGAAGATGAGATTTCTAATTCACTTTTCGGCCTATCCAAGTAAATTTCTAGGTCAATTATGGCTTCTCAGAAAGGGGCAGGAAGTGTTTACATAGAGTCAGTTGACCTGATTAACCAGAGGTACAACTTCCCTTTGTCAGTTAAGTGCTGAGCCTGGTTTACTCCCCTGTTGGGTAAACATCCTTTTCTTATCCCAGTTTTCCCTGAAACTCAGCACTTTCCTAATGATTTCCTGTTTCTGAACAAAGTCTTCCTGAGATCAAACATGAAACCAAGCCGGAGAAATTAATGAGGCCTGCCATGGTGAGGGAATTTGAAGTCCTGCAATATGTCTGGTGCGGGGGCCTGAAGCGGCGGGGGCCAAACATGGCGGGGATCTCCCTTTTCCGCGTCCCGCACGGAAAGAGAGATGAACGAACCGGTTCTAAGTGGAGGTGGCCAGGGATTGAGAAATAATAGAAATAAAGAAAACAAGACGCAAAAATAGATTCATGAAGCTGGGGCTGGGTGGGACGCCATCTTTCCTCTCTGATGGAGAGGCTGCATGACGACGACGACCCTGAGCCACGCAGCAGGTTTATTTTATATCCCCAAAATCCAGGAAGTAACACCAAAACTTAGGATCAAAGGAGCTTATTTGCATTCTTAACTAGGCCCCAGCATTACTGGATTTACATATCTAGACCCGCCCTTGCTGACACCTGGGCTGCTATGAAGTCAGAACTGATTAACATGTCCAGCCTCATTGGGGAAGCATGTTCCCAGGGCTTGACTCGGCCTAAGCCCTGAGTTCGGCTGACGATAATTAAGGAAATGCCCAGGTGCCTCCCAGGCGGCCCTCTACAGTCTGGGTTATGGGAAGTTCAAGAATTAGAAGAAGGTTGGATATTCAGGGCTCTCAGCCTGCTACTCATTCTCTCCCCACAGGACTGTCTGTAGTGATGGCAGACACTGAAGGACCCCATGTGCTTAATTAAAATTTCTACATACAGACCTGCAGAAAAACAGCATTTAAGCCCCTCTTCTTAAGCAAAAGGATTAAGATTAGAAATAAACATATCTTATTTAAGAATGTCAGGCAGGCCCCTAGCTGGTTTGGCTCAGTGGATAGAGTGCTGGCCTGCGGACTGAAGAGTCTCAGGTTTGATTCTGGTCAAGGACACATGCCCAGGTGGCAGGCTCGATCCCCAGTGCAGGGTGTGCAGGAGGCAGCCAGTCAATGATTCTCTCATTGTTGATGTTTCTATTTCTCTCCCTCTCCCTTCCTCTCTCTGAAATCAATAAAAATATATTAAAAAAAAAAAAAAAAAAGGATGTCAGGCAGCTTCTCTGGTACTGGCACAAGAACAGGCATATAGATCAATGGAACAGAACAGAGACCCCAAAAATAGATCCAAGCCATTATACTCAATTAACATTTGATAGTGGAGGCAAGAGCATGCAATGGAGTCAAGAGAGTTTCTTCAATAAATGGTGTTGGGGCCCTGGCTGATTTGGCTCAGTGGATAGAGCGCTGGCCTCCGGACTGAAGGGTCCCAGGTTCGATTCCAGTCAAGGGCACATGCCTGGGTTGTGGGCTCGATCCCTAGTAGGGGCCATGCAGGAGGCAGCTGATTGATGATTCTCTCTCATCATTAAAGTTTCTATCTCTCTCTTCCTCTCTGAAATCAATTAAAAATATTAAAAAATAAAATAAATAAATGGTGTTGGGAAAATGGGACAGATACATGCAAAAAAATTAAACTAGACCATCAACTTACACCATACACAACAATAAACTCAAAATGGATAAAAGACTTAAATGTAAGTCAGGAAACCATAAAAATCCTAGACGAAACCATAGGCAGCAAAGTCTCAGATATCTCTCATAGCAATATGTTTACAAATACATCTCCTAGAGCAAAGGAATCAAAGGAGAAAACAAACAAATGGGACTACATCAAAATAAAAAAGCTTCTGCACAGCAAAAGAAACCATCAATAAGATGAAAAGGGAGCCCACTGCATGGGAGAACATATTTGGCAATGATACATCTGATAAGGGGTTAATATCCAAAATATATAAGGAATTAATACAACTTAACAAAAGGAAGACAAACAATCCAATTAAAAAATGGGCAAAGGACCCAAATAGACACTTCTTCAAAGTGCCCATACCGATGGCCAAGAGACATATGAAAAAATGCTCAAAGTCACTGATCATCGGAGAGATGCAAATTAAAATGACAATGAGGTATTACTTCACATCTGTCAGATGGCTACCATCAACAAATTAACAAATGACAAGTGCTGGCGAGGATGTGGAGAAAAAGGAACCCTAGTATATTGCTGGTGGGAATGCAGACTGGTGCAGTCATTATGGAAAACAGTATGGAGTTTTCTCAAAATATTAAATGACCCAGTGAGCCTACTTCTAGGAATATATCCTAAGAAAACCGAAGCACCAATCAGAAAGAATGTATGCACCTCTATGTTCATAGCAGCACAATTTATAATAGCTAAGATCTGGAAACAGCCCAAGTGCCCATCAGTAGATGAGTGAATAAAAAAGCTGTGGTACATTTACTATGGAATACTATGCAGCAGTGAAAAGGAAGAATCTCTTACCCTTTGACACAGCATGAAGGAACCTGGAGAGTATCATGCTAAGTGAAATAAGTCAGTCAGAGAAAGACAAGTATCACGTGATCTCACTCACATGTGGAATATAAGTAACAAAATAGATTCTAAGTAACAAAGTAACTAAGTAACAAAGGGGGCCTAAGTAACAAAATAGGGGCGGGCTGGAGGGGGTAAATGGGGGAGAAAAGGGGACATATGTAATACTTTCAACAATAAAGAATTATTAAAAAAAGAATTAAAAAAAAAGAATGTCAGGCAGCTTCTAATTAGAACAGTGATTGTCTTCCAGACTGAAGGCTAAAAATTGCTTCAAAATAAATACATTTTTGTTACCTCCTTTATGCCATTGTAATTTTTTCCTGCACTACTAACAATTTTATTAGGGGAATATCTAAGTGTTCAGAAATGTCAGTTTATTTTCCTTATATAGAGATATTTTTTTGTTTATTTGAATGATTTGTTACATTGTTCATATTATTGTCACATATCAGTGTCTAATAGGAAAACTCATGATAAATTCAAACTGTATTTATTGATATAAAATGTTAAGTAGTAAGTTTACTAATCCTTTCTTAAAGCTGCATTGTATTAAAGCCTGTTAAAAGTTCATTTTGTCATGGGGTTAAGAGGAATACTACTTGGTCACCTTATAGCAGTAGAAACAAAAGTGATTCTGACAGTTTTCCTGAATATTAAACACATGGAAAAACTTTGCTTTGTTTAAATTTGTTTTGACAGCCCCCCAAATCATCCTTTCCTCTTTCATATTAAACACACAATGGCTGAAGTGGTTGTGCTTGTTGAGACTGGTTCTGCTACATAGTCAAGCGGGTAACAGACAACATAAATGCTATGTTGCAGGAAACTTCTGTGGGCACCATCTGGAAACCCTTCCCCTTGCCTTTCTTCCTGCCCTGATCAGTTTTCTGAGTTCTATACCCTTGGTAGGAAATCTTGAAGGTATTTCATTGCACACAAGATTACCTGGTAGCAATGCAGAGGTAAGGAGTCCCCCCAAGATTTTAGGTAGGCTTACCACACTCAATTTCATTGTGTTCTGAAATGAGTACTATGACTTCCAGGTGCTCCTAGATACATTTGAAAAATGTATTAATTCCTATATTGGAATTATATAGTTAGAATATAATCATAAACTAACCTTTCCTGATTAATTAATCAATTCTTTCAATAGAATATGTTGAATTTTTCCTCTAGGCCTGACATTGGGTTGCTTGATGAAGATTAAGAGATGAGATTGAAAATAAGACATGGTTCATGGACAGAAAGAATCAGTATTCTAAAGGTCAATTCTTCCCAAATTGATCTATAGAATCAACGCTATTCCAGTCAAATCCCAACAAGGTTTTCACAGAACTTGACAAGCTGATTTGGACATGTATGTGGAAGAGCAAAGGGCTGGGAAGAGCCAAGATTCTCTGAGAGAAGAACATGGTTAGAGAATCTGTCCTTCCAGATAATGAGACTTATTATAAAGCTATTGGTAATTAAGACAATGTGGTTTATGAAGAAATACTTAGACTCATATATGAACACGGATATGTGATATATGAACATTTTATTCATAATGAAGGCTACCTCACAGATCAGTGGGAAAATAATAGATCATTTAATAAATAATGCTGGAATAATTGGGTATCCTATATAATAAAGAGGTAATATGCAAATTGACCCTCATGCCCTCACATCACAAGATGGCCGCCCCCACATTGTCTCAAGATGGCCACCCCCACATTGTCACATGATGGCCAGGAGGGCAGTTGGGGGCGACCAGGCCTGCAGGGGAGGGCAGTTGGGGGCGACCAGGTCTGCAGGGGAGGGCAGTTGGGAGTGATTGGGCTGGCAGGGGAGCAGTTAGGTGTCAATCAGGCTGCAGGGGAGCAGTTAGGGGGCTATCAGGCTGGCATGCAGAGTGGTTAGGGGCAATCAGGCAGCCAGCCAGGTGAGTGGTTAGGAGCCAGCAGTCCCGGATTGTGAGAGGGATGTGTGACTGCCGGTTTAGGCAGTCGGACATCCCCTGAAGGGTCCCAGATTGGAGAGGGTGCAGGCCTGGGCTGAGGGACACCCCCGCCCAATGCATGAATTTTGTGCACTGGGCCTCTAATATAGATTTAAAAAGCCATGACATTAGGTACTTTCTTTGTATTACACATATGTTAATTCCAAGACAGTTAAAAACTTAAACATGAATGAGAAAACTTAAAAAATTTAGAAATATAAGAATAAGAACAAATTTTATAAGACTTTAAAAAGGATTTTTAAGACTTAAGCCATAAATTGGAAGAAATTATTTGCATCACATATTACTAATGATAAAAAATTAGTATTCAGGAAATATAAAAAACTAAAAAATGGTCCTATAAAATTATGAAAATACATAATTGACTACAAATATATGAAAATATGGTTACTCTTATTAGTATCTAGAAAATTAAAACTAAAATCACAATGAGATATTTTAAAAATATAATGTGTAACAATATCTAACTTTAAACCTCCATGCTGAAAACAATAAAATATATGGATAAATCAGTAAATCTAGATAATATATGGAGAATACAGGGAAAATAATTGTACTATTCTTTCCATTTATGCTTGTTTTTTAGAATTCTAATTAAGTGTTATAATTTTGGAAAAAATGTACCTCATTGCATTTTTTATGGTGGTAAAATAGGCATAACATAAAATTTACCATTTTAACCATTTAAAAAATATTTTATTGATTTTTACAGAGAGGAAGGAAGAGGGATAGAGAGTTAGAAACATCGATGAGATGAGAGAGAAACATCGATCAGCTACCTCCTGCACACCCCCCACTGGGGATGTGCCTGCAACCAAGGTACATGCCGTTGACTGGAATCGAACCTGGGACCCTTGAGTCCACAGGCAGATGCTCTATCCACTGAGCAAAACCAGTCAGGGCCATTTTAACTGTTTTTAAGTGCATGGTTAAGTAGCATTAAGTACATTGACAGTGTTATGTATCTCATTGTGTGTGTTTTTTAAAAAATATATGTTTTTATTTATTTTTAGAAAGAGTAAAGGAGAGGGAAAGAGATAGAAACATCAATAATGAGAGAGAATCATCCACTGGCTGCCTCCTGTATGCCCCCTACAGGGAATCGAGCCTGCAATCTGGGCATGTGCCCTGACCAGGAATCGAACCATGACCTCCTGGTTCATAGGTCAGTGCTTAACCACTGACCCAAACCGGCCAGGTCCTCATTGTGCTTTTAATAGAGTTTGCTGAGGTGTAATTTACATATAAAAATGCACACATTTAAAAAAATTTATTTTTTAGTCCTCATCTGAGGACATGCTTAGAGAAAGCAAGGGAAAAGGAGAGAGAGAGGGAGCGAGAGAGAGAGAAACATAGATTGGCTGCCCTCCTCATGTGCCCCAACTAGGGATGGAATCCTCAACCCAAATATGTGCCCTGACTGGAAATCAACTGGTAACCCTTTGGTGCCCAGGACTACACTCAACCAACTGAGCCACTCCAAATGGGCAAAAATGTACACATTAAGTATATAATGAAATGATTTTACAGAAGTGTATACTCCCATGTAACCACCACAAAAAAATGTTTTATGCCACCACCTTTTGGAGTGGGATGTTATGGAGCATTAGCTATTAGGCTTGTCAGGGCCTTGATACAACCCCCTAACAAACTAAAGCCAAGGTTCCAGGGCAGGACTACAAGCAAATCCAATGGAGACCAGGTCCAATGGGAGAGGCAGTTACTGAAAGTGAATGAATTACAAAGCCACTGTTCTCAAAACTGCCTGGTACTGGCACAAAAACAGACATATAGACCAAAGGGACAGAACAGAGAACCCAGAGATGGACTCAAGCCATTATACACAATTAACGATGGAATCAAGACAGTCTCTTCAATAAATGGTGTTGGGAAAATTGGACGGATACATGCAAAAAAAAAAAAAAAATGACCATCAACTTACACCATACACAAAAATAAGCTCAAAATGGATAAAGGACTTAAACATAAGATGGAAAACCATAAAAATCTTAGAAGAATCTATAGGCAGCAAAATATCAGACATATGTTGTAGCAATATCTTTACCAAGACTGGCTCCTAGGACAATGGAAACAAAGGAGAAAATAAACAAATGGGACTACATCAAAATAAAAGGCTTCTGCACAGCAAAAGAAACCATCAACAAAACAAGAAAGCCCACTGCATGGGAGAACATATTTGCCAATGTTATATCCGACAAGGGTTTAATCTCCAAAACTATAGGGAACTCATACAACTTAACAAAAGGAAGATAAATAATCCAAACAAAAATAAATGGGCAAAGGACCCAAATAGACACTTTTCAAAAGAGGAGATAAAGAAGGCCAAGAGCAATATGAAAACATGCTCAAAGTCACTAATCATTTGAGAGATGCAAATCAAAATGACAATGAGGTACCATCTCACACCTGTCAGAATGGCTGTCATCACCAAATCAACAAATGACAAGTGCTGGTGAGGATGTGGAGAAAAAGGAACCCTTGTGCACTACTGGTGGGAATGCAGACTGGTACAGCCATTGTGGAAGACAGTATGGAGTTTCCTCAAAAAATTAAAAATTGAACTCCCATTTGACCCAGTAACCCCACTTCTAGGAATATATACCAAGGAATCAGAAACACAATCAGAAAGGATATATGCACCCCTATGTTCATAGCACACAATTTACAATTGCTAAGATTTGGAAACAGCCCAAGTGCCCATCAGCAGCTGAGTGGGTTAAAAAAACAGTGGTACATGCCCTAGCCAATTTAGTTCAGTGTATAGAGCCTGCAGACTGAAGGGTCCTGGGTTCGATTCCAGCCAAGGGCACATGCCCAGGTTGCAGGCTCAATCCCTGGTGGGGGCCGTGCAGGAGACAGCTGATCAATGATTCTCTCTCATTGATGTTTCTATCACTCTCTCCCTCTCCCTTCCTCTCTGAAATCAATAAGGAAATATATTTTAAAAAATGCACACACACACAGAAAAAACAGTGTTACATCTACACAATGGAATACTATCCTATATAATAAAAGCCTAATATGCAAATTTTCCCCTTGACCGGGAGTTCAACGGGGAGTTTGACCAGGGGGCGGGGCTGGCAGTGATGGCAGGCAGCTGGGGGAAGGGAGGTGCCCTGGCTGGCAGACGGCAGCTGCTAGGGACCCTACCTGTGCACAAATTTTGTGCACTGGGCCTCTAGTGCTGCTATAAAAAAGAAGGGACTGTTACTATTTGCAACAGCATGGATGGACCTGGAGAGCATTATGCTAAGTGAAATAAACCAGTCAGAGGAAGATAAATTGACATTTGTGGAATATAATGAACAACATAAACTGATGAACAAAAATAGATCCAGAGACATAGAAGCATTGAATAGACCGTCCAACCTCAGAGGTAAGGCAGTGGATGGGAGCAGGGAGATAAGAGATCAATCAAAGAACTTGAGTGCATGCATATAAGCATAACCTCATGGACACAGACAAAAGGGTGGTGAGGGCATGTGCTGGGGGGTGGAAATGGCCAGGGAGAGGTCAATGGGGGAAAAAAGGAGACATATGTAATACTTTAAACAATAAAGAATTTAAAACAATCTAATTGCAAATGTGAAAAAAAAAAGTGACTGAAAGGGTCAAGGAAACAGGGAAATCAAATCCTGGCAGGAATAAACTTTTGTTTCTTGTAAGTCAGACTAATTTTTTGAGGACTCTCCATACTGTTTTCCATAGTGGCTGCACCAATTTGCAATCCCACCAGCAGTGCATGAGGGTTCCCTTTTCTTCACATTCTCATCAACATTTGTTGTTAATTCTACCTAATAAAAGAGCAACATGCTAATTGACTGTACCTTTGAGACGCCCACCAGCCAATCAGGAGTGAGTATGCAAATTAACCCGACAAGTATGTCAGGTTAATTTGCATACACAGGCGCTGAGCGGCTGGGGGTGGGGTGGGATGCTTGCGTTGCTCCAGGCCGGAGTGGAAAGGCACTGCCGGCAGCCAGGGGAAGGAAGGTCCATTCTTGCACAAATCTTTGTGCATTGGGCCTCTAGTTTATTGATAATAGTCATTCTGACAGGTGTGAGGTGATATCTTACTGTGGTTTTAATTTGCATTTCTCTGGTGATTGGATGTATCATTAGTAAATATCTTCTACCAATCGGTAGGTTGTCTGCATTTTGTTGATGGTTTCCTTTGCTGTGTAAAAACTTTTTAGTTTAGTGTACTCCCATTTGTTTATTTTTTCTTTTGTTTCCCTTGCCCAAGGAGATATATCAGAAAAAGTACTACTAAGAGCAATGTCAGAGAATTGACTGTCTATGTTTTCTTTTAGAAGTTGTATGGTTTCCAGTCTTATATTTAGGTCTTTAATCCATTTTGAGTTTATTCTTATATATAATGAATTTATATATTCTTTATATATATAAAGTATATATAAAGTAAAGTCCAGTGTACTTCTGGACTCTCTATTTTGTTCCATTGATCTGTGTCTGTTTTTTTATTGTTGTTAATCCTCACCCAGGGATATTCTTTCCATTGATCCTTAGAGAGAGTGGAAGGGAGGGAATGAGGGGAGAGAGAGGAGAAACATCAGTGTGAGAGAGACACACATCAAGTGGTTGCCTCTGGCACACGCCCCAAGGGTGGTTGAACCTGAAACCCAGGTACTTGCCCTTGACCAGGAATTGAACTTGAGACCCTTTGGTGCACTGGGCAATGCTCCAACCACTGAGAAAAACTGACCAGGGCTATTTGTCAGAGTTTTGGGAGCTAGAAGTCTGAGATCAAGCTGTCACAGGTTTGGTTTATTCTGAGGTCACTCTTCTTGGTTTGTAGATGGCCATCTTTTCTTGATGTCTTCACCTGGTTTTTCTTTTGTGTCTGTCTGTGTCCCAATCACCTCTTTTTATGACACCAGTCATATTGGATTAGGACCCACCCCAATGACCTCATTTAACCTTAATTACCTGTTAAAGGTCCTATCTCCAAATGCAATCACATTCTGAGGTACTGGGGTTAGGGCTTCAATATATAAATTTGGCAGGGGTGGGGTGAGGAAGTGGGGGAATGACACAAT
The DNA here is from genome assembly GCF_027574615.1 of Eptesicus fuscus. Classification (NCBI taxonomy): domain Eukaryota; kingdom Metazoa; phylum Chordata; class Mammalia; order Chiroptera; family Vespertilionidae; genus Eptesicus; species Eptesicus fuscus. Next base: position 45,306,099 of record NC_072475.1, read on the forward strand.
TCAGTCCACAACAATAAGGTACACATGTACTATTTTCTATGCCTCTAGTAGGCTATATAGCCAATGGTGACCATCTTTGATTCTATGAGGCCTGGCTTGGGGAGGGGAGGACTGTTGGACCAGGAAAGAGGTAAGGAAAAAGACATATTTTGCATCCTTTTGTACCTTGTGAAGTATCCTATGCAGGTAATACCTATTTAAAAATGTGGCCGAAACCGGTTTGGCTCAGTGGATAGAGCGTCGGCCTTCGGACTCGAGGGTCCCAGGTTCGATTCCGGTCAAGGGCATGTACCTTGGTTGCGGGCACATCCCCAGTGGAGGGTGTGCAAGAGGCAGCTGATCGATGTTTCTCTCTCATCGATGTTTCTAGCTCTCTATCCCTCTCTCTTCCTCTCTGTAAAAAATCAATAAAATATATTTAAAAAATAAAAAAATAAAAATAAATAAAAATGTAACTAGGTAAAAATAAGGGGAAAAATTGGAGTCTCACAATCTTTCATTTTTGTCTGCATTTTAAACATTCTTTTTTTTTTCTTTGCAGAAGATGAATGGTTTATGCATAAAAGCCTGAAAGATCTGCATCCTTTTGTATTTCTCTTGCCTAAGAAAGCTTTTGTTCTCTGTAATCCCCAGCAACAACCTGCTGAGACTTGTCCCACATAAACTATATAATCTATCTTTGAACATATTCCTTTACATCCACCATATAGAAGGGTGGTAGAAATTCCTCTCAAAGATCCCCTATCTTAGATAGTATAAGCCCTTTAAAGTCAGATCCTATCACTTCCCTGTTTAAAACCCTGCAAAGACTCCGGTTTCACTGAGAGCAGAAGCAAACTCTGCTACAAAGCCACACAGCCAATGTGTTCTGCTCCTTGTTCAATGTGACCCCTCTGTGCTCTCTGCCCCTTGCGCACTGGCCCAGACACCCTGGCTCCTGCTGCCCCTGAAGAGACGGCTCCAGAAACGCCTGCCTGAGCTCTGTGCTGCAGCTGTGGGGCTGCTCCTGCCAGAGCTCTGCTGCAGCTGTGGGAATGCTGGCTCCTAGATGTCCAGCAATCTTTACCTTTAAGATTTTGCTCCATGCCACTTCCTCAAGGACACTTACTAACCTTGGCCATTGTATTTACATTTGTAACCTGCTTCCCTTCCTCCACCCTGCTTACCCCCTCAGTTCTGATCCCCCTTAAGGCTCAACTCCTACGTTATTTTCTGCAGCATTCACCATCTCCTAATATGCTGTATATTTTTATTGTCTGTCTTCTCCACTAGAATGTGAGCTTTAAAAAGGTAAGAATCTCTGCCTGTCTTATTTACATGATATCTGTCACATAGCAGGTACTCAATAAGTATCTTGAATGAATGAATAAATAAATGATGAGTAACAGTGTACCTTTCTTTGTGCCTGAGAAAAGAATCGAAACTGGAAAAGTCAGTGTTCATGTTGCCTGTCACTACTGGAACCAATAAGTAGAGACAAGGATTGAATCTTTATGGGCACTTTATTCAGAGAAGATGGCTAGAGACCTCTTATATCTCATCTCAAGCCAACCTTTTTGTAGGTAAAGGGTTTGAAATTCAGGAAAAAGTAGGTAAGGGGTTTGGAATTTAGGGTAAAGGTAAATCAGATCGCAGTTCCTGGTAACCATAGTGTTTTACCTGCAATAATTACCAAGCCTACTGACAATATAACTAAAGCTAAATTTTTTTAACTTCTTGAGTTCCCCATCAGAACCTCTGTGACCCATGCCTCATTGCCCCTTCTCTCCCATTCTCCCCCTCTTCAGTGAAACACAAGCCGTTATTTATTATGATGAACAAGCACAAGAGTAACCTCACCTCAAGCGTCAGGCCTCCTGCTAGGCACTTGACCTATTGTCGCTTTAATCCTTCTAACGCCTTGTGATGTATATATTAAAAATATGCTCATTTTACCAATAAACCTTATAAATAATAAGCAGTTAGCTCAGGGTTACCAATTTAGGAAGAGTCACAGGGTTTTACACAGACTTTCTGGCATAAATTGAGACTTTTCTGGAAGTGCCTCTGTCCTTCCCTAATCTTCTCTCTCAGTCACTAACCTGCCCATCACCTTCCTGAAAATAAAGTCTGCTTTGCCTTTGAACAGGAATTCAATGAGTGAGGGTCTGATGGTTGACTTCGAGCTGTGCTCATCTCAGATCAATTTCATGATAGAATCATATTCCTGCTGGGCCCCTGGCAACATGTTGTCTCTACATTCTTAAGATGACACTCAAGGAGACTTATAGATAAACATAAAAATAACACCTCAACCCCCACTTCTAGTTTAATTCAAGTTTTCCTGGGCAAGAGCAAATCTGGTTAGTGTTAGCCCCAAATCTGAGTTAGAAAGAAGGTGTCCAAGGCTCAAGAAGGCCCCATCTTGTTAATGGTCAGTGCTCTTAGTTTTAGGTTACTTCAGATGAGGGTGAAAAGTCAGATACAGTTGACAGATACAGATATAGACAGCAGAAAAATCTCCAACATACCTCTTGCCAGTAATGCTGTTATGCAACTTCTTTAGAGGTAAACTCACCTTCCTAATTATGAATGCCTGGGGCTACAGTTACAGATAAAGAGCATTTCCAAAGTCTAAAGTGTTTCCTGGATTATCAAATTCTGCAGAGGTGGGCAAGGCAGGCTGGAAGGTACAGGCTTAACTATGAAGACCTGAAGCTGGAGGGGAATGCAGGATGGCAGCCACGGAGATGCCTTGTCTAGACCCCCTTCTAAGGAGGCTTGCTACCCAGCTGTGGGACCAATCAGCAGACAGGCTTCAGTGCTCAGCTCTATCAAATTCTGCCTCAGCTGCAGAGTATCCTCACAGGTGGCCATGCCCTTTCTGGAGCATCCTGCATCCTGGAACTGAGGGAAGTGGAGGCACAAAGCCCTGGACTGCTGTGCCTGGTCTGAGACACTGACAGACAGCCCTGGCTTCAGAGCTCCCCATCACGCTCATGATTTATCAGGCCTGCATCACAGTTCAAGTTGTTCCTGGGCCTGATCCTGCTTCCTCCCTCTTCCTTTTATAGATGTTGATCCCTAATACACATAGTGCATCCCAAACTCTACTTCAGTGTCTGCTTCAGAAAAATCCAAGCTCAGATAATGGGTCAGGAGATGGGGAGTAGGACCCACAGTGGATCCTATAGAAGAGGGTCTCCATAGCCAAGGTTAGCCCACAGTTGGCCCTCGGGCTTGAGTATGGGATGTTCTAAGTGGTGGTCATGTTACTGGAAAGGGGACCTGCCCCTGAATGGGTCTGCCTAGGGTGGGGCGGTAGTATGTGGTTTCTTGACTTTGTGTAGGAAAGATTTTACAATATGAGTCCAGGTGATTTTGATACTCTTGTAATTAACCTACTTATTAATAACAGGAAAGGAGCAAGGGGAAGGCCAAATATTGTGGGCATGCTATTTGTGCAGCTTTGCCAGGAAGCTGGAGTTTAACACTCCCAGGAAGCCTCTAGTCTACTCCCCACAGATCGCTGGGGGAAGGGGCTGGACAGGGGGAGAGAACAGACGCATGCCCAGTAAAGTCTGAGTGAAACAGGAAAGGTACTTGCTTGTCAGTCGCACCTGGGAACAGGTCACTGGCCAGTGTAGGTGTGGCTACTGCAAGCACAGGAAGATTTGGAATATCTAATCCCTAAGCAAAGGAGTTTGTTCTCTTGGCTCCTGGTGCTCTTGGTTCATGCTCTCTTGGCTCTCACGCCCCTGCATTTGCCCACATGGCCCACAGCCATGTGGACCCCCGACACACTGGACAAATGGACTGCAACTAGCCTGATGCTGTACCAGACCCAATTCCAAGATGGAAAGGAAACTCTGGACACTGGCTTTGCTTCTAGCCCTGCTGAAGCCCCAGTTATACTTTTTCCAGGACTGGATTAAAGGAAATGAAACTTTAGAAACCTAGGGATGTAATTCTACACGAATAAAAATCACTCATGCTCCCATTTGAGTCTCAGAAAATTCTTTTTCTTGAGATATTTTAAGGACACCACCCCCAGCACTCAGTGGGGAAAGGGATATTCCACTTCCACCGATAGCAATTTTAGAGGATGTTTATCAAAGCTGGGGACAGCGAACCAGGAAGTGCCTAGGATAGAAGAAGCAACAGGATGGATTAAGCGGGGAAATGAGCCAAGGCTGGGTTGCTTTGGCTCACTGAGAAGTCAGAGAAAAGGGGGCCTTGGAGACAGGGTCAGGGTGTGTGGACAAAAAGGGGCAACATACTAAACTTTATAAGCTCAGGGAAGGCCTGCGTGGCAACCTTATAAACTCAGAGATCTAAAGCAACTACATAGATTGGTCTGAAATTAAACCTTTTTAACTAAAACTTTATGGTGGGTAGTCAGATTCGGTCCTAGGCTAGAATCTTCCCTGACAAAACTCAATCTTTACCTTAATTTAGCCTGTCAATTGTCTTCTGCATTTATGGTAACATACCTTTGGAATGTCAAGGTAACTTCCCTTTTTCCAGACACAACCACCGCACCAGAGCAGAGACCACAAAACTCCTCACTGTTATTGTTACCATGCTAATTGTTGACTGTTAACTATCTTATACCCACTTCTATAAAACATGTACAGTATAAGTCTATCGTTTTACTTTTTATCCAATCCCAGACGTTTCCCCACCTCTGCTTTGCTTTCTCTCACCCCTCTAATCTATCATCAGTGGATTTCATGTTACCCACTTATGTCTCCTCTTTTTTATTGTAATGTGTGAAACAAGGTGCAAAACTGCCACTGTCAGGAGCATTTTCGCAATGCGTAGAGATTTTGCTTCCTGGCAATTGTCATCAGTTTGGCTCAAATAAACTCATAAAAATCCTCCTCAGGTTTGAACGTTCCTTACATTGACAGGGGCTAGCCCAGGACAAGCTGCCACTGCCCAGTGCTCCCTGATTGCAAGCCTCGGTGGGGCCCCTTAGAGTTTAGGAGATGCATGCATGTGGAGGAAAAAGAGGAGGAAGGAGAAGGCCCCAGGACGGAGAGCATGCTGGGTCCTCCTTCCTAAAAGCTTTTAAGGGTGGAGAGCTTAGGAGAGGTCCCAGGGGAGGATCTCAATAGAATATTCATCAGCTTTCTAGGTGGGTCCTTTCAGGGTCTTGGTCTCCACTGATAGATTGGTTGGCACAAGGGCAGAGTGTCATTATTCACTGCAGCTGGTCTAGATGTCAGCCATGGGGTTTTGCTGCTTTTCTGGGCCTGGAGCTGAAATACAACTGAGACCTAGATGTTATCTCCAGGGTGGAAAAGCCAGGGGAGGCAAGGTTACCCTGGGGGCGAGGTCCTTGTTTTCCCAGTTTTGTCCCTTGTTAGGCACCTGGAGCTTTTCATCCTGGTGACCTTCTGTATCTGACTGTAAATTGCTCAGCTAGTTTATTTTGCAGCTATCTGTCTCAGTTTCCCTATTCCACTTGCCAAGGGATTTTCCTAGCTTCTTACTAATCTGCCTCAGGCAGAGCACTGCAATGGCACACAGATGTGCCAGCAGTGCCCTGAGCCCAAGAAGGTCTATCCAGAGGCAGACCTGCATCCTTACTATGGGAGGACTCTTCACCATCACTCCTGGTGCAGATCCTTACCATTTTCTAGTCTTGACCTCTGTTAGGGTCGCTGAAGAAGGAACGCAGGAGGCCAAAAGTGGTAAGGGATCATAAATTTATTAGATCATCTGCAAACCAGATGGGCTGCCCAAAATGGCGTCAGCATCCAGGGACTGGGAGTCTGAGATTTGAAAGGACTGTAGGTGGGCTTTTTCGATGGGAATTCTGTGGGCAGGTCCAGATCCTGGACAAGTCTGGAGAGGAAATGTAATGATGTTAGCAAATGGAATGTGGTCTAAGTGAAAAAGAATGTCGGCTGCAAAATGGTCTGAAGGTCAGTTTCCCAGGGGAGGGGGTATCGATTCAATTATTTGATCAGACCTAACAACCTCCCACCAGACTGATTCTTCTGAAAACCTTATATGATCGTGCCATTCTTTTCAAGTGAAACCCTTCAAAGACACCATGAAATTCAAGATCAGGCTAAATTAGTTCACCTAAATTATCTATCAGTGCCTTGAGATCTGGCCAGGTATGATTTTCTAAGCTCACGTCTTTGCAGCTCTGAGCTAAGCCAGCACCTACCTACTTCTCACCAGCTATCTGACAGGCTGAGAAGGGGTTTTCCTGTTTGTGGCTTTAGGCACCAGGGCCTACAATTGAAAATAACAGGTGGTAGTACTCCTCCCCTTCCTTCTAAAGACAGCTGCCAATTTAGGTACAGCTGCCTTCCTGGGGCTTATTAAGATGTGGCAGAACCAGCCCTGTTGCCCTTAGCAACCACCACAACCCCCACCCCTCACTCCAAGACTGGAGAAATAGGGGATTGTCAAAGGCAAATAGCAGAGTATCCTGCTGATGATGATGAAGGTCAAGTGAAGGTGCCTTGCTGGCTCCTCCCCTTGGGAAGGATGTGTGTTGTGCCCCTCACCCAGCAGAGTGGCAGACTGATGGGGGCAAGCGGCAGTGGGGTGGAGGCAGTTGAGCCAACCTGGATCTCCCATATGGGGGCCCTCAGAATAGTTCTCAGATGAGTGCACAACCGACTCAGCACTTGGACATCTACCACACAGGGGACAAGTGGGCCAGCCAGCATTAGTCAGAGAAGCAGCAGTAACAGCAGACCAAATCACACAAGGGCTGGGTAGGGAGAGTGACATTGTCCCCTCTCCCCTCCCTTCTGGCCATATCTCACTGGAAGTGGTGCTCATCATCAGAAACCCAGCTCCAATCTGTATAAGTGAGTTTGAAGTTTTATTTTATTATTTATTTATTTATTTTTTAAATTTAATAAATCTTTATTGTTCAGATTATTACAATTGTTTCTCCTTTTTCCCCCCATATCTCCCCTCCACCCTGTTCCCACCCCCCCTTTGCCCTTACCTCCCCCCCCCCGCTGTCCTCATCCATAGGTGTATAATTTTTGTCCAGTCTCTTCCCATACCCCCCACACAGACACCCCTTTCCCCCTGAGAATTATCAATCCACTCCCATTCTATGCCCCTGATTCTATTATATTCACCAGTTTATTCTGTTCCTCAGATTTTTAATTCACTTGACTTTTAGATTCACTTGTTGATAGATATGTATTTATTGTTCATAATTTTTATCTTTACTTTTTTCTTCTTTTTCCTCTTTTTAAAGAATACCTTTCAGCATTTCATATAATACTGGTTTGGTGGTGATGAACTCCTTTAGCTTTTTCTTATCTGTGAAGCTCTTTATCTGCCCTTCAATTCTGAATGATAACTTTGCTGGGTAGAATAATCTTGGGTGTAGGTTCTTGCTATTCATCACTTTGACTATTTCTTGCCACTCCCGTCTGACCTGCATAGTTTCTGTTGAGAAATCAGCTGATAATCCTATGGGTGCTCCCTTGTAGGTAACTAACTGTTTTTCTCTTGCTGCTTGTATGATTCTCTCGTTGTCTTTTGCCCTTGGCATTTTAATTATGATGTGCCTTGGTGTGGTCCTTTTTGGATTCCTTTTGTTTGGGGTCCTGTGTGCTTCCTGGACTTGTAAGTCTATTTCTTTCACCAGGTGGGGGAAGTTTTCTGTTATTATTTCTTCAAATAGGTTTTCAGTGTCTTGCTCTCTCTCTTCTTCTGGCACCCCCATAATTCTGATGTTGGTATGCTTGAAGTTGTCCTAGAGGCTTCTTACACTATCTTCAACTTTCTGAATTCTCTTCTCTTCTTGCTTCTCTGGAGGAGTGTCCTTTGCCTCTTTGTATTCCAAATCTTTGACTTGATTCTTGCGTTCCTCTAGTGTGCTGTTGGGTCTCTGTATAATATTTTTTATTTCAGTCAGTGTATGTTTAATTTCTAGTTGGTCCTTTTTTATATCCTCGAGGGTCTCATTAAATTTATCGGCCTTTCCCAGGAAATTCTTGAAAAACCTTATAACCGTGATTTTGAACTCTATGTCCAGTCATTTGTTCTCTCCCATTTCTTTCGTTTGTGATCTGTTTCCTTGTCTCCTCATTTTCGCTGCTTCCCTGAGTTGGTAGGGTAGCTTTGTGTTACTAGGTGTCCTATTGATTCAACGGGTCAGCCTCCCAGTTACCTGAGGTGGACACTCTTGGTGCACCCCTTTGTGGACTGTGTGTACAGCCTTGTTGTAGTTAAGTCTTGATTGTTGTTGGTGTCACTGGGAGGAATTGACCTCCAGGCCAATTGACTGTGAGGACCCGCTGTGTCTATAATGGAAGAATTGCTGTGTTGGAGACACGTTTATGGGGCAGGACTTGTTACAGTAGGGCTTTGGTGCTCACTGAGTCTGCCTTTTGAATGTGACCCTTATGAGAGTAGTTGAAATCTGGTGTCGTCTCACACCAACCACTAGATACACTAGTTCTGGATCTCTAATGGGGTGCAGGTCAGCTACTGTCTGAGGCCACCCAGCAGGAGCTACAGCAAGAACTACAGTTTTCTCCTCTTTGCTTGGAGTTTGGCAGTTTTGGAGCAGTCTGACTGGAGCTGCAGTTTATTTGGTTAAGCTTCCACAGAACAGGCCATTTATATGCAAAAGCCGCTGTGTGGAGCCTGGGCGGGTTTGTAGAATGTGCAGGGCGGGGTCTCAGGGCGGGGCGGGATCTGAGGGCGTCACTAGACTAGGGCATGGCAAATGGCAATCAGCTGTCTCTCCCTCTCCGTGTTTCCAAGTCCCTGCGTCCTGTGCTCCAGCGCAGTAAACAATGATTGCTGGGCGCACCTCTGCAAAAAAGTCACTCTCACTTTCCGACCCGATGGCTGAGAGTCCAGCTTCTCCCCGTAGGTGTCTGGGTCCCCCACATGTCCCCAGAAATTGGATTTCAGAGTGATTGGGAGCTTGTCTCCCTTCGGGTTGAAAAAAAGCCATGCGCCCAGTCGCCCGCCACCAGCCCAATTCACGCCTCCGTACTTCAGCTTTTCAGCATTTGTGCTCCTTTCTCTTTCCTTCTTAGTTGTAAAACTTCCACTCAGCCAGCTTTCCCGTGGTTCTGGGTGGTAGACGTTTTGTCTTTTAGTTGTAGTTTTGAACTTGTTGTTCGAGGCGGCAGTTTAGTTGTTTACCTTTGCCGCCATGTTGGTTCCTCCCTGAGTTTGAAGTTTTAAACTACCTTTTAATAAACCCAGAAATAAGGGAATTTTAAGGTTTGAGGGGCAGGAAATGGGAGTCAGAGACCAAGACATGTTAAAGAGGAGGTTTATTCCGCACTAACGAGCAACATTCATTATGGAGGTGGTAGAGAAACCAGGATTAGAGGAGGGGGAGGAGAAGAAGAAGGGACCCAACCGGGCTGACTCCTAGATGGAGAGAGTACAGCAACATGTGGAGCTGTGGAGACGCCTTTTGAGGGGAGGAATAGGAAGGGGTTGGGCCCAGGGCAGAATGGGAAGGGGTGGGCCTCAGGGCACTTGACACACGCTGATTGGTGGTTCAATGTCTCAGGGATGTCCCAATGGCAGACGCAAGTTACGTCATACTCCGCCCACCAGTTGGGGAGAGGGAGGATCTATCAGGAATGGGACAGAGATGAGGGAAGGGGATGGGCAAAAGTTCTCTTGTCTCTTAAAAGGGCACTAATCATAGGGGCCCTACCCTCATTCATGATCTCATTATCTCCCCAAAGCCCCACTTCTGAACTATCACATTGGGGGTTAAGAGGGGATTAGAGTTTCAACATAAGAATACTAAGAGGATACAAACTTTCAGTCTGGACCAGATAGTTTAGTTCCAAAGTCATTATCGGCTTGCCTTCTACACCCCACTGTCTACTGGGCACTTGAAAGTCCTATCTTCTGATCCTCTAGCCCTCTTGGAGGGTCTTGTCCTGTTGTTTCTACCTCCCTTTTCTGATTTTGAATTTCTGTTCTCTGGCCTTCTTCTCACTCATCATGTAAATATGACTCTTCTAACTTCCACCAGATCTTAGGCTGGTTACTGTCGAGCAGCTCATGCCTGCTGCCTCCATGACTTTTCTTCTTTCTCTAGACGGCTTTAGTTGGTCAATAATTGTCTCCCTCAGTTGTTAGTAGGGGTGGATTTATCTATCAGAATTTTCTGAGACTCAGATGGGAGGATACAATATAGTAGAAAGTTTTATTTCCATGGGATTACATCCCTGAGTTTCCAAGGTCCCATTTCCCTTTGTCCAGTCATAGAAGTGTAGCTGGGGCTTTAGCAGAGCTAAAATCAGAGTCAGTGCCCAGAATTTCTTTCTATGTTGGAGCAGAATCCAATTCAGCATTAGACTAGCATAGTTTGTATTCCCTGATACAGTCTATCAGTTCATTGCATGTCAGGTCTGCAGGGCCACATGGCTATGGAGGAAACATGGGCGAAAGTAAGGAAGCCAAGAGAGAGACAAGAGCACAAGAGAACCAACAGTCACAAGAGAGAGACCTCCTTTGTTTAGGAGATTATGTATTCCCAAATTTTTGTGCACTTGCAGTTGCCATGCCCATTCTGGCCAATCATTTGTGTCCCCAGGTTTGACTGACAGGCAAGTAAGTACCTTCCCTATGTCACCCCATGATGCGTCTGTCTTCCCTTTGTTGGATTCCTTCCCCCAGTGTCTTTCAGGGAATATGCGGGTGGTTCCCTGGGGAGTGCAAAGTTGCAGCTTCCTGGTGAAGCTGCCCAAATGACATGCCTGTAATGTCTGGCTTACCCCTTTGCTCCTTTCCTATTATTAATAACTAGCTAATTACAATGATATTATAATGACTCCAATGATAGCTTATAGTATTTGCTGCTATTGATCCTTCCCTTCTTAAAAATTCTGCCTTGCTTCATTTTTGTGACATCCCTTTCTGCAAGGTTTCTCTTCTCCATGGACACTCTTTTTCTTATTCATAGATTAGTTTCTAGCTGGCTTTCTTGTTATACCTTAATGTTGGTGTAACCTTGAACTCCATCCTGAGCACTCTTCTCAGGGCAGTTATCTCCCTTTGTGATACTATGCTTTCTTGGGCCTTCAATTGCTGTAGCTATGTGTAGTTAGAAATATTTATTTATTAAAAATTAAAACAGAAATTTTGAAATATTTACTTAAAATAACAGTAGATCAATCACATATTAACACAAATAAGATATTTTTATGAAACAACTCCATTTTCAAAACAAAACAAATTAATGAGAAGAATTGCATTGTTTTACATTTTTGCAAACCTTTTAAATGTCAGCTTAATATAAGACAGCTGGATGATCATATCTGCCTCTGCATTCAATCTCTTCCAAAATGTTATTTTGGTTGAAGTATTTGGAGAAAATCCAACTTCACACTGATAATAGTTAGAAAAGGGAGGGTGTTTTTTTTTAACAGCCTTTTCAAATAATTGTATATTGCTTTTTTTGATACTACTCCAACGTACAACAAGTATTAGTTTCTTAAAGGTTAGTGGCAACTGAAACCTTATAGTGAACTTTTTATACTCTCTTATATTAAAACTAGAGGCCCAGTGCATGAAAATCATGCACGGGTAGGGTCCATAGGCCTGTCCAGTGATCGAGGCCAATCGGGGCCTTCCGGCTGCCAGCTGGGGCCTTCCTTCCACGGCTGCTGGCCAGGGCCTTCCTTTGCTCTGCGCCACTCCCTGGTGGTCAGTGCACATCATAGTGAGTGATTGCATTCCCAGTCTCCTGGTCAAATTCCCAAGGGGACACTGCACATTAGCCTTTTATATATATAGATATATTGGTCTATTTTACAATTTGAATGGATCTTTTACACATACATTATTTTGTAAAATTATACACTGGATTTTTTGAAATATTGGTTCACTGAGTTATGTACATTTTTCAAATGTTGATGCATTTCCTTTCAGAATCAAATAATCACATTTGTTGTCATCACCACTGTGATAGGGCTTCTGAAACAAAGCAGTACAAATGGGATGGCTTAAAAAAACAGAAATTTATTCTCTCACATATTTTAAGGCTAGATGTAAAAAAATGAAGGTGTTGGCAGGGTTGGTTCCTTCTTGAGGCACTGAGGGAGAATGTGTTCCATGCCTGTCTCCCAGCATTTGGTGGTTGCACCAATCCTTGACATTTCTTAGTTTGTAGCTGCATCACTTTAATCTCTACCTCTACCTTCATATGGCCTCCTTTCATGTATGTGTCTGTGTCTGTTTACCCAAATCTCTCTCTCTCTTTTTTAAATCCTTACCCGAGGATACGTTTTTACTGATTTTAGAAATAGAGGAAGGGAGAGGGAGAAGGAGAGGGGGAGAGAGAGAGAGAGAGAGAGAGAGAGAGAGAGAGAGAGAGAGAGAGAGAGAGAAACATCAATGATGAGAGAGAATCATTGACTGGATGCTTCCTGCATGCCCTTAGGCAACCCTGCTAGCGGTTCTCAACCAGTGGGTCGCAACCCACAGGTTGAGACCCGCTGCTGTAGAGCCCAAGACCATTGGAAAACACAGATATTTACATTACGATTCATTAACAGTAGCGAAATTACAGTTATGAAGTAGCAACAAAAATAATTTTATGGTTGGGGGTCACCACAACATGAGGTACTGTATTAAAGGGTCGCGGCATTAGAAAGGTTGAGAACCACTGGACTAGAAGATATGAGTTTGCATCTCTGCTTCAAGGTATATAAACTTAAGCAAGTTTCTCATTTTCTTTTCTCAAAAATCTTTGTTTTTTACTAAAGTGGTAGACATTATTTAGAAAAGTACAAGGAAGAAAGCAACAAGTGACCTTCAAATCTCACCATCCTATATAATAAAAGGCCAGATCATAAGCATAATGACCAGAATGATCACTCGACCAGTCGCTATGAGGTGGGGGGCCTATGAGGGAAACCAGCTGGCTGGCGGCGGCAGCGGTGGCCAGGGACTGGCAAACGGGCAGAAAATGGTCCTGATTGCAGGCTAGGCCTAGGGACCCTAACCACACATGATTTCGTGCGCTGGGCCTCTAGTTCAGAAATAAAAGTATTGGTGAGCATGATTATAGATTTTTCCAAGTAGTATGTTAGAATGATACATGAAAATATAAAAAAATTATAATCAGAGGATTATTCCATATTATGTTGTTTAAAAATAAAAAAAATATATAACAACAACAATTAGTACCCAGTGAAATTCAAGGGATCGCTGACATTCAAATGTTTCTTTACCACAAGGGATATTGAGATATTAGCAGTTCCTTTAAATCCTTCTAAAGCCTGAGACCAGCAGGCTGCATATTCACCCAAGGAGGTACTTTGCTTGGCTGCACACAGTTTATTTAAAGAAATAGAAGCTGAATGCCTTGATGGGGGCAGGGGTGCACACACTCTAATTTACAGGATATCTGCCCTTCCTTATTGTTTACTTCTGGCCATTTCTCATTCTCACTGAGCCATGAAAAAGAGGGGGTGAAGTACATGAGCTGGGGAGACTGGATGTTTGGTTTTGAATTCTGATTCCTTAACTTGCTAGTTTTAGTTTAAAGTTTCTGTGTTTTATTTCCTCTTTCATAAAATGGGGTTAGTAATAAACTCTACTTCATGGGACTATTGATGGGGTTAAATAAATTCATATGTGTAAAGAACTTAACCTTTTGCACTCGGATGTCGAGTGTGACTTGACACGGTTAGCATTAGAATAAAGGAATCGAGAAAAAAGCAAGCGAGTGCAAAGGGTTAAAGCAGTAAGTGTATGGCAAACACACAGTAATATTTGCTTTTAGTACTTGCTATCTGGCTCCTGTGTAAGGTTATGGAAAAAATGAATTATAAAAACCATTAAGAGTTGGAGTTACTATGTTTCCAAAAACATCATATTTTATTTTTAGATACCACCAATTGATGGCTTACTAGAAAACATGAGACTAGCACTATTATACTTCTTCCAACTCCTTCTCCCCTCCTACCATTTTTTGTTGTTGATGTTGTTGGTCAGTATTATTTCTTTGTAAAGATCACTCATTCTTCTCCTATCACTTCTCCTTTTATTTAACTTTGCTTTGATATCTACATGGATTTGATGCTCACTACTGTGGGTTTTTTTTGTTTTTTTTTCTCACTAGCATTTCTGAGCTTTTTTATTCTGATTCAACTCTTGATCAGGTGGAGCTTATGTTTTCAAGAAGGGCTCATGCATGCATGCTGCATTTCTTGAGTTCTTACATATTTGAGAATGTCTGCCTTTTGCATTTATACTTGAACTAGAGGCCCGGTGCACGAAATTCATGCACGGAGGGGGGGGTGTCCCTCAGCCCAGCATGCACCCTCTCCAATCTGGGACCCCTTGAGGGACCCCTAAACGGGCAGTCGGACATCCCTCTCACAATCCAGAACTGCTGGCTCCCAACCGCTCGCCTGCCTGCCTTCCTGATTGCCCCTGCCAGCCTGATCACCACTTAACCACTCTGCTGCCAGCCTGATTGATGCCTAACTGCTCCCCTGCCAGCCTGTTTGCTCCCAACTTCCCTCCTCTGCTGGCCTGGTCACCCCTAACTGCCCTCCCCTGCAGGGTTGATCGCCTCCAACTGCCCTCCCTTGCAGGCCTGGTCCCTCTCAACTGCCCTCCCTTGCAGGCCTGGTGCCTCCCAACTGCCCTCTCCTGCTGGCCATCTTTTGGTGGCCATCTTGTGTCCACATGCGGGCAGGATCTTTGACCACATGGGGGCAGCCATCTTGTGTGTTGGAGTGATGGTCAATCTGCATATTACTCTTTTATTAGATAGGATAGAGGCCTGGTGCATGGGTGGGGGCCAGCTGGTTTGCCCTGAAGGGTGTCCCGGATCAGGGTGGGGGTTCCCTTGGGGTGTGGGGTGGCCTGAGCGAGGGGCCTGTGGTGGTTTGCAGGCCAGCCATGCCCCCTGGTGACCCAAGCAGAGGCCCTGGTATCTAGAATTTATGTACCTTCTACAATTGAAACTTTGTAGCCTGGAGCGGAGCCAAGCCTCCTACTTGCTCCGTGGCCAGCAGCCATTTCTTTTGGGGTTTGTGTACCTTCTATAATTGAAACTTTGTAGCCTTAAGCAGAGGCCTCGGCTGGCCAGGGTGTGTGGAAAGCTTTGCTTCTTCCATTGCTGGGGAAAACCTTTGCCTCCTGCTCTTTCCAGCTCCGTAGCTGCCGCCATTTCTGTTTGGATTTGTTTACCTTCTATAATTGAAACTTTGTAGCCTTGAGTGGAGGCTTAGGCCAGCAAAGGCAGGCAGAAAGCTTGGCTTCCTCTGTTGCCCGGGAAACCCAAACCTCCCTCCCGCTCTCTGTGGCTGTAGCCATCTTGGTTGGGTTTATTTGCATATTTGCTCCTGATTGGCTTGTGGGCGTGGCTTGTGGGTGTAGTGAAGTTAGGGTCAATTTGCATATTACACTTTTATTAGGTAGGATGACATATTAATGGGATGTAATATGTTGGAGATCCTTTAATCTAAGTGTCATTTTGCCACCTCATCCAGAAGTTCTCTTGTGCAAATGTCTTATTCTTTGAGCTTCAGATTTATATTCTGTAAAATGGGGTATAAATAGTCCCTTCTTTGTAGAGTTGTTGTAAGAGTTGAATGGGAAAGTGCAGGCAAAGCTTTTTAGCATAGTATTTGGCATTTAATAAGATTATTACCGTTATCTTTAGTGTCAGTATTGCATCCCTAACACAGAGCCTGATATATAGTAGGAGGTAAATAATGATTGGTGAATAAAGGAATTAGATGCATGAATATGGAGAAGGAAGAGAATGAAAATAAGAAATAATGGAATTACAGAAAAACCGAGGAGGTACATCAAGGTTGGCATTTCCTCCTTGGACCTGGGTTCGTAACAAAAACTCAGGCCTGCAACCAGGTGGCTCTTCCCTCCAGCCAGGCTTCTATTACACAAGGTGTTCTCTCTAACTTGTGGTGATTCATTACACAAGCTGCAGAATGAGACCAAGCCTTCAGAACTAGGTGAAGACTCCCCACATCTTCCTTTTTATACTTTTCAGGAAGCCCAAGGTAATTTTGGGGGATTCTGAAGCCTGAGGGGCACTCCCCTGAATTGTGAGCATTGGAGGAAATGCCTGGAAACTGCATGTGTTTGGAGCAGTATCAGAGACCAAACGAAGAGGCTTGGAAATGAAGGAGGCCCTTCATTGTCTAGACATGACAAGCATGTTAATGCCTTGACTTTAGGGAGGAATTATTCCTTACACTGGGGGCCAAATTGCCAACCCTCAACTGGCAGGTACATGTTCCAAAATCATAACAGTGTTTACCAGGGCAAAGGGGTTGGGTGTGCAGGCATCAGCAGTGGCCATGCTTCCTTCCACTCATGGTGTCTGTCAGTCACTCTGAGAGGTCAACAGTGTGGATGAGGTCCTAGGCCTGGGGTTCTTCTTCACTTGAGAAAAACACAAGAAGATTTTAAAAAAATATTATTAATTAAACTGTAGACCTAAAAATTGTTAAAATGGCAAAATTTACCATGATTAAAAATAAAAGTAATAAATAATACACGCCCATTGTAGACAATTTGAAAAATTAAGAAAGGTTTAGAGACCCTTCAATCCACAGGCTGATGCTCTATCCACTGAGCCAAACAGGCTAGGGCTGTGCTCACACTTTCTAAGTATGTTACATAGATTATCTCATTTCAGTACTATCTATGATTCACCTATGGGAAAGCTGAGGCACAGAGAGAGTAGGTTACTTGGCCAACGTTGCCCAGCTATTCCCTGGGTGATCTGGGATTCAGAGTCCATTGATTGTATTAACAGTTATACAGGTTGCCCCAGCTTAACTGCTCTAGGGACTGGCAATGGATCATTAAACACAGCAAGTACACCTACTGGACTATGGAGCTTTTCTTGGAGCCAGAGCAGCCCTGCCTTGGCTCAATCCTGTTCCTAAGATTTTGCTCTCTCTATCCAAAGCCCTTTGTCCAAAATGTTAATAAACTTACTCTCACTTTCACCTGGACTTGCGTCTTAAAATCTTCCCTGCATGAGTCAAGAACCTGCACATCCCAAACAATGCTGGGGAAGTATTTACATGATGCCTGGTACTGCACTTAATAGCTTAGAGCTGATCTTTATTGTGATCCTTCAAGCACTATAGTAACCCCATTTCATAGACTTAAAAGAGTTAAGAGCCTTGCTCAAAGCCACCTGGCTAGTAAAAAGCAAGGCAGTGATCAAAGTCTGTTTTTCTTTGCCCCAAAGCCTGCTGAAGCACCCTTACCACATCGAGTTAGCTACTCTCATTAGTTATTTAGGGAATGAAGAGGCCCATCATAGAGGCCTGGCCTTGTAGTTTTATTAAAGACCTTGGAGGGGATCCAAAAGGAAAATGTCAACTAATAGGAGTAAGTCTATTTCCAGGACATGGATGAACCAGGAAAAATGCACACTTCCCTACCAATGTGACCCTGGGTTCAAATTTGTGGAATGGCTAAGTGAGGCGAAAAGGTTCTGAACTGATTCAATTAAAATCTCTTAATCTATTAAAGAAAATTTGTCCCTATTTGTGGATTTATTTACATAAAACAAAGGGTGTTTCTATTAAATGCCTAATATATTTATTTAAAAGAGCATAAACACCAAACCTCTCCTGGCCGGTGTGGCTCAGTGGTTGAGTGTTGACCTATGAACCAGGAGGTCACTGTTCGATTCCTGGTCACATGCCTGGATTGTGGGCTTGATCCCCAGTGTGGGGAATGCAGGAGGCAGTCAATCAATGATTCTCTCTCATTGTTGATTTTCTAATTCTCTCCTTCTTTCTTCCATAAAATCAATAAAAATATATTAAAACAAACAAATCAAATCTCATTTAGTTATATACTTAATGAATGAAAAAATTAAGGTCTCAGAAATTCTGCAAGTATCTTTATTTATTTATTTAATCATTCTATATTGTTGAAAGTATTGCATGAAAATAATGAGCAGGTCCCCACTCCAGACCTTCAGCACCCTATTTTCTTTGTCCATGGGTTATGCATATATGCATACAAGGTCTTTGGTTGATTACCTCCCACACACCACTCTCCCCTACATTCCCTTTGAGATTCCACACTCTGTTCCATGCTTCCATGTCTCTGGATCCACTCCATTTATCAGTTTATTTTGTTACTTAGATTCCACATGTGGGTGCAATCATGCGATACTTGTCTTTCTCTGACTGACTTATTTTACTTAGCATGATATTCTCCAGGTCCCTCCATGCTGTCTCAAAGGGTAAGAGATTCTTCTTTTTTATTGCAGCGTAGTATTCCATGGTATAAATGTACCACAGCTTTTTATTCACTCATCTACTGATGGGCACTTGGGCTGTTTCCAGATCTTAGCTATTGTAAATTACGCTGCTATGAACATAGGGGTTCATACACTCTTTCTGATTGGTGTTTTGGTTTTCTTAGGATATAATCCCAAAAGTGGGATCACTGGGTCAAATGGCAGTTCCATATTTAATTTTTTGAGGAAACTCCATATTGTTTTCCATAATGGTTGTACCAGTTTCTGCAAGTATCTTTAAAACTTTAGAGAAGGAAGAGATCATTTTGGACTCACAGCTTCCTGGAGAAGCTTAGGGTTGAACTAGACCTTAGAGGAGGAGTATGTTCATATAGGCAGAGTGAGAAGAAAGGGGTCATTTGAGAAGAATAAAAAAGCAGAAGCATGTCCTAGTGACAGAAATAATGGGGAGATGCATCAGGTGATCCTCACATTACTTTGTCTCCAAGTACAAACTGATGAGCATAGCGGTTAAAGAGTGCCTTTGAAGTCATACACATGTTAGTTCAGTCCCCAGCTCTGCCAATTACAAGACACCCGGCCTTTGACCAGTTATTTAAACTTCTTAAGCCTCAGTTATTTATGTTCCAAATACAATTAATGATGGACACTTCACTGGGCCTTTGTGAGGATTAGCTATAGTATAGTTCAGTTCCTGGTTCAGTAATTTGAGCAAGTCATTATTATCTCTCACATCATTCTGGAATATTCAGATCATAATCTTAACACACTCTATTTCGCCTCAGTAATCAATAACTGAGAATTACGATTTCTTCTAGTTCATGAGATCTAAGAAGCAGTAAGGCTGCAAGAACTTCACTCTTTGTGCCAAAAATGCTGGAGTGAAGGAAATGCCTTATCAGAGGTCCAGCCTCACACAAAGCTATCTCAGATGGGTGACTTCCTTCTTCACAGCAACAACAATAGCATTCCACCGGGCTTCTGGTCATTCCCCACAATCTCCCCTTATCGCTTTATATATTTTTCTTAGCCCTTTGAAGAGACAGGCTGAAAAGCCAGACTAATAATCCCTGACCACTATGGAAAGTCAGAAAATAATGAGCAGGTCCTGATTCCTCTCAGGGGCCTCATTAGGTGAGGCTGGCCCACAGCAGTTTCTGTTTTTTTTTTTTTTTTTTTTTTTTTTTTTTTGTGTGTGTGTGTGTGTTGTTTTTTTTTTAAATCAAGTCTTCGTCTCTATATTTTCCGGCTGCCCTGTGGTCCCTTTATCAGCATTAACATCTGAGTCAGAAGATGTGGGCCTTAGTTCAAACTCTGTCACTTATTAGCAAGGGTTGACAGGGTATTTGAGTGTCTAAGCCTTAGTTTATTTATCTATGAAAGAGAGATCAATTAAAAGATGTATAGGAAAGTGCCTTGGAAGTCTTCTAAATGAGTAACGTATATTAAAGTGGGTAGATTAAAATCAAGCAGGTGCACTGTGACCTTTTTTCTTAACCCCACCATCAGAAGAGTCCCAGATTCTGCAAATACAAATCCATCCTGTGAAGTTCACTCTGAATGTGAACTTAAGAACTTTTCAGAAGTTCTTATTTTGGGCAAGGAAATGAGTTTCCTAGTACCCACCCTTCCTGTAAGTTTGAGAAGGGCCTCCCAGAGAAACTGGTCAAAGAAATGTGATAGATGGCATCCCTTTGCTTCCTGGAATTACAGACCACTTGATGGCGCCCAAGCTGATTTGATGCAACCCTTTTAATGCAATGGCATATATTTCACACAAGTGCCTGTACTCTCCATCCCCAAATCCTCACACAATCACACATCAGACTTCTGCTTCAGCCAGCCTGTGTTTCTACCTTCTGGATGGAGTCATTCTGAGGCCTCCAGGTTGTGGCCTTGTGATGTTCTGAGGCCTTTTTGGTTAGGGAGGTGCAGGCTGTTATCATAAGCCACCTATTTGCCAACTGAACTGGATGGTTGAGTGCTTTATGATCTCACCAAGGAAGGCTGTACTAGATAATGCTGCATCATTCAGGGCCTATACCCTGCACAAAACCTTGCTAGTGCTCCCCAAATGCCTATCTTATTGCACACATACTTAGACTTCAGCAGAGCTGGTGACTGGTTAATTCAAATCACCAGTTTCCTCACCAGCTCCTGGTAGAGAAATGCAGGTTTCTTATGGGAAACTACCAAGGTTTTGTATTGTACCTTATACAGAGAGGGGTTGGAAAACTGAAGTAGCTTCCTAGGAGACATTTGAACCTTAGGAACTAGTCTAGTGTTGGGGAAAAGTGGCCTTTTCCAAATGCTATTGCCCAGCTCCTTGTGGTCAATTAACTATTGGCGATGTTAGCTAACAAGAAAATGGCTAAGATAGCAGCCATATTTCAGCTATCTACAGCTCGTAATCCTTAGGCAAAGGGTCCCTCACTAAGGGCAGTCCCAGGAGAGAAGGCTCCCCTGGTCATGGAGTACCACATGCTCAGGCATGGTTGGTGGCTTTTTACCCTGTGGATGAACTTCTCTGGGTCAACCTAGAAACAGCCTTAGAAGTAACCTAGTGATTTATGTACAAATCCTGCTGATCATCAACATTGCTTGGGGAGTGTGTTAACAATTACAGATAGCCCTAGCTGGTTAGCTCAGCAGATAGAGTGTTGGCCTGTGGACTGAAGGGTCCCGGATTCAATTCTGGTCAAGGGCACATGCCTGGGTTGTGGGCTTGATCCCCAGTAGGGGGTGTGCAGGAGGCAACCGATCAATGATTCTCTCTCATAATTGATGTTTCTATCTCTCTTCCCTCTCCCTTTCTCTCTGAAGTCAATAAAAATATATTTAAAAAAACACACAACAATTACAGAGAGCCAAGGTTGGAGCCTGGAACCACAAGGGGGAATAGAATTTATACTTTATATAAATTCTGCAGGTGATTCCAAAGGTGAGCCATATTTGCAAAAAACTTATTTAGTCCAATTGACTTCATTTCATGAAGTAGTAAAGAGGAATTGCCTTGGCTGAGGTCTGCAAGCTGGACCGTGAGAGTTGGGCATAGAATTCAGGCCTGTTGACTCCTAGATTAGGGCACTGTGTGTTATGTGGCTTTTTTTCATGAAACATTAGCTCTCTTTGGGGGAGAGATGTGTAAAATACATACGGGTGAAGGACAATAAAGAGTGGCATGATCCTTCAAATGCGTAAGTCACCAGAATCTTAATACTAGCCCTTAGCTTACTGTAATTAATCAAATGCCTTGGTTAATAATCCAGCTTTACTACTTACTACTTGTGTGACTCTGGTTGAGTCATTTACCTCTTAGTTTCCTATCTATAAAATCTGACTAATAAAATTAATAGTATCTACCTAATAGAGTCATTGCAAGGGATCAATGACAGAATATTTGAAAAGTACTTGCTTGATGTAGTGCCTGACCTGGGACAAGTGTTCAGTAACTGTTAGCTATTATTTGTTGAGCATTAACTATGTGCCAGACATTATACTAAGAGCTTCATAGATGCCACCCCTAATATGCACAACACTTCTGTGAAGCAGGCATTCTTTTTTTTTTTTTTAATGTGTTTTTATTGATTTCAGAGAGGAAGGGAGAGGGAGAGAAACATCAGTAATGAGAATCATTGATCTGCTGCCTCTAGCATTGCACCCCACTGGAGATCGAGCCCGCAACCCGGGCATGTGCCCTGACCAGGAATCAAACTGTGACCTCCTGGTTCATAAGTCGACGCTCAACCATTGAGCCACGCCAGTTGGGCAAGCAGGCATTCTTGATCAAGTCTTCCCGATAAGGAGAGAAAGGAGGACTGACTGAGTTTGTACCACTTGCTGTATTGGTCATTTGAAATTAGGCATTTTGTAACCTCTGTGCACATAGGTGATATGTAGAAATATGTGATGGTGAAATTATCTTTCTGGAGGCAACATTTTGGAATTTTTGAAAATCTTATTAAAGCTTCTTGAGATTGAAGCCTGTCCCTTGTGCATCTTGGTGTCTTCTATTCATCTTCATGATCCCTGACATAGTCTAGATCCTTTCTTCACCCATAATGTTCAGTTAATGTTTGTCAAATAGAATTAGAGATCATCTCTTCAAGTTGATCAGATGCCTCCTCCCTGGTTATTTATCCTTTCCTCCCCTCATGAGTGCAATGGATAGTTTATTGAAGGACTATTTATGCTAGTGGAAAAATTGAAAACAACCTTAATGTCCAGCTACAGGAGAATGGTTGAATAATTAATGATGCACTCATATATTGCTAATAGCTATCACTTACACTATACCATATATTTGTTCTAAGCAATTTTAATGTGATTAACTCGTTTAATCTTTAGAACCATGTTGTGAAGTAGATACTACTATCCTCATTTTTCAGGTAAGAAAAAAGAGCCAGAGAGGCTAATTAATTTGTCCAATGTCACACAGCTTGAAGGTAGTAGTCAGTATTCAAACTCCAACAGCTTGATTCCAGAATCTGTTTTCTCAGCCACTGAACTAAACTGTCTCCCAGAGAGAAAATAAATGGTGTAATCAACCAATAGTAACTTGTCTCAGAGTAGTATTTCTTTTGCCTCTAATAAGGGCTGAAGTGAATGAATACAAATATAGAGAAAATGCTTATAATATACTCTAAATAGGGGAGAAAAGCAGGATATAACATATATACATTATTATCTCAACTATGAAAAGTTCTAGAAAAATACACAGGAAATGAGAAAGAAAATAGGCCAAAAAGTAAATTCTGCTTGTGGCCAAATTTGCCACCTTGTTTCTTTATACTTGTCTGACTTTTCTAAATTCCCTAAAGTAAACTTTATCAGTAAAATCAGTGGGGAAAACTACTAAACATAGATTTTTAAAAAAACATGAGACTGTATAGAAGCAAGTTTAGAACAAATACCAACTGGTATCAAACACTGGTTCTCCCTGCTGCACTAAGAAAAATCTATTAATTACAAAGAAGTTTCATTGACCAACATCTTCTCTTATGCAAAGCCTGACCATTACTGCAGGTTATCAGATAGTCATTCTCAGGTCATGGACACACAGTAGGCAGCTTCCACTTTTGTTCTGATAGGTGTCCCTTGAGAGAAACCAATTTTTTGGATCTTTTTGAGATAATTTATTATAAGCATCTTTGATTCCTCAGAGTCCATTTACCCCTCTATTTCCTGCCATTCCTGGTGCATCTGGTCTCCTGGGCATAGCTTATGAGTTGTGCCCCCAGGCAGCAGGGCAGCAGTTTTGGCAGCTGCAGTCAGTGACATTTGATAGGCTTATCTAGCCTTTTGCAGCCCTGGGGCCAGAAATGGCATTAAACAAAAGGAGGCCTTGGTTTCAACACACAGCACAGTGCAACACTCACTAATAGAGTTTAAGCAATTCACTTTACCCCTAAGCCTCAGGATTTTTAGCTGTAAATGGGGATGATAAAGAACCTTACCTGCATGGCTCAATGGTTGAGCTTCGACCTATGAGCCAGGTGGTCACTGTTCAATTCCAGGTGGTCACAGTTCGATTCCTGGTCATATTTCTATCTCTCTCCCTTCCTCTCTGAATCAATAAAAAATATATTAAAAAAAAAAAAAAAGAAATTTACCTACCTCACAGGTTATTGTGAGTCTGAAGAGGACTCAAGTGAAATAATGTATATGCAAGCCATTTGTAAATGGATTTATATTCTTGTGAATTCTCTTTATTTATTTGTAGCTTCCCACTTTTTCACACCCTCTGGAGTCACTGAGAAAGGCTAATTAAAATGAATTGAAATGAACTTAATTAACATTAAAATCAAGGAGACTGTCTAGAGGGAAGAACCTTGATGGGAAGGGAGCTGGAGGAATATTGTGGGGGATTGAGGGATGTTGAGGAGACAGGGGTAGGAAAGTGAGAGGGTGACTGCCAGGAGTAGAACTTTGCAGAAAAGGATGCTGTAGGTGGGTGCTGTAAGTCTTGCTCATGATGTTTGGTGTAACACCATTTTGCCTCCTTAAGAAACCATCAGTAAAGCTTCTCTCATTTTTTCTTGGAGTGAGGTTTGTAATCATCCCCTTGCCCCCATGCATTAATCTCATGCTAAGATTGGCCTTAAGGCCAGAACAGGAAGAGCTCAAGATGACTTAAGTGCACTAGGGTTCTAGAATGATCCATCCTCCCCCAAGTGAGGATTGAATGAGAACATGCACATAGACTGCCTTGTACACAGTACTAGTAGATATTCAGTACATGGTGATTATTATTATTATGAACTGGAGAAATTTTGCTAATACACAAGTGATTTGATAATGGAAACTTGGTTTTTCCTTGTATTTCCTAGGACAGGGCTGGACACTGAAGCTGATTGGGTGAAGGGCAGTCCAACCACACCTGTGCCCACACAATAGGTCCAGTTCTTTGACCTATCCTGATCACACCGTTGCTCATACCTTACTCTGAGGTCTTGGAGCCACCAGGCCACTGCTTGCTCTACTAGGGGCTATGTGGCTGCCATGTGGTCCTACCGTGAGGTCTGTGTCTAGTGTTAAGCCTCTGCCTTCTAGTATCCTCTCCTGCTCCCACTCCATGCTCCACTGGCCCATCTGGGCAGGGACAGTAGGAGCAGTCCCTGGGTGCTTAAATTAGAGATGCTGTTACTATATTTTTATTTTCTGACTTAGGTTCTATAGACTTAGCTGTCTCTAGGTATCTTTATTCTTGAAGCGGATAGCACTGAGGCCCAAGTTTGGACAATAGGTGCTGAAAGCATGCAGAGGAGAACTGGGAAGGTGATCTAAGGGTTTTGATGAGCATCTATAGTGTAGTGAGAAGAAGGGTCTGAGAGGACACTTTCAATTGTCTGCACCTCACTCCCCCTCCCCAAGACTTCAATAACACCTCCAATTAAAGAGTGCTATGAAAATGTTGTTTGTGGGTAGGTTGTTGTACATGTACATTATAGAGTAGGGCATTATTTGTATTAGCCAGTACAGTGTCTAAAATGATGATGGAGAAACGCATTACCAAAAATATTATTTATGGGCAAAGACTGAGGTTGTGAGGGGCTGAGATAGTGTCCAGAGGGAAAGTAGGCATCTGTACTTCTTAAGGGGAAAAAAAACTTGTCAAGGCAGGAGCCCCAGAGACAATAGGTATGGAAGCCTCATAAATAGGCTAGGGAGGACAGAACTGTCCCCCAGAGAATGGTTCAGCCTCCTGCCTCTCACGTCTAGGTCAAACAGCCCCAACTGACCAGACAGCAAGCTTGAGGGAGCAGCCCCTAAATGGAATAGCCCACAGCTGCTCCCATCCCGGAAGCTTGCCGGGAGTACTCCTACTAGCCTGCTCTTCTTCCTCAGAGTCCCAGGAACTTCTTGGAGTTATCATGTCATCTGTGTTCATTTCAAATCTGCAAGTCAAGAATACACAATAAGCGTGTTCTTTGTTTCCCCCATAATTTGGTTAGAGTGCTGATAAAGACAACTATGGAGTTAGGACTTCACAACATTCTACAAAAAACTCTCTGTTTCTGGTTCTTGACACAAAAGTGATACAGAAGAAGAAAACGATGAAGGCTTTCAATGAATGTCGAAGGGGGTTTGAATTCCGACTCTTCCATTTCCGAGGTGACTTCAGTTTTTTCAACTATACAGTGGGGCTAAGGCCACCACCTATCTTATGATGAGGAGAGACAACATAATCAGCAGAGTGCTGTTGCTCTGCAAATGGTAGGTATTATTTGGGTGTCCCCTTTTTCATTCCCTCTGTCATTGCCATCCCTCCTATTATATTTCCGCCAATGGGCGCTCCAAGTTGGTCTCTGCACTCCATGCTTGCAGTCTCTGCTTCTGCCATTCATTTTTCAGTATGCTGCCGGAGAAATTAGCGTGAAACACAAAGATGCATGTCATGCCCCTACACAAAATCTTTTAATAGCTTCCAATTTTTTTTTTTCAGAATAAAGTCTAAAACCTCCCCAAATAGTCTTATGAGTTTGTCTGCTTCCACTCAATCACACCTACATTTTACTGTTGGGAGCACTTTCTGTATGCCAGATACTCAGCTAAGTGCTTCAGAGACGATTTCACATAATTCTGGAAACAGTACTGTCATTAATATCTCCATGTTACAGACGAGGAACGGGAGGCTCAGAGAGGCTAAGAAACTCACACCAACACACAGAGATTTGAATTCAGTCTGCTTGTCACTCTCTCCAACTGGAGCTCTTAGTACAGAGCAATAATGTTTCCATTGCAGCTGGGAGGGGCCAGCAGAGACAACTGAAGGGGTCCAGGATCTGGGGAGGGAGGAAGCAGTGTTTGGAAGAGGGTATTGGGATGAGATGAGGATGCTACTGGTGGTGGGGAGTGGCCACCTTGATTTGGACAGAGAGTTCTGGGCCTGGGCTTCAAGCATCGGCAGAGTGTGTACCCCACTTCGTGCGTCCAGAGGACCTACACTACTTTCCACTCTCCCGTCCCTCCTCCCCTGCCACACCACCTTCCCTCCAAGCTGAGTCAAGAGGGCGCTCTAGAGAGGCATCTGGGAGATGATTACGGCCTCAGGTGGTCACACCCTTTCTGCCTTAGCTTGCTCAGCATGCAGTTTCCTCTCGCCTTCCTCTAGCAGCCCCAGTGAAGGGAAGGAAACTGCTCCCTTCCTTCCGGACCCCCGTACCTGAGGCCGCTGGCCCACGGGCCTGCAGATACCTTGGAGTGGAAGTCTCACTGTGCGCGGGGATTCGCGCGCACCCCTTCCTTTCTGTCTAGAGCACCGAGAACGCGAGACGCTGGAAGTTGGGAGGTTCTTGCCTAACCCCGTGAAAGAGGTTTTGTTGCTTCATATTCTACATAAGAAGAAATCGAGGGGTAGAGAAGTTAAGTGACTTGCTCAGGGTCAAGCAGTCAATCGGTAGCCCAGCCAGGATTATAGTCCCGTTTATTAGGATGAAAAGAGGGAGAGTGCTGGATTCAACCCTCAGGACCTGGGGTGGAGCCAGCATTTGGGGATCCTAGCCCCGCCGCGTTGCCCCTCCCCCTTGTTCAGGCCTGCCCTCCTGCCCTCCTCTGGAGGAGGCAGGGTCCCAGCATCACGCGGTACCCTAACCAGGCACCCCTAATCCTGAATCTTTGCTCTTTGGCGACCTCCGGAGGGCCAGATCGGTCCGGGGCTCCGAGTGGCGGGGAAACCCAGTCTTCCTGACTATTTGCATAACGGAGACCGTTCGCTTCCCCGCCCCTCCACCACGCTCCTCTTCCCTTCCTCTCCAGTCCCCTCCACCCCTCATCCCCTGCCTCCCGCTCCCCTCCCCCCGAAGACCCTCCTCCCTTTGGGGACTCGGCGTGGGGCTCCCAGCCTCGGGCTCTCCGCCCCCGGCCCTAGACAGAGTCCTGAGCACCTGGGGGAGGGGAGTCCTGGGTTGGGCCGGCCGGGGAAGACGCCTGGGGCACTGCCCAGCGCTAACAAAGGGAGCCAGCCGCCGGCCGGCTGGGGTGTGTGCAGGCGGAGCAGCCGCAGCTTCCACGCCGCCAGCACGCAGAGTGAGTAGGGGTGCCGCGGGCCACTGCGCGGCCCGGGGCGGGGGGCACCCCCGGGAGGAGGGATGCGTAGGGTTTAAGGAGGGAAGGGGAGCCGAGGCCGCCAGGCGCGCCCAGGGCTCAAGGAATCGGTGTCCAGCGCCGCCTCAGCCACCTTCGCTGCGGGCCGGCCACCTTTGGGCCGGGGGTGCCTGTGTTTTTGTCCCGGGAGAGGGACCGCCCTGGTTTCTCCCCCGCTCCATGATCTGGGGACCCACAACAAACCCACGTGCGCTCGGCCACCCGGAACCCTGCTTTCTCCACTGCACTGTCTGTAAGGAAGGGTGGGACGCCCTGCAGCGGCTGGGTTCCTTCAGATCCCGCCTGGTAGGTTCAAAGACCAGGAAACTGAGACTCCCGGCGGGGGTGGGGACACGGGCACCATAACAAACGCACGTGCGCCCAACCCTGGGCTGCCAACCTTGAGGAGCCGCCCCGCGGAACCCGGCCATTGTCTCAGCTACAGCATAGAGAGCAGCTCTGGGGGCGCCACTTGCTGGAGGAGGTCGACAAAGACGTTTAAGAGGTACCACCTGGGCATCAGCACAAACTGCCAGACTTAAAAGGGAAAAACGAAACAAGAAAGCAGCTGCGAAAAGATTACTGCAGGCTGAGTCTGTCCCGGCGGTGGTGTATTACTTGACGTGATCCGGACAACCCCTCGCTTCCACCTCACGGAGGTTTCTTAGAGATGGGGTTGAATTAAGGGTCTATGGGTCCCCTCCCAAAAAAAGACCGTGCCTGGTACACCCTTGTCCCTGCGCTCTGGTGGGAGGTCGCGAGCACCTCTGCAGCCTGCGGGAAGAACGGTCCAATTTAAACAGCGCCCAGCGTGGTTTCATTTGCGCTTTGCTTTGTAGGTCCATGTGTCTAGCCTGCCCGGGTGTCATTGGCCCCTTTTGACTTGTTATGCATTTTTTACTAGCAAGGCCAGCCGTGGCCTCCTGTACGAGGTGGGGGCGCTATTATTTTCAGTTCGATTAGAGTTTGAGAGGAATTCCGAGGTCGGAAAGAGAGGCCTCTCTGGTTTGTTTCGCTTACATATGCTCAGCTCAGCTTTGCAGATTTTGGTTAATCAGAGGTGTTCAGGCAGCAGCAAGATGTTTGGGAGGGTGACTTGGCCTTTTAGGTGTCGGTGTTGGTGCAGGAGTAAACCCTGAAGATGGTGGGAGTGGGAATGTAGGCACCACTGCTTCAGTGTGCTTGCTGAGCCATCGGGTTGTGGCTTCACCTGGGCTAGTGCTGCTGGAGACGGACCTGTCTCTGGGGAGAACTGGGGATCCTTCAGCCCCACACACACCACTTTCATTGAGAGTCTGGAGAGCATCCAGTGAGCCCTCTTATTTTATAGGTGGAAAACGGAGACCTGTTGAGTTCAGCCACTTGTCCAAGATTGAACAGAAATCTGGACAGAGACGGGACTTGAGTGTGGGTCTCCCAGCTCCCACAATGCACAAGGCCAGGCTGACAACTAAATGCAAAACTAGGATCCTGTGTTTGGCTTAAAAGGCAATGGCTTTAGGCAAAACAGAGTTAAACAAAGAAAGTAATTCAGATTGAAAGGTGCACCCTTCCATTATCTCTTTCAAGAGTTCTTTATTCATTGGAGAAAAGGATAGATTTAGTAATTCCTTATTCTTCATCTGGCCTTTCATAAGCTTAGTTATTTTTCTCTCCTGGCTGCCCCTCCCTTCAAATTGGAATAGGGCCAACTGTGGAGACTTAGATGTTTTGCCTCTCATCCCTGTGCCAGAAGGCCTTTGTTTGGGCATAAGCATGGGCTGTTGACACCAGCCCGGCTGGGAAGAAAGTATCTCTTAGAATGCTTCTCCAATGTTTTGTGGGAGAACAAAACATTGTTTTCATTGATTTTATTTAATTTAAAATTTTTATGAAAGTTCCATGTTTCATAACTGCTTATTTTTGTCTTTGGCAGAGAAGAAATTGGAAAACCCAAAAAACTTGGGAATCTGGGTTTCCCTAAAGCTAACATGCTGTTTTGCCCTGTCCCTGTTGTCTCCTGGCTATATTTGTTTATTTTCTTAGGGTTTTCAGGGTGTCTCATTTTCATGGTGATTCCACTGGACATAAGGAACTTCAGGAATCAGCTGGTCAGACCCTTTTATTTTTTAGATAGAAAAACTGAGGCCCAGAGAGGAGAAATTACTTGCCTAAAGACAATCAGCAAGGTGTCTGTTTTTACTGACTCTTTTTTAAAATCCTTACCCGAGGATGTGTTTATCTATTTTAGAGAGAGAGGAAGAGAGAGAGAAACATCAATTGTTTGTACAACCCCCCTTACCCCAGAAGGGGGATCAAACCCACAACCTAGGTTGTGCCCTGACCGGGAATGGAACCCACAGGCTTTTGTTGTATGGGGCGATGCGCCAACCAACTGAGCCACCTGGCCTGGGCTAGTGCCTCTCTTTGCATAAAGGAAACTGTTGCATCAAAGGAGTTTTGGTGGTATGTCACAGTAAAGTCAAAGTTATGATGGTTGTTATAACAACAACCTTTAAGTAAGATAATGAATTCCTTAAGGATTCGAATAGGCTTTGGTTATTAAACAAAGCCATAGATCCCAATGGTAGATCTGGTGAGGTTATCATTGGGGATCAGTTTTCTTTAGTGTTTACTAAATGGTTCACTTTACTCTTGCTCTGGGCTCCCACAGACTCCTTTTCCCAGTAGGAAGCTGCTTTGAGTATAATCATAAAACAAAAGGCAGCAAAGACTCAGAAGAGAGAGACCCCACTTAGCCCTGTGCTACTGAACGTCTTGGGCCCTAGTTTCCTTCTTTGTGCAGTGGGGGTACCTTCTGCCCAGGTTCTAGTGAAGTGGAAGATGCTCAGGCCTTAGAGTCTGAGGAGTAGGCTTGGGTCATCCCTTCTCTCCCCAAGTGCCTTGAAAACCAGCAGGCTGCATCCACATTGCATAATGTGAGGGGAAGAAAACGCATGTAGCTCCTGTGGTTGTTGGGAGTATTAAGTCATGGGACTCATGTTTAGGACTCTTCAGACCTCTTGGCAGGCTTGGGTACTCCCCAGCTTTTTAAGTGGCAGAGAATGATGGGGGGCAAAATAGCCCCGGAGGGTAAGCCCAGTGTTCAAGGAGATCCTACCTATACTCCACCCAGATTACTTTGAAGCACATTGTGATATCAGCTCAGTCATAAATATTTTA
Source organism: Eptesicus fuscus (assembly GCF_027574615.1). Classification (NCBI taxonomy): domain Eukaryota; kingdom Metazoa; phylum Chordata; class Mammalia; order Chiroptera; family Vespertilionidae; genus Eptesicus; species Eptesicus fuscus. Next base: position 45,337,081 of record NC_072475.1, read on the forward strand.
CTGAGTCGCTTGATGTATATTTGAGGTATTGTACAGCTCCTGGAGCCTGTCTCTGCTCCCATATGGGACCCTGTGTGTGTGTGTGTGTGTGTGTGTGTGTGTGTGTGTGTGAGTGTGTGTGAGAGAGAGAGAGAGAGAGAGAGCCAGCCAACCTGAGAACTTCTTTTTAAAAAACATATTTTTATTGACTTCAGAGAGAGAGAGAGAGAGAGAGAGAGAGAGAGAGAGAGAGAGAGAGAGAGAAACATTAATGATAAGAGAGTGGCTGCCTCCTGCTGGGGATCTCCTAACTGGGGATTGAGTCTGAAACCCAGGTATGTGCCCTGACCTGGAATCCAACAGCAATCTCCTGGTTTAAAGGTCGACGCTCAACCACAGAGCCACACTAGCTGGACCCAACCTGAGATCTTCTTAAGTCAGTGATGGCGAACCTATGACACACGTGTCAGCACTGACACACGTAGCCATTTCTGATGACACGCGGCCGCTGAGGCGGCTGCATGCCGAGGATGAAACATTTGCTGCTCCTGAGGATGAAACATTTGCGAAATAATGTTTTTTCCTCAAAGTGACACACTACCTGAGTTATGCTCAGTTTTTTGGCGAAGTTTGACACACCAAGCTAAAAAGGTTGCCCATCACTGTCTTAAGTTTTACTGCTCAAGTGAGTTTCTCTGCCAGGTCCCGTGTCCCAAAGAGACAGGGTAGAGGGAACACTGAATTTAGTCAGGAGACCTGATTTGCAAAAGGGCTCCACTCTAGTTGTAGGCTTTTGGCAAGTGACTTCTGAACTTTGAGCACATTTATAAAAATTTGGTGAGTATTGAATGAGGTAATCCATGTGATAGCCCAGCAGCTCCGCATTAGTTGGGCATGAATCGGACTTGGAACCAGCCTCCTCTCCCTCAGAAGCAGACTGTCCACATGGAACTGAACTCACAGGCTGATGGCCCCTCCTCACCAGGATGCATTCGGGTAGCGTTATCACAGGTCTCTCCATCCGAAGATGTGGTCATGGCTCAGATGAGTGCCTAGCATGCCAAGCACCCCAGATTTGCAAATCTCTCTCATTCCCTCTCACTCTGCCCCTTACCTCTGATTTATGGCTGAGGGCAAGGAAGCCCAGAGAAGGTAGGGCCCTGTCAACTGTGTCTTTCATCCATGGAAAGAGACAGGCTCTCCTGGCCCACTCCAATTTGGATGAGTCTTGGTCTTGCCTAACTCACTGTTGCACCCAAGTAGGATTTTTTGACTCAAAGAACAGAAAAATGTTGATTTGATTTAGTAATGAAATCAAAGCCCTCTCTTTAATCCACCAGGACTCTCATTATGTGAGGGCCTGCAATGTGACTTGTGTTCTCCTGCTGTCGCTCGCTGGCTGTGTGGCCTTGGGCAGGATGCATGCTACCCTGGGACTCAACTCTCAGCTCTTTAGGCCTTTCCAGCTCTGAGATCATCAAAAGGCAAAGGGTGAAAGATATAGGTCAGGGAGCTTCTTCACACACGTAATAAATGAAATCTGTTTGCTTTCAGAATCTTCAAATCGGGTAAAAAATCACCCCCCCCCCACCTTTTGCCTTCATTCCCCCCAATCCCACTTCTCTCTGAAGTGACTGCTGTTTACAGTTAGTTGTGGGTCCTTTAGCCCCTTTGGCAAGTATTTATGTTGTATTCATGGTTATGAGCAGATACATTTTAAAAACTCAGTAAATGGATTACATTATGACCGCCACTTTACAAACTTGCCCTTTTCACTTTATCAGAGATATTTACATATCAGTGTATACATATTATTTTTTTTCACAGCTGCATCACATTCTATATTATGGATGTGTTTGCTTCACCAGTCTTCTGTTGATGGACATTAGTCTATTTTCATAAAAATATATTTCTAAGTGTACTTAGACGTTGGCCCTACAGAACAATGGTTTTAAGTATCAGTGGCAAAATGAAGCCAGTCTATCAAGGTCTGGAAAGGGTGGCAAGAGAATGGGTGCATGCACACTGAAGACCACACCCTGGAAATCTGGAATAAAGGGCTCCCAGGAAGTTACTAAGAGGCTGACTGTTTGGATGGAAGACTATTTTTGGAGACAGCCTGCCTGGTTGGGTGCCCTCGGCTGCCAGGGCAAGGAATCGAGCTGCGTCATCACTTCCTCCACTTTCCACTGTCTCTGGCACTTCCAAATTTGTTTCTATTCTCAGGGTCACTGGGGACCTACTGGGAGGACTGGAACTTGAGTGAGGGAGGAGAGAGAAGCCAAGAACAGGAGTATTTGATCTCAGGCTCTGGAGAAAGGACTGTGCCAGTTCTGCTCTACTCTGTCAGGTGGTGCATACCCATTTGGAGTGTTATGTGTCCCGGGGTCCCATAGAGATCATGATAAAATGAAGCATCCCAAAAATGGGCTACTTAGAAGCTGAAGTTTCAGACACCATATTGGAGGTGGAATAAATGTGGAAACCGGGAGTTTCTAGCCTGCAGGAGATAAAGTAAGAGTCACTTCATGTGGAAGAAAGATTCAAGTCACATCAGAGTGGCTGCTGTGAAGGGAGAACCAGTCCAGGATGTGGGAGAAGTTGCAGAATGGCAGATAAGGGAGAACTTGCTCAGCTGAACTGTCCGACCATGGAACAAGCTATGTCACAAGGCAAAGGGCTTCCTGTCATGGGAGTATCCAACCAAAGTTGCAAGTGAATGTCTTTGCCCTCCAGAGGATTCCTGCTTTGCAGAAAGATTGACCTAAAATGTCCCTTCCAACTTTGAGAGTGTAGGACTCTCTATAGGGCAAGAAGCAGAAAGATGCAAAAATCAGCCTGAGTGGGTGGGACAAGTTATGCCCCATGTAACTGGAGTGCTTTCACCTGCTCTGGAAGGGTAAAACAAAATGGAAACCTTCAAAGGAGGCTCAAACATTGTTTCCCCTGGGTCTTGGCAAGCCTCCTCCTGTCTGTCCTTGGCTTCAACTCTTCTGGACTCTATATTCATAAATTATTTCCACAGGAATAAATATATCACATACACTTTAGATGACCAGGAAATCTGGCAACCAGAAAAGAACTACATGTCCCAGGAGGATAATTGTACATTTTTTCCCCTCTCATTACAGTCTTTCTAAATTTGCATCCATCTCCTGGTTTCCCTAGCACAGTGCTGAGATGCCACTCAGCTTTAATTTTAGGATTTCTCTACCCTTTGCAGCCTCTGGGAGGGTCTCTGAGCTGGAGTTGATAGCACCCACCATGTTGAATGCTTGTCCCTTGTTTTTCTGCGGATGAGGAAGAGCCTCTTGGACCAAGTCTTGGTGAGGGAAACATGGCAAGTTTACCATCTTCTGGCTTTTGCTGTGCGCCTGGGCCTGAGAAGGCACTGTGTGTGTTCTCTCATCCATTTCCCACGGCAATATTCGGTGAACTGATGTCATAGCTTCATTTGCAGTTGAGAAAACTAAGTTTCGGAGAAGTGTGATGTCTTAATTAAAGCTGAATGACGTCTCAGCACTGTGGTAGGGAAACCAGAATATGGATGCAAATTTAGAGAACTACCCGAAGATTCACTGTTGCTAAGGAGTGAAGCTGGTATTGAGTGTAGTTCTTTCCTGTATCATGTTATATAGGTTTTCTCACTGCTAATAGTACTCAGTACTTTGCGTCTGAGAAGAGCTTTGTCCTTGAGTTTCACTGGGGGCTTGGCTGAATTCTTATAGGGATTATGGAAACTTTCTATCATTTCCCTAAGAACATATGAATGGGAAGAACTCAATGGACAGTCACAGTCACAGGAATAGCAGGACATTTGAATCCAGCATACATTTGCTCATTTCCTTTTTTGCTAAGGGTTATTTGCATCAAGTTTGGTTTGCCCCCCCCCCCCCCTTTTTTTTTTGCGTGGCCTTTAAAGCTCTGATACTCACTTGTCCTCATTATTTGGTTATGACTGGGAATTAACCCTGGTAGTGAGCATGGCCACAGATTGGTGGGTATCACTGCTCAGCTACCTTTAAATGCCTTTGGTTTGTCAATGGAACTCAACATCAACATTGTTAAGGGTTTATCTGGCAGTTGTGCTCCTAGGCTCTTAAACAATTTCTTCTTTTGTAAAGTTTATTTAATATTATTTTGTTTATCAAATATTTATCAAGTGCCTATTATGTGCTAGGCATTGGGAATATTTACATAAACACATACACATCATAGATATGCACACACATACTCAGTGTGTTTAGTGGGGCCTTGCAAGTTAGTGGCAGATAAATTTCCTCTCTCACCCTCTTCCTCTCTTCTGAGTCCTTGCTTTGTTTATTTATTCAACAAATGTAGAGTGCGTGCGTAGCACAATGCTCATTTTTAGAACATAGACCCAAATATTCTCACAGCTCTGCTCTTTTTTTAGTATATGTGCTGCCGAAGCGAGCACAGCTCTGCTCTTTTAAGAGCTTAGTTGAAGGTGGACATACAGATATTAATTATAATATAGTGTGTTAAATTATGATTTGGGTCTATGTAGAGATTGGGAAGAAGGTACAAGGAGTTTGGGAAAGCTTCCTGGAGGAGGTGATACCTAAGCTGAGTCTTACAGAGCAGTAGCAAAGGGCTTTGAAGGAGAAGTGGGTGCAGGAGCAAAGATGTGGGGTGAAGAATGGCTTGTATGTGTGCGGAGATCACTAAAGGCTGATGTTCCTGGAGAGAAATACACAAGGCAGGAAGTGGTGAGGGATGAGACTGGAACTATTGCATACATTATCTAATATAATTTTCATAACTTCCCTATGTGGCATTTACTATTATCATCTCCACTTAATAGATGAGGAAACAAAGGCTGAGGGAGGTTCGGAGATTTGTTCATTTAGACAGTGAGTGAGTTGAGTGAGTGAGTTGAGGTGCACGGACTTGAATGTATGCTTGCTTAGCGCCCCAGCAATGCCTGCAGAGGCAGGTTGAGAAGGTTTGGTTTGCTGGCTAAGGTGCTTGTTCCCTCTGTATTAATCTATTAAGGGTAATACTCTTGTTGAATCCTCTTTCTTCTACCTGGCTCATAGTGTTTTCCAACTTACATTTAAATTGGAATGAGTGAGTCTGGTGTTGAAGCCTCTTCTGAGTCTTGGTTTTAGCATTTACACTCCTTTTAATTCAGAAAACCAGTAGTCTAGAAATCTTAAAAAAAAAAAAAGAAATAAAACTCCAAGCCTTTATGTGCCTAACCATGTATGATGGGAGAGGGAGAAGGTTCATCCATTTTCTTAAAAGTTCAAGGTTCATTTAGTAACCCAGGCATTACCTGTAGATCCCTTAGTTCAGAGAAGCCCTTTAGGGACTGGAGAGGAAGCAATCAATGTGGGTTGGAAGAGTCTGGAGCAGGTAGGCCTTGAGCTGTCCCTTTAAGGATGAGTAGGATAAGAAAGATGGAAGGCCTGACAATGAGTAAAAGTTATTCTGTCTGACCCAATGATAAATGGGATGCCTCTGGCTCATTCTCCCCACCCCCCAGGATAATTTCTGCATTGGAGTTGGCTCTTGTGTGGGAGAGGTAATAAGGGTATCCATTCATTCAAAATAAGGTTTATTGAAAACTAATCAATTGAGAGGACAAAGACAAGATGATGAAATAAAAAGGGCAATTACAGAGCTAAGAGATAAATTGATGATACAAACAACCTCTTTAGAGAAAAAGTTAATAAAGGAACAGTGTAGAATCAACTAAAAAGTAAATTACTAATAGAGTGGGAAGGCTTGAAGAAAATTGCAGCATATGCTGAGAAAAAAATTCATCAGAAAAAATCAGAGATTTAAAGGTTGTACCAGGATGATCCCTCAGAAGGGTAACTGGGGCATCTGTGGAAACACAGGCCACTTCTGCTTATGTTCCATTGACCAAAACATGGTCACATGGACCTACTTGGCTGCAAAGGAGGCTGGGAAACATCTCCAGCTGGGTGGCCTTGTGCCCTCTTAAAACTCAGGGTTTTTCCATTACCGAAAGGGAAATGAGCAAATGGATATTGGAAGCAATTCATCTCTGCCACAAGGAAAAAGTAATGTTGACCTCAGACTTGATCTGCAGCAGAAGAAAAACTTGAGAACACAGAGAAGAAATATTTAGAGTTCTGAGGGAAAGGCAGTGTGACTGAAGATTTTTACTTAATTAAGTCACTCCTCAAGGATAAGGCAGCCAGCCATTCTCATACATGTAAGAACTCTAGAATTATAGCACATATGAGCCCTTCTTGGGAAAACCTACTTGATGATGAAAAAAATTAATCAAAAGCAAACTTAGGAAGGCTTGGTTAAAGGTGATTTGGTGAGCCCTTCATCTGCTCAAACAGAGCAAAGCTAAGCCAAGTTGGGCAGTAGAAATAGAATATGACAAAATAAAAAGAATGTAACAGAAATGGAGAGCTGGGGAGGAAGTGGGAGAACACGTAAGTGCTAACTTTCCCTCTCATCTTGACTAAATAGGGTGTTAAAGTCATGACTCCAGCCTTTTATTATTATTATTATTATTATTATTATTATTATTATTATTATTTAACTTAGAAGCATCCTAAGGAAGTATTATCTTTTGGTGGAGAAATGTTTTAGAAGTGCAGCTTTTCCATTATTTTTCTTTCCTGTAGAATTAACATAAAATAAAGTTTAAAGACAAAAAAAATAGGTATTTTAACCCTGGTCAGTGTGGCTCAGGTGGTTGAGCATCATCCCATGCACCGAAAGGTTGCCAGTTTGCTTCCCAGTCAGGGCACATGCCTGGGTCGTGGGCTCGATCCCTGTTAGGGTGAGTGCAGGAGGCAGTTGATTGATGTTTCCCTCTCATATCAATGTCTCTCTCTCTCTCTCTCTCTCTCTCTCTCTCTCTCTCTCTCTCTCTCTTTCTCTCTTCCCCTCTCTCTCTTTCTCAAAATAAACAAAATAACTTTAAAAATAGTTATTTTATAAAGCAATTCTATCCATTCTTCTTTTAAAAAATTTATTTATTTATTTAAATTCTTTATTGTTTTTAAAGTATTACATATGTCTCCTTTTCTCCCCATTGATCTCTCCCTGGTTACTCCCACCCCCCAGTACGTGCCCTCACCCCCCTACTGTCTGTGTTCATTGATTATGCTTATATGCATGCATACAAGTCCTTTGGTTGGTCTCTTACCTCCCTCCCTCCCACCCCTTTCTGCCTTCTCTCTGAGGTTTGACAGTCTGTTTGATGCTTCTGTGTCTCTGGATCTATTTTTGTTCATCAGTTTATGTTGTTTATTATATTCCACAAATGAGTGAGATCATGTGATATTTATCTTCCTCTGACTGGCTTATTTCACTTAACATAATGCTCTCCAGGTCCATCTATGCTGTTGCGAATGGTAAGAGTTCTTTCTTTTTTACAGCAGCATAGTGTTCCATTGTGTAGATGTACCACAGTTTTTTAATCCACTCATCTGCTGATGGGCACTTAGGCTGTTCATTCTTCTTTCATGCATTCTTCTATCCTTCACACTTCTATCCAGGTGAAAATGTAGGAACATGGGAAGAATGATATTAACCTATTAACCTATTTTTTGTGGATGGAAGGATCTTAGTTGACATTTAGCTGTGTATAATTTTGTGCGATTTTTAAACAAATAATGAGCTGGTCTTATTTGAATAAGACCACTAAAGCTATTCTAAAATGCACTGTTAAATTCTAATACTCAGAGTGTGAAGAGCTGGGTGGAACTTTCATGGGGAAGTTGGCAAGTCAGTTATGTGAACATCAAAGTGTAGGCAGAACAAAACACTTTATGAACCAGATGAACAATTGGGTGTTGGGGCCAGAGGACAATGGGGCAGGTTTCACAAAGGAGACAGAGTTGAACTGAAAGTTGGAGGATGAGAAGAGTTCTGATAAGTTGAGAATGAAGAAAGGGCACTGGATCCACACCCAAAGCCCGGAGGAATGAAAGTATGCAGCATGTCTAGGTAGTGGGGAGTAATTCATTATGGTAGGAGCACAAGAGAATGAAAGAATAGCTACTGTTCATTAAGTGCCCACAGGTACCAGGTATGACACACAGATATCTCTAGGCTGCCCAACAGCTTACAGAATGGGTATTATTAGCCCTATGATACAGATGAGAAACTGAAATTAAGAGAGAGAGATTTATCTGCCCAAAGTGCACAGTGAGAAGATTGTGATTTGAACCTCTGACCTGCCTATACCCCCAAGCCCACAGTTCTTCTTCTGTGCTATGAGTTGTAGTGCATGGGAGACCTGAATTAGACAATGTGAACACAAAGTATAAACATACAAATAAATGTAAAAAACTATTGTATAGGTTAATTCTTTATAGATAAATCTATTTTATATACTTACATACATGTGGACCTATGAAATATAAATATATTTTACATGTAGATTTTATAGGTAAATATAAAAGATTAAATTGTGGTTCAGACTCTGCTATCCAGTGACCCCAAGTTACTTGATCTGAACCCTAATTTCCTTATCTCTAAAGGGAATAATAATGGTAGGGCTGTCTACCCCAGATTTGTTTTTGTGTTCAAATTAGATCATAGATGTGAAAAGTTGAGAAAGTCTGAAAGAGCTACACAGAAGGGTTTGTTATTGCTGACGCACCAGCACTCCTTGCTCTTCTGTGAACTCACAGACATCTATTAAAGTGCCCACAGGTGTCTATAAAAACTCCCACAGTCATTGACTGGGTCCCTGTAGGCTTGCAACAAACAACTGGTTAACAGGCAGTTAACAGGCAAGAAGCTGTGCTCTCCTGACTCAGATAACCAGCTAGGGGCTGTGGTGGGAGATATAAGGGAGGGAGGAGGCAAGCAGTTGGCCTGCTGGCCTGCCTTCCGGCTTGCTGGGAAAGTCTGGGCCAGAGAGTTGAGTTGGGATGGCTGTCAACAGCTTGGTGAGTTATACAGGGCAGAGCAGGGTGTTCCAGACATGCCAGGCTACAGGGAGGAATGTCAGAGCTGCCAGGCAAGCAGGCCCTGCTATGTCTGTCTGGTAGAGGCTCATGGTCTAGAAAAGGGATGGGGGGGGGGGGCGGTGAAACAAAGGTGTCAGGGGGCTCTGGAGTAGTGTTTCTTCTCCAGGAGTACTGATGAGGACAAGGCAGGCCCTAGCCTCAATGACACTGGGCTCTGACACCACATCATATGGGGTGGACCAGCATCCAGACCTCAGCACTGAGCTAGTGTGGCCTGAGGCAATTTACTTTTGCTCCAGGAAGGATCAGGATTGTTCTAGGGTCTGGGATGGGGCCTCACATGCTGCTGGGGTTCCAAAAGTCCTGTTGTGTGTTGAGGTGTTGGGGGCGGTGGTTTTTGAGAGAGCCAACTTCTTACTTCTGCAATGATTGGTTCCTTCCTCATCTCAATGGTCTCTCTACTATGCCTAGACTGGCCTTCTAGCTCATTCACAGCTCAGGATAAACCCCTCAACTCCATGACTCCATGACATACAAAAGGAAGAGAAGACCTTTATCTCTTGTACTGCACTTACTATGCTATATGAGGGTAGCTATGTTAGACGATGGCCTCCTGATCGTCAGGACACTGACTGGGCTCTCTGATCGTCCTGGGCCCAGCACTGTGCCCAGCCCTTAGGAGGCCTCGTGGAGTGAGCTCAGCTCTCCCGATCCACACTGTCTGCCCACTGAGACCAGGATGCACTCAGCCACCACTGGCCATGAGCTGATGCTCTCTAGGTAAGGTGGGGCTGCAGGAGCCCATGGTGGGGAACACCTGGGGCTCTGGTGAGTCCTCCTGGCCCACAGGACAGTCCTTCTTCTACCTGTCATCTCTGGCCTTGAGTGAGAGACAAACAGCAAGATGCAATAGGGAATGTTCTCTGGGCTGATCCATGGAGCTGAGCCCTGATGGGGAGTCAGGTTTGGGACCTTGCTCTTGTTTTTCTTATCCTATTGGGAGCCAGGGTCATGGGAGTGTATCCCAGGTGAGAGAGGGAGGAAGGCAGTGAAGGAGCTCTGACAAAGGCAGTTAGGCTGAATCATCATACATCTAAGCAGACCGCAGGGATTGCTTTTGTCAATTGTACGTGTTGGGAGGAGGCTGGCCCAGGGCCTGAGCTGGGGGTGGTTCTTGACAGCATTAGTAAGAAATCCCCAGAAGATGCTTCTTGCTAGAGGGCTTGTGCTGGTTCCTTTTTTGCTCTACACAATAAACATCTTGTTCTGGCCTGTAAATTTGGAGGAAAGGAAAGAATGGGTAGGGAAGAGATGGCGAAAGTCACCGCTCCCCTCCCCCTCCCGGAAATGCTTTCACTCTTGGAGAGTTCTACCCTTGTCTCCCTGACAGTTCAGGTGACTCCCAGAGGGAAGGCTGGGGGGCAACTCTGACTTTGCCATCACCATCTTCAGGGGCAACTTTCTGAGAGAGCCCTTGTCATATTGAGGAAAAAAAACATATGCTTTGCCACCAATAGACTTGGGTTTAATTTCGGATGTGGCACTTGTCAGCTGGGTGAACTTGGGAACTTCTCTGACCCTTGGTTTCTCATCTGTAATCTGTGTGGATCATTCCTACCCCATAGCATTGTGTGAGTGCTAGCTAGTGCTTAACCGGCATGTAGTTAGCAATTTTTAATAAGTGGTAGTAATTTTCTTTTTAAATTTTTTACAGAGAGGAAAGGAGAGGGATAGAGAGTTAGAAACATCGGTCAGCTGCCTCCTGCACACCCCCTACTGGGGATGTGCCGCAACCAGGGTACATGCCCTTGACCGGAATCGAACCTGGGACCTTTCAGTCCGCAGGCTGATGCTCTATCCACTGAGCCAAACCGGTCAGGGCAAGTGGTAGTAATTTTTAATGTCATAGCACTTGTCGATGGTTATTCTCAGTTATTGGTCACCTAATGGGCCAGACACTCTGCTAGGCACTGTGGATATAGAGATACACAGGTCCAGCCTCTCCCTGGAGGGGCCCCCATCTAGGAGAGATGAGCTTGTGTGATCGGGGCACAGATGCAAGGGAGCTGCACACATTGCTGCTGGAGCAAGAGGCAGGGGCAGGGTGGGGTCGGAGAAGAGGTGAGACCTCCACAGGAGGGGTTTGTAGGCAGTTAGGGTGGGAGGTGGGGAGAGCAGCAGGACCAGACAGAAGGAGGTTCACACAAGGATTTGACATTAGATCCACCCGTTGTGGGAGGAGACAGGAGCTGACAGTAAGGGCTCCCCCAGCAGGTGAGCCCACATGGCTTATGCCCTCTGGTGGTATTGGAGCTCACCCAGTTTGGCTCAGGATAGTCTGCAGACTTTCAAAGCCCAGAGGAGTGAAAGTATGCAGCATGTCTGGGTAGTGAGGGAAAGTTTATAGACCGAGGGGGGGAAAAAACAACCCTCAAACTATCTATCCATACTAATAAAAGAGTAATATGCTAATTAGACTGGGAGACCTTCCAGAGACCTTCCGCATGTCCTTCCGGACAAAGCCAGGAGCTTGGCCAGCCTGAAAACTGCCCCCAAACAGCCCTCAGCCCCTCACTCAGGCTGGCCACGCCCCCCCAGCGGGGACCTTCATCTCGATGGGGGCGTGGCCAGCCTGCAAAGGGCCATCAGCCCCTCATCCAGGCTGGCCATGCCTCCCAGCAGAGACCCCTACCCCAATGGGGGTGTGGCAGGCCTACAAACAGGCTGGCACCGCCCCCAGTGGGGATCCCCACCCCGATGGGGGCGTGGTTGGCCTGCAAACTGCCCCAGCCTCTCACCCAGGCTGGCCCCATCCCCCAAAGGGACCTCCCACCCTGATCCAGAACCCCCTTTAGGGAAGACCAGCTGGCCCACAACTGTGCACCAGGCCTCTATCTGTAAAAGTACAATATGCTAAATAGACTGGGAGACCTTCTGGGAGACCTTCTGGACATCCTTCCAGACAAAGCCATGGTGGCGGGGCTGAGGCATAAGCAGTTAGGGGCGATCAGGCCAGAAGGGGAGGACAGTTGGGGGTGAGCAGGCTGGTAGGCGGGGCATTTGGGGACGAGCAGGCTGGAAGGGGGGGGCAGTTGGGGGCGAGAAGGCTGGCAGGCAGAATGGTTAGGGGGATCAGGCAGGCAGGTGAGTGGTTAGGAGCCAGCAATCCCGGGTTGCGAGAGGGATGTCCGGACATTTCCCGAGGGGTTCCAGATTGGAGAGGGTGCAGGCCGGGCTGAGGGACACGCCCCCCCCAAGTGTATGAATTTCATGCAGTGGGCCACTACTCCTATCTAATAAAAGAGTAATATGCAAATTGACTGTCACTCCAACACACAAGATGGCTTTCCCCATGTGGTCAAAGATGGCTGCCCCCATGTGGACACAAATGGCCACCACAAGATGGCCAGCAGAGGAAGACAGTTGGGAGGGACCAGGCCTGCAAGGAAGGGCAGTTGTGGGCAATCAGGCCAGCAGAGGAGGGCAGCTGGGGGGGGACCCAGGCCTGCAGGGGAGGGCAGTTGCGGGGGACCAGGCCTGCAGGGAAGGGCAGCTGGGGGGGACCCAGGTCTGCAGGGGAGGACAGTTAGGTGTGACCAGGCCTGTAGGGGAGGGCAGTTGGGAGGGACCAGGTCTGCAAGGGAGGGCAATTGGGGGCGATCAAGCCTGCAGGGGAGGGCAGTTAGGGGTGACCAGGCCGGCAGAGGACAGAAGTTGGTGGCGACCGGGCCTGCAGGGAAGGGCAGTTGTGGGGGACCCAGGCCTGCAGGGGAGGGCAGTTAGGGGTGACCAGGCCTGCAGGGGAGGGTAGTTAGGGGCAATCAGGCCAGCAGAGGAGCAGTTAGGCATTAATCAGACTGGCAGGGGAGTGGTTAGGGGGTGATCAGGCTGGCAGGCAGAAGCAGTTAGGGGCAATCAGGAAGGCAGGCAGGAGAGCAGTTGGGAGCCAGCAGTTCTGGATTGTGAGAGGGATGTCCGACTGCCCGTTTAGGCCCGATCCTAATGGGATCGGGCCTAAACGGGATCGGGCCTAAACGGGCAGTCGGACATCCCTCTAGGGGTCCCAGATTGGAGAGGGTGCAGGCTGGCCTGAGGGACACACACCCCCATGTACGAATTTCATGCACCGGGCCTCTAGTATATATATATATATAAAAGCCTAATAAGCAAAAATGTCCCCTTGGGAGTTCAATTGCTTGCTATGACATGCACTGACCACCAGGGGGGCAGTGTGGACTGAAGGAAGGCCCCGGCCAGTGACCGGCAGCCGCTAGGAACCCCACCCATGCACAAATTTCTTGCACTGGACCTCTAGTTACATATAAGAATAGAAATCTGATTCTACACTAACATTAGAATCAAGAAGACAATGAAGCCATACCTTTACAATTCTGAGATAAAATTATTTCCAACTGAGAATTTATATCTGGACAAATTATTAATTAAATGTAAGGGTGGAATACTGGCATTTTCAGACATGAAGAGTCTTAACTATTTTACCCCCCCTCCCTCTCTATACATCTTTCTGAGGAAGTTTCTGTAGGCATATTCCTCCAATGTTAGGGAATAAGCCAGTAGAAATGGATATTCTCTTTAATAGAGAGCCACTAATTAGCTTGGGCTGGAGTAGGTGGACAGAAGGTTCCAGAATGGAGAAGATTATGCTAAGTGAAGTAACCCAGTCAGAGAAAGACAAGTACCATGTTTGATTTTACTCATATGTAGAATTTAATGAACAAACTGAACTAATAAACAAAATAGAGACAGACTCATAGAGAGCAGGCAGACAGTTCTGGTGGCGGGAGGTGGGGGTCAGGCTGTTGGGGGAAGGTAGAGGGATTGAGCAAAAAAGAAAAAAGAAAGAACTCATGGACACGGACAACAGTGTGATGATTGTGAAAGGTGGGGGGGGTGGAGGTGGAAGTGGGTATAGAGGGGATAAATGGTGATGGAAAAATATAAAATAAAGAAATAAATCCTAAAAGAAAAGAAAAAAAAAGAACTGTTGGAAAGTTGGCTGAATTAGTGAGAAGTACTGACAACTAAAGAATGTACAAGAGAGGAATTATCATAACATACCACATGGCTGAGCTGCAAACAATAATTTATCTGGTCATAATAATGTAACTTATAGTGTTGACTCAATTAAAAAAAATGTTATTGTTACTGGACAGCCCATTGAGTTGGAGGGGTAGGGCTGTCCCCTGCTTGACTCTTGTCAATCACGTGATTTCAGACAAGTGATAGCAGCGTTGAAGCAAAGCAAGCAAATTTATTAAGGAAGCAAAGCAAGCAAATTTATTAAAAATACACTTGGCATAAAGCAAAAACAGGCAACTCAGCGAGTCTGAGTGCTCTGCCTGGCAGGGTTTCAAGGGGGTTTTATTCACTTTCCCCTAAAGGTTTCAAAATCCCCCTGCCCAATATCTTGAGTAGCAGACTAGGATTCAAAGTCCCCTTCTACCTTGTTGTGGCTGATCTCAGAATGTTTGTACATACATCTGCTCATCTTGTTTGGAAAGTCCTAAGTTGGCTTGCTAGCTTCTTTATTTAGTGGGTGAGGTTAACTCCTCTTTTTCTCCCATCCCCCCTTTCCTGCCCAAACAGTTATCTAGTCTACCTAACATTTCCCCCATCAAGTGATATCTGTCCTTGGGTTTAGCTGGCACAAGTGGCATTAATTGGGTCTTTGTTCTCTATTTTCCCAGGCCAGGGTGATTTAAGCTATGTATTCTCTGGTTAGGGAGGGAGGTATAAACCAGTTGCTCTCAAATGTCCTTGGTTGGGGAAGATAAGGTCTTTGGATTCACAAGCTGGTTGCAAGCTGCCCAAACTGTTTGTCCTTGTTTAGTTTTCTTATCTTAGTTTCCCCTTTCCATTCACCCAGGAATTTTCCTAGCTTCTTACTATCTGCCACAGTACAGCTATATTAAAAGATGTGCAAGTAGAAGAGGTATGTGGAATGGAGGTAAAAGAGCTAAGTCCTCATTTTCTGGTGTAGGAAGTTAATGAATAATACTTAACATTGAAAAAAAGAGTCATATAAGCATGCTATTTAGGTACACTGAGGCAACTCTAGACATAGATAAGAGTTGACAGTTATTGCATTTGAGCAACAGAAATTAGGGGCGTGAATGGGTGGGGCAGGGCCTGAAATCATGTAGGTGTACTGCTTTGACTGAAAAAGGGGCTTAGTGCCTCTTCATATATCCAGATGGGCACCACAAGTAGGCACAATAGAAATTGATTGATTGTTTGCTGTAGAAAACATAGTAACAATACAAAGAAACAGTAGGGTAGTGCCCCTCCCATATTTTGTGTAAGGCTGTGGCAGAAGCACTTCCTTTTTCTGGTTCTCTGAAAATAAATTCTTGTATTATTTCTCTTTTTGTCAGAACCTATGTATTCAGTGTTCAGCTCATCTTTAATTTCAGCTCTATTGAAAGAGCTTGGCTGCTAACACTGGCAGGAAGAAAGGCCTTGGGGAGGAAGGCTAGTGTGGGATTCTGGCTTAGTCACTTATCAGTTTTATGTGTGGAGTCCTTACTTAAGCCCTCTTTCCTCACCTGAAAATAGAGAATTCTTTTTGCCTCAGGATTGTGTAAAGAATAAGTGAATAATTTAGTACATAGAATGCTCTCTCCCCGCCCCCAATTTTAAAATTAAAAATATAGCCCTCACCGGTGTGGCTCAGTGGATAGAGCGTCGGCCTGCAGACTGGAGGGTCCCGGGTTCGATTCCGGTCAAGGGCATGTACCTTGGTTGCGGGCACATCCCCAGTAGGGGGCGTGCAGGAGGCAGCTGATGGATGTTTCTCTCTCATCGATGTTTCTAGCTCTCTCTCCCTCTCCCTTCCTCTCTGTAAAAAAAAAAAAAATCAATAAAATATATATATTTAAAAAAAATAAAATAAAAATAAAAAAATAAAATTAAAAATATAAAGGAACACTGTGGTTACCCCTTGGACTAGGATAGGAGTCCTATGATGTTGGGTTTGGGCTCCACAGATGAACCATTCACATGGGGCAAGAGTTTAGGAAGGGGAGGGCAGGAAGTTTTCTGATTTTAGCAGAAGTTCTGACTGTACTTTGGGTATAGTGTCTTCTGATCTCACTGCAGAGCTCAGCAAATTTGCAGAAACCCAGATCTTGGAATGTTTCATGCACAAGAATCAATAAAAAGCTCTTAGCTAATTTAGCTTCCATCTCTAAACACAATCAGAACAACTGCTCACCTCCCAGATAATGTGGAATAATAGTCCTAGTGTTAACAGGTTATCTTTTACTCCAAGGCTCCTGTATGCCTTTTGGTGATCACTCATTTAAGCCATGAACTTGGGGCCAGAGCCCTGCTCCTGTGACAAGCTAACCCATTCTCTGACTCAAAACCTAGCCCTTTAGCAATGGCCTGCTTGGAGGATTCTTACATCAGGGAACGCTAGATCGTGAAATCATTGGGGTGTATGTTCTTGGTTCATTTTATGAACTTGTTTGGTTCTTGGAGGTCTCGGTAAATCCTAGTTCTGGTCTGTGGTCAGTGCCTCACACTCTGTACCCCTGAAGGAAACACCTGCGGGAAGCTCTAGGGAGTTAATGAGGCCAAGACAGCCTCTCCCTTATCAGCTCTCTTACTCCTTAGAATTATCTTCTGATGCTTCTGGGTCTGACAGGGTGGAGGAGAAAGGAGATTAGCAGAGGAGCTGTCAGGGTCCGGAAGGTGGGGTGACAACGCCGGCAGGAGTGAGGGCAGCAGGGATAAAGCAGAAGACAGGCCCTGAACATGAGAAAAGAGGAAAGTAAAACTTGGCTGGTTAGGCCTTGGGAAAATAGGAGTGAAACCAGATCTAGATGTCAAGCCAGTAACCCTTGTGTAACAGGAGGGAGGTCAGGAAGCAGAAGACACACAGGATACAGTGGGGTCGTGCATGAAATAGACACTTGAAACTGCCAAGACACCCAGGGTGCCTCAGGGACAAAGGGGATGCAAGGGGACCCTGTAATCAGGAGGAGTTAATATCAACCACTTAACAGAAAAATATTTTAATAGAAGAATCTAGTCTCTAAAGGTCTGTTATTGTTTATTTCTCATGGTTTTGCAAAGTTACACCTGCAGTCCAGAACTATCCCTTCCAGTTGCCTCATCTATCAAAGCCCAGGCACAACCTTTGGAAGGAAGGTTAAGAAAAAGGGCTTTGAGTAGATACAATGGATGGGCAAAGCCCTACCACAAAACCAAGCAGTGGCTCATGGGCGAGTGCCCTGTTCTCACGCACAGTCCCGTTAGCCTTCAGTGAGCCGGAGCTAGCTGGGACCCCAGAGCTGGTCTAAACCAAGCTTTTCAGATTTTTATTGAAGTGATTCAGGGCAAACTTACACAAATAAAACGTAGGAAGTACAGATAAGCCTCGCAGCCACTAGAAAGTCACCATGCATCTGGTTTCTCTGTGGCTGCAAGGTTTCCTGTCTGCTTCACCCCAGGCCTCTGGCCTGTTCTCTTCATAGGCCAACTTCCTCTTCTTCTGCAGGTCCCCACAGCCCCATAGCTTGATCTTGTGCATGGCATTTGCTTTTCTAGAGCCCTCACTACCTTTCCTTTAAGCTTTAGGGTCTGCCCCCAGCTCACTGTAGTCTTTTTTCATAGTTGCAATTTTGAAAGCCTCTGATTGGTCCAGCGTCCTTATTTATGGGTGAGTTGCTTTTAAATGAAAATTCCACCCTTTGACCATCAGGAGAGGCCCAAAGTATAAGTGGGTGGGGTAGTGGTAGGTTGGACAGGTAAAGACTTGCCTATTTTAGTAACATTGGAAGTCTGCAAGCCTTATTTATTTATTTATTTATTTATTTATTTATTTATTTATTTTATTTCCAGGCATGCGTTTATTGAAATTTGAGTAAAAGATTCCCACATGATACAGCATCCTTCCCCACCCCGTAGATTTGCTCCAACTTTAACTTTCAGTGACAGAAGAGGCAAAGGGTGATACATGTCAATGGTTATAAAAATGTATGCTCTGTAGTAAAAAAAGAAAATTCCTTTCAATATGTCAGTGGTTTCTGAAGAACCCCCACCTCTGTAGTCAGCTAGCTTGCCCATGTAAACTTTCACAGTCACAGCTAACTAGAGTACTGAGTGTCTACAGATTCATCCCCCAGCTTCCACTTTGAAAGACAAAAGGCATGGGGCGGAGAAAATAATCAAAGATGAGCCCCTCAGTCCTCAGAGCCCTGCTAGATTCCCCAAGGCTCATCTCCAACAGCTCAATGCCTTTAAACATCAGATTCTAAATGCCCCATAATCTCTTTCAAATGTGTGTTTTTATCGATTAGAAAATCAGCATTTCCTTACAAGAATACATAAACAGTTTTTGCCTTGAAAAACTATATAACCGAAAACTTTGGACTGATATTTTGGAGCTGAGAGAAGGGACAGCTGTAATGTCCTCTCATGGGTCTCAAGTTTGTTTTTTGTTGCTGGTATTTTTTAATCAAAACAGAGAAGTCTCCACTTTCTCTTTTGATCATCTATTTCAGGTAGAATAATTTTTAGAAATCGTTAGGCTATCATATCCAGGACCTTTCTTAATTTCCTTGAGAAATAAATTAAATGGGGAACATGCAATACCAAGTTTTCAACTAGATATTCCCTTCCTCAAATCATACAAACCTTCACGTCATATGACCTTCATTTAATTAATACATTAAATGACTCCACTAGACAATCAGAGATTTGAAATATTAAAGACAATTACATCCCACATCGACAGGCACACAGGGTGGTATATTTGAAAAGCCAGGTGCATTTTTGAAAGATCATGCCTACAGTGAGTAAATCATGTAGTCGTGGGACGTTGAAAGGAAGTTGATGAAGAAGAAGGCACAATGAGAAAGTTCAAGGGTAGACAGAACAGAACAGTTCTTTTGGCTTGGCTTGTTTCTAACGTAGGAGGAGAGGGAAACAGGTGTATTAAAATTACTTTTCAGGTGAAGGTTTCTGTTCGTCGAAGCAGCTAACGCTGGCTTCTTTCTTCCTGATCCAAGGCAGCCTTTTCTTCCATCGGCTTCTGTGGAGGTATTTAGTCTTCCGCCACGTAGAGGTGATAAATCAGGGCCACAGCCAGTGCGGAGATGGCTGGGATCACCCAGTTGGTCCACCAGCTAGAATCTGAGTCAACCGTAGTAATGAGAGTTTCCTCACACTGTCATCCCAGAACCTCCAGAACAGGACGCCCTGTGTGCTGGGGTCTGTCACAGTTCCAGCCTGTCTACCTCCCAGCAGCTTCCGAGAGTTCTTATCAGACAGGGAAAGTGAACTGAGATGGCTCTGGAAAATGCACACTTCCCCAAACAACTGAATGACTAAGGCCTCGTGACTCAGAAACTTTTCCAGGCTTGCAAACGTGTTAAGAAGCATTCTTTTGAAATCCACACCAGCAAAAGCATTAGAATCGCAGAGGAAGGGAGCCATAAATAAGGCGGCAGCAGCATTTCATCTCTGCAGGGTCTCAAAGCGCAGAACAAAAAACCATTAGCAACACAAACAGTGGTGTGCAGGTCTGCATTGAGGCGAAGCTCCACACAGCAGGTGCGTTGACGCTGCCGCCAAAGGGCCGACACCGTGGGCTTGGTTATCTTTGGTCTGTCATCTGGATGCAGCTCCCCAATGATGTATGTTTTGGACAATTCTCTAGCATCCATCGAGTGCCCAACATCCTCAAAGTTCTCAGTAGCATCCCCTCCGGCTTGTTCCCGTAAGACTTCTTCCCCACCAGGATGCTCCTCCAAAAATTTGGTCACATCATACACCTTGTGGTGCAGGATCAGCCAGGTGCTCTTGCTGTGATTGTGCTTCTGGATCTCCTCCAGGGTGTAGTAGCTTCAGGGCCTGCAGACAGCAGGAGCCACTCTGGGCGTCTCTACAGGCCAGTGCCAGGAACCCTCCCCGCCCCCCCGGCCCCCCCCCCCCCCCCCCCCCCGCCGTCCCGGAGGGCGCCTGGGGTGGGCCAAGCCATCTTTCAAAGAATTTAAAAAGCATTAATGGAAACTTCCCACCCCTCCCCCATTCCCTCATTAGTCTGGAGTGCTGGGTACATAGGGTGGAGTGGTAAGGGGGCTGGTCAGCTAGGAAGGAGCATGAGACTTGTCCCCAGGGTCTTTGCCTGGATTACAGGGCCACAGAAATCCATTCAGTCTGTTTAGACAGGTTACTTGGTGAATGATCCATCTCTCACTGAAGGTTTGGCCTGGATGGAGTAAAAGGAGGGAGGTGAGAGGCTGGCTAGAGAGGGGTGGGGAGTGGGGGCCTCCTTCCTGTTAAGGATGCTGGTGGGTCAGCAGCCAGTAGTCCCCACACTCCCAGAGCACCTTGCTCCTCTTCCCTGGGTAAGGCTCTTTGCTGGCAGGCTCCCAGGTGGCCACCAGCTCAGCTGTGTTTGCAGGTAGAGGTCTCTTCCTGGCCTGGCTCACTCTCCCCATAGTGACTCTGGCTCCTGGTGTTTTGTTAGCATCGATTATAAACAGGAGCAAAATGCTCAAATGCTGCAAGCAACTCTTTATTTTTCCATCTCACCCGATGCCTTTGTAGTTTGCTCTGATCTGCCCTGAATCTTTGTAAGACCTTGACATTTCCATGCCCTTAAATGGCTCACTTCAGCTTCTGTTTTATTTTACGTCAGCCCAGTGCCTACGAGCACCAGGATGACACTTGTTTCTCTGTCTCAGGATCTCTTGTTCCTGGACACCGCCCTTGTGTATTAACATTCCTTCTCTGTTCCTCAGTGGATTTCTCACTTTTTCCCTCCTTACCAATTCTTACTCATGTACCCTCCTCCCCAAGCTTGATTTGGGGAGCCCATGTTATCATCATGGATCTTTTCTTAGACTTGGGCTGGACTGAGTGTGAGCAGGAAATATAAAAACCCAGACTCCTTGAAGCCCACACTCATTTCCACTAGAAATGTTACACATGAGAAATTTGGAAACTCTTTGATTCAGCAATTTGACTTCTAAGACTGTGTCTTATGAATATAACCACGACTTTCCCCCAGAGACTAAGTTTTACAAAGCACTATTTGTAATTACCAAAAAAATGTTGGAAATGACTTAAATGTCCAGTCTTTTGGGCGTTGGGGTAAATTTACGGTACAGCCACATAAATTGTCTGGTTTTATTGCATCTTTATAAAAAATCTGGATAATAAAATAAAACCAGGAAGGGTGTGTTATCTGTAGTTATCTTGGGTGGGTGGAGAAAGAATGGATAACTTTTCTCCTCTTGTCTAAATTATATTTTTTAAAATTTCTAGAATGAACATAAACTTCTTGGCACTAAGAAGAACAATGGCTTTAAAAACAAATGTTATCCACTCAGACAGCTATAATAATATATGGGTTGAAAATGCTCCCAAAATAAATTAGAAATGGAATTTACATTTGTAACATTATAAACAATATACGATAGCTCACAGGGAGACTTGAGCAACTTTGATGTATTTGTTGATTAAAATCAGTTGTCCACCACACCTTATCTAAACACAAAACTTGGGGCTTACCATTATTTTTCTTTCCAATAATAGCGAGTAAGTAGCATTAGGATTCAGTGACTGGAGTAGTTTGCTTTGCTTAATCTTCAGTTCACTGTGAAATTACTCAGCTCCAGAAGGGGGAGGTCTGGGTGAATAGATGGCCAGTTTGAACCCTGGGAAGGAGATTGGCCCCTTCAGGTGAGGCTGTTCTGGAAGGGCCTCTGACCTGGGAGGAGTGACCAGGGCTGGGAGTAGGGGGGCAAGGGTGCTTACCCTCCTGCAAGTATTAGCATATGTGCTTCTGGTGCTCCCTAGGCAACTTTGTTTGTTTCTTCTCTGCAGGCAAGGTAGAGCCCATTGTGCCACCTCCTCAACCAGCAGCCCAGTGGAAAGCAGCTATGGGTCCCAGCTGAAGTGAGCTGGCCTCCTTGACCCTGACCCAGCCCTGGTGCCACATCTCTGTCCCAGCGCTGAGGTAAGACCCCTTGGGGACGGAGAGGGCAGAATGCTTACAGTTGGGGTGGTGGTGGGGAGTGTGTGAAAACCTCCTCCTCAAAGGCTCAGGAAAGGAGCAGTTGTTCCGGGTTCAGTCAAACCATCTGCTTTCACCCCAGCCCATTGGGAGGAAAGGTCATTTGGTGGCCAAAGAGGCTGTGATTTTTCAGAGCAGATCTTTTAGAATCTTGACAGGGAGTTGAATTGACCCAATTGCTGGTGAAATGTGAACTCCAAAGGTAGTAAATTTATTCTCTAGGTAAAACTGCACCTGATTCAGGTGAATGCTTAACTTAAGTGCACCTGTTCTGTTCTGCAAGGGAAGTTGAACTCTTAGGAAATTCATTCTCTCTCTCTCTCTCTCTCTCTCTCTCTCTCTCTCTCTCTCTCTCTCTCTCTCTCTCTCTCCTTTCTCTCTCTCTCCAACCAAAGGGAAACAGAGTAACAGAAATTGTGTGTGTGAGGTTATTGCAAAACGTTCCACTAAGCTCACTAAAAAATGTCTTTAATTACCTGTATATTTTCTGATTATAAAGGTAACATGTGCTCATAGGACATTTGGAAAACTACTGATGTGGAAGAAATAACATGCCTGAAATCCTATTGCTGTGAACAGTCCTCCAGGTGGTTTTTATTAAGGTTACTTGTTAAGCCTCTATAGCATGTTGACGCCTCTCACATGGAGGTAGAGAGGTGAGGCAGAAAGAACACTCAGGAGCAGGAGAACTTGTTTCTAGTCTGGAGGCTCTTGAGAGCAGATTTTTAAATATTCAGGAATTTGGCAAACTGGTTGTTAAAAGATTGTTGGCCGCTTGAAATTGGCCTTGGTGGGAAAATTTACACTGCGGACCTGAGCCAGTGCTGCAAACCAGGGCTGTTTTGTTCTGGAGATTCAGGTTACCAGCACATCTCTGGTACCAGAGCTTGCTCTACCACCAACAGGCTGGGTGGCATGGGCAAGTCACGTCACCAGTGCCTCCCTCCACTTCCCCTCCTGTGAACAGTAGGTGCACCATAAGCATTTGTTAAATGAATGAATGAGAGTGAGATTTCTGTTCTTGTTATCCCATAAGACAGTTGTGCGGGTCCCATAAGACAGTTGTGAGGGTTCTATAAGAGAGTGGAAATAAAACGCATTGCATTCTGTGAGGCTTCCTGCTTATGGACAGGGGGTTTAGTTGATTGGTAAACCTTTGGTTTATTTTTATTTTAATTTTTTTGTTAATCCTCACTCGAGGATATTTTTCCATTGATTTTTAGGGACAGTGGAAGAGAGAGGGGAAGACAGAGAGAAACATCAATGTGAGGGAAACACATTGATTAGTTGCCTCCTGTATGAGCCCCGACCAGGGCCTGGGCTGCAGAGAAGCTTGCAGCCAAGGTACATGCCCTTGACCAGAATTGAACCCGGGGACCCTTTGGTCCTCAGGTGGATGCTCTATCTACTGAGCCAAACTGGCTAGGGCTGGTTTATTGAATGGAGAGAAGTCACTGGCATTTCCCCTGTTTGGCTCTTGCTACTTGGGGGAATCTGTGAATTACTGACATCCTTTCATAAGGGCAGATGAAAACTCTCCATTTACTGACCAACATCTGGGGCAAATTTTCTTGCTGGAAAAATCAAGAAGTTGGTCAGAGAAGTGTGAACAGGAAGCCCCAGCGCTACCAGTTGTGAAAGCCAGGACTGAAATCAGAGCTTTTGACTCATAAGCTCTAAAGGGGGGAGGGCGAGGGCGGAGAGGTGGGGGTTAGAGGAGGGAGGAGGAGAAGGGGCACTTCCTGCCAAATGTGAAATTTAAACAAAAGCCTCTTTCTTCAAGGCCCTGCTGTCAGCAGATTAGAGCTAATTAAATTAGCATAATGGAGCCCCAGCTTCTGCCCTCTCCCTCTACTTTACCTCTTGGTTCCTTCTCTTCATGTCTTTCCTCCGTCCTGAAGGAGGGGATGAGAGAAGGTAAGGCATCAGTTAAGCATCAGTTGACTCTGTAGAGTTGTAGTTCAGAAAATGATAAAGGACCATAGAGGCTATCTGGTCCTACACTCTCATTTTAAGAAGCCAGGCCCCACAGCAGGTGATTTTCCTGCTTGAGGTGAAGGTCTGTGCTCCTGGGAGGCAGGGAACCAGGCTGGGAGGATGGGATGGGACACCACTCCGGAGGCCACTTGTTCACTGAGCCCTCACATAGGACTGGTAAGGGGGAATGGTGGATGGTCTCTGGGTGCCTCTATCCTTCTCAGTCCCTCTCCTGCACCTGCTTCCACAGCCCCAATGCACATCACGAGGTATCCCCCTGGAGTGCTAGGAATTAAGCCCCTTTCCTCAACAGGGGCCTGGTTTTCCAGGCCAGTGAAATCAGCTGAGATGATCTTATTCTGAGGACCTTTAGGTATGTGTATGGGGAAGGGAAGAGTGTTTAAGGTCATGACGGCTCCAGGCACTGTGCTTTGTGTTCTGCCTGCATGATCTCATTTAATTCTGCAATGACCTAGCAAGGTAGGCATTTCTATCACTATGCGGCACAAGTTTACATTGAGTCTTGCAGAGGTGAAGAGCCTGCCCAAGATTTCACAGCTGGTAAGCAACAGAGCTGTAGACTAAGCCTGTCTGTGACCTCCCGGCTCCTCAAAGTCAGTGAGCACTTTTTACAGCAAGCACTGGCCCACATGGATTGGAGTTCCCAGGCCAAGTTTCAACCAAGTAGGGCCCCTTTCCCTGAGGAACATCATTCCATCTTTGAAGCTACTCAAACAGTTGTAGCTTAAAGTGCTTGGAGCTTTACAAAGGGCCACACTGTTCCTTTCCGTCTCAGTGGCTCTTCCTTGTACAGTAAGATAGCATCAGAGCTGGGAGCATCCAGCGTTTCCTTATTCTTGTGATGCCCCAGGAGTGAGGTGGCATGCTGGTGGCCTCACATCCCTCAGCCAGTTAGAAGCAGGAGCTTTCTCAGCCTCTGGACTCTCAGTACTCTTTCCAGGGGAACATACTGAGGTGGATCTGTTTGGTTTTCCTCTGTATTTGGGTAAGAGATTATTCCTTTGGCAAGAGGGATTTAATTCAATTCATAGATATTTACTGAAAGCGTACTCTGTGCCCATCCAAATATCCCAGCCTGTTTGCGCAAGAAATTCTGGCTCATCCTTGGGTATACAGGTGTGACAAAGGGAGGAGCTCCCTACATCAATATTGTATATGACATATACCATCCTGTAGCTACTCAGCTCCAATCTTTTTTAAGAATTCTAAAGGGGGAAATTATGTCTCAAATTGCTCTGTGTGTCCCAGGGTTCCCAGACTTCTGAAAATAGCTCAGTCTGCTAACTGGGGAATAGAGCAGCAAAAGGTGGATCGGGGTCTTTGGAAGACTCTTGCAGAGAGGTAGGGCCAAGGGAGGAGGCAGCATAGTAGAAGGAGTGAATGGGTAGGCACTGATAAGTCAGGTAGGTCTCTTTTCCAGCAGAACTGGGGTGGGTCGGGGAGCTGAGTGTACGGTTTTGTAGGCAATCAGGAATCTTTTCCATCAGTGGCACCTGATCAACTTCAGGAGAAAAATCTCCAATCAGTAGGGCACTCAGAATGTGAATCAGGCTTGAAAGGGTTCTTTGGAAAGCTTGTTGGTTGGCCTCCACATCTTACATCTGAGGAAATGGAGGCCCAGAAAGGGGAATGGTCTTGTCTATGACACAAGTGAAACTGGAGTCTACTCTTCTGAATGCCTGGTCAGGGTACTTCACACCAAACCCTCTGGCTGCATAGGGAGGAATGTTCTAGGGAGCAGCTATAGCCTGCTTTCTGCTTTAGCTTGTCTGGCCCAGTCCCTGTGATGGGTTGGGTTTGGTTGTTAGAGGAATTTGTGGCAGTAGCAACCCAGTATGGAGAAGATGTCCTCTCAATAATGCCAGGGATCCTTGGCTTCTCAGCGAGCCAGCCCTTCACCCTCCTTCTTTCAGATCCTTCCTAAACTAGGACTTGCTTAGGCTAGGGGACTATCACCTATGGCTTCATGCTGGGAATTCACCCCTGTGGGAAGGCATCACAATACAGAGAACAGTGCCCCAGCATTGGAGACCTTTGATTGGTTTTGAGCTGGCTTGACCATAGCTGC
Organism: Eptesicus fuscus; assembly: GCF_027574615.1. NCBI lineage: Eukaryota > Metazoa > Chordata > Mammalia > Chiroptera > Vespertilionidae > Eptesicus > Eptesicus fuscus. Next base: position 45,363,113 of record NC_072475.1, read on the forward strand.
AAGACTTCCTGGCCTTTCTTACCTGATCTGTACAATGGGCTGAACAATAACTACCTAGAGTGAAGATTAATCATCCTAATATATAAAAACCCTGGGTCCATCACTTCTACAACAACCGGAGACTTGACCAACCAGAAGTCAGTCCTGCAGTCAGCGCTGGGTTGCCGTGGTGACCCAGCACTGACTGCTACGGCTGCAGGCACAGTGACCCAGCACTGACTGCTGAGGGGGCTGCGAATCAGGCCCGGAGAGAGGCCTGAAGAGAGAAGCAGGGTCTGATCTGTAGCCTGTGTGGCAGCTGTTGATCAGTACTTGCCTCTCTCTTTCTCTCTGTGCCGGGCCAGCAGCCACGCCTCCATTTCTCTCCAGGCCTCCAACTGGGGTGCTGATCAGCCCCACCTTTCTGATCAGGCCCCATTGATAGGCCCAGAGACATTAACTGGCATAGAAACTGACCAATCAGAACCAAATCTGGGTGAACTGAAGGGAGCCAATGGCTGCCTAGGAGGCGGAGCTTTTGACGCTGACTGGCATAGAAACCAACCAATCAGAACCAAATTGGCTGACAAAGAGGTCAGTTGGGGGCGAGATCAGGCCGGCAGGGGAGCAGTTAGGTGTTAATCAGGCTGGCAGGGGAGCAATTAGGGGGTGATCAGGCTGGCAGGCAGGCGAGTGATTAGGAGCCAGCAGTCCAGGATTGTAAGAGGGATGTCTGACTGCCAGTTTAGGGACCGGGCCTAAGCCGGCGGTCAGACATCCCCTGAGTGGTCCCAGATTGGAGAGGGTGCAGGCTGGGCTGAGGGACACCCCCCCCCCCAGTGCACAAATTTCATGCACCGAGCCTCTAGTTACTTATATAATGTTTTACCACAAATTAGATGACCATTAAATGGTACTCATTATTATTATTATTTTTTTTATATATCTCTACTGAAGTATAATCGACAAAAACCTATGGGTGTTTAAATTGTACAACTTGATGAGTTTTGACATTTGTATATACTCATGAAATTCTCCCCCAATCAAATTAATGAATATAACCATTAACCCCCAAAGTATTCTCCATCACCTTATCCTTGCCTCCTGCCCCTCTCTATGTCCTTGCCTCCCATGCCCAGGCTATCACTAATTTGCTTTCTATTACTATTGGTTACTTTGCATTTTCTAGAACTTTCTGTAAATAGCATAATATAGTATGCACTCTTCTTACATCAGTATAATTCTACTGGTATTCACTCATGTTTTGTATATCAATAGTTCATTCCTTTGTTGCTGAATTGTATCCTATTGCATGGAAATACCACAATTTGTTTATCCATTCACCTATTCACAGACATAGGTGAATGGGTTGCTCACAGTTTTTTGGCTTATAAAGCTACTATAAGCATGTGTGAAAAATTTTTTGTGAGAACATATGCATTCTGCTCTCTTGGGTAAGTACCTATGAGTAGAATGGCTGGATCATATAGTAGAGTATGTTTAACTTTTTAAGAAGCTGCCAACTTTCTTGCCAACACTTGATATAGTCAGTCTTTTTAAGTTTAGCTATTTAATAGGTGTGTGGTTCTCTTATTGTGGTTTTATTTGCATTTCCCCACATATTAATGATGTTTATCATATTTTCATATCATATTTTTATTTGCCATCTGCATAGTTCCTTTGGTAAAATGTCTGCTCAGATCTTCTGTCCATTAAAAAAAATTGGGTTGTTTTCTTATAATTGAGTTATGAGTACTTTATATATTCTACAGACTAGTGCTTTATTGGGAGATGCTTGCAAATATATTTTCCAGTTCTGTAGCTTGCATGTGGTGGGTTAAGGTTAGGATCACAATTCAGTTGAATAAGTGCTATGCACAGGAAGTACGAAGGAAGGTCAGGAATCTTGAGTGAAGCCAGGGAAGCGTCTTAGAGAAGAAGGTGTGTGAATTGGGTCCTAAAGGAAATTATAAATTAGCTAGATGGGGGAAGGACAGTCTAGGTAGAAGTTTGTATGTGCAAAGGCATGGAGATACAGAATGTCAGGTGCATGCAAAATTGTAAATAATATGATTGGAGCACTGGGTTTGGGAGTAGAAGGGTGTGGACTAGAATCTCAGTTGCCCTACTTATTGGCTGTGCACCTCCTTAAAATGTTTTTATTTTATTTGCAAACGTTACAGATTTACAGAAAGTTGCAAAGATACTACAGAGGTTTCTGGTACATCCTTTATTTCATTTCTTCCTGTGATATCATCTTACATAATTATAGTACAATATCAAAACCAGGAATCTGAAATTGGTAAAATGTGTGTATGGTCCTCTATATCATTTTCTCTAGTGGGTAGATGAGTGGTGCTATCACTGCAATCAATACAGACTGTTCCATCACCTCAAACAACTTCCTCATGCCACCCCTTCATTGTCACACTGGCCTACCCCCCACCCCTATTTTTCATTTGTATGATTTTGTCATTTTGAGAATGTTCTATAAATAGAATCATACACTATGCAATCTTCTGAGACTAGCTTGTTTTCACTTATCATAATGCACTTCATTCAGGCCCATCCAGGTAACTGAGAATATCAAGTTTGCTCCTTTCATTGCTGAGAGGTATTTCATGGTACAGATGGACCACCATTCCACTATTGACCCACTGAAAGACATTTTGGTTGTTTTCAGTTTTTGGCTATTACCAATCAAGCTGCTATGAACAATCATGTGCATGTTTTTGTGTAGACATAAATTTTTGTTTTTCCAGCATAAAAACCCAGGAATGTAATCGCTAAGTTGTATGATAAGTATATTGCTAATTTTTAAGACACTGCCAAACTCTTTCTACAGTGGCTGTACCACTTCACATTCCCACCAGCAATGTAAGAGAGATTTACTCTCTCCTCTTCCTTGCCAGCATTTGGTGTTGGTATATATATATATATATATATATATATATATATATATATATTCATCCTCACCCAAGGAATGAGGATATTTTTTGCATTAATTTTTAGAGAGTGGAAGGGCGGGGAATGGGGAGAGAGAGAAAAGAGAGAAATATTGTTGTAAGAGAGACACATTGATTGGTTGCATGTGCCCCAACTGGGACAGGGTTTGAACCTGCAACCCAGGTACATGCCCTTGACCGGAATCAAACCCAAGACTCTCCAGGGTGCAGGCCGACACTCTAATCACTGAGCAATGCCAGCCAGGCTGATGTGTTGTCATATTTTTATTTTAGTTGTTCTAATAGGTGGGCAGTGGTATCTCATTATGGTCTTAATTTGCATTTCTCTAATGACTAGTTGTGTGACTCTTACTTTTCTTGTCACTCAGGTCTGGCTGTGTGACTCTAACCTCAGTCTGTACTTTTTAAATGTGAGAAGCAAGAGGAAATTCTTTCTTCTTCATTGTTTGGGTGGCCCCAGGAAAGTGATATTTTATAGAAATGTGTATATATATATATATATATATATATATATATTTCCCAATAGATGAGCCAACAACCTGTGCTGATTTTGTAATGTGCTGTGGGGTAAGTTCTCTCCACCCAGGCCCTTCCTGATTCCAGTGTTTCAACATCACAACCTTATAGAAGAAACTGCTAGAGTTGACCCAGGATGATTATTTTCTCAAGGTCAAGGGAAGTGTCTGAAGTGCCGAGGGAAACTGCCATGACTGCAGGCCCTTTCTACACTTAGCATCTCCTGTTATCTCCACTTATAGATGGAGAGGCCCCTCTAATGCTGGAAAAAATAACAATGATAGCTAGCAATTACACTTATGTGCCAGGTACAAAGTGCTTTCTACATAGTAACTCATTTAATTCCCCCCAAAATCCCGAGTTAAGTACTATTATCTCCAATTTGTGAAAAAAGGGAGAAAACCGAGGCACAGAGAGGTCTCATAGCTAGTAATTGCTGAGTAAGTTGGGATTTGAAACCAGACGGTCTGACACTCAAATCTACCCTTTTAGTCCTTATGCTGTGATACCTCTGTGCTAGGGTGGATGGAACCTCATGTGGCGTGCACCCTGCTGTGAGAACAGGAAGGGCCTCAGACTCCCCTCTTAGGAGCATGTGGGGGGAAGGGGAGGGCTCACCATGGGTTCTCTGGGGCATCAGCATGTTGTGATGTTGAGACTGGAACCAGAATAGGTGGGAAGTGCTTTCCCAGGGAAATGGGCTGCTCCTTGGAGGCCTGCACTGGGCATGGGCTGTCCCGGTATGAGTGGGGCTCTGGCTCTGAAGACACAGTTCTGTTCTCTGAGCCTGGTGTGCACTCAGGACGGGCTTACACACACTGTGGGAAGAGACGAGGAGGAGGATGTAGTAGCCTTGACCTTGGAGGACAGCACATGACCACACTGGTCCCCAGACTCTCAATCACCTGCCTGTGCAGCAGCACTAGTGACCTTCACCTTGCATGATCCCAGGGGGACTGAGAATAAGCTCAGAGCCAGGCCTTACAAAGCTGTGCCTTCTTTTGTATTGCTTATTTTTGAGTGTGCACATGATTTAGTCAGCTTATTATTCAACCAAACACAGTGCGCCATCATGCTGGTTTTGATCATTATACAGATTTTTCCTCTGTATTGTACTGTATTCTATTCTATTCTATTCTATTCTATTCTATTCTATTCTATTCTATTCTATTCTATTCCATTCCATGCCATGCCATGCCATGCCATGCCATGCCATGCCATTCCATTCCATTCCATTCCATTCCATTCCATTCCATTCTATTCTATTCTATTCTATTCTATTCTATTCTATATATTATCTTTAAAAAGTTTTTATTGTGGTAAAATACACCTAGCATAAAATTTACCATGTTAACCATTTTTAAAAATATATAATTTTATTTATTTCAGAGAAGAAGGGAGAGGGATAGAGAGAGAAACATCAATGAAGAGAGAGAATCAATTGAGCCCACAACCTGGGCATGTGCCCTTGACTAGAATTGAACCTGGGACCCTTCAGTCCACAGGCTGATGCTCTATCCACTGAGCCAAACCAGCTAGGGCCCATCTTAACCATTTTTAAGTGTACTGTTTAGTAGTGTTAAAATATATTTTCTCCAATGATCGGAACATTTTTCTTTTAGTTTTTTATTTATTTATATTTTTAAAATAAATCTTTATTGTTCAGATTATTACAGTTGTTCCTCTTTTTCCCCCCAATAGTTCCCCTCCACCTGATTCCCACCCCACCCTCTGCTCTTACTTCCCCCCTTCCCCACTGTCCTCATCCATAAGTGTACGGTTTTTGTCCAGTCTCTTCCCGCACCCCCCACACCCCTTTCCCCCCAAGAATTGTCAGTCCACTCCCTTTCTATGCCCTGATTCTATTATATTCACCAGTTTATTCTGTTCATCAGATTTTTTATTCACTTGATTTTTAGATTCACTTGTTGATAGATATGTATTTGTTGTTCATAATTTTTATCTTTACCTTTTTCTTCTTCTTCCTCTTCTTAAAGAATACCTTTCAGCATCCTATCTAATAATAGACAAATATGCAAATTGACCGCACCTTCGCTACACCCAAGCCACGCCCACCGGCCAAGCCATACCTACCAACCAATCAGTATGAGTATGCAAATTACCCTAACAAAGATGGCGGCTAATTTGCATATCAAGACAGCGTCGAAAGAAGCCAAGAGCTGCAGAAGGGAGTAAAGCTTCGAAGCAAGCGGGGGGTGGGGGAGCGAAGTCAGGGTCGGGGGTGAAGGGAAAAGCAGGCAGGCTGGCGGAGAAGGTGGGGCGGGTGAAAAGGGCGGAGCGGAGGCGGGGCCGGGGGAGAAGGGAAAAGCAGGCGGGCTGGCGGAGAAGGCGGGGCGGGTGACAAGGGAGGAGCGGAGGCGGGGTAGAGTGCAGCAGGAAATCCTATTGCAGGATTTTTCCTGCAATGGGAACGCTAGTTTCATATAATACTGGTTTGGCAGTGATGAACTCCTTTAGCTCTTTCTTATCTGTGAAACTTTTTATCTGGCCTTCAATTCTGAATGATAGCTTTGCTGGGTAGAGTAATCTTGGTTGTAGGTTCTTGCTATTCATCACTTTGAATATTTCTTGCCACTCCCATCTGGCCTGCATAGTTTCTGTTGAGAAATCTGCTGACAATCGTATGGGTGCTCCCTTGTAGGTAACTAACTGTTTTTTTCTTGCTGCTTTTAATATTCACTCTTTGTCTTTTATAAGTACCGCACGCTAACTGATTGTGCCATTGGAGCTCCCTCTCTTTGTCTTTTGCTCTTGGTATTTTAATTATGATATGTCTTGGTGTGGTCCTCTTTGGATTCCTTTTGTTTGGGGTTCTCTGAGCTTCCTGGACTTGCAAGTCTATTTCTTTTACCAGGTGGGGGAAGTTTTCAGTCATTATTTCTTCAAATAGGTTTTCAATATCTTGCTCCCTCTCTTCTTCTGGTGCCCTCATAATTTGGATGTTGGTACGCTTGAAGTTGTCCTAGAGCAGTGATGGCGAACCTATGACACGCCTGTCAGCACTGACACGTGTAGCCATTTCTGATGACACGCGGCCGCATGCTGAGGATGAAACATTTATTGCTCCTGAGGATGAAACATTTGTGACTAGAGTCTTGGAGTTAGTTTTTTCCTCAAAGTGACACACTACCCTAGTTATGCTCAGTTTTTTGGCGAAGTTTGACACACCAAGCTCAAAAGGTTGCCCATCACTGTCCTAGAGGTTCCTTACACATTCTTCATATTTTTGGATTCTTTTTTCTTTTTTCTTTTCCAGTTGGGTGTTTTTTTTTGTTCTTTGTATTCCAAATCTTTGACTTGATTCTTGAGATCCTCTAGTCTGCTATTGGATCTCTGTATATTATTCTTTATTTCAGTCAGTGTATGATTAATTTCTAGTTGATCCTTTTTCATATCCTTGAGGGTCTCACTAAATTTATCAGTGGTTTCTAGAAGATTCTTGAAAAACCTTATAACCTTGGTTTTGAACTCTATATCCAGTCATTTGCTTTCCTCCATTTCTATCATTTGTGACCTGTTTCTTTGTCTCCACATTTTGGCTGCTTCCCTGAGTTGATAGAGTGGCTTTGTGTGCTAGGTGTCCTATAGGGCCCAGTGGCTCTATCTCCCCAATTACCTGAGGTGGACACTCTGGGTGCACCCTTTTGTGGGCTGTGTGCACAGTATTGTTGTAGTGAAGCCTTGATTGTTGTTGGTATCACTGGGAGGAATTGACCTCCAGGCCAATTGGCTGTGAGGATCAGCTGTGTCTACTATGGGAGAACTTCTGTGCTGGAGACACCCTTATGGGGCAAGACTTGCTTCAGTGGGGCTTTGATGCTCACTGAGTCTGCCCCCGAGTGTGTTCCTTATGAATCTGTGGAGTTGTAATCTGGATGGTCCCACTCTGACCACTGGGTACACTGGTTCTTGGATCTCCAAGGAGGTGCTAATTTAGCCTCTGCCTGAGGCCACCCAGCAGGAGTTACAGAGAGATCTGCAGATTCCTCTAATTTGTTTGGGGTGGAGGTACCCAGATGAGGCCCAGCTGTGAAGCAGTGGAAGCTGCAGTGGGGCCTTGGGCCTTTTTTTGGAAGTTTTGGGGCTCTCTGACCCAGCTGCAGTTTGTTAGGTAATGTTAGATTGCAAAGGGCCAGGCCATTCATATGCAAAAGCCTCTGTGCACAGCTTCGGTGGGGCGGGGTCTCAGGGAATCAACAGGGCAGAGCAAACAGCAATGGCTGATCCTCATCCCTGCCCTAAGAGGCCCCCAGGTCTCAGTGTCCCTTGGTAATTGCTGCAAGCACCTCTAAGAGAAAGCCGCCCTTGAGTTCCGCCCGATGCCAGACAGTCCACAGTCCAGTTTCTCCCTGTATGAGTCTGGGTCCCCAGAGTCTCGCCCAGAACTGGAGTTCAGAGCAATTGGGAGCTTGTGTCTCCCTCCTGATTGAAAAGACAACCGTGTACTCAGTTGCCAGCCCTTTCTGCGAGCGTGGCTCTGTACCTCCGCACTTTACTTCCGCATCTCCTCTGAGTCTCAGTGTGCTTTTCTCTTTCCTTCTAGTTGTAGAATTTTCACTCAGCCTTCCCATGGTTCTGGATGATGTCCGTTTTGTCTTTTAGTTGTAGTTTTGAAGTGGTTGTGCGAGGCAGCAATTTCATGTGTTTACCTATGCTGCCATCTTGGTTTCTGATTGATCTGAATATTTTTCATCTTGCAAAATGGAAACTGTTTTCACTAGCAGTTTCCATTTTGCCACTTCCCTCTGGTCCTTACAGTCACCATTCTGCTTTGAGGATATGCTTTTATTGATTTTTAGAGAGAACAGAAGAGAGAGAGAGAGATATGGATTGGTTGCCTCCTGTATGTGCCCTGATGGGATTGAACCTTCAACCTAGGTATGTGCCCTGACCGGAATCAAACCTGAAACCTTTTGGTGTATGGGATGATGCTCCAACCAGCTGAACCACCTGGCCAGAGCTCATTATACAGATTTTAAAAAACAATTTTATACTCCATGACATTAACTTGTTTTAAGTGTAAATTAAGGTGTTTTTTTAGGTTTTTTTTTTTTTTTAAAGTAAATTTACTGACTTGTGCAACTATCAGCACAACTCGGTTTTAGAACATTTCCATTATTGGTTGGGTCATCCTTACATGGAAAAGGCAAGAAAAAATTACTTTTTATAAAAATAGTTCCATAATTATTTTTTCTGGAATTAGTTATCTGCTACCAGCAGCAGGATCTCATTAATTTAATTCACTTAGTATTTACTGGGAGCCTGCTGGAGCCCACAGCTGGGCTAGGTGCAAAAGGGAATAAAGAGATAACCTGGTGGAGATGGCTGCTTCCCTGCAGCTGACAAACTTCCTAATGTAATGTACTTGGGTGTCTGGGTCTCCTGGCAGCTGCTGTGTAGGTATTTGTTTTTTACTCTGTGGCTCTTAACTGAGTCCCTGGCAAGGGCCTTGCTTTTGCAATATAGGCATACTTCGTTTTAGTGTACTTTGCTTTATTGCATGTCACAGATGTGTTTTTTACAAATTGAAACATTCTCTTTCTTGTTGTGGTCTGGAACTGAACCTTCAATATCACTGAGGTATGCCTAAATTGGTATTGCACTGACGTTATTGGCTGAGTAGAAAGGGAAGTGTACTCTCCAACATCTGCAAACAGCTCTAGGCTTTGGCAAGCCTGGATGCAGATTAGGGAAGAGAAGAAAGTGGGTATGCTGTTAAAGGTACAAAGATTCAACAGGTTCAATTGGAGTGAGGGTGCACTGAGGGAGGAAAGAGCTCGAGCAAAAGCAGGACAGCAGGCCAGGGCAGATGCAGGGAGTGGTGGTGCAGTAGGTGGCATACAGCTTAGGGGCACATTTGCATGTGGTGGGTGTTGCTTGGAGGCGTGGGGGTGAGGAGGGAGCGCAGTCTTGTGTGCTAGACTGAGAAATTTGGACTTAGCGGAGCAAACATGGAAGACACCATTTTAAGTCTCCCAGGAAGGGCATGATTATTCAGAGCTGGACTTGGGAGAGGAATTTTGCAGTGAAGAGAAAGAGAGAAGTAGGTACGGGTTAAGAGGGTACCATGAGGGTGCTAATATTAAGTGACATGGACCTGACTTGGGCAGGAGCCGTGGGGAAAAGAAAGAAGTGTGTGGTAGAGAAGATTCTGCCAGGTCAGAGGAGAAAATCCCTCTGTTCTGACCACTTCTCCTGGGGTTCATACCTGCCTTGCCCACCTGTCTGTTGCACTTCAACCAACTCCTCAAACTCAGCCTGTCAAAAGCCAGACTCAACGGCTCCCCTCCCTCATGCTTTTCCCTTTGCCTGGCATGCTTTTTTCTCTCCCCTCCATTTCTCTCTTTATCCCACTCCTCTTGCCAGGAGGAAAGAGGAGCCAGAAAGAAGCCGAGCACTGAACACTGTCCCCATGGAAGGCAGAGCCATGGGAGGCTGGTGAGAAATTTCCAGAGAGGGTGGCAGGTGGTGCCAAATGCCGAAGAGGTGAGTGAGGATGGGCACTGAAGAAGGGCTAGGGCAGTGGTCGGCAAACTCATTAGTCAACAGAGCCAAATATCAACAGTATAACGATTGAAATTTCTTTTGAGAGCCAAATTTTTTAAACTTAAACTTCTTCTAACACCACTTCTTTAAAATAGACTCGCCCAGGCCATGGTATTTTGTGGAAGAGCCACACTCAAGGGGCCAAAGAGCTGCATGTGGCTCGCGAGCCGCAGTTTGCCGACCATGGGGCTAGGGACTCAGGGCTGGTACTAGCATGAGGCCAGGTGTCTTGGGTGCAACATTTAAGGAGGCCCTCACAGTACGAGTGCCAACCTGTACTTGCACAAACCTGAGAGTGAGGGCCTCCTTAATTTTGCACCCTAGGTACCTTCCTTGCCTTACTAGTCTTGGGTTCTGTGTCTGGAGAGAACTGGTAATTGGGAGGGGATGCTGGTGACCTTGGGGAAAGCATTAAATTGCAAAGGGCTAAGGAATGATGACTCTGGAACTGTTTCTTCAGTAGAAAGCCTCCCCAGGGAAGCTTCCTGAAGCTGCATGGGGGCACACTTGTCTCTCTCCTTACCCTGAGATAGCCTCTTAGGATTTCCACAGACTATCTAGGGTTTTTGGAGCACAGTTAGAAGACCACTGATCCAATTCAACCCCCCAGCTTACCACAGAGAATTTTGAGACCCAGAGAAGAATGTGACTTGTTCAAGGTCACACAGGAAGGTCTGACTTTAGAGGTCTTTCCTTTCCTTTGATGTATTATCTTCAATTGTTTTACGTTCTTTTTTTTTGTCTCTCCACATCTTTTTCCCCCTTCACTGTAAGAATTAGAAACAGAGTTGATACTTAAAGTCGTATCTGTATTCGAAGACCAATTCTCGAATTCTGAGAAGTCCATTTACTGAATGCTGCCTACATTACTTTAGGGCCGTGGCCGGCAAACTGCGGCTCGCGAGCCACATGCGGCTCTTTGGCCCCTTGAGTGTTGCTCTTCCACAAAATACCACTGCCTGGGCGAGTCTATTTTGAAGAAGTGGCGTTAGAAGAAGATTAAGTTTAAAAAATTTGGCTCTCAAAAGAAACTTCAATCGTTGTACTGTTGCTATTTGGCTCTGTTGACTAATGAGTTTGCCGACCACTGCTTTAGGGGATTTTACATAGATTATTTCAGTTATTTTTTATAAGAACCTTTCAAAGTACATGCCATGATCCCATTTTTCTGATGAAGAGACTGAGGATCAGAGAGAACATGTGACTTGTTTAGGTTTGCCCACTTACTAACTGGGCAAACCTAAACAAGCTGCTGGATCTGAAATGCGTTTTCTTCCTCTATACCCCATGTTTGCTCAATCTTTCATATTGACTGGGTGCCATCGTGCCAGGCACTATATTTTGTGCTGATACAATATAAGCAAAGGAGACTAAAATCCTCCTGAGACCTACCCCACTTGTCCCCATGTCTGTGAGGGGGCTGGGCTTGCTCTTCATAGGTCTCTGGGCTGCCTGTGGTGGCTGCTGTGTTTTTGTTTTTTTTTGGTTGTTGCTGAGATGAAACCCACAGCCCAATTCACTCCTCAACCATCAAGTCACATGGACTTCTTTCTCTCTGCCCCGGCTCTGAACCATTTCACTGAAATCTCCCGTAGGCAATACAGAAGTTTATGATGCAAGACGCATGCCCCCACATCCCCTCAAGCTGGTCTGATTCAGTTCCACGATTTAGCCCTGATAAAGTCAAGTATTTTGGCCTCCTCTGCCTCTAGCCCCAGTGAGAATTTGGACCCAGTGTTTTCACTTGTCACTTTAGACTGTTTGCCAGAGTTTGCGGAAAAAGGCCTGGATTATTAATGCTCTTGCCGGGAACAGCTGCGCCTTGCCAGGTTGTCATATGAGCCCTCTGAAAAGCCCTGAGCTGCAAGGCCCACACGCTCCCGGGCTCACTGGCTCAGGTGGGAAATGTGATCCTATCTGACAGAAACTGCACACAGCTCAGGAGGACTGAAGGCAGCTTGGGAGGGGTTGATCAGGGTCTCACCAGGAATTCGCAACAGCAAAGTGAGCATCTGGGAGGCTGATTCCATCCTGGTGCTTCAGGGGGTCCTGCAATTTTCGAAGGTCTTTCTAATCTGCCGCCCCCCTCCCCCAAAGATAATAATAAGTTTAGTAATATTTAGAGATCCACTACTCCTTACACTGGGTGCTATGCCACTTGAAATACATGACAGGCATACCTCAGAGATATTTCAGGTTCCGTTCTAGACCACGGCAATAAAGTGAGTCTCCCAATAAAACAAAGAGCAATAAAATGAGGAATGTCTATAGTTTAATTCTCAGAACAAGGTAAACAAGGCTTGTTACTTTGACTTAATGGATGAGTAAACAGCCTCTGAGAGATTAAGTGAATTACCCAAGGTTATGAAGGTAGAAAAAGGGTGGAGGTGGGCTTTGAACCCAGGTCAATTGCATGCTCCTTTCAGGACATTGTAAGCCACCAGACACAGAATAATATTTTCCCAGCTCACCTTCAGGTTATCCCTGCAACTGTCCTAACTCATTTGTCTCTCATCTTTACTTCTTCCCAATACTCTGCAAACCTGCTCTGGAGCCTGGTATTCCAGTGAGGACTTGACTAGAGTTCAAAATCCACCAGGCTAGATGGTGAGGTGGATGGTGGTGCTACAGGCCAACCCAGGGATGAGGAAAGATGGTCTCTCACACCTTCTCCTCTATCTCTGGCTCCACTTCACCTCTTCATGCATCAAAGCTCCTTTTTAGCTCAACAGTGAGTTTAGAGAAAATTATCTAATAATGTCACTGGTTTGTGTAGTAAACTTCTACCAGTCTCAATTTCTTGCAGGATAAACTTGGACTACAAACACTTATACCTGGACCAGACAATTCTGCTGAACCCCATTTCCCATCACTGCAGCTCTTACACCCTCACCCCTTAAAGCTTCTCACCATGCCCTGAGTACAATAGGCCCACTTTCATGACTGAGCCTTTGAACTACTTTCTGTTGCACATGCCTTTTTTCTGCCTGGCAGACTTTTGTTTATTCTTCCAAATCCAGGAAGAACAATGTTTCTGACTTCTTCTAGCAGAGTTGATGCCACCTAGCCCTTAGGTCTTAATGCCTTATGTGGATTTGCACCCACCAATTTATGGGTCTTTCTCTTCTTCTAAGGCCTCAGGAGCAGGGATTGGGCACTATTTATTTCTGTAACACCTGTACTTGGGGCATATTTGTGCGAACAAATGAATGGGGGATAATTAATAAAACTATGCACTACGGTATGAATCACAGGTGATCCCATTTTAAATGAATTGCAATGTTGAGGGACTTCAGAGAAGGAGAGGTGATAGGCTAGGACTGTGGTGGTATTGATTGTTTGACAGCACTGTGCTGATGGCATTATTGCAAATGAAGAGAGAGAGAGAGAGAGAGAGAGAGAGAGAGAGAGAGAGAGAGAGAGAATGACTGAAGTAGTAACGCAATGCCTTAAAGCTGGGGAATGAAGCATGGCCTGCCCTACCTTCTAAGCCAGGCTCTCAAACTTTGTTCCTGCCCTGCCTCCCAGGAGAGGAGCTCCTTAGGGCATAGCTGGTGCACACCTGTAGAAAGAGTGGGAATTGTGGATGATCCCAAAAGGAAGGGGAGAAGGGTGGCATGCAAGAGAAGTAGAAGCAGAAACAGGAGAAAGTCCAGGGCCAGCTTTCTTTCCTTACTGTAGTGCTGGGGGCACCTTGCTGGCCAGAGCTGCTGCCTGATGGCTGCTCCTGAGGATGCAATATGAGCTGGGTCCAAGCATGAATTTGGAGCCAGGACCTGGATATGTAGGTCATTCTGTACTACTGGGCCTCCTGCCCACTTAATTATTCCTTCCCCTGGTATCAGCACTCAGGCCTTGGAGATAGTCAGATCTGAGTTTAAATCCTGGTCTCAAGCACTTTAATTGCTAATTGTGTAGCACTGAGCAAAAATAATAGGGATGCTATTTTTCTAGGGTCATTAGGATCAGTGATGATGACCAATTTGACAGGACTTGTGCTATGTAGCTTATGGCATCGTATTTATTCCTCTATAGGTAGATGCTGTTATTATGAATTTAATAGAAGTTAAATAAGTTGCCCAAGGTCACATAGTGAATAAATGATGGACCCAAGTATGCTACATTGGGTCCACTATATGCCACCAGTTCTCCAATTTGCCTGATCCTAAGAATCACCTGAGGCTTCTTGAAAGAGCAATTGCCAGGCTCAGTCTTAGGTTCTGATTCAGCCTGGTTGGGGTAGGGCCCGGGGAGCAGAAGATGTAAAGACTACCTAGAATAATAGTAAAATCTGACAAGTTCAGAAAACACTATATTCTGCTTTTCTTGCCTCTAAGTTGTGGCTCCTGTTTGGCCCTCAGTAAATATTAGCAGTGATTATGTAATATAATTTTATTGAAAGGATATTTTATCATGCAAGATTTTTATCTTTTAAAGGTACATTAGTCTTGAACTAGATCTTAAAGGTAGAAGTCAGGGGAAGTAGATTCTGGACTAGTAAATCTACATTCTAAAACTAAATTCAAAACTATCTGCAAATGGAGTGAGTTGCCTTCAAAGCTCTCTGTCGCTTGTGATCAGGCAGTCAGTGACACCACATATGGGTTGTTTTGGTCCAGGGGTCAGTTCTTTAAAGGCCCAGTGCCTGGCTATGCATGCATGCATGACTTGAGGAGGACTTCGGTATATTAAGGTTCCAGTGGAAGTGGAGTTGAGCCACTATCAAAGTAAGGAAGGGAATGATGGTGGGCAGATATCTTTCTATTTCTTATGCATATTTCTGGGTCTTCTTCCTTTTTCCTTAATATCCTGTGAGCATATAAATTATAGAACATAGTCAGGGAATATTGTCCTATCAGAGCTTAGAGAAAGACTTGACCCTTACCTTGGTTCATTGACCTTCTGTTTGCAGCTTCAGCCTTATGAAAAAACACAGCAAGCTTTCTTATAGACTAAGAGCAATCTATAAGGCTTTGCTAAAAGCTGAAGGAACCCTATGGAATTGCTGGTTGCAGGTTCGATTCCCAGCCCTGGTTGGGGCATGTGCATGGGAGGCAACCAATCAATGTGTCTCTCTCACATCGATGTTTCTCTCTCTCTCTTCCTTTCTCTCATTTCCTCTCCTCCCTCTCCCTCCACCCCTTCCACTCTCTCAAAAAATCAATAGAAAAAATATCAAGGAAAAAATAAAAAGGAAACCTGCCTTAAGCCAGTCCTTCAGATCCTCCTCTTCCCATTCTCTGCTTCTCTGCTTGTTTCCCTTATCATTTAGCATCATCTGAGATACTAAATAATTTACTGATTTTATATGTGTTTCTTGGTCTTCCTCTGCTAGAATGTAACACTCTAAGGGCAGTGATCTTCATTTAGTTTATTCGTGTTGTATCCTAAATACTAAGATTTATGTAATGTTACATTAAAAGGAGTGCCTGTAAAGTTTCTATATAGATGGACAGTTAAAAAAGATAGGGTGTGGAGTCTGGGGGAGATGCAGGAGGGGGCTGGATGCATTCTGTGTTTTATGGAGTACAGAGTGAGTAGAACCTCTGCTGAGGCTGAACCCCTTAGGCGTGGGCATTTCAGGGCTGGCAGGAAGCTGGTCACAGAGGAGGCTGATGGGAGAGGGGAGGGATCTGGAAGGGTGCCTCTCAGGTTTTAGGGAGATTTTTAAAGTAGAAATGTAATTGCAGTGAAATGATGTGGGCTGACTTCACTTGTTTGAGGAACAAATAGAAAATGGGGAATTCAAGGGATACTGTCATAAGGAAGAAGACATTAAGTTGTTGTTTGAGGAAGTTATTTGTTTTGAGGTTTTTTTTAGCTGTTAAAAAAATCATATTTTAGGTGTGTGTGTGTGTGTGTGTGTGTGTGTGTTGGGGTGCGGAAGTGACACAGTAAAGGGAACATTTGTTTTCTTCTAGAGAGTAGAGTTAGAACCAGCAGGTGGAAGCTAAGGGGCCTGAGGAGGAGTTAAGTCTGATGTAAGTAAACAGTTTTTCATCATGAATATGGGCTGCCTTGGAAGAAGAAATGATCATTATTACAGGTGTGGGAAGAGATGTTGGCTGGCCATTTTCTGTTACTATTGAGTGAAGAATTCATTCATTAGGTGGCAGGTTGGCCACCTGACTGTCCACTAAGGTCTTTTCTAACTGATGGTGTGCTGCTAGGCCTCAGAGAATGCTTAGACCCCACACATTGCAGACAAGGGAACCCGGATAACAATGTTGGTGGTCTGATGGGATGGGGCAGTGTAGAAGATTTGGGCTTTGGACGGAGAACTAATGATTGAAATCTTCTTGTCCTTACTTTAACATCGTTGATAGGTTCTGCGACTTTAAGAGAAATGATACATAATGAAACCAATTTTATCATACGCTAATTGATGTAAACAAGAGTTAAGTTCCTATGGCATCTCAGCAACGTTATAATGAAATGATGTTATTTGAGAACCAGTTGTATTTGATTTTCTCTGCAATCAAAAAAAGTTAGAATCCCAAAGTGCCCACCAGGTATCACTTATTAAAATAGCATAACTACAGGGCACTTGAATTTGAGTATCTTCTCCCACAGGATCTCAGGAATCTTTGGAATCTACTGATGTCCTTCCAGCACTGTTCCAGCCATTCAAATCCTACCAGGTCTGGGTCCGGGTCCAACCCTATTTCTTCATAGGAAGCCTTTTCTTACCTATTCTTATCTGTGGGCATGGTCTTGTCTCTGTGTGCAGCAGGCATAGGCTCTAGAGTTAGACAGGTTGTATTTAAATCCTAGCTCTACATGACCTTGGGGAAGGGGCTTAACTCTTCATGGAAAGATACTCATTTTTACCTACAAAGTGCAGGTGACTTTCATCTACCTTGCAGTGTTGTTGTGGTAATTGGGTAGAGATAAACTGCCTGGTGCAGCCGGATGCACAGTTCATGTTTAGACTGTGGGTGTTGATATACTGAGAACAGTTTCAGTATTTAACCATAAATATCTTTCAGCATTGTAAACATGGTACATGACCATGATCAAAAGCATCCACAACAAATACTTGAGGCCCACTTTTTCAGGAATACAAAGGCAAATTAAACATGGCCTTTGCCCTTAAAGTGCTCAGAGTCTATTATCTATCTAGGTCAGATGGTTCCCTCTGCTGGTCAGCACTTAGAAGGTGAATCCTTTGCTAACCCCCCTCCAACACCACCCATCCCCTCTAATCCCTTCTGGATATGGTAGAGCATACGCTCCTGGGACAGAGCATGGCTGTTCCCCCATACCTGCTCCTCATGATGCCTGAAGCTATCATGGGCTGGGATTCTGACCCAAGTGTCTGCATCTCCCACCACACCTAGCCTGGGGTGGGAGGCCCTTTGCAGGCACTTAATGAATACCTGCCCAAGAAATCGAAGTAGCTAGTTCATAAAGGAATTACTCTAAGGCCAAATTCCTTGTGGTCACTGCTAGGCTGGCCTTTGGCAGAGCACATTCTTTATCATCTCACTTTCATGAACACCCAGTCTGACTCAATTATTAAGTTGCCATAATAAAACAATGGACTTGAGATTTAAAGAAAAAAAATGGTCTTATAGGATTTTTTATTTTTATTTTTAAGGAAGTAAAGGGATCTTCTTTTTTTTTTTTTTTTTTTTTTTTTTTTTAATTACTTTATTGATTAAGGTATCAAATATTTGTCCTCAACCCCCTCCCCCCCGTTCCCTTCCCAATCCCCCCCACACACAAGCCCCCCTCCCCCTGTTGTCCGTGATCATTGGTTAGGCTCATATGCAAGCACACAAGTCCTTTGGTTGATCTATCTCCCTTGTCCCCACCCTCCCCTACTTTCCCTCTGAGGTCTGACAGTCTGATGGATGCTGTTCTTGTTCTTCAGTCTATGTTGTTCATCTTTTCCCCTAGATGAGTGAGCTCATGTGATACTAGGAATACACTTATAGGAACTGAAAATGAGACAAGCAATAATGGTTATGCTGAGAGGCAAATGAATCAGTCTGTAGTGAGTTTCTTTCTGGGCCAACAGTTCTTTTGAGTCCCGGTTTCTATGTCCAACAGTTGTTAATGTGTTCATAACAGCAATGATACTTCAGTTCTGGATGGTGGACAAACGGCGGTATTGCAGGTCCGACCCTCTCCGGTTTGGTCCTGGGCAATCTGCAGTGACGCACATCTGCTGACTGCTAGTATGGCAAGGATCTTCTTAAATAACTGCCTTCAAGGACTCATTTGCATGCAGGGTTAGCAGCATACTAAGAAGTGCTAGGCTTGGGGAGTGAGATTTGAATCTTGGTTCTGTTCCTTTCTAGCTGTGTGGCCTTTGCCAAGTCACTCAATTACTCTGACTTCAGCTTTCTCACTTGAAAAATAATCAACCCACGGAGTTATTCAGAAGACATAAGGTAAAATAGAAGGCACCTGGCACAGAATCGGGGCTCAGTAAGCTATACTTACAATAATGGTGAGGATAAGACACTAACAACTGAATATGAGGCTCTCTGTGCTCCGTGTTACTGCATATAGGTAGACATGGCTATGCTTCCTCATCAAAGAGTGTCTTTGTGACCTGAACTACCCTGCATGCTCTGTATCAGCCATGTATTTCTATAGTTTAAGATGTGATTATCTTCTTCCCCTAGATATTACCTCCACTACTAGAAGCCTTGTGTAGCTTCACCCCAGAGAAGCAGCAAATGGGCACAGAGTGGAATGTTAATTCAACTCTACCAACTTAGCACCTTTTTAAAAAGGGAGAGATTGAGCAAGTAAGAGAGTAATTGAAATACAGGCACTCAGTTTAGTTGAAGGCTTGCACAGTGCAGGTGGGGAGATATGAATCAGGGGTTCCTTCCATCTCTGCAGGGTGAGCTTCTTGACTGGATGTGAACTATTTGTCTTTTTCATGCTGCATGCAAGGTAATTAATTCTTGTACCCAGAAGAACTCATAATCCCCAGGGCTGGAGGATAACACAGCTGTGTTGGACTCACTGAGTGAACTTTTGTATGTGATCAGGGTTGTATAAACAGATGATATATTCTGTATTTTATGAATGATTAGAGGTAGGAGGCCCTACTGTTTAATTTTCTCTCATGCACTGCACATGATTATTCATGCAAAATAATATCTTACTTTAGTGGACTTCTAATTCAGCTGTTTGTTTTTTAATTTTATCTGTAGATATTTCAGTGTATGTTTAAAAGGCACTCTGTAAAAATAAAACTTAATTACAATATGCTATTATCACATTTAAACAATGAACAATTTCTTCATTTTATCAGATACGAAGTCAATATTAAATTTTCCCCAATTATTATAATATATATGTGTATATGTAGATATGTATCTATATACACATATATGTATGTACGAGTATATGTATACACACACTCATATATATATATATATATATATATGTACTTTTAAAAACAGTTTGTTATTTTAAATATATTTTTAATTGATTTCAGAGAGGAAGGGAGAGGGAGAGAGAGATAGAAACATCAATGATGAGAGATAATAATTGTTTGGCTGCCTCCTGCATGCCCCCTCCTGGGGATCAAGCCACAACCTGGGTATATGCCCTGACTGGAAACTGAACCGTGACCTCCTGATTCTCAATCACTGAGCCATGTCGGCGGGGCTAAAAACAGTTTGTTTATTGAAATCAAGATTCAAATAAAGTCCCTACGTTGCAATAAGTTTGCATAACTTTTAAAATTCTGAAAAGCTTTTAATCAATAGTTTCCCAAGGGAGGTGGATTTTGGCCTGGACACTGATTTTGTAACTAACCATTGGGTAAGGTGTGGCTCCGCTGGCCATGTACACACACAGAAGTGGCCACAGGCCCACAGATGCCATCTCTGCATAGGCACTTACCTACTGCCATCGCTCACCGTCCCTCTCAGAAACACTTATTTTCTGATCTCTTGTCTTTTCATTCTTAAATGAAAATGTGACCTGTAGAGATTGGTCTTTCAATATTTGAATACCAATCTGAAAAACAAGTTTAGCTGCAGAAATTCAACTTCAGATCTTCACCCAAGAAGCTTTGTGTATGTGCTTTTCCTGGGCCATGCAGGTGGAACATTGTGTTTTGCTGAAGAGTTTGCAGTTTAGATTAATTGGAAATAACCCAGAGCCTATTTAGGAATTAGGAAGTAAGAAGAAACACACTGTGAGGTAGAGAAGCCCACCCTGCCAACCACAGGATGGTGTAGCTTTTTGCTTTTCATGCTTATTGGCCTTGGGAGGAGGAAAATATAGTGTAGATGGTAAGGCAGTAATTCCTGGATAAAAATAGAAATAGGATGTTTTGAGACAGGGCTCCTGCTCTCATAAGCCGCTCTGTGCAAATAGCTGAGGTGTATGCAGTTGGCACAGGTGGTACTTAAACTCCTAAGAGCTTACTGTACACATCCCTGAGTGGACTTTGGGGTGAGCCGGGAAACCTAAAGTAGCAAAGGCAGGAAGGCAGTGGTGCTCCATCTGCAGGAAGAACTCTCAACCAGGGATCTCTCATGATAAGATTCATAGTGTTAGATGGCACATTGTACATCATATGCTGATGTTTACTTTGGATTGAATGCTATAGCATTCCATGCTCGTTCATACCTTTTCTCCCATCTGTTTTGCAAAGGCCTCCCAGAGCCCTTCCTGTTGGCCATTTCATACATCTCCCTCACCACCACCTTTCTGCTTTTCCCAAGCAAGGTGCGCCCCCCTCCCTCTTGCTCCCTGGTGCATTTACACTTACTCAATTCCTCCATTATTTATTTTTTTGCAAGACCATCTCTACTATTGCATCTGGAGCTCCCTAAGCTTAATGCCTGGTACACAGGGCACATTTAGTCTGTGAGGTCGTTTGAGGGGGTTTGCCTGCCAGCACTCTGCTTTGGCTATGTTGGGGGTGGGGTGGGCGTATTTGAGAAGGATGAGGTGTATTCTTGGGGAAACTTGTTTTTAGAGGCATGAGATCTGGAAAACAGTTAACAGTACAAAATGAAAGACAGAGAATATCAGAGGAGGCAGGCAGTGTAATTGGATAACCAAGGAGTCCAGGCTGCCTGTCACTACTTGAGCCAATTAAGCAGAGACAGGGTTGAATCACATATGAGTGTTTATTCCAGTAATGCTGGCAATATGAGAGAGCAGCAGGTCATCCACAAAAATCTGCTCTGCACTTCACCATAAGCCAGCTGCTTATGTTAGGTAGAAGGACAAACATTACGTGGGGAAGTAGGAATTATAGGCAAGGGAAAGTAGGTACGTGATAATCATTACAGGTTACAAGTCATGCGGGCTGATGGGGTGGTGGGGGGATGCGGGTGTCACAAGAGGGTGAGAGCAGATGCCTCCTGGACTAGATTGTTTCAGCCAAGAGGTTGCAAATCTCTCCATAATGATAGGCAGTTCTTGGGAAGGAGGATGGACTGCATTCTGATGTTAGCTCTCATGTCCCAGGTCATACAACTCTCAGCCATGTTAGAATGTGCTTTCTAATCAGAATAGAACCAACACAGTTAACAGAACATGATTAATATTTCTTATCATTGTAGCTGGTCCCCAACATTCTACGTCTGCCCCTAACAACAGGACTGCCCAACCTCCTAACTGAGCAAAATATATTACTTAATCCTGGCCTGGATAGTCCTTTATAGTTTATTAAGCTTTTCATACCCATTCACTCATGCCACAAACAGGATATTATTATTCCCTGTTTTGTAAATGACAAAACTATGGCTCAGAGGAGTGAAATGACATGCTAGGGGCTTCCCAATTAGTAATGGTAGGGCCAGGACTAGAGCCCATCTTCTGATTCTAAATCTAGTTTCCTTTCTACTCTTTGTCACATGTCTCAGATTGATAACTAGGGGCCCAGAAAGAGGAAGGGACTCACCTGGAATCGCAGGTATAATTATAGACTTCAGACACTGTTGACAATGCCGAACACTCTAGATGGCCTGTGAATGGTAAGGGAAAAAATAGAGAAAGAACTAACATTGAGCAGTTAGTCTGTTCAATGGAAATAGAACACCAACCACAAAAGTGGGCTGCATGTGTAATTTGAAATTTTTATAATACATTAAAAAGCAAAAAAAGCAGATGAGATTAATTTTAAGTGTTTTGTTTAACTCAGTGTATCAAAAATATTATTTCCTTTATCATGTAATCAATATAAACATTATCTTACATTCTATTTTCCCCCATGAAATGTTCAAACTCTGGTGTGTATTTTACATGTACAGTACACCTCAGTATGAATTAGCCACATTTCTAAGACTTGATGGCCACATGTGGTTCGTGGTTACTGTACTGGGCAGCACAGTTCTAAGTGTTTTATATTTCATTTATTTCAGCAATCACATGAAGAATTCTTTATAGCACTGCCTAATGGCTGAGGAAATGAAGCCCAGAGAAGTTAGGTAACTTGCCTGGGGTCACAAAACTGGAAAGTGACAAAGCTAGATTGTGACCCCCGTCTGTCCCTGGTCTTCCCACTCTGGTGCACTGCCAGTCTCGAGGAAGGGAGTGTGCTTGATCTGGACCTAGAAGGATGGTTGAATTGAATAGGCGGAAGTGAGCAGTGGCCTTGATGATGTGCTAACACTCCTGGAGGTTTCAGCTGCTGCAGTGTTGACAGTGTTCTGTGTGGTGGGGAAGGAGGCTCTGGGGCAAAGTAGGGGTAGCCAATTTCCAAACCATTGTTATGGTTCCTTCTGGGAGGTAGCAGGGAGATCAGAGTGTATTAAAGGGAACCATTGTCTTCAAACCCATATGCCAAAGTTCAGGAAGTTCTTTCACAAGACAAGAACCTCTCATGGGACTTGAGGCCATTAATAATGCCTTCCTTTTAGAAGTTATGTGAAGATTTAGGTTGTAACACACAGAGAGAGGTCAGCTAGCCAGCCAGGGCCAGGTTGTGAGGCGCTTAGTAAATGTTTCCCCTCCCCTAAGCGAAGGCAAGCGATCCTTTGGGGGAGGACAGTTTTATTCCTTTCCAGGAAGACTCTGGTAGTACTCTAAAAAACAATTGGTTCTACAATTTTATTTTATTCTCAAGCATTGCAATAACAATAAAGATACACTTTTAAAATTCTGGCATTCTGACACAGTAGCCTTCAGTTTACAATGTATCCTTGCAATTATTGTCCATTTGTGAAAATAATCATTTTTAATATAATTTAGTGTGGATGAAGTTGATTTTGTTTCTCCTCCTATCACGAACATTTTCCCATCAGCTGCCTCCTGCACACCTCCTACTGGGGATAGAGCCTGCAACCCAGGCATGTGCCCTGACTGGGAATTGAACTGTGATCTCCTGGTTCATAGGTCGATGCCTAACCAATGAGCCACACAGGCTAGGCCATTTCCCTATTTTTATAGTGCATGCATATGCTAATGACTTCGGAGGATATCACTGAATTCTGTATCAGAATTTATTTGTTCCCATGGCTAGATATTTAGGTTGTTTCAAAATTTCTTGACATTACATTTGATGCTACAGCCCAAAATCACATGCTTGTGTTTCTTTTCTATCTTTAACCATGACCTCCTGGTTCTATGTTCAACCACTGAGCCACACTGATTGGGCCTCAATTTAGTTTTATTTGCTTTCTGGCCCTGTAAGGAGGTGCAAGAAAGGCCTGCCTATTTGGCCACCATTTTCTCTCTAATAATTATATTCTTATTGAGCTCCTATTGTATGCAGAACAATGTACAGGGAGCTTTATAAATATTGTCTCAAGTTCACTATTTTCAGGATCTGTGTGAGTCCCCTACATCTTCTAAGAAGCCTGGCCACATACTGAAGTCAGCAGCGTGACATCTGATAGAAGGAGAATCTGAGAGGGCACCAAGAAATCTGAGTATCACTTTGGCTCTATCGCAAACCAGTGATGTGGCCTTCTCTATGCCAGCGAGTCTCAGTTTTCTCATCTATAAAAATGGGGTGGGGGAGTTTGATCAGGTGCTTTCTAAATTCCCTTCTGTTTCATACCCTCAATGGTCTACTCCAATTCAACCTGCTCTGTTCTTTGCCTGAGTTACTTTTGGATTGCAGGTCAGAATTATATAGTTTAGTAGCACTGTAGTTTCTGAGTGAGTCTTATCTCTTAGTGATACTCTGATCTCCCAGTGACAAAGACCATATCTTGTTCTCTTAAATCAGGATGGGGAACGTCTGGTCTGAGGGCCATATAACGTCCCCAAAATCATTTGGTCTGGCCACCCCAACGCATTAGGGGTGAGTTAAATAAATGCTTGACCAAATATAGCAGGCTAATTTTTAAGTTGGTCATTTTGTATGGCTCTCGAATGATGTTATAAATAACCAAATGGCCCTTGGCAGAGAAAAGGTTCCCTACCCAACTTAAATACTTCCTAAATCTGGGCCTGCCATTTTGGTGAAGCATAAGGCTGTTTCCCATGTGTGAGATCCTGAAACATCCTGGGTGCAAGTATTTATCCTGGGACAGTTATTTCCAAGCCTTGATTGTCAATCTTCCTGATATTAAAAACTGAGATTAGTTGTCAGGGCCACTTGCAAATAACTTGGACTTTAAATGTGATTGTGTTCTACTCATTCATTATTTCCCTTTTTATTATTAGTGCCTTTTGTGTCCAAAGACATCTTTGTTTATTGCACATTTATGAAGATATTCCTTTATATTTTTTTTCTAGGAGCATTATAGTTGAACTTTCACATAGAGGTCTAGGATCCACATCAAATTAATTGTATAGCATGAAATTGAGGGCAAGGTTTTCTTTTTCTTTTTTTTCATAGATATTGGGACAGTAGAACAAGTTATTAAACAGTCTTTCCTTTCTCTACTGAGATTCATTGGTACTACTATAAAAAAGTAAGTTAGTATATATGTGTGGGCCTATTTAGGGATACTGTTCTTTTTCATTGGTCTATTTGTCTGTTTTTACACCAATAACACATCGTCTGGATTATTGTGCTTTTATAATAAGTTTGGCAATTTAAGTCCTTTAATTTATTTTATTTTATTTTGGGTATCTTTTTTTAAATTTAAAAATAAAAAAAGGCCTTTAATTTTGTTCCTCTAACATTGTATTTGCTATTCTAGGTTCTTTGTATTTTCTTATAATCTTTAGATTTAACTTATTAATTTCTACAAAATAGCCATTGGGAGTTTGATTGAGAATGCATTGAAGCTATAGATCAATGTAGTAGTCAGGGTTCTCCAGAGAAACACAACTTACAAACACACACACCAGTGTGACAATAGAGTGTGTTTGTGTATATACGTGTATGGTAGGAGGTAAAGAGGGAAGGAGGGAAGAAGGGGGAGAGAGAGGTTGAGAGACAGACAGACAGACAGACGGAGATTTATTATAAGGAATTGGTTCACACAGTAGAAGCTAACAGGTCTTGAGGTCTTTAGTCAGCAAGTTGGAGATCCATGAGAGCCAGTGGTGTAGTTGCAGTTTGAATCCAAAGGCCTGAGAACCAGGAAAGCTAATGGTATAGTCATAGTCCAAATGCTGGCAGGCTTAAGACCAGGAAGAGCTGATGTTTCAGTTCAAGTACAAAGGTAGGGAAAAAAAACCACTGATGTCCCAGCTCAAGGCAATCAAGTAGAAAGAGTTCTCCCTTACTCATAAGAGAGTTTTTGTTCTATTCAGGACTTCAACTGATTGGTTAAGGCCCACCCCCATTCCAGAAGGCAAATTGCTTTATTCAGTCTACCAATTCAAATGTTAATCTTATTCAAAATACCCTTACAGACATATCCAGAATAATGTTTGACCAAATATCTGGGCACCTGTGATAGAGTCAAGTTGACACATCCATTTTGCCATCACAATCAAGAATTGACATTTTCACTAAATTGAACCTTCTAATTCATGAATATAGTATATATTCATATAGTATAGTATAGTTAGGTCTTTAATTTCTCTCAGTAAGATTTTATAGTTTTCAGTAAAAAGTCTTGCCTGTCTTTAATTAATTAAATTTACTTCTTGGGCCCTAGCTGGTTTGGCTCAATGGATAGAGTGTCGGCCTGTGGACTGAAAGGTCTCAGGTTCAATTCCGGTCAAGGACACATGCCCGGGTTACAGGCTATATCCCCAGTAGGGGGCATGCAGAAGGCAGCCAATCAATGATTCTCTCTCATCATTGATCTTTCTTTCTTTCTCTCTGAAATCAATAAATATATATTTAAAAAAAATTGCTTCTTGGTATTTGATATTTGTTATTGTAAGTTCTATTTAAGATATATTTTCCAGTTATTTGTGAATTGTACTTTTAAAGAATACAGAACTTTTACTAGAAGGATAATTCCCAATCCATCATACAGCCGTGACGTTTAGGAACTACCATTCTGGACATAACCATAAACCATTACTAGAATATCCCTTATCACGGCCAAACAATTTCCCTCCTTTGGTCCTTGCAAGGGCTCTCAGAAAGAGGCAGGGAAACTTTCTGTTTTCATATAAGAAAGTTTGGCTCCAATGATATTATCTAAAAGTCCTATGACTGAGGTGGTGGAACCAGGTCCAGAACCCAAGACTTGCCTAAGAGAAAGGTCCTGCTTCTCATATCAAAGTCATTCTGAATAAATGTGGCCTTTTATAACTATTACTGAGACCATATCTCAAAGGAGCCTGGCTTTATGGAGAACCTCCTGCCTCTGGCCTCTGCAGACAGTGTAAAAGGAAGGGAAGTAGACAGCAGAGGGAGAAAAGTAGACTGAGATGACTATATATAAGACAGTAGAAGCGGGGAGGGAGAACAGGGTCACTGTTAGCTTGTAGAGCACATTTGAGTCCATTAGGGATAGATGCCCTGATTTGGAAAGATGCCATCGTGCCAGGGCCAAATGCCTGCATGCCATGAATAACTTGTACAGTTGCATGGGACATCCCAGAGCAAAAACAGTAGATGCAAAAACCTTCATTATTCAAGAATTAGGAATGAAGGACCTCAATTAGTATTTTATATTATTTCCTTTTGAGAAATTCACCAAAAGTACTTTCATGGTGATTCAAAGCTACAGGGAAGAGATTGTTTTTCTTTTCTTCCTGTTTGCAACCTTTCCACCTTCTATCCTTTCTCCTTTTCTCTTCTCTTTCCATTACTCAGCTCTTTCTGAGTGCCAGGCCCTGAGAATGCAGAGAGAAATGCTGTGTCACCTGTCCCTGGGAGCTTGTAAGTCTTACAGACTTCTTTGACTGTCACCAATAAGTAATCTAATCTAATAATAGACAAATATGCAAATTGACCATACCTCCGACACACCCGCAAGCCACGCCCACAAGCCACGCCCACCATCCAATCAGAGCGAGTATGCAAATTAACCTAAACCAAGATGGCTACAGCCACAGAGAGCAAGGTTTCCTAGGTAACAGAGGAAGCCAAGCTTTCTGCCTGCCCTGGCCAGGCCTAAGCCTCCACTCAAGCTACAAAGTTTCAATTATAGAAGGTAAACAAATTCAAACAAATGGCGGCAGAATGGAGCTTGAGAGAGCAGGCCATGGTTGCCGCCAGCAACAGGGGAAGCAAAGCTTTCTGCACACCCTGGCTGGGCCCACCCGCTTAAGGCAACAAAGTTTCAATTATAACCCCAACACAAATGGCTTCGGGCCTCGGAAGGAGCCCCAGGCTTGGCTCTGCTCCAGGCTACAAAGTTTCAATTGTAGAAGGAAAATAAATTCCAGATACCAGGGCCTCCGCTTGCGTTGCCAGGGGGCATGGCCAGCCTGCAAACCACCACAGGCCCCTCGCTCAGGCCGCCCCACGCCCCCAGGGTACCCCACCCTGATCCGGGACACCTTTCAGGGCAAACCAGCTGGCCCCCAACCCTGTACCAGGCCTCTATCCTATCTAATAAAAGAGTACTATGCAGATTGATCATCACTGCAACACACAATATAGCTGCCCCCATGTGGTCAAAGATCCTGCCCCCATGTGGACACAGGATGGCCACCACAAGATGGCCAGCAGTTGGGAGGCACCTGGCCTGCAAGGGAGGGCAGTTGAGAGGGACCAAGCCTGCAAGGGAGGGCAGTTGGAGGTGATCAACCCTGCAGGAGAGGGCAGTTAGGGGTGACCAGGCCAGCAGAGGAGGGAAGTTGGGGACAAACAGGCTGGCAGCAGAGTGGTTAGGGGGTGAGCAGGCTGGCAGGCAGAAGCGGTTAGGGGCAATCAGGAAGGCAGGCAGGCAAGCAGTTGGGAGCCAGTAGTCCTGGATTGTGAGAGGGATGTCCGACTGCCCGTTTAGGCCCGATCCCAGGGATCGGGCCTAAACGGGCAGTCAGACATCCATTGAGGGGTCCCAGATTGGAGAGGGTACAGGCTGGGCCAAGGGACAACCCCCCTCTGTGCACGAATTTCGTGCACCGGGCCTCTAGTATATTTTATATTATAGTTACTTTTAAAAAGTATTATTATTTTTTTAGAAATACATACTGAAATATTTATGACATGCTATTTGTAATTTCTTTCAAAATAACCTAGGAGGTACAGGAATGGGTAGTAATATAAATAAAATAAGATTGGCCATAGTTGATGATCATTGAATCTGAATCATGGGTTCATAGGAATTCATTATCGGTCATCTGTCTGTATCTATCTTTCTAATTATTTAAAACAGAAGTTTCATGAAACATGACCCACCCTTATTACATGCAATGAATTTTTCTATTTTCTTGACTAATTTAGTCAAGTGCTACTAGGGTGCCTACAGAGAGCGGTGGGACACAGGGAGGGAAGGACTAAGCACACAGGGACCTGAGAGTCTGGGAAAACTTCATAGAAGTTCTGGAGCAGTTTGCATGGAAGTTGAGGCATTTATATATTTGCCAAGATGATAGGGAGAGAAATTTCAGCTCAATGTTGAGGGCAGTGGTGCAAGTGGGAAATGGTGAGGTGGGGTGGGTGAACCTTAGTTTAGTACAGCAGGAATGTGAGGACTGTGGGACAGCAGCAGCAGACGAGGTTACCGATAGCAAAAGTAGCTGTGAAAATCACAACAGCTTGATTGGATTTTATTCAGTGTGTATCAGGAAGACATTGGAGGGTAAACTTAAAAATGACCCAATTCCATTTGCCTTTTACAAAGGCCAGCTATGTGCAGGCAGACCTGTCTACTCTGTATAGTCATGATCTAGAACACAAAACTCAAACCCAAAGGAGAGCAATTATCCTCCCATTCTGCCACATGGTTTCTTAACAGATCACACAGACACACAAATTGGGCTCTTTTAACCCTTTGCACTCGCTTGCTTTTTTCTCGATTCCTTTATTCTAATGCTAACCGTGTCGAGTCACACTCGACATCCGAGAGCAAAAGGTTAAGTATGTACTGAAACAATAATCACGGTCACTTTCAGAGCCTAGTAGTAAGAGGTGGGCAGAGAGCCAAGCTATTTGCTTATTCTTCTTCCCTCTGTAGGGTTCCTTCATCTGCAGAGTAAAATTATGGTAATAATTTTGGTTGATAATAATTGCTTACATTTCCAACATGGCATTTTTCTAGGAGTTTACAACTTTTCACTCATTTAATCTTCACCACAATTCTATGTTTTAAGTGTTATTATTTTCATTGCATAGATGCAGACATTGAGGTTATAGAGGTAAATGAGTTGGATTGGGTTACATATCCAGCAGTTAGCAAAGCTGGGATTTAGGCGAAGTCCACTCTCTTAATCACCATGATGCTTCTTGGTTGAGTTTGACATCATTCCAGCCATGTTCTGAACCCAGATGTTTGAACAAAAATAGTCATGAAAAGATTTAGCTTTAAGTTGGAGTCTCAATATTGTCAAATTTGAATCATCCGTAGTTCAGAGGAAAAAGAAAGTTTTTCTAGCTGGGAGAAGAAGGATGGCTTCTTGGGAGGAAGTGGTGTTTGTTTATTAAATCCTCAGCTGAGGATATATTCCCATTGATTTTAGAGAGAGAGAGAGAGGGAGAGACATTGATGCAAGGGAGAAACATGAACTGGTTGCTTCCCATATACGCTCCTACCAGGGACTGAACATGTAGTTGGGATATGTGCCCTGACCGGAAATCGACCTGCCACCTTTTGGTGTATGGAATGACACTCCAAATGGGTGAAATTTTGAGAAGTAAAAATTACTGAGAAGGAAGGATGGCAATACCAGCCAAGAGAAGTAATTTTACTACAACCTCTCTCTACCACTGTTTATAACTAAAATTTGGACAGAATTAAAAAAGCAACTAGACGAGAACCTGAGAAGTAATAGCAGGCAGATAGGATACTGGAGTCAAAACTTGAATGATGACCCATAGTGGCTTTTGTCACATGGAATATCATAATTGTGTGGGAGGCTGAAACTCTGAGATAACCTCATCTTTTCAGCCAGAGGAACCAGGAAAAGGAGCTGGAAGCCAGACAGTTGGAAAAAGACACCCACTAAGTCTGTGTATGGACTGATGTAAGTCATGAGCATACTACAAGTTGTGCATATGTGGAACAGATCCAAAGAAGCACAGCAAAGGTTTTGAGAACTTAGTTGTTATATGAATACTATCCAAGTTCCAGATAAACCTATGAGTTGCCTATGTGACAGGCAGACCCAAATGGCCTATCAAAGGCTTTTAAATCAGTTAGTAGTTACAAAAGGTAAGGCAGAACTTTCAATTTGAACCTAAGTGGATTAATTATTTGCTAAACAAATGAACAAACAAACAAAAAAATCAACATTTTTCAGAGATTTTTAGCAGGGTCCAGAGTCCCACAATGTAATATTAAAAAATCCAGTATACAACCCAAGTTTACTTGTATAAAAAGAACCAGGAAAATCTGAACAATACTCAGAGGAAAAGACAGTATATTCCAACCCTGAGCTGAGTCAGATGGTGCAATTATCAGACAGACTTAAAGTAACTATTATAACCATTCTCCATTCTTGAAATGAATGAAAAGATAGAAGCTCTTAGCAGAAAATAGAAACTATACAAATAACCAGATGGGCATGTTAGAACTGAAAAGACAACATCTGAAGTAATAAATTTACTGCATGGACTCAGTGACAGGAAAGAGATGACAGGGAAAAATGTCTGTGAATTTAAAGATAGATCAATAGAAATTTATAATATTTGTCAATATACTTTTGATATTTTAATTAAAAATTTTTCAATTACAGTTAATATTCAATATTATATTAGTTTCAGGTTGTAAATGTACTTTTTATTGGAAAAACAATGAAGAGTGTCTCAGGATACTGTAGGACAACATTAAAAATTGAAAAATTCCTGTTGTTAGAGTGCCATTCCAGAAGGTAAAAAGAAAGAGATTGGTATAGGAAAAATATTTGAATATAGAATGGCTGAAAATGTCCCAAATTTGGTGGAAGACATAAATTTACATATTAAAGAATCTCAAACAGGATCAACTCGACAATAACTATATAGCCACTTCATAGTTAAATTGCTGAAAAACAAAGATAATATATATATATATATATATATTGAGAGCAGCCAGGGAAATATGGCACTTAGGCATTAGGGAATCCTATTCAAATAACTGCAGACTTCTCATCTATACCAATGTAGGCCAAAGACGGTGGAACAACATCTTTACAATGATGAAAGAAAAAAAGTATTAACCCAAAATTTTATATCCAGAAAAAAATATCCATCAAGAGTGAAGGCAAAATAAAGATATTCTCAGGTGAAGAAAAACCAAAAAATTTGTTTACAGTAGACCTGCTCTTAAAGAAGTGCTAAAGGAAGTTTTTCAGGCTGAAAGGAAATGATACCAGTGGACAACTTTGAACTTGAAGAGTAAAAGAATAAGCGACATAAGTATCTAACATAGTTGATTCACATTAGTAAAAATACACACAAAAAAGCAAAAGTGACCCAAATTATATGTAATTTCATAACACAGAGCTAACAACAGACTACTGGCAATATTTTGTATATATTTCCTTCAAGTCATTTTTCTCTGAATAAGCATTTCTTTTTTAAAATTTTTTTCCCTCTCTCTCCCTCTCTTCCTTTCTCCCTCATTCCCTCTTTCTCTCTCTTTTTCTTTTTACCCCCTAAGATTATATAGCATATCTATATATATAAAAGACTAATATGTTAAGTGTCTGACTGGTAACTATGACATGCACTGATTACCAGGGGGCAGATGCTCAACACAGGAGCTGCCGTGATGTGCACTAGCCATTTACAGAGAAATGGCACTGTGGACCTGGCGCCCACAAAGCAACACTTGGCTTCCCCCAAGTGGGACACAGGCCCCACCACCATCCCAGAGTGACACTCCTCCAAATCACAGCTGGTGCTGCTGAAACCCCATGGCACAAAATGTGGCCCACAGCACAGCCCAGCCTGGAAACGGTGGCTGTAGGCACTGGGTAATGATGTCATGTAGCAATGCTCGGCTTCCTCTCCCTAGTGACTAGCCTCCTTGCAGTTTCTTCAGCCCAGGAACATGACTTGCTTTATAGCCAGGTGGAAACATTTTACACTTTAACCAAATGTCTGTGAAGCATTTTCCCATGCCTCATCTCATTTGATCCTCACAGAAATTCTGGAGTAGGTAGATCGGAGACTTGGTGGAATCCTATTTTCTTTTCATTAGCCAAAAAATGGAGATTTAGAAAGCTTAGAAACCTGACCCCACTGAAAAGAAGTAAGAAATGGTGGACCTTGAAAATGACTTCAGGTTTTCTCATTACGCAGAATATAGTCAAACACTGCTGCAGTTAAATATGTCACCCTTTGTACTCCCTGCATGATCTACAATAACAATCTGCTTCAAGTTGATATTTACTGATGTGTTGCTGACAATTATCTGAAAGAGAAGTTGGGGTGCTTCACTGGGCTGGAAAAAGTTTAGCTAAATCAGAAAGCAGGTCTAATTAAGCAATTAATCTATAAAAGGCTAAGTTGACATGTGCATGTGTGATACATATAAAGCTCTCCCTGGCACCAATTGCACGTGTGCATTTTGATCTGTCATTGTCGATCATGAATTTGGTTGACACTTCTATTATGGAGAAAGGGCGAATGGCGATATTAAAATAGTTCTTCTAATTAATTTCTTTTCAATGTGCACGAATTTGTGCACCGGGTCACTAGTAGATATATAATATTCTTTATAAATTAATATTATATTATGAACACTTTCCTCTTTTGTTAAGAAAAACTAAATTATGTTTTAAAATTTTAGGTTTGATCATTGTATTTTAGTTGTATTTTTAAAAGTACCTTTTAGAGATTCATATTGGCAATGATGCAATGTATGGATGCAATGATATGATGTCTGGGATTTGCTTAAAATACCCAAGTTGGGGGCTGGATGGATATCAGTTAAATAAGATTGGCCATAAATTAATAATTGTTGATGCTAGTAATAGGTACATGATGATTCATTATACTATTTTCTAAATGTATGCAATTTATCATTAAAAAAGCTTTAAGAACTCTTTATAAATGTTACTTTTAATCACTTAATCATATTATATCCTGTGGACATCCCATAACATTTAACCATTCCTCTATTGTTGTGAATCAAGGTTGTTTTAGGGTATGTGTGGGCTGAGATGTCTTTTACAGCTTCTCTTCTCTTGGTTATTTCCTTTTTTGGAGATGGAATTACTAAGCTAACAGAGAATGGACATTTTTAATGTTTTGACACAGTTTGCCAAATTGCCTTTCAGAAGAGATGTTGCATGTTATTTTCACACAAGAGGTATATGAGAGTGCCCTTGTCAGCTCTTTATTATATATATTTTAACCTCTGTTAATTTTATGAGGGAGAAAGTGATATCCTGTTATTTTAGTGTGTATTTCTTTGATTTCCAATGACATTGAATCCCCAGCTTGCCACTGAATTGGTTCTCACCCTTTTGGGGAAGACCTAGGGGAGGAGAGTAGAAGAAGAGAGATTTATTGCCTCCTTCTCACTCCCCATTTTGGAGATGAGAGGGAAAGCAGATACAGGTAGCCCTGGGTTCAATCCCGCCTCTACCACTTACTAGTTACTGCCTTTGTGCAACCTTTAGCTCTCTGAGACTCAGATACTTTAATTGAAGAAATAGAGCAGTCATACTGTTCTCCACAAGTGAGAGGCAGTAGAGATTCACAGGGAAAAAGCATGATCCACAGTGGTCAATCTGATGGCGGGACTTTTCTTGCCTTGAGAAGCTGAGGATACTAAAGGACCTACTGCTCTGCCTCAGAGGCAGCAAGTTGCTCAGAGCTGGGATCCTCCACCCTGCACAGGGAAGGCCACCTGCAGCAATTACTGCTCACACTGGGTCACTGCCTCTTCACCTTTCATTCTTTGCTATCTCCCTGCTCCACGGTCTTTCAATCACTGCTGGGCAATGGAGGCAGCTAACACAAGTCAGGAAATCCATCTTGGGGGGAATTAGGTGATTTTGGGGGGATAAATTCTGATTGCTAATAGTATTCATCTGGTTCAGTGGAAATGCACTTTACAGTGCTTGGCTCAGAGGATCAGGGTGAACTTCAGGTGAGGTGTTGGGCAGTGTCTCACCATACTCTTTGGAGGAGAATTTAGACCTGGAGCATGATCTTTTCCAGGGAAGCCCAGCCCTATTCATTGCCCCTTCCCCTGGCCCCCCATCTTCCTCCCACTCTTACTCTATGTCCAGGACCAGAGCCCAAAACAGAGGAGGAGGTTGTGATTCTAAATAACCTGTCTGCTTGGATTCCAAGTGAAAACTCACAGTATTTTTTTTTTTTCTTCACTACTTTTGATTGGTAGGGAAGGAGGGTTGAAAGGTTGAGGGGGGTGGGTATCCTTTAGGTTATTAGAACATTATTTGGCCCTGGCTCACAGGTGAGGCCAGGAAACCCTCCAACACGTTCTCAGCTCAGATAACGGGTACAGCTGACCGGAAAAGAAGTATTTCTCTGGAAATTGAGATTGAGTGCCCAGGACTCTGCTGTCAGCCTATCCTGGTCTTGCTCTAGGACCACCTCACTGATTGCCTGTTTTTTCCCAGGGCACATTCCAGGTGCAGGAGACATAAAGGTGGGGCTGGGAGTTTGGCCTATTTCCTAAAGTGAGGGAAAATCCAGAGAAAAGACAGCAGGCTTTATTGTAAGGATTTGGGTCTACTGACTTTTTCTGTCTCAGGCAGTGAGCCCCTGCTTTGGAAACGAGAGCCCAACTTCCCGGCACCTTCCCTGGGCTCTCGGAGGTGTACAAGCTCTGAGAAAATTGAACAATTTTGTGTTTTCATCTTAATGATCATAGAGAAATAATTGTTTTAACAGTTATAATTTTCCTCAATTCATTGTTGAATGACACTTCAATAGAAGAAATCTTAGTCTTAAGTGTTTGCCAAACAGGGTTTCTTTTTTCTCCTTCAGAGGTGGGAGGTGGTACTTGGATCTACAGCTTTATTTCCGGTGGCTTTAACTGGTGATGAAGTTAAGGCACTGTCTTAAAGAAATGTAAAATAGTTGTTTCATGGCATAGCTTAAAAGCTCCTTCTCATTTATTATTTTCCTTACCAATCATTGCAACCCTGTG
Organism: Eptesicus fuscus; assembly: GCF_027574615.1. Classification (NCBI taxonomy): domain Eukaryota; kingdom Metazoa; phylum Chordata; class Mammalia; order Chiroptera; family Vespertilionidae; genus Eptesicus; species Eptesicus fuscus. Next base: position 45,398,655 of record NC_072475.1, read on the forward strand.
AAGTAAGGAGTATTAAGCCCCTTGCATCGGGAGGAAAAAGGCTCTGAGAGGATAAGTGACTTTCAAGTACACACAGTGATTAGGCTGGAGATCTTGGGACCTCATCCCTGTGCCCTGGCTCCAGGCTTCTCCAGGAGTTCAGCCTCCTCAGTCACAGCCCCTTGTCTCTGACTCCCTGGAGGGTCCCAAATTCTGGTTCTCTTTGCTGTGGAGCAGCGTGTGAAATTGTTAACACTGAAAGCACCAGGTATCGGTTTTGTTGAGATGAACATCAAGGTTCTATGTTTAGCCAAAGGCAATTAATAACCCGTGAAACTCCTGAAAGTTCATCTCTTACTCTCAGAAATGAAGACTTCCTCCACCCACAGTGGCTAAGTCAGGTCCCAACCTCCTGTCCCTCCTACCCTAGCCACCAGGTCCAGGTTTACATGTCACAATTTCCTAAGCACCTGACTCATGCCGGACACTGCGTGATTGATCCTTTTAATCCTCACAGCAATCCTGATGAGGAAACGGAGGCCCCGAGGGCTCATGTCATTTGCCTAAGGTTAGACAGTGATGAATAATGAAACTGTGATCCAAATCTAGATTTGTCTGACTGGGGTCATGTGAAATTCAGCACCAGTCTTCCAAACCGGGTCTTGTTTGAACTGTCTTCCTCATCTCAGTCTTGGTCTTCATCAGCACAGGGGGCTGCACCAGCTTTTCTTGGCTTGTGGGTCTTAAGTCAAATCTGAATTAAAATCCTGGCTCTGCCACTTCACAGTGGGGCAAATCCTATAACCTCTCTGAGCCTCAATTTCCTCACTTGTAAAATAGGTTAGACAGTTACATGTCCTATGGGTTATTTTAAAGATTAAACAGGTACATGAGCCAGTCCCTTAGTGTGTGACACATAGTAGGTGCCTAAGAAGCAATGACTATTATTTGTTTATTGGGCACTTGTTTTCAGGGAGTGGAGAAGTGGGTGCTGTGAGCTTCAGAGAAGCGCGTGCCTCCTCTCTTACTGCTGAACTTGCACAACCTCCCCCACCCCCCCACTGGCTTGGCACTTCCCCGCCCTGCTCTGAAGCTTATTATCTGCTCTTCACTATGTAGCTAATAAACTCGACTCTTCCACCTGCTGTTCACCAGACCTGAGTCTCCTTTCAGCGTCAGCTTTGCACAACTGCTTGGACTGACTGGAACCTCTCCCTGTGCCCCAGTGCCCTGTCTTCACCCACCTCCATGCCATTTCCCTCCCATCTTCCAGGTCGTTCCCATCATGAAAATTTCAAATCCCAGGCTGGATGTGGGCCCATCCTCCTGGTCTAAGCTTCTTTTTTTCCCCTTTATTGATTAAAGTATTACATATGTGTCCTTATCTCCCCCCCCCCCCCTCATGCTCTCACCCCCCCTGGTGTCTGTGTCTATTGGTTAGGCTTATATGCATGCATACAAGTCCTTGGTTGATCTCTCCCCTTTTCCCCCACCCTCCCTTACCTTCCCTCTGAGGTTTGACTGTCTGATAGATGCTTCTCTGTCTCTGGATCTGTTTTTTTGTTCATCAGTTTATGTTGTTCATTATATTCCACAAATGAGTGAGATCATGTGATATTTATCTTTCCCTGACTGGCTTATTTCACTTAGCATAATGCTCTCCAGTTCCATTCATGCAGTTGCAAATGGTAAGAATTCCTTCTTTTTTTACAGCAGCGTAGTATTCCACTGTGTAGATGTACCACAGTTTTTTAATCCACTCATCTGCTGATGGGCACTTAGGCTGTTTCTAAATCTTAGCTATGGTAAATTGTGCCGCTATGAACATAGGGGTGCCTATATCCTTTCTGATCGGTGTTTCTAGTTTCTTGGGATATATTCCTAGAAGTGGGATTACTGGGTCAAATGGGAGGTCCATTTTTAGTTTTGGAGGAAAGTCTATACTGTTCTCCACCGTGGCTGCACCAGTCTGCATTCCCATCAGCAGTGCACAAGGGTTCAAGATTATTTTAAAAAAATATAATATATTTTTATTGATTTCAGAGAGGAAGGGAGAGGGAGAGGGAGAGATAGAAACATCAATAATGAGAGAGAATCATTGATTTGCTGTCTCCTGCATGCTCCACACTGGGGATTGAGCCTGCAACCCTGGCATATGCCCTGACTGGGAAATGAACTGCAACCTCCTGGTTCACAGGTCAACGTTCCACCACTGAGCCATGCTAGCCAGGCCAAGGTCTAAGATTCTCGACCTTCTTTGAAAAGAAAAACATTCACGTCTGTGGCTAATCTTGGCCCTGGGAACATTGAAGTAACTAGATGATTCAGTTACTCAATGTCTAATGGGGAGAAACAGACAAAATAAATAGTGCATTAGGTATTTGGGTCTTGTCCGATTTCTTGTGGTATTTAGGACTTTGCATCTTGAGGGCAAGGGATGACAGTTACTTCTGGGCCTCTGTTCTGAGCCCACAGTAACCAGCATCTGGTTTGAACTGGTTGAGGTAAATGGATGTGGTCAAAAGGTAAGTTCACAGCTCTGCCATTTCCAGGCCAGCACTGATGAAGGTTTGGAGGGACAGTGGGGAGCCTAGGACAAGCTCTTTCCCTTCTATAGCCTTCCATCTTCCCCTCCATCCTCCCAACTCTGCATGTGATTGAGTCAGCATGCAGGATTTGGCACTTTTTGGATGACTTAACTATTGGGTTGTAGGGAGGGGTGCACACTGGCTTTGGTAGCCAGACATTCCTGGGCAGGTCATAGCACCTTCTCCAGCCTCAGTTTCCTTTTCTATAGAATGTTGAAACAATAAATTCAAAGTTCTCCCATGAGAAAGTTCTCTTGGGATCTTTGAGAATTCTCAACATCCTCTTCATCATTGTGACCAAGATCTCATTTACTGACAACAGCCCTAAGGTGAAGCATTTGTTCTCTTGACAGGCAAGAAACTCATACACGTGCCACCATTTCCCCAAATATGCAGTCATGCATAATTGGACGATTTAAGTGATTTCTGTCCTTCAGTGATTCTGTATATACAGGGCCATGGGCATTTGTAAATCTAGTACAAGATATTCATCACTGAGTATTATGGTGACATGGACTAGCAGTCTGTTTTCTTTGGGAGCTGTAGTTCATAAGCAGTTATTTCCATCACTTCCTGACACATGGAGGTTATAGAACCCCCGCATACTGGGTCGCAGCCTGGGGTGGGGGCGGGTGAGCTGTCATGCTCTATGGGGCTGGCTTTCTAGTATACATACATCATTTTCATTCCTGAGCAAAATCAGGCTGCTTTATGTGTAGGACCTTTGGGACTCTTCCAAAATAGTCAACATCCTGAATGTTGACTCTGTAAATGCCAAGGTCAACTGAAATGACAGCAGCCATGCAGGCTGCTGAAGGATTCAGTGAGATGGTATGTCGTGTCTAGCATTCCAAGAGTGTCCTGGGCTTGGAATTTCAAAACCCTTGGTTTCCTTGTTAACTGAAACCTTTGCTTCTGGGCATAGGTGGGCATGATTGAGGCTAAGAGAGTCACAGGTTTAACAAGATGACCTTGGGAGTACAGGCATTAAGAGCATGGTCCTTGGATTCAGACAGTTTGGTTCAAGTCTTGGTGCTGCCATTTACTAGCAAAAATCCTTTAACTTCTTTAAGATTCAGCAGATAATGCAAAATGGAAATGATAACCATGCCAACCTTTGAGGATGGTGGTTAGGATTGAATGAACTACTATATGTGCAGTTTTAACATAGAGCCTGACACAGGAAGCCCCTAAAAAGCACTCATGATGATTTCCCTCTCTTCTCCCTCTGTACATGGCTACATGACAAGTAGGTACTCCATGTTCATTGATGATTTCAGTTCAAGTCTAAAATCATTTTCTTATTTACAAACTAACTACCTCCCACTCTCAACCACAAGCCCTGGCAGTGGGCGCCAGTTTGATATTGAGTGCCACCTGTATACCTTATGCTTGACAGTGCTGAGAAGGAAACAGAGAAGAGATGTTGATGAACTCTATTCCCACTGAGTTCTGTCTGATTGGAAGAATAATATTCTCACACACAGCACCTGGAGGAGCATGGGAGAGAGCGTTTGCTCAGGCCAGGAGTGTGGTGGAAATCCACACAGGTAGAGGACTCTACCTCTGGAGAGTCTGGAAGCTTGCATCTTGGGTACACCCTTGGATCCCTGAAGTGAAAGGGAGTAGTGGCAAGTAGGGAGGTTTGGGCGTGAGATTAAATAGTGAGTGCTGAGATCTGTCCTTTTATGAAGAATATCCAAAACTTCTACTGGTCAACATGCACCAATGAGTACCAAATAGGTACAGATATTAGTTGTTCTTTGTGTATACATCATGGGGAGGGAAAAATTCAAGAAAACCAGTCCATGCTTTCTAAAAGGGAATGACCATAGAACAAGAGTGGAAATTGAGTGTGAGCCCTCATCTGGGATCGATCAGAGTACAGAACACTCCCCCAAAGAGGTTAATCGTGCTGCCTGTGCCACCTGGTGATCAAAGTCAAGATCACCTTAAGGAGCAGAGAAAGGTGAAAGGTGCACCTTGATGCAAGGGCTGTTAGCTCTCTCTCTAATAGTGTTGACTACTCTTGGTCTTATCACAGACGTGAATTATTCACATCTCCTCTTTGTTAGGAGCTCAGAATTGATGACAATTTGGCGTGAAATTTTCAAAGACCTGGATTGAATTTGAGGCCCTGCCAGCTCTTCAATATCTTATCTGGGCCATCAGGATGCAACAAGCTCACTGGGTTGTGGAAGAGTCTGTGTTAAGTAGGGATTGAATGCTTAGACCATGTGTTGACTCATCAGCCATGGTGACTGGACTGGCATTGCCCGCTCTCCTTCCAGTAAAGTCTCTATTAATGTTTATTGATTCTGACTAATTAAATCAGAATATACCAAGGGTGATGTTTAGCATCCTACATTTTAAAAATGCTTTCTAGATGATGCTAATGCCAAGGTAAGATAGAGAAGTGGTGTTCTAAGTGATTTCTTTTACCTACACTGACATTTATGGCTATAGGACTAGGAGTAGGGTCCACCTCTGTGAGGACAGACTTGATCAAACTTTTTCTCTTCTACATTCTCCCCCCTTTTCTCTTTGTATAGAGGCCCAGTTGGCCTTGGGCTGGTCCTAGGAAAGAGATCAATTTGCTAAGGTGAGAGAGATAAATAGTTGTCACTTTGGTGATTTTAAGAGGAGTTCACTTCCATGATTCTGTCAAGAAACTCTGGCCCTGACTTCCTGATGGAAGGGTAGAATAAACAGCCCCTGGCATCATTTTCAGCCCAGGAGTTCCTGAAGGAAATTATTTTGAAAACAATATTAGCAGACATCATTGTTCTCCCAAAAGACAATTAAACTGGGATTGAAGATAGAGATGTAGGTCATCAGACCCTTGTTATCAGGATTTAAGAGAAAATTCTTCATTTTTGGTCTTTCCATAGAACTCTTTCCCTCCTGTGTTGTTTGCATTTGTTCCTCCTTTGCCCTTCAGCCCTTGAGAACTCTGAGCAGCCTAATTTCCCTACCCAGCTATAACAGTTCTCCTGTTCTATCCTAGGGGTAGGGTATCTTTCTGATGTAACTGCTGCTGTGTCTTCAGCTGTTTGCTGCATGCTGAGATGATGAGCGGATAAAATTCCAATTTTACATTGCTGCTGCTCTGATTTTTAAGCCAGAATGGGAGCCAGATTCTTCCAGATAAGCTTAAAATGCCTCAATTCTACCTAGTTGGGGGCAGTTGGAAATAGTTTTGTAAGCACTTCTCAGTGTCTAGCCTACCAGTAGAATGTGATTTTTAGGAAGCCAGTTGGGATCAGAAAGTTATGATTATATTGGAGTAAGTTTCAGGCCATACAAACCAGAATTCCTTTTCTGGTTAAGGCCAGCCTCCTGTGACCCACCAGACACTTTCAATTTGTTCAAAAAGCCAGATGGGAAAAGCACGTATATTCCCACAAACCTGCACAGGCTGAGGAAATCATCGTTTCTTTATATCATGCTGGACTTTTATCAACTGACTGGGATGACAATGACAATCTAATACTGGTCTGAAGCTCTTATTGGCAGCACTATATATTTTTTTATAACAAATAACAACTGAAATTCTTAATTAAATATGGCTGACAACATCTTTTAGAACCTGGGTATTATAGCAGGGGAAACAAATACAAAAGGTATTTGGTGTGGCTGAATTAAGGGAAGCATCTGTTTTTTCACTGTGCTAGTGAAATGTTGGGATGAGCAGAGAACTGTGTGGGTGATAAAAAAAATCTATAGCTGAGAATTTTCTACACATGTTCTTAGACCAGTAGAACAAGTATTTAAGAAGTCCCTTCTAAGTGGCAGTATTAATTAGAGTAAAGCCAGCTGCCATAACAAATAGTCTCACTTCTTAATCACCTAAGCCCAGAAGTGACACATTATTTTTGTTCACATTTCATTGGTGATAACTAGTCATATTGTCCACCCAGATATAGTGTGTGTGTGTGTGTGTGTGTGTGTGTGTGTGTGTGTGTGTGTATGTGTGTGTGTGTATGTGTGTATGAGTTCACACTTGCTGGAAAATGTAATCCCTGGGTGGGTTGCCACTTTCAACCAAAACTCTATATGGCATGTACCATATAAAGAGCACATTTTTGGTGGAGCAGCCAGCCATCCCTGAAATGAGGAAATAATTATTACAGGATTAACTGGCAGCTCAGGTGACACAAATTAAGAGTTCACGATCTTAGAGAAAGTTCATGATCATTTTGGGCATTTCTGGAATCCAGGACACATGGACCATTTCTCGGAGGCACATGGTTAGCTGAGGTAGTCTCAGGGGGCTATCGTGTGTCAAGGTCTTTAGGGACAGAAACTTCGGATCCTAAGGTATAGATGAGAATGAGGTTTGCACACTGAGAGGTTAAGAAGATGGGGATCAGGGCAGAGTAAAGAGGAGTCACCAAAAGGTCCAAGATGGTGTCTGGCAACTATAGTTGCCATGGTCAAGCAGATAGGCTCTCAGGAGACCTTATAAGGGCCCTGAGTAAGGGACATATGTTGGATAGCACGAGCAGCTTGCAAGTTAGAATAATCTGGCTCACTCTCTAGTTTGACCATTTTCAATGACATCTTGAGCAAATGGCTTAAATTCTTGGAACCTTGGAGTTTTATGGTTTATAAAAGAGAATTGTTAATACCCTACCCCATAGGGTGGTGGTAAGGATTCAATTTGGTAACATATATAAAATGCTAGCACCCAGTAAGAGCTCAGTAAATGGGCTCATGGGTCTTTTTCACCTAGATAGTTGTAATAGCTTCTTGAAAGGTCTATTTTTCCCTTCTAACCTCCCCCAACCTTCTGCACACCACAGTTGGTTCTCAATGCAGCAGCCAGAATAATCCCTTTCAAACATACATAGGCTAAGTCTTAGAGACCTTATACCAGCCTAAGGCCCTACAAGATCCTTGCTCCTAGTACTTCCCTGACCTCACCTCAGATTGCCCTTCTCCTTGCCCACTCTGTTCCAAGCCTCCATGATGTTCTTGAAACAGGCCAGACATAGTCTAGGGATTTTGCTGTTCCCTCCACCTATAACCCTATTCATTCAGAAATCTGCATGACCCCTCTTTTACATCTCTTCAATCTTTGCTCAAATGCCTTCTCCATCTTACCTGCTTTAATTTTCTGCAGAGCAATTATACGATTACACACATATTTATTTTGTTTTACCCTTTATTTACCTCCTCTATTGAAAGCAAATTCTAGCTGCTTTCTGCACTGCTGTGTCTCCAATTTGGATCACAGTAGACAATAAGCATTTGCTGAACGAATGAACTTATTTATGAGTAGTGGTGTTTGTTGTTTTTATAGGGACCACTGCAAGTGGAGGAGCTCAGGCCTCTCTGTGCATTTTCCCCACTCCAACTCCCTTAGACAACCAGGACTTAGATCCTCTTAGGTATAAAAAAATTGGGAGAACCAATGAACCTGAAACTGCTGAATTTTAACAAGTCTTGAAATCTAACACTCAGCTTAGAGGAAACAGAGCTAAGAGGAGTAAGTTAATACTAAGAGGATTTCATCAGCCAGATTCAGAATAAATTACTTAGTTTCTTCAACAAATATATGTCATGAAAAAGAAAATTAAGGGAGTGGGGAACTGTTATAAATTAAGAGAGCATTAAGAGCAGCATATCATGCAAACAAAATGTATCCACCTTGTTTGAATCATCATTCAAAGAATATGATGTAAAAGACATTTTTAATAGAATTGATAACAGTTTGAAAGTGAATTGGGTGAAGGGGTTCAATAAAAAGAGGAAAAAAAGAAAGTGAATTGGATATTAGGTGCTAATGCATTGTGGATGTGTGTGTGTGTGTGTGTGTGTGTGTGTGTGTGTATTAATCTTTGGAGCTAAGTTATGAAAATAGGGAGGCTCATGATGTTATTCCCTATACCTTTGAAATGTTTAAAAAAATTAGCCTGGCTGGTGTGGTTCAGTGGTTGAGCTTCGACCTATGAACCAGGAGGTCATGGTTCAATTCTGGTCAGGACAAATGCCCAGGTTGCAGCTCAATCCCCAGTAGGGGGCGTGCAGGAGGCAGCAGATCAATGATTCTCTCTCATTGATGTTTCTATCTCTCTTCCTCTCTGAAATTAATAGAAATAAACTTTAAAATATTGTGTGTTCACTACCCCAAGTCAAGTTTCCATCAGCATTTACCCCTGCTTTACCCTCTCTATCCACCCCCACCCTCTTCTCTTCTGGTAATCACTATGCTATTGTCTCTGTCTATGAGTTTTTTGTTTGTTTGTTTGTTTGTTTTGTTTAACCCTTCACCTTTTCCACCGAGCCCCACAACTCCCCTCCCCTCTGACAACTGTCAGTCTGTTCTCTATGTACTGTTTGTTGTTGTTAGTTTATTTTGTTCATTAGATCCCACATATGAGTGAAGTCAAAAGGTACTTGAATTTCTCTGACTGGCTTATTTCACTTGACATAATACTCTCCAGGTCCACCCATGCTGTCCCAAAGTATAAGATTTCCTTCTTCTTTATGGTTGAGTAGTAGTCTTTTGTGTAAAGGTACCACAGCCTTTTTACCCATCCCTATACCTTTTTGTATGTGTAAAAACTTCTGTAATACTACCTGAATTCTTTTTTAATGATGAGGAGGTGAAAGAGTTCCTCTTACCGAGGAGGAGGGAGGTCTATTTTCTTTTCTCTGGTATGAAGGAAAGAGGAGTGGCTGTGTGTGTGTGTGTGTGTGTGTGTGTGTGTGTGCGTGTGTGCAGTATTTATTCAACCCTCCTGTTTGCTTCTTCCTCCTCAGCATACCCTTGAGAAGTGGAGTGCAGAGTGGTCTCTAGTGTGGTAAGATTGGGCAGATGCCTGCTGGGGCTGGGGGTGGGCAGCATACAGAAAGGGAGCTGATGGGCTGTGAAATGCCTACTTTTGCCAGGCACCTGCCGAATAGGAAGGCAAATATTTCTATAAATATGCACCTGTTGAAGGTGTAGGTTGAAGACTAGCAAGTGGCTTGTAATATCCCTCTGCAGTGGCTCTCTTAATCGTGAGTTTGGAGCTCTCCTTAGCCATTCAAAGTCGTCGATTCTGGTCAGAAACCACTGAGTAGCTGCCCTATCTACAGTGGGAACTCAATAACCCCTACAAAGTCCTGTTCTCCATGTTTTAGCAAATCTCAGGGAAGTGTACTCAGGCATGTCTGAGGACTTCATAATCTTCTCCATCAGTGCCTGTCTGGCTGGGAAAAGATCTAATCTCTACTCAGATACCCTTTTTGCCACCTGGGTCTGGAACAGCTGGGACAAGCAGGAATGAAAGCCCCTTTATCTTCAGGGCTTTGATCTAGTCAGGATTTCCCCCTCCCCACCGTTAGCCAGGCAGCTGGGCTTATCCTCAGGTAAACACTAGCAAACACAGCAAGGCAGGCACTTTGTAACTCTCTGGTGGCTTCCTTTCACTTGCTTCTCAGATTTGCCAACTACAAAGCAATAAAGTCCATCATTAAATTGTCACCACAAACCTGCAGAAACATATTTTAAAGTATTATTATCCATACTGTACAGATGAAGCACAGGTTTTACAGAAGTTGACAAACATAGAACTGACAGGTAGAAAAGTCAGGATATGAACCTGGGCTTGGAGATTACAGAGCCTGAACTTGTTCATCAAAGCCAAGGTTCTCCACCTATCAGTGGCGAAAAACTGGGTTTTCTTTCCCCACTTTCTCACACATCAATAGAATAATGAAATAATAAAAAGAACAAGCCCCTATTTTAAAAGTTATTATTATATTCAGCAGGCATAAAATTACTCTTTCAAATTTCTATGGAAGTTGATTATACTGAATTTTTGTACTTTTCTCATCCTGGATCTTGATAAAGCTTTCTCAGACTAGCACTTTTGAGAAATATTATTCTAAGCTACCTATTTCTCACAGAATGGTGTATAGTTGGGGCCACTTGCTTCAGAATCACCCTGGGGTGTTTGCTAAATGCAGATTTCTGAGCCCCATCTCCAAGGACTTGGATCAGAATGACTGAAGTAGAATTCAGGAATCTGTGTTTAATAAGTCATTTTAATCATTCTGGTGTGCTCTAAGTCTGATCCTCATTGTTCTCTGGGCTGCTGCCACCCCTCTCAGGTCATGGATGACAGTGAATTGTGGAACGAGTACAGTGTTTTATTCTATGCCCCACCCTCACACTACTGGTTTTTTTTTTTAAAAATTAAGAACTTTCTGAGAAAACCTTCTTTCTGAACTCATTTTAGTGCACATCTACAAAAGTGTACTGAGTGCAGACTACAGGCTGGTTGCTCACCATCAGTAAAGTGAGAATAGATGGGACAAAGTAGAGAATGTAGGGGCACTTCTGTGTGAAAAGGTGGAGGAACCAGCAACAGACCACTGAGAAAGGGTGACCAGTTAAATGGAGAAAAACCAGGAGAGAGTAGGTTTTGGAAACTAGGATGAGGAAGTGACCAACTGAATAAAATACTGTTGATGGGCTGAATTAGATGAAGACTGAGAGCGTGGAGGCCATGGAGGTCTTTGGTGATATAGACAAGAGTAGTTTCATGGGCAAGGGGAGGCCTGAAGGAGTGGGTTCATGTGAGAATGGGAAGAGGGAAATGGGAAATAGTGACTAGAGACAGCTCTTTTACTGTAAAGGGAAGAGAAAGGGCAGGAGCTGGTCAAGAGGTTTTGCAGGAGGAATGGAGAAATGGACTGTATTAAAAACTCATGCGTGGCTAATTATGCGACTTTTATAAAGTCATATATCTTTTTCAGTTAATTCCTTCAGTGAAACAGAAACAATTATCTACCATAACTTTTTCCTTCAAGCTCTTTCAAATTCTCCCCACTCCCAAAAAAGGTTGTCTAAGAAGAGTCTGTGCATTACTCTTGTTTCTTACATAGCTTAATTGGAATACATTTTTTAAAAAAATGACATTTCTTATATTTGCTCTATTTTTTGGTTGAAGTATTTGAAAATAGATTTAATCTCTAAATGCTTCACATGTATAGGGTTTTGAAAACATAACTACAAATATAATAATAATATCTAAAAAAGTAGCAAAGTGATTTTATAATATCATATACTATCAAATCTATATACAAATATTACTATTTTTCCCAGTGGGTTTTGTTCAACTAGAAATTCAAGCAAGGTCTACATATTGCATATGATTGTTGTATCTCTCAAGCCATTGTTTATCATGTGCATTGACTTGTTGTCCTGTAGAATGTCCTGCTTTCAGAATTTGTCTGAAAACCTCTTTATGGTATCATTTAACTTGCTCTTTTTCTGCTATATTTCCTGAAAACTGGGATTGATTATAAAGGCTTGATCTATATACTTAGTCTACATTTTGGTCAAGAATTTTTCATAGAAAGTGCTGTGTATTTCCTATTGCCTCACATCTGAAAGCACACACTGTCTTAGGTGTCCCACTATCAGTGGTGGCTGCCTCAGTCAAGAGAGTTTCTTTTTTTTTTTCCTAAGATAGGAAAAAATAATAGCATGTCTATATGCTGATGGACATGATCTTTGAGAGAGGAATACCTATTGATGCAGAAGAAAAAAAGGAAAATTTTCAACAAGAATGTCCTAAAGTAGATAAGAGTACATAGGACATACTGTACAAATGTTGGCTATTATAAGTGTTGGATGCATCTAATTCATCCCTAGGAACAAAAGATCATTTGGGCATAAATGCAGGTAGGGTGGGTAGCTGAGTACAAAGGCATGTGTATGAAAGTTCTATTCTGGTAGCTTCCTTTTTCTCCATGAATAAGGGGAAGGTGAGGATGAAGAGAGCTTTCATGGTGTGTGTGTTTGGGTCACATAGTCCCCTAGGAGAGTGGCAGATGAATTGATTGAAAAAGTAGCATATGATTTCTAGGAAGCATTAAGTAGCTACTTGTAGTTAGTGACTGTGAACTTGAAGTGAAATCAGTAAGCATCACAGTGTGATTTTCTCCAGCCATGTTCAGCTACATGTTTGCAGGTGTGGAGTGGGACAGAGAGTTGGGTTTAACCAGGATTGGGGTTTATTCAACCATGTGATGAGAGAGCTCAATTTAACAACTGACCATGGAATTTAAGCTGGGTGGGAAGATAAGAGAGGATATAAAGGAAGTAAGAGGCATGAGAAGGTCAGTTTACTCATTCCATTGTTGGGGTTGGGTATTAATTGGACTCAGCTGCAAAGACAGGAGTGGTGATTACAGAGGGTATGCCTGAAATCAAGACTACAGAAGGAGTATATTTTTTTTGTAAATGACAAGATCAGAGATATGGCCTTGGGAGTGAGGGGCTAAGGTCACAATCATTGGAGTAGAGGAGATCAAAGAACTGAGAAACCAGGGGACTAGAATAATAATGCAAGTGGATGTTGATATCACCACAAATTCTGACAGAAATAGGGTTGGAGAGAATTATAGTGAAGCAGGACCTAAAATATTCAAGGACCTGGGTAGAGAAGAGCCTGGCTAGACACAGGAGAACAGAGATAAATTTTATTTTTATTTTTTTTTCTTTCTTTATTTCTTTTTTAAATAAATCTTTATTGTTCAGATTATTACAATTGTTTCTCCTTTTTTCCCCCCATATCTCCCCATCACCTGGTTCCCTGCCCCCTGTTGTCCTTATCCATAGGTGTATGATTTTTCTCCAGTCTCTTCCCATACCCCCCCACACAGACACCCCTTTCCCCCTGAGAATTATCAATCCACTCCCATTCTATGCCCCTGGTTCTATTATATTCACCAGTTTATTCTGTTCATCAGATTTTTAATTCACTTGATTTTTAGAATCACTTGTTGATAGATATGTATTTGTTGTTCATAATTTTTATCTTTACTTTTTTCTTCTTTTTCCTCTTTTTAAAGAATACCTTTCAGCATTTCATATAATACTGGTTTGGTGGTGATGAACTCCTTTAGCTCTTTCTTATCTGTGAAGCTCTTTATCTGCCCTTCAATTCTGAATGATAACTTTGCTGGGTAGAGTAGTCTTGGTTGTAGGTTCTTGCTATTCATCACTTTGAATATTTCTTGCCATTCCCGTCTGGCCTGCATAGTTTCTGTTGAGAAATCAGCTGACAGTCGTATGGGTGCTCCCTTGTAGGTAACTAATTGTTTTTCTCTTGCTGCTTGTAAGATTCTCTCGTTGTCTTTTGCCCTTGGCATTTTAATTATGATGTGTCTTGGTGTGGTCCTCTTTGGATTCCTCTTGTTTAGGGTTCTGTGCGCTTCCTGAACGTGTAAGTCTATTTCTTTCACCAGGTGGGGGAAGTTTTCTGTCATTATTTCTTCAAATAGGTTTTCAGTATCTTGCTCTCTCTCTTCTGGCACCCCAAAAATTTGGATATTGGTACGCTTAAAGCCATCCCGAAGGCTCCTTATGCTATCCTCACACTTTTGGATTCTTCTTTCTTTCTGCCTCTCTGGTTGGGTGTTTTTTTCTTCCTCATATTCCAGATCTTTGGTTTGACTCTTCGGGTGCGGTGGCCTACTCTGTATATTCTTTATTTCAGACAGTGTATGCATAATTTCTGACTGGTCCTTTTCCATTTTTTTGGTATTCTCATTTAGGTCCTTGAAGGTCTCTTCAAGTTTCTCAGCAGTTTTTAGAAGGTTCTTGAGTAACCTTATAAATATGGTTCTGAACACTGTGTCGTCCATTAGTTTGCTTTCATCTATCTCTCCTACTTGTGACATACTTCGATGTCTCCACATTTTGGCTGCCTCCCTGTGTTGATGGAGTGGCTTTGTGTGGTCGGTGACCTATAGGGGCTGGTAGCTCAGCTTCCCCAATCACCCTAGGTGGTCGCTCTTGGTACTCGCCTTTGTGGGCTGAGTGGAAAGTCTTGGTGTAGTTAAAAGCCCTGATTGCTGTTGGTACACTGGGAGGAATTGACCTCCGGTCCAATTGGTTGTGAGGGCCTGCTGTGTCTATAACGGAAGAATTGCTGTGCTGGAGACACAGTAGGGCTTTGGTGCTCACTGAGTCTGCCTCTTGAATGTGTCCCTTATGAGAGTGGTTGAAATCTGGTGTCGTCCACACCGACAGAAAAGTCACTCTCACTCTCCTACCAGCTGAGAGTCCCGTAGGCGTCTGGGTCCCCTGTGTGTCCCCAGAAACTGGAGTTCAGAGTGGTTGGGATTGTTGGTATCACTGGCGGGAATTGATCTCTAAGCCAGTTGGCTGTGAGGATCAGCAGTGTCTCCGCTGGGATAGCTTCTGTGCTCAGCTTGGATGGGGCGGAATCTCAGGGTGGTGCAGACAAGCTTTGGTTTCCCGTCTTCTCCACCCTAAGAGTGGCGGTTTCTCCGTGCCTGAATTAATGGCTGCGCACCTCTGAGAGAAGGCAGCTTTCGAGCCTCTCCTGCTGCCTAACAGACCAGTTTCTCCCCATCTGGGGCTGGGTTTCAGTGCAGACCGGAGGTTTTGTTTTTCTCCCGAACAAGAAATCCAGTCACTGGGAGGGCTGTGCTCAGCTTGGATGGGGCGGAGTCTCAGAATGGCGCAGACAAACTTGGTTTCCATCCGTGCTGCCTAAGAGGGCTGGTTCCTCCGTGCCCTAATCAATGGCTGCGCGCCTCTGAGAGAAGGCAGCTTTTGAGCCTCGCCCGCTGCCAAACAGACCAGTTTCTCCCCGACCACAGCTAGATTTCAGTGCAGTCGGGAGGTTTTGTTTTCCTCCCAAATGAGAAAGCTAGCCACGCAGCGTCTGCTGCCCTCCCTCTCCGCGTGCTGCGAGCAAGCCTGCCGTGTATTCCGCTGCCCGCCCTTTCCGCGCTCGTGGATCTCCGCACCTCCACAGCTCCTGAGGCTCAGTGTCCCCCTCTCTTTTTTCCTCTAGTTGTAGGTTTTCCACTCTGCCAGCTTTCCAGTGGTTCTGGATGGTGTGCGCTCTGTTTTTGTGGTAGGCAACAGTTAGATGTTTACCTTATGCCACCATCTTGGTTTCTCCTCCAGAGATAAATTTTAAAGGAGTTCTCAAACCTGCAAACAGATAAATGTCATGTAGTTTGATGAAAGCTAGACACAACAGTGGAGTTGTGTCAATCTCTGTGGGGCCAAGAACGGCTTCAGAGTCCAGGTGACACTTGAGCTGGTGTGGAGGCTGAGTAGGTGTGCCCCCATGTGAAAAAGGTAGGAAAGGACATTTTATACAGAGGGAACATTACATGCAGGGCTACAAAGGCATGAAAGAGCATCGACATGTGGAGTGTCACAATTGAGTTACTCTGGGCAAATTACTCATCTTCCCTTCCTCGGTTTCCCCATTCGTAAAATGGGGATAGTAATGGTATCCACAGAGTAGGTGATGGTAAGAAGTGATGTGTATAATATTTGTCACAGGCCATATTGTATAATCTTTTGGGTATATTCTTACTTGATTATTAAAAAAAAAAATCCTATGAGATAGGCTCTGTTTTCTTTAGTTCTATTTTACAGATAAAGAAGTTGAGTGTTAGGGGGTTGAGTAACTTGCCCAAGGTCATATAATGGTGAGAGGCAAGAGTGTGGACTCTTGGTCAGATCAGTCTAATTCTATGGCTCTTACTCAACCCCTAAGCCATAGTTAGTGCTTAGCACTTGGTAGCTATTATTATCATGGTTACTAAAGTTTCTCACCCCGTGAGTTGAGGATTCTGTTATCACTTCTGCAGCTGGTTGAAGATCACCCCTACTATCTCATGAGCAGCAGTGACTATTTTTGGAAGGCCCTCATTACCTACAATAGATTTAGATTGACAGTTGCACTACTTTTGTATCAACTGGTTGATTTTTGGAAATAAAGAGTGGGGAGTGATTCTTATCTTCTCAGAGGGCAAGTTGTTCCAAGCAGATGCAGTTGATGTGAGGGAGAAAGATCTGGGTTTTCTGTACTCCTCTGATGTCTGTGCACTGAACCCAGACAAAAGTCTCATGCCCCAGCAGCTCACACCTTGAGGGGATGGCAGCGAACCAGTATTCACTGGCAAGAGGCATCATCCAAAGGGCAGGTGACTGCCCCAGTGTTCCCTGGGAGGCTGCTGAGAAAGAATCTTTTCTATTAATGATGCCTGAGGAAACAGAACTCTTAAGAGCTGGCAACTTTCTCTCCCTCCCTCCCACCATTCATTCATTCATTCATTCATTCATTCACTCAACAAATTGTTATTAAATGTCTACTATGTGCCAAGCACTCATTTGGGCACTGAAGATAGTAGTGAAGAAAGCTGATGAAGTTTCTGCTTATGGAATTACCTTTTTTTGTAGGAGGAGACAAAGGTAACCAAATAATAATGTGAATACATTCATCATTACAAACTCCCATGCCACAAAGGAAATTTACATGACACAAAAAGAAGGATAATGATCAGAAATATTTACTGATTCTGCCAGGAGGCTGCCAAGGAGTCAGTTCTCTGAATTCATAAGGAAAACCCCTGAAATTTTTGACAAAGAACAGAATGGCACCTCTAATTTTTGCCCTGTGAGTCATTCTTAGGGCCTGCCTGCCTGTTCCCTGGTTATGAAAAGCTGAAATTCCCCCAGCTTAAACCCCAGGCTTCCAGGAAGGATTTCCTTCTACTTCATGGGATGAAGCCAGTTTGTGGCCACCACAGCTTCCTCTTAGTTCTGTTAATGCTGCATCTCCCAGCACAAGTTTCAAGGCCATTTCAATATTGTTTATCAAGTTGATGCACAAAGTTGAAGTGTATTTTCAATATTTTTTCTTTAGTTTTACTTTAATTACTCAATAGTTTTACTTTAATTACTCAAATAACATAATAAGAATAAAGGAAGTCAAACTGAAAGATGAGAATTTATCTCTTGTCAGTTTACTCATCAACAGTTGCCTGGTCTCAACCATGTACATTTTTTCTAGGTATTTGGATGTGCATAACTTATTCATAATGGTAACATTTTCTGTTTCATTTTCTTTGTTATAATATTTAAGCATTTTCTTTCTCATTGGTACTTAAATTCATACAAAATTATACACACACACATACATATTCTATAACTAGAGGCTTGATGCACGGATTTGTGCAAGGGTGGAGTCCCTTGGCCTGGCCAGCTATTTGGGCCAATCAGGGCCATCTCGCCTAGTCCTGATGAGGGTCGATTGGGGCTGGCTGGGAGAGGGACTGCAAGAGGTTGTCTGTGGGAGAGCACTGACTACTAAGGGGCAGCTCCTGCATTGAGCATCTGCCCCTTGGTGGTCAGTGCGCATCATAGCAACCAGTTAACTGGTGGTTCTGTGGTTCAGTTGCTTAGGCTTTTATATGTAGACTAGAGGCCCAGTGCACGAAATTCATGCATGGTGGGGGGTGGAGGGTCCCCTCAGCCCAGCCTGCACCCTCTCCAAGCAGGAACCCTCAGGGGATGTCTGACTGCTGGTTTAGGCCCGATCACCAGCAGTCGGACATTCCTCTCACAATCCTGGATCACTGGCTCCTAATGGCTCACCTGCCTGTCTGCCTGATAGCCCCTAACTGCCCCCCCCCCCTCGCCAGCCTGATCACCTCACTCAGCCTGCTGTTCGGTTGTTTGGTCATCCCTTACTGCCCCCCCGCTGACCTGGTCACCCCATGCAGCCTGCTGTTCAGTCATTTGGTCATCTCTCACTAACCCCCTGCTGGCTTGGTCGCCTCTAACTGCCCCTTCTGCCTGCCTGGTTGCCCCTAACCGCCCTCCTTTCTGGCCTGATCACCCCCAACTACCCCCCCCCCCTACTGGCCTGGTCACTCCTCACTGCTCGCCCCCCCACCAGCCTGGTTGCCCCCAACTGCCCCCCTCTGGCTTGGTAACCCCACACAGCCTGCTGTTTGGTCATTTGGTCACCCCTCACTGCCCCCGCCTGCCAGCCTTGTCACCCCTTGCAGTCTGCTGTTCAGTCGTTTGGTCACCTCTCACTACCCCTGCTGCCAGCCTGGTCGCCCCACACAGCCTGTTTGGTCATCTGTCCAGTTGTTTCGGTCATGATGGTCCCTGGCTTTTTATATATATATGGACTAGAGGATCGATGCATGAAATTCATGCAAGAGTAGGCCTTCCTTCTCCCAGCTGCTGGCACCAGCTTCCCCCTGCACCTGGGACCCGAGCTTCCCTCGCAGCCCCAGCTTTATCTGGAAGGATGTCCGGTCTAATTAGCATATTATGCTTTTATTATTATAGATGGTGGATGTACTATCATTTAATTATTTTCCTATTGCTGGGAGCTTAGTTGCTAACCTTAGATTTTTCACCACTATAAATAATTTTGAAATTGAAAACTATTTTTTTACATGTTCCTATTGCCTTATAAAACTCATTCTTTATGCCATTAATCCTCTTTCAGTCCTCAACACACTGAAAATTAGGAAGGAAATGATTTCATGTGAAGAAACCAAAATGTATAATCTTTTTCTTTGAATTATTTATTCAGTTTTATTTCCTAGAAGTATGACAATAGTCACAAGCTCTTAATTCTATGGCCTGATTACTTTCTAAAAAGGTTAAATTCATTTCTACTACTTCTTTGAAATATTCCGATTTCATTACAATCTGTCCAGAAATGAGTATTATTATCATTTTGAAACTGGCTGGCTAATGTACATTCTGTGTATGTTATATATTTTAAATTTACAGTTGCCTCTTCTGGGTTAAGATTAATCATAATTTCATATGCTTGCTAATTGCATTTTCTATTTTGTGATTTGTCTGCCTGCTCATGTTGATTGCCTGTTTGAGAGGGTTTTACTGTATTAACCCTGTGCATACCTTGACTCTTGTTTTCCTTTTTATTACAGTATTTCTCATTGCATAGAAGTTGGGATTTTCATGCAACTGACTCTATTAGACTTTTCCTTGTTATTTTTTCAGATTCCACCAGAAAGAAGAAAGAGCTGACAAATATAAAATTGTTTTTAGCCTTTAAAAATTGTATTTTTATAACATTTTCCTCACTCTAAGAGTAATGCATTTACATTTTAGAAATTTGAAATATACAAAAAATGTGTAAAAAATGAAACCACATTATTCTACCATCCAGGTTTTTGTTTGTTTGTTTGTTTTTTGTCCTTTTTCTTTCTCACATGCACATTTTAAAAATTGTATTTTTCTCTATTTGGATAGTATATGATATACTGCTTATGACCTATTTTTTTATGTTAACATTACATAATTAAACTTTCACATTTCACTAAATATTCTTTGATAATAAACAATTGTTAAAAGTCTGTCTAGAGTTTATTTTGAGATGAACTAAATTCTCTCTCCCCCAAATAGCTATTTATATATCCCTAAACCAATGACTAAACAATCTGTTCTCAGATTTATCTGTGGTGTCTGCTTTACTTTTCTAGCATGTTCTTATCTAATATCAGTCTATTCCTAGGCTGTCTGTGCTGTTCATAGACCCAGGGCACTGCACCTGTAATAGGCTCTTGTCTCTCTTTTTTTCTGAGTCCTCAGGGCTTCCTGGATTGAGCCATAGCCTGGACCAGGGCCTCCAATGGAGACTAGCAGAAGTGCCTGCTATCTTGTTAATTTTTAACCCTGCCCCTGTTGGAAAACAGCTCGAACCGCCCCCCCCCACCTTTTTTTTGTATTTGCAGATGTTTGTTCATCATTCTGAGAAAAATGAGCCTTGGCCTCCAGACCTAATAAAGCACATATCCCTCCCATGAAGAATAGTGCTAGATCCTGAGGACCTGGATCTCCTGCAGCCCCCAGGGATTACCCAGAGCAGGTAAGAAACACCCGGAGGTGTGGGCTCCAGAAGGCAGCAAAAGGGAACATCCCTGAATAAAAAATGGTGTGGCAGAGTGTACTGATAAGGGTCACAGGGTCTCAATGTTCAGCTACAGCTTTGCTGTTTCCTTCATGTGTTTGTTTTTGTTTTATTCAGTGAGGGGTGAAGATAGGTGGTTTGCCTCTATCTATACTCTATAAACACAAGATTTGAAGTTATTCTGTAAATCTACCTGTGTGCCCAATCCTGCATTTGATGCCACGCGTGCAGTGATAGATAGCCGGGCAGGAGGCGGAACCTCAGTTTGGCTGGGATTTTCTTTCTGTTGGTTCAGTGTTGACTTGTTCTCTGTAGGTGATAACATGAGTGTCATTGTATTCTTCTAGAAGTCTGATGGGAGTTGTAAGGATTCATTGATACAGTCCCATCTGTTCAATAATCCTTTTGAGTGCCCCTTTTTTCTAGACACTGTGCTGGGTACTGGGTTTCAGAAATGATCCAGGAAGAGTTTCCCTCTGGCAGAGATCAGTGTGAAAAGCTAGCACTGGATGCCAGAGGACAGAGCAAGAAAGGTGCCAAAAGGGAGGTCTTGAAACTCGAAGTGTCTATGTCGAGAAGCTTCAGCAACTGGTGGACTTGGGATCTCAACAGAGGGTGCTGTTCAAGAGGGCTGGGAGGTGTCAGATGAATTTCTTGAGGCCATGATAGGGCACAGATCCTAAAGGCTGAGGCTGTCTTAAAGTTGCAGGTCTGTGTTGTACCTAAAGGCTAAGGCTGTCTTAAAGTTGCAGGTCTGTGTTGTGCCTGGCTGTGTGGCTGAATGCCTCTTTCTCGGGAAACTCAACTTTGGAGAGTAGGTGCTGGCAGGAAGCTGACCACTAGCCCTTTCTGAGTCTCCACTCTCCATACGGTGAATCAGGGCCCGCCTCCCTACCTTGTGTTTCATTTCACTCATCCACAGAAAAGTTAATTCCCAACTCCACTATTTCCAAATCACTCATGCCACATTGAAAATAATTTACATTTTAAAAAAATCTCAGTTTCTTCAGCTGTGCTAATAAAAATTTCCCTCCTTATCTCACAGGGCTATCCTGGGTCTCATAAGTATAACTACTTATGAGAAAGGGCTGCCTGAGTGGTAAACTGTGCACACAGGTAATGACTGCTGAGGTGCTGATGCTAAGGGTGGTTTCCTGTGATTGTCTGGCAGATTGAGCTGTCTCGCTAGTGACCCTGTTTGGTCAACACTGTCTTTTCACTGTCCTTTATCACAAACTTGAGGCCCAATGCACAAAATTCGTGCAAGAGTAGGCCTTCCCCCAGCTGCCAGCACCGGCTTCCCTCTGGGACCTGGGCTTCCCTCCAGCCACCAGCAGGCATCCGGGACCCAGGCTTCTCTCGTAGCCCCAGCTTCGTCTGGAAGGTCGTCCAGTGTAATTAGCATATTATACTTTTATTATTATAGATGCCTGTCCTTTTAGTGCAAATAAATGTTTAGAATCAGAGACACCTGGGTTGGAATCCCGGTTCAAGCACTGATTAGTTATTGACTTTGGGGAAGCCCTCTGCTAAGCTTCAGTTTCTTCATTTCCTCAAATGGGGTATTTAATATCTACCCAACCTTTTTTTGGCCATGTCCCACCTAAGCATCTCTAAAATCCTGATGCCCCCTCCCTGTGATATATAATTCTTATTATTTAAAATGTTAACCCCTATTCACTTGGAGGAAGCCTAAAAGGCCATTAACTTGGCCTAAACAAGCTTCCAAAGAACATGGCATCCATGAAAGAGAAAAATAAAAGAACAAAAGGACAATTGAAGTACTAAGGAAGAAATCATTAAGAAAATTGTTAAAATAATAATAATAATATGAAGTGATATGAAAAAATAGCAAACAAAGTTTCAAAACATAATAGAGAACTGAAATGCATAAATATGTCACAATATATATTTATATACTGTATATGAGGCCCCTACAACCATAAGAAATGCAAAAAATTCACTGTTAATAACTCATTCTCAAATTGCCCCCCTTAAGAATCGAATTGCCCCCTGTGGGGCATGTGCCCCACATTGGGAACTACTGATATACCCCATCGTGTTATGATAAAAATTAAATGAGAGATTGCAGGCACTTCTTAAATGCTACTTTCCCTTCTCTGGTTCTTCAGCTGTCAAAGTCATGTGATTGGCTGTGTTGGGGTCTGAGGAAATTGAGTTTCTTAGTTTTCTGATAATGTGACAAGCCCTCTCCATCATTTCTTGATTTCAAGTTTGAATTCTCTCTCTTTGTAGGGAAGGGACTGTAGATCTGTAGAGGGTTAGCCAAAGCCTGGGGGTGATTCCTTACGCTCATTATGGTAAATAAGCCCATTTAGTTAGGAATGAGTTTAATGTTTTTCAAAAGATACAGACATTGTTTGAGGTCAAAGTGCTTTCATCTTCTATTCAGTTACACAATAAATTCTGGGTAAGCAAAGTAGTTCTTTACCCAGATATAAAAGGGACTATTCAGGCTCTATTTTCTTAGTGAAATCAATTTCCCAGAACTTTCAACAATTCTGTACAGGAAGCAGTAAAGAGGACATGGATTGTGGAATCAAGTCCACTTGGATTTGGATCTTACTCAGCTTTGTGATCCTAGGCACCACTCTTAACCTCTCAGAGCCTCAGATGGCTAATCTGTAAAATGGAGATGAGAATACTGTGGCTAGTGATGGTCAGGGCCTCTGCACAGCTCAGGGGATGTCTTCCTATTAGACTGTCATATATATATATATATTCCTTTCTGGAGTTGTATATCACAGTGGCCCTGGTTTATGGTGACTTTAAATAAAATAACATCTTGTGTGTTTAATTAATCTTTATGTGCTTCATTTCCTGAATTGGTCACTTATCTGCTATCTTACCAAGATTTCCTATCCTTTACCATGAGGTCAGCCAGCTTCCCAACACTTGATAGCACTCTCACAAGGCACTCCATAAAACTGAGTGTTCTATTGTGAAGCTAACCCTAGCTCTTCTTCTCACTCAGGAGTCCAACACCACTTAGATGCATCACAAAGCTAAGGCACTGTCTGTGGTGAGAGATCTCTTTCTGGTAATTTTAGGATTCTGAGCCCCTGAGGATTTTAGAGAATTTGGGTTGTTGTGATTTAGACCAGTTAGCCTGCTCTTCCTTTTCTTCTAGTTTTTCAAGCATGCAGGCCTTTATCTAACAGGTAGTGTAATGCCCTAGGAACCTAATGATTCCTGAGATGTGATCCCTGACCTCAGGAAGTGCAGAGTGCAGTTGAGGAGCTAGACCAAGACAAGAGGAAACTAAGATTCAGAGTGTAAAAAGAAATCACAGAGAACACAAACAGGAAGGGAGTGTCTGAGGACTGTTCTCTACATTTGAAAACCAAACTGAGAGGGATTTTTTTTCTTTTTTGACAGCTGCAGACCTGGTGGAATTCAAATTTTGTCACTCTAAATCCATTGCTCGGCCTGTCACCCTGCCTCTTGCCAGTGATACTTGTAGATTTTCTTTACTTCATTTTTTTTTTTTTTTTGGCCTTGTCTTACTTTTTTAGGGTTGTTTTCCTGCTCAGAACAGAGTGGCTCCCTTGAATGTATACTTCATTATGATTCACACCAACTTGAAGAAAAAATTCAGCTGCTGTGTGCTGGTCTTTCTACTGTTTGCAGTCATCTGTATGTGGAAGGAGAAGAAGAAAGGGAGTTACGATGATTCCCTTAAATTGAAAACCAAGGAATTCCCGATGAGGGGTCTGGAAAAACTTGCCATGTGGTCTGGTTCCCAGCCTGCACTTTCAAGCAAAACCCAGGACCCCCACAGGGGCAGCCAGGCCCTTGGCAGTCCTAGGAATCCAGTCAAGACCAAGCTAGAGACCGTCTTTCAGGTGTGGAACAAAGACAGCTCTTCCAAAAACATTATCCCCAGGCTGCGGAAGATCTGGAGGAATTATCTGAACATGAACAAGTACAATGTGTCCTACAAGGGACCAGGGCCTGGTGTCAAGCTCAGCGCAGAGGCCCTGCGCTGCCACCTTCGGGACCAAGTGAACGTATCCATGGTAGAGGCCACAGATTTTCCCTTCAATACTTCTGAATGGGAGGGTTTCCTGCCCAAGGAGAACATTAGGACCAAGGCTGGGCCATGGGGCAGGTGTGCTGTCGTCTCATCAGCGGGATCTCTGAAGTCCTCTCAACTGGGCAAAGAAATAGGTGGGTTCTTTGGTGTTAAGATTGTTATGTGAAGATGAGATTGTTACCTCATTTGGAGTAGCTGGGCACAGACAAGACTGGAGACTGTGGTAAGTCTCTGTGGACTAGCAGAACAGGCCCAGGTCAGTTTTTTTTAATTACCGGTGAGCCAGAGGTGCCTCAGGGGCAGTTAAAAGGATGGGGATCCAGTCACCTGCATCTTTATCAATTAGAATAGCTTTGTTTTTATCTGTTTTAAATATTGGTGTTCTGAAAATTTTATTTGAAAAGAGAGTACTACTGATACAAAGAAGCAAAATGTTATAATTGACATTTAAAAATAATTGAATGACAGATCTCTACTTTATCTTTAGGTTTTGAAATGTGTAGGTTGTCTCTTTTGGCTCTAACTACCTGAGTAATTTTAAGCTTTTCTGTTTGAAAAGAATAAATTAGAGCAGGAATTATTATTTTTCCTAGTACCTGCCTGTCACCAAGCATGGTTATTATAGCATTATTGACTATATTCCCTATGATGTACTTTACATCCCCTTGTTTATTTTGTAACTACCAATTTTCACTTCCTAATACCCTCATCTTTTTTACCTAGTTCCCTAATCTCATCTCATCTGGAAACCCTCAGTTTGTTCTCTGTATCTATGAGTCTGTTTCTGTTTTGTTTGTTTGTTTATTTTGTTCTTTAGATTTCACATATAACTAAAATCATATAGTATCTGTCTTCCTCTGTCTGATTTCACTTAGCATAACACCCTCTAGGTTGATCCATATTGTCACAAATGCTAAGATTTCATTTTTTTAATGACCAAGTAATATTCCATTGTATATATGTACCACATCTTCTTTATCCATCATCTGCTTTCATATCTTGGCTACTGTAAGTAATGCTGCAATGAATGTAGCAGTGCATATATCTTTTCACATTAGTATTTTGATTTTCTTCATGTAAATACCCGGAAGTAGAATTGCTGAGTCGTTTTTAATTTTATAAGGACGCTCCATACTGTTTTTCATAGTGGCTGCACCAATTTGCAGTCTCACCAACAGTGCATAAGGGTCCCCTTTTCTCCACATCTTTGTCAACACTTACTCTTTGTTGATTTATTGATTGACATTCTGACAGGTGTGAGATGATATCTCCTGGTTTTAATTTGTATTTCTCTGATGATTATTGATGTTGAGCATCTTTTCATATATCTATTGATCATCTGTATGTTCTCTTTGGAGAAATGTCTATTCAGGTCCTCTGCCCATTTTCTAATTGGATTGGTTTTGTTTGTTTGTTTGTTTATTTGTTTTTGGTGTTATGTATTTTGGATATTAAACCCTTATTGGATGGATCATTTACAAATATCTTCCCCCAATCGATAGGTGTCTGTGATTTTTTTATGGTTTCCTTTACTGTGCAAAAATTTTTTAGTTTGATGTAGATCCATTTGCTTATGTTTTCTTTTGTTTCCCTTGCCTGAGGAGATATATAAAAAATATTTGAAGAACAAAGTCAGAGAGTTTACTGTTCATGTTTTCTTCTAGGAGTTTTAAGGTTTCAAGTCTTACATTTAGGTCTTTAATTCATTTTGAGTTTACTCTTGTCCTACCTTATAATAGAGAAATATGCAAATTGACCGCACCTCCGCTATGCCCATGATTGGGCCTGCGAGAGGCTGGGGGCGGGACTCCGGGTGGCCTTTCCGGCCGTTGAGAAGAGCAAGATGGCGGCGCCCAATCCTCTTAGTTCCGGGGTGTGTGGCGGCAATCGCCACCCGGATGGTCGTGTCCGGTCCAAGCCAGGCGCTGCCGGGGGTCCGAGCCAGGCGATCGCCACCCGGGGGGGCGTGTCCGGTCCAAGCCAGGCACTGCAGGGGGTCCGGAGCCAGGCGATCGCCACGCTGAGGGGGCGTGCCCGGTGCGAGCCAGGCGCTGCCGGGGGTCTGGGGCATCGATCGCCACCCTGGGGGGCGTGTCCGGTCCGAGCCAGGCGCTGCCGGGGGTCTGAGCAAGGCGATCGCCACCCGGGGGAGCCTGTCCGGTCCGAGCCAGGCGCTGCCGAGGGTCCCCAGCGGCGATCGCCACCCTGGGGGGCGTGTCCGGTCCGAGCCTGGCGCTGCCGGGGTCCGAGCCAGGCGATTGCCACCCGGGGGGGCGTGTCCGGTCCGAGCCAGGCGCTGCCGGGGGTCCCCAGCAGCGATCGCCACCCGGGGGGGCGTGTCCGGTCCGAGCCAGGCGCTGCCGGGGGTCTGGGGTGGCCATCGCCACCCGCGGGGGCAGCCCGCGGGGGCGTGTGCGGTCCCAGCCAGGCGCCTCTGGGGGTCCGGAGCCAGGCGATCGCCACCCTGCGGGGGTGTGTGCAGTCCGAGCCAGGCACATACGGAGGTCCAGAGCCAGGCGATGGCCACCCTGCGGGGGCGTGTGCGTTCGGAGCCAGGCAATTGCCACCCTGGGGGGGGGGCATGTGCGGTCCAAGCCAGGCGCTGCCGGGGGTCCCGGGTGGCCATCGCCACCCTGGGGGGTTGAGTCCGGCCGAGCCAGGCGCTCCGGGGGGATCCGGGGCCCATCGCCACCCTGGGTGGGGCGTGGCAGGACTCGCCCAGCCCCTCCCAGGGTCCCTGGGAACATTGCAGGCATGTGGTTGCTGAGACCCAGACCAGGCCTCTGGCCACAGATTCATAGCTTTGCGGAGACCTAGGGCAGGGATCTGCTTCATCTGCAGAGAGACGGAGGTTCTGCAGTGCCCCCAAGATGTGGGTGGGCCCAGCCAGGGGTCAAGGGGCATGGAAGGACTCCTGGCAGAGGGGCAAGGACCCTCACCCCTGAGGCGGGGGTTGAGGGATGGAGCCACCTCAGTGAAGGGGTGCTGCTCTGCAGGGTACTGGACTGACTGACGTGATTCAGAGAAGCTCCCAGTGCTAATGGGCCTCGCTCAGGCGGCCTTCACACTTCAGAGGCAGTGACTACTGCTCCTGCCTTCACCCAAAAGCAAGCTCGCTACACCCTGCCCCATAGCAGAGCATGCCTAGGCAGTGAGAGGGAAGCCTTCCACCTGCTTCGGAGAAGGGGGGGCAGTAAAGAATGGGGGGAGAGGAAAGAATGTGGAGCATCCGCAATGAAGAGGTGCTTGAGAAAGAGGCTGGGAAGCCTGACTGGAAGGTTTGTTCTGTTTGCTGGGCCGCTGCCCCTTAGGAAGCGCAAAGAGCATGGCTCTGAGGGCTTCCTGTGTGCTCTGAGGGCTTCCTGAGTCAAGTTCCACAGCCAACTGGAATTGGCCTCAGTTTCCTGGTCTGTAAAATGGATGAAGTGTGTCCCAGTGCCTTCACTGATCTTTGATGGCCAATTGAGATACTATATAAAGAAAATGAGGGAAGAAGTGAGAAAGAAAAGTAAGGACAAAAAAACACAAAAGAAAGATTGAAAGAAACCTGTAAACCCATTGTCACTTAAATAGGGAATATAGTCAGTAGTGTTGTAATGATGGTATGATGCCAGGTGGGTACTAGAAATATCGGGGAACACTTTGTAAAGTATATGATTGTCTAACCACTATTCTGTAACTAATATAAAACCTGAAACCAATACAAAATAATGTTGAATATAAAGAAATGAAAATTGGAGTGAAATTTTTATAAATTTCAAAGTTTAAATAAAAGCTGTAAAGGAAGGAAGGGGAGAATAAAAAGTGTTTTTCATTTTGCCACTTCATTAAAAAGACAGTTGTCTTTATGTGATGCTTTTATACTTTTCTAAGTCATTATCTCATTTTAATTTCCGGGCAACTTAAAGACAAGATAAGTATTCCCTCCACTATTCAAAGAAAGGAAATCTTGGTGTCTGGTCCTAATGATTCAATCGTCAAGCCCTTATTGTAAAGCATGGTTAGTAAAATTTTCTGTGCAGGGTCTTATCTATACTAATAAAAGCCTTGGTGGTGATCAGGCCAGCAGGGGAGGGTATTTGGGGGCAATCAGGCCCGCAGAGGAGCAGTTAGGGGTCAATCAGGCCAGCAAGGAAGCAGTTAGGGGGCAATCAGGCAGGTAGGTGAGCGGTTAGGAGCCAGCAGTCCCGGATTGTGAGAAGAATGTCCAACTGCAGGATTAGGCCCGATTAATCCTGCAGTTGGACATCCCCCGAGGGGTCCCATATTAGAGAGGGTGCAAGCTGGGCTGAGGGACACCCTCCCCAGTGCACGAATTTCGTGCACCGGGCCTCTAGTATATATGGTATAAGAAGGTGGCCTTGTTTTATTTTTTGCATGTATTTGTCCAGTTTTCCCAACACCATTTATTGAATAGACTGTCTTTACCCCATTGTATATTTTTGCTTCCTTTGTCATAGATTAATTGACCATATAGGTATGGGTTCATTTCTGGGCACTCTATTCTATTCTGTTGATCAATGTGTCTGTTTTTATTCCAGTATCATGACATTTTGATTGCTATAGCCTTGAAAATGTAGTTTGATATCAGGTAGTGTAATACTTGTTCTTCTTTCTCAAGATTGCTGTAGCTATTCAGGGCCTTTTGTGGTTCCATATAAATTTTATAATTATTTGTTCTAGTTCTGTGAAAAATACCATTGGCATTTAAATATATAGATATATTTGATTTTTTACAGAGAGGAAGGGAGAGGGATAGAGAGTTAGAAACATCGATGAGAGAGAAACGTCGATCAGCTGCCTCCTACACACCCCCTACTGGGGATGTGCCAGCAACCAAGGTACATGCCCTTGACCAGAATCAAACCTGGAACCCTTCAGTCTGCAGGCCGACGCTTTATCCACTGAGCCAAACCGGTTAGGGCACCATTGACATTTTGTTAGGGATTCCATTGAATCTATGGATTGCTTTATGATAATTCATTATTGGTGTATAAAAATGCAATCGATTTCTGAATACTTATATTGTACCTTGCTACTTTACTGAATTCATTGATCAGTTTCAATAGTTTTTTAGTAGAATCTTTAGGCTTCTCTTTATATAGTTCTATGTCATCTGCAAATAATGATAGGAATTTTAAATTCCAGTACTGTGGACTACCTTCAGGGGGTTTATGAATCCCTAAAATGCTTGCAAATATATCTGTGGATAAGGTATGTATAGTGTGTGTGTAAGTCAATCTGTGCATTTTCTAGGAAAAAAGTCCATAGCTTTCAGTTGCTTCTCAGAGTGGTATGCAATCCCCAAAAAATATGAAAATAACTGGTTGGAATATATAAATTTGCTTTTCTTGAAATCCTTCATATTTAATAAAGATAGAAAGTCTACCATCCTTGTAAATGTATAAAATACAGAGCTACAGGTTTATTCAAGACTTTGTAGTACCCTTATTTTGAGAGAATGTGTTTTCCATTATTGTGAAATGAATCAGGCTAAAGAAAACAAGCACAGGAAGTGTTGCTCTCTTTCAGCCTCTGGAAGGTACTGGAGCAGGTGAGGTCATATGTCTCCTTTTTTATTTCTTGCATATGACTGCCAGGAAAAATGGTCTGAAACCAAGCACAGGTTCTCAAAACGAAGAAAAGTAGACCCAAATTGGATTCTCTAGAGCAGAAAGAAGTGATGAGGTCACATTTTGTACCTCCCCAAATAGGCAGCACTTACTAATAAAAGCTGCCAAGATAACCAGCCCCACCTCGACTTTTGCTTTTTTGGTTTCTTTTGGACTGCATTCTCTAGAAACTACATGTGATTGGTTTTTGTTCATCAATAATGGAACTCAATCACTTTCTTTCGTCCCCATTTTTGCTCTATCATGGTAATATTTAGAACATTCCAGGTGTTAGTTGATCCTCTTCTTCATGGCAAGTCATCAATGTCAGCCTGGCTGGGATTGTTTTGAAGTTTAAGGCAGAGTCTGATAATGTTTAGGAATCGGAACTGTGCTATTTATTTTTATGCACTCATAAAAGTTTGGAGTGATTTAATGTTGATTAAAATAATCTGTTTCTATAGCCTGTAGTTATAATTTTAAATATGTATTACATGCCAGCACTTTGATCCTGAGACATAAAAAAAATTGCATGGTAGTCTTTAAATGTTCTGCCTTCTAAAGATATATCCTCTGGGCATTTAGTTTTTTAAGGAGTTCATTCATTTTTTTTTTTTTAAATTCATTCATGGATTTATCTACAATACTAAATAGGAACATAGACTATAAAGAGAAAAGGGAAAGGAAAGGCCTTTTGTTGAAGGCCTGTGAGTACCAGGCAGCATGCCAGGCCCAAAGCCTTTCCGCTATTCTTGGGATTTGCCTAGCTTATTCCTAATTAATGAACATATCAGATGGTTTCAAATGACTTGCTCTTACAAATAGTACTGCTGACACGGTTTTGGAGTAGATAACATGTAACTACGCCTGCCCTCCCAAGGGGAAATAACCTCAGGAATGAGACTAGAAGACCAAAGTAAGATAAGTTTTATGGCTCTTTTTATTGTCCATTGCAAAATTGTTTACCAGAGGGATTATAATAATGTACTGTGTCTCCAGCAGTCCCACAAACCAGCCAAATGGGGGGCTCAGTCATTTCAGTCATTTTTGATAAGTATACATGTAAAGTATTGTAGATTTGTTTGAATTTTAATTTCAAACAATAGCATATTTTTTAATGTTACAACCAATAAGAGTGATGCTTATTGTGCACCTGCTGTGTATCTAACATGCCTTGCTTGCTCTTTTCATCTTCCCAGCCATCCTGGGAGGTAGGTGTGATTATTGTTCCCATTTTACTGATGGGCTAAAGTGTTGAGGCCTAAAGAGGTAATACAGTTGGTTAGCAGCAGACTGGGACTTGAAACCCAGTCATTGACTCAAAGGCCCTCATACTTAGTCCTTCTGCTCTTGTGCCTCATAGTGACTTTAGCTTTATAATAAACATGGGTATGATGCATCCCTTGTCAGGTTAAGAAAAATCCCTTGATGTTCTTGCTTACTTGCTTTCCTAGAGGAAAAAAAAAAAAAAAAAGAGCATTCAAGCTGAGACAAAAGCAAGAGAAGCAGAGACTCCAGGGGGAAAAGTACAGAGTGTATTAGGGCATAACAGATAATCCTGTTTGGCTGGGATGGGGGTTCTCATGGGCTATAGAGGACTGAGGAATGAGGCCAGGATGATGGCCAGGGCTCATGTCATAATAAGGACTTTGGTTTTCATTTCTTTCTTTCTTTCTTTCTTTTTTTCTTTCTTTCTTTCTTTCTTTCTTTCTTTTTTTTTTTTTTTGTGTGTGTGTGTGTGTGTGTGTGTGTGTGTGTGTGTGTGTGTTCATTTCTAAAGTCATGGAGAGACCTAGAAAGTTTTTGAACAAGTGACAGATGGGATAATGTGCATTTAGAGAGATTTCTCCCTTCTCTGAGTCCCCTTCTCTATGGGCAATGCTGTATCATCTCTCCCTTATCAGAGACTATTGCCACATCCAGGTGAGATAGGTCAGGCCTGTTTGAACAGTGGTAGTGGTAGTGGAAAGAGCAGGTCTGATTTGAGAGGCATCATAAGAGAGAAGACATAGAACTTGGTGTCTAACTAGAAATGACCTAGATTGAGAGACAGGAGCTGGAGTTTCCAGCCTGGGAGCTGGCTATAACACATCATAGGGCAGCATGTTTCTGGTGAGGACAGGTTCTGTCTTGGATGTGCTGAGTCTCAAGTGGATTTCTCTAGGTAGAATCTGTGCAATTGGATATATGCTTTTGAGAAGAGTCAGATTTAGGGGTCATTTGTATTGAGGTGATAGTTGTAGTCCAGGAAAGAGGACTGATGAGAAAACCTAGAAAATAGTTTACATATAAAGGACAGGGCAAGAACAGGACCAGGCCACCCCCTCCCATTCTCTAACCCACCCCCCGCCCCCATCACCCTGAAAAACACCCCAAAGGCCAGTGAGAAGAACTGGAGGAAAACCAGGAATGGAACATGCAATGGAAGGCAGAGGGGTATGGCATTTGGGCAGATGAGTTCTTTGGCAGAGTGAGCCCTTACACTGAGTAGCTCAGAGAGCATGATTATTTATGTCAAGGCTCAGAAAATGTTTTCTGTACATGACCAGAGACAATATATTTTTAGTTTTCAAACCATACAGTATTCTTCACAACTACTTGCCTCTGTTATAGTAATGCAAAAGCAGCCATAGGCAATAGTAAATGAATGAGCCTGACTGGGTTCCAGTAAAACTTTACAGAAACAGAGGTCTGGTCATATTTGGCTGATGGGCCATAGTTGGCCACTGTGACCTACATATCTAATTTCCCTAACCAGAGTCTGAATGCAGTCTTCCACAAATCTTTCTATAATATAAAAGCCTAAGCGACTGTTTGACCGTTCAACCAGTAGCTATGATGTGCACTGACCGTCATGGGGCAGACGCTCAATGCACAGGCATGGAAACATGGAACAGACTGATGAGTCTCAGAGAGAAGGGGGAGGGAGAGGGGGAGGGTGGGAAGAGATTAACCAAAAATCTTTTATGCATGCTAGAGGCCTGGTGCACAGATTCTTGCTCTGTTGGGGTCCCTCAGCCTGGCCTACGGGGATCAGGCCAAATCTGTGCACCAGGCCTCCAACATCCCCCAAGAGGTCCTGGATTGTGAGAGGGCGCACACCAGGCCAAGGGACTCCACCAGTGCATGAATCTGTGCACTGGGCCTCTAGTAGTTATAAAATTCATTAAGCTAATTTGAAAATATAAAAAATGTTTGGTCCAAATTGTAATAAAATTTCTTTTACTACAACTTCCAGCTACTTGGAGTTACTATACCTGAAGGCAGTGAATTTTCATGTATTTATGAATTTATTAATGATCTGATTCTGTTAAATCTTCTAGGCAGTTATGTCCTGTGCATAATATGGTCACCAGCCAAATCCTTGCTCTCTTTGGGTCTTCACACTGCTGTGTCATCTGGTTGAAATGTACTTCTCCGGGCCCTTCTCAGGCCCAGCCAAACTTTGGGTCTCAGCTAGAGGCATTCCCTGAAACATCACCCTATCTGAAGGAGATTTCAAAGGGTTTCTGTTACACAGCTCAGTTTATTTGTGTTATAGTATTAATTACAATTGGTAATTATCTTGAGTACTGGTTGTTGTGCTTCTTTACTGTTTTTCTTCTTGCAGTAGATCACGAGATCTCTGCAGGCAAGGACTTTATCTTTCTTGCTCACAGCCATTGTCTTCAGCACCTAGGACTATGTATTTATTGAAGGAACACAAATTCTCCCTTGTTATGGTGAGCACCAAGGACCTATTCTCAGCCTCCTGTACTCCTTTTGCCCTTCTAAATCCACTCTACTCTTTGTGTCTGACTCTGTGGCCTGGGAAATTGAAATTTGGCACTGTGTCAACTGGGCTTCCTCACACTCTGACTTTTATTTGGGGCTGGACAATATAGGTGCTGGTATGAAACTGAGAAGAAGGTGAGTGAGGTTAGGCTATCTGTCTCCGAGGGTCTCTCGTGGTAGAGTAACCACAGGCTGCTTCTTCCCCTTGACTGAAAGCCTCAGCCCTTTTCAAACAGCCCTCGCTGTCTCTAGGTCCTGCTTTTGCTCTTTCCCCTTCAGGGTCTAGAAATCAGCAGGAAAAAGGAAAGATTGGTTGGGGTATTGATTCTTTTCTTGCTGGCAGGACATTAACAGTAGCTGTATTTTAAAGTCCACAGTTCCCAACAGGTGGCCTACTGCTTCTCTTGCCATATTAGCTGTAGGGTTAGTAATGTTTTCTTGCTGTTGTCAACCCTGGGGTATTGCTCCATTCCTTGCCGATTTCCTTAAACTCTACAACTTTGTAAATAGTCCTTTTATTCAACACTCGATTAGTACTCCATTGAGTAATTCTTTCCTAGTGGGACCCTCAACTTACTCATTTATCACCTGTGAAACAGGAAAGTTGACTAAGTGAAATTTCTGATGGATCTGCATTTCTAGTATCATTACTACTAGTCACCTGTGAAACCAGGGATTGATTTTGACAAAACTTATTGCAATTGGAGTTGTATAAAGATGTATCTCCTGTTCTGTTTGTAGTTCAGTGTGCCTGCTCTGTAAACTGATAAAGAAAGTTTGGACTATGTACCTGTCATGCAACTTTCAAGTGCTTCTGATAAGATTTTGTCCAAGAATGGATGATAGGGTTGTTGTGAAAGAGAGGTCTAGATTCCTGAGGTTTTGCAAGAATGTTAGAATTGAAATTAAGGATGAGGTTTTCATCCCTTAATTCTGTGGGTATTCTTTCAGATCATCTTGTTTTGAGTTACATGCCCACATGTACTCCCTTCCTCCTGATGCCACCTTTGTAGATAAACACCCAAAATAAACCCACATGCAGAGAAATAGAACCATGGAGGACTGGGCTGACCTCCAAATCTGTGCAGATTTCAGTGGTGAACCCAAACTTGCTTGATCAAGAACAGCTGAAATGAACACTCATAGGATCACAGAGGCTTAGGGTTGGGATGAATTTTAAAAGTCATTAGTTCTCTCTCCCATGGAATTGGTCAGTGTCAGTCAACTTTTTTCAAGTCTTGCAAACTCTGCTTTAACAGCTGCATAGATGAGAGCCAGGGAATGAGTAAATTTTTTAAAGATGGTCTGTTTGATCTTGGCTAGATTTGAGACATTGTTTCTTAAAAAGAGCTTTTTGTGAGGGAATAAAAAGAGGAAATGTGGGATTTAATTTAGTTCTTCTGTCCCTTCTCTGCCACCACCAGGTTTGTGACTTTTCCTGGGCTTCAGATCCCTAAATGGAACACTTAGGATGTAGTCTTGGATGCCATAGTGAATCCTTCCCATTTGCTGGGCACTTGTACTAGTAGGTTAGACCAAACTTATGGTAGTGTCTTCATTTGTCTGACAGTGATAGAAGTGGCAATGCTAAAAGAGTATTTGGTTTTGCTCCTTTGGTAACTAGAATAGTGATTTCACTGGACCCATTCACTTTTCCACTGTGCTCAAACATACTGGTATTATTGAATGGATTTCAGGAATGCCATAATGTGGACTTCTTTAGTTCTTGTAGTGTCTAGGCAGACAGGTGGTCATCTCTGTCTATGAACTTTACCCAATTGCACCATAAGAAAATGATAATGTCTCCTGTGTACCACAGTGAGATAAAGATTGGGAAATATTATTCTCTTGCCTCTCCCCTTCCTTCTGCCCTCTCTCCCCCACAACTTTTCTCTTTCTGCATATTGCTGGTACTCATCACTTCTTATTTCCTTGTGGTTTACAGATGATCACGATGCAGTCCTGAGGTTTAATGGGGCACCTACAGCCAACTTTCAACAGGATGTGGGCATGAAAACCACCATTCGCCTGATGAACTCTCAGGTAAAATTTCTTCATGTAGGTTGAGTTGTTTTGATGAATAAATGAGACAATCCATGCCAAGCAAGAAGTATCTGGCACATATGTCAGTAAATGTTAGCTACTCTAATATTTATGTGTGAGATGGGTATGGAGGATAGAATGGTGAGCAAACAGATTTGGATCTGTTTTAATCTACTAACTGATACAATCAAATAATCATACAAAGAAATTTAAAGTTGTAATTGAGAACCATAAAGGAGAGTGTCAAGATGCTAGCAGAGTCCATAAGAGGTAAATTTTCCCTAGTCAAGGAAGTCAGGAAAAGTGAGGAGGAAGAGAAGGAGAAGACACTCAAGAACTTATTAAGGAGAGGCAATAGCATAGGGAAGGTCATTTGGCTCTGAGAGGCAGAGAAAAAGGGCAATCACTGGAGAGTTGAGGGACCCAGGACCAGATTTTGTTATTTTAATTTTTTATATTGGAGAGAATTGAATATGTTTAACAGTCAATGGGAAGATAGTCACAAAAGGACAAATATTGTATGATACCACTTATATGAAGTACCTAGAGCAGTCTATTCATAGAGATAGAAAGTAGGATGATGGTTTCCAGGGCTTGGGGGGAGGGAGGAATTATTGTTTAATGGGCACAGTTTCAGTTTGGAAAGATGAAAACATTTTAGAGATGGCTGGTGGTGCTGGTTATACAACAGTGTGACTGTAAATTTTATGTATATTTTACCACAATAAAAAAATTAACTCAATAAGGAGAAACTACTCAGTAGAGTGCGAAACTGATTATACTAAAAAGAGGAGAGAAGAAAGTGAAGGGTTAGAGGGGGTTGATCCAAAGCCCAGCCCAGGATTAACCCCAGCAGGAGGGAGTCTGAAGGAAAAAGAATGGGTAGGCAGCTTGTAGTGGAAGCATGAAAGGGCTTCTGTTTTCTCTGTAAAGTAAGATGTTAGGCCATGTTGGAGGGAGACTGAGGGGGAAAGAGGTTTCAGCAGAGGAGGCTTAAGCCAAGAAGGTTTGAAATTATCTTTGGGGAGAGTGGAAGGAGTAAACTAGTAGAATTTCCCAGCCATGCAGGCTACACTGAAGTTGGAGAGCATGAATTCAGAGAGAAATCAAGCCCTGTTTGATCATGGGTGATGTGATTAGTAGGCAGCAGCAATAAAGAGAGGGAGCGTTGAGGAGCTCTGAAAATTCTCCCGGATTGGGGAGGCTGCCTGCTTCTTTGGCATTTCTCCACAGTGTTCAGTGAGAAACTAAATTTCCATCCTAAAAAGATTCTGGAACTTTATTTAAAGCCAAAGTAAGGCTTCCTGGGAAGTAAGAGACAGACTTTGATCAAATTCCTCCTTCAGCACATTCTAGGTGAGAGACTGCAGTAAATTGCCTTATCTTTCTAAGCCTCAGTTCCCCTATTTGAAAAGGAGAAAAAGAGATGTTACCATGCAGGGTCTTTGTAGTAGCAAATGAGGTTACTAAACATGGAGCATTTCACTCAGAGGCTGGTGCGCAGCTGCAAGTGCTCCGAAAATGGTGTGAAGCTCGCCTGTGTCTGTTGGGAAATCATCATGCCTTCCCACCTCCCAGGCAAATGAGCCTCTTGTCTCCCAGCAGAGATGAGCTCCAGGCTTAGGATCACTTGGGGACCATACAGAAGAAGGGAGATAAGACTTCTGCTAAAAGAATAATTTTTAAGAAAAAAGTAAGATCATGATTCTCATCCTATCTAATAAAAGAGTAATATGCAAATTGACCATACCTCTGCCACACCCACAAGCCACACTCACCAGCCAATCAGGAGTGAATATGCAAATTAACCCAACCAAGATGGCTGCGGCCACAGAGAGGGCAGGAGGGAGGCTTGGGTTTCCCCGGCGATGGAGGAAGCCAAACTGTCTGCCTGCCTTTGCCGGCCCAGGCCTCCACTCAATGCTACAAAGTTTCAATGATAGGAGATAAATAAATCCCAACAAAAATGGCGGCAGCCACAGAGCTAGAGAAAGCAGGAGGCTAGAGTTGCCCCCGGTGATGGAGGAAGCC
Organism: Eptesicus fuscus; assembly: GCF_027574615.1. Taxonomy (NCBI): domain Eukaryota; kingdom Metazoa; phylum Chordata; class Mammalia; order Chiroptera; family Vespertilionidae; genus Eptesicus; species Eptesicus fuscus. The sequence goes on from NC_072475.1 coordinate 45,436,477, forward strand.
AAACTTCTGCAGCCCTGGCCTGCCTTGGCTCTGCTTAAGGCTACAAAGTTTTAATTATAGAAGATAAGTAAATCCCAGATACCAAGGCCTCTGCTTGGGTCACTGGGGGGTGTGGCCAGCCTGCAAACCACCACAGGCCCCTTGCCCAGGCTGCCCCACACCCCAAGGGAACCCCCTTCAGGGCAAACCATCTGGCCCCCACCCATGCAACAGGCCTCTATCCTATCTAATAAAAGAGTAATACGCAAATTGACCATCACTTCAACACACAAGATTGCTGCCCCCATGTGGTCAAAGATCCTGTCCCCATGTGGACACAAGATGGACATCACAAGATGGCCAGCATGGGAGGGCAGTTGGGAGGGACTAGGCCTGCAAGGGAGGGCAGTTGGGGGCGATCAAGCCTGTAGGAGAGGGCAGTTAGGGGTGACCAGGCTGGCAGAGGAGGGAAGTTGGGGGGGACCAGGCCTGCAGGGGAGGGCAGTTAGGGGTAACCAGGCCTGCAGGGGAGGGCAGTTAGGGGTAACCAGGCCTGCAGGGGAGGGTAGTTAGGTGCAAACAGGCTGGCAGGTGAGCAGTTAGGCATCCATCAGGTTGGCAGGGGAGTGGTTAGGGGGTGATAAGGCTGGCAGGCAGAAGCGGTTAGGGACAATCAGGAAGGCAGGCAGGCGAGCAGTGGGAACCAGCAGTCCTGGATTGTGAGAGGGATGTTTGACTGCCCAGAATTGGGCCTAAACGAGCAGTCGGACATCCCTCGAGGGGTCCCAGATTAAAGAGGGTGCAGTCTGGGCTGAAGGACAACCCCCCATGCACGAAATCATGCACCAGACCTCTAGTATAGATATAAACATGAAAATAGGTTAAGCAGTCTATTTTATTCATATGAGAGAACCAGGCAGATGTAACCAATTCAGAGGAAAAGTCAAAATAGCTCAAAGGAATGAAACTTTTTTCTGTGAGATGGGAAGGAGGAGGGGGGCAGTCAGTCAAAACTCCTGGGCAACATTGAGTGAGCATGTCTCTGGTTAACTGCAGTTTACAGAGTTGTAAAACAGCTTCTGGAGAGTCGGACTCTGATGAAGACAGGGGTGTGCTTTAGACAATGCATCATCTTTCACTGAGCACGGCATTCTTTCCCTACACCTTCAGATCGTTGTGTCCCCTCTGCCAAGGCTGAGAGGAGGTGACCACACTCAAGAAAGCCTTTTCCAGTCCTCCTCAGGCACACCCACCCTCCTTCCTCTCCTTCCATAGGTGGCCTACACCTCTGGCTGCTCCTTTAACACTTTTGTCCCAGGCAGCTCCATGACAGTGCTTCTTGTGATACTGATCTGTGGCTGACACCTTTCTTTCATTGTCCTTCCTCATTGTTTACCTTCTCTACCTTGTGTCTTGATTGGTTGCTCTCCCGCTATTTTGTGTCTGTTTCTATGAATGAGCAAAGTGAGTCCCACCACTGCACACAGAGGGCAGCTGGCACCCAGAAGTCACTGGGGGAATAGCTGTTGCTTTGGTAAATGCTGCCTGGGAGCAGCTCATTCTCTCCCTACGTGGGGAGCTCCTCCTGAAAGCAGCTCCCACCTCCCTCTCATGGCACAGGGCAGCCTTTTGTGCACCTGGGCTGAGACTGGGCAATGGAAAACAAAAGGTGGTTTTCTTATTGAGTAGATAGCTTTTTATAGAGAATGGGCTCATGCTGTGAAGTTTCAGCAGATCTACTCAGGCGTGCATGTGCCAGGCATCATTAGGAGAGTGAACAGGAAAACCATATATAGCTCACCATGTGTATTTAAATAAATTAGATTCTGACTTTAAGTGTAAAAGTGTTTCTTGAGACTCAGTTGAGTCCCTGCTGTGCCCAGTGGCTCCATGGGACAAGGCTCAGTGGCTTCCCTAGATTGGGGAGAGAAGACCTAGGTCCTGTGTGTAGCCATAGTGTGTGCTGACTGGACTTTAACCAGACATTCACAGATCACTTAATGGGGCTTTTCTTGAGATAATAGCTGTTACTACTTATTAAATACTTCACTGCCTAACAGTCCCTCCTTTCACAGTGAGAATCCTGCTTCTAACAACCTCAGCACATTTATTTATTTGCTCATACCTATAATACATCTAAAATGTTTTGTAAATTGCTTCACACATCTCTACATAAAACATACCTGCTAAAGAGAGTTCAGGATTTGTTTGGAGTTCTCCTCTCATCCCACCCAAGACTGAAGTAACATGGCCAAATTATATGTACCTAAGTTACCTGGATTAGTCCTATTTCTCTTCACCAAAATTAATGAATTCATTTGAAATTCAATTGTATTCATTTTGTTTCAGTTTTAGATTTTTCTTTTCATCTGTCTTTTTAATATATGCAGAATATAACATGCTACCAAAATTCAAAACTATTCTAAAAGGTATACTCAGAGAAGGATCACCTCCTCCCAAATTCCTCCCACCCTGTACCACCACCACTTTGTACTGTTTTCTGATTTATTATTTTGTGTTTCTATTTGTAAAAACAAATTGATATTATACATTTTTTAAATTCCTCTTATTTCTTACACAAAATATAGTGGCCTCTATTCTTTACATTCTGTTTTTTCCCAATATATTCTGGAAATCCTATCAGTTCATAGAACTCTTTCTCATTCTTAATTATAGCTGAATAGTACTTCTTTATGGATAAGTTTCATAGCTTATTCTATCAATTTCTTTTGCTTGGCCATTAAGTACTTTCCAACATTTGCTTCCTTTAATACTTTATAGTTGCTTTTGATGACTTCCTGTGATGCAGGGTATAATTACAGGCACCTCTGATTTGGAGTTTGTGGGGGCTTTCAATTTGTGGTGCCCTTCTCCCTGTTAGAGCACCTCTTGTCCAGGTCCAGTTTACTGTGTCAGGCCTTCCTTTAAGATTCAAAGCCTGACCACTTCTTTGTTCGTCTTCCTATAGCACTGACTCAATTTGCAACTCTGGCAAATTTGCACATCTGGAAGCCAGAACACACACTTTGTTTCCTTATCACTTACCTTTTTTTTAATGTTTTTAATTTTTATTGTTGAGATTATTACAGATGTCCCTCTTTTTTTCTCCCATAGCTCCTCACCACCTGGTTCCCACCCCACCCCAGGCCCTTGCCACCCTATTGTCTATGTCCATAGGTACTGCATACATGCATATAAGATCTTGTCTAATCTCTTCCCGCATCCCCCCATGCCCTTCCCTCTGAGAATCGTCAGTCTGTTCCATTTCCATGCCCCTGATTCTATTCCATTCACCAGTTTATTCTGTTCATCAGATTTTTTATTCATTTGATTTTTAGATTCACTTGTTGATAGATATTTATTTGTTGTCACTTTGTTGTTCATAATTTTTTATCTTTACATTTTTTTTCTTCTTCCTCTTCTTAAAGAATACCCTTCAGCATTTCATATAATACTGGTTTGGTGGTAATGAACTTCTTTAGCTTTTTCTTGTCTGTGAAGCTCTTCATCTGACCTTCAATTCTAAATGATAGCTTTGCTAGGTAGAGTATTCTTGGTTGTAGGTTCTTGCTATTCATCACTTTGAATATTTCTTGCCAGTCCCTTCTGGCCTGCATAGTTTCTGTTGAGAAATCAGCTGACAGTCATATGGGTACTCCCTTGTAGGTAACTAACTGTTTTTCTCTTGCTACTTTTAATATTCTCTCTTTGTCCTTTGCTCTTGGCATTTTAATTATGATATGTCTTGGTGTTGTCCTCTTTGGATTTCTTTTGTTTGGGGTTCTCTGTGCTTCCTAGGCTTGTAAGTCTATTTCTTTCACCAGACAGGGGAAGTTTTCTGTCATTATTTCTTCAAATAGGTTTTCCATATCTTGCTCTCTTCTTCTGGCACCCCCATAATTTGGATGTTGGTACACTTGAAATTGTCCCAGAGGCTCCTTGCACTATCTTCTTATTTTTGGATTTTTTTTTTTCTTTTTGCTCTTCTGGTTGGGTGTTTTTTGCTTCCTCGTATTTCAAATCAATGAATTGATTCTTGGGATCCTCTACTGTACTGTTGAATCCCTGTATATTATTCTTTATTTTAGTCAGTAATTTCTGACTGGTCCTTTTCTATTTTTTGGCATTCTCACTAAAATTCTTGAAGATATCACTAAGTTCCTTGGAGGTTTCTAGAAGATTCTTGAGTAACCTTATAACTGTGGTTTTGAACTCTATATCCAATAGTTTGCTTTCCTCCATTTCTTTCATTTGTGACATGTTTCTTTGTCTCCACATTTTGGCTGCTTCCCTGTGCTTGTTTCTATGTATTGGGTCGCTACTAAGTCTCCTTGAGTTGATAGAGTGGCCTTGTGTGGTAGGTGTCCTATAAGGCCCAGCAGCTCAGCCTCTCCAATTATCTGAGGTGGACACTCTTGGTGCAAACCTTTGTGGGCTGTGTGCACAGTCTTGTTGTAGTTGAGCCTTGATTGCTGTTGGTATCACTGGGAGGAATTGACCTTCAGGCCAATTGGCTATAGGGACTGCCTGCAACTTCAGTGAGAGAGCTGCTGTACAGAAGACACCTTAATGGGGCAAGACTTGCTACAGTGGGGATTTGGTGCTCACTGAGTCTGCCCCTTGAGTGTATCACTTATGGATGTGAAGAGTTATAATCTGGTATGATCTCACACTGACCACTGGGTACACTGGCTCTTGGATCTCCAAGGAGGTGCAAAGTCAGCTACTGCCTGGGACCACCCAGCAGGAGCTACAGAGAGATCTGCAGATTCCTCCTCTTTGTATCAGGTTTGGAAGTGCCCAGATGAGGCCCAACTGTGAAGCAAGGCAGGCTGGTGCTGGTGCCAGCCTTGAGCCTTTTATTGATAGCTTTGGGGCTCCTGACCCAGCTGCAGCTTGTTCGACAGGTTTTATTTAGGCTGAGAAAGGACAGGCTATTCATATGCAAAAGCTGCTGCACACAGCTGGGGTAGGGTTGTAAATTTGGGTGGAGTGGGGTCTCAGGGGATCTCCAAGGTGGAGTGAACAGAAATGTCTGCCAGTCAGCCCTGCACCGGGGAGTTCCCAGCAAGAGCACAATGACCGCTGATGGCTGTGAGTACCTCCAGCTGGAAGAAAGCCACCCCTGCGTTCCTGCCCTGGTGCCAGACAATCCAGTTTCTCCCCATACCTGTCTGAGTCTCCCAGAGCCTTGCCCAGCACTGAGCTCAGAGCAAGCAGGAGCTTGTAAATTCATTTCACTGTGCTGGCCTTTTAAGAGGAGCAGCTGGTTCTCTAGGCAGCAGCCTGTGTGTCACTCCGCCCCAATCTGCACTGGTTTTTACAGCCTGTAGTTCTTCTGCTCATAGGGACCTCTTTCCCCAGCTCTGGAACCCTGGGCTAGGGGTCTGGTGTGGGTCTGGGACTCCTTGCTCCTCCAGGTGGCCTCCAAAGAGGCGATCTCCCTCCCAATTAAAAAAGCGGCATGCCCGGGTGCCAAACCAGCCCATTCTGCACCTCCACACCTCCTACCAGTCTCAGTGTGCTTTCTTCTTTACCTCTCTAGTTGTAGTACTTTTACTCAGTCAGTTTTCCTGTGGTTCTGGATGACAGCTGTTCTTTATTTTAGTTGTAATTTTGATGTGGTTGTGGGAGGCAGCAAGTACAGGCGTTTACCTATGCTGCCATCATGGTTCCTCCCCACTTACCATTTTTTTTTTTTTAATATTTTTATTGAGGTATTATATGTGTACATATCTTACTATTACCCCCCCACCCCACACCCACACATGCCCTCCCCCCCAGAGTTTTGCGTCCATTGCTTATATATGCATGCATACAAGTCCTTCGTTTGATTTCATAACTCCCCCACCTTTCCCAAACTTTCCCCCTGTACTTTGAAAGTCTGTTTGATGCTTTACTGTCTCTGTATCTATCTTTTTGTTCACCACTTTATAATGTTCTTTACTATCCCTAAATGAGTGAGATCATGTGGTATTTTTCTTTCATTGACTGGCTTATTTCACTTAGCATAATGTTCTCCAATTCCATCCAGGTTGCTGCAAATGATGAGAATTCCTTCTTTTTTATGGCAGCATAGTATTCCATTGTGTAGATGTACCACAGTTTTCCGATCCAGTCATCTGCTGATGGGCACCTAGGCTGTTTCCAAATCTTAGCTATTGTAAATTGTGCTGCTATGAACATAGAGGTGCATATATCCTTTCTGATTGGTGTTTCTAGTTTCTTCGGATATATTCCCAGGAGTGGGATTACTGGGTCAAATGGGAGTTCCATTTTCAGTTTTTTGAGAAAACTCCATACTGTTCTCCACAGTGGCTGCACCAGTCTGCATTCCCACCAGCAGTGCATGAGGGTTCCTTTTTCTCCGCATCCTCGCCAACACTTGTTGTTTGTTGATTTGTTGATGATAGCCATTCTGACAGGTGTGAGATGGTACCTCATTGTTGTTTTGATTTGCATCTCTCGGATAATAAGTGACTTTGAACATGTTTTCATGTGTCTCTTGGCCTTCCTTCTGTCTTCTTTTGAAAATATTCTGTTTAGGTCTGTTGCCCATTTTTTTATTGGATCATTTATCTTCCTCTTATTGAGTTGCATAAGCTGCCTGTAGATGTTGGAGATTAAACCTTTATCAGTGATAGCATTTGCAAATATGTTTTCCCATGCAGTGGGCTTTCTTGTTGTTTTGTTGATGGTTTCTTTTGCTGTAAAAAAGCTTTTTATTTTGATGTAGTCCCATTTGTTAATTTTCTCTTTAGCTTCCATTGCCCTAGGGGCAGTGTCAGTGAAGAAGTTCTTGTGGCATATGTCTGAGATTTTGTTGCCTGTGGATTCCTCTAGTATTTTTATGGTTTCCCGTCTTATGTTTAAGTCCTGTATCCATTTTGAGTTTATTTTTGTGTATGGTGTAAGTTGGTGATCTAGTTTCATTTTTTTTATGTATCTGTCCAGTTTTCCCAACACCATTTATTGAAGAGACTGTCTTGACTCCATTGTATGTTCATGCCTCCTTTGTCAAATATTAATTGAGCATAGTGGTTTGGGTCGATATCTGGGTTCTCTATTCTGTTCCATTGATCAATATGTCTGTTCTTGTGCCAGTACCAGGCTGTTTTGAGAACAGTGGCTTTGTAATACAGCTTGAAATCTGGTATTGAGATCCCACCTACTTTATTCTTCTTTCTGAGGATTGCTGAGGCTAGTCGGGGTCTTTTTTTATTCCAGATGAATTTTTGGAGAGTTCTTTCTAGGTCTGTGAAATATGCTGTTGGTATTTTGATGGTGAGTGCATTGAATCTGTAGATTGCTTTGGGTAGTATGGACATTTTAATGATGTTGATTCTACCAATCCAGGAACATGGTATGTTCTTCCATCTGTTTACGTCTTCCTCTATCTCTTTTTTCAGTGCCCTGTAGTTTTCTGCGTATAGGTCTTTTACCTCCTTAGTTAAGTTTATTCCTAGGTATCTTAATTTTTTTGGTGCGATGGTAAATGGGATTGCTTTTTTAGTCTCTCTTTCTGTAAGTTCATTATTGGTGTATAGAAAAGCCATAGATTTCTTGGCGTTAATTTTGTATCCCGCTACATTGCCGAATTCATTTATTAAGTCTATTAGTTTTTTGATGGAATCTTTTGGGTTTTTTATGTACAATATCATGTCATCTGCAAATAAGGATAGCTTCACTTCTTCTTTTCCAATTTGGATGCCTCTTATTTCTTCTTCTTGCCTAATTGCGATAGCTAATACTTCCAGTACTATGTCAAACAGGAGTGGTGAGAGTGGGCATCCCTGTCTTGTTCCTGTTCTTAGGGGAAATGGTTTTAGTTTTTGCCCATTGAGTATGATGTTTGCTGTGGGTTTATCATAAATAGCTTTTATTATGTTGAGGTATGAGCCTTCTATTCCCACCTTGTTGAGAGTTTTTATCAAGAAAGGGTGTTGGATTTTGTCAAATGCTTTTTCTGCATCTATTGATATGACTCTGTGATTTTTATCTCTCAATTTGTTTGTGTGATGTATCACGTTTATTGATTTGCGGATATTATACCATCCTTGCATTCCTGGGATAAATCCTACTTGGTCATGGTGTATGATCTTTCTGATGTACTGCTGGAGCTGATTTGCTAGAATTTTGTTGAGGATTTTGGCATCAATGTTCATGAGGGATATTGGCCTGTAATTCTCTTTCATTGAGTTGTCTTTATCTGGTTTTGGTATTAGGGTGATGCTGGCTTCATAGAAGGAGCCTGGAAGTGTTCCTTCCTCTTGGATTTTTTGGAATAGTCTGAGGAGGATAGGTTTTAGTTTTTCCTTGAAAGTTTGGTAAAACTCTCCTGTGAAGCCATCTGGCCCCGGGCTTTTGTTTGCCGGAAGCTTTTTGATGACTGCTTCAATTTCTTCCATAGTTACTAGCATGTTGAGCTGTTTAGAATCTTCCTGATTTAGTTTTGGAAGGTTGTATTTTTCTAGGAATATGTCGATTTCCTCTAGGTTGTCCAGTTTGTTGGAATAGAGTTGTTCGTAGTATTTTGTAACAATCCTTTGTATTTCGTTGGGGTCTGTTGTTATTTCACCTCTTTCATTTCTGATTTTGTTTATTTGGGTCCTCTCTCTTTGCTTCTTGGTCAGCCTGGCTAGAGGTCCATCAATCTTGTTTATCCTTTCAAAGAACCAGCTCTTGGTTTTGTTGATCTTTTGTATTGTTTCTTTGGTCTCTATGTCGTTTATCTTCGCTCTGATCTTTGTTATTTCCTTTCTTCTGCTTACACTGGGCTTATCTTGTTGCTCTCTCTCTAACTCTTTGAGTTGTTGGGTTAGGTAATTTATTACCATTGTTTCTTGTTTTTTGAAGTAGGCTTGTAGAGCTATGAACTTCCCTCTCAGGACTGCTTTCATTGTGTCCCATAGATTTTGGATTGTTGTGTTTTCATTGTCGTTTGTTGCCATGATGTTTTTTATTTCTTCCTTGATGTCTTTGGTAACCCAGTCATGGTTTAATAACATGCTGTTTAGTCTCCAAGTGTTTGATTTCTTTGGGTTGTTTTTATTGTAGTTGATTTCCAGTTTTATGCCACTGTGATCTGAGAAGATACTTGATATGAATTCTATCTTCTTGAATTTGGAGAGACTTTGCCTATGTCCTAACATATGGTCTATCTTTGAAAATGACCCATGTGCACTTGAGAAGAATGTATATTCTGTGGCTTTGGGGTGAAATGTTCTGAAGATGTCGATTAATTCCATCTGTTCTAGTGAGTCATTTAGGATTGATGTTTCTTTGCTGATTTTTTGTTTAGAGGATTTGTCCAATGGTGATAGTGGGGTATTGAAGTCTCCTACTATGATTGTATTACTGTCAATCTCTCCTTTGATATCTTCCAGGAGTTTTTTAATGTATCTTGGTGCTCCTGTATTGGGTGCATATATGTTTACCAGAGTTATTTCTTCTTGTTGGATTTCTCCCTTTAGTATTATGAAGTGGCCTTCATTATCTCTTGTTATGTCCTTCACTTTGAGATCTAATTTGTCAGATATAAGTATTGCAACCCCAGCTTTTTTTTCATTTCCATTTGCCTGGAAAACCTTTTTCCATCCCTTTACTCTCAGTCTGTATGCATCCTTTTTTTTGAGGTGGGTTTCCTGTAGACAGCAGATATCTGGGTTTTGTTTTCTTATCCAGTCTGTTACCCTGTGTCTTTTGATTGGGGCATTCAATCCATTTACATTTAAAGTTATTATTGATAGGTACTTATTTGACGCCATTTTTATTCTATACCCCTGTGTACCTTTTTTGCTTCCTATTTCTTTCTTTCTTTTTTTTTTTTTACAGCAGACCCTTTAGCATTTCTTTCATTGCTGGTTTGGTGGTGATAAACTCCCTTAGTCCTTTTTTGTCTCTGAAGCTCCTGATTTCACCTTCAATTTTGATTGATAGCCTTGCTGGGTACAGTATTCTTGGATTTAGACCCTTCCTTTGCATGACTTGGTATATTTCATTCCATTCCCTTCTGGCCTGATGAGTTTCTGTTGAGAAATCAGTTGCTAGTCTGATGGGGGTTCCTTTGTATGTAACTGTCTGTCTCTCTCTGGCCGCTTGTAAGATTCTTACTTTGTCGTTGGTGTTTGCCAACTTAACTATAATGTGCCTTGGCGTCGGTCTTTTGGGGTTCATTTTGCTTGGAACTCTGTGAGCTTCTTGGATTTGTGTGGGTTTTTTCTTCCCTATATCAGGGAAGTTTTCTGTTATTATTTCTTCAAACAGGTTTTCTATTCCTTGCTCAGTTTCCTTTCCTTCTGGCACCCCTATTATCCTAATGTTGTTTTGTTTTGTATTGTCCCGAAGTTCCCTTACGCTCTCCTCAATCTTTCTAATTTTTGTTTCTAGAAGCTGTTGTAATTGGGTATTTTTTTCCATCTTGTCTTCTAGCTCACTTATGCGGTCCTCTGCTTCATCTAGTCTACTCTTGATGCTTTCTATTGAGTTCTTTACAGCAGCGATGTCATTTTTCATTTCTTCTTGGTTCTTCTTCATTTCTTCTTGGTTCTTACTCATATTGTCGAATTTGTCTTCCATCCTTTTCAGCCACTTTATGACCATTTCTCTGAATTCTTTCTCTGATAGGTTGTTTGCCTCTAAATCGTTTACTTCCTTTTCTGGTGATGCCTGCTTCTCTTTCCTGTGGGGGCTGTTTCTTTGTCTCCTCATGGTCTCTCTTCTCTGGATGTCTGGTTATATAGATTTCTCTCTCTGGCGTTGATTTAAAGGTATAAAATACAACACAACCAGGCACAACAGACAAGGCACTGAACAGAATTGTATTCACGATATTAATAACCTCCAATAAAGGTAACCACCAGAGAAAGACAAATTAGGGAATAGGAGTGGAAGAGGGAGAGTAAAAAGAAAGAACAACAACGAAGAAAAAAACAACAACAAAGAGTGTGAATCTGAACTTGGGAAAAGAGCAGAAAGAAAGAAAAGAAATAACAGAAAAGAAAAAGAAAAGAAAAAAAAGTAAGAGAGACAAGAATGATACTAAGAGAGAAAAGGGGAACAAACTATATATATGGGGAGTAAACTCCACTAGAACAACCACTATTCCCAGCAAATTCCAGCAACACGAGCCTGGAGATTAATACAAACTGCAACAGCAGCTAATATCAAGTGAGGCAAGGGAAAACAAAAGTAAAAAACAAACAAAAACAAAGCAAACAAAAGAACCAACCAAACCAACAAAAAGAATAATCAAAACAATCTCATAAAAAAGCATAAAAATTCAATCTAATCAACATTCAAGCAAACAACAACAAAAGGCCCGAGAGAAAAATAATTTTTTAAAGGTAGCGTAGAGGGTGGTTTGTATGGATTTGGAGCAGGGGGTTGGGAATTAGATATATAAGTAGGGTGAAGTTTTAGCAGGGAGTAAACTAAAAAAGTAGGGAAAATCTAAAGCCAGAAAGGGTTAAGATAAACTGGGGACCAAAGGGGGAAAGGTTAGGAGGAGAGTGATGGCATAATGTTAGCTTTGAGATAGGGTAAAGCGATTGTAAGGGAAAGATGCAAATCAAATGTAGGACACTAATCCAAAAATAAAAGAAAGAGAAAATCAAATGACATTAAAAAAAAAAAAAGTAAAATAATAGTAATAATATTGCTGATTGAAAATAAAAATGTAATAATTAAAAAGGTGAAAATCAATTGAGGAAAAAGAAAAAAATATTAGTTTCTTAAGTATAAGATGCAAAAAATGAAAATAAAAAAATATGAGAATAAAAAATTTAAAAAATTGAAAAAAGAATTGAAAATTAAAAAATAGGAAGACTAAAATGTGCAGTAGCGGCTGTCATTCACTTCCTCTATTATTCTGTTTGGTACGCCTTTTTCCCAGTCTGGGCGGTATTTCAGTTCAGCTTCATTCCAGGGCTCCTCAGTGTTGGAAGCCAGTCCTGCTTTTTAAGCCAGCCCTGTCTTAATTTCTCGTATTTATTTTTGATTACACCAGAGACAATTAGCGTTTCAGCCCCTGGGTGGCAGTGTTTCTGAATTGACTTCCGGGCCTCTCTAGCTCTTTTTTCTTTTTTTTTCCCCCTTCTATGGCACTCACTACTGGTTTGTAGAGGTGTGCGCCTCAGAGCTGCCTCTCTGATGGTCACACGCAGCTCTGGCCCCAGGTTCCGAAAAAACTCCTTCCCCCTGCAGTCTTTCAGGGTTTCCACCTGGGTTTACCTCTGTATTGGGCTTAGCAATCAGAGTCGGAAAGAGCCCAGGTGTGCGGACCGTGGGTCTGTGCCCCAGACTAAGAAGCCTGCACTCCTTTGAAAATTCTTAGTCTGACCCTCCTCGTCAGATTAAAATGAGTTGCTTTCAAGAGGTCACTTCTGTTAGCAGCTCAGAAGACCCCCCTCCTCATTCACGGATCACGGCAGTTCCAACTGCCGCTGATTTTTCTAGGCACAGACCTCCCGGCTCCTGCCGGTCCTGCGGCTGCCGCACTTCCCTCACCCAGCGCTTCCCTCACCCACCGCGGGGATTAGAAACCGCAGCTTATTTCAGACAAAATCTGACCTTTCCGTGGTGCAGTGAAGAGTTTCTTTGAATCCAAATGTTTGCGCTGATAGGGGACCGGTGGTCTGGTGCTCCCAGCAGTTCAGTGTTTGCAGTTGTCGCGGAAAGTCAGGTTTCCACTAAAATCCTCCTTTCCTTGCAAGATGGCGAGGCGCCCGGCGAGCCCGCAGCTCCAGGAGGGGACCCAGCCCCTGTGGGTGCTGCGCGGTCAGAGGAACACTGCCCAGCACTCCCCCGCCTTCTCCTGGAGTTTAGCTGTCCCTTGGCTTGCCCACTTACACTCCCTCTGCGAGCCTCTGCTGCTCCGACTCTCCGCCCCAGGAACAGACTCCAAACCCGACTCTATTCCGTCGCCATTTTTCCTCACCCCCCACTTACCATTTTTTAATGAAAGCTGCCTTGCATGGTCAGAGACGATCAGACAGACCTTGGTGGGCATCCCAGCTCCATTCCTACCTAGCTTTGTGATCTTGGGCAGTTATATAGCCTCTTAGAACTTTCTTTTCATGCCTATTTGGGATTAGGAACTATGAGGAATCAATGAAGAGACATGGACTTGGGCTGTTGTCTGAGTAATGTAACCACTAAGTCTAGATTCTATAGTTAAGATATATCAATGTCTATGCATACACACATGCCCAGAGAGCATATTAGTTTCTTAAGGCTGCTGCAGCAAAATACTACAGATGGGGTGGCTTAAACAACAGAGATTTATTTTTTCACAGTTCTGGGGACCAGAAATACAAGATTGAGGTGCCATCAAAATTGAGATCTCTTTCTGCTTTGTGGATGACTGCCTTTTCTCAGTGTCTTCCATGGCCTTTCTTCTGTATGCCTGGGTGTCTCTTCCTTTTCTTAAAAAGACATCAGTTTTATCAGTTTGGGCCTCATCCTTATGAGCTCATTTAGCCCTAATTACCTCACTGAGAACCCTGTCTCCAATATAGTCATATGGGGATTAGGGCTTCAGCATAAGAATTTGAGGGCTGGGGACACAAACCAGTCAAAAATGGAAAATAAAACAAAACAACATAGTCACAGTGGTAAAATCTGAAGAATGCAATTATGGGTGATTATCATTTTCCTTTATATATATACTAGAGGCCTGGTGCACGAAATTCGTGCACGGAGGGGGGTTGTCCCTCAGCCCAGCCTGTACCCTCGCCAATATGGGACCCCTCAAGGGATGTCTGACTGCCTGTTTAAGCCCAATCCCGGTGGGCCTAAACGGGCAGTCAGACATCCCTCTCACAATCCAGGACTGCTGGCTCCCAACTGCTTGCCTGCCTGCCTTCCTGATTGCCCCTAACCGCTTCTGCCTGCCAGCCTGATCACCCCCTAACCACTCTGCTGCCAGCCTGTTTGTCCCCAACTTCCCTCCTCTACTGGCCTGGTCACCCCTAACTGCCCTCTCCTGCAGGGTTGATCACCTCCAACTGCCCTCCCTTGCAGGCTTGGTCCCTCTCAACTGCCCTCCCTTGCAGGCCGGGTGCCTCCCAACTGCCCTCTCCTGCTGGCTATCTTGTGGTGGCCATCTTGTGTCCACATGGGGGCAGGATCTTTGACCACATGGGGGCAGCTATATTGTGTGTTGCAGTGATGATCAATCTGCAGATTACTCTTTTATTAGATAGGATAGAGGCCTGGTACAGGGGTGGGGGCCAGCTGGTTTGCCCTGAAGGGTGTCCCGGATCAGGTGGGGGTTCCCTTGGGGTGTGGGGTGGCCTGAGAGAGGGGCCTGTGGTGGTTTGCAGGCCGGCCACGCCCCCCTGGCAACCCAAGCAGAGGCCCTGGTATCTGGAATTTATTTACATTCTACAATTGAAACTTTGTAGCCTGGAGCGGAGCCAAGCCTAGTGCTCCCTCCGAGGCCGGCAGCCATTTGTGTTGGGGTTATAATTGAAACTTTGTTGCCTTAAGCAGGTGGGCCTGGCCAGGGTGTGTGGAAAGCTTTGCTTCCCCTGTTGCCGGCGGCAACCCTGGCCTGCTCTCTCAAGCTCCATTCTGCCGCCATTTGTTTGAATTTGTTTACCTTCTATAATTGAAACTTTGTAGCTTGAGTGGAGGCTTAGGCCTGGCCAGGGCAGGCAGAAAGCTTGGCTTCCTCTGTTACCTATGAAACCTTGCTCTCTGTGGCTGTAGCCATCTTGGTTTGGGTTAATTTGCATGCTCGCTCTGATTGGATGGTGGGTGTGGCTTGTGGGCGTGTTGGAGGTATGATCAATTTGCATATTTGTCTATTATTAGATAGGATTATTAGATAGGATATATATTTATTTATATATATATATAGATATAGATATAGATAGATAGATAGATAGATAGATAGATACATACGTGTGTATATTCTTGTATTTTCTAACTTTCTGCAGGCAGCATTTATTACTTTATGATTGGCAAAGTCACTTTAAACAGGTTGCTAAAATAGCAACACTCCATCTTCCTGGGGTAGCATTTTCCTGGCAGGTGTTCCTTGGGGACCTGTTTCTCTGGCAATGACTTTCTCTCCTCATCCAGAGGTCCCCAAGGATCCCTGAACTCAGGCCAGACTCTGCATGTGGCTGAGTACAGGCGCATTTGAGAGGAGCTATATTCTCTCCCAAGTCCCTTCTGCTGCACTTGAAAAAGTGACAGACTGAAATGTGCTCTAGGCACTGCTGGTCACCTGGGAAGGACCCTAGAGCAGTGGTCTCCAACTGGTGGTCTGCAGACCACTGATGGTCCGTGAGGTCCGAAATGTTGGTGACCACTACCCTAGAGGATGGTAGTGTCCTATAAATGAGGCATCTGAGGTATGTAGAGGGGAAGTGACCGAAGACCACAGAGTGTGTTAGACTCAAAGCAGTTCCCCAATTCCCTGAGCATTTCGGAGGATTTTTTTTTTTTTTTTTTTTGTATGGAACTCTTTGAATCTCACTCAGAGGGCTGCCAGCATTAATGTGGTAAGTTCAGAGCCATGTCTATTTAAGATTGAGGGGGGGCTTGTGGCTTCACCCTTTTCTGTCCACCAGATCCCAGCCACTGCCACTTTCTATTTCTCCTGGATAAAGATAGAATTTATCTCTACCTCATCTTAGTTTCATGAATTACTTTTTCATTAGCCTTAAGTAGCTCAAGTAGCTCATTTCCCCTTTGGGTGCTGTGAGAACTGAGGGTGGCCCAGATCCTAATAGTGTGCTGGCTTGTTTGAATATCTCGTGGTTTGTGAAGATAGCCTTATGGGAATAGAAAGAATACTTTAGAAGGAACTGACCTCTGGTCCTGGTTCTGCCTCAAACTCACCTTGAAGCCTCAGAAAGTCTCTCTTCTCTCTGGACCTTAGTTTTCCCATCTGAAAAGAAAGGATTTGGATCTAGTCCCTCAAAGATCTTCCTGCTGTGACAAACAACAACTCAAACAAAAGGCAAAATTCTTATAACACTTCCATAATCCTCATCACGTGCTTTCTCTGCAATTTCCTTGCAAGAGCTATGGGTGTCCCATGCTACCCTCCTTGTATGAGGCAGTGTACCGTGTAGATTATAAGTGTGAATTCTGGGGCCAGTCAAAAGGGCTCTAATTTAGAGTCCCCTAAGTAACTTGCTAACTGGCTTGGGCAAGTTACTTAGTATCTATATTTCCTTGTTTATAAAAATGGGTATACTGCCCAGCTGGTGTTGCTTAGTGCTTAAGCATTGACCCATGGACCAGGAGGTCATGGATCGATTCCAGGTCAAGGCACATGCCCGGGTTGCGAGCTTGATCCCCAGTAGGGTATGTGCAGGAGGCCACGGATCAATGATTCTCTCACATCATTGATGTTTCTATCTCTCACTCTCTCTCTCTCTCTCTCTCTCTCTCTCTCTCTCTCTCTCTGAAATCAATAAAAATATATTTTAAAATATTGGCATATTAATAATTGACTTTAGAACTATCATGACAATGAACTGAGATAATATATGAAAATATCTGGCTTGGAATAAGCATCATTGAATGGTGTCTGTTGTTATCTGTGCTGTGAATACAATGTCCCCATGGAAAGAGGACAGTGCTTAAAGTTGGAAGATGTGGGTTCCATGCCTGTTTCCAATGGCCTGTCAGCTGTTGGACTCTAGGCCAGTTGTCTTGTCTGAACTTCAAACCCCCTACAGGCACATAGCATTGCTGTTATCCTTTATTGTAAAGGAGGAAACTTTGTGCTTTTCTCTTAAGATTTCTGAGGACAGAGGAAGTTGTAGAATTTTGTCTTAGAAGACATGTATGGGAGGGAGGCCTGCTGTCCCCTGGGCTCGCTGTCACCAGCTCAATCTTGCTAAGCCCCATGTGCCAGGATGCTTGCTCTGCCTTTGGACTGCAGCACCGAATGCCTGTGCTATGAGTACAATGTCCCCATGGAAAGAGGACAGCACTTAAAATTGGAAGATGTGAATTTCATTTCCATTTCCTATGGCCTCAGCTGTGGGACTTTAGGCCAGTTGCCTCATCTGTGAACTTCAAACCCCCTACAGGCACATAGCAATTGCTTTTCTTTCTATGTTCTCATTTTAGGAAATGGCTCGAGGTCCAGGAGTCACCTTTGACCTCCCCTCCCCCTTTTCCTTCACTTTTAGCATCCAGTTAGTCTGCAAGCCTACAACTGACAGTTGTAACTATTCTTCATTATTCTCCTACTTAGGCTACAGCTGCAGCTTATGTCTGGTCTCCTTTTCTCTAAAAGCTATACTCCAGAAAACTAGACTATTCAGATCTGTCCTACTTGAAAGCCTTTATTGTTGCCATAATCTACAGTAGAAATTCTGAGCTCCCTTACATGACCCCTGCTTAAATGTCTCTGGTCCCTTCCAGCTCTCCCAATGTATCCTAACCACAACTGGGTAGCCTGAAACTCCCTAACAAGCTCCTCGCTGAGAATTAGGTTGGGCTGCACGTGACAGGAACACTCTGCCTACCACTTAACACTAGCTTAATAAGAGAAAAATGTATTTCTTTCTCATGTAAAAAAAAAGAAGAAGTCCAGAGGTAGACATTCTAGAGCTGGTGTGGTGTCCAGAGTGTCAGGAACCCAGGCTTCTACTACCTTGTGCAGCTATCCTACCATGTGACTTCTACTTCATGAGCCAACATGACTGCTCCAGCCCCAGCCATCACACCCACTTTCAGCCAGCAAGGGGGGGGGAAGGAACAAGGAAGGGCATAACCCTGCCTCTAAGGACACTTCCAGGAAGTCACACTTGCTTACACACCATTGGCCAGAATGTTTGCTTTAAGGGAAGCAGGGGAATTTTTATTTCAGGTAGCCTTTATTTATTTTTTTCTATTCTCTTTATTTATTTTAAATTTAAATCCCCTCCCCCATTACAGTCTACATTCAGTATTTTCTAGTCTTTATTTTAGTTAGCCATGTTTTGAGGTAACCATCTGAAGTGTTTGTTACCAAGGAAGAAAGAGAGAATGGATACTGGGTCACACCTAGCAGTCTCTGCCACACACTCTCACATCTGGAGATTTGTACACGTTGCTTCTTCTGTCCTGGACAGCCTCCCTCTCATCATCACACTCCCCTGGCTTGGCCTGTTCATATTTATTCCTTAACACTCACCTTGTGGCCATCCTCGCCCTGGCACCCTGTACAACTGCACAATCCCTGGCCAAGGTGGGCCCACCACCCGTATTTCTTGCCTGAAAGATATACTGAGGACAGGATTATATTCGCCAGGCTTCCAGGGCTTCCCTACATTTGGGGGAAGGTATGGAGGCGATGTAGCCAAACGACCTAAGGGGCTTGTGCAAATTGCTGTTCTTTGGGTTGTACACAGACCGTCTGCCCTCCCATAGCTGTTCATCAGTGTCACTGCAGTGAGGTTGATTAGGTCTCCACCTTCATGATGGTGAGTGGTCCAGGGCAGGTGGGATTATTGTTGTGATTCTTGCTTTCATTTTCAGTCAGTTCTTGATTTGATTTCTGTGATGTGTTCCTCTCAGTTTCTACCTGAGCAGCATCATCTTCCACCTGCATTTTAAGGGTTATGTCTGACAGTTGATCTCGTATCTCAGTTTTGGAGTTCTTAAGAGGGACCTGACTATTTCACTGTAAACCTTTGGGGCCCCGTTTCTGTCTTTCTCATTTACTCCTGTACTCCATCTGATGAGTATGAAAGCCCAAGGAGATCACCCCACTTGCTCATGGTCACCAGAGCCAAGAATTGAGCTCAGGTCTTTTTGTATCCAACTCTGTTATCTTTCACTTGCCACCATACTTTTCTTATGTTGGTACGTAATTTAATTAACATTTTTGTGCGTAATTTTCTCCCTGAATTTAGATTATTTTAGGATAAATGCCAAAAAAGTGAAATTACTGAGTCAAAGGGCATACATATTATTTTTTTAAGGAACTAAATGCATTTTGTAAAATTGATCTAGCACAGATGTTGGGGAGTCTTATGATAGTCACATTTTGCCCAGTGGGCTTTAACTATCGCTTGCAGGCCAGTCTGGGAGCTCGGGAACGTGGGGGAGGAGAGGAGCTGTGACTGGTCTCCAGCAGGTTATGTGTGAGCATCTCACTAGCATGGTGAGATTCTCGTGTTTAGAGGTGCATGTTTTTGTATATACCATGGCCTCTACACACAGACTGATGACTTCATTTGGTGCTCAGCTACAGACACAGCCCTCCGTTCCAACGCAGCAGAAATCATTGGCCGTGTGGGACTCATGAGAGGTGCTAAGTCTATCTCCATCACAATCTGTAAACACTGTATACTGGACTTTATAGGTGATTAAAAGGATTTCTAGGGACTATGTTAATTAAATGAGATCCTGACTTTAAAGCTCATCCCCTTGCCCCTCTTATGAGGTATAACTGCAAGGGACTATCCACAAGCCTTTTTCACCATACTCTCACCCAGTAATCTCCAAGTCTGAGTGCAACCCTCTCTGCTCTATGGTTGATTAATTATGACAGAATGCCCTTTGAGGACCACATAGTTTGGCATCTTTGCCTTCTTCTCACTGAAGTTAAGTGCTGCACGAAATCTTAGAAGCCTCGTGGGGCTCGGAGGTCTCAGGTGGTCCTTGTGATGTGGGACAAATCGAACATTTACATGTCCATGTCCAGGTGACAGCTTGTCTGTTTCTTCCTGCAGTTGATCACCACAGAACAGAACTTCCTCAAAGACAGTTTGTACAACGAGGGAATCCTGATTGTGTGGGACCCATCTGTTTACCATTCAGATATTCCCAAGGTAAGTGGGTGTCCCCTGGAAACAGGGATTGAGTCTCCTGTTTGCCAATAGCTTTGCCCGAGCTCCTGGCTGACCTGGGCCATCTGGGAGGACTGGCTGTGCCACCCCACTTTATTTGGACAGCAGTTCGGACATATTTCTGTCCTGCACTAGTGCTCCCCATGCTCTGGTCCGCATTGCCTTCTATTGGTCTCCTAACGATGGTTTGTCGCAGGAGGAACAGTGGCTCTTTTGCTATCTGTGTGGTGAGGTTACTCCTGACGAACATCAGCAGGAATAGATAATGGGTTACTATTAGTCCTATAAATCGTGTCACCACCCTTGCCCCACACTTTCAATTTCCAGAATTCTCCTCATTTCACTCTCATAACAACATGAGGAAGTAGACAGAAGTGTCGTTTGTTTCCATTTACAGATGAGGAAACTGGAATGTGGAGAGGGAAAGTCACCTCTTTCAGGACTTGATTTCCTAAGGAAAGGGCCAGATCTGTAACATCAGCTCATTCAAGGGAAGAAGACGGGAGTGTCAGGCCTGCTGGACTCGGCCTATCCAGAATGGCCCTCTCACTGTCATGCGTGGCAGTTGGCCTCTCTCTGGCGTGGGCTGCAGTGGCCACAGGAGAATGGCTTTAGGAAGGACAGAGAACACGGCTCTTGGGACACTGAATTTGCAAGTTGGACGTAGCAATAGTTGGCAAGCTCTGGTGATCTTTCCCACCCCCACTGCCTCAGTTTCCACAGTTTTGCACTGATCTTTGCCCCCATAAAAATAAAAATGAGGGTGGGACTCGATGGTGCCAGGGGCCCCTTGCAGCACTGATATCATTCCCAGATTCTATGATCTTTAAATCTGAAGCTGTTCCAGGGTCACCGTGCTCAAAATCCCCTGTGAGCACAAGCTACATGCTGGCTCCCCCTGCTAATGAGAGCTGTGATATGGAGGGAAGTCTGAAATTTTCTCTAATGGAGGGCCGTGCCTCTGTATTCTGCCTTGCTCCTTTTCTCCTCCCTCCTCCCCATGTCCCCAGTTGAGGATGACTGGTGGCACTGGCATACTTCTCCCCTTGAGACAAATCATTTCCTTCTTTTTCAGTGGTACAAGAATCCTGACTACAGATTCTTTGATAACTACAAGAGCTATCGTAAACTGCATCCTGATCAGCCCTTTTACATCCTCAGACCCCAGATGCCCTGGGAGCTGTGGGACATCATTCAAGAAATCTCCCCAGAGGAGATTCAGCCAAACCCCCCGTCCTCTGGGATGCTTGGTGAGTCTATGTCTGGGAAAGACCTCTTGTGTTTGTTTATAGAGGAGAATAGCTTTCTCCTGGGGTCTCATTCATTCATTCATTTGTTCATTCATTTGTTTACCAAATAATTACTGGGTTTTTGCTGGCTTTGTACACTATGCCAGTTTCCAGCTAAGTTACAGAGATTAATAAGATAGACTTCCTTTTTCTTTAGGATGTTCAGTGGGAGAGTTCAGTCAGGTGTCTGAGGTAGCATTCAATTTGTGCGAGGAGGGAGCGACCACCCTGGTGCCACAGGAGAGAGGACACTATCTAGGTGGACAGTCCAAGAGCTTTGAGGAGGAGTAGCTTTGCATCAGGCCTGTGAGAGGGGCAGATTTGGCAGGTGGATGTGGAGTGAAGCAGAGACAAGAGGGGAGGTGGTAACACAGAGAGAACAGGGCTGGGACTCCGTTGAGGAGAGCGAGACGCTGACATCAGCCATACCACTTAAACATGTGCCAAAAAATTCAGGAACAAGGTAGTATCTTAACACAATATCTTTTAAAAATCACAATGCAAAATTGTATGATGAATGAAATATCAAAATTTTAAATAAAGACAGGATGAATAATAATATGCTGAGCCATAGTGAAATCTGAAGATAAAGGAAGAATCAATAATACTTTATTTAAAATTTAAAAAATTGTTCATGCTAATTGTGGCCCTGAGAGAATGAGCAGTGAAGTTTGACTGGGTTTGGGAGCGATGAACGGAGCTGTGGGAGCTGATGTGGAGTGGGTTGGGGGGGTGGCGGTCAGAGTACAGAGGGGCCCTGAATGCTGGCTATAGACTTTCTTCTTGGACTTTCTCCAGTTCCCTTGGCCTTTAGGGAATATCTGCCTTCCCTCCCTTTCACTTTTAGTTTAGCTGGACCATCGGCAATGTCCACAAGGTTCTAGGCTTGGTATGTGCATGGGAAGGGAAGCTCCCTCCTCTGGGCCTCTGAGTGGGTTACTTACCACCAACAGCCCCCCAACCACTCACCATTGTGTCATTTGCCTTTCTACTTCCCCTATGAGACTGCAAACTCCCTCAAGGGTGGGGACTATGACCTCCCCTGTTACATTGCAAACTCCCTCAGGGTGGGGACTATGGTTGACTCATCCTTTGTGAGTCTGGCACAGGACAGCCCTGTGGAAAATGTTCCCTGAATAAATGAGCAAATAAGTTTTTAATATCAGAGGTACTCCTTATAGAAATAGACAAGGGCTCTTCCAGTTTCACATCTTCATATCTCTCTTCAACCTTTGAATGGGTGGATTTGGGGCTCATCCTGGAGCCCTTTGAGCAGGAATAGTTGGGGAAGCATTATGGGGAACATATTTCTCTACTGCCCTGCCTTTGCCCATGCTGTTCCCTCCACCACTAATCCTCCCCTCTTGGTCATCCCTCATGGCTATGGCCCCTGTCAGCCCCCACACCAGTGCTCTGAGAGGTTTACTTGAGCCCTCTCTCATAGGAAGTGCTCCATCCCATAATTTCTAGCACTCCTGCTGTGCCTACATCCCTTAGTTGCAGATGTATCTTTTCTCCCCCATTGGACCACGGGCAGCCAGAGGGCAGAGAGAGGGCTTTCCCCATATCTGATTCTTTTGGAACAAAGTTGCTGCTAGCAGTTTATAGTTTTGCTGTTAGTGAGAACTGTTCCATCATAAAGTTTCCCTATATTTATGTTGACAAAAGGGGTCTTAGAGTCATGATCTTATTGCATCCTAACAATAATAATCTGGGTGGTAGGAGGTAGGTAGATAACCATGTTGAGGCAGATGAAGAACCTGAAGGACATGTCCTGCACGAGATGATTGAGCCAGGTGGGGACAGGTGTGGGTGGTAGCAGCAATCTCCTGCCTCTTGTTGGGTTTGCATCTCAGTTTCTGCACCGCCTCCCTGAGAGCACCAACGTGGCCCCACCTCCTCGGCTCTAATCCTTACCTGAGTGAGCAGAGCCCATCAACACAGACCATGGCATGCTCCTCTTCCATATTTCCCTCTTCCCAGCTGAGGGAGGAAAAGTCTTCCCACTCCACACTGTTTCCTGCAAGTACCATAAGAAACACCTTCTCCCAAATAGCACCATCTAAGAGGTTCCTTCGGGATATAAAAGTACTAGAAAGTATTATGTACATGTGATGGTACTGTCCTCTCTTCACATAGCTCATTTACATAGATAAATGCATTGATGATGGATGGAGTCCATCAATCTGCTAATGTTTAGGGAGGACCTGCCATGCACTGCGTTCTGGCCTGCATGCTAGGGATACAAACGTGCATCAGGCTCAGTGACCCGCAAGGAACAACCTGCCAGATTGGCTTACCAGAAGGACTCATGATGGGAATCATAAGAATAACTAGGAAATCCAGATAGACGTCTCCCCAAATTAGGGGTCATGAGCTATGGACTCACTGGGCAGAGCTCCGAGGAGCAGGGTGGGTTTTCGGGCAGGACTTAGCCTCTTGCTCCCCTCTGCAGGCATCATCATCATGATGACGCTGTGTGACCAGGTGGATATTTACGAGTTCCTGCCATCCAAGCGCAAGACCGACGTGTGCCACTACTACCAGAAGTTCTTCGACAGTGCCTGCACAATGGGCGCCTACCACCCGCTCCTCTTTGAGAAGAATATGGTGAAGTACCTCAACCAGGGTGCGGACGAGGACATTTACCTGCTTGGAAAAGCCACACTGCCTGGCTTCCGGAGCATTCACTGCTGAGCATGGGCTCCCTGGCCGGGTGCCCTCACCCTTCTCCATTGGGCATTTATAGCCCATCTCTTGGCCACCCTGGGCCTGGGAAGACCATCTTCCCGAACAGCTCCTGCCTGCTCCTTGCACTCTAGGCCTTCCATCAGCAAGGGCCCTGGGGCTTCAGGAAACCAAGGGCGAGGGAACCAGGCCCAGCCTGCCCTATAGCCATAGAGGTGTGTGAGCCCAAAGCCCCCTGCCACACATGGGCACATACACCTAGCACTCTTTCTAGACAG
Organism: Eptesicus fuscus; assembly: GCF_027574615.1. NCBI lineage: Eukaryota > Metazoa > Chordata > Mammalia > Chiroptera > Vespertilionidae > Eptesicus > Eptesicus fuscus. The sequence continues at coordinate 45,460,519 of NC_072475.1, forward strand.
AGTCTTCCCCTCCTTCCACACGGGTAAATGTAAGACCTACCTTTTCTACCAGGGCTGCCCAAACTGGGCTGGTTTTCTCACAAACCAGCACTCCATGTTGCTTGAAATCTGCACTTAGACATTGATTTCATGTTTGAAAGAAATTCTCCCAAATTATGATTATGTCTATAGGGTGGCTCTGGGGACGGGAGTTGGGGTGAGGGGTAAGTAAGTGCTACAGGGTGTAGGAAACATGCTCGATTCCTCTGAAGGAAGTTGCTCCCAAGGTTCATGCCTTTGGGAGAGGCAGTGTCCTATCATTCAGGCTGTTTGGCTGGTCCCTCGGCCTGGGTGCCTATGTGCAAAGGGTCTTGATGAACCCACATTTCTTTTCATATGGAGATGGAGCTACAGGAATGTATAGTCTCCATCCTCAAGTTGCTCACAGTTCAGTGGGAAAGACAGACGAGTAGGATGCAGTGAGCTCAGTGGCCTGGGGGCCTGTAGAGAGGTGGACTTGCTGTTTGTCTGTCTGTCTGTTTGTCTGTCTGTGCACCCTGAGGATGAGGAGCACACACTGTGTCTGTGGGTCATAGAGGGCTTCACAGAGTGGGGGCCAAGGAATGGGTTTTAGAGAAAGAAGGGAAACATGTCAAGCAGATTTTGTCTGAGTCATTTGAGTTATGTTTTCCTTTCTGCCTTTATTACCCATATTTATTCTCTATGGTCTGCCTGAACTTTCAGGCTCAAATTATTTTTTGAGGAAAATCCCAATCCATGTGGGAGGCAGCGAGTGCAGCCCCATGGACGATACAAGAACATTGCCAAAACCCATATTTCTCTAGGTTCAGCTTGGCCTGCCCTGAGCCTATCCTACTAGTTGGGTTTGTATTGTACACTGTATCCACCTCTTCCTTTTTAATGCTCACCCCAAACTTCCCTCTATCTATCATCTTGTTTTTCCCTTTAAAATGGCCCTCCCCCTTCCAGAATACTTCTAAGCATTTTCTCCTTTAAAAGTATCCTGACCTCAATGTCTTTGACCTTCATGGGCTTTCTGTGAAAGGTCTCTCAGGGAGTAGGGATATGGTTCCCAAGAACTTAAAGTTGCTCTCTGAGGTCAGAACCTTAGAGACCATAACTGATTTTCACAAGGTGAGCAGATGGCCTCCCCTGCTGCCTCTCTAGCAAGTGGTCAGGGGCAGTCTCCTATTTACTAGCCATGCCACCCTGGGCAAGTTTTCCTGTCTGAGCCTCTGTTTCCATATCTGTAAAATGGGCATGATGAACCTATTTCACAGTGCTGTTGTGAGGGTCACATGAAACGCCTGCCCTGACTCTGTTCCTGGCACCTAAGAGGTGCTCAGTACATGAGAGTTTTCTTCCTTCCCTGACTAAGGACCTGCTCTGTGTTCACACCTGGACAGCACCCTGCTTTGAAGGAGGCCAGAGGTGGGGTCCTGTCCTTAGAAAATTAACTGTCCTGTCGGGAGACAACTACTACCCTGTTTGGAACAACCATGAGACTATCTGAGGCAGTGGAGGGGGAAGAACATGCTCCTACTCCTGCCTGCAGCCCAGCCCAGGCCTGATTCTGCTTGAGAATGGGCGGAGGGAGCACTTGGGCCGCTAACTTCTGTGGAACTAGTCTTGCCTGCCTCCCGGGGCCCATAAATTTTTGGCTTGCTTTTCTTATTTGACTCACGCATTACAACCTTTGAATCATGAACACTGAGTGCAGAGGAACGTGTCATTCCATCCTCAGGAGATAGATGTTGGTGTGGACACTGAGACTACACTGGGTAGATGCTAGCTCTTAGTTATTATTAATATAAGGGATCAAATTAATTTAAGTGTGATTCTGTGCTCTACATAGAAACTCTTGTAAAATGCACACACTGTTGATCTGGTGAGATGTTTAATATGTATTACAGATAGTTTAAAAAATTGGAACGCCCCTGTCTCTAAGGGGTTCAGTCTCCCACAGTAATCATGTGGTCCTCTAATCCTTTCACCAATCAAATAGCTGTTGACATGATTTGGAGTTGAGGCATCTTCTGAAAAATGCCTAAGCTAATTTTGAATTATTCAAAGCTTATGTAAATTTTTAAATAAATGTTTTGTTTTTTTTAAAGTTTGTCCCTCTCTTCTTACTTGATAAGGGAACAACTGATTGTCACCTCTCATCTCCAAAGAGGACACGGCTGGAATCCTGAATCCCTAAATCTGCCCCCACTAGCCCCTCTGCAGTGCTCTAGGAAAAGAAATGGTCACTTATGTGTTAGGATAGCATCTGTGAGATACTGACTGATTTATTGATTTGTCTTTCTTTTGCTTTTGCTTTTGCTTGGATTCACATGACTAAGCTGTTGTTTGTGCAGCACCTTGGGAGAAAGCAAAATAAAAGGATGGTACTTACCTTGGTTTCCAAGAGTCTAAAACCTTTAAAGGAATGATGTCCTAAGGGAATAGCCAAAATGTTTGGATAAAGATCCCGAGGAGATGCAGGAATAAGGGGAGAAGGAATTCCATGCCTTTCCCTATGGGTTGAATATGTTCCTTTAATTTCATACGTTAAAGTCCTAATCTCCTGTGCCTCAGAATGTGAACTTACTTGGAAGTAGAATTATTGCAGAGGTAACTAGTTAAAATGACATCATACTGGAGTAGGGTGAGCCCCTAATCCAATGTGACTGGTGTCCTTATGGAAATTTGGGGATAGACATGCATGTAGGAAGATCGCCATGTGGAGACAGGCAGAGATCAGATCAGAGATTTGATCTCAAAGACCAAGAAGGCAATGATAAATGATAAAACCCACACATTCCAACCCACACAGGGGCTGGAATTACATAGACCTTTCAAAGGGAATTTTTAAGACTGGTTTGACAATACCTCTCCTACAAGCCAAAGATTGCCAGCAAATCACCAGAAACTAGGGAAGAGGGGCATGGAAGATTCTCCCTCAGAGCCGTCAGCAGGAACCAACCCTGATGACACCTCCATCTCAGACTTCTAGCCTCCAGAACTGTAAGAAAATAAATTGCTGGGTTGAAGCCACCCAGTTTGTGGTATTTTGTTACAGCAGTCCTAGCAAGTACTCCAGCTTATAACTCCCCACCTACAATAGAGTCCCCTGGGTCTGGAAAGGATAGTGAAAGGGTTGTGGCTGTCTAAGGGCCTAGAGAGGGGGTCCTGTGTCCAGCTCCCCAGCCAAAGCTCTGGGAATGACCTTCTTGGAGGATGTGGCTTCACAGGAATGAGAGTCCAGGCAGATGAGACCTGAGGCAGCCTTGAGGAGATTCCCTTCCTGATGAAGATCATGAATGAAGGACACCTGAGTAGCCAGATAACACCAAAGACTACTCCCGACCACTGCACCCAATTCCTTAGTGTTGTATGTTCCCCGGAACTCAGATGTAATGCCATATTGACTGAGATTGTTTTTCTGCCAGGATACCAGTAGAATGGAAGCTCAAAATAGAAATGACAGAAAAACAGATTTCAGTGAGTTTGGGAACTGAGATCTGTGCTTTCCAAATTACAGTGGCTCTAAATCTTTCTTGTGGCGATGAAGTCTGTGCTTGTCTCTAATGACATCTCTGCTGTAGGGCAGCCTACAGGTGGGCCGGCCCAGCTGAACAAACAGTGCCAGCTTGGAAGGCTCAGGTCCTGGCATCACCCGAAGTGCTCTCTGTGCTTCTTCAGATGTTTGTCTTTACCTCTTGCCAAAGAAAAATCGAGGGAACCTTAGAGCAGGTGAGAAAAAGCTACATAAAGTTCATCACACTCCAAAGTCCACTTGCCAAAGGTCTGTCTGAAGGCACAATTAGGTGAATGGAAAAGGAACAGTCATAGGCACAGGCACAAAAATGGCTGAGAGTCTGTTCCACTCAGCAGCTCAGATTGAGACAAAGGCCTTGAGCCTTCACAAATCTCCATGGAAGGAGATCAAAAGGGAAATACCTGCTGTGTTCCTACATGAAAACCTCTTTTCCAAACAAGAAGCGTCCCCTTCTTGGAACATATCTCACAGGGAAAGTGTGGCCCTGGGCAGCACTTAGTAATAAAGTATTCAATGGAGAGTTCTAGGTGGAAGTAAAAACACAGAGGAGCCCTGAGCAGCCTCTTTCACAATAAAGCAATCCACCCATAGAAGATTATAATGCCCCAGGCAGTGCTTACCAAGAGCAGGGAGTTGGTGGTTTGGCGGGCGGTGACCATGCTGATCTCACTGTCTGTTATACTTGGCCAGCAGTGCGTAATCTCAGCCTTTTCCCCCTCCAGCTTCACGCATCTGAGTTATTTCTCATTAGACCATGGTAAATTCCATCAGAAGCCACATAGCAGTATTTCATGTTTACCAGCTGGAAGGATACCAGCGCGGCCAGCCCACAACTCAAGAGTGGTAACACTTTTAAAAATGATCCTTACGTTGAAGTTTCTGCTCTTGCCTAACTAAGCAGCCTTTATTTAGGATAGACTCTGTAGGCCATCCCTGAAGTTCATTTTATACTCTTGGAATCTAATGTCCACTAATCCTGCCAGCTATGCCTTTGCATCCTCTTCTTGAAAACTTTAAAAAAGTATATTAAATGTGTTCTTCATCCATCTATCCATCCACCCAATCACTTGTTCATCCAACTGATAAATATTGGTGTACATACACTGTGCCCCATCCTGGTGTCACTTGATAGAGTTACAAAAATAATAATAATAGTGACAACTAGAGTGACATCACCAAAATGCAACATAGAAGACCCTGCCTCTGTACCCACACAAAGGTCAATAATTAGACAGCTAGCCACAAACACAAACAGCTCCGAGAGAGCTCTGGAGTCCACTTAAGAAACCCTGTGGAACAAAGAGCCTGAGCATAACTGCACAAGAAGAGAAGGAAGACAGCTTCATTTTGCCTGCATCTTCCCATCTCATAAGCTGGCATTGCTCAGTGCCAAGAGGGTGCTTCCTAGCAAGAAAGAGCTCTCCTCACAGAAAAAAAAGCAGGGTGAGTGACCAACTTCAGCTTTTTAGGGTGCCACACAGCATTGATGCGATGGATGAGGTCAGATTTCAGGTAGATTTATTGAGAGGCAGCATTTTTTTAAAAAAAAAAACATACAATTACACTTGCTTATACCTCTGACATTCACCTCAGATACATTTCTGTGCACAGAGCAGTGATACTTCTATAAGGTAGAGCCTCCCATTCTATTTGAAGTCTAGGGAATTCCCTCCTAATACCAGAGGAAGAGATGCGCTGACCTATTTGACACATTGGTAGAAAGAAAAACATATTCTTCCTCTGCACAGATGTAGTCTTGCACAATGGTGTGGTTTGGCAAGGGGATTCTAGTAGAGTTTCAGTCCCCATTAACACGCTGGGCCAGATGTCTTTGGGCAACACTCAAAAAGCACAATCCCCCAAGGTAGCCCTGGGTCTTGGATCATGAAGAGTTATTACCTTAAGATTTTTTTTTTTTTTTAGTGGTTGACAAGTAAACATGCTTATCTCACAGTTTGTAATTACATTTGCAAGATTTCATATTTGCTCCCAGTCCAATAAGTTCCATGAAGGTAGGGACTCTGTTTTTACTCATTCACTGAGTAAATTGCTAGTGCCTACTACAGTACCTGGCACATAGTAAGTAAGCTCTCATTATTTGTTCAAGTCTTTTCATAACCATGGCTTCAATACTTTGGGAAAGAGCAAAAGGTGTACCTCATATCTCTCTGATGTGACTACTGTCCAAAAGTTTATCTATGGGAACTCCTAAAGAGAAGAGTGAAGATGACTGGCCATTTCAAAAGCAGAAACTGCTAACTCTACTGCTGGAAGCCATTTCCAGCATGTCATAATTGCAAGAGTTTTATCGAAAGGTTGATAGAACTTGGGGGCTCAACAAGGGCTGAGTCACATATGTTATCACCTGTTGGGAATGGCTAAAGGCATTTCCCCAAACCTGAAAAGGATTATTGTTTACTGCCAGACAGCACAGGGCATCTTAATCTACATGTTATTGCCTCCTACTAGCCAAATACCTGAATATCCGCAGGCAATTCCCCATTCTGACAATGCTTCTGTAGGAAACCCTACCCTTTGAAGTGTATATCTCCACCTTGCCTTAGGACAATTTGTGTTAATAAAAAGCAAGGGGTCCTGAGACAAGGAGATCTTAGCTCCTTTTAGCTAAGCTCCTCTGACCCCCAAATGCCTTTCAAAATTATATTTCGTCTCTGGACTCTTACTTAAGTTACACACAGCCTTTCTACAGATTGCTGAACCCTTCTTAATGCTGGAACAAGAACCCCAGCACTCTACTAGACAAAGTTACAACTACACTTGCTTCTGGATACAGTCTCATTTAGATAGATTAACAACATGATTGATTAACACTGTGGCTGACCCTCTACTGATCCCTGTTCTTTCCAATCCTATTCTTGTCTCTTCCTATAATAATCCATTTCCCATACAACAACCAGGATGCAAACAAACCTAATGAAGGCATTTTCAGCTCAAAACCTTTCAACAGTTTCATTGCTTAGGAAAGAAGACAAAAATCCTATCATAATTTACAATCCTGTGTGACTTAGCCTCTGCTAACTCTGCAAGCTCATCTAGAGCCATTATCTGCTTTTTGTTCTCTGCCTTCACCCTTTCATGTCCTTAACTCTACAAGGCTCTTTGCTGCTCAGGGCCTTCACACATGCTGTTTTATCTTAACTACTTGCTCCCCCAACCACAATCATCACATACCTGACTATTTCCCCTCGTGTAGTTCTCAGTTAAATTGAGTTCTGAATGCAAATTGAATGCATAATGTAATGTGGATATCCCCACTTGCCCAGTAACTCCACCTCCACCTCTCAGCAGCCTACTCCTTCCTAGTCCTTGTCCCATTGTGTCCCATTCTATACATCTGTATGATCTGATTAGCCTCTCTCCCTCTCACTACAGATTGTAATTCTATGAAGATCTGTCTGGTTCATTGGTATAGTCTCGGCTATTACTCAGGGGTTTCGCATATAATTCAGATGATAGTGTTTATTGAATAAATGAAAGTACAGTGGGGTTTTTCTGTTTGTTTTGTTTTTTAATCCTCACCTGAGTATATATATTTTTTCATTGATTTTCAGAGAGAACGGAAAGAAAGGGGGAGGGGAAGAGGGAGAGAGAGAGAAAGGGAAAGATGGATGTGAGATACACATAGATTGGTTGTCTCCCCCGTGTGGTCCATGATGGGACCTGCAACCCAGGTAAGTGCCCTTGACAGGAATCAAACCCATGACCCTTTGGTGCACAGGCCAATGCTCTGACCACTGAGCCATGCCAGCCAGGGTGAAAGTAGTTTTTAAGGACCAGAGAGACATGAGATGGGGTTAGATAATATGAGGAAGTACAAGGAGGCAAGAAAGCACCCCAGCAACACAGACAGGGCTTGTCATTCAGGCTCCACAGGCAGCTCAGGAGCAGAGCCGTAGCAGTCTGAGTCCTCTGGCTATGCTGGTGTCTCAGGGACAAAAGCAAGTGTCCCTTAGTGCCTGCTGTTCATTTTTTAGAAACAATCTCTTGCTTCTCTTGTTAAATGTCCACCAAGAAGAACTTTTTCATCTTTTAAAAAATTGTTCTTATAAAAAAGTTAATAGCTCACTGCAGAAAGATTAAATAAAAGCAATAGAACACTAAAAAATCTATCATCCCAGTTATCTAGGAAAAAATGACAGCTTGATGTAACAGCCTTCCAGATAATATATAGGTACACACAGAAATTATCTTTCTATAACGTGAAACATTTGTAGATACCATTTTGTAACCACAATTCATCTAAGCAATATGTGACGACCTTGGAACTTTGTAAGTTGTTGCAATAACCTTTATATTTGTGATCTTAAATCCTCCAATGTTCCACTATTACAAATAATACAAAGCTAGACTAACTGGTCAACAATAAATAGGAATCTAAAAAGAAAGTAATTCATCTCCAAAAAACTTAAAATATAAAAATACACATTTAAAACAGGCTATATGTTGTAAAAACCATCTAATGGTACATTCAGATTACTCTTATTTTAAAAGCCAGTATTTCTGGATATTAATTTTTTTAACCTAATTGTCAAAAATGGCCAACTTGCTGTCTACTGAATTGCTTTCAAATTGGATGGCACCACTCCACCATCTCAGACCTTCTATTAATAAGAAATATCAAGTCCTGAACTTGAGGCAAAGAGGCACAATTGTTATTTTTAAAAGGATTTGGATGCAAAAAAAAGTCTAAGATTGAGATGCTGAGAGTAATTAAATTATGACAGCATAGTCCTACTGCAAACAATGTTAGATATGCAAGCAATACAGTGTATCGTGACAAAGGGATTGTCTTTTTTCCAACCCAAAGGTGGCAATAGTGAGCAAATATTACAGCAGGAAGCTGGCAGCCTGGTGACTCTCATGATCAAGAAAACTATGAACTGGCGCAGCCAGCGTGGTCATGGTTCAATTCCCAGTCAGGGCACATGCCTAGGTTGCGGGCTTGATCCCCAGTGTGGGGTGTGCAGAAGGCAGCCAATCAATGATTCTCTCTCATCATTGATGTTTCTATCTCTCTCCCTCTCCCTTTCTGAAATCAATAAAAATATATTTAAGAAAAGAAAAACAAAACAATGAACTGCATGCTGGCTGAGCACTGACCAGTGTGTAGCTCCTGCAATTTCTACCTTAAACCCTTAAAACCCTTCTGCTTGCTCTGGAACTTCACAGGTGGTCTTTGGACATTACTCTGCTATCCTCCCATTAGTCCGCTGGCTTCCTGAACAAAGAAACCTTTCCTTTCGACCCAACATCTGTTTCTCAAGTGTTAGTTTTGGAGCAGTAAGCAGCTGAACTTGAGTTTTTCAATAACAATATTATCCATCAAATGTTTAGAACTTGACAGTAAATAAAGTTGGGGCATTCCACATGCTATCCCAGACAGAAACCTTCCTAAGGATACGAGCACAAGCCACCTATGCTTCCTAAATGTGGTGTTCCCTGGTTAAAGTCTTGGAAAATTTACATTTCATAGAAAGTGCCACAGAGTCTGTACCGGGCACATCCCTGCCTTCTGTGAGGCTTTCTGAAGTTGTGGGAGGCATTCACTGGAGCCCACTAGTAAATAGCAGAGCTCTCTGGAGTGGTTAAAGGTCATAAATATGCAGCCCTAGGAATCTTTTCACAAAGAGAGCTTTTTGACCAAAACCCTCCTGTACAAACAGAAGTTTTTTTCAAGGATATAATAGACATCCATGGATTTTTAATGTTTTGGGAAAAACCACAGTATGTTGAAGAAATTCTATGCATTAATAATTTATTTTTTAAGATTTCCCATTTCTGGTAATGATGGCTCAGGTTGTTTATATCAGTCCTATAGCTAAAAACAACTAAAATATTGAATACAGTATTTTTAAAAACTCTCTTAAAAGCATCAAAGAGATGATAAAATAGTAAGGGATGATCAGACCAAAAGTAGAGTCAATCTAGAGAAGTAAAAAGGTCTGAAGCCCTCTTTTTCCCGATATCATTAGCTCATCTCAGAAAGTTAGAACCTCCATTTTCATGGCCTTTCAGGACACAGAAGGGAACAGAAAACAGAGTCCTGGGTCTGCAGAGTTGTGGAGTCTGAGAGGAAATCTTACACTACAACAATCTGGGTTCCAGGATACCAGAGTGAAGGTGAACAGGAACTGGAATGATCTGAAGAGAATGAAAAAAATACAAGGATCCCTGGGGTTGTCCAGGAAATGTCAAACTTTGAGCAGGTGGTACAGACTGGGTGTAGAGGGCCGCCTGGGAGGCACCTGGGCATTTCCTTAATTATCGTCAGCTGAACTCAGGGCGTAGGCCGAGTCACACCCTGGGAACATGCTTCCCCAATCATAGCAGCTCAGGTTTAGGCAGGGGTGGGACTAGATATGTAAATCTAGGCCTTTAAAACAAACGTGCTGCGTGGCTTGGGCGCGACATGCTGCCTCTCCATCAGAGAGGATGGCGGCCCACCCAGCTCCCAGCTTCATGAATCTATTTCTGCCTCTTGGTCTCTTTCTTTCTTTAATTTCTTAGTCCCCAGCTCCTCCACTCAGCAACCGGACCAGAACCTTTTCCGCAATGGCGTGGAAAAGAGAGAAATACCACTACACTGGGTGTGCCCCCAGGTACCTGACAGAAGCAAATGCAAATACTCTTTGGAGCAAAGTGGTTTCATTCCAGGTCTCACAATTGTTCCTGTAAGATAACATTTCACATACCAGTAGAATGACTAGCACACAGTCAAGTATACCCAGAGACTTAGAGTCAGTGAATAAAACAGACAACAGCAGGAGGTCATCAGAAATTCTAGTGTAGATCTCAGCATCTTTCTTTTAATAGGTCACCTGGGCCATGTCGGTAGGAGGTAAAGTTTGAGAATCACTGCCTTGTAGTTTAATCACATAAATATGCATCCCACAGAAAAATGTGAAAGTGTATTAGGTTGGAGAAGGGCCCAAGAATTTGCATTTCTGACAAGTTTCCAGATGATGCTCATGCCAGACCATACTTAGAGAGACACTGGTATAAAAAAGGAATGACTATGCAGGTCAGACCTGTGGTCGCTTGTGGGGAGGAGAAGGGCTACAATTTGGAAGCAACATGCAGACATTTTCTGTAATGCTGGCAATTTTCAATTACTTAATCTTGGTGGTGATTACACAAGTGTAATCATTAAATTATATGGTTGTATTTTAAGGCATAATGAGATCACCAGTTGTCCTTTTACCGTTCAATCATGTAAGGCAGATGCATTGTACTAATCCTATCCACCATCATCCCTCATTTATAATCAACCTTCAAAGTAAAAAGTGTAAAAGCTTGTAAAGTTCCAAGACATAACTTCCTTCACTTTAGTTCCTAGTGTAATTAGCTCGCAAAATAAAAGCTTTGAAAGTTAAGACACCATGCCAGCAAGCACCAGGTAACAACAAGCAGGGGAAAGAGCAAAAGCATGGAGAGAGGTGCAGGTTCAAGGGCAGGCTAGAAGATGACAGTGGAACGAGAACATTGGGAAAATCCCTCCAGCCCACACCTTAAGCACAAGGTAACACTAGAGGAAAATGAAAGTAGTGGTGTACTGGAGGTGGAACAAAAACCCAGACACAGCGTAACTACTGATTAGACTAATTCACTACTCCACATTACTGACCTAGAAGAAGAAGAAATATGCTTATTTTGAGGCATACATTCTCTATCTTTTTTAAAAATTCTTATCCAAGAATATGTCTTTATTGATTTGAGAGAGAGAGAGGAAGGGGGAGAGAGAGAAACATTGATGTGAGAGAGAAACATCAGTCAGTTGCTTCCCATATGCTCTCCCACTGGGGGATGGAACCTGCAACCTAGGTATGTGCCTTGACTGGGAATCAAAACTGCAACCTTTTGGTGTATGGGATGATCTCCAACCAACTGAGCCACTTGGCCAGGGCCATTCTCTTTATCTTAATTTCTACTGTTGTACACAAGATGCCTGGCATTTAATAAAAAAATTGAGAACCATAAAAAAGGAAGAAAAACCAACCCACTGCCAAAATAAAAAGCAATCTCAGAAGTAACCTAAGTGTTGGAACTAGAAGAGAGGGAATTTAAAATAATTTTCATTAATATTAATCATATATAGTAATGGTTCTAGTGGAAAGAGTGGATAACATAAATAAACATACAAAATTTTGGCAGAGATAAAAATTATATATGTCAAATGGAAATGCTAGAAATAGAAAACATGGTAATAGATGAAGAATGCCTTCAACAGCTAATCAATATACTCAATACAGCTAAGAAAAGAGTCAATGAAATAGAAGACATGTTAACAGACATTACCCAAAGTAAAATACAAAGAGAAAAAGTGTAAAAAAAACAAAAAAGAGTAATTAAAAAGTTGTAAAATAATATTAAATAATATAACAAAAGTGTATTTGAAATTTCAGAAGAGAGAAATAGTAGAAGAAATATTTGAAGAAAGAATGGCTGAATAGTCCAAAAATAATGAAATACTCTACACCATGATCCAAAAAGCTTGTATACAACATGGATGAACCTAGAGGATATTATGGCAAGTGAAATAAGTCAGAGGAAGATAAACACTATATGATTTTACTTATATATGGAATCTTAAAAAAGTGAAATAAACAAACAAACAGAAACACACTGATAGATACAGAGAACAAATTGATGGTTGCCAGATGGGAAGGGGTTGAGGGCTGGGTGGAAAGGTGAAGGGATTAAGAAGCACAGATTGTCAGTTACAAAATAGTCATGGGGATGTAAAGAACAGCACAGAAAACATAATAATATTGTAATAACTATGTATGGTGGCAGGTGAGTACTTGACTGATTGCTTTGTAAGATATATAAAAGTTTAACCACTATGCTGTATTCCTGAAACTAATAATATTAAATGTCAGCTATAATTGAAAAAAAATTTTAAACAACCCAAAAGTCATAGATTCCTAAGCAGGATACATATCAAAAACACACATTGACACATCATATTCTAACTGCTGAAAAATCAAAGATAAAATCTTAAAGGTAGCCACAGAAAAAAAGACATTACAGAGAAACAAAGTTAAAAATTACAGCAGACTTAAAAACTACACAACCCAGAATACAGTGGAGTGTCATCTTTTTTTAAAAAAATATATGTTTTATTGATTTTTTTACAGAGAGGAAGGGAGAGAGAGAGAGAGAGAGTTAGAAACATCGATGAGAGAGAAACATCAATCAGCTGCCTCCTGCACACCCCCTACTGGGGATGTGCCCTCAATCAAGGTACATGCCCTTGACTGGAATCGAACCTGGGACCCTTCAGTCCGCAGGCCGATGCTCTACCCACTGAGCCAAACTGGTCAGGGCAAGGAGTGTCATCTTTACAACACTGAAAAAAATACTTTTGAGGTCATGGTTCAATTTTGGGTAAGGGCACATTCCCCGGTTGTGAGCTCCATTCCCAGTAAGGGGTGTGCAGGAGGCAGCTGATCCATGATTCTCTCTCATCATTGATATTTCTATCTCTCTCTCCCTCTCCCTTCCTCTCTCGGAAATCAACAAAAACATATTTAAAAAATATGTTAATCCAGAATACCATATCCAGGAAAAAATATCTTTCAGATATGAAGGAAAAATAAACTTTAAGAGACAGACCAAAAAAAAAAAAAAAAAAAACCCCACAAAAAAACAAACCAAGAAAATTTATTATCAGCAGACCTGCACTAAAATTAAGATTAAAAAAAGTTCCTCCAACAGAAAAAAAAAAATCTCCCTAACCCTTCCTGCTTCCTCTAGTTTTTTGACTAGAGGTTTCATCAATCTCTTAGTTTCTCTGAAGGAAGAATTTGCATTTCTGCTTCTGATTTTGCTGGTTGCTTTAGGCTGATCTCCAAGAAAAGGAAGACATGGACACCTTATGCCCATCTTCCAACCAGAGATCCTCAAACTAAACTCTTCTCTTGCTGAGGTTTAGTCTATTGCAGTTTTCCTCTTCCAGCCATGAGAACTTGCTGGGGATTTTTGTTGATGTAGATGGGGAAAGGTAGCCAATGAGGAATTTCCAAAGGTGGATATTTATCTTACTGAATATTTCCTTTTGAATATCTGGTATGGTGACTTTTCCTTGACATTGGGCCTAGAGATGAGCCCTTTTAGCCATAGCCTGCTTCATAGCCTAACTAGATAAAGGATAATTTTCCCAGGTCCCTTGCATCATTCATGTTATCTCAGTCTTTGTTGTCTCCTTAGTTCCCATCTCATTTGTGAGCCACCTGAAAATTCCCTGCGATCAGAAATGAACTTGATACACCCCAGGCCTTCCCCCCAAAAATGGACTTCAATGTTTCCTACCTCCTGGAAACACCTGGAATGAAACCATACAAATACACTTGAAGGAAAAGTCTTGCCACTGCTGGTCCTGAAGAGATTACTGTGCCACAGAATCCTTTGGCTGCTTTTTAGGACAATGGATTACCCTACATCAGACTCATTGTTGGCATCAGACCTATAAATATGCAAAATTAAAAAAAAAATCTTTAGGGAACTACAGTGTTTCAAGTTCTTTACATACGTTATTGTATTTAATTGTCACAAAAATCACTGAAGTACTAGTATGCATTTTTGTTTTGCATTTAAGGAAACTAAGACCCAGACGTGATCAGAATTAGAAGACTAGTGGACAAAGCTCCTGTATCCTGTTTCTGACACAACCCTTTCTCTTTTGCTCTCCTCTTTTTTCTATTAATGTTACCCTTTTCTACTTCCTTCTCCTTAGCACCACTCTGTTATCTATACTTTCCCGCCCTCTCAAATTCTTTCTCTCTGCGCTTGTTGTTTCTCTTGGCCTTTTGCCTCCCATTCTCATTTCCCTCTCTCATTTCACTACCACCTCTTCCTCTGTCTCCCTTCAGTTCTTTCTGACATTCTGATGTTGTCTTTCCTTTTTCTCTCCTTTCTTTATTCCATTCTATCCAGGATTCTCCCTCCCCTTCCTGTTATTTCTCTCTCTCAGTCTCTCTGTTAGTCTCCTTCTTTCTTCTCCTTTCTGACCTTCCTACCTTGACTTCCCCTAGTTTTTCCTCCCTCTCTGCTGTTCTATTCTTTAATCTTTCTGCCCAATACCTTTCCTTTTTGTTCTTCCTATCCTCTGTTTTTCCTGTTGTTCTTTTCTCTTGACGCTGCCCCTTTGCTTCTCTCTTTTATCTTTTTATCTATAGATTACTCTCCTTCTATTTCTATCCCCAAGTCTCTGCTTCACTCTTTCTAAAGATTCCCTTTTTTTTTTCCTCTTTTCTTTGCCATCCATTCTCTGTCCCTTCCTCCCTTCCTCCCTCCATCCTTTTGTCATTTATCACATTTATTACATTTTTTTTTTCTTCCTCGCTGTCCACCCTCTGGTCTCCATTTTCTTTTCTTACTCTCTTCCCAGCTATGGCCCTGTTTCTGCCCCAGTTGCCCTAGTCCAGGAGAAGATGCTGGCCCCTCCCTCTTTCTGGCTGTGGGTTTGTACTGCTGGGCCTTTTTTCTGGCCTGGAGGCTCTTCCTCCCTTTGGGCAATGTTGAGAGGTCCCAGCTTGCAGGGGCAGGCATCACTTCCTTGAATTTTCCCTTTGAGACACCAGGGAAGTGCCATGGGAGAAGATGGAGCCTTATCAGGGGTGACCCTTTCTAAAGGCAATTTTCTATTGTACTTGAGTCCTGGCCCTGAAAGGCCCAGATTGGAAAATACCAAATGGCGAATTACCTGTGGTCTGGAGCTGTTAGGACTTTCACGTTCAACACAATCCATCAAGTATAAATCTTTAAAAAGACAAAACCAAACCAAACCAAAGAGCAGAAATGCCACTCCTGTAAGCATCTCCAGGGGGTCAGCTTCACCAATTGTTTGAGCTGGAACACCATAAGCTCTAATTACACCAGGTTTTCACTTTCATGTGGGAAAACTGAGAACAATGTTACATGGTGTTATGAGTTTCTAAAGCACAGATTTCCTAACACTTAACTCTCTGCCTGTCCCATGGACTCTAAGTTTTGTTGGAATCACATGAGAGAAAACATTCCACAGTTACTAAAAGCATGGGCTGCAGAGTCCCAACCTGGGTAACATTTTGGTGCTGTGTGGTTTCAGTCAAGTTCTCTCTCTTTCTTTCTCTTTGTTAATCCTCACCCAAGGATTTTTCAATTGATTTTTATTTAGAGAATAGGAGGGGGAGAGACAGAGAGAAACATCGATGTGAGAGAGACACATTGTTTGGTTGCCTCCTGCATGGGTCAGGGATGGAGTATGCAACTGAGGTATGTGCCCTTTGACTGGAATCAAACCCGCAACCCTTCAGTCTGCAGGCTGACGGTCTAACCACTGAATCGAAATGGCTGGGGCTGGTCAAGTTCTCTTTGAGCCTTGGTTTCCTCATCCTTTAAGTGGATGGGGTCTACTATATAGGCAGTATTAGGATTAAATGAGATAATGCATAGTAAGCATTATACTTGTAGTATCTGTACACAGTGACTCAATAAAGCTTACCTACACCCTAGCTGGTTTGGTTCAGTGGACAGAGTGTCAGTCTGTGGACTGAAGGGTCCCAGGTTCAATTTTGGTCAAGGGCACATGTGTGGGTTGTGGGCTCTATCCCCAGTGGGGTATTTGCAGGAGGCAGCCAAGCAGTCCTTCTCTCTCTCATCATTGATGTTTCTATTTCTTTCCCTCTTCCTTCTTCTCTGAAATCAATAAAAATATATTAAAAAATAAAGCTTACCTAGTATTATTAATTTATACAGGTTATTAATATTTTTGCATTGTGCTCTTTATCTCTTAAGAACTATTTTGTTACCTTACATTGTTTTGTATCTTATTACAGTTAATACTTTGTTTCATATCACAACTTCTTTGCTATCCCGTCTTTCCTTTGCCCGAACCCACAGTGACCCTGGGCCTGCCCTTACCCTCAGCCCTCCTGCTCCACTTGGTAGATTTCTCAGGTTATGGCAGGGCTCTTACTCTTCTCTCAGGCCCTCTTTTTACATCTGACTGGTTGGTCAAGATGTTTCTCAATCTCATTTCATCTACACATTCCAAATTTCTGGTCTATTGATGACACTATTCCTTGTTGTCCAGGGCTGTTGCAGATGATCACTGCATATTATATACTTTTCTGTGTTTTCATGAAGTTTGGGTGGAAGGGGTGATAAGCGTGTGGAATCCAAAGTGCATTGTGGCAAGGACACCTTGGCAGAACCCCAGCTCCATAGGCCCAATGGGGTGGCAGTTGGTTTAAGCTTCTCATAGTTCTGATTCCAACAGAAGCTCCACTCCCAGCTCAGGGAAGCACATCCCCCTTTGGCTGCACCCCTCACAAAGCTCCTAATGGCCTGAGAGAGGACATGGGTTATCTCCCTGGTAGCACCTACACCCTCACTTCTTGGTCAATGTGACTTCTTACACTTCTATTATAAAGGGCAAATAACAATATTAAAATATTTCCTCTAATTAATCCCCTTTTAATGTGTACGAATTTTGTGCACCGGGCCACTAGTCCTATATAATAAAGAAGTAATATGCAGGGGGTTAGGGGGAGAGATCAACCAAAGGACTTGTATGCAAGTTTTGGGCCAAGGTTTGAGTTTTAACTAGAATTATTATTAGACTAGAGGCCTGGTGCATGAATTCGTGCACGGGTGGGGTCCCTTGGCCTGGCCAGCAATGAGGGCTGATCAGGGTTGGCCAGCCAGCGGGGGGAGGGACTGTGGGAGATTGGCCGACTGTGGGAGGTTGGCTGTGGGAGTGCACTGACCACCAGGGGGCAGCTCCTGCACTGAGCGACTGCCCCCTGGTGGTCAGTGTGTGTCATAGCCACCGTCCAGTTGAAACAGTTGTTTGAGCTTTTATATATAGAGACTAGAGGCCCGGTGCACGAAATTCGTGCACTGGAGGAGGGGGTGTCCCTCAGCCCGGCCTGCACCCTCTCCAATCTGGGACCCCTCGGGGGATGTCCGACTGCTGGGTTAGGCCCGATCCTACAGGATCGGGCCTAAACCAGCAGTCAGACATCCCTCTCACAATCCGGGACTGCTAGCTCCTAACTGCTTGCCTGCCTGCCTGCCTGCCTGCCTGATTGCCCCTAACCGCTTCTGTCTGCCAGCCTAATCACCCCCTAATGACTCCTCTGCCAGCCTGATCAACACTTAACTGCTACCCTGCTGGCCCGATCGCCCCCAACTACCCTCCCCTGCAGGCCTGGTTTCCCCCCCCCCCCCAACTGCCCTCCCTTGCAGGCCTGGTTGCCCCCCAACTGCCCTCCCCTGCTTGCCTGATTGTCCACAACTGCCCTCCCCTGCCGGCCATCTTGTGACCACATGGGGTGGCCATCTTGTGTGATGGTCAATTTGCATATTACCTCTTTTTTAAAAAATTTCTTTATTGATTAAGGTATTACATATGTGTCCTAATCCCCCCATTAACCCCCTCAACCCCCCTTCACTCATGCCCTCACCCCCCTGTTGTCTGTGTCCATTGGTTAGGCTTATATGAATGCATACAAGTCCTTTGGTTGATCTCTCCCCCTAACCCCCTGCATATTACTTCTTTATTATATAGGGCTAGTGGCCCGGTGCACAAAATTCGTGCACATTAAAAGAGGATTAATTAGAGGAAATATTTTAATATTGTTATTTGCCCTTTATAATAGAAGTGTAAGAGATGAAAGAAAATTAGTAAAATGTATATGAAAATCTTCCTCCTGTCAGAGTCTGCACCCAGAGTCAAGTCCCCGCCCACCTGTGGCACCTCAAAATTGTGCGAGACCCAGACCCAGCCCGCCCCACCCCTGTCAAGCCCCGCTGGGCAGGGGGCACAGCCTCAGGTCCCCTGGTCCGGTGCCTGGTGGGGGGTGCAGCCTCAGCTCCCCCGTCAAGCCCTGCCAGGGTTGGGGATGTGGCCTCAGGTCCCCCATCAAGCCCTGCTGGGTAGGGGGCGCAGCCTCAGTGCCTCTGTCAAACCCTGCTTGGTGAGGGGCACAGCCTCAGTTTCCCCTTTAAGCCCCACTGGGCAAGGGGCGCAGCCTCAGGTTCCCCAGCCTGGCACTGGGTGGGGGGCACAGCCTCAGGTCCCCTGGTGCAGGGGTAGGGGGCATGGCCTGAGGTCCCCCAGCCCGGGGTGGGGGTTGCAGCCTGAGGTCCCCCAGCCCAGGGTGGAAGGAGCAGCCTGAGGTTCCCTGGCCCAGCACTGGGGTGGGTGGTTTACCTTGAGGTTCCTCATCAAGACCAGGTGGAGGGGGGGCGCAGGCTCAGGTCCCCTGCCCCGGCCCAGCGCCACACAGCCTCAGGTCCCTGCTGATTGCTCCTTAAGGCTCATTACAGGAACTCAGCCTCCGCTGTGGGTGCAGCCATCTTGTGTTACAGAAACCCCACCTCTGCTGTGGGCATAGCCATCTTGTGTTACAGAAACCCCACCTCTGCTGTGGGCGCCACCATCTTTGTGATGGTGTGATGGTCGATTTGCATATTCCCTCTTTATTAGATAGGATTCCTCGAGGAGAAAGGCCTTACACAACAAATCAGATCTGGATTCAGGTCACCAGAGTTGTGTTTTTAGATAAAGTTTCTGTGTGGGAAGGGCACAGCTTGGACAGGAGGAAGAGGCAGAGTTTATCTCACTCTGATTAGAAGCAAAAATAACAATATTTAGATATCAACTCTTAATAATACTGGAATTTTCCCAAGCCATAGAAACCTTTGTTTGCAGAGAAAAGTGAGTAGTGAGAAGGTGCTGAGGAGGATAAGTAAAACCCTCATTTAACTGGTTAATTTACCGGCTCATGGTATAATTTTGAGTGAACATCTTTCTCTGAGCAATGGGGTGGAACGTGCCCTAGCCTGTGCCACCTTTTCCCCCTCATGGACACTGTGGATATCTCCAGGGCATCAGCAGTGTGTCCAGCATGTTCCCTGATGTCTAAGATTCCTGCCAAGTAGCCAGGAATGCGGGGATGGGAGTGGGTAGGAGGAGGGAAAGTTATAAACCTGAAGGTAGTCAGGCAAAGAGAGAGTACTGGTAGAGTTTACATAAAAAAAGTCTCCAATGGGATGGGAGTTGTGAAGTCTTGTGTTCATGCTTTGATGTATGTTGGGGATCATCACCCCTGCTTGGGCCCCACTCCTGACTTTCTCAGCCCGGTCTGTCTTGTATAGATCTGCAGAAAAAGAATTCTTTGTTGACACCAAAGGTCTTTGGCATCTTTCTTTGCCATTGTCATATTCTAGTTGTGGCCCACTGCAAAACATAGCTACCCTGAGGGCTCAGGGTTGACTGCCCTGACCCCTTGTCCTTCTGCATTTTCTGATTGATACTCCCACCCAGGAACTCTGTGTCTTCATCATTTAGACTTCTTCTGTCTTCAACCCTCTTCACCGTCTGTTTCTCCTATCATCTTTGATCTCTTTATTTTCGTCTTTCCTTAATGACCTTTGCTACTTATATATTCTCCCTCACACTATCTTCCTTTCAAAATTTCTTTATGGACTTCTCCTGTTTTTTTTCTCTTTCTTCCCATCTCTTCCCCATATTCTCCCTTTTATCCCCTCTCTTAGTATCTCTCTTTTCTTCTTTTCTAACTCCAAGATTCTCTTTGCTACTGTATTTCTTAATCTCTGTTTCTCTCTACCAGTCTCTGTGTGCTTCTCTCTTCTTGCTCACTTCCTTAACCTCTTTCTTTCTCTTTTCTTTTCCTTAAAAAACATTGTAATGTGAAATAGAAACATGTATACAAAGAAGAGCACAAACCATTAATGTAAACTTTAGCAAATTGTTATAAATTAGGAACCTATGTGACTTCTGCCAAGATGAAAAATAGGTTATTGCTAGGATCTGTAGCTTTTAGTGTGTGCCGCCCTATGAGCCCTTTAATCCTCACACACCTCGCTTTTGTGACTTTTATTTCCTTGCTTTTCTTTATGTTTGATCACCTATGTATGCCTCCTAAACCATATAGCTTAGTTTTCTCTGTATCTGAATGGAATCATACCAATATTCTTTTGTTTCTTGCTTCTTTCACTAAACATTGTTTGTAAGATTAATCCATGTTGCTGCTTGTAGCTATAGTTCATTCATTTCCATTGCTGCCTACTTCTCATTGTATGGACATACTGAAAATTAGTCAATCTATTGAACGTCAAATTGTAGTGATCAGAGCACGGTACCCGTTTCACTTAAAAAAAATAAGAGTTGGATTTGCTGCCCCCTTGTGTTTTACAACAACTATAGCAACATGATTTATGTATTTTTCTTACTCTTTACAAGCGAACAAAAGGCTTCAAAAACCAGCTAGAGTTTCACCAAAACAGCTTTCTCAAATTACGAGTAGGGGCTGAGAAGACCACACCTATCAGTTGTAAAGGACTCAACTGAGGGAGAGACTTTAATTAATAGCTCCAAGATCAGCTCTGATGAGGTTTGAGTCATCAGAACAGAAAGGAATTTGGCATAAATAGAATTGCCAAGATACAGTTGGGAGATGCTCAGGCACCTAAAAGAATGTTTTGTTTTTAAAAAACATAGTTTTTACAATATTATTAATTCAGATACCAAGCCCCACTCTGAAAGTAAGCTCGGGAAATTTATTTCAATGCGTATTCCATCCTTTTATCCAACTGACGTTTGAGTGCCAGACATTGTTCTGGGCACTAGAATATAAAACTAAACAAATACAGTAGACAAATAAGCAAATAATTGTTGTTGTAGTTAGTGATAAGTATTAAAAAGAAGACAAACTAATAGTAAAGAAACCGAGGGCAATGGGTTGGTCCCTGGAAAGCCACTCAAAGAAGATGATATACAGAAATGTGAGTGAAATAAAGGAGCAAGCCATGTGAAAGTGAAGGGGAAGAGTGTAGGTAAAGGGAACTGAAAGGGTAAATGGGCTAAGGTGGGAAAGCCTTTGGTATGCTTAAAGAACAGCAAGAAGTTTAGTATGATAACAGCATAGGAGGGAGGCTGAGAGTAGCAAGAGATGAAATGAAGGGATAGGTAAGACATTGTAAGTATGGTAGGAATTTTGGATTTGACTCTGAGAGTGATGGAAATCCATTGGAGAGTTTGAGCAGGAGAGTGGCATGATCTAATTTACATTTAGAAATGATCACTCTGGCTGTTGGGTAGTGGAGGCAGGGTGGTAAAATAGAAAACTACTACAAAACCCCAGCAAGAAATGGGATAGTGTATGAAATGGTGGAGATTGTGAGAAGTGGTCATATTCAGGGTGTATTTTGAAAATGAAGTCCATAGGACATGCTGATGTATTGGATGTGTGGAATGAGGGAAATAGGGAGTCCAGGATGACTCCTGATTTGGGCTTAGTTGGTAGTGGAGGGGTGGAGGTCAGAGTAGTCAGAGGGAGGGATACATTTTTTAAATTCTATTAAGGTACATTAACTTTGAGATGTTTATTACTCATCCGAGTGAACATGTCCAGTGAACAGGTGCTACATAAGTCTGGGAGAGAGAGATTAGAACTAGAAGCATACATTTGGGAGTCACCATGGAATAAATGGAACTGAGTGAGATTATATATGAGTGGGTGTAGAAGAAAAGAAGGCTGAGGACTGAACACTGGGTCACTCATCATTTAGACAGCTGGAAAGGGGGTGGGGCCAGCAAGGAGACTGAGCAGGTATGGCCTGTGAGATGGAAGGGAAACAAAGAGAGTTTAGTGTTTCAGAAGCCAATTTTTAATAGTAGTTAACAAAGAAAAGTAATAAACGGCCCCCCCAAATGCTATTAAGAGGTCAAGTAAGATGAGATTTGAGAACTGACCAATGACTTTTCCAAGATGGAAATCATTGATGACTTTGGCAAGAATGATCTTAATAGGGAGTGATGAAATAGAAGCTTGGTTGGGAAGGATTGAGTTAAGACCAGGAAGAAGAGATGTAGAGATTCCAAGTAAAGTTTTCAAGAAAAGCCTGGCTTTGTTAGCTGGTGAGATGGCACCTGGGTATCACCCACGGGGCAGATGCCCTGGGTAAGGAAAGGAGTAGACTTTGAGACAAGGGCTGGGACAGTAGGTGAAGGAGATAATAGCCCTCACCTCTTTTTAAAGAAATATTTTAAGATACACAATCAATCTTGTCCTAAAGTTACACACACACACACACACACACACACACACACACACGGCTGAAGGAATTAAGGGATGCGAGTGAAATGTAGTTTAGGATGACTCAGAGGAACAGAATTACTGTCTTCAAATATCTAAAGGACTGTTTTTCTAAAAAAAGAGGGATTAAAATTCTTTTATGAGCCTCCACATCCAGACAAAAACTAAAAAGACAGGGTTAGTATTAACAATTCAAAGCAAGAGAGTTTTTGTCAGTCCTAAGAGTAGAGGAGGTTGCCTTGTGGAATGTGCCCCCATTATTAGAAGCAACCTGGCAGAGATGGGAGGCCTCTTGGTGGATATTCCAGACTCTGAGATGGCACTCAATGATTCCTGCCTCCTGATATTCATGCCCTCCATAATGACCTTGGACATGAATAGCACTGACATATGCAAATAATACAATATTGTGGAAATGACAGTGTGGTTTCTGATCCTAGGCCATAAAAAACACTGTGGCTTCTATCTCATTCTCACTTGGATTACTCTTTTTGGGGGGAAGCCAGTCATCATGTCAAAAGGATGCTCAGTAGCCTTCTGGACAAGAAACTAAGGCTTCCTGCTAAGAGCCAGCAACATGAACAAGCCATCTTGGAAGTGAAACCTCCAACCCCACTCAAACCTTCAGATGACTGCAGCCCTGGTCAATATCTTAATTGCAATCTTTGGGAGGTAATGAGCCAGAAAGAGTCAGCTGAGCTCTTTGCTAATTATATTATCTCACATAAACTGTGTGAAGTGATATCTATTGTTGTTAAGCCAAGAACTTTTAGGATAATGTGTTATGCATCAATAGATAGCTAACTGAATGCTATACAAGAAATTCACACATCATGGAACTTAGATCACTGGGTATAGGACACATACAGATTGTAATTTGCTGAGCAAGATGCTCGATAGCAGAGGAGCCATGACTGAGAACCATGAAAGATGAGGTTCCCAGGGTTTGGAGGGAGTGGGAAGGAGTTCTTAGAAAGCCTGACTGACATCAGAAAGGGACTGACTGTACTCTTTGGAAAGCATATAGGGATATAGAGTCTACCTAGGTCTCTTTCTCCCCTTTCCACCCTCCATAGCCCTCAGCCTACTATTAAGGATAAGAAAGCTCTGGGTGGATTTGATGGAGGCAGATATATCACAAGCCCACAACTAAATTAGGTTGTTCACAATGCCAATGACAGGTGGACCCAGGAACTGACATGGGAAAATGTGGACAAGGTAGGTAACATTACTGGGCTAACTTAAGGAGTTGGAGTAGCCTTATGCTGCTCTTCTCTTCAACCCTCTTCCTTCTCTTGTAAGAAAGCGCTGCTGAGGCTTTAAAATAACTTGAGACTAGGCAAAATACTGAATGCCCTTCAACTCTCTTCAGCCTCTTCTACGTTGTACAACATTTCTCATCTTCCTGTTCTTCATTTTCCCTCAAGTCCCCTCTTTGCTGAACCGTCTTGGTTTCATGCAAAGAACATTGTGCTTAGAGTAGTTCTGCTTTGTGGTAGCTCTGTGATCTTGGGAGTCACTTTACCTGTCAGGATGCCAGTTTCTTCACCTAAGGAAAGATCTGAGAAGGAAAGAGCATGATAAAAGACATGCTGTGGGCTTGGAGGTCATGTTTAGGAAGTGAAGAGTTTAGATCTGGCTTACCTCTCTAGCATTTCTTGGAAACGTCATCAATCATCCTGAAGTAAATATATCCTTGCTTCCAGATCACTGTTTTCTTTGTGCAGTGTTTGTATACATGGCATACTTCTCCAGATTAGTATTCATCATGACGGTTCATTGTACTTCAGTTTCAGCCACCCTGAAAGATGATTATGCTTTCCCTTTGTCACTTAGGGACCTTCTTTTTTATATATACCACCCAGTCTCTTATTCAGATCAGACTGTTCCAAATAGACCATCTGAGTTATGTAAAAATTTGTCCACCTTGATTTGAATTCCATAGTGACTGATAAAATCTTCATTTTATTTTTAACAATAGCAAATATGGCTGGACTAAGTAATTTAGGTAAAGAGCATGCTCAACGTGTTTCAAAAAGTGTTCAGTCTGGAAACCATTGTAAAATTGAGAGCACAGAGCATTTGAGTCCTTGAAGAGGTCTCTTAATAATCCAGTCCTTTCCCTAGCTGGTTTGGCTCAGTGGATAGAGTGTTGGCCTGCAAACTGAAGGGTCCTGGGTTCGATTCTGGTCAAGGGCACATGCCTGGGTTGTGGGCTCGATCCCCAGCGGACGAAGAACAGAGAGCCATCCCAGTCCAAAACACTTCAGATAAAAGGGAGGGAAATGTGCATGGCTGAGGTGGCTCAGTGGTTGAGCATCAACCTATGAACCAGGAAGTCACAGGTTCAATTCCAGGTCAAGGCGCATGCCAGGGTTGCAGGCTCGATCCCCAGTAGGGGGCATGCAGGAGGCAGTCAATCAATGATTCTCTCTCATCATTAATGTTTTCATATCTCTCTCCCTCTCCCTTTCTCTCTGAAATAAATAAAAATATATTCAAAAACAACAACACTTGGCTGAGCTCTGGGCATTTCTGAGGGTCACAGACTCAAAGAACAAAAAGAGCTAAATGGTGAAGTGTGGGCCCAGGAGGTCAGTCACAGCCCCAGGGAAGCCTTCCTGGGTTTGTTGTGAACGTGTTGTTGAGGACGATGCTTTTTGAGGCACCACTCAGTGGCTCTCTAATGAAGACCCATAGGAGAGGCTTTGCTTAGGACTCAGCATCAGAAAGGGTACTCTACCTGAAAGTCTTGTTTGTTTTTGCTGTACAGTCCCCAAGATCCTTCTCAATATTTCCATCTACCTTTTCACTTTGGTGGCTACAAACATGGAGCCAGTTTTGTGGCCAGCCCTATAACACCTGTATAGAAATACGTGAAATTCATTTGTGAACAAACTTTAGTCCTGG
The DNA here is from genome assembly GCF_027574615.1 of Eptesicus fuscus. NCBI lineage: Eukaryota > Metazoa > Chordata > Mammalia > Chiroptera > Vespertilionidae > Eptesicus > Eptesicus fuscus. Next base: position 45,486,103 of record NC_072475.1, read on the forward strand.
ATTCATTATTTAGAGTTCTACTCTTTTTTTTTTACCCTTTGCTTATTTTTACTGATTATTTTTTTGCATAAAATTTTCAAACCTACTTAAAAGTAAAGAGAATAATACAACAAGCCTCCATACTAGTATATCTATCCCCCAGACTTAAATTATCAAGATTTTGCTATATTTGTATCATTCATTCCTTTTATGTTGTTGTTAATGGCTGGAGAATTTTGAAGCAAGTCCTAAATACCATGCCATTTTATTTTTACCCTTATATACTTCAGTGTGCATCTCTGAAAATTTTGGACAAGTACTTAAAAATTCACAATGACATTATCACACCTAACAAAATTCTTTTAAAAAAATATTTTATTGATTTTTTACAGAGAGGAAGGGAGAGGGATAGAGAGATAGAAACATCGATGAGAGAGAATCATCGGCCAGCTGCCTCCTGCACACCCCCTACCAGGGATGTGCCCACAGCCAATGTACATGCCCTTGACTGGAATCGAACCTGGGACCTTTCAGTCCGCAGACCGACGCTCTATCCATTGAGCCAAACTGGTTTCAGCACACCTAACAAAATTCTTAATTCCTCAAGACTCATCTAACTCAGTCCATAATCAAATCAAAGACATGTTATCTCAAATATGTTTTCATAGCCTATTTGATTTTATCAGTATCCATAGAAGGGCATACATCACGTTTGGTTGTACATCTTAATTCTCTTTTAATTTATAACTAGTGGCCTGGTGCACAGATTTGTGCACATTGAAAGAAAATTAATTAAAAGAAATATTTTAATATTGCTATTCGCCCTTTCTCTACAATACAAGTGTCAACCAAATTCACGATTGACAATGACAGATGGAAACACACACATGCGATTGGTGCCAGCAAGAGCTTTATATGTATCACGCATGTGCGAATCAATTTAGTTTTTTATATATATAGAGTAAACTTGCTTAATTAGACATGCTTTTTGATATAGTTAAACTTTTTCCAGCCCAATGAAGCACCCCAACTTCTCTTTCAGGTAATTGTCAGCAACACAGCAGTAAATAACAACTTGAAGCAGATTATTATTATAGATCATGCAGGGAGAACAAAGGGTTCAGTCTGGAAACCATTGTGAAATATTTAACTGCAACAGTGTTTGACTATATTCTGTGCAGTGAGAAAACCTGAAGTCATTTTCAAAGTCCACCATTTCTTACTTCTTTTCAGTCGGGTCAAGTTTCTAAGCTTTCTAAATATCCATTTTCTGGCCAGTGAAAAGAAAATAGGATTCCACTGAGTCTCCTATCTACCTACTTCAGGACTTCTGTGAGGATCAAATGAGATGAGGCATGGAGAAAGACTTCACAGACATTTGGTTAAAGTGTAAAATGTTTCCACTTGGCTATAAAGCAAGTTGTGTTCCTGGGCTGAAGAAACTGCAAGAAGCCTAGTTGCTAGGGAGAGGATGCCAGGCGTTGCTATGTGACATCATTACCCCCACACCCACAGCGACCGTTTCTGGGCTGGGCTGGGTTGTGGGCCACTTTTTCTGCCCTGGGGTCTTGGCAGCATTGGCTGAGATTTGGTGGGGTGTTGCTCCAGGGTGGTGGCAGGGCCTGTGTCCCACTTGGGGGAAGCCGAGTGTTGCTTTGTGGGTGCCAGGTCCAGGGTGCTGTTTCTCTGTAAATGACCAGGGTGTGTCACGGCTGCTCCTGCATTGAGTGTCTGCCCCCCTGGTGGTCAGTGTGCATCATAGCAACTGCTCAGATGATCAGACACTTAGCATATTAGCCTTATATGTATACTAGGGGCCCAGTGCACAAAATTCTTGCACTGGGGGTCGGGGATCCCTCAGCCCAACCTGCCCCCTCTCACATACTGGGAGCCCTCAGGGGATGTCCTACTGACGGCTTAGGCCTGCGTCCCAAAGGGAGCGTACCTAAGCCGCAGTCTGGCCTCCCTTTGTGGGAGGCAACCGGGCTGGTCAGGGGAAGGTACCAGCCCCATCACCTCACTGCTGCAGCCACTGTCAGTCACCGCAGCCACCAAGGTGTTTTCATCAACATGGACTCCAGTCCCTTCACCAAGAAAAAATGACAACTTTCTTTAGGCATTTTCAAGATGTGTCTTTCATAGAATATGGATTTCTTTATTTGTTTTTTATCCTCATCTGAGGGTATGTTTCCAATGACTTTTAGAGAATGTGGAAGAGAAAGGGAAAGACAGAGAGAAACACTTTGATTGGTTGCCTCCTGCATGAGCCCTGATCTGGGCCCCGGCCAGGGAGGAGCCTGCAACCTAGGTACATACCTTTGATCAGAATCAAACCCAGACCCTGCTGTCTGCAGGCTGAGGCTCTATCCACTGAGTCAAACCGGCTAGGGCAGGATATGATATTTCTTAGCCACTCCAGCAGCAGACCTTTGTTTTTTTTCTCCAGAAGTGTGGTGGAAAAACCCTAGATCACCTTTTTGGATTCTTATTACCCAAGTTACTAAGAATATTACCAGTGGCATATAGGAAGCTTAGCCAATGTGCAGTCAGAAAAGATGTTTCCTCTATAGTTCACACCAATGGAGGGCTGGGCCCTGCCCAGGCCTAAAGCCTCTGGCTGAAGCTTTAGGCCTGGGAAGGGGACCTCCAGCTCCTTCTGATCACCGGCTCAGCCCCTGCCCAGGCCTGCCCAGGCCTGCCCAGACTGAAAGCCTCTTGGACAGGAGCAGACCCCCAGCTCCCTACAATCAATCGCAAGGGGTCTGCTCCTGCCCAGGCTGAAAGAAGACCCCCAGCTCCCTGCCCAGGTGATCAATCGCAGGGGGTCCGCTGGTGTACCAGGCCGAAGCAACGCCCAGCTCCTTGGTATCGATTGCAGGGGGTCTGCTCATGCACCAGGCCGAAGAAACCCCCAGCTCCCTGCAATCGATAGCAGGGGGTCTGCTCTTGCACCAGGCCAAAAGCCACACTGGCGGCTTTTGGCCTGGAGCCTTAGCGGACACCCAGCTCCCCACCTCCAATGGCAGGGCATCCGCTCGTGCACCAGGCCAAAAGCCGCCACCACCGGCTTTTGGCCTGGTGCCGGAGCGGACACCCAGCTCCCCTCCTCCGATGGCAGGGGTCAGCTCTGGGCGCCTATGTATGCAAATTACCCGCCATCTTGGGCGGGTTTATTTGCATACTCGCTCTGATTGGATGGTGGGCGTGGCTTGGCTGGTGGGTGGGGCTGGTGGGTGGGGCTTAGGCGTAGTGAAGGTGCAGTCAATTTGCATATTACTGTTTTATTAGGTAGGATAGATAGTTCCCCTCTCCCTCATTTTTCCTTTGCTATTTATTTATTTGAGGCAAAATCCTGTTTCTTTTATTTATTTATTTATTTAATCCTCACCTGAAGATATTTTTTTCCATTGATTTTCAGAGGGCGTGGAAAGGAGGTAGTGAAGGGAAGAAAGAGAGAGAGAAGGAGAGGGAGAAAGAGAGAGAGAAAAAGAGAGACGCATTGATGTCAGAGAGACACATCGATTGGTTGCCTCCTACACTTGCCCCTACTGGGGTTGGGGATTGAACATGAAACCCAGGTATGTGCCCTTGACCAGAATCAAAACCTCAACCCTTCAGTGCACAGGCCAACACTCTAACCACTGAGCCATGCCGATCAGGACAAAAATTCCTATTTCTTATAGAATTTTCCACTTTTTGGACTTTGCTGATAGCATCCTGTGGTGTTGTTTGAGACATTCCTCCATACCATGTATTTTCTCTGGATTATCTATTCTAGAGGCTTGGTCTGATTCAGACTTAATTTTTTGACATGAGTATTTCATGGTTAGTGTTGTACCATGCCTCTGGCATTATATCAGGAGGCACAGAATGTCTAGCTGTCTTTCTTTTCGTGATTGAACCATCCTGTTTCCTCCTTTCCTAATAGGCAAAAATGTTCTTTTTTTTTTTTTTAAATCCTTCCATTTATTTTAAATATATGTAAATATTTATCTCCCATGCTTAGATAAAAGGTAGCAAGCTGTATATACATTTCTGATCTTCAGTTGTTTTTTTTCTTTTTTTAAGTTAGGTGTATACACTGGTGATTACTCTATAACAGCTTACAGAGACGACCCCATACCTTTGTTCAGCAACACAGTTCTCCCCTGGGAGGATGTTCCATATTTTATTCCTCTAGCACCCTACTGATCAGCATTTAGATTGTTTTCAGTCTTTGGTTACTGCAAATCGCATTGCAATGAACAGCTTTTTGTGTATACCATTTATATTGTTGCCAGTGTATTTTGGGCAATATATTTTTAAACATGAGATTGCTGTATTGAATGGAAATGCTATATTATTTCATTACATCTTTTTGGATGTTTTAAAGGATAGCACATATTTTTATATTTTACATATCTTTGAAAGCTACTTTACACTATTTTTCAAGAAAGTTGGGAATACATTTATTTTATTATTATGATAATGCTTTATGAGACATCAAATAAAATAAATTTATGATTGTACCTTTATCATTTATAGGCATAAGATTCTGTTGTAAAAATTTATCAATCAGGAATTATCCACATACTTTCTTCTCACTCCAGCCCGCCAAAGTGAACACAATAATGCCAGGTCACCCTTCCCCGACTCTCCCCGGTACTTCCCCATCCCTCACACAATAAAACAGAAAAAAATGACCTAGGGACGAGGTAGAAGGGTGAGAAGTGAGGAAACCAAAGCCACAGAGGCTGGAGGTGGGCAACCTGGTGGAGAGATGGAGGTAGCCAATGGGAGGAGCCAGAGGGCACAGAGTTGAAAGCAGAGGGGAGAAACCGGAATATGAGAAATGTTGCTGCAGCTTGTGACTTTGAAACTTTTTTCTTCTCTAGGAAAAGCAAGTGAATAAATTTCCCTTAATTATTTGTTTGGCTCTTGTCGTATTCATCTGGAACATAACACATGTAGAGTTGGACCTGAGTGGACTACAGCGTCAAGACTTCATAATGTGAACACCTAATGCATTACAGTTAGTGCTAGTTTAAGATTTAATTCGGCTGTCAGTGTGAAGTCAGTTATGTATGAATTAATATATATGTACCAGCCTAGGTACTAAATGAAGCCCATCCACGTACCTACAACGTAAGTATGTCTCTTTCTAATTGTAAGATAAGGCTGAGTCATACCAGATGTCCACTACATCCTAATGTTCAAATCCAGGTCTTCCGGAATGAAACTATATGAATCACTGGCAAAATTTCTAAAAAAGAAAAAAAAAATAGAAACAGAAAATAAAGGCTGACTCTACAAATAGCCAAGGTATTGGCTAAACAGAAACTTTTCAAGTGTGGCCATCATCTGAAAAGAAACAGGTCGGGCTGCCCTTGGCCAAAGCCCGAGGAGCATCCACTTTAACTCTGCACAGGATTCTCTCCTAGGAAAGGCGTCTGTTGGGTTTGGTCCCTGGTGGCTTGAGGGTTGACTGGAAACCCATTCCCTGCGGGTGATGTAATCTCTATTTAGTTGATCGCTGAATCCTGGGCCTGAATTCAGGATTCTTTCCTCCAGAGAGGTTCTATTTGCAGTAGCTTGGGGAACTTACAGACCTACTTCCCACCAAAATGTGCAAAAACACACCAAGGACACAATTACCATAGCACTGGGGAAATAAAGATGGTGTGGACCATTTGCCAGCGTCTGGGAAATGTCCTACTAAGTGAGATGTAGGGAGGTTCAAAATAAACCTTTCACTTTGAAACAGAATGACAAAGCTAGTCATGAGGATGTTGGAAAGCAAATTTGACATTCCCCTCCCTCCTGTCCCCTCTCCAGGCTATGTCAACTCCCTCCCCCCTCTTTAAGTCACCATATCCACTGGACACAGCAATTCCCTGGGTGGGAGAAAGAGTCTGTGTTAGTTTCTTCCTGGCATAAGATATAAAAATAGCCAGGCAGAGAAGGAGTCTGGGGAGGGGCACTCAAGGGCTTAGGTTTCTGAAACAATTCTGTCCTTCCCTTCCTTCCCAGCATAAGCCTGTTGTGCCCACAGAAGTAACGGAGAACTAGTAAGTCAACAACTGTGTGTGTGTGTGTGTGACAGGGGTACTGAGGAACTCAGGAGAGCCAGCAAGGAATGGGTTTCTATGTGGTTTGGAAGAAAGAAAAAGAAAAAAGATTTTAGAGGGATAGTTGCTTTGGGAGGTGAGAAATGGATTGATGAAAAGTTAAGTTTAGGACACTTTGTTTTGTGTTATATAATGTAATTCCCCATCTAGCACTTCTCTGAAAGATGCCAATAAAATATAAATTGTTTTTCAATGCCTTTTTGGATTTTGCTTCTTTTTGTTGTGGCTCTGTAATGAACGACCATAAGGTGGTCCAATCTTGTCTCCTCTTCATAGTCACACAAATGGGCAGTGGGAGAAGTGAAAGGTTCCTTCCCAGTCTGGGTGAGCTATTCCTGCTACGTGTCCACAGGACAACCACCAGGCTCCGGGGTGATCTGAATGAGAGGAACACATGCCACTGTCTGCTGGAAAATATTGAGCATCTTCTTTCAAATTTGAGCAAATAAGAAAAAACACACAAACCAAACCAAATCAAGCCAAGTTAAAATAAAAACCCAATCCAACTGCATTCTATAAAAACAAGCCACAGAAAAGCATAGGACTACTCTAAAGGTATAAAGGAAGTACAAACTTAAAGAGGGCACTATAGGAATTAAAATCATGTGTTAAGAATCTTCTTCCCTTCTTTTGTCTCCAGCTGTTTCTTCCTTTCTGTGGCTCCTTTATCTCTCTGAGTCTTTCACTGTCCCACACACTTCCTATCCTCTTTCATCGCCTCTACTTGCCCTCCCTCCCTTTTTTTCCTTCCTCTTCATCTTACTTTCCCTATTTTCCCTTTGTCCCTTTCAGTTTATAGTCCCTACTAAGGATGACATGGTTGACATAATTAAATCTTCCCCTCATTCTCTATTCCGTGTCATGGAGAGTGTGTTAGGTTCTAATGTTCCAAATCCCCTCAGGCCCTGGGACTCCTGGGGAAGTTTCTCTTCCTTGCAGCTCCCTCCCTTTGACTTTATGTCTTACATCCCATTCCCTTGGTCCCATGTTCACTTGTTGAAGATTGTTAAGGAAGGCAAGATGCACCAAGTGTGTGGCAGCAGTGATGTCCTGTGTAGTTTAAGAATGCCCTTTAGAGTGAGTTTCCTGGAAACATGCTCTGAGCTGGAGAGTTGTATGCAGAATTTACTGAAAAGCACTCTCAAGGGTTGCACCTGCAGGGAGGTGAAGATAGCAGAATCGGCCAGGCAAGAAACTGTCATGCAATGTAGTTTCAACTAAGACTCAGCTGATACTGTGAGGAGTTCTTCACAGAGATAGCCCATCAGAGTTGTTCCAATTTGCTTGTGAAGGGCAATTCCCAGTGAGCCATCAGCACTCCTAGTATTCCCAGCTAAGGAATGAAGGCATCTGCAGACAGGAGGAAATCAGGGTGGAGATCTGGCATGATATCAGGAGATGTACACAATATGGGTATTCTATCTTCACCCACACAATCATCTCCATTCTGCAGCCACAGTGATGAATGAGATAGAGGGAAATCAGATGTGGGTTTGGCCTTCATACAAAGTATGAAGAGATAATGACCCAAATAATAAAAGAATAAATAAAATATCAAGCAGGGGAGTTATCCTCAGCAGAGAATCTAAGAAGGCTCCTTGGGAGGTATCTTTGAACTGGTCATAAGATGAAGGCCAGTTTTGATATGTAGAGATGAGGGACAGGGCAACAAGAATATAGAAAGTGGGAGACATTTTGAAATACTTTAAAGTCTGTTCAGGTCTTCAAGCTCCAGAGCATTGAGATTAAAGAGGTCCTGCCAAAACCGGTTTGGCTCAGTGGATAGAGCGTTGGCCTGCTGACTCAAGGGTCCCAGGTTCGATTCTGGTCAAGGGCATGTACCTTGGTTGCAGGAACATCCCCAGTAGGGGGTGTGCAAGAGGCAGCTGATCGATGTCCTCTCTCATCGATGTTTCTAACTCTCTATCCCTTTCTCTTCCTCTCTGTAAAAAAATCAATAAAATATATTAAAAAAAAAAAGAAGTCCTGATTTCCCAAAGTAAATGTCTTTTAAAGACTTGGGATAAAGTATAGAGTGAATTGAATGGAGTGGGACAGAAGTCCAAGGGATCTTACCCTGGAGATGTTTTCATGTGTTAATACCTCAAAGATGGTAGGGAGCTTCAGGTGTGCAGGTGTTCCCTGGAGACCTCACGACTTCAACATTCTGTATTTAATTAAAGTTTAGTCACAGGCCATTTTGGAGGCTTGTGCCTTGAGATGAGGGATGGGAAAGCGCTAAAGACTGTAATAGCTGCTGCCTTTAAGTATTTGAAGGGTGTTATAAAATGGGGTAGGGGTGCGGGTGGTATAACACAAAATTAACATGGGTCCAGAAGACAAACCCAGGGAATGAAACAGGAAAACAGATGACTCAACTCATTGAAACAGTTTGATAAAAGACGGTGTTTGTCAAAATCAGGCAGGTTATGAAGTAGTGAGTTGACTATAGGAGGAGATATTCAAGAAAAAGTTGGAAATGTGAACAAGGGTAGAGAGAATGTTCTTTCTTTGGGATTGGCAGTTGATCTAGAATCTGCCAATCCCAAAGATCCAGCCCAGAGATGATATAATAATGACTAGATTTACTCAACATTTACTATGTACCAAATACTATCCTAAGTACTCTACACATATTATCTCATTTATTTTGTTCACTTTACAGATAGGAATTTGAGACTTAGGAAGATTAGGTCATCAAGCCCATTGTCACCCAGCTAGGAAGAGGTGAAGCCAAGATTTGAATGCAGACAGACTGACTCCAGAATCCAGTCTTCATCTCTCATAGGACTGGGGTGTCTGAACCTGTGCACAGCAGGTGTGACACTGAGACAGTCAGTAGGAAGAGCCCAGGAGTAACAGTGATGGACTCTAATGTGTTAGCAAATGCCCCCTCCACTTGATGAGTTACTTAGTTAGTAATCTATAAAATGTCTACAGATACTATTACCCAAGGGACACATCGCTGCCTCTTACCTCAGAGCGGGAGTGAGATAATCAAGCCCTTGACAATCTCTAAGTGGTAGATTACTCAGCATGTGGAGAGTAAGTTTTCAGATGTGTTTCTTTGCTTCTGTTTTGTGGTTAAGGGGGACCAAGATTATGTGATGTCGTTTTCCTATCTGAGTGGAGGTTCCTGAAAGCAGGAAGTTCAGTCCTGTTTCTTGGGCTCAGAGATCCCTTCTCTCCTCCTGTAAATCAGCCTAGGTTCCCAGACAAGAGCACTGAGCCCTTGCGGTTCTGGCAAACACAGCCCTGCCCTTAAGAGGCTTGTGAACTATTAGAATTGTTATCATATCACAGGTCACTCATACTCAAAATAACTTGGTAAGTGTACTAGAGGTACCAGAAAGGGTTTGTAGTGGCCAAGCAGAGAGAGGGAACATTCTCATCAGGAACAGTGGGGGACTTCTCTCAATGTAGGCAGGATTGTACCTCATTCATTCAACACCAACTTTCTTTGATGATGTACTCAACGTGTCAGTGAGTAAGCCAGAGGAGGAACCTCACCTCTGAGAGTTCACCTTTTCTTGGGGGAAGACAGATAATCCTGCCATTACCTGGCACAATGGTTAAGACAGTGGGCACTGTCATCATACTGTCCAGGTTCAGATCCCTCCTTTACCACCTGCCAAGTTGTTGAATCATTTCAAGGCTTATTTGAGTTACGAATGAAAGGCAGAAAAACAAGATCTACCTTATAGGGTTGGTGTGAGGATAAAATGTGAACCTTTAACAAGGTGCCTGCTTGGCATATAGTAAGTGCTTACTAAATGCTAACAATTCTTATAAGTATGGGATGGAAAATGTGGGATGCTACAGAGAACATAGGAACTCCCTACCCCATCCCAGAATAGGGGAGTGAGCATATCAGGTTGGGTAAAATGGTGCACTGTGAAGATGGAAACAATGCATTTCAAATGGAAGAAACAGCAAGAAGAAAGAAAGGTAGAATGCTAGGTCCTATTCTGGGAAAAGAAAGCCATTGGCTAGGTGGGTTAAGAAAGGGTAAGAGCTACGCTTGGCAAGTTACTCTGAAACCAACCACCATGCAGTGAGGAAGCCTAAGCAGGTAAGTTGAGAGGCCCAAGTGGAGCTATACCATAATAGTGAATAAGGCATTCTGAAAGTCCATGAATGGCAGAAGTATAGTGAAGAGGAAGGCAAACCTATATCCATAGTAATTGTCTACTTCAGTGAGAACAAAGCTCTGCTACCCACTGAATTGAGTCCCTATCAAGGGTTTAGTGTTAATTTTTGCTAGCAACATTTGGATGGACACTCAGCAGTGGACTTAGAAAATACCCTATTTACCATGGTAATATTCTGTGAAGCATTGCTTCGGACCAGGAGTTCATCTCTCTCTCTCTCTCTCTCTCTCTCTCTCTCTCTCTCTCTCTCTCTCTCTCTCTCTCTCTCTCTCTCTCTCTCTATATATATATATATATATATATATATATGTATATATATATATATATATATATATATATATATATATATAAGCCTAAGTGACCAAATGACCAAACGATGCGCACTGACTACCAGAGGGCAGATGCTTAATGCAGGAGTTGCCCCCTGGTGGTCAGTGCAATCCCACAGCCAAACTCCTGCAGCTGGCCAACCTCCTGCAGTCCCTCCCCCTGGCCAGTCAGACCCCTCAATGGGCCCCGATCACTGGCCAGGTCAAGGAACTCCACGTGTGCACAAATTTGTGCACCAGGCCTCTAGTTTTAATATATTTTTATTGATTTCAGAGAGGAAGGGAGAGGGAGAGAGAGAGAGAAACATCAATGATGAGAGAGAATCCTTGATCTGCCTCCTACACATTCCCTACTGGGTATTGAGCCTGCAACCCGGGCATGTGCCCTTGACTGGAATTGAACCCGGGACCCTTCAGTCCATAGGCTGACACTCTATCCACTGAGTCAAACCAGCTAAGGCCAGGAGCTAATTTTAAAGCAAATTAAATCTGGCAATGAGCTCATCCTCATGGAACTCATTTGTCTCACCATATCCCCCATTATCCTGAAGCATCTGGCCTGATTGAATAGGATGGCCTTTGGAAGACTGTGGTATAGAGCCATCTAGGTGATGGCATTTTGCAGGGTTATGTTAATGTTCTCTAGGATAAGCATATGTTCTGAATTAGCAACCAAGATTTGGTGCTGCTTTTCCCAGCTCCAGGAATGAAGAGGTAGAAAAACTCTCTCAAAATTACCTCTAAAATACATTAGTAATTTTTTTTTTTTGTATTTTGTTTTATTCTTTGCTTCCTATCCCCACAACTTTGGACTCTGCTGGTTTAGAGGTCTTGGTTCCCAAGGGAGGAATGTTTCCACCAGGGAACAAACCAATGGTTCCATTAAAGTGGAAGTTGAAACTACTACCTGGGCTCTTTGACCCCTAAGCTAGTCGATCACGGAGGAGCTGGCTGCTCAGGCTCAGCAAGGGTGGGACATGTTGAGAAGAAAAATCCTCTGTTGTGGAATTGTTAGGCACATTTATATTTTTGGTTCTCTGGGCACTGAGTGTCAGTAGAAACTTCTAGTCATTGACCCAGCCCCCAAACATACTCCTCTCCCTTCCCAAATGTCCCTTAGGGTTTTAGAATTGCACCTATTGAGAATCACTTTTCATTAGTGCATTATTTCAAGAGTGGCAATGTTAAAATGTTTATAGCATTTTGATAAACAGTAATAAAATAATAAGCTTTATAAAATATTTCTTATTGAGCCAAACAACAAATTAGAGACATGGTTTCCTTTCTTTAGTTTTTTTTTTTTTTTTTTTACCACTCTATTTTCTAGTTGGAATTTAGTTTTAAACCATTTTGTGAATTTAAACTATTCACAGCATGCACTTTAAATTGGTCAAGGTGAGGCCATTGATATCTATCTAAACTGGCAATCTCAAAAGTGTACATTTCAGGGCATCAGAGTTCATTTGATAGAGAGCAAGTTGCAATATCATAGGATTATTTGTCTTGATAGAAATATTATTTTATTAGATAAAACATTCTGCTATATAGAAGGATGCTTTACATTGGCCTCTGCATAGCAAGCTCAGGCTTTAAGCTTAATTTGTGCCAATGGGGATTGCATCAGCTGGTTGCACACACACATGCACACACACAACTCTGGCAATTCTTACTTTCTGTGTTCTTGTTTTTCATCATAATGTTTATTGTAGCAACAGATGCAAAATACTTCTAGAGAATTTGTTCCTGGTGCTGGGTAATACACTTTGGCTTCAGGACAAGTTCGATAAGCTTCTCTCAGCTTCACATACTTTCTGGGAATGTCCTCAGCTTCCATTCTCACCATGGCCCATGCTGCAACCTGAGACTCTCCCATCATACTTCTGAGGCTGATTAAGTCACTTTACTTCTCTAGGCTTTACTTCTCAGTATTCTTGCTTTATTTCAGAGGCAAGAATACTGACTTGAAGACTAAAAAAATTAATGAACTTAAAATCCTTTCCAGTGTTAGCGTTCAGTGGCTCTGATTTTTTAAAAAAAATATGTTTTATTGATTTCAGAGAGAGGAAGGGAGATGAGAGAGAGATAGAAATATGGAAGAGAAAGAAACATTGATTGGCTGCCTCCTACACACCCCCTACTGGGGATTGAGCCCAAAACCTGGGCATGTGTCCTGACCAGGAATAGAATTGGAGACCTCCTGGTGCATGTGATGATGCCCAACCAACTGAGACACATCAGCCAGGCCAGTGGTTCTGATTTAATATCTGTCCAACTTACTGTGTCCAGTATAAAGCTAGTAAAGTGACACTTCTCCACTTTTTAACTATGTAGCAGCCCCCAAGGAGATAGACCCTGACTCCAGGCACTGCCTACAATGCTGCATTAGAAGCTGCCCTCCATCCAGTGGCTTCCGTCCTACCTCCTGCTCTCCAAGGATTCCAGTTTCTAAGTATAAAGTTCTTCAATCCACATATGGCCACAGTCAGAGGGGACCTCAGCGTTACCATCCACTCTAATTTTTCATTGAACTGATGGACAAACCGAGGCCAAGAGAAATGACTTGCTGAAGGTCATTGAGCCAGCCAGTATCAATGCTGAAATATATATTTACCAGAGGCCCCAGTGCACGAAATTTGTGCACTTGCAGTGGGGGGTGTCCCTCAGCCTGGCCTGTGCCCTCTCACAGTCTGGGAGTCCTTGGAGGATATCCAACTGCCACATAGGTGGGAGAGGCTCCCGCCATCGCTGCTGCGCTCACCAGCAGTGAGTCCGGCTTCTGGCTGAGTGGCGCTCCTCCTGTGGGAGCACACTGACCACCAGGGGACAGCTCCTGCATTGAACATCTGCCCCCCTGGTGGTCAGTGTGCATCATAGTGACTGGTCATTCCGTTGTTTGGTTGATTTGCATATTAGCCTTCTATTATATAGGATGTCTCCTGACTTCCAGTTCATTGCTCTTTCCTCTGAACCAGGGCACCTGACATCAAATGATTACGGCTTTGTAAGAATGGTGTATGTAGAGATGGCTTTATGCACTATATTTTCTTTGGTAAGATTTCACATTGAATTTTTCTTTCAGCTCTAAAATATTTACGCTGGACATCAGGAATCTGTGGACCTGTTGCTCCATAGGTTCAGCAGCAGAGGTGGTCTCTGTAGTAGGAACAGGGAGCCTGGCTGGTCAAATACACCTCATCCTCTTCCTGGGGGCTGTGGCCTCAGTGTGGCCTAGTGAACCATTTGCTGAACAAATATGAATTTCAATTCTCATAGTATAAAATGACCATATTCAACAGATGAGAAAGTAGAAAGACATTTATTCAGAGAATGTTTTTAAGATTCCATGTGGGCAGTGCAGTAATTAAGCTGGGGATTTGGAGACAGTCATGTAGGTTCAAATCCCAGTTCCATTAACTATTAGCTGTGGAATTTTGGCAAGTTATCTAACCTCTCTGCTTAACTTACATATGTGCAAAATGGAGCTGCAATTCTTATTATTACCTAACTATAGAGGTTACTGGAATAAGATAAATTAATATGTATTATGCACTCATGACAATGATTGATACCTAGTAAGGACTTTATGTTGCTGTTACTATACAGACTTAAAGTATATTCACCTAAAACACCAACAAATGGTTTGCCAGAATGAAATAATACACATTACATATATTAGCATATCTACCTAGCAAGATATAAGGGAATTACAAACAAAACAAAACAAAACAAAACACAACAAAAAACTCCCCCTTCCAAAAAAAAAAAAAAATCCCCCAGGCAAGTGATTCCAGAGATCCTGCTTTAATCACTATAGTTACCACTTCATAATTACCCATTGCTAAGATGAATAAGCTGAGGCTAAAATAGAGGACATCAAGGAGTCAAGCATTCATACAAAGGTAGGGCGAGCACTTGGAAGATGATCTTCAGTACCAGATGGGAGATTAAACCCTTTTTTCATCACTAAACTTCAGGACCTAAGGGCTGTCCATAGTCATATTGTTTGAAGAGCTTGCTCAGATTCTTCTAGCTACACAAAGCTTTTGCAGAGAGTAAAGGGATGTGTTTTTCAGCTGCAGGAAGCATTGTTTCTGCTGCCTGGAATGCAGGTCCATGAGCTTCATCAGTAAGTTTTATGCAAATAGGTAGCAAGAGTGTAATTGTGAGAGATTAATATAATGTATGCCCCCAAATAAAGGACTGGCTAGACAAGTTATGCTGAATCACATAACAGAACTTAGGTAGCCTACAAGATAGAATATTATTAAGGACCTAGAAAAATACTCATGATATATTGTTATTTAAAAAATAGATCACAGAGTGGTATGTGGTATGTTGAATGTGTGTATATATTATATACACATACATGCATACACACATACATGTACAGACAATGGCAGGCAAGGTGTATATATCATAATATTAATGGTGATAATCTTGAATATGGGTATTAGGAAGAGTCTTACTTTTGCCTTATTTTATCTTTATTTTCCAATTTTTCTAGAATAAACCTGTATGACTTTTATAAAGGAAAAATAATTTATTGGAAGCTAGCAGGAGAGGCACCTATAGTAAAGGCTGCTTTTTCCGTGGATATTGTGTTCCTCTTCTATAGTGAAGTTGAAAATCCTCTTTTCCGCTCCGCCCTGCTGATGCAATGGCTCACACCTGTGTGCACAGGGCTGCTCTTGTAAATGTTGTCATAGCACAGATCCTGTTGCATTCTGGTTAGTGGGTACATACTCAGTTACAGCCACCTGGAAGAGAGCCTGCCACATGGGTATGTTTGAAACGAATAAATTAATAAATTTGTAGGGGCTTAATTACTTGGATTTGGATAGGAGCTCTAACATGTATAAGCTAGGTAAGTCCCAGGCTCCCAATCTGTACAGCAGCAATAAAAACTGTGGGTCAAGATACCTCCACTAGTTTTTGTAAATGTCAAAGTCTTGGTCACAGGATGGGTGGAGGTACAGAGAGAGTTTATTATTATTGCTGCATCTATTAACAGGTTTAATCTTCTCATCCCTTATTTCTCTTAGGCTCCCTAAGGCATCATGGTTACCATAGCAGCCAGATGCTGATGATGTCTCCAGGGACAGCAAGGTGAAGCTGAGCTAGCTCACAGGTCCTCATCTCCGCATGCCCTTTGCAGGCCAGAGTGAGATGCTCTGAAGCTCAGCCTCCTTTCAGGACCCCCATTCTATCTTGGGTGACCTAGACACACAAACCCTGCATTCGCAGCCTCAGGGCCCTGAAACATCCTTCCAGAGACTTCCTTCTCCCCAAGCTCTATCTCTGGGGCCCTGCCGGGTTGCCTTGGAAACAGGTTCCATTGCGGACAAAGGAGGGAGCCAGGTCCTGCTTCCTCTGGTCCTGTAGATGAGGATTTTTAGACCGTGGAGACTGCGCTGCCCTACCCTGCACCTGCCCTCACTCTCCGTGTTCTCACTCAGGTGCAGCTTGCCCTCTCTCACCACTGACGAGACCATGTGTAAAAGCGTGACCACAGGTGAATGGAAGAAAGCCTTCTATGAGAAGATGGAGGTGGCAAAGCCGGCTGACAGCTGGGACCTCATTATAGACCCCAACCTCAAGCACAATGTGCTGGCCCCTGGCTGGAAGCAGTACCTGGAATTGCATGCCTCCGGCAGGTGAGTAGTCTCATAAGGGTCCTGCAGGTAGCCACTGGGGCACCTCCCAGTAGAGACAGAGACATGGAGAAGCCAGGCACTAAGTAAGAGTCAGTCGCACTCTTGGGTCCATGTAGACTGGAGGCAGAGAAAGAGTCCTTAACTGGGAGTTGAGATACCTGAATTTGTTTCCCACTCTTCCACTGAGCACCTGTGTAACCTTTCTCCTCCAAGCCCAAGTTTCCCCTTCTAGAAAAGAGGTGGAATATATTCATTAGTTCTAAACTCTGGGGTCTTGGGACAGTTCCATTTCACTCTCTTTAATTCAGCTTGACTTAATATAAAATACTGAACACAAGAAGTGTGTAGAAACTGGGTCTACTCTTAGCTCTGTGGCCCTTGAGCAACTCAATTTCCATCTTGGACCTCCCTTTCCCATTTGCAAAAGGAGAGGTTAGCCTAGATCCTTGTCTTGTGCTTCCTGGACCAGCAGCATCAAAATCACATGGAACCTGTTAAAGATGAAGAACTTGAACCCCATTCTAGACCTACTGAATCAGAATCTTCATTTTGATAAAGGCCCCTAGGTATGTGCAATAATATCTGAGATCACTTTCCATCACTCTTGTCCATGGGTCTATTATATAAAAACTTATCTTTGGGACATAAAATAGGGAGACTAAGTGGGCAGTCTGAGGGTCAGAAGCAAGGCCTTCCTTCCTGGCCTGGTTCAGTCTATTTAACTCAATTCAAGAAACTTCCACTGGGCACTTGCCATGTGCAGGGTACTGGCTCTGTGTCTAACTAGCTACATGTATGTGGATTGCTTTCTTATTCTCTCTGCCTCAGAATAAAACAAAGAGTTAATTGGATGATTTCTAAGGTTTTAACATTTTCTAATTCAAGTTTTGTAGTCTAGTCTGAGAGAGGGGAAAGAGTCCTCAAAGATATGAGTAAAAGAGAAGAGATGAGAATGAAAATGTGAAGGCTCCTCAATTGGCTGATGGAAGGGGTGCAAACAGCTGGGTATTTGCTGAGGGCACAAGAGGCTGGACACTTCCTGGCAGAGCCCAGGAGCTTCTCCAAAGACTTGGAAGGCTTGTGGGGCTAAATGGAGAGGGCTGTGGCTCCTCCAGACAGTTTGGTGACCTGTGATCCCAGCTGGCCCCAGTGTGCTCATTCTGGGCCTGGATTGCCTGCACTTCCAGGCCTTGGGATGCATTAATCCTGTCTCATGCTGGAGCCTGATAAGTGATAATAGTATTATTTTCTCCTGACTTAGGTCTAGCCTTTTCACAGTCAATGTTGACAGGTAAGAATGTGTGGATAGATCATGTGATTCATATATCATGCAGTGTGCCTCCGATCATCTAGTGCCCTTGCATGTTTTACAGAGGAGGAAAGATGCCAGAGCCAAGGCCCAAGGGCAAGGCCTGAGGGTATTGGGATGGAGGGAGCTGAGGCCTCCACAAAGCACCGCGGAGGTGGGCCTGAGTGACTGGCAGAGCGTTGCTGGATGCCAGGTGCATCCAAGGAGTGTGCTCTGGGCCTAGCAGCACACACAAAGGGGCAGGCTGGGCAGCCACCTGGGGAAAGCTAATGACCCAAAGGATCACAAACACACCGTCTCCATGCTCTGCCTACTGACCCTCATTGACTTCCTGCAGCTGTTTCCCCTGTTTCCATTCCTTTCTTTCCTCCTACCTCTCTCCCATCCTCGCAGGTTCCACTGCTCCTGGTGCTGGCACACCTGGCAGTCGCCCCACGTGGTCATCCTCTTCCACATGTACCTGGACCGGGCCCAGCGCGCGGGCTCGGTGCGCATGCGCGTCTTCAAGCAGCTGTGCTACGAGTGTGGCACGGCTCACCTGGACGAGTCCAGCATGCTGGAGGAGAACATCGAGAGCCTGGTGGACAACCTCATCACCAGCCTGCGCGAGCAGTGCTATGGCGAGCGCGGTGGCCACTACCGCATCCACGTGGCCAGCCGCCAAGACAACAGGAGGCACCGCAGTGAGTTCTGCGAGGCCTGCCAGGAGGGCATCGTGCACTGGAAGCCCAGCCAGAAGCTGCTGGAGGAGGAGGCGGCCATCTACACTTTCAAGCCGGCACCTAGCCCCTCCAAACCGCAAGCTGAGACGGGTTCTGGCTCCAATTTCTGCTCTATCCCCTGGTGCTTGTTTTGGGCCACGGTCCTGCTGCTGATCATCTACCTGCAGTTCTCCTTCCGCAGCTCAGTCTAAGATTCCCTTGGTGGGCCCCAGGGAACTCTAGGGACCCAAGGCTAGGGGGCTAGTGGGAGGGATGCAGAGAGACCTGGGTTGGGAGTGGGCTTAAGATCTAGCACTGGTGCTGCCACGGATTCAGCGGGTTCCCTGGACAGCTCACCCAGCTTTTCCATGTATAATATCATGGGTTTGGACTAGATCGTTGGTTTTTCAAAATGAAACCCACAGGGCCCCAAATTTCGGCATAGGTGACTTTTGGATTTGGAAGGTAGATTGTATGTCTGGGTTATCCTGGTCAAACCATGCATCCTCCTCCTCCTCCTGTTGCTTTAATCAGAACAGTTCCATCTTGGAGTTCCATTAAAAAATTTGTATATAAAAAAGGCCAACTGCTTTAAAAAAAAAGTTTGAAAACTACAGGATTAAGTGATCTCCAAAGGCCTTTCCTCAGTGATAAGTGCATCTCTGTTTTCTTATAACCCTCCCCCCCCCCCATATCTCCCACATCTGGAGCTGCAGCCTTAAATTAGCCTCTGCCTAGTGTCTGAGCCTCAACCATAGCTCTGCCTCCATGCACACAGCAGAGGTTCCTTTAGAAGAGAGTGAGTTGGGCACTGGGTTGTCCTTTTGCTGCTGGGTCCACAGGGTCCCTTGCTTCTCTTCTTCAGGCTCCCAGCTCCCCTCCACTCAGGGCGAATTCTGGGGTCTACCTGGCTCAGAGGTATTGCTTGGGGTGGAGTCCCATAGAGCGGGGCATCTGACCCAGTGTATTTGAACTGGCAGAGAGTTTAGGGGAGGTTTAGAAAGTAGAGTGTTAGAAGCAAGCATAAAATCCCTGAGAAACAAATATAATGAATTTCCATTATAACAAAGGGTCTTCAGAGGGGACCAAGTCTGACTGATTCTCAGAAGTTCTGATGGTTGGAACATAGGAACAGGAGCCTGGTCTCCTTGGGCTCTTTGCTGAAATCTTCGTTGAGAAGTTTCACATTGGCCAAACATGGGCCCTCTCCCCCAAAATCAACTACCTACCTAGAACCACAGGGATGGGGGTCATTAGTAAGAGAGGAAGCATCAAAGATGTGCCCATACACAAGTGCATAGATATGTGGATCTTACATCTCTTTAAAATGGGATGCACTATAGTTTGGAATGAGAGGAGAGAAGACTTCTGATAACAAGGCTATGGAGTGGGGTGGGCGGGAGAGGCAGAAAGGAGAGGTGGGATGCCACCCTGCACTTTTGAGTTTCCTTGTTCAGCTCACCTCTCTTAATAACTTGACTCCATTATCCCCTCCCCCATTGCTCCCCTTTATAATGGAAAATAATCACCATCTATAGTGGTGGAGGGAAGAGGTCCACTTATATAAAGATGGGATACATTAATAAAGATGGGTATCTTCAATCAGGCTTAGTAGTCATTAATGTGTGCTTCAGATTCACTGTACAGTCCCTGATCTGTAATGGGCTGTTGTATATCTTCCATCCACTCTCTCTCTTTTCTGGGGTCTCCACATAAGGCTTTATTTCCCTCCAGCTTCAAGGTTTGGGCCAATTGTGTCCATAGTCAAGAGGGATGCAGGAAGTCCTTGGTCAGGGAACCAGTATAAGGTCAGTCCTATTTCTGCCCTTGCTCTAGTTCTAGTAACTGGCTGGTGACTTTGCTTCAGTCACACAGCATTCATCCCTTTGTTTAGGCCACATATCCTGAGCACCTTCTATCTGGCAAGCCCTGAGTTGGGGGCTGGGATCCAATGGGCACTAAGGGGCAGGCCCTGTCTCTCAGAGATATTTGCTTACTACAAAAGTTCTCAGCCTTGTCTACACTTGAGAACTCCTGGGGAGCTTTTAAAGACATAACAGTGCCCAGCCTCCTCCTCAGACCATTAGAATCAGAATTTCTGGGCATGAGTCCTGAACATTTGGATTAGAATAAGACTCCCAGGTAACTCACCTGTGCTGTCTGGTACAATGCTTTCTGAGGAACAGGCTTTTGTTGGCACCTGGTCTTGTAATAATGAGCCCTGAGATTTCCTTAATGACCTGCCTTGGATTCTCTAGGACTAGGGCTAAGCTTTTTACTCCAACTCCCTATCCTGGGGACTTGATCTTTCCAGCTCCTGCCTTCAACCTTGGCTTTATCTTTCTCTGAAATTCTACATTATTTAACCGACCATCCTTGCCAAATGCTTATCAAATTTTGTTATAATTACTTGTCTATGACTATACTCCCTGCTAGAATGTGACTCCAATGTGGAAGTGATGTCCTTAGATCCCACTGCCAGATAGTGTCAGAGCGAGGATTCCAACCCTGACTTAGTTTTACTTTTAGTCCAAAACTCTTTCCTAAAGCATTAAGTCGTCCTGCTCCATAGGAAGATGTCTACAACCTATGGAGGCCCTTCTGTTTCCCTTATACTTGCTATAGATGGGGGTTCTAGGCTTGTTCACCAGCTTAGCCCTGTCTTGGCAAAGACTTCTCTGGGACAGTTCTTTCTTTGCACACATTGCCACTTGCTGCATAATGAACTTGTTAGAATGTACCCTAGGTGTTACAAATGAACTCCTCAGGGATATTCCAGGATCCCAAACCTCTCCCAGTGGAGTTTCTGTGCACTGGACTTGATGTTTCAGTTGGGAGGAGACCTACAGGCACTGAATTGTGGTTCTGGAGGCTGAAATACTCAGTGTGGGATCAGCAAGAAGTGTTGCCTTGATCTACTTCCCTCAAACTCATAGGGACTGGGGACCAGCCCAGTGGAGGAACTCTTCCTGGGGGTCAGGAACATTGAGAACCAAAAAAATCACTAAATAAGGTCAATCCCCAACAGATTAAGTCCATAGACCATCAGAGCTGTAAGACATATTAGAGATACTTGATATTGGGCCCCAATGTCATGGATAGGGAACTGAAGCCTAGAGAAAGTAAGGAACTTGAATGTCATGGTACAGCATGAAGTAAGGGAAGATCCTGAAATTCGGGGTTAAGAAACACTTGATCCCTGGCTCTCCTGCTTACCAGTGGTATGGCCTTAGGCAAGTTACTTAAGCTCTTCAGCCTCATTTTTTCCCTCATCAAAATGGGAACAATACTATCTGCCTTGGATGGCAATGGTAAGAAATAAATAATGCATTATCTGTGGTATTACCTGATAAAGAGCACATGCTCCTCCTCTCCTTCCCCTTTCCCTTTCAATTGACAGCCCCTCCCCATTTTGAGTCCTGAAAGGCTTTCTCTTTGTGAGTTTAAGCTCTTTTGGTAAATGCTTTAGGAAAAACTGAAAGGCAAGGGTTAATTACCCAGCACAAGGCTGAGACCTGGTCTATTTTAATATATGTAGAATCCCTTATTTTCTTTTCCTCAATACATTTCAAAGCAAATACTTTATTTTCTAGCAGCATTGTAGTCCCTCTTCATTCTTTAAAGATAGATATTTTAAAAATCTCCCCAAACAGAAAACAGCAGTGATTTCTGGGCTTCACTCCACTGGCTGAAATACCCCAGAAGGAATTTAGTTCTTTTCCAAGTTCCATTCTGTTTCTCAGTAGGACTCCCAGCTAAGGAATTTCCTTTGGAGTCATTTTTGGCATTGTGTGGGTACTGCCACATGCAGAAGGGAAATGAAATCCTCCTGTTGTATGGCCATTTGGTCACTGGACCTTCTTGGGAGGGTGAGTATGGCTAGTATAGGAGCTGGGCAACTTGGATTTCAGCCCTGGTTTAGCCATTATGAAGATATCTAGGCTGCTGACCTTGGGTGACTTAGTTCTTTCCCTCCTGAGTCTCAGTTTCCTCATTTGTAAAGCAAAGAGGGAAGGTGATCTGAAGGATCCCTGCTAGCTCTTACCTTGTCACAGATTGCTGCTTATTCCTATTTGTCCTTGAGCATTTAGGGTGGTGCCTTGACCCTGACTCCTCTAGTAGGTCATCTAGTTGTTACCCCAGGATTTTAGTTTGCTTAGGTTGGTTTGGAATTTGACCCTCTTAACTAAATAGCCACAACACCTTTCTTTCCTTTCCATCCTGGAAGCAAACTTTTATAAATCTTACTCTGACTAGACTTCTATAAAGATATTCATATTTTGAAAGGCAGTTACCTCAAGGTAACTGCCTTATACAAGGACTTGGGTAGTAGTGATAGAATTTCAGTCTTAATCTCCTCATTTCTAAAATAAGCCCAACATTTTCACTTCTGTCTTAATAGGGTCATAGTGATATTATGAGGACATAATATATTACCTATTTTCAATATTAACTTATAATAAATGTTTATTGAGTACATATTATGTGTCAGGCATTGTTCTAGACTCTGGGATTATAGTGAAATGCAAAATGACTAAATCACTGACCTGATGGCTGGTAGAGGAGCTAGACAATAAACAATATAAGTAAGATGTGTGGTGTATTAGTGTTAAGTAGTAAGGAGAAAAATAAAGTAGGCAGAGGGGATAGGAAGAGCGGGGAATAGAATTAGAATTTTAGATTGGGAAAGTAGGGAAGGTCTCATCAAGAAAGTGACATTTGAAAGAAGATGAAAGAACTGAGTAAGGGGAATGACATGTGCAAAGACCCTGAAGCAGGAGCAGATAGAATTTTCAACTGTGAGGAGGCCAATGTGGCTGGAGTGCGGTTCAGGCTTAATAGTCATGACTACTGTATGTAGTAATGGGGGTCAGAGTGGTAATGGGGGTTGGAGCATTGGTTTTTAATGAATGAGACAAGAAGCCACAGGAGGGTTTCAACCATGGAATAATGAAAGAAGTGCATTCCAGGGTGGTGGCCTGTACTAGGGTGATAGCAACTAGAATTGAGTCAAGATCTATTTTAAAGATAAGCTGAGAGGATATGCTGATGACTCAGACATGGGGTCTGAGAGATAGAGAAATCAAAGAGGCCCCAAGTTTTTGGCCTGGGCAACTGGAAGAATAAATATAGTTACCACTTCCTGCGATGAGGAAGTCTGTGTAGGAAAATATTTGGGAGCACTATGAGGAGATTGGTTTTGGACATGTGAAGTTTGAGATGTGTTTTAGGCATTCTGTTAGACATTAAAGGTGAGAAATACCAAGGTGGCAGTTGACTATTCACATTTGCAGTTCAGAGGAGAGGCCCAAACTAGAGATAAATTTGGAGTTATCAACATTTAGATGATAGTAAATGTCATGAGATTAGGTAGGGCTATTTATACAGAGCGCTGGGGCTCTCTATGAAGAGAGGTTGGAAAGAGGGAGAAACCCATAGAGAAACTGGAAACTTAGGCACAGAGAGCACGATTCACTTGAGCTTTCAGAGCCATTAGGCAGCTGAGCTTGGACTGGAGCCCAGGTCTTCAAAGTTGAGGTTCTGGGCTCTTTCCACTGGCCCAAAGCACCTTCTCTCTCATGGAACCAACTTACTCTTTGGACTAGAATTCTGTCCATGTCCCTTGCCTGG
Organism: Eptesicus fuscus; assembly: GCF_027574615.1. NCBI lineage: Eukaryota > Metazoa > Chordata > Mammalia > Chiroptera > Vespertilionidae > Eptesicus > Eptesicus fuscus. The sequence goes on from NC_072475.1 coordinate 45,509,964, forward strand.
GACATGTGCTTTCATCAAGTCTGAGCAGGACATGGATTTTTGTCTCTGTTTTTCTCAGTGTGTTTGAAGTATTTAATAATTTTTAAACGCATTAAAATTAAAAGACTTAGTGGGAGGTCTAGACTTCCAACATGGATTTAGGCATTGGACATGCAAACTTAAGACCAAAGGAAGATGTTGTCAGTCTTGTTTAAAGGAAAGATTCTGTTGTCTTGGATCCCGGTGACAGGCCTGGGGCACGTGTGAGTGTTTAATGAGTGGGATTAAATAAGCCAGAAAGTCCCAGGAGATGGGTGAGATGGGCAAGATGGAATAATGTCACAGGATAAACAGCTCAAGGGGAGATGAGAGTCCTCACTTTCAAAGTAGGTCAGCATCTTCTGAGACTTGGGCCTGGACTGCATCGACACATACCCGTCAGGTCTCTGGAGCTTGCTCTGGTTAGTGCTGGCCTGTTGGTATGGACTGGGGATCACAACCTGTGACGTTGTGGAGGCCTCCACTGGGACTGGCAGATGTTGGTGGGGGAGATATGTTCCCACCCACATCGATCTGTTCATTAGTCAACATGCTCGCCTTGGGCACGATCCAGACTTGACATACCTTCTGGTCATAACACAATCTTGTCTTAATGCCCCATTCCTCAGAGGGAACTCCCTTGGAGCCTTGTGATCTGCCTCAGTGTTAAAAGGATCTTGGCTCTTTTTCCTGTGATCAGAAGCTCAATGCTGGGAACTGAGCCTGTGTTTTTGCATTTAAATGACATTTTTCTTATCTTCTTGGAAAAAAGGCCAACACATACCAGATGCAGGAGATGGTTACAAAGGCCTTGTTTGTTTTTTGTCAAGTTCAGAGAACCCAGTTCCTTTCTTTCTGGAGACAAGCATGGATGGCAGCAGCCACAGAAAAGAGCAGGGGCCTGAAAACCATTACCAGCTTTGGGTTTGGGTCCCTGCCCTGTTTCCTCTCTACTTCTCTACTAATTCATCCTGAAGTGTTAGCAGAGGTTGGGAAACTGTTAAAACTGGCTTTTTAAAGATTCAGCCCTAGGTTCTCAGAGCCACAGGAAGCAGATTCCTGTTCTCTTTCCACAGGCCTAACCTAGTTCAGGGCCAGCGGAGTCCCTTGCCTGATGTTCACAGGCCATCTTACATTTCCCTACCTTGCGCCTCTTCTCCTTCAGCTTACTCTGCACTAATGCTTCACTTGATCATGTCTCTCCTTGGTCCCCAAACTTCAAATGTCTCCCCATTTCCAAAACCAAGCTGTGCATCCCAGGCTGAGACTTCAGATCTTCCCCAGGGTGTGCTTTTTCTCTCCCAATTTGTCTGGCTCTCCAGGGACACCAAGTCACTGTTTCCCCCAAACACTATTGTCTTTTTACCTCTCTTCTTTCACAAGTGCAATGCCCCATGCCTGGAATGCCTTCCCCTTCTTCAGGTTACACTGCGGAGTAAAAGCGACTTCTTTCCAGGAAAACAATGCAGACATTTCTGAGCGTGGGTGTAGCTGAGAGTCACATGGAAGTTCTGGATCATGGCTGAGAGCAGCAGGCGCCCACACCGTTGCTGCCTCTTACTAGCTGTGTGACTTAAATCAAAGACCTGAGCTTGGGTAATGGAGGCTGCCAACATTCTTTAGGGGTTACACACCAGCAGGGTCACCTAGAAATGTGGTTCTCAAAATGAATGCAACTTAGAATTATCTGGGGAACTTTAATCCTCCAACCCCAATGCTGACTGATTATATTTGAATCTCTGGGGACGGGACCCAGACATCAGTGTTTTTTGAAACTTCCCAGGTGACTCCTTGTGCAGCCCACTTTGAGAACCCTTGGTGCAGAACCAGTGCAGGAAGAGCTTGGGCTCCAGAGTCCATCAGAACTGGTTTCAAATCCTGGTCCCTCCATCTCCTAACAGCGAGATCTTGGGTCACACCTTTAAAAAAAACACTTTTAATTTTAGAATTGTTTTGATTAACAGAAAAATTGTAAAGATGGTACATAAAGTTCCCATATAACCTGCATCCAGTCTCCCCTATTGTTAACATCTTTCATTAGTTTGGTACATTTATCACAGTTAATAAACCAATCTATAATAATAAAAGGGTAATATGCTAATTATACTGGATGAAACCGGGGCCAGAGGGAAGCCAGATGGGGCTCTGGGTGCCTGCTGGCGGCTGGAGGAGGGAAGCCTGGGTCCCAGGTACCGCAGGGAAGCCGGTGCCGGCAGCCAGGGGAAGGAAGGCCTACTTTGGCATGAATTTTCGTGCATCGGGCCTCTAGTACTCATATCTTGTTCTTAACTGAAGTCCATACTTCCTTCTGATTTTCTTTGTTTTTACCTATGTCCTTTTTCTGTTCCAGGAGGCCATCTAGGGTATCACATCATATTTAGTCATCATGCCTCCTTAGCCTTTGCTTCAGTTTCCTAAGGCCGCCATAACAAAGCACCCCATACTGAATGGCTTAAAACAACAGAAATGCCTTATCTCACAATCTGGAGACTAGAGGTTTGAAATCAAAGTGCTGGCAGAGTCAGGCTCCCTCTGAAACCTGTAGGAAATAATCTTCCTTGCCTGACCCTAGTGTCTGGTGGTTGTCATCAGTTTCTTGGCATTCCTTGGTTTATAGCTACAGGACTTCAATCTCTCCCTCGTTGTCACACAGTGCTCCCTCTTGTGTCTGCTTCTTGTGTCTCCTCTTCTTATGGGGACATTGGTCATATTGGATTAATATGAACCAGATCATACTGCAGTATGATCTTGCCTTAACAAATTATATCTGCAAGGAACCCATTTCCTAATAAGGTCACATTTGGATACATTGAAGATTAGGACTTCAACATATCTTTTGGGGCGATACAATTCAACCCCATTACAGGTTCCTCTTGGTTGTGTCAGCTTCTCCACTTTCCCTATTATTGATGCCCTGAACAATTTTGAGGAACATTGGTCAAGTATTTTTAGAATATCCCTCAAATGGGATTTTTCTGATATGTTTCTCATGACTAGACTGGGGTTATGAGATTTGGAGAGGAAGGAAAAAGCACAAAGATGCAGTGCCACTTTCACCACAGCCTTTCAAGGCCACATACTATCAACAGGACTCATCTCTGTTGATATTAACTGTGGACACCTGGCTAAAGTAGTGTTCAGTCAGGTTTCTCCACTATAAGGTTATTCTTCCCCCTCCCCCATTTGCATATTGGACCCTTTGAAAGGAAGTCACTATATGCAGCCCACACTTAAGGGATGGAAAGTTATTCCAGCTCCTTTAGAGCAAATAATTTACATAAATTATTTGGCATTCTCCATGGGAGAGCCATCTATTCTCCCCATTTATTTATGTATTCAGAATTTATTCATATAAGTATGTACTCATGGATATTTACTTTATATATTGGGTTATATATATATATATATATGTATATATATATATATATATCATGGATATTTACTTTATATATTGGGTTATAATACAATATAATTTTATTTGTTTGGTTGCTCACATTATTCCAGCTTTGGCCATTGGAGCTCTTCCAATAGGCTCCTGCATCCCTTTGTCATCCCTCCATCATTGCACTTCCTTAAGTTCTAATCCAAGATGTTTTAGGCTCATCTTGTACCAGAAAAATACCCATACTAGAGCAGGGAACATTTCTTGCTCTAGTCCTGGATCAGCCATTTCTTCAAGGAGTTTCTTTTATTGGAGAAGAGTATTAGAAACCAAAATTTGAACACTATGTGTGTTTGTTGCTATGGAGTGTTGCTCTTTCTAGGCTGGGCCATATTTTCAGCCTTGCTATGCTCCAGTTTGCTCACCTGTAAAGTGGGGATAATAACAGTACTAGTATATTCATCACAGGTTATTGGGAGGATTAAATTAGGGAATTGTGTAAGAGCTTAATGTAGTCTCTATCAGATAGTAAGTGATCAAAAATGTTAGTGATTATTTCCCATACAATTTTTTACATGTGAGCTAAGTTTAGTTGCCAAAGTTCTTTTCTATCTGCTCATTTTTCTGAACAACTCTCAGAGAAGGTTTTTCTGCTAGTAGTTTATAGATGGAGAAATTAAGTGGATAAGGGAGTCAACTTATGCTGCATTAGAACCTAAGTGTCTTAGTTTCAAGACCTATTCTAGACCCAGATGGGCCACCATCTCTGCCATCTGAGGGGTATGGATTTTACATCCTTGATTCTTGCCTACCTTTGTTTGAAGTACTTCTTGATGGTATTGATTCTTAGATATCTGTCACCAGAAAATATTAACTCATGGCAGAAAGGAAGTACTGTACTCCAATCTATAACAGGCCACTCATAGACACAGTACCATATTTTCTGAACCAAACAATTGAACACATGATCTGGAAATTGTTTTTTTTTCTATTCTGGGTATGGATGAAATCAAGATATGTAATTTGACGCTGAAAAATTGGCATCTTGAGATATACTGATAATTTACAGGAACAGTAGGACAAGGTATTTAATTAGAACTGACCGGCAAAACTTAAGACATGCTACTATATTGATAATACTAGAGGCCCAGTGCATGAAATTCGTGCACGGAGGGGAGTTGTCCCTCAGCCCAGCCTGTACCCTCGCCAATATGGGACCCCTCAATGGATGTCCGACTGCCCGTTTAGGCCCGATCCCGGTCGGACATCCCTCTCACAATCCAGGACTGCTGGCTCCCAACTGCTTGCCTGCCTGCCTTCCTGATTGCCCCTAACCGCTTCTGCCTGCCAGCCTGATCACCCCCTAACCACTCCGCTGCCAGCCTGTTTGCCAACAACTTCCCTCCTGTGCCGGCCTGGTCACCTCCAACTGCCCTCCCTTGCAAGCCTGGTCCCTCTCAACTGCCCTCCCTTGCAGGCCGGGTGCCTCCCAACTGCCCTCTCCTGCTGGCCATCTTGTAGTGGCCATCTTGTGTCCACATGGGGGCAGGATCTTTGACCACATGGGTGCAGCTATATTGTGTGTTGCAGTGATGATCAATCTGTATATTACTCTTTTATTAGATAAGATAGAGGCCTGGTGCATGGGTGGGGGCCAGCTGGTTTGCCCTGAAGGGTGTCCCAGATCAGGGTGGGGTTCCCTTGGGGCGTGGGGCGGCCTGAGAGAGGGGCCTGTGGTGGTTTGCAGGCCGGCCATGCCCCCTGGCAACCCAAGCGGAGGCCCTGGTATTTGGAATTTATTTTCCTTCTACAATTGAAACATTGTAGCCTGGAGTGGAGCCAAGCCTGCTGCTCCCTCCGGGGGTGGAAGCCATTTCTGTGGCAGTTAATTCACCTTCTACAATTGAAACTTTGTAGCCTTAAGCGGGTGAGCCCGGCCAGGGTGTGCGGAAAGCTTTGCTTCCCCTGTTGCCGCTGGCAACCCTGGCCTGCTCTCTCAAGCTCCATTCTGCCGCCATTTGTTTGAATTTGTTTACCTTCTATAATTGAAACTTTGTAGCTTGAATGGAGGGTTAGGCCTGCAACGGCTATGGAAAGCTTGGCTTGCTCTGTTACCTGGGAAACCTTGCTCTCTGTGGCTGTAGCCATCTTGGATGGGGCTAATTTGCATGCTTGCCCTGATTGGCTGGTGGGCGTGGCTTGGCTTGGCTGGTGGGCGTGGCTTATGTAGCAGAGTGGTGGTTAATTTGCATATTACCATTTTATTAGAGAGGATGATCTTATCATAGTCTCTCTTTTCATGGTACAGTGATCCTAATCAGACCCAGACAAATGTTAGATGAAATGTCAGTGCATGACAACATACAAGCCAAATAGGATGCTTTGACTCAAGGCAGATGTTTATTGGAACAAATGTGTAGTCACCTACAAGAACAACAGCTTCTGTTGCTAATGAAATTGGCATGGTGCTTACTGAAAATAACAACCTTCATGGTATGAAATCAGAGCTTTAGCTATAAAAAACTGTCTTCTAGGGAGGTGGGTTTTAGTTGCATAGAAGAGATGTTTGTGTTCATTTTGAAGTTGGAATGGGCTGCATTTGGAGGTAGTGAGTTTCCCATCTCCAGAAATGTTTAAGAAAGGGTCATGAAATTAGACAAGATGGTCCTTACAGACACTTTAATCCTCTGCCTCTGACTCTGTGAGAGATTTCAGGTTCATGGATCTTGGCAGTAGTGCAGGGGCTGATACAGCCTTACGCAGCACAGTCAGACATCTGCTCACAATTAAGGGTGAAGTTGCAATTGGGAGAACAAATGGGATAAACTATGCCCAGCCATAAGTCAGTACAGATATCCCCACTTTTTGAAAGTTTGCTTTACCACACTTCGTTTTCACAAAAGATGTACATTACCACCTGCTTCATAGAGAATTTTCACTTTTAAGAAAAAAGGGTGAAAAGCGAAATTAGCATTCAGCATTTGTTTTGCAGCAGCTGCTATAGAAGTAGCGAGAGTGGTCCCGCTAAGCTTCTTCTGGGAATCACACACAGCACCTCAGCATCTGGGCACCACAGCTCTGCACTGTGTCTGTGAGCATCCGTTACTTTACCTCCATTTATTTTATGCATCTGTTAGCAATATGTGTCCTAAGGCAATGGTTTCTTCACTTTACACTATTTTGACTTCTGAGGGTTTCATAGGAATGCTCTCCTTTTGATTAGTGGAGGGAAACCAGTATTTGTATACAAATCCTAAGGCCAAGTCCCATTGTTGTCTCACTTTAAAGAGAAAGTCTCTTTAATTGTTGGTATGCTTCCAGAATCAGAACATTGGTCTACCAGACATGCCATTTTTGTGAAAGAAGATAGTGTAATCTGAGGAAAGACTGAGGGGACATTTATTCTGTTCTCCTTCCACCTGGAAGGCCTCCCTGTCTCACCTGTGGAAGTGCCCACCTTCCTCCAGGTTCAGCTCCAGCACCATATCCTCTGGGATGCCTTCCTGATGCTTCCCCCTCCAATGTCTCCATGCTGCTCCCACACATCGCAGTGGGTGGGGTTCATTCTGATCATGGTGGTCACCTGTGTATGCCAGTTCCCTCTGTTGGAGCTCCTGGAAGGTAGGAGGCATATTTCCCTCATCTCAGTAGTCTCTGGGGCAGTCAGCACAGTCTGGTACATGGGGACTGCCAGGCAGTACTGCGAGTCAGAGAAGTATGGAGTTTTGGAATGACTTAGGGCAATTCCAAACTTTGCATCGCACTTCTTTTTTGGTGTATGAAATAGAGCTCCAGCTTGCTTGACAAATGTCTGCTGGAGTTGGGTACTACTGTGACCTTCCCTTTATAGAATAAACTACAGGGCACAGGGAGGTAGGAAGACCAGCACACAGAACCAGAAGTAGCTCAGCTGGCATGGTTCAGTGGTCAAGTGTTGACCTATGAACCAGGAGGTCATGGTTCAATTCCTGGTCAGGGCACATGCCCTGGTTGTGTGCTCGATCCCCAGTGTGGGGTGTGCAGAAGGCAGCTGATCAATGATTCTCTCTCATCACTGATCTATCTCTCTTTCCCTCTCCCTTCCTCTCTGAAATCAATAAAAATATATATATTTTTAAAAAAACAGAAGCAGGCTGTGAACTGCTGCTCCTGAGCATTCAGCATAGGACATAGTGTCCATAAGTCTCATTCCTTGTATCTTCTTTCAGCAAGAGACTCTGAATTACTTTAGCAGCTGCAGAGCAGGTCAAGAACTGAAATCTCCCATGAAGACCAAAATTGATAGGACCAAACAGGGACTTGGGGCTTCTGATCCCCTGAAAGGCTTAAATCTCAGGTTCTGGAGGGGATGAGGTCTCTGGGAGCTTCCTGAGAGAGGAGTTGGCTCTCCAAGAGTATTCTGTGTGGGAAACACTTATGACCATGTGGGGCTAGGGTGTACAGGGTAAGGAACAGGGGTGAGGAATCAGAAGAAGGGCTGCATGGGGTAAGCTGTGGACATAGGGAGGGAGGGTTCAGGGGCCTGAGTCTAGTCTCTCAGGGATGACCTTGTGCAGCTCAGGTTCTCAGGAAGGAAAGGAGGTTGGGGCCTAGAGCAGATGCTCTGCTTAGTAATAAGGGAAGATCCCTTGACTAACATTTTGGCTGAGCTATGTCTTTGGGAACCAGGGTTTGGTATTGCTGCAGCAGCAGTATTTTCTATCAAAACTCTATTGAACCTTAAGGTAATTTTGGCCTTTTGCTTACTTTGGCTTTAACTCATCAAGAAAAAAATGGCTCCACTGGATCCTGGATTGTCAGAGCTGGGAGGGTCCTTTGGGATGAGGGGAAGGGAATTCCTTAGAGCCACACAGAGAGCTAAGGGCAGAGCTGGTTCTAGAACCTGGCGTCTGGCTTCTCTGTCAACCATTCCCAGTCGCCCTCCTTGCCCTGCTTCGCACAGGCACTCTCACAATTTGGTGTCTAGCTCATGCATTGCTGTGGGACATGCTATAGGACTAAGAACCTCTCTCTTTTACATTTTTAGTGGGGGACAGGGATTGCGGCTTGGAAAGGTGCATGGTAGCAAGGAAGCATAGGGCATTTGGGGGCAGATGAAAGAGATAGTTAAGATTGAGAGAAAGGGTACACACTAATCAGACCTAAGCCCCAGCCAGGATTTGTAAGAGAATTTTGCCTGCCTGGTAGACATACTCATATTCTGCTAAGTCATATTTACTGAACACTTACTTTATGCCTGCACTGTGCTAAGTGGTATGTATATATTAATTAATTAGATTCTCATCAAACTTTTATGAGGTAGGTAAGGTATGCCATTTCCAGAATATGGACAAAGAAACTGAGGTTAAAAGGGGTGAAGTCACCTGTCCATTGTTGTAAAACTTGTAAGTGATGGAGGCTGGATTCAGCCCTGTGTTCTGATCACTCAGCTACTCTGCTTCTTAAAAGAGAGTGAAAAGGGAGCTGAGATGTCTTCATTATTGGCTAGGAATGGATGGGCTGAATGAGGCAGGTGAAGGGTGAAGGTGTCTTGCGTCAAGAAATTATCCTCTTCCGCTGACTGACCATGGACAGGTGGTGGAAAACTGAATTCAATTCTTCATACTGGTGACTCTCTGGATCCAGTCCTTGTTGCTGTAGACGTAGGAATATACTCCGTAGAAGTCCTTCTTTCCACAGTCCTTGCCCCAGGACACTGTGCCCACCAGGTACCACTGGCCTGTCTCTTTATCCAGGGTCACCATGGGACCTCCTGAGTCACCCGCACAGGCATCCTTCCCCCCTAAATATAAAAAAAGAGACGCAAGTCAAAATAACCTGTCCCCTTCCCTAGCCCCAAATCCAAAGGAGCCTCTTTCTTCCCACCGCTAACTTGTAGTTCAGAGAATTGGACACGAGGGGGTGCAAGCAGATCATTTGACTCAAACATGGGCTCTGAGCAGTTCCAGGTGAGGCCGCCTCAGAGCTCAGAGATTTTAGAAAGTGCCAGTTAAGGATTCTTGTGTTTCATAGGTGAAAAGGTGAACTTGGAGAAGGGAGTAATGGAAATTTCTTAGCATTCTTCTCTCTGACATCATTTCTCTGGCAGAACCCTCCCTCTCATGAACTTCCTCCCCACCACCCCTTTCCTATTTAGCCTACCAGACTCCCAGGTGTTCTGCCCTTCCATTCCTGGGCTCTGCACCACTTCAATGCATGAGCTAGACACCAAATTATTATATACCAGTCTCTTGATTTACCTTCCTTGAACCCAGCACAGATCATGTCTCTGGTCACTTTCTTCTTCAGTGGGGCATAGGCCTCCTGGCAGGTGCGGTGATCAACAATTGGGATTTCAATCTGAAATACAAGGCCATCATTGGTCCCCACTCCTGGCTGAGGAATCCTTGCTATTCTGACACCCCCTACAGCTGGCTGCTCCCCAGCTAGATGAGCTTGGAACTACCTTAGACCTGGTCTCAGAAATTGCCCTATGGTGCAGGTGAAGAAATACTCATTGGAGAATCAGCAGATCCATGATCAGGTATAGTCTCAGTCATAAACTTGCTGTGTGACCTTGGGAAAGTCATTTGTCCTCTTTGAGTTTCAGTTTTCTCATCTATAAACTGGTGATCATACTTGCCCAGCACATGCATTATTTCAAATATGGCACTGTATGCAAAATCTATGGTCAGTCTTCTTTCCCCCATTCCTACCATTACTGGCTGTGGGGCCTAAGGCATGTGGCTTAATCACAGACCTCTGGACTCTGTTTCCTCATCTGAACAATGGAAGTCACAATATTTGACATACTAACCACACAGACTGTGGTGGAAAACTGAATTCAGTTCAAAGAGGAGATGAATGAGCAGATAGATGATGCTCTGAAAACTATGAATGCTGTATAAATATTAGTACTGTAGGGTTACTGATGCTCACCTTGCAGAAAGCATTTACTTACATTCTCCCTCACTACAGTATGAGCTTCTAGACACTAGGTCTGTATCTTGTCCATTTCTATCTTATGTAACTTGGAGCATAGTCAGTGTGTGTGTGTGTGTGTGTGTGTGTGTGTATTTATTTATATATATATTAGAGGGCCGATGCATGAAATTTGTGCAAGAGTAGGCCTTCTTCCCCCTGGCTGCCAGCACCAGCTTCCCTCCGGCACCCGGGATTCAGGCTTTCCTTGGGCCACCGGCAGGTAGCCGGAACTTGGGCTTCCCTCGCAGCCCCAGCTTCGTCTGGAAGGTTGTCCGGTCTAATTAGCATATTATGCTTTTATTATTATAGATTTTGCATTGAGGTGATAAATTGATACCTGAAAGTAAGGTGTTGTTATTATCATTGCCCTTGATTCAGGTTGGAGCTAAATGTTAGCATAGATGTGTGGACTAAAACAAGGAAACCTATGAGTTTAGTTCAGCCAAACCAATAACTGAATGGGTCATATGGCCCCAAAATACAGCTTCTGCTGGCCTTTGCTGGGAAGGGACCAGAGGACATTCAGGTCGCTCTTGGGCCACGGCCTTCCCGGATAAGTGGGGAGAGGAAATCAGGGCAGGGCGGTTGTGAGTACATATCCTCAGAAAACTGTTAAGTGCCTGACTGGCCTTTATTTATTGTTTAGATGTTACTGCCTCTGGGAAGTCCTCCTGAGCCCCTAAGACAAGGTCATATCCCCCATTATACATTCAGGAGCATTCCACATTTCTCCATCATCACATTTATCACATTGGTAACTACTGTCTGTATTTCCCACTTGACTATCAGCCCAAGGAGTCCTGGAACCAGATCTGTCCTTTTATCCCTCAGCATACCTAGTAGCTAGTACAATGTCTAGTATGTGGGAGGCACCAAATGATCACCTGGGATTTAATGAACGAAGAGTGAATGGTTGTTGCAAATTTGAAAATTTAAAGTACTTAAAATAACATGTGTTGAAGTATTTAGAAACTAGCTGTGGCAGTCATTGAACCTGGTAATATCAGAGCCAGGCAGCTTTTGGAGGACATCAAGTGTTGTCCCTGACTTTGCAGCTTGAGATACTAAACTATAGTCTACAGAGGCAAATTACTTGTTTAAGATCACCCAGAAAGTTAGCAGGAGTTAAGACTAGGAGCCATGGTTCCTTACTTGTAGTTCAGTGTTCTTTTATGTAATGACTAGAGGCCCAGTGCATGAAATTTGTGCACAGGGGAGAGGGGGTTCCTCAGCCCAGCCTGCACACTCTCACAATCTGGGACCACTGGCTCCTAACCACTCGCCTGCCTGCCTGCCTGATGACCCTTAACCACTCTGCCTGCCTGCCTCATCGCCCCTAACCACTTACCTGCCTGCCTGCCTGATCACCCCTAGCCACTCTGCCTGCCTGCCTCATCTCCCCTAACCACTCGCCTGCCTGCCTGATCGCCCTTAACCCCTCTGCCTGCCTGCCTGATCACCCCAAACCACTCTGCCTGCCTGCCTGATCACCCCAAACCACTCTGCCTGCCTGCCTGATTGCCCCTAACCACCTCTGCCTTGGCCCCCGCTGCAGTGGCTTCATCCAGAAGGACATCTGGAATGAGCTCTGGAAGGTTTTTCAGCTGTTGGGTCTAATTAGCATATTACACTTTTATTATTATAGATGTGAATGCGAAATTCTAATTGCAACAGTTAAGTTTGTTATTGCAAGGACTGCAACTCTCAAGAGCCTATTCTTTGGCTCATTCTTGTTTAATCTGCTATGTGAGTCTTTATTCTGTACAGATGGACCATCCTTTCGGGTGTCCAAGCCTGCTATTATCTGCAAGAATTTCCATGAGCTGAGCCTTTAATAAGCTACAGAAACAGTCAACAATGTTTAGAGACTAGAGACCCATGACATGCATAACAAACAGATCAAGCTTGAGGGGATTCAAAGTGTCAGTGAGCTTTGACATGTGTGCTCGTCTCTGTTGTCTTTCTCAACCACTCCCTGCTCCAGCCTCCAAGTCTCTAAGGGGAAACATGGAGCAGGAAGGTCTCATGCGGGGCAGGGGTGTCACTCTCTGTAGGGCATAAGTTAAACTTTACCTCCATCAGAGTCTCTGGGAATCTTTGCAAGAACTGCTTCCCCCAGCCACTGACGATGACCATAGTCCCTGGAGGAGAGAATACACAGTGGGAGAAGAGAGGCTGTTTGTGGGCTTTTCAGAAGGTTGCATCTTGTAGTCCATCATCCTCTGCTTGAGGAGGAAGGGTTGAATTTGCCCCCTCAGAGAAAGCCAGCTTGGTGAGGAGGAAGACTGCTGGGTTAGAGGTAACCTGCAACAGAGGTCTAGGCATTTGTTTCTATGAATCATTAGCTGATTTGTTTAGTTATCTATTCTCTCCCACTCCCAACTAGCATGGAACCTAGGCTCCATGACAGCAGTCATCTCATCTATCTTGTTCACTTGCTGTATCCCTATGCCTGCAACAGTACTGGCACATAGTAGGTGCTCAATCAGTAATTGTGGAAAAAATAAAAAGTCCAGCTTAGCCCTAACCAGTTTGGCTCAGTGGATAGAGTGTCGGCCTGCGGATTGAAGGGTCCCAGGTTTGATTCCGGTCAAGGGCATGTACCTTGGTTGCGGGCACATCCCCAGTAGGGAGTGTGCAGGAGGCAGCTGATTGATGTTTCTCTCTCACCAATGTTTCTAACTCTCTATCCGTCTCCCTTCCTCTCTGTAAAAAATCAATAAAATATATATTTTTTAAAAGTCCAGCTTAGTCCACAATATGCACGCTGCTGCCTTTAGCAAGCCCTCACTCCTCCCTCCCATTATGAGCCTCAATTTCTTTATCCATAAAATGAAGAGGCTGGGCTTGATATTCTCTAACTCCTCCCCACCCCCCCGACCCAACTCTGTTATTCTAGAAGTCTATGAAGTCGGCAAATCTCAGAGTGATGTGAAAGTGAGTTAAACACTCATAGAGCACTTTTTCCTTATTTGAAGAAAAGCCTGGATCCTGAATACAGCACTGGGCTTTACATTTAAAAACCTGGATTCTAGGCCCCAGATCTGCTTCTTACAAGCTGGATCTTGAGTAAGTCACTTCACCTGGCTGACCCTCAGTTTTCTCATCTGGAAAATGGGACTATAATACCACCTCACAAGACTTTTATAAGTGGTAAATAAGTTAATGAATGTAAAGCAACTATATATGGTAGGCATGCCTTTCCCATTGGCTTACCCTACCTAATATTTCTCAAATTCCATTCAGCCATTTTTTATAACTTCTTTGAACTGAAGGAGTTTAGCTGTAACATGGCACCCCTGAACTTCTAACAGAATAAAAGGGAAGCTAACTGCCCTGGTGGGACTCTCACTGTGTTGGATACATTTGAATATAGTATTTCATTTAAATATAATGACCACCCCATGGGGTATTATCCTCAGTGTAGAGGCAAGGGACTTGAGGTTCAGCAACTTCCTCAAGGTCAACCAGTTAAGAAATGTAGCATGGGGAGTGAGTCTATGCTGTGATAAATCTATTGTCCCTCAGTTCCAAAATTACCCTTCTATACTCTGTTTTGTAACCCTACAGATGAATTGGCACTTCTGCTTTTTCAGGGGGATCTTGAAAATAGGGGGCACTTTCAGGAAGACTTGCTGTTACTGTTGACATCACCCCCCACCTGGGGTAAGTGGTTTCTTACCCCAGCAGTGGTGCTTGGTCCCAGCTGTTTCCCTAATGGCGCCTCTTCCACAGGAGTCAGAGTTCTTGCTCCACAGGGTCCCTGTCCAGGCTTCTAGGTTCTATAACTCCAACCTCTTCCCTTTGTCCCTCCAGCCCCAGGAGTAGTAGTTTCTTCCTGCAAGTACTATATTATCTCAGCATTTCCACGTTACTTCTCCAGTTCTCCAGCACCTTATGTTAGATTCTCTCTGTAACAATAACTACTCTAGTTTCTGTTTCCCTATCTGGACTCTGGCTGATATAGTACTTCCTATTAACTATGTGCCACCTAGGAATCAGCCTGACAGTTGTTTTAGGGAAGGCAGCTGAGGAATCATGCATACATTGTCAGGTGGCTTCGTTGGCACCAGAGCTTCACCAATGCTGGAGAAGAAGTTTCTTTGGAGGCACCTGCTGTTCTGCAGAGGTGGGGCCAGGGGTGGGGAGAGGTACCTTCCTCCGGGGTACTCTCTGGGAGACAGATAGGCATCACAAAGTCATTCAGCACCGGGCCCTTTGACAGCTCCACCAGAGCCACGTCATTCTCAAATGTGTTGGGGTCATACTGGGGGTGGAGAAAGATGTGTTTGACCCCAAGATGCTGTTCAGTCTCGTCTGACCGGTGTCTCCAATGTTTACCTGGGCAAAAAGAAGGCACATGAGGCATGGAGGCACAAAATATAAGGTCACACTTTACTCCCTGTCAGCCCTCTGTCTCATCCAGTCCACATTTCCAGCCTTAACTCTTTTATTCACCTTTTCCCAGCAATCCTGTCCTACCTGCTCTTCCCCATGTATTCTCATGGGCTTCCACTTCTGTCTTTCTTCATGGGCTGATCTCATTGCTTTATAATACTCATTCCAAAGTTCATCACCACATGTTCAAATCATATAAGCACCCTTCTGGATCATGTGCTGCCTCCTCCATGAAGCCTCTCCAATTCTTGAGTTTGATTTTTTTTTAGTTAGAAGTCTTTTCCCTATGAACTCCCATGACATTTTAACTGTTTTTCTCCTATAGAACTTATAGCTTTTTCTCTTATGCTAGAAGTCTCCATGCTTATATTTTATTCCTTTATTAGACTGTAAGCTCCTTATGGGCAGGAACTAGGTCTTAATTATGCTGTGTCCTTAGATCCTGGTATAGTGTCAGCAGGGAACTAAATTGAATCAGCTGGTGGTATTGGGGATGGAATTGTATGTGTATGACTCACTTGAAAGCATGGATTCATAGAAGCCCGAAGTATCTTTAGAATTTATCTAGATGGGTTCTTTATTTCCCCATTATAAAACTGAAGCCTAGACTTCAATGACTTGCTCATGGTCCCTGCACCTAAAAATCATTGCCTTGAGCTTAGACTCAAGTCCCTGGACTCCAGTCCCAGCTGGTTCTTCATCCCAGGGGTCCTGCCCTGATGAATGATTGAGTGGACACACCCCATTCCCAGAACCACAACTGGCTTCAGGAATCACCTTGCTCCTCACTCACCCATGATGATTTTGAAGTCAGAAGGGCTGAGCAGGTAAAAGTCGTGGAGGATTGGGTCCTCTGGATCGAGCGAATGGTGGAGGCAGTGAGCCGCCGTCAAAATCCAGTTGGAGCCTGACAACAGAATTGTGTACACACACTGCCCTGGACTGCCCCGACCTGTCTCGAGCTGAGGCCTTCAGATTACTCTAGGGCACTCTTTGCCATTGCATTTCAAAGCCTCAAGTCAGACACTAATGTGAAGATGAGGAGTTGAATCTGCAGTTTTATCTGCCTATTCCAATCAAAGCTAAGGCTGAACATCTTTAACAGGGTTTCAGCGCCCCCTTAAACCCATAGGGTTGGTGAGCTCCAGACAGGCCAAAGTGGGTCCACAAAAAACCTTGTGCTCACTGGCTACTCCTCTGACCTTGTGGTCCCTGGCCCAGCATCAACAGCCCCATCTGGAAATGGCTTATAAATGCAGATTCTCAGGCCACCACCTCAGACCTATTGAAGCAGAATCTGCCTTCAGTAGGGAAATCTGGGAATGTTAACAAGATCTTCAAGTAATTCCTAGGCACACTGAGGCACTGAGGTTGTAAAAGCACTGACATATCATGCTGCTCCCCAACTGTGGATGCGCATTAGAACCACCTGGGGAATTAAAAAAAAAAAAAAAAAAAAAAAAAAAAAAGTACCTGGGCCTGAAGCCAGACCAGCTAAATTATGGGAGTGTGGCCCAGGCACAAATATGTTTTAAAGTTCTTCAGATGATTCTACTGCCACCACTGCTCTGATCCTAACCTCTCATTTTATATATATGGATCCTGAGGCTTGGAGGAAAGTAGGGATCTATAGGGTCACTCAGAAAGTTAGTAACAGGCCAGGGTCAGACCTTGGGTCTCCTGACCATCAGCTTAAAGCATGTCTTCTATTTCAGCTGTCTTTTCCCCCTCAGTGGACCGGTTCCTGCCCTTTGTTTAATATAGGGTCAGGCTTTGGCTCATTCTTTAGGTGAAGCAGATGATAAACTCATAAGTAACTAAAACTAGAGGCATAACCAGAATGAGCCAAACAGAAAGAAAAAGCACCAGCATTTTGGGGTGTGGATATCAGGTCAGAGTTCAGAGTTCCAGGCAGAGGTACCTTTTTGGAGCAGGTTCCAGGTTCTGCTTGGCCCTCTCAGGAGCAGCTATGTGCTCTGGCTGCTGGGTTCTAAATAGAGCTCGATGCAGGCCACTCTCTTTGATTGGAGGAATTTTTGAGCTCTGTCCACCTCCAGGGACTGTTGACCAAATTTCCCATGTGGATAAAATGAGATGAGAGAGCCATCTCAGAGCAAGACTCTGGAGAATTTAAACGAACCCAGTGGTGTGCAATGGGAAGTCCAGAGATGTGGCGTTGCCTCCCAGCTCTGCAAATACTCTTGGAGTCCCTGAGCCATCGAAGTGGTGGTGCTTTCCTTCCTTCCTCTGTCCCTCAGCCCCTTTCGTGCATTCCCTCCCACCCTGCACTCCCTCTACAGAACTGAATACCAGGAGGAGGAGAGATATTCTAGATTAGGAGAGCTGTGCAGGGTGGAGCATGGGAGAACTCTAACATCGTGGTTGAGGATAGAGAAGCAGACTTCTAACATCTTCAAAACATAATATGGAATAAACATGCAGTAGATACAAATAAGCATTGGACATAATTGAACTTAAAATCTCCAGGCTCAAGAAAATGAATTTAATTTTTAAAACTGTGGGCACATAACCCATCTCTCACTCACATTCTAACAAAACCAGCAATGTCTGATGAAGTGGTCTCGTGCCTCCAGTCTCCCCACTGCTCCTCACCATTGCTCTGCTTCTTTTTTGACCCTTCCTTTACTTCTTGTTCCTCTCTGCTTTTCTGTCTTTCTTGATTTCTCCTCTCTCTGGGCTATCTCGTGCGCTACCAGCCTCTCTTCCTCTTGTCATATTTGTTTACTTTTATTTTCTCCTTTATCTGTCTCCAGTTCCCGCTCTCTTATTTTCCGGGTCTCTCTCATGTTCTCTATCTTTCTGTCCTCTCTTTGTCCTCTAGCTCTGTCTCTCTGTCCCTCTCCCTCCTTCTATCCCTTGGTCCTCTCCCCTGTCCATTCCTCACAGGGCTGCCCCTGTCACCTGTAGTCACTCTCTGTGCCTCTTTCGGAGGCTTAATAGGGTGAGAACACTCACCTTTGTGTTTGTGGGAATGTAAGGATCAATTTATTGTAGAGGAGGGATAATGCCTGGTTGCCATTTCACATATCCCAGGGTGTCTGACTGCAGCCCTGGTCCAGGCCTGGTACCTGGGGGGATCCCTGGTGGGGAGCTGTCCTCACCTGACTGAACCCTGGAGGAGGTGGGTCAGTAAGAGGTGAGGCCAGCAGCCCCAGGAGCTGTGTAGACAGATGTGAACCCATCCAGACCTTCTTCCTCTGTGATGGGATCAAGCCAGGCATTGGCTGCAGACTCCAGAGTGCTATTACTTTTTCTTAGGATGTCAGAGCTGGAATGGACCTTAGGTCATCTGGACCCAATTGCGGCAGGAAGGTCTATCAGCCTTTCCTGTCCTGCTCTTGCTCCCACTCCCACCACATTTAATCCATTACAAAAGCCTGATGATTCTATTTCCCAATGCTTTTGAATCTGCCTCATTGCCATCCTCCTTCCTCTGCATCCCCTGTCCTCATTCTGAAGCTAATGACTTCCCTCTTGACTACTGCAATAGCTACCTCACTGAACCCTGACCTCCTGAGTCACCCTCCTTTTCAATCCACATAGCCTCTGGAGAACTTTCCAGAACATGCTTATAAGTCTGCAATAGTGTTCAGGATAAAATATAAATTCCTAAGTAGGGCAATCAAGGCCTTCGTAAGAAAGTTCCCTCACTTCTCCAGGGTGAATTTCCTGGTTTTCCCTGCTTCCATAGCCTTGGCACACCCCGCCTTTGAGCCATGTCTTGTAATTCATGTTTGAGGGGCTGACCCTCTGATCCTTCCAAGTGCCAGAGACTGACCAGGACTCAGTAGGTGTTTGCTGACTAAAGGAACCAGTTAGAACAGGAACACATATCTCTTGGCCCCAGCTAAGGGCCCTTTCTACAACACTATAATTTTTGGCCTGGCTGCTGGTGTACACAGTGGTTCTCAATGAAGAAATGTTGATCAATCTACCTTTGCTCCCACACTGGTTCCTAACGCTGGGTTTCCCACCCCTTCCACCTTCTCCTTACCTATAAGGGAGCCTCCACAGAAGGGCTGCCCATTCGGGTGTGACAGCATGGCAATCCAGGGGGTGGTTCCCTTGTCGGCCGGGCGCCCATTGATGATCCTGGCTATCAGATTCCTGGAGAACTTGGGGAGCCCACACACTGCGGCAGCCAGGGGAGAGGGAACATGTCACACTCTTGGCTCCATCCTGCCCTTTGCCAGAGCTACCAGCTCATTACTCTCTGTTAGGAACACCTGTTAATTTTTTTTATCTCCAAGCATCCATGGCCCCATTCAGTGACAGCATGCCAATTTTCCTCTGGGATCCACTCTTCCCCTATTCCCAGTCCACATATCCTGAGTTGGAATGATTTTATCTCTGGTTTTAGAGGTAGGAATGTGACCCAGACCTGACTAATTCATGCCTCTCATTCTCTGGTCACAGCAATTGCTCTGAGGTGGGAATATAACCTTGGCCTGGCCAATGAAAGCCTGACTTGGAGGCTAAGGGGGGAGAGAGAGAAAGAGAGAGAGAGAGAGAGAGAGAGAGAGAGAGAGAGAGAGAGAGAGAGAGAGAGAGATCTTTCTCTGTTGGGGTTGCTAAACTACTGGCTATAAGCCCAGATCTGCCAAAGATCACTTCATGGAGAGTCTGCTGAGAATAATGTTACTAGTAGAGAAAAGTGGAACTAGAAGATGAGAAGTGAAGCAAGGGAGAGATTGTATCCTGATATTTGAAACCCTTGATCTAACCATACCTGAAGCCTTTTGGTATATACTTCAATTATTTGAGTCTATATTTCTCTTTCTCACTAAGCTAACCTCCTCTCCCTATTCCCAGAAGATACTCAAAGCCCACTGGGTGGGAAGTACCCCAACCATCCTTCACTCCATCTGCTTCCTCTGTAAACTTTCTTGTCTCCAGAATTAATTCTGGGCTTTGGATTTCCTCATTTCCAAACTCTTGAGGACCTGGCTTTATGGATTCTTATCCCCTTTCTGTATTTCACAGCTCTCCTTTATCTATGCCTCCAAAACAGGGTCAGGCCTTCTCATCCTAAAATCAAATTTCTACTTTCCCTGCATCCCACTCATTTCAAAGTTTCTCCTATCCCTCCCTTCCATAGCCAAGCTTCTGGGGAGAAGAGGTGACAGTTTCTACATCCTTCCTTCTCCTTTGAGGTGAATTTGGAAGAAGCACCATGTCACAGTGTGCTCTCCACATAACCTTCATGACCCCTCAGTGTCTCAATATGTCACAACACACAGAGTCCAAATATCTAGAGCAGTGGTTCTCAACCTTTCTAATGCCGCGGCCCTTTAATACAGTTCCTCATGTTGCGGTGACCCCCAACCATAAAGTTATTTTCGTTGCTACTTCATAACTAATTTTGCTACTGTTAATGAATTATAATGTAAATATCTGTGTTTTCCGATGGTCTTAGGCGACCCTGCTGGCAGTTCTCAACCTGTGGGTTGCGACCCACAGGTTAAGAACTGCTGCTGTAGAGCCTAAGACCATCGGAAAACAGATATTTAAATTACGATTCATTAACAGTAGCAAAATTACAGTTATGAAGTAGCAACGAAAATAATTTTATGGTTGGGGGTCTCCACCACATGAGAAACTGTATTAAAGTGTCGCGGCATTAGAAAGGTTGAGAACCACTGATCTAGAGGAAAGTAAAAATCTGAAAGGTAATAGAACACATGACATGATAATCCTTGAAACCAGCTACATATAAAGTTTTACACATAGTTTAGGATTGTTTCAGTTTCCAATGGTGTAGAAAGCATGACATTGTCATTATAATACAAATTCCAAATCAAGGCACAGCATGAGTGCATCCCATGGCCAGCCCTCACTAACAGGCTAGCTTGTGCTACCCCCACACCCACATCTGCACTATTTCTATGCCTAGACACCAAGCCCTGCTGAACACACTGCTTAAACGTTTTAAAACTCCCCGCCCACACATCTGTGTTATCATAGCCCTAGGTTTGGTAGCTTTTCACCATTTCCCTCCAGAATGATTGCAGTAGCTTCCCAACCTGTTTCTGTAGCTCAGCAACCCCCTCCCCCTTCACAAGCCACTTTCCACACTATACTGCCCACCTTCAGACTTGCTGATTCAGAATTTCCCAGGGGGGGGGGGACCCAGGAATCTGAATTTCTAACAAGCATCTCAGGTGATCATGATGTACCCCAAAGTACAGAGTCACTAGTTTCAGGACAGAGTACAAACATAGAATGGCTTCCAAGACTCTTTCCACTCTCCCTTAATCCCCACTGCTCTCAATCTATTCATGCACACTTTCCTGCGTGATCTTTGTCCATTCTGTCCATGCTTTCATCTCCCAGAACAACCTCTCTGCAAAGGTCCCCCAGACCCCCTACATCTGTATGGATTTCTTGCTCTTTTTAAGTTCCCATAATACTGCAATCTACACTTCTCTTATGACACGTAACTCCTCTTGCCTGTGTGAGACCTAGAAGCACAGGACCTTGCCCTGCATGCTAGTTTGAGCTCTTTGAAGTCAAGGACTTAAAATAGTAGGCAATGCATTGAAGGAATGTGCAGCCTCTGAGAGGACCCATGTCAATAACCAGCCCCACTCCTCATCACATTTCCTTAGATGATATCTAGGTGATAAACATTGTACCTTTTCTGTAATGGAAGAGATTTTGGCTTTATGAGGGGCAAGTTTCTTTTTAAAGAGTCACAAACAAACAAATAACAATAATCAAACCCCCAAATGAAGGCTATTGATTATCCACAGAGATTTTATTTCCACTTTAGATCCCTGACAGGAGACACAGAGTGCAGAGGCACCTTACAGAGTGGTGATCTTGTGATATAAGATATACAATATATAGTATTCTCTACATGTAGCGTTCATAGGCACAGGAGTGTGGTTTCATGAACCCATTAGAAAAGTGGACACTTCCCAACTGTTCTCTTGGGAGTCCCTCTCAGGGGCTTCGCTGGCCACCTGTCTCTGGTGGAAAAATCCCAGGAGGACTGTCAGTCCTGTGAAGGCCATGGAGAGGCTGCTGTCAATTGGAAGCACTGAGTGCTGGAGCTAGAAGGACCCTGAGGGAGACCCAATGCCTTCCTTTTACAGGTGGGGAAAATGAGCCCAAAAAGGGAAAGTGATTTGTCAAAACTTGTACAGCCAGTGGGGGACAGAGCTGGGGCTGGAGCTTTGGACTCTTGGATCTCCGTCTCATTTCACTGCCTTTCACAGGTAAGTCTCTGCTGCTCTTTACTCTGGCTCCTGGAAACTGGAGGAGTACATGCCTCTGAGCATCCATGCTGGTGGATTCTCTGCAGAGCTCACATCATGGGCATGCTGGGCAACCTGATAGGATGAGGTCACTCCTAATGTCCTTAGCCCACACTTCTTCTGTTTTCCTGCTCAGAAGCACAGCGGGGCACAGCATGGGCCTTCTTTTCTTCCAAGCAATCTAGATGAGTCTCCATGCCTAGGGCTGGGGCTCAGGCAACCTTTTCAGATGATACATTCCAAGGCTGGCAGGTTGCTTCATGCTTGTCTGGAGTACCCCATGTAGTCACCTGGTATTTAAGAGTAGACATGTGGTCCAAAATGGCATGTTCTGAGTTGACAATAGGAATTTAAGAGGATTGGGGAGCCTCCCACTGCTTTTCTCCTCCCCAAGTCATCCAGACATCCCCAGCTTTCTCTTTGTCCCTTGAAGTCCCTTTAACAGATACCATAAAGACTAAGGCTTGGATTACAAGAAGCTTTGGGAGAGAAATCCCGGGATAAGAGTACTGCAGGGATTTCATTAGGAGAGCAGGGCCTTAGGGTATAATATCCATCTCCCCAAACCTGAATGGGTTTCTCCTAGAGGAGGAACTAGACTTGTCTGTGCCCAGAGGATAGAGCTAGGAAATATATGGACTTGGAGTTCAGTTCAATGTAAGGAAACATTTTCTAACAATCAGGTCCAGTTATAGCAACCATGGATTTGATAAGTGAATAGGAGTGAATAAGGCCACTGGGATAAAGCAGTCCTGGAGAGTAGTACTAGGACTGGCCCAGACTTCGAGCTTTTTTGTATTGCTGAGAACAGTGAGGCCTGGAGAGGGGAAGGGACTTGCCCAGGGCCATGGGCCCAGGTCTTTTGTGTAGAGACTCTCCTCTATACCACTCTGCTGCCTCTTAGGGTCCTGGGGTTGTCCCCAGAGGATGGGAGCAGCATGTTCCATTCCATTTGGTCTAGTGAGTAACATGGAGTATGCTGTCAGAAGTGTGGGGTCAGCCTTGCTTGGGCTGAGGCAGGGCAGGCAGGCCCTGAGGAGGCCTGTCAGCTCACCGTTCCACCTGGAGCTCCCCCAGACCTTGAGGAGAGCCCATCTGTTTCCACACCCAGTCCACATAGTTGGAGACCTTTGTGTAGACCCCATAGACCTGCTTGCTGCCACATTCTTCAGGGCCTCCCCAGGACACTAGGCCTTGGGCCACCCAAGTCTGGCTGAAGTCATCAAGGATGACAAAGGCCCCGCCACTATCTCCAAGGCATGTGTCCTTGCCACCCTCATAGTAGCCGGCACAGAACATGTTCTCTGTGACGCTGTAGTTGCCCAAGCGGGACTCATAGCTGGTTTTGCACTCTGCGTGTGGCACCACGGGTAACTTGACATACTGCAAGACATCTGACAAGGTCCGAGTGCCACTGCTGATGATCTCATCCACTGTCACATTAGGATTGGAGATGCCCCAGCCCGCCACCAGGCCTAGCATGTGGGGCGCTGGGCCTTTGGGTTCGGGTCTTGGTAGGCAGATGGGCATGACGTGGGGTCCCAGTGGCACAGGTTCCTGCAGTTGTACCAGAGCTATGTCGTGGTTGTAGTTCTGGATGTTGAAGTCTGGGTGGAGCACCACTCGGGCAGCTGAGCTGTTGACAGCCCCTGATTTGTCCCTCATGTCATGCAGGCCCAGGTAGACAGTGATGTGCTCCTTGGAGACTGGTGTCACTGTGTTGTCTCTGCGTTGGGAGCGCAGCACATGGGCTGCTGTGAGGATCCAGGACTCAGAGAGCAGGGCCCCACTCCCAAACCACTTGTCATTTGGCACTCTCGAGGTGTCCTCCACCACTATCAGGGCCTGCCATGGGAAAAGACCGGGCTCAGCATTCCGGCCCCCGATGATCCGCTTGACCAGGTTTGGCAGGGTGCGGGAGGGCTGACCACACACTGTAAGAAGAAGGAGGGAGTGGGGACAAGAGACACACTGTGAAAAGGTCATCATGTGAAAAGAGCCACTAAGAGAAATTCACATCTCACCCACTGTAGATTTTGCCACCACGGGACCCTACTCTACATCATGGGCCACACTAGCCTAGAAGATCTCTGTGCTGGGTCATGTTTGGCCTAAGTTTTTCTAGCCTGGCTGAGCTATAGTCTGGACCTTTTGTAATCAGGGCCATCTATGGATCAGACCATTTCATGCATGAACCATCATCATCTTGAACCATTTCTAGCCAGGATCACTTTTGGGCTGGACCATCTTGAGCCTGGCCAGTCTCCAAAATGATCACCACTCTCTTTTTTTTTTTTCTCTAGAAAGGCATCTCATATTCCAGAAGTAGTCCATACTGTGGGCACTTATAAAACTTCTGAAAACCACAGGTCATGGGCTTTGAGATATGAAAGAAACTAAAAGATGGAATAGTAAGTCACACGAAACACTGGACTGGGAGCCAAGACACCTGAGGCCTTGACCTGGCTTTTCTCTCCTATGTCCTGTATGACTTTGGCTCAGTAAATTGCCCTCTCTAGATTTTAATTTTTGACCTGCTAAATGAGGCAGTTTAAGATGATCTCCAAGGATCTTTCAAATCCCAAATTCCTTTAATTTTTATTTTATTTGCCCTGGTCACCCCCATTTTATAGGTAAGCAAAACTCTCCAGAGGTTAAGTGACTATCCAAGGTCACATGGCTATTAAGATAAGTAGCAGGGGCTTAACTAGATTCTACAATCAATGTCTTGTCCTGTATTCCACAATGCCTCATTACATGTAAAGATCATGTGATGGGCCCTCTAACCTTTTCTTCTCTAGCATAAAGGACTCAATCTGAGAATGGATGCCCAGGGCATCTAAGGATAGAGAAAGGTGGCATAATCTACAAGCAATGATGCATGGGCCCTGTTCTGAGCCACCCATCATTGCGCCCAGGAACCCTGTATACCTTCAGGGGAAGAAGAAAGGTCTGATCAAACTTCGTTCCTCTGAGTTGTACCCCGAGCATGCACATGCACCACCAGCCTCCTGCAGCCAAACACCTTTGGCTCATGAGCAGAGGGTCTTCAGGATCATGCCCCGCTGGCTAAGAACAAGTTCACATGAACCCTTCCCAGCATGGTTCTTAGGCCTGGGAGGTAAGCCTGGTGGGAGCATGGGCCTCTTCTTGGTTGCAAATGACCAGGCTACACTCCTTGGCCCTAGAAACTAGCAACAAAGACTAAAGAGCATTTGAGTGTTCTTGGCACCTTTGGGAAGTCAGGCATTTAGAAACCTAATGCTTTTCAGATGCGCTTCTTCCTGATGCCAAATGCTCCTTATTTGTTCTTGAGTTACCCTGTTGTTCACCCCAGGCCAGATATGAGCTGGCCTTTGCTAACTCTCTGTGGTCTGGCCTTTCACAGTTGAAGGCCAGATTCTCAATTACAAGCAGCAGCCTACAAGGTGACAGCTCAAGGCAGGTCTGTGATGAGCCCTGCATAATGACTCAACTAGTGCCGAAAGGCCCTCATCTGGTAAAAGACATGCCTGTGGCTTAATCCAGGATCACAACAAAACCAGTGCTGAAATGGCGCTTTTTTCCAACCAAGGTGTCAATGGCATAACTCTAAAATGTCAGAGTTGGGGTAGCTTGGAAAACAGCTAATTTACAGATGGAGAAACCAAGGTTCAGAAAAGGCAAGTGACATACTCAGTCAGTAGTGCCAGAGCCAGAAGTAGAGCCCATTTCTTATGACTCTAACTTCATTTTTTCCACAAAGACTGTTTTTCTTCTTGTTATGTTTTTCTGCTTTTAAGAGCTGGATAATGCAACAAGCCATTGATAAGGCTCATGGAAATAGGGTCATTCTTTCAACTGACACCATTCTATATCTAGTCCTTCCTGGGAGAAAGGAATCTTTTTGAAATATTATAGCCTTGCCTTAGCTGGTTTGGCTCAGGGGATAGAGTGTTGGCCTGTGGACTGAAGGGTTCCAGGTTCTATTCTGGTCAAGGGCACATGCGTAGGTTGTGGACTCAATCCCCAGGAGATATGCAGAAGGCAGCCGATCAATGATTCTCTCTCATCATTGATGATTCTCTCTCCCTTCCTCTCTGAAATCAATAAAAATATATAAAAAAAAGAGAAAAGAAATACTATAGCCTCAGCTATACTGCAGCCAGACTTGAGCCTTAGAAGACTGGAGGAACTAAGGGAGTGCTTTCAAAACAAAAATGTAATATTGGGTTCATGAGGATGGCATAAAATATAATCAGAATCAAGAAGTAGTCAGAATGCTGTGTTGACATCAAAAGTTTTGGGTTCACCTTCCAGCTCTGCCCCTAACTTTCTGTGGGTAGTTTTGTATAAATCATACTGCACTGATTCTTAGTTTTCTCATGTGCAAAATAAGGGGAAAATAATATTTGCTTAGCAGTTTTTGTGAAAAGGTGGATATTATGACACTTGGTGAAATTGTTTTTCTTTATTCTGTCTTGCTTCTGGGTTCAATCTCAGTGTTTTAGGAGGAGAGAATTTATAAATCTCTAGTCTGGTCCAATGATATACCATGATTCTGCCCAACATCAAGTGTTAAAATAATTTTATGACTCATTGTATCCAACGCTTTGTATAAATATAGAGGTTGATGACCATAAAAGTTATAGAATGTCATGGATCACATGGGTTTGCTCCCTCACTTCTGAGGTATGGAATCCTAGTCCCAGGGATGTTACTTACCAAAGATCACAATTAGGAAATGACAATACCAGAACTAGGATTCAAGCCCCTCACTCCCAGCTCAGGGCCTCTTCTCCTTCCAGAGGTCATAACATGGATGCCCAGGATGGAATCCATCTGCAGTGCTGTTTTCTTTGGCCCACATAGTATTTTAGCAAAGTAGAGATTTGAACTTCCAGTTTGTCACAGCTCTACCATTTCCCATCTTCTCTGAGACTTCACCAACAGTGTAAAGTTGTGGGTGTCTTTCTGACTAAGCCTAAGCAAGTTTATGGGGGTTAGTAGAGTGTAAATGGGTTGAACTTTCCCCTTTTTCACTTCCTCAAGAATCCTTTCTAAGCATAAAGCCCTCCTAAGTGAAGTCTTCCTGACCAACCCTCACCCCTCTACTCCCAGACAACCACAGGCACTGACTTCCTCCTTCTCTGGGATCTCATAGCTCCTCAGGGTTGGCCAAAACTGATTCCCAAATGCTGACACTTTCTTCAGTTCTTAAGGCTAATGGTAAACAACTCTGTAGCTTTTCTATTTTAATGTCTATTCTAACATCTAGAAGCCTACTGAGTGATATTGAGGGTTACTAAAGTGTAAATAACACTATCTCCATCAGATAATAACACTACCTCCATCTCCCTAACATTCTGGTTCAGTAAAATACAGATGCTACACAACACTTCACCACACTCTGAAACTCTTACTGCTGGAGGAATGTTCAGACAGAATCAGGACTGCTTCTCAGTGCTGTCTTGAATGGTTTTGTCTTTCAATTACTGCTATTCTTGCCTTTTTTTTTTAAGCATAAATTTCTGTTGTGAATATTAAATATAATTTTGTGGGTTATTTGTTTAACCCTACATTTAGGGCTATAATTTTCTACTAAATTGATTGCAATATACTAGTATACATATGTGCAACATGGTTGTGACGCAAATCATCTATACTTTTAATGCTAACACAAGTATCCACAAAATATACCCTAGATCCATTGCTGCATATTGACTCCCTGCTACTACAGTCTTTTTTCATTTTAAAATGGGTCAGTAGGTGAGTTACAGGGAAGCAGCAGTCAGCAAGACTTGAACACATTGGTCTTTGAAATAACTTACTCTATCCTATAGTTACTTGTCTGATATTGTTTGTTTCCTCTACAGCATAGTGAGTGATTGAGGATGGGGTGTCCACTTTCTTGATTTTCCTGACACATACACACTGCATAGGCTAAAAAACCTGGTGTGAAGGGAGCAAAACAGAGAAAAGAGACAGAAAGGCTCCTGGGCTGATAGAACATGTGAATTTAGAAATATAGAGGCTAGTTAGTTTGAGAAGGTGTGAGGCTGGGTTTATCTGACCTTTGAACCTCTGAAGGTATCTTAAAAAGCAATGAAAGCATCATGCCCTCAACTTCCCCCTCCATTAACAGCCAGAATTCCTGTGGCCATAAGGCCTTGAATAGGAGACCTTGAAGCAAAGGACTTAGGGTGAGGTACCTGGCAGGCAAGTGGGCTGGCTTCTCCCCAGTACTTCATTCATCCAGACTCCTTGGGCAGAACAGGTATATATACCTGGGAGAGTGAGGAAAGATTGAAGAAAGGGGAGAAAATGGTCAATTTAAAGCACATGGAAAATGGATCTTGGTTCTTAATTCCTCTACTGTGGATCATTTTGAGTCTTCCAAATTGTCTTTCTAATGCCATTCTTTTCTGCAACCTGAAGGCTCTTTCTAAAATGAGGATCTCACCATGTCCCTCCTCTGCTCAGTATCACCAATAGCTCCTCATTGCCCTCAAAAACAAATACCACACGCTTCAGCATGGTGTCTAAGGCTCTGTGCAATCTGACTCCTGCCTGCCTGGGGGCTGCTCCCTCCCCGCCCAGCCCTGCCTAGCTCCTGGCAGGCACTTATCATTAGTCACACAGGCCTTGGTTCACACAGTGCTCTTTGGCACACTTCCCCTTCCCTTCCTTCTCCACTTAACAAACCCTTTAATGAATCACACTTATGTCTACCATCTCATCTGCATCTTACAGTAGCTCTGTGAGCTCCATCACTGCTCCCTTTTTAAAGTGAGAACTTGGGAGGCTCTAAGAAATTAGGAGAATTTTCTTAGTGCTAACCCTAACCCTAACCCCAAGTTTGGCAGAGGCAGAAATGATCAGCCCCATGTCCCTGAGGGTTTTTTCTCTGTGGGAGGCTGTGAATGTGGATGTGTGGATTACCATGTGGCCTAACTCTTGGCATGCAGGCCTGAGCCAGGAAGAGGCAAGGCATGTCTCCAAATGTTTTTCATTCCCAATCCTGCCAAACTGTGGCCAACTGATTGACTGTTTCAGCCCCCAACCTAACCCTGAAACCTGAGTGTGTGTGAGGTGGGAGGGGGCTGGTTTAGCAAGCAGGGCTCACCTGTGATATTGTTATACATCTTATAGTAGGGCTGCTGGCAGGAGTATCTGATCTCAGATTTGTATGTGGTCAGGTTGTTCCTTGTGGAGAAGGTAACCAGCCCATGTTCCAGCTCTGCTGGGGCACCACAGTCTGCAACTGAGAAAGAAGAGAGTAATATCCCTCAGTTATCTGTCGCTCTTCTTCTTGGGGCCATCTGGCATGTTGTGCACTGCACATAGCTTCGGTAAGTCATGTTATAGTCTGAGAATGATACCCCAGGAGATTGTGGAGGGCACGACCTATGAAATCACCAGTGGCCTTGCTTTTGGGGTCTCTCCCATCTATTGTGTGGTCAACTCACCTAGCCTAATCTCAATTTCAGGGCAAGGGCAGGTCTGCTAAGATTTAAGCAGACCCATCTCTTTCCTACCAGGGCTCTTTCCTTGACTTCCAGATCTATTGTACAATCCTCTTAGCCTCTCCTGCCCAAGCTTGAAGTCTGTGGCTCAGCAAGAAATCCTGGCTGAGAAGAACCAAAGGCTATTCAATACTTCCAGACCCAACCACACGCTAAGAGCCATTAATGTGCTCATATTGGAGCTCAGCAAATAAATAAATAAATAAATAAATAAATAAATAAATAAATAAATAAGGAAAACAGAAAGAAATGCAATAAAGCCCCACCCTACTGGCACTCTGTAGACACAAAAGTCAGGAGGTGGCGGTCAGGGTAGACCAACTTTTAGTCTTCACCTGCTTATTTTTTCCAATTATTGGTGGCTGGACATTGAGGTTGGCTATAGGATAAGACCAAAGATGCCTGCTCCTCAGGGGAGATTTCCAGTCCAACAAGGTCTCAGGCAAGTTTCCAGCAGGGATAGAGTCCATTATGAGTCTGCCAGGAGCCAGGTCAGAGGCTGAGGACCCAAATTGTCAATGTTTCTTCATGGGCTTCCATTAGGGAATGGTGCTCATTCCTAAGGAAATCCTAATCTTAGGTCTAACAACCTCTACCAGAGTTAAAGAATCATAGAGGAATCACAGACGTTCACAGTTGCAAAGGACTGCTAAGGCAGGTGTCAAGAAGGACAACTTTACAGATGAGCTCAGAGAAGAGACTTAACTGGTCTAAGGTCACACAGCGAGTTATGATCAGGGAACTAGACCTGACCTTAACTCAGTTTTTCTTAACTAAACCAAGCTGACAGTTCTGAAGGATCTGTTTGCTAGTTGAAACTGCCTATAATCAGTATTAGCTGGGTAATGATGGATATTGATTGTCAACCTTCTGATAATTTCAGAGGACTGCATTCCAAGGCCCTGGTAGAATTTCCAGAGTATTTCTCTTTCTGAATTTTACCTGCTCCCCTTGGGAAACAGAAAGGGGACAATTTACCCCTGAGATGTTACTCAGATATTGTGACTTTTAAGTTTAGGACTCCAAATTCATCGGTTTGATTGAACTAACTCCAATACCCTCCGGGATGGAGCAGGGGATGAAGAATGGGAATAAATGTAGGTCCCTTCTACCCACAGGATGGCAAAAACCAGGAGAACTGGTTAGTGTTTTGTTCTGGCATCTGCCCCTCCACCCCCATCACGGACAAATCATTCCCATTTGTCTTGATCACTCAAAGTAGACGTACTCATCTACTCTGTGAGGAGAGCATATGAAGATCAGCACTAGGATGACAAGAGGTGATAATATTTATTATTGAAAGCTATCAACAGTTTTCAATGCATTTTCCTGCTGAGTCTCAAAGCACATCACATTTTTCTTACTTTTTTAGGAAATGCCATTGATTGGTGCCTGGATCTTGGTATGACTCTTGTCTCCCTTAATTTCAATCTAGCAGTTTCTTTTACCTAAGGTATCTTCAAGACCTGATACCTAATTCCAGGTGGAGGAATTCTAGGGTTGGTCTTAGACATGGTGAGATAGTCAAGCTATGTGACATAGCTAGAACTGGTGAGAAGTTGTCTGGGTGGAGGGCCTGCTTTCACATCACTCTAGAGAAGTAACTTTGCCCACTTGCTGAAGATGGTCCTACAACCATATAGAGGAGGTGGTACATAGTGGAAAGTGGAAATCACTTCATCTTGAGTAGAGTGAGCAGGAAAGGGATATGCCTTCTCCCCAAGGCTATGGTGGCCTGGAGACGACTTCCCTTTTTGAGATGCCTTGCCTGGTACCATCAAAGATGCTGTATCTAGACTGTGCTTCCTTAACTAGTCTGTCTTCTTTGCTTTAGGAAGAGTTTCATCCTTTTCTCTAAAGATTCCTCTAGCCACTTCTACACTCTTCTTCATTCCCTTGACCTCCCTTTCTCATTCTCTGGAATGGGATGTACCACCCCATGTCTTTCTTGACATGCCATCTTGAGCATACTTTGCCACAATTTTGGGGCTTCTTAGAGATCTCAGAGTTGGCTCAACCCAGGGATGGCCCCCTCCCACTCAGACTCACCTCCATCCTTCCCCTCCATGGACTTATGCTCCAGCATCACAGACCCCTTCCTGTGCCTCTTTCTCCCCTGCTATTTTCCCCACATGGGAAACCCTGTGTATTCATGCCCTGGCCACCTCAAGGCCTTAAATGTGGCTTTTTCTTGAAAAACTTTTCTTATTCTTCTAACCAGATAGGGCTGATTCCATATTTCTCTTGCAGAGCCTTTATTTATTGACCTCTCTCTGATGTATGTATCTTATGTTGCCTGTTATTACAATTATTTGGGCCCATTTCAAACCTTCTGCCTAAATTATAATTTCCTCTATCACACCAAGTACCATATCTATTATACTTTTTGGGCTTAAAAATATTGATTCAATTGTATTTAGTGACCATTCAATGTCCTGCCTTAGGGGCCCCCCTGCCCTAGGCTGGCACTGAAGCCTCCAGACAGCTCCTTGTCCACCCTTGCAGGATTCTGCCCTCCTCCAGAGGCCATTTCCTCACCACACTGACTAGTAGTCACAATGCAATGCAAAGCTTCTCTGATATGTGTGTCCAGATTTTGTTCAGGCTGAAGCAGAGATTTCCAGTATGCTGGCTGCACTCCACAGCCCTTATCACTACTTACAATTGACCCTGGATTTCCCAGGGCACCCGAGCTGAGGGCTGCTGCTTTCAATGTGATCCCTATCTTTTGCAAAACTCTAATGAGTGAATTTTCAGAAATTCAAAACGTGTAAGCCCCAGAAGAAAGAACTCTGGATGATGGAATCTTAGCCCTGTGTTAGGTATAGGTGGAAGGGAAGCTTTTAGGCATGAAGATATATCTAGATTCCCTAAAAATCCAGGCCATATGAGTTATTCCTAGTTCCACCTACTCATGTTAAGAAAATAGCAACAAGTAAAAATATTAAAGTCATAAAGTCACAGGCATTTTGACCCATTTAAATTTGAAGTGTAGAGTGGTTTGGAAACCAGGGCCCACTTTGACCTGGTCAACCTAAGGCCATGGGATTGTATATTACTAAATCTTGTGTCTCTAGGACCAAAGTCATTTTTCCTTTGAGAAGAATATGGTCCACTTAGAGGTGATAAATCTCCCATTGTCTTTTTTATTATTTTCTAGAGTAATGTTTGAATAATGGGTGAACCCTCAAAATGAAAATTGTTTTCATACAGGCAGGAGTTTCAGTTCTTTGAGACTGTGTTGCCTTGTTTAGCATCTTTTCTGATCCGCAATGAAATGGGGAATGGAGTGTTGGCAGGTTGGGGAGGGGTGGAGTAGCTCTGGGACCCGGGGTCTTGTGAGTGATCCATTCCTGGATGTCTGCAATGTGTGGGGTCCCGTCATTCACTGGGTCACTTGCTCTGACTTGAGTTCACTCTCCACATCCATTTCAGTTTCTGTCACCATGGTGAGGATCAAAGAGGGATCAGTGGGTCCAGAGAAAGGAAGCAGGGAGAGGAACGGAGAGAGAGAAAGAAGAGAAAGAGAAAAATTAGCAAGCAAAGCAGAAGCAGTTCATGCTGGAAATACAGAAATCACTGCACCAGAATTGATTAAGAATGCACAGTTTTGGTACAGTCAGTGTGAAAGACAGTTTGGGATTGTGGAATTTGTACCATTCAGAGAATTTGCACAGTCATAAATGCTGGCTCATGAAGAGTATAATATTCTGCACCGGAGTGAACTTTGCATTCACCTGACCTGGACCCTCATTTGACAGATGGCATTCAGAGTGGAAGAGAACTTGTCAGGGGTTGCTACAGCAAGGTGGTGGCAAGTCCTATAATTTTCACTTCCTGTTCTGGTGCAGGTTTCTTCACTGCACACACACTTCCTGTCAGTTCCCAACCCCTTTCCTCACAATCTCTGGGGACTCTCAACTTCTCAGTCTTGTTCAATTTTGTGTCTCCCCTAGGACCTGGCACATACCTGGGACAGAGAGATGTTCAATAAATACCTACTCATGAATGAGCAGGGATATCCCAAGTGTTTAAACAGGGATTCTAATAGCCCCAAACCAGGCTGTGCTGGGAGAGCCAGGTCACATTAGGGAGACAAAAAATTCCTCTTTTCTGTGGCACAAAACGACAGGCATTCTTTTGTATACCAACAAAAGTCACATAAAAGAGTACCATCAAATATAATAGTGCCTAACTCTACCAACACTTGTGTTACAATAAGAAGTGTGTGTTTCATCAGGGAAGAAAATTATTATCAAATTTTCCTACAAGTGTAAATGAGAGAAACCAAAACTTTTCCTAGTGAGGGAGTTGGGTAGGGGAAGAAATAATCTTTTATTGAGCTTTTTCTTATTCCTGGTGCTCCCCAGGTATGATATGTACATTAACACAGCTAGTCCTCAGAACAATCAAGAATGTAGGAAACTGAGGCAAAAAGAGTCTGAGTAAATTGCTTAGGGACCTGCAACTGCTTGAATCTGGATTTGAATCTAGAACTTTCTGACTCCAAAGCCACATTCCATCCTCTACACCCACATCCTCCTTCTCAACAGCCTTGTGCTTGGGTAGAACTCAGCCACAGCACCACACATGAGCCACATGCGGGAGGAGGCAGCAGCTGTGTCTGCTGGCATTGAAGTTCCTCCATGTCTGGCTCTTGTCTTTTCCATCTGAGTTCCCTGTAGACCTCTGCCCAGGCATCCAGGAAATGTTGGTTGAAGCCATAAAAATCACCCCCTGCCCACACCCCCTCCACCCCCTGCCCCCCCCCCCACATACATACTGGGCTCTGATCCAGCCATATCATCCTATAAAGAAAGGAAAATTTACAACAAGCACACACTGCTCCAAAGTTCTGCCTGGGATTTGCCTCAAGGGAGTCCCAGCCTGACAGTGTCCCGTTGGGGCAGTGGGAATGGATCTGCAAGCCCAATGGATCTGAGCCATTTAGGAGATGGTGGGACAAGGACACCACTCCAAGTTTACATGAAGTCATGAACTAGGGGCAGGTGAGACTAATCCTAATTCTTGACTTCTCACCTCTCTGTTCTAAAGCAAATCCTCCTTCCTTTCCTTCCTGTCTCTTTTTCCTCCCTTTTCTGTCACTATAGATAAATGTCCTAAAATTGTGGTCTTTATAAGTCTTGCATTGAAGTCACATGGGTAAGGCGAGAGGAGGGAGTGGCTGACACTTTGAATTTTTGCAAAGCTTACTAGGTTATTTATATGGAATAAATTATGTTAGAACCACCAGGATATATTCTAGAATATTAAAATAGCTCAAAGTCTCTATTTTACAGTTGAGGAGGATCCTGTCCATGGTCATAGGGTGGGTTAGGAGCAGAGACAAGGCAAGAACTCTGGGTCCCAAGGTCATGCAGAACTGTGTCCCCTGCTTCACACACATCCACTGTGTTGACCCCACAGTCCTAAAGTGTAAGGTGTCCCAGAAGACTTAGTGGATATGGCTGACAGCCACATGGACTGGCAAGGTCACTTGGCTCTGGGCACTGGGGCCAAAATAGTTTCCTGAATTAGCTATTTGAAACAGAGCTAGTTTTGAACCTGGAGACATGCTATTCCTGTAGCAAGTTTGGCAACCTGTCTGCAGGCAGAGGTAAAATCCATATTTAGAAAGCAAAGACCCACAAAAAGTTTCTTTTGGAATCCTATTGTTTTATTGCTAAAAGATACATACTTCTTTTGTGCAACTCTCAGGTGTCTGCTGACTTCCTGCCCCCTTTCTTTTAAAGGGCACCTGCCAAGCGGTCCCCGCTGTGTGGTCTCTGCTCGAATCCCACTAGTGCTGGGGAGCTCATGGTCTTTATAATAAACGGATTTTGTTTTCTTACTTTTACAAATGGGAATTTCGTTACTCCACGAGCCGTCCTTCAGGCACTCTATCTGGAATGTGTCCATCTCCACATTATCCTAGGAAGAAACATGAAGAAGATGTGGGGAGAAGGAAAACAGGTGGGGTTGGTGGTGGTTTTTCAGCACAAGCAGCTCAAACTACAAATCTGGGTGTCCTAACCTGAGGTTTTCCAAACATAAGCCTTCAAGAGCAAGCTTAAAGATGAGGAAAAAGGTCGATGCTGAGTTCATATTCTCCATTCCTGCACTGGAGAGAGTCCTAGCGGTACTTATCTGCCACCTCTAAAAAGGGTGTGAGAAGGGGTTTGGGCAACTATCTCTGAAGGGAGATCTATACTTTTCACTCCTTTTTCAGAGCAGTGGCTTTCAAACCTGAGCAAGCATCAGCATCCTGAAGGCACTTGCACAGATTGCGGGGCCCTGCCCCTGGAGATTCTGATTCAGTGGCTCTGACCTAGGGACCACGCCTTTGCATTTATAACAAGTGAGTTGATGCTGCAGTGGGGACCCCACTTTGAGAACCATTCCTTCAGAGCACTGGTCCACTAGCTTGGCTCACATCAGACTCACCTGGGCAACGTAACAGAAAACCAGTCACTGGGTACTGCCCTAGAGATTCTGCTTTCATTGAGCTCAGGTGGGCCTAGGAGGGGACTTGGTTTTTTAAGTTAAGCAGGTGATTCCTAGGACAATCTTGGTTTCAGAGGGTGGGCGAGTTAGCGATACCTACTTGCCGCCTCTACAATCCCTGTTTTCCATCCCCATTTCCCCCAATAAGCCTCAAATTTGTTAAGGTTGTTTGTCCTGATTATAGGGATGAGTAGAACTAGATTTTTGAAATTCAAACCAGCCCACACTCTGGTAAAAGACTTTTGTGCCACTTCTAGAAGTGAGAGTCTGGGAGACATGCTTTAAATTTTGAGAAGACTGAGACTTCTGGAGTGCTTTGGAGATTTATGGGGAATCTAGAAAATACTATGGTGGGGCCATCACAAGCTCTGGAAGCCCATCTATTCGGGGAAGCTCTCAAGAGAATTTCTCTAGCTTGGTGGTTCCCACTCCCCAGGCAGGACCCTGTACCTTCAGCACTTTGTAGCCTGTGTCACAGCTGATGAGCACCTGGTCTTTGAAGAAATACTTGGCTTGCAAGGGCTCAATTTTCCCTTGGACAGGAGGTTGTAGACCTGCACACTCCTTCCCTGGTGAAGGAATGGAAAAATAGGTGAGAAAACAAGGAAAAGTATGGCAGCCAGAGGCCAGTCCCTAGACTGCCAGGCATGATGGAGGTGGAGAAGACACAGGACTGGGTGTTAGGGGCCTGGACCTAATAAAACCTGAAGAAGACTTACTGGAACCTGAGCAGGTCCTTGGACCTCTCTTTTCTCATTTATAAAATGAAGTGGTTAGCCAGATGATTTAATCAAAACTCAGGATTGGATAGCATATTAAGTGCCATTGAGTGCAAGCCTAGTCTGATGCTTTCTTACTTTTTAATAACATCTTCCATAGTAGACATCAAACATCTATTTACATTTCTACAGTGACAGGGGAGCTCCATACTTCCCAAAGCTTCACCTTTCATACTGAATTCATCTGATTAAAGAAATAGTAGTTTCATACGCAACTGAAATTTATACCATTCTAATATTTACTCATCAGGTGTAGTTTGCCCTCTTGGGGAACTCAGGATGACACCAATGGCTCTTTCTTCCCAAAACCATGCCTCAAAGTATTGGTCTGTGATCATATGCTTCTGAGCTCTCTTTTCAAAAGGCAATATCAGACAGGATTCCCAGGCCTAGGGCTATCCCTGAAAATGTTTCCTGGACAAACTCTCTTTTGTTAACATTTGCTTCACTTTTCTCTGCAGAACCGGGCATTAATTTGATAGTGCAGTCCAGGCCAGGATATTGGAGTCTATGAATTGAATTAGTCATGCCCAGCTGTGGTCTTGTCGCTGATGTCCACCCTCTTCTTTTTCAAGTTATTGCATACACCTTTGGTCAAATGGCTCTATCAATATTTGGGCCGGGACTGGCTGCCTTGGGGTATTGGGAAATGAAACCCGTTGGCTTTGCCAGTCTAGGGGGAACATAAAGAGCCAAACTGCCATAATGGAACATTTTGAGCACCCCATTTTATAGAAGAGAAACTGAGTCAGAAGAGAAAATGTGCCTTGGTGTACTCAGTGGCAGAGCTGGTAATCCCACCACCATCTCTGAGGAGTCCCAGCCTGGAGCCTCCTCATCCCTCAGCCACTGCTCCATGAGGGCTGAGCACAATGACCAAGTTACCTGCTGCCTTGTATGAGAGCTTCCAGCCCCGGTTCTCGCCTGAATTGTCACTGCGGAATCGGATTGAGACATTGTGGGTCTGGGTATTGATAGGTTCTGGGGATTTCTCTCCACAGAAGGGTCCCAAGACTTTTGGCCCAGCTTCAATCTGTGAGGGACAAGACAAAGAAAAAGGAGGTTCACATCAGAATAGCAGTGGCTGCTTCAGGGGCCACCTTTACACTGAGCCTGGGGTTTTCTGGAAACCTTCATGTGAGACCTATTATTCACTCACGTTTCTAGTGGGCGTTACCATTCACCAGATATTTCCATCTCCAGTCCCACAATTTACAATTTATAATAGCCTTGACAGTGGACTAGGCAGGCTAATAATCCTCTGCTCAAAGATGAACATATTATGCCTCAGAGTGGGACAGACCTTGTCCTATGCAAAGCATAGAAAAGGCGTCTGCTCTCAAAAAACTTGCAGTCTAGTTGGGGGAGGATAATAAGTATGTGCTTTTTGTTCCTAACTTATGTAATAAAATCTATGTAACCTATAGAATTCATCATTAATATGATAGATAATAACTCTAAATAGGTGGCCAGGGAAGGCCTCCTTGAGTAGGTGATACTGGATTTGAGACATATAGGATGAATAGGAGCTTTTCATTGGAGGAGGAGGGTAGAATACTTTCCAGGTAGAGAACACAGTATATGTGAAGTTCAAGTCCAACAGAGGGAGTGCCATGGCATGAAATTGAAAAGGCAGGCAAGGGCCACATTGTGCTGAGGAATTTATGTTTACTTCCAAGTGCAACCTTGATCTAATCTGACTTTTATAAAGATCAGCCTGGATGCTATGGGAGAACAGTCTGTGTATGGCAAGGGTGGAAGCTTTGCAGTTGACCAGGAGATAATGGGGTTTGGACTAGGATAGGAGGGTGGGATGGAGGAAAGGGAATAGGTACTATTCACTTTCCTATGCATTTAACTCTCTTCCTTCCATCTCTGAGTATGAGAACTCCTTAAGCCTCATTTAGTGACATCTACAATCCTGGGTGATATCTTCATCTTGTCAGCCTTACTGTGGAGAGGGGGGAAAAGTAAAGCCCCAAGTGATTAAGTACCTGGATAAGGCTCATGGCAGAGCTCCTAGAAGCTATGTGTGGTAGGCAGAATTCTAAGGCGGTCCTCATGACCTTCACTCCAGGTGTTACTTCATGATGATGTTATGCTACATGGCAAAAGGGATTTTGTAGGTAGCCAAGTGGCTAGTTTTGGATCAAGGAAGATCCCTAGACTGGATCTGATTAAACTGGTAGATGTTACTTTAAATAGTTATTTTTCTAGAAGACAGCTGTTTGGCCTCCTATCTTGGGAGAAGGTAGAGGGCAAGATTATCAATTTCCCCAATTCAGCAAGATTTTTCAGCATCACCAGAAGGAAGGTCCATTGCAGGCTTACCTTGATATAGTCATAGGGGCAAGACACCTCTGGATGGTCCTCAATGTCGAAAATGTCTTCAAACTGCAGGCTGATCATGAAACCTTCCTCCAGTCTGATCGCATAGAAGCATTCGGAGCTCTTAGGGTAAGGGTTGGGGAAGTCAGGGCTGGTGATCACGCCAGTCCTCTGGGTGAAGAGGTTGTCACTGCACTCCACTATGGGAAACATATCAGAGCAAAGTGACCCACCACACATGGCCACAGAAACTCCTTTCTTATCTGTTACTGTATGGTTCCACAGTGGTCCCGAGAGGCTAGCGGGAAAGGAATGCTTATCCCCCATCACAGATGGGGAAACTGAATTTCAGTGAGGGGAAAGTGATTTATCCAAGGTCACATACTAGTAATTTGCAGGGTCAAGACTCAAAGTCAATGAGTGTTATAAGCCTTCTCATCAGATTCTGTGGCATTGGGGGGAAGGACGGAAGGACAGGGTTTAAGATGGAAAGGTTTTGAGATGGAATGGTTGAGATGGTGGTGTCTGGACTGCTTTTGTCCTGCTCTCCCCTCAGCCCAGAACTCCATTAGGTCTCTGCTCAAAGCCTGTTTTGATCCCTCATACACCCCCTCACCTCTGGCGCCTGGCTTTGCTTTGTTTCCCTTTATGCTGCTGACCACTACTTGCCACTATGTGATAGATTTGTTTGTGGATTCTCTTGCCCCCACTAGACTGTAAGTACCCTGAACTCAGGGATTCTTTGTCTCCACTTCATCTGCTGCACCAAGGACGCAACACCTGGTTGTGGCTTAGCTCTTCTGAGGTCCTTTTATTTGCTATTGGACCTTTGTCCTTGGATTGACCTATCCTAGATGTAGGATGTCAATTCTTTCTAAGCACTAGCTCATCCTGCTCATTTGCATAAGAGTAAACTGTGTCCCAGAAAAGGGGGCATGACTAACTTGAAAGTCTACAACTCAGAGCTGTAGAGCAAGGTTTAGGTCGAGGTTACTTGAATTCCCATCTGTTTTCATTTTCTGTATCACACATTCTCATGGCAATGATATTGCCCCAAAGGGGGTTAAAATTAGTTCTTGGTTGGGAGAAGTCTTACCCTTTTTATGAATGATACATAGTTAGGCATACAGTACATAAATAATATATACAGTGTATCTGTGGTATTAAAATTTCATGGGTAGGGGCAGATATTAAGAAGATTAGGAAGATAATGTTTTTAAAAAGTTCCTGGAGGCACAGGTAAAAGTGAAAAAGAGATAAAGAAATCTTGCTCATTCTTAGCCTCCACTGAACTCAGGATATAGTAGATATTCAATAAAAACTTACTGAATGGAAACCATAGAAAATATAACCCTCGAGATGAAATGCCTGTATGTGCCTTTTCTCTACTGATGAATCATACAGGGGCTTTATTCAGAAGCAAATAGAAGCTTTTGAAGGATAAAGAAAAAGAATTCTCATTTCCAGATTTGTCGTCCTCCAATGATCTCTCACCCAGCTTCCAAGGGATTTTTCTGAACCTCAGCTCCTTACCCTGCAGTCATACTAATCTATTGGTAATTCCCCAAACCATGCAAATTCTATTGGGCTTAGGCAGGTTTGCAGAAGCTGTTCTCTGCCTTTTCCTTATTCTTCTATGTCTGTCAGGGCCACCATTTCTGGAACATGTTTGCCCACACCCCAGGCAGACTCAGGTCTGATTGTGCTGTGGCCACACTACTTGTACAGCATTTACTACTTTCCACCATTTGCTTTGTGGCTGTTTCCCATTATCCAGATGGTCCTCATGGAAAGTAGCTGACCCTTCTGCTTGTCCACCTCTGCCCAGCCCAGAGACTATGGCAGAATAGGCATGCTGATAAAAGATTAAAACAGAGAGAGCAAGAATGAGATGTTTTCTTGCTGTCTCTGTCTTTGCCTCTCTCCTCCCTCTTCTTTCCTTTGGACCAAGGTTCTCTTTATCACAGAGGAACTTAGGGGCTATGGAAGAGAACAAAAGGAATTTCTGGAGGAGGCCTAGTTCATGGCTCAGAGAGAGGGGACTGGGAAAGTTTTTTTTTTTTTTTTTTTTTAGCAGACCAATTACCTGTAGAGGGAGAGGAGATAAGGAGAAAAGGGTAGATATTCCTGCTGCCCAGGAAGAAAGATGGTCTATAGGCTAGGGCTGCTGGGCATTTCAACAGCATCAAACACATGGTACCTAGAGGCACAGATCTCTGACTTCATTTTTAATTGTTCCTACCATCCTTCTTCTAAGCCTCACTCATCTGATTGGAAAATGTGGCACACAATGGTGATGAATAGTATCATCCCTAGGCCTCACCTCTGCAGGTCCTGTTGTCCGTGTGGAGGATGTAGCCAAAGCGGCAGGAGCAGTAGTAGCCACCAATGTAGTTATGGCAGTAATGGTCGCAGGACAGCTCCTCGTCCTCCTGCTCTGTGCACTCGTCCACATCTGTGGGGGCAGGCACAGCCTCTCAGTCAGTCAATCCATGTGGGATGATGAAGACAACAGCTAACATTTATAGATCACTTAGTGTAGGCCAGGGGTCCTCAAACTTTTTAAACAGGGGGCCAGTTCACTGTCCCTCAGACCGTTGGAGGGCCGGACTATAGTTTAAAAAGAACTATGAACAAATTCCTATGCACACTGCACATATCTTATTTTGAAGTAAAAAAACAAAACGCCAAAAACACCTGCATGTGGCCCGCAGGCCGTAGTTTGAGGACGCCTGGTGTAGGCTATTCACTATGTTGTGAGATGCTTGCATTTCGTCATTTAATCCTCACATGAAGCCCAGAAGTAGCCAATGTTTCTGTTTACAGGAGGAAACTGGAACTCAGAAAGGTAAGAGACTTACCCAAGATTATAGAGAGCCAGGTTCAAACCCAAGCAACCTGACTTGTGGTGGTGCCACTATCTTCTAAGAGTAGTGAAAATAGTAAGCAGGACTGTTACTATTCCTATTCAACAGATGATAAGACTGAGAGACTTAGAGGCATTAAGTAACTGAATCCAAGTCACACAGATAGTAAGTGGTGGGGACAGCATGGGCTCTTAACTTCTACTCCATTCTGCCTGTCTCTATGTTGCTTATAGGGGCCCAGCCTTGTCCTAAGCACTAGAAATATAAAGATAAAGAAGATGTATGTTCTCAATCCAATTTAAAAATTTGGCTCAGCCAGCATGGCTCAGTGGATAAACATAGACTTATGAACCAGAAGGTCACAGTTCGATTCCCAGTCAGGGTACATGTCTGGGTTGTGGGCTCAATCCCCATTGTGGGACATGAGGGAGGCAGCTGATCAATGATTCTCTGTCATCATTTGATGTTTCTATCTCTCTCCCACTCTCCCTTCCTCTCTGAAATCAATAGCAATGTGTTGTTGTTTTTTAAAAAAATTGAACTGCCGAAACCGGTTTGGCTCAGTGGATAGAGCGTTGGTCTGCGGACTGAAAGGTCCCAGGTTCGATTCTGGTCAAGGGCATGTACATTGGTTGTGGACACATCCCTGGTGGAGGGTGTGCAGGAGGCAGCTGGTCGATGTGTCTCTCTCATCGATGTTTCTAGCTCTCTATCCCTCTCCCTTCCTCTCTGTAAAAAATCAATAAAACAAAATAAAAAAAATTGAACATTCATTTCCCCCAAAAGGATATATAAATGGCCAACAAGCATGTGTAAAGATGCTCCAGGTCACCAGTCAGCAGATGGATAGATATGTGATAGAGCAAATGCAGTAAGACATTCATGGTAGAATCTGTGTGGTGAGTACACAGGTGTTCATTGTAAAGAAGAGAGTACAAGACACTTTTAATCTTTAGTGAGAAACGGAGACCTGGGGATGAGCCACCCACTTTTTACTTACCCACAGCCATGTAGTGGGCATCGAAGCCTGTGAATCGCTCCTCATCAGAGAAATCTGACTGGAAAGTGATGGACATGAAGGAACCAGGGGAGAGGATCATTTCCTGGCCAGGGGTATGCTCAGTGTCTGTGTTCTCAC
Source organism: Eptesicus fuscus (assembly GCF_027574615.1). Classification (NCBI taxonomy): domain Eukaryota; kingdom Metazoa; phylum Chordata; class Mammalia; order Chiroptera; family Vespertilionidae; genus Eptesicus; species Eptesicus fuscus. Next base: position 45,553,126 of record NC_072475.1, read on the forward strand.
TGCCACAGAAGATTGCCAGCAACTGGTCTTCAGTTTCTACCTTTGAGGTCAAAGAGAAAGGGAACAAATGAGCAGCTTCGCAAATTAGCTTCTTCAGTAGAAAAGAGGGAGGGGCTTCCAAGGAGTAGACCAAGCAGCCTGGGAAATCCAAAGGGTAGGGATTAGGGATTATGGAATTTAAGGAAAGACACATTACAGCTTAAGTAAAAGTGGCCATCTGATCACTGTTTCATTCATTTTGTTTAGATCCATCAGAAGTAGCTTGAACTTTTTCATTCCTGTTGACAACCAAATGGCTTTTTTTGTTGAAAATAGCTCAATGTTAAAATTAAAAAAGAGTTAGATCACCTCACAGATGGATTTTATATGCAACAGAAACTTAGCACATTTCCAAAGAAAAAAAAACTTTATATACAATATAAGTCATTCATTGAGCATTCAGTGTGTGCTGACGCTGGGCAAAATAGGTGATTGGGATGATGAGAGAAGAGTAAAACATAGAGCTGTGCATGTTCAGACTGAGGAAAACACACAGAGCTATTATTCAGTGTGACAGGTGGTTTAATGGAAACAAGCACTGGGGATGCACGTAGAAGGAGGTGAAATATCCCCATTAGAATGTAAGCTGCAGGACAACAAGACTTTGTTTTCTTTACAGATGTGTCATCAGTGCATGGAACAGGACCTAGCACATAGCAGTTATTTGTTATCAAGATCTCAAAGAACAAGGCCCATTTGGAGAACAATGAGAAGCCAGGTAATCTGTGGAGATTGTAGGCGATGCACTTAAAAAGATAGGTGATATTTTTTATTTAATTAGATTATGGTTGACCTTGAATGCCATAATAATAAGTGAGTCTTAATTTTGTGAATAAAGGGAAGATATTGAAAACTGTTGAACAGGAAAGACATGTCATCAGAACTACATTTAATAGGTAGTCTTAATAATACCAAAACTACTGGGATCATCCAGAAATAGTATATTTTTGTGTATGTTTGTACTAAGACTCAGATGTAAAAATTGCCTATTTGCTAAAAGAATTAATTACATTGGAAGAGCCAGAGACCCAAGCAGAGATCTCAAACTGGTTGCCTAACAGTGATTGTGTGTGTTGACTTGGGAAGCACTGTATAGCAGCTGTTTGATATTATTTATTTGACCACAAATGCTTGGCCTACCCATGACTCTATTGTTTACACCTTTCCCCATTCTTGTAAGCCTGTATTTGTACTTGCAACTTCTAGACTCATTTTAGTCAAGATGCATAAGAAAATCTCTCACCAAGAATACTTTCTGCTGCCTTTCAAAGTCATTAAAGGAAAGTTCTCAAAGGCTGCCTATCTCTAGTAGATTCTAATGAATTCATTGTTTTGTTCATTTAGTTTAGTATGCCAGAGTATCTTGACATTTGACACTTCTGTTTTGAAACTAATGATTTATTTATTTAAAATAAGTGGGAGTTTTAAAGAAAAACAATTTGCCCTGGCAACAAAACACAAGGACAATTAATCGCTAACTTTGGGAATTGAAGTGTAAACAGAAGATGAGATCATGGCTTTGCTATTTATTTCTTTTCTCTGCAGATACTAGCCAAACTTTACCAGACTTATTACTGTAGAATGTGCCTATATGCATGCAGCTGAAATGTCACTTCCTTGAACATCACAGCGGTTTGTTATCTGAGTTTTAAAGATAGCTGAAGTTTTACTTAATTATAATTAAAAAAAAAGTAAAACATTTTTTGTTGTTGTAATACTTTTTAAAGTGTTTTATACAAAACGCTTCTTTCTTAGGTGAAACATGCTGACCCTTTGTTAGGATCCAGGGATTGTTATGAACATCAACCATCTTAGGGATATTGCATTGTGTAATGTTGCTTACCCTACATAGATCATCCCCAGACTATAATGCCTTTCTAATTCTTATGTCTTATTTATGTACTGTTTTATTTCCTGTATCTTTATGAGTTTATTAGCTGAAATGTTATAAAATACAAACAAGTTAAACTGCTCTTCTTAGAACTCAACAAAAATAAGACTAAATAGGTTTGGAGTGAGGGTCTGGGAAAAGGGTTCTGCTATGAATGAGTAACTGCATGAGCTGGAGTGCCCTGTTTTGGTGGCCACTGCTTTGGAATAACGGAATCTGTAGTTAGAGGTCCTGACCCTTATTCCTGATCTACAATAAACTGTTATATGGTCAACTCCTCATTAGTTCTCGGTTATCCACCTAATAAAATAGGGGTTTGAAATAGTTGAGTTCTATGTTCTCTTCCAACTTTGATATACTAGTATTCTACCAAATATAATATCCATACATACAGACTCATTCATACATACTAGGAAATGGAAGCAGGAGTTTCAACACACACATTGCTTCTTGCTAAAGAACCTGATGGACTTGTTTGTGGTCTGTAACCATATAATACATAAACAATTATCATGAATAGTGATGTCTTGAGCAGTAACACTCCCAGACACAGCAGCCTCCTTCCAGTAATTTGGTACCCCAAGGTCTTTGGGGTCTATAATGCCTATAGCGTGGACACTTCTAAGTGAAACCAATCAGAAATAATTTGTAAGGAAGAGACCTAATGAAGATCTGTGATAAATAGCTTACCTCCTCATATATTCCAGGCTTAGGGACCTTTTTGTGATGGCAGATAAAGTCATCACCTGCAGAGCCACACTATTTTAGAGAATAGGTAAGCATGCCCCAGATGAGACCCATGGGAAATCTGAGCCATATACACCTCTAGAAGCAGGAAAGAAAAGGCCCTGGGACTCTGGGAATTTAGCCTGCAGCTTAGAATAGAATCCTGGTTTATCAGAGGTGGGAGGGAGGGACCTTTCACAGATATTTCAATTGCCCTCCTTCTAGAGGAAACTGATGTCTAGAGAGGGGAAGTGACTTGCTTAAGAGTAGAGAGATAATCACAAGCATTTCCTGAAATCAGTTTTGCTTTTGGAACTTTTCTGACCCTGGAGAAAGAAACCCAACAACCCAGAGTGCCCGTGACAAAAGACATAGACACTTTGACAAACAGCTTTTCTGGCTCAAGGGCCTCTTGAAATCCTATCTTGGGTGCGTGAACTATCTCCCAGAGAGGATGTGGCTCAGTGAAAGTTCCAGCTATAACCTAAACAGAGGGGGTCACTGGCCCTAGTTAAGATTTGCAGCTGCTGCTATGAATTGTAATATTCTATAAAAATCATTTATTTCTGAGTACAGGTGGAAGATTGAGCCCTGGCTTTTGTTTGGACTGTCCCAGTTTAGGGCCATCATATTAACAATATGGAGGGAAATGCCTTATCACATGATGACACAAAATTCATAATAATAGAGAACCAAGAATTATCTGGTTGGGGATCACAGACTCTTCATTTTTCTATATCTTATTATGGGTAACCATATCCTTTCAGGCTATTGTTATTTAAGACACTAGCACATGGATGCATGTCCCCAACTTATTTTCTTTCAACTTAATTCAACAATTATTTGTAATCCAAGTGCTGTCTGGACTGTAATGTGGAGAATGCCAAAAATTACTTATTTGTTGCATGAGGTTCATATGCAAATCCCTTGCTTCTGAGAATGTGAAATTTTGTAGGAGAATAAGTACTCAAATGTATAAGTTTTAGGGCATTGTCAGGCTATAGTTATTGCAGTGAAAGCTAGAAAGTTCTGGGGGTTTAAAAATTGAGAAAAAAAATATATCATCCAGCTGAGGGGAATCAGAAAACGTTTAGGAAGAAGAAGATGTTCTTTGAGCTGGGGACTGAAAGGTGAGCAGGTAGAGAGGTGAGGGGTAGTAGGGAGAGCATCCAGGCAGAAGGAATTGAACTTCCTGTCTTTCACTGCAGTAATTATAGCCTGACAATGCTCTAACGTGTACACATTTGAGTACTTATCTTATTCTGCTACTAAATTTCACATTCCCAGAAGCATGGGATTTGCATATGAAGCTCATGCAACAAATAAATATATTTTGGCATTCTCCACATTACAGTCCAGATAGAATTTGGAGGTATTCAGAGTCTCAACCACCCCTCCTTTTCAACCAACACCTGACATAGGAAAGGGGTTCTATTGGGAAAGAAATCTGGAAAGAGAGATCTAAGGAAGAGAAGCCAGAGTCTGTTTTCTATGAATTTTCTACCTTAGTAGAAACAGCATAAAAACTCCTAGGCAAAACTAGGACAGGACAGCAGAAATTTTGGCCAAATTTCTGTAGAATGACAGATACAGCTGCTTTCCACATGCCCATAAAGTTATCAGAGTTTATAGACAGCTATCCATTGGTTCCTCGGGGCAATAGATGGAGAAGGTAGCTTGGGAGCAATTGTTCTCATTTTATAGATGAGAAACCTAAAACCCAGATGACCCAAATGAATCAGACAAGGTCATTATTTAGCAAGTGGTGGCTCTGGTCCATAATCGCAGCATTCTGATTCCATAGCCAATGACACTCACGCTCCTATGAGGCATGAGACCAACCAACAAGCGCTGTCCTGCAGATCCAATGGCTCGAGGCTTTGCTTGTCATTACTCAAAAGCTACATCGTGGGCACGAGAGAGAAATAGAGAGAGAGAGAGAGAGAGAGAGAGAGAGAGAGAGAGAGAGAGAGAGACAGAGAGAGAGAGAGAGAGAGACAGACAGACAGAGAGAGAGAGACAGAGAGAGAGAGAGACCTATTTTGAAAAGAACTGTGGGTGTTGTTTTGGTCTAGAGTGGACTATATTTAAATATATGATGAGACACCCAATTTTTTTTTAAGAGAGATGTACCAACCAGCTTGGACTAGAAATGACTGAGACAGTTCCAAATAAAAAGAGAACTCTAGACCTCAAGTTTCAACGAACAGGAAGTAGGTGGAAAGGTCTATTCAGCTACAAAATGTGCCATTTCTTATGAAAAAGGAAGACTGTCTCAGAGGGTGAAGTTGAGAAGCCAGAGGGCAGAGCCAAGAGCCACAGAGAGCAGTGGACTGGGGACCCATTCTCAGGGAGCGGCACTGGGCTGTTTGTTAACCAGAACTGGTCTCTGGAGTCAGCAGCATGTGCCTGGCTAGATTTCAGATACTATGGAGCAGTGACTATGATATGCCTCCCATTCCTCCTGTTTTTCAATGGGAATTCTTTGTGGTTATCCTGTGCTGTGTCACCAAGACAAGAAGATATTTGGTTGGTGTAAGTGGATGGATGAGGAGAGACAGAAGAATTCCTTGGTGTGGATGGAGTTCATGAATACTTTGGGGGGTAGGGAGCAGAGATAGATAATCAATGGGAGAGAGATTGAATGTTTGAGATAAGAATATATCTGCCTTATTTGTTTGTTTGTTTGTTTCTCAAGAGAATGAGTTGATTGTGCATTGATTTCAATTTTTTAAGTTTCTTGTTTTTTTGGATGTAACTCCTTATTGAGACTGAATCACGTGGGACCTCATCTTTATGAGTACACCAGTTATTAGATGTTTGGGAAATTACTTCAACTCTGTGTTGTAACTTGAATTGTATTCCCCAAAAAGATATGTTCAAGTCCTAACCCTTGGTCCTGACTTGATCTTATATGGAAATAGATCTTTGCCCGTGTAACTAAAATGACATCATACTGGATTAGGTTGGACCCTAACCCAATAACTGGTGTCCTTATAAGAAGAAGGAAACTTGAACACAGAGGGAAATGCTATAAAGACAGAGGCAGAGACTGGAGATACTCTGCCATACCCAGGGAATGTCAAGGAGTACCGAAGCTAGAAGGGGCAAGGATGATTCTTCCCTGGAGCCTTTAGAGGAAGCACAGCCCTGCCAACACCTTGATTTCAGACTTCTAGCCTCCAGAACTATGAGAGAATAAATTTCTATTGTGACAAGCCACCTTGCTTATGGTAGTTTGTTACGCCAGCCCTAGGAAACTAATGCATTCTGAATATAGGTTTTCTAATCTGTAAATAGTGCAAATGAGAGTATTTATAGCACAGGAATGTTATAAACATAACATGAGTTAATATATGTAAAGCATTTAGAAAAGTGCCTGAAATACAGTCAGCACTCAATAAATCAGTGAGAAGAACAGGAACACTGAGATCCAGCTCACTGAAGTGACAGCTTTTGGACTCCCAGCTAAGTGGAGTATGGGTGATTTCACTCAGTTGAAGAAGAATTAAGAGACTGGAACTGCCCCTGGATATGTTTTTGTTTCCAGGTTCCACTCCATTCCTAATCTCCCTGAAGCCATTGCACAGACTTCCCTTCTTATGAGATCCCTAAGTTCAGGCTGCTAGAGCAGAAAGGGAACCTAGAGATCCCTCACAGCCCAGCATTACCCTTATCTTATGAGAGAGGACCAAAATGAGGGATCTCTAAAAGCTCCCATCCTCAGGAGAATAGTATTAAGTCTAGAATTTCGCCACTGTCCTGTGTTTCAAAGAATTTTGCCAGATATGTGAATTTAGGCCAATGATTCAGTGACAGCCCTGGGCCCAGGAGTCCGGACTCACAGGTGAACGCTCTGTACTCCTGATTCCTGAGGTCACCCCCACCGCAAGCCTGTCACATCAGGGACTGCATCAAGGGTGCAGCCTGATTTTGCTACTTTATCCAGTTGTTCAAATTACAGTTAAAGATGATGAAAAGGAGCAAATTAAAGGTACCAGATGCCAGACAGAAAAAAAAGTGTGCACGTGTGCATGTGTGCACGTGTGCATGTGTGCACGTGTGCATGTGTGTGTGGACTGTATTTCAGAAGCTCTTTTTCTTAATAGCTTCCTTTTTTAAAAAATATATTTTTTATTGATTTCAGAAAGGAAATGAGAGGGAGAGAGATAGAAACATCAAGGATGAGAAAAAAATCACTGATACACTGCCTCCTTCAGGCCTCACACTGGGGATCAAGCCCACACCCAGGCATGTGTCCTTGCTGGGAATTGAACCGTGACCTCCTGGTTCATAGGTCAATGCTCAGTCACTGAGCCACACCGGCTGAGCTGTATTTCAGAAGCTCTCAAAAGCCATGTAAGTAAAAATAGCACAGCTGGTGGGTCTAACATTCAAGACAGCCTCATTTGAGAAGGGCTGGAGGTTGGTGCTTTAGTCCTGGCCTAAGTCATGTGGCCATAAAAACAATAACAATAATAATATCAACAACAGTAATAGCAGTCATAATAGCCCCCTTTGTGTGACGCTTTCCAGTTGGCACGATACTTTCATCTTATTTCATTTGCTTGTGATGGCAGTCTTGTGATGGATGCACCTCAGGTAGACATTGTCATTCTGGGCCCAGAGAGGTGATGTGAGTCCCCAAGGCCACACATCCTGGGAGCAGCAGACCTGAGACAAACTCCAGATGCCCTGTCTTCCTGCCCTGATTCAGTCATTGAAATCAGAGAACCACAGAATATCAGAAATCGAAAGGACATTAAAAAGGCTATCGAGTTTATCTCTTTCCTTTCTTAGATGGGGAAACTGAGACTCAAGGAAGTGAAGCAACTGGTTCAAAGTCACATGGCCCGCTAATGGCAGAGCCAGGATCAGGGCCCAGGTATACTGAGAATCCCAGCACAGTGTTCTTATTTACTTGTTATTCAGAGTGAAAACCTGCTAACAGAGCCGGGGGAGCCCCTAACAAGGTATTGTGTGAATGCACCACGTACTGGCACAGTTAACACTGTGGGGGCCTGAGACACAGCTCCCTTACACTCATAGGTCCTTGGAGTCCAAGCCGCCTCCTGCAGCAATGACTGCCCATTCTCAGGGAGGGCTCTGGACAGAAAAGGGGATGGTCTCCAAGCAGCATGAGCCTGGGAGAAGAAAAGAGCTGGCTGGGGAGGAGTGGCTGGGAGCCTGGGAAGCAGGCATCCTGCAGGTGGGAAACTGGCAGTGCCCACCAGCTCAGTGGGAGTGGATTGGAGGTAGGGGGGATGGGTAGAGGGAGAGTCTGGGAATCCAGGCTGGAAAGGCGGGCCAGGAAGGATTTACACTCTTGTTGGCCTGTGAATGGCTCTGAAGCCCCACCTGACCCCTTCAGTGACTGCAGGCCCATTCACATGCAAATCCCCAGGGAACTAGGAGGCTGCGCCCAGCAGTTGAGGACAGGAAAATTGCTGGAGGACTGCTAAAGACAAAGCCTCGCTGTGTTCTTCCTGTGCTGGGCTGCCTGGCTCAAGGTGAGCCACAGTCTGGACTGGAGTGAAAGTACTGATTAAGTAAGTGCTGAGTGGACAGAGGGGTCTGCCAGGGGCCAGTGTCACCCAGCAGTTCTAGCAATGTGTGAGCTGGTTTTGTCTTCTGCCACTGCCCAGGCCCCTGCCCCACCCTAGCCCAAATGCACTGCCTCAAATTTTCCTGTGCAGAGAGCTGGAAGAGGAACCAAACAGCCTGGGTTCTGGTCACTGACCTGCCACTCACTCATGTGTCATTTTAACCTTCCTGGGCAATGGTGTGCGGGGAGCCAGCTTGTACCAGCTTAATTATATGAGCCAAAGGCCAACTTTTCAATGTTTTTTTGTGACCCTGTTGTTAAATACAGCCATCATGAAAAATCAAGTTTCATAAACTTACATATAAGTTATATATATCAAAACCAAATTATATAAAAACTCATCACCTACTAACTATTTTAGCATTTACTATTATTGATGCTCTTGAGATATTATGTCTAGTATATGAGTGGTGAGTGGTGGGCTATTGTGCATCTCTTCTTCCCTCCCAACCCAGATCCAGCTATTAATAATTTACGAACACACACTATGAGTTTTCACAAACATACAAGGTGGACATTAGTTCTGTCCTCTAAGAGTCAAGAGGTCAAATGAAAAAGTTGGTGTGAAAGCAGCTTGTCAAGTCTGCCACTGCCTGTCAGCATTTAGCAGGGACCCTATTTCCCAGCCCCCTGATGAGCAGGCTCTCCTTCCCTGTCGCCCGCACCTCTCTCTTCATTTCCCATCCCTGTCTCTCTGCTCCAGACACACTGCCATCCCTGCTGTTCTTCAAACGCACCCAGCCTTTGCACTGGCTGTTCTCTCCGATGGGAATGCTTTTCCTCAGAAAGCTGCATGGCTAACTTTCTCAGTTTCTTCAAGTCTTTGCTCAGATGTCACCCCTTCAATGAGGACTAACCTGACCAACATATTTCAATCATAACCCCCACCCTGACTCACAGGGCCCCTCTTTACCCTGCTCTATTTCATTGCCTATCACCTTATGACTCACTATATAATGTACTTATGGATTACATTCAATGTTCATTGTCTGTTTCCTCCAGTGCAATGTCAGTACCCTGCGGGCAGGGATTTTTGTCTGTTTTAATTACTGTTATACCTCAAGCTCTGGTAAATAGTGGGCATTCAAGAAATACATGTGTCAAATAAATGGATACGTCCTGTTCCCTAACTTTTTCCTTTATGAACGAGCACACCAAAGTAAATTCAACTTCACTTTTTACTAAGACGTATCTGAGAGCTCTCGTGTACACAGATTTGCACACCAGGTGTGTCCATACCCCGGGGCACACCCCCTTCAAACTTCCCCACACTTGAGCACATTCTCTGCCCCAGCACTGCGACCTTCCTTCTGCTTTCCATCACCCATAGCCTGTGCTGTTTGCACTTCCTGCATAAAATAAGTTTGTTTTTCACACTTTTCTGAAGCTCATTTTCACCTTTTGATTCTCCTGAATCAGCTAGAATTGGTGTTTGGGAGTTGGTACCTCAGTAGTGAAAAAATCGCACCAGGGAGTACAATTAAAATTCACGAGAGACATTTATCCATTTCTCATTCTCTTTTCTTTCAGGATCCAAGGCCTCCTGTCCACTCCCACAGAATTAGCAGAGCTACTGCAGTGACTGGGGTCAGCCACAGCCTGAAGGTCGAGTAAACACAGAGCTTTGCACAGAAATTAGGGGCGGGGGTCAGAGCAGGGCCACAGAGGGACTCATCTCTCAGTTATGCAGCAGGATGCGGACTGACCAATGAGGCCTGGGGAAGTGGGCGGTGGACTGGGAGGTGCAGACCATCAGGACTGAAAGGGCTTGCAAAGGCCAGCTAGTCCAATTTTCTCACTGGACAGATGGGGAAACTGAGGACCAAAGCAGAGAGGTGACTTGCCCAATGTCTCAGCAGAAGTCAGTGGCTGATTTCTAGACCAGAGTCCTTTCCTTTATGCTCACCATCAAGAGACATATGCCTTTTTTTGTTCTGTCCCAGGACTGTGCTCACTGCTGGGAAAAAACACGGACATGGGCCCTGAACTTATGAGGCTGATAGTCTAGTGGAATGACCTTGAGTTCACCGCTAGAACTTGTGTACCACAAACAGATAAATTGAGCATTTCCCAGCTTTCATAGCTCAGACTCCATTTCCAATTATTATTTTGTAAAGCATTTTTCTCTCAAAATCAGGATAAAAGAGTTCTTTAACAAAATCTAGACAACACAGAATCCTCAAGATCCTTTCATTTTACTAAATTTCCCTGACAGTCAGTGTTGTCTTAGAAAAAAATGCATAGCCAGGAAGCATATCAAGGTCCCTACCAGGATAAAGCTTGTTCTGAGAGGGACCGAGTGAAGGTAAAAATCATGACTTGGAAGTAAGAAGACCAGGAATTGAGACTTGGCTTTCTATGGAGACTTGGACAAATCCATTTAAGTTTTTTTTGTGCTCAGTTTTCTTTTCTTTAAATTAGGTATAATACTCTCTGCTCTTCCTATTCCATCAGAATAAAGTGAGGCAATAGTTTAGAATCTGCCATAAGTTTGTGTTGCTGCAGGTAAACACATATGAGAAATAGCCTCCTGCACTTATACAGGTCTTTCAAAGTACCTTTCTATAAATTGCCTGACAAGAGCAAGGTCATGGATAGCTAACTAGTGGTAGAGATGAGAAAACTGATATTTATTGAGCATCCACTGATACCAGCAGGCATTTTGTTACTCATACTATTGCCATCATTATCACTGTAATAATATTTATTGAGCTAATCACAGAAGTCTAGGACATACATCATTAAAGCATTGATCTCATTTGGCATTCCCAAGAAGCCCATGAGATAGGCATTGTTATTATTATCCACATTTACAATAAGAAGTGGAGGCAGGGCCTTACCCCAGTTCTGACAGATTCTAAAGCCTGATTTTTGAACCCTTGAGCATGACTGCCTTTTACAGTGTTGATTCCACTTACAGCCATTATCTCATTTAAACCTTCCCACAACCTTTGAGAAAAGTACTGCATATCATTATAAACTTCTTTTTCTTTTACTGATGATAAAATCAATTCTTAGATTGAGAAACTTAGGGAAATGCACTATTGAATTCTTATTTACCCTACAAGACTTATCTCAAGCATTAACTATTTCCAAAGCCTTTCCTGAGCACCCAGAAATGACCACTCCCCAACCTATATACTGCCTTATACTACATGTGTTAATTGCCTAGTTTTACTTTATTAATTATGTACTTGTCTCATAAGAATTCCTTGAGGACAGGTAATCATCTTTGTGGACCCTGCCTTTAGTGCAGTGTTCAGTTTATGGGAAGTTTTCAATGCTCAAGTGTGGGGGAGTTGCAATAAGATTCTTGGACTTCATTCCATAGATGGTGGGGAGACATTGAAAGATTTTGAGATGGCACAATCAAAGCAATGCTTTTCCTTTGGACACATATAGAGGGTGGAGTGGATGAGGAGAGACTGACAGCTGGTAGACATCTAGGAGGCTATTGCAATAGGCTAGGTGGGAAGAATAAGAATTGGATAAGTGGCTAACAGTGGAAAGAATGGAAGAAAAGCTGAATACATCAAGGATATAGAGTTAACAGAGAAACAGTGGTGTTACATCACATGAGCATTTAACAGATGCCAATTGAGCTATTTGCACTCAATGAGTAAAAGAGAGAAGGGAATAAAAGCTGCATGCAGGTTTTTATTGTCTACCTTTCCAATGAACAGATGTCATGTAGTGAAATTGAAAATAGGATGTGTGCATATGCTGTCCCCTTGGTGGTTCTGATTTCTAAGTATCTCCTTCAGTAACAATAGCTCCAGGGCTCCTTTCTAAGCACAAGTTGACCACTTCATCTGATGCTCAACCAAAGGAACTGTAATTTGTTGCATTTATGAGAAAAAAAGTCCCTTCTGGATATACTATAAGACAGTGCTCTACTATATTTAAGAGGTTGAGTAAGTTTGACTATGGACAATGTTTGCCTTACATTGTACTTATATTACATTACACTTAAAAAAAAAAAACACAACCCTAAGCATCTGCAATATGGAACTCTACTGCCCTTTATTTATTTATTTATTTTTAAAGAAGAAAGAGACTGAAAATCTTGAGTTATAAATTTTGGTCCCAGTGTGACCTTGGCCAATAAATTACCCTTCCCTAGGCTTTTATCATAATGATGATAGAATTGAACTATGATTTTTGAAGTCTTAGCTACATATATATGAGGGCTACATTGGCCTTAGAGACCATCTTGTTGAAGTTCCTATATTTCAGTGTCCCCCTCTAGAAGTAGTCACTTGCCCACAGTTTACCTAGTTAAAAGAGAAAGGCCACAAGAATCCAGGCCAGCATCTGTGCTCTGACCTCACCTGCATCATTAACCAGCTGTGATTTGTATGCCTCATCTGTGCACTGCAGGAATCCACACATTGCAGACACATTCCAAGGAAGCAGATGCTGTTGTGCAGATGTGTATGCATTTTGAAGACCAAGGACTGCGGGAAATCAGGTCGGAGAGAAGAATTTCCTAAAATGGGAGCATCTGGACTCAGCCTTGTGGTCCTGCTCTTCTGTAAGATACTGATATGCAGTGTCAGCAGTGTGGTCATCATCACCCTGATGGGTCAGGGTGGGAAGGGTGGTCTGTGGGATTGGGCTATGCTGAAAAGGGTTCTTATGAACTGGAGGGTTCTTTAAACCCACTTCAAAGTCTACCAAGGCAATTTAGTCACAGAGTGATAAAGCCTCAAAACAGGGCATATTGTATGAGCATTTAACATCCCTGGATAGAAATCATCAAATGGAAATCAGTGATATTTAAAACTGCTTTAAAAAGGACAGCACTGGCATGATATGTTTACAAGTTTTCTTTAAATGACATGTCACTAAGGCATCCCCAGCAGACTGTAGGCTCTTAATCTTGGCCATGGAATCTTGAGAAATGGCTGTCATAACATACCATTACTGGTTTCTGGCATTATTCTAACCAGGAAATTAAGGGTTTGGTGGAATTATCTGGAAAGTTCTGGCAAGGAGAATTAGGATTAGAATTCTGGAATTTAAGGGACTTTAGTGATCATCTCATCTCACCCCTTGATGGACCAGATGAAAAAAAAACAAAACAGAATTTTGGAGAGGATGTTGACTCATCCAGGGGTGGTGTGGCATGCTCATACTCATGCAGATGGAAAGCAAAGAGCCTCCTTCTCATTAGTAGCCAGGAAAGACACATATTCTGGGGTCGAAGGTTGGAGGGCAATTAGAAAAAGTGAATGAGTTTCAATTATATGTGGAAGGCTTTTGGGTTGGTGAGTTCAGCGGCCAGAGTACTAGTCTTGTCCCTGAATTATGAGCTTCAGTCACCTCTTCTGTCCAACGGAAACATAAGCAACAGTCAATAATTCCCAAAAGGTGTGAACTTCAGGAGAATGTGTGAGCAGAGTGAGCTTCGGAGCCACCTTCACTCTGAGCAGCCCCACTTCTGTTTTCTCTATCAGCTGACTAGAAGATTTCTTAGAAGAAAACGTTCATTGGGACATAATATTTGAGAAACAACAAATACTGCATGGGACTAGATGAGTGTCCAGAGGGCCTCAGCAGCCTGATATTCTGTGAGTTCTTGACTCCAGGAGAGAAACTCTGCAAGGCATGTGTGGCCAAGGGCACAGGACCTGTCTCCATATGAGCACCAATTGTCAGATGACCAGGGCACAGTGTCCTGCAAAGGAAGGCCTGCTCAGGCCTCATGGCTGCTGGAGCCTCTGCAGGGAGGCTAATGCTGGTGCTGGTTGGCATTCTAGAAGGGAGTCAGATGGACAAGTGCAAGTAGAGAAATGCGTCTTGCCCTCTCTGCCCAATGTGTTAATTCCTTCCTCCAAAGATTTAGCAAAATGTGTTTGGGTCAGAGCTTCAAGGACTGCAGGGCACTTCAGGTAGGCAGCTCAGTTTCTGCATTGTCTCAAGCAGACTGATCTTTAGTTACAAGTCTGATTTTGGAGCAAAGAGAGTATTACAAGATTTTCTTGTCTACTCCCAATCATTTGGAAATGAATGGCAGATATGGGACTAGAACAGGCATTTCCTGAAACCCAGGCAAGAACCCAAGTCTATGCTGTCTTTCCAGAAGGTTTAGTTCCATCTCCTTGGGCTTTCAGAAAGGTGTTTAACCTTCCTGGATGGAAACCATTAATCAATTTCCAACATATTCTCCAGCCAGAAAGGTCAAGCTTTGGGTAGAAATATATTCCAGTGTCCTTAATTCATTGTCAGAAAGGTCTTCAGATTTTAATGTTGCCCTTGAACAGTACTTTGTCATATTTTCCCCCCTACAAAGCACAGCTGATGTCAGCTCCTTAATCTGCTTTGCCAGGAGACTGAATTTATTTGGGGCAAAGGAATAAGTTAAATCCTCTATTGTGTGTTTATCATCTTGATAAAGGAGTCCTAACAAGGTCAAACCTGGCATCTGTCTAAATAAGAGGAAAACTTGTGAGAAATGATTGCTCAATGCATATCAACCAAGAGTAAATTCTAGGGGTAGAGAAGGGGGAATAATGAAAATAAGTCATTGTTACACTTAAAGTAAAAAAAATCTGTAATTTTTATGGTTGTGAGGCTTCAGCTACCAATAAAAGCAAGTGTTCTCACTGAGAAAATTTCTAGATGGTTGGCATGTTTGAAAGTAGAGGAAAAAAGCAGTTAGGAAGTTCACATCTAGCTTTGTCTAAATCTATGGAACATACTGTCTTATTTAGCCAATGTTTGGTCACTTTCCTTCTGGTGACATTCACTTTCCAACCCAAATATTCAAGACTATCTTGGTTTTATGACCAGTATTAGTTGGGGAATTGGGCTGGGGGATTCTGCTAACCTAATGCCTCTACCCATAATCTATCTTCTCTTGGGGTTTGGTTCTGGCAGAGGCTAGATTATATCCTAAAGGACACAATTATCCAGTTAGTCAGAAATTTCAATTTAGGATGATGCACTGGGGTCTTGGTGAACAGCCCCTGCCTGAGAGGTTGGCTTCATTTGTCAGCCTCCCATTGTCATTACTCTTTTCCATCTTGTGCAGTGGCTATTTTCTGGGCTCATCTTTCTTTGTAAGGGACCAGATCTTTTGTATCCCTAAATTCTCATGGTCCCTAGCACAAAACATTCAAAGAGGGGCAGCATCCCCTAGAGCAGTGGTTCTCAAATGAGGAGATTTTGCCTCTCTGGGGGTATTGGCAAGATCTGGAGACATTTTTGGTGCTCAAAACTCAAGAGGGAAGTGCTATTGGCATCTAGTGAGTAGAAGCCAGGGATGATGTTAAAAATTGTATAATTCTCAAAACAGCTTTCCTCAACAATGAATGATCTGGCTCAAAATGTCAATATTTAGAAACTTTGCCATGGAGTACCAATTTTGGAAGATTTATAGTCACAAAACCCTTGTTGTAAGTAATATTTTTGATGCAGACCCAATGTAAATGATAAGCAACATTCAGCAATTAAAATGAGTTTAAACAGGGTAGGAGTTCACAGCCCCACTTACCAGGCTCCCCCTGCTTCTAGTGGCCTTGTAACCCCTTGCAGCATCCTGGGGTTCAGTGGATCACAGCTTGTATAGCCAAAAAAGCATAGGATTGACAGTCACAACACATGGGTTTAGATCCTTGTTTTGCCACTTTCTAGCTATACAACTTTGGGTGAGTTGCTTTACCTTCTTGGATTTTTTCTTGGCCTATTAAATGGGATAGTAGTACCTGCCTCATAGGATTGTTTTAAAGGTTGAATAAGATTATAAGTGTAAAAGCACCTTGCAAACTCACTACTTTGTTGTTGATCAAACATCCTGGCTAATACAAAGCTAACTCTTGATGAATT
Organism: Eptesicus fuscus; assembly: GCF_027574615.1. Lineage (NCBI taxonomy): Eukaryota > Metazoa > Chordata > Mammalia > Chiroptera > Vespertilionidae > Eptesicus > Eptesicus fuscus. The sequence goes on from NC_072475.1 coordinate 45,569,217, forward strand.
ATTGGTTCTGGAAAAATGAGTCTACAATAATCCTAACAATATGCTAAGTCTGCTCTAGAGTGGTTTGATGAGAACCTCTTCCAGGAAGTCAGAGAAAGTTTAGAAAGCAGGTTCTCATCTTTTCAAATCAGATACAACCTTAATAAACTCTAACTCTCAGAAGTACTCCAATCAAATTTTTTCATTTAAATTAAAAAAGAAAGAAAAAATTTTAAATGAAAAAATATGATTGCAGTACTTCTAGAAAGAAAGAAAGAAGTTCTCCAACCTTTCTTAGCCTCACTTTTAAAGAACAGCTTCTCATCCATGGTCTTATTTGTGGGCTCTCTCTAAATTCCAGGGAATATTGTGTTGATTATTTCCTGTCCCTCATCCATGTTTTTTTTTCTTTACATTCCCCTCTAATAGTGACCCCCACCCTTGCCTATACCCTTTGCTGATAAAATACAAACTCCTTAGCATCACATTCAAGGCCCCTCAGAATCTCTTCCCAATCTAACCTTCCACTCTCACCTCCAACTGTCTGCTACTGGATGTCCTCCACTCCCCAAAACACTTGATCATTACTTAGGGAACTAGGCAATGCCTTCTAGTGCCTCAGATTTTGACATACTTACGGATGTGTTTCAGTCTGATTAATGCTTATGCTGGGGTCCCTCCCCTTTTCTGCTCTTGTGAATTAAAAGTGACCTTGGAGTAGAGGTGAGTGAAAACATTAAAGACTTTGAGAACAGAAATAAAAAGATGAAGCTGTGTTTGACTGAGTTACACTTTGCCAACCTCAGTTTTCCTCATGGTCCTTTCTCGGTTTGTGTACTCATCCTGCACCTAGCGTGCCACTCACACCTTCATTCATGTTGTAACCTGTGTGTCTCCCTCACTGGACTGTCAGCATGGGAGTAAGCACAACATCTAATTCACCTAGGCTTCCCTAACTCCCAGCAGATTCCCCAGTAGACATCCTGGCCCAGTTAGGGAATATCAGGGGTCTCACCTTCACATAGTCATATTCACAAAGATAGGAGGATTCCAAGTTGAAGTGCATGAAGTAAAGCTTGATCCGAAATCCTTCTGGGACAGTGATATTCCAAGTCACTCTTGAATCACTCGGGTAGGAGTCTGGATAGCCAGGCGACTGAATCTGGCCAAACATATTGTTAAGCTCCACAGTGTGGGCCAAAGCCTTCCACAAGGAGAAGCACAAAGCATGATAAAGAGGGAGCCACCTAAAAGACATAAATGGGTCACCTTAAATTCATGGACACAGTTGCTCACCATTTAACTAAGTCAGCAGCCCAGAGATCAAGTTCTCAGCATATCTCAGCCACTGACTTCTGCCTTTATTCCTCCCCTGTGGGCCTTGCTTACCCAGTCTAGAATACAGAAAATGGTAACTCAGTGATTTCTAAGGTTTCTGTCAGTTGTGCTCTTTTGAAGATTTGATAATGGTATTAAACTTTCCCAGCAAATACCACATTTGGGACTCTGACACACATCGTTTTTCTGTTGAAAATGTAAATTGCATAATCAGGTAAAAGTTGTTATCATTTCTTCAGCTCAACTTCATTTAAGAATTATAACCTCTTCTGTTTTTCTAAAATGTAATAGTAACATAGTAATCTTGGGATGAGATTTGTACTCAAGGATGGGATCTGCAGTACCTTACACAAATTTAACAAAATTAATCAAGATATGCAAAATTTTGAATTAAGAAAGACTCAGTAAAACATTTTTTTTCCCCTCTTGGTAAGTGTTCTTATAAAATGATCAAAACCCTACAATTTATTTCCAGCTGTAGGAATAAAAAAGGATGACTATTAAAAGAGTTGGATAAAGGGCAAGGAAAACTCAATAAAACTTACAGAACACACCCAATGTGACTGATGCAATAGAGGCAGAATGTTCAAGGCTGGTTAAAACCCTCATGGTCAATCTACACCACACCAAGCATCTAATAGATTGATCCCTCCCCTACCCAAGCAAGACCTAAGGACCTTGAATTCAAACATCCCAAACCTGGCTCATCAACTTCTCCCATAAGTACTATTTATTCTGCTTCCCATGGTCAATTGATGTAAACGTTCTTATATGGAATACTAGAGGCCCAGTGCATGAAATTCGGGCATGGGGGAGGGTTCCTCAGCCCAGCCTGCACCCTCTCGCAATCCAGGACCCCTCAAGGGATGTCTGACTGCCAGTTTAGGCCCAATCCTGTAGGGCCTAAACCACAGTCAGACATCCCTCTCACAATCTGGGACTGCTGGCTCCTAACTGCTGGCCTGCCTGCCTGCCTGCTTGATTGCCCCTAATCACTCTGCCTGCCTGATGCCCCTAACTGCTCACCTGCCTGTCTTATTGCCCCTAACCACCTCTGTCTGCCTGCATGATCGACCCTAACCACTCTGCCTGCATGCCTCATCGCCCCCAACTGCCTGCTTGCCTGATCACCCCTAACCACTCTGCCTGCCTGCCTGATGCCCCTAACTGCCCATCTGCCTGCCTGATTGCCCCTAACCACTCTGCCTGCCTGCCTCATTGCCCCTAACTGCTCGTCTGCCTGCCTGGTCACCCCTAACCACTCTGCCTGCCAGCCTGATTGCCCCTAAATGCTTGCCTGCCTGCTTGATTGCCCCTAACTGCCTCTGCCTCGGCCCCTGCTACTGTGGCTTTGTCTGGAAGGTCATTCAGTTGTCCAGTCTAATTAGCATATCACACTTTTATTATTATAGATTGCTATTGCATCCTAAGTGGTCTCCCTGCCCCCATTTCATACTATTCAGCAATCTTCCTCCAAGGTTGATTTACTAATACACAGATGTTGACCATGCTGTGCCACTGTGCCTGCAGGGTAAAGCATCTGCTCCCGGGTTGGCTGATGATCCCTTTTTGATCTAGTGCTGATTTGCCTGTCCAACTTTATCCCAGTGCCAGCTATACTTTGGCATGCCATGCCCACCCATAACTTGGCCTTCTTCCACATGCCATAATCATTCCCACCTAATTGTCTTGTTTCTCCTCCATCATCCAGTTTAAAGCTTCCAATGCTATAGAGTATCTTTCACTCCATTGAACACATATCACACTGCACTGCTTTAGGGGAACAGCCCCTGAAGTTTGATGTATTGGGGTTCAAATCCCAATTTTTCTGCTTACTGGCCATGAAATCTTGGGTAATTAGTCTCTCTGAGCTCCAGTTTTCTCATATGAAAATGGGGATTATTATCTCTAATTAAAGAACTCACATGAGCATTCAAGGTTATGTATATAAAGGACCTGGTGTAGAGCCTAATATATAATCGATGATGACTGAATGACTGAATGACTGAATGGATGAATGAATGAATGAATGAATGAAATGGGGCCACAGTCTTATACAGCCCCAAAAGTCAATTCTGGGAAATTATACTAGCATTTTAGGATTAATAATTATATCTTTTCTAGTCAGAAAACTGTTTTTCCCAACCCTCTGTCCCACATGTACAGATGCATATATGTGTATATATGCATATGCATGAATTTTTGAATCTATATACATAGCTTTCTCATGATATTTACATAAAAGGTAAATAGGTAAGTGCAAATAGGAGTAGAAGGCTATCAGTAGGGTGCTAGCAGTGGTTATCACTGACGTGGGAATATGAGTGTTTTTAATTTTATTTTTGTGTATACAAAATGTTCAAATTTGTCTTGAAAGACCTATACTATCTTTTTTTCAATAAAAAGAAAACAATAAAATTACTTAAATTTTTTCCAAGGCCCTTACAATAGCAACATGTGAGATACAACTAAGGAAGCAAATTATTTTAATCCAATTGCCAGGGTCAACATTTTTTTAAACCAATCTGTTGGAGGAAGGGCCACAGAGGCAGAGAGAAGGAAGGCATTAGTTCAAGTCTCCATGATTTCATAGGAAAGCTGAGTCCAGAAACTCTCACTCACAGGGCCCAGGCAGCGCTACATTCAAGGGAGGAAATATACCCAAGTCAGTAGGACAGGGAGATCTGCTGCAGTGCTGCTTGGGAAGGGGAGAGTGCTGGTTTTGGGGCAGAAGAACTAGGTTTCAGTTAAGACTTTTACTTCAATTATCTGACCAATCTTGGGAAAGTCATGTTAGGTTTCTGTCTCTTCATCCATTTGGTGATAATAATGACTTCCTACAGGGCTGCTTTCAGAAAAAGGCGGTTGGAAAGTGCTTTGTTAACTGCTCAGCCCTAGGCAAACATTAGTTATGATTACTCCATCATGCTGCTTCCCGAAAAACAGGGGGGTTAGGAGTGAGCGTTGGCTCCCAAATCGGACTTCCCTGCAATAGCCACATCCAGATTGTGCAAGGCTCAAAGGTCAACTTTCTCTATGGCTGCTTTTTCCAGACCACATGGAGGAGACTCAGCCTCCTACTGCGGGGCTGTCAAGGGCCTGCTGCTGACAGCCCAGAAGCCCAGGACCATGTGGGGTAGACAACTGTTTAGTGTGGGAGGAAGGCCTGCGAAGCTTTCTGTTCTATTCTGTTTGCATCTCAAAACAGTCGAACATATGAAACAAATATCTCCTTGCACATAATGGGCTTGAGCATATGCTTGCTTGCTTTAGGGCCTGCAAATCAGAGGATATAAGTGTTGGCTTTCATTCCCCATCACATTCTCTGAGTGTTTTTGGCTTCTTATACACCAGGCACCGGCTGTACAATTCCTGACACCTGCTATCTATATTCTATCTAATCAAAAAAGTTGAGCTACATTTGCTTGAAATGTCAAAAGCAATGTCGAAAACTGGGATTTCAGAGGCTCCAGTGTGGGAGCAGGCCATCAGGAAGGATAAAAATGCCTGTGTAGATCAGTGATTGTGCAATGAGTAGTAATTTCTATCCTCTCCATTCACTCCCCTCACTTCAACCCACACTACATCCAGACTGTCTCTGAGCAGAAGAGTTGAAAGGGACTGCATAGATCCCTTTGACAACACCCTTAGTTGACAGGTGATGAAAAGGATACCCAAAGAGGTGACATGTCATAGCCAATACCATATGGCGAATTAGCTTCAACAGAAGAAGGGAATAACCGAAGCTCACAGAGGAAGCTGGGTCCATGCCCATATGCCCAGGCATCTGGCCAAAGCAATTAATCCTGTGAAAAATAATTCAAAAACCCATGGCTTTATGTGAAAATTTTTGAAAAAGATACTAATACCAAAGCCCCTCCCCCAACAGATTCTAGTTTAATTGGTCTGGAGTGAGGGCCAGTCCTCAGCACTTTGAAGAATTACAGATGATGCTAATGTGCAGGAGGACTGGGAGATGCCAGTGTAGAATGTTACTTGATTGAGAGTCTGGTAGAATAAGGTAGAAAAAAATATCCAAGTCCTGGAGTTGAAGCCCAAAGACCCAAGTTTAAGTCTGAGCCTTCCAAATCATCCATGTGGCTTTGGGTAAATTGTTAACTGCTTTTATGGTCACCTTTTCCATAAATCCTTACCTTATCCAAAAATCTGAAAACCAGAAGAGACAATACCCATAAAAGGGTTTTTTTAAACTCTGAAGTGCCCTTTTATATGAGGCAAGACTTTTGGAAAACTTCTAGTGGAGCACTTTTCTGTAGTATTTGTGCTATTTCACAACTGAATGCAATTCAGCCAATATTTATTGAATGCCTAACAGGAAACAGATATTATGCTAAATACTGGGCATACAAATACAAAAAAGATTCAATAACTTAAGAGACATTCAGTCTTGGAAGAGGAGGTGGGCATTTAAACAAGGAGATGTTACAAAGACAAGAAGAGATATAACCCCAAAGGACAGAGGTTGCTTACTCTGGGGATGTTGGCTAGGGAAGAGGAGGTAATGTTTGAGTTGGCTGGAGCAATCGGGTCCCCTAGGTAGAAAATAAGGGGGAAGGATGTTCTGAGTTAAGAAATGGATAAACACAAAGACACAGAACTGTTCATCAGCCCTGTAGTTTGGTATGACTGGGGCATTGGGGGTAGGGTGAGATTCAAACAGTGACAGATCAATCAAATTGTCATTGCATGTCGACATTCCTTTAGGAAAAAGGAATATGAAGTTAGATGGCAGATCTAAAATTACAATGTATTTAAAAAGAACAAATGTTCTTTTAAAAGAATTAACCTTAAAGACCCGATTACCTCTCTGAACCACAGGTAATCTGAGTTCAAAGAGTTAACAATCTGAAGCCCTTCATTGATCCCAGACCCAGAAAAGTTGCTAGGTGACTGCAAAAGAGAAACAAATAGAACACCCTTTTTTCAATGGAGAAGAAAATTAATGGGAAAAGAGGGGTTTAGGGAAAAACATATGCAGTGTTTTTCTTCCCTTTCTTCTTCTTCCTCCCTTTTTTTTTTTTTTTGTATTCTTAACTGCATTAACACTTATAAGTAGTAAAAATAATTACAGTGATAAGGTTTTGAGACTTGCAGAGGAAAACTTACAAGGAATGTATAGTAGGAAGGATCAACTAACTCAAACTATAGCTGAGGAATAAGAAATGTTGAAGAGCATAAGAAAAATTAGAATTTCAAGTCCTGGGTTCAGAACCAAAGGCTCCTTTAAAAAAAATAAAATTGTGGTATCCTGTAAGAGCCATTTGGTGCTATTGGTATTCTGATTCATGCCACCAGCTGCCTCTGATTTCAGTCAGAAATTTATAGAAAACTGTAAAACGAGGACAGGTTTTCAGTTTTCTAAATTGAGGTTTTAACTGGCCAACTTCTGAGGGTTTAAGAAACCACAGAGCTGAGCTGTGGGAAGCTGGTTTCTTTTCCGGTCAGAACAAATAAACACACAAACACACATCTAACTCACAAAGTGTTGGGAGAGGTAAACCAATGTTCTTTGCAGAGGAGGAAAACAAGAAACTGAGCTGTGGGCAGCAGGAGGAAAGTCTCATTCGCCAGCAGGCAGCACCCTGCGCTGGCAGAGGAGGAATCGGAGCCTCAGCAGCCCTGGGCAGGATTTGCACAAAGTCTCCCGTTTCAAGTTGCATGTCTCCGGAGTCCCAGGAAGGCGCCCATTCCAGTCTCCCTCTCAGAGCTCCAAGGATTGATAAGAAATCCTTTGTACCACCCACAGGACACAAAGGTGAGTCAGCCCAGAGACAAGGTCAGACCCTGCAGGGCTACTTGACACCTGGTCCCTGAAGGGACACCCTTGCTCCATTCCTACCCTGGCACTCACCTCATTTTCCTGCCTTGGGTGCTCCTGGCTGCCTGGCCTTGGTCCCCCCGGCCTGAGTTGTCTGTGAGCTCGTCCCCGATGTGGTGTCAGCGATGCCTTATCTTTGTTCTGAGGTCCCTGTGTGTCTCTGGAATTGGCTGGCATTCTCCATTCAGGTCACGCCTTCCCCTGCCTGCAACAGATCCCCTCTCCCCCTCTTCCCCTCTCTCCCTCTGCCTTTTCCTCTCTCTCTCTCTCTCTCTCTCTCTCTCTCTCTCTCTCTCTCTGTCTCTCCCCCCCCCCCCCCCCCTCCCTCTTACACACACTCAGAGGAACCTGACAGAACAGAATCTGTCTTCCTGAAGTGATCTGCTCCTCCAGTTCCCTCCTTTATCCTGCATGGCTGGCTCCAGTCCCTGAGAGAAAATAACTGAAATAAGTGAGTGGCTCAAATAGGTATTTGTGTCACCGTGTGTGTGTGTGTGTGTGTGTGTGTGTGTGTGTGTGTGTGAGTGTGAGAGAGAGAGAGAGAGAGAGAGAGAGAGAGAGAGTGGGGGGGGGGAGAGAGAGGGAGACTATGTGTGAGTCTGTGTGAGTGTAGAGGGTGGAGGGGGACAAAGTCTAATTTCTCTTCAGTCTCCCTTGCCAGATGGCTATAGTTTTCTGCTCTTTTTCAGGACATTGGCAAAAGGACACCAACTAAACAGAAATAACCAACCAAGAAGGCAATTCTAACATCCACACTGGGAAAGAAAACAGATCCCTGGTCCCCAGGTCTGTGGGCAAACAGCACAGGTTTTCCTGTGAGCAGAGCCGCTGGCCGGGAATGTTTGGGAGCAGAGGCCCTGCAGTTGGCTCGGTGTTCCCACTGAAACACAAAATTTGTGTTGTTTACCAACTCAGAGGGTGTAGAGGTGTAACACAGCCAGAGAGGATGGTCCACAGTCAGAAAGCCCTGCACCCCAGTGTAGGAAGAGGCAGGCCTGTATGCAGGTTTGTGGAGAAATCAGTACCAGATCTAAGCTGAGCTGAACAATAAGAGAGGTAACTCCCTTCACAACAATGACAACCAAATGGGCATAAAACCGAGATTTTTACTGAGAACCTTTTCTGCATTAGGCAGAGAGATGCACAAATGTCATCTTAGTTACTCCCACCAACTTGTGAGGGTCATACCATTATACTCATTTTACCAATGAGAAAACTGAGGCTCAGAGAGGCTGCATGACTTGCCAAGATTGCCAGCCCTTTGTTACTTCTTACTGCTATTATCACTAATAGTGAGGCGTCAGGCCCTGTTCTAATAATGTGTTAATTCCCTCCAATCATCTTTGTACCTCAGCTAGGTGGGTAGTAATAGTGTCACCATTTTACAGGTGTTGACACTGCCCAGAGAGGTTAAGCAACTTACCCAAGGTCACACAGCTAGAAAGCAATGAGGAAAAAAATCTGAGCTCTATCTTATTATATTGTACTGCTTCTCAGTAATGTATTATAATGCATATGACAATACAAGTACACACAACATTCACAGAGAAACTCAATTTGAACTATTTTGAAAACAGTGCTAGACTCCAAACTTCTATCTAAGCCAGCTGTGCACTTTAGGCCCAATACGTAACATCTTTAAGTCTGTTTCCTTACCTAGAAAATGGGGTTGTTGCTATGAAACTTAAGTGGGATTATACTTACTGAGGGATTTTATAACTAGCCAGTGGTGTACCTGAGAAAGGGCTACCACCGTTTCTAACCAGGGGGGCACATGCATGCACTCCCAACTTTGTTTTGGCACATTTTAGGCAATGATGGCTTGAATCTAACTGAAATTCTCCTTGCTCCATTTTCTCTCCAGTTTCTCTATTTTAACACTTTCAAATGCCAGCTTTGCCAAGTCCGGCCATATTAAGAGGCTGTGGTTAATAATGTGGGTGCAAGTACATGGGATGAGAGACTAGGTTTGTCCTCAGTCACTGTTTCAATGAAGTGTTGCTTTGTGTTTCAAGGCATAATAGAAACAACCCCTTAAAAGTCCCATTAAGAAGACTCACAGGGTCCTTGGACATCAAATAACTCTCACAAAACATTTAAATGATTTAAGTGTAAATGAAGCAGAAACACATGGACTACATTTCTCTTGGAATACACAAGGGTTTTAAAACTGAAGGAGAAAGAATTTGGCACAAGGCACACTGTGCTGTGCAGAGGGTCCTGCCCATTAAAGACATTCCCTCCATTCATGCTGCAGCTGAGCCGGCCCTCTCCTAATTTAGGGTACATACAGGGAAATGCAGTCATTTGTCCTGGGCGTGAAGGGGAGAGCTTGGGAGGGAAAGCCATAGCTTCTCCTCGTAAAGTGTCATAGAACAATTGAGCCTCCTGGAATGGTTTCCTGGCCATGATTTTTCAAGGCTGCCAGTGTTCAATGGGAGGCATTTGAAGCAAGTTCTAAGCCAAAGTTCTGCCAATATGCAGCAGATCTGATGTGTGCCTTCCTGGGAGTGAGCCGAGGCTCTGATGGAGTCTGCATGAAAACAAGAATGTTGTGGCTCAGGAGTGATCTGGGTGGGCTTCAGGGAAGCTTCTCATTGGGTTGGACTACATTGGTGATATTGTCCTGTGTTTTCAATAAAAACTCCCTGTGGTGTCATGAATAGATGGGGGAGTGGGAGCAATGGAAGGAAGTGGTCTGGAAGTAGTCTCAATATGGGTAGTCTAACTTGTATGTGACCTTGGGCAGGTCACCTAGGTTGTTGACTAGGGGAGGGGGAGGGAGGCATCAGTTTGCTCCACTGTGAAATCAGGGAGTTGGACTCTGCTGAGATCATGAACACATATGCATGTGGGCTGGAGGACTATGGGATGCTATTGCAGCTAAGAATATCTAAGAAACTGATAAATAGCCCCAAAGATCACAGCTAAGGATTAAAATTTGGGTTATTCAACACATTGACTTATAGAAGGTCAAGTGGATTGCTAATGACCTATAAAGTGAGTCAAAGAGTCCAAAGTGGTCCTCTAATCTTGACACTGGCTTTATCTGTTGCCATAATAGCATCCCATTAATCAGGGTTCAGAACAATAATTTTTAAGAAGCTTCAACTAGCTTTTTTTTTTTTTTTAAGTTTCACTAAGAAGTTTAAAATATGCATACAAGGAACTAATAGTGTGTTATTTAGGATCATGAAAGAATAGAAAGGCAGCTGTGGACTCAATACCCCCAGGTTATAGTCAGGGTAAAGGAGCAGAAAACTACTACAAAGAGGGTAAGTGGCACAGCATTCCTACCACTAGAAAGGACTTAGTTTACATGTTCTACTGAAGTATTTATTATATGCAACTCCTGAGGATGGAACCTTCTGGAATTCCATGAATGTGTTAGAAAATGTAAGGAATTTGGGCAATGGGTTTTTGTTGGCAAAGTCTTAAATCCAAGCTTCTTAAGAATATCTAAGAAACTGATAAATAGCCCCAAAGATCACAGCTTAGAATTAAAATTTGGGTTATTCAACAAAATGACTTACAGTATGCTGAACGCCATCACTTCAGAGCCTACCAGACTATCAGAATCATCTGGGGAATTAAAAAAAAAACCCAATACATTATTACATGTAATATTCCTATCTTTTTACAGATGATGACACAGCTTCTGAGAGAGACTAAGTGTGTCAGCAAGAGGACAACCAATATTTACAGCCCAGGCCTCCTGACCCCAAATTTAGGACACTTTCCCCTCATCTGAGAACTCCTGATCCTGCCTGTGGACTTTGAACACCCATGAGCCTTGTTGTCACGTAACAGGAAGAATTCAGGGAAGGAAAAATAGTTTCTACTAAATAAATAAACTGTTAAGCTCTTTTATAGGCTGAATTGTGTCCTCCAAAATGCATGTGTTGAAGCAAGCCCTAACCCCCAGTATCTCAGAACATGACTATTTAGAAATAGGGTCTTTAAAGAGGTGATTAAGTTAAAATGAGGTGTTAGGGTGGGACCAAATCTAATGTAGTTGGTGTCCTTATAAGAAGAGAAGATTAGGACAGACAGAAAAACAAACAAACAAACAAAAACATGTGAGGAGACAGCAAAAAGGTGGCCATCTGTGAGCCAAGAAAAGATGGCTCAATAGAACACCTTAATCTTGAACTTCTTTAAAACATCTACCAACATCTTGAACTTCTAGTCTCCAAAACTGTGAGAAAATAAATTTCTGCTGTTTGAGCTGCCCAATCTGCAGTATTTTGTTATGGCATCTTTAGCAAACTAATACAGGTTCTCTTACAGAAGGTTGCCCTAAAGCAAGAAAGACATACTACCATTGGTGTCAAGCTGGTTGCAGGTGCCAAAAACATGGAATTAATCAACACTGGGTCAGTTAAAATTCTGTTTGGTAAGGTAAAAAGAGAAACCTTGACTAATGCTGAAATATAGAGAATTTATTTTCTTTATATAGTAAAAAGTGAGGAGGTAGGTAGTTCTGGAGCAGCTACTCAGCATTGTTTTCTTTCTTTGTGCTCTGCCAGCTGTAGGAATTGGGCTTTTATTGTCATGCTTGTTACCTCATGGTTACAAAATGGCTGCAGTGACTCTAGATGTCATACCACTATCTAAGCAGAAAAGAAGAATGAAGAGGAAAAGGTAGCATTGGGGGACTTTTCTTAATGTCTCACAGGCCAGAGCTGGTTCCTACAGCCACCACTAACTTCGAGGGTTTTACAGCTTATACAGAGGAAGCAGGCATTAAAGAGGATAGGGGTTGGAAGTGGGGATTGTATGAGTTGACTCTCAATGTCTGTCACCATCATATGCCAAAAAGAGTCCTGCCTTTTAAGTTTCTCCTTCACTCCTGATATTATAAAAAGAAAGTCTCAAGGTGCTATCATTATACCATGAATGCTATTTTCCCTTTTAACAATGAAAGGCAGGTCTCAGGTTGAGTCTTGAGGATGCAATGGTATTTTGCTAGAATTTAACAATTTTTTATTCATTGTCTTTATTTTTATATTTATGGCAGAACCATGTTTCCAAATATATGGATTCCAGTTAAAAAAATAAATCTAGAGTTTATTTAAATAAAAGTTTTTTAAAGATAATAATTAGTTGGTATCTATGCATCTGAAAAAAAATTGTAAAGGTAAATGGCTACATGTTGGGAGCATGAGTCTAGAGGGTGGAGTTATGGTGGAAGAGGACTGGCCTGTGAGTCAAGATGCCAGGAATGGAGGCCACATTTTGCCCAAACCCAATGTGAAGCCTTGAGCTTTCTGTCTGTCCTCCTGGGTTTGGAGTTTCTCATTTCAATGGTAATGTTGGACTAGGTATTTTGATTTATCTTTTGAAAGCACATTCCTACTCAAACACTTCATGGCATCTCTGTTTCAGTGAGTAGAACAATATCTGTCACACTACTATTGAGATGAGATTAAAATTTATAAGATCTCAAAGTAGTTTTAAAAAGAGGGTACCATGGGAGCATGCTGGAAGAGGTTAATCTGGGTGGGGGGGGGGGAGGAGGACCTATGAAATACTTTCAACAATGAAGATTTTTTTTTTTTTAATAAAAGAGGGTGATCTCTAAGATAAAACAGAAAAAGCTACACCCAAGAAGAATGCTTCTCTGTTATGACTCATTTTATCCAAAAAATAGCCAGTAAAGGCCATATATTATCATCTCTATTTTACATACTTGATTAATAATATTGCGATGAGGTAATTTAGTTCCAGAGGTGATATATGCATTGCCCAGGGTTGCATAGAAATTAGATGGTGGGGCGGAGACAATGAACTCAGATTTCCATACTCCCCTGCTCTTTTATATAAAGTTGCAGGCCACTCTATTTGAGACTAAGTGTTTTAAAAAGAAACTTACTTTTTAAGACACTTGTCTGGCCAACACAGCTTGGCTCCCTACCACAGAGTATTGTCAGGTAAAGAGGTATGCTGAGGTGTTTTGACCTCTGCTGGGGAGAAAATTCTTCATGCATTCTCAGCTGCCATTAGGCTTGTGGATTATAGAACCTCCTTTTGTCTCTATAAGAGGAGATACCTCACTCCTTTTCCCATCTCTCAGCCTAAATTGATTCCTATCCTCTTTTTTACTCTTCTCCAGGCCAGAATCTAAGTTTACCAGTGGGCAGTGAAAATAAGTCAACCACACAACAACTTCTGCTTTCTGCCTTATTTCATTCAGTGAGAAACAACTTGGAAGTGGCTTCTTTAAGACAATTCTGGCTCTCTTTGACCGTCTTTCTCATGCACCTGGACAAAGGGTGGGAGGAGAGGAGATTAAGATTTATCCTAGCAGGAGGTGGGGATGTTCCACTTAAATGTCTGACCAAAGGCAGCCTTGTCATTTAACCAAGCTCTATTGAAAAGCTTGATTCTGTGAACCTGGTACTAGTCTAGCTGGTAACACAGGGTATCTGGTTTCCTGTTTGGTTGTTTCTCCTCATGGTAATCGTGGGGGAAGATGATGTATAAGAGGGAATTTTGGGGTCCTTAAGACCTTGAGATATACACCATTTGTTATGGGCTGAATTGTGCCCCCCTACCCCCATTCATATGATGAAGTCCTAAACCCTAGTATCTCAGATTATGACTATATTTGAATATAGGGTCTTTAAAAGGGGACTCTTATAGTGGGCCCTAATACAATATGACTGGTGTCTGCATAGGAGGAGGAGATTAGGACACAGACAATACAGAGGGATGACCATGTGAGGATACTTCAAGAAAGCAGCCATCTGTGAGCCCAGGAGAGAGGTCTCAAGAAAAACCAAACCTGTCAACACTTTTATCTTAGACTTTTAGCCTCCAGAACGGTGAGAAAATAATTCCTGCAATTTAAACGACCTAGTGTATAGTATTTTGTTATGGACACCCTAAGAAATTAATATACCATACACACCTCTGTTGGATTTGCTCACCTAAAACCATTTTATGTCAATATAGCTATCCACTCCTATTTGGTCTCCTCTCTCCCAGAGGTTACTCAGATGCAAAGGCCACATAGATTAAGTAGATCTTAGTCAACCATGGATAGGGTTGACTAAGCCATAAGAAGCAAATGGAGAACTGTGGTAAGACAGTGTGGAGGACAGGACTCAGATCATAAAGAAGTCAGGTTCTCACTTCCCTAACTCCCTATGGCTGTTTCATGACCACTACTTTTCCATCCTCCTTCCAAGTTCCCCTACTCTTCTATCACTCTGGCATACCTTACTCATCTCTGTTAATGACCTTCCAACCTCTTGGTCCTATCTTTCATTCCCTTCATTAAAAGTTTAGGCACAGGGCACCATTGCTTACCTTTCCTTTCCAATTCCTCCTGACACCTTGAGTAATGTCATTCCTTGACCTCCTCATCTTCAATGATGACATCTTCCATTTCACCTTAGCCATATACTATACCCATAGGCACATCCATCTGTGAAATTTTAAAAAAATAAATCTTTATTGTTCAGATTATTACAGTTGTTCCTCTTCCCACCCCCATAGCTCTCAAACACCCAATTCTCCCCATGCCCTTCCCCCCCACTGTCCTCTTCCATAGGTGTACAATTTTTGTCCAGTCTCTTCCCATACCCCCACACTCCATTCCCCTGAGAATTGTCAGTCCACTCCCTTTCTATGCCCCTGATTCTATTATGCTCACAAGTTTATTCTGTTCATCATATTTTTTATTCACTTGATTTTTAGATTCACTTGTTGATAGATATGTAGTTGTTGTCACTTTGTTGTTCATAATTTTTATCTTTACCTTTTCTTCTTCCTCTTCTTAAAGAATACCCTTCAGCATTTCATATAATACTGGTTTGGCGGTGATAAACTCCTTTAGCTTGTTCTTATCTGTGAAGCTCTTTTTCTGACCTTCAATTCTAAATGATAGCTTTGCTGGGTAGAGTAATCTTGGTTGTAGGTTCTTGCTATTCATCACTTTGAATATTTCTTGCCACTCCCATCTGGCCTGCATAGTTTCTGATGAGAAATCAGCTGACAGTCGTATGGGTGCTCCCTTGTAGGTAACTAACTATTTTTCTCTTGCTGCTTTTAATATTCTCTCTTTGTCTTTTGCTCTTGGCATTTTAATTATGATGTGTCTTGGTGTGGTCCTCTGGATTCTTTTTGTTTGGGGTTCTGTGCACTTCCTGGACTTGTAAGTCTATTTCTTTCACCAGGTAAGGGAAGTTTTCTGACATTATTTCTTCAAATAGGTTTTCAATATCTTGATCTCTCTCTTCTTCTGGCACCCCTTTAATTCGGATGTTGGTAGGTTGAAGTTGTCCCAGAGGCTTCTTGCACTATCTTTTTTTTTTTTTTGCATTTTAATTTCTTTATTGATTAAGGTATTACATATTTGTCCTCATCCCCCCATTACCTTCCCAATCCCGCCCCCCACTCATGCCCTCATCCCCCCTGCTGTCTGTGTCCACTGGTTAGGCATATATACGTGCATACAAGTCCTTTGGTTGATCTCTCCCCTTTACCTCCACTCTCCCCTACCTTTTTTCTGAGGTTTGACAGTCTGATAGATGCTTCCCTGTCTCTGGATCTGTTTTTGTTCATCAGTTTATGTTGTTCATTATTTTCCATAGATGAGTGAGATCATGTGATATTTATCTTTCTCTGACTGACTTATTTCACTTAGCATAATGCTCTCCAGTTCCATCTACGTTGTTGCAAATGGTAGGAATTCCTTCTTTTTTAGCGCAGCATAGTATTTCATTGTGTAGATGTACCACAGTTTTTAATCCACTCATCTGCTGATAAGCACTTAAGCTGTTGCCAAATCTTAGCTATGGTAAATTGTGCTGCTATGAACATAGGGGTGCATATATCCTTTCTGATTGATGTTTCTAGCTTCTTGGGATATATTCCTAGAAGTGGGATCACTGGGTCAAATGGGAGTTCCATTTTTAGTTTTTTGAGGAAACTCCATACTGTTTCCTTTGCTGTGCAAAAGCTTTTTATTTTGATGTAGTCCCATTTGTTTATTTTCTCTTTAGTTTCCATTGCCCTAGGAGCAGTATCAGTGAAGAAGTTCCTTTGGCAAAAGTCTGAGATTTTGCTGCTTGTGGATTCCTCTAGTATTTTTATAGTTTCCCATCTTATGTTTAAGTCTTTATCCATTTTGAGTTTATTTTTGTGTATGGTGCAAGTTGCTGGTCTAGTTTCATTTTTTTTTGCATGTATCTGTCCAATTTTCCCAGCACCATTTATTGAAGAGACTATCTTGACTCCATTGTATGTTCATGCCTCCTTTATTGAATATTAATTGGGCATAGTGGTTTGGGTCGATTTCTGGGTTCTCTATTCTATTCCATTGATCTATATGTCTGTACTTGTGCCAGTACCAGGCTGTTTTGAGAACAGTGGCTTTGTAATACAGCTTGATAGCTGGTATTGAGAACCCACCTACTTTGTTCTTCTTTCTCAGGATTGATGCAGCTGTTCGGGGTCTTTTTTTATTCCCAATGAATTTTTGGAGAGTTCGTTCTAGGTCTGTGAAATATGCTCTTGGTATTTTAATGGGGATTGCATTGAATCTATAGATTGTTTTGGGTAGTATGGACATTTTGATGATGTTGATTCTACCAATCCATGAACATGGTATGTTCTTCCATCTGTTTATGTCTTCTTCTATCTCTTTTTTCAGTGTCCTGTAGTTTTCCGCATATAGGTCTTTTACCTCCTTAGTTAAGTTTATTCCTAGGTATCTTAATTTTTTTGGGTGTGATGGTAAATGGGATTGCTTTTTTAGTCCCTCTTTCTGTAAGTTCATTATTGGTGTATAGAAATGCCATAGATTTCTCGGCGTTAATTTTGTATCCTGATACATTGCCAAATTAATTTATGAAGTCTAATATTTTTTTTGATGGAGTCTTTAAGTTTTTCTATGTACAGTATCATGTCATCTGCAAATAAGTACAATTTTACTTCTTCTTTTCCAATTTGGATGCCTTTTATTTCTTCTTCTTGTCTAATTGCAACAGTTAGTACTTCCAGTACTATGTCAAACAGGAGTGGTGAGAGTGGGCATCCCTGTCTTGTTCCTGTTCTTAGGGCAAATGGTTTTAGTTTTTGTCCATTGAGTGTGATGTTGGCTGTGAGTTTATCATATATGGCTTTTATGATGTTGAGGTATGATCCTTCTATTCCCACCTTGATAAGAGTTTTTATCAAGAAAGGGTATTGGATTTTGCCAAATGCTTTTTCTGTATCAATTGATATGACTGTGTGATTTTTCTCCCTCAATTTGTTTATTTGATATATCACGTTTATTGATTTGTGGATATTGTACCATGCTTGCATCCCCAGGATAAATCCTGCTTGGACATGGTGTATGATCTTTGTGATGTACTGTTGGATCAGATTTGCTAGAATTTTGTTGAGGATTTTGGCATCTATGTTCATGAGGGATATTGGCCTGTAATTCTCTTTCATTGTGTTGTCTTTATCTGGTTTTGGTATTAGGGTGATGCTGGCTTCATAGAATGAGCTTGGAAGTGTTCCTTCCTCTTGAATTTTTTGGAATAGTATGAGGAGGATAGGTTTTAGTTCTTCCTTAAATGTTTGGTGTAATTCTCCTGTGAAGCTGTCTGGCCCTGGGCTTTTGTTTGCTGGAAGCTTTTTGATGACTGCTTCAATTTCTTTCATAGTTATCAGCCTATTGAGATTTTTAGAATCTTCCTGATTGAGTTTTGGAAGGTTGTATTTTTCTAGGAATATGTCCATTTTCTCCAGGTTGTCTAGTTTGTTGGAATAGAGTTGTTCATAGTATTTTTTAACAATCCTTTGTATTTCTGTGTGGTCTGTTGTTATTTCGCCTCTATCATTTCTGATTTCATTTATTTGGGTCCTCTCTCTTTCCTTTTTGGTGAGCCTGGCTAGAAGTACATCAATCTTGTTTATCCTTTTAAAGAACCAGCTCTTGGTTTCATTGATCTTTTGTATTGTTTTTTGTTTTGTTTTTTGTCTCTATGTCATTTATTTCTGCTCTGATCTATATTATTTCCTTCCTTCTGCTCACTCTGGGCTTTTCTTGTTTCTCTCTTTCTAATTCTTTGAGTTGTAGAGTTAAATGATTTACTACCATTTTTTCTTATTTTTTGAGGTAGGCCTGTAGAGCTATAAACTTCCCCCTCAGGACTGCTTTCATTGTGTCCCATAGGTTTTAGATTGTTGTGTTTTTATTGTCATTAGTTTCCAGGATGTTTTTAATTTCTTCTTTGATCTCATTGGTAACCCAATCTATATTTAATAACATGCTATTCAGCTTCCAAGTGTTTGAGTGTTTTGGATTGTTTTTATTGTAGTTTATTTCTTTTTTTTTAAATGAATCTTTATTGTTCAGATTACAATTGTTTCTCCTTTTTCCCCACATATCTCCCCACCACCTAGTTCCCACCCCCCCTCTGCCCTTACCCCCCCCCACGCTGTCCTTATCCATAGGTGTATGATTTTTGTCCAGTCTCTTCCCATACTCCCCACACAGACACCCCTTTCCCCCTGAGAATTATCAATCCACTCCCATTCTATGCCTGATTCTATTAAGTTCACCAGTTTATTCTGTTCCTCAGATTTTTAATTCACTTGACTTTTAGATTCACTTGTTGATAGATATGTATTTGTTGTTCATAATTTTTATCTTTTTTCTTCTTTTTCCTCTTTTTAAAGAATACCTTTCAGCATTTCATATAATGCTGGTTTGGTGTTGATGAACTCCTTTAGCTTTTTCTTATCTGTGAAGCTCTTTATCTGCCCTTCAATTCTGAATGATAACTTTGCTGGGTAGAGTAGTCTTGGTTGTAGGTTCCTGCTATTCACCACTTTGAATATTTCTTGCCACTCCCGTCTGGCCTGCATGGTTTCTGTTGAGAAATTAGCTGATAATCGTATGGGAGCTCCCTTGTAGGTAACTAATTGTTTTTCTCTTGCTGCTTTTAAGATTCTCTCTTTGTCTTTTGCTCTTGGCATTTTAATTATGATGTGTCTTGGTGTGGTCCTCTTTGGATTCCTTTTGTTTGGGGTTCTGTGCGCTTCCTGGACTTGTAAGTCTATTTCTTTCATCAGGTGGGGGAAGTTTTCGTTTATTATTTCTTCAATAGGTTTTCAGCATCTTGCTCTCTCTCTTCTTCTGGTACCCCCATAATTCTGATGTTGGTTCGCTTGAAGTTGTCCCAGAGGCTTCTTACACTATCTTCAACTTTCTGAATTCTCTTCTCTTCATGCTTTTCTGGAGGAGTGTCCTTGGCCTCTTTGTATTTCAAATCTTTGAGTTGATTCTTGCAATCCTCTAGACTGCTTTTGGGTCTCTGTATAATATTTTTTATCTCAGTCAGTGTATGTTTAATTTCTAGTTGGTCCTCATGGAATTTATCGGCCTTTTCCATGAAATTCTTGAAAAACCTTATAACCGTGGTTTTGAACTCTATGTCCAGTCGCTTGTTCTCCTCCATTTCTTTGGTTTGTGATCTGTTTCCTTGCCTTCTCATATTCTCTGCTTCCCTAAGTTGGTAGAGTAGTTTTGTGTACTAGGTGTCCTATTGGTTCAACGGGTCAGCCTCCCAGTTACCTGAGGTGGACACTCTTGGTGTACCCTTGTGTACTGTGTGTCCCCCAGCAGGAGCTACAGCAAGGGCTAGTTTTCTCCTCCTTTGCTTGGGCGGTTTTGGAGCAGTCTGACTGGAGCTGCAGTTAGTTTGGTTGGGATGCTCCAGAACAGGCCATTTATATGCAAAAGCTGCTGTGTGGAGCCTGGGCGGGTTTGTAGAATGTGCGGGGCGGGTCTCAGGGCTGGGCGGGGTCTCAGGGCATCACTAGGCTGGGGCGTGGCCAACGGCGATGGCTGCCGTCAGCCGTCTCTGCCTTTCCACGTTTCCAAGTCCCTGCGCCCCGCGCTCCAGCGCAGTAAACAATGATTGCTGGGCGCACCTCTGCAAAAAAGTCACTCTCACTTTCCGACTCGATGGCCGAGAGTCCAGCTTCTCCCCGTAGGTGCCTGGGTCCCCCGAGTGTCCCCAGAAACTGGCTTTCAGAGTGATCGGGAGCTTGTCTCCCTGCGGGTTGAAGAAAAGCCGCACACCCAGCCGCCCGCCGCCAGCCCGATTCGTGTGCCTCCGTACCTCAGCTTTTCAGCGATTGTGTTCCTTTCTCTTCTTAGTTGTCAGTCTTCCACTCAGCCAGCTTTCCCGTGGTTCTGGGTGGTAGACGTTTTTGTCTTTTAGTTGTATTTTTGAAATTGTTGTGTGAGGCAGCAGATTAGTTGTTTAACTATGCCACCATCTTGGTTCCTCCTACTGCTTTTTTTTTGTAGTTTATTTCTAATATTATGCCATTGTGGTCTGAGAAGATGCTTGGTATGATTTCAATCTTCTTGAATTTGGGAAGACTTTGCTTATTACCCAATATGTGGTCTATTTTTGAAAATGTCCCATGTGCACTTGAGAAGAACGTATATTCCACAGCTTTGGGGTGACATGTTCTGAAGATGTCAATTAAGTCCATCTGTTTTAGTGAGTCATTTAGGATTGCTGTTTCTTTGCTGATTTTTTTGTTTAGAGGATTTATCGAGTGATGTCAGTCGTGTATTAAAGTCCCCTACTATGATTGTATTGTTGTTGATCTCTCCCTTGATATCTTCCAGGAGTTTTTTTTATGTATTTGGGTGCTCCTGCATTGGGTGCATACATGTTTATCAGGATTATATACTCTTGTTGTATCAATCCCTTTAGTATTATGAAGTAGCCTTCCTTATCTCTTGTTATAGCCTTCACTTTGAGGTCTATTTTGTCAGATATAAGTATTGCTACTCCAGCTTTTTTTTTTTTTTTCATTTCCATTTGCCTGTAAGATATTTTTCCATCCCTTCACTTTCAGTGTGTGTGAGTCCCTTGTTCTGAGGTGGGTCTCTTGTAGACAGCATATATGGGTCATGTTTTTTATCCATTCAGCCACTCAATGTCTTTTGATTGGAGCATTTAGTCCGTTTACATTTAAAGTTATTATTGAAAGGTACTTGTAGCCATTTTTATTTTTTGAGCCTGTGTTCCTTCTTACATTTTTTATTTCTTCTTTTTACAGCATTCCCTTTAGTGTTTCTTGCATTGCTGGCTTGGTAGTGATAAACTCCCTTAGCCTTTTTTTTTTTTTTTGTCTGCGAAGCTCCTGATTTCCCCTTCAATTTTGATTGATAGTCTTGCTGGATAGAGTATTCTTGGATTCAGTCCCTTGCTTTGCATCACTTTGTATATCTCCTTCCATTCCCTTCTAGCTTGATGTGTTTCTGTTGAGAAATCATTTGCTAATCTGATGGGGGATCCTTTGTAGGTAACTCTCTGTCTCTCTCTTGCAGCCTTTAAGATTCTCTATTTTTCATTAACATTTGCCATTGTAATTATGGCATGTCTTGGTGTGGGTCTTTTGGGATTCATCTTGCTTGGGACTCTCTGTGCTTGTGTAACTTTTTTCTTCCCCATATCAAGGAAGTTTTCTGTCATTATTTTTTTCAAATAAAGTTTCTAATCCTTGCTGATCTTCTTGTCCTTCTTGCAGCCCTATTATATGTATGTT
This sequence comes from Eptesicus fuscus, assembly GCF_027574615.1. NCBI lineage: Eukaryota > Metazoa > Chordata > Mammalia > Chiroptera > Vespertilionidae > Eptesicus > Eptesicus fuscus. The sequence goes on from NC_072475.1 coordinate 45,590,950, forward strand.
ATTTCATTTTGCATTGTCTTAAAGCTCCCTTAGGCTCTCCTCCTGCTTTTCAATTTTTTCTCTAGTTGTTCAGATTGGGCTTGTTTCTCTACTTTATCTTCTAACTCACTAATTCTGTCCTCTGCTTCTTCTAGTCTACTGTTGAAGCCTTCCATGGTGTTTTTTATTGTAGCTATATCATTTTTCATTTCTTCCTGATTTTTGCATAGGTTGTTGATTTTCTCGTCCATCTAGTATATGAACTATATGACCATTACTCTGAATTCTTTTTCTGTCATGTTGTATGCTTCTATTTCACTTATTTCCTTTCTTGGCGATTCCTCCTTTTCTTTCCTCTGGGGATTGTTTCATTGTCTCCCCATTCTTACTATCACCAGAAGATTCAAATGTCAAGTTGCAGGGGCTTGGCTGTGTGCAGTGGGAGTTTTGCACCCCCCAAGTGTCACTGAAGAGCTCTGACCAAGACATGTGGCTGCTATGTGTTGGTGGGAGCCATGCTCGCCCCGGGTCAGAGTCACAGGCACTTAGTGTGGCCTCATGTGCGCACCTAGAATCAGGGACCCTGCCTGCGCCATGCTGAAACAGAGATCCCCCTGGTGTGTGCCAAAAATCAAAGTCCCCTAGTGCGTGTCAGGAGTCAGAGGCTCCCTGTGTCCACACCAAGAATCAAGTATCAGAGTCTCTGTTGCTTGGTGCAGCCTCGCACCAAGAATCAGGGTCCCTGTGTGCTCATGCCCCAAGAATTGGAGTCGCTGGCTCTTAGTGTGAATGTACTGGGAATCAGGGATCCCAGGCGCATGCAATGAGAAACAGAGTCTAGTCACTGGTGCTCATTGCTGCCTCTTGCATGGAGATTCAGGGTCCCCGATCTGCTTGGGAGACCGGGTTGCACAGTCGCATTGTGTCAGCAGGAGGTCCACTCCTGCACTGCGGAAAACAGCCTTCTGTGTGCGCTTGCCCTGAATCAAAGTCAGGTGGCACTGCTGCTCAGTGTGGGTGTGGGTTCTGGTCACGCAGGTGTGCACTGTGGAAAACAAACTCCCCATGTCAATGCACCCAGGCTCAAATTCAGTGCTGCCCCTCTGTGTGGGCATGGAGTCTGATCGTGGGAAATAAACTCCCTGGGTTTGTGCCTTCAGGCTCAAATTCAGCGCTGTCTCCCTATGTGGGCACGGGATCTGATCGTGGAAAAACAATCTCCCCAAGGTTGCGTACTTAGGCTCAAATTCAGCTCTGTCTCCCTGCCCTGTGTGGGTGTGGGATCTGGTCGCAGAAAACAACCAGATGTTGCCAAGGATGCACACCTATGCTCAAATTCAGCACAGTCTCCCTGCCTGGGCGTGGAATCTGGTCGCGGGAAACAAACTTCTCATGTCGGACACCAAGGCTCAAAGTCAAGTAGAGCTGCCACGGCTGTGTGTGTTCAGAAAGCTTGATTGTGCGGCCGGGGTCTGGTAGTTCCTATGCTGCTGCTGTAGGGCCGGCAGGGAGGGGGATTGGCTTTGTAACTCAGAAATCTGCAGCCAGGGTGCCTGGAGTCTTGGTGTCCCTGGGTCTGCAGGTGTGGTCGCAGGTCATTTACCAGAGTGGCTGTAGGGTCCCGGTTTGCTACTGAGAGCAGACTGGGTGGTGGCAAGGCTAGAATCCTAGTCTCAAGCAGTTCTGTTCTTCAAGATGGCGTGGTCTCTGTGCTGCTGGTGTCCTCCCTGAAGTGTTTGCGGTGGCAGCGGGGTTTTGCCATCTAAGACTGCCCGGATTGGCTGCCCCTTGGAAGACCTGCAGGATCTAACTGTCCCTATTTCATTCACACACACCCACCCACACACATCCACACACTCCTCTATCACTCCCGCACTCTCTCACACACTCTCCCTCCCTACTTTCTTGCTGATCGCCATCTTTTCGAGTCTCTCTTTGGTTTTCTCCCTTGCACTATCTTCATATTTTTGGATTCTTTTCTCTTTTTGCTTTTCCAGTTGGGTGTTTTGTGCTTCTTTGTATCTCAAATCTTTGACTTGATTCTTGGGATCCTCTAGTCTGCTGTTGGATCTCTTATATTATTCTTTATTTCAGTCAGTGTATGGTTAATTTCTAATTGGGCCTTTCTCATATCCTTGAGGGTCTCACTATATTTCTCAGAGGTTTCTAGAAGATTCTTGAGTAACCTTACAACCATGGTTTTGAACTCTATATTCAGTAGTTTGCTTCCCTTCATTTCTTTCATTTGTGACCTGTTTTTTTGTCTCTGCATTTTGGCTGCTTCCCTATGTTGATAGAGTGACTTTGTGTGCTAGGTGTCCTATAGGGCCCAGTGGCTCAGCCTCCCTAATTACCTCTTGGTGCACCCTTTGTGGGCTATGTGCACAGTCTTGTAGTTAAGCCTTGATTGCTGTTGGTATCCCTGGGAGGAATTGACCTCCAGGCCAATTGGCTGTGAGGACTAGTTGTGTCCACAATGGGAGAACTTCTGTGCTGGAGACACCCTTATGGGGCAGGACTTGCTTCAGTGGGGCTTTGGCGCTCACTGAGTCTGCCCCCTGAGTGTGTCTCTTATGAATGTGATGAGTTGTAATCTGGATGGTCTCACTCTGACCACTGGGTACACTGGCTCTTGGATCTCCAAGTAGGTGCAAAGTCAGCCACTGCCTGAGGCCACCCAGCAGGAGCTACAGAGATATCTGCAGATTCCTCTTCTTTGTTTGGGGTTTGGAAGTGCCCAGATGAGGCCCAGCTGTGAAGCAATGCAAGCTTCTGTGGAGCCTTGGGCCTTCTTTTGGAAGCCCTGGGGCTCTCTGAACCAGCTACAGTTTGTTTGGTTTTAGTTTGCAAAAGGCCAGGCCATTCATATGCAAAAGCCCCTGCGCACAGCTTGGGTGGGGTTGTAAATTGGGTGGGGCAGGGTCTCTGGGAATCACCAGGGCAGAGCAAACATCAATGGCTGCCCATCAGCCCTGCCCTGAAGAGGACCCCAGGTCTCTGTATCCCTCAGCACCATGCAGGAACAATGATCGCTGCATGCACCTCTGAGAGAAAGCCACCCTCGCGTTCTGGCCCGATGCCAGAGAGTACAGGTTCTCTCCATATGAGTCTGGGTTCCCAGAGTCTCACCCAGAACTGGAGTTCAGAGCAGTTGGGAGCTTATATCTCCCTCCTGATTGAAAAAGACAACAGCGTACCCAGTTGCCAGCTCCTTTCACGAGCACCTCGGTATCTCCAAACTTCCACACCTCCGCACCTCCTACCAGACTCAATGTGCTTTTCTCTTTCCTTCTAGTTGTAGAATGTCCACTCAGCCAGCCTTCCCATGATTCTGGATGATATTAGTTTTGTCTTTTAGTTGTAGATTTGATGCAGTTGTGTGTGGCAGCAAGTTCAGGTGTTCACCTATGCTGCCATCTTGGTTGTCCCATCTATGAAATTTTAAGCTCATATTACCCCATTCTCTGACCACCTAGGTTTTCTGCTCCTTCACTAATCCTACATCTAGACTTCAACCTCACCAAGACATCCAGTCATTTGACATCACTCCATTTTCTTCCAGTTGACCAGATCCTTTTGGCTTTACATATTTTCTGAATCCCACAACCAACCACCAGCACTCCTTAGTAGATTTTTCTTTCTTTACCTGTTTCTCAGCTCTCTTCAGAGGAATGGTACTTTATCTTTCTGGTGAATCATTGAGAATCTAATGAAAGCTAGATTTTCTTGGTCTGGAATACCCCCAATAAAGCTTCATAGTTGGGAGAACCAAGATGGCGCCATAGGTTAAACACCTAACCTGCAGCCGGGCACAACATTTTCAAAAATACAACTAGAGGTCAGAACGGACATCGTCCAGAATCACAGGAAAGTTGGTGGACTGAAATGCCCACAGCTGGGGGGAAGGAGAAGGCCACGGGGACAGTCGGGGAAGCCGTAAAAGCCTGAGGTATGGAGAAACGGGCGGAGACACGAGCACACGCGCCTGCGGGGAGGATGGAACCGGAGAGGAAGGGGCTGCTGAGGACCTGGCCGGCGTTCACTGGCAGGAAGGAGATAAAGGCTCCCGAGTGCGCTGAGCGTCGGCTCCAATTGCACTGAACCCCATTCCGGGCGAAACTCTGGGAAACTCACTCACTTTCGCAACTCCGCCGCCCCAGCAGGCCGCCCAGCCCGGGACGCTGGGGACGCCGCCGCAGTGGCGGCGCCCGGAGCCGGGCGGCCTCCCAGCACCCGTCCCCGCCGCGCAGCCCTCGCGCACCTGGTTCCGCGGGACGCGCGCACCGCGCACCGGACAGAGGCCCGGGCGCCCTCTCCGTGCACCTCCCGGCAGCACTAGACTTCAGTAGAGTTGACTGAATTCAAGGGATTAAGAAGTACAATTTGGGGGGACGCCGCGGCGGCGACGCCCGGAACGCGGCGATGGCGGTGCCTGGAGCTCGGCGGCCGCCCAGCGCCCGACCCCGCCGCGCAGCCCTCGCGCGCCTGGTTCCGCGGGACGCGCGCACCGCGCTCCGGACGGAGGCCCGGGCGCCCTCTCCGTGCACCTCCCGGCGGCGCTAGACTTCAGTAGAGTTGACTGAATTCAAGGGATTAAGAAGTACAATTTGGGGGGACGCCGCGGCGGCGACGCCCGGAACGCGGCGATGGCGGTGCCTAGGGCTTGGCGGCCGCCCAGCGCCCGACCCCGCCGCGCAGCCCTCGCGCGCCTGGTTCCGTGGGACGCGCGCACCGCGCACCGGACGGAGGCCCGGGCGCCCTCTCCGTGCACCTCCCGGCGGCGCTAGACTTCAGTAGAGTTGACTGAATTCAAGGGATTAAGAGGTACAATTTGGGGGGACGCCGCGGCGGCGACGCCCGGAACGCGGCGATGGCGGTGCCTGGAGCTCGGTGGCCGCCCAGCACCTGTGCCCGCCGCGCAGCCCTCGCGCGCCTGGTTCCGCGGGACGCGCGCACCGCGCACCGCGCACCGGACGGAGGCCCGGGCGCCCTTTCCGTGCACCTCCCGGCGGTGCTAGACTTCAGTAGAGTTGACTGAAATGAAGGGATTAAGAAGTACAAATTGGGAAGTTTGAAAAAGATGGCGGCGGAGGTTAAAGGCTGTTCTGTTGCCTCGCACCCAGCGAAATCGGAGGGGATGAGGTGTGGAGGCGCGTGGGTCTGGCTGGTGGCGGGGGAAAGGGGCTTTTGTTCCAAACCTAGGGGAGATTAGCTCTCCATCACCCTGAAATCCATCTTCTGGCGAACCGCGGGAGACCCAGATGCCTGCGGGGAGAGGCGGGACTCTTGCGAAGGTGCGCCCAGCAATCAGTGTTTGCTGCGCTGGAGTGCGGAACGAGGGGACTTAGATACGTGGAAGGCAGAAGGACCAGACTCACAGCCATCGCGGCTCGCCGCACCATGGCCTGTTGGCGCCCTGAGACCCCGCCCCGCCCTGGGACCCGCCCCGCACGTTTTGAAGACCTGCCCTGCAAGTCTTGCAGGCACACCTGCGCCCCAAGCAACGGCTTATGCATGTGGGTGGCCTGCTCTCTGGCAGCGGACCAGATGAACTGCTGTTCTAGTCGGACTGCTCCAGGGCCACTCAGACAGGAGGAAGAAACTACAGTTTTTGCTGTAATCCTTGCTGAGTGCCTAAGGCAGTAGCTGATCTACACCCCATTGGAGACCCAGAAACGAGGGCATCTAGTGGTCTGTGGGAGATGACACCAGATTTCAACCACGTGCATAAGGGACACATTCAACAGGAATATTCAGTGAGCGCCAAAGCTTTGCTGCACCAAGACCCGGCCCATAAACGAATCTCCTGCACAGCAACTCTTCCTTTATAGACAAAGAGAGCCCCCCAGTGACACCAACAACAATCAAGACTTAACTATACAAAGGAGGACCAAGATGGAGGCATAGGGCGGAAGCCTGATTGTTGCCTACCACAACAACTTTGAGACTACGACAAGAGAGCAGAGCAGACACCATCCAAGACCACCATAGGGCTGGCTGAGTAGATGCTCTACAACTAGAATAAAAGAGGGGTATGTGGGATGATGCTGATGCCGGTGACCCAAAGACCACACTTTAAGAACTACGGCTCAGGCGACACAAAAGAACTATGGCTCAGGCGATACAACAGCGGCCTGGAACGTGCTCGGCGCAGTTCCCCCGGCGGTCTCCGGCTGAGGGGACGGCTCCACTGGCAGCCAAGCACGGACAGACGAGCCCCTATGAGACATGGGGTGGGAGACTCCGCGCTTGCTGACCTCCGAGTCCGTCAAGAATCTCAACGCCCCGGAAGCGGCCAGGTGCGCATGCTCGGCGACTGGCCACCGATGCAGACCCAAGGGCCGACGCAGCGACGCCAGACCAGCCCACCGCCATGCACCAGGCGCACCGGAGCTTCGCCGAGCCGCCGCCCGACGAGTTCTGCAGCAGCCATACTGGAGCTCTGGAAGGATGGCCAGGGGAATTGCTGAGGGGGGATTGACCGGCAGGAATTGGGATCGGGAAGACGGGGCCCCGCTGAGACCCGGGTGCGGGCGGGGTTGCACGCCTCTGGGCTAGGGTGTGGTCACACGCCTCTGGGTATAAGTGAGGCCTCACGTCCCTGGGTCTAGGTGAGGCCACATGCCCCTGGGTCCAGGTGAGGCCGGACTCCGGGTCCGGGTGAGGCCATGTGACCCTGGACCCGTATGACACTGGATCCCGTGCCCGGCGAGGCCAAGCGCCCCTGGCTCTGGGAGAGACCACACACCCCTGGGTCCAGGCGAGACCATGTGTCCCTGGATCCGGGTGAGACCTTGTGCACCTAGGCCTGGGTGAGGTCACGTGCCCCGGGGTCTGAGAGGCCAAGCGTCCCTGGGTCCAGGTGAGACCATGTGTCCCTGGATCCGGGTGAGGCTGCGTGCACCTAGGCCCGGGTGAGCCCAAGTGGCCCTGGGTCTGGGAGAGGCCAAGCGTCCCTGGGTCCGGGTGAGACCATGTGTCCCAGGATCCGGGTGAGGCCTCGTGCACCTAGGCCCGGGTGAGCCCAAGTGGCCCTGGGTCTGGGAGAGGCCAAGCGTCCCTGGGTCCGGGTGAGACCATGTGTCCCTGGATCCGGGTGAGGCCTCGTGCACCTAGGCCCGGGTGAGCCCAAGTGGCCCTGGGTCTGGGAGAGGCCAAGCGTCCCTGGGTCCGGGTGAGACCATGTGTCCCAGGATCCGGGTGAGGCCTCGTGCACCTAGGCCCGGGTGAGCCCAAGTGGCCCTGGGTCTGGGAGAGGCCAAGCGTCCCTGGGTCCGGGTGAGACCATGTGTCCCTGGATCCGGGTGAGGCCTCGTGCACCTAGGCCCGGGTGAGCCCAAGTGGCCCTGGGTCTGGGAAAGGCCAAGCGTCCCTGGGTCCGGGTGAGACCATGTGTCCCAGGATCCGGGTGAGGCCTCGTGCACCTAGGCCCGGGTGAGGCCACGAGCCCCTGGGTCTGGGAGAGGCCAAGCGTCCCTGGGTCCGGGTGAGACCATGTGTCCCTGGATCCGGGTGAGGCCTCGTGCACCTAGGCCCGGGTGAGCCCAAGTGGCCCTGGGTCTGGAAAAGACCAAGTGTCCCTGGGTCCGGGTGAGACCATGTGTCCCTGGAGCCGGGTGAGGCCTCGTGCACCTAGGCCCGGGTGAGGCCACGTGCCCCTGGGTCTGGGAGAGGCCAAGCGTCCCTGGGTCCGGGTGAGACCATGCGTCCCTGGATCCGGATGAGGCCTCATGCACCAAGGCCCGGGTGAGCACAAGTGGCCCTGGGTCTGGGAGAGGCCAAGCGTCCCTGGGTCCAGGTGAGACCATGTGTCCCTGGATCCGGGTGAGGCCTCGTGCACCTAGGCCCGGGTGAGCCCAAGTGGCCCTGGGTCTGGGAGAGGCCAAGCGTCCCTGGGTCCGGGTGAGACCATGTGTCCCAGGATCCGGGTGAGGCCTCGTGCACCTAGGCCCGGGTGAGCCCAAGTGGCCCTGGGTCTGGGAGAGGCCAAGCGTCCCTGGATCCGGGTGAGACCATGTGTCCCTGGATCCGGGTGAGGCTGCGTGCACCTAGGCCCGGGTGAGCCCACGTGGCCCTGGGTCTGGGAGAGGCCAAGCGTCCCTGTGTCCGGGTGAGACCATGTGTCCCTGGATCCTGGTGAGGCCTCGTGCACCTAGGCCCGGGTGAGGCCACGTGGCCCTGGGTCTGGGAGAGGCCAAGCGTCCCTGGGTCCGGGTGAGACCATGCGTCCCTTGATCCGGATGAGGCCTCGTGCACCTAGGCCCGGGTGAGGCCACGCGTCCCTGTGTCCGGGTGAGACCATGTGTCCCTGGGTCCGGGTGAGACCATGTGTGAGACCATGTGTCCCAGGATCCGGGTGAGGCCTCGTGCACCTAGGCCCGGGTGAGCCCAAGTCGCCCTGGGTCTGGGAGAGGCCAAACGTTCCTGGGTCTGGGTGAGACCATGTGTCCCTGGATCCGGGTGAGGCCTCGTGCACCTAGGCCCGGGAGAGCCCAAGTGGCCCTGGGTCTGGGAGAGGCCAAGCGTCCCTGGGTACGGGTGTAGCCAGATCCTTGGTCCGGGTGAGGCCATGCGCCCCTGGATCCATCCGGGTGAGGCTGGGTCCCAGGCCCGGGTGAGACCACGCGCCCCTTGGGTATGGGTGAGGCCACGTGCCCCTTAATCCGGGTGACGCCGTGCCCCTGGGTTCGGCCGAGACCAAGCCAGAGGGAGTCGGACCTCCATTACCACCATTTGTCCACCATCCAGAGCTGAGGGGTCAGGGCTGACATGTACACATAATGAACTACTGGACATTGAAATTGGGTCTCAAAAGAACTGTTGGTCCAGGGGGAAGCTCGCTACAGATTGATTCATTTGCCTGTCAGCATAACTATTATTGCTCGTCTCACATTTAGTTCTTGTTAGTATATATCTAGTGACATATGATCTCGCTCATCTAGGGGAAATGATGAACAACATAGACTGAGGAACAAGAACAGAACCAGAAGCAAGGAGGCATCGATCGGACTATCGGGCCTCAGAGGGAGGATATGGGAAGGTAGGGGGAGGGTAGAGGGAGGGGGAGAGTTCAACCAAGGGACCTGTGTGCATGCATATGAGCCTATCCAACGGTTGAGTTCAACAGGGGATTGGGGCATGCGTGGGGAGAGGGGTGGGATGGGAATGGGGGGATGAGGACAAATATGTGACACCTTAATCAATAAAGAAATATAAAGTAAAAAAAAAAAAAGGAAAAAAAAAAAAAAAAAAAAAAAAAAAAAAAAAAAAAAAGCTTCATAGTTTACTCCCTTCAGTTCTTTCTAAATGTCACATTTTCAGTAAAGTCCTACCTGACCACTCTGTTCTATTAATTCTATTCCCACCCACAGTTGCTATAGTCATATCCTGTTTTATTTTTCTTCATCACATTCATTACTGCCTAAAATACTATTTATTTTAATTATTTACTCATTTGTTGCTTCCTTTCCAAACCTCAGAATAACTCAATCTCCAAGTTAACAAGGATTTTGGTGTTTTTTTTGCTTACTTTGTATTCCTTGTACCATGAATAGTGTGTTTCACTTGCAAATAGTAAGACCTTAATAAACATTTGTGAAATGGACCTTCTTCCAAGAAAAATGTAAATATGCACATATTCTTAAAACTTGGCATATAATTTCAGGGGCTTGATGACCCTCCTGAGGCCAGAAAGCTCAGAAGCTCAGCTTTAACCATTCTTTCTGAGTATTTCTCATACACTCTATCAGTATAGTTTTAAATACTGTTATATACTGATCACTTACAAATCTATTTCTTTAACCTAAAATCTCCCCATAATTCCTCACCCACAAATCAAATGTCTATTCCCACCTCCATCCGAAGGTTATAATAAACAGAGGTCGTTATCTTTTCATTCCCAAGTTGCTCATTCTCCTGTACCAACCCTGTCTATGAATCACCATCAAGTCAGAAACTAAAGCCAGATTATTTGACTGTCATCCTGATTTATGTTTTCTCTTTCTTCTCATATGCCATCAATCAATGTCCTCTTGTTTACATATAAGTATCAATCAAATCCATTGTCATGCATATCTTCCATTCCCCATGCCCTTGCATTAGTGGAGGACTTCACTAGTTCTCACTGGATTATTTCAACAACCTCTTAGTTAGTTTCCATACCTTTAGTCCCACTCTAATAACAATACAAGTCTTATTAGTTCTTTCCCTTTGCCAAACTTTCCAGAGTGCTCCTTTGCTTACAGAATAAAATAGAAATGTCTCAGAATAGTATTTGAACCCTGACTCATGTTGACATGAGACTGAAGTAGCCTGCAGTGCTGAGCCAACATATGGAGAACAGCTGTCCTGAAGAGTTGCCTGGTGCCATGGCCAACTTTGTATTAATTTAAAAAAATAAAACACAAAACTATTGTGAAGCCACTGAGCTTTTGGTATTGTTTGTTACTGCAGATAACGTAGCCTATCCTGACCAACACCCTACTGTGATATGAGACTGCTCTTTTACCTCCATATTCTCCCCCACAACTGGCACACTTTGACATACTCACACTTCAGTGTGTAGAGCTATTACCAAACTTGTTGTGTATTCCAGATTCCATCATGTTCCCTCATACCTGCATGCACTTACATACTTGGTCCTCTTGGTCTTTAATGGTATCCTCTTCCTCATATGTCAGTAAAACTTCCTCTTATTTATTCTTTGAAACCTTGCTTAAGTGTCAATTTCCCTGGGAAATCTTCCCTGGTTACCCAACATAGAAGTAAATGCTACCTCTTTTCTTACACATACTTTAAATTATTGCCTGTGTGAAATTATACAGCAAATTTTTGTCTACTTGTGTTATTTTTTCACTACAATACTTCAAGGACCTGAACAATATTTTTTTTACTTTGGAATCAATAAATGCTTTTGACCCAGACATTTAAATAATTTATAAAAAGTTGTGTCATCATCAAGACAGATAAATACACATCTGAATCAATAATTACAAGTTGTGATGAGTGCTGGGTAGGAAGAGGACAAAGTCCTATGAGAGAGACTAATAGAAGGGCCTAATTTATACAAAGTGGTCAGCAAAGTCATAGTGGTTGGTATTTAAGTTGAGTAGAATAAGTACAAGTAAGCTAGTGAAGAGTTGGTGTTTTCAAATGGTGGGCTATATTTCCTGGATTTCAACACATGTGGAAATTCCCCATTTCTATATCCAATTCATAGAAATAACAAAAAAGATATTCAAATGAAATTAATAAAAGAAGAGCTGCACTCAGAATCAGGAAAAGGAATTATCTGTGGATGAGAAAATAGGCAGGTCTGTAAAAGGACAGTAGATGACCCATCCTGACCATGTAGGAAGCCTTCAGGGTCCCACTGGGAAGCTGGAAGCTGATGAGGCTATAGTATAAAGTTTCTTGGGAAGGAGGAAGAACCACCCATAGAAAGGTTTTCAAACTAGAATTAACAAATATATATTTTAAAGCCTATATATGGAGAAGGGGTAATAAGCTCAATAAAAGAAGAATTTCATGAAAAAAAATAGAGTTAGTAGAACCATAGGAACAGGAATTTAAAGTAAGCTATCTCAGAAAGCTAAAGGAGAAATATCAACTCTATAAGAAGAAGAGGAGAAAGATTGAAAACAAGAACAAGTTAAAATGCAAAAGGGAGCAATTAAACAATTAGTGAAATTGAAACAACAAATTTTCTCTTATAAATTATAATTTATTAAACATGATTATATTAAATGTAATTATTGACATTAAAAATAAAATGCAGACATAAGCATGAATAATTAAATGGCCCCTATGAAGAATTAATTAATGTTTGGAAAATTAAGCTGAGGAATTTCCTCAGATAAAGAGATCAGAAGTATAAAAAAATAAAAGAAGTATAGATTCAGAAGGTACTTCATATATCTAATAACGTTTTAATTAAAAACTAAATAAAGAGAAGGGAAATGAAGTGATATTTGAAAAAAATTTATCTCAGTTTTTCAATAATTGAGAAAAGAGATGAATTCTCAGACTGAAAGGATATACCAAGCCCCAAGTGGGATGCATACATAAAATTATACCTAGATTCCTCTTAGTGAGATTTCAGCATATTAAGGATAAAATTAAAATCTTAAAAATTGCCAAAGAGAAAGAATGAAAATTAGGTTAACATTTAGATTTCTCACCAGCCTCTGGAAAGAAGAGGGGAATGGAATAGAGAATATCTCATGTGCAAAAGGAAAATACCTTTAAACCTATCATTCTGCATGCAAATGATTGCATAAGTGAAGTTGAAATAAAGACACATTCAGACTCTAAAAGCTTATTCAGAAGGAGTTACTGGAGGATGTTAGAGATGGTTAGTGTTGGTGAAATTGTGAAGGAATGGGCAAACTCATGCAATGCATGTGGGGGTATAAAGTGGCATGAACACTTGAATGGCAAACTGGGGGTATTAATAAATTAAAAATGCACACATCTGACAAATCAGGAAATTTACTTCAAGATATCTATCTTAGAGAAACACCTGCGTAAGCATGTTCACTGTAGTATTCTTTGTCAAGGTGAAAAAACGGGCCTCAGTAAAGTAATGGCTAAATATAACATAGAGAACCAGGTAGAAGGAATGAGAAAGATCTATAAGCATCAACATGGACTTACCTCCAAGACTTATTATTGAGTGAAATGGGCAGGTTAAAGAATGATATTTACCTTAGGATATCATTTATTTAATAAAAAAAAAAAAACCCACTAGGTTTACCCAACAGTACATATTTAATACATATTCTATATAATAAAGAGGTAATATGCAAATTGACCATCATGCCCTTGCACAAGATGGCCACCCCCATGTGGTCACAAGATGGCTGCCACAAGATGGCCAGCAGGGGAGGGCAGTTGGGGGCTACTAGGCCAGTAGTGGAGGATAGTTGGGGGCAACTGGGCCTGCAGGGAAGGGAGGGCAGCTGAGGGGGACCAGGCCAGCATGGGAGGGCAGTTGGGGACAACCAGGCCAGCAGGGCAGGGCAGTTGGGGGAAATCAGGCCAGCAGGGGAGCAGTTAGGCGTCAATCAGGCTGGCAGGGGAGTGGTTAGGGGGTGATCAGGCTGGCAGGCAGAAGTGGTTAGGGGCAATCAGGCAGTCAGGAAGGTGAGTGGTTGGAAGCCAGCAGTCCCAGATTATAAGAAGGATGTCCAACTGCCAGTTTAGGCCCAATACCTGTAGGATTGGACCTAAACCAGCAGTCAGACATATTATGAGGGGTCTCAGATTGGAGAGGGTTCAGGCTGGGCTGAGGGACACCCCTCCTCAGTGCACGAATTTCGTGCACCGGGCCTCTAGTCATAAATATTTTGTATGTATTTTCCACATGTCATAGAAGAAAGAGTGGAAAGGGATATATCAAACATAACCAGTTACTTTCCTGGAGGGTGTCATTGAGAGAAGCTTTATTTGTATCTATAACAAGGTGAAGTCTTTAATGCCTGCCCTTGTAGACCATGGTCAGGGGTATTTAATCTTAGGAGCAGCACAATCCAATTTACAATTATAAAAGATCTCTCTGGGTGTTGTGAGGAGAATGGATTTGAAGAAGGGGAGGCAGGGAGGCCAGTTGGGAGGCTGTTGCAGTAGTTAGGAGCAGGGTCCCTTCATCCATCAGGCATAGTGGATACAGTGAAAATGTTTAATTTTAATTTCTTTTAAACTCAGAATAAAACCCATAAAATAATAATAAATATATAACAACGAATCCAGCCTGGATCATATTTGCCTCTATACCAATGCAGCACTAAAATATAATTTTTATTTTATTTTTTATGGGTGAAGGGATCCATAAAGGCAAAAGTGCCTGGAGCCCATGAAAGTCATAGAACAGCCCTGATTAGGAAGGAGAAGCTCGGATGGATTGAAGTGGTGACAGTGGGTATGGAGCCAAGTGGACAGAGGCAAAATAAAATTTATAAGAAGAAAAGCCTGAACCTGGGCATAAATTCAGAGTGAGGAATGAGGGAGATGGAGGAAGTAAAGATAACTTCCAGAATCCTGACTTAAGATGGTGTTGACATCACTTACTGAAAAGGGGAACAGGGTTGGAAGGTAAGCAGCAATTATGCTAAGTGAAATAAGCCAGTCAGAGAAAGACAAGTATCACATGATCTCACTCATATGTGGAATCTAAAGGACAAAATAAAACTGATGAACAGAGTGGATTCAGAGACATAGAAGCATGGAACAGAGTGCAGAATCTCAGAGGGATGGCGGGGGATGGTGGGTGGATGGGAGCTAGTCAACCAAAGACCTTGTATGAATACTAATATATGCATAACCCATGGACACAAACAATAGTGTGCTGAAGGAGGGGGGTAATGGGGAAAAAAGGAGTACATCTGTATTACTTTCAATAATAAAATAAATTAAGAAAAAAGAATGTAAGGAGACTGCATGCCAGGCTAGATGTGGAAAATTTATCACTGATCCAGAACCTTGAAAGGATTGAGGACCGTTGCATTTTTAGGCAATGGGGAGACAGAAAAGATTTTTAAGTGGAGATTAGCATGATCAGATAGTGTTTTTAAAAATTCATGTGTGATAGTAGTGTGGGCAATGGAACTGAGTTGGTGGGAAGCTGGAGAATAACCAGGGAGCTAACAATACCTAAGTCCCAGGCCTCCTGATTCTCATGCCACTCTCAGGCACAGGAAAAATGTAATGAAACTGAAGCAGTTTGGAAAAGAGCAGGGAAGACCTCCTGCCTAGACCCAGTCCAGAGCGGGTCTTGGCTGAAGCTTGGGGCATGTGGAGCACATGGGCCTCGTGGCTGGCAACGTTCTTGGGCCAAACCACAGGGGAAATTTAAACACTTCAGTTGTCACAACACAGCAACCCTGAATGACAATGACTTTTTTTAAAAAAAAAACAGACTTTTAAAAATAAAAATACTTCACATACACAAAAAACTCTCAGGAAAGCTGGCTACCCCTCAGACAAATTTATTTATTTAAAATTTTATTTTCCAGTTACAGTTATTATTACTTTGTATTAATTTTAGGTGTATAGCATAGTGGTTAGACATTTATATAACTTATATAACATATGAAGTGATCCCTTAATTAAGTCTAGTACCCATCTGACACCATAGTTATTACAATACTATTGACTATATTTCTTATGCTGTACTTAATCTCTTTCCTTTTTCACCCAGTCCCCCAGTCCAACTCTCATCTGGCAACCATCAGTTTGTTCTCTGTATCTAGGAGTCTGTTTCTGTTTTGTTTGTTCATTTATTTTGCTTTTGAGATTCCACATATAAGTGAAATCATATGGTATTTGTCTTTCTCTGTCTGACTTATTTCACTTAGCATATTATCCTCTAGGTCCAACCACATTGTCACAAAAATGGTAAGATTACATTCTCTTATATGGCTGAGTAATATTCCATTGTATGTACCACTTCTTCTTTATCCATTCATCTCTTGATGGAAACTTGGGTTGCGTCCATATCTTGACTACTATAAATAATACTGCAATGAACATAGGGGTACATATATTTTTTCTAATTAGTGTTTTGGGTATTTCCAATAAATACCCAAAAGGGGAATTGCTGGATCATAAGGTAGTTCTATTTTTAATTTTTTGAGAACTTCCATACTGTTTTTCACAGTGGCTGCACCAGGAAATTATTCTTATTCATAATTTAAGAAATACTTTCTTTCACTTGTTCATACACCTACTATCTCAATATTTCATGTTATTTTGTTTTTCAGACTTGCTTTTTTGAGGCATAATTGACATCAAATAAACTACACATGTTTAAAGTGTACCATTTGATAACATTTGAAAATACCGACATAGCTATGAAACCATCACTACAACCAAAATAATGAGCATATCCACCACCCCTCAAAGTTTCCTGTGCCTCTCTATAATCTCTTCTCACTCCACTCTGCCCTGCTTTCCTAGAGATGAACTGATCTGCTTTCTGTCAGTATATATGAGTTTGCATTTTCTGGAATTTTATGCAAATAGAATCATACAATATGTGCTCATTTTTGTCTGGCTTCTTTCACTCAGCATAATTACTGTGAGGTTCACTCACATTGTTGTATGTATCATTAGTTCATATGTCATAATTTATTTTTCCATTTATCTGTTAGTAAGCATAGAGTTGTTTCCAGGTTCCAGCTATTGCAAACAGAGCTGCTGTGGACATTCATGCACATGTCTTTGTTTGGACCTATGTTTTTATTATTCTTGGGTCCATCTCTAGGAGTGGAATGGCTGGATCATATGGAAGGTATATGTCTAATGTTTTAAGACACTCTCAGACAATTTACCAAAGTGGTTGTGTCATTTTACAGTCATCAGAGTGAACGAAAGTTGTGCCATATCCTTGGCAATACTTAATCAGGTTAGTTCTACATTTTTTTTTTAGCCATACTCATGTGTATGTAGAAGTATCTTTTTTTTGGGGGGTGGGGGTAGGATAGAGTGTCCATTCAAATCTTTTGCCTATTTTTTAAATTGTGTTATTTGTTTTTTAATTGAGTTCTCTATGTCTACTGAATCCATTATATACACAAGTCTATCATCAGATGTATGATTTGCAAATATTTTACCCTAGTCTGTGGTTTGTCTTTTTATCTTAGTGGTTTTTGCAGAGAAAACATTTTTTTTTATTTTGATGAAGTACAATTTATCAAATTTTCTTCTGTAGATCATGTCTTGGTGATATATCAAGAAAATCTTCAGATAGGAGAAACCAAGATGGCGGCATAGGTAAACACCTAAACTGCTGCCTCACACAACAATTTCAAAACTACAACTAAAAGACAAAATGGACATCATCCAGAACCACAGGAAGGCTGGCTGAGTGGAAATTCTACAACTAGAAGGAAAGAGAAAAGCACACAGAGACTCACAGGAGCTGTGGAAGGCAGGGTACGGAGGCGCGCAGAGAGGGCTGGCAACTGAGTATGTGGCTGGCTTTCTCAATCGGGAGGGAGACAAAAGCTCCCAAGTGCTCTGAACTTCAGTTCCGGGCGAGACTCTGGGAACTCAAACTCATACGGGGAGAAACTGGACTGTCTGGCAGCAGGCAAAACTTGAGAGTGGCTTTCTCTCAGAGTTGCTTGCAGCAATTACTGACGGACACTGCAACCCAGGGGTCTCTTAGGGCAGGGCTGAGAGGAAGCCATTGCTGTTTGCTCCACCCTGAGATCCCACCCCATCTAAGTTGAGTGCAGAGGCTTTTGCATATGAATGGCCTGGTCCTTTGAATTCTAAACTTACCTAACAAACTGCAGCTGAGTCAGTGAGATTCAGAACATCCAAAAGAAGGCCCAAGGCCCCACAGCAGCTTGTATTGCTTCACAGCTGGACCTCATCTGGGCACCTCCAAAACCCAAACAAAGAAGAGGAATCTGCAGATCTCTCCATAGCTTCTTCTGGGTGGCCTCAGGCAGAGGCTAAATTAGCACCTCCTTGGAGATTCAAGAACCAGTGTACCCAGAGGTCAGAGTAGGATCATCCAGATTACAACTCCTCAGATCCATAAGGGACACACTCAGGGGGCAGACTCAGTGAGCACCAATGCCCCACTGAAGCAAGTCTTGTCTCATAAGGTTGTCTCCAGCACAGAAGTTCTCCCATTGTAGACATAGCTGATCTTCACAGCCAATTGGCCTGGAGGTCCATTCCTCCCAGTGCTACCAACAGCAATCAAGGCTTAACTACAACAAGACTGTGCACACAGCCCACAAAGGGGTGCACCAAGAGTGTCCACCTCAGGTAACTGGGGAGGCTGAGCCACTTGGCCCTATAGGACACCTAGCACACAAAGCCACTCAATCAACTTATGGAAGCAGCCAAAATGCGAAGACAAAGAAACAGGTCACAAATGAAAGAAATGGAGGAAAGCAAATGACTGGATATAGAGTTTGAAATCACAGTAATAAGGTTTTTCAAGAATTTTCTAGAAAAGGCCCATAAATTTAGGGAGACCCTTGAGGATATGAAAAAGAACCAACTAGATATTAAGCATACACTGAATGAAATAAAAAATAATATACAGAGATCCAACAGCAGACTAGAGGATCGCAAGAATCAAGTAAAAAATTTGAAATACAAAGAAGCAAAAAACATCCAACTGGAAAAGCAAAAAGAAAAAAGAATCCAAAAATATGAAGATAGTGTAAGGAGCCTCTGGGACAACTTCAAGCGTACCAACATCTGAATTATGGGGGTGCCAGAAGAAGAGAGAGAGCAAGGTATTGAAAACCTATTTGAAGAAATAATGACAGAAAACTTCCCCCACCTGGTGAAAGAAATAGACTTACAAGTCCAGGAAGTGCACAGAACCCCAAACAAAAAGAATCCAGAGGACCACACCAAGACACATCATAATTAAAATGCCAAGAGCAAAAGACAAAGAGAGAATATTAAAAGCAGCAAGAGAAAAACAGTTAGTTACCTACAAGGGAGCACCCATAGATTGTCAGCTGATTTCTCAACAGAAACTATGCAGGCCAGATGGGAGTGGCAAGAAATATTCAAAGTGATGACCAGCAAGAACCTACAACCAAGATTCCTCTACCCAGCAAAGCTATCATTCAGAACTGAAGGTCAGGAAAAGAGCTTCACAGATAAGAAAAAGCTAAAGGAGTTCATCACTGCCAAACCAGTATTATATGAAATGCTGAAAGGTATTCTTTAAGAAGAAGAAGAAGAAGAAGAAGAAGAAGAAGAAGAAGAAGAAGAAGAAGAAGAAGAAGAAGAAGAAAAAGGTAAAGATAAAAATTATAAACAACAAATACATATCTATCAACAGGTGAATCTAAAAATCAAGTGAATAAAAAATCTGATGAATAGAATAAACTGGTGAATATAATAGAATCAGGGGCATAGAAAGGGAGTAGACTGACAATTTTCGGGGGGAAAAGGGTGTAGGGGGTGTGGGAAGAGACTGGACAAAAATCGTACACCTATGGATGAGGACAGTGGGGGGGGGATAAGGGCAGAGGGTGGGGTGGCAACCAGGTGGAGGGAAGCTATGGGGGGAAAAAATAGGAACAATTATAATAATCTGAACAATAAAGATTTATTAAAAACAAAACAAAACAAAATCTTCACCTAACCCAAGTGTCTGCCATACTAAATTACCAACTACTGAGAAAAAAAAAAAAATAAGTCATTTGAGAGTCATTCTGGACTCTTCCTAGGACAATGGTCTTAACAGGAAACTCTTGGAGGCTGTGAATCCATAGGACTCCCCAGAGACATGCTTATAGAGAATTCAATCAACAAAACTCCACAATACAGCTAGTTGGTCAAGGCCAGCCCAAAGTCATTCCCAGAGCCTAAGATAAGGTCTATAAAATCAGCCACTGGGTGTTGGGATGGGAACTTATCATATAAAATAGTCTTTCCCACATATCCTCAGGGATATGGCTAAACCAGCAGTGGGATGGAGAACAAAAGATCTGGGTTTTAGTCCTGCCTTTACCACTCTTTCTGGTGAAGTGAACCTTAACAAATATGCTTTCCTCTCTGAGTACCAGTTTTATTCTCTTATAATACAATTATAATATAATACCATTCCAGTCCACCCCTTTGGATTTTCCTGGAAAATCAGGGAGATATGGAGCAAACATCTTTTAAAACTCTCTAAATCTCTCATTTGTCACTTCTCCCAGGGAGTCTCCCAGCACCCTCTCCTATCAGGAGTGCTGGGGCTGGTTGGATAAACGCCTCCTCTTCACAATCCTATGTACTGAAGATGGTGGGATGATGCTCCCAGTCTCTCTGGCAGTGTGATCTTAGGCTGTTCTCTTGATTTCTTAGATCACGTATACCTCATATTACTCTTTAGACAATCTCATAGGCCCCTTCCAACTCTGATGTAGTCTTGGTTCTAAGGGGGCATTTCCCAGTATATGGCTAGTACACACTCATATGAAAAGAGAGCTGGTTGATTTGGAGTGGGGCTGGGTTGATGGTATTGGGTGGGCTGGCATGCTCTTTCCTCAAGTATTCTATGTAAGCATATGATACAAAACAAAGAGCACTGTGTCTGCACCCAGGCTGCCTGCATGCTCTAAGATGTCCAGCATCCCTTATAACTTTCCTGGGCCCATTTCCTCATCTATAATGAAGAGACACTGGCTACTTACTGTTCAGCCTACCATTTGGCACTGTAAAACTGGAAAGGATTATTATTACTGTCATTTTTCTGCATATTTAAGGCCTCTATACAGAGACACAATGAAGACACTGTATATCACACACTGAAAAATGAAATATACCAAAAACCATTTTGCACCAAGTTAAAGTTTGAAACAAAAATTATTTATCAGACAAGCATTGCTACTGGGCATGTTTTGGTTTTAAATTAAAGTCTTTTTTAAACTCTGGCTCCATGGTGTAATGGTTTTGGAATTATTAATATTAAAACATTAGTTACACTGGTGAGTTTTATTTAAGACAGGATGAAAATGTTAACCCAGTGGTGCCCAGAACTGAATGTAAGACCTCTAAGTGGCTACCCTGTGGTCATTACTATTAACCTTCAGGTGCATAGTTGAGACACACACAGAAACTCCATTTCACCTAGAAGTTGCACTTCATTGTTTTATCTGTGCCTTAAAGCTTTTTGGGGAGTATTTACCATCAACTTTTGTTACTGGCAGAGAAACTACAGCTCCAAAAAATTGATTTGGTCAAAGTCACACAGCTTGTCGGGAGCAACAGAACCCAGGAGGTCATGAGGTAGTTCCAACCAGTGGAGAAAACAGGGTTGGAGGTCAGGAGTCAGCAGGTGTGGTCACCTGTATAACTTGGGAACAGTTACTGTGTGTGAACAGGGATAATGCCTACTTCATGGAGGTAAAATGTGTACAGTGCTTAGTCCAGGGCTGGGCACTAACTTAACAAAAGTTAGCTCTTCTGCATCTTCCACCTCACTGTCCACTGGAGACATGGGTGTTGACAAACACAGCCACAGGTAACCTCCTATTTACATAGATTCCCCAAACCACCCAGGAGCATTTGCCAACCAGTCTGGAACTGACTAAATTTCCAGTTCCCTCTCAGCTTGTGTGTTCAGGGCTTTGGAGATTTTTCTCTACTCCCATCTTTCTCTCCCTTAGCCCTCACAGCCAGCACCGCAGCCTGAGCCAGGACCTCACCTGGCTCTGGAGCCTTTAGAGGGGTGGGAGGAAGGGCATGCAGGGCAGGGGGAATGCTTCATTTCTGCTGGGAAGGGAGGAAAAAAGAGGAAAAGCTGGAGCAACAACTCTTTCCTCTACCCTTCCCTGGAGGGGTCCCTGCTCTGATCTCCCAGACTCTCTTCCAGCGATCACCCTCCCCCAGGCCTTTGTGTCCTTCTCCTCCTGGGCTCCAGCCCTTAGAGCTCAGCTCCCTGGCAAGTCAGCTTTTTCTCTGGCACATGGAGCAAGCAGTTGTGCCCGAGGCCTACAGAGAACCTGGGAACCTGCTAGAGAGGTGCAACTCTGAAGTCCTGTACCAGAGCAACCCAATGAGAACTCTGGGGATGGGGCCCAGCAATCCTTTTTAACCAGCTCCCAGGTGATTTGGATGCATCCAGAGTGTGAAAACCACTGTCTTGGGACACAACTGAAGACAAGAGCATTCCATTTAGATTCTTGCCAAGCTCAGTTAGAACCTCCCAAGTTGCTGGCGAGAGCTGTGCTTGCTCAGGGGTCAGGAGGTGGGGGGAGGAACTCAGACTTAGCTCTGCTCTGTGGGAAAGGCAGGGGCAAAGAGGCAGGGATCCAACTTTTACTGAGCATCTAGTATGGGGCAGGCACTTGGCATCCACTGGATCCTTTCATAATTAATTTAACAAATTTTTAAAGTTAATTTTGTTTCCCCCTACATTAAAGATGGAGAATCTAAGATTTGGGCTGGGGAAAGGGTAAAGTGAAGAAGAGGAGAGTTACACAGATATAGGACCACGGACTGGACCGTAGATGGGGTAGGACTTTATCCATGAAGATTGTCTTGTCCAACATGTTTAATTTACAGATAGGGAAACTGAGGGCCAGAAGGGCAATGGAATTGCCCAAGGTCACATAGAAAGTCAATGTCTATTAATTCCTCATCCAGCACTCAGTCCCTGCTTTTAAACATTCTGTTTTGAAATAATTTCAGATTTATTGAAAAGTTGGGAAAAATAGTTAAAGTTCCCTCACATTCCTCATTCTGCTTCCCCTAGAAGTAACATCTTACACATTCATAGTCTAGTTATCAAGGACTTTCAGGGAGTTTAATTATTTTTTTTATTTTGAGGTAATTGTAGATTTGTATTCAGTCATAAGAGATAATACAACACACACCCAGCACCACCAAAAGGATAGAATTGCGAATAGTATTTCTTTTCTTTTTATGCTTTTTTGTACTCTGCACATTTGTACAAGAATATAATGTTTACAACATGAAAAAGAGAGAAACATTACAGAGGGTTTGTGTGTATCCTTTATGCAGTTTTCCCAATGGGAACATGTGATCCAGAACCTTAATGTTTGTTTATGTGTTTTTGTTTTATTCTTCTGGTTCATCCTACTCAGGAGAAAGTTTTCAGATCTCTTCTGAGGGGATGAAGACAAAAACCAAAAATAATTGAGAATGAGAATGGTTTTCTCAGCAGGAAAGATGGGCATCTGCTTTTTCTGGATCCACTGTTGCTTCTCCAGGGACCACCCGGGCCTCCAACAGAAGCCTCTGGCTCTGAGCTCCTGCAGGTGTCTTCCAAAGAGATGGTGCCAGCAGGAGGCAGTGTTCCAGGGACCTAAAATTTCAGGAAACCTTGTACTTGGGAGGGCTCTGGGAGGTCAGCCACCCATTCTTCACTGGCTGGAGTCTCTGTCAACCTCTGCTGGAGCACTGCCAGTGCTGGGAACTCGCCCGTCTTTAAAAGCTTTCAGAACTGGGAGTGCGAGAAAGTTCTCTCACCAGACAGGAGAGCAGGACCGTGCTTTCTTGTCCCCGTTACATTCCTACCCCGTCCCCCACTGTGCTAATAAACACGGGTTGAATGAGTGGAAGAATGAATGAAGTAATGAGCAGACATTCTGCCCAGTCTGTGAGGTTGGAGGCAGTGTTTCTCTGCAGGAAGGCGGTGGCGGGAGCTGACTGGGACGCCGCCATCCCCACGGGCCAGGCCTGCTGGGGAGAGAGCCCGCATGCCTGCGCCTTGCGGAGGGTGGGAGCCCTTGAAACTTGAGAGGGACAAGGGAGAGCTGCAGGGTAAGAAGTCCCTGCGGGGGTTGTGGGGGCGATGACTCTTTCAAGTGTTCTGAGCGCTGTGGCTGAGTGGCAGCCTTCCTCCATGGCCCTGACTTATTACATTCCTGGGTAAGTTGAGGGAAATTCAATCCATATGTTCCCGAGTTCTTTACACGATTCTCGGCCGTTGTGTAAGAGCCAGTTGACGTCGATGGCGCTGCTCTCTTTTTTCCATTCTGAGAAGAGTCCCTGAAGAAAAGCCAA
The DNA here is from genome assembly GCF_027574615.1 of Eptesicus fuscus. Taxonomy (NCBI): domain Eukaryota; kingdom Metazoa; phylum Chordata; class Mammalia; order Chiroptera; family Vespertilionidae; genus Eptesicus; species Eptesicus fuscus. Next base: position 45,614,428 of record NC_072475.1, read on the forward strand.
GTCCAGCAAGAGGGAGGGGCAGGCACACAGAGAACAGTCATCTGGGAGCAGCAGGGCCTGAGGAACTGTGTTCCGGGAGTATCCAAGGGTGGCTGGCGGGGGAGGGGGTGGGGGGGGGCGGGGGCAGGCTCACCTGAGGCCCCTGCCCAGCCCTGTGCCCACCTGGACTCCACCAGCTGCTGCCAGCAGGACCTTTGTGGGGGGGAGGAGTGGTGAAAACAGCTTAAGGAGTTGCCCAAGAGCAGGAAGGGACAGCTGGCACAGTGAGGAGATGGGGCTTCCAGGAAGGGCAACTGGTTTGCATTCTGGGGCAACTGGTTTGCATTGCATTCTGGCACAACCTTAGATAATTTACTTCCTCTCCATGGGTCTCATTTTTCCCCTTCTGCAAAGTGTGAGGCTGCATTCTGCTCCACAGCCTTTGTGGGTCCTAATAGCCTATTCCAGAGCCTGGCTTTGGTCTCTTATTGTGAATATAGTGACCTGGCACGCAAAACCATGCAGGACCTGGGACCCCGGGGTTCCTCCATGGATTGCCCAAAAGAGGTAGGACAGTGCCGGGGGTCCCGCCTCCACGGCGCACACAACTGCGGGATCCCTAGGCCTCGTTGTGCCGAGTGGCCGCTGGCCTTGCCTCCGCACCATGTACACAACATCAAGTCCCTGACCACCCACATGCACCTCGTCGTGCACACAGCCCCACCCACCCATGCACACCTGCTGCACATGCAGCCTCTTTGTGATGGCGTGAGGGTATGACAACCACCTAGGCCAGTGGTTCTCAACCTTTCTAATCCTGCAACCCTTTAATATAGTTCCTCATGTTGTGGTGACCCCCAACCATAAAATTATTTTTGTTGCTACTTCATAACTGTAATTTTGCTACTGTTATAAATTGTAATGTAAATATCTGTGTTTTCCGATGGTCTTAGGAGACCCTGCTAACGGTTGAGAACCGCTGCCGTAGAGCCTAAGACCATCGGAAAACACAGATACTTACATTAAGATTCATTAACAGTAGCAAAATTACTACTATTACTATTTTGCTACTGTTAATGAATCTTAATGTAAGTTTCTGTGTTTTCCGATGGTCTTAGGTGACCCTGCTAGTGGTTCTCAACCTGTGGGTCGCGACCCACAGGTTGAGAACTGCTGCTGTAGCACCTAAGACCATCGGAAAACACAGAAACTTACATTAAGATTCATTAACAGTAGCAAAATTACAGTTATGAAGTAGCAACAAAAATGATTTTATGGTTGGGGGTCACCACAACATGAGGAACTGTATTAAAGGTTCACAGCATTAGAAAGGTTGAGAACCACTGACCTAGGCTATTATTAGTATAGATTATGGGGTACTGCCTAGCCAAATATTTTTCAAGAAAATACTTTTACCATTATTCTCAGTAAGAAATACATTTTATACACTGTATAGAACTGAAACAAAGGTTTCACAAATCAACATGTACTCTTCCTACAAAGATAGACATGTGGATCAATGGAACAGAAGAGAGTGCAAAAAAAAAAAACCCTACACATTTATGGTCAATTGATTTCCAACAAAAGTGCTAAGGCAATTCAATGGGGGAAAGATAATCTTTTAAAATTGTGGAGGCATAATTGGGTATTTATATGCAGGATTGAGCCTGCAACCCGGGAATGTGCCCTGACCAGGAATCGAACCATGACCTCCTGGTTCATAGGTAAATGCTCAACAATTGCAACACATGGGGCTATTGGTTGATTCTTGTATGTGCCCTGACCAGAGATCAAACCCACAACCTTGACATAGTGGAATGATGCTCTAACTGAGCTACCCTGCCAGGACTGTATAAATACATAAACTCAGACACTTAGTTTACACAATACATAAAAATGAATTAAAAATGGGTTATAGACTGAAATGTAAGAGCTAAAAAAAGGAGTGAATTCCATGTTCATGTAACATAAAGGATAATCTTCACAAACATTATCCTAAGTGAAAGAAGACAAACATGAAAGACTAAATACTCTGTTTCCATTCACATGAAATTTCTAAAAAAGGCAAACCATTAGAAATAAAAAGCAGATTGGAGGTTTACTTGTGCTGCAGGGTTATTAACAGGCATGAGGGGACTGTGGGATGATGCCAGTGTTTTGAAACTGGTTATGATTGCACAGCTTTAGAAATTGGCTAAAAATAAACTGTATACTTATAATGGATAAATTTTATGGTACATAAATCATAACTCAGACATAACAACTAACAAACTTAAACCTAAAAAAGAAAGATGATACATGGTTTGTTCATTTGTGTTATGTTCCTTAGACATGATGAGTTAATTCCAAACCACTTCTTACTACTTTAGTAATCTCTCTTCATAACATCCAAGCACATATCTTTGCTCATAAATGACTAGTCATTTGAAAAGATTAGAAAAGGATAAATATATACTGACTGACTTATATTGAAAACTAAACTTTTTTAAGAAAAGGATTTTATAATTCTAAGGAAGTCGTTTCACATTTTCATGTGCAATACCAACCAATGCCATCAGTAGACCATAATTAGCCACAGTTTCAAGCAGGTAAGTGTGTCATCCTCACTAAGAACACAATCTAGTGGATCTCAATGCTTATGGAGCATAAGGAAGAATGTTTTGTTTCTCTTTACATTGGGAATCAGAATCCTCCAAAGATTTCCTAACCAGTTTAGTGGCTTCCAAAGCTAACTGGTTATTAGAATGACTCATTGACAGTCTCTCCTCCCAAGACCTACACAGTTAGGAATATGAGGTGGGGCGGTCTTAGGATGTTTTATTCTCACATAGATTTCCCTAGTGGTCAGAGAGACCTGTGAATTTTGTTTGGTGAAACCAGTGCAATCAGTTTTGAGAGAAACCTCAAAAACCTGGTTTCTATCAGAGTGAAATATCAAGGTTTACAAATGAGTAGCTTAAAAAAAAAAAGTATAGCTGGTTGGCATCACTCAGTGATTGAGCATCCATCAACCTATGAACCAGGAGGTCATGGTTCAATTTCTGGTCAGGGCACATGCCCAGGTTGTGGGCTCAATCCCCAGTGTGGGGAGTGCAGGAGGCAACCAATCAATGATTCTCTCTCATCATTGATGTTTCTATCTCTCCCTTCCTCTCTGAAATCAATAAAATATATTTAAAAAATTAAAAAGTAGAGAGCAAAGTATGGACCAAGTTGTCTCAACAATCATGCCACCCACCCCTTCTTGCCTTCATACCTCTAGAAGGGGTGGAGTAACAGTAGGCTAGAATTCTGCAAACCCCTGGGATGGATCCCTCATTGACCATTTCAGATTCTTAGCTTTTAAAAGCCTCCTAACCCTTTTTCGTCAAGTGGAGAACATCATCAATTAATATTTTAAATTGCTGGCTGCTATTAGGTCAAGTTGCCCTCCTGTGTTTGTGGAAGCTTATTTTTAAACGGAGTGAAGAGTTTACGTTTGCAGTATTGCAGCCAGTACTTAGCTCTTCCCTCTAGACTCTTAATGACTTTTTGACTCTTTATCCAGTTATTTAAAGAACTATTTCTCCCAGATTTATATGAACTCTAATTTAGACAGAGTGAATCTATATGGTATTTGCTTTCTTTGTCTCTTATTTTAATCATTCTGCAAGCCTATTTTCACCCACACTTTCCCCCTTTCTCTCTCCACCTGCCTCAGAAAAGGAGGGTCCCTTCTCCTGCTGTTGGGAAGGGGGTGCTCAGGACATGTCCCTAACTCCTGATTGCTCCCCAGGAGCTTCCCTTCCTCAGCCACCTCTGTCATGGACCCTCTGCTTGTGACCCCATCCTCTCCTCCTCCATAGCAGGAAAGATAGTCAAGTATTTCCCATCTAAAGACCAAAGTCTTCTCCAGCGCAACAGCCCCCTTCCCATCCAGCCTCCATTCCCTTCTCATTTCATTCCCAGCCAAGCTTCTGGAGGGAAGAATATCTCCTGAGTGCAAGTGTTTTTCTTCTCCACTTGCTGCCCACCCCTCTGTTTCTGGCTTCGCTCCCCACTGTTCCAGTAAAACCACCGCTGGGTAGTGTCATTAAGGACCAAGTCATTGCTCAAATCTAATAACCCATTTTCAGTCCACACTTAATTTAACCTTCCTGTTGAGTTTGCTTTTGGGAACCATTCTCTTTCTTCAAACAATCTTCCTTTGGTTTTTCTGGCGCCACTTCTTCCCATTTCCCTTCCCACCCCTCCAGCTATTCCCCTGGGCAACCACTGTGAGCATCTCTTTCACTTCCTATGCCTCCCTTGTGGGCCTTCTGTTCTTGGTTCTCCCTCTTAGTCTCTAATGGTTTTCCAAGTGAGGCCCTTGAGCCGTTTTTATCAGAAGCACCCAATGAGCTTGTTTCTGGATGAAAATACAAATTCCTGGGGCCCTAGCCCAGACCTACTAAACCAGAATATGGGGAGGGGACCTGGGAATCTGCATTCTAAGCTACTCTTCCTGGAGATTCTAAAGCACACTAAAGTTTGAGGAAAATGACTCTAAAGACTTCTGTTTCTCAATTGTCCGCACTATTGCCTAGACCCTGCCTCATTATTTTCCTTAAAATTTTCATAGAGATATCACTCCTAGATATGGAGGCTGAGCTCCCATATCCTGGCATTAAAGGCCTTTGTCATCTATCCCTTGTGCAGCAGCTACTGAGTTTGACTCCCCCCTTCCGCCACCTCTCTAGTGCTTTCTGTACTCCAGGTATATCCTTAACACACCTGCTCACTCACACCTCTGGCATGGCTTTTCCTATTGCCTCAATGCCCTCCACCAAGGTTCATCTGAATTCACCTTCAAGTCTCGGAAACTACCTTGAATGTTCTGTTCTGAAACTACCTTGAGCTTCACAGCCTCATACCAGTGTTTTCTTTGTCCAGCCTCATAACAGTGTTTTCTCTTTGTCCTTAGGGCTCCCCATGGGTAAGACTCTCTGCACAGTATTGTGACCAATGACTGACCTTCCGGGCCTTCAACCTGACTGGAGCTCCGCAATAGGGACCATGTCTATTTCCTCCAGGACCCCAGAAGCACAGGGCTCCATAGCACAGAACAGGAAGACAGTGCATGGTGATAGGCGAGGCAAGGGTGCTCCTGGCCCAGAAACGTGTTGGGCCACTCATCAGGGTGATGGCTGACTTCACTCATCTGTTAATATGTCCCAGGCTCCAGGATGGGCCCTGGGGTGCAAAATATAAGCAGTCTGTGCTCTCAAGGGTCTCCTGCTGAGTGACAGGTACAGAAAGGCTAGTCAGGATAACTTGGGAAGAAGATACTGTTACAGAGAGAAATGCAGGGAACTGTGGGAGCATAGAGAAGGATGGAAAAGTCCTGTCCATGGAAGGAGCAAAGTGGTAGGAAAGCTTTAACATGTCAGCATTGCACAGGGTGAGAAAGCCTGGAAGGTGAGTGTGAAAGCCTGAGCCTCCATCTTGCTCTGCCGCAGGTAAACGGGTGACACATTGTTTATACAATCTCTGAGTCGCAATTTACATATAAGTAAAGGGAGGAGTTTGAACTGAGTTTAGTTTCCAAAGCCTTGAAGAGATAAAAAATATATATACCTGGCCAATGTGGCCCAGTTGGTTGAGCATCGTCCTATGCACCGAGAGGTCCTGGTTGGATTCCTGGTCAGGGTGCATGCTCGATACCCAGTAGGAGGCATGTAGGAGGCAGCCAATTGATGTTTCTCTCTCTCTCTCTCCTTCTCCTTTTCCTCTCTCTCTAAAATAAACAAAAACATTATATACTGTATATGTGCACTTGGTACAATACTGTTGCGAATGGCGCACTAATAAGTATTAGCCACCAGGTGGCACTAGAGGATCTCTTTCCACAGAAACTTGGGCTTTATTATTGAAGCCTATCCTGGGGGTGGTCCACTAGAATTTGGAGCTAATGGGTGCCACCAGCTTCAGGTCTGGCCTCTATGCAAGGGTCTTCTGAGTCATATGAGCATAAGTTCCTATTAAAAATCTCACTTTGGGGAACTACTTATTAGTTGCCTTTGAAAACAAAAAATTTAAAAAGCAGCTCCTTCAATGCCAGCTAATGCCTTTTGGAGGCTATCTTAGCATTTCTATGCTACAGCTCTGGTTCTGACCACCTGTGCTGGACTTGTGGAAAGAGACCAGGTCCTAGTGGGACAACCTGCCCCTCCTCCCGCTGAGGGCAGACATTGATCACAGGAAATGGCATGAATTGCCTTGCAAAGGAACAATGTCCCACCTCTGGGGCTTTGAGCAAAGCTGGGCAGTTGGGGAGCTGAAGTGATCATTCTAGTAGTTCCTCATGTGGCTGAATTTGAAGGATTTGAATCAGAGACCCCTGTGAGAACCTGATGAAAGGCATGGAGCCTATCTTCCAGAAGATTTGTAATATGTATGTTATTTCAGCAACTTTTCAGACCTTCTCTCTAGGGACCCAGGCGCTAGACCACTCAAAGTTCCTCTCAGCCTTAAGAACCTAATATCATGTGGTCACTCTCATGGCCAGCTACACACATTAGCTCTTCAATTTGTAGAAGACTAAACTCTTCGTTATTTTCTCTGGAGAAGGAATAGTGGGGATGATGAGTCCTCATGGCTAATACCTAAATAGCAAACCATGTAGGGATAAGTTAGACATAACTAGGATGTGTTTGGATCTGGGCTTTCCATGAGCTTTCCAGCCACTCAGAGAGGCTGCATTCTGAAGCTCTGCTGCAGGGGAGGCTGCAGAGCTGCACATTCCCAGCCAGTGCCTACCTGCGAGCGCTGGGAATGCACCTTTGCTGCACAGAAGGATTCACGCCCACATTTCTGTCCTGCGTTTTCTTGGGAAATCTTTCTTTGTGCTGGAACACTCCAAAGATTCTGCCTGCTTTTCTGTGCAAGGTACAGCTGCTTCCTGCACTCATGCCCTGGGCTTCTTTGTGAGGCTAGTGACCTGGAAACATAACTGGACAAAATGAGTAGCCATGATCTTGGGATTGGGAATCTCGTTCTGGCCCTGGCTCTGCCATTTATTAACTGGGAGGCTGTTGGCCCCAATTATAAAATGGGAATAATGACCCCTCACAGAGTTCATTTGTTCAACAAATATGCATGGAGTGCCTGGTAGCTGCCCATCTCTGCTCCAAGCACTGTGGATACATGAATGAGACAGACACAGTTTCTCTGCCCTGATGAAGCTGACATACACTTGGCCTACTGTTTTTGTTTGAATAGGTTTGCAGCCCATTTTAGCAGGAAACAGCCCCAGGATTACAAACATTACAAGGCAGGAAGTTTCCTCCAAGCAGAGTTGATGACCTTATCCCTGGTGGGAGGGAAATTGTAATGGGGCTGGCTCCTCCTGTCCTGGGTTTCTCATTGTAGTCTGTCTTCCCAGAAGATAAACTACTTAGGCTGGGACCTGCACTATTCAAACAAAGCACAAAATTCTCCATGGAGGTTTGGGCTGACAGGCATGATCTTGCAGAGAATTTAGGCAGGACAGTGTACCCTCAGGCATCCTCCAAGTCTCATGTCCCTCAAGGGTTTTTCTCTGACCCACTTCCCTCACCATATCTAGTGCTGGGTGCCCAGCTTCATGCCCTCCCCCATTCTGAGCCCTCATGTTTTTGTTTTGTTTTTAAATTTAATTTTAGTACAATTAATTCAGTATGGCATTGGGAAAGAACCTTTAAAAATGAGGGGAAATGAAGAAAATGATTAGCAGTACAAAAGGAGACGTGTTTTTAGAGAACAGGGTTTTGAACTGAAGAATCTGCAGCAGGGAGCTCAGAATTCCTTCTCCAGGACCATCTACTTACATCCCAGCACCCACCTCCGCCTGTGGACTCCCAGCTGGCCTAGCAGCCTCCACATGAGTCTCCTTAGTGACACTGTGCAAGGCAGTTTCCAGGTCCCATTGTTTCCTGGTCACTCACACTTGGGGTAAGTTGGCCCTATTCAAGGACAAACTCCCAAATGGCCTGAAATTAAGCCTTTTCTGCCCTCAAAAACTTCTCACCCAGTTCAAGTTATTGAGAAATGTTGAGGTCACAGCTGATTTCAAACTTTCTTCTGCCTTTCTCACCATTAGTTCTTATATCTCTCCTCACTCCTAGTCTGCCTCTATACAGGGTCGATTTCTATGCCTCCCTCTATCTGTGACGCCCTGGTTGTGTCTCTCATGTTTCAGCTTGGTTAAGACACTTGTTTTAAAAAACGGGACAGTAGCCACTCAATGATTAAGCAAAGGTTTTAAAAAGTGCTTGATTTCTCTCTTGAACTGTGAGAATACTAGTATGTTTGGGCTGGGCTGCTGGAGAGATGTGATGGTCATATGTGATGGCCCCCAGCCATCCTGTTAGCTGACCAACTACTGACACACAAGTTAGCCCAGTTGGGACTGGCTGAGTGAGCCCAGTTCAGCAGAAGCACCCAGGTGACCTGTAGAGTTATGAAAAGTAATGGATGGTAAGTTTTAGGGCGACTTGTTTACTCAGTAGTACTTAGCTGATGCAAATGTGTTGCTCAGGCCATTAGCACGTCTTTCTTAGGCAGCAGTAACAGTAATTCATTGGTAATTTAATGGTAACTCATCTCCTGGCCTCTAGACGACATTCACTCTGATATCAGAGCAATCTACTCCTGTTACCATCGGACTGAACTGAATGATTACCTGAAGAGGCCATGAGGGTCACCTTGTCCATTTCACAGATGAGGAAACTGAGGCCTAGAGCTGGAAAGTGACTTGTTCACGTCACAAACACTCAGAGGCAGTCCCAGTCAGCCTCAAGACTAGAATCAAAATCACCAGACTTTTTGAGGCTCTTCCCCCGCCTGGAAGTCTGCTACTTTCTGTATATGTTGTTGTGGACCTTTCCAGGGTTACAAACATTCCCAGCCTGAAGCTTTAATTCTGCTTTTTTGGCTCCTTTAAGAAGGTAAATAGGAAGGGGGTGAGGGTGATATTATTAAAGGAACAACCTTGATGGCACCTTGATTTAGAAAGCTGGGAATCGCCGGAAAACTCTTTGTAATGCAGTTCCCTCTGAGCATGGCCACTGTACTGCTCTTGAGACCCATGGCTATGTGCAGGCTGCCTCGAGGGTCTCAGGGTAGAGCCAAGGCTCTCTCCTGGCCATAACCAAACCATTTTGGGTGTCCTGGGCACTGGCAACAGCCATGTTTCTATGTTATGTGCATTCTTCACCATAGCCCTGAGCCTCCCAGGCAAATTGATTCCTACAAACAACCTGTACAGGGTTTCCATTTGATCTTACAGCTTCAGCTGGTCCTAGATTCTCACAACTATCCTATCTAATAAAGAGGGAATATGCTAATTGACCTTCATGCCGTCGCAAAGATGGCGGCACCCAAAGCCAATAAAGAAGGAATATGCTCATTGACTACCCCACCCTCAAAGATGGCAGTGCCCATAGCCACAGGATGGTGTTGCCCAGTCCCCTCAGCCCCACCACATGCCTGCCTCCCAGGGCTGCCTGAGGCTCAGGTAACCAGGGCCAGCTGAGGCTTGCGCTATCAGCAGTGGCAGCAGCAGAGGTGTGATCACCGGGTCGCCTCATGTGATTACCGGGTCGCCTCCTGCCCCGAGGGCTACTGGACTGTGATAGGGGGCAGGCAAGGCTGAGGGACACCCTCTCCAGTGCATGAATTTTCATGCACAGGGCCTCTAGTTAGTTATAAGTAAATTAATAGTATAACGGGGAGCTGGGAGACCCTGGGTCCCCATTTCCTACTCTATCCCCTTTTCATCTCCAACAGACAGTTTGGGCGAGGAACTGTCTTTGGGCAGGCTAATGCTGAGCAGCTGTGGAAGTCCACAGCCCAGAGGACTCTGGACCAGAAAACAGGGCTCCTCCTCACCCTAAGTGTTAAGAAATCTTAAATATATCCTTTCTGATTGGTGTTTCTAGATTCTTGGGATATATTCCTAGAAGTGGGATCACTGGGTCAAGTGGGAGTTCCATTTTTATTTTTTTGAGGAAACTCCATACTGTTATCCACAGTGGCTGCACCAGTCTGCATTCCCACTAGCAGTGCATGAGGATTTCTTTTTCTCCACATCCTCACCAGCACTTGTCATTTGTTGATTTGTTGATGATAGCCGTTCTACAGGTGTGAGATGGTACTGCATTGTCGTTTTGATTTGCATCTCTCGGGTGATTAGTGACTTTGAGCATGTTTTCATATGTCTCTTGGCCTTCTTTATGTCCTCTTTCAAAAGGTATTTTATAGTATTTAGGTCCATTGCCCATTTTTTGATTGGCTTGTTTATCTTCCTCCTGTTAAGTTGTATGAGTTCCCTGTAAATGTTGGAGATTAAACCCTTAACAGTGATAACATTGGCAAATATGTTCTCCCATGAAGTGGGCTTTCTTGTTGTTTTGTTAATAGTTTCTTTTGCTGTACAGAAGCTTTTTATTTTGATGTAGTACCATTTGTTTATTTTCTCTTTAGTTTCCATTGCCCTAGGAGCGGTATCGGTGAAGAAATTGCTTCAGCATATGTCTGAGGTTTTGCTGCCTGTGTATTTCTCTAATATTTTTATGGTTTCTCGTCTTACATTTAAGTCCTTATCCATTTTGAGTTTATTTTTGTGTATGGTGTAAGTTGGTGGTCCAGTTTCATTTTTTTTTGCATGTATCTGTCCAATTTTCCCAACACCATTTATTGAAGAGACTGTCTTGACTCCATTGTATGCCCTTGCCTCCTTTGTCAAATATTAATTGAGCATAGTGGTTTGGGTTGATTTCTGGGTTCTCGTATCTATTCCATTGGTCTATATGTCTGTTCTTGTGCTAGTACCAGGCAGTTTTGAGAACAATGGCTTTGTAATACAGCTTGATATCTGGTATTGAGATCCCTCCTACTTTGTTCTTCTTTCTCAGGATTGCTGCAGCTGTTTGGGGTCTTTTTAAATTCCAGATGAATTTTTGGAGAGTTCGTTCTAGGTCTGTGAAATATGCCATTGGTATTTTAATGGGGAGTACATTGAATCTATAAATTGCTTTGGGTAGTATGGACATTTTAATGATGTTGATTTTACCAATTCATGAACACAGTATGTTCTTCCATCTGTTTATGTCTTCCTCTATCTCTTTTTTCAGTGTCCCATAGTTTTCTGGGTACAGGTCTTTTACTCCTTAGTTAAGTTTATTCCTAGGTATCTTATATGCACCCCTATGTTCATAGCAGCACAAGTTACTATAGCTAAGATTTGGAAACAGTCTAAGTGCCCATCAGCAGATGAGTGGATTAGAAAACTGTGGTACATCTACACAATAGAATACTATGCTGTGGTACAAAAGAAGGAATTCTTACCATTTACAACAGCATGGATGGAGCTGGAGAGCATTATGCTAAGCAAAATAAGCCAGTCAGAGAAAGATAAATATCACATGATCTCACTCATTTGTGGAATATAATGAACAACATAAACTGATGAACAAAAACAGATCCAGTGACAGAGAAGCATTCATCAGACCATCAAACCTCAGTTGGAAGGTAGGGAAGAGTGGGGGTAATGGAGAGAAATAAACCAAAGGACGTGTATGCATATAAGCATAACCAATGGACACAGACACAAGGGGGGTGAGGGCATGAGTAGGGGGCTGGGGGGCAATGGGGGGATAAGGACACATATATAATACCTTAATCAATAAAAATAAAAATAAATAAAACATTGGTCCCACAAATAACAAAAAACTAAATGTAAAATTTAACTTGTCTGCCTGTCAGAAACTGGAATACCCACTCCTCTTGATTGGACTTTAAATCAACACCAGGGCTTTCAGATAAGACCTGCTAGTTCAGGTTCCGAGTCCACTCAGGAGGGTGTGGACCAGTGGATGTCACTAAAACCTGTGCTTTTATTGAAGACTATGTTAGATTTGAGCTATTTTGTTCTGTGAAAATTATTCAGAAAACTAATATTCCTAGTAAGAGTGAAAAAACAGGAAAAAGAGGAATTTATGGTTAGGAATTCTGAAAATGATCCCTTTCTGTTGTTTCTGAGAAAATTGAAAAGAAATGGTCTTTTCTGTTTTAAAGTAGTCATATGTGCTACATTTGTGCATAAAACAATTTATTTAATGCAGCCAGCCCTTCCTCCATCCCACCTCATGTTCTCTGAATATGTGCATCTTTCGAGGTGCCCCCATCCTTCTAGGTGCTTGGTCCTAAAACCGTGCTGTCGTCTTTGACCCATTTTTTTTTTCTCATGCCACAGATCCAAACAGTCAGTCAGGAAATTATGGACTCTACTTTCAAAATATATCTGGAACCCAGCCATTTTTTTCATGTCTCTACTGCTATTGCTGTGACCTGAGCTATCAGCACTTCTCACCAGGATTATTACAATTGCTTCCTATGTGGTCTTCCTCCTCTATTTTCAAAATTATAGTCAGATTGGTTCGTAAAACAGAAGTCACATTAAGTCAGTTCCCTTGAAAACCATTGAATTAAAAAACTTAAAAATAATTTTCATGCTTGACTTATTATCAAAATATCCTGACAGGTTATGCACAATCTACCTGTGCTTTGTTTAATTGTATTAACTACAGCATCTCTTGTGTTTGGGCCTAATTGTTTTGTTTCCTCTTAAAGACTGAAAACTCCTGGAAATGAAGTAGCAGCAGAAATAGGCTGAGATTTCTTTGAGGTTATTAATTTTTAGTTTCCACTAGCTAAATTGGACCTGAGGTACTCCTGAGGAGTGCAGAGCAGTGATTTTTAGCAGTAACCTGCCAGGCTAGGTCCAAAGGATCCATCCAAGACTAGTACAGGGAGCAGTTATAGGAAAACAGAAAAAGCCCATGAAATTCAACTGGAAATAAATGAGCCTTGGATATGCTGCATTAATCTACGAGTTCCCCCCACTTACCCAATGTCTTTCCTTCAAGAGGCACTATGCCAGCCAAGTTCCTGGATCTTCATGCTGCAAAATGATCTGAATAATGGGAGGTAATATAGATGATGGCTAATAATTATTAAGCACTTACTTTGTGCCAAATATTGTTCTAAACTTTTTATATTCATCATTCAACAAATACAGGGTGGGGCAAAAGTAGGTCTATAGTTGTTTGTGTGGAAAATAATACAAGCCTATCTAATAAAAGAGCAATATGCAAATTGACCGCACCTCTGCCACACCACAAGCCACACCCACCATCCAATCAGGAGCAAATATGCAAATTAACCCAACCAAGATGGCTACGGCTACGGAGGGAGCAGGAGGCTTGGGTTTCCCCGGTAATGGAGGAAGCCAAGCTTTCCACACACCCTGGCCGGCCTAGGCCTCCACTCAAGGCTACAAAGTTTCAATTATAGAAGATAGATAAATCCCAACAAAATTGGCAGCAGCCATGGAGCTGGAGAGAGCAGGAGGCTTCAGTTGCCCCCGGTGATGGAGGAAGCCAAGCTTTCCACACATCCTGGCCAGCCTAGGCCTCCACTCAAGGCTACAAAATTTCAATTATAAAAGATAAATAAATCCCAACAAAAATGGCTGTGGCCACAGAGCAAGCAGGAGGCTTGACTCTGCTCAAGGCTAAAAAGTTTCAATTATAGAAGATAAATAAATACCAGATAACAGGGCCTCTGCTTGGGTTGTTGGGGAGTGTGGCCGGCCTGCAAACCACCATAGGCCCCTTGCCCAGGCTGCCCCACACCCCAAGGGAACCCCCACCCTGATCCGGGACACCCTTCAGGGCAAACCAGCTGGCCCCCACCTGTGCACCAGGCCTCTATCCTATCTAATAAAAGGGTAATATGCAAATTGACCATCACTCCAACACACAAGATTGCTACCCCCATGTGGTCAAAGGTGGCTGCCCCCATGTGGACACAAGATGGCCACCACAAGATGGCGGGCAGGGTAGGGCAGTTGGGAGGGACCAGGCCTGCAGAGGAGGGCAGTTGTGGGTGATCAGGCCAGCAAGGGGAGGGCAGTTGGGAGGGACCAGGCCTGCAAGGGAGGGCAGTTAGGGGTAAACAGGCTGGCAGGGGAGCAGTTAGGCATCAATCAGGCTGGCAGGGGAGTGGTTAGGGGGTGATCAGGCTGGCAGGCAGTTAGGGGCAATGAGGAAGGCAGGCAGGCGAGCAGTTGGAAGCCAGCAGTCCTGGATTGTGAGAGGGATGTCCGACTGCCCGTTTAGGCCCGATCCCTAACGGGCAGTCGGATATCCCTCGAGGGGTCCCAGATTGGAAAGGGTGCAGGCTGGGCTGAGGGACACACACCCCCGTGCACGAATTTTTTTGCACCAGGCCTCTAGTAATTAATAAACAGTAATACAAGAATAAACTGTTTCATGTACTCACAACTGTAAACCTACTTTTCCCCCATCCTGTCTTTATTGGGCACTTATTATACATGTAAGTAGGTAAAACAGAAAAATAAATTCCTGCCCACCATAACTTACATTCTGGTGCGGGAAAACAGAAAATTAAGCATAATGAATAAGTAAAATTATATTGCATATCAGGAAGTGATGGAGTAGGGAAAGAAAGTATTTGAGAACAGATAAATGGTCGCCTGCAGGAAGTGACATCTGAGCAGAGATGGAGATGAGAAGGAAGTTATCAGTGTGATTACCTAGGGACCAGTATTCCAGGTAGAGGGACCAGCAATCTGGATACTCTAGGACTAGCAAGAAGCCCATGGTTAGAGTGGAGGGTGAGGGAGGATAGAAGTGATGAGAACAGAGATATAAGGGTGGACAGAGGCCATAAAGGGCTTAGGGGGCCACTGTAAGGGATCAGCTTTCTCTCTAATCAAGGAGGGAGCCACTGGAGGGCTTGACTTAATGTGATTTACATTTTACAGAATTTCTCTGACTACTGTGCTGAGGATAGAGCATAAGGTGCAATGGAAGAGGTAGGGAGAGTGATATTGACCTCAGGTTCAGCTGGATGCTGCTTTAAAAGCCAGTACTCAAGAGACAGGTGCTGATTTAAGAAAATATGCTTTATTCAAGTGCTGGCAGCCTAAGAAGATGGCAGATTCCCATCCTAAAGACCATCTTCACATCTCAGTGCAGGCAGAGGTTTTTATTAGGAGGGAGAGGGAAAGCAGAACAAAGAAATCAAGGGGTTGAGGATTGAAGGTTCTCTACATGTAAGTCAGCACAGTTTATTCTGATGGTTATCTGGAAACTGGTCAAGTGGAGGTCTGGTTTTTATGGTTGAAAGTCAGCAAGTCTCCTGGAGTCAGAATGTCTGGTTGCTGGAGTCAGCTTCCTTTGAAGTTAGATCCTGGAACTCTTACACAAATATGTTGTTTATATACAGATTACCTATTAGTTAACTATTCACCTTTTACAAAAACACTTTTACTAGAAACAATATTAAAAAAATAGAGGGGTGGGTTACAAGACCAGTGAGGCTGCTATTGTTATAATCCTGGAGAGAAATGTTCATCAGAGAAGGCGAGGAATGTTTAGATTCCAGATACAATTTAAATGTAGAGTCAATGGGACTTTTTGGTTCAGTGGCATGAAAGAAGGGGTGGAAAATAAATACCATGTTTTGGCCTGAGCACTTGGAAAGGTGGAGTTGCCTTTAGCCAAAAGGAGGAAGAATGTTGATGAGCAGGCTTTGGAAGGAAGATCAAGAGTTCAATTTGGGTCATGTTAAGCTTGTGGGATCTATTATAGTGGACAGTTGCTTGTGAGTCTGGAGCTCAGGGCAGAGGCTGGGCTGGAGGTATCAATTTATGAGTCTTTAACACATACATGGCTATTAAAACCTTGAAGTTGGATGAGCTAACCCACGGAATGTGTGTAGATAGAGAGAAGGATCAAAGACAGGGCTCTTGGGTCTCTGAAGAAAGACAAAGCCAGGAGTGTGTAACCAAGGGAAGGAAGTGCCTTGAGAAGGCAGGAATGATCTGCTGCTTCAAACATCACTGGTAACTTAGAAGAGAGAAAGACTGAGAATTGACCATTGGGTTTAGCAATGTGGACACTGCTGTTGACTTTATGTAGAGTAATGGGCATGCAAGCCTATCTTGAGTGTGTTTAAGAAAAATAAGGGGATGAGGTGGAGGGTGGGGGTGGGCTAGAAGAGGTCAATGGGAGGGGGGAAGGGAAAAATGTAATACTTTCAACAATAAAGATTTTAAAAAATAGGGGGAAATGAAATGGAGACAGTGAGTACATCAACCCAAGAATTTTTGCTGCAAATGTTGCAGAAGAAAAGAGGTGGTAACGTCAGGAAAAGCAGAACCAAGGGAAATTAAAATATACTTATTTTAAGATGGGACAAATAATAGTTTATGAGACTGCTGATGAGAATGGTTACAGTAGAGAGAGAAAAACTAATGCTATTGGAGAAAAAGGCCAGGACCGCTTGAACAGTGTCTTTGGGTAGTCTAAATGGGGCAGAATCTAATAGTCACTTTAGGTAATCTAGGATTGGTTTTTGTTGTAGTTTTCTGGGGCTGCCATAACAAAGTGCCACAAAATTGGGTGGGTTAAACAATGAAGATTCATTGTTGCACAATCTTGGAGGCTAGAAGTCCAAGGTCAAGGTATCAGGGTTGATTTCTTCTGAGGTCTGAGAGGGAGAATCTGTCCCCAGACTCTTCCTTAGCTTCTGGTGATTTATTGGGAATATTGGTCACTTCTTGGCTTTTCAGCACATCACCCTGGTCTTGCCTTCTTGTTCACATGACATTCTTCCTATGTGCCTGTCTGTGAACAAATTTCCCTTTTGTATAAGGACACCATTTGTATTGAATTAGGGGCCAAACCTACTCCACTATGACCTCATCTTAACTAATTACATCTGTAATGACCTTGTTTCTAAGTCAGGTCACATTCTGAGGTTAAGATTTCAACACATACATTTTTGGAGGGCACAGTTCAACCCATAATAGCTTTAGATAGAAGATGAACAATTTATATTTAGCAACAGGAGGGGAAATAGAGCACATATTTGAAAAATTTGTCAGATTTCTAGATATATTTGTGGAAGTTCATGGAAATGCTTTACTGATTGCTTCACAGATGTGGAAAGCAAAGTCATTAGGTAAGAGTTTGAGTGAAGGCAGAATGAGGAGAGGAGAAGTTGTGAAGTTGTTTCCATCAGGGTGGGAGAGTAAGCTAAGAAAACACAATATGGTAGCTAAGTAGTCTTAAGGACACACCAGTGGGCCTTGGTCTGGTATCTAAAGCAGGGCATAGGTATCACTCTGAGTTTTTCTCAAGCTCCACTCAGCTGCATGGGGGCAGGCAGAGAGTATGGGGAGAGTTGTGATTCACTAGGGTTGTGGTTTTGCAAAGCGAGTACAGTGTACAGAGGAGTAGGATAGGCAAGGGAGTTGAGAGTGAATGCAAGGAAATTATAATGATAGACAGTAGAAATAAAATTCAATAAGAGGGAAGAGAGGACCCTACATGGAGATAATATGATTACTCTGATTTTGAGAATGAGAAAAGTGATGGATAGAGAAATGAAGTACTTTTGGAGATTCAATCAGTGGCAGAATCAGAATTCAAACCCAGGCTGTGCAGCTCAGAGCCCATGTGCTTAGACATAGGACCAGAACAATGGACAGAAAGAGGGAGAAAAGATGAAGTGTCAGATTAGTTATGAGGCTGTTCTGTCCATTGACTCGCCTTGAAATGATAAGCAAGGCATTCCTGTTCCCGTAACACAATGTTCTATGATTCCAATTATTTCCTTGTCTGTGGAGGAGGATGTTTTCTGTTTTATTTTGACAGATACTTATTTTATTTAGGACAGTGGTCTATTTCTCTACTAATCTCCCATCCTTCTTTCCTTTTCTCCCTTAAATATATATACAATGTGTGTTTTTTTTGTTGTTGTTCACAAAATACTTTAATATTCATTTTTACATTTTGTATCCATGGCCAACCTGCTATCACAATTATTATTTCTATTTTCAAGATAAGATTATAAGGCTTAGAACAATAAAACGATAAACCCCACAGCCACTTAATAGCAGAGTTGGGATTCAAAACTAAACCTTTAATTTTAAATTCAATTCTCTTTCAAACTCCTAAGATACTTTCTTTTTAAAATATTGTTCTTCTGAATTCGAAATAAGGTGAATTAGAGAGTGGATATATCCCTGACACTGGAGAAGTAAAGGAACCTAGATTAGCACACTTTGGGGATTCTATAGAATGAATTCAAGCAATAATTGTGGTGTTAGAATAAATGACCCCACCCATGCCTTCCACTCTTGACTCTAGGGTAAGTCAGGAGTAAATGTCTAAATTAATAGAAGAAAGGCTAGTTAAATGATAGTCATGGAGTACACTGTTTATATAATGTTTCATATGTTAGGTGAAGGTGTCATATTTTTTCTTGGGACAGGCATTCTCTCTCTATCAACAAAAAATATTCATCAAACATCCAGTCATTCATTCATCATACTTTTATTGAGCCCTTGTTATGTGCCTGGATAATGCTAGGTGTTGGATCCTTGCCTTTAGGAAGTTCATAATCCTACAAATAATACAGACCTGTAAACCAACAGAGCTGTGACTGAGCAAATGCCTGGCAAAGGAGGGAGCACTTCAAGTTGGAGGTGATATTTAAGTTTCTTAGAGGAGTTTTACAGGCAGTGCAGGGGCATATTTGCACAGTCCCCAGAGCTCTCTCCATTTTTCTTCCCAAGACTGGTCTTAGCATGTCCTCCACACCTGTAATAATGAAACACATGCCACACTAACACTTTAAGACAAGTGAAAAGCAGAATGACTTCTTCAGATGGGACAGGACATGGAATCCAAGAGATAGACATTGCTGTGACCAACATGATTATGGGCAAGAAAGAGCACCTGAGCAGGCAGAACTGAGAATCCATCTGGGCTTCCTATATGAGAGAGTAACTCTGCCTAGGCTATGTTCCTCTGGCCAATAGGAAAAAATTCAAAGTAACTTTCTGATTCAGAGAGAAGTAGAGGATTGGTATGGAGAAGACCTGGCTAATGGCCTACTGAAAATTTCTCCTCCTTGGGCCACAGTTCATAAATTATAAAGCTGATATCGCTAATTGTGATGAGACTATGGATGAAAATTTTTATTTATGCTATTTTACTTTCTCTGTACTTTCCATATTTTTTACAATGAAAATGTTTTAATTAACTTTTAAAAAGGTAAAATGAAGGGCCTGAAGTAAATGTGACCATTTGAGACCATTCCAACTCAAAATCTGATTTTAAGGAAAGAGTAGAGACAAAGAGAATGAGCTGACCTTTTTATGACTCCTGGTGACAGTAATACATGTTGTTAACAATGTTTTTCATAGTAGCTCCCATTTATTGAGTACCAAGTCTTATGTAAGACACTTCATATATTTAAATACATATTATCTATAGTATAAATATTTAGATATAGAGAGATAGATAGTATAGCTAAAGATAGCTATAGATATATCCCTAGAATACAGGGAAGCAATATAGTAAAGTGTTTAAAGTCCTTTGACTCTAAATTAAGTTCTAGTTGGGTCTATTTATCCCCATCTATCTCTGAGCCCAGTGCTAATGCCATTCAAAGAGAGGCACACTTCCTTTCTATGTGAGCATTAACCCAGGTTCAGGGGTCTCAACACCTAGTGTTAGTACTATATGTCCTCACCACCTCCCTTCACTGAGCCAAACAGCAAGCTGCATGGGTGAGTACCCTAAGAACAGGATGGTGCCTCTGAATTCTGGGGCTGCAAGGCAGGACAGTACCTGTGATATCCTAGAGTTAACTGGGAGTCCCCACATTCAGAAGTCTGGCCCAGGCACAACTCATTGCTTTGGGCATATGCCACTCCCCCATCACATGGCTAGAGTCAGATTTTGTTAAGGAAAACACATTCTCAAGAAGCCTCAAAATCAATCTCTAATATAAAGTTGAGCATTTTGCCAAGAATTGCTGAAGATTTAAGGAAAACAAACATTATATAAGAAAAGAACAAAATTCAAACACACAGAAAAATTAGCACCCTAGGAAAGAGACAATGGAATTAAAAAAATGGAAAAATTAATTAATTTTAGATTTATAAGACAGAAATAGGGTGTAAGAAAAAGTATCAATTAGAGATGTTATAAGTAAAAAATATTTGTTAAAAAGAAAAGTCAATCAATGAACAGAGCAGAAGAGAACATGAGTGTGTTATAAGACAGAGCTGAGTAATTCTGCCAGTTCTTAAAACAGAAGGACCAAGAGATAAAACATAGAGAAAGTTAAGATACTTGGAGGACGAGGATAGAGTCAAAAGTATAAAATGTATATAATAAGAGTTCAAGATAAAGAGAGTATAGACAAAATGGATGAGAGACCAAAGGTATAATGGAAAAAATATTACATCGCAGTGCTGAAGAAAGATGTTTTAAATTGAAAGGGCATACCAGGCTCTTGAACAGAATAAGTTTAAAATAAAATTAACCCTAGACAAATCCCTGTGAAATGTTGGAAAATGAAAAAGAGGAAAAAAAAACCCACAACAAACAAACACACACACACACACACACACACACACACACACACACACACAGATTATCCACAAAGAAAGAATCAGATAAACAACCAACTTCTGATTATCAATAATGGCTACAAAGAGACAATGGAATAATGTCTTCAATGTTAGGAGAAGAAATAATTTTGAGCCCAGAATTCTATAATGACCCAAATGATTATTAAAATGTAAGGTCAAAATAAAAGCATTTTAGA
Organism: Eptesicus fuscus; assembly: GCF_027574615.1. NCBI lineage: Eukaryota > Metazoa > Chordata > Mammalia > Chiroptera > Vespertilionidae > Eptesicus > Eptesicus fuscus. Next base: position 45,635,122 of record NC_072475.1, read on the forward strand.
CATTTACAGTTTGTGCAATAATTCTCACTATAAGAATTTCTGTAAGGTCTAGTTCAGCAAAATGAAAAAAGGAATGCAAGAGAAAATTATTACAGAGATAAGCATTCTTGAGTAAAGAAGCAGAGATACTTTTAAAATTAAATCTTAATAAATGTTGACTTTAAAAAATAAATCAATGTTATGTTAGAGCCCAAATTAAAAATGATACCTATGTTTAATGTGGGGAAGGAGGAGGTTAACATTTTAAGCTTAGATTGTAGAAAAATATTGATTGTGTTGTTTGGACTGCAGTAAAAGTGCAACTTGAACTTCAAGAGTTGGTACGGAGGAGATTTATGGGCCCTGCCAGAGCTGAGGAACTGTGATTCTATAAGGTCAGCTTCAGAAAAAAGATAATTTATTTATTCTTTTCTAAAATGTAGCACATGGGACCAGGATGTGTGCAGAGTTCACTCCCTCCTGGTTGTCAGAGCTGGGACCCACACTGTTTGCACTGCTGTAGCCAAACATGACCCCCTTCTCATTAGGAGCTTGGAAGGTGACTGTCATAGGTAAAAAACAAACAAACAAACAAACAAACAAACAAAAAAACATGTTGAGACCTTCTTGGCCTATGATAATGAATAGAAGCTTTGCTGAGCACTACTGCTGGGCCCAGTGCCAAGCCTTGCCAAGCCTAAAATAACTTCTATTCTCCCCACTGATCCAGGATGCACTGCCTTCTCTAGGAAGATAGTATGTCTTTCTCTTAACTCTTGGTAAATACTGTTTTGGCTCCTAAGTAGATGTCAACCTCCCGCATTTCTTTTTAAAATCCAAATCCTTGTTTGATCCTAAATCTGGTATGATGAAGAGGTATTTAAACCTGCAGTCACTGTATGCATTTCCACTATAAGTTTTTCTCTCTTGGGCCATGGCCAGCACACCTAGAGAGTGGACGAGTCCTGAGTGGGGGCAGCTGGGGATTGAGAAAAGGGAAAAAAAAGAGACAGACACAAAGACTTTAAGTAAAGCTGGGGCCTGGTGGGATGCTGCCCTCGGATGGAGAGAAAGTGACCCAGAGCTAGTGCAGTGCACTTATTATATACAGCATGATACCAGGAAGTTTTAAGAAACTAGGAAATTATGTGAAATCATGGTTAAAGATCAAGCTGCAATTTTTCATTCTTGTGGCTTCTTTGTAATTGTCACTCCTGACTGAGCCCGGATAATTGCCTTCGTTCCTGGCACCTGGCTGAACTTAGATAATGAAACCCACCCTCTGGCACCTGAACAAAAGGTCAGGCTGAAAATATACCTGCCTCTGGCAAGGTATGTTTCCAGGACGTGGCTCTGCCGACGCCACTGGACTCGGCCAACAATCAGCTCATGGACCTTCCCAGGTGCTCTCTACACCCACCATAACCCACCAATGTGTAGGTTAGTCTCTTGAATCTCTTTTCCTCTTTGACATGATGAAATCCATGCACCTTTGTGTGGCATTTATACTCTTCACAATGAAGTACTCATCAGCCTAACAAAGCACTACTCCCTCTGCTTTCCAGGAAATTCACTCTCCAGCTGTGTCTCCAAGGCTCCACACCTTCACTGCTGGGAGATCGTGTTACTCATATGAGTTCTCCATTAATCTGCTCTGTAAAGTGCTCCTGGACGCCCCATTCACAGCTGAGTTCACCTGCTTCTGTATTCCCATAATATTGTTTTCCTCACTTCGTGATGACAATAATCTCTGTATATTATAAGTGCATTGGTTTCTCTTGCTAGACCAGAAGGAACCAGAAAACAGACTACCAGTCTCGGTATTCACTTATGACTAGCACAGTGCCTGATGATTAATATTTATCAGACAAATGAATGAATCCATGAATGACATGGTCTAAGACCCTAAATGACCTTGCAAAACAAAAATCTTGAGCTTGGCTAGAAAATATAATTTACACAAGAGTTTGTTAAAATTCTTATTCCCATGCTTCAGTTAAAAAACTTTTTATTTAGTAGGACCAGGGAGAGGCCCGGAAATCTGCATTTCCAAAAACCTCTGATTTATCAGAGCTGGGGATCTGCTGTGGCCTTGGGGTTTGTTTCTTCCTTGGGAAGTAATATGCTTTTGCCATTCATCCAGAGCTACACGGCTGAGTCTGGGTCTGTTTGCCCTCTCTCCCTCTTTAGGAGGGCAAAGTGAGGCCAGTTGCCCCTCCAGCATGCTGACCTTGCATTAAGAACTCTGCAAAGCTTCAAACTTTCTGAGAGCTGTGCCCTGAGCAAGGCAGAGATGTGCACAGTCATGGAGCCCAACCTGACAGCAGATTTGCATTTTGACTAATTTCTATACCCAAGAGGTTTTGAGGAAAATAGAGCAACATTTTGCTGTTGGGGTCCTATCATCCTCTTATTTTTCTGATGTAATTGACAACTCTGGTATGAACAGTCTGTTTTTAAGCCTCCATCTTCCTCTAAATGAATATTGATGTTGTGTTTACCTTTAATTAATATTCATTGCGATAAAGGAATTATACTCATTCAATTTTAATTATACCCTTCTTGCATAAACAGGCTTTCAATAACAGATTTTCTAAGATGGAAAAAACAAGCTCTCTGCCCCCAGCCTAGTCTAATGCCAGGAAAGCCGCCTCCGCGATAGATAAAAGGTATTTCAATTTGATAACTTGATGCAGTGGGAAGAGCTGTGGGTGGAAAGTTAGTTCTTCTAAGCTATGGGTTCTTAGGCTAATTTCTTTCCCTCCTTCATATCTGAAAAATGGTGACTGGACCAGATCAATTATCTTCATCTATGGCTGCATATTGAGATCACCAGGAGGAATTATTGAACAATACCAAAGGCCAGGCCCCATTCCAGATGAATGAAAAAAAAGTCTCTGTGGGGTGGATGGCACTGGTATTTTTTAATAGATCGTCAGGTGGGATGCTTTTAATGTTGAGAATTTCAAGGTTGACAACTGCTGATAGGGGCATCATTTTTTATCAGACTTCAGGTGGATTTGGCTCCTGCTAAAGTGATAAATTGCACAGGACCTGGAAGGAAAGCCATCATGGACCTCAAGAACCAGTTCAGCCCTTCCCTGGTGCTCCCCTATGCTGGGACTCACATCCTGGGACAGGCTCAGTGGTACTCTCTAGGAGCAAAGGGGAAGGAATATAGTAATAGTCACTGAGCACCTGCTATATGCCAGACACATCCAACATCTCATCTGTTGGTCATCAGAAACATATCTCACATCTACCATGTTGTAGGCATGGGGGACTTAATGCTGGTGAGCAAGGCAGTTTCTGCCCTCATGGGCTTTATGGTCACTAGGGGAGATAATAATTCTGATAATTCACAATTAATTCATGAGTTTAAAGAGTTGCGAAGAAAAAGTTCACGTTGCTATCAAAGCACATAGCAGTGGTGGGAGAATGTTGGTAAGGAAACCATGAAGCCATGTCTAAGACCCAAGGCCAGCGAACAAGTAGGCGAGTTCAGTTAATAGATGAGCTACACGTCTGAGTCTGGGTCTGTTTGCCCTCTCTCCATCTCTAGGAGGGCAAAGTGAGGCCAGTTGCCCCTCCAGCATGCTGACCTTGCATTAAGAAGTCTGCAAAGCTTCAAACTTTCTGAGAACTGTGCCCTGAGCAAGGCAGAGATGTGCACAGTCATGGAGCCCAACTTGACAGCAGATTTGCATTTTTACTAATTTCTATATCCAAGAGGTTTTGAGGAAAATAGAGCAACATAAGAAATAATGCTTTTACAAGGCAGATATTGGCACTGCTATTTTATGAATGAGCAAACTGAGTCCCAGAGAGACCCAGTGCTTTTCCTGAGGCCCAAAGCAACCAGCCTCATTCTGACTTTTCAGATGGGAGGAGTTTTAGAAACTACTAAAATTGGACAGTGGGGCAGAACTGGTCAAAACTACCTTAGCTGTGGCTGGACAGAGTAGCAGTTGAGTTGGAGTAGGGAAGGAACAAAGCCATAGGCTGAAGGCCCACTGCAGGCAGGAAATGCCACCTGCTTAGGCAGGCAACAGGCCATATGTAGTCCTAGGAAGGAAGGTGGATCACAATGTTCAAGAGGAATGTTGGATGGGAGTGGGGCTCTGTGAGGCAGACAGAGACATGTGACACGACAAAAGGAGGGATCCAACAGCAGGGGGTATTTTGATGATCCCAGCAAGTGGCCCAGAGCAAGGCAATCTTTTATTCAGTAGCAGGTCTCTTCCCATTGGTCTTGAGTTCAAGGGTGAAACCCCAGACTCTGTGAAAAGCAAGGCAATGCCCTACTGGACATTAATCAGGGCTGGATAAGCCCAGTAATGCAGCTTTTCCAGAGGACAAAGTGAATTCACATCTTAGTGGCTGGCCAGGGCTCAGAGGCCAAACTAAAACAGGAGGTCAGAGCCAGCTTAGCACCAGGGAGACTTGATGCTGAGCTCCACAGCTTTCGCCCGAGGACAGGATCAGTGCTGGAGGCTGTGGGTAGGCTTACCCAAAGGCTGGGGATCAAATAGTTCCAGGCACTGGGGCTGGGGGTGGGGTGCGGAGCAGGTATACAGAAGTGGGGAGCAGGTGCTGCCTGACTGTCCATTCCAGTGGTTTTCAATGAGTATGAGATTCTAATAACCCCTGAGAATCCACTTCATTCAGTATAGGATCTGGACTGGAGTGTGGGCACCTACATTTTTAAGATGCTCCATAGGCAATTCTAGTGTACATTTCTGATTAAGAATAACGGATCTAGACCAATTCCTTCAGTTTTCAGGTGAATAAATAAGTTTAGAGAGAAATGACTTGCCCAACGTCATACAATATGTGAGCAAAAAATAACCAAGACCCTGGTTTCTTCATTCCCAGTCCTGTGTACCCAAATGTTCAGGCTAGCAGTTAACATCAACAGCAGTAATACTAGCTCCAAAAATAAAAATAAAAATAAAATAAAATACTAGCTCCATAGATGCATACTCCTGTGCCTCTGATATCATCTGATCTTCCCAGTCAGGGGTCATTTATGCTCACATAACTGATAAGCAAAAGAAGGCTGTGTAAAGTACAACAGTTTGCTTGCTCAAGGCCATATGGTTGATCTGGTACAAGAACATATTCCTTCTTCCTAGTCCTGAGATATTTCTCCTGCTTCAAACACCAGAGTATAAAGCTACAGTTTAGGCTTTTCTCCCAGGAGGCAAGACCTGACCTTCCTCAACCTGGACAGTCTAATAGCTTCCAAACCATTTCCTGCACATGTCACCAACAAGCCCCTAATGGAGAGTAGCAATAAGGCTAACGGGGGCAGTAATTATTGGCCTGGAGGCATAAGTGATGTTTGGACAACTGGCCGGCTGGCTGCAGTGCATTTGGCACCCTAAGGACTCCAGAAACTGGATCCAAAGTGCCAAGCACATTAAATTCAAGTGTCATCAAGGTCTGTGCTCAGCTGCTCCCTTAGCATTTGCAAAATGTCCTGCCCATACCTTCCCCTCATACCTCCCTTGGCCATTTTCAGGAGCAGATGAGCTGGGGTTACATGCAGCTGATCCCAGACCTGCAGGTTAATTATCTTGGCCTGTAATTAGTGTTTTCTATTCCTTGTTCCTTGCCAACTCCCCCAGTTAATGTATCATTTCTTTCTCTGCAGAAACTCCATTGGGAGGGCTCCGAGGCTGCAGAATAAAAATCTCTGATAGTGGCAGCCTTTTGGAGATGTTTAATCTGCTCACTGTCCCATCATCCCCTGGTGTCTTCCCTGGTCTTTCTCTGCACCTCAAAAGTTTACATAAGTCACCAAGTCTCCTGAACATTTAAAAAAATCATCACCTGAGGACATGCTTAGAGAGAGGAAAAGAGAAATATCAGTGTAAGAGAGAAACATTGACCAGTTGCCTCCTGTACATTCCCCAACTGGGAATTGAACCTGCCACCTTACCGTGCACGGGATGTTGCTCAACCAACTGAGCTACTCCAGCTGGGTTCTCCTGAACATGCATTTGTCTCTTCGTCTTTGCACCTTCTGATTTGCTAAGGCCTCATCCTTGCTCATTTGGACTTCTATAGTGTTTTTTTAAATGGGTCTTCCTGACCTGGTGCTACAAATGTCTCCTCTACATATAGGCAGAAAAATCTTTATAAACTGCCAATCAGGCTGTGTTACTCTCCCACCTAAAGCCCAATCTTTTCATACAATGCCCTGTGTAGTATGGCCTGCTTAGTTTCCAACCCCCTCTTTCTACAAGGTTTTTACACTCCACTAATTCAGAACTGCTGTAATTCTCTCCTCTCCCTTCCTTACACATCTCAACATGTATGTACATGTGTGTGCACACACATGCACACCATCCAACCATGCTGCTTCATGATGAGGAAAACAGAAGCTGGGGCAGGAAGGGATCTGACTGACTTGGAGAAGCATGCTAAGAACCATCATGAGGAAAGAGACAAGAGACTCATTCTATGTGACTTTGGGAGATAGGACTAGAAGCTATTAAGTTCATTCTAACATGCAGAATAAATATTCAAGATTTGAAGCTGCTTGAGCACAAGATGGGCTCCCCCAGAAAATAGTGAGTGTGCCACCTGGAATCAGGCAGAGGCCGTCTGTCTGCGATGCTGCAGTGTATGTCCTGCACTGGGCACCATCTGGAGGCCTTTGGCCCTCAAACAGCATTCTAATTCCAGGATTCTGTAAATCTCTAATACAAAACCCACAGTGAGTTTTGCTATTTCCACAAAGGCTTTTCTGTTTTGGAAAATATCTCACCTCTCTGCTCCTTTGTGCCTGAATCCCCACATAATACACACTCGGCACACACCTGACACAGACAATCTCTAGAAGGCACAGAGAACTTTACACACTGTCTCAAATTGCTTCAAATATCTGTGCAGGCACATCTTACACCCACTCAGCTAGATGAGCTTCAGGGGGAAGAAGAGCCAGAAGATCATTTGAATAATATGGAGAGGCCACCTGGCCTTCCATCTTTAAGTAGAGGCCCAGGACAAGCTGAGCCTGAAATGGAAGGTAAGAGCCTGCTATGTCCTCAATGTGTCTCATTTCCTACATGCCATTCAGAGTTTGAAGGCATCTTGAATTATACAGCTGCTAAACACACCCAGCTACTTCATGTGAGGCATCACCAACAAGCAGATACCTGTCCAGCCCTGAAGGGCCTACTGGTGGAGTTGGATTCAATGTGAGACATTGACAGTTTCTGCTGTGGGGCCTCCTTGAGGAAGTTAAAAGGGAAACTTTGGAGCTGTTTGATTTTCCCTCATTTGCCCTCTTTAGAGGGTATTAAGATACAACTCCATTGCAGAAGGTCTATCACTACTTTTAGTGTAGACCACACAATGGGAAGGTGCTGGGTCTCCACTGCTCTCATCCCCCACAGCATCCTGAGAAAGCATGGTGCAGGGCTCACAGTGTTTCAGGAATTAGTTACTGAGTCGTTGTGTAGAAAACAAGTTACTTTCGTCTTTCAGAATTAGTATGGCAGAAGGAACATGAGTCTAATGATTTGTGACCCCAATTATGCTCCCCTACCATTTTTGTGAGTTTAGGTAAACTTTCTCTCTCTGGAGCCTCTGTGTGTGTGTGTGTGTGTGTGTGTGTGTGTGTGTGGCTGGGGGTTGGGGATGGGAAGAGAGAGGGTAGAGGGGAGGGGAGAAGAAAATGGATTAAATGATCTCCATTCTTCCAATGGTAATGTGCTAGAATTCTTTTATTTTTCTCTTTCAGAGGTCGGCAGACTTTTTCTGCAAAGGCCCAGATATTCTAGGATCTGCACACCTCACAATCTGTAACCATTGCTCAGCATTGCCATCATTGCAGGAGGGCAGAAATAAATGAATGAATCAGTGTGGCTTTCTTCCAATAAAACATTGTTTACAATAATAGATGGTAAGCTGAATTTGGTTTGCTGACCCCGGGTTTGTTGACTCGTGTTTTAGTCTATTCTATGTATACTCCACATAATAAATAGGCCTTTCTCATTCAGTCTGAAGTGAGTGATAGGACTCATTCCATAGCAGCCTACCTCATGAAGAGACTTTCCCAAGGCTCCTGACACCTCCGCTCCAGAATCAAGTGGCTCCAATTTACAGTAAGCTTTTCCTTAGATCATCTCAGAGTTCTCATGCAGAGCTAAGAACAGAGCTGAGGTAAGTAACAGCAGTTGATCATTTTCAGCTCTGTCAAAGAAGTCTAGATTTTCAAAATTTCCCAAACCGCTATGATAAATGGAAATTTAGTCAATGACAGATTGGTTGAATATTTTCAATAATAAGATCTAGAGAGAATATCTCAACAGCTGGAACACTGATCTCCTAAGCTTGACATCCAATGCCTCTTGATCTAGCATCAGGGGGTTTTTGCACAGCCTCCCATAACCACCACCAGACACTGAGTTAATTCTATACTTCTAGGCTGTGTGACTTTAAAGAAGCAACTCAAGCTCTCTATGCCTCAGTTTTCTCAATCCAATGAAATAATTTGTTTAAGAGCTTTGCACATCTCACCTGGCATACAGTAAGCACTTGATAAATGCCATGTATTAGCTCCTTGTCCCATGAGTATTCCTGCCTCTCGGACTTGGCTCACCTTTATCTTGGCACACTGTATACTTTCCATTCCTTCAGATTGAGCTCAAATACTGACTGGCCTGATTCTCTTAGTCAGAAATAATATTTTTATGTCCCATTCATCCCTTAACTGAACCGCCTATGTCTACTTGTCATGGTCATTTTCTCTTTTGTCATATCACCATATATATCTGGGACAGAACGTGTCACCAATTCTCTCCTGGAACCCTCCGTGATGCTGAGCCAAGTGCCTGAGCACATAAAGGATTCTTGGTAAGTGTTAGTTGAATTAATAAATCAAGTAAAGCAAGCAAAGCCTTTACAGGCAGGCAGATTTTCCCTTTTATTTTGCATTCTGATGCTTTGGTTTTCTGAAGATAAGGTTCTGCTGTCAGTTTCCAATGAAAGTGCAGAAGGGCTCATTAGTTTTCCAAATATATTGGTTAGAAAAAATGACAGAAATGTAGTCTTTGCTCGGTTTTCTCTTGAGCATAGGTGGATGGTTTTTCGTGATAATTTGTAGCCTATGAAGTCATCCATTTATATCGTATCAAGGCATAGACTGGAGACTTGGAATTTGGGGCCTAGGAGGAAGCAGGAGCAGGTGGTCTTGGAGCCCAGGGCTCGAGCGAGAGACACTATCAATTTTGCTAATTAAGTCTGGGGTCCCTCTCTCCCTCAGCCTGCCAAGATGATGTCAACGGGCTACAGCTAGATATTTTACTAGAGAATTCCCACTGTAGTTTGTTTTTTTGTTATTAGTGAAAGAGAAATCTGTGCATAAGGCACACTTTACCCCAATTTAGAAAATAAATTTATTCCTTCTTGATTTAAATTCATGGAGTTGAGTTTAACTTCAGGGAAATTGTGGTTCCCAGGCCTATGACACTTACAAGTGCTGGATGAATCACAGACTTGTAGAAAATTAAAAAGGGAATCAGAGATTAGTAACTGTAATGTCCAATGCATTCATCTCCCTAAGCATCGCTAAGAGAGGGATTTGCAACTTTCTTATGAATGCTTCCAGTGACAGGTGGTTCTATTGCTACATGAGGCAGCTCGTTTTTTAAAATCATAACTCTAATTCTTATTGATATTAATGATAACATCATCTTGAATTCTTATGATTTACTTCCAAGAAAGTATCTTCACATTCGTAACGTTTGAATTTACAACGTTGCTGGGAAGAGGCCTGGGCCCACTCCATCACCTATGTCACTGATGAGGACCATAGGCCTGGCTGGTTCAAAGCTATGAACCTTGTGCAGGGTCTCTGACTCCATACATGAGATGGTTTCCACTGTGCCCTGGGTTCCCTTTTTAAAACAATAGTTATTTATACCTTCCGTTTTTAAAATAATGGATTATATTTTCTGAACATGTAGAGGGAAATTGAAATACTCTGTTTTGAACTCACCCCCTATCTCAGTACTCCTTGGAGGTAGATTACCAAAGTCCAGAGAAGAAAGGAAGTGTGGAAGAGGTCTTACCTGCCTGGCTGCAGCCTCAGTTTTCACTTGGAGGTGATGCAGGAAACTTCCTGGAATCTGTGTTCAGTGGGTGATGGCTTGCCTCTAGAGGACAAGAAGCAAGGCCTGGGAGGAGCCAGCTGCCGGTTAGTTGTCCTTGGGTCCAGGAGGAGCTCTGTTCTGATGGCATGAGCTATCCCTGTGGCCTAAAGGGCACTATTCTTTCCACCTTTTTTTTCTGTTCCTGTGCAAGTTCATGACCTAATGGCCTTTTTCCTTCCTCAGTTCAGTAATCCAAGCCTGTCTATCTGTTGCTGTTGATCTACCTGGAAAAGAATCAATGGCTGGAAGTCCCCAAGAGCCTAGGGTTAATAGTGTTGAGGGAACTTACACTGGATGGTGGTGCTGTTTGTGTTCATAAGAATAAAAATACAAAAGGAGGAGGAGGAGAGGAGAAGAAATAAATACTGAAAATTTGAGAGAAAGAGAACTATAACACTGACAAGTCAAAATAATGAAAAGCCTATTTAAATAGAATTCAGAGGAAAGAGAGCAAGAAAGAGAACTTTCCAGTACACATTCTCAATGAAGTTTAACAAGATATTATGAAAGAAAAAGCTGATAATAAGAAAGAACTTTCCAAAATTAGGAAAAAATAATTTCATTTTTATTTCTTTTAGGAGAAATAATTTTAAAATAATGTCTGAAATTAAAACAATCTATAGAAAGAATGAAAATATATGGACGGGCTGAAAACTTAGATCTAGATAAACTTAATAATAGACTCCAGACTACGGAGCAAAAAGACAAAGCAATAAAAGTTATTGTTGAAAAGAAAAGAGAAGTGGAGGATAGATTCAGGATATGTAATTAGCAAAGATAAGCAGCTCCAGAAGAGAAAAAGGAGATAATAAAAAAAATAAAAATGTTAATTTCCTGGAGCTGACTAAAGGTCAACATTTTAGATTAAAATGCAAAATTATGGACGTGAATTATAAAATAATAAAAACAAACATTTTCTGGTAAAATTTTAATTTCCATAGCATAAAAAGAACATTTTACAAGTTTTAAAAAGGAGAATACATGTTACTTAACAAGGGAGAGACAATGATTTTGACATTCGAGTTCTTTTCTGTAACACTGGAAACTAAAAGATGTTGAAATATATTTAAAGAATATCAATGGGAAAAGACTGTGATTTCTTTGGTTTTCCAACCAAGGACTTCCAGGGCTCAAAAAGTATGTACATGAACATCTTACAAAGGACTTGAAGAAATATGCCTTCTAAATAAAAATTTAATCAGGAAAAAATATAAGATTGGGGCAGATAAAAAAATACAAGCAAAAACACTGATTGTCAATAAACCCAGTAAATTTCACTTTTAAATAAAAGCCAAGTTACTTAAAATAGAAGAGGAATACTGAAGTCAATATTTAACAACTTAGAGTAAAAATTTCAATCAGGTTAAAAAGCAAAGGAGGATGGGGTGGGGAAAACATTTTCAGTCTCTTCTTGAGGAAATATAAGCATAGCTAGTGTATAAATTTTAAAAGTTGTATTTGGGTAGTTTTCTGTCAATTTGCTAAAGGTTTAAAAGTAATCATTAGTAATATAAATTCATAGTACAGCTAAAAAAATCAGAATAGGAACATAATGGAATAAAAAAGACAGTCAAATCAGATAAAGTAAGGAAAGGGAAAAAAGTAAGTAAAAAAATATATTAGAAATAAAAAATACCAAAAAACCCCACACAAAACAAACTTAAGTTCAAAATGGTTCAATGAGTAATTCTACTGAATTTAAGAAAGAAATAATTCCAATCTTATACAAACTATCTCAGGTAATAGAAAGAGGAAGCAGCTTCCAATTTGTTTTTTTTTTAAGGTCAACATAGTCTGAAAACAACAACCTGGTAAAGATGGCATAAAAAAGAAATAGCACAGGTCAGTTTTACTTATAGCTATAAGTGAAAAGTCTTAAAATAATAACAAATGGATTCTAGTACTTATTAAAAGGATAATGCATCACAGTGAATTACTTCATGATCAAAATTAAAGTTTCACTTAACAACAGAAAAAGCTATCACTTAATTTGACACATGAATAGAAGAAAAAAAGCATTATAAAAACATAAATAGATGAAGAAAAGCATTTTATAAAATTTAGCATCTATTTATGATTAAATTTCATAGCAAGCCTGAAAGGTAGCTATACAAATCTTTCAGCAAATTCATACATGATGTGAAATGTTGAAGGTTTCTCTTTTAGAGTAATTGCAGTGTAACATGCCTGATTTCTACTTCTACCTTCACTATTATTCTAGACACTAGAGGCCAGGTGCACAAGATTCATGCATTGGGAGCGGGGAGGTCCCTTAGCCCGGCCTGCATCATCTCTCGCAGTCCAGAACCCCTTGGGGGATATCTGCCTGCCGGCTTAGGCCCAATCTCCAGCAGTTAGACATCCCTCTCACAGTCAGGGGCTCTCGCAGTCCAGGACCCCTTGCTCCTTACTGCCTGCCTGCAGTGGAGGTGGGAGAGGCTCCTGCCACAGCCGCTGCACTTGCCAGCCATGAGCCCAGCTTCTGGCTGAGTGGCACTCCCCCTGTGGGAGTGCACTAACCACCAGGGAGCAGCTCTTGCATTGAGCATCTGCTCCTGGAGGTCAGTGCATGTCATAGCAACTGGTCATTCCACTGTTTGGTCAATTTGCATATTAGGCTTTTATTATATAGGAGTCTAGATAGTGCAGTAAAGCAAGACCAAAAAAACGTATAAAAGGTTTAAAAGGAAAGAATAATAATGTCATTGTCATATACTAGAGGCCCGGTGCACAAAGATTCATGCAAGAATGGGCCTTCCTTCCTCTGGCTGTTGGCATTGCCTTTGCTCTGGCCTGGAGCCACCTTTCCACCTTCCCACGCTGCCCAGAGGCCCAGAGCAGGTGGGGCGGTGCAGAAAGCCTGCGTTGTCGCCATGGCAACAACTCAAGCGTCCTGCCCCCGGCCGCTCGGCACCCATGTATGCAAATTAACCGGGCATCTTTGTTGGGTTAATTTGCATACTCACTCCTGATTGGCTGATGGGCATCGCTAAGGTACAGTCAATTTGCATATTTCTCTTTTATTAGTGTAGATAGTGTGCCCCAAAATGTATACATACTTTAAAGCTGATAGCTCAGTTTTGAAAATAAAGTGTATTTTAATAAACACTGCCTTTATAATTATTCAATGTATGTATATACATTTTTGGGACATAATTATATATGTAGAATATAAAAAATTGACAAAGAAATTACTAGAATTAAAAAATTTATTGCATTTTCTATGTACAAATCATTACACAAAAATCAAATGTATTCATGTACACCTGAAACAAGCAGTTAAAATGTAAAATTCTAAAAATATACCACTTGTACAAGCATAAAAATATCTAGGATCGATGCTAATAAAAGATGCGTAAGGTTCCCTGCAGACTAACATAAAATATTGTTGAGCAACATTAAGGAAGACCAAACTAAATGGAGAGATATAATATGCTCATGGACTGGAAGACTCAGGATTATATTTATGTCAAAGAAGTGGCTGCCAGGAATGGGAGTCTGAGGCTCTATTTGCAGGTGGCCATAGTAAAACTATGAACTATCTATCCTAAATATGGTAAGATGATATGTCAGATGCTTTTTAAAATTTTTACAACAAAGTTTATATTGAATATCAAATCTCTAAAGACATTTCCATCCTGGAGTTCTTATTTTATTTACCTTTCTGGGAACAATTTTAATAAGATTTTTTGGAAGTGCAGATATATGTCCTGAGTTCTTACTTGTTAAGAACATATTTTCCTCCTTGCAAGTGAAAATAACTTGACTAGATAGATTTATCAGCCTTGATTTTTTTCCTTTTAAACTTTGCACAATATTGTACCAGCTAGAAAATGTTACTGTTCTCAGAGAGCTTAAATCATAGAAAAGAAGATAGCAAATTTTTTTTTATGGGAAAGTGCTATAGGAGAAATACCATCTGCTTTGGGAACACATGGGATGGGCACTAAATCCAGGCATGCGGAAGCAGTGAAAGCTTATTTATTAGACAAAAACAACAACAACAAAAAACAAACAAAAAATCTGAACTAAGACTTAGGGATGGGTAGGAGTTTCCAGATTATGGAGGTGATGAAGGAGCCTTCTAGCAATCGAAAAGCAGCATGTGGGAAAGCTCAGAAATGCAAGAGAATCAACAGAGCTAGATTCTAGAGCTAGAGCTCCTAGTTTTAAATCCTGGCTGGGCCACTTAGCAGCTATGTGATAGCAAACTAATTATTAACATTCTTTGTGCTTCCATCTGTGAAACAGGAATGAGAATGGGAGCTACCTCTAACAGGCTTTAAAGTCACCTCCTCCAGCCGACCTTCCCTTTGGTGCTGAATCATTCCATATCCTTACCAGGGGTCACCCCTCCTAGACATTGAAACCTATTCCTAGAAGAGCTTAGATTCCAATCCAGGTCTTTAATTCTTAGTCTGGCCCTCTTGATGTTATGTCAAAGTTCCCAGGAGGCCACTATAGAGAGGGAGCCAGTGGCTTTGAATGAAGTTTTGTTCAGTTACCCCTTATGTTGAATGAAATGCTCTCCCTGTAGCTTCTCTCTCCTGAATGTAGTTCAGCTCTTTGGAGTTATCAGGGATAACCTTGCATCCTCTTGAACATGACAGGTCTTTGGGAATTCCAGGTAGCCATTTGTCTAGTGTATCTTCCGTGTCCCACGCTAAATAGTACCATTTACTTCACCACCCTTTCCTCTTCCCAGACACTTGCTTATATATACATTCCTCCTCCTCTTCCAGCAGGTGCATTCTAGATCTCCTCCTCAGCTTGACCTACTCCCCAGTATTCTGAGGAAAAAGTAAGCTCTACCAGGAAGGAGGCTTTTGACTTTCCAGGGAAGTGCATCCAAGTTCATTACTCTCCTACACACTTGGGACAATTTGATGCCGTCAACAGCATTAACAGGGGATGCAGGAGGACTCTTTTGCAACCCTTAATGTAGATCAGAACCCTAATTCATCCACAGAATGCCATAACTAGACCAATGCTTTATTATTCAGAAAGGGACACTGAAGCAGGGAGGTACAGCCACTTGTCCAGATCATGGCAAGCAGCTAATAGCATAACCAGGATTCAAGTCCAGCTCTTCTCACCCAAATCTGATCCTCTTTACATTTATCACATTTCCCGGGACAATATTTTCTTCTCCTAAATATCTGTGCCAGAATAAATTTTCAGCTCAGTTCCACATATTAGCACTTGCAATATTTATTTCCCAAACCTCAAGAGCTTAATAAGAACAAAAGGTGAATTTCAAAATTAATCCATTATTGGGTGATATGGATTATAACTAGTACAAAGTGGGAGACAACACACAGAAAAATAAAACCTGGGAGTGTTTACAGCCTGTGACATCCATTAGGCTGTGCTCCAAATTGGACATGACAGAACATTACAAATCATGGCTCTGTAAGAAAAGAGAAAGGAGAGAAAATAGTACAATAGCGCCGATGCCTCAAGTAGCATTCATCACCTCTAATCTCCAGCCTCTTTGTCTCCGGAGTGTGTGTTCTGTGCACCATGGGTTTCATTTTGAAGCTGGAGCTCTCACTCATCTCTCTGTGCAGACCTGACACATGCCACTGATACCCAATACTAAAAGGGGCTCACAGGGCCAGGCAAGCCCCTCCTGATTGAAACAGGGTTATAATGGATCTGGATTTTTAGAAATAAAATTAAAAAAGAAATCTCTGCAGAGTCATCGGGGAGAGGGAGCAAATTGACCTCTTTTTTCCCCAACAATGGAAAACCTAATCTTCAATCTTGTGGCTGAGAATGAGAATTGCTCCACAGAGAGGTATGCGAAATAGGCTGTGAAAATGACCTGTTGGAATGAATGCCAGAAAAATCAATGCCTTCAGTGAAAGGCTCTAGGTCAGATTGTGAAACAAATCCAGCTTGAATTTTGTGAACTATCCTTGAAGGATAGTTCTTTGCAATGCAGCTACATTGACGTCAAGATCAAGAGACCTTTAAAACACTGGGCAGACCATGCCTGGGTGGGCCTGTGGCTTTGAGTCTGCTTGTTTCTTGCTACTAGCCTGGGGTCTTGGCTGTTCTTTGCACAGGTTTAAAACTCTCACTGACATCACCAGGGGCCATGGGGATCTCACCAAAACATGAGCTGCACTCTCCTGGCCAAGTGAAGTCACAGATGAAAAGTCAAGTTCTGCTCATGGGTGCAACCACCAGCAGGCTGTACAGCTCTGCCCCAGCTACCTATTTCAATGGCCCTGAGTAATCTGTTTCCATTTCTCGTAACTCTTCTCCCTGGATCAGTGTGCACTGCTGTTAATTCAATTCGTACATTACAACTGTAGCTGTCTCCTGGGCTCCACCCACCAGAGAGCAAGCAGCTTTCTGGTGCCAGGTCAACTCTGCCACATGATTAAACTAAGGAAGGCTGCCCTTCCAGAATCACAGGGTGGGAAAAAGAGGACCTGGATTCACCTCCTACCTCTGCCATTCATATGTTAAATCTTAGCGAGTTGCTCAAGCTTCCGGAGCCTCAGATTTTTCATTTGTAGTGATTTTTATGCAGAAGTGTACTTCAGTATTATTCTTGGAACTTAAAAAAAAAGAATACAGGCCTTCCCCAGCCCCAGGTAGGTTGAAGCAGAATTTCCAGAGGTGGACTTGGACATCTGCATTTTACAAACTCCATTAGATGCCTCTATTGCAGTGGTTCTCAACCTTTATAATGCTGCGGCCCTTTAATACAGTTCCTCATGTTGTGGTGACCCCCAACCATAAAATTATTTTCGTTGCTACTTCATAACTGTAATTTTGCTACTGTTAATGAATCATAATGTAAATATCTGTGTTTTCCAGTGATCTTAGGCTCTACAGCAGTGGTTCTCAACCTGTGGGTCGTGACCCACAGGTTGAGAACCGCTAGCAGGGTGGCCATAACAGTAAAATTATGTTATGACAAATTACAGTTATGAAGTAGCAACAAAAATAATTTTATGGTTGGGGCTCACCACAACATGAGGAACTGTATTAAAGGGTTGCGGCATTAAAAAGGTTGAGAACCACTGCTCTATTGTGAGGCATTCTTTATTAAGAATCATAAGCCATCGCCGAAACCGGTTTGGCTCAATGGGTAGAGCATCGGCCTGCGGACTGAAAGGTCCCAGGTTCGATTCCGGTCAAGGGCATATACATTGGTTGCGGGCACATCCCCAGTAGGGGGTGTGCAGGAGGCAGCTGGTTGATGTTTCTCTCTCATCAATGTTTCTAGCTCTCTATCCCTCTCCCTTCCTCTCTGTAAAAAAAATCAATAAAAATATATATAAAAAAAATAAAATTAAAAATTAAAAAAAAAAAAAGAATCATAAGCCATTGAGTTATTATAGGGAGAGCATAGATATGGGGGTAAGGGATAAAGGTGTAGTGTAAGAGGTAAATTTAGTTACTTATTTTATCCTCTGTGTATCTTCTCCACAACATGCAAACACAGACACTTTCTAGGTTCTTGGTCTTAAATATCGCTCTCCTTGCCATACATGGGGCCTTATCTCTTTTTTACTCTTTACACATTGACTTCAAGTTTTCTATTTAATTCAAGTGCTATTATTTCAAGCCTCTGCATATTCTTATTCTTAGGAACTATTACTATCTGGCATTCTGTAGTTATGGTTTATATTCTATGTCATATTAGTACCTATATCATTAAATCCATGGGATGAGTATTATTATTTCTATTTTATAGATGAGGACATTAAGGTTGAAAGAGCTTAAGTAACTCAATAAGTGTTGGAGATGGAGCATATATCTTAGTCTTCTAAATTTTAAGTCCAGTTTTCTCTGAGTCACTCTAGGAATACTATCTGAATTTTTACTTGTAATTCAAATGTTAACCATTATAAAGCAAACAAGCAAAGAATGGAACTTAGGGAATCTTTCAAATCCCTCCCAAGACTTGGTGGTTAAATAATTCTAGTTGTCTGTTGAAAAATCTTCATGGTTAATTGACTTCTTTATTCCTCCCCCTGATTTTAATGAGAGGAGTAGAGCATTAATCTGACTGGTGTGAGATCTGGCTCCTCTTCCAGAGAAGAACACAGGGTGACCCTGCCCCTTTGAGCATAAGGCACGCTTTCCTCTCCCTTCACTTCGAGCTTAGTGGGCTTTGTCCTCATTAGCAGGTGGGAAGGGAGACACACCTGGGAAGGAGAGGGCTAGCTCCCCTAACCCACAGTGAAGGCTAGAAGGGGCTGGCATTGAGTATTTCCCATCCTCCAGGTTGTTTATGCTCTTGTCATACCCACTGAGATCTTGTTATGCTCAGGTGAAAAAGTTTCCCATAAGGGCAGGTGTTGCTATGATCAGGCAGTTCTGAGTGTTTTTAAAACATGGTCACTTTCCTCCTCCTATGGTCAGAAGCACAGAGACATTTTTCTCCATCCTCATAGTGAAAACCCGCTGATGTTTCCTGGAGGTAAAAATAAAGAAAGGGTGAGAACCTCCTTAAGGCTGGACCCACTTGTATTCTCTAATTTACAAGCCTCCAGCAATTGGTCAATGACAGTGTAAACACTTTCCTTCCAGAACTGGTTCCAGGGATGGCTTATGCTCCTGGGCATTTGACTCCAATCAGCTGTGATCTTCTGTATCCACTGTCTATCTCTCCAGTTCAGGGCAGCAGTTTGCCCTATGATGGATCTAAGAAGAGTTGTTGATTTTCAGTTTGTTGAGCTTTTCTCCTCTTTTGCTCTTTGTCTTAGTTGGGATTCTTCTAGAAGCATAAGAACTTGATGCAGGTGGTTATTGTGAGAGGTAATCCCTGGGGACAGAAGCCAGGGATTGGGTAAAGTGATTCCAGGATGGGAGAAAAGCCAATTAAAGGTGTAGCTTTAGCCTGCTTGTGGGGGTGGTGGGGTGGGGTGGGGTAGCTAGACACTGCTTTAACACATTTTCACTACAGCCTTGGAACAGCACCCAGGTAGTTCTGACTCTGATTTTCAGACCACTTGTCTGTCAAAGAAGTGGCTGCCAAGAATGGGAGTCCGAGGCTCTATTTGCAGGTGGCCATGATGGGCTGGGCAGCCAGGGCTGGTCACTCTTCTCTCTGGGACCCAGCTTTCCTTAAGCTCATGGAAGGTATTTTACCCTCAAATAGACAAATGATTGTCTATGGAGGCAAACCTTGGCAGCCCAGGTGGATGATATGAGGCCTGAAGGCAAGTGGGTTTTCATGGAAATTGTGAAACAAACTGTCCCTTTGAAAACTTGTAAGGTTTTCTTTTAGTTTTTTTGACTTTACACATTTCTTCTGATTCTTTCTAAGAGGTTCATTTTATTGTCCTTTTAATGAGATCTTTACTCTCTGGAAAGGTGTTCTCAGCAGGCCAACTCTGAGTCTGAGTAGCAGCTGGCTCTGGACTTTATACTTCCTTTCACTTCCTACAGGGTCATTGGCTCTCAAGGCAAAAGTTGTATGTGAGTCTCTGGGGACAGTCGAGCTGAGGGTTAGATAGCAGGTGTGATAGGAATACACCTCTCTGCCTGGCATGGATTCTTCAGTGACAATTCTGTTCTCTGAGTCCACCTACATACTTCTTGGGAGGGAGTCTAGTGCAGTTCAGCATCAGATGCTGCCTGAGACTGGCCCTGGGCTGCCTGTTAGGAACTGCAAAACAATCCTCAGTTGGCAGCTGCCTGTGCTGGACCTGGATGCATGTAGGAGGGGTTGCACTGACAACCAAAGCCGACTGCCTTCAATTTCAGGCCTGGGACAAGTCAGACCTGTCTCCACCTAGACAACTGCCCACAGGCTCAGCCACTGAAAGAGCCTTGGGTGGAGCATGAGTTGGGTGAGGGAGGGCCTTAGGGAATCATCAGCATGGAGCTAATAGAGTTCACCAGGCTAATGCAGAATCAGGTTTAGCTGTGCAGTGGGAGAGTTCAGCACAGGGACAATGGTGGCTACCCCTGTAATCCTCGCACTGAAGGCAAACAATTCAGTTTTGGCCTTTATGTTTGGCATCCATCAAGCTTGACTGGAATTTTTTAAGAAAAATTTCAGCTTGGTCCCAGGCTGAATGCCATCGAAAGAGCCTGGACCTTAGGCAAGTTGGTGAGTGGAGTCTCAGGGAGCCATCAGTGTGGAGCTAATAGAGTTCACCAGGCTAATGCAGATTTATGTTTGGTTGTGTGGGGAGAGGGCTAAACATAGGAACAATGGCTGTGTGGGAGGAGGATTCAATATATAGGCAGTGGCAGCCATCCCTCCAGTCCTTGCATGGAAGCCACACAACTCAGGGAAGTCTCTCCCTGTATGTCTCTGGCACCCCCATCCCCACCAGCCACCGTTCCTTCCCCAGAACCCAAGGTGAGTGCCTGCAAGCAAGACTTTGTGCACTGGCCCTTTAAGAGAAGCCTGGATTTCCAGCAGACTTCTGTCTTACCCTCTCACCTGGACAGACAGAGGATTCCCTGAAGATTTTCACGGCCAGATGGTACATGGGATCCTCTTCCCAGCACCGGTATTCTGGACAGGGGAGCTTGGCATGGGGCTGAGACCCCTTGCTCCTCAGGGGGATATCTCTGCAGCCGAGATATCCCTCCAGATCCTCAACTGCCGCATGTGGGTATGGGACCAGCCTCTTTTGCATCTCTGCATACCCTTAGTTATAGGACTTCTGTTCAGCTAGTTTTCAGATGATTATCCTGGTTGGTTGTTCTATAATTTAGTTATAATTTTGATGTGTTCGTGGGAGGAGGTGAGTACAGTATCTATCTACTCGGCCCTCCTGACCAGAACCCCCTGTTCTTTGATATTTGTAAGACAACTGTCTAATTCTGTTTTCCCTTGACTGTTCTGTTCCTTATTGTAAGCAGTTCTGATGATCTGTACTGTGCAGTTTAGGGGCAGTGAGTGGAACCAGCCCCTTCCATTACATTCCAGAATGTTGTGATCTCAGTACTTCCCTTCTCCTCCAGGCTGACCTTATGCCAAGAGGTAGTCATAACTGGAATAGTGGTTCTTCTGATGTGCTCAGGGCCTCAGCCCAGAGAGTACAACCTTAGAGGAGCAGCGTGAAGACCCCGTCTCAATAGTTTCCTGTGTCTCCTGCCTTTAGCAACCCATTCCTTCTTTAGACATGCTCATGCTTTCATTGGACTTAGTGTGGCATCAGAAGTTTGAGTCCTGGCTCTGCCACTTATTAGAGAGGTCATTCCAGGGTCTGGGAGGTAAAGATATGTCTCCTACTCCAGAATGTATTTCTCTGCACTCTGAAGCCTTGACTCGGGAGAAATGGATTTAGGTTAGGAATCATCCAGCCTCATTGTCTTCCAGATCAGTCACCTTGAAATTTTCTGTTGAAGAGATATTTAACATGTAAGTAAAATTTTTGCTATATCAAGGAATGATTTTTGTTTTTCTCCTTATATCAAATCAAGTCACTCCATTTTATACCACCTGTAAGCTAATTTTTTGCAGGTATGGCAAAAAAAAAAAAAATTATAGAAATAAACTAGAGGCCCAGTGCATGAATTCATGTTAAGCTTTGTGCTAGACTTATCTGTGAAAGATCATGTGATATTCTGAAAATGGGTGTATACCTAACATTATGAAACTGGACTTTTGCTCTAGTTATTGCAAATCTATCTTGGCTTTGGTTTCTGCAACTTGTAAAACACGGGGGCTGGACTATTGCAGGTATGGCAAAAAAATGTTTCATTTACTAAAGCTTGGTAATGGCTATCCAGTACCGTGATGAAATGGTTCTGAAGTTACACCCGGACCCAGAGAGAAGGGTTTCAGCATTGATTAGCAAGGTCAGTCTCAGGCAAGAATAGAAGAGAACATCACTTGTCATCCCAGAATTAGATTATCCTGTAGATTCATTCCAGCTCTGAACTGCTGAAAGTCTAAATTTACCCATGGCCCCTTTAGAGAATTGACCTGTGCTTTGTTGCTTTGGGAAATCCTTCCTCTATCCCTACTGTCTTTTCAGGAACACTTTAACCAACCACTGGTAAAAGCCTAGAGGTCACCACATCACACTGTATGATTGAGCAAGTCACTTCTACACCGTGGTTCTCAGTGACATGAGAGGAGGTCACAAGGTCTTTTCCAAAAAAAGCAAATCTGTGATTCTATCATATTGGAGTTACAACGCCTTGATTAAAAAAAAAAAGAAGTAGTTAGAGTGGATCCGTGTAGTTTTAAAAGGGCCGTAATTTCCTTTTGTTCTTCTTTGCCCTCAAATCTCAAATCTCAAATCTCAAATCATATGCATAGTCTCCCCGCTTCCCTGTCCTTTGGACCAGGCTGGCCTGGGGCAGTTGTGTTTGTTAAATGAAAGACACAAAGCAGAGGCTGAGGGCAATGGGCAGGGAGTGCAAAGGATCAATCAAGGTTACATTTTGGGGAAAAATAACCATTTGAGGAGTCAAGAGGCAGGGTATGTGGCCATGCTCTGAAGATAAAGGATAAAAAGAATGGTCTTAAATCCAGAAGAAAGTAGAAGAAAGTGTGGGGGAAATGACCTGTGTATGGTTGGGGCCAGTGTGCGGAAATCATTAAATGTCTGGGTTCTGATCCAGTATTGGCACCAATTTTCTGTGTGACCTTGGGCAGGAGAGCTCTTTCCTCTGGGTCTCAGTTTTTTGTTTTTTTTACATATAATAACCAGAGGAAAAGAAAGCAAGTTTTTTGTTGTTGTTAATCCTCACCTGAGGATATTTTTTTCATTGATTTTTAGAGAGAGTATAAGGGAGGGGTAGAGAAACATCGATGTGACTGGAATTGAACCTGGAATCCTTCAGTCTGATGCTCTATCCACTGAGAAAAACCAGTTAGGGCAAGAGAGCAGGTTGATTCCTAAGGGCTGCCCCCCACCCCCATGTGAACAATTATGTATAGGATGGATTGTCCTGGGAGGGAATGAAAAGGGGGAGGATGTTTCTACCTTCCACACAGAACATGTTAAAGTCTAGAGAGCCTGAGAACACAGGCCAAGCATATCTGGGACACAGTAACTGTAGTGGGGCTTCCAAGGACACAGTGTCCTGCTTATCTTATCTCCCCCATTTGAATTTGAACTTCAAAGGGACAGAGCTTACTTACTAGAATCTCAGAGTTTTTGAGTTAGAAGCGACTGTAAAGATCATCTAGTCCCATCCTTCACCCCCAGAATGAGAATTCTATCTTTTTCTTTTTTTTATCGGCTCCCACAGGTGGTTGCATACTGCCCCAAGATAATTTACATAGTGGAAGGCAGAATTAAATAATCCTTTCATTCAGCCCACTGTCCTGCCCTGGGACCCAGGAGATTTTACTAGAGCAAACCATGAGGTAAGGGTTTTAAGACCGTCCCTGGACTGTGAACACCATTTTCAGCTGCTTCTCATGGAAGGGGGTGGGTGGAGACATGGCACATATTGGAGTCACATACATAGGCCTGGCTGGGTTCAGTCTCGCCTGTGCTGCTGACTAGCTGGATGGCTTTGAACAAGGTACTCTAGCTCTCTATGGTGCTCACCTACAAAATACCAGTTATGATCCCCCTCAGAGGACTATGGTGAGGGTTCATCTGGTGCATGAGACAAGTGTCCGATATATGTTCACCCACCCCCTGGGTCTGCATAAGGGTTTGAGCATCTATAGGGGTAGGAACTGTTTCTTAGTCAATTGTACTTGTCCCAGTGCTGAGCTTAGTGTTTTGTGTGGTATGAAATGAGAGGAAAATTAAATAAAAGCTAAATAAGAGCCAGATGCATGGATATATGAACAGACTGATAAATGTCAGAGGGGAGGGGAGTGGGGGGCTGGGTGAAAGAAAGTGAAGGGATTAGCTAAAGAACATACGTGCACAGCCCATGGATAGACAAAAGTGTGGTGAAGGCTGGGGGCGGGGGAGCGGGTGCGGGAAGGGCTGGGTGGAGGTGGGCAAAAGGGGGAAAATGGGGAACATTTATAATACTGTCAGTAATAAAAAGAAAGCTAACTTACTGGTGCCCCAAGAATGTAGAGCAGAGCTCTGTACTCAGGCATCTCTTAGCAAGGGCTGTTCACAAACTAGCAAAACTCTGCTGCCCTCTGTCCTCAGAAGAAAGGCTTGCTCTTTGTACTCCGGTCTGACACTGAACATGACGTGTCAAATAGAAACTGAAACTACCTTTGTCTCTTGTTTGTGCAGCAAGTAAAACGGAAAGCTCCTCACTAAACATGAACTCCAAGCCTCAAGAGAAAATAATTTTGGATGTTGGGGCATGGGAGCAGAAGTTTCAAGAACTGATGCAGGAGGTGAAACCCCGGCACAGGTGGACCCTGAAGTTGGATGAGACTCTTCAGCCAGACTGTGTGGCCCAAGGCGGGAAGCAATACCAGCAGAAAGCATTTGGCAGGTAGGTGGGCGAGAGTTGGCTTGGCAGTGGGTTTCCCTAGGCAAGGAGGCTCCACTCAGCATTGATTGATGCCTTTGAGAGCTTGTTAAAATAATAAATGTCACCAGCCTTCCCATCCTTTTGTGGTCACAGTGTTCTTTAGGATCTAAATAAGACTCTAAGCCTCCATTTTGCTTAACTCTAGGAAGTGTCTTCTTTTATTAGGTTTCCTCCCTAAATATTTCTGCAATTCCCTAAGGAATGCTTCCATGTTCCATAAATCTGTCCTCCTATTCCCTCACCTCCTCATTTGTTCCAATCTAGCACCTTCTGCACCTCACCCATCAGTCCTGACTGACTTCCTCAGGCTGCAGCCGCCCTGCTCACCCCGTTCAGTACCAGCCTGGGACTAGGCCTTCCTTTAAAGCCCCAAGAATTGATGAATGCCAAGCAATCACTTTGAATATTGCTTTGCTGGAAGTCTGAGGATAATAGAAGGGAATGATGCTTCAAGAGGGACATCCAAACCCTAGTCCCTGGAGTCCCTAAGTAGAGCCTTTCTCTTACTGGCCATCTCCCTTTTTAACCTCCAGTGAGTCTCCAAGTTGCAGGAACCAACTTCCTTGCCTAGGTCAGGAAGGTGAGAATTGCACAGGGACCTTCACTATACTTTCCACCACACTCATTATCCTGCTTCCCTGCCTGCCCCTGCCCTGCTTCAGGTCTCTCTGCTCCATTCCTTAAGAATTGTTAGCCATGCCATGCACTTTCAGATCTCTATTCCCTTGTCCATGATTTCTGCTTATTTGGCAGGTTCTTTTCTTCTCCACCCCTCCCCCCCGCCCCTCTCCCCCACCCCTCCCGCCTCTTTATTCATACTCAAGTGCTACTTCCTCTTTAAAACATTTTCTGGTCTTCCTAGGCAGAGCAAGGATTCCTCTCCATTTCCATATGATAATGCATAATACATTTATTAATAATACATTTTCAATTACATTTATATATCATAAATCAGGCGTCCTCAAACTACGGCCCGCAGGCCACATGCGGGTGTTTTTGCCGTTTTGTTTTTTTACTTCAAAATAAGATATGTGCAGTGTGCATAGGAATTTGTTCATAGTTTTTTTTAAACTATAGTCTGGCCCTCCAACGGTCTGAGGGACAGTGAACTGGACCCCTGTTTAAAAAGTTTTAGGACCCCTGTCATAAATAGAACATATGTGATATATAGAAATGTACAATATTTTTAGTGGCAGAACCCATTATTTAGTGGCAGAACCCAGTATCTGGGGCTCTGCAGAACAGTTTTCAAGGCACTGGCCCGAGCCCATGTAAGTCATTCTGCCCTGCTTTTTAAGCCAGTGAGCCATAAGTGTCCCTCTCCATACCAACCAGAGCACCTTGAGGCACTCCCCCAAACAGGAAGGTGTTTGGCTTGTTCAGGTGACTGGACTTGATAGTCATTCTGAGATGGGAAAAGCAACTTATCAGCATACCTTTGGAAAAACGTCAACCAGATTTTGAAAAGCATTTTGTAGTTTACAAAGTGTTTTCACATATACTGTCTCATTTTATGATGAATATTTTTTATTTGATGGACATAAAAATTGAGGCTTTGACTAAGGAAGTCCTTTTTTTCTAAGGCCCCCCAAATGTAAACCAAAACCTATGTTTTATGGTCCCAGGTCCTAAGTCTGTTTTCCTAGGTGCAGGACTAGAGGTGTTACTCATTGGAGGTAATGTGGTATAGTAGGTAAATAAACAAGGTTGGTTTCAAATGGCCGGGGACTAAAACATGACTCTACTTCTACTTACTTTGTATGTTCTTGAGCAAGTTGTGTATCCCTTATGATTCAACTTTCTCATCTGGATATTGGGCTCAATGATTCCTTGTCAGAGGGGGTCTTCAGTGCCTGCTTCAAAATAGGTACAATAGTCCTCCCTTATGTACGGTTTCACTTTCTGTGGCTTTAGTTAACCACAGTCAATTGCAGTCCAAAAACATTAAATGGTAAATTCCAGAATTAAACAATTCATTAGTTTTAAATCATTTGTTTTCTTGTCCTGACTGGTTTGGCTCAGTGGATAGAGCAGCAGCCTGTGGACTGAAAGGTCCCAGGCTTGATTCCGGTCAAGGGCATGTACCTTGGTTGTGGGCACATCCCCAGTAGGGTGTGTGCAGGAGGCAACTGATTGATGTTTCTCTCTCATTGATGTTTCTCTCTATCTCTCTCCCTTCCTCTCTGTAAAAAAATCAATAAAATATATATTTTTAAAAAATCATTTGCTTTCTGAGTAGGGTGGTAAAATCTTGTGAAGTCTCACTCTAACCCAGCCAGGATATGATTCCCCCTTTTGTCCAGCATCTCCACACTGTATATGCTCCCTGCCCATCAGTCACCCACTAACATCTTGACTATCAGATCAACTGTCATGGTGTGGCAATGCTTGTGTTCAAGTACCCTTAGTTTACTTAATAAAGGCCTCAAAGTGCAGGGCAGTAGTGCTGGCAATTCAGATAATGCCAAAGAGAAGTTGTAAAGTGCTTTTTCTTTAAGTGAAAAGGTGAAACTTCTAGACTTAATAAGGAAAGAAACAAACCATATGCTGAGGTTGCTATGACCTATGATAAGAATGAATCTTCTATCCATGGACTTGTGAGGAAGGAAAAAGAAATTTGTGCTAGTTTTGCTGTCACACCTCTGAATGCAAAACTTTTGGCCTCAGTGCATGCTAAGTGCTAAGTTAATACGGAAAAGGCATTGGCTTTGTGGGTGGAAGACATAAACAGGAAATGTATTCCAATTGACTGCAATGTGTTTTGCCAGAAAGCATTGAGCATATACAAAGACTTAAGCAAGGGAATCCCTGAAACGAGGGACACCAAGCCATTTACTGCAAGTAAGGAATGGTTTTACAGTTCAGGACTAGGTTTGGGCTGAAAAATATAAAAATTACTAGAGAGTATTGTTATAACTGTTCTATTTTATTGTTAGTTATTGTTGTCAATCTCTTACTGTGCCTAATTTATAAATTAAATTTTATCATAGGTATGTATGTATAGGAAAAAAGTATTTATAAGGTTGATATCATCTGTAATTTCAGGCATCCACTATGGGGAGGTCACATAATAGGGGATTACTGTACCTTAATAATAGGGGATTATTAAGATAATAGGGGATTACTGTACCTTATAAGAGTTTTCTGTGAACATTGTGAGGACCAAATTTTGCTGGCAGATGGCAGAAATATTTTCCCTCTGAAATATCCAGAGATATTTTACTGGCCAAGAGGTAGACTTGGAACTATGTATGGGTGGAAGCTCAGTGGATCACAGGGAAAAGCTTTATTTGAAACACAGTTTCTCTTATTTTTATTTGTCAATTTGTCAATATCACATGCACTTTTTCAAATTGTAAGGGATCTTAAAGACCAAGGCAGGGCCATTTCCCTCAGGTCAACAATAGCTGAAAGAACAATGGGCTTCTTCCTTCTGTCTACAGGTTCCGGTGTTCCTCATGCAGGCGAAATTGGGCTTCCGCCCAGGTGCAGGTCCTATGTCATATGTACCTGGAACCCCGAGAGTCCCAGGGCCATGTGTTTATGCGGCTCTTTGCTCAGAGGTGCCAGAAGTGTTCCGGGGCTCAATTTGAGAAGCCTGAGTTCTCCATCGAAAGTGCCATGAGGATTTTGAACAATCTGGTGTACCGCATTTGGGAGAGATGCTACGGAAATGGCATCAGGAAGTTCTCAGAGATACCAGTGATCCCGGAATTGCCTTTGGAAGGGTCCCATGACATGTCCAATTGTGAGGCTTGCAATCTGGGCTTCTGTGTAATGAGCTTACAAAACTGCATGACAAAACCATCCAACTCCCCTTTCTCCTACATGGAGATTGGGAGCTTTGATGACATATGCAGCCAAACCCAAGCCATGAACCAGTCAGCTAAGGCAAAAGAGGCTCAAAGGAGTGGGGATTCCTGTGAGCATAAGAGATCAGGGCCAAGCCATGCCACTGCTAGAACCCACATGCCTGGGACAGGTCCTCAGCTCAAATGGGAGGCAGGCCGACAACCAACACCAGGGTCAGACCAGCAGGCTGCACGTAGAACAGGGTCACAGCCCATCCAAGTATCAAGGTCACTTCCCTCAGGGTGGACAGCTCTACAGCCCACACGAGCAGTAGGCTCATTATCTTCACAAGGGGCAAATTCACAATCTGCCCTGAGAACAGGACCACAGACCCCCCAGAAGACATACTCTCAGGCTGTAAGGCAAGTCAACCAACAGTCTAAACAGGAGACAGTTTCACAAGCCACACAAGGGGCAGGTCTTCAGGCCCCAAAGAAAACAGACCTACAGCCCACACGGAGGGTGAGCCCCACAGCTACACATGGATCTGACCTACAGCCCACACGGAGGGTGAGCCCCACAGCTACACATGGATCTGGAACCTTCAATGGAACTCAAGGTGTCTATAGAAGGCAGGAGAGTTATTTACCCAGAGGGTATGCTCCAGACAGCTTTTCCAGATCCTCTACCATGCCACCAAATGACTCCCGTGGCCCAAATAACTTGTTCAGGTGGGGCTATGACTGTGTTGCTGATCTGTGGAATTTTGTTGCATCCAAATTATTTTAAATAGAATGATGAAAATAGGCTTATTTTCTCTTGTTTTAATTTTGTGGTAATCAATGAACTAGCTGCCATTTTAATGTGACAAAGAATTTGCTTTGAGACCAAGCAAATTCAAGTTTGTAGACTAAGCACTGCTTTCCTTTACTTCCTTTGCAGATAGTTTAAAACATGTCCTAGCAGATAATAATTCTAATAATAAATATTTGTTAAATGACTAAAAGGTGTTTGTCCATTTACTTACTCATTCACTCATTGGTATTAATATATATATAGACTGTATCTTCACAAGGACTTAGGGTCATGAGTGTTATTAGAAAGTTATTCAGGGGAACAGGGTGGAGGTGGAAGAAAGCATAAGAGGGGATAAAGGCTGATAGGGAAAAACACACAAAAAATGATGATAAATGCCACTCTTCTATCTTATGGTAAAATGAAGTATTTTTCCCTAAAAACTAACAAACAAACAAAATAGAAAGTTATTCTATAAGCTGAATATAGAGGATTAAACACATGTACTAGTATTTCCCTCTGATCTCTCTTGAAACCCCACTGACAGTAAAAGGAGAAAAAAGACACCAATATATAGGTCAAAGAGAATGGGTTGAAGCTAGAAAACTGATGGACTAGTGATAGGCAAGTGACTTAGCAGAGTGGAGAGATCTGAAATAGAAGTTAGGCAAGGGAAAACTGAAATGCAAAGCAATTTATGTGACTTGACTTCAGAAGGGCTCAAAACCTGTATGCAACAAGAAGATCTGAAAGTGGGACCTTGGAAGGCTGAAGTAGAAGGACTGGCTGAAAGCCTGTATTCCAAGTTTCTTTCCCCCATTTCCATGTGGCCTGGTAACCATTCTTAACTTACTCCAGGGAAGATGGGGGTTCACACTCTGAAGACACTGACACAGAGGGACTCTGGGCTCCGGGACTCAGGCACAGCTAAGACAAGAAATGCCACATAGCAATCAGAAAGATGGTGAAAGTCTACATGCTGACTAGTGGGACTCCCTTAGTCACTACCAAACCTAGGAACCAGCCTTACATCCTACCCACCCATACCTCAAATACACAGGAGAATGAATGATACCTCTTTCAGAAAAATAAATGCATATAGTGAAATGGGGGGGGGGATCATGGGGAGATTCCTCCAATGGACTGGCCATCTCAGATAGCTAAAACCCCACAGAGCCTCCATTCAGCTTTTTAATGTCTTGCATTTGCATTTGGACATATAGCCAAGGGAATATCAAATATTTGATGAATCCCCTAATGTGAAGGAAAAAAAAATCAGAAAAAAGAGAAGATTCAAGGATAATAAAAAATATTTAAAAAGTAAAACTATTCTTTATATCTCAGAAAGATAGTAGAAGGTATAGTATTTATGAAAAAAAAAATGGATATGATCCTCTGGGACAACCTCAGGTGTGGCATCTACCTGTGACTGGAGTCATCGACAAGCCATTAGCAGGCAATGCTCCCAGAAGCCAGGGAAATGGGTACTCTAGTTCTGAAGGAGGGATCTGGGCAGCACACCACAGTCTCCACTGCAATCCACATCATAAACCACTGGAATCTAGTTGCTTGGTATAAAAAGTTCACTGCATCTGGGAAAGGATCATCCGAGATTTTTTTCTTCCTGAAAAAGCATTCAAGAGAGAAATTTAGTGGGCAAACTAATCACACACACACACACACACACACACACACACACACACACACACACACCACCCTCTAACCCCCCACCCCCGCTCCCAACTGCATCTGGCCTTGGGGTGGCAACTGGATAAGCATGATCTCCTTTAATACACATTTTTGATTCTCCTTACCTTGCCACCTCTGCTGTTTAGGTGGCTTAACTAATGAGGTTATCCAGACCTTCAACCTTGAGGAGTTTGAGCCCTCGATCATAAGGCTTTTCTCAGTTTGTGGCATCTACATTTGTCCATCCACTCTCAAAATTATCAAGAGATGTAAAGTATCAAGAGATGCCCCAGTAGAACACTTGGGTGCCAAATATATTCTTCTTACCCACATTGTGTAAATACATTCTTCCTACTCACACTGATCATTCCTTTGATGGTCAGGAGAGTCAATCTTTTTCTTGCCTGTTTATCTCTTGGGAAAAGATCTCTGAAAAGACCAATCATAGGATTTTTACTGAGTTCCTTCATGGAATCATTCCCCATCAGAATCTCCAGACCTGCAGAACCTTGAATTGTGGCTGTGGGAGATACAAAAATGGCAACTGATTTAAGATGAGTGATGGTAAACAGGGTCATTCCTACTTTCACCTCTTGAATTTCAGACCTATATATTCCATCTATAGGGGGCAGACTATATGATAGTCATTGATTTGAGATGTATACATCCTGGTGGGTGATGACTCATTTCACAAGATAGCATCTCCAAGCTGTACCACAGCTGCAACTTTAAGAGGCTATACCACTCGTTTCTCAGGCCAGCAGCTTCTGGGTGATGCTATATTTGATAAAACCAGAAAAATTCCATGGCCTATCATCTCTGCTATAACTCTTGCTACAAATTTGCTCATTTATTTGATGTGATGTATTAGTTTGCTAGGACTGTGAGAGAGAATCTGTTCCAGGCCTCTCACCTAGCTTCTGGTGGTTTGTGGGCAATCTTTGGAGTTCCATTGCTTGTAGAAGCACTATCCTGATCTCTCTTTTGTGTTCACATGTCATTCTTCACATGTGTATGTCTGGGTTCTAAATTTCTCTGTTATAAGGATACCAGTCATATTGGATTAGGAGCCCACCCTACTCCAGTATGTACTCATCTTAACTAGCTTCATCTTCAACAACCTTATTTTCAAATAAGGTCACATTCTGAGCTACTAAGAGTTAGCATTTCAACAGATGAATTTTGAGGGGACACAATTCAATCCCTAACATGTGGGGTCCTGGGTTTTTGGATCAAATAAATACTCCATAAGCCCTTGGAAATTCATGCTAGCTGAAGTCCTACAAACCCATATCTGGAATATGTGCTGATTCTAGTGAAGATCAATTACTATATCCTTCAGAATGAGAGGGATATAATGTATATACCACCCCTGATTGAGACTGGAGTGCAGCCATAGTCTCTTTTCAGCTTTCACCACAAAAACTACTGGGGAACCAACACTGGCCCTTTCCTTCCTCTGCTAGCTGGTGCACCAGTGGTGGTCAGCATGGGGGTTGGGCCACCAGTTCACCCAGATTTGTATTCTCTACCCTTGACTTGTGCACAATCTGGATACAACATGTCCATATTCTGATGACTTGTGCTCCGCCTTATAACCTAATGGGCCTTTCAGAACCTAGTCATTATGTGCATCTCTAGCCTCATCATCTTTTGATATCCCATAATCAGGAGTTTTACCTCTATTATCACCAAGTAGCTTGTAGGAGTTGAGTTTTGAATAGCATATAATTCTCTGATGCAGCCGGCATGGCCTTGCATCAGAAGACAAGTGTTATAAATTTTGTTTCTCCTACTGGGGATTGCCATAAACACCACATGGCACTGTTTTCAACTACAGTAACTCTAATATCTAATATCTGCTGGATCACATGGCCCATATGACAGGGCTGCTTGCACAGCATTGTGGACCTGCTGCAGAGCCCTTTCCTATTGTGGGTCCCACTCAAAATTGGTAGCTTTCTCTATCATTCAGTAAATGAATCAAAGTGTGGACTATCAGATGAAACACTCCAGATGCAATAATCCAACCTGTACTTTGGTAGTGTTGTCCTGGCATGTTCCAAATTAATGTACCCCAGAAACCTTTAGGGATGCAGGAAGGGATCATTATAGGGGTTATTTTCCACCTTCTGGAGTGTGTGTGTCTTACCAAGGTCTCTGGTGCACTTGCCACTTCTCACTCATCTGGTCTTATTAACATGATGTCATTGATAGAGTGGACCAATGTGATGTTCTGCATAATGTCGAGATGGTTCAGGATCTGCAGATTATATTATGACGCAGGATGAGAGAGTTAACATGGCCATGGGACAAAAATGCAAATGTAGGCTTCTATCTTTTCTATATGAATACCAAGTACTTTTGGTTATCCTTGATAGGGATGAAAAAATACATTATTTCTATCAATCTCCATATACCATGTATCTGAAGCAATGTGCATTGCTCTAGCAAAAATATCACTTCTGGCACAGCAGTTGTAATTGAGATTCTACTTGGTTGACAATGAGATAGTCCAGTGCCATCCTCC
This sequence comes from Eptesicus fuscus, assembly GCF_027574615.1. NCBI lineage: Eukaryota > Metazoa > Chordata > Mammalia > Chiroptera > Vespertilionidae > Eptesicus > Eptesicus fuscus. Next base: position 45,668,476 of record NC_072475.1, read on the forward strand.
AAGATTTGACTGGTTTCTGCAAGGGCCAGACTGATGAATTAAATAGCATGAGCTGAAGACCACCACCTCTATATCTTTAAGGTTTTAAGGATGGCTCTAATTTCTGTCATTGTCATGTTAAGGGGCTGGGCCCCAGGGAGGTCAAGGCCTGCATTCACTGAGATGGCAGGTCTAGAGAAGGGGCAAAGGGGAATGGCCAGGATGGACCTTCCACATCCCTCTTCCTGCTCCTCCTTCTGCATCTCTTCTCTTCCTGCTTTGGGTGGGGTAAAGCTGGAGTGTTCAACCTGGCCCTTCCCTTGGCCAGGATGTGAACCTGAAAACTGTGTCCCCAAGACTCAAGGGTTTTATAAAGAGGCATGTGATCCATTTAGAGTTGGCCTTTCTTCTCAGGGATACATATGCCTGTGCCCCCAAAAGTTCTTTGGAGGAACTTGTCTTTAACTGGAGCAGAGGACCCCCAAGATTTTTGTCATATAAAGAAGGAAGGTTTTTGTCTTCTTTTATTTTGTTTTGTTCTTAAGAAAAGGACCCATTCAGGTGTCAAATTGGTTCATTGCTGATTGATTGCAAGTTACATTTCCAGAGTAATCACATCCAAGCATTTTATGATTTTGCTTCTATGGCACATTGTATAACCACTCAGTACCAAATAAATATTATTTGATTTGCTGAGCCCACGTTTCACCTACATCCTTCACCTCCCACAAGCTTTATAGTTGAGGAGTGGTGAGGGCCAGGATGTGGCTGGTAGCTTGGGAAGCATGACTTCCTTCCTATGCTGGGGAACTAGCCTAATTCCTGATATAGTAGACTGGAATGTTACTGAAGAAAGAAAGGTGTGGAGGGAAACTCAGCAGCACCTCACCAAGCCATGAGTGCTTATTATCAGTCAGGCTAGGCAGCCAAGCTGGGATCAGAAACAGAACCATATTTATTTTATGAACACTGTAAGCCCTGAGCTGTTTCTCAGGCAAACAGAAATTTGACCTGAGAAGACTCAGCAAATAAAAAGCTCCTGTTAACAAAATCACCATCCCCTGAAATGGAAAAGTTCTTCTATGTGTTGATCATTAATTATAGTCCAGGGCCAAAAGCTATGGATTTCACAAAATGCTAAATGCGTCCAATGGCCTTTCTAGGCCTGCCTTTCATGTTCTCTGCCTCTATCTGCCCTTCACAGCCTCAGCCCTGGTGAACTCAAGGTGCTTTCAGTTCGAGTATGACTTGGCTGAGCATCCTCAAGCAAAGAACACAGAGGGAGAGAAGCCTCAGGAGGTCTGGGGGGGCAGATTCCTTGGATGTTAGAGCCAGAAGCGGATTAGAGCAGTGGGAGTGAAGAGAGTAGCCATTTGACCCCTGCTGCCTCAGCAGAGGCCAAAAGGCACCAATATCCACTTAAGAATGTCAAGGAGGTGAGCACTCAGTGGGGATGCCTTACCCTCAGATTAAACTAAAAGCCTGGGGATGTGGAACTAGAAATTTCTGAGCTTTACAGTGGGAAGTCGGGGGCGGTTGGGGAAGGGAGAGGCAGGGCAATGGGAAGAAATTGGGCAAAACAATGTAGTCTGGTGCCTGGTAACTTCTAAACAATCTTAGAGCTGCGGCAGGCGAGCAGTATAGTGTTCTTCTGTGATCTGACCACCTCTCTGAGGGCCGGGTGGCAGGGAGCGGTGCTGTCAGGCATTGATTCTCTGTTGCAAAGACTTAGAGTGGCCCTTTCTCTGGAGACCCTGGGAAGATGGGAAAGAGGGTCCCAGGTGGCTCAGTGGGTCAGACACCTTAGATTGGGTCCTTAGAGACCTTCTAATACTAATGTATCTTTTAACAGATAAGGGGACCAAATCCTTAGAGGCAGAAGTGAGTTAGTTGCCTGTTAAAGACTAATTTAAAAAAAAGTAAAACCATGTCTCTCAAATGGATGTTAAATGAACGAGTTTCAAAGGTTTTATTGAGTTTATTCATTAATGAGAAAGCAGTAAGATTTAAGACAAAAAGCATTGGAGAAGCTAGGTACAGATAGGCAACTTAATGGCTTGCTGGGTTATAAGTACTCAAAAACTGGTTTCTGTTTGACAGGATCATAAACTGTAAACTTTGAAGCTATTAGCTTCACTGGGAAGAAATTATTTGCATCTCTACTGAACAAAATTTTCCAAATGAGCCTCTGCCTTAATGTTAGGTAAAAGAGTCCAATAAATAGAAAGTCAAGTCTGTCATTGAAAGAACACCCAATAATCTCTTTCACCTATGTCCCAGTTTCAGATAAATTTTTTAACTTGTCCAAGATCATACTGTTAACTGCTAGCATATGTACAATAGTAATTGAAATCTCATTATGCCTAACCCAATATTTTTGTCCTTACAACACAATCCAGAAAGACCAAGATGTACAAGAGCCAAACTGTCAATTGGAGAAAGGGCTGTATAGGGAAGTGGTTTGTTCCCTCCTTCAGATCTGCCCATTCCATCTGCTCCACTCCCCTTAGCTGCTGCTTATGTAAACAATGACCTGTGAGGAATCCCACACTGGGTCCTTGTCTCCACATTCCCCAAACCCAAGGCAATGTCTCAATACCCTCCTTCTTCCCCACAGCAGGATTCCTTAATCACCCCATCACTACCCACACACTCAGTCCTCATGACCCAGTCTCTCTGAGTTCTTTTTCTGCATATTCTCTGTTGGAACCTTCATTGGAAGCATTCAAGTGAGGCCAGACCTGGCAGAGATGTTAACTAAAGGGAATTAAATGAATGTGCTGGGTTGGCATAGGGATCTGTTAAAGTCCTTTAAGTTCTTAAACTCAAGGATTTTGTAAGAGTTTATTTCCCAAATGGGAGTGAGAACTTATATACAGGAATGCCTTGGAGATATTGCAGGTTTGGTTTCAGAACACCACAATAAAGCAGCATCCCAATAAATTGAGTTGTAATATTTTTGCTGGTAGAGAGTCTTGCCTTCAACTTATAAAAAATGCAATGCCTGTGAAGTACAATAAAGCAAAGCACAATAAAACAAGGTATGCCTGTATAGAATCTAGATAGGTTGACAAAGCTGTTATCGATTATTTGGCTTTAGGAAAACTCTAATTTCTTGGCTCTGTAAGAGTGAATACTAATGCCCATCCTTCTGGGAGGGCTCTGGAGATAAGGGAGTTACAATTTCCAAAAGATTTGGGAGCTTGAGGCAAGTAAGTGCCACTGAGCTGCTCACCAACTATGACAAGGCATCTGCACAAACACCCATCCTTTTGTTTTTGCCAAATCTTTGTGGGCGGCAGTTAGGAATAATTTCAGTACCAGAGTCCATCAGACTTGCCATTGCCTCTGAGATTGCCTCTTTTTGTAATCATTTTGCTTGTTTGAAACGGCATTCAGGTAGATAAGGAACTAGTGTAGTGTAGGGGCAACTATTAACCATTCAAAAGATAACACGGTAGGAATGAATGCCCTGGTTCTTAGGTTGGTTTTTGCATTCCTTGTATCCTCTTAATAAAGAGAAAAATTCTAAGAAGGATTAGTTCCTTATGCCTAGTAAAACTATCATAACAATGTTTAGACCACAAGTCCGGGATAGAATGGAAACCTTTTAGAAGTGCTGTGCCAAAATTCTAAGTTTGTTCTTTGAATCACAGTATATTAGGGCCAAAAGAATATGAGAGATCAGCATTTTGAAAGTTGAGAAATGAAGACCCAGAGAACAGCATAATTTTCCTAAATTCACACAGCTGTGTTAAGGTGCTTGTTTTTTGTGATTTATAGAGGATGAGGCAAGAGGAACAAAGCTCTCAGATGTATGGGCTAGTACCCTGCCTACTGAACTATACCACTGGTGATGGATATTTCTCTGAGGCTTGAGCTATAAAATAAAACATAAATAAAAGAGGTGATTTCAGCCCTTTTCCTCTCTTTTCAAATCAAACCTTTTCCTCTTTACTCCAAAGATTTTGCCCATGAGGCCTCCAGGACTCATTCCCAACAGTTTCCCCTTTGGATGTCTCTTCACTTTTCAGAAATTATAATACAATTAGTGGCCTGGTGCACGAAATTCATGCACATTAAAAGGGGATTAATTAGAGAAAATAATTTAATATTGCTATTTGCCCTTTCTCTATAATAAAAGTGTCAGAGATGAAAGAAAATTATTAAAAAGTGTATGAAAACCTTCCTCCTGTCAGAGTCTGGGGCACACCATGGGACCCAGAGTCAAGTCCCCGCCCACTTACATGCGCCTCAAAATCGAATGAGACCCAGACCTGGCCGGCCCCCACCCCCATTGGGCTAGATCCAGACGTGGCCAGTCCCACCCTTGTCAAGCCCCACCGGGCAGGGGACCTAGCCTCAGGTCCCCTGGCCTGGTGACAGGATGGGGGGCATGGCCTGAGGTTCCCCAGCCCAGATCAGGGTGGGGGCATGCCTTGAGGTCCCCTGTCAAGCCCTGCTGGTTGGGGGGCATGGCCTGAGGTCCCCCATGAAGCCCTACCAGCAGGGGGGTGCAGCCTCAGGTCCCCCATCAAGCCCTGCTGGGCAGGGGGCATGGCCTGAGTTCCCTGGACCCAGCACTGGGGGTGTACCTTGAGGTCCCCCATCAAGCCCCACTGGGTGGGTAGCACGGCCTGAGGTCCCCTTTCAAGTCCCACCAGGCAGGGGGGTGCAGCCTCAGGTCCCCTGGCCCAGTGCTGGGGCAGGGGGTGCGGCCTGAGGTGTCTAGGCCTGGTGCCAGGGTGGGGGGCGTGGCCTGAAGTCCCCTGTAAAGCTCCACCTGATGGGGGGTGTGGCCTGAGCTTCCCCCAGCCTGGCGCTGGGGGGGGGGGGGGGAACAGCCTGAGGTCCCCTAGCCCAGTACCAGGATGGGAAGCACACCTTGAGGTCCCCCATCAAGCCCTGCTGGGAGGGGGGCATGGCCTCAGGTCCACTGGCCTGGCACCGAGGCAGGGGGTGAGGCCTGAGGTCCCTGTCAAGCCCTGCCAGGTGGGGGGCATGGCCTGAGGTCCCCCAGCCTGGTGCCAAGGCGGGGGGTGTGGTCTGAGTTCCCCCGGCCTGGTGCTGCAGTGGGGGATGCAGCCTGAGTTCTCCCAACCAGCACAGGGGGTGGACCTTGAGGTCCCCTGTCAAGCTCAGCCAGGCAGATGGGTGCAGCCTCAGGTCCCCTGGCCTGGTGCTGGGGCCAGAGGCATGGCCTGAGGTCCCCCGTCAAGCCCTGCTGGGCAGGGATTGCGGTCTGATGTCTGCCAGCCTGGTGCCAGGGTGGGGGTCATGGCCTGAAGTCCCCTGTCAAGCCCTGCCGGATTGGGGATGAGGCCTGAAGTTCCCTATCAAGCCCCACTGAGGCGGGGGAGGGCGTGGCCTCAGGTCCCTGCTGATTGCTCGTTAAGGCTCCTTATGGGAACTTGGCTTCAGCTGTGTGTGCAGCCATCTTTGTGCCAGAGTGATGGTCAATTAGCATATTCCCTCTTTATTAGATAGGGTAGCCATTTTTTAATAGAACATCCATTATAAGTACCACACTCAGAGCATTCCATTTCTAGTATCCCCATTACTCCTCACAACAACACTGGGACAAATACTGTTATTCTCATTTAATAAATAGGGAAACTTAGGCCTATTGGGTACTGAGATTGAATACCCAAGATCCCACAGCTGTTGACAGCAGAGCTGGACATCTTACTCTTAAATCTCTTCTTAAGTGCTACGCTTGGCAGTCTCCCACACTCAACACCGTCTTCCCTAAACCATGCCTTATCTCATCCTGCTTTCTTCCATGGTGACTGAATTCCACTTCTAGACAAGTGGGACCATTTTTATTGGACCCAAGATGGAATCAGAAAAATCTGACAGTGTAACTGTAGAACAAGCTGAAAATGGCCCTATCCTCTTTAAAGAGCTATGAGTTGCTTTTCAGAGACTATATAATAAAACCACAAGTCATGCAGCCAAAACAGGCACAGAGTAGAGAACTTTGACCCTCAGCCACACCTGGAACCAAAATTTCACCCCTCCATCCACCACCCCACAGACACAAATGACCAGGACATAACTGGAATTTAAACACTGGAACTCTTTCAGAAGCAAAGGGTCCATTATTCAGGAAGATTCTGTGTTGACTCCCCTTGCCATAATGGCCAAGCTCCAAGTTCTCCAATTAAAATCTGCCCCACCCCAGCATTTCCACATACCTGTTTCTTTATACTCTTAAAAACCTGCCCTGGACCAAAATCAGGAAGTTTGGGGTTTTGAGCTTTAGCTTTGGGTTCTTCTGGATGGCTCCACTCATAATAAAGTAACCAATCTTTCTCTGCTGTAATTCTCGGTATTTAGGGGCCCCTGCAGAGCCCTTCTCTCAGAGGAAGGCAGAATCAGAGCTACAGGCCTGTGTAAATCTTGAAGTTTGCCTTATGCTGGACTTTTCATAGGAGCTGATTAATTCTCTGTTTAAACCTCATGGAATCTAGTGTCAGGTGGATGCTGGACTGATGGGGGAATCACTTCATAAGTTATATCAATGTCTAACCACTAGACTGTACACCTGAAACTAATATAATACTGAATGTCAACTGTAATTGAAAAATTAAAAATATGATTTTTTTTTTAGCTTACCCAGAAAAAAGAGTCAGACAATTCATTGGCAACATTAATCTAAAAGAGCCAGGGAGGGAAGCAGAATACACTGTGAAGCAATGGGAGAGGAATGGAATATACCAGCACAAAGGAGGGTGCTGGGAATGGAGAGTCTGAAGCAAAACCTCCAGAAATTTTGAGAATCTGAGGCATTATTTCTGGGACTGTTTATTGAGCAACTGATCTGATAGATACTGCCTTATTCTGATTCCTGGAATTCTCTTTCTTCTTGCCTCAGTCAAAATCCCACCAATACTTCAGGCTTTGGCTCAAAGTTTACCTACCATGGGGAGCCTTTCCATTTGCACTGGGACTTGTTTACTTCCCTCTGATGGCTTCCTGGGGATCTCTCTTCTCTATAGAATATCTATCATGCACAATCTCTATGCATCCTTGGATGAGAGTTTTACCTTTTATGTTTTTCTTTCATGGAACCGATCTTAGAGTTATTCCCAGAAATCACAAGAACATAAATGTTTACACATGATAATGTGCTGAAAAGTTCACTAGTGAGTAAATTTCAGTGTTTATGTAACTGAACAAGTGGGTTTTGCTGCTTGCCTCAACAAAAGCCAAACTCATGAGACAGGTACTAGTACGAAAGGAAAGCAGTTTATTCAGGTGCTGCAACCTGGGAGAATGTGAAGTCCCATCTCAAAGACCATATCCTTTCCCTGCTCAAGCCCCCAGTTCTTATATGGATAGTAAGAGGATGGCTTTTTTCTCTCTATATTCATTTGTGTTGCTGACTTCTCTACTTGCTCAGTGTAAGAACCTCCACTGCATGATCTTGGCCAATAGAGGAGACACCCTGACAGTCAAGGTCAGTGGGGAGGGGCGGGGTGCTGCAGGACCTGCCGTCAGGAAGCCAGAAGATACTGCAGCTCTCAGTCCACCTCTGGATGCTGGATACAGTACCCACACTTTAGAGGAGCTGGTTGGAATCTTTGGGGCACCATTGGATCCCAGCACACCTGTACATTCTGCGCAGTCCCCGCAGGGTCCACCTTTCTGACTGTCTGTGATAATATTCATAGTGAAATCCTCTGTCAGCATGGTTCCTGAGTGGTCACTCCCTAAGTGCTTGGTCATACAGGGCTGCCACACAGCTGGATTCAAGGGGAGATCCCCTCTTCCATTCTCAAGCTGTGCTGAGAAAGACCATGCTCTAATGATGAGAGAGGTTAAGGACAATAGGAATCACTTTACCTTGTTAGATATTTGGAATTGTGGACTATGTGAGCTGAAGAAAGTTTAAAGGTCAGAGTACATTTTTATTTTCAGCAGGGAAAACGTAAGCAGAAAGAGGAAGGAACTTGCCCAAGAATCTCCTGTTGAAGTTACATTTAAACAATGACCCTTGAATGTGTGGGGAAGCCTGAGAGACTTTCCCCATTATTTACTTAAACACACTCCTTATTTATTTCTTATGTCTCTTTATCACTAAAAAGCTGGGTAATTCAACCATTTATTCATTGGTTTATAAATAAGTGGCCATTTTTAAAGCAATACTCACTCTTATTTCCCTATAGTTAAAAAACACACCACATTGTTATAACCTCGTCTTCCTTAATATTATTTTTTGGAGGTAGGGATTGCTGTTTCTACTTCAGAAAGATAGAAACACCTTAGCTATTCAGGGACATACAGATTCAGGTCTGGAATTTTTCCTGCTCCTGCATACTTTCCTCTCTATTCACATGGGATTGAGAAACAAATTTTGAAAAACAGTTAGATGCCTATGGTGATTCCAAACCTCAATTTCCTTTCATAGTGGCCAATCCCTTACTTTTTATCAGTCCAGCTCTAATTCTGGACTTTGGGTCCAGACCCTACTTGTCTTTAGTTGACTGTAGGGCCTTTTTAATGAGGTGGCCAGGAAATACTTCCCAGTGTTTTCAAATATTAATAACTTCATTTGTTTCCAAAGCTTAGAGAGGATGACATGAAAATTAATGAGTGTATTGGTGATAATCAATTGTTTTCTGAAAAATGTTCTCTGGAGTCATTGTATAGAAAATTATGGAGTTTTGTTGTTGTTGTTTTTTGCATCTGTGATAATGTATTTCTAGCTAAAGGGTATGCTTTTATTATATTTTTGATTTAGAAAATGGAAACTTGGTGAAAAAAATCTAATCCTTTGTTTTGAAGAAAGATAAGTTAGAAGAAAAATAATCCCAAAGAATGAAAACCCAAAAGAATCATTTTAATCAAATGTTTCTTATGACTGGCTTGGGTATCTGGATTCCTCTTCAGTCTTTATACTTATATGTGGGCTAAGGTTGATTCTTACTGAGCTCAAGTGCAGAGTCAGGCTCAGAGAGGAAGAGAGATTTGCAGTGAGTCTCACAGTTTAGTTAGCAAAAAAAGGTAGCTTACCCCAATCCAGGGATTTTGCTGTACTAAATTGCCTGTCTTTTCTGCTCTCTCTTAAAAAAGAATTCAACCCTCCCCCCCAAACAAACAAACAAAACAAAACAAGGCATTGAAATAGAAGTTAGCAATGTATTTATTTGTTTTTGTAAGTTTTCCAAATTAAGGTATTTTAATTACATTATGTTAAGTTCATAATCTTTTCCTACTCTCAGTATGCCTTCATCTCAAATTTACTAGTGTCAGATGGCATCAGATAGCCTGTAGGTTTTTTTGGTCCAGCTATAAGGAAATTAAACTGGAGATTTAATCTGTATTGAGTGTGGACACATTTATGTATTTCACATATCTGAACATGAATAAAATGCACAATTTTATTCAGAAAGTTGGTAACATTTATATATGCCATTTAACTGCCATTTGAAAAGACATATTAAAACATTTCAATAAATCAAGTGAGAATCTACTTATATAAACATACCTTGTTTCATGCTTTAAAAATTATTTATTAAAGAACTGAAGAAAATTAATGGCCATTGTATCATCCTACCTAATAATAGAAAAATATGCAAATTGACTGTACCTTTGCTATGCCCGCGATTGGCCAGGAGGCGCAGGGGGGCGGGACTCGGGGTAGCCAGGGTGGCTGATTGGGCCGGCGGGATGCTGAGCTCACGTCGCCAGCAGCGGCGCGAGCTCAGCATCTGCGCCATGGCTGTGCTATAGCACAAAAGGGGCCTCTGGGGCAGCAAGCTCACGTCCCGCCGCGGACCATCAAAAGCGGGGGAGCTGGGTGCCTGTCCGCTCAGGCACCAGGCCTTTCAGAAGCCTTTGCCACGCCGGAGGCTTCTGAAAGGCCTGGTGCACCAGCAGACAGGCACCCAGCTCCCCTGCAATCGAAAGCGAAAGCGTGGGAGCTGGGTGCCTGTCCGCTCAGGCACCAGGCCTTTCAGAAGCCTCTGGCGTGGCGGAGGCTTCTGAAAGGCCTGGTGCACCAGCAGAGAGACACCCAGCTCCCCCGTCATCAAAAGCAAAAGCGTGTAGGCGACCCTACACGTGCATGATTTAATCATGCACTGGGCCTCTAGTTTAAAATGTTTTTGTATTAAAATTATTTTCATTATAAAAATTCAGGGACTTTTAAAAAATTAATGGAACACAGAATGATCAAGACAAGTAAGGAGATTGATAGAAATTTTCAGATATTGAGAGGCAAACTGTAACAAAAACAAAAATTACCAAAGGAAGTGATTCATAAGAAGGAAGAGATAACTCCTCAATAAAATTAGTGAGTAAGTTCTTGGGTTGTTTGCTAATCACATTAATGAACTAAAGTGAGTCATATAAACACTTTGGAAAATTTTAATCTGGACTGCCCTCTGTTTTGTAAGTAAAGTTTACTCCGAAAACAGCTGTAACTATTTATTTAGGTATTATCTATGACTACCTTTCAGACACTGAGTATATTTGGGATGAGTAGATAAGGAGATGGAATTGAAGTAGTAGGCCAGACACATCCTATGGTGGACACCTATTCTGCATCCTGCTCTCTTTAAAAGCAAAGAAAGAGTTAAAGCCCTCTCCCTCGGGGATGGAGAGCACAGAAAACCTAAGAGAGTAAAACAGAAGTAGAATTTATTTATTTTGGGAAGGACTAGGGAGGAGGGCCTCACTGCACCTGTAGCTCTGGGTCCAGAGAAATTACTGAAAAACCTTCAGTCCTTGTTCAACCTCCTCCAAGCAACCTTCTTTCCTGAAACCAATGGGTGATACCTTTTTTCTTTACATTTGGGGTAACCTTTCTTTGTTACCTCTATCTTAGTCTATCACACTCCACTGCTCTTAGAAAGGTATGAGCTTAGTAAACTAGAAGGACTTGGCATGGAATAACTATAGCAGACAAGTACAGCATCCCTCAAGAAAGAAAGGCACATGGCAAAGGTTAGAATGAAGAAAGTAGAGTATGGCCAAACTGGTTTTCATGAACAATCTTGGGGAAACCAGAAGGTTCATGAATGGGCTGAGGCCACCATAAGCTGTATCAGAGACTTAGAAAAAAAATCAGTCTCTGGCTGGAATTTGAAGGCCACATCTGTTTGGAAGAGTGAAACTTTTGCCTTAAGTGTTAGGGTCTTTAAGTGGCCAGGCTCAGCCAGGTGGGGCCCACTGACATGTTCCTTAGATGCTCAAATCAGATCTTGGATTTTCTAGGAACCTGTTCTCATTTTAGATGCCTAGTGCTAGTGCATGATACAATTTTAGAGCATTGGCTTTACTAGACAATTCAGTTTAATTACTGAATTTTTAAAAAGGGCTGTCTCCAGATCTCTAGAATATTGAAAGGCATTACAAATATAGTGGTTTGTGGTTGTGATAATTGTTATTAAAGAAGTAATTCACTTATGATGCTCTTAATAGGAATGAGATATGCATATAGATTCACTTTTTCACAAAAAAAGTTGATCAGACAGATCTTTAAAACCCTGAAAGAAATATTTTTAAATAGGTTAGATTATCTTAGGAAACCAACAATTTACCTTCTCATCTTCAGTAGTTGTGTTTCTGTCTCCACAAGGAGTCTCTAGCACATTGACAGGCAGGAATTGTCTTACTTTTTTCTGCATCTCTTCTATTGCTATTGCAGTGCCTAGCAAACAATGAGAACTCAGAATATGTTTTTGCTGCCTGAAGTATGATCACCAGCTGCTTTACATATGCAATTCATTTATTTCTTGCAACAATTTTGCAAAGCCTTACTATCCTAGTTTCCCTAGAAGAAGAAACTGAGCCTTAGAGAGGGTGATTTGCCCAAGATGGTACCATTAGTGAATGGAAAAATCAGGACTCAATCCTGGCCTATTTTCTATGGTGTCTTTCTCAGGACACAAAAATGATAAAACACAGGCTTTCATTGCTATCCTGCTGTGGTGGATTTCACTTTTCTCTCCTTTTCACTCCATTGACTTATCATCATATGCTCTTTAATTACAGCTGTCAACTTCCTCCCACAGTTGTGCTCTGTATTGGGTTGTAATTGCTTCTCCCAGAACCTGTGCCCACATGCCTACAATTTCCCTATTGCTAAGCAGCTCCCACTGCCTCCAAGGGACCATGGCTAATGCAGCTCACAGAGGTATATGCACCTGTGATTACTGCCATTTTCCACTTTAATTATCCTAGGAGAAGCACTATTTTAGAGTGCCTTTAAGTGATGTATAGTGACAACATTCTGATGTGAGTAGGTGGTCATGAATCATTATTCCCCAAGTTATTATTTGAGAAGTGGTACCTTGAAGGTGAGAGCTGACATGTTCACTAGCATGATTGAGGGAGTACATAAAGCTATGTCCCTCTAATGGTGAGATCCATTTCCTGTCCTTAATGCTGAGGACACAAGGTTTTTCCTAGATAATAAGGCCTCCCTTAGGAGGGGTCAAAGCTTCAGCTAATAAACCACCAGCTTGTGTTGTCCAAGAAAAAAGTAATTCAGAAATAAAGAATTCCTGCAATTTCTTCTGTATAAGAATCATAGAAATGCATTTCAAAAGGAGTCATGTAGCCCAGCCAGTATACCTCAGTGGTTGCGCGTCAACTTATTTCACCTGTTCCCATAACATGCCTTTTGCCACATGATTTCTTCCTACAAAAGGAGAAACTGATACTTCCCCACCCCATGACTCTAAGTTCAACCATACAACTTGTTTTGGCCAATAAAATCACATAGAAATGACAGCATGACAATTCTGAGCTTAACTCTCAAGATGCTTATATGTTTCTATTTTCTTTCAAGTAGAAACACATGGACCAGGATGTCACTGTTCTATTGTTGGTCAGGGCACATATCCAGGTACAGGCTTGATCCCTGGTGGGGTTGTGCAGGAGGCAGCTGATCAATAATCCTCTCTCATCATTGATGTTTCTATCTCTCTCTCCCTCTCCTTTCCTCTCTAAAGTCATTAATCCTATATAATAAAAGCCTAATATGCAAATCTACCGAACAGCAGAACTGGTGGAACGACCGGTCACTATGATGCACACTGGCCACGGGGGAGAAGATGCTCAACACAGGAGCTGCCTGCAGGCCTCAGGCCAGCCAAGGAGGGTGCCAGCGGAGGGAGGTGACTGGAGGTGGCCCAGGCGATCAGGGGGCATGGCCAGAGAGCAGGCGGTGCCAGGCCAGCCAAGGTGGGTGCCAGCGGGCCCCCCTAACCCGATCACCCCACCGGTTGCCCCTCAGATTGGCCCTGATTGCCAGCCAGGCCTAGGGACCCTGAATTTCATGCACTGGGCCTCTCTCTCTCTCTCTCTCTCTCTCTCTCTCTCTCTCTCTATATATATATATATATATATATATATATATATATGTATATATATATATATACACACACATATATATATATATGTGTGTATATATATATGTGTGTGTGTGCATATATATATATATATATATTTAGAGCAATGGTGCACAAAATTTGTGCACTGGAGGGAGCAGGTCCCTCAGCCCAGCCTGCACTCTCTCACAGTCTGGGACCCCTCGGGGGATGTCCAACTGCCAAGGGGATTGGGCCTAAGCCAGCAGTCAGACATCCCTCTCGCAATCTGTGATCCCTCACTCCTTACCGCAGGCCTTCTCACTCCTTACCACTCAGCTCGCTGCTCTTTAGTGCTGCCATGGAGGCAGGAGAGGCTCCCACCACCGCCACTGCGCTTGCCAGCTGTGAGCCTGGCTTCTGGCTGAGCATGCACTGACCACCAGAGGGCAGCTCCTGTGTTAAGCGTCTGCCCTCTGGTGGTCAGTGCACATCATAGCAACCAGTCTTTCTACCATAACAGTTGCTTAGGCTTTTATTATATGCACTAGAAGTCCAGCATGTGAAATCTCACGGTCCCGCCCACCCATGCATATATCCCTGCCCACCCGCATGCACCTCACCACACTCACAGCCCCGCCCACCTGCGCTGGTCTTTGGTAGTTATGGCGTTAGGTCCACAGGCCTTTTATAATATAGACTAGATGCCTGGTACATGAAATTTGTGCATAGAGGGGTGAGTCCCCTCAGCCCAGCCTGCACCCTCTCCAATCCGGGACTGCTAGCTCCTAACTGCTCACCTACCCGCCTGCCTGATTACCCCTAACTGGCCCCCTGCCAGCTTTATCACCCCTAACCACCTATTTCTGCCAACCTGATCACCCCTAACTGCCCCCACTGCTGGCCTAGTTGCCCCCAACTGCCCCCTCCTGTGGGCCTGGTTGCCCCTAACTGCCCCCTGTGCCAGCCTGGTCATCCCTTACTGCCCCCTGATGGCTTGATTGCCCCCAATTACCCCCCTCTACTGGCCTGGTTACCCCAACTGCCCCCCTCTGTCATCATGGTCACCCCTAACTGCCCTCCTGCCAGCCTGGTTGCCCCCAACTTCCCCCCTCTGCTGGCGTGGTTGCCTCTAACTGCCCCTCCCACCAGTCTGGTAGCCCCTTACTGTCCCCCCTGCTGGCCAGGTTGCCCCCAACTGTCCTCCTGCCAGCATGGTCACCCCCAACTGCCCCTCCTGCTGGCATGGTCACCCCTTACTGCCCCCCTGCTGGCCTGGTTGCCCCATGCAGCCCACTGCTCAGTCATTTGGTTGGCCCTCACTAATCCCCCCTGTCGGCCTGATCGCCCCATGCAGCCTGCTGTTCAGTTGTCCATCCAGTTGTTTCGGTCGTGACGGCCCCTGGCTTTTTATATATTAGGATATTTTAAAAGGGAGTCAGGTAGGTCATAAGACCTGAGAACTAAAAGGGCCTTTACAGATGGGAGGATTGGAGTCTAAAGAGAAATAAGACTTTGCCAAATCACCCAGCAAGTGGGTAGGCAAAACCCCAGATTTTAAGGCTTCCGGACAAGGGCTTTTTTTACTTTCATTAAACTGAGAGGTGAAGGAGAAAAGTGCTTCCACTTCTACCTTTGGTCTCCTAAGAGCTTCAAACAGGCAGTTATAGAAACACCTGGTCCCTGGGATAGTAGCTCCTGCTGTCAGTAACACCCTATTTCTGGGACACTCTAGTTCAGAGTTCAGTCAAGAAACTCTGGCCATGAAAGCCAAACATTGCTGAAGACATATTTTTAAAAATAAAACAAACACTAAAATGGCTACTGAATGTACTTGAGATCAAGCCCTCTCTCTCCAACTCAGGACTAAAAGAAGCTGGTCAAGAAGCTGATTCTAAGAACCCGAGAAGCTTCTGTGAGAGATGAAGGTATCAAGTGTAAGGATATTACTGAGCTACCTGAAGCCCAGGGCACCTAATCACAGTCACAAAGGAAGGGACTCCCTTTCCTGGGTGTTCACTAAAAGCCAGGAGCTGGAAGAAAGGCCAAGGAAGGGGGTCAAAGAATTGTCGCAAAGCAGGGACATTGCAGAGTGAGTAGCAGTCTGGGGGACATGCTGGCATCTAGCAAAGACAAACCTAAACTGGAAAAACCATCTGAACAGCATCAACAGAGCAGTAACACAAACAAACTTAATTGAGCACTTACCATGTCCCAGACACATTTCTAATTGTTCTAACACAGTGGTCAGCAAACTCATTAGTCAACAGAGCCAAATATCAACAGTACAATGATTGAAATTTCTTTCGAGAGCCAAATTTTTTAAACTTAAACTTCTAACACCACTTCTTCAAAATAGACTTGCCCAGGCCATGATATTTTGTGGAAGAGCCACACTCAAGGGGCCAAAGAGCCACATGTGGCTCGTGAGTCACAGTTTGCCGACCACTGTTCTAACACATTATCACATTTGAGGCTCACAGCAGCCTTAGAACAAGAATTAGAGAATGTGGTAGGGCCACTTTCAAAAGTTCTGGGGAAGGATTATAAAGGACTCTCCCTTTAGTAACATTTTATAACAGACCAGGGCTATTTTCAGATTCTTTATGTATGTATAAAAAATAATGTTTATACATATCACTTTGAACCAGGGGAAACTGCTAATTTTGTAGGTAAAAAAAATAATCAAATAGCAGAAATTTTATATTATTTAGCCTAATATGTAAAATGTATCTTAAATATATATATTTATACTAGAGGCCCGGTGCATGAAATTCATGCACGGGGGTGGGTTCCTCAGCCCGACCTGCACCCTCTCCAATCTAGGAGCCCTCAGGGGAGCCCTCTCCAATCCAGGAGCCATGACAGCTTAGGCCCACTCCCCATGGTTCTCTGCTTTCTGTGGAGCCTGGCCGCTCCACGCTCGCTGCCCAGAGGCTCTCCATGGCTGGGGTGGGACTCTTGCCTCATCGCCGTGGCGATGACGCAAGCATCCCGCTCTGGCTGCTCCGTGCATGCATGTGCTACCCAGAGGCCCTCTGTGGCCACTGCCCAGAGGCCCTCCGCTGCCGGGGCAGAACACTTGTCTCGTTGCCATGGCGACGAAGCAAGCATTCCGCCAGGCCGCTCACGCTGCCTGCTCTCAGTGGCCGCCCCCTCAGGACTGGGGGACTCCAGCGGGGCTGAGGCGCTGCCATCTTGTGGCTATGGGCACTGCCATCTTTGTGATGGAGTGATGGTTAATTTGCATATTACCCTTTTATAAGATAGGATGTATTTTTTATTGATTCCAGAAAGGAAGGAAGATAGAGAGATAGATAGAAACATCAATGTTGAGAAAGAATAATTGATTGGCTGCCTCCTACATGCCCCACACTGGGAATCTAGCCCACAACCTGGATATGTGCCCTGGCTGGGAATTGAACCATGACCTCCTGTTTCAACACTCAATCACTGGCTGGGCTAAAATGCATCTTTTTATGGGAAGTAAATAGAAAGTACAGGCAAATACAATAGAGTGGGTTATGTACTCCATAATGAGTAAGTTGTATACTCTGAAGGAAACACACAAGAGGGTTCTGACCAAGTTTTCAGTGGAGGAGAGCAGTCAGAGGAGACTTCTAAGAGGAAATGTTGAGACCTGAAGAACAATTGTCATCAATAAAGGATGTTAATCATTATGATTCAGATGCAGGAAGTCAGGGAGTCTTTGGATCATCACGAACAAAGAGCTGAGGGACTTGTGCTGCCAGTATAAACAAATAGAAAACTAGGATAAATAAATAAGAAATACTTTCAGATACTGGACAAGAGACATAATAAGATCATAGTGATTCTGAGTAAAAAATATAAACAAGGTTAGTCCCTCAATTGATTAAAATCAATACATTTTCAAAGATTACAATTGTAAGGATTGTGTTCTCTGATATTATACAGAATTAAGTTAGAATTAAAAACAGAGATCTGAAAAATAAACAACACAGTTTTAAGTAACTTTTGAGTAAAAGAATAAAATAAAATCCCAGGAAGAATTAAGCAATATTTTAAACTGAATGAAAATAAAACTTAACATAACAAAATTTGTGAATGCAGTTAAAGCAGTACCTAAGGGAGAATATATAACTCTAAAATGATTATATTAGGAAATAATATAAATCAGATCAATGACAACTTACATATTAAAAAGCTACAAAAAGATAAGGCAAAATAAGTGAAAGAATGAAGTAATAAAATAATAGTAGAAGTGAATCAAATAGATAAGGTACAAATGTGCATTTGATTCTGAATCCAAACCAGTTAGCTCATGTTCCATACAGAAAGCATTATCATTAGGCATCAGTTCTTTTCTTTTTTGCTGTAGCTAAGGGTCATATTTTTTAATTTAAATTCTTTACTGTTGAAAGCATTACATAGCTCTTCTTTTTCTCCCATTGACCTCTCCCCGACAGCTCCCATTCCCCTAGCACAGGCCCTCAACCCCCTATTGTCTGTGTCCATTGTTATTCTTATACAAGTCCTTCGGTTGATCTCTTACCCCCGACTCCCCTGCCTTTCCTCTGAGGTTTGACAGTCTGTTTAGGCATCAGTTCTTAACCTGAAGTCCATGCCCTCTCTGAAATTGTAATAAAAATTGTATCTCTTGTGTCCCTGTGCCTTTTCTGGGGTCAATTTCTTAGATTATTTGGTTCTTAAATTTCCTAATAGCTTAGCCTTGTCTTGCATTTATTAAGTATCTTGTCTCCCTTTTAGGGAACCACTCCAAGTCTTTGTGCAGTGGTCAGTGGAGAAATTCATTGATAATTTCTGAAATATAAATGCAAAATGCTTAAGTGAAGTACACATGAAAGAATTCAGTTATTATAAGAAAAAAAAACAGGTAGATTAAAAAATTCTGGGTTGCAAAAGAAAGTGCATTAGTATTTGGGTAGAAATGAAAGAAAAAATATATATATTAGAGGCCTGGTGCACAAAATTCGTGCACTTGGGGGAGGGGGGGTGTCCCTCAGCCCAGCCTGCACCCTCTTGCAGTCTGGGGGCCCTCAGGTGATGTCTGACTGATGGCTTAGGCTTGCTCCCTCTGGAGAGCTGGCCTAAGACAGCAGTCAGATATCCACCACCACTGTTGTGCTCACCAGCCTTGAGCCCAGCTTCTGGCTGAGTGACTCTCCCCCTGTGGGAGCACAGTGACCACCAGGGGGCAGCTCCGGCATTGAGCATCTGCTTCCTGATGGTCAATGCGCATCATAGCAACTGGTCATTTCGCCATTCGGTTGATTTGCGTATTAGCCTTTTATTATATAGGATATATATATTTAATCCTCACCCAAGGATATTTTTTACATTTATTTTCAGACAGAGTGGAAGGGAGGGAGAGGGGTAGGGTGGGGGGCAATGCTCTAACCCAGGTGTCCTCAAACTATGGCCCATGGGCCATATGCGGGTGTTTTTGCCATTTTGTTTTTTTACTTCAAAATAAGACATGCGCAGTGTGAATAGGAATTTGTTCATAGTTTTTTTTAAACTATAGTCCAGCCCTCCAACGGTCTGAGGGACAGTGAACTGGCCCCCTGTTTAAAAAGTTTGAGGACCCCTACTCTAACCATTGAGAAAAACCAGCTAGGGCAAGAATAATTTTTTTTAAATGGTCCAGTTTGATGGATATATGCTGTATGTTAGAATGGGTTGGGGTATTCCTAAATGGATCAGAACAATTGGGCTGCTGTGGAACAATTTTAAGAACTCAGGTCTTAAATTCGGATGCTTTGCCCCATTGCTACTCTGTTTATTGAATCAGTATGTCCTGGTGTTTATTTGGAAGAGATGTTCACTGTATCTGTCTGTGATATCTCAATTACTTACATGTTCCCATTTGTAAGGCCTTAACAGCCAGGCTGTTGGGAGATAATCTATTATCTTAAACAATGAGCAGCAGAGCTTTGCCCGCAAGAGTTAACTTAAAGAATAGAGGAAACCACTAGATGTGTTTCCAGTTCCAATTTTCTCAGTCTTGCTCTCCTTGAAAGTTTAATCTTTTGTTATTATTGACAACTGTTGTGACCACATTTGAGAATCTGGTACAAGGAAACTGTATGGAGGAAGCTTGGGAGGCAGAAAGGAAAGGAGATAATTTGGCAGATATCATTTTAAGAGACGCCTGCTTTTCTAATTACTTAAGCTTACCTGGTTTTCTCGACATCAAGAGAGTCATGAGTTTTTTGTTTTTAAAAAGCAAATTGTGCCTCAGTAGAAAATAAGTGCATTATCATGAGTAAAAGGAAAATATGTTGTCAAAATAATTGCTATGGGAGATAGAATCCAGCTTCAGGAAACCCTTTTAAGTTTCTTACAGGCAGAGAATAGTCTTTGATTAGAACAAACCAACCGCTATCATTGGTAGAATGGCCTTTGCTGTACCTTCTCTTTATTAGTTAAAATTTCTATGGGGGGGGGGGGAGGGTAAATGTGGAACCTCTTTTAATATATTTTTTTTAATTGAGGACTTTAAAATGCTAGTAGTTGTACTTTTAGTAACTATTAAAGGGAGAAAATACAAAATAGTATTCTAGTTATCCATTACTGATTAACAAATTACTTCAAATTTTGTGGTTTCAAACAATAGCATTCATTGGCTTGTTTGGCTCATAAGTCAGCAGTTGAGCAGAGACTAGAAAGGACATCTCATTTCTGCTCTGCACTGTGAAGCTGAGGTGCTTGAAGACTGGGGACCAGACTCATTAGAGGCCTCAGGCACTCACACATCTAGAGTTTGACACTGACTATAGGACCTCAACTGGGACTGTCATCCACAAAACCAACACATGGCCTCTACGTATGTCTCTTTGTTTTCTCATAGCATGGTGATTGAGTTCCAAGAGGAAGTATCCCAAGAGGACCACATGTCCCTCTGTTGCTTTTTATGACCTGGGCTCAGAAATCAAGTAATTGATTTCTGCTCCAGTAACAAGCCATTTTGAAAAACATAATCTTTCATAAATAGCAAAAATACTCACCATTTCAATAATGTTTGTTTGTTTGTTAATCATCACCAGAGGATATTTTTTTTTCCATTGATTTTTTTTTTTTTTTTTTTTGTGGACTTGCCCTTGACTGGAATAGAAACCTGGAATTGAACCTGAATTCCTCAGTCCAAGGGCCAATGCCCTATCAATTGAGCCAAACAGGCCAGGGCCCAGTAATGCTTTTAAATGAATCTATGAGCCTCTTACCCCTGGCAATGAAGCCTCAGTGTCTACGGATTACTTACCATCACTGGGTTGTTATGCTGGAGAACAAATGCAGGTAAAACACACTCTAACTGGGTAAAAGCAATTGGCCATAGCTTGAGATCTTGATCATGACATGTTTCCACCCACAGAGGGTAGACCTTCTTGGACTCTATTGTGCATACTTTCCAGCCCATTCTATATTTTGTTCATTGTGGGCTTCTCCAATCCTTCTCCTTCATATAGTTAATCCCTCTTTCATCCAACAGCATTTTTCTTTTAAAAATACATAACTATTCACAATACAAACAACCTCACAAACAAATTATGGCTTCATTTGGCTACAGTACAACAACAATAAAATAAGCAGCTACTATTTTTAAACACTTAAATGCCAGACACTGAGTTGAGTGCTTTACAGGTATTAACTACATTAACTATCATTAGGGTAATAAGAACGGTTGTTATATTATTTTATTGTAAAAATTAAAAGAAAATCCCCAATGTTTATAATAAACTTTCCTAATTTCTCAGCTGGTAAGTTATGGATAAGGTCTCACAGAGACCTTGCTTTTTATCATTATGATGTTCTGGGGTCCTGTAGAGGATAAGCCAGTGCATTTAATGTAGCATTTATTAACCTCATTTTTCTAGTTTCATATAGTTAGTTTTTTTTTCACCCTCATATAATCTATACAACAATCATCTAATACTTCTAACTGTACACACCCACCTTATTCTTTTTTATTTTTAACTAGAGGCCCAGTGAACGAATTCATGCACTGGTGGGGTCCTTCGGCTTGGCCTGTGCCCTTTCACAATCCGGGACCCCTCAGGGGATGTCTGACTGCTGGTTTTGGCTTGGTCCCCACAGGCCAGGCCAAGGGACCCCACCGGTGCATGAATCCATGCACCAGGCCTCTAATATGCATATAATATCTTTGGTTAATCTCTTCCCACTCTCCCCCCTCCCCCCTTCCCTCTGAGATTCATCAGTCTGTTCCATGTTTCCATGCCTGTGCATTGAGCGTCTGCCCTCTGGTGGTCAGTGTGCATCATAGATACCAGTCAAACAGTTAAACAGTTGTTTAGGCTTTTATATGTATAGATTCTTTATTGTTTAAAGTATTACATATAATATTACATATGCCTCCTTTTTCCCCCATTGATCTCTCCCTGGCCAAGTCCCCCTCCCCCGGCACATGCCCTCATCCCCCTACTGTCTGTGTCCATTGGTTATGCTTATATACATGCATATAAGTCCTTTGGTTGATCTCTTCCCTCCCCCACCCTCCCCCCCCACCAACACACACACACTCCCCTGCCTTTCCTCTGAAGTTTGATGGTCTGTTGGATGCTTTTCTCTGTCTCTGGATCTATTTATGTGCATCAGTTCATGTTGTTTATTATTACACTAGAGGCCCGGTGCACGAAATTCATGCATGGGGTGTGTGTCCCTCAGCCCAGCCTGCACCCTGTCCAATCCAGGACTGCTGGCTCCCAACTGCTTGCCTGCCTGCCTTCCTGATTGCCCCTAACTGCTTCTGCCTGCCAGCCTAATCACCCCCTAAACA
Source organism: Eptesicus fuscus (assembly GCF_027574615.1). NCBI lineage: Eukaryota > Metazoa > Chordata > Mammalia > Chiroptera > Vespertilionidae > Eptesicus > Eptesicus fuscus. The sequence goes on from NC_072475.1 coordinate 45,690,574, forward strand.
CTGTCCTGACAGCTTGATTGATGCCTAACTGCTCCCCTGCCAGTCTGATTGCCCCTAACTGCCCTCCCCTGCAGGACTGGTCACCCCTAACTGCCCTCCCCTGCAGGCCTGCTTCCCCCCCAACTGCCCTTCCCTGCAGGTTTGATCACCCCCAACTGCCCTCCCCTGCTGACCATCTTGTGGCGGCCATCTTGTGTACACATGGGGACAGCCATCTTGTGTGTTGGAGTGACAGTCAATTTGCATATTACCCTTTTATTAGATAGAATACCCACTTTATTCTTTGTTCATTTGCTTAGTGTGCCTTTCTAGTCTCCAACTTGCAAAATATAAATTTCTTGCTTAAATGCCATCTCCTATAGAAAGCCTCTTCGGACTTCCTCAGTTAAATGTTCTCTCCTCCTAATTTTTGTTAACACTCAGTACATTCCTCTACTAAAGCTCCTCTGAGATTGTTGAACTTATTCATGTGACTGACTTTTCTACAGATGTGCTGTTTATCTATAAACCCTCAGAGACTAAAACAGCACTTGGCATCAAGTAGTTACATGTTCTGTTTGTTGGAACTTCAGGTTCCTGCCCTGATGGAGAAACAGATATTACACTAGTCCTCTTGTATTAAAAAACTATAAATTTAGACAAATTATATAAAAATAATAGTTTTCTGATGTTGAACCAAAGGCAGCAAAGGACTGTGATCTCTGAGAGATAAAAAACAAACAAGATAATCCCTGTGATTACCATGGCTTTCTTTTTGAAGGCACTTTCCAGACAGAAAATGGAGCCAAACCAGAGCACAGCTGCCTCGCAGAGCTAAAAGGATAGAGATTGGAATTCAGGGTAACTGATGCTCTAGAATTTCCTGGGACAGAGGAAGAGGGAGAAGAGAGCTATGCATAGCAATTCTGAAACTCTGTTGAGGAAGGCCCTTGAGGCTTTGGCTAAGTACTAACCTGTGTATGTGCAGAAAAAAACTGCATGATACTAAACTGAAAACATCTATCAGAGAAAAATAACTACTGGGACCTGTGAGCTGAACAAACACCAGAAATTTCATAGGTCTCAGAGATATTTGCATTCTGACTAGCCAGAGTAGAGAGACTTTGCTGAACATCTCATAAATTCCATACAACCTGTATTAAGTCAACACTTTAGGAATAGAATTAGCCTAAATTCTAGGGTAATAGTTATTCTATTATTTTTAAAAGTTTTGCTCCTGAGGAGCGATCGGGGGCATAGTCCTTGAAAGGACTATGTTAATCCATGAGCAAATTAAATGTTTGATGGAACAAAACACTAAAATCAATTATGAAAGAAGACCAAAATCATTTTAAAATGTAGTAACTATATCTCAACAATATACTCAAGCTTACTGAATATGCAAATGAGCATAAATATCCTATATAATAAAAGGCTAATATACAAATAGACCAAACAGGAGAATAACTGAACAACCGAACAACTGGTCGCTATGATGTACACTGACCACCAGGGGGCACACGTGGGGCATGTCAGGCATTGGCAGCATGTATCAGAGCATGGAACATGGCAGGCATTGGCCGTGGTAGGATGGTGGAGCAAGTGAGCAGGGGCGCCAGACTAAGGTAGGGCACAGGTTGCTGTCATCAGGGTGAGTCTCTGGTGGTTACTGAAAATTCTTTGCTTCCACATGCTGCGGTTCCACTGGATGCTCACACCTGCTGCCGGCGCCAGCCCTATTCGCAGCTGCTGCCAGCACTGGAGCCGCTGCTTGCACCCACTGCTAGCACCTGGTGCCAGCCCCAATCACTAGATGCCATCAGTGGGTGCGAGCAGCAGTGGCCGGCCCCGATTGCCCCGAGGGCTTCTCCACCTCCCACTCCTCAGGGGCGATTGGGGGCAGCTGTCGCCGCTTGCACCCACTGACAGCGCCAGTCCCACTCGCACCCACTGATGGCATGGAGCGATTGGGGCCGGTGCTATCATCAGGTATGAGTGGGGTGCTCAGTGGATGCAAGTGGGGCCGGCACTGTCAGCGTGTGGGAGCTGACAGCAGACAGGGGACCAGGGGCTGTGGTGGGAGGGGCCAGGCGGAGGCATAGAGGATGGGCCTGCCCCAGTGAGGGTGGTGTTATGAAATTCAGCATGAGTAAATTCAGTCATGGGAGCCTCATTGTATATCTTAAAAAATAAAATCATCACAACTTTTGATAAGCATGTCACAAGGCTTAATTCCCCCCTTAGAATATTGGTGAAAGGCAGCGTAATGAGCACACATAAGATTGCAGACTTTCTTATAAGAAAACTAGAGGCCCGGTGCACGAGATTTGTGCATTGGAAGCGGGGAGAGAGTGTCCCTCAGCCCAGCCTGTACCCTTTCCAATCTGGGACCCCTTGGGGGATGTCCAACTGCCGGTTTAGGGATCAGGCCTAAACCGGCAATTGGACATCCCTCTCATAATTCGGGACTGCTGACTCCCAACCACTTGCCTGCCTGCCAGCCTGATCACCCCCTAATCACTCCCCTGCCAGCCTGATCGATGCCTAACTGCTCCCCTGCTGGCCTGATTGCCCCCAACTGCCCTCCCTTGCCTGCTTGGTCGCTTCCAACTGCCCTCCCCTGCCAGCGTGGTCACCCCCAACTGCCCTCTCCTGCAGGCCTGATTGCCCCTAACTGCCATCCCCTGCTGGCCTGATTGCCCACAACTACTCTTCCCTGCCAGCCATCTTGTGGTGGCCATCTTTGACCACATGGGGGCGGCCATCTTGTGTGAGGGCATGAGGGTCAATTTGCATATTACATCTTTATTATATAGGATTTTATCTTTAAGGAAAGTCTACCTGCTTCTGGAAGGAAACAGTACTTTGCCAAACACACCCCTTGGCATTTCATGGATGCTTTCTGAAGGGAAGAGAGAGACAGTTCATCTCAGCAACAGATCTGTTGCAGGCAGTAAGAGGCCAACGGGGAGTTGAAGTGTTACCTATTACAGTTATTATTCTTGCTGTTTTCATTATTATGATCATGTTGCAAATTCACTTAATGGTAGCAACAGGGCCTGGGCTCAATAAGAGACTCAAAAAAGATGTAATCCCTGCCCAGAAGCCTTGTTTTTTTATAGCCAGATATTTCCCCAGTAATCCATTCTTGTGGTCCTCTGGTGCTTATTGTGTGGTCTGTGTGCTCAGCCCAGCCTGGCCTGATGAATGTTGATAAGCAATGCTATGCACACAGAGGAACTCCCTCACTCACAAGCACTTTGCTGCTGCTTTTGATAAACCAGAACTTCTTTCAAGATAACATGACAGATTTATTGACATCATTCTGCATAATACTATCTTTTTCTCCAGTAGGATTCAGAAGCCTGGTGAGTTCAGAGAGCCAACTGCACAGAGCTCTGATTCTCTTCTTCAACCACCCTCCTTGCCTATTCTTGAATACTCCTGATGTTGGAGAACTCAGCTTCTCTTAAAGCAGCCCATTCCATTCTTAATTCTGAAATCAATAAGAATATATTTTAAAAAAGAAAAAGAGAAAAATTGTATGTAACCATACACCCTCTGATAGAGGTTCCTTCTTTAATTAGTATCTTATGTGTCTGCTGAATCCCTTGTTCTCTTTTTAGAGAGTTGCATTCTCTAATTCATACAGAAAAGCTGAGATTTCTTCCTCTCTTTGCTCATGGCTCTGCCCCCTCTGGAGTACTCCCTAACACTGGAGCTCTCTTACATTTCTGGCTTCTCTTTGGTTGTCCTTCAGGTTCCCTGGAAATCATAGATAAATGGGCTGATGCTTAATAAGTCTCCCAAAGTTTAGTGGCTTAAAACAAGAATGAATCATTATTTGTCATGATTCTGAGCATTGGTTGAAGAGTTGCTTTCCTGGTTTCTCCTGGGCCCCTATGTGCAGATGGAAAGCTTGACTGGGCTGCAAGGGGCAAGGGGCCTCACTCTCATGTCTAGCAGTTGGTGCTGACTATTGCCTGGGACTCCTCCATTCTCCTCCACATGACTATTCTTTCTTCACTAGGCTTATCCTGGCCTTCTTACATGGCGGTCTCCAGGTAGTTTTCCAAGGGGTTAAAAACATAGCTTGAAAGGCCTCTTGAGTCTTACCCTTGAAAATAGCACTTTATTTCTTCCACATTTCTATTGGTCAAAGCAAATCACAAAGCCAACTCAGATTCATGCTGTGGAAATTAACTCCATCACTTGACAGGGTATGGCTTGTCCTTCAGCCTAACACACCCTGTCTGCTGGGACATCCAAAATATACATACGGAAGTAGAAGGTACAGATGAAGCAGGAGGGCTTCCTCCTTTTCTCTTGCCACTCTGTTCCTTCATTTTCTCAACACCAATATTTCTGGGTGTATGGTTACATAGAATTTTTCTCTTTTTCTTTTTTAAAATATATTTTTATTGATTTCAGAGAAGAAGGGAGAGGGAAAGAGAGATAGAAACATCAAGGATAAGAGGATCATTGATTGGCTGCCTCCTACATGCCCCCTACTGGGGATTGAGCCCACAACCCAGGCATGTGCCCTTGACTGAAATCAAACCTGGGACCCTTCAGTCTGCAAGCTGACGCTCTATCCACTGAGCAAAACCAGCTAGGACACAATTTTTTTTTTTTCCTAAAGACTTTCAATGATTTAGGAAAAGAATTATTACAAAGAAAGTAAAATCACAGCAAATGTAAACATTGCCTTAAATCTCAAAACTGAAGAAAGTTAAAGACTTAGTGAAGTATCTTCTGTGTCTACTTTCTAAATCTTTCAGTCTGGATCTTTTGTCTTCGGTTCAAGAATTTCCTCCTGTCTGATATCAAGTTTATTGTTCAAAGCTCTCCATCCAAATGTCCACCTTCACCCTACTTTCTTTTAGGTTACCTTGCCTCAGGAAGAGATATTTCCCCTAGAGCCTTTGCACCTTCCTGATATAAATGACATAAATTTTAATCATTTGGTCTCAGCACCCTAATCCCTCAGCAATGTTGGTCATCAGTCAAATTAATAGAACAGGCAGGCACATGATGGGTGTTGAATCCCTAGGGAAAGCTGAACATGGAGTTGTCTTTTGAGGTTTTATTTTTTACTCCCTTGTGAAGTCTGAGGCTTGAGTTTCTTGTTAGGAACCTATTAAAATAAAATCAGTTCCCAAGGATAAACATCAGGGTGTGTTTTTGTGTGCATGTTTGTTTGTGGTGGCCTAAGAATGGTTTAGGTAGAATGGGTTTTTCTGAATGAAAAATGGAATCAGCCGAAACCGGTTTAGCTCAGTGGATAGAGCGTCTGCCTGTGGACTCAAGGGTCCCAGGTTCGATTCCGGTCAAGGGCATGTACCTTGGTTGTGGGCACATCCCCAGTAGGGGGTGTGCAGGAGGCAGCTGATCGATGTTTCTCTCTCATCGATGTTTCTAACTCTCTATCCCTCTCCCTTTCTCTCTGTAAAAAGAAAGAAAAAAAAAAAAGAAAAATGGAATCAATGGAACTGCCATTGTTAAATGATAATATTTTGTCTCTCTCCTACTCAGTCTTAATCCATAAAAGTCTTTTGCCTTAAATTATTAATTCCATGGTTCCCACCATAACCCCAACCATACAATCTCACACAGTCACATTTAAAAGGATGCACTGCCTCCTCTTACTATGTCATAGAGGAAAATCTATCTTCTTATAACCTCTACCCACCAGTAATGCTTTTCCCCTGTGGACACACAGACAAGGTCATGTTTTACGAGAGGTTTTCTCTGTTTCAAGATAATTACCATGTCCTTCACAAGTCTATTTTCTTTTCTAAACACTAGCTTTCCCGTTGCAGGAAAAATCCTGCAATAGGATTTCCTGCTGCACTCTACCCCGCCTCCGTTCCTCCCTGGTCCCCCGCCTCACCTTCTCCTCCAGCCCACCCCCATTTCCCTTCACCCCTGGCCCCGCCTCCACTCCGCCCTTGTCACCCGCCCCGCCTTCTCCTCCAGCCCGCCCGCATTTCCCTTCGCCCCCGGCCCCGCCTCCACTCCGCCCTTGTCACCCGCCCCGCCTTCTCCTCCAGCCCGCCCGGATTTCCCTTCTCCCCCGGCCCTGCCTCCGCCCCGCCCTTCTCCTCCCCCCCCACCCCGGCTTGCTTGCTTCTTCGAAGCTTTACTCCCTTCAGCTCTTGGCTTCTTTGGACGCTGTCTTGATATGCAAATTAGCCGCCATCTTTGTTGGGGTAATTTGCATACTCGTCCTGATTGGTTGGCGGGCGTGGCTTGGCTGGTGGGCGTGGCTTAGGTATAGCGAAGGTGCGGTCAATTTGCATATTTGTCTATTATTAGATTAGATTGAGGCTGGCTTAATAAAATGTTACCTGACAAATGTCACTTTCATTGATGCAAAAAAGGTAAGAAAACATATTCATGCTCATACTTATTATTTTAATGATAGATAGTTCAGTTGTATATCCAATAGAAATCCAAATGGTTGGACACAGGATATGGATAATAAATGAGATATTGAACATAAAATGTTAAATCCTTAATTCCATTTCTATTTCTCTTCTTTTGTGTCTAAATACATAGTCAAAAAAGACAAGAAGGAAAAATGACTATGGAAACAATCTATGTTTAATCTAATAATTCTTTACCCTAACTAGAAAAGTACCACAAATCCATTTAATAAATATTTAATAACAACCAGTAATATTTATTAATCATCTACTATACATCAGTCACTGTTTATCTGGCACCTAGAAAACCCTTGGCAAATTCCTGTTGGGTAAATACTAGATATCACTTAATTAAAAGAACTTTGTGAAGTAGAATTATCCTCATTTTCTAAATAAGGACTTTGGAATTTGGAGAGCTAAAGTGAGCGGGCCAAATTCTTACAATTAAGAACTATAGAACCTAGGTTCTTCTAACTTGACTCAGTGCATATCTGTCCTGGGCACTGCAGGGTGTTGGGTGGAGACTGCACAAGCAATTTCTTTTTTGTATCTTTCCCTCTACATGTGAAGAGGAGTAGTCAGGACTCAACTTAGAAAGGAGGGGAGTACTGAACTGGTCCTGAAAAAATAGTGGGCAAAGGAGGAACAGGAGGGGACAACAACAGGGAGGGACTGTGCCAGGGTACTGGGAGAGAAAGGAATGTGCCAGGCTGCTGGGCAGGTGCTGAGTAGACCAGACTAGCCAGATATGGGAAAACTCATTCAGGGGTTGTTGGGAGGTTGGTTTGGAACTTTGTGTTAGTTTGACAATAGTCTTTGAAATCGTTTGACTATGGCTAACCTTGAATAACAAATTAAGAACACTTTTTACTTGGATTGATCAAGGCCCAGAGCACTGGTTGTCCAGGTTTCCAGAGATATAGATGATTCTGTTCAGGGAAGATTTCTCCTTCTTGTTGATATTAGGCAAATTCTGGGCTGGTCTTTCCTCACCATTGGTATGGTAAGTTGTAAGATTCAAATTTGGCTTTGAGAATAGGAAACAATAGCTGCTTTCACCTGCTTATTTGTTATAAGAATCAGGAAAAGTCAAGATGTCCAGCAAAGGGAGAGGATACTTGAGTACATAGTGATCTCCCTGACCCTAGAAGTGATTCCTGCACTAGAAAGAGCTTGATTAAAATTTCTTCCAAAATACCTTCCAAATGAGAGTATACGAATTTAGAATTCATGTTTACCAGTATGTGCATCTAAAACTGGGGCAAAAACAATGTGGAATGAATGAGCCATAAGTCAAGTCCTCTCAGGACAACTGAGAATGCAAAGCACAAGTTCTTAAACACACACACACACACACACACACACACACACACACACACACGAATCACCTTTCTGGTTTAGTCTTATTCTAAAGTAAAAAACACACACACACACAAAAAACAAAAACAAAAAAAAAAACACAAGAGATAGGTTTCCCTTTCCCCTCAGCTTGGCAATGTAACTGACTCTGGCAAGAAGAAAGTTGATCAGTTCCTGGTCTTAAGTTTGCCATCAGGAGGTTGGTCCAAGGTGCATTCTCAGCAACTAGCTGTTGCTCAGCTAATGCTTCTACTTAAATCATGCAGTTACACCAGGCCTCCTACAAGTCTCATGACATTATTTTTGCAATAATTTAACATATTGCTACATAACTTCCCTGAACCTGTTTCCCCATCTGTCTAATGAAACTGATGATATTGGGGGGAAGAGGGGTATTTTAAGGATTAAATGATACCACTAAGCAATTTGCCAAATATAATAACTGTCACCTGGTTAGAATCTAATTCTTGCCTCATATTGCCACATCTAGGAAAAGTAAAATATGATTTCACTCAATTGTAGGATATAAAACTGAAAACAACAAATGAACAAATAAGACAAACAAACAAACAGTCAGACACAGACAACAGTATGGTGGTCAACAGAGGGAAAGGGTGAGGGGAAGTAGTAAAAGGTAAATTGGGGTCATATATGGTGACATATTTAACTTTGGGTGGTGGACACACAATGCAAGATGCAGATGAAGTATTATAGAATTGTACACTTGAAACCTATATAATTTTATTAACCAACTAGTGGCCTGGTGCACGAAATTCATGCACAGGGGGTGGTGGTGTCCCTCAGCCCAACCTGCACCCTCTTCAATCTGGGACCCCTCAGGGATGTCCGACTGCCAATTTAAGGATCAGGCCTAAACCAGCAGTTGGACATCCCTCTCGCAATCCGGGACCACTGGCTCCTAACCGCTCACCCTGCCTGCCTGCCTGATCACCCCTAACCACTCTGCCTGCTGGCCAGATCATCCCCAAATGCCTCCCTACCAGCCTGCTTGCCCCCACCTGCCCCCCTGCCAGCCTGCTTGCCCCCAACTTCCCCCCCAGCCTGCTCACCCCCAACCTCCCCTGCTGGCCTGATTGCCCCTAACCGCCTCTGCTTCGGCCCTGCCACCATGGCTTTTTCTGGAAGGATGTCTGGAAGGTCTCCTGGTCTAGTTAACATATAACCCTTTTATTAGTATAGATAGAGGCCTGGTGCACAGGTGGGGGCAGGCTGGTCTGCCCTGCAGGGGGTCCCAGATCAGGGTTTGGGTCACCTTGGGGGGTGGTGTCAGCCTGGGCGAGGGGCTGGGGCCGTTTGCAAGCTGGCTGCACCACCATTGGGGTGGAGGTACCTGCTGGGGGGTATAGTCAGCCTGGGAAGGGGCTGAGGGTCGTTTTCAGGCTGGCCACACTCCCTTCAGGGTGGGGGGTCTCCTCTGGGGTGAGTAGCTGGTCTGGGTGAGGAGCTGAAGGCCGTTTGGGGGCTGTTTGCAGGCCCGCCAAGCCCCTGGCTTTGTCCAGAAGGACGTCCGGAAGGTCTCCTGGTCTAATTAGCATATTACTCTTTTATTAGTATAGATGTTATCCCAATAAATTTAATTGAAAAAGGAATCAGAAAAAAATGACCTGAATTGTGAGAGAAGTTTATCAATAAAGATAGGAAACTATTTATTATTAACATTTTCCCCAGTCAGGTTTTAACTTGCTTAGGTTCTTCATTCCAAGATTGGTGGGAAGAAGCCCAAATGAAACAGTATGTAGAAAGCCCCTTGCAAACTATTAAAACCCTCTGTTTGTGAATGGCCTTGTTACATAGGGGAGCCTGCTCCTGGCTTTGTAGCAGCAGTGCTGGTGTCCAAGGCCCTACCACTGCCCAGAGGAGGCCCTCGTTATCAGCCCTGCATACCTGCTAATGATGACCATTAGCTGCCCTGAAGAGGTTTTCTATCACCATGCTTCTTCTAACTCCAATTTGTGCAGCCTGTGGCTGTTCTGCTTCTGGAGCCTGGGCCCAGAGGCTGCTAATAGAGAAGGTCACCATCTCTGGCTAGCATGACTTCCCTAGAGAAGATAAATGACTGATGAACCCATGGAGAGGGGAGAGAGACACTTCTAATTAACAATGTGGGGTGGACAACAGAGGGCTGGTAGGAAAAACAGAATGCAAATGACACTGCTGCCTCAGTGGCTGCTGCCACTCTAATTGCTTCTTGGCACTGTCATGGGGAAGGCTGATGACCTCTCCACTGAAGACCTCTCCAAAGCTGTTTCTAGGGGTGCTTCAGAGAAGGAAAGAGAGAAATCCTGCCAGAGCTTTCTGTCACCAGCTCCACTGTGTGTACCTTCTTAACTATAGACTTGAGGCTGCAGCTCAACCCTCCCTTAAATGTAGACCTGGAGGAAGAGTCACCTCTAAATGTACTCATTTCAACTTTTTCTTTAAAAGCAAAACAAAGTAAAACATATCTATCTATCTATCATCTATCTATCTATCTATCTATCTATCTATCTATCTATCTATCATCTATCTATTATTCTTCTAAGGCAGTGAGTGGTTCTCAGACCTCAGTGTGCACCAAAATCACATTAAAAACCTGTAAACAAGCTTGAAGCCCCACCTACTCCCAACCTATGGGGTTCAAGGGATCTGTGCTTTAACAAGTTTCCCAGGTGACTCTGATGTAGATAATTCTTAGACTGTAATTTGAGATACCCTATTCTGGTCATTAAAAATTAAATACAGACCTATGTCATAGAGTTAAAACTGGAAGAGACTTTGGGGATATCTATCTAGCACAGCCTTTCATTCTATAAATGGTGTCATCCAGTGGCTAAAGGCACAGACTCCAGCAAATGGCCAGAGTGTAAATCCTGGCTCAGCATCCTAAAAGCTGCATGATTTGTGGAAAGCTACTTAAATTCCCTGTGCTTCAGTTTTCTCATTTATAAAATGGAGATAATATATAATGGGGGTGGTACCTACCTCACAAGATATTTTTGTAAGGTTTAAATAAATTAATTAGAGGAAATATTGAGAAAATGTTTGGCATATAGTAAGCATGCAATAAATATTTGTATCCTCCAGGAGGCAGAGAAACAGAATCACTTCTAACGATATAAAATAAAGAAAATACATTACAAGAATTAGACCATACACAATTGTGGAAGCTGGTTATGTTGGCTGTTTAAGGCTGTAATTTCTGCATTTGGTACTAGGCCTGAAGTTGACAGGGCTAGGAATATACAAGGAAAGGAATATAGAAGGAAAGATAGACATAAACTGGAGATATAAAAAACAGACTAACTTCTATAATAATTAGCTGGAATAGTGTTTCTCACCTTCTTTAATCTCAATTATGCTGTTGACCTACAAGATGAGTAGGCAACTTGTACCACAGAGCACCATCTATGCACTTGGTTTGGAACTCAGAGAAGTTGAAGGAGGGCTGGGATCTGGCAGGAGCTGGAGGATCTGAAGGCCCAACTATGCCCCATAACAATCTAGTCAGCCAGCAGACTGGTGACAGTAAGTATGAGCTATAACAAGTGCCTGCCCTCATCATTGTTAGAGTACAAACATATACAATGTCCCCCTTCCAAAACTCACATGACTTAACTTGGAACACTAACTTGTAGCCAACTCTAACTTGGAACAATATAGGGAACAAAATTCTAACCTTAACTTGGAACCATGTAAAGAAGTGAATTTTAGGATTTATAGATTTAGCTTAGCTAAGTGGGAATAGTACAAAAATCACCACATTATCCATTTCTCTTAATATTTGTCAGAAGACTGAGACACAGATGGAAAGTAACTTATTCAAGGTCACACAGCAAATGTGTAGGAGAAGATTGACAAGGGCCTGGACCTATTCTTTTCTATTTCTGCCATTCAGGCGTCCTGGTTCCCACAGAGATCTCAAGGGGGTGTTTATCTGAATGGTCCTTGGCCCTACAGACAGAAGGCTCAAGAGGCTGATGAATCTATTTTAATAATACATTTATTGTGGACATGCCAGGTGCCCTGCCTTTTTCCGGTAGTAGTCCTCACCCTCAGACTGCTCACAGAGAAGAAAACTACATTGATAAGTACAAAAAAGGCTGAGGGATATATGCTTCAGGGGAAGGACAATAGTGGTGTTTTAAGACAGAACTTGATGAAAAATTGGATATGAAGGGCTTTTGTCTTATACTCAAATCTCATTAAGCCTAAACCCTGCCTTTCAACTCCCTTACCCCTTGATATCCTGCCCTGGTGAAGCAGGGAATACGGTTTGTCTGGAACTGAATGGTGGTTTCTTACTATGCAGGACTTCCAGTGCTAAAAACAGACAGTCTCTGGCAAACTGAGATGAGTTTGATTACATGAAGGCCAACAAAATAGAGTGCTTCACTGAAGGGAAACAGCAAGTAAATAAACAAAGCCAGTTTGGGATTAAATACAGTATTCTTTTGGCATTGTGGTGGAAAAATCAAAACAACCACAACAACAAAATCCCGCACAAAATAAACCAATGACCCTACAGCTCTCAACAAGTCCAAGAACCACCCATAGGCAATAAATAAGCCAATAAAAGGAACCAGTACTCTCCAGTCAACCTTCCTGGAAAGTTCTTGAACTTCTAGTCCCATTTAGGTTTCAAAATCCTCTTAACTCTTGTCTGTTTTCCACAAAGGTATCAAAGACCATTGGATGTTGGGTCTCTGTAGCTTTTACTTGTGTCTTTCACTAATTTTTGGCTTCACTGTTACTTTCCTGATTCTTCCTGATTAAGAAGACCTAGAGAATGATATCCACACTTAAAGCACCCAAGAAGGAAGGACCTTAAACAGAAAAGAGGGTGCTGGAGTCCATGTTTGGTGCTAATGATGAGACAGTCACTTAAGAAATTCTCCAGCTCTTTGGATGGAAAGATGGAAACAATCAGGCAAGCCAGACAAGACCTTTAGCTTTCACCGTACAATCAGCATATCAGATGAATCACCTTCCGGATCTACCAACCAGGGTCTTTGTTCGGCTTGTACAACTAAAATTAGCAGCCCATTCACAATCCATAATGGCTGGGGAATTATCTCATACACATGGGACAAAGGAGAGGAATCCGAAGAGGTGCCCCTTCCCCACGTCTCATCCACAAGATTCTTCTCCTTAAAAAGGCACTCTCAAGTGTCCAATTTGCCGCAATTACAGCAATCAAAAAAGCATTCAGCCTTCTTCCGCACCTGACGAGCCAGCTCATGTGTTCTCCCCAGCAGTGGTGGTGTGGATGCTAATGAAGCTCCCACCCCTCTGGTTCCAGCTACAGCCATGAATACCACCAGACTTCCACCCTCACAGCTGGCTCACAGTCCAAGGGACTTAGTCATGTCCATGCCACATGCTTGACCTCTAGCTGCCCAGATCCACAAGGACTCACTGGTTCTCCAGAAAAAGAGGGCAATTTGCCTTTGATATTAGCTTATATCTCTCTACCCCCAAACACTGGAAAATAACTGATTAAGGACAAGCTCCTCCATTTTGTAAGTTTCTAAGGGTGGATAAAGAAGTTCCTGCCGCGATAACAGGTGCAGGTGTAGCGTCATGGAAGAGCCAGGGCTTGTCTGATTGCTGCATTGTGTCAACTTCCATGGCACTTGAATGGGAGCTTTGGGAGTATACAGTCTCCCCAGATTGCAGGAACCAGCTGCTGCTGGTGGTGGGGTGGGAGGTATGTTGATTAAAGGCATATTAACAAAGCGCAAATAAGTCTCAGCTTCCTCTTCTCACCTGCTTATTTGTTTTAGTCTAATGGCTCTTGGGAGAGCTGAAAATGTTATTTAATTATTCCTAAACCCCATGTTACTGCTACTATGACTCCTTCTTGAGCATGCAGTCCCCAGAAAGGCATCAATACACATTTTTATGAACCACTCCAAGCTTGCCAGTAGATATACGAAATCTACAACTACTACTCTGAACAGTCAGGCTGGTACTGAGTCATCCACATGGACCACCTCTGTGCTAATTACTCCCTGAAGCACTCTGGCTGCCCACCCTCAAGGATACTACTGCAGTCCTTTGATTATCACTCACCATATTTCTCTCAATCCCCACTAAGAGTCTTCGAAACAATATGCAAGTGCTTATTGTTGGTAAGGACAGTCATTGAACCCAATGGGGCATTGTTTCACTTTCCTCAAAAGTAAGATGGAAATAAAATAAATAACCTGAACTTCAAAGGGTTATTATGAGTCTCACATGAGATGCTTGCAGAAAACCTAACGTTTGATTGTGTAGGTGCTCATTTAAAGTTGATTATTATGTTATCATTGTTTCTGTCATGTAAATTGTCAGGTTATTTCCTAATAACTTTCTCCAGAATATCTTTTTATCTCCCAATCTGACATGTTCTCCTAGAGCAGGGCACTTCTAAATTTTCTTTTTGCCCACACAATTTACCAGGCAGCTGAAATATGAAAAGATCGCTAGAGTGGGAGCCAGGAGCCTCTGACTGGAGTCCTGACACTGGCCATGACAACCATGTTCCTCTCTCTGATTGTCTTTCAGTAGGTGTCTTTGTCTCCTCTGCGCCCACATTCTTACTTCCCTCCATAAATGGCCTGAGCTATTGAAATCCTACTCCTTCTCCTGGCTCCAACCAAATGCCCCCCTTCTATGAATCCCTTCTCTGATTGCCCAACATATGCTGGCCTCTCTTCCCAGACCTCTAGTCCCTTCATGTTAGTACCACAAAGCTTAGTCAGTAATTGCTTTTTAAAGTCACCCATTAATATGTAGAAAAAAATACAAACTTTTTTGCCTTTTTGCAAAACTCCTTCCCCTACTGTGTTTTCTACATGAACATACCACTTTGGAATCAATGGCCCAGTGGCCAAATCTGTCCTACTTTCTCTTTTTGTCTGGGCTAGAGCTAAGAATGGTTGTTGTGTTTTAAATGGCTGGAAAAAGTCCAAAGAAGAATCATATGTTATGACACATTAAAATTATATAAAGTTTCAATTTCAGTGTCCATAAATAAAGTTTTTTCAGAACATGGTGGAACCCATTTGTTATGAATTACCTACAGTTGGCTTCACACTACAATGGCAGCATTGAGTAATTGTAATAGAGACTGTATGGCCCCCAAAGCTGGAGATATTTACTCTGTGGCTCTTTACAGGAAAAGTTTGCTGGGTTTTGCTTTAAAAGTATTAAAAAAAAACCTTCATATCTGCACACTCATTTGGTTCTCATAATAGGCCTATGTAGTATCTCCATTTTCAGAAGTTCAGAAAAGTGAAGCCACTTATCCAAAACTATACAGCTTTGAGGTTGCAGAAATGGTAGTCTCCATCCCACTTTCCTGACCACACCAAAATCTGCACTGCTTTTCAAGTTAGCCAACATTTCAGGTAACCCTTTGCCTTGTAAACTGTTCTTCATCACATGTCTCACTTAGTATTTCCTAGGAGCATCCTCAAGAAATCTGGGCATGTGGAAATGTGAGCTTGCATCAGTGGCTCCCAGTCTCTCTGAAATGGGGTGTAATTGTTACTATGCCAGTAGCAAATGAAAGTCATGCTGTAGTTGGGATGCATCTTGCCAACCACAATTCTTCCCTTAACTAACTCTGATAAGGTTTAATTGGGGGCGGGTGGTGACATGTAACTCTACATTTTGCCAGCAAAATGTACAAATGAGCAGCAGCTAGTCTTTGGGAGAAGCATATGGAGACTCTGGGTGGGAATACCAGGTTCCATGATATACCCTCCATGGCTACTGGGACCACTAGCTAGGCCTTACTCTCTCCCACAAACCAGAATTCCCAGCCTCTTACTAGAAAGTACCTTCCTGAGACTACCCAGAGTGCTCAAGAGTATAGTTAAAACTACCAACTACTATCTCTGTGGAGACTTCCATTTGAGTGATGGGTAGCATATTTGACTTCTCCACAGAAGGAGAATCAATAAGATATGTATATAAAGAATAGGATTTATTATAAGGAGTTGGGTACCATAATTATGGAGGCTAGCAAGTCCAAAATCTGAAACGTGGACCAGTAGGTTCAAGATCTGAGAGCTGATGGTGCAATTCTAGTCTTAAGGTAGTTCTCTGTTGCTTGGAGAATTTGACCTTTGTGTTCTATGTAGGCCTTCAACCAACTGGGTAGAGCCTACCCACATTTAAAGTGGGATCTATTCATTCAAAGTTGGTTGATTAAATGCTAATTGCTTTCAAAAATACCTTCCAAGTTATCACATATAATTAACCATCACAGTATGCATAAACACTTTTTTCATTGTCTCTCTCTCTCTCTGACAATTCCTGTTTTGTATGTGTTTCTAAACAAGTGGATTTGTTTAGAAACACATACAGGTAAAGCAGTTAGAGAAACCATGTGATGTTTATGCATCTTTGTTCAGTGTGGACTAATAGTAACATGCTCTCTTAGGGGATAAAACTGTCGCAATTGTATAAAGCACTTTTCAGTCCACACTCTCATTGGTTTCTTTCATAGGACCAGTAGTCAACTGGTTCAATGTACTCATTTTCCAGACTAAGAAACTTATACTTAGATGGGAGAGGAGGCTTGCCCATGTTATCCTACACGGTAAGTCTGTGGGAGAGCCAAGACAACTAAGTAGGTATCCCAGAGTCCTGTCCAGCATTTTCTTGTTCCATACCCAAGGTTTGTACAATTGGCAAATAATGATGCCAGAATGCAAGCTGCTGCTTTTAGTAGGTTTGGGATTCTTTAAACAAAGGGTCTGCAGGAAAAATTATAAAAGACTGTGGTAGTTGTCCCATTTAGCTCATCCACCTGGGTTATCTCTGCCTCTCTTTGTTTTGACTAGGCTATTTCACAAGTCTGTACAAATAGAAATTAAGTTGCAGTGATAACTATACTACTTATGAGTAACAGGAAAGGAACTATCCTACTTATGAATAACAGGAAAGGAACAAAGGGAAGGCCAAATATTATAGGCATGACGTCTGTGCAGCTTTGCCAAGAAGGTACAGTTTAACACTCCCCAGGAAGCCACTGTTCCATTTCCCGCAGATGGCTGGGGAAAGGGACTGGACAGGGCTAGAGTAGACGCATGCCCAGTAAAGTCTGTGAGAAATAGGGAAGGTGCTTATCTGCCAGATACACCTGGGAGCAGGTCATTGGCCAAAGTAGGCATGGCCATTGCAAGCACAGGAAGATTTGAGATATTTAATCCCCTAAGCAAAGGAGTGTGCTCCCTTGCTCTCTTGACTCCTGGTGCTCTTGGTTTGGGTTCTCTTGGCTCTCACACCCCTGTATTCTCCCATACACAATGGACTAATGGACTGAAACTAGCCTGATGCTGAACTGGACCTGGCTGCAATATGAAACAGAAACTGTGGACTCTGACTTTGCTTCTGGCTTTACTGAAGGGATATAATTCCATGAAAATAAAACTTTCAACCATATCGCATCCTCCCATGGGGGCCTCTGGAAATGCTTATTCCAGTGATACTCCCACTAGCAATGGAGAAAGAACACCCACTCTTTTATCCAATAATAATAGTAATGCAAGTAATTCCTGTCCATGGAAGTGCAAATTGACCTGGAGATAGAGACCACTTGTGCATCCTTTTCTAAACTTACATCAGCAGTCCATATTTGACTAAACATATATGGTACAATGAATTTGCTTTTGCATTCATTGTAACCTTCATTAATTACTGAGTTTAAAACGAATCTTTGACATTTATTCATTTTATATCTGAATGAGAATCATGATTATATTCTTTCTTAAATGTATCCTTTAATAGATCTTAGTGGGAACAATATGTTCGCCTTATTTCCTTATGTAGTGTGAACAATACACACCTTACCCAAAGAATAAATTGAAGCTCCTGTGAGCTTCTGAATATCATGGAGAATAATAGCTCATTTTCAAAGTAGTGTCAAAAAGCACCTTCACTTTTATCATCTCATTTGGCAGCTGGATCCCAGAGTGGCAGAGCTACTGTTTCAGAAAAGAGGGCCAACAATTTGGATGTAATGGAAGTTTCTGAGAAGTCAGTTTCATCACCAATGATGTTATTCAACTCTCTTTTTCACATTTCCCCTTGAGAACAAAAGCTGGTTTTACATTTTAATGGATTTAATTACCACATGGAGATCTGAACAGATAGAAAAGGAACAGGCAGTGTGGATGCAACTATGGTCTATTGAGCAGCATTTGAATTAATTTGGAGTTTTCATCTCTGTGATTAGCATGGTTATTAGTGTTAATACTTGAAGTTCGTGTTAACATGGTGTTATTGTGAATTTGAAGCATTAAAACAGGCCTGATTTCCTAGTATTTGTTTGTTTACGTATTAATCAGTCCATTCACAATTGCTATGGTGCTAACTTATAAACCACCCCCTTGCATCAACTTCTCAGCATGACTTAATAAAGAATGATATTGGGTCACATTTAGTCAATGTTTAATGCTAATAGGTTGTCCTTATCTATTTTGGTGACTTCCCCATTGTGGACATTCTCTCCTTTGTCATCAGACCACCATGGAGAGGCAAAACAACCTCAGAGTTAATGAATTGGGGCTTAATATATCACATATCTGTTCACTTGAACTCTTGGGGTGACAGTGGGAGAGCCATGCCTCTGCTCTGGGCCTCAACTTCCCTTCTATAAAAGAAGAGGTTTGTATGAGATGACCCCTTTTCCATTTCACCTGTATGGCTCAGAAAGAAAATCAAAATGGAGAGATGACTGGACAGTCATAGAAATGTAAATTGTGATTAAGAGATCATCTACCCTAATACATTAATTCTTCAAAAGAGGACAATGAGACCCAAAATTGGTGAGTGATATCCAAGGCCAGAAAGCAGATTAGGGTCAGAGCTGAACCTGAGTGCAGTTTTCCTAATTTATAAAGTGTCATTTTTTAGTTATAATAACATAGTCTTAAAATAGAGTAAATAAGGTATCAGACAATGAGACTCATATAACTTCCACCTAGTTAGTGTAAACGTTAACTTTGGCCATGTCTGTCTGACCCTTCTCCTTTCTTCCCTCCCTTCCTCACTGCCTCTCTTTCCTTTCTTCCTTCTTTCTCTCCATTAAATGTAATATTAAAATCCAACTGAATTCAAAATCCTCAAATGACTACCCTCTTAAGCAACCACTATCCTGAGGTTTATCTGAACTATTCCTACGATGTTGATGTTAATATTTTTATTCCAAATGACATATTCATTTTCTATTTAATTCATTAAAACTTTTCCCCTCCACTGGTTTGAAATTATACCTTCCATCTCTTTTAGGTGGAACCCTTACATTTTTAATATTCTTACATGACATTGAAAATGACCTCCATTTAATCAGACTCCTAAGCATAACTGATGCTGTTGTAATAATCTGTTTATTATTGAACAGGAAAGGAGTGAAAGGGAAGGCCAAATAATATAGGTATGGCCCTTTTGCCCTATAAGGTACATTCACACATTGCAGGGATTAAGACCTGGACATCTTTAGCAGCAATCATTCTATAAGTGTCTAGAGCTCTCTTTCATATTAAAGCTTAGTCTTTTGGAGCCTGCATGGTCTGCAGCAGGCCCCAGTTGCTAGACCCCCTTGGTTGTACATGTTACTGGGCAAGACAGGGTTCTTCTCTATTTCTTAGGATTATATGAGTTTGGGCTTCGGAAGGACCAGGAATTTTTTCAAAATAACCAATGAACTTCCCAAGCTTTCATGGGCTTTTGATGGGTCCAACCCCTGACCAATCCATTCTTTCCTCAGGCTAGAATGACAGGCCTCTATGGTCACCATTTAGACTCCTATTGCGCATGTGCTTACCTACCCCTTTTATTGTTTTTTATCCCTTTCCCCAGTGATAGACAGGGAATGCACTGGTGGTTCCCTGGGAAGTGTGTGAAGCTGTAACTTCCTGGTGAAACAAGCAGGCACAGTGTCCAATTCAGTTCCCCAGCTCCTTCGGCTCAACAATGTCTGACTCCCTTTGCTTCCTTCCTTTATTAATATCTAGCTACCTATGCTAATACTGAAGTATGGTAGCAACCATACTTGGGTAAAAATTGCTGTTTAATATTTTAACCTTGCTGTTTTGGGTTCTGTACTCATTCAAAAGTTATTTTGATTTTCTGAACTTATGTATGCTATCCCAATACTCCATTGATGATGGTTTGAATATCCTATTGATTGTGATCTCACTGGTTACTGAAGCACATTTTTCTGGGAACTAAGACAGATAACTGAGTTTTGGTTGACTCAGTGGTCCCAGAATAAGAGCACAAATTATCCTAAATTGTCTCAGTAGCTACAGATAGTGCATTCCTGTTGACTCAGTGATCCCAGAATCTGGACAGCACAATTATTCTAAATTGTCCAGGTGGTCCATCCCAGATAATGTGCTTCTGTTGATTCAGTGATTCGTAGATACTTGAGATAACTAACTTGCTCAATTTCACTTCTGTAAAATCGCGAAACAGGTTCCTCATTCCAGACCCAAAGACGTAATCGATACTTTTGTGATATTCTGCCAATATAAGCCGGATGTGGCAAACTGTTCGGGGCTGCGAGGTCTGGAGAGCTTTTGCTCCCTCGTATGCCGCCGGCCTTTAATAAATGACTCCATAATTTGACTTTTTTGAGGCATCCTTTGTAAGATGGGGGTTACATTACATTATCCATAAGATTTAAAAGGAGAAACAAATAAGGTTTTTGAGAGGCTAGGAAGGCTGTGATATGGATTAGGGTGGGAGTACCTGGTAAGGCAAAAGTCAAGAAGGTTTGATGGAGGGGAATTAAAACATACATACACATTTTTAAATTCTTCTTCTTGAGAAATAAAACCCAATGACTCCAAAACACTACAAATGTGGTTTCAGACTATGTCAGCAGGTTACATTGTATTCTCTACTCCACAAGCAATTCTTATGTACATGTTATATGTAGGGGATTGATCACACTGAAAAGAAAACTGCAACATACTATGGGACCAGCCTGAATTAGGGAAGGAGCACAATTCACCCGGACAACTGTAGTCCAGCCCTGACACTACAGTGACCTTGTTTCATTTATTTTCCCTTCAGCTTTGGATTCTTCTTCTGCACACCAGGGATCTAACGTGCCCTTGCAGCTCTAGCAGTCTAAATTTGAATAAGGAGAATGTTTATCTGTTCTGTTGCCTTCTCTTTCATTACTCAATCTCTTTTTCATTGTCTTAAATTGTTTTTCTGTGTTTCTTCTTATTTTTAATGTTTTTATTGACTTTAGAGAGGAAGGGAGAGGGAGAGAGAGATAGAAACATCAATGATGAGAGATAATCATTGATCAGGTGCTTCCTGCATGCCCCACACTGAGGATCGAGCCCACAACCCAGGCTTGTGCCCTGACTCGGAATCAAACCATGACCTCCTGGTTCATAGGTCAACACTCAACCACTGAACCACACCAGCTGGGCTTTACTTTGTTTCTTTATCTCCTTCTTTTAGTATGGCTCCTCATTCCCCTCCCTCATGGTGATTCTCCTTCTCACATTTAGTCTCTGTATAGTTCTTCCTTGTTACCTAAGTACATGTAAATTGGCCATGCTGCTGATTCGGAAGCAATTTTTTAAATTGGTTAAAATGTACCAACGTCAATATGACGAATTCCTTCCACTTTTGGGCTCCTCATGATTTTAATCATCTAAAATCAGCCTTTCAAAAAATGACAGCCTGAGGACCAAATTCCCTCAGCATCAAAATCTTTTGTTTTGTCCTTTGATGGTGTGTGTGTGTGTGTGTGTGTGTGTGTGTGTGTGTGTGTGTGTGTGTGTTGTGTTCACCAAAGTTGTTAGTGAATGTGGACATTATTTAACTCATCAAGTAGCATTGAGCACCTACTGTGTGCCAGCACTGGCTGGAAAAGTGAAGATAAAAATGAATAACATCCAGAGTGTCTGCAATCAAGTTGAATCTTGGGTACTTGATGGACGAAACCACATAGGCCATGGTTAAAAGTAAAGAAGGGATATTTGGCTGAATTTTAAAAGTATTTCAGTGCAAGACCAAAGAATGCTTTATTCTTACCTTCAGCAGAGGGTCCTTGGGTGTTGTTGAACATACAGTAAGCTGCCGCAGCCTGGGAACAAAATTGCCACGAGGGCCTGATAATCCCTGATAAATGGCTGTCTACTAGGAGCCGATTTAGTGAACAAGTGTTAGGCCTATTAACTGCCTTTCTAAGCATCAAATCTCTCTCTTGGGACTCTTACATTCAGGCATATCATTGTTAGGAGAGAGAAAGAGAATTGGGCCCCAGAGGGACCTTAAACTTGCTTATTCAATCAACTATGAGTGGAAACCAAAGACCAGCAAAGCTGGCCAATCTTGCCTGGGTTTCAGGCGAAAAAAAAAAAGCAAGACAGACCATAGTTGAGGTGCTGCTTGTATAAGATAAGCCAGGCCACAAATAACCTGGGCTCATTGAGTGCCCTGGCTCTAGATAATTAGGAAGTTCTCCTGTCATCAGAAGGGGGAGTAGATGGAGAGGGGATGATCCACTTTACCAGGAGCAGGTGTCATTCCCATCAACACAGGAGGAGTCGCTGCCCTGATGCAGCTTGAATGAGTTTATAGGAGGAGCAAGAATTTGCTCTCCTCCATCAGGACCATGGGTAAAGGACATTGCTAATGAGGTGAACAGATGCAGGATGGAGGAGTTGGCTCAACTCCAATCCAGTTTAGAGCAAGTTTAGAGACATGAGCATGTTTAGATACATGGGCAAAGACCTATCTGGAAACATGGTGAAGTATATTCTGATTCTAAATAAATGCTCAGAGGAGCAAAGTGACTTAACCATGACCATGCTATAGGAACAAGGCATAAATAGGTCTTCTGACTTCAGATCTGGGGTTCTTTCCATCTCACTACAGCTATAGGACAATAGTAATGCTCTAGGCCAGGCCTAGGGCCACAGCAGGTGGGCAGAGCACCCAGGACAGAGCTAAGCATGGAAGATGGGACTGCTGTCTTTGAGGAGAAAGCAAGTCAGGGAAAATGGGAGAAGTACAGTAAGGCAGAAGCCACCTCCGACTACCCCATTCCAAGGTAGAAAGACCCCTGCACTTAACTTCCCTAATAGCATCTATGTAATGAGTGGAAAGTGTGGGAAAATTGTGAGTGCTTGTGATAGAAGTTTATATGGAGAAGGATATAAATAGATCAGAAGTACTTTGCTCAAAGTCAAAGAGGGACTGTTTATTACTCCAAAGGGAATAAAATAGGTCATTTAGCCTTAGCCAGTTTGGATCAGTAGATCAGAGTGTCAGCCTGTGGACTGAAGGATCTTGGATTTGATTCCAGTCAAGGGCACATGCCTGGGTTGCAGGCTCCTCCTGGCCTGGGCCCTGGTCAGGGCATGTGCAGAGGCAACCAATCGATGTGTTTCTCTTACATCGATATTTCTCTCTGTCTTTCCCTCTCTCTTCCACTCTCTAAAAATCAATGGAAAAAATATCGAGTGAGGATTTAAAAAAAAAAAAAAAAGAGGCCATCTACTCCATAATGTGACACCATGATTTCCTCATATCCTCAGTAAAATTGGTAAACAATTATAAAATATTTGATAAGAGTAGATTTTGGGGGGAACCATGAAAAGGTCTGAGTCCAGGATGTTGCAGGGAAAGACAGATTACATAGGCACTGGCACAGAGACAAGAAGTAAGCAGAGGTCTCTAATGAAAATCTGAGGAAGAACTTTGGAATATCACAAGTTGTGGAATGTGAATTAAGGACAGGCTTAACCAGACCTCCAAGCAGCACAGTGGCCTCATCTGCTATCCGGATTCCACTTGAGCATCCTCTATGCCCACTAAACTGTGAGTTTTCTGATGTCAGGGACTGCCTCCACTGTATCTGAACTTTCCTAGTGTCTAGCACAATTCTTGACACATGGAATGCTCTAAACAAGTGTTTGGAGAATGAGCAATACTCACAGCTCTCTCTTCGGGTCAAAGGGAACCGCAAGGAATCTATATTGTTTGTGGCTATTCTGTGCTCAGACTGAATTCTCTTTCATTCCCCACTTAGCTGCTATTGAACTTGTTTCTCCAAACTCTGTTACTCCAAATTTGATTAATTTGAGCTCAAAATGACATTTCAAAACCCCCTGTTTCCAAACACATAGCTCATCAGAAACGCCTCCCACTATTTACAGTTTCACTTCATTGAAATATGATCTTGCCAGGCAGACAGCAATGTGGATTCAATTTTCCTGATCACTGGCTTCATCGATCCATCTGTTTACAAAGGGCTGACACAAGCTTCAAGCCACCTTTCACAGATGGTGGGTGAGCTGCTATTATTTCTGTTATGTGAAGCATTGTTAGACTCTGATGATGGGATTCTGGAGGACCACTTTATTATCATTGTGTTAAGTTTTATTGAAATCCTATCATGGGCCAGGAGTTTTTACTATGTGTTCATATTTAATCTTTATAGCTGACATTTTGTAGGTGAAGAATCTGAGACTCAGAGAACTTGGAGGGGGGTGTTATCCATGGATACAGAGCTGGTAACCTGTACAGCCAGGATTCAAACACAGTTGTTTTGATTTCAAAAGTGAGTACCACCCATTATGTTAGATTTTCTTCTTGGGAGTCATCCTGGGGTCAAGGCAGGGGAGGCAGAGAGAGGTGATCAAGAAAGGAATTTAAGACAAGCTGAAGGGGAAGAAGAATGACTGCAGTTTATTATTCAGCATTGATATAATGCTGAATAATAAACTTGCCCTGATCCCCATTGTGTCTATATAGACATTTGTTAGGATAACCAGAAGGCCACACATGGCACAGGCCTGTCCCTACCCCCTGTAGTGTGAGCTACTTGAGGATGCACTCGAAACATGTGCACTTGGGGTGGGGCCCAGACCCAGAGGAGCAATGAACAAATTTGGTGCCAGACAGTAGGTGCCTTGAGGGCAGGATATACACATGGAAGCCAGGAAAGGAGCCTTTGTGGATCCTTCAGGAAGACAACTTTCTCCTTGGGTTTACCAGAGGGAATAACCTGGGCATCTGACTCAGAGGTCAGAAAACAGAAAGGGTCCCCCCTCCTCCCAGAATTCCAGTACACGTGGTCACTTTGCCAAGCTAAATCCACCTCAGGGTAAAACCTACAAGTTCTCTTTTCTCATCCAGAGGGTCAGAAAAGTGTCTCTGTGGGACCTGCCACAGCTCTATCAAAGTCACCGGACAATGACTACTGCATCTTTCAAGCTTCAGGAAACTTTCCTCCTTGTTTATAATTGTGTCAACAGACATCTGTTCCCTTGTAGCTACCCTCAATTTATGAAATGCACAGAAATTCTCTAAGGGAATCATGTTTTTCATGCAGTTGGGAGCATGCTTCTCTTTTCAGGCAATAATTCTACTTGATATTAAGGCCAAAACTGATCAATAATGGCCCTCAATTTTGCTGAAAACTGAATTTGGCATTATGAATTTCCTTCCACAAGTTGGATAGAGTTGGTTTTTTTTTAAATGATAAAGGCTGAGTGTTTTCACAGACCTTCTACAGGGTATGATTAACCAAGGATAGGATCACATAGGAGATGCATAGTAAACCTGAAGTGGGTGAGGCTGGTGCTATTATTTCTATTACACAGATGAAGAAACTGAGGCTAGAGAATGTATGTGATTTCTTTAAGTTCACACAGATAAATAAATGATGGTGTGCTGGGATGAGACCTGGGTACTCTATTGTCTAGTTCAATGTCATGCTGTGCATTAAGGCTTGACTCATGCCAACATCCTATGATCACAGTCAGACTTAATTTTTTTTTAAATTGATATTTTGAGAGAGGAAGGGACACACACACACACACACACACACACACACACACAGAGACACACACACACACACACACACACACACACACATCAATGTGAAACAGAAACATCTATCAGCTGCCTTCCGGGGAATCTGAAACTGCAACCTTTTGGTGTACTAGGGCCAACACCCTGATTAACTTCAAGGCCAGGTCACAGTCATACTTTTATCATTAAACCTTGAATCATATTCATTTCTCCTAGGAAAAGAAATCAGGATAGGCTCAAACTATTGTTTTAAGTACTACCCAGTTCCATTCCAAAGAGAGAAACTTGGAGAAGCCATTCTGGTGGGCAGCCAAAGGTCATGGTAGGGTCAGTGTCATGGTAGGGTCATAACAATCAGGTTATGAAGCAAAGTTTAAGATGATCTTTCTAATCTTGTTAAAATCTAATTCCAATTCCCAACTCAGCTGATAAAAGTCCAATTATGTTGCAGGTCTAAAACACTCTCAGTCAAATATTTCATTGCTTTGCTCTATTTGCGCTAAATGTTTGCTTCCTCACACACACAGAAAGCATCAGAGCTTAAAAATGTGTGTTTGTGTCTGTGTGTGCACACACATGCACATATCTATATTGTTTCTAAGCCTCAGTAATTACAAGGTAAATTTTTAAAAAAGAAAATGTTATAAAGGTTGTCTAGAAATTGATTAATCATCCTGATTGATATTTTGTATTCCCAATTGCAAAAAAAAAAAGGGAGAGAGGATGAGGAATAGAAATATTTAAAAAGAAATAAATAGGTAGAGCAGCATGTCTTTGACACATACACAGCATTAATTAATAATCTCTAAACTATATGAAGTATACTAGAGTTTATAAAGCACTTTCACCCATGAACATTTCTGCTGTGACTCTCAACACTATCCTATCTATGATGTAGGCAAAATAAGTATAAATATCAGCTTTTTTTAAAATGAGGAAACAGAAAAATAGAAGCAGATCTAGAATCCTGTTTTGGAGCCTCTAGTCCAGTACCTTCTCCTCTGCTGTCATTTCCACACACATGTGAGCCTTCACTATCATTGCATTTACCAACAGAAGAAACCATTACAAGTGCTTTATGCCCACTCATTTAATATCTAGATGTTTAGACTCTGATTTAAAATGCAATTGAACTTCATCAGTTTTATACCTACCAAAATATAATGCATGGTATATCTTGGGGAGGGGTTAATGAAGGAAAAAAAAAAAGCTAACCACAAGCTATGTAAATGGTGTGATTTCAAATAGTCTGTGCTGCATTTGTACAACACTAAACACTCTTCAAAATATTTTGTCCTATGCAACCTCTTTTTATCTTCATCAGAGCCCCATGAAATGAATCTTACAATCCCCATTTGGTGCAGTGGAGAAGCTGTGGCTCTGTCTCCTGGAAATAAGTCATATTAGCCATTGGTCATTTTTAGCTAGAAGCCATGCTATTGGTGCTGGTGGTTTGTATGTTGGGAGGGAAGCAGGAAGGGGAAAAGTAAGGGATGGGGGAGTGTGATGGAGGCAAAACCCAACGGGTGTGGGTTGGCTCAGAGAACAAAGCCCTAGGAGCAAGGTGAGAGCTCACTTTCAGTAGCCCCAAGATCAAGGTGAGGCTTCCCTTTGCTTGTGTTTCAGTCTTCACTGGCATCTGTCCTCTTCTTTCCATATTTATATACCTTCATCATGAGCCCTTTGTGTGTTCAGGAGACCGTGTATACAGATATTCTTCTCATGGGGCCTCTGTAATTACATCTGTACGAAGATTCTGGAGTCTGATAAGGAAAGAAGGCAGGTGGAGAGGGAGCTGGGAGACTAGCATGGTCTCTGTGGCAGCCTGATGGGATGAAATAATTCTCAAGTTGCACAGCCTGAAACATGCACATGTCCTCTGAACTCATGGTAACAGCTCTGCTGGGTGCTGGGACCATCTCATCCATTTCAGCACCTATGGTGCTAGGGTCTTGGGTCATGGTGAGGACATAGATCATGAGTCCTTGACTTTTAATCACTACTCAGCAAGAATTCCCAGTAAAAAAGTTAATTTTTTACTTTAACAATCATTTATCAAACACTGAAAATCAGTACTATACCAAGAGCTGGGAACAGAGGTAAACTTTTATTTAACAAACACTTATACATCATTCACTTTATGTTAGGCACTGGTCTAATTGTTCTATTAACTCACTTAATTCTCACTCCAACAATAAAAGGGATATTATTATCCCCATTTCCCAGATGAGAATACTGAGACACAGAAAGGTTAAGAAACTGAGATCACACAGCAAGTGGCTGTTAGAGCTGGAATTTAAGTCCACGTTGTATAACTTCAAAGTGAATGCTCTTAGCCATCGACTTTTAAAATTTCTGCCTTAAATATTTTGTAGTCCAGAGGATCAGGCATACATATAGTCATAGTAGATTATAATAAGATGTGTGCAAGGTACTGTAAAGAAAGCTTGATCAAGTTGTACTGCTTGGCACGTCTCCAGTCCTTGACCACCTCCCACACTATTCAGACTTGCCCCCTACTGATCTAGTCTCACATTTAACTCAACCACCAATCCTATTACTGTCAGGGAGGATTTAAGCCTTCATATGCCAGGAGTGTAGGGCACATGGCATCAAGGTGTCCTGGCATCTGGTCCTGCTTAAGTCCATGCTCTCTAAAGGGGTGTCTCCTGCCTTTATCTTCTCACCAAGCCCAATGCCACATTATTGGTCCAATAAAATATGCCTCTGACTTGGCCCCTGCTTGACTCTCTGGAGAGTACACTCATTTCTCTCTGAATGAGAAGGGGTTCTGTCTGTAATGTTTAAGCCCTCATCTAAGACCAAGTCTCAACGTGCTCTTCTGCCTACTAAAGTAGATGGTCCCTTCCCATCTCACTGCTTCACGTATGGCTCTCCAATGCTTGGGCATGGAGGATGACCTTCTCTATGGAAGAGGGCTACTTCTTGGTCAATGGTCCTTGGGAATTTTCCCACTGGAACTTCTGAACTAGCTCTTTGAAGTCTTAAACTCCTTTAGGACTAAAGCTCTGCTTTCTCTCTCTAGTGCTCTCTCTAATTCTACCCAGAGGTCCTGAGACTGCTGAACTATGTCACCAGCATTATCTTCCTGTCGTAGACACCTCCCTTATTACTCCTCCTCCCCAATCATATGCCAAGACCACCATCCATTTCCACATCCAGCATATATTATGCTCCATTTATTACAACCCTCTCCTGTCCTCTGCAACTGTTTCTGCAAGAATATGTTGATGTCTCCTCCAGCAACCTCTGCAATATGAGTAATTTGTCAGCAATCTTCATGCTTGAGCTGTTATTTATATGAAAGTCTAGCCATTGGTCTCACCTTATTTTTTTAAAATGTTTTGTCTCAATAAAACCAACTATTTCTGACACTGAAAGACACCGGCACTTTTCACTTAGCTTTTTCTGCTAGATCCATAAAACAAAGTCTCTGATTATATAATCAAAGGAAGCAGAAGATGGGGGTTTGGTCCCAAAGCACTGTAGTAGGTAAATTTGACATTTATTGAGATATGCTTCTTTTTATTTTCTCATCTATCTTTACAAAGCTCTATTAAATTGGTAGTTATATAATCATGTTACAAGTGAGGAAACCAAGGCATAAAACAGTAAATAATTTGACTGAGTCACACAGCTAGCAAGTGGTGGAGCCAGTTCTCAAACCCAGGTCTGTCTGCCTTCATTCTAACTACTTAACTTCTATTTTCTGAGTCTTGGTTTCCTTACTGTAAAATAAGGGGGTGGGATGGATCATAGGACTTCAACAGTCTCCTTCATCTTGAGAAGAATATAAATCCATCAGTGCAGATTAGAGCTTAAGATGGACCTTGTCTCCCTTTCCTTCTGCTTCTATGATTCTCTGTGGAGAGGGAGCATCATTGTCTTGGAGTCTGAAGGCTTGTTCTGTGAAGGGGGCAGCTGGCTCAATCTCAGAGGCATGAAACAACAGACAGCAGGAGACAATCATATTCAATTACATAGTAACTTTCTAACAACTGCAACAAATTTAGTGTCTTATACATATTAGAAGCCTAATAATTTTTAAGAACAATAATTTAGAATTTTGGAAACTTGTAGTGAAAGGCAATCTGAAGGCACAAGTTCATCTAACTTAGAGACTAACTTGATTTGAAGTTAGGCTGAAGATTTGAGGATGCTCAATGACTAGGCCACTACCCCCGACACCCCCCCCCCCCAAAAAAAAAACAACACCACCAAATAAACCCCACACAAAACCTTAGAGTGCGAATGATTTGAGAGGTCATATCACCCATTATCTTCATTTTACATATGAGTGAACTGAAGCTGGGATAGGATAAAGGGTTGCATGGTGACTCAACCATGGGACCGTGCACTGAGCTCTTATCATCCCTTGTTATAGTTAGGAAAACTTGGTGGTTGGTGGGTTTTCCTGAGTTATGGCATTCCCCACAAATGGAGGAAGTACTGAAATCTGAATTGCAAGATGACCTGCTCTCCGTGAAGATTGAAGTGAAGGAGTCTTTGCTACTATGCCCAGTGTTAAACACTCTGTAGGAAAGCCCTTCATCTCAAAGGCATTAATTCAGATGCCACTGTAGTTCTTTGCAATTGCAGTCTCTGCCTTTGTTATTATCAGTACGTTGGAGAATACTAGTACATTTAACAGTGTTAAACTCACTGAAGTTGCTCAGTTCAATCCAATAAAAAATTTGACCAAGATCAAATTAGAATTTCATTAACTATTTTAGATGTAATACAACTTGTTTAACAATGATGGCAGGATGTCACTGAATTGATAATGTATTGGATTATCCTTCAAATTTAAATTCTCCCATGAATTATAAGACAAGTGCAAAAAGATGTTGGCTGAAAAAACCAAGACACTTCATCTTCATCAGAGAAGAGGCATTTCTTTAAAGCAATGTGAATGATTTGTTTGCATGGCAATTCTCAGAGTAGAGTTACAGAAAAAGTTTCCAAAAGGGACAGAATGAACCCAAAGCCCAATTTGGGGTAAGAGCTTTTGAGACCTCACACCAAGGCTCCTGGAGAAG
The DNA here is from genome assembly GCF_027574615.1 of Eptesicus fuscus. NCBI lineage: Eukaryota > Metazoa > Chordata > Mammalia > Chiroptera > Vespertilionidae > Eptesicus > Eptesicus fuscus. The sequence continues at coordinate 45,721,244 of NC_072475.1, forward strand.
CTAGTGGTGGAAGGGACACAGTCAGGACCAGGACTATGGGAGCTTTTCTGACTTGCAAGCTGACTCTGAGTGTGGTGGCTATCAGGTCAAAATCCATCATCCACAGAATGTGGGAGCTCAGCTCATGTGAGCTGGTAGAGTGGGAACAGAGATCTGCTCTAACAGCTGGAGCACGAAGCAGGAACACTCAGGCAATGGTGATATGAACTTGGTTAAGTGCAGCATCATGGTGGCAGAGTCCAGATGGAATGCTTATTTAAGCAGAACCCCAGGACTCACTGAGGGTGGGAAGGATATACAGGATCTGATGCCCCAAGAAAAGGGGTATGGCAAGACACAGGTGGATTGTTTAGAGGCCTAGTAAAATGGTTAGTATTGATGGACACTACAGTCTCAGCTGGAAATTGGGGCAGAAAAATCCATTCATATTGACTGAGCAAGCTTAGTAGGAAGCAGGTGAAGACTGTAACTTGGATGATGAAGCCTGTTAGGTCAGAGTCCACCTTGGCACAGGAAGCAGAAATTACTCTTAGCCTCTCCTGGTGGGTGTGCTCAGTGTATTCTGCTCCCTCTTAACCGCCCCCCAAGCTTGACTCAGGGAAGAGAGGTGGGGACCTCAGTGCCCACCACCACACAGGTCAGGAAGGCAAGGACTAGAGCTCATGCTTTGAAGGCCACTGCTCATCTCCTCACCAGAGAGGGACGAATGGCAAAGAGGGTATACAGCTGCCAGTCTGGGCCTCTTTTTATCACTTTCTATTAGTGTCCTGTCAGGTACTCAGAAACTCACCTCTTCCAAAGCAGAGATGGCAGCAATCCAGTTAATGTGCTGCTCTATCTAGGTAAGATATATCCAAGGTCACAAGAACGTAGTTCCTAAACCCAACCTTAGTTTATTTCCTAGGATGGTATAAATGTTGGGCTTTGATGCTCAACATAGAAGGAAAAATAGGGTAGAAAAACATTTGGGGGTGGACAGGAAGATTTTTGTGTCATGGGCTAGTTGTGAGTCAGCAGTTCATTCTTTCCAAAGATTCTCTTAATCTAAAAAAATAACCATTCAAAAACCCTCTCGCATTTTTCTAGCACTTGAATATTTCTAAAACATTATGCAGTTTTATGATCACAGCAACTTAGAAATATGGAATATATTTTAGTATGCTCATTTCACAGTTACAAAGTTAAAGCTTCAGGCAATGGAATCATTTGTCCACAGTTACGCCAATAGAAGAGTTTGAGCCCGGACTTGCTCCTATGATCTTCCGAGGCCCAGATCCTTGAATATTTAAAAATGGCAAGACAGATTTTATTTGAGCTACTGCAGTAGGGAAAAGACTTTAGTGAATAAACCGATCTCAACTCCACTGAACAAAAAGAAGGAGGGGTTTTAAAAAATAGATAATAAACATGCTTTCATTTTTTTTTTAAATTATGATATGTGAAGGTGAAGAAAAGAATGTAGGAAAAAGAATAACAGAGAAAAAATCTCAAGTCTTTTCTAAAGCAAGCTTTGAAAAATATCTTGACTTTAAAAATGGATAGATGGGTACCTCCAGAACTTGTTAGGAAAATGGCATTTGCTGGGGCAAGCTGAGGGAAAAGTACTGCAGGACATTAAGAGGTGGGCGGTCAATGTGATCAGGCCATTTGTGTTTGCTAACTGGTACTTATCAAATATGGGCTGGCACCCTCCCACAGAGACTGGACTGTATCTTTAATAGAGCCCAGAGACTATCTTTTTTTGCTGAGTACATTTCAAAGGGATGGCTCTCAAGTACTTGAGAAAGACCTTCCTGGCCTATAGAAGATAGATCTCAAGGGAACAGAGAAAGGATTTACAATGACAAGCTTTCTAAAGTAATTTCTAAGAAAAGGAAGGTCAGGGGCTTATAGTCAGATTTTGGCTGGAACGAACAGTAAAATCTTTGGGAGTGATGAGATTTCTCAGGCAGGCATTTTAAGGGGGCTGGAGTTGTTATCCTAGGACATGGCCATGAGCTATAAAGGCCATGCTAGAGTTTGCTCAATCTCTTAGTGTGGGAGGTAGATGAAGTCTTTGGTGCCAAGAGTTTTGCAGTTCTCACTTTCCACCATCTCAGGTGGTCTCCGCATTTTAGTGCTGGACGAAATGGACCTAGGGCTTCTGGAGATGTCTCTCTTACACCAGCCCTAGAGAGAAGCCCATTCTGGTTTTAGAGTCCTGAAAACCCCATGCCTCATGTCAGAGCCATGCCTACTCTCAATTTCTCCTACTAGGATCCAAGCTAAGGGATTATTTTCTCCTAGGCTAAAATACTATCTCCCTGCTTTCTGCCTTGTGTCTAAGGAGTACCATTGTCCTGCAGCTGTTATATAGCTATGGCCGTGCACCATAGAGGGAGCCAAAGTTTTCAGTAAATGTATTCACCATAGGCTCTGGAAACATTGCTGAAAGGCTCAGAGAGAAGCAAAGATATTATTATTATTTTCCACTGTTTGATTTATGTGGCATTCATTAGATGATTATAGCTTTTGGGATTTGATGGATGGAGTAGTCTGTCTTGTCACTATATTTCTGATCTGTAGCTACTCAATAATTACCATGCAGCAAAGTAGAGTCATGTTCAAGAATGCTAATGAATTATCAGTTTTCTTTAAGCCTCATTAGATTTCTTGATAACAAAACCTCCCATTGACAAGATCTCATCTAACATGATTTTCCAAAGTCCCTTGTTGCTTGTTAAGCACAAGATTATCTCTGCATGCATGAGGTATTTTGGAAACCACTCTGATTCCCTGCTATGCTATTGTCTCACACATTTAATTTTGTTAGGGCTTTTTGTGTGTACTTCTCTGGTATGTGAGTGTTGTGGAGGTGGAAAAAGGTAGGCTGAGGTCTCTGGAGAAAACAAAAGAAGGGCAATACTGAATTCTATTATGGAATCAAAATTTCTAGTTGGAAATTATTTTAGATTCAGTTTGAACTATTGCCTTTCACTCCCAAATCTATTTTTCTCACACAAGTGAATGGCAAATGATTCACCCAGTTCTTTTGGCCAAAACCTAGGCATTATCATTGATTACCTTCTCTCCCTCAGCCATCACATCCAACCCATCAGCAAATCCAGTTGGCTCTACCTCCAAAAGCAATCCTAACTCTGTCTTCTTCTACCTGCATGACCATATGTCTAGGCTAAGCCGTGGCCATCTCGCTCCTGCTCGACTGCAACCACTACATCCCTTGGCTTCCTGCTTGCATCCTTACCCCTTAAAATCCATTATCCTTAAAGTAGCTAAAATGATCTTCATGAAAATAAATAAGATTGTATCTTCTGCTTCAAACCTTCTGACAGCATCCTGTAGCAAGTAGAATAAAATTAAAACTCCTTTACATGGTCTACGCAGTCCCATAGGAACTAGCCCTGCCTCCTCTCAGACCTCTCCTTAGCATTCACCCCATTCTTCATCACCCTCAGAGCTTGGCACTTCCTGTCCTCTCAGCCTGGAGCATTCTTCGCTCCCAGCTTCACTTGGATGGCTCCTTCAAACCTTAGTTGTCAGCTCAAATGTCACTTCAGAGTAATTCTTCAGAGAACAATCCCCCACTTTCAGACACTTATAAGATTGCTGCATTGTATTTTCTTCATAAAACACATCATTGCTTTGGATTTTATTACATTTTTATGCCTATTTGTTTATTACCTGCCTCCATTGACTTGAATATGCATCATGATGGCAGGGACCTTTTTTTTTTCTTGGTCACTGCTAGATTCTTAGCACCTAGAAGAGTGCCTGGCACATAGCAACAGCTGACGAAAATGTACTACATGAATGAAGAAACAAATTAATGGATAAAAGAATAAATGAATAAATCTAGCACAACTCATTTCTTTTTAAAATTAAGAAACTGAAGTCCTAACTTGAAAGTGACTTGACCAAAACTATAAAGAGGAGACTTATTGTCCTGATTCTGACTTTTATGTGTTCCCCCAACCCCCCAACATATAAACTGCATCTCCAAGTGTTTCTTAACCAGGGCAATGTTGCCTACCAGGGGACATTTGACAATGTTTTTAAGTTGTCAACGGACAGGTTTCCAGTTGTCCTAACTGCAGAGAGGTTGCTACTGGCATCTAGTGATTACAAGCCAGGGATGCTGCTAAATATCCTATAACACACAGGACAACCTCCCACAGCAAAGAATCACCTGGCCAAAAATGTCAATATTGTGGAGGTTGCAAAGCCCTTCTTGCATTGCCTTGGAAGGGCAGGATACCCCTCCTACATTCTTTATTCTTCCTCTGAGACACTGGAATAGCTTACAGAAGCAGTTGTCCTATGCTGCCTCAGTTGCCCTGTTTGAAATGAGCAGCAGACCTCCGTCCAGGAAGGCTATTGTCTTTGACCACCAGATTCATCTTTTCCCTCTCTCAGTAAAATCCTTTACCATCTAATTAGCATAAGACAGGCCACTGAGTTGACATTTAACTAAGATTACTTATGAAGTTTGTTAAAAAAACAACAACAACAGTTGTCCAAATGGTCTTTTCTGCTCATTTATATTATACCGATCTTTCAGTCAAAATTCTACCACTTCCTGGAAGCCATTCCTAGTCCCGGGCAGAATTAATATCTCCCTACACCATATTCTTTTAGCACTCACTTTATATTAATTAAAATGCTGACTTCAGCCCTAGAGTTGCTTATTTTCCACCACCACCACTGGTTTGTGATTCCTGAGGGCAGGCCCAGTCTCAGCAGAGCGCTGGGCACAGAGCAGCTACTCTGGAAGTGCATGCTGTAGGGAAGACACAGGTCTCTGACAGGCTGCATATCCACCCAGAGAAACAACAAAGAAAACCTGACAAAAAAAAAAAGACAAAAAAGAGGGGGAAAAACTCATGGACATAGACAACAGTGTAGTGACTGCAGGCGGAAAAGAGAGCGGGGAGGTGGAAATGGAAGAGGGTATAGGGGGGATAAATAATGATGAACTGAGACTTGACTAGGGGTGGTGAACACACAATATAGTGTACAGATGATGTGTTGTAGAATTGTGCACCTGAAACCTGTATAATTTTCTTAACGAGTGTCACCCCAATAAATTCAATAAAAAGAGAAAAGAAAACCTTGCAAGATGAGCAGGAAAAAAAAAAAAAGAAAAACTTCCCTCTTTCACTGCAGCCAAAGGAAGCCAAGGAGGCAGGCATGTTAATTGACGTATCTTTTCAGAATACTGATTCTCTTTTGAGACAGGCATTCATGAAGCAGGCAAGTGGAACCAGCTCTCTTCCAACTTGGAAACGGCATGAATAAGTAATTATCTCTAAGGTGGTAGGGAGGGTCCCTGGAGCTGGATGAGCAGTGTGGTCTCTGCAAATCCCTAAACTCTAGCTAGGGACAGTGTGGGTGGCACGCTGTGTTATCAGCACCTAAGGGAGATAAGGAACACAAAGGAGCAACCCTCCTGCTGCCTTCCGGGGAAGCTGGCTGGCTTGCATTAAGCCTGGTATGCTATTTAACTCAACACAGCTGCAAACAAACAAGATTAGAAATGAATGATAGATTTTCTTTTAAAATAGAACATGAAACAAAAGCATTTTTCTTCGTCAGTGTGGGCAAATGGAAATGCCTGCTTGAGAAAAACAATTTCAACAGACCAATTCTTTTCATAGTAGCTTAAATTACCTGTTTAAAAAATAAAACACTGAACCTAGAAAAGCCTTTAGAAATATTGCCATGTCCACATGTTATGGATGGAACAGCTGAGACCTGTGGAGGAGAAAGGATTTACCTCCAAATCACACAGCACACCAATGGAAAAGCCAGAATTTGGAATTTTTTTGAAAGGTTCCTCTCCCCTGGGTTCTATTGTGTATTGTGATGTGGAAGCCGGGGAAGGTCAATGGATCCTAGTCTGAATACCTGGGCTCCAATTTTATCAAATGACAAACTGTATGATTGAGGTCAAGTCACTTCTCCCTGCTTCACCTTCCCTTCCATTAAATAATGGGCTTTGTACTGAATGATCTGTAAAGTTCCTCCCAGTTCCAAAGCTATATAAATAACGTCAGTGCATAATAACAATAAACAACCAAACAGATAAATTAAAATGCATGGTGTGCATACTATGTACTGACAGGCCAGCAGAGGACATTGGGCTCAGGTAGACTAGAAAGTCCTGAGTGAGAAAGTGGCCCCACCTCATTTCCTGGAACAGCTAAGGGTCACCCTATCCAGCACAACAGGAGGCAGCTGCACTAAGAGCAAAACAGCAGGCCAGGGATAGATAACAACCACTGCTTACAGCCCATAGCATCAATGGCCGGCCAGCACTAATCGGTCTGAAGGACAAGGACCTCCATCTAATCAGACTAGAACACTTACATCCTCCAGCCTCCTCCCCTTGCAGTTTTTGTGCATACAATTCAATCCCAAGGACAGTGGAGATTGTGTCCTAGGACAGTGGAGATTGTTTCCCTGGTTGTGGCTCCGTCCCAATTCCCTCTAATAAACTCCCCTCTTGCTCGCTGCTTTTGCTTAAATCCTTGAGGAACTCCAACCTTACACATACCAGACACTATTTTAATTTTTTTTCACATGATAGCATCTAATGTTCCATACTCAAGTACCACCTCACTTCTCTCCATCTGAAACAAGAAATATTTCATTATAGTCTCTACTCTTCTTTGCAAAGAATTAAGGAGGTTGGTAAAAATCTCATTGGCAAAGTGCTGTGAGTTCTTAGAAGCTCTGATAATCTTCTGTCTGTGGATGAAAATGCTGACCTGCCACTATTTCCATATGTGCCTTTCATTTTGACTTCAGATAAATCCTGGCTGCCTTCGTTTGTATATAAAGCCATCTAATCTTGTGTCTCAACACCCCCTCTCATCCTCCATGTGTCCCAGCCAAAGGAACCCACTCACCTACCCCAAGCACACTTGGTGCTTTCTCACTTCAGTGATTTCATTTAATTTCTTTCTTCTGTCTGAAATCTCCTTTCCCCTCTCTCCCAAAGCTTCTTGTCCAAATTCTACCCATCATTTAAAGCCTATTTGAAATATGACATCCCCTAAGAATCCTCAGAGGTACACTCTCCCTTGGCTAATTTTTCTTTCTATGTTTCTCATGGCACTTACTGCTTTATACCTTGTGCTCTGTTTATTAGGTACATGTCCCATACCCCCCACTAGGCTACAAACTCCTTTCCAATCTCTCTGATCTCCATCCTCCCCCACAACCTGCCACCTAAGTCAATTCTCTGACTTCTGCATTGTATTCAGAGACAGTGACGGGTTCCCCTGTGTTCTGTGCATTCTCATAGGGTGCCTCTTTGGGACCCAAGGTTGCAGCTGGCAGAGTGGCTATAGGCAACTTTTCTAGGAAATCAAGGATAGCCCTGATCAACGCCCATTGTCCAAGCCTGTGAGTCTTGCATTGCCACCACAATACTCTGGTCAAACAGGTAAAGGAATACTAGTAAATACTCAGAAAGCCTCCAAGGCTTTACATGAGGATATAGTGGCTAAAAGAGACTGCCTTAACCCCAAGGTCTGAGCAAAGGGTTTTAGGAGTTACTGCAGGGAAGCGGGGAGGGAGGGGACACCAACATTAGTAAATCCTATCCCATCCCTAAGATCCAATTCATTCTATGTTCTTTCATTCTATTCTCCAGTCACCATCAGGCCTGACCACCACTCTGTGAAATCACAATCAAAATGTGGCTGAAGTTCCAATTCATTTCTCTAAGAGCCTTTCAGTGGTACTACCATGAACATGTTCCCAGGTCAATAAATATGGAATACATATCAAGGCCTACTATGTGCCAGGAACAGGGCTGGGTACACAGAAATAAATAGGACTCAGATCCTGCACTTAAGAAACACTCAGTAAGCCAAAACAGCATTTAGGGTACACATTTTTTATTAGTTCTAACTCTTATGACCTCCTAAAACCCTTCTACTCTGTCAATTTTCACTTGAAGTTTCAGTTGTAGTTTTTAACAAGGCAAAACTAATTTCCTTGATTCAGGTGATCAACTCTACCCATCTTACCTGCAGGGAGGTGAGGCTCCAACTATCAACCAGAGAAGCAATTTTACAAAAGCTCTGGGGTAGATCATCAGCATAATATAATACAGCAATCCCAGTGTATGAGTTAAGACACACATAAAGAGGAAACTTGTTCTCTTATATTTTGGTCTTTCATGCAATGTAGAAATTCTTTTTTTCCAGGTAAAACAGACAGTTAAGAACAGAAAGATCTGGAAGGCAGTTCACAGGGACCTCAGGCAGATCATGATCTCCATTGGTAATCTTCTCAGGTATAGATAATTAACTCTAGCTGAAAAGGCAAAAGTGTTTCCCCCCGGCAGATCAGGAACAAATCTGGTGTTTGTCTTAATTGTAAATTGTAAACAGGTTTCTAACAGCAGCATTTTTAATCCACAGACCAACAGCTGCTCCCAGCCCACTTTCCCAGGCTGGAATGCAGCCTGACTATTAATTTCCTAAAAGCCTAGCAAAACAAAGTTGGATGTCAAATTGTCAAGAAAAGTCTCCTCTTCGAACAACAAACCCTCCCCCAGCTTTTTAACCTCTTCCCAAGGTTTCAGCCAAGATAAAAAAAACTAAAGGGGTCACCTTAGGTCTGACTCCACCATCACTGAAGAGCCTGAGAAACCTGTCACTGCTCACCAGCATCACTTTGTCAACAGCTCAAATGCCCTTGGATTTCCCATGCTTCCGATTCATCATTATCAAGACACACACACATTCATCAATGAGCTTCTCCTAACTTTTAGAGAATTGCTCCTAAAACACTCTTGAAAACTTAGTAGCTGTGGCCTATGTGGAATGAGACCTGGAACCAGAGTCAGGAGATGTGCATGGTGGACTTTAACTCAGTTTACCCTGGAGAAAGTTATCGAATGAAACTCTGCATTTTCCTGAAATACAGGGACATTAGCACCCATCCTGCCTACTAGATATCTGTAAAACTCAAATTAGATAATGCATGTGAATAAATTTGATAATAGTAGAAAAAATCACTATATAACTGTAAAGATATAATACAATTGATGATTAATCTGCTTAACTTTTATTGCTTATGTATATGACGGGGACATACATTTAGAGATGCGATCTTTCTTAAATAGCAAAATAAAAATGTGTTAGTGTTCAGAATGAACAAATCTGCAGACTGGACCATCTAAAAAATGAAAAGAAAAGGGTATTAGAAAGGAACATTCAAAAAACAGAAAAATGGAAAGTATGAATTAAGATGAAATAAATGAATTGAAACATATTTATCTCAATCAATGTGGGTGAACTAAACTTTAGTTAGAAGACAGGGATTTTCAGTAGGGATTTAAAAGAAACAAATTCAACTATTATGGTATATATAGAAAATACAACTAAGGTATAGAGACATTAAAATATGTAAAAAATATAAAGTATATAAAATGTACATAAAGGTATAGAGACATTAAAATAAATAGAAGGACAACAAAATTCTAGGGAAAAGTTAAATAGGATAGACTTTATCTTAAAAGTATTACTGGAGTAAAGAGGTTTATTAAATATTATTAAAGTTGAATTCTCTAAGAAGGTAATTCTAGACTTGCAAGCATCTAAAAACACACATCCAGCATCCAGAAGTATGAGAACACACATCATTTTGGGGCCCACATAAAATCTTTGCAGAAAATTAACCTCATTTAGACCAGAAAAGTCATCATAAATTTTAAGAAGTTTTAGATTACACTCTCTGATCACAGCACAAATAATAAGTCAATAAAAAACAATGAGAACAGATCATTGGAAGCAGAAATTCTTTTAATGACAAGTTTATTGCAAACCTCTTTATTTAGGCTTGCTAAATGAGGATTTTGATAAATTCATATCTTGTCACTTTTTGTAACTCTGTTTCATTTTTTCTTTAAAGAACAAAATATTTGGTTGATGCTTGTACAGCTTATAAATTGGCTCTCTAAGGTTACCTACCACATGTGTGCATGCTCACTCTTTGGTTGGTTGACCTAATTTAATTTCAAAAACAAGCTGAATTTCAAAAATTGAATTTTCATGTTAGCCCCACCATTAAAGACTCTGTCAATAATTAAAATTCAGTTTTAAAAAGAACCCTTTGAAGAAATTATTTTTAAAGATCAGTGGTATGAATATTGATTATTGTTGTACTACAATTTTTAAAAAATATATTTTATTGATTTTTTACAGAGAGGAAGGGAGAGGGATAGAGAGTTAGAAACATCGATCAGCTGCCTTCTGCACACCCCCTACTGGGGATGTGCCTGCAACCAAGGTACATACATGCCCTTGACAGGAATCAAACCTGGGACCTTTCAGTCTGCAGGCCGAAGCTCTATCCACTGAGCCAAACCGGTTTCAGCTACAATTTTTTGTTTTAAACTACAATTATCAATCCTCATGGCAGAGTTTTTTTTCACCTTGGCCTCAGATATCCCAGGATGTTTCAAATGATCCCAAGGGCACACATTTCATTTAATTTTAATAGAAATAATAATAATGTATACAATTAGTTTGGAAAACATAGAATCCATGAAGCTGGTTATAATAAATATGTATTCATTATTAACTGCATAAAAGTGGGCACCCAACAACTTTTTCTCATCATTTTATCTTCCATGATTAACATAATATTCAGCACATACATAGTAGATATTCAATAATTTTAATGGAAATAAAAATTAATGTTAATGTGGGCTGATAATTAAGTAGTCAAAAAGGCCAGAAATAAAATAATGGCATCCTATCTAATGAAGAGGGCATATGCTAATTGACCATCATGCCCTCACAAAGATGGTGGCACCCACAGCCAATAAGGAGGGGATATACTAATTGACTGCCACACCTTCAAAATGGCGGCGCCCACAGCCACAAGATGGCGGCACCCACAGCCACAAGTTGGCAGCGCCAGTCCCCTCAGCCCCGCTGGGGTGGCAGGCGTGCAGCATGGCCGGGCCTATTCCCAGGTGGGTCCGGCCATTCCACATGCCTGCCTCCAGAGTTCCCAGTCTTCTCAGCCCCCCAGCCGCCCAGGGCCAGCCTGAGGCACAGGCAAGCCTCAGATGGTGGCTACCCAGCCACCCAGGGCCACCCAAGGCTCAGATAACCAGGGCTGGCCAAGGCTTGCACTGCGGGCAGTGGCAGCAACACAGGTGTGATGGGGACATCATCTTCCCCTGATCACTGGGTCACCTCCCACCCCTGAGGGGTCCTGGACTGTGAGAGGGGGCAGGCCGGGCTGAGGACTCCCACTCCAGTGCATGAATTTTCATGCACTGGGCCTCTAGTCTAATATAAAGGGTAAGGCATTCATAATCTTTAGTTATTTTATTTCATTCAGACAATTTGTATTCAGTGCTTACTCTGTGCCAGGAAATGTTCTAGATGTTGTCTGATGACAGGTACCATTACTTGACTCTGTGGAACTTACAGTCTGTTTGGAGAAATACCACTTGTTAGGAATGTAGAGTGATCACAAATATCAGATTCTGAGCTTCTGAACAGTGTGGCCAGGGACTGGGGAAATTCAGTTCATCACCTAGTATATGTATTTTGCAATGAAGTTTTAATATTACCAACAATTTGATTTTTAACGCCCACAGTTGACACAATATCTTTAATCTCATTTGAGAAGAAAGACTGAATATTATCACTAATTAATTTTTTTATTTTTTTTAATTTAATAAATCTGTATTGTTCAGATTATTACAATTGTTTCTCCTTTTTTCTCCCCATATCTCCCCACCACCCGGTTCCCACCCCCCCTCTGCCCTTACCTCCCGACCGCTGTCCTTATCCATAGGTGTATGATTTTTGTCCAGTCTCTTCCCATACCCCCCACACAGACACCCCTTTCCCCCTGAGAATTATCAACCCACTCCCATTCTATGCCTCTGATTCTATTATGTTCACCAGTTTATTCTGTTCCTCATATTTTTAATTCACTTGACTTTTAGATTCACTTGTTGATAGATGTGTATTTGTTGTTCATAATTTTTATCTTTACTTTTTTCTTCTTTTTCCTCTTTTTAAAGAATACCTTGCAGCATTTCATATAATACTGGTTTGGTGGTGATGAACTCCTTTAGCTTTTTCTTATCTGTGAAGCTCTTTTTCTGACCTTCAATTCTGAATGATAACTTTGCTGGGTAGAGTAATCTTGGTTGTAGGTTCTTGCTATTCATCACTTTGAATATTTCTTGCCACTCCCATCTGGCCTGAATAGTTTCTGTTGAGAAATCAGCTGATAATCGTATGGGTGCTCCCTTGTAGGTAACTAACTGTTTTTCTCTTGCTGCTTGTAAGATTCTCTCTTTGTCTTTTGCCCTTGGCATTTTAATTATGATGTGTCTTGGTGTGGTCCTCTTTGGATACCTTTTGTTTGGGGTTCTGTGCACTTCCTGGACTTGTAAGTCTATTTCTTTCATCAGGTGGGGGAAGTTTTTGGTCATTATTTCTTCAAATAGGTTTTCAGTGTCTTGCTCTCTCTCTTCTTCTGGCACCCCCATAATTCTGATGTTGGTGCGCTTGAAGTTGTCCCAGAGGCTTCTCACACTATCTTCAACTTTCTGAATTCTCTTCTCTTCTTGCTTCTCTGGAGGAGTGCCTTTTGCCTCTTTGTATTCCAAATCTTTGACTTGATTCTTGCATTCCTCTAGTCTGCTGTTGGGTCTCTGTATAATATTTTTTATTTCAGTCAGTGTATGTTTAATTTCTAGTTGGTCCTTTTTCATATCCTCGAGGGTCTCATTAAATTTATCGGCCTTTTCCAGGAAATTCTTGAAAAACCTTATAACTGTGGTTTTGAACTCTATGTCCAGTCGTTTGTTCTCCTCCATTTCTTTCGTTTGTGATCTGTTTCCTTGCCTCCTCATTTTCGCTGCTTCCCTGAGTTGGTAGGGTAGCTTTGTGTACTAGATGTCCTATTGGTTCAATGGGTCAGCCTCTCAGTTACCTGAGGTGGACACTCTTGGTGTACCCCTTTGTGGACTGTATATACAGCCTTGTTGTAGTTAAATCTTGATTGTTGTTGGTGTCACTGGGAGGAATTGACATTCAGGCCAATTGGCTGTGAGGACCCACTGTGTCTATAATGGAAGAATTGCTGTGCTAGAGACACGTTTATGGGGCAGTACTTGTTCCAGTAGGGCTTTGGCGCTCACTGAGTCTGCCTCTTGAATGTGTCCCTTATGAGAGTGGTTGAAGTCTGGTGTCGTCTCACACCGACCACTAGATACACTAGTGTCTGGATCTTCAATGGGGTGCAGGTCAGCTACTATCTGAGGCCCCCCAGCAGGAGCTACAGCAAGAACTACAGTTTTCTCCTCTTTGCTGGGGCAGTTTTGGAGCAGTCTGACTGGAGCTGCAGTTAATTTGGTTAAGCTGCCACAGAACAGGCCATTTATATGCAAAAGCTGCTGTATGGACCTTGGGCGGGTTTGTAGAGTGTGCGGGGTGGGTTCTCAGGGCGTCACTAGGCTAGGGCGTGGCAAACGGCGATGGCTGCCATCAGCAGTCTCTGCCTTTTTGCGTTTCCAAGTCCCTGTATCCCGCGCTCCAGCGCAGTAAACAATGATTGCTGGGTGCACCTCTGCAAAAAAGTCACCCTCACTTTCCTACCCGATGGCCAACAGTCCAGCTTCTCCACGTAGGCGTGTGGGTCCCCCGCGTGTCTCCAGAAACTGGATTTCAGAGTGATCAGGAGCTTGTCTCTCTTCGGGTTGAAGAAAAGCCGCATGCCCAGTCACCCGTCACCAGCCCGATTCATGCGCCTCCGTACCTCAGCTTTTCAGCGTTTGTGCTCCTTTCTCTTCTTAGTTGTAAATCTTCCACTCAGCCAGCTTTCCCGTGGTTCTGGGTGGTAGACATTGTGTCTTTTAGTTGTATTTTTGAAATTGTTGTGCAAGGCGGCAGTTTAGTTGTTTACCTTTGCCACCATCTTGGTTCCTCCCCCTATTATCACTAATTTACACATGAGGATAATGAAGTCCAGAGCACGCAAATCACAAGATTAGAACCTAGATCTCCTGAATCCAAATTCTTGGAGATAAAGGTGATGCTCCCTTTTTAAAAATTAGGTTTTGGTATTTGCTTCTCTTTAGTAAATATTTAAATAAAAAGAAATCATATTCTTTTGAAATATTTGGCATTAGCAAATCTGGTTGATTGTCAGAACTTGTCACTTTTTGGCTGGAGAGATTTGGTCAGGAAGTCCTTGGTTATATGTGAATGAGTCCCTCAAAGCAAGGCTGGTTGGACATTACATTAGCCCTCTGTGAACTTTTGAAGAGGGACAAGTTGATTATGCATCTCTGTGTTCATAGTGTCCCCCACTTAATGGGGATGGCTGATCAAAGGTGAGTCAGCAATGAGAGCATGGCCTCCAAGCCATTCTGACAGCCATATCCCGGGGCACAGGCCCTTGTGACATGGCAGCTCAAATTATCTCCCCCAAATGGTTCTGCTTGTCATTCCGCTGCTCAGAAGTCTTAGGTGGCTCTCTCTTGCCTACTAAATATTGATCAAATCCTACAGTCTGCCATCAAAGTTTTCCACAGTCCTTTTGAAGTTTATTGTCTTCTGCTCACCTCTCCTTCCTTCATACAACACATCTCTTTTTGCATCATAGAAAGCCTGGTCTTCACCACATTGGTTCACTCAATTGCCACAGCACTCTTGGTCTTTGTTCAACTTTATGCCTTTGCTCAAGCTGTTTCTTCTGTCTAGAATACTCCCTCCTGCCATTTTATTGGTATACTAGAGGCCTGGTGCACAAAATTCGTCCACTGGGGGAGGCTTCCCTCAGCCCAGCCTGCACCCTCTCGCAGTCTGGGTCCCCTTGCTCCTTACCACCTGCCTGCTTGCTGCTCCTTACCGCTTGGCTCATTCCTTTTTAGCTCTGCTGCAGAGGTGGGAGGGACTCCCACCACCGCCACTGTGCTCACCAGCTTTAAGCCCAGCTTTTGGCTGAGCGGCATTCCCTTGTGGGAGTGCACTGAGCACCAGGGGGCAGCTCCTGCATTGAATGTCTTCCCCCTGGTGGTCAGTGCGTAACATAGCAACCGATTGTTCTGGTTGTTCCACCATAATGATCGCTTAGGCTTTTATTATATAGATACATAGAATTCCAATGCATCCATAATAATTTCTGATTCCTCCTTGGATTCTTGATAATAATGAATCTCTTTTCCCCCTGCTCCCACTATGAGCCCTTAGTTTGTGTTGCCTCCAGGATCCTTATTCCTTTCTACTTTCAATCTGTTACAGGGTCACAGGCCAAGAGTTTAGGAGTGGCTTGCAATCAGTGCCAACCTTTCATTCATACTGACCCTGGTTCAATTTCTGTCACATGTTTTATAGATGTTTCCTGAATTCCCAGAATTAATCAATTCTACTATGTAAGGTAACCAGAAACACCAGAACCCACTTCTACAGAGTCAATTTGACCTTAACCAAGTTTCCTCCACTGAAAAATGAATGTAATGACACAGGGAAGTGGCAACATTGTCACAATCACAAAATAAGTGACACATACAACATGCTACCTGACATCTATTTTTAAAAAATGAAGACAACAGAAACTCAAGGTAGGCACTGGAAATTAAAACTGTTCAGTATTGCCAGAATGTTACTAAAGAAATTGTCTAGTGATCCCAGAAATTGACACAGCCAAGGAGAAAAAGTTTTCTCACTTCTATGCTTATTTTCCCCCATATTGCAAAGTTAATTCGTATCTAGCTCTTCTAAACTTTTATCTTGCTGGCTTTCACTCTCCCAAATTAAATATATATATATTTATATATTGAATTGCTTCCGACATCTCGCTGGCTTGATCTGGAATGCATGCATAATTTAAACTGATTGACTATTTTACCACATTAGTGTGGAAAATATCTGAATCCCCAACACAGTAAAAGAAAATGACAGGTTTAAATGCCACTTGGCATCACCTTCCGTGATTTCCGCCAGGTAATTAAGGCTGTCTAGGAGGCTGAAATGGAAATTTGCCTTTAGCTGCAGGATTCACTCATGAGCACTCAAAGTCCAGAAAAAGGACTCTGTCATTAGCTGCTGCAAAGTCTTCTTGGAAGCAAGATAAAATAAACACAGCCCTTAGATTATTTGCTTTTCTCTTTTTCAAAGATGTTTTGAATTGATTTCCTTTTTAACCAAAGAAAATAGGGTTTGAAAAGTGCTTTCATTAGTAGTAGAATTTACTTAACTTTGAAATATACCAAAAGGCACTCTGAAAACCCTCAAGTTTTATAAGAAAGAAACAAATAATGAAGCAGCCAAATCACTCCAGGTTATAGTTGCTTTTGGTTTCCCCTCCCCATGCCAGCCGTCTGCCTTCTCTAACCATTGGGTCGCTTTTTACCCTGCGTGGCACAAAATGTACTCTCCTTTGCTCCCTTTCTAAGTGTGAAGACAAGGTGCCCGCCTCAGTCACAGTTGCAGCAGCCTGATTATAGCACTCACAGAGCTAAAGAGGAAATCTACCTGGAGTCGGAATGTGGCAAACTGGAAAATGAGGGCAGAGGAGCCTCCAGCATTGTCTGCAGGCCAAGACACCAAGGACCTGGGAGATGCTTGCATGCTGGGTGTTGGTGGATGTGTCCCCTGTTGTAGTGCAGGGGCATTTCATCACGCCTCACCAAGCCAGGGTATTCCTTAGGTCTCTCAAATTCTTTTTGTTTTCTTTCCATGCTCATCAATAACAATTTTGATATTACTTCTAAGGTACCTTGACACTGGGAATGGGGGTGAAAGACATGAGTATTCTGGTCCCTGGAAAGGGATGGCTCCAATAAAGAAAAACATGTGTCCTGTACTGGCTAAGTTCTCGGGATTTAACAGCAATATACCAAAAATTATCCTTCATGGAGTTTATATTCTAGAAGAGGAAGATGGACAATAAACATATGAATACATAAACAAACAAGATTGATTTATGTAATAATGACTACTTAACTTTGAAATATACCAAAGAGAAAGTTTGTGAGGGTGAGCTCACTACAAAGGGTAACTGCACTGGAGTGGTCAGAAAGGCTTTGTGAGGTGGTGCTATTGGGATTGAGACTGAAGGACAGGCAGGAGGTAACCATGTGAAAATCTGGGAATTCCAAGCAAAGGGAACAGCAAGAGCAAAGGCCTTGAGACAGGAATGAGTTTATAGTTGGGAACAGAAAGGAGGCCTGTGTGCCTGGAACACAGTGAATATAAGTGTGAGCAGCAGGAGGTAGGATCAAAGAAGTTCATATCTGATTGTCTCTATAGATGCTAAAAAAAATAAAGTTTGGGCACCAGAGAAAATGGGGACCAACCAAACCTTGGAGCAAAGTGGATTAAGATGGATATTTATCCTAAGAATTTCTTCCACCAGCCAATCTTAGACAATAATGCCTCATTAATTATTTATCTTCCTCCAAAAAACCCCTTGTTCTCTGAACTACCACAGCAATTCTCCTAACACATTCTGCTAGTTCAAGCCCTGGATTTTTGCACACTGTTTCTTTGCTCAGAATGTCTTTCCTCCATTCTCTGCCTCTGAAGAAATCTCAAGCCCACCCAAATTCAGCTACAATTTTCTTTTTCCTGTACATATCCCAAACAAAGGTAAATGTTCATGCAGAAGTTTGTATAACTATTATAACATATTTCAAATTGTATTGTGTTTATCCTTTTCTCTTCCTAGACCAGGGGTTCCACAGGGGGCAGAACACATTATGACCCATCTTTGCATTCTCAGTGCCCAATAGAGCAGGAGATACATGGTAGGTGCTCAATAAATGTAGGAAGGAAGAAAAGGAGGAAGGAAGGAGGAGAGGGAAGGAGGTGACAAAACTCTCCTTGACCAACCTATGATCAGACGCCTCTGAATTATCCTGTCACCTAGGCCCTGACTTATAGGCTTCTGTGTTCATCTTTACATTGTCCAATTTTAGCAAGAATCCCGCTACAATTCCCTGTCCTTTGTATTTAATCACCCTCCATGCCTAATCAGGTTCCTCATACTCCCCCATCCTCAGGTGACTTCTACTCACTCTGGCCTGCTATCAGAATTCCACACCCCCTACTCCTGATGTTATCTCTTAGTGAATTTCTATCACTGAATCCCACCCCTACCCCTTGGCTATAAATTCCCACTTTTCCTGGTTGTATTCACAGCACAATCTCTCTCCCCTATTGAACAACCCCATTGCAGTGGTCCCTAAAACTATTGTAATAGTCCCAACCCTTGAAGAAAGTGTGTCTTATTGTCTTTAAGAAGTGTCATGAATAGTTGTTTCTTTAACAGAGGAAGTAAGGAAAGAGGAAAGGAAGGAAGAAGGAAGGAAGGAAGGAAGGAAGGAAGGAAGGAAGGAAGGAAGGAAGGAAGGGAAGGAAGGAAGGAAGGAAGGAAGGAAGGAAGGAAGGAAGGAAGAAATGAAAGATTTAAACTTCAAATTGAGGTAAATAGTTCATTTCTGGGGAATTTGTAGTAAAAAAGAAATAGATTCACCAGAAAAGGATATTTTTGTAATAAAAGGAAAATTATATTCATTTGGAAAATTATTTTTTGCCCTGCTAAGACCACCAAGGGCTAGAAAATCCTTCCCACACTTCTTTTCAAAGGTATTCAATATGAGTCACAATTCCTGCCAATCCTACATAGATCTGTATGGTCACAATTAGCTATATAAAGAGCTGGAGAAGAATGGTAGCTGATAACTTCTGTGGTGGAAACAGAAACCCTCTGCACAAAGGCCAAACTCTGACTAGCAACAGAGAGATGGAGAATCTACAAGGCACTTCCAGAAAGCAATCTTTCTGACGTGCATTCTCAGGAATGCAGAGCTGGACAATGCAGAAATGAGATGACTAACTAAAGGTGAAGCACACTAGGCTCAGAGGTTTGACTTTGGTGAGGAGAGTGGTAGCCGAAAAGGAAAAGGGGGTGAGACAGAGGACATCTAGTCAGAAAGGCTCTGAGATTCTCAGCAGATCCAGAATGATGGTGTTGTTGTCTGTCACAGCAGTTCTCAGCCTTGGTAGCACATTAAAAATTATCCACTGGGAGAGGCCACGCGCCCCTTGGTCCGGGCGAGGCCATGCGCCCCTGGGTCCGGGTGAGGCTGGGTCCTGGGTCCGGGTGAGGCCGTGCGCCCCTGGGTCTGGGAGAGGCCACGCGCCCCTTGGTCCGGGTGAGGCCATGCGCCCCTGGGTCCGGGTGAAGCTGAATCCTGGGTCCGGGCGAGGCCCTTTGCCCCTGGATTCGGGTGAGGCTGGGTCCCGGGTCTGGGTGAGGCTGTGCGCCCCTGGATCCGGGTGAGGCCACGCGCCCCTGGGTCCGGGTGAAGCTAGATCCCGGATCCGGGTGAGGCCGTGTGCCCCTGGATCCGCGTGAGGCTGGGTCCCGGGTCCGGGTGAGGCTGCGCGCACCTAGGTCCGGGTGAGACCACGCGCCCCTGGGTCTGGGAGAGGCCATGCGCCCCTGGGTCCGGGTGAGGCCTCGCACCCCTGGGTATGGGTGAAGCTGGATCCCGGGTCTGGGTGAGGCCATGTGCCCCTGGATCCGGGTGAGGCTGGGTCCCTGGGTCTGGGTGAGGCCACACACCCCCTGGGTCCGGGTGAGGCCACGTGCCCCTGAGTCCGAGTGAAGCCGTGCCCCTGGGTCCAGCCGAGACCAAACCAGAGGGAGTCGGACCTCCGTTACCACCATTTGTCCACCATCCAGAGCTGAGGGGTCAGTGCCGACATGTACACATAAGGAACTGGTGGACATTGAAATTGGGTCTCTAAAGAACTGTTGGTCCAGAAAGAAACTCACTACAGACTGATTCATTTGCCTGTCAGCATAACTATTATTGCTCGTCTCACATTCAGTTCTTATAAGTATATCTCTAGTGACACATGATCTCGCTCATCTAGGGGAAATGATGAACAACATAGACTGATGAACAAGAACAGAACCAGAAACAAGGAGGCATCGATCGGACTATTGGGCCTCAGAGGGAGGATAAGGGAGGGTGGGGGGAGGGTGGAGAGATCAACCAAAGGACTTGTGTGCATGCATATGAGCCTAACCAATGGTTAAGTTCAACAGTGGGTTGGGGCATCCGTGGGGAGGGGTGTGGGATGGGAATGGGGGGATGAGGACAAATATGTGACACCTTAATCAATAAAGAAATTTAAAAAAAAAAGATTATCCAGGAGCCTTTAAAATCTGTAGTGCCTGGACTTCAGAGTATTTAAATAAAATCTGTGAAGATGGGGTCATAGCATCAGAATTTTTAACAAGCTGTCCAAATGATTCTATCAGACACAGGTGGTTAAAATCCTTTATTCTGTACCATTGGCAAAGCCCTTTCACATGCATTGACTTATTTAATCTGGTTTATAAAGAAAGGTAAAACCAAAGCTCAGAAGCATCACTCTAGGTCATGCAGCTAATGGCAAGATTTAAACCTGGGCCTTCAAGTTTAAGGTTCAACATGTATTCTGTACATCAGGCCAGTTTAAAGAAGTGCTCCTGGGGAGTTTTGATGGGAATAAGTTGGTCTTGAGTGATTCTGTTCTCCCCTTTTTATGCCCTTTCTTCTTTAACTTTTCTCCTTTCTCCACAGCTTTTCCTCCTACATTCCTCTCATTCCCAGGTCCCATTCCTACTCACATTCCTGCTGGGATGATCTGAGCAGTGACTAACCACCTAGTGGGAATCAATTTTGTGGGCAGAGTCCCTGTGAAAAAAATGTTCTCTTTAAAAGAACATTGGCAAATGAGATAAAATTCAAACAACTGGTGCATCTGGGTGGAGTGTATGGGAGTTTCTTGTACTGTCCATAAAATTTTCCTGTAAGTTTCAAATATCACAATAAAAAGATACAAGAAGGAGAGGAGGAAGGGGGGGGGGAGAGAAGAAGAAAAGATTGGCAGCATTTAGTGCAGATGAAATGACCTTGGTGATGAACCAGTAGCCTGAAGGTTGGAAGCCTGAGTCTGTTCCTGACTCAAACCACCACCCTGTTGTAAGACCTTGGCCAAGCTACCCCCTGTCTTGGATTTTATTTTATTTTCAGGGAAATGAGCGGACTAGAGTAGATCATCCCTGTTCTGTTTATTTATTGCTGCGTAACAAACCACCCCAAATCTTAGTGGCTTAAAATAAAAATTTATGATTTCCTTTCATGGTTCTTTGGACTGACTAGGCCCAGCCCTGTGCTTTTCACTTGAGGAACCATTGAGGTTACAGTCAGGTAGAAGTTGGGTTTGGCATTCCCTGAGGCAACAGCTTTCCACTATTTTAACTATTTTTTTTAATTATTCCAGATAGTACTACTTCTTGATATTTCAGTTTTCTCCCTCTTCCATAATCACATATTCACATCCTTCCAGCCTACCCAAATCTTCTCATGACAATTACATCCTAATTTGGGCTAGTTCAATGTTCTGTTTATTATTACAAGGCTATGTAAACACTCTTTGCAACTGAATCATGTAGTACTTACTGATCACTTTTCTTGTCTTGCATTTTTTTTTCTTAAATTCGCTTATTTGCCTATGTAGTTAACACTAATTTTCCAAACTTCTGCTAACTATTCAGATCTTGTGTCTAGATCTTCAGAAACATCAGCTATTCAATCAATTACCCTTTTTTGAAGAATTTCTCTTAGGCCTTCTATTGTACTCCAGTCTGCTGATTTTGACTTTTTTGCTGAAAGCATAGTAGTCCCTTATAATCTGCCTTTTCAGTCATCCTTCAAACTCCCTTTACTTCTTTGGACACTCTGTTTCTATATCCATATGCCCTTTTAAAAATTTCTCCATTGTTTAAATCAAGTACATCCTTTGGCAAAGCAGAAATCTCTGAAAAAGGTAAAATTTTCAGAACTCACAACTAGGAAGATGTGTTTATTTTATTCTTGCACCTGATTATAGTTTAGTTGGGTATGATATTCTAAGTTAGGAATCATCGCATTCAGAATTTTGAAGGATCCTTTCCATGATCTTCTAGCTTCTGGTGTAGCTGTTGAAAGAAACCTAAAACTATTCCAATTCATGGTCTTTTGTATGTAATTATGTTTTTTCCTTTCTCCCCTCTCTTCAATTTTACTCCTCTCTCTTTCTCTCCTCCTCATCCTCCTTCTTCCTCTTCTTCTCTTCCCCCCTCCCTAAATCCCTCCATATCTTCTCTTCCCCCCTCCCTAAATCCCTCCATATCTCCCTCCATCTATTATAGTATTTTGATCTATTGTGCTGGTACTTGACAGGCTCTCTTAATCTCGAAACTGGTGTCATTCAGTTCTGAAAATTTTTTCTGACTTATTTGGTTTGTGATTTTTCTCCCTTCCACTTCCTTTCTTCTCTTCTTTGGAAACCCTATTATTTAGACATTGGACATCAAGGACTAATCCTTTTATTTTCTCATCTTTTTTTTCTCTATTTTTATATTTATCATTTTATTCTATTTTATAGTGTACACCTTCAACCTTAAATTCTGGTGTGTTTTTTTTCTATTGAGTTTTTATGTCTGCTGTCATATTTTCAATTTCTAAGTGCTCCTTTGTCTGTTAGTATGCTTTTAATAGCATTTTCTTCTTCTTTTTTTTTAAATCCTCACCAGTGAATATGTTTTTTAATTATTTGAAAAAGAGAGAGAGATAGAGAAAAACATCAATGTGAGAGAGAAACTGAAAGATGAAACAGAGGGCCGCAGACCAGGACACAAGCTTTATTAGAGGAGAAGACCCCTGCCAGGCTGCCTCCCAAAGGAAGAGAGCACATGTGCAGGGGTTAACATGCCTTTTGAAGGGAGGAAAGGGAAGGGATGGGGCTTAGGGTACTCAGCACACGCTGATTGGTGGTTTCATATAAGGCACATGATTAGGCACTTAGGGACTTAGGAATCGGGGGCTTAGGGTATTTGGCAGGTGCTGATTGGTGGTTCAATGTACAGTCCATATAAGGTGCCTGGTTAGGTGTTCAGGAATGTCCGTGCTGCAGGTGGAGTGTACGTCATACTCGGTCCATCATTTGGGGGAAGGGAGGATCTATCAGAAACATTAATTGGTTGCCTCCTGAACATGCCCTGACCAGGATAGAACATGCAACCCTGGGTATGTGCCCTGACTGGGAATCAAACCCGCCACCTTTTAGTGCACAGGATGATGCTCTAATAAGCTGAGTCATACCAGCTAGGACAGCATCCTCTTCTTTTCTCATGGTTGTACTATCACTTCTTGATTCTCTGAAGATATGATTTATAGGGTGTCCCAAAAAATGTATACACACATTGAATAATTATAAAGGCAGTGTTTATTAAAATACATTTTATTTTCATTAAACAGCTATCAGTGTATACATT
The DNA here is from genome assembly GCF_027574615.1 of Eptesicus fuscus. Lineage (NCBI taxonomy): Eukaryota > Metazoa > Chordata > Mammalia > Chiroptera > Vespertilionidae > Eptesicus > Eptesicus fuscus. Next base: position 45,744,617 of record NC_072475.1, read on the forward strand.
TTTTGGGGGGGATACCCTATGTACTTGTCTTCTCCCCAAATACTGTTTTCTCTAAGGTGCCTGTTGTATTTGTCTCTGTATTTCAAATTAGAGATAGATGGTGATCTTTGGGGTACCATAAAAACTAAATAGTCCAGGTCACAAGGAATGTTTATGAAAAGTTCTGGACTCATGTTGTGGGACTTGTTGACTATGATATCTAATAGTGAGTTGGAGCATCTTGTATCAGTATGTGTAAATCATTCCTGTAAGGCTGATCATATTTCTGGGGAAGAATCTTTTTAGTCTTGCACTGGGGGGAACAATTTGGTTGCTGGCATTCTTAGAGCTGTGTTAGTAGAGCTGACTAGAGACCTCAATATTTAGGATACTACATTATTTTTTTTTACAGGCTATTTTAATATATTTTATTACGGGCTATAAAAATATCCAGAAAGATAAAGAAATGTGATGCAATGATATATGTCCTAATATGAAGAACTTTCACTGCATTGTTTTCTTCACAATGGCCTTCAAATCACAGGAGGCAGAGATGCCTTGTCATTTCCTCTTCTTTTATTACATGCTGCAGAATTTCAGAATTAGTACCCCGCCCTCAGTCTTCTCATTTATAAATCAAATGCATTTTCAATCTATTGTTCAGATAGAGCGTATTTTTTCCTGTTCCACAAAGAGGACTTTTGCTCTCACAAATGGATCATAATGCAGTAGAGTCCGTTTCTCCCCTAGGCGACTTCTCTTGGTGTTGAAAGAGAAACCTGTCCCAGCTTGGCTTACCATTCTCACTAGAATGTTCTTTGATTTGCTCTTGGCAACTTCTCGCCCTCAGTGACATGCGCTGGACATGCCGGGCGCTGTAGTCCTCAAGGTCTGGGAGGCCGCAGCCACAGCCAACCGCCAGCACATCCCTCTGTTTCCCGTAGGCCCTGTCAGTCGGGGCCTGCCTGTCCTTGCCCGCGCCTTCGCCGCAGGCCTCACCACCGCTGCGCTCTCCAGCCCACTTACAGGAGACAGCCGACAGAAACACGGTGACAGCACCTCCACAGCTTCCTTCAGCGGCCCAAGGTCACTCAACAAACTACTTCCAGGGCACAGGCCTGTTCCAAAAGAGGAGGTCTGAAGTGGCCCGCAGCCACGCACCTCCATGTAAACCTGGAGGCGGACCTGCTTCCCACCTGTGCTCTTTTTTTTTTTTTTTTTTTTAATTTAATAAATCTTTGTTGTTCAGATTATTACAATTGTTTCTCCTTTTTCCCCCCCATAGCTAAGGTGACCAGATTTTAACATTGGTAAAGCGGGACACCATTGACACCATTGATTGACGGGAGGGGGGGGGGGGGGTTATATATTTTTTAAATTTTGTAAATATATTTTTTAAATTTAAACATAAGTACAATTTACAAATATAATAAATAAAAAATTATGTATAGTATTATTTTATTCTTTGGCATATTCCTCATTTGAGTGAATTTTTTTTAGTAGATTGCTGTCGTTGTTTAAAAGGTCATGAATTTGCCGTAACGTAACACTATAAAATATACATAATACTAGTACTGTCTGCTAAATTTAAGAAAATTTATGTATTTATGAAATAAATAAATTAATTATTTACCTAAATTATCTGGATAGCTGATTTGTAATGACATCACTTGTTTAACTAGCTTACTAGCATGCAATACAATGTGTATCGTCTGAGAGACAGTTACAAAATGTTTTCATCGTTGCCAATCCCAAAAAATGCCATTGTTCATTAAGTTCAAACAATAGTGGTTGAATTCTAACAACTGCGAACTTTGATAAGCAGTTCTCAATAATCAGGTCTCAACAATTATTTGTTATTATTAAAGTTTAACATTATAAAATTAAACAAAAATAATATAAAATATCCTGGCTAAATAGCCACATGGCCGCCAAAAAACGTATAATCCCTTCCCGTTCTCCCGCCATTCCCTAGCTTGTCTTGCATTCTTTCCAAAAATTGGGACTTTTTTAAAACGCCGTGGGACGCGGGACAAATTGTTAAAAATTGGGACTGCCCGCCAAAAGCGGGACGTCTGGTCACCTTACCCATATCTCCCCTCCAACCGGTTCCCACTCCCTCTCTGCCCTTACCCCCCCACCACTGTCCTCATCCATAGGTGTATGATTTTTGTCCAGTCTCTTCCCATACCCCCTACACAGACACCCCTTTCCCCCTGAGAATTATCAGTCCACTCCCATTCTATGCCTCTGATTCTATTATGTTCACCAGTTTATTCTGTTCCTCAGATTTTTAATTCACTTGACTTTTAGATTCACTTGTTGATAGATGTGTATTTGTTGTTCATAATTTTTATCTTTACTTTTTTCTTCTTTTTCCTCTTTTTAAAGAATACCTTGCAGCATTTCATATAATACTGGTTTGGTGGTGATGAACTCCTTAGCTTTTTCTTATCTGTGAAGCTCTTTTTCTGACCTTCAATTCTGAATGATAACTTTGCTGGGTAGAGTAATCTTGGTTGTAGGTTCTTGCTATTCATCACTTTGAATATTTCTTGCCACTCCCGTCTGGCCTGAATAGTTTCTGTTGAGAAATCAGCTGATAATCGTATGGGTGCTCCCTTGTAGGTAACTAACTGTTTTTCTCTTGCTGCTTGTAAGATTCTCTCTTTGTCTTTTGCCCTTGGCATTTTAATTATGATGTGTCTTGGTGTGGTCCTCTTTGGATACCTTTTGTTTGGGGTTCTGTGCACTTCCTGGACTTGTAAGTCTATTTCTTTCATCAGGTGGGGGAAGTTTTTGGTCATTATTTCTTCAAATAGGTTTTCAGTGTCTTGCTCTCTCTCTTCTTCTGGCACCCCCATAATTCTGATGTTGGTGCGCTTGAAGTTGTCCCAGAGGCTTCTCACACTATATTCAACTTTCTGAATTCTCTTCTCTTCTTGCTTCTCTGGAGGAGTGCCTTTTGCCTCTTTGTATTCCAAATCTTTGACTTGATTCTTGCATTCCTCTAGTCTGCTGTTGGGTCTCTGTATAATATTTTTTATTTCAGTCAGTGTATGTTTAATTTCTAGTTGGTCCTTTATCATATCCTCGAGGGTCTCATTAAATTTATCGGCCTTTTCCAGGAAATTCTTGAAAAACCTTATAACCATGGTTTTGAACTCTATGTCCAGTCGTTTGCTCTCCTCCATTTCTTTTGTTTGTGATCTGTTTCCTTGTCTCCTCATTTTCGCTGCTTCCCTGAGTTGGTAGGGTAGCTTTGTGTACTAGGTGTCCTTGGGTACCTATTGGTTCAATGGGTCAGCCTCCCAGTGACCTGAGGTGGACACTCTTGGTGTACCCCTTTGTGGACTGTGTATACAGCTTTGTTGTAGTTAAGTCTTGATTGTTGTTAGTGTCACTGGGAGGAATTGACATTCAGGCCAATTGGCCGTGAGGACCTGCTGTGTCTATAACGGAACAATTGCCATGCTGGAGACATGTTTATGGGGCAGGACTTGTTCCAGTAGGGCTTTGGTGCTCATTGAGTCAGCGTCTTGAATGTGGCCCTTAGTAGAGTAGTTAAAATCTGGTGTCGTCTCACACCGACCAATAGATATACTAGTTTCTGGATCTCCAATGGGGTGCAGGTCAGCTACTATCTGAGGCCACCCAGCAGGAGCTACAGCAAGAACTACAGTTTTCTCCTCTTTGCTTGGGGTTTGGCGGTTTTGGAGCAGTCTGACTGGAGCTGCAGTTTATTTGATTAAGCTTCCACAGAACAGGCCATTTATATGCAAAAGCTGCTGTGTGGAGCCTGGGTGGGTTTGTAGAATGTGTGGGGCGGGGTCTCAGGGCAGGGTGGGGCAGGGTCTCAGGGCGTCACTAGGCTAGGGCATAGCAAACGGCGATGGCTGCCATCAGCCATCTCTGCCTTTCCATGTTTCCAAGTCCCCGTGTCCCGCGCTACTGTGCAGTAAACAATGATTGCTGGGCGCACCTCTGCAAAAAAGTCACTCTCACTTTTCGACCCGATGGCCGAGAGTCCAGCTTCTCCCCATAGGCGTCTGGGTCCCCCGTGTGTCCCCAGAAAGTGGGTTTCAGAGTGATCAGGAGCTTGTCTCCCTTCGGGTTGAAAAATAGCCGCACGCCCAGTTGCCCGCCACCAGCCCGATTCGCGTGCCTCTGTACCTCAGCTTTTCAGCATTTGTGCTCCTTTCTCTTTCCTTCTTAGTTGTAAAACTTCCACTCAGCCAATTTTCCCATGGTTCTGGGTGGTAGACGTTTTGTCTTTTAGTTGTAGTTTTAGTTTTAATTGTTGTGTGAGGTGACAGTTTAGTTGTTTACCTTTGCCGCCATCTTGGTTCTTCCCGATACTACATTATTTTATTGTCATTGTTTTCAGTATGGTACCCTACTCCCAAATGTGCCTGGTATCTCCTAGTCCAGAGAAGATCTGTTTTATACTACCCAGAGATTATATTTCTTGTCTTCTACCAAAGTAGGGGTGGGTGTTCATCTGGTTGCACGGTATGGGGTAGAGATCTAGAGATCTAACTGTGTCATAAACAAACTTCTAATCAAGCCTGTCCATTCCCAAGTCCTGAGGTAATTGGTGTACATTTATAGGTTTATGAGGGATTCTGTATGTAAATAGGTTGTTTTTACAACTTTTAGTGTGCTGGTTTAAAATTAAGCTTTTCCTGAGTTGCTAAGTTAGTTAGCACCCATTCATTTACATTTTGTCTTCTAAAATTTTGTTGTTTCAATTTTGTCTTTTTTCACTTTCTCCACTTTTGTGAATTTTGCCTTTTATAATGCATCTCTTTACTGTTGTTTAAATGGAATTTGGTAATGGAGAAAAACAACATATAGGTTTTGGCCCCTATTTTTACCCAGTGTTCCCTAAGGAAGATGCCTTGAATTGGGAGGATTGGGGGCAAGAACAGAAAGATTCAGATCACAGTATTTCCTAAGACTTAAAGGTGTTTGATTTTGAGGTTAAATCCACATTTCAATTTGCTTTCCTAGTTTGTGGACCTTGCAAAAGTATTGAGGACACCACATTATCATCACTCCCACCTCTGTCAATATGACAATAGCTTGATTCACTCAGTGATTATTCCATTCCTCTGCCAAACCAGGCACTTATAAACTTTATCTCAGTTAATCCTTATACCAACTGCATAAGGTAGGTAGTTTTATTATTTTCATTTTAAGGATGAGAAAAATAATGCTAGGAGAGATTAAATAACTTGCCCAAGTTTATAAAGTTAAAACTTGGAGGAATCAGGATTCCAGCACAGGTCTATCCAGCTCATAGTTGCTGTGATATGATGTTTCTGCTTGTTGCAGGCTTCCACTGCCTTGCCTGAGCAACTTTCCTCTACTACCACCTCAACCCCCACTGCCATTGTCATTGCTGCCTGTGTCACCCATAACATCAGTTTCACAGAATGCACTTAATAAGTGTACAAGTAAATAAATTTCAGAATGTGGGTGCAAGGGAATTATTGTGTTTAAGACAGCTTCCTAGGATCTTTGAGGGGTATGCAATGAAAGCAAACACACCTTCAAGAAAACATAGTCTATTTTCAGAAGTAGAAACTCCCTGGTCCTGATGCTCTTGTCTTTTATATATATGTATATAGATATAGATATAGATATAGATATAGATATAGATATAGATATAGATATAGATATAGATATAGATATAGATATAGATATAGATATATAGATAGATAGATAAAACAATAAAATATAAATATATTAAATATATATGTATATATATATATTTAATTTTATTGTTTAAGGTATTACAAATAGTAGTACATATGTCTCTTTATTTTCCCCCCATTGACCTCCCCCCAGCCTCATCTACCCTCTGGCAATTGCCCTCATCCCCCGCCCCCAGTGTCTTGCGTCTTTTCATGCATACAAGTCCTTCGGTTGATTTCTTACCCCCCAAACCATCCCCTACCTTCCCGCTATAGTTTGACAGTCTGTTCAATGCTTATTTGCCTCTGTCTATTTTTGTTCAACAGTTTGTTATGTTCTTTATTATCCATAAATGAGTGAGATCATGTGGTATTTATCTTTCATTGACTGGCTTATTTCACTTAGCATAATGCTCTCCAGATCCATCCATGCTGTTGCAAATGGTAAGAACTCCTTCTTTTTTACCACAGCATAGTATTCCATTGTGTAGATGTACCACATTTTTCTAATCCATTCATCTACTGATGGGCATTTAGGCTGTTTCCAATTCTCTAGCTATTATAAATTGTGCTGCTATGAACATAGGGATGCATATATCCTTTCTGATTGGTGTTTCTGTTTTCTTGGGATATATTCCTAGAAGTGGTATTACTGGGTCACATGGCAGTTCCATTTTTAATTTTTTGAGGAAACACCATACTGTTTTCCATAGTGGCTGCACCAGTCTGCATTCCCACCAGCAGTGAAGAAGGGTTCATTTTTCTCCACATCCTCTCCAGCACTTGTCATTTGTTGATTTGTTGATGATAGCCATTCTGACAGGTGTGTGTGAGATGGTACCTCATTGTTGTTTTGATTTGCATATCTCAGATGATTAGTGATGTTGAGCATGTTTCCATATGTTTCTTGGCTTTCTGAATGTCCTCTTTCAAAAAGTGTCTATTTAGGTCCGTTGCCCATTTTTTGATTGGATTGTTTATCTCCCTTTTGTTAACGTGTATGAGTTCCTTGTAAATGTTGGAGATTAAACCCTTATCGGAGATAACATTGGCAAATACGTTCTCCCATGCAGTGGGCTTTCTTGTTGTTTTGTTGATGGTTTCTTTTGCTGTGCAGAAGCTTTTTATTTTGATGTAGTCCCATTTGTTTATTTTCTCTTTAGTTTCCATTGCCCTAGGAACTGTATCAGTAAAGATATTGCTACGACAAATGTCTGCTATTTTGTTGCCTATGGCTTCTTCTAAGATTTTTATGGTTTCCCATCTTTAAGTCCTTTATCCAGTTTGTGTTTATTTTTGTGTATGGTGTAAGTTGGTGTTCTCGTTTCACTTTTTTGCAAGTATCTGTACAGTTTTCCCAACACCATTTATTGAAGAGACTGGCTTGTCTCCATTGTATGTTCTTGCCTCCTTTGTCAAATATTAATTGAGCCTACTGGCCTGTGTTGATCTCTGGATTCTCTGTTCTGTTCCACTGGTCTATGTCTATTCTTTTGCCAGTACCAGGCAGTTTTGAGAACAATGGCTTTGTAGTATAGCTTGATATCTGATATTGTGATCTCTCTAACATTGTACTTCTTTCTCAAGATTGCTGCAGCTATTCGGGGTCTTCTTTTATTCCAGATGAATTTTTGGAGAATTTGTTCTAGGTCTTTGAAGTAAGCCGTTGGTATTTTAATGGCGATTGCATTGAATTTATAGATTGCTTTGGGTAGTATGGACATTTTAATGACGTTGATCCTACCAATCCATGAACATGCTATTTTCTTCCATTTGTTCATATCTTCCTCTGTCTCTTTTTTTAGAATCCTGAAATTTTCTGAGTAAAGGTCCTTTGTATCCTTGGTTAAGTTTATTCCTAGGTATCTTCATTTTTTATTTTTATTTTTTGGCAATGGTAAATAGGATTGCTTTTTTAATTTCTCTTTTTGTGAGTTCAGTATTGGTGTATAGAAAAGCCATAGATTTCTTGGCATTAATTTTGTATCTTGCTACATTGCCAAATTCATTTATTAAGTCTAGTAGTTTTTTGATGGAGTCTTTGGGATTTTCTATGTACAATATCATGTCATCTGTGAATAAGGACAGTTTTACTTCTTCTTTTGCAATTTGGATGCCTTTTATTTCTTCTTCTTGTCTGATTGCAATAGCTAGTACTTCCAGTACCATGTTGAAGAGGAGTGGTGAGAGTGGGCATCACTGTCTTATTCCTGTTCTTAGGGGAAATGGTTTTAGTTTTTGCCCATTGAGTATGATGTTTGCTGTGGGTTTATCATATATAGCTTTTATTATGTTGAGGTATGAGCCTTCTATTCCCACCTTGTTGAGAGTTTTTATCAAGAAAGGGTGTTGGATTTTGTCAAATGCTTTTTCTGCATCTATAGATATGATTATATGGTTTTTATCTCTCAGTTTGTTTATGTGGTGTATCACATTTATTGATTAGCGGATGTTGTACCATCCTTGCATTCCTGGGATAAATCCTACTTGGTCATGGTGTGTGATCTTTCTAATGTAATGCTGGATTCGATTTGCTAGAATTTTGTTGAGGATTTTGGCATCTGTGTTCATGAGGGATATTGGCCCATAATTCTCTTTCTTTGTATTATCTTTATCTGGTTATGGGCTTAGGGTAATGCTGGCTTCATAGAAAGAGCTTAGAAGAGCTCCTTCCTCTTGAATTTTTTGAATAGTCTGAGGAAGATAGGATTTATTTGTTCTTTGAATGTTTGATAAAACTTCCCTGTGAAGCCTTCTGGTCCAGGGCTTTTGTTTGTTGGAAGGTTTTTTTTGTTTGTTTGTTTGTTTTTGTTTGTTTGTTTTTTAATTACTGCTTCAATTTCCTCCATAGTTATCAGCCTATTCAGATTTTTTTTATTCCTCCTGGTTGAGTTTTGGAAGGTTTAGGAATATGTCCATTTCTTCTAAGTTGACCAGTTTGTTGGAGTAGAGTTGTTCATAGTATTTTTTATGATTCTTTGTATTTCTGTGGGGTCTGTTGTTATTTCACCTTTTTCATTTCTGGTTTTGTTTATTTGGGTCCTCTCTCTTTGCTTCTTGGTGAGCCTGGCTAGAGGTTCATCAATCTTATTTATCCTTTCAAAGAACCAGCTCTTGGTTTCATTGATCTTTTGTATTGTTTATTTGTTTTGTTTTGTTTTGTTTTTGTCTCTCTGTCTTTTATTTCTGCTCTGATCTTTATTATTTCCTTCCTTTTGATCACATGGGACTTTTCTTTCTAATTCTTTAAGTTGCAGAGTTAGATGGTATATTACCAGTTTTTCTTTTTTCTTTTTTTAGGTAGACCTGTAATGTTATGAACTTCCCTCTCAGGACTGCATTCACTGTGTCTCAAAGATTTTGGATTATTGTGTTTTCATTGTAGTTTGTTTCCAGGATGTGTTTTATTTCTTCTTTGATCTCTTTGGTAAGCCACTCATTGTTTAGTAGTGTGCTATTCAGCCTCCAAGTGTTTGAATTTTTGTGACTTTTTTTTTACTGTAATTGATTTCTAATTTTATGCCATTATGATCTGAGAATATGCTTGATATGATTTCAATCCTCTTGAATTTGGAGAGACTGCCTGTGTCCCAGTATGTGGTCTATCTTTGAAAATGTCCCATGTGCACTTGAGAAGAATGTATATTCTATAGTTTTGGGGTGGAATGTTCTAAATATGTCAATTAAGTCCATCTGATCTAGTGAGTCATTTAAGATTGATGTTTCTTTGCTAATTTTTTGTCTAGAGAACTTATCCAGTGATATTAATGGGGTATTAAAGTCTCCTACTATGATTGTGTTGTTTTCAATCTCTCCCCTCATATCTTCCAGAAGATTTGTTTGTTTTTTATGTATTTAGGTGTTCCTGCATTGGGTGCATAAATGTTTACCAGAGTTATATCCTCTTATCGTATCAACCCCTTTAGAATTATGAAGTGGCCTTTATTGTCTCTTATTATGGTCTTCACTTTGAGGTCTATTTTGTCAGATATAAGTATTGCTACCCCAGCTTTTTTTTCATTTCCATTTTCCTGATAGATATTTTCCATCCCTTCACTTTCAGTCTGTGTGAGTCCATTGTTTTGAAGTGAGTCTCCTATAGACAGCATATATATGGGTCATGTTTTCTTATCCATTCACTCACTCGATGTCTTTTGGGAGCATTTAATCCACTTATGTTTAATGTTATTATTGATAGGTACTTGTTTGTAGCCATTTCTGTACTTCATCCCTGTGTTCCTTCCTCCCTTCCTATTTCTTCTTTTTACAGCATTCCCTTTAGTATTTCTTGCATTGCTGGCTTGGTAGTGATAAACTCCCTTAGCCTTTTTTTTGTCTGCAAAGCTCCTGATTTTGCCTTCAATTTTGATTGATAGTCTTGCTGGCTAGAGTATTCTTGAATTCAGTCATTTGCTTTGCATCATTTTGTATACCTCCTTCCATTCCCTTCTAGCTTGATGTGTTTCTGTTGAGAAATCAATTGATAATCTGATGGGGGATTCTTTGTAGGTAACTCTGTGCCTCTCTCTTGCAGCCTTTAAGATTATCTCTTTGTCATTAACGTTTGCCATTGTAATTATGACGTGTCTTGGTGTGGGTCTTTTGGGACTCTGTACTTGTTTAACATTTTTCTTCCCCATATCTGGGAAGTTTTCTGTCATTATTTCTTCAAATAGATTTTCTAACCCTTGCTGCTCTTCTTGTCCTTCTGGCAGCCCTATTATACTAATGTTACTTTGTTTTGTGTTGTCCCAAAGCTCTCTAAGGCTCTCCTCCTGCTTTTTAATTTTTTTCTTCAGTTGCTGTTCAGATTGAGCTTGTTTCTCTACCTTATCTTATAACTCACTAATTCAGTACTCTGCTTCTTCTAGTCTACTGTTGAAACCTTCCATTGTGTTTTTTATTGTAGCTATATCACTTTTGATTTATTCCTGAGTTTTGCATAGGTTGTTGATTTTCTCATCCATCCAGTGTATGAACTGTATGACCATTACTCTGAATTCTTTTTCTGTCATGTTGCATACTTCCATTTCACTTATTTTCTTTCTTGGCGACTCCACATTTTCATTTTTCTGGGGATTGTGTCTTCTCCCCATTCTGACTATCATCAGAAGGTTCAAATGTCGAGTTGTGTGGGCCTGGGCTGTATGCAGTCAGAGCTTTACAGCAACTGAGTGTCACTGAAGAGCTCCGACACCAAGACATGTGGCTGCCATGGGTTGTTGGGAGCCATGCTCACCCAGGATCAGAGTCATCGGTGCTCAGTGTGGCCTCGTGCATGCACCTAGAATCAGGGACCCTGCCTGCGTCACGCTGAAACAGAGTTCCCGCACTGAGAATCAGCATCCCTGTGTGTGCATGTGCCAAGAATTGGAGTCACTGGCTCTTAGTGTGAATGCACTGGGAATCAGGGATCCCAGGCGCACATGATGAGAAAGAGTCAAGTCACTGGTGCTCAGTGCTGCCTCTCACATGGAGAATCAGGGTCCCGATCTGCTTGGAGGACCAAGTTGCACAGTAGCACTGTGTCAGCAAGAGGTCCACTCCTGTGCTGTGGAAAACAATCTTCCATGTGCGCTTGCCCAGAATTGAAGTCAGGTGGCACTGCTACCCTGCATGGGCGTGGGGTCTGGTCACCCGATTGTATTGCAGGGAACACATTCCCAGTGTCCACACACTCCCAGGCTCAAATTCCTGTAGCGGCACTGTGGTCCTGTGCGAGGGGTGGGTCTAGTAGTTCCTATGGTGCTGCAGCGAGCCTGTGGGGAGGTGGATAGGCTCTGTGACTCACAGAAATCTGCGGCTGTGATGTCTGGATTCTTGGTGTCTGTAGGTCTGCAGCTGTGGTTGCAGATCTCTGTCCCCAGTGGCTGCAGGGTCCTGGTTTGTGTCTGAGACCAGACTGGGTGGTGCTGAGGCCATAAATCCTAGTCTCAAGAAGATTTTTTTTTCAAGATAGCATGGTCTCTGTGCCCACGCAGACTGCCCCCGGAGTGTCCGCAGTGGCAGTGGGGCTCTGCCTTCAAAGACTGCCCTGTTTGGCAGCCCCTTGGAAGACCTGCAGGATCTAACTGTCCCTAACTCATACACACACACACCACACATGTCCACACACTCCTCTATCTCTCCCTCACTTTCTAACACTCTCTCCCTCCCTACCTTCCTGCTGGTTGCTATCTTCAGAATCCCCTCTTTTTATATTTCTTTTACACCAATTGGTCCTTCAAGACTTTCCATCTCTGCTGGGGTAAATTTTCATTTCATATTTTCTAGAAAATTATTTCATCAAAATTTTCAAGTGTATCTGCTTAAATTTACCAATTAGTATCATAGTTTTAAATTTTCTTCTTTTTTTTCTCTCTCTCTCCCTTGTTTTATTTCTAATTTTATCCATTTATACTTTAGTCTTTGGTAAAAACAAAACAAAATAAAACACACCCACAATTGGTTATCTAGTAGTTTAAACATTTCTGTTGATTTTTTCCCCCCACAGATCTTACTTATATTGATTACTTCTGTTGGTTTTCTATTTTCTCTCATTAATTTCTGTTTTGATCCATGTTAATTGTTTCTTTTGGTTTACTTTCTTATTCTTTTTAAAAATTTTTGAGTAAGTATTTAATTCAGTTATTTAATTATTTAATTTATATATATACAGGTATTTAATAATATAAAATTTCCTCTGAAAGCTACTTTAGCTCTATTTCACAGATTCTACTATATGGTGTATTCAATTATTTTTCAAGGAATTCTGCAACTTTGTTTTGTATCTTTTCTTTGAACAAAGAATTATTTAATAGCATTTTAAAATTTCTAGGTAGAAGGGGCTTTTTTAAAATTTAATGTTTATATTTTTGAAATTTATTGAGGATTTTTTTTTTTTTGGTTGCCTAACATATAGTCAGCTTTTCTGACTTTTCTCCATGCCCTCCTTTTTCATTTGTGGATGTGTCTTTTTGACAAAACTTCATTGCCTATAGCAGAGGTTTCTGAGCAGGCCAAGCCCAGCTCACCACCTGTTTTTGTAAACAAAGTTTCATTGGAACATGGCCACACCTTTCCATTTACTCATTGTCTGTAGCTGACTTTATTCTAAATTCGCAGAATTGGATAGCTGTATCAGAGACTACATGGCACATAAAGCCAATTATTTTAATATATATGTAAAATATTTATTATCTATTTTAGGCTTATTAAGCCTAAAATACTACCTATAGGCTGAAAGTTTGCTAATCCCTGGTATATATGTACATTATTTGTTCCTTATTCTATTTTATTTTATAATAATTTTGTGTAGAATTTGATTCCATTCATTTTTTGTTACTCATGTTATATGTTAGATGGCCAGCACTGTCTAACGGAATTTTTCTACAATGATGAAATATTCTGCACTGTGTAATGATAACAACTAACCACATGTGGATGTTAAGAACTTGAAATATGGCTCATGTGACTGAATTACTAAACTTTTAATTTTATTTAATTTTAATTAATTAAATATTAAAATAGCCAGATGTGGTTAATGGCTCCAGAATTATAAATCATAATACTATAGTCTTAGACAGTAAAAGTGTTCAGGAGAGTCTTTCTAGCCTCCTAAGAAATGGGAAGTTTGGGGAAAAAAATTGCTTCATATTTTCTAAGATATGATGACTTTTTCTCCTTTCTTTCATTTTTATATTAGCTTTCTCATTTCTTTTTCTCCATTGTTCTGCTCCTGCTCAAACTGGCTCCACTATTAACATTCTCTCCTCAGTTCTGGTTTTTCCCCCAGAGGGATATTTGCTTGGTTAGTTTCAATACTTTATAGGTCCCAGATCACTCTGGTACTACCTGAGTTGTTCATGAGCTTCTTGTATTCACCTGTGAATTTGAGTCTGCAAAGTAGCCTCCCAAACTCTGTCCTCATAGGGCCAATCAAGCTTTCCAGTGAGTGGTTATCGCACATTGAGGTCCGCTGGCTCTCAAGGCCATTGGAAGTTTCTTTGTATTCCTTTCATATTTTCCCACACCGTTTTTGATATGACATAGTTCTTGCGGATATCTATACTAATAAAAAGGTAATATGCTAATTAAACAGGATAGACCGGACATTTTCTGAACGTCCTGTCTGGATGTCCTTCCGGACAAAGCTGTGGTGGTGGGGCCGAGGCAGAGTGGTTAGGGGCAATCAGGAAGGCAGGCAAAGCTGGTTAGGGGCGATCAGGAAGGCAGGCAGAAGAAGTTAGCGGTGATCAGGCAGACAGGCAGAGGGGTTAGGGGGGATCAGGCAGGCAGAGTGGTTAGGGGTGCTCAGGTAGGCAGGCAGGTGAGCAGTTAGGAGCCAGTGGTCCTGGATTGTGAGAGGGATGTCGGACTGCCTGTTTAGGCACAATCTCTGTGTCCAACTGCCAGTTTAAACAGTCCAACATCCACTGAAGGTTTCCGGATTGGAGAGGGTGCAGGCTGGGCTAAGGGACCACTCCCTTCCCCCCATGCACAAATTTCATGCACCAGGCCTCTGGTATATATATATATATATATATATATATATATATATATATATATATATATATATATATTCTACTTATATGTGAGGGTTTGTGGGGTAGTGTATATGATTTCTGTAGAATTTGTGTTTTGCTATATCAGTCACTTGCTATATTTCTCTTTTGGGCTGATTTAACAAGAATACAAAACTGTACCATCTTCTCCAAATTCCTTAATCTCACCACCTTAATTTACAAAAGGGAGAAATTACACTTTATTGAGGAAAAGTGACTTGCCTAAGGTTACAGAGCCAGGTTATATAAAAGCCCAAAGCAAAATTCATATCATCAGCCTTTCAGTCCATTATTTGTGTCTTACATCTTAAAAGTAGAAAAAATTTCTGTCAGCAGAATAATCTGACAGCCTATCTCTTAATATGGTCCAACTAGTAGCCCTGCGCATGAATCCATGCACCAGTAGCTCTCTGCGGGACCTGGCCACTCGGTGCCCACTGCCCAGAGGCTCTCTGTGGCCCAGAGACCCATCTGCAGCCAGGCACGGAACACTTGCCTCGTCGCCACAGCAATTAAGCAAGCTTTCTGGCAGGTTGCTCATGCTGCCTGATCTCAGCAGCCAACCCCAGACCCCTGCAGGGCTGAGAGAACTGGGCACCACCATCTTGTGGCTATGGGCACTACCATCTTTGTGAGAGAGCGACAGTTAATTTGCATATTATCCTTTTATTAGATAGGATAATTGATTCCGTGTTCTGAACCTTCCTCATTGTCTCCCTGGCTTCGTGCTGCCTCCTGTTTGAGAAATACATTTGCTTCTAAGAGTTTCAGGTGACAGAGTGGAGGTCATGGTGAGTAGGCAGAGAGATGACTACCCAGGTCCAGTTCTGGGCTTGGGTATCATGGGGAAAATATTGTTTTAGGGGTTTATGGGAATATTCTGGTCTTGTCCCTTTACAGGCCATATAATTTTTGGGAAAATGACCAGTTCCCTCTTGTACTTGCTGTGGAAACAACTATAAAAATGCCTAAGATAATACTTGGCTCAAAAATATAGTCTGATAACCATTACACCCTCCTCTTTTCAATTTCCCCCAGATTTTCCATTGTAAAAAGAAGACAGTATTTCTGGAGAATTGCTCTATTCCATGATAAAGATTGGACAGAAGCTGCAGCTTACCTCATGGCATATCTGCTGGGATGTTGAAATTGGCAAAATAAAGATGTCAGGATAATTAGAAGAGTAAGGAAACCAATGTTCCCTTTCCCCCCAAAGCTTTTTAAATTATCCTTACCCAAGGATATTTTTCCCATTGATATTTATTTATTTATTTATTTACTTACTTATTTATAAATATATTTTATTGATTTTTTACAGAGAGGAAGGGTGAGGGATAGAGATTTAGAAACATCAGATGAGAGAGAAACATCAATCAGCTGCCTCCTGCACAGCCCCTACTGGGGATGTGCCCACAATCAAGGTACATCCCCTTGACTGGAATCGAACCTGGAACCCTTCAGTCTGCAGGCCGATGCTCTATCCACTGAGCCAAACCAGTTAGGGCTTCCCATTGATTTTTAGAAGGAGTGGATGGGATGGAAGGGTGGGAGAGGGAGAGAAAGACAGAGAGAGAAGGAGAAGCACTGATGTGAGAGACACATCGATTGGTTGCCTCCTTCCTCCAGGCATCCCAACCGGGGGTGGTGATTGAACCTGAAGCCCAGGTACGTTCCCTTGACTGGGAATCAAACCCAAGACCCTTTGGTGCTGGGCCAACACTCTAACCACTGAGAAACATTGGCCAGGGCTTCCCCAAAGTTATTTAATTCAAACATGTTAGTCAGGGGTTCCAGTGAGACCTATCATAACTGCACAAGTAATAAAGCCCTAGTGCCCGCATACTCACTTACCTGGACAGCATCCCTCTTACTAGCCTCAGTGCATTCAAGGTCTCCTGGATAATAGGAACCGATATTGCCATGGTCATTGGAGTGTAACCAAGTTCTTGAAAAATTACATTTTTTTTAAAAAAAGCAGAACTCAGAGGGAAATCATGATTATATAGAAGAGGATGTAACATGGTACTAGTGGAGAAAATTCTGTCCATATCAAATTTTTTCTCCCTGAAGTACAATATCAATTATTCATTCCTACAGTGTTCACAACAAATTAATATTTGGCTCTGTGCAGGCAGATGCACAAATTGTGGGTTTGCATCCTGCTTGAAGAGTCAGCCATCACTATGACAACACTTTTCTTCATTGTTTTCTGAATGAATGTTATAATTAACTGTCACATGAAATCAGATACAGAAACTGACATCATTGTCAGGCCCTCTAACCCTAGCCATTTAAGATTTCTTGGTGTCTGGAAGTACCAAGGAGAGCCTTGGCCAAGTGAGTATCTGCAGATCAGGGCAGGCAATGCAAGGGTGAGTCTTAGTGAGAAGCAACTTCTTGTTAAGGGAGCCTAGCTCTAATTGGATGCCATCTCACTTGCACACACAGAAGACAAATCAGGTTCTACAGAAAAAGAAAAAAAAAAGAAGAAGAAACAACACATATTTATTGAGAAGTAGTTGATTTAAGAAAATGTAATTGATTTATTTCTCCAGACATAAAGAACTAGCCAAAGTCTGGTACTACATGTATGTTTAGGCCAGTTTTAGCATAAGGATATATATATGGGGTTTACTTGATCTGAAGCCCACTCTGGAAAAGGAAAATTCGGGTTGAGAAAGTAACTTCCTGCACTGCCTGCATTGTGCCAGGCATTCTGTTAAGCACTGTTACAAATGCACTGCCCATTAAAACCTCACCTATAATTTAAGACAAGGCAAAAGAAGTCTGCAATGAAGGCTTATAAGTATATATTATGTATTCACCTTTAAAGATGATAAAACTGTGGCTGAAGACCAGAAATGCTTCCTTGCTGTCAAACTACTCCAGAAATTTCCTGTCAAATGCCAGCAAGAGTGGAGAGAAATAAATAGAAATAATTGGGGATTTCCCTGATTCATAGAATTTCCACAAATCTACTACCCAATTGCTGGCTGTTCCATGTCCACACTGCTCTGGTGAGAGTGAGCTAGAGTATGGGAACCCAGAGGATGGGGATCAGAGACAAGTCAGCCTACAATAGCAACAGGATCATGGATCACACCCAGATACATAACAATGGAAATGCTGATGGGATGTAGAAGTCCAGTGGTCCTGCTCCTCATTTTACAGAGTTGATTGTGTTGCAAGAATCACTTGCTCGGTTCACAGAGGAAGAAAGTGGACCTCAAAAGCCAGAATGCTTTTCTCTCCATCACATGGCCTCCTAGAGAGATTTTTATCAGAATTTCCCACATGAACTCTCTGTCCAAAGGAATGTTTGGCTGGATTCCCTGATCATGGAATTCCAGTCAATGTTTTGGGTGAGTAATATTTATTTAGAAATACTTTTATTGCCCTAGATAGATAACATTACCAGATAGACAACCACTTAATCAATCTACACATACTAACCTGTCTAACTTGACTGTGAAGACATAAATATTCTCTACCCAATCAGGAGACAAAGTCATGATCATCCTCCATTTCATCCCTTTTCCAGTTCAATGCACTAACTAAAGATCCTGTGATATTATATCACTATCCTGGTCACCTCTGAGGCTCATCAGAGATAAAGATTTGCTCATACAAGAATTATAATTTGCCTCTTCTGAGAGTTACATGCCATTTCTGTAGACTTCAGAGATATGCATTGGAAATAAATGTTCTTTTGTTTCTATAGTGTTAGGCTCCTTTTCTTTTCTCTTATTTTTCACTGATAAAAAGTAGCAAAGACATTGTTGTATGTTTTTTAGCAAAGACATTGTTGTGTGTTTTTTAGTATATCTGATAAAAGGCAGACTGGACAGGGAGTAACAAAGCTGCGTTTTATTCTTCCCCTATTCTTGGACTTATGTACTTTCTTTAACTGGAAAGAGAAGCTGGGCTTGAACACAATTCCTGACTTTAATTTGACCCTAAGAAAAATGTTTAAAGTTTCTGAGCCTTAGTTTCTTTATCTTTTAGTTAATTGAAAATAACAAAACATATGTACAGTAAAGAGGTTGATAGGATTAAATTAAATCACTTTAATTAGATGAAATTAGAGTATGTCAAAATATAGTAAATAAAATACAGCTGCTTAATATAGTTAAATGTGCTGAGTGATTAATGTGTATCATGTGCTATGATAGGTGTACTGGAGTTAGTGAAATTAATAATGACATTACATCAATAATTGATATTAACAGCTTCATTCATTCAACAAATCTCTTTGGGCATCCCACAATGTATTGGGTTCTGTGCAAGGCACTGGGCAGTCCCTGTCCTCAGTTGCTCACAGTCTCATTGGAGGAGGCAGAAGTAAGCTGGTGGTTATAGCAGAGTGGGATTAACACTACCACAGGCTTAGTAGCAGGGAGGAAATGCCTACTCCTGGCTCAAGATATCAGGAAAGGCTTCACTAGGGAGGTGATGATACATGAAGTGGATGAAGGGAGATAGCATTTGAGAAATACAGAACAATTTCTAAGAAGTCCTGAAAACAAAAGAAAACATGAAATATTCAAGGATTGTTAGTTGTTTAATGAGTGAAGTAAAAGTTGGAGGCAGCAAAAGATGAGAGGTAATGCTGCAGCGATAGGAAAAGGCTAGATTATTAAAGACCATTGGAAGCAATCGAGTTATGAAAAGACATAGAGGAAACTTAAATGCATATTACTGAGTGAAAGAAGCCAATCTGAAAAGGCTACATACTATATGATTCTGGAAATGTTAAAACCATGAAGACAATATAGAGAATAATCAGGGATAAATAAATAGGCAGAGCACAGGAGATTTTTAGAGCAGTGAAAATACTTTGTATGATACAACGATGATGGACATGTCTCATTATACATTTGTTCAACCCCCCAGACTGTATAACACCAAGAGTGAACTCTAATGAAAGCTACAGACTTTGAGTGATTATGATGTGTCAGTGTAGGCTCATCAATTGTAGCAGATGTACCACTCTGGGGGAAGAGGGGATGTTGATAATGGGGGAGGTTATGTATGGTGGGGGCAAGGGATATATGGAAAATGACTGTATTTTCCTCTTTGTTTTGTTATGAACTCTAAACCTGCTCCAAAAATAAAGTATTTTTAAAAATTCTTTTCAAAGAACATTTTTAAAAGAAGCATAGAACAGAGAGGTGTGAGGAAACTCTGGGGTGATGGAAATGTGCTGTATCTTGATGATGGTGGTGGTTTCACTAGTCATACATCCATCAAAACTCATCCAGTTTACACTTTAAGTTGGTTCAGTTCATTATATAATAATTATACCTAGTAAGTTGTTTGGTAAAGTGAACATACATTCAGAGTTGTGAAAATGTTTTTTCTGAACATAATTAAGACGGGGAAATTTTATTGACTCTATATTAATTTCTATAATTTCCATTTTAAAATTATATTTCAATAATTAGATTTAAAAGTGCATTGAAAATGCTAAAAAATCAATCCCTTCTTTATATATTATTGTGGTTAGTGCATCACAAATTTAATTTCTGAAAAGTTTCTTTTGCAATTTTTTCTGTATTTGAAGATCATTTAATTTATTGATAGGAATTTTGAAAAAATTAAAATATGCCATTATAAACTAGTTCACTTAAATACTAAGAAGTAATTTTGTGAAGTGTTAAGAATAAAAAATAACATAAATAACTATCTATATTATGAATAAAGTTTTTTTTTTCCAAATAAATAAGCCCAGAATGAGTAGAGCAATGAATTTATTTCAAGTTCAAATTGGCCATACGTTGATAGGTCTTGAAGCTGGATGACAGGTACATAAAGGTTCTTTATACTCTTTTGTCTTTCCTTGTATCTGTTGAAAACTCTCCATAATCAAAGGTTTTAAAAGGTACGCCAACCTAATAGAGTTTTGCTAAAGCAATCAGTGTTTACCACACCAAAAGCAAGCTCATTCAGAGATGTCATTGCTTGGCGACATCTCTGTTCTGGGCCTTTCCAAAAAGGACCCCGGGGCAACCTCAGGCAGAGCACAGCACCCTTTCTGGACTGCCTGGGAATCACTCTGGGCGAAGCATCTTCTTCAAGAGCCCCATGTCACTTCCTCTGCAGAGCCTTCCTGGCTGCCACCAGCTGACTCTTTCTCTCAATGTGCCTGGATGAGCGCATGTTTGCCTGGCCTGCATGGGTGGGTTTACCTGACTTCTCCACCCAATATAAGCCCTTCACATCTCTGTATCCCTAGGACAGAACCCTTATCGTTGCTTAATTAACATTTGTGGGATGAGTCTCTTTCTCTGAGTTTCTTCCTCATTACTGTGAATGAGTCAGATTTCTGAAGATCAAAAATGTGTTTGATCCTTTCAGACCCCTGAAAGTCTCTCACTTCAGAATTACCTTGGCTCTCAGTAAAGGAACAGGTACCCATCTTGTTTACCAACCTTCTGTATAGGTAAACAAAATGATTATTTGTCTCATATCAGAGTAGTGGAGTCCATGAAATTTCTCAGACATCCTAGAATATGATTGTGGTGAGTATAAACAGATAGAAAATGTATAACTATAAAAAACAACAGGTAGAAAATGTAGAACAATAACAGACTACAAAAAAAATCCTAACAGTTTTATTTTAAGCTGAAAATAATCTTTAAGAAGAGGACTTTTGCCCAGCTGGTGGGGCTCAGTGGTTGAACATTGACCTATGAACCAGGAGATCATGGTTTGATTCCATGTCAGGGCACATGCCTGGTTGCAGACTCAATCCCCACTGTGGGGCATGCAGGAGGCAGCCAATCAATGATTCTCTCTCATCTTGATATTTCTATCTCTCTCTCCATCTCCTTTCCTCTCTGAAATCAATAAATACATATTTTTTTTATAAAAGAATAAGACTTTCTCCTCTGAATTTTCCTCCCTACTAATTTCCCTGAAAAGTGAAACTGTCATTTTCTATCAATAAAGTGAATATAACGTGAGTCTTCCCAAATGTATCTGTCCACTAGTCCTCAAGCATGTTCTTCCTCCCCCACAACTCTATCTTTATTCTCACGTGTGCTTCTTCACCTGGTGGGGTTATGACTTTCTGTCCAATTTCAGGGAACTTACAAGTTCACTCAAATGTCACCTTGATTTCTTTAGCCCAAAACAATCTTCTTTTTAAAAGAACCCTTATCACATTCTATATTTATCACCTCTTGTCCTATGTCATGGTTATTTGTATAAGTGACTAGCATCCTAAAATAGCTTGAAACCTCTCTGAGGGCAGGGGTCATATCTGAGTCCAGGTGAAATATCTCATCGCACCTTACATTCTTGCACCTAGCAGGTGCTCAGCAAATAAATTAATTGAAGAATGGATAAATAGGTTTTACTACTTAACATTTTTCATCAAATTTTCTGTTGGTTTAAGCATTGCATAGACATTCCTTGGGCTGTTTTTATTTCCTTTATTTTCTAAAATATTTGCTACCATAAAGTTTGTGAAAGTAGTGGCAGTAAGACAAATATTCCCAATAGGTCACTAAAATCCAAGTGAAAATTGAAAAGCTCCTTTAGAAGGAGAGTACCTAGGAAGTCTTATATAAGGTGACAACAGTCCAAGTGAAGCCATTCTTGCTAACTGCAAGGAAAATGGTTTCATAACTTGTTCAAGTTTAATTGTGGGACTTTTGAGGTCATGATGATTGTTTTGCTTCTGTTAGGTGTCTGGTGAGACTATCCACTGAGAATAATTGGTTGTGGTTTTATATTTTTAATTTTACTTTTTAAAAAAGCATGCATCCTCTTTTTTTCTCTCTTTTCTCCAAATTTTCTTTCCTCTTTTATCTCACATTCTCTTTCTATTCTATCTCTCCCCAATTCCCTCCCTTCTTCCTTCTCTCCATTCTTTCATTCCTTTCCTCTTTATTTCTTCCTTTCATCTATTCCCTTTTTCCCTTCTTCTTTCTACCCCACCCACCATGTCATTTATTTTAAAATGTATTTTAAAATCAAAGAAGTCCCTACATGTGTCTGAAACCTGATCTTAGATCTACCCACTTTGGAACAATCATCAAAGAAGTGGTGAGGAGAAAATCAGCTATAGGTAATAGAATCAATTCATAAGGTGGCCCAGAAAGCATAGTGACAAGTGACAAAAGTGCATCAAATTGATTTGGCATTAAAGATATCTGACATAAGATCATAAGTTGCCAAGGTTGTCTGGGGCATGATGACTGGAGACCAATCAGGGAGAAGGCAATGACTGAATATCTGGAAGCATACTGGAGGCATTTGTAAAACAGGTAGCAGAACCTCAGCCATATGACTAAGGTTTGCCATACATTGCAGGAATTGACAAAAGCAAGCAGAGCTTCGAGTCTTGCAGGCCTATTTCATAGGGGAATAACCCACGTAGAGCCTCTTACTGACTTAAGGGAACAGAACATGGAAAGAGAAAGTTCCTCAAGAGGAAATCAATAAAAGAACTTTGTTACAGGAGGGAGGGAAGAGTCAAATTCCCCCAAAAGGAATACCCATGCACAGAGCAGGACAAACCTAGGCTTCTGACCTAGTTCCTCTTTAAAAATAATTTAAAAAGGGGTTGGTTCTAGAAACTGGAGAAGGAATTATCCTCCAAATAAGGTTCCAGTAGCTGTGGTTATGATAGTAGACCCCTACATCAGCCTGGGCTTGAATATCAAGTTCACTGCTTAGGAAGTGAGAGACCTTGAGAAAATAACTTAATCTCTCTTTGCCTTGGTTTCTCATCTGTAAAGTAGAGGCAAACAGTACCAATGTCATGAGGCTGTAATGAGGACTAAACAAATCCTTATTTATAAGAGGATTAGAATAATGCCTGACATACAATGTTTGTTATGAATGAAGGAATGAGCAAGGTAACTTTTCTTCAGATTTACATATTTTCAACCAAAAGTCTCTGCTTAAGGTCTTTCTCTTTACTCAAATCAACTGAATGACAACTAATGGAATCATTAGTTTTTCAGTACAAATGATTCATTTTTCATGCACCAACCTTATACCACCTGAACTTGGCCCCAAATTAACCCAACACAATAAAACCTGAATATGGGGGTTCTTCTGCCTGTGCTTTAAATCTTGGGAAACATACCAGCAATGTTTTTGCTTTCACTTGAAACCTCAGCCTCATCTTTATCCCCCCCTTTCTCTCACCCTAATATCCTGGGAAACAGCTTAGGATTGTGGCTAAGAGAACAGCCTGTGGAGTTAGACATAACTGGCGTAAATGTCAATTCTGTCCTTTTTTTAGCTTGGCAAAGCTGCCTATCCTCTCTGAGCTTCAATTTTCTCATTTGTCAGTGAAGATAATGATACCTATATCATAGAATTGTTGTGAGGATTAGATGAGATTTTGCCTCAAAGGGCTTAGCACAGTGTCTACCCACAGTAATCGTTTAATACATTTTAGCTGAAAATCATGACCCAGTTGAACCTATCTTTTCAAATGTCTCCTGTGTTCCCTCTGCACCATCCTTCTATGCAACAACCCTAGAATCTCTGCCAGGAGTTTGGGTGTCTCTCTCCCTAGAGTTTGAGGACTGTAAACTCTTGGCATTCCATTTATCTTTGCTTCCTATCCCACCTTATCTTGAATGTTCATAACAGACATTCAACAAATATTTGTTGAGCAGACTCTGCAACACCTGATTTTCTCCCTACTCCTAGGGCAATAGATAGAAGAAATAAGATGAAAACCTCAAGGTTCTTGAGTGCTGTGAAAATGCCTTGTAGATATTTGCTGCATAGCAAACAGTTGGGTAACAGCCAATTCAAGATACCCACACAAGGACTCCAAGCCAATGTTGAACCTATTATCTGGGAGTCTGAAAGCTTTTTCTACAGAAAAGATTTACTAGCAGTTCTGTTTGGAAGTTAAATGACATGCTGCTTTGACAATAGATAGCTATATTTGTCTGCAGGGGACAGAAAAGGGTAAAGGGCTGAGAACTGGAAAGAAAAAAAAGAAGCCATAAGAGGAAACTCCTGGGTTCACATGTATTAGTGTTATTACTTATCAGAAATATATTACTTTAAACACTTAAGCACCAATTAAGTCTAGCATTTTAATTGACAACTGATGAAAAGCATCATATTGTGGCTCAGTTAGGTCTCATTGATCTTGCTATTTGATCCCTTTTTGCCAGTAATCTGTCATCTTCATTATTGATAATGTAAACTGCTCATCTTAAAGAATATGACATTGTGATCCAAACTGACATTGTGCAAAAAAAAAAACAACCCAACAGTTCTTAATTGATAACTGAGAATAGTATAGTCCATAAAATAAGTCACCACTACTTATGAGGCAGGGCTCAACACAAAAATGATGGTGTTCAAAAAAGGGAATTATTATAACTGATTGTTCTGAGAAAACCCATCTGCTTAATTGAGTTTATTTGTTGGCCCGGTTTATGATAGCACTCTATGTAGAAATAAAAGAGATAGCTCATACAGGTGGCCTTATTCAAGGCAACATAAAAGAATGTTCTGTTAGAAATTAATGTGCTTGTCAGCTTTTCTGATACCTGAAGATGCACCATTATTGTCAGTCTTTAGAATCTTTCTTACCAGAAGAAGTAACCTTTAACTAGCGAACAACTTGGCAAGTTTTTGTTTTGTTTTTTTTTTTTTGTCTTTTTCTTGTTATTGTTGTTAATCCTCATCCAAGGACATTTTTTTCCAAACATCATATAGTTGGAATCATACAGTGTGTAGCCTCTTCAGATAGGCTTCTTTCACTCTTCATAGCTTTTTATCCAAACTTTTACTCTCCTCAGAGCCTTACCTCTTTTTCCAAAATTAATCCCTCCTCTATGTACTTCAAGCTTTCTTTCAATAATTATTTTTCCTCTCATCTTTCAGGAAGCCATGTGGTCAAGACTGTATCTTGCAGGGGCCTGATGCAGCGGGGATCTCCCTTTTCCACGTCCCGTGCGGAAAGAGAGATGAACGAACCGGTTCTAAATGGAGGCAGCCAGGGATTGAGAAATAATAGAAATAAAGAAAATAATACCCAGAAATAGATTCACAAACCTGGGGGCTGGGTGGGACGTCATTTTGTCTGCTGGAGAGGCAGCATGACGACGACCCTGAGCCACACAGCAGGTTTATTTTATATCCCAAAAATCCAGGAAGTAACACCAAAACTTAGGATCAAAGGAGCTTATTTGCATTCTTAACTAGGCCCTAGCATTACTGGATTTACATATCTAGACCCGCCCCTGCTGGTCTGCTATGAAGTCAGAACTGATTAACATGCCCAGCCTTATTGGGGAAGCATGTTCCCAGGGCATGGCTCTGCCTACACCCTGAGTTCAGCTGATGATAATTAAAAGAAATGCCCAGGTGCCTCCCAGGCGGCCCTCTACAGTGTCTTATTTATCTCTCATTCTGACTCTTTGGTCATCATGCCTCAAGCAGCCTACATTGCCGACATACCAATATTCTCAATTCCTCCTTACAACTTATAGACTTTTATATAATGTTATCTTTTGCTGAAATGCCCACTTATTACCTCCCAATTTGGAAAACTCTTACTAATCTTTCATGAAGCAGACCAGCTATTATCCCCTTAATGAAGTCTTCTCTGATATCACCAAGCAGACACAGTGGCTTCTTCTTCTGCGTTTCTATAGTGCCTCAAGTAGCACTGTATTATATCTTACTAGAGGCCCGATGCACAAAAATTCGTGCAAGAGTAGGCCTTCCTTCCCCTGGCTGCCGACACCAGCTTCCCTCTGGCACCCAGGACCCGGGCTTCCCTCCTCTGGCTGCTGGCAGGCACCTGGGACATGGGCTGGTTTCCCTTGGGCTGCCCATAGGCACCCAGGAACTGGCTGGCTTTCCAGCTGTCTTCCCTCCAGCCCTGGATTCGTCAGGAAGGACATCTGGAATGACGTCCGGAAGACGTCTGGTCTAATTAGCATATTACCCTTTCATTATTATAGATTACATCACCACTATCTCTTTGCAGGCTTGTCTACCCCCTAGACCAAGGGTCCTCAAACTTTTTAAACAGGGGGCCAATTTACTGTCCCTCAGACCGTTGGAGGGGAGTCAGAGAGTGCGGCGCGCATTCCACACATGCACACTGAGGGCCCGGGATGAGTTGGCTGCTAAGCAGGACAGGCAGCGATGGCAAAAACACCCGGCAGGCCGGATAAATGTCCTCGGCAGGCCGCATGTGGCCCGCGGGCCATAGTTTGAGGACCCCTGCGACTGTCAGTCTTTCTGAGGGCAGGAGCATGCCTGATGGCTTTCTTTATTTTCAGCACTAGAAACAATGCCTCACACATGTAGTTCTTTAAGTATGAAAGGCAGAAAATTGAGTCTGCTACTGAAGAGCTGGCTCAAGCATTCTAGGCATTAACAGCTTAGGATCCAGAGTAAATGGAGTTGAAAAAGAGAGAAAGGAGTCAATCCTTTCATGAAACAGTAAGCTTTGCTCTATTTCATGACAACAAACTAAATTTAACCGGGCTGAGTGTTTGTGTTCTATTAGGTGATGGTCAGTTTGGGGAGGTAACAAGAGGGCACACAGAAGAGATGCAAGAAAACAAAGTTTCTTTCCTTACAGCTCCTACACAGAGAGACTCCACTGCACACCATGAAGGGCCACGTGGGAGTGCCAAGGCAGCCAGCTCAACCAAGCAGGTGGGGAGCCAAGAGAGAGTGAGGACCCATGGACAAGTACTTTTTTATTGAGGTCAGGGTGGAACACAAGAAAAGATGTACGGGATTTCATTGGTGCATTTATTTATTTTTAATTTTTAATTTTTTATTAAGGTATTATATGTGTACATATCTTACCATTGTCCCCCCCCCCACCCCACTCCCATACTTTCCCTCACCCCCCAGAGTTTTGTGTCCATTGGTTATGCTTATATGCATGCATACAAGTCCTTCGGTTGATCTCTTATCTCCCCACCTCTCCCTAACCTTCCACCTGTAATTTGACAGTCTGTTTGATGCTTTACTGTCTCTGTATCTATCTTTTTGTTCATCAATTTATAATGTTATTTATTATCCATAGATGAGTGAGATCATGTGGTATTTTTCTTTCATTGACTGGCTTATTTCACTTAGCATAATGTTCTCCAATTCCATCCAGGTAGCTGCAAATGATGAGAATTCCTTCTTTTTTATGGCAGCATAGTATTCTATTGTGTAGATGTACCACAGTTTTCTGATCCAGTCATCTGCTGACGGGCACCTAGGCTGTTTCCAAATCTTAGCTATTGTAAATTGTGCTGCTATGAACATAGGGGTGCATATATCCTTTCTGATTGGTGTTTCTAGTTTCTTCGGATATATTCCCAGGAGTGGGATTACTGGGTCAAATGGAAGTTCCATTTTCAGTTTTTTGAGGAAACTCCATACTGTTCTCCACAGTGGCTGCACCAGTCTGCATTCCCACCAGCAGTGCACGAGGGTTCCTTTTTCTCTGCATCCTCGCCAGGACTTGTCCTTTGTTGATTTGTTGATGATAGCCATTCTGACAGGTGTGAGATGGTACTGCATTGTCATTTTGATTTGCATTTCTCAGATAATTAGTGACGTTCAGCATGTTTTCATGTGTCTCTTGGCCTTCCTTCTGTCTTCTTTTGAAAAGATTCTATTTAGGTCCGTTGCCCATTTTTTTTATTGGATCATTTATCTTCCTTTTATTAAGTTGTATAAGCTGCCTGTAGATGTTGGAGATTAAACCTTTATCAGTGTTAGCATTTGCAAATATGTTCTCCAATAGAGTGGGCTTTCTTGTTGTTTTGTAGATGGTTTCTTTTGCTGTAAAAAAGCTTTTTATTTTGATGTAGTCCCATTTGTTAATTTTCTCTTTAGCTTCCATTGCCCTAGGGGCAGTGTCAGTGAAGAAGTTCTTTTGGCATATGTCTGAGATTTTGTTGCCTGTAGATTCCTCTAGTATTTTTATGGTTTCCCATCTTATGTTTAAGTCCTATGTCCATTTTGAGTTTATTTTTGTGTATGGTGTAAGTTGGTGATCTAGTTTCATTTTTTTGCATGTATCTGTCCAATTTTCCCAACACCATTTCTTGAAGAGACTGTCTTGACTCCATTGTATGTTCATGCCTCCTTGTCAAATATTAATTGAGCATAGTGGTTTGGGTCGATGTCTGGATTCTCTATTCTGTTCCATTGATCTATATGTCTGTTCTTGTGCCAGTACCATGCTGTTTTGAGAACAGTGGCTTTGTAATACAGCTTGAAGTCTGGTATTGAGATCCCACCTACTTTATTCTTCTTTCTCAGGATTGCTGTGGCTATTCAGGGTCTTTTTTTTTATTCCAGATGAATTTTTGGAGAGTTCTTTCTATGTCTGTGAAATATGCTGTTGGTATTTTAATGGGGAGTGCATTGAATCTGTAGATTGCTTTGGGTAGTATGGACATTTTAATGATGGTGATTCTACCAATCCATGAACATGGTATGTTCTTCCATCTGTTTACGTCTTCCTCTATCTCTTTTTTCAGTGTCCTGTAGTTTTCCGTGTATAGGTCTTTTACCTCCTTAGTTAAGTTTATTCCTATGTATCTTAATTTTTTTGATGTGATGGTAAATGGGATTGCTTTTTTAGTCTCTCTTTCTGTAAGTTCACTATTGATGTATAGAAATTCCATAGATTTCTTGGCATTAAATTTGTATCCTGCTACATTGCCGAATTCATTTATTAAGTCTATTAGTTTTTTGATTGAGTCTTTCAGGTTTTTTTTATGTACAATATCATGTCAACTGCAAATAAGGACAGCGTTATTTCTTCTTTTCCAATTTGGATGCCTTTTATTTCTTCTTCTTGTCTAATTGCAATGGCTAATACATTCAGTACTATGTTGAACAGGAGTGGTGAGAGTGAGTATCCCTGTCTTATTCCTGTTCTTAGGAGAAATGGTTTTAGTTTTTGCTCATTGAGTATGATGTTTGCTGTGGGTTTATCATATGTAGCTTTTATTATGTTGAGGTATGAGCCTTCTATTCCCACCTTGTTGAGAGTTTTTATCAAGAAAGGGTGTTGGATTTTGTCAAAGGCTTTTTCTGCATCTATTGATATGATTATGTGATTTTTATCTCTCAATTTGTTTATGTGATGTATCACTTTTATTGATTTTCAGATATTGTACCATCCTTGCATTCCTGAGATAAATCCTACTTGGTCATGGTGTATGATCTTTCTGATGTACTGCTGGAGCCGATTTGCTAGAATTTTGTTGAGGATTTTGGCATCTATGTTCATGAGGGATATTGGTCTGTAATTCTCTTTCATTGTGTTGTCTTTATCTGGTTTTGGTATTAGGGTGATGCTGGCTTCATAAAAAGAGTTTGGAAGTGTTCCTCCCTCTTGAATTTTTTGGAATAGTCTGAGGAGGATAGGTTTTAGTTCTTCCTTGAATGTTTGGTAAACTCTCCTGTGAAGCCGTCTGGCCCTGGGCTTTTGTTTTCTGGAAGCTTTTTGATGACTGCCTCAATTTCTTCCATAGTTACTGGCATGTTGAGCTGTTTAGATTCTTCCTGATTGAGTTTTGGAAGGTTATATTTTTCTAGGAATATGTCCATTTCCTCCAGGTTGTCCAGTTTGTTGGAATAGAGTTGTTCGTAGTATTTTGTAACAATCCTTTGTATTTTGGTGGGTTCTGTTGTTATTTCACCTCTTTCATTTCTGATTTTGTTTATTTGGGTCCTCTCTCTTTGCTTCTTGGTGAGCCTGGCTAGAGGTTCATCAATCTTGTTTATTCTCTCAAAGAACCAGCTCTTGGTTTTGTTGATCTTTTGTATTGTTTCTTTGGTCTCTATGTCATTTATCTCCGCTCTGATCTTTATTATTTCCTTCCTTCTGCTTACACTGGGTTTTTCTTGATGCTCTCTCTCTCTAACTCTTTGAGTTGTAGGGTTAGATAATTTATTACCATTGTTTCTTGTTTTTTGCAGTAGGCTTGTAGAGCTATGAACTTCCCTCTTAGGACTGCTTTCGCTGTGTCCCATAGATTTTGGATTGTTGTGTTTTCATTGTCATTTGTTGCCATGATGTTTTTTATTTCTTCCTTGATGTCTCTGGTAACCCAGTCATTGTTTAATAGCATGCTGTTTAGTCTCCATGTGTTTGATTTCTTTGGATTGTTTTTATTGTAGTTGATTTCCAGTTTTATGCCACTGTGATCTGAGAAGTTGCTTGATATAATCTCTATCTTCTTGAATTGGGAGAGACTTTGCCTATGTCCTATAATATGGTCTATCTTTGAAAATGACCCATGTGCACTTGAGAAGAATGTATATTCTGTGGCTTTGGGGTGGAATTTTCTGAAGATGTCAATTAATTCCATCTGGTCTAGTGAGTCATTTAGGATTGATGTTTCTTTGCTGACTTTTTGTTTAGAGGATTTGTCCAATGGTGATAGTAGGGTATTAAAGTCTCCTACTATGATTGTATTGCTGTCAATCTCTCCTTTGATATCTTCCAGGAGTTTTTTTTATGTATTTGGGTGCTCCTGTATTGGGTGCATATATGTTTGCCAGAGTTATTTCTTCTTGTTGGATTGCTCCCTTTAGTATTATGAAGTGGCCTTTGTTATTTCTTGTGTCCTTCACTTTGAGATCTAATTTGTCAGATATAAGTATTGCTACCCCAGCTTTTTTTTCTTTTTTCTTTTCATTTCCATTCGCCTGGAAAACCTTTTTCCATCCCTTCACTCTCAGTCTGTATGCGTCTTTTTTTTCTGAGGTGGGTTTCTTATAGACAGCAGATATATGGGTCTTGTTTTCTTATCCAATCTGTTACCCTATGTCTTTTGATTGGGGCATTCAATCCATTTACATTTAAAGTTATTATTGATAGGTACTTATTTGTCACCATTTTTATTTTATACCCCTGTGTTACTTCTTTGCTTCCTATTTCTTTTTTCTTCTTTTTTTTTTTTTACAGCAGACCCTTTAGCATTTCTTGCATTGCTGGTTTGGTGGTGATAAATTCCCTTAGTACTTTTTTGTCTGTGAAGCTCCTGATTTCACCTTCAATTTTGATTGATAGTCTTGCTGGGTACAGTATTCTTGGATTCAGACCCTTCCTTTGCATGACTTTGCATATTTCATTCCATTCCCTTCTGGCCTGATGAGTTTCTGTTGAGAAATCAGTTGTTAGTCTGATGGGGGTTCCTTTGTATGTAACTTTCTGTCTCTCTCTGGCCACTTTTAAGATTCTTACTTTGTCGTTGGTGTTTGCCAATTTAATTATAATGTGCCTTGGCATCGGTCTTTTGGGGTTCATTTTGCTTGGGACTCTGTGAGCTTCTTGGATTTATGTGGGTTTTTTCTTCCCTATATCAGGTAAGTTTTCTGTCATTATTTCTTCAAACAGGTTTTCTATTCCTTGCTCAGTTTCCTTTCCTTCTGGAACCCCTATTATTCGGATGTTGTTTTGTTTTGTGTTGTCCCAAAGTTCTCTTAGGCTCTCCTCCTGCTTTCTAATTTTTTTTTCTAGAAGCTGCTCTACTTGGGTATTTTTTTCCATCTTGTCTTCTAGCTCACTTATGCAGTCCTCTGCTTCTTCTAGTCTACTCTTGATGCTTTCTATTGAGTTCTTTACAACAGCAATGTCATTTTTCATTTCTTCTTGGTTCTTCTTCATTTCCTCTTGGTTCTTACTCATATTGTCGAATTTGTCTTCCATTCTTTTCAGCCACCTTATGACCATTTCTCTGAATTCTTTCTCTGATAGGTTGCTTGCCTCTAATTAGTTTACTTCCTTTTCTGGTGGTGCCTGCTTTTCTTTCCTATGGGGGCTGTTTCTTTGTCTCCCCATGGTCTCTCTTCTCCGGATGTCTGGTTATGTAGTTCTCTCTCTCCTGCATTGATTTAAAGGCACAAAACACAACACAACCAGGTTCAACACACAAGGAACTGAACAGAATTGTATTCATGATATTAATAACCTCCAATAAAGGTGACCACCAGAGAAAGACAAATTAAGGGATAGGAAAGGAAGAGAAAGAGTAAAAAGAAAGAACAAAAAAAGGAGTGTGAAAATGAATTTGGGAAAAGAGAAAAATAAAAAAAAGTAAGAGAGATAAGAACGATACTAAGAGAGAAAAGGGGAACAAACTATATATATGGGGAGTAAACTCCAATAGAACAACCACTAATCCCAGCAAATGCCAGCAACACAAACCTGGAGATTAATACAAACTACAACACCAACTACTATCAAGTGAGGCAACGGAAAACAGAAGTAAAAAACAAACAAAAACAAAGCAAACAAAAGAACCAAACAAACAAGCAAACAAAAAAGAATAAGCAAAACAATCTCACAAAAAAGCATAAAAATTCAATCTAATCAACATTCAAGCATACAACCACAGAAGGACAGAGAGAAAAACAATTTTTTTGTTGTTGTTAAGATAGTGTAGAGAGAGGTGTGTATGGACTTGGAGCAGGGGGTTGGAATTAGATATATAAGTAGGGTGAAATTTTAGCAGAGGGTAAACAGAAAGAGTAGGGAAAATCTAAAGCCAGAAAGGGTTAAGATAAACAGGAAACCAAAAGGGGAAAGGTTAGGAAGAGAGTGATGGTATAAGTTAGCGTTGAGATAGGGTAAAACGATGCTAAAGGAAAGATGCAAATAGAATGTAGGACACTAATCCCAAAATAAAACAGAGAGAGTCAAATGACACTTAAAAAAAAGGTGAATAATAATAATAATAATGCTGATTGAAAATGAAAATATAATAATTAAAAAGGTGAAAATTGAGTGAGGAAAAAGAAAAAAAATTAGTTTCTTAAGTAAAAGATGCAAAAAATTAAAAATAAAAATTAAAATAAAAAATTTAAAAAATTTTTTTAAAAATAAAAAATAATAAAATGTGCAGTAGTGGTGGTCATTCACTTCCTCTATTGTTCTGTTTGGTACGCCTGTTTCCCTGTCCGGGCAGTATTACAGTTCCCTGAGTTCCAGTGCTCCTCAGTGTTGTAAGCCAGTCCTGATTTTTAAGCAGGCAGTGTCTTAATTTCTCGTATTTATTTTTTATTACACCAGAGACAATTTGTGTTTCAGCCCCTGGATGGCAGTGTTTCTGGATTGACTTCTGTGCCTCTCTAGCTTTTTTTTTTTCCCCTATGGCACTCACTACAGGTTTGTGGAAGTGTGCGCCTCAGAGCTGCCTCTCTGATGGTCACACCCAGCTCCGCTCCCCAGGTTCCAGAGAAACAACTTCCCCCTGCAGTCTCTCAGGGTATTCCCAAACTGGGTTTTCCTATGTATTGGGCTTAGTAATCAGAATCGGAAAAAGCCCAAGTGTGCGGACAGTGGGTCTGCATGCAAGACTAAGCAGCCTGCACTCCTTTGAAATTCTTAGTCTGACCCTCCTCGTCAGATCAAAATGGGTTGCTTTTTAGAGATCTCTTCTGTTAGCAGCTCAGAGGACCCCCTTCCACATTCACGGATCATGGCAGCCCCAACAGCTGCAGACTTTTCTAGGCACAGACTTCCCCAGTCCTGCAGTTCCTGCTGCTCACACGTTTCTCTCTCCCGCCACCGGGACGAGAAACCTCACCTTATCCCAGGCGAAATCTGACCTTTTCTTGGTGCAGTGAAGAGTTCCTTTGAATCCGCGTGTTTGCGCCGATTGGGGACCGGTGTTCTGGTGCTCACAGCTGTTCAGTGTTCGCCATTGTTGTGGAAAATCAGGCTTCCGGTAAAATCCTCCTTCCCCTGCAAGATGGCGAGGTTTCCCCCTCTGAGCCCGCAGCTCCGGGAGGGGACCCAGCCGCTGTGGGTGCTGCACGGTCAGGGGAACCCTGCCTAGCACTCCCCCACCTTCTCCTGGAGTTCAGCTGTCCCTTAGCTTGCTAACAAACACTCCTGGTGCGAACCTCAGCTGCTCTTTCCCTCTGCTCCGGGACCAGGCTCAGAACACGTCTCTATTCTGCTGCCATTTTCTCTGTCTCCTCATTGGTGCATTTAAATGTTACTAGGCCACAGTCAGGGGAGGGTAGAAAGGGGAACTTGTGGCAGAGGCTGACATTTTCACATGGTGCACCTGGTCACCTGGGTAAGGTATTTGCAATCAGTTTACAGGGATGTTGCATCAGGAAAGAAAAGGGAGGAAAGCATGAGATTCTGAAACTATACGTGGTATATTACATATGTCTTAAATAGCCTCAGAAAAGCAGATCTATGACCAACAGGCAAAAATCACAAGCAGATAGATGGTCACTCAAGATAAGGAAGGCCTTTCTAACAGTCAGAAATGTGCAAAATGGAAGAGGCCACCTCAGAAGGCAGTGAACCTCAATATTGGAGTTATTTAAGCAGAGACCAGATGGTCACCAGTGGGAAAGTTGCTACATAGAATCATGCAGCCTATGGAATATAGGTAGTGTTGTGTGTCATATTAATCAGTGCAGTCATGCCAAGGCCCAGCTTGTATGTGGTAGGCACACACAAGTTGAACAAAGGTCAAGCTCTACTGATTTGATATAATCATTCTTTTCCAAGCCTTTTCTTCTTCATGTTCTTAGTTTGACAAGACATTCTGGATATAAAAATATTTCTGGAGTCAGGTAAGTTTGGGAACTACTTCATACAATATTACCCTGTTGGTGATACAAAGCCACGTGCAAATAGACTCTGAGAATCCCTGAAATAAAGGAAGTAATGTCATTTGGCTTGTCTCAGCATTTCCCAAAAGTTTGGTTCACAAAAACTTTTTATTGTGTAATTTACCTGTGACTATTTCATGGAAAAATTCTGCTAGCTAGGGTAAATATTTCTCTCCTTCTGGAGAGAGGCATATACAGAATTTTCTCCTTTGCTGATTTCAAATAACTCTTGGTATAAGAGATACAGGAAGGCTGTAGGCATAGTGAGGGGTTCTGTGCCCCCACCCCCACTCCCATTGGGCAGAAGGTATTTACCAAACTCATATGCCTTTTTTTATTTGATTATGATTCCACCCTATAAAAATATGTTATTATTTATTTTTACATACAGATGCAGCAAATAGGAAGGTGATGCAATATTCCAAAATCCATGATCTTCCCATTTCTTGACTTAGCTGGCATTGAGCTGGGAGCCCAAAGATGAACAAATTCAACTAAGAGACTATCAAGACTACTCCAGCTTTAATGATCAATGATTCTTAATTTCATTACATGAGAATTGACAGTCTCCCACAGCATAAATGTCACCTTGATAATAACTAGTGGAGCCCATTAAATCCAGAAATTTAGTTTTTTATAGTTGCTACAAGAATGAGGATGCAGACAAAGATGACATTACTCAATGGCAATATGAAAATCAATAACCCATTAGCTCCATCAGCTGCATCACCGGTCTGGGCCACCTTCCGAAGGAGAAGCTGATAAGCTACCTCCTGGGTGTGAGTCAGAACCTAAATAAATAAGCTGGAAGTAGACTAATTAGACAGTGAGCCAGGCAGCAAACAATGGTAAATTCTGGATCTTTTTACAGTCAAAGATACCTTTTATTATCTTCACATAGGTTCATACTTTGCTACCAAACTATTAGTTAAGTAAAAAATTAGATTTTTCAATTTGTATTCATCAATATATGCAGAACTGTCAATCAGAACTGAGGAAGAGCATTGCCTAAATAGTGTAACTGTGTTAATTTGATACAGCGCCAGTCAAAAGCCAAAAAATACATATATTTCAGGTACTTTTTGCCTCTTCATTACAGGTAAATGCACAGCTTCTCTGGAGCTATCTAAAATATAGAAAATAGCTTGAGATTATAGTCAGAATGAGTTGAAGCATAATTTAAACCTTTTGTTTATATATTTTGCATGATCTCATTGGTATAATTATTTTATATTGTTTCTTTATAATTGAAAGAATTAATAAATAATAATAAAAAAGGACAATAGCCCAAGAACTTGATTCTGTATTTATGGTCTTGTAAGGGTCTAAAACATAGGTAGAAGAATAGATATTTCTCTAAGAACCCTTCTCACTCAAAAATGCCAAGAAAAAAACACTCTGGCTTTATGTTTTGTTTTCAGGAAAAAATAATTGCCCTCCCTCCAGTATGATCTTCATTAGTTATCATAACAATTCTGCAGGGCACTTGACTACTCCTGATAATGAGGCATCCTTAGGTCCTTGCAGTAGGTTCATTTAGTATCTTGCTGGGAAGGCACAGTGATAAAATATTTTTTTCAAATGAAAATAAAAAGCCTTCTTATTTCCACATTACAAATCATAGCCAGAAGCAAAAAAAAAAAAAAAAAAAAAAAAAAAGGGAGGGGGAAATCCCTAAAAAAACTTTACATATTGTTACCTAAGCATTTAAGCATTTAAGTAATTAGTTTCCTGAAGGTTGGCCACCAGACTTGTAAACAGCCACAAAGTTCTTAATATTTATTTTACAACATATGCCCAAACTCACAGCAAATAGCCTATAAGTTGGCCACTAATTGGGTATCATTATTTTCTTTGATTAGAGAAGGAGGTATTAGAGAAAAGAAAAATAGAGAAACTAACTTTACCAATATTCTTCTACCAAGTTCTCCTTAATGTTCTCTATAATGAAAGGAAAAATATCTGAGAGTGGGCGTCTTTATAGCAGGCCCCTCCTTGCAAAACTCTCACATAAGATGCTACTCTTCACTGCTTCTTTTAATGACTGCATTACTTTGATTTTATTAGTTTGACTTCTTTTCTAACTTCTACTAATGGATGAGTTAGCACATGACTCACACTTAGTTATTTATTTTGATGTTTGGGAACACAGAAATGCTTTTTAAAAATACCATTTATATAAGTGTTTGGACTACTTTGCCTTGAAGGCCATATTTTATTGCCCTAAGAGAAAGCTATTCTGAGAAGACTAGTAATACTGGTAAATTGATAGCACTTTTGCCTTTCTAGGAGTCTAGAGGACATTGAGTGGAGGAGTTGTATCCATTGCTTAAATTATTCCCAGGGAGAATGTGAGGT
The DNA here is from genome assembly GCF_027574615.1 of Eptesicus fuscus. Taxonomy (NCBI): domain Eukaryota; kingdom Metazoa; phylum Chordata; class Mammalia; order Chiroptera; family Vespertilionidae; genus Eptesicus; species Eptesicus fuscus. The sequence continues at coordinate 45,781,806 of NC_072475.1, forward strand.
GCTTGAGGTGGTGCATTTCGGCATTTGGGTCACAGTTTGCTTTAGTGAGATCAATATGATAGATGAAATGACTTCCTAAACAGACAGTATTAAGAATAACTCAAAACCTATATCCACTAAGGACAATAGTAGGAAAGTTGGGAAGACATGCAATCTGAACTTTTTAAAGCACATATTATGTGCCAAACTTGGTGCTTGGGTGCTAGAAATAAACAGATAAATACCCACCTACAAAATTGAAAATTTAGCAGCATAATATATATCAATAGCAATTGCTGTATAGGTAAATGTAACCTTAAAGAAATGAGCTCCAGTTTTACATAAAATGAAGTAAGCACACATCTCCTTGTCTCTCCCACTGAAAATAACTAGCACTGCTAGACTGTGTGTGTGCAGCATCTATCTGAGGGCTCTGAAAGGCAAATCTGACAGGCAGTTGGGGAATGGGAAGTACTACCAAACTGACAGTGGCTTTATAGCTTCAAACCCGGAAGTGCATGCCTGATGCAAACAGAAAGAACTCTTAGTGAATCCCTCTCTTTCTGATCTAAGGAGCAGAAAATTGGGCCCCTAAAGGACAGAAGGAGTTTGTAAATTTGGTGTTGTTGTTGTTGCTTTTCCATCTTCTGCTTCTCCAGCCCAAAGGCAACCCCATAGTGACTGCAGTGGCATAATAGCTGTGCCAATAGCAGAAATGATGGCAGTGCCAGTTGAGCAGATGCCTAAAACTCTGAGCCAAGAGCATGGGAGGAATTTTCACCGCTTTTCTTCTTCCTCTTAGTCCTCTCACCACTTGACCTGGGAGTACACAGTAAAAATTACACAGCAGGGTAGCTAACTCAAAGCCTCAGCTTTCCAGCCAAAAAATAAGGAAGGGAAGTCCTCAGAGCTGAGAAGTTCCCAGGAGATTGTGTAGCAGGGAAGCTGGAGAAAAATGATCTCATAAAATGTATATCAACTCCTGGGCTTCCCCTTAACCTTCACAGCTCTTTATGTCTGGAGTGTAAAAGGCAAGGTGGGCCGATGCCCAAACAAGGCTGAATGGGCACTGCTCATTTCTGAATCCTGCATCTCCATGATGCTTCCTTTATCAAATTAGGCACACATTTGAAAAATTTTCCCATCGGAGTCCTTCTTCAGCCTTTAATGTATGAGCCATGAGCTATGATGTGACATAAGCACCTCCCCTTACACACTACCCAATAGTTGCAATAACTGCCTTTAGCAGAGTCATTACATGTTCACCTATACAGGTCCATCACTGACCCTCATCAACTTCTTCCTGTTTCTCCAACTGCTTGCCTGCCTATCTTCTTTCAGCCATCTGGCCTAATCTTTCCTACAGAGTCCTTAACTCTCCCGAAGCGTTTCTTAGTGCCTGCTCTCCACTTAACACTGGAACCCAGAGTGAATGCAGAAAAAGGCATTCAAGACCCTCCACTATCTGGTTTCAGTCTAACCTTCTAGCTTTATTTTTCTGTCATAAGTACCACAAACTCTTCAGTCCACACACTACTTGCTGTTCCTCCAATAATCTAGGCACTTTTACATTTCAATATCTGCTCCCCCAGCTGCTGTCTGCTGTAGAGCCTTACCTCTCCCCTAAAACAAGATTTTACCTGCTCAAATAATATTTTCATGAAACTTTCCTAAAATGTATTCCTTTTCTTTTTTGAAACTCACACATACATAGGCATTTCTTTGGTATCCAATTTTCAAAGTATATCAAGTTATAACATGTACTAGCTTTGCCTATCTATTTGAATTCTCCATAATCTCTGGCTAACCTGAGAACTAATTTCCAGAAAATCTGCTTGATAAGAGTAAAGCTGTCTTGTCATGAATATTGCTTTCTACTTTGTTGGTTAAAAAAAATCATAAGGTGTTAGGGAACATAAAGATGAATGAACAGTCTTAGGTTGTTTCATTCTAATTATAAAATTGAGAAGCCAGACAGGTATACACATAGCCACGGAACTGTGGTAAATGTCTCAAATGTGCTTAGACAACTAAAAAGCATACAGAGAAACATGCATGGCTATCTGAATAGGAGAGAAAGGTCTGGTCAGGGAAAGCTCCACAGAATGGGCAGTGCCTGGTTTTACTCTGCAGGGTAGGGAGACAAAGGGAAACAAAGGTGTTGGAGGTAGATGAAACAGGATGTGTCTCTTAAAACCCTTATATTTGGTTACAAATACAAATATCAGAGAAAGGGTGACTTTTATCATGAAAAACATAATTTTCAAAGGCAGGATAAAATGGGTCTCAGAAATAAACCAAAACCAAGGCATTAAAGGCCACAGAAATTCTTTAACATTGATGTCTTCTACTCACTGCAGACTGACTGTGTCTGCTTCCCTGACCACACAGTGAAACATGGTCACCTACAGTTCCCAGGCTTACATTGTTCTTGTCAAAGGTGTATTAATTATCTATTGTAACATAACAAGTTACCTCAACCCTTAGTGCTTAAAACAACAAACAGGTATTATTTCACAGTTTCTGTGTATCAGGGATCCTAGCATGGCCTAGCTGGACATCTCTGGCTCAAGATCTTGGATGAGATTGCAGCCAAATTGTCGCCTGGGATGGTGATCTTATTCGAAGGTCCAACTGGTTGAGGAGTGGGCACAGAATCCGTTTCCAAGTTCATTCACGTGGCTGTTGGCAGGTTCCAGAAGATCCAGTTCCAAACTCACTTAAGTGATTGATGGCAGGTTTCAGTTCCTCACGGGCTGTTGGAATGAAAGCCTCAGTTCCCTACTAAGCCACACGGCCTCTTCAAAGGGCTGCTCACAACATGGCAACTTGCTTCCTTCAGCAAGAGTGATGAGAGAGAGAGAGAGAGAGAGAGAGAGAGAGAGAGAGAGAGAGAGAATGAGGCCTAGTGATAACTTCAATATCAGAAGCCATGTTCTTTGTGTAATCTAACCTAGGAAGTTACATCCTATAACTTCAGCCACATTAGAAATGAGTCACTAAATCTAGCTCATACTGAAGGTTAAAGGATTACATAAACACATGAATACCAGGTGTTGGGACATTAGGGTCCATCTTAGAGGCTGTCTTCAGTCTCATAAGGATCAAGTGAGACTGAAACTGGGAACCTAGGCCTAGGGGAGGGTTCTGATTGGCTCTTCTGGGACTATGTGCCTATTTCTGTATCAATCAACTGTGTCCATGGGGTCAGAGTACATTATAAAATATACCTGCTGAAAACCCAATCCTGTGTACAGAGGGAGAAGTTTCAGAGAAAGGGGGCTGAACTGCTCATTCTACCTGGACAGGGTTTCTCACTGACCCTTACACACACACACACACACACACACACACACACACACACATGCACGCGCGCATGCAAGTACACTTGAACATATGCTCATAGGCAAGCACACAAAAATATACATTCACACACCTGACCATCCTGTTGTGTATCTGTTGTACATATTGGGATTCTGAAAACACTTTTGTTTGAATGAAGCTTTAAAAAATTTGAAGCTCTAGCCAGTTTGGCTCAGTGGATAGAGCGTCAGCCTGTGGACTGAAGGGTCCTGGGTTTGATTCCAGTCAAGGGCACATGCCTGGGTTGCGGGTTCGATCTCCAATAGGGGGCATGCAGGAGGCAGCCAATCAATGATTCCCTCTCATCATTGAAGTTTCTATCTCTTTCTCCCTCTCCCTTCCTCTCTGAAATTAATAAAATATATATATTTTTAAAAATAAATAAAATAAATAAAAAGTTTGAAAATTTATATTGTCTAGAAAGACAAGACTTGTCCAGGATCAGAGAGCAGATTAATAGCAAAGCAGGGTAGAAGATTATATTTTATGCTGTGGCTAGACATGATGCCTGGAGCCTTAGGGGTGGTTTTCAAGGAAGATGATAGTTGAATCTTTGTTTACAAGGAAGATTTACAAGGAAGAATGGAGAGAGAGAAGTTCTAAAGGAATGAACAAATAATTTTGGAAGAGAAAAACAATGGTACAATGATAAGGAGATTGGGTGGCTGGGCCAAGGACAAGGTCTTTTTTGAAATGAATAAGACCTGCAGCATATATTGGTTGAGGGGACAGGATAAAGGAAATTTAACATTTGAGGGAGCAGGTGATCAAGAAAGAGTAAATGGAGCCACGTGCTTGGGGAGAGCTGGAAAGGGTGGGCCAGGGCTATATGGAAGGGAGATAGGGCACTTCTTCATCAAAAGGGAAAGAAAGGGGGAAAATAATAGGGAAGAGCTCTGAGAGATGTTTCTGGGGAGGCACAGGAAGGTGAGGAACCTCAGAACAGAGAGGGTCCCCCTCCTCAGTGTCCTGGGAAGACTGAGGGACACAGGGCTAACTTTGGGACTTGAATGTGTGAAGGAGAATTTGTACCACTGCTTGGTAAAACAACTAGACCTGAAGAAGTGGAAAAGAAAAGACTCGTGATGAGTGGTGAGGTCTCCACTGAGGTTGGACAATAGGACTTTGAAGTGAGTCTGCTCATGTTTCTTTCCAAGAATTTCTCTGACTGTCCAGTAACCAGCATCCCATCCCCGGCTTGGGGGATATGGGAGTACCTAGAAATTTACAAATTTACTTCTGCTTTTGCTTAGTCCTGGGAAGGCTGAGAAATATATGCTGATCTGGAGAAAATGGAATTCAGTATAGCAAATAATAATAATTATATAATTATATATATATATATTATTTTATATATATATATATATATATATATATATATATATCCAGCTAGATTTAGAAAAATCTAGCTGGATATATATAATTCAGTATAGCAAATAATAATAATTATATATATATATATATATATATATATATATATATATACAGCTAGATTTAGAAAAACAGATTCCTTCCCTGTGATAACTTTGTTTATAGAACATTGATTAGTTTATAGGATGACGTTTAATTCTTCAATTGGTCATTTCTGTTAGGGGCTTAAGACTAAATGAGCTTAAGCTGAAGCTTGAACTGTTTAAGCAAATGTCAAGGAACACATTTGAGAAGCTGTTAGAAAGCAATGTGGAAGAATGTTTGCTACTTCGGCCTTTGGAGTCATGCTGTCTGGGTTTGAATGTTGCCTGTGCCAGTTAATAACCACATGGTCCTGGGTGAGTTACCCCTTTCATGTTTCATTTTCTTCAACTCTAAGATAGTGATGATGGCAGAATCTATCATGGGGTTGTTGTACAAAGCCCTTGGCACAAGGCCTGATGAACAGTATTCAATAAATATTAATTCACTATTATCATGTTTTAAAAGTCAGATTGCTTAGTGAACTCTATAGAAGCATTGGCTCTCTGAGTAGAGAACTTTCAAGACTACTTGGCCTTTCGCTTTTCAAATTGTGCTGCTCAGAGCCTGAGAGGGAGAGAGAGATGCTTCTAGGGTCCCTTCAGGGAAAAGGAGGGACAGAGCTGCTAGGGCCCTAGTCCATCCCCTGCTTCAATGAGAATAGTCTGCTTTTACCAGTTTCAGATATTTGGTAGGCTTCTGCCTATACCTGAAAAGAAGCTTTCAATATAGAAGAAAATAAATAAAACTGAACTAACTTTACAAAGGAGAAGCCTGAGGTTCAGAAGGGGAAAGGACTTGTGCAAGGTCAAATGCTGAGTTTTCGGTAGAGCAAGATCTTGCACCCAGGCCTCCTGCCTCTGGTCCAGGACTGTCTCTACTACAGCTTTCTATCCATTCAGGCCCCATTGCAAAATGAAATGTTTTCTCTTTCCACAGGACCTCACACACACATCCTCCCAAGAAACTTTCCCAATCTCCTTGGAAGTCAGCTCTCCCCTCCTAGAGCTTCCCACAGTGCCTCTTCCCAGTATAATCTTCTAAAAGTCCACTTTTCATGGTGAATAAAATATGGTCCTACTTTCAAATTGGATCATCTTTTACCAAAATTTGACAGACAGCCCAGTGACTGGCACATCATAGGTACTGGACAAATAATGGATATGAATGCAGACTTTAAATCACAAGCTTATGTACAAAAACAAAGAATAATTAATGTAGCTATTATTATTATTATTGTGAAGGAGTGTCAGATATAAAAGCTCTTGTCCCAAATGAACTTATAACTGAGTTGGTAAAAAACTTTTGCAAAACTTGTTTCTTTTTGAGAATAAAATGTGATTCCATAGGGTTTGGTTTGTCTTTGTCACATGAAATGTCTCTAGAGTGGGGAGTGGGGGTGTGCAGGAAGTGGTGGGGGAGGGGTTAAAAGCAAAGCAGTGTCTGTAAGGTTTCAAGGAGACCCACTAACTCTGCACAGGTAGCTGGAGGTTTTCTCCTTCCTCACAGGTAAGGCCTGTCTGAGCCCAAAGAACCTTCTTCCCCTAAGCACACTCCATAGCTGACAGATTAGGGAGACCTTTCAATGAGGTATTAGTCAAAGAAGCCCCAGGCCAGAGGGACCTGTACTAATTAGGATGGTATCTATGAAGAGAACACCCACATACACAGCTTCAGGTCTTTGCTCCAGAGAGCTGCCAGTCTTTGCTGTTCTCTATGTCCTCCCCTCGCCAAGTGGGGGCCTGTTTGTTAAAATCTGCTTCTTACATAGTCAGCCCCCTTGAGGACATGTGTGCCAACCCCACTCTGGTCAGGACCTGGAGCAGTGCCACCTAAGGGTTTAACAACCACCTGGGACTCTTCATCCTTGCAGAAAGCATCGCAGCTCTTTGCATTTTCAAGGAAGATGGGGAGACCACAGAATTCGGCCTTCCTGGCCTCCAGTTCCCTCTGTTGGGCAGTGAAGCTCCTGCCTTCCTCCCCCATTGTCGGTCCTTTATATTATAACCTTCCAAACCAATTGTCCAGAGAATATATACAGGATGGGGCAAAAGTAAGCTTACAGTTATTTGTATGGAAAATAATATAATAATTAATGAATAATAAAAAAATAAACTGTTTTGTATACTCACAACTGTAAACCTACTTTTGTCTCATTCTGAATACACACACACACACACATAGAGGCCCGGGGCATGAAATTCATGCACAGGTAGGGTCACTGGGCCTGGCTGGCCATCAGGGATGATTGGGGCCTTCTGGCTGCCGTTTGGGGCCTTCCTTCATTCTGCACCGCCCCTGGTGGTAAGCGCATGTCATAGCAAGTGATTGAACTCCTGGTCTCCCGGTTGAACTCCCAAGGGGACACTTTGCATATTAGCCTTTTATATATATACTAGAGGACTGGTGCACAAAATTCGTGCACGGAGGGAGGTTGTCCCTCAGCCCAGCCTGTACCCTTTCCAATATGGGACATCCCTCTCACAATCCAGGACTGCTGGCTCCCAACTGCTTGCCTGCCTGCCTTTCTGACTGCCCCTAACCACTTCTGCCTGCCAACCTGATCACCCCCTAACCACTCTGCTGCCAGCCTGTTTGCCCCCAACTTCCCTCCTCTGCCGACCTGGTCACCCCTAACTGCCCTCTCCTGCAGGGTTGATCACCTCCAACTTCCCTCCCTTGCAGGCCTGGTCCTTCTCAACTGCCCTCCCTTGCAGGCTGGGTGCCTCCCAACTGCCCTCTCCTGCTGGCCATCTTGTGGTGGCTATCTTGTGTACACATGGGGGCAGGATCTTTGACCACATGGGGGCAGCTATATTGTGTGTTGCAGTGATGATCAATCTGCATATTACTCTTTTATTAGATAGGACTAGAAGCCCAGTGCATGAAATTTGTGCACTAGGTCATTGAGGGTCCCTCAGCTGGGTCTGTACCCTCTCGCAGTCCGGAAGCCCTCGGGGGATGTCTGACTGCAGCTTAGGCCCACTCTCTGGGGGCAGTGGGCCTAAGCTATCAGTTGAACATCTTTAGTGCTGCCGTGGAGGTGGGAGAGGCTCCCACCACTGCTGTTGCGCATGCCAGCTGTGAGCCTGGCTTCTGGCTGAGCAGTGCTCCCCCTGTGGGATTGAGCTGAAACTGGCTCTCTGACATGCCCTGAGGGTGCAGGCCAGGCCGAGGGACCCCACCAGTGCACGATCAGGGCCGGAGAGAGATGTGGGAGGTTGGCCAGCTGGGGAGGGACCACAGGAGGGCTTCAGGGCATGTCCATCCTGTCTCACTCAGCTGGCTGGCCCATCTGGCTCATCCGGCCGTACCCCAGCAGCAAGCTAACCTACCAGTTGAAGCGTCTGCCTGTGGTGGTCAGTGCATGTCACAGCGAGTAGCTGAGCAGCCTTAGCATATCATTAGCATATTACACTTTGATTGGTTGAATGGCTGACCAGTCGACCAGACACTTAGCATATTAAGATTTTATCTGAGACCCTTCGGGGGATGTCCGTCTGCCAGTTAAGGCCCGATCCGCAGGGGTCAGACATCCCTCTCATAATCCAGGACTGCTGGCACCCAACCGCTTGCCTGCCTGCCTGCCTGGTTGCCCCTACCACTTCTGCTTGCCAGCCTGATTGATGCCTAACTGTTCCCCTGCCAGCCCGATTGCCCCAACTGCCTTCCCTTGCTGTCCTAGTCTCCCTCAACTGCCCTACCCTGCAGGCCTGGTCCCTTTCAACTGCCTTCCCCTGCAGGCCTGGTCCCCTCCAACTGCTCTCCTCTGCTGGCCAGGTCACTTCCAACTGCCCTCCCCTCCCAGTCCGTTCACCCCTAACTGCCCTCCCCTGCAGGCCTTATCCCCCCCAACTGCCCTCCCCTGTTGGCCTGATAGCCCACAACTGTCCTCCCCTGCCAGCCATCTTGTGGTGGCCATCTTGTGACCACATGGGGGTGGCCATCTTGTGTGAGGGTGTGACAGTCAATTTGCATATTACCTCTTTATTATATAGGATATATGATTTATTTCAAGAAAATGGCTAATGGAACTATGGGGGATGGCAAGCCCAAAATTGGTAGGGTAGGCCAGCAGGTTGGAAACTCAGGCAAGAGTTGATGCTATAATCCTGAGATAGAATTTCTTCTACTTAAGGGAACTTCTGTTTTTTGCTTCTAAAGCCTTTCAACTGATTGGATTAAGCCCACCTACAATATTAAGAGTAATCTCTGCTAAAAGTCAACTTGTTATAGATGTTAACCCCACCCTACCTACAAATTACCTTCACAAAAACCCCTACATTCGTGTTTGATTAATAGCTGAGTATTATTGCCTAGTCAAGTTCACCCATAAAATTAACTATCATACCTTCTTACCTCATTTGAACCTCCGAGTATTTTTTACTTTAACACAGCTAGGAAATGTTATTGCTGGGTGTTAAAATTAAATGGTGGTCCCACACAACATATATTCCTTCCTTTCTTCCTTCTTCCTTCCTTCCTTCATTCAATAATTATGCATCCAGACCTCACCATGTGGCAGGCACTGACTGGAATAGGACAAACATTGGGAGGCTGACCTCCTGTTGCAGAAGATTAACATGCTGACACTAAAGTCACACATACACACACACACGCACATGCACATGCACGTGCACACACTGGTTTTAAAATGCTTTTCTGAAATGATTGATGGCCTCTAGAAGAAGCAGGAATTGTCATCCATCACAGAGATACATAAGATTGAGAAGGAAGTTCAGAAAATGTAGACAGAGACAAGCTAAATAAACTCAGTGTCAGTTTGCTTTAGAAATGTCTGACCTATGTCTGTGCTGAGTGGGGCTGAGTTGGTGTGACAGAATCTGACAGGGTGGCAGGCAGGTAGGCACCAAAGTGAGGCAGAAGCAGACCAGTGGTTCCAGGGCAGGCTAGCCAAGCAAGCCTCCCCTGGTCCACTCCTGAGCTCCTTGTGCTAAATCCCATGTGGGGACGTAAATCATAGTTTACCTGTCTGGCTGGTGAAAACATTTTCTTTACTTTACAAAATCACTCACATACTTTATCTGTTTTTTTGCAAATGTAGAATATGTATCTTAATCCTGTATGTAGACATCCCTTGCTTCCGACCATTACCAAATCAGAAATGGACCCTCCACAAGCAATAACAGTGGTATAGAATTTTACAGTTTGCAAAAGACTTTCAAATATATTATCCCGCCTTATCCCTGAAAATAATGCAATATAAACATTACGAAATTCACATTTCACAGAAGAAACTGAGGTCCAGAGAGATTAAGTGACTTGACCAGGGTATTTAGGCTAATATTTATTGAGGGCATTAGACCTCTTGAGTATTGCACCTGCTTCTTATGGCTCAATCACCAAAACCAAATATCATCAACATGTTAGTTTCCTAAGGCTGCAGTAACAAAGTACCACAAACTAGATGCCTTAAACTAGAAACATTTTTTGTCTCACAGGTCTGGAGACCAGAGGTCCAAGGTCAAGTGTTGACAGGGTTAACTCCTGAGAGCTGTGGGGAAGAATCTGTTCCAGGCCTCTCCTCCAACTTCAAGTGCTTTGCTGAGAGTCTTGGGTGATCTTTGGCTTGTAGGCTCATCACTCTGATCTTGCCTTCATGTTTACATGATGTTCTCTCTGTACCCATGCCTGTGTCCACATTTCCTTTTTCATAAGGACACCAGATGTACTGGATTACTGCTCCCCTCCCCGCTCCTGGCCCCTACTCCAGTATGATTGCATTTTAATTAATTACATCTGCAACAACCCGGTTTCCAAATTAGGTCACATTGTGAGGTACTGGGGGTTAGGATTTCAACATATGAATTTTAGGGACATGACACAATTCAATCCATAACTATTAGTATCCCTTAAACCCATCATTTTACCACCATGTGAAGTGGTCAAAGCTGAGATTATTCCCACTTAACCAATGAGGGCTAGAATCTTCAAGGTAAGGTGAGCTGCCCAGGACCTCTGAGTGACAAATCTTCCCCTGACCTCACTCTTCTATACAACTCAGCTTTACAACTGGGTCTCAGGCTGCATAGGGCACCTAGAACCCCACCAATGTCCGAGGTGTAGGTTCAGCGAGGATCAAGCAATGGCCCCTGTGTTCCATGAGATACTGCTGGCTGAAAGAAAATGACTGTCTTAATGAAATTCTTAGACTGTGAAGCATACATACCAGGAAATTTAACCTGAAAGGAAAGAAAAATATAGCTGGGTCTGTGTGTTGAACATCTCCAAATACCGAAGAGGTCACATACAGTTAACTAGATAATGAAAAGGTTAGCTGTAATTTTCAGGAACATTAACATTCTCTTGTTGCCATAACTACATAGAATTATTAGCCAAGTTTTTTGTAATCCAAAATAAAATCAAGATATTTGAATGAGATTATCTCAGACCAGAAAGAATTTTCTAAGGAGAATAAAGAATATTCAGCCTCATCAGAAACACACAAATTATGGCATGGCTAGAAGAGACTGACTTGAGTCATAACTTAAAGCAAGGCCTCTCAGATGACTTATAGAGTATAAAGCATCCCTAGGCAGCAGAGATAGCCTAGGGCTCCAGGTAGAAAACACGAATCCCCATCCTGCCCTGCTCTATTACTTTCAGATTAGTTGGGAGGCAACAGAGACAGCTGGGTCTTTTAGGTTAGAGACCTGGGTTTGTGTTGTGTGTGACACTCACTAGCTATGTCATTTCAGGCAGAAATTTAAGCTCTCTGAACCTTGTTGCTGTTGTTTTTATCTGAAAAATGGGTATAAATCATCTACCTCAAAAGTTGTTAGAATTTAGCAAGATAGCACATACTAAACACCTGCCACATAAGAGTTCTTAATGTGAATTGATTTGTTTTCCCTACTTTTCTCTCTTTGACTCCTCCCTCCCTACTTTTATCTCGTTTTTGTGATGATGACTAAGGAAAATGGAAGTAATCTTTTGGTGGCATCATAAAAGAGCAGACTATTTAAAAAAAGTAAAACATAAAACCCTCTTCCTGGACCTTTTGTTGTTGTTATTGTTGACTTCACTGAGGTTTTTGTGGCTGCTGCATTATTTTCATAGATCTGGGGTTGAACCAGGCACCTGGGTGGCAAGCACAAACATCAGTTGACAAGTACAAAATAATGGCATTTCCACAAAGGGTTTCTAGCAGGTATGTCCCTGTAGTCCAACAGAAGATGCTGATAGTAACCATCTGACCACCATCCCCACATTGACACACATTGTTTAGGGTACAAAGGTTCTGGTAGGCTTTATCTCCTTGAGCCTCGCTTCAGTCCTTTCTGTGAATTGGAGAGGACATGGGTTGTTATCACAAGCCTGGGCTGTCATGAATATGTGGAGTAACAAAGAAGCTAATTGGTATTAGAGCCAGGACTTAAATCTGGGCTGTCAGCCTCCTAGTTTACTATACCACATTGCCTTCTGGCTTGGAATTATCAGCCCAAATTCCATCCCAGAACTCTGTGCAAGGAGGCAGAGCTAATCCCCAAATCGAGGCAATCCCCATGTCTGTGAACCTATGTGCTGAGCACTGGACTCAGCCTTTACTCCCTCTACCCCACTGCTCATCACTTCCCTCTCCCAAACTGTCTCCACCCCCAGGAGGAGGGGAACTTAACATGGATTCTCAACTAACAGCCAGTTTTTACTTTTGTTCCTCTTTACAAAAAAGACAGATTTTTTTAAAACCATTCTACTGAACATAGCTTTTTTCTTGACAATACTGAATAAAGAACATAATTTTATGTAGTGACACCTTCACTGAGGTCTATCATGTGTCAGGTTGATTCAGTGGTAACAACACATTAATCAGATATAGACACTGCTTCCAAGGAGCTCATAGTCTAGCAGGGAAGGAAAGATACACATGTGGAGGCAGGAAGGGGGCAGAATCCTAAACGTCTGCACCAGCCAGCCTCAGAATCCCAGTCCAGAACTCGAGGGGCACTGGCATGGGCTGGCTATATTTTTATCTTCCTCAGCTGCAGTGTTCCTTCTGTAGACCCAGGTATCCTACCCAGGTGTCTGAATCTGCACTCTCTAATAGAATTCTCAGCCACTAGTTACAAATTCTCTCTATTCATCTGTCCAACACAGTAGCCACTAGCCACAAGTGGCTACTGAGTGCTTGGAATGTGGCCAGTGCAACTAAGGACCACAAGATTTTAATTTTAGTTTATTTTAATAATAGCTAATGGTTATATATTGGACATCACTGACAGTAGACATCTCTTTATGACCATGTCAGTTTTGGGGGACGGCTGGAGGTGGTCATGGGGAAGAGCTTTTTCACCTCCCTACTGCCCTCCAGGACATTTGTCATCACCTGGCTGAGACACACAGAGATGGGTCCTCTGAAGTGTCACTAAGCCAGGTGGTCAGCCAGGCCCTCCCCACACCTACATGTGGCTGCCACCAGCAATGCTCCCTTATCCTCTGAGTGATAAAATTAATAGGATCTGCCAAGGTGCAGCTTTGGAAAGGTGCTAACCCTTGGTAAAAGAGAAGCAATGAGCTGTCCAAAAAGCCCCGGGCCTAGCTATCACTGTGGTATGGCATCTTGGAGGACACGTGAAGTGGACATGGGGAAATCTGTGACCCAGCCCCTGCCTGCCGTGAGCTCACTCTGTGACCCTGAGTGGGCCCTTCTGTCTCACTGGGCCTGCATTCCCTTTTCTATAAACTGGGGGGCTGGATCTCCTGATTTGTCACCCAGTTCAAAGCTTCTGAGAATACCTCCCCAGAGACAGCAATTTAGATAGTGAAGGAGAGTCTGGGGATTTATTTTCCAATGTGAAGAAGCCCAATGCTAAACTAATTTAGCAGTAAATAAAAAAATGGGAATAGGTGTTGTTGGTGGTGAGGAATTGCTACAAGTCAAGTAGGGGTGAGGAACCACAGGCTGTGCCCTTGATGCAGACAGTCCTGATTCTTCAGTCAGTACCTAGAAGCACAGAGGGACAAGGGCCTGTGGGAACAGCTTCACTTCATTCAGTCAGCAAATGTGTGTTCAGCAAATTCTGCAACAGTGGCTCTCAATTTTGGTTGAATATCTGAATCACCTGGATAGCCTAAAAATAATAAATAAAAACCTGACATTCAGGCCCATTCCCAGAGATCCTCCTTTGTTGGGCCTGGGTGGTTTTCCGTGCTGGTGGGTGGTGAAAGCTCACAGGTGATTCTAGTTTCTGGCCACAGCTGAGAACCTCTAGTTCTTGGGTGCCAATTTTTGTGCTAAACCAGGAACTACAATGGGAACAAGACAGACATGGCCACTAGCTTCATCAGTTAAGGTGTTTTCCAAGGCAATAAGATCCAGTGAAGTATATGGGACAACAATGATCTTTATACCTTAGGTAAAGAAAGTGAAACTCAGAAAAGTGGGTTGTTACCAAGGTCATACAACTTGAAAGTCATTAGTCCAGGACTCAACTCCATTAGGTCAAGTGTCAAAACACAGTGCTCCTTCCCCTATATCACATGACTTCAAGCAATAGGATGCAGAGAAGCAGGGGACTTTCCAAGGGTCGCTTCTGTTTAATTTTCAGACACTTGAAATGTTACCAGGCTCTGACCATATCTATAGTTGACATACCCATGGGCTGTAAGGAGTGGCCAAAGGCTAGGGACCCTGGGATAGACCTACGTGGCTTACAGTTGGGGGACACCTTATTTGAAGTACCTGAGAAGGAGGAAAACACTAAGGTATGGATGCCTTGCATAGATACAAAGATGGAAGAGAGTCAGTCCCAATGCTCAAGGGTCAACCTGGTAGGAGGAAACAAGTGCAATGTGACTCAGTCATGAATGTTCTAGATCAGGAGCCTGCCAACTTTTTCTGTAAAGAGCCAGATTGCAAATATTTTCAGCTTTAATAGCCATGTGGTCTTTGTCATAACTGCTCAATTCTGCCATTGTAATGTAAAAGCAGCCACAGGCAATCCACACGCAAATGACCATGGCTCTGTTCAAATAACACATGATTCATACCACATAAACTTTAATTACATATGATGTTCATGTACCGCAAAATCTTATTATTCCTTTTATTTTTTTTCAATCATTTAAAAATGTCAAAACTCATTCATAGTTTATATATAGGCTGTGCACAAACAGATGGTGGGCTGGATTTGGCCCATTGCCTGTGGTTGCCAGTCCCTATTCTGGAAGTACTGTGGCGGGAAGCAGGTAGGAGGACATGGCCATGTTAACCAGATTTGGGCATAAGGGAAACTTATCAGAGGAGGTGGACTTTTAACTTCCCCCGGTTCACCTGGCTGGCTTGACCTGACCAATGGTTATTTCCCTACTTGGAGCATAGATTCTAATGGCCTATAAACTGACTCCAGTGCTGGCTTTGAATTCAATAGGTAACATTTAAAGGCGAAAACAAAGTCAGATTTTAAAAGTAATATTTTTCTCAGATATTTTTGTTGGATGCCTCTCTGCATTGGAAAATAGAGCTGAGAAGTTCTCCTGTGATAAGGAAACTAATCCTTGCTGTTAGGCGAGGTGAGGATAAGAAATAACATTTACTGAGCATCTTCTATGTGCCAGAGACTGTTTAAGCATTTTAATTAAGTTTTCTCATTTAATCCTCACAGTTACTCTACCTGTTATTATTATTATCTCTATTCTACAGAAGACGAAACTGAAGCTCAGAGATGTGAACCTTCTGAAAGTTACAAATTGGTACATGGCAGAATTGCAGTTTAAACTCAAGCTATTAGATTTTTAAGGCACAATTTCTCTGATGATGCCTCCTTTTCTCATAAAATGATCATATCTCATGAACAGAGAGGTTTGCAAACAGAAATGAAATAGCATAATTTTTTTTCTAGAAAAATCCATTGTGAACTAAGCAAATACCTTGAAAAACTAACTTTTAATTAACATGCATCTGGAAAATATCATTTATCAGCCTAACTTGTTCACCTGCCTGTATCAAAGTTTCACCTAATTAAAAGATTTTAAATAGGAATTGGTAAGATGAGCAATAGCTTTTAGAAAGCCAGTCTTTCTGAGGCCTCCTAATGTTATAGAGTGTGAAAAATTAATATCTCTGAGGATAATTCTTTTGGAACAGTTGAGAAATCAAAACCTTTATATAAAAGAATTCTACAGTAATAAAATTCATTATTATTTCATTAATACTTTCTTTGTACTTCTTCTTTATTTTATTTTATTTATTTATTTTATTGTTGACTGTATTACAGATGTCTCCCATTGACTCTCTTTGCTCCCCTCCACCCAACCTCTGTCCCACTGTAGGTCTTCCCCATGCTATTGTCTATGTCCATGGGTTATGCATATATGTTCTTTGGTTAATCTCTTCCTATCCCCTCCTCCCCCACTCCCTCCCTCCCACTGAGGTCTGTTATTCTGTTCCCTGCTTTCATACCTCTGGCTCTATTTTGTTCTTCAGTTTATTTTGTTCTTTAGATTCCACTTATAAGTAAGATCATGTGATATTTGTCTTTTATTTTTTATTTTTAATTACTATTTACATTCAATATTATTTTGTATTAGTTTCAGGAGGTTCCTCAAAAAATTAAAAATGGAACCTGCCTTATGACCAAGCAATTCCACTTCTGGTTATATCCGAAGAAACCCAAAACATTAATTCAAAAGAATATATGCACTCCTATGTTCATTGCAGTGTTATTTCCTTGTACTTCCTATGCAAGGAGTGGGCAGGTAATATTGCTTCTGGCTTTGAGGTCAGTTTCTGATTCATAATTGTCAGCCTGCATCTGTTCCTTTCCCAGAAAATCAGGGCCACTTGACACATGCTAGAAAACTCAAGAAGAGAAATAAACCCCTAAATAGTGCCAGCCCTGCCCCAGCAGGAGCTCTTGTTTGGACTGACTGTCTAGTCAGCAATCCTGCTGTTTCTCAGGCTTTTGTCTCCTCAGACCCCATGGGGGAGCATGTTCTGTACCTTCCAGGCCCCATTTCCAAGTCTTCTGGCAACAGTGCTACTCTTCAGGGATCCAGCCCTTCCTCACCTCCAGTTCCTGCATTTGGGGGGTTAGCAAATGACCCAAAATCAGCCAATTGTGTGTATCCCCTGTGTGTGGGTGGGCACATGCTCCAAGCCACCCCATTCAGAGTGAATCTTGGAAATGTTGCTGCTAATGCTGTGGGGAAATATATACTTACTAGAGGCCTGGTGCACAACATTCGTGCATGGGAGTAGGGGGTCCCTCAGCCTGGCCTGCACCTTCTCGCAGTCCAGGGCCCCTCGGAGGATGTGCAGACATCCCCCAAGGGGTCCTTAGTGCTGCCACGGAGGTGGGAGAGGCTCCCACCACCGCTGCTGTGCTGGCCAGCCGTGAGCCTAGCTTGTGGCTGAGCAGCGCTCTGCCTGTGGGAGCGTACTGACCACAAGGGGACAGCTCCTGCATTGAGCGTCTGCCCCTGGTGGTCAGTGTGTGTCATAGTGACCGGTTGTTCCGCCATTCGATCGATTTACATATTAGGGTTTTATTATATAGGATTGTCCAGTTAGTTATTTCCTGGTGACCATGGAGAAAGTCTGCCTGAGAAAGAAGTTAAAACAAGGAAGGAGAGCAGGGAAATAGAGAAGAAACCAATGTTCATGACATCAATGAGCCTTGGATCAAGTTGCATTGCAACAATAAGCCAATAACTTCTATTTCTACTTTTCTTGCTTAAATATGAATTTGTTTCTCTATTGCTTGACACATGGGGCTCTATTTTGTTCTTCAGTTTATTTTGTTCTTTAGATTCCACTTATAAGTGAGATCATGTGATATTTGTCTTTTATTTTTTTATTTTTAATTACTACTTACATTCAATATTATTTTGTATTAGTTTCAGGAGGTTTACTCCTGAGGATAATCCTAGCTAAAACTTTAATCCCCCACCTTCTAATCCAATCTTAGCACCAGAGTTCCTGCTTGATCTCTGCCCTATATTTCAGGTCCATGTCCCTGGCCTCATGACTAGTAGGAGTCCTGGTCCTTCTGCTGCCAGGACCTACCTCATTCTGGCCAGTTTCACTCCACACCTACCCTTGAGATTGGACACTCCCCAGTAACCTGCTCTAGACCAAACAGTGCATGTTTTTTGTCTTTTTGTTTTACATTTACTACATAAAAAAACACATTAATAATAGAGTGTTGGTTTAATGCAAGACTGACTGGGAGAAAATATGTGTTATTTACAATCTCTTTATATAAGAAGTGTGAATCTAGGTAACTAGAGGATCTTTTGTTTGCTGAGAGTAGAATAAAACCTTATATTCTCAGCATACTGACCTTAGACATAATTAATAATGACATTAAAGAGTGGGAACGGATATGTAAACAGCGAATTACTCTGCCTAAGAAGAGGAGAGATTAAGAGTCCCCAGAGAGTAATTGTTCCATGTAAGCAGAATACTCATAGGCTGCATGGAGGCAGGTGCAAAGACTAGGTATGTTTGGAAACAGGTATGGAAGAAAAGGCTGGTATCCTGGGGAGGTTAGAAGAGAAATTCTGTGCACTGTGGAATCTCAGTCTTTTCCTTTGCTCCCCCCTGTGAATTCAACAGTATTCTACCTTACTTATTATTTTCTATGAGTGAAGTCAATTTGGAGGGAACATGAAAAAGAGAGCAGAGGGACAGGAGTGAACAGCAAGCATAGGTTTACACATATCAAACATTTTGACTGAAAAGTTTGAGATGCAGATGCTGTTGGGTAGAGGAATAGATAATCCCTTTACAATAATTCCATTTATATCCCAGCTGAACTGAAGCTCCAATTTTTATAGGAAGTGGAGCCTGACAACCCCAAGTTTTGAAAGAAGACATCTGCATTGGAGCCTGGAGGTTTCTAGAAAGGAATTAGTCTGTGTCCCTGCACCAATTTGCATCTACTCATTTACATATTGAAGTTTCTTTTATTGTAATTAAATATACTTCATAGTATTTTCCATATCTTTATAATATTCATTATATAGCTGCACAAAAATGTATTTATCCAATATTTGTTGCTTGGCATTAAGATCGTTTATACAATTTATTTACATAAACTCACTGAGATGTTGTAGATATGTTCTTGTAAATTTTCCTCATATGTTCCTTAGGATAAATTCCTCTAAGTAGAATCTATGTGTCAGTAAAAAAAATTAGTAGTTTTAGGGATGTTTATGACATGTTAAGTCAATGGGATATATCATCTATATCTATGTATCTCTCTCTATAGATATACATAGATAAATTTCTCTATAGTTATAAATTCCCATATATATACATATATATGTGTATATATATATATACTATATATGTGTGTGTGTGTGTGTGTGTGTATGTATGTGTACATATATACATATATATGTACACATATATATACACACATTTCCATGTATATATTTCCATATATGCAAGGACTTGATAGTTCCTTGTAAAGGTAAGGGTCAAAATAGAATGAAAAGTTGATTTGGGCCATACATTTACTCTTGGGAAAGCCTTAAAATCAAAATGCAAGGGCCCTCATTTTCTCCACAGAAGGTCTCACCTAATGAGGACAAGTTGTCTAACTAAAATAGCTGTCTCTATAGGGAGCCTAAGCAAATAATATTGGAGCTAGAATCTTGGTACAAATCTCATAAAAAGGCCTGTGACCTCTCCCTGTTCTCCAAATTTCCCTGCATAAAATCTCCATTGACTTCACTTTGCATACAGAAAAAGAACTCAAACTCCTTGAATTGCATCCAAAGTCCCAAAGCTAATAAATGTGAATAGAAAATAGAAATAGAAAATTATCCTTTTGTAAGCTTCAATATAGTAATTGGTTCTGGCAAGTATCATCATAAAAACTAAAACAATTAGGTGAAAAGTTATAAGGAGCAAGATACACATTCACACAGTGCCAAAATATTACTACACACAGTACTAGTTAAAATGGAAAAATATCATTGCAGCAAAAACATCTGATGGTAAATGCAATTGCCAACAGGTCAAACTTAGATTCACTGACAGTGGAATAGCCTAGCATTAGGTACCTCTCTATGTATTACAGTATAAAATTCCAAAATCACCTATAATGTATTTTGCCCTAAAGATTTCATTTAAGTGTAATTAAGCCCCCTTAAACCCATCTTTTAGTTGATAGAAAATATGAAAAACAGAAGAGCAAGTTAAACAATACCATGAAGAAATAATCAGAAAAATTTTGAATGTAGAATGTTTCATAAGATAACCATCTGAACTTCTCAAAAAATCAAAATCATTTAGAAGAAGAAGAAGAAGAAGAAGAAGAAGAAGAAGAAGAAGAATAGTTAGAGTCTAGACTAAAAGAAATTGCAGAGACATAAAAATTGTGATGGTGAATTTTATGTATTACCTGGGGCACAGGATGTCCAGATATTTTGTGAAACATGACTCTGGGTGTTCATGGAAAATATTAACATTTGAATTTGTAGACTGAGTGGAGCAGATTGCTCTTCCTCATGTTGGAGGGCCTTATCAGTCAAAGGCCTCAATAGAACAGAAAGGCTGAGTAAAAGGAAACCTCTTTGGTTAGACTGCCTTTGAGTTGAGACATCAGTTCTTTTCTTGCCTTCAGACTTGAACTAAAAAATCAACTCTTCTTGAGTCTTGAGCCTGCTGTCCTTGGCTCTCCTACACCATCAGCTCTCCTGGGTCTCTAACCTGCCAACTGCATTCTTGGAATTGTCAGTCTTCATAATCACATAAATCTCTCATCCTATCTAATAATAGACAAATATGCAAATTGACCATACCTCTGACACACCCACAAGCCACGCCCACCATCCAATCAGAGCAAGTATGCAAATTAACCCAAACCAAGATGGCTACAGCCACAGAGAGCAAGGTTTCCTAGGTAACAGAGGAAGCCAAGCTTTCCGCCTGCCCTTGCCAGGCCTAAGCATCCACTCAAGCTACAAAGTTTCAATTATAGAAGGTAAACAAATTCAAACAAATGGCGGCAGAATGGAGCTTGAGAGAGCAGGCCAGGGTTGCCGCTGGCAACAGGGGAAGCAAAGCTTTCTGCACACCCTGGCCAGGCCCACCCGCTTAAGGCAACAAAGTTTCAATTATAACCCCAACACAAATGGCTGCCGGGCCGTGGAGGGAGCCCCAGGCTTGGCTCCGCTCCAGGCTACAAAGTTTCAATTGTAGAAGGAAAATAAATTCCAGATACCAGGGCCTCTGCTTGGGTTGCCAGGGGGCGTGGCCGGCCTGCAAACCACCACAGGCCCCTCGTTCAGGCCGCCCCACACCCCAAGGGACCCCCACCTGATCTGGGACACCCTTCAGGGAAAACCAGCTGGCCCCCACCCCTGTATCAGGCCTCTATCCTATCTAATAAAAGAGTACTATGCAGATTGATCATCACTGCAACACACAATATAGCTGCCCCCATGTGGTCAAAGATCCTGCCCCCAGGTGGATACAAGATGGCCACCACAAGATGGCCAGCAGGAGAGGGCAGTTGGGAGGGACCAAGCCTGAAGGGAGGGAAGTTGGAAGTGATCAACCCTGCAGGAGAGGGCAGTTAGGGGTGACCAGGCCGACAGAGGAGGGAAGTTGGGGGCAAACAGGCTGGCAGCAGAGTAGTTAGGGGGTGATCAGGCTAGCAGGCAGAAGCAGTTAGGGGCAATCAGGAAGGCAGGTAGGCAAGCAGTTGGGAGCCAGCAGTCCTGGATTGTGAGAGGGATGTCCGACTGCCCAGTGGGATCGGGCCTAAATGGGCAGTCGGACATCCCTTGAGGGGTCCCAGATTGGAGAGGGTACAGGCTGGGCTGAGGGACAACCCCCCCTCCGTGCACGAATTTCATGCACCGGGGCCTCTAGTGTATATATATATATATATATATATATATATATATAGTTTATTATAAGGAATAAGAATATATGTCCTTTTTGTTTTGTTTTTCTGGAGAACCCTGACTAATACAACTAAATCCAATTCATTAACTTATCTTTAAATCTGATTGGAAAAAAAAGAAAGAAAACTAGCTAAAAGACATTTTTGGTGCATTTAGGAACATTCAAATATGGACTCTATATTAATTTAGCTGCATCTCAATGATATTATGGAATTATTGTTAATTTTTTAGAAGTGATAATGGTAATGTGGTTAAGTGGAAGATTGTTTTTACTCTTAGGAAGTAAATACTGATGTATTTATAGGCAAAATGGCTTGTAATTAAAACTTAGCATGAAATGGTATAGATAGAGAAAGAAAAAGAGAATATCAGACAAAATGTTAAAATTATTGAATCTCATTGAAGGGTATATAGGTGACATTATACTATCCTTTTAACCTTTTCTGTATGGAAGAAATGTCCTGAACTTAACTTTCTGCTTTATGTCTAATTTCTGCATGACTGTGTTTGTGTGCCTGGGTTACAGAGAGCCCAGGCTGACCAAAATGTTCTAACTTCTTAAGAAATAGACTTGGTGCATTGAATTTTAGATTATCCTCTTTTGTGATATACATCTTAAGGCAAAAATTTCTCTTATAAATTCTGTTTAGCTGCATCTCAAAAGTCTTGACACAGTTTTGTTTCATCAATTCTAAATATTTTCTGTTTGATTTTACTATTTTATTTGACCCATGAATTATTTCAGTGTTCTTTTATTTTACTGTTATCTGTTTGATTTTACTATTTTATTTGACCCATGAATTATTTCAGTGTTCTTTTTTTTTAAATGTATGTGTCTTTTTAGTTATCTTTGGTAATTAATCTCTAAGTTATGCACTGTGATGTGACTTTTATTTTTATTGAAACCCAGTTCTTAATGTGGTCAATCTTTGTAAGTATTTTATGTCTGTTGAAAAGTGCTATGTGTTTTTCTTTCTAATTTGGAGATGCAGGACTTTATGTGTCTGCCTTAAAGTTAATAATTGAGTTATTTAAATGTTCTATATCCTAAATTTTGTCTATAATTAATCTCTCAATCGAGGGAGGAATCTTAACGTCTCATGTTATAATTACGGTTTTCCTAGTTTATTCTTATAATTTGCACTATTTTTCTTTATATATATCTACTAGAGGCCCAGTGCACAAAATTCATACATGGTTGTGGTCCCTAGGCCTGGCCGGCAATCAAAGTGTGAGTGTCTGGCATGGAAGGGCAGGTCCCAGCTGATCTCTGGGCCCTGGACAGCACATGGGCCCCAGGCCACCACACGACCCCCTCCACCTGAGTCATGGTGCTCCAATCCCCATGTGGAGATGCAGTGAGTGTGGCCAGACACAGCGGGCTCGGGTGCAGCCTGGCACCGAGTGCGGGGGCTTCCCCGGCACATGAGCCCTGGCATCCTGGGGGAGGGTACCAGGGGGAGTAAGAGTGAGCTTGGTGGACACCCTGCATTCTCACCACACCTCCCGGTCACCCCCACCCCCAGGTAGCCTGCGAGAGGTTGCAGCGCATGTTTTGCACCACCCCCTGTTGGGCAGTGCACGTCACAGCGAGTGGTTGAACTCCCAGTCAAATGATAGCTCCGCTCAAGGGGACAATTTGCATATTAGGCTTTTATTATATAGGATATATATGTATCTATATCTATATCTATATGTTGAGGACATATTTTTTGATGCATGGGAGGTACAGGCTCAAGTTCATCAAAATTAAGGAAAGTCTGAGAAACTGTCACAGTCTAGATGGGCCTAAAGAGACATGATGGGTAAAATCTAATGTGGTCTCCTATATGAGATCCTGGGACAGAAAGGGGCATGAGGTAAGAAAGCTAAGGACATTTGAATAAAGTATAGACATTAGTTAATGATAATGTCTTAATATTGCTCGGTTAGTTATAACAAATGCATCATTCAAATACAAAATGTTATTAATGGAGGAAGGTGGGTGCAGTGTACATGGAGGCCCTCTGTACTCACATGGAAACTTCTCTGTAAATCTAAAACTCTTCTAAAGTGAAAAGTTTATTTAAAAACAAAAGTGTTACAAGGTTAATGATACCTCCAGAAAAAATGTAAAACCTAAGAGTCACAATATTTTCAGAGATAAGGCTCTGCAGACTTTGATCTCAAAACCTAAAATTATAAAAACAAAGAAAATTAACCACAGGGTGGAGAGAGAAGGAATACATAAGAAACAGCAGATTAAGGGTTCCCAAGATTTGAGATAATAGGATAGCTCCTATACAGTACAAAAATTATTATTTTAAAAATTATCTTTATTATTGAAAGTATTCCAGATGTCTCCTTTTCCCCTCATTGACCCTCTCCACCCTACTCCTGTCCTGCCCCAGGCCTTCACTGCACTGTGTCTTTGAGTTATGCATACATGCAAATAAGTTATTTGGTTAATCTCTTCCAACCCACCCCCCTTCCCTCTGGAGATTCATCAAAAATTATTTTAAGTAATTAAAAGTGTAAAAGAAGGTATGGGAAAACAATTAGAGATAGTAGTTGTACTGTACATTTTGTTCATTTGTAGGAACAGTTATGGGACCAAAAAGACATAGACATGATATTCAGACAAATACTCGGAAGAATTTTCTCTCTCGGTGGTATAAACAGCCATGCATCTTGCTCTAATACTGAATGGTCATTATTAGAGACATAAGGTCTTAAATACCAGTTTTAGAAATAGATGTCATAAGACTTACCATGTAGCAAAATTCAGAGTAACCTTAAGGAGAAGTATAAGAGCACCACTACTGAATGATCATATATAAATTTGGGGATAGAGATTGTAGAAGATAAGGGTTTCCAACCACATACAGAATTTTTTTCTTCGTTTGTTTGTTTGGTTCTGAAGAAGGGATTTACTTACTAAGAATTAAGTTATTTAATAAAGAGTTTTCACAAAATTACTAGTTTGTCTGCAATCTTGAGTAAATGATTTTACATCCCACCACTCTTAAATAAGAAAGAATGAATTGTAATTCTACATTGCTTTCTAGTTCACCTAAAGCTTTAATTCCATGATCTCTGGGGCCTAAAAGTATCTGCTCATTTCTAGAATACTGATATCCTAATATGCACCCTTGAACTTTTTGTCTGCAGCATGAGTCAAATCAGAAGACTATAGGAGAAACTTTCTTAACAAAGGAACCAAAAAAGCAAGGGACAGAAGCATTCTTTTGATGTAAAAAATTCTCCTTAGAGTCAGTCCTCTGCGCATTCACTTGTGGGTTATGTAGTTATGACTCAATTACATTATATTAACTGCCCCACGCAAAGAATTATTTTATGTTCCCTCATTTGTCTAAAATATAACTCGCTCACATGGGAGCCAGTTAGTCATCATCATTGTAAAGGGCACAGAAATATGCTACAGTCTGATTAAATTCAAATGCTCAGGACATATCACTCAGCCAGAAGAGCATCTTGTGTTCCCATTAGAATTTTGTTACAGAGAATATTATCAACTTATCACCCTTCACCAGTTTTCTTAGGTAAGAGGTGGAAGCTATTTTCATTTTCTTACAAAAACTAAGGAGCAAGAGGAGTTTGTCCAGGCAAATAAAACAGCAAGTAAAAGATAAAAAAATAGGAACCAGTTCCCCCAACTCCCTGCCTAGACCCCAAGAAGCTTTATTCTGAGGATATCTAGGATTGAGTAAGAGAATCAAAGTACGTGAATGCATCAAATATAAGAGGCAGTTCTCATTTCTCATTCCCTCCAGAACAAACCCTTCAGCAAGTCTAGGCCACAAGTCCCAAAATACTGACCAATTCTAGCCTTCATTCATCTCTACTACTTCCTCCATATTTTATCATCCTATCTTGGACCATGAAAAGATCTCCTAAGCACCACCTTTTACTCTCATGCCCTGCTTACATGCATTCTGGTCATAACAGCCAGAGGGTACTTAAAAACAAAACAAAACAAAACAAAAAAGAAGCAACGGTCATTGTCCTGCTTCAAAACCTGGCATAAAATTAAAACTCCTTAGCAGAGCCTCCAAGATGCTGTATGATCTAGTTCTGTGCCAGCAAGTCTGATCTCAACTCTTATCACACCCCCTCCCATTCACAACTTGTCAACCACACTTGCCCCATCTCTGTCTCATACTCAAACCCACTGCCATCTCAAGGCATCTGCACTGGCCATTCTCTGAGCCTGAAAAGTTCTCACCTAAGATCTCAAAATGCCTGTCTCCTTGTCATTCAGGTCTCAGTTTAAAGGCCATCTCAGAGAGGTCATGCCTAACCTCCCTATCTAAATTGCTGCCAGGCATTCTTTTACTCATTGCTTTGTTTTACTTTACTTTTAGTACTTGTGATTACTTGATGTATTTTTCAGTCTACTTATTATCTATTTCCACCTGTTCTCCATTAGAATCTTAGGTTCATGCAAGCAGTAATTGTATCTGTCTTGCTCATTGATATATCCCTAACATCCGCTTTAATGTTTAACACATAAGTGGGTAACAAATGGTTTTCAAATAAGTTAATGACTGAAAATATGATGGATGCAGTTATTCTGGAGACAGAGGCCAAATAAAGTTGACTGGATATGCATAATGGGAACTATTTGCTTATAGGAATAGAATAAATTAGAATTGCCTACAGAAATTTTTCCTGTTCAGGGGAAAGGACACATCAGTTGGAGCATCCCATTTTACTTTGAGTCATGTCCAAAGATATTGACAAACTATTAATTTGACAAGATGGTTGGCTGTTTTTCCAAATTCATGAACACACACACACACACACACACACACACACACACACACACACACACACAGACTATTGGATTAATGGAAACTGACAGCCTAACCAGGAATGATGTTTACTATTCCCCTCCTACCTACCCCTCCTCAAGCTTGCAATTCAGTATAGTTATTTTGATAAGTTCTAGCCAGTGAAATGTTAAGGGAGATGATGTTTGCCTATCCCAGGCCTGGCTCATAGAACTTCTCCATGCAATACTCCCCCAGCTCTTTTCCACTTCTGACTGGCAAGAATAGAGATGATGCATAGGACAGCTTTGCAAGCCCTGTACTATAGACAGCAGATCTTCCATCTAAGTCTGAGAATGACTGAATAGAAGAAAGCACCATGCATACTGCTTCCTGAGTAAGAAAGAATATTCTATTGTGTTTGAACTATTGTGCATATTAGGGTCTACCTGTTACTGCAGTTACCCTAGTAAATATTATCTAGGTTTCAGGTAAATTAAAAATACCACAAGGGCAGGTTTGGCCCGTTACAGTTCTTCTGTTTGGCTCTTGGGAGACTTCAAATAAACACATTTAATTTAGGAGGTCAGAAAACACTAAATTTAGGAGGTTAGAAAAGAACAAAGGTAGTAAAGCATGGGATGCCTGCTAGGGACAAGAAGGTAAAGGACTCAGAGTCACATAATGACAAATGGTTTCTGATTGGCTGTATTCTTGCACAAAGACGATAAAGGGGCTTCCATTCCCAGAAGAAGAAAAAAATAGATGTGCTAAGAAGTTCTTCCACGGAGATGGCAATATTTCCATTAGCAGGGTGAGCTCATAGTTAAGTTACAAAAAAGGAAAATTGTATCTGTGGTTTCCTTCTTGGAAACCACACTCTCTGGCTAATGCATAGCCTCCTTCCCTTAGGTGTTCTCTCAAAAGATGCTGTCCTGGCAATCAGGAAGTCTAGCTTCCAGCTTGGTTCATCCATCACTTTCCTTGAGCTAGTTACTTCACCTGGCTGGATCTAAACACCTTTTTACTAGATGGGAGTGGGGTTGTGATGGCTGGTGGTTAGGCTGAACACTGTATCCTATTCTGATACAACACTGAGCAGAATGGATTAGTCATCATTAAAGTGATTCAGTGCCTTGGGCCTTGTCTGTTCTAGAGAACAAATCTCTAAGACCATACTAAGAGGTTTTGGGGATGATGTTTCAGGCTATTATTGAGCACGAGAAAAGTCTATCCTTTGTCTGGCTATCTGAGTAACATTAATTCTGCCTGAAGCCAGGAGAGTCATAGCCAGGATCACTGAGGCCCTCCTGCCAGTCCATCAGATCTGTTTTTCTGCTACCCCCAGCTAGTTAAAGCTCATCTACAATTTCCATTTGAATGACCTCTCTTTGTGGATGGTAGAACAGCATGACTCTCATAATGTGCAAATTCTGTGCAGCAGCAGGCACCTTTTGCCCATTTTTATGTATCTCTCCATTAAATTTTACAAATGTTCCAACTAGCTAATCTTCTCTATCTCCCATGACAGCGGCATGAGGTGGCCCTCACAAAGGCTAATGTGACCCCATAGACTGCATGGACCTTCAAGAACACTTAAGGTACAGCCTTATGTCTTTCTCCAATGAAATTCAGATATATTATAAAGTTGTGGCACTACACTTTAGAAGACATCATGATCTGACGCACAGAATCAGTGAGGCAATTCAACCAGCGTCATGCCTATCATCAAGTAACTCTGGGATGCTTTGGGGAAGAGGGACTGGGCTTGGTTCAAGTGGCCACAATGGATAGATAAATGATGGGTAGAAGAAAGCCACAGGGAGACTGATTTCACTCCAGAAGAAGAATGGGCTGCCCTTGGGAGGAAATGAGCTCCCTGTCCCTGGGGTTGCCTATGCAGACCTGAAGGATCTCTCAGAGGACATGAAATAGAGAAAAGCCAAGGTGGATGTTGCAGAGAGGAAATTTGACTAAATATCAGAAACATCTCTGAAAATTAGACTTGGCTACCTGGAGAAGAAATGAGTTTCCTATTACTGGAAGTATTCAAAGAGATATTAGGTGACTGAGAGAGATATTAAATAATTCCTCAATTTGGTCAAGTATTAGACTATATGGCTTCTAAGTTTCATTGTATTCAATGAGTCTTTAAATTTTTTAAGTAGGATTACTTTTACAATTATGGATTAGTTTTTAAAATTAATTCATGCACATACATTCATCTAATTGAAGTCAAATATTACTAAAAAGCCATAAAAATAAAAATTTATCGCTCAAGCTCTTTCTACCTGATAGCCTCACACTCACGCTTATAACTGGTTACTTAGCATTTACAACCGTATTTCTAAATAATATGCATTTATTACATTTCTTGATTTATCAATTCTAGACATTTTCTGTAGACTTTTCACTATAAAAGATGAGGACTTACCTTTTTTGTACAAGGCCTATTTTCTCTCTTTCCAATCCCCCAAAAGAGTAATGGGGAAATTTCGGTAAAATAGTTATGTTTGCATTATGACAATGCAAATATTGTTTGATACTGAGATTTTACAATCATGTATCTTTCTTTTTTAAAAAAAATATATTTTATTGATTTTTCACAGAAAGGAAGGGAGAGGGATAGAGAGTTAGAAACATTGATCAGCTGCCTCCTGCACATCCCCTACTGGGGATGTGCCTGCAACCAAGGTACATGCCCTTGACTGGAATCAAATCTGGGACCCTTGAGTCCATGGACTGACGCTCTATTCACTGAGCCAAACCAGTCAGGGCTTATGCATCTTTCTTATACAACACTTCAATTTTCCCAAAGTTAATAGCTATTTTCCTTTTGCCCATTTTCATGTATCTCTCATTAATTTTTCCAAATGTTCCAATAATCTCTACACATCTATCTATATTGCTTTTCAAAATCTTGCATAAATCAGAGCCATTCTCCTTGAAAATCTCCCTCCTTTCTCCTTGTTCTAATGTATATTGGCTTCCTCTATCCCTCCTGTGCAGCTTTATTCCGTGGCTTTTTTTTTAACCATTTTCCTGTGTTAGGTCCTCTTATTTTTTGTATCCTATGTCATTTTGTTTTGTTTTGTTTAGCCCTCATTTTGGTTGAGCATGTCACCTAAAAGCCCTTTAAAGAGATGTCCCTGGGGAATAACTTTTCTGAATCCTCACATGTCTGAGAGTACTTTTACCTACCCTCACATTTGACTGGTGATGTGACAGACTTAAGTCTTTCCTTTATCCATCCTCCCTCTATAAGAGATAAAGCTCTCCTCCCCACTTTAAGCTAGGTACCTGTCTGCCCAGCAAGAGTCTGTATTTCCCAGCCTGCCTTGCAGCTTGGTGTGACTATAGACTCGGTTCAGAATTCATGTGTGCAACTTCCACATCCCATTTGAATGGGAGCTCCCTTTCTCCTTCACATGGGCTGGTGCTTAGACAAGGTGGTGATGATAGCTTTGACCATGTGGACTAGGTCAGCCCGAGTGAGAAAATGAAATAAAAGGGACTGCCCCAGCTGTTCTTGTGCAGCTGAGCTGTCTTCCTGAATCATCTAACTATACCTACCCTGCTACTGCTCAGAGAATAAACTTTTTTCTTATCTAAGCCACTGTGTTTGGAAGGATTGGGGGAAGGCAGGGCAGCCCCTGTGTTACAGCACATTTGCCTGTTCCCTAGTTGAGAATAGAAATCAGTTGAAATTATTTTCCTTCAAAATTTTTGAAACTATAACTTTATTGCCTTTGAACTTCCAGTGTCAATCTTGAAAAAACCATTGTCATTCTGACCAGGCTTGTGTGTGGATCAGTTTCTTCATTTAGGATCTTTTTCTTTCCCTTGGCATTTTACAATTCCACGATGATGTATATTGGTGGGGATTTCTTTTAATTCACCAAGCTGAGCACCTAGTGATAACTTTCAATCTGAAAACTTATAGTTTTTAAGTTCTCAAATTATATTCTTCTCCCTCATTTTCATGTGTGCACTTTCTAGAACCCTCAATAGTCACATGGTATAGCACTTTTGTCTAATTTCCTTACCAATTACTAGTGGTGCAGTGCACAAAATTTGTGCACTTGGGGGAGTGGGGGTGTCCCTCAGCCCAGCCTGTGCCCTCTCACAGTCCAGAGCCCTCGGGGGATGTCCAACTGCCAAGGAGGGGGGAGCCTCCCACCACCGCCAGCTACGCTTGCCAGCTGTGAGCCTGGCTTGTGGCTGAGCGCACAGACCACCAGGGGGCAGCTCCTGCATTTAGCATCTGCCCCCTGGTGGTCAATGCATGTCATAGTGACTGGTCATTCCACCCTACAGTCAATTTGCATATTAGCCTTTTATTATACAGGATTTCTTAGTTTTTACATCTATCTTTTTGTTTTATTTCTAATAAATTCCTTAGATTTTTATCTTTTGGTTCTTTTATTAGGTTTTTATTTCAGATTCATATTTTTAATTTCCACAGGCTCATTTTGGTCTTGAGAGTATTCCTTTTTATACTCCTTATTCTTGTTTCAGCTCTTAGCTCTCTGGAGATGTTAATTATAAGCTATTCTATTTTAATTTTCTTCTGCTCCTATGTTGCCTCTGTGTCATTTGAATTGGTTATTAGTGGTATTATTATATTTTGTTGTAATCTCTCTCTTACCCATGTGTGAAGCCTTTGCAGAATTCTGGTATCCTTGGCTCTTTATTCATATGTGAGTGTGGAAAGGAGGAGTCAACTTTCTGTCTTTCCTTCAGTGTTCTCAGGCAGCGAACCAGTCTTTGCATAAGCAGGCTCAGATGTCAATGTCCATAGGTATCTCCTCTGAATTTCCTCAGTTTCCCCAAAGAATAAAGCATTCTGTCTTGAGGCTGGCATACCAACCTGAAGCTCTGGGATCTGGGCTTGGAAAGATGGTTGGAAATCCTTTTCTTTACTAAATAGACTTTTCCTTTATCCTTTGTTTGGTCACACATCTCACATCAGCACTGTGCTTGGTGTCCCCAGTTCAGGAATTAAATTATTTTGTTTTTTAAGGGAACAAATCTCAGGTCTCCAATATTGTGGGGCAGAGACAGTTTCCTGATGGTCTGCAGTAAGGAAGGGCACTGGAGCTCCAACTATTCTGTTTCCAGCTTCTAACTAATTTTGCTTTCACCCCTAGCAGCCCTGCCCCACATTTTTGCCCTTGACTGAGATTATTAGGGGTCCGTGGGTCAGGTTGGCTCACTTCTCATAGCATCCTATCTCAATTTTCTGTGAACTCTTCCTCTATGTTCCTTGTACTTGGGACAAGGCATGTCTATAATCTAATAAGTTTATTTTTAAGGAAATTTCAGAATATTTTTTAAGACAATATTGGAAACTCTAAGTGCCTTCTAGGATTCTGTTTTGGAAACTTTTGGAAATGTCTGTATTTCTTAGTAGAGGTGATTTCTACAGTGCTCCTGAGTCTTTGTGGAATCAAAAGCTATGAGAAACTTCAAGAATCTCATGCAGAAAAGTGGCCCCAGTAGAGAAGCAGAGAAATTTTAAAGCTTCTCTTGGAATGCAGACTGACAATTGTTTGTGAAATCCAAAGTGTGAAAAATCATCTTAAGGTGGCTATAAACATCTAACTGATAGAAGGGCCTCTCCAACTTCCCACCTCACCCAGGAAATTCTATGTGTTGTTTTGTTTATTGTCTGGAGATTGCAAAAGACTGTCTTTGTTTTCTGAGACAGGAGTCTTAAATCTAATCAGACTTGAAGTGCAGCCATCTGGCTCCCCCTCCAGGAGGTGCTAACACAGCTCTGGTGCTCAAACGTTATGGCCAGAAATGCAAGAAAATCATCCATGTGAACAAATACACTCTTCAAGCTCTCTCTTTTAATTATTTAAACTCCCAAAGGCTCTGAAGTTAAACAAGTTATTCCTGGGGAAAGGTAATTTTGTCCTCTTTTCCCCACTCTTGCCCTCTACCTAAAGTCCTCTACAGGAACATCAAGGTCACTGCCATAAATTTAGTTGACATTAGAAAGCTTCCTCTACCTAAAACTGACAGAGAACCAGTAAAGCTGGGAAGGTTTTCTCCCATGAGGCTGGGAATCTGTTCTACTCTCTCATTAATTAAAAAAAAAATTTACTTCCTTGGGCAAAATGGATCACGGCTGTCAGTTATCCATGTCAGAGAAATCATAATATTATTTCAGTTTTTCTTCAGCACCCCTCCAGCTTGTACTGAGTTAATTTTAGTGCAAACTAGGTTATTTTTGGCTTTTCAAATGTACTAATCTTCATGAAGAAGATGCAGAGTGTTTAGGATCTCAATGTCAGGCATACTTGGATTGAAATTCTGGCTCCCCCAATAATTAGCTATGACATTTTGAGCATGTCATTTAATCTATAATATTTATACATAATCTATGAAATACACCACAATAGTATGAAATAAGACACAGAGGAATATTAAATGGAATGATGCATATAAAGATCTGAGCATATACTTTATCATATAGTAATTGCTCAGTAAATTTAACATTGAGAAGATTTAAAAAGCATGTATGTGTGTAGTTATGTTAAACATGTGATATTGAATTGTAAAAGTTTAGAATACTTAAATTAATATTGCAGCTGTGCTAAAATGGACTTTCTGATTGTTCCAGTCTAACACCCAGCAGAACCTTTCCACAACTCCCTGCCAAAGAGGAGTCACACTGCCTCCCAGAACAGAGTTCACTCAATGCTTAAAGGTGGCTCAACTGTTAGTTAATTTTATCATAAGCCAAAACTATGGTTCCCTATCATTTTTATCAGTTGGTGGAGCAGCCCTTTGAGGGTACATGATACAAGTCTAATCTGATCTGACTTCATGGTCCTTCAAGAATTTGAACACAGCTATCCAGTATCCCCATGAGCTTTCTCTTGGCTAAAGTCTTGAGCTGAACATGTTCATTTTCTTCTAGATTGTCTATGCCTTGGTCTCAGGCCCTTCTCTATTCTGGGTACTCTTCTCAGTTACTGTGAGTGGTAGCCAGGGCTGAATGTATTATTGTAAGAGTGCTCTCACTTAGGCTAAACACAGTTCATGTCTTCCTCGAAGAATTTTAAGTCTCTTGAGCAATATGTTTCCAACACACACACACACACACACACACACACACACACACACACACACGCACACACAATGAAATATAGTATCCAATAAATTTGAGCCTATTAAAACTCCTTTGAACTGTGCCAAGAACAATTTTTTAAAAAGTAGCACCTATGCTTTGTTTATCACTGCATGTGTTGAGAAACCATGAGATGAACTGGAGTCTTGAGGAAACTGGGGTTCCTGGATTCTCTTTTTAACTCACTTTGAGAACCAGTGCTGTGACTAAACTCAGACTCAGGTTCAACTTTAGTCACAGCCCTTCACTGTGAACAAGCATTACAGATTGTATGACTTTGTTTATAATAATCCCTACCTCCCACAATTTCAGTGAGGGCTCATGGATCAATGCTTGAAAATTGCCCTATACAGGGTCTGTAACAGGAAGTACTCTGAGGTACTGCCACCTACCTGCTTCCATTCAAGATCATCCATATTTGCAAAGCTTCTTTCTGTTCTCCATTTTAAAAGCAACCAATGGGAAAGTTAAAAACTGTTGAGAGACTTGACTGAGTAAAATAACTGTGAAATAAAGTTAGGAGTCCTGGAATCTATTGCCACCCAGTTCATGTAACCTTGGTCAACTCCCTGCCTTGGCCAAGGTCTCAGTTTTCTATTTTGTAAATAGGGATCTTTTTATTACAAGATTCCTCCTGAATCTGACTACTTTGTAATTCTAATTTAGTCTCTCCTTCTCCAGTTTCCATCATTATTTGGTACTTCCTAGAAGTATACGTCAGAAAGCTAAATTTTTTTAAATCATAGAAACGTGTTGAATCAAAAAGAATAGAGTTCCTGAAAGCATTCAAGCTAGTGCCCTCAACAATAATTTAAATGATTTAATCTCATTCATTTATGACAGAAATAACTTTGGAGCTACACAGTACATCAGTATGACTGTTATTTATACTTTGCAGACGTGAGGAATTATTCTAAGAATAAAGGGACAGGTCATTTATCTCTCAGGACCCCTGAACATATCCAAGTGCCTTGCTTTAGCATTGCTGAGAAAAAGAGATGCCCTGCACAGTGGACTGGCAGGTATCAGGGAACTGAGTCTGCTAACTAGCAAACTTGCTTGCAAGGTTGCCTTAGTGATGACCCCACAGCACTATCCCCATATCCAGGCAAACTGACACATGATAAATGCAGGGGGGCGGGGAGGAAGAAGTCAACATTTCTTTAACACCATACACTTTTCTTCATGTTCACATCTATTGTAACATTGACCCTTATATACAGCTGTACAATCTGCAAAACAATTTTTGCTCCCAGTAGTTTATAGTAATAGTAATCCTGCAATACAATGGGACATGGCAGAAAATAACAGAGCTGAGACTGTTATCATTTTGTCTGGGGGGCAAATGAGCCTGAGTAAAGATATAGTATTTTGCAAGGTTCAACAGATAAAGATGAAAAATAGTGGCCAAATCAAGGCGTGAATTCAGGTCATCTGATGCTAAGCCCTTTGTTCAGTCCAGCAGACCACATTGCCTCTCACTCTCATCAATTTGACTACACAGAGATACTGTATGCTGAGAAGCACTAGTAGAAAAGGACATCTAAACATTGTAGCAAAAGTCAGTAACTCCCATAACAAATGTAAAATCTGGATGTCAGAACCACAGGGATGTAGTGTGGTCACTTACAAAGGAATAAGACTTGAGTAATATCAGATTTCCTATCAGCACCTTTTAGGAATTAGGAGACAATGAAAACTCTTCAAATTCCAGAGGGGAAAAGATTTCAACATAAAACTCTATACTCAGTCAACCTGTCTATGAAATATAAAAGCATCATTAAGACACTCTGGATGTGCAAAAACTCAAGAAGTCCACTGCCCTTATACTCTGATTGAGAGACATTACTTGAGATATGGTTCTCTGCCAAAATAGAACAGCAAATTGTTAAAGAGGATGAAATTGGATACAAAAAAACAATGGTAGCAGAGAAGGGATGAGAAGTAAAGAAAACTAGAAATCAAGTAAGTGAAAATCTACTACCTGGGACATTTGGAAGATTCCCCTTTAATATGAAATATGTGGAGAGCATAGAATGTTTCTTTCTACATCTACAATCTATACTTCCTAGTTCTATAGTGAATAATATTTACATAATCATAGTATTTTAAATTCTATTCATTTTCTTTTTTATAACCCATCTATTACACAGTCACATAAGATGTATTTGTAACTTTAAATAGTATAAAAATAATTACAGAGGAAAAATTTAGAGATGGAGGAGTATACTATTGTCATTTTCTTTATGGTGAGTTTATCACTGTATAAAGTTGATAAAATATAGAGTTTAGATATATTACTTAAATTCATGGAGGCTAATGATAGGCTATCCAAAAATTATAATCAGGTTAACAAAAATTAGGAAGTGGAAGAGGGGAAAAAAGTGTATAGTAATGTCAGTGAGTAAACTTCTCCAACCTCAAATCTGGGAAATAATACCTCTGTTTAGAGTTAATACATAAAAAACTACAATATAAAGTAGAGACCCAAGTCTGTTATATAAAGTTATAACAATAAGTGCTAGTATAGCTAAAAAGAGAGAATACTGACAGTGGCTGTCCCTGGGGAGAGGGATTTGTGATAAAGTAGAGGGTGGTTTTACTTTTTATTTTTGTTCTTATGCTCTGCGTGAATATTTTAAAATTATGCACCTGCATTAATTCTATATTTAAACAAAGGAAAACTGAGTCTATTTGAATATTTAGTAACATCTGAATAAAAATCTAGCTGACGGTTTGACTTGATGCTGACACATATTTAAATTCATACAAAAAAAAAGTAAGACTCTAAAAAATCAGGCTTATCTCCTTTATTTAAAAATGAATTATCATGAGCCAAGAGAATGAAAGGCTAGTTTATAGTGCTGGCCATAAAATCTAATTAATAATCATGTCAATAAATTATTTAAATAATTTTTTAAGGAGCCAACATTGTCCCAATTTTCAAAATTTGATAGTGTCAAAATGTGGTAGCTTTTGACATGATTAACCACCCTTTCCAACCACCTGATCTCAAAAGGAGACCTCAGTTTGACTTTCTTCTCCTTGGTCACTTAGCTATAAAATGAGATCATCTCAATGCCTACTTTACCAAGCAATGCATTTTCAAGAATTTGTAAACCACCAAGTCTTAGATCAATGTTATTAACACCATTTTCATGTTTTGTTCATCTGCCATAGTAAAAGGAAGAGCCTACACAGACTCTGAATGGATTTACACTCAAGCAAATATGTTTTGTTGTCTCTTTTCTGTCAAAGTGACTTGGCAGAATTTCTAGGGTTCCATGGCCCACTAGGCCTTTAAATCAGATTGTTTCTGTGACAGGACAAGGTCCTCTCACAGGGCATTTTCTCTTTATTCATTGACATGCAGAGATACCAACAGGGACATATGCATGTCTCAAACTATTTGGCCTTTCTTTCCTTCCTTCCTTCCTTCCTTCCTTCCTTCCTTCCTTCCTTCCTTCCTTCCTTCCTTCCTTCCTTCCTTCCCTTCCTCCTCCTCCTCTTCCTCTCCCTCCCTTTCTTTCTTTCTTTCTTTCTTTCTTTCTTTCTTTCTTTCTTTCTTTCTTTCTTTCTTTCTTTCTTTCTTTCTTTCTTTCTTTCCCCTCCTCCTCTCTCCCCCTCCTTCCTTTCCTTCTCCTTTTTAATTAAATTAACCTCAACAAAGAACTTAGCATTTTAAACCGTTCTTTCTATAAGTTCAATGCCTCCCTAGCTTTTGCTTTCTCTACACACTGTACAACCCACCCTCATGCCTGCATGTGCCAGGGCAATAGGCACTTCATCAGGCTCCACAGCACCGATGGGCTTTACACCTTCATGGC
Source organism: Eptesicus fuscus (assembly GCF_027574615.1). Taxonomy (NCBI): domain Eukaryota; kingdom Metazoa; phylum Chordata; class Mammalia; order Chiroptera; family Vespertilionidae; genus Eptesicus; species Eptesicus fuscus. Next base: position 45,819,224 of record NC_072475.1, read on the forward strand.
TTTGATTACATGCTTCACTCTGTCTACACTGCCTTCCCCACCCACCATGACAGAATCATACCTCACTTTTAAATCCTAGCTTATGTATCAATCTTCTCCACTAAACCTTCCTTGTTCTTCACCTTCCGCCCCCAAACCTAAGCAATCACTCCCTCATTTGCTTGCTATAGCTTTTTATCTAGTCCTACCTTTTGGCACAAGAGTCTGTATACCTTACACTGGAGTTATTTATGCATGTTTCTCAACATCTGATCCTTCTTATTCTGTGGGATCCATGTCTATGTTCTCTTATACAAGGCCTGGCACATAGTAGGTGCTCAACAATTATCTACTGAGTTCTACTGATTTGCCAAGGCTTATGTAGCTAGTAAATGGTAAGGTTAGGACTAGAACCCAGGTTTCTGACTGCTGCTCCAGTGTACTCTCCATCACACCACATGGCCTCACACACTGCACCATACATTTAAGGAGCTGAGCCGAACATTCTGAACTATGATAGGGAGTCTGGGGGACAGTCATGATCTCTACCAGCTTGATACCAATTCAAGCTGACATATACTATAAGGTATAAAAATGTCCATGGATGAAGCAAATGTTAATATTTGCCACTTTGATATTTCATACATAGTGAAAACATGCCAGACTTCATTAGGCATCTTCAACATCCCTTAAAGAAAGGATGGAGGATGTTTGGTGAAGTGTCATGGCTGCTGTCCACTTTTTAATCGATTGTTCTCAGGTGAAGGAAATAAACTGTTTGAGAAGTGATTTACATTAAAGAAAACCTTCAGAAAGCATTAGGCTTGCCATGTGGACTTTCTGATTTATGAGGAGATTCAAGAAGTTAAAAACTGAGAGGCTAATGTATTTAGTACAGCTGTCATCCAAGAACAGATTAAAAATGAAGAGCAAACTTTTGATTTATTGTAAGTAATCATTATTTAACCAAGAAACTTCAGCTCACTATTATCCTTTAAAAACATCCTATCTAATAAAAGAGTAATATGCAAATTAACCACCACTCCACTACACCCACCAGCCACACCCGCCAGTTAATCAGGAGCAAATATGCAAATAAACCCAACCAAGATGGCTACAGCCACAGAGAGCATGAGGGAGGTTTGGGTTTCCCCGGCAATGGATGAAGCCAAGCTTTCCAGCTGCCCTGGCTGACCTACGCCTCCACTCAAGGCTACAAAGTTTCAATGATAGAAGATACATAAATCCAAACAGAAATGGCAGCAGCCATGGAGCTGTAAAGAGGAGGAGGTTAGGGTTGCCCCTGGCGATGGAGGAAGCCAAGTTTTCTGCTCACCCTGGCTGGCCCAGGCCTCCGCTTAAGGCTACAAAGTTTCAATTATAGAAGATACATAAATCCCAACAGAAATGGTTGCCACCACTGAGCAAGAAGAAGGCTTGGCTCTGCTCCAGGCTACAAAGTTTCAATTATAGAAGATAAATAAATCCCAGATACTAGGGCCTCCACTTGGGTCACTGGGGATTGTGGCTGGCCTGCAAACCACCACAGGCCCCTTGCCCAGGCCACCCCATGCCTCAAGGGAACCCCCACCCTGATCCAGGACACCCTTCAGGGCAAACCAGCTGGCCTTCACCCATGCACGAGGCCTCTATCCTATCTAATAAAAGAGTAATATGCAGACTGACCATCACTCCAACACACAAGACGGCTGCTCCCATGTGGTCAAAGATCCTGCCCCCACAAGATGGCCAGCAGGGGAGGGCAGTTGGGAGGGACCAGGCCTGCAAGGGAGAGCAGTTGTGGGCAATCAGGCCAGCAGGAGAGGGCAGTTGGGAGGGTCCAGGCCTGCAAGGGAGGGCAGTTGAGGGCGATGAAGCCTGCAGGGGAGGGCAGTTAGGGGTGACCAGGCCAGGCAGAGGAGGGAAGTTGGGGGTGACCATGCCTGCAGGGAAGGGCAGTTGGGGGGCACCCAGGCCTGCAGGGGAGAACAATTGGGGGTGGGACCAAGCCTGCATGGGAGGGCAGTTAGGGGTGACCGGGCTGGCAGGGGAGGGCAGTTAGGGGCAAACAGGCTGGCAGGGGAGCAGTTAGGCATCAATCAAGCTGGCAGGGGAGTGGTTAGGGGATGATCAGGCTGGCAGGCAGAAGCGGTTAGGAGCAATCTGGAAGGCAGGCAGGCAAGCTGTTGAAAGCTAACAGTCCTGGATTGGAGAGTGTGTAGGCTGAGCTGAGGGACACACACACACCCATGCATGAATTTTGTGCACCGGGTCTCTAGTTGAAATATAATCCCAATCAAAGTTGTTTACTTTCCTTTATTGTTTCATCCTGAAAAATAATAAACAATACTCCATAAACCTACATATATTTTGAGCCACTGATGGCAATTTAGCTGAACTTAATTTTTTCTTTTATATTCTGGGTCAAGGAAAACATCTATAACAACTGTACATTAATATGCAATGTTCCCAATGTTGTCTGAATCTCCACTTTCCTCAATGCCCAAACAAACTCAGATCCTATCACCTGTCTTTTTTCATTATACACAACCCACTTACACAGGATCTCTATTACCCAGTATAATTCAAGTGCCCCTGTTCTATTTGAAAAATTGAAGCTTGAAGGAACATACTGTCTGAAATACACATTGATTTTCCTAGTGTAACAATCTTTTATCTAAGATTTCTTAAATAAAACAAGTCCAGGTATTTCATATGAGTGTAATCCCTAGTCTTTGCATAATAGGCAGTATCTAGGCACTTATAATCACGCTGCTCTTCCAGGGATCAATCTACAGAAATATCCTTTAAATTGCTGCTGCATTTGTAACTCTTTCCATGTGTTTCTCAGCCATCCTTTTTGTTTATTCAATTAAGACAGTTTTCCCTTCATTTATATGAAATGTCAGTATCTTTGAAGTAAGTGTCATGGCTACAGTAATATAAATGTCTGTTGGAAAGCATGTCTTCTCAAAGCAAAAATGAAAAAGAAAATCTTTTTTGGACACTGTACTGGGTTGAATAATGTCACCCAAAAAGATATGTCTGAGTCTCAACCCCTGTATCTGTGAATGTGACCTGATGTTGAAATAAGATCTCTATATATATAATTGAGTTAAGGGTCTCAGGATGAGATCATTTTGGATCTAAAGTGAACCATAAATATATGACTGGCATCCATATAAGAGAAAGGAAAAGGGAAGGCAATGTGAAGATGGATACAGAGATTTGAGAGATGCAACTACAAACCAAGGAATGTCAAGCACCAGAAGTTAGGAGAGATGCAAGAAATTGGTTCTTCCTCAGAGCTTCCAGAAAGGTCCAACCCTGACAACACCTTGCTTCCAGACCTCTGGCCTCCAGAACTGTGAGAAAATACATGTGTGGTGCTTATCATGGAAGCCCCAGGAAACTAAAACAGAGACAGTAATGGGTACCTAAACAGAAATTATTGGCTCAGCAGGAAAAGTGTCTCTGTGAGTGGTGAACATATGTGTATACACTTGTATCTGTATAAGTTGGAATCATTACTGTCATCATAAAGCCCCCTAGTCCATCATGATAGTGGTGGTGAGAGGAATGCTTAGTAAATGAATGACTAAAGGATTTCATCAGAACACTAGCAGTGTATATGCCGCATAGATATGAATCAGGTACAAATCTTCCTAAGGTTGGAAGAAGTAAAGAGATTGCTTGGTCATGTTTTTTCCTAGGCTATCAAGAAGAAAAAAGCCAACAAGCTCCCTTCCCCAAAGCCTGCCCTGATCTTTCCCCTTAGCCTGCTGAAATAGATCTCCTTTATCCCTGAACCCCCACAACTCCCTTTTATTGCATTGAATTATAGTCAATTGTGTATATAAGGCCTCTATCATATGAAACCAAGCAAGTAAGAGGGCAATTCTATACAGTGGAAAGTGGGTAAATTCAAATTCAGGAGACATAAACTTTCTTCCTACTATGATCCAGAGCAAATTACATTGCCTCAGTGCCATGGGCTCTTCTGTAAAATTGGAATTAAAAATCCCTGTCAGACACCCCTTACAATCTTCCTGGAAGTTGCAAATAAAATAATTGGATTGAAAGTATAGCCAGAAAGAGCACACGACTAAAAGAGTATAAACCAGAAAAATCAGTCCGCATTAAAAACAAACATAAAGCATTGTTTATCTTTGCATCCCTCAGAGCCAAGCTTACCGTGGAGCACTGTGTATGGAGGGTTTCAGTAAAAACATCTAGGCATGAACAGCAGTGTCCAGGGCATTGTCTTCATGCATACTGCAACCAGGAAACTTCAGAGCAGTTTGTAAAGGCCCTTGAAAACAAGCAAATGAGCCAACCAGACAACCACAGTCTTCCTAATTCTACCAAGGATGCTTTGGGGAATAACATTACCCAGCACTGCTATTTGCACAGGTACTTGAGTGGCTCTATTCCTATGCAATTGGAGCTCTCATGGTCATGGTCAGCCTGGCCAGAAAGCAAAGAGACATTCCTTCTCTTGGCTTCAGACCTTAAACACTGCCATCATTTCACATTTGGCATTTTCTCATTTTGTAGAATCATAATGATGCACTTATTATTTATTTTTTGGATAACTGCCAACTGGATTCTGAGTTAATGTAAAATTTGAGACTTTTTATTTCTCCCATCAAAGTTCCTACTCTTACTCTATTTCAGGCCCTGCCAAAGAGTCTTTTTCTCACATCATTATGATTCAGTTGATTTATGAAACATCTAGATTGTGCTTTTCCAGTTGTCAGGCAAATTTAGGAAATTTTACCAAATCACCAATAAAGCAGGAAGAAACCTTATGGAGATCTTCTCCAGGGGTTCTTACACAGGAATCCAAGAACCCCCTAAAGCCCATATATAGGTTTTGGGAATGTTATACAGTCCCAGATGTTTTTATATTTGGTATGTGTGTTATGTTTTTTATTTGGTATGTGTCACTTCTAGCAGATCTGAAACAGGTTAAAACCCACATATCCACTCCAACTTTCTCATTTAAAATATTTCTATTAGTATGCTACCAATATTAGCACTATATTGAATATTTACCACGTGTTCCATATAGGGGCTTTACCTATATTATCTCATTTAATCCTCACAATTTTCCTACTTAGGTATTTTCATTATTGCTAGTAATGAAGCAGTTGAGCCTAAATAACTCAGCTTAACTTGGCTTAACTTAACCGGGCCAAGATCACTTAGCTAGTAAGATAGAACAGGATTTCAATTTGTCCACCATAATCTGGGGCCAAGTTTGCCTCTTTATGCTGCCTGTGACCATAGGTCTCAGACACTGGAATGGTGCTATGAGAGGGAGAGGAGAGAGGGTCATGTCCCTGTTCTGAGGGACGTGACAGATACATGGGAGTGGTCAGACTACTGCTCTCTGAAGAAAAACCAGAGCAAACTGCTGATCCAGTGGCTTGTACAAACATGAACTAGGAACCAGGAAGTGGAAATGACTTACCTAAAACATTAATTAGACTAGAGCATGTAGCAACAGCAGTTGTAACAACTGGGAGGCAGAACACTAGGATCTAGTCCTAGAGCTGCCTTGCTGGTTAAATTCAGTAAAGTCTTGCTGCTTCTCTGTTTCTCAGTTTCCCCATCTGAAAAATGAAGAGATTTAATCATATGATTTCAAATTCACCTCCCCCCTCATCTTTATCAGAGGTGACTGACCAAGCTTCATTCTCTTCATATGTTTTGAGCATGTGTTGTAGAAGTGCAAAGTATTTGAGCGATAATCAGATCTCATAGTTTTCAAGGTCACAAACAGAATCTGAGAAGATATTTTTATTCATAAATCATCTCTTTTTAAAAAAATGTACATAAAAAGATAATAGAAGTCGTTATTGGTGAAATCATCAGGAAAAAAATAGCAAGGCATGATCGAAGGTAGGCAGTTTAAGATGATGGATTATCAACCAACTTGTCTCCTGTCAGTTCAAATAGCTTTCTGACTACTTCCATTTCCAAAGCTTCAAACTCAAATAGCTCTTCACAAAAACAATTGAGCCAGACAAATTGATATCACTGCTTTACAAAGCCTGGTGCCCACCACCATCTGCTTCCTGGTCTACCAACATTATCTAACAGTGCTATGAAGAAAGGGAATGACCACTTATTGAGGCACTCGCAAGTGCCAAGCATGACACAGACATTTAATATATTTCATCTTGTTTAATTCTCTCCACAACCTTATGAAAAAGTCTTTTGTATTTCTATTTTACTCATTAGAAAACTGACACTTAGAAAATGTAAATGAGAAAATGAGATTGTAGTCACTGAGTTCACTGGGAACTAAATGGAGGTAAAATTCTTCAGATCAAGGATCAGCTACTTATTCATTTATGCACCTTTTACTATTCCCCAGCATTTTGGATTGAATTGTATATGTATCCACAAATCCATATGGTGAAGTCTTAACTCCCAGTACATCATAATATGGCCTCAATTAGAAATAAGGTATTTAAGAGGCAGTCAAGTGAAAATGTGGCTATTAGGGTGGGCCCTAATCCAATATGACCAGTGTCCTTATAGAAAGGAGAAATTTAGACATAGAAACAGACCTGCACACAGGGAGAATTCCATGTGAAGATAAAGGAAGGGATCAGGGTGATGCTTCTACAAGCCAAGGAACACCAAATGTTCCCAGAAGACCACCAGGAGTTAGAGAAAAGATAGAGACCACACTCTCCCTCACAGCCCTCAAGAGAAAACAGCCTTGCTGACACCTTGATTTCAAACATCCAGCCTCCAGAACTATGAGACAATACAGTTCTGATGCCTAGGCCACCCAGTGTGTGACACAGCAGCACTCGCAGGCTAATATACCCAGTTAATTGGTATCAGAATCTAAAGTTTCATTAGAGTAAACAGCCTCAGCCATGTTGGGCCCTTAGGCTCAGCATAAATCTCCTCCTATTCATTTGTTCATTAGCTCTCACCACAACCCCGAGAGGGAGTGGGGAATGGAGAATACTATTTCCTCACTTGACAGATAGGTCAACCAATGGCCGAGAAATTAGTTCTGGTCTCCAGCACCAGCCTAATAACTAAGTGGTAGAACCAAAACTTACACCCAAGGACTTCTACTCTAGGCCCATAGTAAGTTCCACTGCATGATGGTAACTTCCCAAACCAATGTTAGGGGACACTGAGCAGAACCATGTTCCTTAAAATATCAGTGGTGCTATCCATCATTTAACTTGAAAGTGCCATCATTTTAACTTGAAATCTATTCTGAGCTTTACACATTCCCTGAGGGAGTGAAGCATAAAAAATCTTTAATGGCTGTCTTATTTTTCAGAAGACTTCCTCCAAAAAAGCCTGGTGGAAAGGGGACTTTATGTTTGGCCTGGCCAAGGATGATATTAAAAGGAGTCACGCTCAGAGCAATATACATGTACTGACTGGCTATAATGCCCCTAATACTGTCCTGGGCCCTTGGAAGTTGTAGGTGATTAGAACACAGCCCTTGTCCTCTGTGCCTCATAACCAAGGAGAAACAGACATATAAAGAGAGAATTTCCTGGAGGATCACATAGCCCAGCCTAATGGCTCAGAGAAGGTTTATGAGGAGGGCTGATGGCTAAGTAGAATACCCACCTTAGCTCTCTCAAGTCCCCTAAATATCACACAGATCCTCCGGAGAACAAAAGCTTGCAGACACCTCAGAAAGTTCATCACCCAAGATGTCAAATGAAAAAAAAAGAAGTTAGTCCTGGCTGGTTTGGCTCAGTAGATAGAGATTGGCCTGTGGACTGAAGGGTCCCAGATTCAATTCCCGGTCAGGGCATGTTGCCTAGGTTGTGGGCTGGATCCCCAGTGTGGGGCATGCAGGAGGGATCCCCAGTGTGGATCCCCAGTATGGGGCATGCAATGATGATTCTCTCTCATCATTGAGGGATCCCCACTGGATCCCCAGTGTGGGGCATGCAATGATGATTCTCTCTCATCATTGATGTTTCTATCTCTCTCTCCCTTTCTCTTCCTGTCTGAAATCAATAAAAATGTATATTTTTTAAAAAGTTAAATATCTTTCATTCAAATTTAAAACTGTATTCCTTTTCCCCAAAATAGATTTTACCCCAATGATAGTGGAGAACATTTTACATCCTATCAATCTTTTCAACATTGTTCTATATTCTAAATATTCTATATTTTGCACACTTACTGTGTTCTAGGTACTTTGCTAAGTAGTTTTCATACTTGAACTTATATAATTTCCATTTTACAAATAAGTAACCTTAAAGAAGTTAATTAATTTCCCCATGGCCACAAACCTGGCAGAGAATGAAAGTTCTCTACTCAATATCCATTCTACCTTTTCCTTTTCCAAGAGACCACAATTTTATTCGGGGCAGCAAAACACCCAACTAAAAACTACATTCCTCAGTCTCCCTTACAACTTGGGTGGCTATGTGACATAGTCACTTAGAGAGGATTGGTCATAGGAAGCTCTTTGAAGGAGTCTGAACCAACTTGCACATGCTGTTGTGTTCTTGCCCTTCTCCATTTGTGCTAACTAAATCAAGGCTGTGATGGCTGGTGCCCTGCAGCCATCCTAAGATCAAGGAGAGGCACACATATATACACAAAGATATTCTGAGCAGCATAGGAGAACCTAGAGTCACTACTGCTATTTATGGATGATGTGCCAGTGATAGACTGCCCATCTCTGAATATTTCATTGCTTGATAGAAAAACAGATATTACTTATGCCCCACCCCTTTCTTCTTTTACTTTCCATTGAATTAATTCCCTAAGTGAAACACAGAACTGGTCAGTGGTAAAACATTCCTTGAAGGTATATTGCAGTCTCCAAAATTTATAGCCATCAAGGTCTCACATTGAGGATCTGGGAACAAGGACAGGAAAGAACAGTTGTATATTCATAATGCAGAATTAAACAGGGAGTAAACTGGACACAGGTAGAAGAAGTGTCAGGTGTAGGACTGAGGAAAAAGAGCTGTGCTGGGAGACTAGTAATCAGGACTCTACTCTGGCTTGGCCACTAAATAATGGGGATGTTGAACAAGTTATATTCTGGGCCTCAGGCTCTTCATCTTTACAATAAGAGGTTATGTTAGTGATCTCAGGGTCTCAACATAGAGTGTCAACTAGGCTATAAACCCTGCAAAGCAAGGAGCCCCCACATTCTTAGTAGTTAGAAATGAGATTCTGTGAAGCTCCTCTCTGAGGTATTTCTCATTTAACTGGAGATTCTCTGAGACTATTGTAATTCTCTCACCCTCGCCCCACACCCACTGTAGCCAGGAGACTTCCATGACTGTGTACAGAAAATGTGCATCATACCCAGGAAATATGTCCCCATGTGTGTTGTCTTTCTTGCGTGTCCCCTGTGTGCACAGAGTCCTTCCCATGTGCATGAAATCTTCCCCATGGCCACAAATCATTTCAGTGTGCACCAAGTCCTCCTGGTGGGCACCAAATCCTCTCTGTGTGCATGAAGTCCACCTACTTCCACTGCATCTTTACCATTTGTCTCTCACATACTTACACAAGACTCCAGCCAAATCTAGCAGATAAGACAATTTCACTCAGACAGGACCATAAAAACTCATTTTCTATCTGAGCAGTTCAAAGAACAGCACAAGATTATACTTCCTTTCTCAAGTGTTCCAAGAAATTCTACAGCGATTTGTCTTTGGTATGTAGAAATGTATTATCAGCAGGCACATTGAGAGTTTTGAGCTCTGAATTCCCTTTAGAGACTGAGACAGCTTACAAAACATAAAAATATATAACAATTGTTGAACAGACTTTGGGAAAAAAACAAAAACAGAAAGCCAGAGATCCTCAGATCAGCATAGTGAACAGAGAGCACATGATCTTACAGTGTTGCCACAAGGAGCCAAGAATTGGTTCTGAATTTCTTAATTGCTAAGGCAAAATTCAGCCAGTTTCAGAGCCACTGACTTCCCAAAAGTTACACAGTTACACAGAAAATCTGTAGCCAAGTCAACCAAGACATTTAGGGACAAAGTCTGGACCCTTAGGCATTTTGCCAGTGCTAAACTATCTCCAGAGAGCCCATTGTCAACCCCTACAGGCCAGGTAACCAGAAAGCTGAGGGAGAAGAGTCCTCTAAAGTGTCTGCCAAGAAGAGTTGTTCACACAATAAACACAGAGCAAGTCAAACCATCAGAGATGGAAATTGTTTTAAGAAACTGGTGTTTGGCCAGTGCAATAACTAAGTGACATTAAGAATGAGGGCAGAGGGGATGGCTAGTCAGAAAGCATCTGTAAAAAGAATCACAGAGAAACTGTTTGTTGGTGCCCATCAGGCAGTATCTTGAGATGGGAAAGCTATTAGAGTCTAGACCTGTGATTTTCATGGGATGAACAGCCCAATGCTACTGCAGTTTGATGTGCAAGAGTGCTCTTAAGATTAATCCATGTTCAACAAGTAAGCTCCTGGTTAAGGTCTAACTGTCCAGGGAGGCCTTCCTCTGGGACAAGGCAGTTCTGTCATACAGTTGTATGTGTTCTGGTTGTTATGGCCATGGTCCTTCGCTGGGAAACTGAAATTTTATACATCAACCTCATAAGCTTGGTTAGTCTGGGTCTTGGTTAGACTCTGGGTATTCAGTCTGCAGGACTGAGGGCCAGACACCAGACCACAGCCATGTCTCAGAGGGAAGAAATACATCCTTTCAGGACTCTTGAAAGGTAACCAGCCAGTGGTTCCCCTGGAAGCCCTTGTGTTCAAACTTTCAAGGCGTAAGCATTGAGAAGCGCTTGAGCTCCACACTAGCTCTTGGCTTTCTTAAATCACCTCTTCCCTTACCTGTGTAGGTGGCCTCCATGGATAGCCTTAGGTCTGATGACCAGTCACACATGCTACTTCCTAGAACTTGTGCCTGCCTCAAACCCTGCACATTGATGTAAAAAAATCATTACATCTCAAACGACCAAATTGCTAGTACTTTACATTTACTATGCACATTACCCATGGGCAAATTTGAAAATTATAGCTCTTCACGGGTGTTTTATGCCACATTTCAAATAGCCCAGCCCAGCATGAAACCACAGGGAACTAAAATGAGGATGGAGGCGGAATGTAGAGAAGGATTGACTTTATTTTCTGATTAGTTGAGATGAAAAATGACTTGAGAGGCACAAGTGGAATGACAATAACACGGTTCATTGGCCTGATCGCCTGCTGTTCATAAGCTGATAATGGAGTCCCAGGAAGCTTGTGTGACTTAAGTCTATTTGTGATGCCCAAACAGATTGGCAGAACTGTTTTTATTTTGGAGTTCAAACATATTCCTAGGCTAATATAAAATATAAGAAACCTTTTTTAATTAAGTGAAAGATTCATAGTACATTCACTGGGAGGGCAGTATCGGGAGGGAGACAGAACAACACTGAATTACTGAGTCTTCAGAGTTCAGCTTTGAAGCAATCTCCCCTAATGAGCCTTTGATGAACCTCCTTCCAAGCCCACAATCAGGAAGCAAGCTATAAGTTTTTCTATTCTTTTCTTAAAACCACTTTATTGAGGATGGGTTAACATACAAAAAATTGTAATCCATACAACTTCATGAATTTTCACAAGTATATACATATCTGTAAAATCATCACCACAGCCTATGTCAGAAACATATCTATCACCTCCAAAACTTTCCTGACATTCTAATTATGTATTTGTTTATTCACACACAGTATTGTTATCTATAGCTCTCTAAGTCTCATTCATCTGCACAACTAAAACTTTGTACCTTTTCCCCCTCCCTTCAGCCATTGGAAACCACCATTCTACACTCTGCTTCTATGAGGTCGACTGTTTTAAATACTTCATATAAGTGATATCATCTTTTATTTGTTCTTTTGTGTCTGGCTTACTTCATTTGGTATAATATCCTCTAGATTCAGCCATGTTGTCACAAATGGCAGGACTTCCTTCTTTGTGTGGCTGAATAATATACCATTTTATATGTATACCCCACTTTCTTTGTTTGTTCATCCACCAATGTATTAGGTTGCTTCCATATCTTGGCTAGTATGGATAATGCTGAAATGAGCATGAGAATACAGATATATCTTTGAAATTCTGATTTCAATTCCTTTGGGTATATACCAAGAAGTGGGATTTCTGAGTCATATGGGAGTTCTGTTTTTAATATCATGAGAAACCTCTATACTGTTTTTCCTTAGTGTTTTCCTCAAAAAACTATAAATAAAACAAAATCCAAAGTTAGCAGAAGGAAGAAAAGAATAAAGATTAGAGCAGAATACATAAAATAGAGTGTGCAAGAATATTTTTAAATCAACAAAACTAAGAGTTGATTTTTAAAAAGAAAAACAAAATTGACAAGCCTTAGCCAGACTAAGAAAAAAAAAAAGAGGACTCAAATAAATAAAGTCTGCAACAGAAGAGAAGATATTAAAACCAATGCCACAGAAATAAAATAAAAAACTCTTACAAACAATTGTGTGCCAATTACTTAAGAGCTCAGAAAAAATGGATTAATTTCTAGAAACATGCAACCTACTAAGATTAAATCAAGAAAAGAATAAAGACTGTACAAACAAGTAACAAATAAGGAGAGTGAATCGGTAGTTAAAATACTCCCCCTAAAAGAGTCCAGGACAAGATGTTTTCACAGGTGAACTGTATCAAACATTTAAAGAATTAATACCAAACCCTGGGTGGGTGGCCCAGTGGTTGAAGCACCATTCTGTACAACAAAATGTTATGGGTTTGATTCCCAGTCAGAGCCACAGACCTAGGTTTTGGATTTGATCTCTGATCAGGGTGCATATGGGAGACAACCAATCAATGTTTCTCTCTCACCTCTCTCTCTCTTTCTTTGATCTCTCTAAAAATCAATAAAAAAAAACACATATTCTCAAGTGAGGATAAAAAATATTTAATGCCAATCCTTCTTAAACTCTTTTAAAAAAATAGTGAATTGGAAATACTTCCAAATGCATTTTACCAGGTCTGCATCAACCTGATAACAAAGCTAGGCAAAAACACCACAAGAAAAGAAAACTACAGGTCCATATCGCATAGAAAATTAATGCACAAACCCTCAATAAGCCAAATTGAATAGCAAATTCAAAGGATCATGCACCACTACTGAGTGAGATTTATCTGTGGGATACAAGAATAAACCACATTAACCGACTAAGAGGGGGAAACATCACAAAATCATCTCAATAGATGAAAAAAAAAAAGCATATGGCAAAATTCAACATTCTTTCATGATAAAATTCTCAAAAAAGGATGCATAAAACAATTTTATTTCAACACAATACAGGCCATATATGAAAAGCCCACTAATATCATATTCAATGGTAAAAAAAATTGAAAGATTTTCCTCTAAATCTGGCATAAGGTGAGGATGCACACTCTTGCCACTTCTATTCAACATAATACTGGAAGTTCTAGCCAAAGTAGTTAGATAAGAAAAAGAAATGCAAGACATCCAAATTAGAAAGGAAGAAGTAACTTATCTTTGCTTGTAGACAACATGATCTTCTATAATGTTTTATTTGAGTCATCCTCCCAATGGGTACTCCATCTTCCTTACTCTGCAGTCATTCACCAGAGTCTTACTTCTCCTAGGGCAGTGGTCGGCAAACTCATTATTCAACAGAGCCAAATATCAACAGTACAATGATTGAAATTTCTTTTGAGAGCCAAATATTTTAAACTTAAACTATATAGGTAAGTACATTGTTATTAACTTAATTAGGGTACTCCTAAGCTGGCCTTTGCTAAAAACTCAAGGGGCCAAAGAGCCTCATGTGGCTCTCGAGCCGCAGTTTGCCGACCACTGTCCTAGGGGATCGTCCATCTTTGCTGGAGGAGATGGATCTCTTCCATCTAACTTCCTTGCAGTGATGGTTTCATATCACTTACCTTACAGGCACTCAGTACAGCTGGAGAAATGTGGGGAAAACTTCAGTCTCTCATGCAGTGTAACATTCAGCACTTTACAATTTGCAAAAGGCTTCACAGATTTGATCCCATATGTCTTTCCTAAAAGTCCAGTGAGGTTCATTAGGACTATTAACCTCTGCTTCAGATAAAGATGCATTTATCTTCCAGAGGCAATTTCATGGATCAGCTCTAAAGTAGGGATTATAATAGTCCCTACTTGATAAAGTTGCTACAAAGACTAAATGGAATAAAATATATTAATGTATGTGATGGCACTCACACAGAGCCTGGAACATAGAAAATGCTATAGACATTTGCTCTTATAACATTTTATCTTTAGTATTTTATTTAATATGGAATCAGAAGACTAAAATCTAGGTTGTCTGCTTCCAAATTCAACACCTTCAGGCTTCTGGTCTAGCATGAACAGTATCTATGCAAGCCACTTTCTCTTGGGACCTTCCATGCCCTTATTTGCATGCTAGGCATTTGAAGTGAACCTTTTTCAAGAGCACTGCCTGTCATGGCCATCTATGGCTGCTTCCATGAAGATAAATGTTCTTCCTTTTCTGAGCAGCTTCTCTTTTTGCTCCAGCATTCACCTCTTCCCTTCCAGAGAAAAGAGAAGACCCTTTGCTCCTGAGGTCTGTAGCCTTTCTGAATTCTTCAAAATAGCTACCTGCTCTCCATGAATGTGGAACAGGTATATCCCAAATGGATAGAAATGCCCCCGCATGCCCTCTATCAGAGAGGTACTTAGACAAAGAGAATGAAGGACAGATAGCAAGCACCAGCAGTAGTGAGGACACCTTGGAGAGTTTCAATGCTGATGACAGGTCAGCTACCTGGCTCCCAGGGGAAGAGATCTTAGTTGAAGATGGGCCAGGGTGACTTGTCACCAGGACTGCAGGGTGTGCTGGCTATGCTATGATTCTTTTCTCTGGTTATCAAAAGGTTAAAAACAAATAAAGCGTTAAACCACTAAACAAAAGACAAACACCATGTCCTAGGAATCTGAACACAGACACACGCTGCTAGATTTATTCTAATATAATATAACATTTTCTCCATTTTCACCCTCAGTTATCAAGGTGTGGTTAGATGCCCAGTTCCACAGGAATCCTCCCTGACTTCTCAGCAGGAAAAAACCCATCTGTTATATAAATGAACTCCCATGTTTTTTCTGTCCTCTTTTAAGACATTTAACTCTTTCTGCCTTGTTAAAAGTTGCCAATGTGTCTTAGCTTCCTGTCCTCAAACACTTTATTTTGCAGATTAGCATTGCTCTCTTGGGTGTCAAGGTCTGCCCTTCTACATGTCTCTTTTGTAGCGTTTACCTCATTTCCTCCTTGTTATTTGCATATAGGTCACCCCCCACACACACACACACACACTCCCTCCTTCATCACCTTTTCTAAGTTCTACTAGCACAGAGAAGGTGTTTTTTTCATCTTTGTATGCCCGATGAGTCATATAGCGTTAGTAATTACCAACTGAATTCTGTGAGATCAGAGATTGAGGTTTAGTCATCTCAGAATGTGCCCGGCACATAGGAACTTGCTTATTATTAATTGAATGGAAATTCTAAACAAATGGCTATTTCTGAAGAAGTAAAGCTCTATTATTTTTCAAATGTACATTATAAACTTAGGTAGTAATGGGTACCAAGGGATACAACGTATGAGTGGGAGGAGAGATTCTTGGAAAAGTTTTGATTCATGATAGCCATATTTTATGAAAGCCCATTAGCTTTGCCAAATGACCTGTCCTTGGGGTTCCTAGATAATAGACTGGAAAGTGGACTTAGAGCAATGCATCTAGTCAAACTCATTCTGATAGTTAAACATCCAGCCAATGTGTAAGCACTGTAGGAATAAGAAAACACTAGTTCGTTAAGCAGCACATTCAACTTTTAGGTAGCTATGTTAGAATGTGCTTCCTATAATAGCCAGTCATTATGAGTAATAACTAAGAGAATTCTGTGGCCCAAAGAAACATGCTTTATATAAGGTCAAATAAACAAAGAAAAAGCAAAGTATGAATGCCAACATAGGCATTATGAACATACACATAAAAAAATGTGCATGAGGAAAAGCAGAGGAATAAAATACATCAAAATTATAATTGATTCACTTCTTTATCAAACAGTATTAGGTCCCTCTATGTGCTTGGCACTGTTCTAGGTCCTATGGGTATTGTATGAACAATATAGATGAGCCCTCATGGCTGATTCATGGTGATGAAATTGGGCTGAATTTTGTTTATTTTCTCTATATTCCATATTACCTGGCCTAGGCTTTTATTGATCATTAAAATCCTATAAGACTTAAGAATCCCTTCCTTATACTGAAAGCACAAAAAAATAATCTTTTAATTTTTGAATCCGAGAGATCTTATAAAAGATATTATATCAATAGTTCTTCCCATGAAGAAGATGCTGAGCTTCTGTCAAGAAAGATAGTATCAGTGTGCCAAGGTGAGTATGAAATCTCTGTAAGGAACTTACTGGGAAGCCAATACTTTCCACTGATATAAAAGAACAGATCAACCACACAGTTTTCAAATTGAAGTGGGTTTTCCAATCTATCTATACTAAAAAAAGCTTAGGTGGCCCTCGCGCCCTCACATCATCACAAGATGGCTGCCACAAGATGGCCACCCCATGTTGTCACAAGATGGCCACCCTCACATCATCACAAGATGGCCACCACAAGATGGCCACCACAAGATGGCCAGCAAGGGAGGGCAGTTGTGGGCAATCAGGACAGCAGGGGAGGGCAGTTGTGGGCAACCAGGCCTGCAGGGGAGGGCAGTTGGGGGTGACCAGGCAAGCAGGGGAGGGCAGTTGGGAGGGACAAGGCCTGGAGGGGAGGGCAGTTGGGGGACACCAGGCCTGCAGGGGAGGGCAGTTAGGAGCTATCAGGCCAGCAGAGGAGGGCAGTTGGGGGCGAGATCAGGTGAGCAGGGGAGGGCAGTTAGGGGTGACCAGGCTGGCAGGGGAGGGCAGTTGGGGGTGACCAGACCAGCAGAGGAGGGCAGTTGGGGGCGAGATCAGGTGAGCAGGGGAGGGCAGTTAGGGGTGACCAGGCTGGCAGGGGAGGGCAGTTGGGGGTGACCAGACCGGCAGGGGAGGGCAGCTGGGGATGAGATCAGGCCAGCAGGGGAGGGCAGTTGGGGGTGACCAGGCTGGCAGGGGAGCAGTTAGGGGCAATCAGGCAGTCAGGCAGGCAGGCGAGTGGTTAGGAACCAGCAGTCCAGGATTGTGAGAGGGATGTCCGACTGCCTGTTTAGGCCCAATCCCAATCCCGAGGGGTCCCAGATTGGAGAGGGTGCAGCCTAGGCTGAGGGACACCCCCCTCCCGTGCTTGAATTTCATGCACCGGGCCTCTAGTTTATTCATATTACCTCAATGAAGAGTATAACTAGACCAAGCAATCACAGGATAATGTTATAATAAGACATTAGGGATAAAAGGAAGCTTACAGTTGGACCCTCGAGCCAGTGTCCCCAGGTGTTCATTCAACATCAGTTTGAAGCCCTCTAAGGACAAATCATTCGAAATATTTGGTGAAATTATTATAAATGAGAAGCTCAGCTCATCAAACCTTCATGCATAGCCATGGTGAGGAGTTCTGAGCTTCAAATGGCTCTTCCTTTAGTGTTCAGTTGCCCTCTAAGGGAACTGAGCTGGAACGGGCATGAGCATCTACTCCTATCAATTATGGGAAATGGTCCTCATGCATTAGTAGAGATTTAGGTCCTCCCTGCAATATGGCTGTGAATGATAAGCATCCACTCTTTCATTCAATGCCTAGAAGAAGACAAGTGCCATTCAAGTCAGGGTGGCTTTTCCTCATATGACAGCATAGAGTTTAGGGAGGAAGTCCAATGATAGGATAAAACTTCCTGAAAGTCAATAAAAAATTAACTAAATTTTATTTTACTTTATTTTTTCAAATATATTTTTATTGATTTCATAGAGGAAAGGAGAGGGAGAGAGAGATAGAAACATCAATGATGAGAGAGAATCATTGATTGGCTGTCTCTTGCAGGCCCTCCACGTAGAACTGAGCCCACAACCCAGGCATGTGTCCTTGACTGGAATCAACCCCAGGATCCTTCAGGATGCAGGCCGATGCTCTATCCACTGAGCAAAACCAGCCAGGGCTTAACTAAATTTTAAATTCACCAATTATAGAGTTTAATAAAATATTCTTGCTAGCCTATTGGGGCCCAGAGAAGATCACCTCAAAATATGCCACTTTGGCATATTGGTTATTTTGAATTAAAACTACTTAAAAGTAGCCAGTGCAACACCTTGTCTACCTGGATGCAGGAAATAAATCTCCCGTGAAGGTGCCCTCCCTGCATTGGAGACTGAGAGAAACATTCTTATCATCCAGAGTTGGAGAATTCAGGGCAAAGAAGCCTGTATAAACAAACCTTGTTACTTTTTTACTAATTTACTACCCAAGTACAAACTTTGCTTAGATTCTTTGCTAGTGAACACACAAACCTGATTTTCTTTGTCCTGTCAAGTCTTCACAAATGTATTGTTTCTTTGTGTAAAAAGATATAAAAGCTGCCCACTTTTAGGTCCCTTTCTGAGTATCAATTTTATGATCTCCTATATGCACAAATTAAATTGTTTTTTCTCCTGTTGCTCTGTCTTATGTCACTTTTGCTATTAGTGCAGACACAAGAGCTGAAGAGGGGGTAGGGGAAAATTTCTCCTCCCATACAGGCCCATGCTGACAGCTTTACAATTGATTTTTTCTTATGCTTGCTGAAGTAAATAAAATTTCCTCAGGTAGCTAGCTGCTTTAATGGGCTTTACAACCTGTGTTCTCAAAGCAGCTTGATGTCAAAACCAGTAGTGCTCTTCCACAGAGAGAACTTTGGTGAAAGCAACGTGGACCGCCTAGGAAGAGGCATGTTTTGCCTGATTCTGATGAGATTAATACCTAATTCTTATTTATTCAGGATTATTGATTGACAGGTAGACTCTATCTCAGAGTCTTGCTCCAAATACACAAAATTTCTGCCACACCTGGTTCAGGCTTCTTCTCTCTATTTCACAAGATTTGGGGGGTGGGAGGGTGTCTGCATAAGGTATAAGGCTTCTCAGCATATATGCTCGTCACGCCCAGGGGGCAGCAAAACTCAAGGGCTAAAATCTACCTGAAAAAGTACACTTTCCAATATGAAGAGTTGTTCTCCCTTCCCCTCTGGCAGTTTCCTGCCTCAATTGTTTTATTTAAAAGATGATTAATATGTAATTCACTCATACTTGTATAGGAAAACTCTCTGCCTGATTAGAAATTAAATAACTATTTCCTATTGATAGCATTTTCTTTGAAATGAAAGTTCCCAAAGTGAATGAATGTTCCTGGAAGGGTTTAACTCATATGACTTAAGGAGAGTATTAATTGCCCTTTTGCTGTTTATAATAACAATTTCACCAAGATTGAACAAGCCATCCACTAAAGAGGAACAATTGTAAATGGTGCCTACTCTGTAAGAAAAGGTTTAGAAAGGGGCAAGGTGCAAGAGATCAAATCTACTTCACAGAAGCCAAGATGGATGGTCTTTTTGCTGAGATTCTCTCAGAAATTGATCTGCACTGTGAAAACAGCAGAACACCTGACACTTGAAATAAATCCATTATTAAGCCAAACTGTTTTATTGGTGTTCTTCTATCAAGTTTTCAGCCTCTTGCTTGCTTTCCTAGATTCAAACATAAAACATATTTTTCTTTCCACAGTGAGCACTGTAAAAGAGAAAATGCCCTGGTTTAATTCTCCACCTTGATGCAACTGGTTAGGACATGTAACCTAACCAACTTCTGTGCCTCAAATTCCCCACCTGTGAAATGGAATTCTCACTCCTGGCATGCCCATCTCATTGTATTCTTGTGGGGGTCCAATAAATAACAGACATGAAAAAGGTGATGTAAACTAGAAAGTGCTGTGCTCCTGTGTCACTAAACTTATATTTTAATTGCATTGCTTTGCTTTGCTGGGGAGGAAAAATCTTTTTCTCCTCTACCCTCCTAGGTTCAATGTCTGGGCCCTCGAATCAAACCGATCACAGATTAACAAGAAAAAAAGTTCTAATTACATACATATGCACAGACGTTCACACACAAAAATGTGGCTAAAGGAGCTGGCTAGAAGATTGAGGCTTATAGAACATCTTGGTTAAGTAAAAGAAAAGGGGGTTTGAGGCAAGTTCTGAAAAGGAGGGGAGAGAAAATATGTGGTAAGTAGGTGTTGTCATACTATGCAGGTAAGAATATCTCAGGTGAGCCCTGCCCGGTGTGGCTCAGTTGATTGGGCATCACCCTGTGCACTAAAGGCTTGCCCATTCGATTCCTGGTCAGGACACTTGCCCAGGTTGTGGGCTCAATCCCTTGGTAAGGGGTGTGGAGGAAGCAGCTCATCGATGGTTTGCTCTCACATTGATGTTTCTCTCTCCCTTTCTCTTTCTCTAAAAATTAATTAAAAAAAATAAATAAAAGTGTCTCTCAGGTGATAAGATTTGTCTCTCCAAGTAATAGGAAGACACTTTTACAAATGGAAATTTCCTTTATAAATATAAATGTCATTTACAAAAGGGGAAATTTTTACTCTTCTTTTTAGGTAGTTGGGAAGCAGTAAAGAGATTTTCCTGCAGCTGCTGGCTCTCAGTTGCCTTTAACTCAAAATAATCCATATGCCAAAGAGTCTTATTTTGAGGTGGCATATTCTGGTCCCCTTCAGCATTGTTAAAAACAATACAACAGGCCCAAAATGGAGTCACCAAACTGAGACTTAATTACAGTTTCAGCTTTTCCAGAAATGGAATATTAAACAAGTCAGTCAGGAATCTCCTAATCAGCACTGGTTCAGTCATCTGCCTGTTGGGTCCCTGCCATCCCTAAAGGGAGGTGACCTTGAAATAACCAACCTGCTTGTTTTGGTCTTATATAACCAACTTCCTTGTTCTCATTCCCTTCTGCTTATAAAAGTATTTTATTTTGCACAACTCCTCAGACCTCCTTTCTATCTGCTACATTAGTTGTTGGCAAATTCATGAATCATTGGATAAAGCCAATAAAAATTTTAAAATTGACTCAGATGAATTTTGTTTCTTAACAATATCATAATTTATCTGACTACATGTTTATCTCCCTAATGGACTGTGAGGCCAGGGCTTATCAGTTTCCATGCCAAATTAACAGGGCATTTCTGTCAGTCTCTTTAAAAGATATGGCTCTATATGGCACCAAATGATGTACAAAGAAAAAAAATCAATGATTCACTTTCACATCATGGAGAACAAACATCCAAATATTTTATTGCATTATTTCTTTTTTTGACAGTGTGCAGTATTTGTCAAATAGTCACTAACTAATCTGAGAAGGATTTGCCAGCCTTTACCGTGGCTCTGCCTGGAAGTAATGAAAAAACTATGTATGCACATGACATGCCCACAACCTGCCCCAGGAAATAGTGTAAGAAAGCAGCACAGAAGAAAGGAGAGAGAGAGAGAGAGAGAGAGAGAGAGAGAGAGAGAGAGAGAGTGTGTGTGTGTGTGTGTAAGGTTAAACAAAGAGAAAAATAAGGCAGAGAGATCCACACAATAAGAACAAGAAGAGGTTTTTGTTATTTTTGTTGTTATTAAAGTAAATTGATCAGGAAAGCAGAAAGAGGGGAAACATAATACAAGGTGAAATCAGAGTGGCCTATATAATCCAACATGGGTGCAAACATCACTTCGAAAGGCCAAAACTCAAAGCATCAGAGTTTAGAGTAAGAAAACGTTTATTGGTGGAGAATGCACCAATTGAGAAGATGGCAAATCTAATGGTGCCTCAAATCCATCTTGCTGGCTGGACTAGGTGAAGGGTTTTTAAGGGGATAAGGAGAACAAGTATGTGGAAGTGCTGGGGGCGGGGGCAAGTTTTAATGGGAGGACCCTGGAACTTGGCCATTTATAGTAAAGGGTTTGTTGTCCAGGAGAACAGACCCTTGGCTTCTGACAGGATTCCCGAATTCAAGTTCTGGTTTTGTCCTGGTTTTTGGTTCTGTAGGGGATGTATGGGAGACTATGGTTCCAGGTGCAACTGGAGGTCAAAGTTCCCTCCTTATGCATGCTTCAGCTGCATGATTGTCGGGTTTGGTCTGTTGTCTCTGAAAAGCAACTCAGCATCTTGTTAAAAGGAATAGGACCATTCTGAGCTGGTTTTGCAGTCAAAATTCTATGCCTTAGTCCCACGGCTTTCTGAATGATGTACCAAGGTGCAGAGAAAAAATTCAGAATAACATCAGCCACAAATACAGAATCCATGTTTATGAGATAAACAGACACTGGTTTTCAGAAGCAGTATAGGTACCTCAGGATTGAAACATTTTCTCCTGTGGATACTCATAAAGAGCATACTGCTACAGACAGTATCAACACATTTCCAGTAAATAAAATGTTTTTATTGTACCATTCCAATGTCAGTAAGAGTAATTCTAAGAGTGGCCAAAACCATGCTTTAAATCAGAAGCTCTGTAGCCCTGGGCCCAGCTAACTCTCCAAAGCTCTTACCCCTGTGAGATCTTGAACATATTACATATTCTTTGTTTAGAGTTTCCACATCTGAGAGAGAGGAATAATATTATTTACCCTCATAGCATTTCTGGGGGGGGGGGGAAATTCAGGGACCAAGTACTTAGCAAATAAATAGTAGCTTCTCAATAAATGTAGGCTCCCTTACCTCTACCTCCAACCCCACCCCACTGCATTTCCCCACCATGTGAATGCCCAGCAAATCTGAAGAGAACCCGTGTAGTTCTTGTCCAGATTACTATTGAGTATGACTTTTTCTGACACAAAGCCTGAGTGAACAGTGGACAGATATTGTACAAATCAATCCCTTAACCCAAAATTAGGTTTTCTGTGCACATCCTTCAAACCTGACATCTCTGTAATGAGCCCATTACTTTAAGAATTAATTTATAACAAGTAGCTTAGTAGTCCAGCTCTTTGCTCTGCTGTTTTCATTTGCTCAGCAAGACCACAGGCATTAACTCCATGAATATATTCTGCATTTTGAAAAAAAAAAATCCAAAACTCCCACTCCGGGATACTCATCTCTTGAAGGAAGCTGGAGCCTTCAGCAACAACAAAGCTTTGGTGTGTGGGACCCTGCAGGGTTCATGAATTTCAGCCGCTTGTAAGAAATTATCTGTTTTGCTGGACCCTCGCTGGGATCAATCAGGCCCTCAGTGGTTGGTGCCAATTAAGACCTAGTGTGATGCAAAGAGAATATTTTAAACACTGTTTGACACCAAGTACTTCTCTGTACTCTTCCTACCTCCTTCCCTCCCTTCCTCCTCTCTATTTGGCCAACCATCCTTCAGTCATGTTCTTCTTTTATCAAGACTCCAAGGTGAAGGTCATGGTATATAATAAAAGTAATCGCACCTGTCTCTTTTCTTAGGAGAGACACTTATCAAGTGATCTCTCAATATCTCTCATGATCTCCCAACAGTCTGGTGTAAGATGTCAAACAGACTTCATCAAGGCCTCAGCCCTCAGTCTGCCTTTTGAGACTCAATCTATTCCTCACAAAGCAGCCACAGTTACCTTCTGAAGATGGAATCAAAACTGTCATCCCTCAGCTTAAAATGAATCCCTGGCTCCTCTTCATTGCACAGAGCATAAAGCTTTCTGAGGGATGATCCCTAACTTCCTCCTCAGCCTCATCTCTCACCATTCATTTCTTTCCTTACTCATTCTTGCAATTCCCTGAACACATTGATCTATGCTTGCCTTCCTGTCTTCCCCGTCCCTAAACTACCCACAGCATCCTGGCCATCTCAGTAGCTAACTCATATAGTACGTCCTTTAAGATTCAAGAAACCTTACCCAATGCTCTTAAGGACTTAGGAGCCCCTGTGCTGTATTCTCTTGTGTTAGTGCTTGCTTCGGGCATAGAATTTCTCAGACTTCTGTATCAGTCTGTTCAAACTCCCCAATTCCAAATAGTATGGGAGTTTCTTGAGAGCAAGTGTAGGCTTGCTTTCAAGTGGCTGGTGTCTCATACATGATAAGCCATGAGTACTCTACCTAGCTGCCTGTCACAGTTACCTGGCTGAGTTTGTTCACAACACAGATACTCCAGCCTTACCTTGGACCTATTAAATCAGTGTGTCAGTTTTAGGGGGGAGTGGAGGGAGAGAAGGGGGTGGAGCCCAGGTTTGTATGTTTTGTTAAAGCACCACCAATAATGTATAGAGCTGGTTAAAAATAATGTGGTAGTAAAACTATTAGAGCTAATAAATAAATTCAGTAAAGTTTCAGGATACAAAATTAATACACAGAAATCTGTTGTGTTTATATTCATTAATAATGAGTGATCAGAAGGAGAAGTTAAGAAAAAAATTATATTTGCAACTTCATCAAAAATAATAAGGTACCTAGGAATAAATTTAACCAAGGAGGTAAAAGACCTATACTCTGAAAATTATAAGACAATGATAAAAATATTAAAGAGGACACAAATAAATGGAAGGATATACCATGCTCATTGATTGGAAGGATTAATCTTGCTAAAATGTTCATACTACCCAAAGTAATCAAAGCAATATACAGATTCAATATAACCCCTATCAAAATACCAATGGCATTATTTTCAAAACTAGAACAAATAATCCCAAAATAATATGGAAACACAAAAGGCCTTGGTTTAGACTGCTTGTTTGGCAAGAGTAATCTGCTAGAGCATTTCCTTTAGCTTCAACATTCTCTCTTTTTGTATGATTCTCAACCTCTGTAATAGCCACCTCTCCAGGAAGTAGAGTGCATCTAAAAGTTGACTAACTTGCTGTCCGTTTTGGTGGGGGTTCTAGCATCCCAAAGTCATGTTCTATTCCAAAAGCATATTTGCTATCTGTATATATGTTTTCTCTCTAGTCTTTGGCTAGCTGACAAGCTCTAATAACTGTAGTAAATTCTGCCATCAGGGCTGATTTTACCTCAGAAAGAGGCTTGTATTCTAAAGGAGAGCTTAAATTAGTGGCAGTATGTGCTGCTTGATAACTTCCAGATTTAGTTTTGAGGTATGACCCATCAACAACTAGTATTAGGTCAGAGTTCTCAGTAGGAGACTCTAACAAATCAATCTGAGTGAGGTATACAGAGTTCCATAATCCTATTAATAAAAGCCTACTTGGTCATCACACCCTCACGTCGTGACGCCCTCATGCCACAAAGAGTGATCACCAGGAAGCTGCGTGCAAAGCGGGCAGGTGCAGGTGGGTGGGGCTGTGTGCATGCGCAGGTGGGCAGGGGCTTGATGCTCCATGTGTGGCATGGGGGCAGGGCCCACGGCTCTGTGCAGTGACGCCAGGGGTCCCACGGCTCTGCACAACCGGCTCAGAGGTGGGACCCTGGGCTCTGGCCTACCTCTTTGGGGCAATCCATTGAGGAGCCCAGATGAATGGCCGGGGCTTACCTGTTTGGGGCGATTGATCATGGGGCTCCCAAAATATGAGAAGGCACAGGCCAGGCTGGGGGATCCCCCCCACCCAGAGTGTATGAATTTCGTGTACTGGGCCTCTAGTAGGTAAGATAATCATGAGGCTCCTCTTCTGATAGGGGAAGGAGAGTGGCAGAATTCAGGGTGTTGCAGCAGTGAATAGTAATGTGAGATGGCAAGACTAATAGAATTTCTCAAGAGGTTCATTGGCCAGCTGAAAAGCATTGTTCTCTCGGTCAGTAGTAAGTTCTGTTCTGCACAGAAACCATGAGGTCAATTGGGGATCTAGTTCAGCAGAAGCATCAACAAATTCTGCATCGGATCACTTGCCCTAAGATGAAAAGCTTAAGTCTTTGCACTGGATCAAGGGAAGGCTTATAGTAAGTGATGGGTTTTGGATTAAATCCATCTTGAAATCCCAACAGCTTGTCCAGATTGCTCATGTGTAAAGAGACAAAAGAGCTTTTTGTTTTTACAGATGTAAAGAAGAAGGAGGAGGAGGAAGAGGAGGAAGAAGGTAGGTGTTAATAGTTAATGAGTAAATGAATGAATACATGAATGTCCCCATTTTAGAGATGTTGAAACAAGCTTAAAGAATTAGAAATTTGACCTAAATTACACAAAGAATGCTTTCGGACAGATAGAGGCTTTCTTAGACTAGAACTACTTGATTACATGTCAATTATCCCAAAAAGTCTGACCCAGGTGCTTAACACACAGTTGGCCTTCTAAATTTTTTGAGGTACAATAGTATGGTATGAATCAAAGAGCACTGTGCTCAGAGATGAGAACCTTGAGTTCTAGGCATGACTCCAACATTACCTACTACCTATTCTGGGACAAGAATTCCCTTGGGTCTTAGATTCCACATCTACACAAAGAGGATTATTAAATGATCTAAAGTTGCTTCCGGCTATGACATTTCTAATCCAATGGGTGCAGAAGAGTTGGAGTGTGAATCTTGACCTAGTGTTGACGGAAAGGCCTTCATTATGACTTAGACAAGATGCTGGCTGATGCTCAGAGGGAAACTGACTTGACTATTCTATACTTTTTAGTTCATCACAAATGTGGCCAGAGTGGAACACTGGGCCTTTTGTTCTGTGAAGGACAAGTGAGTATTCAGCCCTAAGCACCCCCAGGGCTTACCTGAGATGCTCATGGCATTCAGACACCAGCAAAGATCTCTCTTTCTTGATCACATGAGGCTTCAGGGCTGAAAGTCCCTGGGGACCACAGCATGTTAGGGTATGTGGCAGGAAAATATGGACTCTCTGACACCCACACAGGAACAGCAATAACCTCTCATATGCATTCAGAGTGATGATGCTCACATCACAGATCAGTGATCTCATCTGATTTTCACAAACTACCACCTCTACCTTACAAATTGGGAAATACAGTCTCATAGAGCTTAAAGGATTTCTACATACCATGATTAAATGGTAGTGACCTGAAGGTGTTTTCTGGTTTCTGCTACATCATGTTACCTTTTTTTCTCTTATCTTTTTAATTGAATCCTAACAAAAATCCTGACAGAAAAAAAAGGGGCATGTATTTCTATTTCTTTTTCATAGAGAAGGGAATTGAAGCTTAAAGGGACTTTTAGTCATCAGTTAATAGCAGTGATTTCCACTCCATTTTTTACTACATCACCACTGATTTTTCTTTTTTTTTTTGCTTTAACTGTATCTTGTTATGAAACAGTACTATACTCCATCAGAGAGGCAGAGTGGGCAGGTTTTGTAATCCCCAATTTTCTAATAATTAAACTGAGGTGCAAAGAAGTCATATTGGGGCAACTTGCTCAAGAGGAGTTTGTGAGTTTGGGTTGGTATAAGAATGACCTTTACAACAACTAGAATTTCCCACAATGGGAATGACCCCTATCTCATCACAGGACCAGAGGACCTCTATGAAAGGAAGAGGGACTGGCTTAGGTAGCCATTAAACACCTTCCAGGTGTCAATGATTCTACCTTTTACCCCAAGTCCCACAGCCAGGATGTGATCTGTCAGGACCTGAACTCAAGTCTTCCAGCTTCTACTTCTATTCTGTGCCTATTTCATTCATCCCACCAACTTTGATTGACCTGCTTCTCCAAAGAATTTAGAATCCAATTTTCCTAAGTGTAGGTCTAGCTATCATTTGAGCATTAGCCAGAGAGATAAGATTTATTGGGTAAAACATCGATGAACTGGCCATTCACTAAATCAGAAGTAGTAAAAATGGGTTAGGCTTCTTGGGTAGCATAAATGATAGGAAAAGTCCCTAACATAGAATATGAACCTATGGTTTAGTCCTGACTTTTCCACCAAATCCCTGTGGGATCCGGACAAAATCACTTTTCCTCTCATGGCATTGAGCATTCTTCTTTGTATAATATGACTCTTGGACAGAAGTTCTTTCAAGTTCAGCAACAAGAGGCTACAGAAAAAGATTATCTTTGCTACTAGCCATCAAAAACCTGGAAGAGAATTTTCTGGAATAACCAGCTCATCCTGGAGCTTAGCAATATTGGCTGATATTTTTTACAAACCCTGAATTCATTTAAGATTGGGAAGTAAGAAATAGCCTAGAAATAATAAAATTAGATAGACCCCTGGTCTCTGGAGTCCTATTAAGATGTGTCTGACTTCCATCCCCCAGGCTCAGGTTGGCACTCTCTTATATCAGGAACTGGAGTGTTTTCCCGGACCAAGGCCCATCTCTATTTACCATTCCTAACAGTCCCATCCTCTGTCTTCTCATACAGATCTCCCTGCTGACATTCCTGCCATTTCTTGACTGACAATCAATTTTCCTATCTGTCACTATCAATTCTACTCATTAACTCTCCCACCTGCCTCAGCTGAGGCCTCCCGACACCAAAAAACATCTCTGAAAAATAGTTTTCCCAAGCAGAATCATTGAAACTTCTTGCACATCTAGAGAACCTTTTGTCTGAAGCTCTGAGTCATTTCTAAATGTCAGTAGAAATGTACATTTTTATAGGAAGGAGGTAGACTTTGCCATTCCAGTACAACCAAGAGAAACATGTAAAATAAAAAATAAAAAAAGCAACTAGCTTTTTTGTCTTCCTTCCTTCTTCTCTTTCTTTCTCTTTCTTTAACTCTTTCTTTCTTCCTTTCATTTTTGTGGTTCACATGGTCTCAGAAATTATTAATAACAGGAACAGTGACATGCAGATAAAAATTATGAAGAAACCCCTATGCCTTTCTTTAAGGAGTCCCATGAAATGCTAAGACTTGACAAGAACCTATAAGAGGTTTCTATAGCACCACCAGGCAGGAATAAACATTGGTGAAGAGCTCAGTCTCTGATATCAGACTAGCTGGATTTAAGAGTTACAAAAATAACTTTAATATTCATAAGTATTTTCCCACATATTATCTCACTTTGCATGTGCTGTTCCCTCTGTTTTGAACACTCTTCTTTCAGATAGTAAGTTACTTTGCTTCCTCACCTCCTTCAGGCCTTTGTTTGAATGTCACCTTTCCTAGTGGCTTTAAGCAAATTTTAATTGTACCCTCTCCACTTGGCACACCCTATTCCCTTCCTAAGACATATTTTTCCTCCATAGCCCTCCTCATCATTTGACTTACTGCACATTTTATGTATAGAATGTGAGCTCTCTGGGAGCCAGGAACTTCGTTATTTTCACTGCTATATTCCCAAGTCCTAGCACAGTGTCTGCAATATAGTAGTTGCTTAGTTAACACACAAAGGAATTTAATGTATTTCATCCTCCCAACAACCTTGAGGAGCAGAAGTCATTATTATCACTGTTTTTGCAGATGAAACAACTGAGGCTCAAAGAGTTCAGGTGGCCAGCATCTGAGGGGACAATCCCATTTCTCCTCATACTGCCTCACTCTACACTCTCCAGAGACACATTTTAAAAACACAGTAATGAGTGAATCTTCCCATTCAGGAAGGAGTAGCTTATGCTCAGCCCTGTACCCTCACCCCTGCATTAGCCTCCTCTTGGCATCCCACTCACCTCCCCCTAAGGAGGCAGGAGGCTGAGTTTCCAGGCACCCAGCATATTTGATGATCGCTTCAGGCCTAATCACTCCATTAAAGTAGAACAAACAAACAGAAGTATGAAATAATTGCCAAGTCAACAAACCTGAACAGCTGGTCAGAGTAAGGTCAACACAGTAATTGCCCTTTTCCAAAAAAGAAAAAAAACAAAACAAAACATGGGGACTAGGTATTTGCACCAAGCTCTTATCTCTTTCTATCAGTCTCCTTTCCCAGTTAGCTGCAGAGCTAATCACCTGGGTTGGCAGCTTTCCCACCCCTTTGTTCACACACTTGGGCCATTACTCTTCAATCAAATTCGTGTCCACACACTCAACACTTGACAACACTCTGGAAATTGATCTGCTCAAATATTTTTGGAGCTAAATTAAAGCAATTTGTCCTTCCATTTCTGCACACTGGCATCCTAAGAGTCAGAATTATTGGTAAGAGGACAATTATGTTTTTCTGAGAAAGGAGGGAGGTAGCCTCCTGGGAGGAAGGCAATCCCAAATCTCGTTAATGTTGCTTATAAGTGATAAAAAAAATACCACCTGTACTACTCTACTGTTTTCAAAGAATATTCACACACATTATCCACAGGATGTAAGCTTCACACTGTCCTATGAGGAAGCTCGGGAGTACCTGACTCTCCACTTTACAGAAGACAAAACTAAGAGGCTCATGACTTGCCCAAGGTCACAACCCAGTAAAGGAAAGAGCAAATACTTGAATCCAGGTTTAATGTCTTGAATGAAATATTTTGTGATACTGTGTGTGCATGTGGGTGTATGTGTGTGTGTATACACATGGGTGTGTGTGGAAGGGGAGATTCCCCCCCACACCGCCCCTGTACCTTCCAAGTTATCTTTCCCATGCACTCTTCCCCTAGCTCCACTCTCCCCAAATAGTTTACTCATACATCAGGGATCAGGTACTCTGGCAGTCCCCAGACTGCAGTCTCCCGAGAGAGGCATGGATGTAAGACTTTTTAATTCCACAGGTATTTGACTTGCCTCAACAGCATGGACTTTGGTGTCAAACAGACCTGGCATCCCCAGAAGGGAATGATTGCTCTGAACCTCACTGCCCCACAGAATTATTGGCAGATTATACGTAAAGAGAAGAATAATTCTATTACAGTGCATTGCACATGGTAGATGCTCAATATAAGTGAGCAGCTATTACTGACTGCCCTGTTCACTCACATGTCATATCCATGTAGTAGGTGTCCAGGCTGTTAACTGACCTAACATTGTCGCCGTGATGCTTTTACTAGAGTCACTTTCAGAATCACTCTCTGGGCATGAAGATGCAGGAGAGCACCGATGTCCCCTTCTCTGAGGAGTTCCAGTTACTGAACAATAGCAACAACAATAAGGGCAGTCACTCCCATTTCCTGAACATTCATGCACGCCCAGAATCATCCTAAGTATTCTCAATGGATAAATGCACTGATACTGTCAACAGCCCTACCACAAAGGGCTACTGTTATAACCATTTTAGATGTATCAATGCTGTTGATTGTGTCAGCATAAGGTTTTCCATTATTCCCCTTTTATAGGCAAAGAGAGGGTCAGTAATTCTACCAACGGTGCAACCCAGGGAGTCCTCCTGGTAGAGTATGGGCTACTGATTTTCTGGAAGAAAATAGGCAGTGACATGATGACCACTGCATGATGCCATCTAAATAGTAAAAGATCCCATTGTGTCTTACAGCAGGGCTGACCCCTTCCAGGTGCCCTCACCTGGCAACTTCACCCTGGCTTGTTGGTGTCACAGCTCTTCCTGGAGCCACAAAATGTTGACACTAAACAAGCCCAGAGAATTTCTCTCACCTAATAACTCACTCCTTTTTCAGATGAAACCCAGGGGGGAGGCAAGCTACCTGAGACTTCACAGACAAGCCCTGTTGTGAGACTCAAGGCTGTAAATAAATGTGGGCCTTGGAACCATTTGGGATGCCCTTTTCACCCTGGTACCTGGCAGCTTAGCCATGTACATCAATTACCTTCTCTGGCATAGTCAACAGCTCCTCTCCCACCAAAGCAAGCTCTGGTACAAATTAGCCTGCTTTATTTTTTGTTTGAATTGTTTTATTTAAAAATATATACATCTGTGCTTTTTAACATAGACTCCCTTTGGGGAGGCAGGTGGAATATAAAGAATAAACAAATGTGTAATTGAGTAGATAACTACCAATTTTAGCACTCTTTCCACTGACATTTGCTTTTCTTCTTGCAAATTCTGAAGAAGGGCAGGAAGCAAATCTAGCAGTGAGTATGGCTCACAGATTCCTTTTGCAAAGGGAAGAAAGAATAAGAAGAAACTTGGAGCTATTACCTCTCAGAGCCGATGAGAGGATGCCAAAATAGTGTTGCCTGTAGAATGTGGGAAAACATGAGCACTAGGCCACTAAATTAGGATGGCAGTGAATTAAGAATGGGTCACTCTGTCTACTGAAGTACTTAGAAGCCAGGTTCCCAACCACTGCCCCCACTGTGTTTTATCACAATCAAATTCTTTCTGGTTCTCTAACTTGAGGAGCTACTTATCTGCGGACCTTGACCCTCACCGATCACTCAACCTGATACACTCTTCTTGGTTCCCCCTGGTCATCCACTGCTCAGCTTAGATTTCACCTGAGAGAGGCCTTCCTTGGCCACCTAACCAACTTCCTCCTACCACTGGAACAAATCACTTTGTTATTTTCATCATAACACTTGTCACTGCCTATTTTCTTCCAGAGTTGTGTATTTGTTAATTGTCTCTTCCTCACAAAAATTCAAGCTCAGTGAGGCTAAGGACCTCGTCTATTGTATTCAACACTATTTTCCTAGAGCTGAGACTGGGCCTAGAATGCAATAGGCACCTAAGAAATAATTGTCAAATGAATGTTAATAAGATAAATGAATACCTCATATTCTAAATCACCCAGAAACTGGCCCAAACCCATCAATATTACTTCGCATTTCATGTGTACTGGGCCCATTTTGTAAAATGAAGGTGGAGTGTGTGGCTACAGAGAAGACTATGATTAGTTTCTAACCTCAAGAGGTTTATACCTGGTTAGGAATTAAGACATGAATCTGAAAATGCAGCTGAAACAGTGCAGCCAGTGCTCAAAGACAAATAGGGTTCAAAGGCAGAGGTACTGAAGGCTGAATACCAACAGGGGGAAAGAAGGCATGAAGGAAGGTGTACAGAAGGTGCTGTCAACCCACAACACACAAACGCAGAGAGGAGCCATAGCTTCCAACTTCCTGCCAGGGCCCTTCTACAGCATTGCAGGCTTTCCTTCGTGTCTCTGTGACTCCAAGAGGCTTCGAGTTGGAGAACTTGGCTCAGAACCTGGCACCTGGAGAAGAGCCCAGACTGGGCAAATGCTCTTTCTGTGCAGGGCACTATGCTAGCTTACACGTGCCATCTCAGCTACCCTCACTGCAAGCCTGTTTCAGAGGTGTTCTAATTCTTACTTTAGATCTATGAACATTGAGACCCTGGTGGGACAGAGACAATGCAGCCTGGTGTGTTGACCTCTACAGCCTCCTACACTCTTCCCTGTTCGCACATCTGCCCCTTGCTCAAGGCCAGCCACTTGTTCAAGTTCACACAACAATGAGGGATTCCTCTCTAGATCTATTTGACTACAGCTGCTTTAAGCATGTGCATTTTTAAAGCCAGGCAGAGAAGCACAAGGACAAAGCCGACCACTGATCCTTCAGCCCTGGTGCAGAAATCAAGCCCTTCAAAGGGTTCAAGTATTCAGATCAAAGCAAGAAGAATGGTGTTTAAAATGCAAAGATGCACCTTGTTGGGATTCATTTGGTGCACCCACCCTTATTTCTGATGAAATGATTCCCTGGTGACAAGCTCTTTACAGAATTTTCTCTCCATTTCTTGCTGCAGCACAGAGTAATTGTATGTCATCAAAAGCCTAGGAATAGTCAAGATTACAAAATTCTTGCTGTGCTCTTGGCAAAATCATTACTCACCAGCCAATGTTTAGGAATTAAAATGCTCCCCATAAGTGCCACTAAATACAAATATTTATCAACACTGTGCTGCAATGTTAGGCTGATGAAGGTTGTGTGTTTGTGGGTGTGCATGGGTATGCATAATTAGATTCAGGTTTTCAAGGAGCACAAGATGGCTTACTGTGGCTCTGGCCTCCAGATAGCCACCTACAGGCAAAGAGGTTTTTTTGCTTGTTTGTTCCTCAGAGAAATGCTCAAAATCTCAGAGGTACATCCTAAAGATCACCAGGTGATTGCTGTTTTATAGCTCTTGGCAGGTACTGTGAAAGGTGCTGTCTATGCCAAAATAAATGGTGAGACTAGTGGGAGAGACAAAAATGAACATAAAAAATAAGTAATGGTTCAGGAGAGCAAATGCTGATGGGCAAATCATTGTTATAAACTCCTACTAGAGTTTAAAGAAAATGAGGCTTTTGATCTTTGCCTTCAATTTGCCAGATACACTGCTGCTAGAATTAACTCCTAAGCAGGTTAGTACATGTCATACTTAGGTCAAGTTCCCTAGAAGCTGAGCCTGAGACTGGGATTCTTATTTCAGGGGTTTATTGAAGGGGACTGGGAGGTGGTGGGGGGAGGGGAGGAGGGTTGTGCTCTCTGGATAAAGGGAGTGGGAAAAGCAGAAAAAGGATACAGTGGACCCAATTCCATAGTAGCACAAATCACCCACAGTTAGTCCCACCCAGAGGCTAGGAAACCACCCTTTTGTGCTCTGTGTCAACTAGTCATTAGTTGAGGTCTGTCCCTGGGAAGGCTTCCATTCTGAGACGTGTGCAGCTGTAAGCTTTTTTGCCAACACAGAGCAGATGCTTGCAAGGGTAGCAAAGTCCTCTGGGAGGGGTATCAAAGCATTCACTATACTTCTTGCCACTTTCCTTCTTATGAATCTGTTCTTGCATTGTGCAGAATAAGGTACAAACTTTTCAACATGAAATTTGAAAACTTCTGTGTTCTGGTCTCAACCTCATGGTTCTGGAATAGTTTTTCTAGAAATCTCAGCCTATTGATAGATTTGTTAAAATGTCTATGTGTACGTCGAACATACTGTCAGAGTAAAGGGAGGTCATGGGACATGCCTCCTCACAGACAGCCAACAGCTCCCCCTGGCCTTCTATGGGTCCCAGTCTAACCCTCCAGCTTTATCTGCTATCACCTCTCTTCGCTCAGCCCAGCTTTGACAGTGCAGTGGACCATTCATTAGTCATTTCCCAAAGATGCTATGTTCTTTCACCTCACCCTGTCTCCATGAGACTTATGATCAATAAAGATAGAATAGTACAGAAAACTGGAACCCATTCCACTCCACCAGTCAATATTATGGGCATTATTGTCTGAAAGCCCAGTTATAATCATCTTGTATCCTTTTTAAGAACCTCCCATGGCCTCTGTCCTGGAGAACTAAGTCCTAAATCTCTAGCATAGAATATCCTTTGGCTGCTTTTCTATCTTTGTTCTCCTGTTCTGTCATCAAGCCCCAGTTCAAATGCCACCTCTACTGTGAAGATTTCCCTGACCCATGCAAGCCTTCTTATCCTCCCCTCTCCGACCCCCAGCACTGCATTCATACATTTTCTTAGCACTGGCTTTATTCTGCTGTGGGGAATATTCCTTGGTGTAGGTGCCTACTGCCATCAGATTGGGAGCTTCCTAAAAGGACTGTCCTCCATAGCACTAAGCACCTTGCTGGGTACAAAGCATGTGCCACTGCAGCTATGTTGAGTGGAAGAAAAGAATGTTCTTCTAAAGAATTGGTTCCTGGGAGAGGCATCCAGGCATGGTGAGACTTCCACAGGAATTCAGTACTTGAAAGAATGTTGAGACTGACATAATAATAACAACAACAACAAATGTTAAGGCTTATTGAAACACTTATTCCATCAGAATCTGTGTTTAACGTTCTCCACAAATTCACTGATTTATCATTATTAGACAGGTTCTACTGTTATCTCCATTTTCTAGATGAGAAGACCCTGTCACGGAGGCTGTGACCTGTTTGAGATCACACAACTAGTAAGTAGTAGAAACAGGAATTTACATTGGGATTCAATAAGCTTGAGAGAAGAAATAAACTAGGATGTCACTTCCCCAACTTATTGTTGAGTTTAAGTACCATCCTTGAAATTTTGAGGATCAAAGAAACTATAGTGAGAGGTATTTTTCCAGCTTTATAATTAACCAACAAAATTGTAAGATATTTAAATTGCACATTGTGGTGACTTGATACACATACACATTGTGAAAGGAGTCCCACCACCTAGTTAATTAACACATCCATCACCTCACTTATCTACCTTTTTTTTTTCTTTTTTGGTGACAACATTTTTCTCCTTCCTTAGCAAATTTTAATTATATAATACAGTGTTATTAACTATAGTCACCATGTTTTTCATTAGACACTCAGACCTTATTTATATTATAGCTGAAAGTTTGTATCCTTTTACCAACCTCTCCCTATTTTCTCCAACCCCCCAAGCCCTTGGCTCTACTTTTCTACTCTGTTTCTCTGAGTTTTCCTTTTTGTTACTTTGCTTTCTAAGATTCCACATATAAGTGGTATCAAGCAGCAGTATTTGTATTTTTCTGTCTACTTTAAGTTTTGTTATATTTTTAATCTTAAAGGCTGATTTACTTTTTTCTTTAATCATTTTCATCTGATCCATAAACATCTTGTTTCCTTCACCTTAGAAATCCAACTCCCTTCTCTCCCCAGAACCTGCTTTTCTGAGTCAATAATTCTTCCTTCCAGACTATTTTTAATTTGAATTATTTATTTTGTTTTTGTGCCCAACTTAGGCACGAACAGGCTAGTAAATACTGGTGGGCCGACATATTTTAGATTGTAGTAAATAGCAGTGATCAAGAATATGCCATGAAAATTCATCTTCTACATTATATATTTTTTTGCCTCTCTTTTCTCTTATTGTGGGTGGATTTTAATCATCTTAATTTCCAGTTTACAGACAACATTTGATTTTGTTCTGTAGACTAAACTCTGATTACTCAAACATTTATTCTTTAGCAAAGTTGGACATGAAGATTTGTTCAGCTCATGTTGTGAGCTAAGCACATTATATTTATTGCTCAATTCAATCCCACAACATACCCCCGAGGAGATATTATCATCCAACACTTACAGAAGAGGAACCTGAGTTCAGTCCCACAGTGAATTAAAATGAAAAGTACTAAGGCATTTTTCACTACAATGACCAAGTAATTTTTTTTATATCACTCTGTCTCCCACAAGTCTACTCAGGAAAAATGCGACATGGGCACCAATAGCTATCCTATCCACCATACTCTCCTCTCCTGACATTTTGCCTGCCTCCCTCTTACTATTTGTCTCTGCAACCCTGTACAAGGTCCAGCACAGAGCCATACATAGAGAAACACTTTTGAGAAAAATGGATATTTAATGGCTAAATAAATAAATGAATAAAAAAGAAACCAACAACCCAAGGGTAAGCAACAGCCTTTGGGAGCACTGCGGATATCAGTTTTATTGGGTAAGGGGTCTGAGAAGACTTTCAAGAGGACATGGCCTTTGGTGAGGAGAATATTCCTGGGTAGCCACATTAGCAAAGGGCTTTCCAGGCAGAGAAGTGTGAGAGAAATGCAAAGAGGTAGATAGAGCCCGACAGGTGAGGGAAATGAGACTAAGTATATGTGAAGCTTAAGGCAAGCTGAGGAAATCAATAGGAGATGCTCTGAGTAGAAGAAAGATAGAGGCCAGCTAGTGAAGGGACTTGATGATGAGCTCCACCTTGTAAACAAGGAGGAATGATAGGTTGTGCTTGAGGGGATGAGCTATAACCCAGACTGTTCAGAAAGTGTGGGCAGCAACTTCAGTTCTTCCAAAATAAACCCCAGAATTCACTATGAACACTGCCATAGAGCCAGAAATTCTAACAGTCGACTCTGACTTTCAGCTGAAGAAAATGAGAACAATTACACAGTTTGAAGCAAAATAAAAAAAATTCAAAAAGTTTTCACATTTCTCTTCCCCCAGCTGAGTGAAGCCCTGTGAATCTGTGCTCACATTCTGAAGAGCTCCGGAGGGCCTTGTCAGGAAGATGTTGCATAAACCTCCTCGTCTCGGTTATATATTCTGGAGCACTTGTTTACAAGACGGAACATTGCCTGGTGGAATTTCACTGTTCCAGCAGACTTTCAGGAGCTCAAAGTCAAGGTAACAATCAGTACTTCTTGCCCAGACCCCTGTGGCCAGGTACATGACAGTACTTGAGCTTGTGGTGACCCTTCTGTTCTCCTGTCCCTCAGCACCTTTTGGAGGTGGAAGATGACAGAGTAGATAATGAATCTGTCTCTAGAGAAGATTCAGTGTCAGATTCTTTCTCAGACCTCGGCCAGTCCTTTGGGTGGTGGGCACCAGCTATGCTAGGCTTTTAAAGACCACCAAGAAGTGGTCCCAGTGTTCTGTGATGGAGGACAGAGGGACACTAATTCGGTGGTCTTGAACAGACACCCCTTGTCCCAATGACAATATAAAGGTGAGAGAAACTTGTGCCAGCTGAGACCTAGAAAGCACAGGGGACAAATCTGACACAACAGAATGCCAGACACAATAGATTGCCAGGGCCTTCCAGTTCTTCCCTCTCCCAAGGATCCTGCCCTCTGAGCTCTCCCTACACTGGGGTCTAAAAGGCTAAAATCAGTGCCCCCTCCCCCACTGGCATTTGCATTATAACAGGTATCCAGTGCCTGGAAACAGCTCATCTTGGCATTAATAAGGATTGCCTGAGACCCTCTTTGTGATATTGGGGCCTTTCCTGCTCCCCTAGGTTTCCCGTATCATGAATTCACCTGCAGTACTGAGCACTGGACCAGAAGTTTGAATACTTGGATCCTAATCCCACCTTTGACATAATTGTACTATACAAATGTAAGCAAATTGTTTAGATTCTCTAGAACTTCATCTCCTCATGTGTGAAATGAAAATGATGCCTTTCTTCTTTGTCTCACAATGTGAAAGTGCCACACAACCAGAGATGCTACTGTACAGAGTCCCTCACCTATGAGCCAGGCTCACCCAGCCCATAAGCCCCATACCTGGTCATCTTCTAGGCCAGTGGTCGGCAAACTCATTAGTCAGCAGAGCCAAATATTAACAGTACAACGATCGAAATTTCTTTTGAAAGCCAAATTTTTTAAACTTAAACTTCTTCTAACGCCACTTTTTCAAAATAGACTCGCCCAGGCCGTGGTATTTTGTGGAAGAGCCACACTCAAGGGGCCAAAGAGCCCCATGTGGCTCGCGAGCTGCAGTTTGCCGACCACGGTTCTAGGCAGCTTTTGAGGATAACT
Source organism: Eptesicus fuscus (assembly GCF_027574615.1). NCBI lineage: Eukaryota > Metazoa > Chordata > Mammalia > Chiroptera > Vespertilionidae > Eptesicus > Eptesicus fuscus. Next base: position 45,858,030 of record NC_072475.1, read on the forward strand.
TCCTTGCCTCTGAACAAAAATCATCTCATTTGTCAGCTCATGAATTTTCTGTGGCTCCCTTTCACTCCCAAGGTACATATCACACTTCTCATTTGAATAGACTAAATCCTACACAGATTGGTCCCAATCTACCTTTATTTCTTGCCTCCTGGTGATAAACAACACCAGGTAGTATTTATTGGCCCCCTACCATGGGACTGCCATTGTTCTCAGTATTTTATATACAACAACATTTATATGTTTATAAATGTGAGTTGCATATGATGATGATTCCTATTTTACAGATGTGAAAAATGAGTTTAAGACAAGTGACTTGTCTATGAAATCTCACAGTTATGAAGGTAAAGCTGAGATTCAAACCAAAGCCAAATCTTTTGCATTAAGAGATTACTCCCCTTTTAGATAGTCTCTCAGTTTGAACCACACTGTGTAACACAACCTCAAATGTGCACATACTGTTTGTCACCAACTCTGTGCCTTTGTAAATGAGCTCACCTTCTCTTGGCTTGCCCTCTCCTCACTCATACCTGCCTAGATTTGTTTTGTCCATTGAGGTGTAACCCCAGTGTGACTTTGTTCAGGAAGCCTCTTCTGTTGATCTCAAATGACTCAGCCCCTTGTACTTCCCAGGCTCCTTGAGCCTTTTGCCTAGGTATTACATGTCTGTCTAGATATAGTGGTCCTTAAACTTTTTAAACAGAGGGCCAGTTCACTGTCCCTCAGACAGTTGGAGGGCCGGACTATAGTTAAAAAAAAAACAAAAAAAAAAAAAACTATGAACAAATTCCTATGCACAATGCACATATCTTATTTTGAAGTAAAAAAAAAAAACAAAAAACAAACAAACAAAAAAAAAAACAAAAAAAAAAAAAAACGGCAAAAACACCCACATGTGGCCCGCGGGCCGTAGTTTGAGGATACCTGGTAGAAGCTCTATTAGGGGGCAAGCCCTGTGAGGATGATGCCAAGTCTTCCTGGGCCTTACACCTCCTAGAGTATGCAGGTGAGCATCCTGCACTCAGTCTCCCTTACGCCAGAGTACCAGGTATCAGCAGATATGGAATTCCTTTCTCTTACTGACATAGCCTTTAATCTTCACAGCAGGAGGAAGAGCCAACAACCTCATTTCACAGTTGAGGGATCTAGCGCCCAGAGAAGAAATTTGCTCACAGCCAGTGACATAACTGCAGAGACAAGGCAGATGACAAATGTTTCCATTCCTAGTCCCCTGATCTTTCTTTTCCACCTGTGTTTGGCCCCAGACTGTTCCAGGCATGCATGTTTGTTGACATTTTTCAGAAGCCATGGAATGGGTGCAAAGAGTTAAGTCATAACAATAACTAACATTTGCTGAGCTCTTAGCATATGCCATGCACTGTTCTGAATTCTCCAACAGCATAGCATCAAGCAACAACCCTGTTAGGTGATGTCCATTTTTATCATCACCTCCATTTTATACATGAGGAAACAAGTCACAGAGAGGTACAGTAACTTGCGTGAGGCCACACATAAAGTAGAGCTAGAGCATGAAGAATCTTACTCAAAGGCCATACATATGGAAACTATGCTCTGCTGGCTTAAAAGGCAATAGGTCTAGTGTCTGATTCCTATGCATTCACAGTTGTGTCCCACTTACCTCATCCATGATGCATAGGATGGTGGTGAGGCTTCACAGCGTAAATGATGCAGGCAGGACACCCATGCAAGGCCTTGCACATAGTAGGCCCTCTGTAAATGGTAGCTCTAAACATTGCTATGAAACATCTCCCAATGACAGAGCTCAGTTGGCAAAGCTTTGAATGGCAATGAAAGAATTTGACAAATGGAAATGCATAATTAACTATTTATTTTCAGTTCACCTCTACCAAGTAGAGATAAAACATTAAGTGCACCGCTCCAGTTGTGAGAAAGAGGTGGGTGAGAGTCAAGGTTTGACATTTGGTTTTAAAAGCTCTTAAATAATTACAGCACTCAGAGTAAACAAGGCCTTCATGCTTCATTAAGCAATGTGTATTATGGCTCCATTAACACACTGTGGCGTTTTTCCATTTCCCATTTTTTGAACCACACTGAGAGGGGAGCTGAAGTCATCAGTGTTAATTGATAGCTAACAGGGAAAAAAGCTTCCTAAAAGGGAAATGTTTTTTAGGTCCTAATTTGATAAATTATTAAAGCTCCTGGTACCTATCTTGATGGAGCAACAGGAAAACCAGATAATGTTAATATTTATTCATGTCAAAACACAGCCTGGTTAAAGCCTCCATGTACCTGTACCTTTTAGTGTTTGTTCTGGATTCTCCCAAGACAAAGAGGAAAACCAGGAGCATTTAAAGATAATTAAAAATAAAGTACCATCTCACTTTCACTCCCCAGAAAATCCAGGATGCATCTTAGTTGAGACAATTTGGAGAGAAAGACTGTGCATTGGCCTCTGGACTATTCTTTCTCATACTGCTCTGGTACTTCAACAACCCACCATACTCACTGCTTTGGTTCATAGTAACAATGCAAGCTTTAATTTAATAAGTTATAAATTAACACTCAATAACACCTTTATAGTTGTAAATGTATATGTAGGTATAGGTGGAGATAGACAGATAGATAAATATATAGGTAGACACAAATGTAGACATAGTCATAGATACAGCTGTATAGGTATTTGAGCAAACATATGTGGGCTATTCTGAATAGCAACTAAGGTTTGGACTCCAGAGCCAGATTCCCTGGTTCAGATTCTGACATCTTTAGTTACTTGCTGAGTGATCTGGAACAATATATCTAAACCTTCTATGCCTCAGTTTCCTCATTTGAAAATGGCGATAATTTTTTTTTTCAAATGGCCTGTGATGGTTGTGAGTTTAAGTGAGTGAATAAATGGAAAATGGTTAAAAACGTTTAAGGGCTTTGCTAGTATTTGCTGTTACTATGATCAATATTTTCTCTGTGTGCCAGACCCTGCTGTGGAGGATAGAAGGGTGAATCAGATTTGAGCCTTGTATCACCATGGATTAAGAAATTTATACAAATAACTAATTCAGTTTAGAAAACAGTAAGAGCCTTAATGAGGAATATAAAAAAAAACTATAAAGATTCAAAGGGAATGAGAAAACTTTCCAGGGGGTGTATGAGAGATGCTGTCCAGATCAGGAGGATATTTTATGTAGAGGGAAGGGTTGAGCAAGTGCTTGCCTAGACAAAGGAAAGTATGGAGGATTTCCACCAAAAAAAGTAATGCAAAGTGCCAGTAAATTAACTTTAAAACCAAGCAAGGAGAGAGAAATCAATTTGTTGGGATAGAGGTAGGTCAGTGACAAAGTTTGAATGGGTCTTCTTAAGTTCACGAGATGGGTAGTGCCAGGAAAACTCCACAAGACTAAATGGGATAGGGCAGTCCTGGGCCACCACCAAATGATAGACTGCAATCTCAGTAGAAAGAACAGATCAACCTGAAAGCTCAAGGAAAAGAGATCTACGCTCTGCTTTTCCTCTCACTAGTCCTGGTGAGACCTTGGGCAATTCCTGTGCCTTCTCTGGACCCCATTTGCCTTCACTATAAAAATAGGAGATCAGGATTAGATAATCTTCACATACCCTTCCAGCTTTGACATTCGAGACTACAATTTTTCCAAGAGCCTAGGTGCCTCTCTCTCTGCCCTCCCCGCCCCTGCACTGCCCTCTCACACATCTTTCACACCCCTTCAATTCCCTCATTTATATGCAAGCAGATAAAATTTAAATAACAATGTGAAAAGAAATAGTTCCAAAATGAAAATACCAGTAAAGTGTTAAAAGTATAAAAAGCAGAGGTGAATATTGAGGTTGGAGGCTAGGCATTTCTACAGACAGGATGGGAACGATTTTATGGCAGAGCCACCTTTTCATGGCCTTCCTGAGGAGAGTGAAGCTATTAAGTAGCTCAAACCACTCTTTTTTAATGAAGTGGTTCATTTGGACAAACACTTCAAGCTAAGAGGTTATGTTGCTGCAGCTAGAATTGGAGTGTTCTGCAAAGCGTTAACACAATCTCTCACTGTCCTTTATCCTCCCCACTCTATATAAAGTTGAGTTATTTGAATTAGTGTTTAGCCAATGCCATTTGGAGCCCTTCTGTTCCCTAAGTTTCTCAAGATTCTACTATGTCACTTCTATTGACATGATTAGCTCCTCATTAACTTTAATGGAAGCTGCGGGTATGAAGTCTATTTTGTTCTCTAGGACATTTGCTTCTTGTTGGTAAACTTTGGAGCTTTATTTGACTCATCATTATAAATATACATAGGGTAATGACTACTAAGTGACAGTGTTTCCTGAACAAAATAAAACTTCCTCATCCAACTCATTTAATAAACTAATAGATGTTCAGGATTAGAAGAATCACAAAGATCATTGAGTCCTGCCATCATTTGGATCTCCTTTTAACACCCCTACCAAGTAATAGTCCAGTCTCTGTTTAAATAAATCCAAACTGGGAGGCAGCTTCTTTCAAGTGCTCATTATGTGACAAATATTCAAGACATGTCACCATTCTTCTTACCCTCTTTGGGCATAGTTTTATTTGTATTCATGGTCCCCATGTAGCCACAAACAATGTTTTTCCATGACCCATCTTAAAGTTGTCATTGGTCTGCTTAGATCAAGCCCAGTCTCAGAGAGTGCACCTGTAACTTGTTAGGAACATTATATAACTGGGAACTGGCCCTTCATCTGTTGAGCAAAATGCAATAATACCAGTTGATGTAGAAGTTTATGTCCTTGTTCCTGGATCCTGTGAATATGTTGTTTTACATGGCAAAGGGGACATTGCAGATGTGATTGAGTTAAGGATCTGGAGATGGGGAGATGATCCTGGATTATCTGGGCAACAAAGGAAAAGGTCCTTACAAAGGGGAGACAGGAATGTCAGAGTTGGTTAATATGTGACAATGCAAGTGGAGATTGGTTTTATATGGGGCCATGAGCCAAGGAATGTGGGAAATCTCTAGAAGATGGAAAAAGTCAGAAAAATTGATTCTTTTCTAGAGCTTCCAGAAGAAATATAACCCTATTGACACATTGCAACTGATTTAGGACTTCTGATCTCCAGAAGTGTAAGATAATAATTTGTGTTCTTTTTAATTAATAAATTGTAGTAATTTATTAACAACTAAAGGTCTGGTGTATGAAAATTCATGCACTGGAGTGGGGGGAAGGGTCCCTCAGCCTGGCCTGCCCCCTCTCACAGTCTGGGAACCCTCAGGGGAGGGAGGTGACCTGGCAATCAGGTTGCCCCATCACACCTCTGCTGCTGCCACTGCTGGCAGCACAAGCCTCGGCCAGCCCTGGTTATCTGAGTCTCAGGCGGCCCTGGGCAGCTAGGCAGCCGCCATCTGAGGCTTGCCTGCACCTCGGGCCAGCCCTGGGCGGCTGGAGGGGTGAGGGGACTGGGGGACTCTGGAGGCAAGCGTGCTGGAGGGCTGAGGAGACTGGGGGACTCTGGGCAGCTGGGCAGCCACCATCTGAGGCTTGCCTGTGCCTCGGGCCAGCCCTGGGCGGCTGGAGGGCTGAGGGGACTGGGCGCCACCATCTTACAGCTGTGGGCGCTGCCATCTTTGAGGGCAGGGCAGTCAATTAGCATATTCCCTCCTTATTGGCTGTGGGCACCACCATCTTTGCAATGGTCTGAGGTTCAATTAGCATATTCCCTCTTTATTAGATAGGATAACAAATACACTGATAATAATAAAATTTTATTTATGCCATAATTATACGAGTGCACCTAGGGGTGGGGATCATGTTCTGTGGGACTGATGTAAGCTACCCAAATTCACAAGACTGAAAACTCAGCCATACACGAATTTTCTTACTTGTGATATATTGATATTATTTCATCCAGGGCACCCCATTTCTAGGATCAGACTCCTTGAAAATAGAATTGGTCATCAGAAGTTTCTTGGTGATAGAAATAGCAGAAAGAGAAAATTAGATTCCGGTGTCTTTTCAGATCTCTTTTTTAGTATAACAAAACTTATTAAATCACAACAGACCTGGTATAATGATCCTGCTGCTCAGATCTAGAGTACAGATTCACTCTTCCTTAGAAAGTATTAGTATTATAATCATTAGGAAATTTTTCTTCTAGATTATTTTATTATTATTATTTGTCCTAATCAGTCACAAAAAACACCTTTCAACTTACATCAGTCAGAGTTACACCTAAGCACATATTCCTGAGAGACAGGACCAATTAGAAGCTTCAGGACTATCACACATCTTATAGCAATTACATGTAAAATTGGTGCCTTTAAAATATCTTTGGAAGATTTAGTTTTTTAAAAAGCTATAGCTTAACTAGCAATATTCAAAAGTCATCACCAAGTGAGTTATTTCTTGGAAAATTTCATAAATGATGAATGTCATACATTTCTATTAAATTCCATTCCAGAAAGCAGTATTTTCTGATATTCTCCTCAAATCCTTGAGCTGTGTTGTTTATCCCCACTTGGTTGCTGTGGCTCCCTTGTCTTGTAAAAGAAATCTGTGTGTATACACTTTCTTCTGTTAGACATAACATCCTTAAGATGTTTATCATCAAATCCTGTCTTTTTTTTTTTGCTCAAAACTGTCTCTTGATTTATTCCCTCACTGGGTCAGGCATCCACCTCTCACACCATGAGATTCAACAATGCCACTGAATCTCTCTGTCACCAAGTAACCTTGAATTCGATCAGTGGATGCTGGGGTGGGCTTTGGAAGTGGCCTCTTCGTCCACTCTGACCTTTGCCTGATCCTAGACCTGGGTACACACTTCTATATCCATGGCCCTTTGAGACCTGAGACTTTCCACACCAAGTCCAATCTATCCAAGAGAATAGGACCTATGTGTGCCTAACTCCCAGGACTGAAAAAAAGTTGTTTTCTTTTCATCCTTCAACCTAAAAGAAATGCCAAGTGTGACAGGAGTGCCCTGTATTTGCTTGCTATGCCTGTTGTAACACATTATCACGAACTTGGAGGTTTAAGACAACACATTAAGTCTCTCATGATTCTGGAGGTCAGAAGTATGACATCAGTTTCACTGGGTCAAAATCAAGCCTCAGAAAGGTAGTGCTTCCTCCAGAGACTCTCAGAAAAACTGTTTTCTGGCCTTTCCAGCTTCTAAAACCGCATTCCTTGGCTCGTGGCTCCTATCTTTATCTTCAAAGCCAGCAACTTAGAGTCTTGCTTTAGTGACACCCTGACTTCTTCTTATAAGGATACTTGTGATTACAGGTAGGGCCCACCCAAACAATTCAAAATAATCTTCTCATATCAAGATCCTTAACTTGATTACATCTGCAAAGTCCCTTCTGCAAGGTAATATTTGCAGATTAAAGGATTAGGATCTTGAACTCTTTGGAGGGCTTTATTCCACCTACTGCAAGTGCCTTTAACTGTCACCACATGTGGAAGTGGGTAGAGGATCCCAAGAAGTAGGAAAGGATGATGGATCTGACACCTTCAAAGTAAATTAACCTGAGGGCTCAGCAATGTGACCCGAGGTCAGGAAGCCATCAGCCCCCCTTTTCTATAGCATCTCTGAAGGTTATTCCAGCAGGAGGTGAGACCCTAATGGAGATTTAGCATGGCATTGGCAGACAGATGCATTCCTAAGACCACAGCAATGAGCAGGTGGTAGCACCCTGAAGGTCTGTGTGGTGGGACCTCTCACTCCCATATTCTGAGGAATTGTGCTCTTCCTAAGAGATCCAGGCCTGACTTTTAAGCCTCTTTCTAAACCAATTGATGATTTCTGGGCTTTTCTGCTTCGGAGACTATCCTGGAAAGAGTGAAGAAGAGCAAGCTTGATGCTGTAACATGCCAGACCCTCAGCTATATCAAGCCAGTGTCCCAAGGACAACAAAGGCCGGATTCAGGGGTGGGAGAGGACTCCAGAGATTCCATGAGATCCTGAAATAGGTGAGAACCGTCTCCATGCTGCAGCTCTGAGGATTTACTGCAGCATACACACAGCTGCTTGTGAGAGCTAATACAGCTTCTAGTGGAGACCCTCAGCCATAAGAACCTTGAGCCCACTCCCACAGTCAGACAGACCAAGAACAAAGAGAAAGCAAAAGAAGGAAAACCTCTAGATCAAAAGAAGGGAAACCTCTAGGCTAAAATGTCTTCAATTCCAGTGGTATCTATACATTTGATATCCGTACCCTCTATATTCATTCTGCCCAATACTAATCTCCCTTCAAAGGTTCAGGGAGCTTTAGAACTGCCAGAGTCCACAGGTATACTATGTCCATGCCTACTCTATACAAAGAAAGACAACCTGTTCACCAAAGAGTCATGGTCCCCTTCCCACTCCTAAAGACATTCTTTTAACTTCCTTTATCTCTCAGTTGAATTTCTTCACTCCTTAATGTCCAATATTCTGGGTCCTGGGGCTGCATTTAAATCAAGTCTTCTGACTAGCTTATTAGGTCCAGCATTTTAATTGACTTTTTTCCTATTATTTGATGTCTTCTTTTTATTTAATGACTTCCAAGGGCTCCCGTGGCACCCAGATTATGTAAGTGCTGGGGCTAGGATAAATGATGCCAGCAGCTTCACAGCCCAGAAGGAGAACATTTAAAGTGAATTTAATTTCATTCTCCTTTTATTCCAGCACCCAAAGAATAGAGGAAAATGATGTGAAACTTCGTTTTTTTTCTTTCTGCAACAAGGGGAGAATTTGCAAAACAAAAAGCTTTCTTCTATTATCATTTTATTTTTAAAGGGACTCAGAATATGGAGTGAGTTTGTAGGACGATTTCTTCGTTGTTCTTAATTTGAACAATCCAATGTGATTGCTTTTTAATACATCTCCAGGGCTTCGGCTATTTTTAATTAGTGTGGCTTTGTGTGTTTTTTTCTTTTTACTGTTGTCACTGTAGTTGATTTGCTTTCAATCTTCACGCTCTATCAGTCCCTGTCTCCCCTCCTAACTCTTCTGCCTCCCTATCATATTCACCTGTGGTTTTATAGAAGCTGGTAAAATTCTGAATTATCTGTGTCTATAAAGATAAAGGTCTCCAGTTCTTCCTCGTGCCTCTTATCGCCCTCTTGCCCTTGTGCTTAGAAATATATTCTCAAGTTTATGAGGCCATGTTCCTTCCATAATGAGGAAACACCCAATCAGCCATAACACAAAAAAGCATCATAAAATTAGAGGTGGGAAAGTATATATTTTAGCGTATTCTCAGTTTTACTAGGGAGGAAACAGAGGCCCAGCCTGGCTAAAGTCATGGGCCCAGTGAAAGGCTGAGCTGGCCTCTAGGCTGGTGCCCACCTGAGAGGCCAGTGCTGATTCCATGGTACGACCTGCGGGCTCTGAGCTGACCGCTGAAGGCCGCAGTGCAGCAACCCTTGCAGGACCTTTCTTCAGCTCCGGTTCTCCTTTGCATGAGAGCTTGGTGGCTGCTCCAGAATTTCTCTGCCAAGGCATAGTTGTGGTGTTCTGTAGTTGAAAGAGCTCAGGATTGAAAGTTCAAAATCCTTGATTGTAGTCTTGCCTTTGACGCTAATCAACCTTATGAACATTTTTAAAAAAAATATTTTTTACATGTTTTTATTGGTTTCAGAGAGGAAAGGAGAGGAAAAAAGAGGTAGAACCATCAATGAGAGAGAATCATTGACAAGTTGCCTCCTGCACGCCCCCTACTGGTGATCAAGCCCAAAATCCAGGCATATGCCCTGACTGGGAATTGAGTCGTAACCTCCTGGTTCATGGGTTGACACTCAACCACTGAGCCACACCAGTTGGGCAGCCATATGAACTTGATTGAGTAATTTAAGTCTCGACATTTCAGTATCCTTCCCATGAAGTGAAAATAACATCTAACTGGCCTATGGATCAGGAGGGTGATAAACAATTTCCTTGTCTTTGGAAATTCTTTACTCTTGGCTTCCAGGACACCCTTCTTTTCTGTATTTCTCACCTCAGTGGCCATTTCTTTCAGCCTCCTCTTTGAGGCCCATATCTTTCACCCACCTCCTTAAGTGGGCTCTGTCATCTCTCCACTTGTCTGCTAACTTTGCACACTTTTCCTGATAAAGTCACCCCTCAGCTTCAATTACCATCTATGAATTATGATTCCCAAATCTCATCTCTAGCCCAGACCTCACTCCTGAGGGAACATTCATCTTCTTATTCACCATTTCCCTGTGGATGATCCTCAGCACCTTCACTCAACCCAGGCCACATGCCAATCACACTTCCTCTAAGCCTTCTCCTCTTGGTTGCTTCTCTTGATGAATGACACTCTTGTTATTCTTTACATCAAAAAAGAGAAAATCATGTTAGTTTTCTCTAAATTCCCAGCCACATTGAATAGGCCACAATATTCTGGGGTGGTTTTTTTTTTTCTACTTTTTTTGTCTCTTACCTAGACTATCAATACCTCTAATCTGTCTTCTCTTTCAGTTATCTCTTTTTGATTCATCTTTTACACCAACACATAATTCTGATCATTTTATTCTCAGAATGTTTAAAAGTCCATCATCCTCTATAAAAACAACAACAAACAAAACCAAAAACTGATTAAAGCTCTTTCACAGTATTAGCCATGCTGACCCTCACATCTATTTCCCCATCTCCATTAACACGCATGCACACACACACCAGCATCACCACCCCCACACCACGCTTTGACACTATCAAAGTTCTTTATTCTTATTACAGGTCTTATTTATTAGATCTGCTTAGAGCAGACACCTCTGGTTTATCTCTGCAGACTTCAAGCCCACTTCTTTGAAGCTTTCACTCTTGGTGGAACACCCTGGAAATCATGTTTATACCACATGAAATTACCACTCTGGTTATATTGGTAAGACTGGAGTAGATTCTGGACCCAAACGGCCAAGTAGCTATTCTCTAGCAAAGATTTACAGTTTAGACTGAGAGCTACAACTTAGATATCCGTGGTTCCGTAGATTTCTTTTTAGTTCTTGTTGAACCCTGCCATGCGGCTTGGCAGTACCCTGCCCTTGGGGTCTGTGGGGATGCCCTTGGTTCCCGATCATTCATTCTCATAAAACCTGTTTAAGCAAGTATAAAATGAGTTTTCTTTACTTGCCACCAAATGTGTCTAAATCACTCACCAATGTATCTCCTGCTTAGGAGTTTAACATCTTCTTCTCTTCTGATTAAATCACCTTTCAACTGTGTCATCTTATGAATTTCTTCTCATTTTCAGGTTCCAGCTCAAGCATGGTCTCCTCCGCAAGTCCTCAATATTCCCTCTCCCATCTACCTACTGTTTACTCCTGCCTGGGTGCTGCCATTGTATTTGTTATCACACTCATCATAACTTTGTTGTTTTTTTTTTATGTCGTTTTTTAAAATTATTTTTTAATTTTTCAATTACAGTTTACTTTCAGTATTATTTTGTATTGGTTTCAGGGGTACAGCATAGTGATTAGATAATCATATACTTTACAAAGTGTTGCCCTGCATTACTCACCCAGCAACCATACATAGTTATTACAATATTTTGACTCTATTTCCTTTTTTTTTTTTAATGAATCTTTATTGTTCAGATTACAATTGTTTCTCCTTTTTCCCCACATATCTCCCCACCACCCAGTTGCTACCCCCCCTCTTCCCTTACCTCCCCCCGCGCTGTCCTTATCCATAGGTGTATGATTTTTGTCCAGTCTCTTCCCATACTCCCCACACAGACACCCCTTTCCCCCTGAGAATTATCAATCCACTCCCATTCTATGCCTCTGATTCTATTAAGTTCACCAGTTTATTCTGTTCCTCAGATTTTTAATTCACTTGACTTTTAGATTCACTTGTTGATATATATGTATTTGTTGTTCATAATTTTTATCTTTCTTCTTCTTTTTCCTCTTTTTAAAGAATACCTTTCAGCATTTCATATAATGCTGGTTTGGTGGTGATGAACTCCTTTAGCTTTTTCTTATCTGTGAAGCTCTTTATCTGCCCTTCAATTCTGAATGATAACTTTGCTGGGTAGAGTAGTCTTGGTTGTAGGTTCTTGCTATTCATCACTTTGAATATTTCTTGCCACTCCCGTCTGGCCTGCATGGTTTCTGTTGAGAAATTAGCTGATAATCGTATGGGAGCTCCCTTGTAGGTAACTAACTGTTTTTCTCTTGCTGCTCGTAAGATTCTCTCTTTGTCTTTTGCTCTTGGCATTTTAATTATGATGTGTCTTGGTGTGGTCCTCTTTGGATCCCTTTTGTTTGGGGTTCTGTGCGCTTCCTGGACTCGTAAGTCTATTTCTTTCATCAGGTGGGGGAAGTTTTCGTTCATTATTTCTTCAAATAGGTTTTCAGCATCTTGCTCTCTCTCTTCTTCTGGTACCCCCATAATTCTGATGTTGGTTCGCTTGAAGTTGTCCCAGAGACTTCTTACACTATCTTCAACTTTCTGAATTCTCTTCTCTTCATGCTTCTCTGGAGGAGTGTCCTTGGCCTCTTTGTATACCAAATCTTTGAGTTGATTCTTGCAATCCTCTAGTCTGCTTTTGGGTCTCTGTATAATATTTTTTATCTCAGTCAGTGTATGTTTAATTTCTAGTTGGTCCTTTTTCATATCCTCAAGGGTCTCATTGAATTTATCGGCCTTTTCCATGAAATTCTTGAAAAACCTTATAACCGTGGTTTTGAACTCTATGTCCAGTCGCTTATTCTCCTCCATTTCTTTGGTTTGTGATCTGTTTCCTTGCCTTCTCATATTCTCTGCTTCCCTGAGTTGGTAGGGTAGTTTTGTCTACTAGGTGTCCTATTGGTTCAACGGGTCAGCCTCCCAGTTACTTGAGGTGGACACTCTTGGTGTACCCTTGTGTACTGTGTGTTCCCCAGCAGGAGCTACAGCAAGGGCTAGTTTTCTCCTCCTTTGCTTGGGCGGTTTTGGAGCAGTCTGGAGCTGTAGTTGGTTAAGCTGCCACAGAACAGGCCATTTATATGCAAAAGCCGCTGTGTGGAGCCTGGGCGGGTTTGTAGAATGTGTGGGGCGGGGCCTCAGGGCGGGGCGGGGTCTCAGGGCGTCACTAGGCTGGGGCGTGGCCAACGGCAATGGCTGCCGTCAGCCGTCTTTGCCTTTCCTGTTTCCAAGTCCCTGCGCCCCGCGCACCAGCGCAGTAAACAATGATTGCTGGGCGCACCTCTGCAAAAAAGTCACTCTCACTTTCCGACCCTATGGCCGAGAGTCCAGCTTCTCCCCGTAGGCGTCTGGGTCCCCCGAGTGTCCCCAGAAACTGGATTTCAGAGTGATCGGGAGCTTGTCTCCCTGCGGGTTGAAGAAAAGCCGCGCACCCAGCCGCCCGCCGCCGCTGGCCTGATTCGCGTGCCTCCGTACCTCAGCTTTTCAGCGATTGTGCTCCTTTCTCTTCTCAGCTGTAAATCTTCCACTGAGCCAGCTTTCCCGTGGTTCTGGGTGGTAGACGTTTTTGTCTTTTAGTTGTGTTTTTGAAATTGTTGTGTGAGGCAGCAGATTAGTTGTTTAACTATGCCGCCATCTTGGTTCCTCCTGCTTCATAACTTTGTTTATAAGACAGTTTTTCCCATGAGACCATGAGCTCCTACAGGGTAGGGACTATGGAGTTTTCATGTTTGCTTCTCCAGCACCAGGGAAAAGCCTCACACATGGTGGACACTCAGTGCATGTATACTGAATGAGTGACTTGATACTTGTAAAAAGTGGTCTATAAACTATTAAGGTCTATACAACTATTAAATGAAATTGTTTAAAGAAAGTTATATTCCTCATGTATAAAACAAAAGCCTTATACTCTCGCTCAGGCGTCCTCAAACTATGGCCCGCAGGCCACATGCGGCCCGCCGAGGACATTTATCCGGCCCGCCGGGTGTTTTTGCCGTTTTGTTTTTTTACTTCAAAATAAGATATGTACAGTGTGCATAGGAATGTTTTCATAGTGGTTTTTTTTTTAAACTATAATCCGGCCCTCCAACCATCTGAGGAACAGTGAACTGGCCCCCTGTTTAAAAAGTTTGAGGACCCCTGCTCTAGCTAATCACTAGCTAATTTGATAGGTCATCTCAGTCCTAAAATTGATTAATGCTCGGTTCTGAGTTTTAAATTCATCATGGATATTATCAAGTGATCAAATTTCCATAAAAATTAAGACAAACACAAGAGGAAAAAAGGTAATAAAATAGCTAGCAATTTAGAGAGAGAAGAAAAACTACATGCTAATGGATCAGCCTCCCAATGGCTATCTTTTATTTGCAGTCATTTTAAGATTGAATTTTCAAAAAAAAACATTTTGACAACCTACTTCAACTTTTTGTTTTTGTTCTGGGTATAGCGAAAACCTTTCTGTTCTGACTCTGTAAAGGCTTTTTAGTTTCTGAAAGAAATTGAAAATGCTTACATTCCATCTCTAAAGATAAGCCATTTATCCTCCATCCATCTCAGGGCAAGACCTGTCTCCCTGTATTAACCACCCTAAAAAAGTGAACATGCAGCAGTCCAAGTTGTTCTTTGAGGGTCAAGAAAAAATCTAGATTAGAGTAATACACCTTGGAACTGATTAATCATTCTCAAACATACACTGCACTTCCCACCTCTGTATTTTTGTCATTTATCTCCCCAACTTGGAATAGCATTCACATGCCTCTGCTCTCCCCCATTTGCTAAAAGCTCAGCTTCCCTGAATAAGAAAGTCCTTTATCTTGGCTGCAGTCCTTGGTAGCAATTGCTTTATACCTCACCTGTAGAACTTCTTACTCTCATGTCAGTCTTTCTTTCTATACTGGGCCCCTCAAGGTCAAGTCTAAATATGTGAGTACTATATCTACAGCACTGAGGTGGTGCCTCAGCACTCAGTTGTATTCCTTTTTATTAAATACTAGAGGCCTGGTACACGAAATTTGTGCACGGGGCAGGGGGGGGTGTCCCTCAGCCCAGCCTGCACCCTCTCCAATCTGGGACCCCTCGAGGGATGTCCGCCCGCCCGTTTAGGCCTGATCCAGGTAGGATCAGGCCTAAACGGGCGGTCAGACATCCCTCTCACAATCCAGGACTGCTGGCTCCCAACTGCTCACCTGCCTGCCTTCCTGATTGCCTCTAACCACTTCTGCCGGCCAGCCTGATCACCCCCTAACCATTCCCCTGCCAGCCTGATTGATGCCTAACTGCTCCCCTGCCAACCTGTTTGCCCCTAACTGCCCTCCCCTCAGGCCTGGTCACCCCTAACTGTCCTCCCCTGAAGGCCTGGTCCTCCCCCAACTGTTCTCCCCTACAGCCTGGGTCCCCCCCAACTGCCCTTCCCTGAAAGCCCAGTTGCCCCCAACTTCCCTCTTCTGCCAGCCTGGTCACCCCCACTGCCCTCCCTTGCAGTCCTGGTCCCTCCCAGCTGCCCTCCCCTGCTGGCCATCTTGTGGTGGCCATCTTGTGTCCACATGGGGCCACTCATCTTTGACTACATGGGGGCAGCCATCTTGTGTGTTGGAGTGATGGTCAATTTGCATATTATTCTTTTATTAGATAGGATAGAGGCCTGGTGCACGGGTGGAGGCTGTCTTGTTTGCCCTGAAAGGTGTCCCAGATCAGGGTGGGGGTTCCCTTGAGGCATGGGGTGGCCTGGGCGAGGGGCCTGTGGTGGCCTGTGGTACAGTCAATTTGCATATTACTCTTTTATTAGATAGGACTAGAGGCCCAGTGCACTAATACGTGCACAGGCTGGCCAGGGGGAGGGGCCACAGGCAGTTGGCTGACCCGCCCCGCCCCTGATTGGGGTGGGGGGGTCAGGACTGGCCTGGGGAAGGGGTCATGGGTGTTTGGCAGGCCAGTCCCCCCGACCCTGTCAAATTCCGGTCGAACTTCCGGTCGAGGGGACAATTTCCATGTTAGCCTTTTATTATACAAGATATACAAAGGGGATGTTATTAACCAGTCCTTGAGGATTGTGTGACATTGCACTATGTTTAAAATTAAGCTCGGCTAGAATTAGGAAACTCACTTACCCAACTCTACTCATTATATTCCCCAAAACTACCTCCCCAAGCACCAAATTGTTTTAAGTTCTACAATAAATGTGTGTCTGACTAATACCTACAAGAGTCTTTGGAAAGATGGCTCAGTGAGCACTGATAAGAAAATCAGGATAACTAAGTTTTAACCCTAAATGTAATATTGGATGTGACACTTTTCCTGCAAGTAAAATGCTTCTTTCCTAGACCTTTAGAATGCTTTCTTACTCTAAGAAAAATAAACATGGTCACCCTCACAGAGATGGGTGAAAGCATCAGAATATGTGTCACATAAAAAGATGGAAAGAACTGGGGATGGCTACAGGAGAGAAGAGAGCATCTGGGTGCAGTGAAGGGGCCAAAGCTTGGGAGCTTTCTGCAAATATATGCAGGGCTGTATTTGAAGGAATGATTAGACTAATTCTGTCTAGCCCCAAAGTACCTCAGGAGGCAATGAATCCTCTATCATTTTTGGAATTTAAGAAAAGTTTTCATAACTTCTAGATAGTCAAGCAAGTTTAAGTACTGAATATTGGGTTAGCACATAGCCAAGAAATGCTATGATTCTCTTGGCTAGATCCCAACAACATGTCTCTGGGGCATGTCTCTGGCCAGGATCAGAAGGACATTGGTGAACCCTTGAGGAATGGTCAGGGCTGAATAATGACATGCACTAGATTTAAATTTATCAGATTCCTAAAGAGGCCCATAGCAGGTTAAAGGCCTAGGGCTGCAATGAGTCATGGCCTAGCTCCAATAAATAATTGATTTTCTCTGTGACTAGATCCACGAGGCAGATAAAGTCTTTACTATTTAACCTCCAGATCAGTCTTAATTTATCTCCTTCCTGATGGAGAATGCAATTGCACATTTCAGCTTTTCAAGCTAGTGTTTGATTTTCTCAGTACTCTGTCTCCCCCAGAACTATGTGAGGGAAATTTATGCCAACTGGAACCAAGGGAGCTTAGAAATATTACCTGCAGAGATTCAGAGTATTCTCTTTATAAACAATTTCCAAAGAAGCAATTTTAGTGAAGCCAAATCTTGATGGGATGAATAAGAACAAAGAAGCAATAAGTAAATGGACTTAGTTATATATAAAGATTTTTTAATGTAGCAACTTATAATACAAAAGTTGTCTGGAAACATAGAATTCCCATGGCTAAATAAAAGGGACTATGAGACTAGCAGAATTATTTTGTTGTTCCATTTGTTTATGCATTCATTGGTTGATTCTTATATGTGCCCTGACTGGGGATCAAACCCACAACCTTGGTATATTGGGACAAAGCTCTAACCAAGTGAGCTGCCCAGCCAGGCCTAGCAGAATTAGTTTGATTTTAAGTATTTTCTTTGGTAAAAACAAATAATCCAGTCTCATAGTGCTGAGAAAGATCTGAAAACATCAATAGCTTCACTCTCTTTTACCCAACTATTTATCAATAGGAAAATGCATAATTAATTGTGATGCATTTGTATAATAAAACTAAAATGACTGAAAATATAAATGGAGATATTTAAAAAATATAATATAAGCTACTATTTATAAAGAGTGTTAAAACACAAAGAAATACAACATATTATTTATGATTTCATACATATCAGTAAAAGTATAAGACTATAAGGAGGAAGAATGCACACTGAATTATTGCTAGTGCTCTCCCTTAAAAGGGAAGAGAGGAATAAGAACATACCTGAGGAGGAGATAAAGAGACTTCAAGCTTGTTTATTTATTTGATAAACATTTTAGAATGAAATATAAACATTTTAAAATTAAATATCATCTTCACCATTGTTACTTTCCCATTATACCTAAGCTTCATATTTTTCCTTATTATCTTAGAATAGTGGTTTTCAAAATTTGGTGTGCATCAGAATCTCCTCGAAGGTTTTTTATTTTTTATTTTAATTAATTAATGAGGTGACACTGATTAACAAAATTATACAGGTTGCAGGTGCACAATTCTACAATACAACATCTATACACTGTATATGGTGTCTACCATCCCAAGTCAAGTCTCCATCCATCACCATTTATCTCCTCTGTATCCTCCTCCACCTCTCTCCCTTACTGTGACCATGTGTCTTTTCTCTTTGACTGAATCTCTCCTCTACCATCCCCACCCACCCAGACTTACTCCTCCTTCCCTTGCAGCTGTCAGCCTGCTCTCTATCTATAAATCTGTCTTTGTTTTGCTTGTTAGTTCATTAGATTCCACATATGAGTGAAATCATATGGTATTTGTCTTTCTCTGACTGGTTTATTACATTCAACATAACGTTCTCCAGTTCTACCCATGCTGTCACAAAGGGTATGATTTACTTCTTTTTCTAAGGCCAAGTAATATTCCATTGTGTAAATGTACCACAGCTTTTTTATCCCCTCATCTACTGATGGGCCCTTGGGCTGTTTCTATATCTTGGCTATCTATATATATATATATAAGCTCAGCAACCAGAATGGCAGAATAACCAGAACAACTGGAGTGACTGGTGGCTATGATGCGCACTGCAACAGTTAACCAGCCTGATCTGGGCTCCAATCACCCCCTTCCCCCCAGCTGGCCTGGACCCTGATCAACCCCCAACACCCTGATTGGGAGTGGGGCCGGCTAGTCAACCGCCCTTGGCCCCTCCCCCATGCCGGCCCAGCCCAATGGGCCCCCATCGGGGCGGCTGGCCAGACCCCACCCATGCACAAATTCATGCACTGGTCCTCTAGTTCTAAATAGCACTGCAATGAACATAGGCATATATTTGTTCCAATTAGTGCTTTGGGTTTCTTTGGATAAATTCCCAGAAGTGGAATCACTGGGTTATAAGGCAGTTCCCTACTCCATACTGTTTTCTACAGTGGTTGCACCAATCTGCATTCCCACCAACAGTGCACAAGCGTTCCCTTTTCCCCACATCCTCACCAACACTTTTTGTTGACTTATTGATGGTGTGAGGTGACATCTCATTGTGGTTTTAATTTGCATTTCTCTGATGGTTAGTGGGATTGAGTCTCTTTTTATATGTCTATTGGCCATCTCTTTTTATATGTCTATTTCTCTTTGGAGAAATGTCTATTCAGGTCTTTTGCCCATTTTTTAGTTGGATTGTGTTTTTGGTGCTGAATTTTATAAGTTCTTTATACATTTTGAATATTAACCCCTTATCAGATATATCAGGGGATGTGCTTGCCTATTCAATGGGTCATCTCTTCATTTTGTTGATGGTTCCTTTGCTAAACAAAAAACCTTTTAGTTTAATGAAGCCTCATTTGTTTATTTTTTCTTTTGTTTCCCTTGCCTGAGGAGATATACCAGAAAATATATTGCTACAAGAAATGTCCAAGATTTGAGTGCCTATGTTTTCTTCTAGGATTTTTATGGTTTCAAGTCTAACATTCAAGTCTTAAATCTACTTTCAGTTTATTCTTATGTATGGTGTAAGAGGGTGGTCTAATTTCATGTCTCTGCCCTTCCTGCCAATCTCAATGTGGCTTTCTCTGTAAATCATTGGTTGTAAAACTTCTCTTCAGCTAGTCTTCAGTTGGTTATTCAGGATGATTATTCTATAATTTAGTTGTAATTCCAGTTTGGTCCTGGGAGGACGTGAATATAGCTTCCACCTATTCCTCTCTTTTCTTGAATCTTTAGTTTGAGGTGTGGAACCACCTTTGAGAAAAGAGTTAGTTTTCCTGTGAATTGTACCCATTGTTTGGAATAATCTTCAGTGAACTCCATTCAGATAACTCCTGGAGGGATTTTTAAAACACAGATTTCTAGATTCCTTTCCCAAATTCCTGATTCAGTAGATCTGGGGGTAGGTCCAAGAATTTACATTTCTAACAAGTTACCAGGTTTTTCTAATGTTGTTGGTGGAGGGCCACACTTTAAAAACCAATGTCTTATATTATAGTACTTACTAGTGAATGTTCATCTATAATTTAAACTGCCTAAAGACAAAAATTTTAACTAATTAATCTTTGTAGCATCCACCTAGCAAATAGGTCATCAATAAATATTTGTAAATTGAAAGAGATTGTCATTAAAAAATAAAACTACACACACACACTCACACACATACACTGTCTTCAGTATGATCACTACTCGATAGCATGCAACATAAATAATGCATTCATGGTAATAATTTGACAATTTTAGAAAAGCAAATAAATGTTACCTAAGAAGGTAGACATTCTTCAGGGAAGGCTTGAAGGTATGGACAACAGTGTCTTCTCTTTGGTCGTATGTAATTCTCAAGTCAGAGGATTTAAGGAGGATTTCGTAGGGAAGCCCAAAGTTAAGAAAGTAGACAAAAACTATGGCAGTGGATCAGAATACTGCTTTGGTTTCATCACGTAATACCTACTCACACATCCTACCTATGTTACCTGAGAAGACCTAGAAATACTCTCTCTATGGAGGCTATGAATGGCAAGCCCCACAAAGAGCTCGGAGGAGCTCACAGAGCCTCTTTTTTGTAGGCCAGGAATGACAGTGAGAATTGTTGCCTGAATGGACTTCTTGGGCTCAGGGGGTATGATGGGATCCTGAACTATTAGAGCCCAAGTGGTGGGGCTTAGTTACCAGATATGAGGTGGGAGTGCTTACATGACAACCAGCAGAGGGAAAGCAGAGATCAAAGGGGCTTGACCCACAGAGATAGTCAGCATTGTTTAATTGATTGTGGTGTTCTTAAAACTGAAACGGACAGGCAGCTTTATTTAATTCTTCAGAAGAGCTTGTCTTAATTTTAAGTGCTGCAATGTAAGCTATCTGTGGCTTTGGTCAAGTTACTTAAATACCTTGCCCATCAGTTTTCACATTTGTAAAATGTGAATTATAAATTCTTGTTTGATGCCTAGTTTATGAATTATAAAATGTGTAAAGATTCAATGAGGTAACAGCTGCAGGACACTTTAATAAATTGGAAAGTATAAACAAATGTAAGCACTTCTCATGTTCTTTATTATCAACAGTATTTGTAAAGAATCTAGTATAGGCTTGTTATATAATGGAGTTTCAAAAACATATAAAGTTTAGTAAAGTACAGTTTTTTTCCTCTAAGAAATTTTATTTTACTGGGAAAATTAGACTAAACATAAATATATAAATAGCTACAGATATAAATACAAAGGTATAACCATAGGGTCATACATGTGTGCATGCGCACATGTATGCACACACACACTATTAAGAATACGAGGTAGAACTAAGCATGTGTATAAGAAAGCATTAGGTTAAAGTAAAGAAAAATCTATCTACTTTTTAAAAATACAGAGAATTTATTGGATTATACACATGAAAAGTTAAGAGGTAAAAATCTTTTTGCTGTTGTTGTTTGGGACAAGCTTAATATTGTACTTCATTGAGGCCACCAAAGCCCCAGCTTCCTTATGTCTCTCCACTCTGCCCTCTGCAGCACAGGTCTTCAGGCTGCACTGGCAGTCTCAACATGGTTGGCAAAATCTTCCATACTTCTCATCCACAATCAGCAACAAAAAGATGTCCCAGCAGTGCCCCCAAGCCGCGCAGGCATCCTCAAACTATGGCCTGCGGGCCACATGCGGGTGTTTTTGCTGTTTTGTTTTTTTACTTCAAAATAAGATATGTGCAGTGTGCATAGGAATTTGTTCATAGTTTTTTTTAAACTATAGTCCGGCCCTCCAACGGTCTGAGAAACAGTGAACTGGCCCCCTGTTTAAAAAGTTTGAGGACCCCTGTAAGGTTTACTGTAATTGGCCATGTGCCCAGCCATGAGCCAGTCCCCATACTCAGGGAATGGGATATTCTGAATGGCTTACTCCATTCCAGTATTAATCCTTGGCTGAAAGTGGAGTCCGTCTCCTTCCTATCACATGGCTGAGATGGCACAGATGGGTGTTTTACCAGAAGTAATTCAGGATGCTCTGTCAAAGAGGGAAAAGGTACCGGAAAAGAAGAACTGAGCAGAAAAACAGGAGGAGAAAAAAGGAGAACAGCAGCAACAGTATCAGACATCTGCCCCCTGTAATGACAAATAGATGACTCATAAAAAAAGTTTTGATAAATCACCTGAGAGAAAGAGCATGAGAACCAGGAAGTTCCAGAAGACTTGGTTAAGGCTCTATAACTTGAGTGGTCTTACCCTTGAGTACATCATGCTAACCCATGTATGACATCAAATGGAAATGATGAAGAGTTTGGTGGAAAGTCTGGTCAAACCATTGCCTCCCATCCTTCTGTTTGGGTAGTGAGTGGGCAAATGCAGATAGAACAATGAGGAAGAAAGAGGTATTTCTAGTTAAATTTATAAATGTTGACTCTCATAATGTGCATTTGGTAATCAAATACATTGTAATGCTGAGATAGCAATTCTAGGGTAGTTTAATGTTTTCTTCATAAAGTGTGCCATCTGACCTTAATGCAGCATGGGAACTGAAAATGTACTTTTATATATTTTTATACAGGAAAGATAGAATTAAACAGCAATTAACTGGGAATGAATTATCCTTCTTCACTGTTTGAACTCTAGTTTAAAAGCCTGCATTTCTTTGAAATACTGTTTATTTTAATGGAATCATTGAATATCTGGATAACAATTTCACCATTTTAATGGACCATATTCCAGAGTCATGTGAAGCTAATAGGAATAAGATGACTATTTAATGTGACCTAGAACATTTATCTGAGACCCTAAGAGGTACATCAACATCAGTGGCATAAAAGCCTACTTAATAAAAGTTGACCTCATTTGTACATTTCAGTGAAAATTCTCAGGTCTCTAAATCTTAGTCTCAGGCCAACTTTTCCCAGGATATTCCTACAAGGCCAATAGATTTGTAATTGCTTCAAGCTAAAAATGCCTATAGCCTAGCTTGTAATAAAACCTGTGTGGATCAGATTGAGTGGGAAAAGGAGTGCTTAAAATCAGAAATGATTAACTTTATTCATTTGTTTGTTTGTTTATTAATTCATTTAGCAAAACTAAAACAATGATATTGAGCATGCAAAAAGAAAGATTATAAACAGTTCCTTAGCAATAGTGCCCCTAATAAAATTTCAAAATTAAATTCCAATCTCAGAGCTTAAAGCCATTTCTTCTCTGACAATAGTAGAATATTAATAACCATTTGTATGATATATAGAAGAGCTACATTATACTCTGGAGCTTTTCTGCTCTTAATTTACTCAGCAAGGTATAATTTCCCAT
The DNA here is from genome assembly GCF_027574615.1 of Eptesicus fuscus. Taxonomy (NCBI): domain Eukaryota; kingdom Metazoa; phylum Chordata; class Mammalia; order Chiroptera; family Vespertilionidae; genus Eptesicus; species Eptesicus fuscus. The sequence continues at coordinate 45,881,181 of NC_072475.1, forward strand.
GAACTCACCTTTCCTCCCTAAGATACAGGGAGGAGATTACTGGATTGAAAAGCAGATGACCTGGTTCCAACTCCACCACTCAGCAGGTGGTAACATCTTGGGCAAGTTATTTAATCCCCCTGATTCCAAGCCTAGATTATGTTGTAGAAGTATACGTATACTATGACATTATACTTATTCATACAATTTCCCATGAACTCACCTTTCTTCCCTAAGGAAAGGTGAGTTTTATTTTGTTTATTCCATCCAAAATAAAATTACTTAGACTTCCAAACCATAATTTAAAAAATGAATAAGGAGAATAATTCCAAGGGGAAAAAATATTCGGTACAAACCTCCATTATAACACTTGGTCCTTTTTAATGAATCTTACCTATTAGACCTAGTTCCCTGAAAGCAGAGACTTTATCATACAAACTTTGTTTCCAGCTCGAGCAAGTCCTTGGCCCTGAGGACATGCTAGGTAATGAGAAATTGAGCACCTGGAATTAAGGCACTCATTGCCACTCAAGAACTAGAGGTGGTCATTGAGGTATCCCTGGTCCTGTGGGTGTGAATCATGACTTCTCTGAAGACCACTACCCAGGAACAACTACATATCCTTAGTGGGGGAGTCCATCTGTTTGCTGGGACAGCCCCTTACCCTCCAAGACAGAATCATTCTTTGTTTCTTGGGTCTAATTTAGTAAAGACTGTCCCTCTTGAGTTACTTTTCTTCAATCAATATTTTTACTGTTTCTTTCTAATGTCATACTATAACCATATATTTTGTATCAATTGTCTTATTCTCCCTCAGATGCAGACCATTTGTTTAGTGGAAGGTGAAGTTCCAAGGACAAAATTAGTATTCACATCAGACAAATGAAATACATCAATTATGTAGAAGGGCAGATTTCAGATGGAGCAAGTGGTGAAATAATAAAAACAACCCTGGGGTAGAAGAGGGGAACTTAGGCTTTGACTAGACTTTGCATCAATTTACTAGGTGTCTTGTGCAGATAACTTCATCTCTCCCTATGCCAGTCTCTGGTAAAATGAATGGTGAGGATGAGATGATGTCTAAGTCCTTTCCCATGTCTGATATTCAGAATTAAAGGTATATTTTGTGTCACCATAAAACAGAAGTATCTTTATAGTGATAATAGTTTGCTGTAGGGCCAAAAATTGATCCTGCTTGGTGGATAGTTAAGCAAGACCTGTTAGAAAACTTTGTAAGATAAGAAAACTGGACTGATTGAAGCTTCCAAAATGAGCATGATGATCAGATGTTTCAGTGGTTAATAAATCAGACCCATGGGCTGTTCTGTCTGGTGTCACATCAGTATCACATAAAATAGCACTAATGCCATTCTCCTGTGCCAACTAAAGAATTAAGAATTGTTGTTGCCTATTAAATAGAGATTTGTTTCACTTGGGACTGCAAGCTCATGAATCATTCATTCATTCTTTAATGAACACTGAGAACCTACTATGTGTAAGACACTGTATGTGATACTGAATGGACAAGACATATTCCTATTCACTGGAAGTTCACAAATACTCTTCTACATATATTCATGCAATTATAAACAGTAGCAAGTGACAAGTAAGCACCATGGAAGAGATGAAGATTAAATACTCAGAAAAGGGAGGTATCCCAAGTGAGGACATAAAGCTAGAATTTTATGGAGCAAGAATCATTTAAAATACATATTGAAGGCTGGGTTACATTTGGACTTATAGGAATGACAAAAAAGCACAAAAACAAAGAAAGAAAAGCTATAATGCACAGCACATGTGAGAACAAATAAACACCACTTATCGAACAACACATCAAGTACTAAGGACATTAAATACATGGTCTCAGTAAATCCTTATAACTTTAAGGAATAGATTCTATTAGCATGCTCATTTTCAGATGGGGAAACTAAGGCTCAGAACAGAATACACCTTGTTCAAGCTCTCCCATTAAATTAAATAGCAAGTTGTTCAGGATTGCTGAAGCCTGTGATTGTGGCAGAGAAGAAGCCACTAATCATCCGAGAGGTGCAAATCAAAATGACAATGAGGTACCATCTCACACCTGTCAGAATGGCTATCATCAACAAATCAACAAATAATAAGTCTTGGCAAGGATGTGGAAAAAAAGGGAACCCTCGTTCACTGCTGGTGGAAATGCAGACTGGTATAGCCACTATGGAGAACAGTATGGAGTTTCCTCAAAAAACTAAAACTGGAACTCCCATTTGACCCAGAGATCCCACTTCTAGGAATATATCCCAAGAAACTAGAAACACCAATCAGAAAGGTTATATGCACCCCTATGTTCATAGCAGTACAATTTACAATAGCTAATATTTGGAAACAGCCTAAGTGCCCATCAGCAGATGAGCGGATTGAAAAACTGTGGTACATCTACACAATGAAATACTACACTGCTGTAAAAAGGAAGGAACTCCTACCATTTGCAACAGCATGGATGGACCTGGAGAGCATTATGCTAAGCAAAATAAGTCAGTCAGAGAAAGATAAATATCACATGATCTCACTCATTTGTGAAATATAATGAACAACACAAACTGATGAACAAAAACAGATCCAGAGACAGAGAAGGATCAATGAGACCATCAAACCTCAGAGGGAAGGCAGAGGAGGGTGGAGGGTAAATGGGAGAGATCAATCAAAGGACTTGTATGCATGCATATAAGCATAACCAATGGACACGGACACTAGGGGGGTGAGGGCAGGAGCTGGGGTAGGGTGGGGGGGGGACAAAGGGAGAATTAGGACACATATGAAATATCTTAATCAATAAAGAAAAAAATTAAAAAGATTAGAAATAAGTTGAAAGGTACAAGGAAGAGGGAGAGCAAGAGAGAGAGTTAACTAGACAGAGTTTAAATCTTATTTCAAATTTGTTCTTTTGTATCTTGTGACCATAATATTGAGTAATTTGTATGCAAGAAGCTCTCCTATAATATTCTACTCTAACTACAATGGTTTATCCTTTTATAACCCTTAACCTTAAGACTATGATGCTTGTTTATTGTAGAAAATTGTATTTACTCATTCTAAGGTTGTTATAGGAAATTGAACTTTCTATCTAATATTTAACCTGATGAGTATGATGTCAGTGCTCTTGTTTTATTTAAAGCAACTGTCAAGACAAGAATGATAGAAGTTCTTGGCATTTGGGAAAATTATTTTATTTTATTTAACTTTATTTTTATTATTGACACTATTACAGATGTCCCCATTTTCCCTCCCTTTGCCCACCTCCATCCAACCCCCATGGAAAAAGTATTTTTAAGTTTTTTCTCCTTTGCAGAAGTTATACAAGAAAAACAAATGCTTGTTATAGCAGAAAACATTTTTAAATATTTATTTATTAAATTGTTTGAAGTGACGTTGGTCAACATGAACATATAGGTTTCGGGCGTGGATTTCTATGTTACAAGATCTGTATATTGCACTGGTGCCCACTGCCCAAAGTCAAATCTTTTCCTGTCACCTTATATTAGTACCCCCTCACCCCCGAAAATATTTTAAAAACACAACGGAGCCCTGGCTGGTGTGGCTCAGTTGTTGGGCATCATCTCATGAACTGAAAGGTTGTGGGGCTCAATTCTTGGTAGGGGGCATGCATGAGGCAGTCAATCACTTTTACATTGATGTTTCTCTCTCTACCTCTCCCTCTCTCTCTAAAAGCCAATAAAAATATTTTTTAAAAAATAAAATAAAAAACACAATGGAGAATTTTTTAATAAAAGGAATAAATATATATGTGGGCACATGATTACATAATTCTTGCCAGTTATTCCTATACTACTATTGGGAACTGACAACTAAAGATTACACTAAAAACTTAAACCCTCCTCCCTGTCACTCATACAATCTATGCACTACTCAGAAAACAATTAAGTTGTGTTCCCTTTTGTGCTTTAATCATAATAATGTGATTCTATGACTCCACTGGGTTACATGGTAACCAGATGTACATAAGGCATTTAACACAGACACATCCCCTAAGTGGATACTCATTAATTCCCTCCTGAATGTATTGTAAATAAAAGATGCACTGGAACCTCAAAGGCTGTTCTGTTTTCATAAAGATTAGTAAAGTGGCTTGGGTTGTCTCCTGCTTGATCAGCTGTTCAGGAATTAACTTCAATGAAGCAATATTCATGTTAAAAACGTGTATTATTTAATACAAATATTTTCTATGAAATATAAAGTTTCTCTTAAATGTTTATATGCTGCCATTCGTAAGCTCATGCTATACAGATTTATACTGAGTTTATGTATTTATATTTGGCTTATTATTCTAGCAGCTATTCAGAAATAGAGGTGATAGCTAAAACACACATCCTCAATGGGATATCTATTTAAGGTCCCTGTGAGTTAAATTAGCTATCTTTTTATCTCTACCTTTTACAGTACCCTTAAGTATATTATAATGCTAATAATAATAGCTAGCATGTACTGAATGTTATTATCATTTGCATTTTTATTTGACTCTCATTTTGATAAAATCAAAAGAAGACTTGGGATCTCTCCTTCAGTTATTCTGGTATTATTATATTGTGTTCCAATAACTTCAACAGTGTAGCATTCTCTGGATTGACAAACACATATTTTTATTGTAACCCATGGTATTCTAATGCTGGAATTTTACAATAAAAGTGACATGGATCTTACTTTTAGACAGAGGCAATCATTTAACCATGTTCACTTAGGATTGTCTTTGACAGAGAGGATTGTAATATGTTTTTAAATGTCCAAAGACTGGAAACAAATTTTAAAGCCTGAGAATGTTATTTTAGCTATTTAAGCCAGCTTCTTTCCTCTAAATGGCCTTTTCTTCACATTTTGTATATATTATATTTTTTACATTTCAGCCTGGTAAATAGTTGGACATTTCAGCCTGCCTACCCATAAATACTAATATTTATTTCCACATATAATTTTAATTGTATTTAATATGTGACTGATGCTTGTGACAGCCCCTTCCCATAATTATTATTAAATTAAAATTATCATTCATAGAGTTTTCTGAAATTATGTAAGTTTGAAGTCACCCAAACTAGGAGGGTTACCATTTAAAACATAACCTTATTACCACAGGGAATTTTAAATAGTGTGTCTTTGAGAGTTGGAGTGCATAGTTCAAATAACTCAACTGAAATAACAATGGAAGTTAATCATGTATTGTTGAACAGAAAGGTTTACTCAATAAGAAATCAAATTCTTGCTTTTCATAATTTCATCATAATTTTATTTTGTATTTACATTCATCAATTTCTACTGTGAGGGTCTTTATTAGTATTGGGGGAATTAAGGAAGAGAGATGGGGTTTAAAGGAGAGAAATCAGAGGTCATATATGGACAACAATTATTAATAGAGCTAACAGGATGTGAAAGTCTTCCAGAAGAAATTCTTGCAGCCAGCTTTGCGTTCTCGGGGTGCCATGGCCGGGTTTGAATTAGTGGATCTCTGCAGCTCCAGCCTCATTTCATCCTGGTCAGCAGCCTGGGACAAATCTTCAGGTTCCAGGGCATCATTCTCTGTCTGGTTGGGTTCAGACAGCAGCTCTGCCAAGAAGTACTTGGCTAGTTCCTGTACGGGGTGGAGGGGAGAGAGATAGAGAGAATGAGCAGGAGGATGAAGAAGAAATGAAAAAGCCTAGTTTGGGAAGCAGATTCAGCTCCACCCAAAACCCAATTTTCACAGTTGTGCACCTCTGTCACTTAAAATCATTAAGATTATAAAAATAAGGGTAGTTACTATAATCACCAATTACACAAAGAGGCTTGAAACATCAAATGTTTCTGCAAGTTTTCTGTCTCTGTAAGCTTCAAACACACATAGAGAGAAATAACAGATCTTTAAAGCAGTTTTGCAAAGATAAATATGTGCCAACAGTTTAACTCAATTTTCACCTCATGAACTACAAACTTATCACTTTCACTAAGTCCCTGTGGGGAATGAGACCTTTCATAATTTTAAACACATTGTGTTCCGTCTGTAGAATGCCCATTAGCCCTCGGTCCACTGCAGGAGAGATGGGTATTGCTTAGGATGGTAGCAGCGTCAGAAATGCACTCTTTCAGCACCTGGGTCAGCGCCTCCCGTGGTCAGCACCAAGGATAGATGCCATCATACCTTCCAGCTCAATTGCCCAGGTCTCAGAATTTTCTTGAATGCAAAGAACTCACCTGTGACAGACTGCGCTGGTAAGGGGAAAAGAGGTAAGAGGGGATTCTGGACTTTGAAAGTTTTCCTAAGAGCTTTGGGAGCTGAGGGACCCAGAAAAGCACCAAAACTCTTCAGGAGCACCTCTTAAATCCACCCAACGGGACTAGGGCGAGGCTAAGAGAAGGGTAGGGATTCTGGAGAGGGGAAAGAAAACGTCGAGGGAGTCTCCTTACCTGTTTCCCCGCGGCAGCAGCCAGGGATTTCTGCAGAAACTGACGGAGTCGGGGATCCGAGGGCGCGCCGGTGACACTGCCCAAAGCCAGGACGATGGAGAGCGCGGCCAGCGCGCACTGGAGGCGGCAGGACAGCATCTCCGCGGCGCCTGGAAAGCCAAGCTAAAGCGCGGTTGGTCAAACTCTAGGAGCGGATCCGCAGGCTGCAGCGAAAGCTCTGAACCTTGCGGCTCCTAAAGCAGCTTGTGTGCTCTCCACCGTCTCCCCGCTTTTTAAACTCTCTCTCTGACGTCAGACTAGGAGGCGCCCCCAGATCGCACTAGCGCTTTTACGCACAATTAGCCTCGTGAAATCAATCACAGAAGTGAGAGGAGGCTACACAATACAAAGTCGCTTACTTTAAAAAAAAATCCTGCACACCCACGGGCCCACAGGATTCCACACATGTCATACCATCTACACAGTCTTTGATATTCCAAGCACATACACATTCCATAATTTCACTCACACACGTACATGTGCACTCGATTACACACAGAAGCTCAAACACAGCTGAAAAGACAAGTGCACTACCACCCATGGCTGCATACATACAAATGTACCCAGACAACTCTTCTGTCCTTATATACAAACATGTTAGGAGGGCAAAACAAATGCAGAAGTGTATGAGGGTGCCCAGTGGAGATTCAGAATCATTCATCTAAGAATTAATTTAAGAATGGAATTTGGATATTAGAACGACTGGATCATCTCTTTCTCCATTATTTCCATAAAAAGTCTTATAGATTACACTTTAATGGGCTACTTATAAAAGAACTGCACCTTCCCTCTAATGGAAAAATTACCTTAGGCTCACCCTCCATCCCTCTTTCTCAGTAGCTGAGAAACTTCTAGTCTAACTTGTCTTCCTAGTGTGACAAAAAAAAAAAAGAAAGAAAGGAAGGAAGAAAAGAAGAGAAAAGGAAAGAAAAGAAAAAAACACACACGAACAAACAAAAAAATGAGATTAACTTCATTTTGGTGCCTAGAAACTTGAAGATGGAAAACAATCTCAGAAATCATCTATTAAACCTTGGTGTTTGGGTCACTGAACCTAGAAGTGGGCAGTGAAATGCTCTGGAGTCTGGATCACACACTGCACAGTTGGCCAGACCTCCACATTCCAAGGCCAGGGTTCTTTTCACTCAGCTCTGAATTTTCTAACTGATTCCTGGCCAGTAGGAGCAATTTTAGGTGTGGGACCACCCCCAGTCTGGACCTGCAAAAGTCCAGGGATGCCCTGCACATCTGTGACCATTACTATGTGTCTATGCGTGGGGAAAGGATCAGCTGATCTTAGTTAGACCCAGCACCCCCATGTTCCCTACATGCATCAAAGGGAAGTTTAAATGCTGTTTCATATAACTTATTGATCCCCCCGATAAAGTCTAGTATCATAGGGAATGTAGTCAATAATATTGTAAAAAGCATGTGGTGCTGAGGTGAGAGAGGAAGAGACTAGATGGCACCACATGCTTTTTACAATATTATTGACTACATTCCCTATGCTGGAATTTACATCCCTGTGACTGTTTTGTGACTACCAATTTGTACTTCTTAAATCTTTCATCTTTTTTTTTAAGCCACTAATGCTGTACACCTAAAACTAATATAAAATAATATGGAATATCAACTACAATTGAAAAAATAAAATTAAGGAAAAAAAGGCTATTTTAGAATTCTGGTTGTGGTTAAATGTTTGTTGTTCAGATCAGTGTTCTGACAGTTTTTATTTTTTCAAAACAATTCCTTATCAAGGAAGGGCTAGATAATGTCCTGACATGAACTAGGGATCCCTGCAGGCTGACATATCATGACTTTCAAGCTCATAAAAAACTAAAACATATGTGTTTCCAGAAACAAAATGAAGCAAAGAACTTGGCCAATGCTTTCACCAGCCATGCATCATGTATGCATTCTCAATACTCAGACCAAAACCATAATGTTGTTTTGCAAGAGGGGTGGGAGGTGGTGTCCTCAATGGCTTGAATAATTGTCACCATTTCCTTCTGTGTCTGTAAGCCAAAGCAATGGGAGAATGCACAGAATGGCATGCTAGAGCATCCAGGGCTTGGCAAGTCTAGGCAGGGCTAAGCACCAGTGGGGCACTAAAAGTCACTCACATGTGTTGGAATAGTCTGGAAGAGCAATGACTCTGAGGCTGATGATCCCAACCTAGGGAATACATGTTATTTTCTCTTTATATTCTGGAACTTCCTTGGCTCCGACTGGAGACTCAGAGTCTAGTTATATCAACCCAACTATCCCAAGGCACCCCCAAATGATCTCACACCTCCTCCACCCAGAACTTGGCCCTAGGCAGCCCCACTGACTAGAGAAGGAAAGTTTTCCTAAAATAGCAGCCAGCCAAGGAGCAAAGAATAGCCCTACTCTCTTGCTCAGTGCTCTGGGATCTCTTCAACCTCCCTCCCTGGACTGCTCCTCTCCTTCCAGATCCTTCTCCTCCTCCTCTACTCGTTCTCCTCTCTCCTCTTTCTCCTTTTCCCTAACCTTTCTCTGGATTTCTCTTTCAGAATCTTCCTCATTCGATCCTTCTTTTGTCGTCTCTCCCCATTTCTTGTCCTCATTCCTCTTTGTTGTTCTCCCCTCTCCCCATCATCTTCTGACTTCAGTCTGGTTTCAACTGGCTCTTCCTGCCTTCTTTGCATCACTCATTTCCTTCCTACCCTGCTTAGTCAATACTTGCCTCAGTCCCTGCATCTAGTCTCTTCCTCTCTCACCTCTCTCCTCCTCAGCTGCTTACCACTAGAATTACTCATGATCTCCAGCTATTTAAGTCCTTACTTGGGAACAGTGAGGTCTGGGTTTCTTGCCTCCTGCCCCTGCTGAAGTGCTAACTAAGGCTTTGGATGACAAGACTTCTGCATTTTGTTTTGTTTTTATAATCCTGGCATTGTTAGGATCTAAGGACCATTTAAGAGAGAAGTAGCAGGACAAAAGGTGGCATGAATCCTTCCTTAAACCCTCCATGGCCAAGTTTTGCATAAAAGTTGATTTAGCACAAAGGTACTTCAAACTTCCCCAACCTGACCCCTCTGCAGACAACCCCCAAGACCTCCCTCCTAAGTCCCAATGGTTGAGAGGGGGAGTCGATTTTTGACTCTACTTAGGACCCTACTTCCCAGACCTTAGTCACCAGGAGTCACCATCTCCCATTCTTATGCAGCCCCTTCCCATGCGCACATCAGGGCGTGGTAAACCTCCCTCACAGAAGAGGAAATTGAAATCCTGAGAGCCTAAGTGCCTTGCACAGGGCACACAGGCAGGAAGTAGCAAGATCAGAGGGAGGATGTTCTTCCAATTTAACACCTTTCACGCTCTCCTGACTCAGAGATGCCTGAGACACCTGGCTGAGCAGCCTGCATCCAGGATACAAGTGTCTTTAGAAGGCATCCAGGCCTCCCTCATGTGCAGCTCTTCTGGCCAGGATAGGATTGGCCACCTCCTGTGAAATGTACATTTGGGTGACTACCTCCCTAGTTGAGTAGAAACTCGTTTTAGTGAGAAACAGTAAAATCTTCTGAGCAGAATCAGATGCTCAATATTAAGCAATGCAGGGAAGTAGAAAGTGTCTGTACTGGGAGTTGAAAGACCTGGGTTCTAGTTCTGACTGCCACAGCCAGCTGTGGGTCTCCCTCTCTGGGCCTTAGTTTCCCATCTACCAAATCAAAGGCTTGATAGGTAACCTTTGTGGTTTCTTCCAGCCCTAATAATCAAAGAGTTTAAATTTGAGAAAATAAAGGGGGCAAACTAGAGTGTATTGTAATATTAAAATGCTGTTTTTTTCTCAAAATGAGGACTCTGTTAGAAAAGCTCTTGGTTCCTGGTTGGGAAAGTATGAAGTACCTTTATACTAAATCAAACAGCTGGGCCATGGGTGTTTAAGACAATTCATACCTTTCTCACCAGGGCCTGTTTCCAAGGAAGAGGAGGTGGCTTGTGATTGTTATTGGGCACCTATTCTCCAGACTTGTTCAGACAAGAGAAAAATGGTGTTTGGAGCTGGAGTGGTAGCTAGGAAGGAAGTGAGGACTGATTGGGTCTGAAGTTTATTTTGAAAGAGTTGACAGAACATTCTGATGGCTTCTTTGAATATTGACTTAAGAAAATGAGAAAAATTGGTAACATTCTCTAAAATGGACTTTTTAGACTTCCTGGACATTTTTGCAAATGGAAAACCTTTTTATTTCCCAATCAGAAGAAAGTAAAAATTACAGGCTGTGGAGAGAACAAACATGGAATAGTGAAAAGAGCCCTGGACTGAATCTCTGAGCCCTAGACTTAAATGCTCAGTTTTCTCCTGTTTAAAATAGGCCTGAACCCTTGCTTTTGTTAAAATATGATTTAAGAGCCATAACAGACAGTGTACGTGAAAGTTCTTGGTAACTCATAAAACATGATAAAAAGAAAAAGGCCTGTTTTTGTTGTTCTGGTGGAGGCAGCCAGCTCAAGCCAATGGATAAATGTTCAATGAGCCAGCCTTTGGGAGCTGGAATGTCCCTGCTGATGCTCTGAGCTGGCTAGGAAGGCAGGCCTTCCTCATACTGGGGACATATAGGGTGTGATTTGAAGGTTCAGGAAGATCTCTCCCATAGAAGTACAGCAGATGGGAGCTGAAATTTATCAACTAGAAAATAGTCTCTTCTCTTTTATATACTTTTTCTTGGAGATATAGCACATTAAAACTTGGAAGCTATTAACACTTTAGTGTGAATCCACTTGTTGAATTGTCTTCCAGATTTATATCTGGCTAAAGAAAATCTAACATTGACTTAAGTAAAGTTGGGAGCCAGAGATCAATTTGGAGTAAGTGACCCACCCAGTAGGGGGAAGACTTTTTGGTGAATGTTGTTGGGGATGAGGGCAGGCTATGGTGAGCATGTGGACTTCCTGCTGAAGGACAGGAGTCTGACAATACTGTAGAGACCTTTCCTTCTACAGCAACTCTACTACTCTGGAGCACAAAATTAAAACTTGCAATCCTCACCCAATTGGTGTGGCTCAGTGGTTGAGCACCAACCAGTGAACTAGGAGGTCATGGTTCAATTCCAAGCCCATATGCCCGGGTTGTGGACTTGATCCCCAGTAGGAGGTGTGTTCAGATGTGTGTCTTTTGTGCCCCTAGCTGATACCTTCACAGATTATAGTTCTGTGCCTTAAAAGTCAATATGTCTCATTCATGAGAGATTCACTGAGCAGAAAGCTTATCTCAGCCATGTTTGTATCTTTCTCAGATACCATAAAAACATGAAGCACAGAGTAGTTGCTGAAAAATAATGGTTGGGTTGGACACAGACTTCTCTCTTCTTATATGTGAGGTCTCTGGATTCGGTGAGTAGGACAAGCATTATATGCTTCTGGTAACAGAGGACTATATCACTTGACCTCTAACCCTAAGTAACTGATATATTTAGGAACACATATCTATTGATCCGTTAGTCATCTCTGAGCTTCAGAAAGAAGAAAAGACCCTAAACATTGCTCAGTGTCATTGTTCCAATGTGCTAACTGAAGTGGTCAGATCAATAAGCTAATATAATCACAGGGAGGACATATCCATCAACCACAGCAATAAGCACATGCCCATAGTGCACAATAGAAATGAATAACAATGTTAATGCATCTTGTTGTAATGTTTCACATTTGTTTAAGTGTGTTAATATCAACTGGATAAGGGAATGAAGGCCCCAGGTTATGTAGTAGTGCATAGCTGGGCTGATGTCAGAGCTCTTTCTGCCACTCCAATATTTCCTCTCTCACCAAACATAGGTAAAGAAACTTTGCCCCTAATTATCTCTTCGTTTCCCTTTCTCTTTGTGGGTCCATTAGTCTCCCATAGCATCCCACTTGTTTATCTATGACTTCTGCTCAGGGCTCCTCAGTGAAATGAAATTGAGCTGTGCCCTGCCCCACTGTGCCATCCAGAGAACAACTCTCAGGTATCTTTATTTATTTTCCTCATCCAGAGGGAGGACAATCTGCAAGGCCCTGAGGTGGAAGCATGCCTGGTACAATCAAACATCAACAACAAGGCAAGAGAACCAGAACAGATTGGATGAATCAGAGAGGGCTAAGAGATGGGGCCAGCGAAGCAGCCAGGGGCCAGACATAGACCCTCAAAGTCTGTGGTAAGAAAACCATTGAAATATTTTGAGCAAGGAATTGACCTGATTTGTTAAATCTGAGGTGTGAAATCTGAAGTCTTTCATGAGCTTTCCCAGGGCAGCTGGCAGGAGAGAAGTTGTCTTGAGCAGCTGGGTCTGGCAAAATAGGGTCAGAAACCAATGGCCCTGTCCCATGAACAGTACAGAACAAATGGCAAAGTTCCCATTCAGGGTGATCCTGAGACCTCCACTTTGAAATGGAATGATAGAGACTATAATCACAGAAATGCCCTGTGAAGGTATCCCTACAACTACTTCAATTTCCCTACACTCAAACCTCTGAGGATTGATCTAGACTTCTGGGTCTTAACCCTGGCTCTACACCAGGATTGCCTAGGAAACATTTTAAAAGCATAGGTGACTGGGCCCCAATGCAAAGTTTCTGATGCATAAGTTTATATCTCCTCTTCTCTCCTCCTTGATCTTATCCTCATCATCTCTCTCACATTTCCTTTCATTTTCTGGCTCATGTTTTTTCTTATTTAAGCCCAACTCTCCTTTTTTTTTTTTCCCCATCCCACCCTTGACTTGAGCACAATGGGCTTAATTCTGCTACACTGCCTCTCCTGATGTTACCCGGAGAGTTGAGGGCAGAGATAGGACTGAGGCCAGCAGGGGACCTATCAACAGACCAGAGCCTTCAAAATCATCGAGTCTCACCCATCCAGTTACATATGGGAAAACTGAAGTCAAGAGAAGGGAAGGTATTCAAGGAACTTTACAGCACACTTTTCACAGAAAGAATAAACACGACTGAGAAAATCAGAGACTCTTCATGCATTCTTTCCCTGGCGCAAGTGCACTGTGAAGTTCCTTGAATTTCTTCTAGCCAAGTGGTTGATATCATGTAACAAGATGGTCCTGTCCAGTCCTCTATATACCTGACAATTAGCTTACAGCAAAACCCCACTCCCTGACGAAAGCTTTGGGGATTAACATGCTTCCTGTCTTCATTCTTTTCTGTTGTGCCTTTTCTAATCCCATGAAACAAGCGGACTGGCTCCTCCTGGCGGTGGCTGCCTGTGGCTGCATCAGCACACAGGGCAGGTTGCTGTTGTTAAACTGAACTCTCTTGCCCTCTGCTGGCTAGATTGTAGAAGACAACTTCATCTAAAATTTTAGGGCAGAATTTTATTCATTTCTTCATTTATTCGGCGGACTCTTTAAAAGCAGCCACTATGCAGAGAACACTGTGCTTGGTGCTGGAGTTGCAAAGAAGTGTGCAAAAAATATTCTCTTCCTTCAAACATTCTAATATTGAGCACTTCGGGCCAAATGCTGTGCTGGGGTTTCAAAAATGAACAAAACTCAACCGTTGACTTCAAAAAGAAATGATCTGGTAAATTATACAGAACTTTATCTGTGCCATAGGATCAAATTATTAGCACTAGAAGGGGCCACAAACACCTTCTAACCAAGTGTTAGTCATTATAAACTTCCCAAATTAGGTCTAGAATCCCCTGCACACAGGCCTCAGGGACGATCAAGATGGGGGAGGAAGCAGGTTACAGGGATTCTGTTTCATTGAACAGGATTCTGCCACAAAGTTTCAGAGGAACAAAGGGATTGGAGGGAAAACACAATTCAAAACCTGCAGTCTAAAACAAAAGGTCCTCTTACCTGTAACCTGAATGCCCTCCAGCCTCACGAACCTTTCCTTTCATTCTCTGGCTCATGTCTTCTTTGCTCACCTAACTCCAACTCTCCTTTTTTCCCCATCCCACCTTTGACTTGAGTACAAAGGTCCTAACTCTGCTCCATTGCCTCTCCTGATATTACCCCCAGAGTTGAGGGCAGAGACAGGACTGGGGCCAGCAGGGGACCCATTAATGTCACATTTGTGGCTGGTCTCAGAGCCATCAACTTAATGACCTTTTTCACCCACACATCTATAGAACCTCACCTTTGCAAGGTCTCTCCAAGAAGGAGGAGGCTCCCAAGGGGGTCTGACATGTGTCAAGAGCTCCTTCTTGTACCTGTTCACACCTTTGCCACAGAACAATTATTCCCAATGCTGCGCCCAGAACCAAGGACACTTCCCTGGATCCTTGTTCTCTCCGGGATGCTCTAAAGTGCCACACCAAGGCCTCTTAACACCAGTGGCTTTCAAACTCTGGACCACAATTTACATAAGAAATATACTTTATGTCACAATCCAACACATGCACACACACACTTGCCCACGTTTCACAAAACATACATACTTTCGTTACTTGCAGTAAACTGTGGTACATTCTATTCTTTTTTTAAATATATTTTTTATTTATTTCAGAGAGGAAGGGAGAGGGAGAGAGAGATAGAAACATTAATGATGAGAGGGAATCTTTGATTGGCTGCCTCTTACACATTGGACCAAGCCCACAACCCAGGCATGTGCCCTTGACTGGAATCGAACCTGGGACCCTCCAGACCTCAGGCCGATGCTCTATCCACTGAGCCAAACCGACTAGGGCCATTCTATTCTTTTTTTTTTTTTTTTTTCTTGGTAATGCTGGCCATTACCCACTAAATGAACTGTGACCCTACTGAGTCCTAAAGCTCACTCTGAAATGCACTGCTCTGGGGCCTGGGCCTTGTGCACTACTGTCTGCATGGACCCTTGGAGTTCCTAGGCTGCTGTGCAATTCTAGTGGGGCACCTGCCACTCCAGGTGCTGGGCTCACTTCTCCTCTCCTTTCTTTTCTCTGCCTCCCAGTCTTTTAGAGAATCTCACTGCTGTTTTAATAGCCAGGGTTTACATGATTAAGCAACAAGGCCCCAGGCTGTTAAAACAACAGTGTTTACCAACTGCAATGATTTGAATGGTGCTCCCGAAGAGGTATGTTCACGTTTTAACCCCAGGCGCCTGTGAAAGAATGCACTTCATTTGGGGGTAGTGGGGAGAGGTCTTTGCAAATATAATTAAGTTAGGATATCAAGATGAGATTGTCCTGGATTATCTGTGTGGGCCCTAAATCCAAAGTTAAGTGTACTTAGAAGACAGATAGAAGAGAAGACAGAGGAGGCCATGTGAAGAGGCAGGCAGAGATTGGAATGATACCACCACAAGCCAAGGAACAGCAGGAGCCACCAAAAGTGGGAAGTAGAAGAAGGGGCGGTGGGGGGGGGGGGGGGCGGATAGAGCTTTTGGAGGATTTGTGGCCCCTGACCCTTTAACTTCAGAGTTTTAAATGCCAGAACTGCAAGCAGGTAATTTTCTGTTATTTGAAGCCATCGGTTTGTGGTAGGTTGTTACAACATCTGTCAAAAACAAGTAGACTAGCTAACTTTTCCTAAACTCTAAGGGGACCAGATGGAGCAGGATTCAAGTCACAGTCACCCTCTACATGTGGGGCCACTCCTCCCCCTCCAAACCTCCAGTGCCTTTGTGGAGTCAGTTTCATCTGCCAGATGTTTCTTCCAAACAGTAGATTCTCCTAAGGGGCTCTAGAATTTCTTCTTGCAATTATTGCAAGACCCTACCCCATCTCCTTCCCACATACAGAGCTTGATCAACTAAATCCCAACCACGGGCACAGTGGAATTTTTTTCCCCAAAAAGTTCCTCAATTTTCATGTAATGTGTACATCAGTTTTTGAAACTAGAAACCAGGCTTTGCGTGGCACTAAAAGCCCAGAGGAGTAAAATGATTTGCCCGAAGCCCACAGTGAATTAGTAGCAGGTGAGTGTTTATCTGATTGCTAACAACATAAATATAAACAGTTTCAGGGTTTTCTCCAACATTATGAGAAATACAGTCTCCAGATAGGTAAGGCCAAACCTCCATTCCTCAGGCATATTTTGTATCCACTCAGCTTTCAACCTGTTTATAACACCATCTGCTTCATTTGCTGAAGGGGGATCACTGCTGTCTCCCTTTGATCCTAGCTCTGCACTTCTTACTGATTAATTGATGAACCAACGCCATGCCTTGAGAGAGAAAAAAACAAAACTATTGGCTAAGCAACATTTACAGCAGGACTCCCAGGGAAACAGATGTCATCTTGGGTTCCTAACAGTGCAGCTGGAAAACTGTGTTCTTAGATCCAAGGAGACATGAGGTGAGCACTAGTCCCTGCCTTTCCTGAGATTATATGCCCATCTAGAGTCATGACTTCCAGATCCATTTTCTTCTTTAAAAGAGGCTTGACATTTCTGCTCAGATTTACTCTTGATTGCTCTAGAAACTAATGCAAACTATATAGGTCCTGTTCTTCTAAAAACCACAACACACAAGAGCAGACCCATACATATAAATAATTCTGAAACCAGACTGTCTGTAGACTTCTTTTTTTTAACATATTTTTTATTGATTTCAAAGAGGAAGGGAGAAGGGGGGGAGAGAGAGAGAGAGAGAGAGAGAGAGAGAGAGAGAGAGAGAGAGAGAGACTTCAATGATGAGAGAGACATCATTGATTGGCTGCCTCCTGCATGCCCCCACTTGGGATCGAGCCCACAACGCAGGCATGTGCCCTTGACCGGAAAAATCAAATCCGAGACCCTTCAGCCCAAGGCTGACGCTCTATCCACCAAGCCAAACTGGCTAGGGCATGTAGATTTCTTTTTATTGTAGCAATTACCTGATTATCTAGCAACTAGAGGCCCAGTGTATAAAATTAGTGCACGGGAGGGGAGTCCTTCAGCTCGGCCTATACCCTCTTGCAATTTGGGACCCCTCGGGAGATGTCCCTGTGGGATCAGGCCTAAACTGGCAGTTGGACATCCCTCTCACAATCTGGGACTGCTGGCTCCTAACCACTGGCCTGCCTGCCTGCCTGATTGCCCCTAACCACTCTGCCCTCCTGTCTGATCACCACTAACTGCTTGCCTACCTGCCTAATTGCCCCTAACCACCTCTGCCTCAGCCCCTGCCACCGTGGCTTCATCCAGAAGGACGTCCAGAATGATGTCTGGAAGGTCATTCAGCTGTCTGGTCTCATTAGCATATTACACTTTCATTACTATAGATAGTTTGTTTGCATGCCTGGTCCCTTATAAAAGGGCTTTTCACAGAGACTGTGTACCAACCCCAATTAATCCAGAAGATTGCCCAGAACATATAAAATCTTCACAAAATGCTGGTCAAATATTGAATGAATATAGACCCTAATGCCAATCAATGTCTTTGACTACTATCTTTACACAAATGACTCCTAAGCTTACCTTTTCTCTTATCATGTAATCCAGCCTCTTTAAATCTTTTCTGCACTCTATGGCCTGATTCAACTTCTAAATAAACATTTGATGACATAATTATCTCCCTTCAAAACTCCAAATACAAATCAGTGTCTTTTTTAAAATGTCCACACTCTTTACACAGATTTCTGAAGTTCTCATGAATGCGGTTCCAACTTCCTCAGTTTTATTTCCCACTGATACCTCACCTTTAGAAAAGGTGTGTGCTCACTGTTCCCTAAAAGGGCCACACAGTTCAATCTCTATCATACTACTCATCCTGTCCCATTTCTCTGCAGTTCATGCACACCCAAGTCCTCTCAAAGTCTACCCACACTTCAGGGAACATTTCTAATTTCATAGTTTCTGGAAAGAAGTGAATCCAGATATTTTGGGACCTGGGATGTATAGGATTTGGTGTGAGGCAGGGGTCTCTTTAAGAAAAAATAATACAAAATTATGAATGCAAAATTTTCTCCTATCATCATGGAGATAGCTTAATAGGGACCCATAAAACAAAAATATTGAAACTCACTGATCACAAAGACTCCAGGTAAGTGTGCTGAAAAACAGCCATGCAAAAGGACTGTAAAAATAAGTGTTAAATTCTTCTCACCCTCAAGAAATTTACAACGCACCGGGAGATATAAAGACATGCTAACAACTATCATATATGAAAGTATGAATATATTAAGTATAGATTCAAGAAAGAGGTTGTGGGAATGTGCTGAATGATATCCTTAATTCTGTCTCTAGATATTTGAGACAGCTTCTTAAAAGATGGCATTTGGGGGGTCGGGGGAGGGGAGACTTAAAGGAAGGAAATAAATAAACTTTGGGCAAAGAATGAGAACCAGAGAATTACAGGCTTGGAGATCATTGTGCTGGAGGGCAGGGAACAGCAAAAACACAGTGTTTTTGGAGAATAACCCTAGCACTCTGTGAGGGCAGCTCTAGTTGTACAGACTGATGAACTAGGAGACTGTGGCTAGGTTCAGCTACAAGTGACCCAAAATAGGGGTGCCTTTGATAGCAGAAAAGTTTATTTCTCATTTGTATAAAATTTATTGTTGATATTAGGTACCAGATCATTTCTATCTTGTTCTTCTGCCCTGTATGATCTTGACCTCATGATCAAAGATAGCAGCATCCATGTTGAGGCAGCAGGGTGAAAAAAAAAAAAAGAATAAAGATGAAGAGAGTACAGGACACATGGATATTATCTGTGGGAGGCTGAATTTTCCAAAGATGGCTATAACAATATCTCCCATTGCATATGTTCTTCTTACAATGTGCTTTTGGCATACCTCTATTTACAAGACAGGGCCTTTGCCTCTGCTGTTGAAACTGGGCAGATTTTGTGACTGTTCTGATTAGAATATGGTATGATTGATGCTATGTGATTGTCAAGCTAAGTCATAAAAGAGGTGCTAATGTTTGCTTTCCTCACTAGGATATGCATTCTTGAAGCCTTCAGCCACCAGGGCAGTCTGATTGCCCTAAGGTGGCCACATTTTGAGGAAGCCCAACAGCCCACATGGAGAAGTGCCAGGACTATGTGAAAAAAGAGAGTAACCCAGCCAGCCCTAGATGCTTCCACGCCAGCCACTGTCTGACTGCAACTGCCTGAGAGACCCAGAATCAAAAGCACTCAGTTGAGTCCTTCCCATATTTTTGATCCACAGCAACCATGAGAGATCATAAAATAGTTACTCTTGTTTTATGCCACTAGGTTTTTTTTTGTTAAACAGCAAGAGATAGCCTAAATATTATTTTTTTAGGAATTTTTCCCCAAAATTTTCACATATAACTTCTGTGTAACATATCTTTTGGCCAGAATTTAGTCACATAGCCATACCTAAGAGCAAATGGGTATGAGCTAAAACCCTATCACTATGGGAAAGGGGAAAACAAATTTTAGGAGATAACTGGTCTGCCATCGCTAGAAAGGGACTGCTTAAAAAGTAGAGATGTATGAATACAATGTACTAACTTAAAAAAACTTATTTAAAGATCACCTAATATGCATCTACATCTATATCAGTTATATATAATAATAAAAGTATAATATACAAATCTACTGAATGGCCAAACAGTGGAACAACCATCCGGACAACCTTTCGGACGAAGCCAGGGCTGTGAGGGCAGCCGAGGCAGCGGGGCTGTGAGGGTGGCCACGCAGGCCTACTCTTACATGAATTTCGTGCATCAGGCCTCTAGTTCATTTATAATCATCTTGTTTTAGTGAAAATTCAAATTAATTTACAGGAGTTGATTTTTTTAAATGCAAATGAGAAGTAGTAACTTTAGATTTAAGGTGGTAAACTCAGCCCATGGACCTACTCCCCAAACCTTCCAATATTTCCAAATTCCACCATGGGCCTTATCAAATGCAAAGCATCTATCTTTCAAAGAGACCTGTATGTACTAGAAACCACAGATGCTGCATTCCTGAAGCACTAAGAAACATATGTATGTGTAGTGGCAGTCATGATAAGACTGAATGTGGACCAACCTATGGATCTCCATAGGCAAACAGAAAGTTGACTTCAGGAGTAAGCAGAAAAGACCACTTTCCTGATCAGAGCAGAACACTTATTCTCAAGCGTGGAGTGGAAGGGTATGGAGATGAGAGCAAATGAAAGTCGATGGGAGCAAATCGATCCCACCTCTGGAACTGCACCAGGCCCCCAGACAGAGAGCATCTGGTCACTGCACTAACTTCCTGATTAAGTTTGTGTGAAATATAAGGCAAGGGGGTTCTGCCTCATAAAATCAACACCTAATAAGGTATTCATGTCAGTCAGTGAGAGAAACAGTACTCTTACAACCTGATCTACAACAAAACACAGCAAAGAAATGTTTTGCCGTGCTCCCCAGGTCATGCAGGGTGGACACATCTGAGTGAACTCACTCCCCACCACCCCCTTAGAAACAAGATCCCTCTTTAAGTGAAGAAAGCTTTGATAAAATAGGAATGTTCTTTCTTCCTTTGTTTGACACCACATAATTTGAAGAGGCATGACATAATCTCTAATAGAACATTCCCCACTTACCTGGCTGTAAACAACAACAAAAAATAGTCATTTAAGGAAATTAAAAATTATAGTTCAAACACATGAAAACAATCTAAAGAGTAAATGCCTCCATCTCCCCTATGGGCAAAATTACTACAAGAAACAATAAACCAAACAAATAAGCAAAACCTTACCGACTCTAGCTTGAATTTTTTACCAGATTTGTGAGGTATTGCATCAATATTTTTTTACATTAGATCAGACAATATAAAAGAAAATATACATTATTATGTTGATAGCATAATTTTCTCTATATAATTGCCTCAATAAATTCCAGAAAACATTGAAATAATCTCTATCAGCTCTTGAGAGGAGCACAAAATAAAAGACTATGATCAAAAAATGTAATACTCAGCCAAGTTAAATTTTTTTTGTGGGGGGTGGTGGTGGATAAGAACAAGAGAAAGGCATTCTGAGTCAGGCAGACCAACTGCATATCCTTTCTGAAAATATTACTCACAAAAGTACCTCACATGAAAGAAAGAAAATAAGTCAAAATAAAGAACTCAAAGTTGAGTGAGCCGGTATAAAGATGGTGAGAAGAAATCCTATATAATAAAAGGCTAATATGCAAATTGTCCCCTCAGGAGTTTGACTGACTGGGAGTTCAACTGCTTGCTATGACATGCACTGACCACTAGGGAGTGGTATGGAACAAAAGACCAGGGGGTGGCACAGAACAAAGGAAGGCCCCAGCTGGCAGCCAGGGGAAGGAAGGCTCCAGGCAATCAGCCCTGATCGCCGGCCAGACCTAGGAACCTTAACCATGCAAGAATTTCATTCACTGGGCCTCTAGTAAACCTATAAAATGCAAGAGTTAATTCCTAAATTAATATTATGAAACATAATGCATATGTCTAAAATAACTCTTGAAAGAGAATGTATGAGTTATAAAGTCCTTTATTCATTTAATTATAAAATATTAGATTTTTCTAACAAAACTGGAAGTTGAGGTTGGCAGGAAAGAGGATATATAAAATCCCTCCCCATCTACCAAAAATATTAATAACTTATATCATTTTCATGAAAGGCATACAAGAATATGGGTGAAAATCTACACTAATAAAAGAGAAACATGCAAATTGACTGTCACTCCGCTATGCCCACCAGCCAATCAGGAGTGAGTATGCAAATTAACCCAACAAAGATGGTGGCCGCCATGGAGCTGGAGCGAGCAGGAGGCTTGGGTTGCCCCTGGTGATGGAGGAAGCCAAGCTTCCCGCCCGCCCTGGCCACCACTCAAGGAGGGGCTGGGAGCCTGGGTCAATGGCCCTCAGCCCCTTGTCCAGGCTGGCCACGCCCCCATGGAGTAAGAGTCCCTGCTGGGGGGTGTGGCCAGCCTGCAAACAGCCCTCAGCCCCTCACCCAGGCTGGCCACACCCCCATGGAGTAAGAGTCCCCACTGGGGGGTGTGGCCAGCCTGCAAACAGCCATCAGCCCCTCACCCAGGCTGACCAGGTACCCCAGTGAGAACCCCCACCCTGAAGAGGATGTGGCCCACTTGAAAACAGCCCTCAACCCCTCACCCAGGCTGGCCATGCCCACCCCCCAGCAGGGACCCTCACCCCATGGGGGCATGGCTGGCCTGCAAACCACCACAGGCCCCTAGCCCAGGCCGCCCCATGCCCCAAGGGAACCCCCATTCTGATCTGGGACACCCTTCAGGGCAAACCAGCTGCCCCCCACCCATGCACCAGGCCTCTATCTACACTAATAAAGAGAAACATGCAAATTAACCATCACTCCACTACACCCACCAGCCAATCAAGAGGGAGTACGTAAATTAACCCAACAAAGATGGCTACAGCCATGGAGCTGGAGCAAGCAGGAGGCTTGGATTGCCCCAACGATGGAGGAAGCCAAGCTTCCTGCCCTCCCTGGCTAGCCCTGGCCTCTGCTCAAGGCTACAAAGTTTCAATTATAGAAGATAAATAAATCCCAGATACCTGCTTCCAGCTGGCCCTGGACTATGCTTAAGGAGGCACTGAAAAAGAAAAAGCCCTTACCCAGGCTGGCCACACCCCTATGGGGTGAGGGTTCCTGCTGGAGGGCTTGGCCAGCCTGCAAACAGCCATCAGCCCCTCACCGAGGCTGGCCAGGCACCCCAGCAGGGACTCCCACCCTGAAGGGGGTGTGGCCAGCTTGAAAATGGCCCTCAGCCCCTCACTCAGGCTGGCGAACCCCCATGGAGTAATAGTTCCTGCTGGGGGCTTGACCAGCCTGCAAACAACCATCAGCCCCTCACCCAGGCTGGCCAGGCAACCCAGCAGAGACTCCCACCCTGAAGGGGCTATGGCCAGATTAAAAACAGCCTTCAGCCCCTCACCCAGGCTGGCCACGCCCCAAGGGAACCCCCACCCTGATCTGGGACATCCTTCAGGGCAAACCAGCCAGCCCCCACCCATGCACCAGCCTCTATCTATATTAATAAAAGGGAAATATACTAATTAGACTGGGAGACCTTCCAGGAGACCTTCCAGATGTTCTTCTGGACAAAGCCATGGTGGCGGGACCAAGGTAGAGGTGGTTAGAGGCCAAGAGGGGAGGGCAGTTGTGGGTGATCAGGCCAGGATGGGACGGCAGTTGTAGGTGATCAGGCTGGTGGGCGGGGGAGGGCGTTGGGGGTGAGCAGGCCATCAGTGGGGGTCAGTTGGGGGTGATCAGGCTGGTGGGGGGGGCGTTGGGGGTGATCAGGCCAGTGGGGAGTGGGCTGTTGGGGGTGAGCAGACCAGCAGGGGGGCCAGTTGGGGGCGAGCAGGCCATCAGTGGGGGTCAGTAGGGGGTGATCAGGATAGTGAGGGGAGGGGCAGTTTGGAGTGAGCAGGCCAGCAGGGAGGGGGCAGTTGGGGGCAAGCAGGCCAGCAGGCAGAGTGGTTAGGGTCAATCAGGCAGGCAGGCAGGTGAGCGGTTAGGAGCCAGCAGTCCCAGATTATGAGAGGAATGTCCAACTACTGGTATAGGCCCAATCCCTGTAAACCGGCAGTAGGACATTCTTTGAGGGGTCCCAGATTGGAGAGGGCGAGCTGAGGGACACCCCCTCCCCCCGTGCACAAATTTCATGCACCGGGCCTCTAGTCTATACTAATAAAAGGGTAATATGCTAATTAGACTGGGAGACCGTCCAGGAGACCTTCCGGATGTTCTTTTGGACAAAGCCATGGTGGCGGGGCTGAGGTAGAGGTGGTTAGAGGCCAAGAGGGGAGGGCAATTGTGGGTGATCAGGCCAGGATGGGGTGGCAGTTGTGTGTGATTAGGCTGGTGGGGGGGGCCGTTGGGGGTGATCAGGCCAGTGGGGGGTGGGCAGTTGGGGGTGAGCAGACCAGCAGGGGGGCCAGTTGGGGGTGAGCAGGCCAGCAGGGGGGCAGTTGGGGGCAAGCAGGCTGGCAGGCAGAGTGGTTAGGGGCAGTGAGGCAGGCAGGCAGGTGAGCAGTTAGGAGCAGCAGTCCCGGATTGCGAGAGGGATGTCCGACTGCAGGTTTAGGCCCGATCCCTGTAAACCAGCAGTAGGACATCCTTCGAGGGGGTCCCAGATTGGAGAGGGTGCAGGCTAGGCTGAGGGATACCCCCCCCACACACACACACACCCTGTGCACAAATTTCGTGCACCAGGCCACTAGTATATTTTCTAAAAATGCAAAGATAATCAATAGTGGAATAAACATTTGTTGTATAACTTTCTATGGGAAAAATGATTTTTAAAAATCTAACAGTGTAAAATAAGTTTTTAAGATTAATAAGCATTAAAACAGAAATAATTTTATATGTGGTGCTTTCCTCCTTATTTTCTAAATAAACTACATATGTATATATTTTATCCTATGATTTAGAAACACCCTTTTTAAATTTCCAAAAACTTGAATTTTATTTTATTTTGGTTAACCATTTGGTTTTCACAATTAAATATCTCACATTCAGGGAAAAAAATCTTTTGGCATATTTTTGTTTAATTTTTACATTTATTGAGACATCTGAGTATCCCACAGACATTGAACAAGAGATATATCATTTGTCAATGCCCTGCAGCCAAAGATCACCAGGAATTATGTGTTCTGTGATCAACTGGGTTTTTGACTCATCGCAATGGGTGAGGATGCACCCTGGAAACATGAAGCATCTCAGAAGAGGATGTTAGAAAGAACACACTGTAGCTCTGGGGCCTGTATTAGGAAGAGGGTCTTGTAAGTGGGCTTTGTTCTGGATTGGGTGACATCAGAAAGTAGAGATAATTCTATGTAGATATCTTAATAATTCTTATCTAGAAGGTGAGAAGACAAGAACAAGGCAAAAGTTATTATGGGTAAAGAAGTAGCAGCCACTAATATTGGCCAGGATAGGGGGTTGTGTAGTCATTTTTTGTGGTCTGGACCATGTTCATGCTTCTATCTGTATTCAGACACAGTTATGGAGTGGTCTTACTCTTCTTCCCTTGATCTAGCATCATCGGGATACTGTTATCTGAGGTTGGTGTTCTATGGAATTGTTTATGTTCAACAGGAGAGCACCATTACCTCATACCTCCAGATGTTTTGAGCTGCTTTTCTCTTTCTTTTATAAAAACATTTTAATATATGAATGCACACACACACATACATAATAAAAAGTTAATGTATTTTATTTAACTAGGAACATTTATTCTTGCTTAATGAATTTACTATATAGAACGGATAGTGACATAGTATATTTAAAACTTTAAGGAAGTAATTCATTCTTATTGTGGAAACAAACAACAGGGAGCAAATATACAAAAATGAAAATCATCTATATTATAAATGTTCTTAATTAAATTCAACATGCATGAACAATTGGAACCAGAAACGAATTGCCTGCCTTCACTGGTTAATAAATTAGTTAGTTGACCTTATTTTCAACATTGAATAAACAAAACTTTCTGTGTTGTTTGACTGAAGTTATTTTTTTTTTTTTACCTGCAGCTCAAATTCTCATTGTCCACAGAGCACTTGAAGAAATCCTTCACTTCTATATCTAAAGTGAGAACTAAGTCTATTCTTAGCTACTTGAATGTGAAAGAGAGGTGGATGGGAAAAGATCAGAATGAGAAGGGAAAAACTGAATGCTTCTCTTAATATATACATAGTGCCTAGTACAATATATATATAGTCATTCAGATGTTCATAGAAGGCCTGGGGTAGGGTTTCTGTTCAGCACTACCTTTTTAAAATTTTGCTTTTAAAGAAAAGTTCTAAAAGTGACTATAAAATATTTATTATGCTCCCTCCACACTCTTTATTTGAGCCCAAAAAATGTTGTCTTCACCCACCTCCAGCTTACCTAGTTTTCCTGCCCTATTTCTAGCCGGTGCTCCCAGGTTCCTCTTGTGTTCTGTGTTCCATTCCCCTGCCTCTTCCTATACTTGCTTGCTTCCACTTCCTAAACATGAAACATCTTTTTTCTTCACGCAGCCTGGGATGCACTTAGCCCCTTGCCAGCCCCAATATTGACCTCCTGACCACTTCTGCAAAACATCTCCCTACATGACTTCTCTCCTAAGAGGCCGTTTCTAACCCCTCAGCCCCAAGGTATGATGAGGACACAGTGTGAGCCCTCCCAAGTCAGGGGCTATGTCTGATTATCTCTGTGATCATGGAATCTAGAACAGGCCAGGAATAAAATAGAGCACCATAGATATAGGTTGACTTGTGGATGAAAATGAAGGAATATAGCTGTATAATCTACTCGCAGAATCTACTCCATGCCATGTTTAGGGGTGGTAATGGGTTTATATTGATTCATTCTACTGTACCACTGAACTAGTACCCAGATCTCAGTTCAGCATTCCTTACTGTCTCCTTTATCTGGTACTCTGCAAAACAACTCCCACCAGTAATCCGTGCAAGCCACATTTGCTTTCTCAACAGTGTAAAATCAGCATAAAGATGCACACAGGGCTTAGAGCGCACTGTCTTCTTGTATCACCTACAACACAGATGTGGTTACAGGATATATACAGAAACAAAAGAAATAATAGTAAGGGACCTCTCATGACAAGTCAGGCAAGCCTTATGAGAGGTGGGGAACAAATACTCATTCCACCTAACAGTCACAAACTTCGTGAGCACATGGTTCATTTCTCCCCAAATACCTACAAGCGCTCTCTCCTGAACCTCTGTCAGCATGCTAGCAGACAATTCTTGCACATTTTTCAGACAGCTGTTTTCAGGTTTCTAGAAGCCCAACTTCCCTCTCTGTCTTCAGATACTGGCCTGGAGTCCACCTGTCACCTAGATATTAGTGGGTGGCTCTGCCCTCTGGGCAAAGTACTGTGTCCTTGTCCAGGATCTGACCTGAGTCTCAATATATATAATGTGTTGAGCCCAAACAGGCTTATTTATTTTATTTTATTTTCTCAAATTTACTGGGGCAACATTGGTTAATAAGATTACATAGGTTTCAAGTGTACGACTGTATAGCACATAATCTGTATATTGCATTGCATTTCATGCTCACCACCCAAAGTCAAGTGTCCTTTCATCACCATATGTTTGACCCCCTTCACCAAATTCAACTGCTACTCCTCCCTCTCTCGTAACCACTATGCTGTTGTTTGAGTCTATGAGGTTTTGTTTGTTTGTTTTTCCCAAACAGGGTTATTTAATTCTTCATTTCTTGACAGGCTGGACTTCCATAACAGATTAAAACTAACCAGCTCACAAACCTTACAAAACTGGACACCTCGCTAAACCTCAGTTTCCCCTCAGTAAGTGTGGATAACAAGAGTGTCTGTTTCATAGGTTATTATTAAAGGGAAGTTATACATCATAGCTGGCACAAAGTCAGTATTTTCTTCACTTCCAGCTGGGGGATACCACAGTACATGAAATATACACAGGATGATTCTTGCTGGGGGGGCAGGTGTGGTAGAGAATATGGCATACAAGACAATAATTTAGTCAGTCAACCCTTCTGGGGACAGACGATGAAAAATAACCAACAGTGGTGGACAGACACACATGCACACAAGTGTGACAATACAATATGATAAGGGCAATAGCAGAGGTAGCCTCAAGGTGGTGCGACCCTAATGCTGCCTGGGGCTGTGAAAGAGGCTTCACACGGGACGAGTGCTCCAGCTGACACCGAAGATAAAACACTTGAAAGCCAGATGGGACATGTGTTCCAGGAGAGTTGGCATCAGGGTTAGATGAGCACGGGCTTAGTCCAAGTTGCAGGATCACATAGTGATTGAGAACTTAAGTTCTGGAATCAGAGAGACTGTGAATTCCAGCCTCAGCACTGTGCCATAATAACTGGGTCATCCTGCACCAGTTTCTAAACCTCTGTAAGTCTCAGCCATAAAATGGAGATAATATAATAGTACCTGCCTCAAAGGGTGGTTTTAGGAACTAATTGAGACAATGCACAAAAAGCTCTTAGCACAGCACTTCACACACAGTAAATTATTGTAATAGCAAATGTTTATTGAGCACCTTCTCAATAAATCTTCTGTATTATTGTTTCTAGGAAATGAGATGTGCCTGGCTAATGAGACTAGGTTTTACCATTAGCAGGTAAAAGCTCTGGAAGAGTTTAGGAGGGGAGTGAGCTGTTCATATCTGATTATTAGAAAACCACCCCAGGATAGTGGAGGGTGGGCTGTAAGGGAGGAACCTACAGGAATGATAATCAATAAGAAGGCTACAGAGGCTAGGCACACTAATGATGCATTTGGGCAGCAGTAAACAGGAAGGAAAGAAAGGAAACCAATCCTAGAAGTCCTTGGGAAGAACAATCAAGAGGACAGGGCAACTGATTCATCATGTTGGGATAGGGAGGGGAGAGAAGGTCAGAAAATAACTCCCATGTTTCTGAGAAGTAGAAGGAGCAAGTTTGGATGGAAAAATAATGAGTCAGCTCTGGTCATGCTGAGGGTGCTCCCAGGGGTAGGTCAATTGGTTTGGGGGCCTAAAGCTCATCAGAAATGCTTTGAGTAACTATAACAACCCGGAATTCATATGCGGTGAAAACGTAAGCCATGAATGGGTATATGTTACTGAGGGGAAACCAGCAGAGTAAGAGACTCCCCGAAAACACCTGTGTATAAGGGATGGGTGAGAGGAAGATTTTCACAGTGGAGAAAAAACAGAAGTGGGAGAGCCAGGAGCAAGTGCTGTCATGGCATCTTCAAGGAGATGATGCAAAATGCAACAGCAAGACCAACTGAGATACAAACAGAAAAGTGGCCAGCGTTTGGGCAGTGAGGTAGGGGTGAGTTTCAGGGACCTGGAAGTGAGACTTCCATGAATTAAGGAAAAAATAAGAGGTAGAGAGAAATGTAATCTTCTTTTGAGAAAGTTGGCTTTGAAGGAATAAAACATTACATGGCAATAGTTAGAGAGGATGTGGAGTCAGGGGAGGGTCGTTTTAGTTCAATAGGTATAGGTATGAGAAGAATGAGCTGATGAAAAGGGAGAATATGTTTATCTTCTGGAATTTTTCTTGGGCCTCATCTCATTTCACCTACTTATTGTCACTTTTATTGTTTTCAGTGGCTCTTCATCCATCAACTCCTAGGCCTCACCTGAGAAGCCTCAGCTTTTCTGACCCACTTGATGCCTGCCCCTCCCCCTATTCCCACACAAAATGTCAGTACCAGATATTGTCACTGCATCACATTCCTGTCTCTTCATGTCCCTTTCAGACTCCCAGGGTGGGCCAGAGCAGGGCACAGACAGTCCTCTGGAGACCACTTGATCCCTGAGCTCCTGATGTTTATCTTCTCAGAAGCCACCAGGTGTTTGAAGTTGAGCAACACCCCACAGACACATACTCTGTACAGGCCCACCTGAGCATTTTCTGTAGCTGACAGAGGGGAACACACCTCACATGCCTGCTCATTCACAAACGCTCCAGCCTGATGCTCTTCTTGTATCTCTATTCCGGCGACCCAGACCAAGGTAGATTCTTCCAGATTGTCCAGCTCCCTGTAGGTCCACAGAGGAAACTGGATAAGCCACCAGAAACCCCCTGCCACAACTGGAGAAGAGTAAAGCTAGGCTGCACACCTGGTGAGCAAGTGTGACACAGTGCCCAAAGCATTTCATCTCTGGGAACACATCTAGCCAGACACAACAGCCTTGACACTCACCTTCAGTTCTCAGACCCCACTTGGGGCTGAGGCTCTAACAGTGGGCTACATAAAGGTGTGACTGTCAGGGAACAATGTGGGGTGTCAATAGGAGAGTTTCTTTTTCCTGTTCCAGACAATAATAAATACCAGGTCATATGACGCCAGACCATGAGTCAAACTGCCCAAGTCACAGCTGTGCCTGAGGGAATGGGCACAGCAAATGCATTTCCCCTAATGGGGTGGTCTCATGAACTGGGCAAAGGAAAAGAGGTTGGGGGACAAGTGCTGTCTTTACTGCTCATGCTTCCCCTTAGTCATCACCTCCCCTGAATGGAGACACTGTCACCTGGAAGGTCCTCATTCACAGATCTGCCTCATCTGCCCTTTCCCTCACTGTCCCCGGGATCCAGGACAGCTATAGAATCTACTACAAGGTGTTTTCACACAGGATGGCAGAGTCACACACTATATCCTGTTTAAGAAGTGGTTCCCACAGCTCACACATTTCTGCAGAACACAGGAATATATTCTCCAAGTTCCAAACCAAGAGCACACGCGCGCGCATGCACACACACATGCACACACTGAGAGAGCCCTCATCTTCCAGTGAATTTCAACTTCTCCCCAGGAAATCAGTTCAAGAAATGTTGAGAACCACAGATTCCAATCAATTATCAGCCAGACTACATATTTATTTGTGTATCTCTACTGGACCCCACCATGGCTGTCCCTGCACCCAGAAGGCTTCATGTGCACTTTTAAACCTGTACCTACCTCTCATTTTAAGAATCCACCTACATTTAAGTGGGAATTTCAAGTTCTAAACCAGTGCTGTCCAATAGAAATGTATGTGAATATGTTCTATACCTGCACAGTACAATATGGTAATCACTGGCCACATATGGCTACTAAGCACTTGGTATGTGGCTGCTGTAACCGAGGAACTAAATTTTACTTTTTAATTAATTTAAAGTCACATAATGGCTAGTGACTAACACATTGCACAGCGCAGCTCTAAATAATTCCAACCAAGCAGATGCTAGTACCAGAGTAAAAAATGGAGCCTTTTCAAGCTCCCCAGGGGTGAAGGGGAGGGTGCTGGGAGAGAGGCGCTGTCTTCATTGCTTCCCTTTAACCATGGCCTCCCCTGAATGAAGACACTCAGCCACACTGTCACCTGAAGATCCCTAGGCTGGGCAAAGACACACTGAATATTGATTGAAGATGCATTGGGTGGAGCCACTGACCTCTCCAAGGGGAACCATGGCAAGATGGTCAGAAGCAGCTGAAGATGAGCTTGAGAGTGAGGTAGGGACAAGACAGGACATAAAGGGGTCCTAATGGGGTGTGGAATATGGACATAAATTAGAAGACAGGGTAGAGATGGAGCTGGAAAGAGACGATCCCTCCCTGTGGGTTTAGTACTCTTCTCCCCTTTCCCCATCACTGTACATTTTAATAAAAGTATCTCCTAGACTAGAGAAAACCTCTTTCTGCAAACTTCCTAGCGGCAGCTTGCCCTAATAAACGGAGGTCCAGAAAAGTAACTGAGTTGTCTGGCGTCATCTATTGAATCTGTAGCAGAATCGGGACCAGGACCGTGTCCCCCTTCTCCCCCCACAAGCACCATCCTCCCGCCCCAGCCAGGTCCACTAAAGGAAGACAGAGCCGCGGAAGGAGACCTGCAGGTAGACAATGAGCAGGCAGAGAGAGGCCCAGAAGAGGCACCAGCGGAGAGAGAAGAAGCTGTAGCCCGAGCCCTCCTGAGGCATAGGCTTAGAGGCACCAGAGAAGGTGTAGGTCGCCTCCTCCTCCAGCAGCTTCTGGCTGGGCTTCCAGTGCACAATGCCCTCCTGGCAGGCCTCGCAGAACTCACTGCGATGCGGCCCGCTGTCTGGGCGGCTGGCCACGTGGATGCGGTACTGGCCACCGTCCTCATCGTAGCACTGCTCACGCAGGCTGGTGATGAGGTTGTCCACCAGGCTCTCGATGTTCTCCTCCAGCATGCTGGACTCCTCCTGCCGCGCCGTGCCGCACTCGTAGCACAGCTGCTTGAAGACGCGCATGCGCACTGAACCCATCCTCTGGGCCCGGTCCAGGTGCATGTGGAAGAGGATGACCACGTGGGGCGACTGCCAGGTGTGCCAGCACCAGGAGCAGTGGAACCTGGGAGGATGGGAGAGAGGGATGAAGATGGGTCTCTCTCCTAGCGGCAGCTTGCCCTGGACAAATCCAGAAAGGAAGGGCCCTGTGTGCCTGGGCCTGTAGGTAGAAGCAGAGTGTTTACAGGCCCCCCCCCCCCTCCCCCCCCCCCCCCCCCCTCCGTCCTGGTTCCTCAGCGCTCCAGGTAGGCTCCCCGTGAGACTGGAGCAGCACAGTCATCTGCGCGCCCTCTGGTGGACCCAGCTTCCCCTAAGCTTGATGCACTCATGACATGCACCTGGATGCTGCACAGTGGTTATACTCCCCTAATCTGGGCCAGATTTCTCATTTGTGAAATTCAGGGTGACGGTGTCCAATAAGGAGGGTCAGACCTCCTGTGATTCTGATAGGGAGATGACCAGCACGTCTCACTCACGCGGCCTGCCTGCTCCAGGGAGAAGAGGAGACTCCTCTAACCGTGTCAAGCATAGACCACCAAGAATCCACCGGATGGACGGGTGGAGGGATAATAGGCCAGCAGGAAGAGCAGAGTTTGGTCCCTGCTCCTTCACAAAGAACACTCTCTGTCCCTTGACAAATCACCCCTAGGTCCCACTCCACCCTGCAGTAGAGAATGGGAAAGTGGATCCTGCTCGGCCTCCTCCCCACATACATGCATACATAAACACTCACCATGTTGTCTATCCTGGGCTCCCTGGAGTCCCAGCCTCAGGAAACATGGCGAGAAGTGGCCTGAGCCTCATCTAGCCTAGCCCAACTCCATCAACCCCCGCCCAATGCACTCATTACCTCCAGGAAATTTTCTTCTATCCCTGGGATTAACCTCTACCAGGCCCATGTCCCAAAGGCTTTACAGGCAGGCAAGGGTCTATTGGGCTAAATCTTCCCTCATTATTGGCCCTCTCTGGGCCCC
This sequence comes from Eptesicus fuscus, assembly GCF_027574615.1. Taxonomy (NCBI): domain Eukaryota; kingdom Metazoa; phylum Chordata; class Mammalia; order Chiroptera; family Vespertilionidae; genus Eptesicus; species Eptesicus fuscus. The sequence continues at coordinate 45,914,205 of NC_072475.1, forward strand.
CTGTATGTTGGTCCTGAAGGACCTCTGATGAGGGACTCAATTCAATCCAACAGATACCACCAAGCGCCACTTAGCCCAGGCTGTGGAGTAGAGGTGATGCCAAGCCTGCCCCTGACCCCTTCAGCCCACAGACCACAAAGCACAGATCAGTACCTATCACCGCCCAAGCAGGATTGGCAGAGGGAAAAGCCCAAGTGGTCCTGAGCCAGAAGGGCCCTTACCTCCATGCTGGCCAGAGCTATGGGACATCAGGATTTATGTGTCCCAAGGCTTAGAGGTAGAGTGAGCCTATGCACAGAATAAGACAGAGCAGTAGTTCCCCACCCCTGCCTGAGGCCAGCTGGGAGACACAGGTCACTAGCTTAGAATAGGACCAGCTGATCCTTGAGGCAAGGAGCTCAGCCCTTAAACTCCTGAGTCATTGTGCCCAAGTTTCCAGTCCTTTGCACCCCTTCCACCAGCCAGCTCAGAGGCTTCATGTTCTCAGCCTCTTCCTTCCACACTTTCTTAAATCAAACTAATCCAGAGTTGTTTCCTCTCCCTCAAGCCAGACCTCAGATCTTAATCCCAAAATACCAGATCTAGCAGAAGGGGACCTTAAGGATCATCAGCCTTTCATTTTACTGAAATGAAACAGAAGCACTGAGCGAAAGAAAAACACAGCCAGGACCCAGCACATAACAGGTGTCCAGTAAATGTCTCTTGAATTGATTTGAATTGAAATGATCAGCCAACCTCTGCCTCTGTCAAAGACAGGTTCACTCTTACAGGTCTTGGAGCAAGAATACAAATGTAAGCTCCCCACCCACAGCCTGCCTCCTGTTCCCACCCTCCGCATCATGCTGCCTCTGAGGGACTTCATATATAAACATGTCTGAACATCCAGCCAGTGTGTCCACATCCCTAGAACACAGCCACCTGTTGGCCTCCTGTCTTTGAATCGATGGACCCAGGGAAGAGGCCTGCTCAGACCCCAGAGATGAGCTTGAGGCAGCTTGGGCAGGGAATTCTGTGGTCCCGATTTCAAATCACGGTATAGAAGAGGGAGAGGCATGTGGGTTTCAGATGGACATGTCTCCTTGGTCTATGGGAGAAACAGGGCTCCTGTAAAGTATGCAATGCTAGGCCCTACAGACCTAAAGGAAGTCCTACTCAAAGCTAAGTCTTTTTGTGACAGATCGATAAATAATAGAGTTGGAAGGCACTTAATGGGTCATTAAGGCCAACCCCCTGCTTTTGCAAATATGAACACTGAGACCCAGACAGGGAAAGTGACCTGCCCAAGTGTACAGAGTTAGCTGTAGAGCCAGTTTCTAGAACATAGCAAGTGGTCAATGAATGTTTTTGTATTCAAATAAAATTGGATTGAGCTGACTGGACAGACCTAGGACTAAAGCACAGACTCCCTGTCCCTAAGCTAAGGCTTTCTCTGGTGACCTCATGGCCTCCTTCCCTCAGTTCCCACCACTCTTTAAGAGATTATGAAAGTAAGAAAACACTTAAAATGTCAGAGATTGCGGGGGCATTAAAGATATTACAGCTCTTCAATTACCATGGAAAACAGAGACCCAAAGACAGAACACAACCTGCAGGGCCACCCGGGAGTCAGTGGTCCTGCTGGGATTAGAACCAAGGCCTCTTTCACCTACCCAGCATTCCTTCTCTGCCCCTACCCTGACCTGACACCAGGATGTGGCTCCACACATCTCTCTGCCTCCACCTGGAAGGTGCCCAGGGCCGTGCTCCAGGGACTGCCTCCCTCCTTTCTGGCCTCTCACCTGCCTGAGGCATGCTGCTCCAGGTACTGCTTCCAGCCAGGGGCCAGCTCATTGGGCTTGAGGTTGGGGTCTATGATGAGCTCCCAGCTGTCGGCAGGCTTCGCTACCTCCATCTTCTCATAGAAGACTTTCTTCCACTCACAAGTGGTCAGGCTGGTAGACATGGCCCTGTGGGCAGGGTCGGGAGTTTGAGCTCCACCTGAGTGAGAACACAGAAGGAGCCCAGGTAGGTTCAGAGAAGTTCAGTCTCTGTGGTCTGAAAATCTGCATCACCGGGACCAGAAGGAAACAGGACCCAGCAACCTCCTTTGTCACCCTGGAGCCTGTTGCCATGGCAGCTGGGTGAGGCGCCAAAAGCCAGGGCTGGGGAGGAGAGAAGTCTCAAGAGAGAGGTCCAGGGCCCTGAGCTGAGCTTGGGAAGCAGAGCTGGGTGTTGATACTAACTAACTGAAGCAAGCAGAGTGAGAGGCTCAGCCCAGACCAAACTCACCTTGCCCTCCAGGGACCTCCAGGAGGCAAAGACAATTCAGTGGCTCTCCTTCATCATCCTTCCAGGCATTCTCCACATCATGTGCTATGGCAACTATGTCACCCTAGGGAGCCAAGAAGAAACAGGGATGGAGAGATGCAGAGCCTGCAGCTCCCACATCCCAGATTTGCTTGGACCATCATTTGCCATGTGTCAGGCATTAACTGCTTGACCTGTGTGCAGGCCAAAGCAGGGATTAATTTCCTTTCATCCAGATCAGGAAATTGAAGTTTATACAGCTCTGGGTAGCTCAACCAACACTCAGATCCAGGCCTTCCAAAATGAAGTTCATTTGTTCATTTATTACAGTACTGTTGAGCTCCTAATGCATAGGGGCTGAGAAAGAAGTGACAAGGTCCTTTTGCTTGGGGAGATCTCAGACCAGTTAGTGAGATGGAATGCAATTTAACCTGCTGTGAAAAGCACAGCAATAACATTTTAGATTCATAGAGCCATAGAATTATTAAAACTCATATTTGGTTCCTGGTCCCAGGCCACACTGAGGCAGCTGCTGGCGGAACACATTTGTTCTGTGTTGCAGGGTCCTGCAGCCTGTGCTGCTGTTACAAGAGGCCAGGCAATAGGAGCCCAGAGCTCCCCAATGCCCAATTTAAAGACTTTAGGGATTAGGAGGGAACTTGCCCCCACATTTGCATAATCCAAATGAAGGCAGAATCCCAAGAGGGAGGGAGGAAGCATCAGTTGGGAAAAGGCCAGTCTATCTGGCAACTAATTCCAAGTCTGCTCCAATATCTGTGTGGACTTAAGATTTGGTTACTTCCCTCCATGGACTTCGTTCCTCTCACCTGCACAGGGGATGCTGTGCTACATGGCATCCAAGGCTTCCTTTACCTGTAATCATCATATGGCTCTTTAACCTGGAAATTGGTCCCCAGACATGTGGAGGCACACAGAGTGCAGGTCATGCAGAATTGAAAAGGGTTGCTAGGAAACAGAAGGGCAGTTTTCACTGTTGCGTTCCAGCCGTGGCACTTGCACCCAAGTGGTTTTTGCATGGGGTGAAGTTGGGGACAAGACCATTGGATTTTTCTCTGGGAATGGAGAAATTAGGTTTGGGCTGAAGACCTCAGAAAAGACAAAACTGTGTCTTAGAGCCCTTGACTGAGAGCTCTAGAAAGGATCTTTATATTTTTAAAAAATCCGATTTCTTCATTGAATTCTCTACCTCTTAATCTAACTCTCCTGACACTGAATTATGACATCTGAAGTTCAGAAATGGGAAATGAGTTGGCCAAGGCCTCAGGACTGGGCTGCTCACCCCTCATGGGGGCACTCTCAGGAGTCAGCTTCCAGCCCAAGTGAGATGGGGGACCCTTAATTCTGAGGAATAGAATGAACTGAGGAGCTTATGGCCCAGCTTAGAGGCACCTGCTAGGAGTAAATCTCTGAGAAATACTGTTCCATCATTCCCAGAAAAAATTGACGAAGAAAACAAAACACAAAAATACAGAAGGTGAGATTTGCCAGGGTTTATCTGTTTGTCTTTGCCCAAATGATGCAATCCCCCTTAGGCCTAGTATCAGGTTTAATTTAGAATGGGAGCCCTCTAAGCAGAGACTAATATAATTCATCTTTCTGTACGACAGTCCTGTTTTCTCTAAAGAAACAAACTTGCTTGTGAAACAATCAATGAACACAGTTACTACCTCAGTTTTCTGCAAATGTCACTGGGTTGCTCCAGAAGCCACAATTTAAGCGCTCACTAAGGTATAAATGTGTCCAGCTATAGCCACATCACACTCTGGCAGGTTTGTTATATATTGCTGCCATATTTTTTTAATCTATATGACACTTTTTAAAATAAAAGAATGTTTATTCATTTATAAAATAAAATACTATGAACTTATATTCTGCAAACAAAATTAGCAAAGGAGAGAGGGATAAAAGAATTAAACCCCTCTTCAATTTGGAATGTGGGTTAATAAACACTTTTGTAAAATGTCCATTACTTAAATGTTACTTATTAGAATAATACAGAGAATGTAAATGTGGAGCCTAAAATGTAAAAGTAATGAAGGGTTGGGAGGGGGTGAGATAAGTAGATATAACCTGGGGGATTTTGAAAACAATATGTACCCTTACCACAGAGATTTCAATCCATGGTCTTGAGGTGGTGTATACAGTACTACCTCAACCCACTCAAGTCCTGAGAAAAAACAGCCATTGTTACTGAAGAGAATATATTTTCCCACAAGCATCTTGGGGCAAAAAAAAAAATTTTAAAAATAGTCTTTTCAAGTTTATCAATTGAAGGGGTTTACAAGTAGCGTCACTGTAGCACAAGATCAATCTGTAGCCCCAGCATATAGATGCTTCTCAAAACAGTGGTTGACATGTCTGATATGTCTGAGTGAAGTAGAATTTTATTTAAAAATTAGATATCCTCATCCAGCCAGCATGGCTCAGTGGTTGAGCATTGACCTATGAACCAGGAGGTCACAGGTCACAGTTTGATTCCCCATCAGGGCACATGCCTGGTTGCAGGCTCAATCCCCAGTAGGGGGTATGCAGGAGGCAGCCAGTCAATGATTCTTTCTCATCATTGATGCTTCTATCTCTCTCCTCCCTTCTCTCTGAAATCAATTAAAAATTACTTTTAAATAATTAGATATCCTCTTTGAGGCTAGATTTGGGTAGATCCAGGGTTTTCCCTCTTTCTGATAACAAGCAATTGTGTTAAGTTGATAGCACCAGGAAGAATAGCCTTCTAGACCTGTGACTATAAGCCTGATTCCAAGAAGCTATGAACAGCAGGGCTCCCCTTCCATCCCACTGTGCACACACATTACATGGCTCCTGTGTTACTGGAATTTCACTTAACATGAGTTGTGAAGGACATACTCAGAAAGCTCTATTTTGACCTAATGATGGGGGACCCATCATAAATTCACACTGATATTTTCCAATGGTGTTTTAACATTGCCTTATTGCAAAACTATTTGGGGGAAATTGCCCTTAGAAGCTTTATTGACAATATAAACTCATTAAAAACATTTAATATTCAAATTTTGAGTATTGATTGCTTACCAGGTTACAAACTATTTATTTCTCCATTTCTCATGACACTTGATCCAGTAGATCTCAAGTGGCAGTGCACAACAGAGCTTTTTATGGAGTTGTTTTGGATAGAGTAAAGGTGCTTCCCATTCTTTCTGCAGAGAGGTCTGGATTTGCAAGAAGCTAGAAGTAATCAGAACCTAAAGCTAAGGCCCATTATTGACATGCAAATCTGATCAGATTGAAGCTTAAAACAATTCCGTGATTCCACATTCCCTCTAAAACAGAATCTTAACTCTTTTTTTATTTTTTTTTATTTTTGTTTTGCTTTATTTTTTATAGACTTTTTAAGAACAATTGTAGATGGACAGCAAAATTGAGAGGAAGAGATTTCCCATATACTCCCTGCCCCCACACCTGCCCAGCCTCCCCCTTATCAACATTCCCCACCATAATGGTACATTTGGTACAACTGATGGACCTACATTGATACATTTTAATCACCAAAGTAAGGTTTTAAGATATTTCAACAAAGCTTGCTTAACATTTTCGTTCTTTTCAGCAAAAAGGTCTATTCTGTGTAGCACTGATAGGCACAGAAGTCCACGGTCAGAATATTCTATCCCAGTGGTTTTCAACCTTTTCCATCTCATGGCACACACAAACTAATTACTAAAATTCTGCAGCACACCAAAAAAAAAAAAAATTGCCGATCTGACAAAAAAAAAAGATATAATATTTATTCATTCACATCAGATGGCTATTGCAGTGTTATCTGTTGTCATTTTTTTTTTAAATTTATTTATTGATTAAGGTGTCACACACTTGTCCTCATCCCCCCACTCCCATCCCACCCCTCTCCCCACGCATGCCCCAACCCCCTGTTGAACTTAACCGTTGGATAGGCTCATATGCATGCATACAGGTCCTTTGGTTGAACTCTCCCCCTCCCCCCCACCCTCCCCCTACCCTCCCCTATCCTCCCTCTGAGGCCCGATAGTCCAATCGATGCCTCCTTGCTTCTGGTTCTGTTCTTGTTCCTCAGTCTATGTTGTTCATCATTTCCCCTAGATGAGCGAGATCATATGTCACTAGATATATACTAATAAGAACTGAATGTGAGACGAGCAATAATAATTATGCTGACAGGCAAATGAATCAATCTGTAGCGAGCTTCCCCCTGGACCAACAGTTCTTTTGAGACCCAATTTCAATGTCCAGTAGTTCCTTATGTGTACATTTCAGCACTGACCCCTCAGCTCTGAATGGTGGACAAATGGTGGTAATGGAGGTCCGACTCCCTCTGGTTTGGTCTCGGCCGAACCCAGAGGCACGGCATCACCCGGATTAAGGGGCACGTGGCCTCACCCATACCCAAGGGGCGCGTGGTCTCACCCGGGCCTGGGACCCAGCCTCACCCGGATGGATCCAGGGACGCATGGCCTCACCTGGACCCAGGATCTGTCTTCACCCGTACCCAGGGACGCTTGGCCTCTCCCAGACCTAGGGGCATGTGGCCTCACCCGGGCTTAGTTGCACAAGGCCTCACCTGGATCCAGGGACACATGGTCTCTCCCGGACCCAGGGACGCTTGGCCTCTCCCAGACCCAGGGCCACTTGGGCTCACCCGGGCCTAGGTGCACGAGGCCTCATCCGGATCCAGGGACGCATGGTCTCACCCGGACCCAGGGACGCTTGGCCTCTCCCAGACCCAGGGGCACGTGGCCTCACCCGGGCCTAGGTGCACGAGGCCTCACCCGGATCCAGGGACACATGGTCTCACCCAGACCCAGGAACGTTTGACCTCTCCCAGACCCAGGGCCACTTGGGCTCACCCGGGCCTAGGTGCTCGAGGCCTCACCCGGATCCAGGGACATATGGTCTCACCCGGACCCAGGGACGCTTAGCCTCTTCCAGACCCAGGGGCATGTGGCCTCACCCGGGCCTAGGTGCACGAGGCCTCATCCGGATCCAGGGACACATGGTCGCACCCGGACCCAGGGACGCTTGGCCTCTCCCAGACCCAGGGCCACTTGGGCTCACCCAGGCCTAGGTGCACGAGGCCTCACCCGGATCCAGGGACACATGGTCTCACCCGGACCCAGGGACGCTTGGCCTCTCCCAGACCCAGGGGCATGTGGCCTCACCCGGGCCTAGGTGCACGAGGCCTCATCCGGATCCAGGGACACATGGTCGCACCCGGACCCAGGGACGCTTGGCCTCTCCCAGACCCAGGGCCACTTGGGCTCACCCAGGCCTAGGTGCACGAGGCCTCACCCGGATCCAGGGACACATGGTCTCACCCGGACCCAGGGACGCTTGGCCTCTCCCAGACCCAGGGCCACTTGGGCTCACCCGGGCCTAGGTGCACGAGGCCTCACCCGGATCCAGGGACACATGGTCTCACCCGGACCCAGGGACGCTTGGCCTCTCCCAGACCCAGGGCCACTTGGGCTTACCCGGGCCTAGGTGCACGAGGCCTCACCCGGATCCAGGGACACATAGTCTCACCCGGACCCAGGGACGCTTGGCCTCTCCCCGACCCAGGGCCACTTGGGCTCACCCGGGCCTAGGTGCACGAGGCCTCACCCGGATCCTGGGACACATGGTCTCACCCGGACCCAGGGACGCTTGGCCTCTCCCAGACCCAGGGCCACTTGGGCTCACCCGGGCCTAGGTGCACGAGGCCTCACCCGGATCCAGGGACACATGGTCTCACCCGGACCCAGGGATGCTTGGCCTCTCCCAGACCCAGGGCCACTTGGGCTCACCCGGGCCTAGGTGCACGAGGCCTCACCCGGATCCTGGGACACATGGTCTCACCCGGACCCAGGGACGCTTGGCCTCTCCCAGACCCAGGGCCACTTGGGCTCACCCGGGCCTAGGTGCACGAGGCCTCACCCGGATCCAGGGACACATGGTCTCACCCGGACCCAGGGACGCGTGGCCTCTCCCAGACCCAGGGGCACGTGGCCTCACCCGGGCCTAGGTGCATGAGGCCTCATCCGGATCCAGGGACACATGGTCGCACCCGGACCCAGGGACGCTTGGCCTCTCCCAGACCCAGGGCCACTTGGGCTCACCCGGGCCTAGGTGCACGAGGCCTCACCCGGATCCAGGGACACATGGTCTCACCCGGACCCAGGGACGCTTGGCCTCTCAGACCCCGGGGCACGTGACCTCACCCAGGCCTAGGTGCACGAGGTCTCACCCGGATCCAGGGACACATGGTCTCGCCTGGACCCAGGGGTGTGTGGGCTCTCCCCGACCCAGGGGCGCTTGGCCTCGCCCTGGCACGGGATCCAGCATCATCCGGGTCCAGGGGCACATGGCCTCACCCGGACCCGGAGTCCGGCCTCACCTGGACCCAGGGGCATGTGGCCTCACCTAGACCCAGGGACGTGAGGCCTCACTTATACCCAGAGGCGTGTGACCACACCCTAGCCCAGAGGCGCGCAACCCCGCCCGCACCCGGGTCTCAGCGGGGCCCTGTCTTCCCGATCCCAATTCCTGCCGGTCAATCCCCCCTCAGCAATTCCCCTGGCCATCCTTCCAGAGCTCCAGTATGGCTGCTGCAGAACTCCCGAAGCTCCGGTGCGCCCGGTGCATGGCGGTGGGCCGGTCTGGCGTCGCTGCATCGGCCCTTGGGTCTGCATCGGTGGCCGGTCGCCGAGCATGCGCACCTGGCCGCTTCCGGGGCGTTGAGATTCTTGACGGACACGGAGGTCAGCAAGCGCGGAGTCTCCCACCCCATGTCTCATAGGGGCTCATCTGTCCGTGCTTGGCTGCCAGTGGAGCCGTCCCCTCAGCCGGAGACCGCCGGGGGAACTGCGCCGAGCACGTTCCAGGCCACTGTTGTATCGCCTGAGCCATAGTTCTTTTGTGTCGCCTGAGCTATAGTTCTTAAAGTGTGGTCTTTGGGTCACCGGCATCAGCATCATCCCACATACCCCTCTTTTATTCTAGTTGTAGAGCATCTACTCAGCCAGCCCTATGGTGGTCTTGGATGGTGTCTGCTCTGCTCTCTTGTCGTAGTCTCAAAGTTGTTGTGGTAGGCAACAATCAGGCTTCCGCCCTATGCCTCCATCTTGGTCCTCCTTTGTATAGTTAAGTCTTGATTGTTGTTGGTGTCACTGGGGGGGCTCTCTTTGTCTATAAAGGAAGAGTTGCTGTGCAGGAGACACGTTTATGGGCCGGGTCTTGGTGCAGCAAAGCTTTGGCGCTCACTGAATATTCCTGTTGAATGTGTCCCTTATGCACGTGGTTGAAATCTGGTGTCATCTCCCACAGACCACTAGATGCCCTCGTTTCTGGGTCTCCAATGGGGTGTAGATCAGCTACTGCCTTAGGCACTCAGCAAGGATTACAGCAAAAACTGTAGTTTCTTCCTCCTGTCTGAGTGGCCCTGGAGCAGTCCGACTAGAACAGCAGTTCATCTGGTCCGCTGCCAGAGAGCAGGCCACCCACATGCATAAGCCGTTGCTTGGGGCGCAGGTGTGCCTGCAAGACTTGCGGGGCAGGTCTTCAAAACGTGCGGGGCGGGTCCCAGGGCGGGGCGGGGTCTCAGGGCGCCAACAGGCCATGGTGCGGCGAGCCGCGATGGCTGTGAGTCTGGTCCTTCTGCCTTCCACGTATCTAAGTCCCCTCGTTCCGCACTCCAGCGCAGCAAACACTGATTGCTGGGCGCACCTCCGCAAGAGTCCCGCCTCTCCCCGCAGGCATCTGGGTCTCCCGCGGTTCGCCAGAAGATGGATTTCAGGGTGATGGAGAGCTAATCTCCCCTAGGTTTGGAACAAAAGCCCCTTTCCCCCGCCACCAGCCAGACCCACGCGCCTCCACACCTCATCCCCTCCGATTTCGCTGTGTGCGAGGCAACAGAACAGCCTTTAACCTCCGCCGCCATCTTTTTCAAACTTCCCAATTTGTACTTCTTAATCCCTTCATTTCAGTCAACTCTACTGAAGTCTAGCGCCGCCGGGAGGTGCACGGAAAGGGCGCCCGGGCCTCCGTCCGGTGCGTGGTGCGCGCGTCCCGCGGAACCAGGCGCGCGAGGGCCGCGTGGCGGGGACGGGCGCTGGGCGGCCGCCGAGCTCCAGGCACCGCCATCGCCGCGTTCCGGGCGTCGCCGCCGCGGCGTCCCCCCAATTTGTACTTCTTAATCCCTTGAATTCAGTCAACTCTACTGAAGTCTAGCGCCGCCGGGAGGTGCACGGAGAGGGCGCCCGGGCCTCCGTCCAGTGTGCGGTGGGGACGGGTGCTGGGAGGCCGCCGGGCTCCGGGCGCCGCCGCTGCGGCGGCGTCCCCAGCGTCCCGGGCCGGGCGGCCTGCGGGGGCGGCGGAGTTGCGAAAGTGAGTGAGTTTCCCAGGGTTTCGCCCGGAATGGGGTTCAGTGCAATCGGAGCCGGCGCTCAGCGCACTCCGGAGCCTTTATCTCCTTCCTGCCAGTGAACTCCGGCCAGGTCATCAGCCGCCCCTTCCTCTCCGGTTCCATCCTCCCCGCAGGCGCGTGTGCTCGTGTCTCCGCCTGTTTCTCCATACCTTAGGCTTTTACGGCTTCCCCGACTGTCCCCGTGGCCTTCTCCTTCCCCCCAGCTGTGGGCATTTCAGTCCACCAACTTTCCTGTGGTTCTGGACGATGTCCGTTCTGACCTCTAGTTGTATTTTTGAAATTGTTGTGCCTGGCTGCAGGTTAGGTGTTTAACCTATGGCGCCATCTTGGTTCCTCAGAATCTTAACTCTTTGCACAACATTTAAAAACCCTTCATAATCCAGGTCCCACACATCTCTCAGGCCTCACCTGTTATTACTCTTCTCTGATGGAGATGTACTAAATGATAGGGAGTTTAAATTGTCAGTAAAGCTTCTATGGGCCATTTTCGCTAATGGGCGTTCATGAACTAGATCCACTGATGCTTCTAAGTCTGCACTAGTTCATCAGCATTTGTCAAATGAACAGACATCCACAGGATACCTCCATCAGAGTGCCTTAAATCTCCTAGCTGTTTTTTAAAAGATGATATAGGAGGACAGGAAAATCTTAACCTGGATGTATGCTAGTAGGCAGGAAAAAAAAGGAGTTTGAAAATAATTTACACTAGGGAGTAAAATCTGTGATGATAAAGTAGACATGTAGGTACAAGAGGCATAAGACTTACTTAATCTGTGTCACTCCATGCAAACAATGAAGCAAAGTCCAAGAAGGTGAGGAAACCTTAAGGTTAGTCCAGAATGGTTTCAATGTCCAGGGGACCTATTGATGGAAACTGGTCAGAGTACTACACCAAACTCATGGGTAACCACAATTTCCACATGGGAATCCAGGTCATTCTTCCAAGAGACTTTATATGATGCAAGAAACAGCAGAAGCTGCAACCCAGTTCTTGTAGCACCAGGATCTGGGCAAAGAAACAACAGATTATTTCCTCATCTTAAAAACTTGTTGGGAAGAAAATTATAATAAACCTTAATTATAATGAAAGTTAATAGTGATAGATGCTTACTTTGTATCATGAGTATTTCTAACTACATGGCATAAATTAATTCATTTAAGCACATAAGAACTCAATGAGCTCAATACTATAACTATTCTCCCCTTTTTACATATAAGTAAACTGAGGCACAGAAAGGCAAAGCAATTTATTCAGGTTGACATAGTTAGTAAGTGACAGTTCCAGGATTTGTACCCAAACAATCTGGCTCACCGACTACATGCAATTATCCACCAAACTCATTATAAAACTTCAAACAAAAGTATATTAACAAATAAATGGAAGTTCCACTTTCTTTTTACCCTAGCTCTCTCTGACCTTCATTTTTTGGCCAAGTTTTTGGTAAAATTTTAGAATTTACTTGATTATAAAATGTATTTGATAAAAAATAAATTATGATTTTTTTTGTTTTTTTCTTAAATATATTTTATTGATTTTTTTACAGAGAGGAAGGGAGAGGGGTAGAGAGTTAGAAACATCGATGAGAGAAAACATCAATCAGCTGCCTCCTGCACACCCCCTACTGGGAATGTGCCCGCAACCAAGGTACATGCCCTTGACCAGAATCAAACCTGGGACCCTTCGATCTGCAGGCCGACGCTCTATCCACTGAACCAAACTGGTCAGGGCAAATTATGATTTTTTTTTTAATCTCTATAACTCTTTAAAATGTTACATACCATCAAAATTTTTCCAGTTTGGTACATGATGATTTATGAGACACAGAGTCTTGTTTGTGAGTCTGTGTTAGCTCCTGAGCGCCCCTGCTGACACCAGCATCAGCACCTCAGCAGCAACGTCCTGCTGGGCCCGCCTGCTTCACAGGCACTGCCTTGTCACGTCATTATAACACTGCCTCTGTGTGAAAATCACTACCCAAAGGAGAAAACTTTATTAAAAGTTGATAAAGTGGTTCATTTGTGAAGTGAGGCCATGCTTTGGCAACTTAGGATTCTCTCTAAATGTGAATCCAGTAAAAATCAGAGTGCCTTTGCAAATATGTCTGAGTTTTTGACTTGGGGGATTCCTGAAGTCTAGGAAATATTCTCTGGAACTGTCAAAGGTCGACTCTGTTGGCTTAAAGGTCTCTGTGGAGAGCCAGGAGAATTAGGTTCTCATCTCAAATTTGTATTCACCCAGATCAATCGCTTTCATTTCCTGGGCGTTGATTTTCTATTTGCAAATTTCAAAAGTGCTGACCTCGACAGCCCCGTTCACTGCTGCGGTTTTGGTGTCTGAGGGCAGCATGAAAAGGAAAGTGCTCTCAGCGACACACACAGAGATCCATCCCCTAGACTGTGTCTGTACACCTCTGTACCGGTTTTGGCTTACTTTTGCTTTCAGTGTCCCACAGCTTCTTTTGGCTTTGCTGTACTTACAGATCCAAGAGGATGGAGGCAGTGTCCACTGCAGGGTCTGTTTTTAGTCCATTCGCAAACAGTTATTGACTCCCTGTTCCTGCCAAGAGTCGGGTGAGGCTCTGAGGCTGTTGGGATGACCAATACACGGTCCCTGCCCTCCTGGACTCAGTCGAGGGCAGCGTAGTGTTGCCACTGTTTACAGCCTTGAAACAATCACACCTTCACTGCACGACATCCTATCCGTCAACTCTTGGCTGATTCTCTTGCTCCAACTCCTGCCCTCTTCTTCTCTCACCCACAGTTGTCCAGAGGTAAAGTTTTCATCAATTTAAAGACAAATGGAATTTTTCTAGTTCCCCTTTTATTATTGATGTTTAACTTAATTGTGTTGTCTTGAGAGAATGTAGTCTGTATAGTTTCAATCATTTGACATTTTCTGAGGCTACAGTTGTTCTTTCTTTATTATCCTTTTCTGAATTTAGTTTTTAAACATTTATATTGAATCTATTTAGAGAGATACTATACTATCATAATTAAAGCCTCAGATTCTAGAACCAGATCTGGATTTTAAGCTCACCTGTGCCAGTTACAGGCTTCTAAATTACACAGATGAAGAACAAATTAGTGGTTGCCAGGGATTGGTGATGAAGGGAGGGGGAGAGGATGGCTATGAAGGGGTAGCTTGAGGGAGTTTTCTGGGAAGGGGATAGTTGTGTATCTTGGTTGTGATAGTGGCTCTATGAATCTAAACACACACACACACACACACAAATGGGTACATGTAAAACTGGTGAAATCTGAATAAGATTTGTGGATTATATCAACTGCATCAACTTCCTGGCCTTTTTTTTTTAAAGTATGTTTTTATTGATCTTCCGAGAGACAGAAAGGAAGAAGAATAGAGAGATAGAAACATCAATGAGAGAGAAGCATCATCAATTGGCTGCCTCCTGCACACCCTCTACAGGGGATCAAGCCTGCAACCTGAGCATGTGCCTTGACCGGGAATTGAACTGGTGACCTCTTGGTTCCTGGGTCGACACTCAACCACTGAGCCACACCACTTCCTTGCTTTGATATTGTGTTATAATTATGTAAAATGTTATCCCTGGTGGAAACTGGTCAGGGAAGGGTACACAAGACCTTTCTGTACTATTTTTGTAATTTCCCGAGAACCTATAATTACTTAAAAATAAAAAGGTGTTTTTTTTGTTGTTTGTTTGTTTTTTTAAAAAAAGATCCTGGAACATTGTGAGCATTCAATCGATGTTACTTAGTATTATTTTGTCATAGCTCTCTTTCAAGTTTTTCTGCATTTAATATATATTAATTTTGAAAGTACATAAACAGCCATACATGTTATTTTTTAAAAAACATTGTACCTCAACAAAGTTACTGTTAAATATATAGGAACTTTGGGCCCCTTGTGCACTGTTAGGTTAGTTTTTGATAACTAGTGTCATTTTGTATGCCCTCTTTGAGTTGTGATAATAATCTGGAAGCAGGTATAAGGAAGCCCCAAATCCTGGGTCTGGGAATGTTGGTCACCTGGATGCAGGAATCTCTGAAAAGAGTAGATGAGAAATTGCCTCCAGCATTTAGAACTCTCTGGTTTTGATGAGTGATTTCTATTCCCAGGACTCCTAGTGAGAGCAATCACCCATCGTGTCTCCCAGTTACTTACTTAGGCAAGAAAAGCCACTATCACAGTTTCCAGAGGGGCCTTTGAGACCATCCTGTGCAGCCTTTCATTTATAGTCAGAAACTGAAGGCCAGGGAAAGGAAGCTTCCTGCCCAAGGCCAGTTACCTTGAATCCAGGCCAGAGCTATTTGTCCTGGATCTCACTGTGGGGCCCTGGCCAGCAGTGATTGGATGATGCCTCCCCCCAACAACTACTCAGGCTCACTGAGTATGATTAGGAGAGGAAAGCTCAGGGGTCACCCCTCCTCCCTGCAGACATGGAAGGGGAGCGGAGAGGTGCCTATGGTGCAGCCAGCCCACACCTGGTACCAGGCATCCGGAGCTCAGGGAAACACTGTGACATAGATGGCAGCTGCAGGACATGCCCTGGAGGCTTCCTCTCTGCATTCAGAATTTGAGATTTTTAAAAATATATATGTTTTTAATGATTTTGAGAGAGAGAGGAAGGGAGAGGGATAGAGAGTTAGCAACATCAGTGAGAAACACCATCGATTGGCTGCCTCCTGCATGCCCCCTTCTGGGGATTAAGCCCGCAACCCTGGCTTGTGCTCTGACCTGGAATCTAACCGGTGACCTCTTGGTTCCTGGGTTGACGCTCAACCACTGAGCCACACTGGCCAGGCAGAATTTGAGATTTTGACTGAAAGAGAATCTCAGTTCTGAAATCCTAAACTTTCTTCATAGACTATGTTGCTCAGTTTAAAAGCTGTGTCCTGGGTGCATGCAGATAGGGGCATCTTTTTGTTCAGTCATCCGGGCTATTTGAGCTCCTCACTGCAAGTCATTCCCATCCCTGCCACTCACTAGCCCTATATGCCTAGCCTCTCCTCTCTGAATCTGTTTCTTCCTCCACAAAGTGAGATTTTCACTTCCTTAACTGGAAAGATTGTGGTTCCAATTAGGTGAGCTCTTGGCAGTGAAAACCACTGTTGACTGTAACGTCAAGTTACACTTGTTACCCTCATCTCACAAGCTCCTGCCTCCCTCCAGGGTTCTCTTCTGGATTGGCCTATTTTGCCTGAGAATTGAGAAATGACCCCCCTCGTTTCCAAGGAGATCTGCAAACCTGAAACTCAAAGGAATGACTTCTAGAGTGGAAATTTACACACCCAAGTAGGTCTCAGAAGGAGAGGTTTTGGTGCTAGAGGGCCTCAAATCACATCCCATAAAGCCACTAGCCAATTCCATTGGGTGGCTTCACCAAGATGAAGAAGAGGGTTATAGGAAGGGAGCAGGCACGAAGGCATAGAAGGCCAACTAGAAAAAACAACAACAACAAAAACAGCACTGACCCCATTTACACCACCTTGCTTCCCTGGAATCAGATACTAGTAAAGCGGCACCTTAGCCATCACTGCTTGGCCTACCCTGCCACCTTGTGGCCGTATCCTAGACTGCACTAGGAGAACTGCCTCCTAAAACCTAGGTGCCAGAGGAGCAATAAAACCAAGTGGAACCCTAAAGCACACACTCACTTTCAGTGCTTCTTTCAACAAACCTGTACAGATGGTTTCCAGGATGAGGAAATTCATGGACGGTTGATATTGAAGGACTTCCTGGTTAGGGGTGGTGGGGCAGAGTCGGAGAAAAAGGACATGCTGAGTGGCGGTGTGGTGTGTACAAAGACACTGGTATGTTTGGGAAAGGATGCATTTCTCCATGTGACTTAATGTTAGGAAACACCAGGTAGAAGTAGTGGCAGCAGGGACAAAGTACAAAGAAGAGGTGAGGATGGTGCCACTTTCTGAGAGCATGTCACCAGCCCCCCTCCCTCAAACAATTTCTGTCATAGGTTGAATTGTACATCCCCCAAAAATTCATATGTTGAAGTCCTAACCCCCATACCTGAGAATATGATCTGATTTGGAAATAAGGTGGTTGTAGGTGAAGATGAGGTCATCAGGGCAAGGCTCTACTCCAATTTGATTGGGATCCATAAAAAAGGGGGAAATTTGGACACACAGGGAGAACACCGTGTGAAGATGCAGACAGATATCAAGGTGATGCTTCTACGAGCGAAGGATTGTGAGCAAGCCACCAGAAGCTAGGGGAGAAGACTGAAATAGGATTCTTCCTCACAGCCCTCAGGAGGAACTAAAGGTGGACACCTTGATCTAACTTCTGGCCTTTAGAACTGCGAGACAATACATTTCTGTTGTCGGAGTCACTCCACTGGTGGCAGCCCTAGCAAACCAAACCACCTGCAGAGAGATGGCTCCCATCAGCCAAGTAGAGGAGGACCGCTCTGTCTTGACAGAAGAGGCACTGCATCTCCACAGAAGGGAAGGGAGACCCTTGAAAGCCCTGAGAAGGCTTCTGCCTGGTAAATCCTCAAAAAACAACTTGCCATTCTGAGCACGCCCCTCACAAAGCCCCTGAATCCTCAGGAATGCCATTTATCAGCTGTAATGTTGTAACTCTGTTTTTCTTTGAGATCCTGCTTCCATATTTGTCCATGTTTGGTTTTCCCAACTTGACTGCCCACACCTTGAAGAATGGGGCAATGTTACAAGCCAAACTGGGAGTCAGGAGACCTCTTCCAAAGAAGTGCTTGGTGTGACCTTTTACGAGTGTCCCTTTCCCCTCTAGCATGGTTTCTTCACTTGTAGAATAGAATCATAATCATTAAGGGCCCTCCAGTTGTAATATTTGGCTCTGACCCTAAGCCTGCTTGTTACTCACTAACCTGCCTGCTTGATGTGCAAAAGGCAGGGAGAGCTCCAGGGAGCTCATCTCTGAGAAGTGCTGAGAAGTCTGTCATTGCTGTTGCATGAGTCAGACTCACTTACTAGAGGTTAACCCTGGGGTTTAGGAGTACTGTAATAGTTCAGGCCTCCAAGATCCCTGGGTCCCCTTCCCAGACTGCAAAGCCCTCCTGCCTCAGCACCTGTATTTCTAGAATGCCACTTCCTTAGGAATCACTGAGGCTTTCTTCTCCTTCACTGAAGGAGCATGTCTCTGGACACTGGATCATGTACGCTCACAGGGGCCTGGGCTCCTATGCCTCTTAGAAGCTTCCTGCAGTTGCTTTGGGGCTTGGAGGAGCATTGTCTTTCCAAGTGGTTACAGTATTTGGGGTAGAGCACTTTTTGGGTCTTACCTGGGAGGGATCACAGCATACCTCAGCCTTTACTATCAAGAGCCTAGACTCAGTTTAAGAGTATATAAGGGTCTTCCCAGTGGCAGACACCCCAGAGACCTGGACACCTGAGTAAACTGTGCTTGTTTGGTTCCAGAAACAGATACTCACACAGACTAGGCCAACTATGGTGTAGGAATAGAGGCGGGGACCTTATTATGAAGAGGGTATAAGATGAATGGAATCTTCTAGAAACCTAAGACCAGACAGAATCCCCCAATCAATGACAAGCTTTCTAGAACTTGATACTAGAAGGTCAACCTTGTTCCAAGCCTCCTCCTCCTCAGGGGACCTCACTGCAATGCCCTGCCATTAATGCAACCCCCCACTCTCCAGGGGTCAGCTTCTCTGTGCTTCTCTGCCCTATTCTCATTCTCTTAGCATTTTCCAAAATGCCTCTGGTAGAACACAAAACAATTTTGAGAAGGCACATGAATGAACATTTTTATTTTGAATGTTATTTAATTTATACTTGGGGAAAATATATCTAAAATGTGAGTTGATTGAAAGAAAAATAGTGTGTATATATATATTTTTTTTTCAAGGTGAGATGCTATAGCAAAATCATGAAGATGGATGACAAGTGAATGAAATTTGAGAAACACTGGACTGACTGGTGGTTCTATGTTTCAGGACAAATTCCCAGGACCATCTTGGTGGCCCAACTTATTAGCATCCCCTACTTAGGCAACACTTTACATACCACACACTTTACATACCACACATAATAGGCCACAGACCTGCCTGTGGTTGGTTGGCCTTGGATGCAGTGTCCATCCTTAGACAAATTAGTGGTCAGGGGAGTGGTCACATGCTATGGGATATGGCTGCCCAAGTTCTGACTCCAACAAGGACTGAGACAAAGTTTCTGGTGGAGCAGCTTCTGTGGGCAGGCGCAGTGTGATGTGTTTTTATGGGCCCCTGGTTCAATTGTAACTCTTGGGCACTGTCTCTATCCTGGAGTTTCTGAGGTGGGCGTGCAGTTTCCATCCCCCCATAAGCTCTGCTTTGAAGGGTGACTTTCAGAATTTAATGTGATCATTGATACAAAAGTGCTTTGAATATCATAACCACCTCACAAATGCAAGATGTTATTATCACTGCTTAACACACTTATTGCTATGAGTGGCACAGAGAGAGGAATGGGAACCCAGATTCCAAAGTTAGCCCATTTTCCTCAAGAAAAGAAAATGATTAAAGTTTCACCAACGACCAGTTGTGTGAACTCAGACTAGTTAGCCACTACTTGGCTGGGCGACCTCTGCCAAGTCCCTGCCTCAGTTTTCTTATATCTGAAATGGGAACATTTGCATCTGTTCTTCCTTGTAAAGGATTGGAGTGAGGAGCAGAAGCCCACCCTCCACTCTCTGTCCCAGGACACTGGGTGAGGCCAGTGGGCAAGTTCTTGCATGTCTCCTGTCTCAGTCCTTTCATGGGTAGATAACAGACTTGAATTAGGTGATCCTTATCATCCCCCATCCTTTCCAGCTTCTAAAGCTGCTCTGCTTGATTCCAACCACCCCTCTTCTCTGGGTCTACCCTCCAACCACCACCCTGGTCCTGAGAAACCTTCCCCTTAAAAATCCCACAAAACAGAGAAGGACCTCAGGCGCCGCTGTTTCGAAAGTTATGTGTTTGTGAAATGTTGCATTCACGTCAGGCTTTTGTAATAAAAATTCTCTATTCCCTTTGCCCTAGCTTATCTGTTTAGAGATGTTTGCTTTTTACTTGTTATTGATCGTCAATTGGCTACAGTTACTCTTTGATCTTCCCTTTTGTTTGAACTTGAAGCCACCCACACTGTCTGCCTGGGCCCCCTAGTCTCTTTATTAAACAGTAATGATATATAAACAAACTCCTAGCCCCTCAGGGAACCAAGGGGCTCTGGGGCCAGCCTCTCTGGGGCCTGTGAATTGTCATTCCTGAAGCTGTCTGTTTTTTAAGTTCTTTTGCCAAGTTTCTATGGGAGCAGAGGGATCACTTTCTCCCTTTTCAAAGAGCAGGGTGAGCTGAGGCCTCGAGCTGGCAAGTTCTTTAAAGTCATTTTCAAAGGAAACCTGAGCTGGAAGGCCATGTGGCTGGCAGAGGGTACTGTGACTTTCGGAGGCTCTCTCTGGGGCTTTGGGTGGTCAGCTCCCGGGAGCTTCCCAGCACGTGCTCAGGGCCTGCTGCAAAGGCACTGCCAGGACACACCATCCTGCCACCGGCCACCCAAGGACTCAGGAAGGGCTCTGCTTCATGTCCCTGCCCCGCGGTCAGAGGGGTGTACAGACTTTCTTCACTGGGCCAGGGGCCAGGACCACGCTGGTCCTCACTGTTCTTAGGCCTCGTCAATCAAACTTGGGGTTTTTTGAGGTAAAGTAAAACTAGGTTGAATTTATGTCTGAATCATGACACCGTAAGTGATCTAGATAATCCAGTCCCCTCACGGGCAGGCTGGGAGGGGGACCCAGAGGATAATGATTGTCCCCCAGACATGGGAGGAGATGGCTGACCTCCACCACAGAGTTCTTTGGACATGGACCACTCCTGCAGTGATGGAGGTTTGCTTGGCTAGCAGCCATTCAGAAAGGTTCCAAGTCTATAGATGTTTGCCCACCGCTCAGCAGATACCAGAAAGACACCGATGCTGAGAAATGTATGACTGGGGCCAGAGGCCTTCATACCATCCTCTAGTCTAGACCCAAGCAGAGTTGTTTATGAAGCCAGGAGGCAAGATGAACCCTCTTGCATCCCAGAATGGGCAAATTCTCCCAGCTTTGAGGAGGAATGGACTCACATACACTTGTGTCAAAAGGGCTAGAACTGAAGTCATCAAAAGCTCAGCCTAGAACCCTGAGTGGAAAATAAACAACAAAAAAACCCAGAGGAGGGAACCAGCCAGAAAGAGAGGTGAGAGATCCATCCAAAATCCCCCACCAAAGCTCACAACCAGGGTCTGGAGTCTGTGATCCTTCCTGGGGCTGGGAGATGGAGCCCCGGCCTCGGTTCCTACACTCCCCCTGCCTGTGGCTGTGAGCACTCCCCACTATGTTAAGAGCAGAGGAAACCAGACCCATTTAAGTCCCGATTCCAACACAAAGAAAGACCCCTGAACAAGGCAACTAGACTTTTCAACATTTTATTCTTGTATTTGTACAGCTATATGTTACAATGCGGTAATGCAGTTTAGACACAGCCAAACCCTGTCTCCGGAGCAGTTCTAACACAAGCATGACGCAGAATGTGATGGATGAGACAAACATTCCCAAAGAGGCTGTTAGCGACAACTTCCAGTCCCTGTGTCTGCCTACACTTCAGAAAGGGATGGAGCGCTCGCCCATCCATCGTTGAAAACTTCCATGAAAAAGGCACCGTAGGACACGTTGTATAGGTATATACAAACCGGAAACGAGAACAAAACTACACATTTTTCCTTCCGCAGCTTTTTTTGTTCTTTTTTTTTTTTTAATACACACTTGTAAATTGTAAACCTTCACTTGCAAAAAAATACAAATACACTGAGGCATTTTAGACAAAATATTTTCTTACTTAAACAGATGCAATACTTAAAATATTCTCTTAAGTGCTCTTTCTCAATAAAGATTCTCAGATCCGTGTCTGCCTGCAGATACAAAATCGAGCCTTTAACGCAATGTCATATTTTTAATATATCTTTTTTAGGTTTATATATATTTATTATATATATATATATTTATATATTTACAACTCTGCCATATATTCCTTCACCTTTGGTTAAAAAAATTAAAGCCCTCTGTTTGATAACATACCGAAGTCTCTTCTTTTAAAAGAAAGCACATTTACATACAAAAGAAACATCTGTTCCCACAAAACATATACATTCCTCATTTTGCAGACTAAGTCAAGTCAGAGCTTTTGCATACTCCCCCACTTTGATGTACAAAATGATTCTGCTTTTTGCTGACATGGTTCGCCTTGCACATAGGAGAAGAAGCAATATTATTTTCTTAATGTTGATGGCAGTGGGGGAAGGGGAGCTGCCTTGGCTCCCGGTCCCCACGCCCTCCCCCCACCCCACCCCCATACCCAGCTATGATTTGCACTAGTTGATGAAAGAGGCACTACATCATGGGATGAATGCTGTAAAGTGTTACAGTATCCTTTGGGTAGATTCTGAGAAGGGGCTCGAATGGAAAGCGTCAACACTCCATGCTTCAGCAGGCCTTGGGCAGCTCCGGGGGCAGGTCAGTGGCTGACACGCGGTATTGCACCTTGGTGTTGGTGATGGCACCGTGCTTCTGGCGCAAGTGAAGACGCAGCTGGCTTTTGTGACGGAAATGCAGGTTACACTTCTCACACTGAAGGAAACCAGAGGTAAACTGTTAGCTGTCATCGACCCAGGAAACATGTCATTGTTCAAAGACCCAGAGAAGGAGCTTCGCCCTGTCTCCCTGTGAGCCATCCAGCAGCTGTTTCCTCTTAGTGGCCAGGCTATGAGCCCACCTGAATCTGGGATCCTGCTAAGGGACCAGTACCACTTTGTGCAAATGTCCCTTCCCTGCTTTCTAAAACGTTGCTCATACTTTTCTTCTGCTTAAGCTGTATTTCCCTGACTTAACTCCACAAGTTCAAGTCTTATCCAAAAATGCAGCTCAGATGAAAACTCCCCCTAATTATTAAGGAGTCCCTGAATCTCTAGAATGAAAAGAATCCCTCTTCCCATTCAACCCCTGTAAGATTTCTAGCCTTGTCTTATTAGGTGGGAAATGCTTCGAGGGCAGTGACCACTCCTTACTAAACTTCATAATCTTCTTAGTATCTAGTAGAATATACTTCTTAGGCAATTATACATTAAATCTGAACACATTTGGACAAATGGACTGAATCACGAAAATTAATGAGTCTGAGGATATGTCTTAAAAATGCAGTTAGACTCCTTAGTGTATACACTTAGCTAACAAGGCATCCCCAAGTAGAGCTGTTTCTTACTTTGATTCAATGAATGGATGCTAATGGTTTTAGTGGAAGAGTTACTTAAAAGTAAAATGAATGATTCTATGGGGTAACCTGAATATTATCCTTGAAGAGAAAAAGGGCAATTTAGGTAAAAAGTAAGAAAATCCAAATAAAGTATGGACTTTAGTTTGCAATAACGTATCAATATGGGTTCATTAGTTGTGACAAAGGTATCATACTGACGTAAGACATTAACAACAGGGGAAACTGGGTGCACATAGGAGCTCTCTGCACCTCCTTTGCAACTTTTCTATAAATATAAAAACATTCTAACTAAAAGTGTAATAAAATGTGTTCATTTAGAGAACATGTTTTAAAGTAAAAATGGAAATACATTTAGAGAAATAAAAAAAAAAATCAAATTGGCTGGACAGTGAGTAGAAAGAGCCCTGGTCTCGGGAGAAATGGGGCCCATCCATGTCCCCCTCCGCTGTGTGCCCTGGGTGCGTCATTTCTCTCTCTGGGCCTTGGCTGTCCCTCTGTATGGAACTGAATCAATACACTCGCAGGTCACTCCTAACTCAGACATCCTGTGCATCTAAACTTCTAAGAGCAGTGGTTCTCAAACTTTCTAATGCAACGACCCTTTAATACAGTTCCTCATGTTGTGGTGACCCCCAACCATAAAATTATTTTCGTTGCTACTTCATAACTGTAATTTTGCTACTGTTATGAATCGTGATGTAAATATCTCGGTTTTCCGATGGTCTTAGGCGACCCTGCTAGTGGTTCTCAACCTGTGGGTCACGACCATTGGAAAACACAGATATTTACATTACGATTCATTAACAGTAGCAAAATTACAGTTATGAAGTAGCAACGAAAATAATTTTATGGTGGGGGGTCACCACAACATGAGGAACTGTATTAAAGGGTCGCGGCATTAGAAAGGTTGAGAACCACTGTTCTAGAGGATAATTATAATAGCAAATAGTTATTTTCCTCTTACTACATGTCAACCGCTCTGCACACTTTAGCAAATTCATTAACTTAATATAACTCTATATGGTAGGTCCTCTTATGGGCTCAATTTATAGGTGATAAAATTAAGGTACTGAGAGAATAACTAATACACCCAAGAATAAATAGCAAGTAAAAAGATATTCACTCAAGAAGTGATAAACAAAACAATGAAAATAACCCCATTTTGCTGCTAACATTTGTGATATGGGTTAACCATTCATCAATTCGTTCTTGTGCTCATCACTAACTAGAGTGATGCCATATTCTCTTTTCAGATTAAATGGAAACTAGAAAGATAAAAGAGGCTGCTGTCTCAATACTGCCCTGCAGGGCTGCAGAACCTCAGTGACTGAAAGGGCACAATTTGAAAACCGTTCTTCTACAGCATCCTCATCATTTCACAGAAAAAGAAAACTGTGGAACAGGGAGAGGCAGGGCTTGCCCAAGGTCAGAGTAAGAACCAAGATATCTCAGCCTGCCTGTCCAGTGTCTTCCCCTCTATAGCAGAGATCTGCAAACTATTCCTCTATGGAGCCAGACAGTAAATACTTTAGGTTTCGTGGGATATTTTACATTCTTTGACACAACCACTCAGCTCTGCTGCTGTGTTGTCAAAAGTAGCCACAGACAATCCATAAACAAGTAAGCAAGGCTGTGTTCCAATAAAACTTTGCTTATAGACTTTGAAATTTAAATTTTATAAAATTTGCACATATCACAAAATATTGTTCTTTTTATTTTTTTACACACTTGAGTGTATAAAAACCATTCTTAGCTCATGGAATGATAAAAAAAAAATTAACCTATAAGCCATTAATCTGCAGAGTCCCTGCCGTGGAACACCATGATTCTAATGGGCCAATCATGGCTTCTGGCTGCTGGCCACCTGTTCCTTTCCTTCTTGAAATGTTCTTTTCTCTGTTTTATTTTATGTCACCACATTCTTCTACTCCTAATGCTATGGTTGGCTGCTCCTTCTCAAACTCCTTAGCTCGTCTTCAGTAGACAACAAGCCCAGCACTGAGGCATGCTGTAAGCACACAATAACCATTTTGGAATGAATAAATGAATGACTCTACCATTTAGGTATTCATAATTCAGACCTCTTTCCTAAGGCCCAGATCACTAAATCCAATACCCCCACTTTAAAGATCAGCAAACTGAGACCCAGGCCAAGGTCAAGCAGGGTGTCTTTGAAAATCAGGCCCAAATCCACATCTATGACCATAAGTCCAGTGACCATCCCACTGTGCACTTGAGACAGGAGCAAACAGTTCTGCTGCCCTGACACTCCATATCCCTGTCCCTCCCAGGTCAACCAGTAGCCACAAAGGCTCCCTTACATGGTAAGGTTTCTCTCCCGTGTGGATTCGCAGGTGGCTCTTTAGAGTCTGAAGATGCCGGAAACGGGTGCCACAGATTTCACACGGATAGGGCTTCTCGCCAGTATGGATAAGCACGTGGGCACGCAGGTGAGCCACCTGGACAGAAGAGCAAAGCATGAGAGGCTCTGTCGGGGTGAGCTTCACACCCCTGGGCAGCCACGTGCACAGGCTGAGGGGCCCTTTCCCCATGCCCCCGGCTCACCTGTACAAATCTGGCTCCGCAGGTTTCACATTTGTAGGGCTTCTCTCCAGAGTGAATTCGAGTGTGGGTTTTCAGGTTCGCCGGTCGGTTGAACTGGGCCCCACAGATGTTACAACGATAGGGTTTCTCACCTATTACCGAGGGAAAAGGAAAAAGGATAGCTATATTCAATGGAGGTCAACATAGTCCCTGGCTCCTGGATTTCAAAGCAAGCTGCCCTTCCCAGGGCTGTTTCGACTTTCTGTCCCTTGGAAGGTGTCAAAGGGAGGATCCAGGGGCCTGCCTCCCCTCCCCCCATACACACAACAGCACCCCTTGATCACAGTTTAAAGGCATGGAGGAGTAGAAACAATACTGGTTGTGGAACAGTGATGGAGTGAGGTTCCAGGAAGCCCTGGAACCAGCTTTGTCATCAGGATCATCTAACAGTGGGACTCGGAAAAGTCACTCTCTTTCTCTGGGCCTCAGTTTCCCTCTCTAGAACCCGAGGGGCGAATGTTGATGGCTTGGGAAGGCTCTTCTAGCTGTTCGTTTGGATAAGACTGATTCAGTAGTCAACACACTCAGCAGGGAGATACCATCAGGCTGTTCTAGTTTCTTTCAGAACAAACATGCTTTTCCGCTTGTGGCAACTACAGCTGGATTCCATTTGCAAAGGAGGTGGGGCCTGAGTTGGATTAGATGTTCAGACAGAGGAAACCAATAGAAGGTTGTGCCTTCCTTCATGGAAAGTTTCTGGGATAAAGGATCTATTTAAAATACCAAGAGAGAGTCAACTTTGGACAACAATCAGGTTATTAGAAGCTACCTGGTAAAGGAATATGAGTTGATAAGGAATAGGCCCTTAGAGGAAATCAAGAGGCCTTTAGTTTTTTTTCTGGCTTTGCAAAAACCAAATCTACTTCGTGTCTCTCAGCCTTAGTTTCTCCTCCTCGACAGTGGGAAACTGTCTCTAGCGAAAGAAGAGAAGCAAAACAGAGCAGCTCAGAGGAAAGACGAAGGATACATGGAGTGGACCAGCCACTAAGCAAAGATGTGACAGGGCAAGAGCCCTCATTCAGGCCAGGACAGGGCCTGCTCTCTGCCTCACCCCACCGGTACCAATCCCCCAGACTACTTTCTCTGGAATCCTCTCCCTTTCCTGACCCCAGTAACATCAGCAGGCTCAGGTGGGGTGGGGCAGGGCCATACCTGTATGGACGGTCTTGTGGCTGGCAAGGTTGCCCTTGTAGCGGAAAGAGGCCTGGCAGCGGTCACACTTGTAGGGTTTGTCACTGTGGGTCTGCAGCGTGTGCCTCTTGAGCGAGGCCTCCTCAGAGAAGCGGCAGTCACACTCATTGCAGAAGAAGGCCCCATTCTCTGTCAAAGGGTGGGAGGGGACACTATCATCAGCGAGAGCAGGAGAGATGGGGCTCCAAGGCCCCTCACCTCCATAGCCACCCCAGTGCCCCTGCCCACCCAACATACATGGGAGCCCAGAGCAAAGGCCTGTGGAGATTTTCTTTTTCTTAGCATTTAGAGTCTCAGTCACGAAGGAAAAAGGACACATTTGAATATTAAGGTACAGAAGGAAGCTCCAACCAGCAGGTACCCAGAAGGCCCACAGCAGCTTGAGGAAAGCACCGTGGGGCTCTCCTTTTCTGGAGAGTGCTGATAACTGGCTGCTCTTATCAGTTCATAGTTTTATTTGTATTCATTCACAGACGCCCTTGGCAAGGCCCTTCAGGTCCCTGAGCCTCTGTCTGTGTCTCTATCTCCAAAATCAGGATAATAAACCCCTGTCCTACCTGCTTCATAGGAGCACCTGACATAACAAAAGCAGCACAGGAATGTAAGATTAAATCAAATGCAATGATACTTTGAAATCATTGGGAAGATGAATGACAAACACGGTCACCCTTGCACCAATCTGCATTTCATGTCTCCCAAAGATTTGTGAGACTGGGAGACTACAGATGATGGTGGGAGTAGAAATAGAGGCCCAGAGAGAAGGAGCTCGAGTGCAGAACAAAGGCAAATGGCCAGGGGGACAGCCCTTGCTCTCTTCACTATAGGTCCACAACCCTGTGCGCCAAACCTCTCAGTGTAAATAATCTATTTTTTCTTGGGTTATAACAATTTGAAAATGACAACTCATGGTGGCTCAGCCCTGATTCGATATTTCTGCGCTATATTATGGGAGCCAGAGCTGCAGGAAGACATATAGACTTTTTCATCTGGTAAAAACTGGGGATGTCAAACACAGACTATTCAGAAACTTCAATTTAATAATTCTGTTCAACTAATCCAGTTCAGCTAACATTTACTGAGTACCCACTATGCTCTAGAGACTCCCTAGGACCTATGGGAGATGCAGGAGTGAATTAGTTCAGATGCTTCCTCTCTGGAATGGACAACCCAGCAGGTGCACTAACATGACCATAGATCCTGCACCTACAGTTTAGGTCCAGAGGGGCTGAGAAAGCGCTGGGAGTTACAGCCCCACAAGCTTCTTTTTCTGGAATGAAGCTACAAAGTCTGTTTGATCATTCTCTGTTACCCAAGATTAACTCTAACACTCCATCTTCTGCTTTAGTCAACCTAGTTCCCTACAATGTCAAGAGTGGAGCGATCAGCTGGTGCCAATGGACTTCATCAGGAATTTCTCCCAATCAGTGACAACGGTGTAAATACCAGTACAATGGAACACAAACCCCACAAAGCAGAGGCAAGGGCGGGCCTTCTCCCTGGCCGGAGGGGGCAGAGGATGGGACTCACCACAGCTGGAATCCGAGTACTCAGAGTGGGTCTCTCCCATCTCCTCTGGGAACGTGGGGCCGGTGGTGTGGAGGCACATCTCCGTGTGCTGTGGGGACTGAGAGCCACAGGACGTACACTTCGGGGGGTGCAGGTAAAGGGGCGAGTGGCTCTCACTGCTGCTGCTGCGGGGCGAGCCTGTCAGAGACCTGTGGGAGGAAGAACAGAGCCTCAGCCGCTGAAGCAGAGGGGAGCCCTCCCCCGGTCCCCACTCCCGGACCTAGTTTCTTTCCCACAGTACAGAGGAGGGAATTCCCTGGCTTGTTATGGAAAAATCGCCTTCCTTACTTAGGCTAATTCATTCAGTAGGCACTTGTCCCACTCCTCTGATATGCTCCACATTTCAGTTGAGAAAAGAGCATAGCCCCTGCATCCCTCAGAAGTGACCCTGGAACTCTGCTGGGTAACCCCTGAGCCCAGGCCTAGACTGCCAATGCAATCACCTGTTGACGATGTTATTGAGCCGGCTGGCCTGTGGGATGGTGGAGTCCTCCCCACTGGTACTGAGCTTAGCTGGGGACTGGAGGTCAAGGTTCTCCGGCTCCATGGGCGGCTGGCAGGCCGGTGGGGCAGGGTAGGCTCGAGGGGAAAGGCGGCCCAGCTCGGCCTGCTCGGGGTCCTCAGGTTTGGCATTCTGGTTGAGGCTATTGAGCACAATAAACTTGTATTTCTTCCAGTTGCAGGCTTTGGGGTCGGTGGGGCTCTTGGCTGGAGGGGAGCCAGAGGTCTGAAGGATGCAGGCATTCTTGCTGCTGCAGGACTCTGTGGGCGAGTTGGGCTGGCAGTCGGACTTCTGGGGACTCTGGGGACTAACCAGGCCCTTCCGGTTTAGGGGTGCATTGGGGGGCTCGAAGTGCAAGGCAATTTCATCCTCTGAGGAGGGTCTCTCTTCCTCCTTGCCAACCTTGTCACAGGGGAAGTATGGGACATTCCGGGCTGAGGGGGCAGCTGGCTTGGGGCCCTCGGCCACACTGTAGTGCATGTCACTCCGTGCCTCCTCTGGGGCCACCTCCTTGGGTGAGTAGATGTTGCTGTGGCACACACTGGGGGGTATCTCCATGGCCACCCGGCTGTACTCCCCAGGGATTGGCCTGGCACTATCGCAAGGGAGGGCCCGCTCCTTGGGGAAGGGGTTGGCCAAAGGCATCCGGGCATCCCGCAGCTCCTCATCGGAGAAGAGGAAGCTGTTGACGGGGAGGTGGCTGTACACGGGATAAGAGGCTGGCGGTGTGGACAGGCCACTGTACAGGCTGGGGGCAAAGGCTCTGCTCTCACACCCAGGGGGGTTCCTCAGTGGCAGGTTGTTCTCCACCACCTCACGGCCCCGATAGGCCATGATGTCTTGGGGCATCAGCATCCGGCTGTTCAGATACTCTTCACGGGGAGGCTTGATGGCAGGAACCATCTCTGCTTCACTGCAGGAGAAAGCAAGAGAAGACACCGGCCTCCGAATTAGAACTACTAAACAGATGACCTTACAAGTGCCACTGTCTGGGCAATCACAGTTGTGTTTGGGCCAGCTAGACATAGGAAATATGGCTTTGAAGTAGGGAAACACTTGCAATTACAAGGCGCTAATGCTTGAAGTCTAGCAATCTAGCCCACAGTTGGGTAAATAGGCCCAGAGAAGAGAAGAAAGTTACCCATACAATCTGAGCCTGTTTAAGTCACATACATGTGTAGGAATGTGAATATGCAATTCTTTGGATTATTATGGAATGTAAAGCTTTCAGAACCCTTATCTCAGTTCACCCAGGCAAAGTCCTGCAAGGAAGGGAAGGCAGGAATTACTGTCTCCATTTTATACACATGGAAACTGAGGCTCAGGGAGGGAAGAATTCACAGTCCTGGTGCCACATATGCAGAGGGTCACAGACAAACTGGTGCCCTGTGAAGAAAAGGACTCGAGTCATAGGTAAGTAGACTTCGGAAAATAGGCGGCCTTGCTTGTGCAGGAAGACCTGACTATGAAACAGCCAGACCTGGCTTCCAATCCCAGCTGAGCCACCTAGCAGCTGTGTGACCTGGAGCAAGTTACTTAACCGCTCCAAGCATAGGGCCTGACCTAGAGAAAGCACTCAGAAATGATGGCTCTGATGATCTTGGCCACCATTATCACCCGCAGGAGACAAAGAGTTCTAGCTGCATATACTGGAAGGGACACTATGTGGGCAAAATATAGGCCAACTCAAACATGATCACAGTTAACAGAGCTAGAACCAATAAGTGAAGATTAGGGAATCCATTTCAACTCGCCATAAAGAGGAGCTTTCTGACTGTCCAAGGTAGACTGCGTGGCTCTGGGAACGCTGCATTCCCAACTCCTGGTGGGGTTCAAACAGAGGCTAGAAACCCTTCTGTTTGACAAGGGTTGCAATCACCCCAGAGCCATGGTCGGCAAACTGTGGCTCGAAAGCCACATGCGGCTCTTTGGCCCCTTGAGTGTGGCTCTTCCACAAAATACCATGGCCTGGGCGAGTCTATTTTAAAGAAGCGGCGTTAGAAGAAGTTTAAGTTTTTTTTTTTTTAATATATATTTTATTGATTTTTTACAGAGAGGAAGAGAGAGGGATAGAGAGTTAGAAACATCAATGAGAGAGAAACATTGATCAGCTGCCTCCTGCACACCCCCCACTGGGGATGCGCCCGCAACCAAGGTATATGCCCTTGACCGGAATCGAACCTGGGACCCTTGAGTCCGCAGGCCGACGCTCTATCCACTGAGCCAAACTGGCTTCAACAAGAAGTTTAAGTTTAAAAAATTTGGCTCTCAAAAGAAATTTCAATTGTTGTACTGTTGATATTTGGCTCTGTTGACTGAGTTTGCCGACCACTGCCCCAGAGCAGTGAATCAAATGGTTCTAAACAAAGCTCCTCCCTTCTTTGGCTCTCAGCCATAATGGTATGCTCCCCAGCCCTTGGATAGGGAGTTAGCTAAAATAGAAGAAAAATCTAAAGGATAGGCAAAGGCTTTGGAACAGAGAGGAAGAGCAGAAGGAAGAGCTGAGTGATAATCATAAAAACATCCACAGAGGAGCTGGCATCCAAGCATGGCCTTATAGGGTAGGTGGGAGGAAAAGGCGTGTCAAGTGAATGGGAGAGAGCCTGGAAGTGAGGATGCACAAGGCGTATCTGGATAGCAGTAAAGAGTCAAGGTGGCTGGAGCACAGGATTTTGTAAGGGCAGAAGTGTGCAAAAATAGAGGAAATGTAGGTTGTGGCACATTACAGAGGATTTTTTTTTCTATATGCATGCAATGTCCAGGGTTTCTCATCCCTTCTGATCCCTCTCATCTCCCAGGCTTCCACCTGGTAGAGCAGCTCACCTGGCCTTGATAAACTTCCGGCAAGTGTCCACGACATGCTCCATCTGCAGGTACATAGCTGTGGCCATCACAGCCATAATGTTGCTCTCCCGCAGGTTGAGCCGAGATGTGTACATGAAGTCCAGGAGGATGCAGAACCCCTCGGGGTTGATCTCAGGATCCAGATTGATCACACTAAGGTTGCATTTCAACTGGTCTGTGAAGATGCTGTAGAATAGGCCACTGCAAAACAAACATATGTCTCATTATAGCAGGCATATAGACTCTCATCAATTACAGTCAGCATCACGTGCAGCCCCTCTCCTCAGACCCTACCTCCAAAACTTCCACAGCAATTAATAATAGTGCCATTTACGGAGTGCTTACCAAATGCCAGTGAGTCATTAAGCACTTTTTATATATTACTAGAGGCCTGGTGCATGAAATTCGTGCACTCAGGTGGGTCCCTCAGCCCGGTCTGCACCCTCTCACAGTCTGGGAGCTTCGGGGGATGTCTAACTGCTGTAGAGGCGGGAGAGGCTCCCACCACCGCTGCTGCGCTCGCCTGTGGGAGCCCACTGACCACCAGGGGGCAGCTCCTGGATTGAGCATCTGCCCTCTGGTGGTCAGTGTGTGTCATAGCGACCAGTCATTCTGCCGTTTGGTCGATTTGCATATTAGCCTTTTATTATAGAGGATTCTTCACAACCTTGCCAGGTAGATTCTATCATTCTCCCTCTTTTCAAATGAGGAAATGAAGATCAGAGACATTAAGTAAGTCTCTCAAAGTCCCAGAACCTGTTTTCCTTTTAGTGTTGTAACTGCACAGATGACCAGAGTTAATTTTAACACTCATCTGCAGTAACTATTTTTTATCCATATCTTTGAGATAAGCCTTGGTCCATCTCTTTATTCTTATTTTACAACTCTTACTGTATTTTTTTAAAAACAAGTTGAGTAATGATGACAAATCAATAAAATGATGCCTACATCTACATTCTACTGATTTTTTTCTAAAATCCCATAGACTACCACAAGTTCAATATTCCTAGAAGGTCCAAGTCAAGCCTCCGGGTACCATGCTGTCTGGCTGAGGAAAGAGCACTCAGAAGCTAAAAATCAGGGCTGCCACCACAAGTCTACTCTGTCTGAGTGTGTTGCAAAAGTGAGCCCCACTTCCACCAGTAAGAAGGAATGCAACCTTGGGTAAGATACTTCTCTATACCTTGGTTTCCTTATCTGCAAAGCAAAAACAATAGTATCTACCTTACAGGGTTGAGGCAAGAACATGTAAAGGGTATAGAATGATGCTGGCACATAGTAAGCACTCGGTTACCATTAACTCAAAGAACAGGTGCTTCTTGTGGATGTCGAATAAGTTCTCTACTAGCAACTGATTCACCTGCCAGTGTCCTTGCTTTAGCGTCTATATAATGGAGGCAATCATGCCATCCATGACACAGGCCACTATGAAGATCCAGGGAGATGACGTAATATAAAATTGCTGTGGACACTTGAAATCCTTGAATATATGAAGAAATAGCTGGCTCACTTTCACTAACTTACCCATGGAAATACAGCCACGGTATAAAAGAAATACAATTATGGAATAAGAGAGCAAAAGATTTCAAATTAGCTTGCTTAATGTATTTTAAAAATCTCTTTCACTTTTCATTTTTTTCACATGTGAACTGAAGTTATTCTCCATGTTTGCTCCAAACACACCCTTTCTTGAGACAGTATCTGATTTCTTCTCCCTCTATTCCCACAGAACAGAAACTCTTTCTCGAAAGGTGTGGGCATTCATTCCCTTTCTGGGAGGCTACCCAGCCAGACCCTATGCTGGACATCTGGACACAAATCAGTTGTGATCCCAAACACAGCAAAAGGCCCACGTGTTCCACCTCGTTCGCTACCAGCACCATCACTCCCCTTGTATTCATCTACCTTTCCCTTCCAGACCCTCACCTGCAGGCCATGAGGACTGTCTTATGGGCTCTAAACTGCTCACGGCTCACCACTATGACAACATCAGTCAAGATGTCCCGGCTCCGGAGGCGATTAAGGTTGAGAAGAACATCACTGGCATGGCGGGTGAACTGGATACAGCTATCAGCCGGTGAGGCCATTTTGTCTTCACCTGCAAAAAGGAGTCAAAATCCTATTAGTTAA
Organism: Eptesicus fuscus; assembly: GCF_027574615.1. Lineage (NCBI taxonomy): Eukaryota > Metazoa > Chordata > Mammalia > Chiroptera > Vespertilionidae > Eptesicus > Eptesicus fuscus. Next base: position 45,948,019 of record NC_072475.1, read on the forward strand.
CCAGAACCTGTTTCTTGCTTACCAGGAGCATGACAGCAGGTTGTTCAGCCTGCTAGCATGGAATGCAAACTGAGACCCCTTGTGTTTGGTCTTTAAATAATTCATGGCCCATCTCTGGGCATTACTGTTCACATCTGTAAAATGGGGAGAATAATTTTTATCCAACAAATCGGAATAGAAAGCCCTTTACAGAAAAGGGGAAGGGGATGAATATTGTTGCGTGTTTTTCCCACATATCAAATACTCTATCAGCATTGAGAGGCAGTGAGTGTGTGACAGGGGAGAGAACCAGGCTTTGAAGGTTTAGCATACTAGCTTGACCTTTTTTTAGCTGTGTGACTTGGAGCTGATTGCTCAATGTTTCTGGGCTTTGGTTTCCCAAAATGAGAGTAGTAATACCTATGTAGTTGTAAAATTAGGGATATGTGCCTGATCTATAGTCTAGGTTCTGAAAAATTGTAGCTATTCCCATCAGTATCTCATTTCTCCTCTATTAGGCTTTAGAATGATCTCAATGTTCCAACGAGCACCTAAGCACATTGCTAGTGCATAGTAGGTGGCTAAATTAATTTGAACTAAGAAATAATTTGGGTAGTGAATGATCACACAACAGTGTTAAGATAGTCTAAAGCAGGGGTACAGGATGAGGGCTGGGAGTGATAGAGAAGGAATAAGCAATCCTTCACCTCATCTAATGAAAAGTGGCAAAGTTCACAGAAACATATGCATTGGCAAATTCAAAAGAAACAGTTTTCCCACAAAATTTGAAGGCATATAATTCAATTTACTTACCCAATGCCTTGATTCACAGTCCAAAATTTTGCTTAAAACCTGCAGGGAAGAGAAAAAACAAACAAACAGAAATTGATTTAATGAATGTAAGATTGTCCACTATAGTCTTATTTTAGGACACACGTGTTTAGTTTTACTTTGATAGCTGCAGCCTGCCAGCTGGTGCGGTTTTACTATAAGCTAGGAAACATTTTTCCAGCTCTGCTCTTACAAAAACAACAGGCACCCGAAGCCATGCAATAATGTTTATACCCTGAGTACTGGGGATACAGTACATACATTAATTACATATACATGTATACATATGTTTCCTTTCTCAATATAAACAATGTTCACTACCTCAAAGTGAGTGCATTTATGCGAAAGAAAACATTTAAACAAAGAAAAAATCAGTATTAATAAGGATGATCATTCAGGGGCCTAAAAACTTAGGACACTTTTCGAAACCTGCTAAAATATTATTTTTCAAGTTTTAGAATGATTCCACAAGGCCAACAAGGTAAATCTCTTTACCCCAATTTCACTGGTGACAAAACTGAGACTCGGGTTCAAGTAGTTTTCCCAAGACAAAACAGCCAGGCAGTACTTCCTGACTGTCTGAAACACTGAAGACTGAATACAGAATCTGCAGAATACAACTGAGGTGGCCTAGCTATGCTTTTCTTAAGGATCTTTGCCTTCTGTTTAAAAGTTTCCTCTCCCTTCCCTCCTGGGTCTAAGACAAGATTATACTACCACAATCTTGCAAGTTTGTGCTTCCCCCTGCTGGTAAAAATATTTAATTGTCTGATTTAGCTGAGAACTGGCCAGGGAGCACTAATGAAGTATGTAGCTTCTCCACATTGGTTTCTTTAAAACAAAATAATTTAAAAGTACAGGTGGAAGACTCTCATTTATGACAGTATATGGGCTGCAGGACAACAACAAAAACAAAAAACTATCTTAGCCCTCTTCCCCACCCCCTTTTTAAAAAAGCTTAGGCCTTAGTTATTTTCCAGGTCAAGGGGCCCCAGGCCAGAGAGGTCTTGTTAGACCACATAGATGGTGAATAGCCCAGCCCTAGGTCTTCTGGCTCAAATTCCTGACCCTTTCCAAATCAGCCTACGTGCTGTAGAACATGCAAGACAGCACCCTGACGTGGGTGAATCTCATTTTTAAGTTCCTTCCCCCCACACAAACACTTTGTCCCCATTCCAGGCTGCTGAGTCTTACCAAATGAGCACTAAAATGAGAGGTTTCCTTGAGTCTGTAACCAAAAACTCTGACAATTCTCTGTGGTCCCAAGTGCCAGTCACTCAATCTCATCGGCTTCAAGGTTAGGTGTGTATGTGAGTGAGTGGGGATCGGGAGAAGAAAATGGGGGAAGGGAGAGGACAGAAAAAGACAAAAGCACCTATTTCCTCCTCTCCCCGTTCTAACTCAAAATGGGCAGAGAGAGATATACTAAATTGATCCTAACAATAGTTCAGTTATTGGTCTCCCATGAAAAAGAATGCTGAAGGCACATGTGAGGTTTATTTATAAACCTGCTCCTCTTCCCTCATGGAAGGGACCCCTAAACACTTGTGTAATACCTAAGGCTGTCCTCCAGCCAGCTGCAACCGCCAGCTCTCCTATGGATTCCAGTCACACACCTTTGGACCACAGGAAGCCCAGATTTGCCATTTCACCTTGACACTTATCAATGATTCACTCCAGATTTGGATTGAAACAAACAAAACAATTCGCCTGGGTCTACTATCAGCCACACTCCTCCGGGCTGGGCACCTTTCACCCTAAACCTCTGCCTGGGTTGTCCAAAAATAAATGCACATACACTAAGGTCCATGTCCTTATTAAGTCCTCTCCTTCCTACATAGCTCTGTCTCAGGAGGCTCCACAATTAATGAATATGTGGGTTATGGTGGGTGTGGGTGACAGATTTCCCTCTAGATGCTGCAGGTGTGGAGGGACCACTAGCATTTGGTGTTTGTTTTTTTTTTACAGACCACTCAGCTCCTTCCAGTCCATTATTGTATCTGATCCTCATAACAGCCCTGATTTACTGGGGAGGACACGGAGGCTCCAGGGAATAAGCCTTGCCCAACATCTCAAAACGAATCACCAGCAAGCCCTGGACAAACCTGTCTGCTAGCTTCAGAAACTCACCAGCGACACACACAAGATTCATTCCACAAAAACAACCAAGAGATCAGAGCTGTCCAGGAGAAAGTGACCACTGCAAGGGCCCAGACCTGGCTCCTCCAGCCACAGTAACTACCGAGTGAGAGTTAAAAAAACACCAAGTGAAAGTTAAAGATTGTCTTCTCCTCCCCTCGCCCCCGCTCCCACCCCGCAAACACTCTCTCTCTCTCTCTCTCTCTCTCTCTCTCTCTCTCTCTCTCTCACACTCTCTCTCTCTCTCTCTCTTTCCTTTGGTGTTTTAAACTTAAGCACCCTTAGGAGAAAGGCAGATCCTTTAAAGGATTTGGAGAAGAAAAAAGAGGGTCCTCCCCCTAAAAAAAGCGAAGGAGGGAGGGAGGGAGAGAGAGAGAGAGAGAGAGAGAGAGAGAGAGAGAGAGAGAGAGAGAGAGAGAGAGAGAGAGACTAAACAGGAGATGAGAGGAAGGCTAGGTTCCGGCGACAGGGAGCCAATACAAAGACCCCATCCTTTTCCTCCTCCCTACACTCGGTGGGCACTGGGCAGCCCGTTCTCTGGCTCACACACACCCAAGCCCTGCGCGCGGGAGCAAGCCCACCCCCGCTATACGGTACCTGGCTGCCAGGGACTGCCCACCCGGGGGCGTTGTGCCACCACCGCTGCCCATCTGTCTCCGAGTCCCCGTGGGCTCGGCGGAGGCGCCGCGGTACTACCGTGGCAGCCCTTAATTGGGTTGTATTGGGATAGAACTTTTCGTGCACCTCGGGAACTAACATTGTGTGTGCCTCTTTCTTTTCCTGTTACGCCGTCAAGGCAGGGGGCAGTGAGGGGAATGGCTCAGCCCTCTCATTCCCGGAACGTAGTCGATCTCCGCTCAGCGGAGTTCACGGAACACCCTCTGCCTATCGCCGGCTCCAACGAGAAGTAACTTTCCAGGAAGCCGCGGGCCCCCAACGGCCGCCGGGATCGCCGCCTGCGCCGCGCGGGCTGCTGGGGATTCACCGGGAAGGGGGCGGGGTGGGGGGTGGGGGCGCCCCGGAGGCTGGCGGGGAATACGGACACTTTCCCCTAAATATCGTCGGCCGCGCGCATCCAGGGACTCACAGCTCGCCGAGTCCTACCCTTCCCCGCACCAGTTTTACTTATAAATGGGGATGGTCAGACGAGTTAGTAGCAGAGCCGGCCTAGACGCCAGGATTTCGGGTCCAGTCTGAGGCTCATTTCATAACTTCAGGTTGCCCAAGTCTGGCGTTTATTTGCCTGGGTCGCCTTTTCTCTCTCTGTCTCTCTCTCTTTTCGCTTGGCCCCGAACTCCCTTTTAAAGAGGATAGTTAGGCGAGGCGTCAAGGCCTAAAAGGTTGAGGGCTCAGGGTCTCCATGCAGCGTACCCCAGCCGAGTTGGAGAAACACTAAACCGATAGCCCCTTCCGCCTACGTTGGCAAGTAGGGGAACACAGCTCGGCTGGGTTTCCGCCCCAAGTCTTTAGAATAAGAGCTGCCAGGCTGAACCTGGCCAGGTTTCGGTTTTTCCGAATTCTATTTCTCCGAAACCCCGTAGAAACAAGGTTGGGATTCAGGAGAGGCCCGGACGCCGCCGACCCAGCCGCGCGCGCGCGCTCCAAGGTTGCCGCGCCTTCCCATAGCCTTCCTGGGAATTATAACCCCTGGGCGCCATCTCCTATTTATCTCAGCAGCGGGCTCCAAGAGGCGCTTTGGGGGGCTGGGACTGGGGTACCGGAGATGCGAAAGACGCAGCCTTTCAAGCCACAGCTGGGTCTTAAAACTGGCGTTGGTGACACCCGGCGCCGCGCCACCCGTCAGCGGCGGAGGCGGCGTTAAGGTCCGTTCATTAAGACTGGGCCTCTGCAGCCTCATACTTTGAGGCTTTCTCATTCCTTCGCCCGGTGGAATACTGGTGAAAGCGAAGGCTGAAATTTAATATGGGATGGGGTGTGAATCCAGGAAGGGAAGTTAAAATTAAGTAAATGCACTTATTGGAAATTAGAGGAGTCCCGTAACCATGTTTCACCGCTACTTAACACTAGAGGGAGCCTTCCCACCAGGGCTTGACACCAACAATCCCTCGTCGCCCCGCCCCTTCTTCCTTCCCATTGACCTAGTTTCGACAGTCTCGGGAGGAGAACTCGGTCCTCCACCCCACCCCCCGCCCAATCCAGGCCTACCGTTGGGTTATTGGCAATCTAATAACTCCAATAACTCGTTGAGAGATCCAAAGGAGAATGTGGGAAGCACTGTTTAAGGGAAGGGACGAGGAATTTTAATAAGGGTAGAGCTGAGCAGTGAAACCCTGATCGTGGTTCCTGCAGGCGGAGCGCTCCCTTTCTATGCAGCATCTCAACTAAGGAACAGCTCGGGTCCAGCCACAGGGGTCCCGCAGTAGGGGGTGGGGTCAAACTGCGGGGTTGTTTTTGTTCAGTGCGGGACTCTCTAAGAGCTTTTTCGCTGCGGAGCGGGAGGGTGGGGAGTCGACAGTAGATGAAAGCCAATTTGATAATGCGGTGGCCTCGGCAGTCGTTTTGGGAGACCGAGGTTCGAGGTGTTCAGGGACATTATGTCCTAACTTTCTATCACGTTTCTGACAAAAGCGCTCTTTTAAGCCTGCAAACTTCCAGGAAATGCAGTAAAACAGAGGGATGTGTTTTATCAGCAAGATCTGAAGAGGAGCTGCAGAAGGGACGCTCCCCATGCTTCCAGCTTGCGACAGCCTTCCAGAAAGGTCCGGCAGACAATGCCAGCAAACCACGTCCCCAAGCAAAGCTATCTCGGCCATCCTGGTTGGGTCCGCTCGGCTTCTGCAAAAAGGCCTGCGGGGGAGGGAAAAGGCATGATCTTCCCAAGCAAACAATGCCTTTAAAAACCCGATCTGGACAGAAGTCAGCCAAGGTCTTTATTCGCGTTAATGAAGATGGAAGGCACTAACTGTCCTTGGAAAGCGATGAGTCAAACTTGACCGCTCTTCAAACACGTCCCCAGATTCATTTCCAACCCGAACAGAGGCGCGTTTCTCCGACGCGGCCTCCAACAGCTCCCCCCGTGAGAGAGGCTAAACTCGATTCCGGCGGACCAGGGCGGTGGAGACCACAGCGTCTCCTCGGCTGTGCGTGCGGCCGTCGCTAGGGGCCGCTAGGACACCGACGCACGTTTGCCATCTTAAGTTTTTAACTCTCAGAAAGAAAAGTTTGCTATGAAGCGGTTGTGGCACAAATTCTAATGAGGATTACACTCTGCCGGTCTATATGGCCCACCCACACAACTGATTTCTCTCCATGCCACTTAGCCAAGTTTAGAAAGAAGAGGGTAGAGAGGAATTTCAGGATCCACATGTGAGCCTCAGGTGCTGCAAGATGCATCTCCGCATGTCCAGGGACTGGGCCTTAATCACTCCCTAACACACGCCTCCCCTTCCCCTCAAGATATGAGCCACCCCCCACCCCCCTCACTCCTCAGCACAACTGTAGGCGTTTCATGTTAGTTACTGAAAATCTTAGGCCATACTTTAAAAATCAATTCCTCCAAGACAGCTGGAGAACCATTTTCCAACTTCAGTGACCTAAGAGGTTGGAATCCAGGCTCTTTGACGGCTGTTCCTTCTTTTACATACCTCAAAGGAGCGGAGGTAAGCTTGCCTTTGACTTTCAGTCACTAACCTGGAAATTCAGAAACTTAAAATCTGGCCTGGACTAAGTCAGGATCTCACTATTACAGGTCCCCTCATCAGGCCTGTTTCCTCAACTGTAAAGAGTTGTATGTCCTAGAGACCCCATGGCATCCCTCCATTTACTAATACCCCTCTTCCCTCCTCCCCCCTGCCCTCCCCCCCCCTCCCCACCCCGGAGAGGCAACAGCGATATGGAGGTAGTGTGATCAACGCGAGTTCTTTTGAGTTCTTTTACGGTTCTCTTCTTGGAGGCAGATGCCCATCACTAAGCAATCTTGGATCGGGCAAGCATCCCGAGGCTTTATAATTTTCATCCATCTTATCCAAACTTTGGATGTCGGATGCCATCCTCACTGGAGGCTGTCCTCCCTGCCAGTCCTAGTACCAGGTTGGGAGACTTGGGAGACCAGAAGTGACGCGATCCACCCACCGCCCAAAGCTGGAATCTCAGCCAGACCTATCACTAGGTGGCAGACTCAGTCCGTCTGAAAATCACTGCGCGGCCACAACCTTCCCCACCCCCTTTTTTGTCTGTTAGGGGGAGGGAGTTGCCATCATAGGCCAAGCTGGAAAACACTTAATTTACTAGATGTAATTCTTTTCTTCGCGATGCTCACGCCTCTAGCAACCACAACACATTATCTGGAGTTGAGTTCCTGGAGCAGACTGGTTTTTCCAGCCGGAAAGGCTGAATGTATTGAAAAGGGAAAGCAGGGTGCCCTTGTCTTCAAAAAAGAAGAACAGAATGACACTCAATGGCATTTAGCAGAGCTCCCTGTCAAGCACTGGGCGACCAGCAAAGAAAGTCTAGAATAAACTCCTGATCCCCACAGAGAAAGCGGACCGTGGAGGTCAACTGCAGGGTTCCACCCAGGCTTACAGCGCTCCAAAAATCCGGGAGAGTGGGAAAGAGCGGAAGAGTTTGGCCTTTTGATGGGGCCACTGATCTGAGGCCGGGAGTCGAGGAGGATTGGGAGAAGCCTCTCCTGGGGTGAAGAGAAGCCTGCCGCTTTGCCACAACACAGCACCCTCGCTGGGATCCCTGCTGCCGCGTTCCCACTAGTTGCGCAGTGCAGGGAACCAGCATGCGCCACACTAACTTTGACTCCGGCTGGCTGGGCTCCAAACCAAGACACAGACCAGACAACCATCGCCCTGAGCAATCCCCTAACCTCACTCCTGAATTTCTCCTCCCTCCCCCCACGCATACACCACCATCACCGCCAGCAAAACTACAGGGCTTCCAGTCATTACGGATTTTAACACTAACATATTCCTTCTTATCTAAATGTCAGACAGGTAACAGAATTCACGTGCTCTGGGAAGTCAAGTCCAAAAGAGAACGGGGGCTACCTCCTCCAGGAGAACTCCCTTGCTTAAAGCCAATTAGGCAACCTTCCCCTCTCTCTGGTTCCTCCTCCTCTCTCTCTCTCTCTCTCTCTCTCTCTCTCTCTCTCTCTCTCTCTCTCTCTCTCTCTCTCATTGGAACTACTTTGCTTTTTATACGACACCATCCTAGCTGAAAAGCAACTTTTCCTCTGAGAGATCAACTGCAAAGTCCTTTTTTAAAAAGTTAGTTTTATATTCCCCTTGTTAAAGGCAAAAAATAAATGAATTCCTCATAAGGTCATTTCACAATATTTTTCAAATTCTTTGACTAGTGCACATAGAGTCTCACCCACCGAGGGGTGGCGCTGCCACACCACCTCCTCAGAATCTTAAGTTTTTCATAACAAAGTGGCTTGTGAGTGTGGCTACCCCGCAAGAGAGAGAGGGAAGGAAGGATTTTGACATCTAGTCATGGCTAACATTTACTCAACCAATAACTGGAACTCTTCGGGGCTCAGGAAAGGACAGCTTAAGAGTTTCGAGTCCCACCCCTGTCCACCAAGCCCAGAAAGAATTGGAAGGTCTTTTCAAGAAAGCATGGGATAAAACCCTTCCAAACTGAGCACAGAGGAAAGGCCAATTGGAGAATTCCCCCTTCCTCTGGCAGCCTTCTCCTTCTAGTTGCCTAGTTTTCACAAAGAGCTTCTGGCCTTATTGTCACAATCAACAGACCCTTAAAATCAGCCAATGCTTGCGCCTGCAGTATTAGAAAGTCTTCCAAATAGTATGATATTGGGAACTTCTATTTATAAGTGGGGGAGGGGAAATACTTCTCATCTACAGGTTTCTATTTTGGCCTGAAGACTCAACTGCAGTCATTTGAGCAAGGGAATGCCCATTTCCTGGTACCCTCTTCCCATTTCTTCCTGCCCCAGAGACACATATCTTTTCTCTCTCTCTCTCTCTCTCTCTCTCTCTCTCTCTCTCTCTCTCTCTCTTTTTTTTTTAAGTATATATTTTAAAGCAAGAATGTGATTTCACCTCATTCCTTTGAGCTCATGTTTGCTACCTCCAGGAATAGCGTGTGGACTAGGGCCAGATGAACTTCAACTTGGGCTGCAGATTTACGAGATTCTGTTCCAGTGCCAAAGGCTCTTGGTAGTAAATAGTGAGCAAAATAGATACCTGTCTCCTGACGGATCTTGCCCCCCCCCTTATATTTTTTAAGTTATTTATTAAAACCACACACACACCTTGCAAAGAAAAAGGGAAACTGGCAGACGCTGTAGAGGAAGCCGGTGGCATCGCTCAGAGCCACAAACTGTATTTCTAAACAGCCCTTTCCCTGGTTCCCTCTCTCCTGCCCCACTTTTTTTTTCTTTCTGGACAGTAAAAAAAAAAAAAAAATGCATCTACTGATATTCACTTTACTTATTTACAAAAAAAACATTACAAGATTTTTCTCCTGGAAACTATAAACTGACTAGGAAAAAAAAAAAAACTCCATAAAGGATTAAATTATTTTGGGGTGTTGGGGGTGAGGTAGGTGGCTAGGTCTCTCAGACAGGGACGCAGTAAACAGCTCTGGACTTTCAGCACACTGTTTAGGGTCATTCTCCCTGCTCAGCTGTCAGGACCCCCACCACCAAGTCTTAACTATTGGGAGAAGGGATACAACAGTAAAGGGTCTTTTTCACTCTTTTAAAAATCTGTTGTGTTGTGTTCTTGTTTTTTCATGGGGGAGCTTTAAAACTCATGATTGCAACACCAGTTCCATTTTTCGCCAGAGTTCCAATAATACAGCATCATACAGGCAACGCAATCCATAGCTCTCAAGAAATTTACCATGGTCAGGTCACTACGGTCGGCAGCGGGCTGGCCCCTCGCTCCAGCTGTCCCCGGGAGCAGCCGACTTCCAAGGCTCCAACTCCCAACCAGCTCCCGCCCCGGGCCGCCGCCGCCGCCGCCGCCTTCTCCCATTCCTACTCCCTCGAGAAGAGCCACAGGTTGCAAATCCAACCAACCTCACATTCCGATTTTGCAAAATCACTCACAAAGATCTCCCTTTCGCGCCCGCGTCCCCTCCTCCCGCGCCTGGTCGCCCGGCCAGGACCACAAAGTGTTCTCTCCTCCCGGGTCTTGCACGTAGGAACGCGGGCTGCGGCCGTTTTGTTTTTTTCCCCTCGCCCAGTGCAAGGTCCTCGGTAATTTAAAGCCTAATGTTGGCCACTTTCCGGCCCGCCGTTGTCATTTTACAAAGATTGCACCATGGGAAGAATAAAATAAAATTCAGGAACGAAGGGGAACAGCCATTGGGAGCTAACTCCGAGTCACGCAGTAGCCAAAATACAAACACCGCGACCGCCAAGAAATCCCGCCACCTTCCTTCTCTGCTAGGCTGTCTCGTGAAGGTTCCCGGAGTCCCCACACACTGCACAGCACCGCAGGTGCAAACGCGTACCCCTTTACCACCTCCCACCCCCAAATCCCCGTCCCGCCAACAGCTTCTCTCCTTAGGATGGGAGAAGGAGCGCGCGTTGTTCCCGACTCCCTGGTCTGCAACCAAGAAAGAATAATTTCCAAAGTATTCAACATCCCCGCCCCCAGGCAAGCTAAACCTCCCCCAAAACACAGGGAAAGGGGACACCAAAACACTCGCATCTCGTTAGGAAGATCACGGCTCTGAACGGAAAAAGTAGAAACTATACTTCATCCGGATTTTAGGGGGATTAAAAAAAAAAAACAAAAACAACAACAACCGAGGAGTTCGATTGCATTTTTCCTCCAAAATCTCGGCTCGGAGGCAGTGAATCTAGAGGACCGAGGACGGTGGAAGAGAGCCAGCGGGACGAGCGAGCGGGCAGTCTCCCTCTTTGCCTCCCGGAGTTACTAAGAAGGACGGGAAGGGGATGGAAGAAGAGGCCAGGGAAAGGTGGAGGGAGGGAGGGAAGCCGAGGCAGGAGCGAGGTTAGCAAGGAAGGCAGTTTGCAAGCTAGAAAAGAGGGAAAAACACAGCCGCAGGAATCCAGCGAGATCACAAGCCGTACGCAAGCAGGCAGCAGAAAGAGCGAGAGCGAGAGCGCGAGCGCGAGCGCGCGTCCTCTCCGCGGTCTAGGGCCAGACAGCCCCCAGACTTGCCCCGAACACCCCCCAAACACTGTCTCGTCCTCTCTGCTCCGGCCGCCCCCTAACTGTCCTCCTTCCTCTCCTCCACCTCCTTTTAAAAAACCAAAACAACACAAGGGAGGGTGGCAAAAGCCTCCCCAAACCGGCCGATTCACTCAGACAACAAGAATCAAATAACAAATACATAAAAAATCTATATCCTAGAGTGGGAGAGACATGGGACTAATCTTAGGCATTTATTTTAACACCTGACAGCTAGAATAAATAAATATATACATTTATATCAATAGATACACATAGGAAACTTGGAGCCAAAGCATTTGGCAAGAGCGGAAAAAAAGAATTAAAAGGTAAAATAATGATCATGAGCAGCGGCGGCGGCAGCGGCACCAGCGGCAACAGTGGCGGCGGCGGCGGCAGCAGCAGCAGCGGCGGCAGCAACAGCAATAATCACCTGGTGTCCGGCCTTTCCTAGAAACTTCTTGCATCACCACTTCTAAGAACCCCAGTTCTAAGAATCAACAGAGCTCAATTCTCGGAATTTGAGCTTCGGACTTTACCACTGCTACATGGAAGGGGAGGACTCTATGTCAGCTCTGCGGGACTTTTGCCTTCTCTCGCCGGTAAAAAGCATTCAAAGCATAATATTTTTCCACCGATCGGCATATTTAGAGGTTCTAATAGGCTGGGCGTCTCTGATTTGGAGGTTCTGATTCTAGGCTAGAGGGGGCAGACAGGGGACCACCCTCCCCGGACTCAGGACGATGGTACAGCCTGCTCCGCCAGCGTCACGTGGGCGGCCCCTCTGTGACGTCGGCGTCTTCGCTGTAGCAAAGCTCGGCCTCTGGAATTCTGAGAACTAATTTGCTATTCGGTGACATAAGAGGGGGAGTGCGCTTTGCTTTCCTGGGGTCTGGGGCTAATTCCTCCTCTCTTACCCATAAACTCAGCTCCTGGAGCTAAATTACACGAAAGGGAGCGAGAGATTCGAACCGTTGGGAAAAGTCTGTTATATATACTAGGTTTAGAAGCGAGTAAGAGAAAAAACCAAACACCACAGCTCTTTGCAGCTAGAATATTAGGCACCACGAGAAAAATATTTGCCAAGCAGTTTTCGGTGGGTTCATTTGCTTTATTTTTATTTGGGACAGTTTTTGTTTTCCTTGTCAATGTGATGGGTTGGGATTTTTGGTGGTTGTATTTTGATGGTTTTCGGATTTTTGCTTCTGATGTTTGCCTTTTGCAAGTTTGTGGTGTTACGTAAATCCTAGGATCCCGCAAAGGTTGGATTTGGGTGTCTGTGTGTGTGTGTGTGTGTGTGTGTGTGTGTGCGTGTGTGTGTGTGTGTGTGGGGGGGTTGTGTTTCCCTAATCTCTCAAGCTTTTTAAAGATGTGCTATTGTAATACTGATGCTATTACTGAAAGAAACTGAAATTTTTGGTTGTATGTAAGCAACCCAACCCCCACTTTTTTTTTTTTTTTTTTTTTTTTTTGGTGCAATTTTGTTTTTCCCCTTGGACTTTTACTGAGAGGAGGCTCTCCTGCACTTAAGTGGCTGTTCAGAGGATTTGTTTTGTTTGGGTTTGTTTCTTTCCAGGACAGCAAGTGGTGGGTTTACTCTTTCTGTTATTGTAGTCTTAGGAAATTTCTTGCTGCAAAAACCTGTGTGTATTTAGGTATGTGTACGCATGTGTTTTACAAAATTCTGTGAGCCAAATACCTGTTTGTGTTTTGCTTTTTCCTAAAGTCTTGATTCCTCCCCACCTCCAACCCCACTCCTGTCTGGTTTCAAGGTCGTTGTCAAAAATCTCTTCTGTCTGTGTTCTAAGACATCAGCCGGAGGGAATTCTAAAGGCCTGCCATGCCAGAATCACAGATACTGCGTGTATTTAGAACAGACTGTGCTACAACCATAATGCGCTGCACGCAGCACAGTTCTCAGTTTTCAAGCTGAGTTGGGAGGAGGAGAAAAGGGAAATCTTTCTTTCTTCCTTCCTTTCTTTTTTTTAAAGGCAAATGCAGTGCAGAATCATTTCACTGTGGGCCTTGGTTTGTTTATTCAGAACTGCCAGTTTCCCTATTTAAATGTTGGTTGGGGTTTTTTCCCCTCCTACTCATCCCTGAATGAGGGAGACTCTTGTTTCTTTAATGTCTCTCTCTTAAAAAAGGGGTGTGAGGGGAAAATAATATTTCACATTCCTCAAGAATTAACCCAAAATGTTTGGACCAGAAGCAGATTTCAAAGGTCAGGCTGTTCTGAGCTTTGGCTATGAGAGTCCTTCCGGCAACTCATTAAATTACAGACGAGTTCTTAAAGGTTTCACAAGATTTCTGCACATGTTAATTTCCAATAACGATATCATCCAAAATAATCTACCTCTCCATCCCTCAAATTTGGGTTTATAATGGAGATGTGAGCAGAGCTATGAAAGATTGCTGGCTGTTTCCTGGGATGTTTGGGATCTCTTTCCCAAAAGAAGTCTATTAGAAGTTCATATCTATTGCTGACAACGCTGTGGTTGATGCAGCCCCCTTTTTTAAAGGCTGTGTTGGGGGTTTTAGAATCAGGAGAGGTCCAAAGGAGGTGATTATTTTCTACACGGTCTGGAGCTTAGGAAATACGTAGGTCCGTCACTGAGAAATCTGAATGGTTTAATACTTATTTACAGCCTCTCAGAAAAGCATGTCATGTGACAGATTTTTGAAAAATATACATAGGCCTAATCCGGTCACTGTTGTTGAAGTGAACATTTTACCCTTAAAGACACATGATATTGTCAAGTTGCAGATTTGTTCTGCCAGAGGCTTATGCCCTTTTTGTGTTCTTTTTTTAATCATCTTGTTTCCCCTCATTTTTCAAAGAGTTTTAAATGAATCCTACTGGATTCAAAATGACACCCCAACTTTACTGAAGTGATTTTCTTTGTGTATTTATATGTGTGATATTTTTTTTTCTTTTATGAGCAATAAGAACTTTAGGGCCTCTTGGGAGTATCTATATGGTTTGGAATGTGAATTGTATGGATCTGCCTTATTATTGATGGTACAATGAGGTTTTATGATTTTTGGACATTTTTCTTGTAAAAGTTGCCTTCTGGCCTCATTGATCCCTCCCCCAACCCCACCTTAACTCACTCAAGCTTGTCCCTTCTGCGTTCTCTTTGCTACTTCAATCTTAGCCCCATGGGGGCGCTGCAGAGCAAAGGGAAATCTGCTCCCTCTGGCAATAGAACTAACCCGAGTGGGGGCTGGGAAGGAATTCACCCTTCTTGTACCTCAGTCCTCTTTAATTCTCTGCAGGGAGCGCTAGGAGGGAGAACCCACCAGGCTTGATTTAGAGATGATTAACCCCATCACCAGGAACCTCAAACCTTCTCAGCATATTATTTCTAGGGCCAAGTTCCAGAATCCTACAGTTCTACTTTTTTTTCTTCTTTCGTTCTTCCTCTCTTTCTTTCTTCTTTTCTGTTCTGCCAAATCAAACTGTTTACATTGAAAGAAATTGATCAAAGCAGACCATTACAAGAAAAAAATATATATTGAAAATATTCCAAAGGTAGAGATTTACTTTTAGGTAGGCCCCTTCCTCTCTATTAAATGAGTGGTAAGGAAAATTGTGCACCCACCTCTCATCTCTTTTCAATTCCTAGGAATAAACTTTATCAAATTTTATACCAATTGAATTTCTTCCAGCATGTTCTTCCTTCACTCATTTTGATCACTCCCAGTTAGTAACCAGTTCGCATCGCCATGTGAGTCTCCCTCACTACAGCAGTGCTACCGTTATAGGATTAAAGATAGGATTGACTTGAATATATTCAAATTCTTTTAAATCATCCTGAAGGAACTCTAAAGAGAGTTTCCGTGTCTGGAGTCTTATTGTGTGATTCCTGGAGATATGGAGGGACTGTGTATCAACCAGTCCTATCATTTAATGACTCTACTGGCTATTAATACTCAGCATAGGGGTCCAGCCCAGCCCCTTTGCTCAGTGGACTGGCCATAGTAATAGGTTCCTAATTGCAGCTGCTGGGTAAACATAAGCTTTGTTATAAAATAAAATATCGTGGTCCTAATGTTACAACTATTTAAGGAAAGGAACAGATTTTGCATTCAGTTCCACTCACGAAATCTTCCTCACAATTCAGTCATAGCTGAAAAGGAACCTATTGTTGGAATAAGCACTGTCTGGTCTCATTCTAAGGGGACTCCAAACAGGAAATTGTTTTCCCCTGTCAGGAATTTCTGCTACCTGGGCAGATCTATAAACTACCACATTACAAAATTACAGACTTTCAAGCTGAAAGGAGCCTTGCCCATCAATAACACAACTCCCCCAGGTTTCCTTCTACCAGGAGAAGCTGGCCCTCAATTGTAGACATGCATGACCCCAGGAACACAGCTGAAAGGGGGTCTTTGTGGTTTGATGGTCCTGTGTCATTTTAGAGAATCAGGGGGATATGACTATCTAGATTTGGAGGAGGTTGTCTCGTTTTCTGGCAGAGTTGAGGGAAGCAAGGCTACTTGGGCTCTGTGTAAATTATAAACTGGTTCTCAGAACAAACTCCAAATCATGATGAGTATTGATGGTCATTTGAATTTGGTTATGCTTGTCACCTGTGCTGCTGTAAGTGACACTATTTTTGATGGATATGAGAGATGTTATCTACCTGACATGAACAATTTTACCTATTCATTTTATTTCAAATCCTTCATTTGGAGCTATTGCAAGCAAGCTCAGTCTATTATCATTGGAGAAAAAAAAGGAGTTTTCTTGGTATTTTTCAGAGATATGGAAAGTTTTGAGACATTAAAAAAAAGAAAGATGATTTCCAGCCACTTACTTTCTGAAAAAGTGTCGACGTTTAATTTTGATCCATATGCTTCCTGCTTTCAGCCTGTATTATTCTAAGACTTGTTTTTTCTTTTCAGCCTAATTCAGAATTTTCCCTTCAAACACTGATTTTTCCCCACTTTCCCCACTTACATGAAATGGAAATAAATATCGGGAGCTTAAAATAGAGAACTATGGGGGGGGGGGCATGTAATCATTTGTTTATTGCATTCGATCACTGTTTTGAATAACAGCGTTTTCACTTCCTATGAAACCTTCGCATGAAGGAAAGCAGCAGCTGGACTTCGAAAAGGATGAGAGGAGGAAAGCACTTGAGTGTTTGTAAACTCAGGGTGGAGGGCCCACCCTTCTGCCCTGCTGCTGTACTTAGCTGTCTTTACTACTTAAGGCTAGAAGTGGAAAAACTTGATTTGCATGTTGTGCCTGAATTTTTTTTTCTTTCTTTCTTCTCCACACCACCCTCTGTACACCTGACCACGCAGAAGCCTATCTGAAGCCGGCTTGATGGCAGGGAGAGCTGGAGAGCAGAAGAATGTGCAGGGGGAGGGAGTGCTTGGTACTTTTCCATTCACATCTCCACAGTGGCTTTTCTTGTTTATTTCAGCCTCCACCCGCAGGAACCTTTCTACTGCCTGAAATTCGAGTCATTAAACTGTTCCCTGTGGTCAGACTACAGATGTTGGGTGAATGTTTCCTACATGCCGGTGTCTATGTAGCATATGTACCTATAGAGACACACACACAAACGTGTAACTCCACAGGGGCATAGTGTGAGGTTGTGGAGGGTGGGGCACTGGATAGATTGCCAAAAAAGCCTTGGTTTCTAATTACAGTTCTGCCTGGAAGTCCTTATGGGCCCTGGAGCAAAATCACTTGTCAAGACTCAGTTTCCTCGACTATGTGAAGGAATAACCCAGATGATATGCATGATGTCTATTTGCTCAAAATTCTATACCCATGTATCTAAATACATATTTACATAACTTTAAGGTGGGGAGGGAGAGATGGAAAGGAGCTTTGTGTATTTGTGTACCTGGGGTGGGGGAATGGGTTAAAATGTAAACTAAGTAAAGAAGGCAATCCCAGAATCCTCACCTCTATCAATTTTTAACCAATTGTAGACCAAAGTCTGGGATTATCTGAGTGGGTCCAAAAGCCAATTGAAGATTTTAAATGTTAGGAGTTGGAAGAAGCATTTTCTAAGACCTTATAATTTTGATCTCCAGCATTCAGAATCAGATGTGACAATTCCCAAGTGTCTTTTCTGACCTAGAATTCTTCTGTAGTTTTGTTTGTTTTTGGAAACTGTCCTAGGTAATGATAGAAAGGAGATGACACTTGTAAACTGGGCAGTCTTTAAGCCACTGAGCCCCGTGTGGGTGTGAAAAATATATCATAATGTGGAGAGAGAGAGAGAGAGAGAGAGAGAGAGAGAGAGAGAGAGAGAGAGAGGTAGAGAGAGAAATTCCTGGTAAACTCAGAGGTAACCCAGCCATCACTGCATTGAAGGCAATTATTACATGTCAGAGGAAATTATAGGTGAGAGTTTGCCCTTACAAAAAAAAAAAAAAAAGCCTTGGTCTACCAGAAGAAACTTGAAGTCAATGAAAGAGATATTTTCCATCAAATTACTATTTCCTATATTTTTAAAAAATATTTCCTATAATTTTAAAATCTTCATTCTTGAAAATGAAAGGTCTAAAATTTTTCAGATCTGATTGTCTAGATAAAATAAGGCCTTTAACAGCAGTGACCTCCATACCACCATCATCTCTCCACTGGCTTAGACATTCTGGAATATTATTGATATCCCATGGACAAGGAGAGGCGGAGCCAGTTACATAAAATACTAGAACTGGGAGGGTCCTTAGCAATTATCCAATCCAATACTACTGATTTTGTATAATTGGAAATTGAAGCCCGGGCAGAATGTATTTGCCACATACACTGAATCACTGACAGAGCTGGATCCAGAACTTGGATGCTCTGGTTTAAATATGGGCTATGATTTTTCCATGGCTTATCATGGAAAGAGGATGTGGAGTGGGTAGCCCTGAAAAATAGCCATTTTCTGTGGCCTTACATTCACAGAAGGCCTCACATTTGGACTTTTGACATGATCTCCCCAGAGTTTCTCCATCGTTTTTTCCATACATAGACAGATGGAAAGAAGATCATTTTACACGTGTTTTGTGTTTGGGTCCCAGCGTAGGACTCAGTATATGATCCCCCACAGGCTCCTAAGGTACTGTGATTTAATATAGTTAATAAATCTATAACTGTTTTATGAATGGTGCAATTGTGTCATAGTTTGAGTGCATGTTGAAGATAATAATTTTGCATTTAAAATATCATTTGGCCTAAAAACAATGATGCTGCAGTAGCAGTGAGCACACCAATGCAGATTGTGATCTGATACATTCTCCAGTATTGGGAGGCAAGGCTTTTTGGACAAATGGCTGATTCTAGTTCTAGGACTGGAGCAGGAAATACACAAAATTAGAATGGAACATCTTGTAGCACCATAGAGTAAGAAATTGTTAAAAACAAAAACTTTCAATGAAGGATATTTCAAAGAGATCCTAAAGCTACCCGAAGAGCTCCAATGGCCAAAGCTGAAAAATTTTGAGCAACAAAATAGAGTAATATTGGATTACAACCTGAAGTATAAAATGAATATCCATGAATCCACACAGATATAAATAAATTATTGAATATATCAATAAATGGGAGAAAAGAGACAAATCTCCCTTGCAGAAGAATTCCAAATTATTTATGTAGATACACTGTCCTCAAGGAGAGGAAGTATAACTCCTTACTTTTAAATGTGAGCTGTGCATGGTGACTTCCTTCCAAAGAGGACAATATGGGAGGGAGGGAGGAATTTTATGTAGACAAACCTGCCAAACAGAGTACATCAACCAGGTCATCAAGGTCAACATCAATAGTGATAAACCATGGTGATTGTATCTACCTTTGATATGAGATGATGAAAATGGTTCTGTACATACATGATCTTCTTCCCATACCCCAGTCTATTTGTGAGGAAAACATCAGATAATAGTAGGGCATCCTACAAAATACATGATCAGTATTCCTCAAAAGCGTCGAGGTCATAAAAAAACAAGGAAAGTGTGAAGTAGCCAAGAATAGCCTGAGGAGATATGACAACTTAATGTAATATAGTGATCCAGATGGGAGCATGGAATAGAAAAAGACATAAGGTAAACCTAAGCAAACCTGAATAAATGATAGACTTAAGTTAATATGGTGTCAATATTGTTTTGTTAATTGATACAAATGTTCCATCATATCATAAAATGTTAATAGGGAAAACTGGGCACATAGTTGTTCTCTGTACTATCTTCTCAATTTATATATATAGTTAGAGGGGGGAGTGGGAAATAGGGGCATATCTTTATTTTCCTTTTCAATATCAGAAATCTCCAAAAAGTGAGCCAGGCCTCTCTCAACATCTGAGAGGGCTTGCTTCCCACCCAATCATGACCCCAAAATAGAGTCATGGAAATAAGGAAGACAGCATTTATTCATTTAGTTTACTAAATTGAAAGCAATTTAACTAATTTCTGTATAAAGAACTAAGAGGAGAGCACTAGGGAAGCACCAAAGGCCAAATGTTGTCATGATGGTGGATGACTCGAGTCACCTTATAAATCCACTTATTCCAGGTTTCTTTGTGGAAACCTTCCATGCAAACAAGGCCTAGAAAAATCTTTCCATCAGTCCATATAGGACAATAGAACTTGGGGATTCATCACTTAGGTTGGGGGAGCCTCAAGAGCTTCGTGGATTATCTGCTCTTTCATTGTACAACTCCAATAGAACTTTGGATCTCATCAGAGTTGAATAGCAGAGTTATAGCCCTGGGGTATCTAAAGAATTGATGACCGGACCCCAAAACTTTAGAAATTTTTATTCATTTTCTAGATAAGATCCCATAATCTAAACTGGGAAGGTCAAGCGAGGATAATGGTTTACAAAGATCATCCAGCAAATTAGTGGTAGAGTTAACTCCCATCAACCAGTCCATCTTGAATTATTTATTTTGCTTCAGTCTTCACTTTGGTAAACTGAGGACTATTACCTTGATAAACTGTACATTATTTTAGAAGTGCTTCATTAATTCCTAACCAATTGTTGGTTATCAGTGGTGTCTAGTTCAAATGCTGCACTTAAGTTTCCAGTATCTTTTCCCACTTCTGTCAGCTTCTCTGCCAAGTGGTTATAAGATCTTTGAATCAATCCTTATATTTACTATGGAGGCTGACATGTAAATAATTCTTAGTGAAATGCAGTGAGACTGAATCCTTTCATAGACCATTTTGGTTAACATGACTCAGTAATCTATTTGGTCATGCATCTCAAGAGTCATAAATATAGTAATGCCCTTTGACCCAGTAATTTTACTTCTAGGAATCTATCTTCAAGGCATAGTTCGACATACAGGGAAAAGTATCTTTGAATGAATATATATATATATATATATATATATATATATATATGTATGTATATTTATATGAATATATATATATATGCATTATATATATATATACATATATATATATTCAAGCATTATATCTAGCAACAAAAATTTTCAACAACCTACATGTCCCATCATGATTTATTTGGGGGAAAGGGTGTTGGATGGAAAATATTTTAAAAATTATAATACAACTAATTTTTAAAAATTGAAATTGGAAAATACTATAGTAACAGGTGAAGTGAAAAGAAGTAGGATATATATAGATATATACACACACATATATATATTGTAGGGACATATAATATATGTAAGTAGTGTATTTGTAACTGTTTAACAATACTTTTCATAGAAATTAGACTGGATACACATACACAAGAGTACACAATTAACAAAAAATATTTGCAATGGCTATTTTAGGGTTGTAGGATTATGGATGAATGTTTTCCTCCTTTATTTTTTTCTTTATATTCCAAATTGTGTAGAGTTTATATATTAATTTGATATATATCTCACAAACTCACCCTCAATATAGATGGAAGAACCCTCGGTGAAGGCTTTTACATGCAAACAATTACTTCTCTAATTTAGAGTTTTGGATGTTTGACTTAAAGTCAAAGCTTCCCACATCTTTAGGGCATAGAGCAAAAGTGAGAACTGCCCACTCACTCTTGGAGAAGACCTTTCACTCTGGGAGACACTTGTCTGCACTCCAACAAAACATCACCCTTTTTGAGCATATTGACCATAATGAGATTAAACGAATCCTGTAAATCTCTGATCTGGTTCCACCACCCTGTTGGTTTTAGTATGCTTATCTTGTTTGTTGGTGTTTCACAGCATTTGCAAATGTCAAAGGGTTTCCTGGTTACTTCACTGTCTCTGTGAAGCCACCCAGGTCCTCTCCAGGTAGATAAACTTTAATTGGCTCCTTCTGGGGCTCCAGGAGATTTGTTTTTTATTCTTATAACACATTTGACTAATGAATGCTAAGGAAAGCAATGTAAAAATAAACTATATCCCTTTGCACTCGCTTTTTTCTCGATTCCTTTAATTCTAATGCTAACCGTGTCGAGTCATACTCGACATCCAAGTGCAAAAGGTTAACAATGTTTTTTTCTTCAGAGACTCATAAGACTATTAGGAACTTTGGTGAGTTGTACCTTATTTGAATCACTGTTCATCAACAAAGGGCATGAGAGTAGACATCAAACTCTAGGGGATGAGGATAAGAACCATGGTTTGGATAAGCCCCTCTTCCCTTAAGCCACTGACTAATTCTTCATGCTCAGCTTTCTCTATTCACTCACTCATTTATCATTCAACACATGGTTCATTGGCAGTTTTTGTGTGGGATAAACACTGTGCTAGATGTTGGGGAAACAAACAAATATAATAGGGGACCCTGACCCCTGGGGGCACACAGTTTACTGAGGAAGCAAAGGACCCAGAAAGGTGCTGCAACTTGTTTTGGGTGATGCAAGAGTACTGAGCCAGGAGTGGGCCCCAAACATCCTGATTCTGAGCCTAATACAATACTACAGCTTCTTCTCACATGCTGTGTCCCACATCCCACTCCAATATCAGTGCAAGGCACTGATTCCCTCCCTGAGCAGGCTGAACCTCAGAGTTTTTCATCCAGTATTAATTAGAACGGGATATATATATATCACAGTCATCTCAATGTACCATCCACTAACACCCGATACATGATGCAGGAAGATCCACAAGAGCCTGGAGCACAGTTAGAGCCTCAGCTCTCCCCACCACCATCATCACTAGGTTGGCTCAACCTGCAGGCCAGAGCTTTGTCTGGACCCTGATTTTTATATCTTCTAGCAAGTTCTACCAGGAGCAGACAGATCACCCAGCCTCATACTTTTCCACAGCCCACAGCATAGACTCCAGAACACACCACCATCCCTAACATGAACTAGACACCTAATAACTCCTGATGCCTATCCAACTAAGCTCAAGTCCATTCCAACTATCTAGGTCAGTCGTCAGCAAATTCATTAGTCAACAGAGCCAAATATCAACAGTAATTTCTTTTGAGAGCCAAATTTTTTAAACTTAAACTTCTTCTAATGCCACTTCTTCAAAATAGACTTGCCCAGGCCGTGGTATTTTGTGGAAGAGCCACACTCAAGGGGTCAAAGAGCCGCATGTGGCTCGAGAGCCGCAGTTTTCCGACCACAGCTCTAGGTATTCCAAACTTTGGGGTATACACTGTCAGATGATATCTCCAGGTGCCAGCCCTGAATCCAGACCAGTTTCCACAGCATGCTAGTCACCAAGGCCCAACCTGCCTCAGGGTTGAACCTATGTATCAGGAGTTGTGACCATTTCCTTTTTATGACCAAGCAAGGATGAGTTACATATAATGGCACATGCATAAAACTACCAGACAAGATTTTAGCAATCTACAATTGTCTGGCAGCTTTTAATATCAAGTTGCTATGAACAACGTTACTCTTTGGAGGCACTGGCACTAAAATGCCAGCAAAATGGTGAAAAGAAAATGGGACAGAAAAATATTAGTAATGACATTAATAAAGGCCATCATTTGGGAAGGTATATTGAGAAGACTTGATGATAGTGAATCAATAAATCAAGCACTTTAGGCCCTCAAAATTCTTTTCAGTTTCATCTCCTACCACAATTTTCTACACCAGACTCTCAGCATTCTCCAAGGAAGGATCCCTGTACTTACTTCCAATCTACATCCCTGCCTAGATCTCTGCTTTTCTTTAATAGGCTAGAAGCTTTTCAAGGACAAGAATATTTGATTTTTGTTTTCTTTGACTTCTGTCCAACATATGGTACTCACTTAGAAAACGTTGATTAAAGTAGGTAGAACTGAAAGAGAATTTGATCTAAAATCTGATGATCTGGGTTCCAGTTTAAGTTCCACAACTGACTAACTTCTGTGGTTCTCAGTTTCTTGTTCTCCAAAATAATAATTTCTGCTAAGGGACTCTATTACAGGATTCTCATAAGAATCAAGGGCAATGGAGGGGAAAACACTGTAATTTATAATGCACAGTTCAAAGTGGTTGCTGAATGTTGAATGAATGGATAACCTAATGAGCAAACTATCACAGTTAAGTAAAGCCATCAGGTTGTTCCGGAACAGATTACAGATTCTGTGACTCCAATTCTATCTGGGGAACAATGTATTTGAAATGCCCTGTCTTGAATTTATAACCATCCCTAAATATGGTTATTTCACTTCCCAAAATATCTTAACCCTTTAAGTACAGGAGGACATAAATTACTGCTAAGGATTCATACTGATCCAAAGAAAATGAAAAAGATCATCAGAAAGTCTTTTTGTTCTTGAAATGCAGAATTGGAAATGAACCATTTCCCAGTAGTGGGAACTGAAATCCAGTATTAGATCCTCCTTTTTGATACCTCTTCCTCTTTTTCCTCTTTCTACCTTAGGCCTTCCACACCCTTCCTCTGTACCCAAATGGAAAAAAAGTCATTTGTTTTGCGCTAATTTGACTCTTAGCAAAAGGTACAGACAGTGTCCCAATTTATCAGGGCCATTTTCTAGGGTCCACAAGGTAGATTTCTATAGTTACTAAAATAAGGGAATAGGATAACTTTCTACCAAAGGTATGAATGATAGGGAGCCCTGGGCTAACTTAAACTTGCTAAGAGAATCCCTGAATCTATCCTTCCTGTCTCTGCCACAAATGCTGAGCAGATCCCCAAATGTTGAGATAAATATGGAAAGAGATTGGGAGCAAGTTGGCCTTTATATGGAGAAAGACAGAAAATATGAGCATGGACACAGGAGAGAATGAAATAAGGGTTTTCCCCTGGTAAGGGAACCATGCAATAATTAAGCAGATTAAGCGTTAGACCCACTCAAGAGCCCATACCGGTATGTATCCTAATTCCTGTAATCTGCAACAACAGATACCTAAGTGGAACAAAATACCCAGTAGACTCAGCAGGAATAGGTGGACAACAGTCTCCAAAGGGCTAAGGTGGCAGCAAGAGACAACTCCCATTACTGGGAGCCCATCTGCCCATACTTGCCAGTTTGGCAGGCATCAAGCCCATGATCATCAGTCTCATTTATTTTTGGATTCCTAGAGGTGGGAAGAAGAGACTCCTGGATATGTATGACACTAAAAAAAGAACACCTCCAGCATGGGTGAGCTGGGATGATGACCATGCTGTACAGGGCAGCCACCTCCCCAATCTGGTTCCTTTTTCTTTCTTTCCACCCTACCTATTCCCAACCATACCTCTCACTCAACCATACCTGTGGAAGCCACATTCTTGCACAAAGCTAACTGGGTCTGTGGGAGCAAAGCAAAAGTACATTATATTTCCCTTCTCAACTCTGAAACCTGAAGGTTCAGTAAGAATATGGAGGAGTATTATAAGATTCTAGGGGTTAAGAATTGAAAAGGTTAGAGAAACAATATATTCAACTATATTTCCATATTTTGTCACCAATTTGGTTGGGTGTTTTACATGGAATAAAACAATATATTGGTATTTTCAGTTCTTACCAATATGTAGCTACAAAAGTTATGAATAGAGCACCTACTATGTGCTAAGCCTTGGACTAGACTTTACATATACATAGATTAATTATGGACTTGTTCCTAGTCTAGTTGAGGAGACAAGTATTATACAAGGAAATCCACAGATGAGTAAACAATGGCAAAGTGAGGGTCAAGTAAGCCAGGCAGAGGGAGCAGAGGTGAAATAACCATAATGTAAAACCAAGACATTTTCAGGGACTTGAAGGAAGCCACTGTGGCACATACAGAGACAGTGTAGAAGATGACATTGGGGGCGGGGGTGATCAGAAGCTAGACCATTGTAGATCATAGTCAGGAATTTAGAGTTTATTCTAAGTGTATAGAAAGGGCAATTAAGGTTTTTAGGCAGGGTGATGACATGATCTGGTTTATATTTTAAGAAAAGAACCCCAGCTATTGTATGGGGAGATGAATTAGAAAGGGTCAGAAGTAGGAGTCCTGGTGAGAGATGAGAGTAACTTGGACTAGGGAGGTGGCAGGGCAAGTGGTGAAGTATGGAGAGATTTGAGACATATTTGAAGGTGGAATCAACAAGATTGAAAGACATATTGAAATGAGCAGGAGGGGGTGGTGAAGGAGAAATGGGTATTAAGAATAAATCCCAACAAGATGGATGTGCTTCTATTTACTGAATTAGAAACACTGCGGGGGGGAAAAGCTTCCAGGGGGCAGTTGCTGGAAAGCAAGAACTCAGTTTTGAACTTGATGTGTTTGAGATAGATGAAAGCAGTTGGATATTCAAGACCTGAACTCTCAAGAGAAATCTGGTTTAGAGACATAAATTTGAGATTCCTCAAACTACAGGTAGTACTTGAAGCTAGGAGAAATAGAATTTTAAAAAACAGTAAAGGTGGAATGGTCCTCAGATATACTCCAGTCCAAACTAATTTCTCAATAGATAGCAAAATTGGGAGCTAAAGAAGTAAAGACATTGGCAGAAGTAGAGTTGGTGGGAGACTAGTCAGCTTTTTGTACCAGCACATTTTTTGTTTGAGACGGAGAAATCTTCTGTATGGATTATAATTCTATAGATGTGGTTCATGATGTCATCTCCTTTCTTTTATATTCTCACCTGCTGTATGTAAACCACCACACCTTCATAATTAACTTGATCTTCTCTTCCTTGGTCATTTGGAACCTTCTCCCCTGGCTTTCTACTTATTGAAAAAGAAGGTGCAGTCATCCCAAGTAAACACCTAGGCAATTTGAGGTCCAAACCTTAGAGTGGCAACCGAGTTGCTGAAGGGACATTCTTCTGCAGCTCCATCATACAGAGCTTAGCATCTATGGCACTCTGTAGTTATTTAGTAACTGGATTATCTCTCCTCAAGAGTGTGAGTGCCTGAGGCCAGGAGTTACTTTTCTTTTCCTTGATATCTTAATCCAGCCCTGGCACCTAAGATAAGTAAATGATTCATCTAATAATACATGTTTTGAATTCACTAAAAACTTTCATTGGACTTTAAGTACCTTTAGTTATCTTTCCTGAGAACATACTATGTGTCAGGTATGGTGCTAAAGGTTGCAATTGTATTTAGTCTTTAAACACAGTTATTACAGAGATTGTTATTAGCCATTGTCTAGTACATTTAGGTTTATTCATGTGTATATGTTTGCATACATTCCACCCAATTCAACACATATTTAATGTGCATCTACCATGTGTACAGAGGTAAAAGAGGAAGCCTCTGTCACTCAGGATTCTCAAATTAGTGCAGGAGAGATCAACAAACACAAGCAATGACCAGGGAGAGTATCACTGAGCTACAACCAATATGATTGTATATGGGAACATGATTGCTGCAAACTAAGACATCTACAAAAGTTTTGGAGGCGTGAAGTTTGAACACAATAATATAATAATGTAAAATAATGAATATAGCCTTAAAACAGACATCAAAATAATATATGTAGCCTTGAAATAAGAGCTAACATATATATGATACTTAGTTTGTACAGGTCTAAGTACATTACACTATGAACTTATTTATCCCTTACAACAACCTTATAAAATGGGTGGTGTTATCCTCACTTTACAGACAGGAAGCTGAAGCACAGAAAGATAAAGTAACTTATCTAAAGTCAAACAGCTAACAAATAAGCAGTTGGTATTTGAACCCTAACAATTTAAGTCTTTGCTCTTGGCCATTATGCTCTACTGCACAATGAATGACGAGTAGAACTTCAACAGGCAGGTTTAAGAGAGGGGAATAGGGAAGGAAGGCATTTCAGAAAGAGACAAGAGCTGAAACAATGATACAGAGATTAGGTATACACCTAATAAGGCTTTTTTTTTGGTCTAGAAAGCTTGCAAAGAACTTTCTCAGCCATCCTCTCTAATAAAATGGTAATATGCAAATTAACCATCACTCTGCTACATAAGCCATGCCCACCATCCAAGCCATGCCCACCAGCCAATCAGGGCGAGTATGCAAATTAACCCAAACCAAGATGGCTACAGCCACAGAGAGCAAGGTTTCCCAGGTAACAGAGCAAGCCAAGCTTTCCATAGCCTTTGCAGGCCTAAGCCTCCACTCAAGCTACAAAGTTTCAATTATAGAAGGTAAACAAATTCAAACAAATGGCGGCAGAATGGAGCTTGAGAGAGCAGGCCAGGGTTGCCGGCGGCAACAGGGGAAGCAAAGCTTCCTGCACACTCTGGCCGGGCTCACCCGCTTAAGGCTACAAAGTTTCAATTGTAGAAGGTGAATTAACTGCCACAGAAATGGCTGTCGCCCGGGAGGGAGCAGCAGGCTTGGCTCCACTCCAGGCTACAAAGTTTCAATTGTAGAAGGAAAATAAATCCCAGATACCAGGGCCTCTGCTTGGATTGCCATGGGGCGTGGCCTGCCTGCAAACCACCACAGGCCTCTCGCTCAGGCCGCCCCACGCCCCAAGGGAACCCCACCCTGAACCAGGACACCCTTCAGGGCAAACCAGCTGGCCCCCTCTTGTGCACCAGGCCTCTATCCTATCTAATAAGAGTAATATGCAGATTGATCATCACTGCAACACGCAATATAGCTGCCCCCATGTGGTCAAAGATCCTGCCCCCATGTGGACACAAGATGGCCACTACAAGATGGCCAGCAGGAGAGGGCAGTTGGGAGGCACCCGGCCTGTAAGGGAGGGCAGTTGAGAGGGACCAGGCTTGCAAGGGAGGGCAGTTGGAGGTGATCAACCCTGCAGGAGAGGGCAGTTAGGGGTGACCAGGCTGGCAGAGGAGGGAAGTTGGGGTCAAACAGGCTGGCAGGGGAGCAGTTAAGCATCAACCAGGCTGGCAGCGGAGTGGTTAGGGGGTGATCAGGCTGGCAGGCAGAAGCGGTTAGGGCAATCAGGAAGGCAGGCAGGCAAGCAGTTGGGAGCCAGCAGTCCTGGATTGTGAGAGGGATGTCCGACTGCCCTCCAGGAGTCCCAGATTGGAGAGGGTACAGGCTGGGCTGAGGGACAACCCACCGCCGTGCATGAATTTTGTGCACTGGGCTTCTAGTTCTTTAATATGTTTCTCATGGTGACCCTGTGAAGTATGCCACGATTATTGTTCCAATTCAAAAGATAGAAAATTAGAACCCAGATTAGGAAAGCATCAGCTGGGCTACTTAAATGCAAAGTGAGGTTCTAAACCTGGTTGTTTAACTTCACACAAGTGCCTTTCCCAAGGTTGTAGTATTAACAACTGTATACATTCATTACTCTATTCTGAACAAAGCCCTGTGTTAGCCTTTTCATGTATGTTCAATTGCATCAGCACAATACTTAGAGAGGTAGGTGGTGTTGCATTTCAAAGAAGACACAGTTCAATTCTTCCACTACTTAATTTTTTTTTTTTGAGAACATTAATGATTCCCTAGGAGGCATGTGGGTTTTCAGTCTCATGCTCTGTCTCACTCTTTGGTCCCTGGGAACCCCTAAAGATGGAGTATTAGCTGTACATTAGCTCATGCAGCATCTCTGAGAATGTAAAATCCCAATTAATCTCTTTGTCAAAATCCTCCAGTCATTCCTGCATTTGGCCAACCTTTCCCATGTGGTTGAAGTCAACATTTGAATATGAAACCTGGCTTCAGTTTCCAAAAATTTAATTGTATTATAAGGAGTTTGCTGAAACTGGGCTTTTGATTCTAAGAGAGAAAGGGTGGGAATAGGGCTGACCAAATCTTTAGGGGTGCCCAGCAATTTGGTGCAATTGGTGAAATATTTGATGCAATCAGGGGCTGCACTGGTTGGCGATACCATCTCTAGCTCAGTGAGTGCCTGCTGTGTAGGGCATAGTCTAGGCCCTTTAGGGGGGATATAAATCAGTGGCTAGAAAAAGAGGTTGGCTCTACCATGAATCCAGTGACAAGTATGTCAAATGGGGAAGAAAGATAATCCGGCAAGAGCCGGTAAAAATTCATAGGAAACCCCATGGCTTCAGGCAGCAGGGGCATCAGCTTTGTTTGAGCATCAGCTTTGTTTGTGCATGTCCAGTCTGGGAACCAGGTATGGAAGATTCTGTTCAGTCCTGTGCCTTCCAGATTTGATTAAGGCTCTTAGGAGAGGCATAACCTCAGCCTGAAATGGCAACATTCAAAAGAGACAACCAAAAAGATGACTAAAGCTTTTAGTGCAAGAAGAGGGAGAATGGATGGGATGAAAATGGTGAAGTTTTCCACTTGATTTTCAAGGCCAAGGGTATAATGAAGGGTCTCATTTTTTTAAATGCTGTTGTTAAGCCTTTCAAAAGAGTCTTCCCTGCAAGCTGAATGTCAAACCAAAGGTCTAGGATAATTCCTCTCTGTGCCTCTTGCCTTGGTTTGCTCAGGGGAAAACAACCATTACCTTCAGTTGAATTTTCTGAGGATTAAATGCAGTAAGACACAGTAAATAGCTCCTTAACATAAAGTATAGAAAGTAGACTATTTGATATATTTTCCAGCTACCCCAACCATCTGATAAGAAATAGGACTAGATAGTTAGACTCATATAACAAAACCATAGAGATTATATAGTCCAATTGCTGAATGTGATGGGTGAGAAGAGAGAAGGCAGTAAGTGCCTTGCCCAAGGATGCCAGTGCAGAGGAAGTTAGAGGCTCAGGACACGTTTGAGGGTTGGGAGAGGAATGAAAGACTGAGAGCTGCTGTGAGCCTGCTGCTCTGCTGAGCCCCTAACAACCCAATCTTATTTTTATTTTATTTTTTATTAAATTTATTGTGCATGTTCAGTCACAATGATTGCTAACCATCACAAAATCATGTCCTTTCTGATACCACTGCTTCTTTTTATTTATTTATTTATTTGGTGCTTTAAAAAAAAAAACAAAAACACAACATTGCTTTTAAAATACTTTGATGCTAAAAAAAGACCAGTGGGCACTGGTTAATAACATATACATAAAAATTTCAGGTATACAACTTTATAGTATGATATCTGTATACTCTATTGTGTGCTCATCACCCAAAGTGAATGGAAATAGTATTCCTGAGATCAAAGAACTAAGAAGCAGATATGGGGGAGTCAAGCCCAAAGCCCATGCTCTTGAACTCCGTTTTCAGGGTTTCCTAGCAGTGGTAGCTAGAGAGGGGGTTGTTTTTATTTTTTTAAAGCTTATCGATGAATCTCTGTGTAGAGATTCTGATACCTGCTTTACACAACTGAACTTTGCAGTCTAAAATGGCCCTAGCTGGTTTGGCTCTGTAGATAGAGCATCGGTCTGCCAACAGAAGGGTCCCAGGTTTGATTCTAGTCAAGGGCACGTGCCCATGTTGTGGGCTCAATCCCCAGTAGGGGCCATGCAGGAGGCAGCTGATCAATAATTCTCTCTCATCATTGATGTTTCTCTCTCTCTCTCTCTCTCTCTCTCTTTCCTTCTCCTTTACTTTCTAAAATCAGTAAAAATAGATAAATAAATAAATAAATAAATTAATTAATTAATTAAATGGCTCAGTGCACCCAGACCTCTTTCTCTCCAAACACTGTGTAATTGGTGCTTTGCATCAAAGGGAAAATGTTCCTCCCTCCTTTGTCTCCAAGTTCAAGTAGTTCTTACCTATAAAAATTACTAACTTAAAATCATCTATAAATGTTTCTTATGGTTACCTTAGGCCAATGTAAAGAAATGTGCCTCACATTTCCTTCCACCAGCCCCTAGTAGGTGCTCAATAAACTTTCTTGTACATAGATTTTTAAAGCAAGTATTCTGCCAGTGTCCTGTTACAGGCTTTTTTGTTTGTTTCTTTGTGTGTTTGTTTGCATTTCTCCAATTTATGTGTTCAGATCCATCCACCTATATCTCTATCCTTTATCCAAATGAATTTACATCCATTATTACCACACACCAAACCCATTACCCTATGTTGTACATATGGTACACATAGAGATATGTACATACATTTGGTGAACACTGATTAAGCCCTTTAGTGTGGCAGACAACAGGTGAGGTGCTACACATGTCACCTGTTAAAATCTAGACAGGGATTGCTAATCTTCCAAAAGTTAGATCATTTCTTATACCACTGCTTTTACATGCTTTTTTCCTGATGCTTAGAAAGGCCAGTGGGCATTGCTTACAGATATATTATTATTCTTAGGCTCTTATGAAACATTTAGCTCAAAATTTTTGCTGTGTACTGACATGAGAAACCATTCATAGCACAGACGAGTGGTCTAGAAAAGGGTTTGGATTCACAGGTGGCACACACCTTTCCATTTTACTTTTAGAATTATGTTTAATAGTTCAGAGTCTGTTATCTGCCTGGGCCTCTGATGGCATACATATTTATTATTCACTGTCAGCTGCTGAATTAGTTACATAAGTCACTGAAAAGGCAGCCTATGGAAAGAGCACAGACTCTTAAAGCTGGTTTCTTTTGACTCTGACACCAAATACCTGTGTGACTCTGGGCCACTTACTTAATCTCTCTGAGCCTCAGTTTTCTTATCTGTAAAGAAGGAGATAATAATAACCAACTGACAAATGTCAGTAGGGATGAAAGGAGAAGAAGTAATTAACCCCCAGAACCTGGTGTACAGGGAATAAACAGCACCTTATTTGGACACTAGCCACTTCCTCAGGAAAGTACATCTTCCAATCTCTCCTCCAGTGCCCCTCCCATACTAAAAAGCCTAGATGAAAGATTTCCGAGTTAATCACCAATTTGGAACACCCTCTTCCCCTTTCATTGGCACTGAGGTAGGTAACCTATATGTGAGTCAGAGTAATTATTGCAGTGACACTCTTGTGCACTTCGCTAATCCCCACTACGATCGCCCAGCTTTTGGAATGTGAGGCACTTTCCCATCTGTTACTCATCTGACCTTCATTCACCACAGCCCATGAGAACACAAGCCAGTATTGTTATCCATCTTTGACAGATGAGCAAGCAGCGGTTAGAGGTTAAGTGGCTAGTCCAGGGATACATTGCTAGATTCAGGTCTTTGACATTGAATTCCATCCATGAGCTTTCTAATATCCAAGCAGCCTTGGGATTTTTGCTACATACTAAAAGACAGACAATGGGTATTCTGGAAGAAATAAAACAGGAAGGTAAAGGTGGATGGAGAACATGAGTCAGTTATTCTGGCCCTCCCCATCCCCACTGGACCCCACTCGGCCTTGGCTCAGTGGCCCTCTCTCCCGAACACTCCTTTCTCTGCCTCTGGTCTCTCAGGTCCTCTGGTTTAGAGCAGAGCTGCAACAGACTCCTAGGCAAACCTGCCCCCCTCCCCAATTTCTTCAACTAACATTTACTGAATGCCAGGCCCTGTGCTTCTCTGCTCTTTGGAGTTTCCTTCTAGTAGGGGAAATCAGAAAATACACTGGAAAGTAAATGCATACAGTAGTTTTTTATTATAATAAATGCTAAAAATGGAAAAAGCAGGGCAGAGAGGACACGTGTGAGGGGGAAGGATGCAATGTGAGATAGGATGCCAGGGAAGGTGTCACTGAGGTTACATTACAGACTGAGAAGAGGTGGAGGAGAGAAAACATTTGGATTTCCTGTGTTGGAGAACCAGGCAGAGGGAACTATACACACCAGGACCCTGAGCCAGAGCATGCTTGGTGTTTTTGAGGAGCAGTGAGGAGGTTGGTGTAGTTAGCATGGAGTGAAGGAGGGCAGAGCAGTGGGAGAGGATGGAGAGGAAAGCGGAGTGCATTGTATACATTATATGGATGAACTTGCTATTACTCTGGATGAGATGAAAAACCATTGAGAGTTTGGACAGGATTGAAAATTTGTTTTCAAAGAATCCCTCTGACTGCTCTGCTGAGATGGGTAATGTGGGAGCATAGACAGTATTTAGGAAGCTATTATAATAATTCTGGAGAGAGATTATGGTAGCTTGGACTCAGAAATGGTGAGTAGTGTTCAGATTCTCTATATTTTTAAGGCAGGGCCTGGTAGTTTACTAGTAGATGTAGGTTGTGGAGAAACAGGAGTCAAGCATGGCTCCAAGTTCTTAGGCTTGAGCAGCTATAATTCAAGGTATTGTTATTTGTCCAAAAGGAAAGGCTGCAGGCTAAGCCGACTTGAAGGAGTTGCGGGCACCTTAGGAACTCTAATTTAGAAGTGTTCTGTTAGAGAAGCCAATAGTCAAAGGGCGACAACTGAGCAGTCAGCTGGGTTTCTGGGTCTGGCATTACAGAGAGAAATCTAAACTGAAGACAGAAATGTACGAGTTGTCAGTGATAAGATTTTATTGAAACTGTGAAACTGAGGAAGATCCCCAGGGAAGTGAGCATGGGATGAGAAGTGGTCCAATGGCGGAGCCTTGGGCCTCTCCGGGTTAGAGGTTTGGAGAGGAAGAAGCCCCAGCCAGGTGAATGAGGAGTGGCCAGGGACAAAGGAGAAAACCTTGATTATCCTTTCTGTGAAATTCTAACAAAACTTGTCTATTCCGCTCTAACTGGTTTGGCTCAGTGGATAGAGCGTTGGCCTGGGGACTGAAAGGTTCCAGGTTCGATTCCGGTTAAGGGCATGTACATTGGTTGCGGGCACATCCCCAGTGGGAGGTGTGCAGGAGGCAGCTGATCGATGTGTCTCTATCATCGATGTTTCTAGCTCTCTATCCCTCTCCCTTCCTCTCTGTAAAAAATCAATAAAATATATTTTAAAAAAACCACACTTCTCTATTCCCTTCAACCCTGGGTTTATGTTTCCTTGATGGAGGCAGACTAGAGGCACCTTTAGAGTGAGAATCAAGTTAATCTCCACTCCAGACAGGGCTTAGCATCTAGGAGCCCTTCAGTTAAAACACAACAGGTGTCTTAGAGCTGAATCACAATGTAAGTGAGCATGAGGGACCCAAGAAATCATCTAGCTTTGTGATTTCCCAATTGGATTCTTTGGAGCAAGTCAAGGACTTATTTTCTCTCATCATTGGGAAACCTATGTAGCTGTGGCCCCTCCTTTCCTAGAAGAGCTAATAAAAGCAACAGCACCTGCCAGTGAAAGGCCTCACCACTTTTTTCTAAGAAATATTTGTGATTTTCATCATCATACCTCAGACATTTCAGAAGACTCCAGTGCTTGTATCTAGTTAAGAATCTCCTCGGGGCAGAGGAGACGAGGCAAAACACTGAATTCTGAAGATTTTGACCATTTTTCAGACTGATTTGAGAGGAGAAGCTACCACCTGCCACATTCCTTC
Organism: Eptesicus fuscus; assembly: GCF_027574615.1. NCBI lineage: Eukaryota > Metazoa > Chordata > Mammalia > Chiroptera > Vespertilionidae > Eptesicus > Eptesicus fuscus. The sequence continues at coordinate 45,982,645 of NC_072475.1, forward strand.
CTCTCGAGACAAGCTGAAGGCCCAGAATCTGAGATAGGATTGTAGAGATTTTAGTCCAACCACCTCCTGGAAAGATGAGGAACTTGGGCCTAGAAAGGCCCCAGTATCTTGTTCAAAATCACATGCCAAGTGGTCGATCCAAGACTTAAAACCAGGTTTCAATTTGAAACTTTCTGCTCAGGTTCAGATTCAACTAAACTCTATTATTAGCATCTACTAGAAGCCTGGATACATGCCAGGTACATTTACATGTTATCATTCTTCATCCTCACCATGACCTTTAAGACTGATGCTACTATTCCCCTTTCATTGATGAGAGCATAATGCTCAGACTGCAAAGTGACATGTCCAGGCTCACATGGCTAGCATGCTGGCACAGGAGGGCTGGAGCCTGTCTGTTTGACTCCAGGACCAATGCTCATTCCAGCACACCTGCTGTCTTTTTCAGCAGGACTCATCCCACAGGGTTATTTATTTCCATAGTACAAGTGACTGCCCTAAGACCCTGCCCTCTTACCAAGAAGTGAGGCCTCTCCAGCTTGGCATGCTAGTAAATGACAACTTTGAATCCAGGTTGTAGACTCTGAAACCAAGCTGCCTGGGTTTGAATCATGACTGGACCACTTGTTAGCTATGCAACTTTGGGCCATGTAACTTCCCTAAAGCCCAACTTTCCCCATCTGTATTATGGGAGCAATGACATGCTTACCCCAGGGAGTTAGGATTAAGTAATAAAATACATGTACTATCACTAGCACAGTGTCTGACATGTGTAGCATATGCTCAATAAATGTTAAAATGTAATAGTCAATGGCTGACCTTTTTAAAACCCTAGAGCTGTTTAGAACATATTGTTCAATGCTTCAAAAGTCTTTTCTGGAATATGTCCAGGAGGGAAACCTCATACCAAAATCCAGAACTGACATGTCTTTAGGAGTTTCAGCAACATGCTCTCTATCAATCAGGATTCAACTAGGAAGAAAATCACTTAAGTGATATGAAATAATAGGAATTAGATATACACAACTGATAAAAGACCAAAGGTGTGCAGTGATGAGTCCTCAAAACCCCTTTGAAATACCAATGAAAAAGCACTAATAGTAAATATGCATGTATATATATATATAAATACACTGGAAAGAAACTCACCAAAATGTTCACCGTGGACATTTCTGAATGATGGGGTAATGACAGGTTTTATTTTTACTTTCATTTACTGGCTTTCTAATTTTGTACACCAAATAGGTATCAAATTAGAAATTATTTCATTGTTACTTATTGTTAAGTTTTGGTCTTACTTATTTCTTACTTCACTAAACCCCTTTTTTCTCTATAAAAACCTAAGTTAATGTATTGAAAGCACTTATAGTTATAAAACCAGTTATGGGGAAGAGACAAGGTAGAAGGGGTTAGAATAGTAGTTCAGTATAGATAATCACTTGATTAACGTTAGGAGATTTAATCTTCTGAATTCTGAAAGTCATGAACAGAAGATGCTATCTTAACCATGTGAGAGCTTAAAGAAAGAAACATCCAGTCTAATGCTGATTTAGAATAGGCACTCAACTAGGGTATCAGGATGCCTGAGCTGGCATCCAGGCCCATCTCAGGAAGTGACTGGGTCCCACACTTCCAGTGTCTCCCTTGTCTTCTCTCTAAAGTGAGAACCCTTCCAATAAGGGGTTTCCTATTGTGTCTATGTGTTTTATTTGTCAGAGCCTCGGGTCAATGGCAGAGGGAAGAATTGGGGTGGGTGGCGTGGGGATGTGCTAGGTGATCACAGTGAGGCCTCTAATCCCATGGGGAAAGATAGACTGCTCCTGCCCACTGTCATCCTGGCAACCTTGGTGAGCAAGTTAACCCAGAGACAAGAAGGCTGGGCATCATTTGGCATTCTTGGTTAAGCACAGTCAGACTGGAATCTGATATTCTAGATAGAATCAAAGAATGTCAGGCCTGGGAATCTCAAAAGCCATGTAGTCCAACTCCACATTTGATAAACAGGGACACTAAAACCTACAAAGTCAAATGGCTTGTCTAAGAGCACACAGAGCCTGGAGAGAATCAGGGATTTCACATCCTGGCTGAGTGTAGTCACCACCAGACCTCATCTCTCCAAGGTCCCTCCCATGGCTGATTTCACAAAGCTGGTGACTGAGAACAGAGGAGGGAAGGGGAGAATAGGCCCTTTAATCGTATCCTCATTTAGTAGGAACTGGAAAATGTTTCCCACAGGTGGGCACACCAAATTGGTTAGTAATTTTCAAGACCCTGGACTTCCCATGGCAGCAGATCCCACTTCTGATCAACCATCATTACTTCTCTTTCCACTAGTCCTGTGATGCAGGTGGTGATCAAGCAGTCAAGACTCAGCTACACAAATCTCTTGGGCAGTGCTGACCAGTCTGACCTGTGCTCTATATTTCATCCTTGTCAGTGATAACAGATAGGTACCTTTCTAGAGTTGCTTCCTGGATCTCAACAGAACCCTCATCACTGGTCATTGCTCCCAGAAAGCCGTCCTACCAGTAAACTTACACGTAGTTGGCCACCCAGCGAAGACAAGTAATGAACCAAGAAAAAAAAAGTGGGTTTTAATATCAGGATTTTTTTTTTTTGGTCTGGCTGGCATTGATCAAGTAATCATGGGCCAGTAAATTTTCAAAGGAATTTTAATATTATTTTTAAAAAGAATTATTTTCTTTGATACTCAGCCACTGCACAGAGAAACATTAGAATATGACAATTTTACATCCATTTTTCTTAGTCCCCTTAGTAACTCCATGAACCCAACTCTAACTTCAATCTTAAGAGATTATCGTGTGGGAAGAGGCAGCTAGGTATTAAAAAACATAGACTAAGCCTAAAGTCAGAAAAGTGGTTACGTTTTGATGCATCTGTCTATCCAGTCCATGACCCTGGGTAAAGCATTTCACTTTCTGGCCCTTGTTTACTCTATGAAAAAACTGGGATAATGTTTATACTTGAACTTTCAGCCCCTGCTGCGTTGTTCAGAAGATCAACACCAAGGGTATAAAAACATTTGGATAATATTATTTTTATGAATTATAATTTTATAATTAGTTCTCAATAGTATTAGTCCTCTCCACAAAATGAAATTGGTTTCCAGGTATCAAATACTTATATTTCTGAATGGATTGGGAAGGAAGATAGAAAGAGCAAAACAAAAAAACAAAGGTCAATCTTTTCCTGGAAAGCTCTATTGTTTAATCCTCTTCTTGGAGTAAAAAATCCCAGCCACACTACAGGGAACAGAACATGGACTTCTCTTTGATGTCGCCATTCACCCAATGGCCAGTATCAATTCCCTTTTTTCACCGACACATTCAAAACCCTTAAATTCCCTGCTTGAACATGTGATCTAAACTAAACAATCAAAAAGGAAGACAGCGGGGAAAGAAGAGAAGAAAGGGCATGAAGAGAGAGATATTATTGTATTCTTTTTATAGAGGATGGTTAATGAGACTTACATTTTAGTTTAGAGCCAAATAGTTTTCTTTAAATACAGAAGGTTACAGACCTTCTGATAGGGAGCAGGCAGGAGCAGATACATGAGTCCTGCACTCCAGCTAGTGGTGTGACCACCCATTTATGGTTCCTAAAAGATACCCTAGAGCGAGGGAGACAGGCCTTGAGACCTTACCTTACATTAACAGGCATGGACCTGACCCTTTAAGTACAGTTCTTCTAGGGATGGGCCTCTTTCCTCAGTCTAGGGTTCCGCCTGAAGGCAGGGTGTCTCCTGTAGTTTCCAAACCCTTCTTGACCCACAGAGCAAGCAGACATGCCTACCAGCATTGGATAGGGTTTTCCTTAATCCCATCAGCAAATCAAGACAATGCCAAGATGAATAGTGGGAATCAGAAAACTGAGGCAGAGGATAGGGTGGAGTGGGGGTGAATAAGCCTTTTAAAGAGCCCAAGAAGAGAGTTAGGGCAGGAATCCTCTTTAATAGTTCCTTTGCCATGCCATTCTTTAATTCCCGAGTTACCCTCCACACCCCACAGTTCAAACAGATTCAACCACCTTACCAGATCTGGACAGATTCTGCAAACGCTGTCTCTTGCACGACTATGGCAATTTGACACGGCATTCTCCCTGTTGCATTTTAGATCTTCCCATGCACCTCCTTTAAAGTGGTAAATTCTCAGATTGATCAGGATCAATAAGCCTGGTATAGGACAAAGTTAGCGATCATAAGCCAGTGTTGAGCTTTGAGTAGTGCATGAGTAATTACACTATTCGGTTGATTGATGCAGGTTCAGTTGGGAAATACTACATTTTAAGGAAGTGCAAACTTTTAACTTCTGAGTTGGAACAGGCTGACAGGCAGCATGCCAAGAGAAAAACTGTATGAGACTTTAGACAATCCTTTGAACCATGGGCACAAAACTGGGCACAAACCAAGCCACGTCCAGGGATTCTAGAAGGATCCAAAGAGAAGTAGGCAGGAAAAGAATTTTTAAGTACCAACAGCAAATACCAGAAACTTCATCTTGTCCCCTCCTGTTTGCCAAGCCCAGGTCTGGGCATGTCAATTACCCCTACTGAACTATTTTTTTTCATAATGTTACCATTCATATTCCATTGAAATGCATTACCCAGAACCCAATGGCTTAGAATCCTGTAATATTGGTTATCTTTAGTATTAAGAATCAATAACCCCATGTGAAGAGTTGACTCCTTTCTCTTCTTCAATAAGGTTGAACAACTCATTTTTAAAAGATAAAGATAAAACCAATCACCCACATTTTCAGAGTTGTCCTTGTAAAAATAGGTAAAACCAGAAAATTATAAAAGTGTTGGGTTCAGAAGGACTTTAGAGATTACTCCATATCTGAATCTCTGACATAACATCCCTAAAAGAGTGTCCATCAAACTCCTTTTTAGACATTTCCAAGGGTAGGAACTCTGTTTCCCAGTGGCCCATTCCATGGTTGCTCAGATTTAGAAGTTGGATGATCTAAACTTGAACTTATTTATTGATTCAAAGATAGGAAGGGATATTTTATGGCAAAATAGCACTTACCAAAAATATTTAGGACTATGTGTGGTTGGTGACCTCAATGAATGCAAACAGGGCCCATGACCACAGACTATACACTAAATCTCTACACATATGAAAGTCCTTCGTCAGTAGAGCAAACAGAAAAAATAGTATGTTGCACATATTGTACATCTATTGTCAGGACTAGAGAAATATTTACAAATGACAGTCTTAAATATTGATGATGAGGCTATGTGGTGACGATGAGCCTTTGTCACAGGAAAAGGAACTTGATCTGATTTACTTTGATTTTAGCTTTTAAGAGAACATGTGAAAATCAGGTCACTATCACTCGTTATCAGACACAAGATGAACAGTTAATCTCTCCCATCATTTTAATAATTTCTACAAGTTTTCTTTTTCTTGAACCTATGCCTAAGTCAAAAAATTATAAATTGTGTACCTAATATAATTTTAGAACTGAAAGATTTCCAGAGGAACTCTTTTCTGATTTCCTCATCTTAAAAGTAAAAAACTGAAGTGCAGAGAGAAGAAACAACTGATCCAAGGTCACAGAGCCCTTTTGAGATGGAGTCAGGACTAAATCATAGGTCTCCCTACTACTAGTAAAGTGATACTCTTCATAATTAATGATGATATGATGGGTATGGAAGAAAGTGATGTTCTATAAAGGAGCTATAGAAAATTTTATGGAATAGAGGGATGAACCAGTCTCTCCTGCCTCCCCATGCAGCAACCTTATGATGTTGCTAGTGAGGATTGCTAACATGCCTTTTAAAATATCAATACACAACAAATAAATACATGACAAATACCATCTAATTATATCTGCATGCAAATATATCAAAATTATCCCTATCATAAGAACTGAAAGTTATTGAGCATCTACTATGTTCCAGGCATTTTACCTTATTATCTCTAATCCTTCCAACAACTCTAGGAGGTTAGTGTTATTATGATTGTTTTTTAGGGCAATAAAGTGAGGCTCAGAAGACACATGGTCAGTGTGGAACACAATCTTCTGGCTCCAAAGCTTATGTTATTTTCCTCATAGCCACAACCTTCTCTAGATGATCTCAAACTCATTCCATGTCCTGCCCATCAAGCTCTAAACATTTTAGATAATTGATGCTGGTGTATGTTAAACTTGATATTTCTCTTGAAATTCCTTGACTATTCAATTTAGTTATCAGTAATTTGGGGAAGTATCTCCCCCATTTATTGGTATGTTCTTCATATTTAATGCATTTTACAGAAAACAAGGCAAAGTAAGACCCTAGCACCTTGTGGTAACTTGAAATGTTTGATATGTAAACATAAATAAATAAATAAATATAACATTTTGAGAATATTTATTCACCAGTCATAATTTTTAAAACTGTTATTTGTATAAAAACATATTTGTGTTAAAAACTATCTGCAAAATTAAAAATCAGACCTTTTTTTGCAATAGAGGTGGATCCAGCATCTGGTTATAAATTCTTGCATAAATAAATTCTTCTCTAATTTATATATTTTAAATATGTACAGTTTTATGTTTTAAATAGAAAATAAATAGATTGATTAAAAGAGTATTTGCTATAATAAAGAAATATTTATACTCTATGTTACAGTAGCATACATATACTCAAAATAGATCATGGATTATTTTTAGGTGCAATGGTCTGGTAAAGTGAAAGAAAATGTGACTGTGATTTTAGCAGAATCATTTTATTGCTGCTCCAAGTCTTGGGTGAAAGTCCACAAACAATGGAACATCATGATCCACTTGGCAGTTCTGCTACAGAGGACAATTATATGGCAGTTTAGAGAAATCAGTCCCCAAATTGATGGAAGAATTGTCATCTTATAAGTAAAGTTGTTATCAGATGCAAGACATATGATTTATACTCCTACTAGAGGCCCAGTGCATGAAATTCGTGCACGGGAGGGGGGTCCCCCTCAGCCCGGCAGTCGGACATCTCTCTCACAATCCAGGACCACTGGCTCCTAACTGCTCACCTGCCTGCCTGCCTGATCATCCCTAACTGTGCCCCCTGCCAACCTGATAACCCCTAACCGCCTCTGCCTGCCAGCCTGATCACCCCAAACTGCCCCTCCCCTGCTGGCCTGGTCACCCTCAACTGCCCCCACCTGCCAGCCTGGTCACCGCATGCAGCCTGCTGTTCAGTCATTTGGTAGTCCCTCACTAACCCCCCTGCTGTCTGGTCATTTAGGTTGTGATGGCCCCTGGCTTTTTATATACTAGGATTTCTTACCCAAGAGAAATGTAAGCATTCTCTCTTTCCTCTAAAATTCACTGGGGATTCTTCAGTTCAAATATACAATTAGAGTCAATGATAGAAGCACAATAAAAATAGCTAACCTTTAGTGAGTGCTTCCTATAAGCTAGGCATCTATTGTTCTCTGCACTTATAGGTATTAACACTTTGATCTTTACAACTCAGTTAAGAGAAATTGTTATTCACATTTATATACACCCAGATTTGCCAGAGCTGCTGCGTGAGGGAGCCTTTGCTCAGAATGAGGCAGTGACTCTAAGAGCAAGGGATCTTCCACTGCAATGTTGCACTGTCTCTATTGAGCCCTGGCCGGTGAGCAGGTTCTCCCCCCAAAAAACCCACCCCCATACAGACAGTAACCCAAGCAGCAAGGGTGAAGTCTACTGTGGTAAGTGTTTGAGCAGGATCTCCGTGGTTTCTGCCACCTCAATGCCACCATCTTCCTTACCAGACAGAGCTTCCTATTTTGATGGGTGAGTCATCCAGTTATTCTTGCTGAGTTAATTTCCTCTTTAAGGGGAGCCTTCTTTATGTTCAGCATCAGGGTTACCTTACTGCTCACCTCCGAATGTTTTGTTGGCCATCCCCTGAGTTTGAATTATCTTCACTCTGCCAATGTCTGCTCTTCCTTAGACTTAAAAAACACCAATTCTCCTCTTACCAAAATGTAAGCTCCAAAAGACTAGGACACATGTCTGGTTTATTCTTTATTTCTATACCATCTGTTCAGTACAATAGCAGCCTTTTAATATGTGTTGAAAGAATAAATGAATGAATGAATGATGTGTAAATGTTGAAAGAATGAGTGAATGGCTCCCCTTTGAGAGCGCTCTAGACTCAGCAATTTCTGAGACATCTGTTCTAGTACTAATCCCTCTAGTCATTAACTCAGCAAATATTCATTGAGTGGCTACTACCTGCAGGGAATGTGATGGGATGGGAATATTCATGCTTGAAGACTTATACTTTCTTCTTTCATGAATTTGTTCATTCAGTCAAAAGCATTTATTGAGTACTTCCTATGCTAAGAACATATAATAAGTGGAGGCATGGATGTTAAAAACCATAAATTTAAACTGGAAATCTCTGGTTTCTAAATTGACTTCACCACTTAATAGCTATATAACTTGGGCAACTTTCTAAATATCACTGGGCCCCTGTTTCTTAATCTGCAAAATGAGAAAAATGATCTGTATTAATATCCTTAGCTATGAGGATTCAATAAGGTCATATATATTAAGTGCTCAATAAATCTCAGCAATTAACTATTATTATTTCCATGGTAAGTGAAACAAAGAGGAATTAGACATAATCACTCTTCTCAAGGAACCAATAAACTCATGAGAATATAAGTTATTTAAATATGAGGTACAAATAAAAATGCTAAGGATGCTCAGATTTGGTAGAGATGACTTAAAACAGGAGAAGTCAAAGAAGGCATCCTTCCTGGAGGAGCTGCATTAAGGAGGTTTGGACATATAGTTATATAGGGGAGAGGCTTTCCAGGAGTTGGAAATAGCCCAACAAATAAATGGAGGTATTAAAGAACAAGCCCACATAATGGGTTCTTGAGTGACTGGACAATTAATGTATCAGAACTAGGAAAGACATAAGGATAGAGTCTCTCTATCCTAAAGAAAAGATTGGAAATATCTTGGGGAGGACCTTGAAAACCATGGAGTTTGGATTCTACTTTATGTAGACAGGTAGGTATTTGTGGATGTATGTGCATCATTCAATGGTGTCATTTTTGTTTTTAACAGTGGGTAAGTATAGGGACCTATTCAGACCTTTGAGATTTTAAGTTATTTATTCCTTCATGTCTGGGAAATTAGATTACCTTCCCATATACTTTAACATCCGTCATGTCATCTGAGTAGCCCTGTGAAGTAGGCCACATGAGGAGATGAGGAAACTCACTCACTCACTCACTCACTCACTCACTCACTCACTGGTGAGCTTTTAACATGTTGCCTATGCTCTACTGTACTGGATACCTTGATTGCAGGCCACTCTAGAGTTTTTGAAAGTTTTATTTTGACAGATATGGTATAAAGTAATATCAGATACACCATGTACACTTATAAAAACTTGCCTTTTTTACTTAACAGTTGTGTGACCTCAGTCAAGTTACTTAGATGCTTTAAGGTTTAGTTTCCTCATCTATAAAACTGAGATAAATCTTATTTTGTCTAGGTGAAAATATTGGCACAATGATATATATGCATTTATAAACTATAAGTCAACTCCCTAGTTTTTGGGAAGAGGTCAGATTTTTAAAAATACTTTACTTATGTATGCACTTATCTATATCTTACTTATTTAATCAATTTTTTTGAGAAGGCTTATATAGTGTAAACAGTATCATCATTAACATTTGGATTAAGAAAAACGTAAGTAATTTATTGTATTAAAACCAAATATTTATATTGTGCTATTTTTTTACAGACTGTACCTGGTGCTTTCTCAGACATTACCTATTTTGATACTTATTTTTCACAACACTTCTTAGGGAGGCATTATTACTTATCCTATCTGAGTGGGAGTAAAGTTACTTGCCCTAGTTCTCACTGCGTAGTATGTGGTTAAGGATTCAGAAATGTTCAACAGTCCAGGATCACAGTGCCTTCTCCTCCAGTTGAAGAGGTAGGAGTCAATTGCCTTCTGGGTATTCAGTTAAACCACTGAATTCTCTTTTCCAAGGTCAGGGGCAATAAAACAATAATCAGTTTCTCTGGCACTGGATCAGATGTAAATCCTGGCCCTACTACTTTCTAGCTGTAACCTGGGGGTAAGTGAAATAGTGCTTTGAGGGTTCAGTTGACTAGTCTGTAAGACTGAAATAATGACACCTGTTTGTTTTTTTGTAAAGATTAAATGAGACAGTGCTTACTGAGGGGACATAAGATGGAGCACAGGGAGCATGATGCCCGGCTATTCATGAGTCCTGCTTTGGCTTTGTGACTTTGAAGACTTAAGAGTCTTGGTTGTCAGAAGTGCAGAAAGTTTTTGTGGGGTAGGTGAGGAGGAAGAGTGAGGATGTTCAAACCAAGGTAAGGAGAAAAGGGGAGAGCTTATAGAAAGAATAAGGGCCTGTAGCTACCCATCCCATTGGACCTTCAGGCTGGCCCAAGGTGGGTGGGTGGCTTGGGGGGGGGGGGGAGGGGGGATGGAATGAGAATCAGGAAACCTGAGTTCTAGATTCTTTTGTTGCTAATTAAATAGCATGACCTTGGTCAGATTCCTCTCCTTGCTGAGCCTCAATTCACCATCTGAGAAACAAACAAACAAAAAAAATGTCATCAAATAATCTGATCTCTAAGGTTCCTTTAAGCCTTGATAGTCTATTATAAATTCCAGGGAATTAAAGTCTGGCTGGAGAAAGAGAATATGAAATGGTTGAACCCAGAAGTTGTGGGTATGTTTACATGGTTCTTAAATGCTAATTGATTTGAAATACTGAGCATTTTACATTTTATATCTAAACAATTTCATCCCTCTTCTCATTATATTTAAACCCTTAGGAAATAAAGGTCATTATTCACCTTGATTGCACTCTACATATTATGTATATCAACAAACTGGAAAAAAAAGTGTTTCCAGCCAGGCAAGGGTTAAATCCACTAAAACTCTTACCATCATGTGATACAATGAGGAAATAGGTTGGATCAAAATATTTCCAACCTAGCTGTTTCTTTAATGATAAAACTAGACTCAGTTAATTTTGAATGTGATAGAGAGTGGGGCTCTTATCAAAGAAAAGAGAGCACCAGGCCTGTGTTGCTCAGTGGTTAAGCGTTGACCTATGAACCAGGAGCTCATTGGCTCGATTTCTGGTCAGGGCACATGCCTGGATTTTGGGCTTAATCCCCAGTGTGAGGCATGCAGGAGGCAGCTGATCAATGATTCTCTCTGATCATTGATGTTTCTCCCTCTCTCTCCCTTCCTCTCAGAAATCAATAAAGTATATATTTTTAAAAAGCAAAGAGAGAATAGCGGAAAGGGGAAGAATAAATTTGGAGACAAAAAAAAGGGGAGAGGGGAAGAAAAAGAAAGAGGAAGAGGAGGGAGACAGCAGAAATCCAATTAGTGTCATTTGCTTGACCACACCCAAGGACAAATGAAGTTAAGAGAATAAACCTCATTTTGGTTAGTCCTTTTCTAGTCTATTAAAAGGAAAAAGGTCTTTCCTGTTTTTGCCTAGGAAGCAAAAGTTCTATAAGTTATTGAAATAATTATGTTATATTAATCAAACACTTGATTTTTTTTTTAAAGCCATCTTTTAAATCATGGGAACTGAAGGTTGCTTGCCTATGTTTGTGTTTAATACTCTTTTGTCACTTTGAATGCATAAGTTTGACAACCTTCCCATGGTTTGAATTTTAAGAAACTTTTTCTTGACCTAGAATTGGCTTTAGGTCATTCCAATAGGCCCTGGAATGCTTCAAGTGTTTGTTTTCTCTCTCATGAAGGAAAATTTTCTGCTTAAGGTACATGGGAAGCCTTGTCAAATAATAATAACAACTATGTTATGCTTTCATTTATAGCTCTAATTGTTACCCTGGAAAATGTGTTTTGCAGAAAGGACAAGGTTCCATGTCATTTGCATTACTCTATAAAGTATCTGGATTTATAGAAAGACTGGCAGGAAAAATCAGGAGAAACAAAAATTTGATTATGGGACTGAATGAATAGAAAATAATTATATGGTTGTTGTAACTTTTGTTGAAAGTATTGATGATTCTTAAACTTTTTGTTTTTCAGATATAAGGAAGCATTTTTAAAGCAATTTAGTAAATTATATATTTTTCTTTCTACCTGTCCCTCCAGAATTTTACAATTCTTAATAAGTGGCAATACATTTCTTTGCATGAATTCAATAAGACTTGTTTCTAATTGTGTCTATATTAACCAAGACTAACTGGAATGTCATGTCTAAGAGAGACATGCCCAGACACTGGATGTCACCAGGAAGCTTTAAGGAATGAAAGCTGATTTTGGAGCCAATGTGAGTGCTTTGGAGATAGTCCGGCACCTTGCTTGGTCACATGGATCCTGGCAGTCTTTCCAAGTAAGGAACAAAGGTTGTTTTCCTGAGAGATGGCAAGGAAGGAACCTCAAGACATCATTGGGGACCTCAACCTGAGGAATTCACCCATCTATAGGTATTGTAGGCAAACCTGATGGCAACTAGGTGGCTCAGCTTCTTTGCCCTGCAGGGCTAATTAAAGCTTGATCATGAGATTCCAGCAAAGGATATTTTTAAAAAATAGCCTATGTGATCAACTGTTATTCTTATTGTGTTCATGCAAACAATCAGGCCAAATTGTCCTTAAAAAAATGAGGGTGATTTGGGGGAGAAAAATTGTGTTTCAATAGGAAATTATTAGAACTGAAATGGCTTTTCCTTCCACCAGCCATTTATCATAATTTTTGCTGTTCTAAATTTTGCCCAATAATACTAAATTTTATAACAGTTTGTCTTCACCAGGTTGTAAGCCCTACTCACACTCAGGGAATACCACCTCTAGACACCATTGCTCCCTTCTTCCATGACTAGGCTTCATCATCCCTCTGACAGAGAGCAAGGATCTCTTGGCTCTGAAGGAAAAACTTTGTCCTTCCTCAGCATGAAGAAGTTACATAAGAGACTCTGCACGCCGCCCCCCCCTCCTTTTTTTTTTTTTTCTGAAAGAATTCAGAACCAAGATCCTTGAGGGGATGTGGTAGGCAGTTAGACAGACCTGATCAGAGCAAGGATGATGGGCCAACTGGAGGAAAAATGGACGGGATGCTGAGACATGCTTCCCACCACTCCTACTGCTCTGAAGCTGGCCGTGGAGGAACCTGGATAGAACTGACCTTTCCATTTTGCTGAGTAGGAATTGGGACACCTATTGATAATATATAGAATTATTCCATTAATTTTGGGAAGTCATATACAGGGACCTTTATATGTTGGGACCCACTATCTGGGAAAAGGATGCAGGGATGTTTCCTCTAAAGGTTACTGTAGTAGTTCCTTGTGGCAAATGTCTGTTACTGAGTGTTCTAGTTATTGTCTTTCGGTATCTATTAACTATAATATGAATTTTTCTGATAATTTCACCTTCCCTTGTAGTAATGGATATACTAAGCTGCTGGCTGGTTGGCTTCTGATATGTGGGATAACTATCACTCCTAATAGCAGTGGGGGTACCTGTTCCTTATGATGACTGACTGTCTTTATGCCTCAGAAGCATTACAGGGTCTGAACCAAAATAGACTTTCTCAAGGCCGTGGCACCAGACTGCAATAACAATCTCCATCTGCTGAATATATTGCTTTGACTATTTTTGTTATGCTGGTAATGGTAGGCTCCCTTAATGTAGAAGTGACCTGTTTGGCTTGTAGCATGGTAAAAGCTCTGAATGCCACCTCCAGGGCTATACTTGGGAAAAATCAAGAACTGAGACAGGTCAAGGAGGCAGTTCTAGAAAATTGGGCAGCAATAGATTATTTGCTGTTGCAGCATAACCATGGTTGTGAGGAATTTAAAGGAATGTGCTGTTTTAATGTTTCTGATAATTCTCAGTTGATAGAATATATATCCATGAACCTGCATTTGGTGTATTCCATCCCTGGGAACTGCTTTCAAGGCAGAAGCAGATGCAGTCCAGCAGGATGAGACTTTTTATCTTAAACTAATTTCATAGATATGAGATGATAGAAATAGCAGTGGGGAAATGTTAGGGGCAAAAATAGAATATTGGGGACTATCTATGGTTATGGGAAATATTAATCATGTTCTGTTAACCATGCTAGTTAAAGAAAGGATATTCTGACCTGGCTAGGAATTGCCATTCTTGAGTTGCATACCCCCGGGACCTGGGAGTCAACCTTGGAACCATTCTCATTTAAGACCTGCCTATTATCATGGAAAGATTAACAACCTTGTTGCTTAAACAATTAAGTCCCACCCTCCTACTACCCTGTGCCTGTATTCCCTACTTCCCCATGTAATCCTTGATCTACCCTATATAAACAGCTGGCTTATGGGGGGCTGCAGAGCAGATATTTGTGGATGACCTGTTGCTCTCCCATACTGCCAGCAGTATTGGAATAAATGTGCATATATGATTTTAAAAAAGAAAGAAAGAGAAGGGAGAGAAGGAAATAAGAAGGAGACAGAAAAGAAGGAATCACTCTTGGATGGCAATTCACAGTTTACAAAGCACCTAAACAAAATAATAGCCCATCTTGATTCTGACAGTCACCCTGTGATTATACTTTGCAGAGAAGGAAACTAAAGCCCAGAGAACTGGAATGACTGCCAAAGGCCATGTGAATGGATTTCATTCCAGAGGTCTTTCTTTTGGAATTTGACAAATTCCTTCCTATGTCCATTAGAGGTTTTTTGGATATGTGTGTGTGGTCTTCTTTACTATTCTGTGTGAGCTCCTCAAGGACAAGAGCTGGATTACATTCAAGTTTATTATCCCACAAAATCTGAGGTTCAATACCTTACATCAGAGTAGGTGTTCAATAGATGTGTTGTTGGATGAATAAACAAATCCCTAAGAATAACACCTAAAATCAGATATCATAAAACTGGATTTCTCCCTTCACTAGCTGCAGTGTCTTGGTGATGGGCAGGACTAAGGTGCGATTGTTTACCTAGACATGCCCAACCATCTTTCTAGGAATCAGCTGGAGGCCCCAGCTAATGGCATTTGTCATCCATTGAGCAGTTTGCATGGAGTCCTATATACTTTGAGAAATTCTCACACTGGTTATTTCATGTCATGAGATGGTGAAATAGGAATTGTTTGTGGTTAATATTTTGCAGAAGAAAAGACTATGGTCTGGGGAAGTTAACTGGCTTTTGTTAATCCACCCAGTGTGGAGTGGTTGAACTCAGATTTGAAATCTTCTATGGAGGATTTGGGCCCTGTTCCAGGCATTCTTTCTCTGTGTGTTTCTCTGGTACTTCCTGATGGATCTGCCTGCTTAACAGGAATACTGCTTGCCTGAGCTCAAGCCATCTGATCAGGTTAACACACATAGAATCTAGATATGATGGACTTATAATCTACAGAAAGATCTTCACATCAGTATAGTCATTGTCATGGAGGACATAGTTACATAGCACCTATAAAGTTAAGTTTCCCAAGACATAAGAAAAACATTGGTTATTTGTACATGCTCCACAACTTGGTAGAAATGGCCCCATAATGTATGACAGTATAGAAGTTCTGAGTCTTCAAGTCTCCTGAACTTTTTTTAGTTGACTGCTCACTCTGTCTTTCCGTAATACACTGAAATTTGCCATTCTTGGTAATGATCTCAGAGGGCCTTAGATATTTTTTGTGGGCATTGTTTTTATATCTTAGAAAAATAATTTTTATTTAATTTGAATTGTTCTTTTAGAGAGAGTACATGTTGCTCAATAAAACAAAGTACTCAACATATGAAAAAGTAGCTCATTATGAATATTCATTTAATAAGTATTTACTGAATGCCTACTGTATGCCACATCCATTCTAAGCACTACAGTTATAAGAATGAATGAATAAAAAAAAATCTCTGAATCCAGTGAACTTATAGTCTATTGGGAAGAAAGAGTCAAGAAAGACACAGATAGAAAATATAACAGGGTGCAAAACACTATACAGAAGACTACATTAGAAGAAGGAGGATAAAGAGCAATAGGGACAGAAGGTTGCTATTTAGTATAAATGAGATTTGAGCCAAGGTCTGAAGGAAGGAAGGCATGGTATTGCCATTTGGAAGAAGAGTGTTCCAGGTGGAGGAGCATCATTTTAATAGGTCTTGTTGTGGGAGATGCTTGAGTGTGCTGGGAAGAGCAAGGAGGTCCAGTGACTGGAGCAGAGTTCATGAGGGGAAACAGTGGAAGATGAGGTCTGCAAGGATGCAGGGGAGCCTGTTGGATCCTACAGGGACTGAATGGAACTGTGGCTCTGACTCTGAGTGAGACTCAAAGTCACTGGAACTTTTTTTCTGAGCAGAGTTGTATCACATGATCTGACTTAGGTTTTGAATGGATCACCAGGGCTGTTAGGTGGGAGTAGACTTGGTGGGTGGGCAGAGAGAAGGGGTGTGGGTGAAAAGATGAAGGGAGGTGGATTAATATGCTATTCCAAGAGTTTAAGCCTAAAATGATTGTGGTTTGGACCATAATTGTCCTATACTGTTTGCTCCAAATAAAGAGAATTCTCTGGGCCAAATTCAAGGACAGCTTATCTTTAAAGACTTGAATTATGGGAGAGTTCAGGAAAATGTAAACTCAATGCAAAGTTAGGTGACTGTTTCTACCTCTCTAGAATAATGCAAGTAATTATTATCTTTGATAAGTATATAGACAAGTTTTCCTTCGAACTCTTAAAAATAAAGTAGTATTCCATATCACTTTACTTGGTTTGTATATGACTTGAATCATTAAATAGGTTGAGAGCTGAATAATTTTGCCAAATATTAAGCAATAGAAGCAAAAGAAAATAATTCTGAAAGCTCTATAGTAGTTAATGGTAAAGTAGAATTTAGTTCAATCAGAAAAGTTGAAATTCTCTCAGAATGAATATTGTTATTTTTACATATGAAAGCAGCACAGGTTGCTAGACATGGAAGAGATCCCACTTTGTTGATGTAGAGCTGGAAACTCAGAAGGGAGATAAAATATCCAAATTACATAAAAGTTATTAAGCTTGGACCTGCATAAGTCTCAGTCCTGCCTCCTCCATAATAAGTTTTCCTTATAAATATACTTGGTTGCTGATGTGTTAGAGGGGCTCAAGTATATCATTGTGGCTGCTCCTATGAGGAACCCTACCCTTCTCTCAGCAGCTAAGAAGACCAGGCTGCCCTCCACGTTACCATCATGGTTTCTTGATCCCCTTTCTCTGTCTCACATTCTAGCATCACACAGCCCCTTGGGAATTCTAGTTCTTCTGTTCTGATTGCTTTTTCTATAGGAATCTGCCTCCCTGGCTTGTGTCCTCTAACTCTAAAGAGAGAGATAAGCTAAGCAGATAACACCTGGATGTTCTGATGGGTTAGGAGAATCCCCAACCTTTAATGTTTTTGTTCCTTTACAAAAAGAAGTTACATTTTCAAGCCTTGGAATTTCAATATGTGACTTTGTTCCTATTTATGTGTATGTATGCATTCATTTTCTGAGGAAGAGACACAGTGTGAAGGTCAATGTCAAAAAATGCATAGCATTATTTGTATTATGTTTATGATAATACAACTTTGAAAAAAATTGGAAACAAGGATGAACTAGCTTGGAAAGGCACTAGAAAGCTAGACCCAATTCCAGGAGTCAAGGCCATTTTTCTATAGGGCGTCTATTTTCTAACCTGTGAAATGAAGGGAAGAGGAGAATGGGGCTTTGCTATTAGGATCTGCTGGCTCATTCCTAAGTCTTTACCATGCACATGGCAGACATTTTCTTTACATCTCTAGGCCATTTAAGCAGTCCCTTCCTCACCTCACTTTCCCAACATCCTCCTCCATTGTCTCAAATTCTGTGACTCCCATTCAGACTGAGAAATATTTACTGAGAGCTTCTCTTGTGCTTACTGCTATACTGGGCACTGTGAAGCAAGGAAACACAAAACTTCATTCCTTTCCTTAAGTAAAATTAATGGGAAGAGAGGTCTGTTTGTAGTAATGAAAAAATTGAATCAGATTTTTTTTTTAAAGGAATGAAGTTTTAGTGTCTTTATGTACCTTTAGTAATTAAAAAACAACCCAGAAAGCACTGCTTAGGAAAGCACTTAGAGGAATGCTTTAATTAATCCACCAAAAGCTTTGAAATGAGCAAATCAAGGGCTTCTTTGTAAATGGGGGATCAGAGACTCAGAAAACAATTGATTCTCTCTTAAATATCTAAAACATTTTTGTCATAGTTTTACAATATTAATTTGTTCTATTAAAGAAGACAAATAGCAGTGTAGAGATTTTCTGCAGGATCACATTTTCAGAATGATTGAAATCTAAAATCTGAATGAAAAGTACAATCACTCTTCCTGAAAAGCTCTGTTGCTCATTTCTACCTGTCAAAATTCTAACCATCTTTGAAGTTTGAGTTCAAATATTGCCTCCTCCTCCTCCTCCTCCGTCCTCCTCCTCCTTCTTCATCATCATCATCATCATCATCATCACCATCCCCTCCTTTAAATCTGTGTAGTTGACCATCTGCACTGCCTTAGAGCACTCATGACCTGTTACCTTGCCTGATAGCAAATTGATTACATGCCAGCTTTGGTCTGAGCTGGAATCTCTAGAGCAGGGAGGGTGTCTAGTTCATCTATTCACACTGTGGCTTGTAAGTAGCAGCATTTTGCATGATGTTAGAGTAGTGGTCTGATGGCCATTTTGTGATGGATGACTCTATCAGTTGGAATACAATTTCAGTTGTTCTAACAGAGATTCAAAATAATAATGGCTAAAACAAGTTAGAAACTTCTTTCTTGCTTACATTAAAAAAGTACCACCCCCAAGGAAACGGGCTAGTAAAATATCTCTAAAATATTTGGAAGCCAGGCTCATCCTATCTTGTTTCTCCGCCGTCTCTGAATGATGCCCTATCTATATGGTATAAAATGGATTCTCCATCAGGTCTGTATTCTAGACCATTGGAAGGAAGAAAAGGGAAAGTGGAAGTCCCCATTTCCACTTAAGGCACAACCAGGCAGTTATACACATTGCTTCCACTCACATCCCATTGAGAACTTAATCTTATGGTCCCCCCTTGCCAGTGGCATGCTGGAGCCCACTCCTAAGGCATGTGAGAGCCTACTGTGTACATTGCCTCCCAACTCCACATTCAGTGAATCATGTTGGTAGCTTAAAATCAGCTATAGGAGAATTAACATCACAGACATTGGCAAGTTTTACAAATCAGAGCTTCCCCCGCCACCTCTTTCATGAGAGCTTATTGTTAAACATTGTAATCTGCTGCACCTAGCTGCAATAAAAGCTGAAAAAAGTGTAGGTGTGTGTGTGTGTATCTGTGTTTGTGTGTGTGTGTGTTTTCCTTTCTGGACAGGCAGGTATCTAGATAACAATTCTGTACAAGAGAGCAAGGAGTTGTATTTCTATATAAGAAGCTAAGAATGGGTATTTGCAAACAAGTAGAAGTCTCTTTCAATGCGACATCATTGGACAACAACAACAACAAAAAATTGGAAAACCTGTTTTTAACTGTAAGAGAACAGATCTATCTATAAACATGTGTATGGGAAGCTTATGGCTGCTGTCTTCCAGCTGTGAAAAGCCATGCTAGAGAGAATTACGCTTATCTGTGTGGACTCAAAGTACAGAACTCTGGGCAGAAGCTACATGAGCCAAATTCTGCTCTATTTTGACTTTTATCACTGTTCAAAAACGCAGCACTGGTTCCCATCTCTGCAAGTGTCCAGGCAGGAGCTGAATGATCACTTATAGCAAGCATGTCAAACTCAAAGGCTAACACAGGCCAAATAAACAAGGTTTAAGTTTATGTGGGTAGCAAAAAAACAAAAGCTTCAATTTTCATAGAAACGTATTTTGATAGAGAAATGCTGAATACAAAGGGCTGAAATAAATGAGTAATCATTAACATAAAATAATTGAACATTTTAATACAAATTAATACTTTTTTCTTGAACATTAACTTACCAGACACTGAATAACTGCACAAATTAATAAGTGTAATGCAAATAAACCTATTTTTCTTGTTCTCCGAAAGCGAAATATTTCCTGTTGCGCACACCAAACAAGTCAGTCCAAGACTAATGACATGGCAATCTGCTGCTAAAATGTTCGCTGCTAGTATTAGTGGAGAGAAATGGTGTGCCTGCACGCAAGACACTTAAGAGAAATGAATGGAACAAGATTATAGTAATCAGTCATTAGCGAATGTTGTAGTTCGTTATTAATAATTATGTATAACAGGATATTGTTAAAAATTAAGTTACGAAATGTTTATTAAAATGTTTCTTACATAACGTTATATTGGCTGGGCCGCAAAAGTATTCTTTGTGAGCTACATGCAGTCTGCGGGTTGCAAGTTTGACATGCTTGACTTACAGGGTTTCCACAGAGCAGATTTTATTCTGACTGGGTGTTACCCTAGCCATCTCTGAGGTTCTTTCATCCTTCAGTCTCAAGGATACTTTTCCTGCCCCCTCAGATTCTTGGGGACTCCAGTACTTTCTTTTGCTCCACTTACCACAGTTATAATTATCAGTATAATAATTCCATTAATGTCAGGCTCCTGAACTAGATTGTACTAGTAAAAGTAGCAACTGTGTTGTCTTACTCATCATTGTGCCTGTTGCATAGTGCAAAGTATATGGTCACAGCAGACACTCATTAAATTTGTGCTGAATGGAGGATAGATGCTGTGAGTTCTCAATATGAAAGTGCCTTATAAACTGCTCATGATAATTATTCCTTAAAAAATAAGATTGAGTTATAAAACAGAACAGAAAGCAGATGAAGGAAGTGGCTGTAAATACTACCAGACATCTAAGGGGAACTGAATTCGATTCTAAGCTTCTTGGAAACTAAATATAAAAGGAGAACACACTGGGTTACTGGATTTTCTCTTTCTAAGGGGATAAAACTTGTGAAGTCATCTCCAGAAACCAAGTTTTCCTGGTGACTTATTAAAATGAGATCCTTGTTTCCTCCCAACTAACATTGAAGCATAATCAAATATTTCCTCATTAAAAAAAAAATGACAAAGACAGAAAAGAAATCTCCCTTTACTGACTCTCAGCAGCTGTCCTACCTACCCAAATTCCTTCACAAACACTCTGTAGGTCTCCACTTCCTCACCTCCCATTTCTGGTTCAGCTCACTGCAGTCTTATTCCTGCTCTCACCATTCTACTGGAGCTGCTGTCATGAAATCAATAGTAAATTTGCCCTAGCTATATCTCTGCTTTAATCTTTATTGCAATAGACATTTCCTAATTATTTGAAACTCTTGCCCTTGCTAGATCATGTCCCTTGGCTCTGTGACATTGAACTGTGCTGGTTTTCTTCCTATCTTCCTGGATGTTCTTTCTCGGTCTCTTTTAAGCTCTGTTCCTTTATTAAGTGTTGGCATTCATCGGGCTTTTTACTTTTTTCATTTGACCCTTTTCTTTTCTCACTTTACATACTTTCCCTCAGAAATTTTATTTACTCCAGTGGCTTTAATTACTCTCTGGATTCTAATGACTCCCAATATCAGATCTTTAGACTGGATTATCAACCCAAGATTAAAACCCACATATTTAACTTCCTTGTACAGTCTCACATATGGACCTCATATTCAGCATGTCCCAAATTGAGCAAATATTTTTTCTTCTTCTTAACCTTTTACTCCTTATATGTTTCCCAACTCAGAGACGAGCTCTACTTTCTTTCGCATTTTAAAAATTTATTGTCTAAAGTTTTACATATGTCTCCTTTTTCCTCACTTGACACCTCCCCTCAGCCATTCCTAACCCAGGCAAGCCACTACCACCCTAGTGTCTGTGTCCATTGGTTATGCTAATATGCATGCATACAAGTCCTTTGGTTGCCCTGTAACCCACCCCCCTGTCATTTGTCTCTGAATCTATTCTTGTTCA
Source organism: Eptesicus fuscus (assembly GCF_027574615.1). Classification (NCBI taxonomy): domain Eukaryota; kingdom Metazoa; phylum Chordata; class Mammalia; order Chiroptera; family Vespertilionidae; genus Eptesicus; species Eptesicus fuscus. The sequence continues at coordinate 46,004,564 of NC_072475.1, forward strand.
TCAAATTATGTTGATCGTTATATTCCACATATGAGTGAGATCATGTGATATTTATCTTCTCTGACTGGCTTATTTCGCTTAGCATAATGAACGCTCTCCAGTTCCATCGATGCTGTTGCAAATGGGAAAAGTTCCTTTTTTATAGCAGCATAGTATTCCATTGTGTAGGTGTACCACAGTTTTTTAATCTACTCATCTACTGATGGACACTTAGGTTGTTTCCAAATCTTAGCTATTGTAAATTGTGCTGCTGTGAACATAGAGGTGCATATATCCTTTCTGATTGGTGTTTCTGGTTTGTTGGGATATAGTCCTAGAAGTGGGATGACTGGGCCAAATGGGAGTTCCATTTTTAACTTTTTGAGGAAACTCCATATTGTCTTCCACAGTAGCTGCACCAGTCTGCATTCCCACCAATAGTGCAGGAGAGTTCCTTTTACTCCACATCCTCGCCAGCACTTGTCATCTGTTGATTTGTTGATGATAGCCATTCTGACAGGTGTGAGATGGTACCAAATCATTTTGATTTGCATCTCTCAGATGATTAGTGACTTTGAGCATGTTTTCACATGTCTCTTGGACTTCTGTATGTCCTCTTTTGAAAAGTATCTATTTAGATCATTTACCTATTTTTTGACTGGATCATTTATCTTTCTTTTGTTAAGTTGTATGAGTTCTCTGTAAATTTTGGAGATTAAACCTTTATCTGAAATAACATTGGCAAATATATTCTCCCATGCAGTGGACTTTCTTGTTGTTTTGTTGATGGTTTATTTGCTGTGCAGAAGCTTTTTATTTTGATGTAGTCCCATTTATTTTTCTTCTTTGTCTCCATTGCCCTAGGAGCTATGTTGATAAAGATATTGCTATGACATATGTCTGATATTTTGCTGCCTATGGAGTCTTGTAGGATTTTTATGGTTTACCATCTTACATTTAAGTCCTTTAGCCATTTTGAGTTTGTTTTTGTGTATGGTGTAAGTTGGTGATCTAATTTCTTTTCTTTTTTTTTTTTTTGCATATATCTGACCAAATTTCCCAGCAACATTTATTGAAGAGACTGTCTTGACTCTATTGTATGCTCTTGCCTCCTTTGTCAAATATTAATTGAGCATAATGGCTTGGGTCAATTTCTGTTCTGTTCCATTAGTCTACATGTCTGTTCTTGTGCCAGTTCCAGGCAGTTTTGAGAACCATGGCTTCGTAATATAGCTTAAAAAACACGAGGAGAGCCTAAGGGAACTTTGGGACAACATGAAACACAAAAATATCTGCATAATAGGGATCCCAGAAGTAGAGGAAACGAGCAAGGAATAGAAAACCTATTTGAAGAAATAACCTTAGAAAACTTCTCTGATATTGGGAAGAATAAAAAACTCACACAAATCCAAGAACCTCACAGAGTCCCAAACAAGATGAACCCAAAAAGACCGACACTGCCCTATCTGGTTTGGCTCAGTGGATGGAAGATTGGCCTGCGGACTGAACGGTTCCAGGTTCGATTCAGGTCAAGGGTCCACACCCATTTTGAGGGTTTGATCCCCAGTAGGATGTGTGCAGGAGGCAGCCAATCAATGATTCTCTCTCATCATTGATGTTTCTGTCTCTCTCTCCCTGCCTCTCTGAAAACAATAAAAATATATTTTTTAAAAAAATGCACTTATATAAAAAAAGACTGACAATAAGATACATTATAATTAAACTGGCAAACACCAATGACAAAATAAGAATCTTAAAGGCTGCCAGAGAAAGACAGAAAGTTATCTACAAGGGATCTTCCATCAGACTATCAACTGATTTCTCAATAGAAACACATCAGGCCAGAAGGGAATGGAGTGAAATATACAAAGTATGAAAAACAAGTGTCTGAATCCAAGAATACTGTACCCAGCAAGGCTATCAATCAAAGTTGAGGGCGAAATCAGGAGCTTCACAGAATAAAAGGACTAAGGATGTTTATTACCACCAAGCCGGCAATGCAAGAAATGCTAAAGGGTCTGCTATAAAAAGAAGAAATAGGAAGGGAAGAAGGAATACATGCATAAAGAATAAAAAGGGCGACGAAAAAGTACCTATCAATAATAACTTTAAATATAAATGGATTAAATGCCCCAATAAAAAAACATAGGGTAGCTGAGTGGATAAGAAAACATGATCCATATATCTGCTGTCTACATGAGACCCACCTCAGAACAAAGGACTCACACAGACTGATGGTGAAGGGATGGAAAAAGTTTTCAGATGAATGGAAATTAAAAAAAAAAAAAAAAGCTGGGGTAGCAATACTTATATTTGACAAATTGGCTATAACAAGAGAAAAAGGCCACTTCATAATACTACAAGGAGCAATTCAACAAGAAGATATAACTCTGGTAAACATATATATGCACCCAACACAGGAGCACCCAAATACATTAAAAAATTTCTGGAGGATATCAAGGGAGAGATTGACAACATACAGTCATAGTAGGAGACTTTAATACCCCACTGACACCACTGGATAAATCTTCTAAACAAAAAATCAGCAAAGAAACATCCATCCTAAATGACTCACTAGATCAGATGGAATTAATTGACATCTTCAGAACATTTCACCCCAAAGCCACAGAATATACATTCTTCTCAATTGCACATGGTTCATTTTCAAAGATAGACCACATATTGGGACACAGGCAAAGTCTCTTCAAGTTCAAGAATATAGAAATCGTATCAAGCATCTTCTCAGATCACAATGGCATAAAATTAAAATTCAACTACAATAAAAACAATGAAAAATAATCAAACACCTGAAGGCTAAATAGCATGCTATTAAACAATGATTTGGTTACCAAAGAGATCAAAGAAGAAATAAAAAGCATCATGGCAACAAATGACAATGAAAACACAACAATCCAAAATCTATGGGACACAGTGAAAGCAGTCTTGAGAGGGAAGTTCATTGCTCTACAGGCCTACCTCAAAAAGATAAGAACAAAATGGTAATAAATTATCTAACCCTACAACTCAAAAAGTTAGAAAGAGAGCGACACGAAAAGCCCAGCACAACCAGAAGGAAAGAAATAATAAAGATCAGAGTGGAAATAAATGACACAGAGACCAAAAACACAATACAAAAGATCAACAAAACCAAGAGCTGGTTCTTTGAAAGGATAAACAAGATTGATGAACCTCTAGCCAGGCTCACCAAGAAGCAAAGAGAGAGGACCCAAATAAACAAAATCAGAAATGAAAGAGGTGAAGTAACAACAGATCCCATAGAAATACAAAGGATTATGAAAAAAATACTATGAACAACTCTATTCCAACAAGATGGACAGCCTAGACGAAATGGACATATTCTTATAAAAATACAAGCTCCCAAAACTCAATCAGGAGGAATCCAAAAACCTGAATCAGCCGATAACTACCAAAGAAATTGAAGAAATGATCAAAAATCTTCCAACATACAAAAGCCTTGGTCCAGATGGCTTTACAGGTCAGTTCTACCAAGCATTCAAAGAAGAACTAAAACCTATCCTCCTCAGACTATTCCAAAAATTCTAGAGGAAGGTGCACTTCCAAACTCTTTATATGAAGCTAGCATTACCCTAATTCCAAAACCAGATAAAAACACCACAGAAAAAGAGAACTATAGGCTAATATCATTGATGAACATAGATGCTAAAATCCTCAACAAAATTCTAGCAAATCAGATCCAGCATTACATTGGAAAGATCATACCATGACCAAGTGGGATTTATTCTAGGCATGCAAGGATGGTACAGTATCCACAAATCAATAAATGTGATATATCACATAAACATATTGAGAGATAAAAATCACATAATCATATCAATTGATGCAGAAAAAGCATTTGACAAAATCCAACTGCTGAGTATGGATTTTCACCTTTCTTGATAAAAACTCTCAGCAAAGTGGGAATAGAGGGATCATACCTCAACATAATAAAAGCCTTATATGACAAACCTACAGCCAACATCATACTCAATGGGCAAAAACTAAAACCATTTCCCCTAAGAACAGGAACAAGACAGGGATGCCCACTTTCACCACTCCTGTTCGACATAGTACTGAAAGTACTAGCCATTGCGATTAGACAAGAAGAAGAAATAAAAGGCATCCAAATTGGAAAAGAATAAGTAAAACTGTCCTTATTCGCAGATGACATGATACTGTACATAGAAAACCCTAAAGACTCCAACAAAAAATTATTAGACTTAATAAATGAATTTGGCAATGTAGCAGGATACAGAATTAACACCAAGAAATCTATGGCATTTCTATATACCAGTAGTGAACTTACAGAAATAGAGACTAAAAAAGCAATACCATTTACCATCACACCAAAAAAGTTAAGATACCTAGGATTAAACTGAACTAAGGAGGTAAAAGACCTGTATGTGGAAAACTATAGGACACTGAAAAAAGAGATAGAGGAAGACATAAACAGATGGAAGAACATACCATGTTCATGGATTGGTAGAATCAACATCATTAAAATGTCCATACTACCCAAAGCATTCTACAGATTTAATGCAATCCCCATTAAAATACCAATGGCATACTTCAAAGATCTAGAACAAACTCTCCAAATATTCATCTGGAATAAAAAAAGACCCCGAATAGCCATAGCAATCCTGAGAAAGAAGAACAAAGTTGGAGGGATCACAATAACAGAGATGAGCTCTACTTTCTACCCAGTTTCTCAAGAGAAAACTTATCATCTTTAGCTCCTGCCTCTCTCTGACTCTTTGTAGGACATTGAGTCTCTGTCAGAACTACTCAACTCTGAAGTTGTAGAGGAAGAAAAACACACAACTATAGACAAACATAAATGAATGGGCATGACTGTGTTGTAATAAGACTTCATTCATAAAAAACAGATGGTAAGCCAGATTTGGCCCATTGGGTTAGTTTGCTGACCTCTGGTCTAAAGAGTTAAAGTAGTATGTTCATTTTCACCTTTGTATTCATAGTGCTTGACATCAGGCTTCTCAATAAAAGTTTGTTGGATGAATAAATGAATGGTATATGAACAAATTATGATGGACCTATTTACTGTTTTTCTTCTGTGACCATATATCCTTGGCCACTACATGCTCCACATTCATTCTATGTAGTCAGTGAACCCACTCCCCCACTAGAATGGTTTTCATCTTCTGTGCTCATCTTAACATTTGTGTTGAGCAAATATCTTATGTGAAGTTTTGGTTCCTTTGGTGGAAGTGGTCAAGTTTTACATCCTTTGTCACTATTCTCCAACCATCCCTCATAGCACAGACTTCTGTTTTTTTTTGTTTTTTTTCCCTAGGTGTGATAGTTAAATTTTGGCTTATTCAGATAAGTCAAATTATTTATATAATTTATTTTAGACTTTGGTCATTTTTTTGTGTGTAGATGTATTTATTCTTTTGTTTCATATACATTTCTTTAAACCTACCTTAAAACATTTTTGGAGCAGGTAGAATATTAGGGATAAAAATCCTCAATTAAATCAATGCACAAAGCACTTAATAATATATACAGGGCATAGGAGAAGTTTAACATGGAGTGGGGACAAAGATAGCTCAGATAAGGTATTGTAACTAAGAGGCTTATAAGCACAAAGTAGATAAGAGGTGAATAAATAATTCCAATACAATGTAGAAACTGCTTTGAGGAAGGAATTAGTAACACTTTCTAGGAATTTCATAGAAATAACATTTATCTTCCACCAAAAAGATCAAAGAAGGCTCTAAGAGAGAAGGTGGGTATTTGGAATTCTGATATGGCACTAAAGGACCCTCGAGACAGAGGAAAGTATAGGCATACTCAGCAGTTACTAGAAAGCAAGTTTTAATAAAACTATGTCCAGGACTTGCTGATAAAAGTGCAGCCAAATCCCTTCCAGAAGGTGCCAAGTCCATTCTGGTCTGAAATGCATTGATAATTGGGACATTATGCTCAGAGACTGCAAACTGACATTCTGTCGTCATCCCTCTTGGAATAGAAACCCTGATCCTTTAAAATAATTAGCATTAATTTGGAGCATGTGTGCAAAAATAAATCACAAGTGTCCAAAAACAGAAACGTTAAGTTCAATGGTTTGTTCTTATTAGCTCCACCTACGTAAACAAAATCAGGAGCAATTAACATTTAAAAATAGAAAAGACAAGGAGAGTTCACAGCTCCCAGTGGGAAATTATTATTTACATAAATGCCCACAAAGATGACTTCCTCTCACCCTTACTGGTGTCAGTCATATTATTACCATGGATAAAGAATCAGTTTTCTTTCCTAAGGGTTAGGAGGGAGGATTGTGATTCTATGCATATTGTTCTGGTTGAAATTGGAAGTGTGTATGTCCTCTAGCAAAGAAATAAGTAGGTCTCCATCTCTTCTATCTACCTCTATATTGTACCTCACCCATCCTCTGTATAGGCAAGAAGAGAATTTGCTATGGCTCAAGACTGTCAGCAGAAACCCACTTCCATGAAGCAGTGCTGGCCTTTGCCAATGAGATACCTGCCTGTTGGAGAAAGCCTCAATGACCCACCTGGAAGAAGGGTGAAAGATCTCATGAACTCACCAAGACACACTTTGAAGTGTCCCCGATGTGCTCTGTAGGACATGGGCTATCTCAGTGAAGAATGGAGCCCCACTGCAGGCATCAGGTATCAGAATGGGGAGAGAAACTGGCCATGGGGCGCCTGGGGAACTGAAGCAGAGATGTGGACATGTTGGGTGTAATACAGAGCACTGGCAACTGGCTCAGCAGGGCTCTGAGTTCTAGCTGTATCACTAACTTGGTATGTAAACTTGGCTAAGCCACTGTTCTTTCTGGGCCTAATTTTCCCCGATCTTAAAGTTAGGAGCTGAACTGGCTTATCTTTTTGCTTCATTCCATACAGTTTTTTGTTTGTTTTTAGGACATAACTCAAGTCTTTTATCTGCCTCTTTCCATCTACTTGACTGGAAAGATGTGGTGAATGGTAGGTTGGGGGTGAGGTATAGGACTCAAAAATTTTTCTATGCCTCATTTATAAAATGAGTGAAAATATACCCCACACTTTCTCCCCCAAAAGACTGTTGCTTTAGGAACACGGGACTGATAAAGGAGAACACAGAAGATTCAGTTGCAGGGTCATGACAGAACCCACCAATTGGCTATCAGTCTGGGAAACAACATCACTTTTAATGTTGATGGAGCCTTGGAATAATTAAAGGCTAACAGAGAAGGGATTTGTTCAAAGTGGCATGTTAAAGACAACTATGATTCAACCTTTTGGTTCTAAATCCTCTTTCTACCATGTCTTTCTTCTTCTGTCTTCAGTATGTCTGATCTGGAATCGGGGCTTAAGGGGAATTGGGGCTTAAGGATTGATGAACATATGTCGACTTCAAATAAAAATATCAGTAGAGTTTTGTGGAGGTAGAAAGCAAATCAAATCTTTGACCATTAGTTTTTGTTAAGATTTCACTTATTTTTTTTCATACTTTCCGCCCATTATAATTAGTACCAGTTCTTCTGAGCATTTTGCATATACAGTAGTCAGTCCCCTTTTATTCACAGTTTTGCTTTCCATAGTTTCAGTTACCTGTGGTCAGCTTCAGTCTGAAAATATTAAGTGAAAAATTTCACAAGTAAACAATTCATAAAAGTTTAAATTGCATGTTGTTCTGAATAGCATGATAAAATTTCCCTCTGTCCTGCTCAGTCCTCTTTGGGGTGTGAATCATTCCTTTGTCCAGTGTTTCCATGATGCATACACTGCCCATCCGTTAGTCACTCAGTACCCATCTTGGTTATCAGATCTATTCTTGTGGTATCCCAGTGCTTGTGTTTAGATAACCCCTATTTTACTTAATAATGGCCCCAAAGCAATAGAGTAATGATGCTGGCAAGTCAGATATGCCAAAGAGAAGCTGTAAAGTGCTTCCTTTCAGTGAAAAGGTGAAAGTTCTCAAGTTAATAAAGAAAGAAAAAAAATGTGAGGTCCAAGATTTACGGTAAGAACAAATCCATCTGTGAAACTGCCTACTTTAATTTATAAATTAAACTTTATCATAGGTATGTATGTATAGGGAAAACCATGGTATATATTGGTTCAGTACTGGGGGTTTTGGAATGTAACTCCTACAGATAAGGGGGGAGACTACTGCACACAAATGTTCTTTTGTTGTTGTTTTCTGCAAAAATTAAGGACTCAAATGTCTTCTTCTGTATCTTCACATATGCTAGTCTGTTTATATTCCAACACCTTATCCATACTGTCCTTAGCAATTACCCAAGCTTTTCTAATTTGCCTGTGTACTGATCCACGTCTTCTGTTAAGTTATAATGACTTTGAGAACTGGAAACATTTTGTATCTCAGTTTCCAAACCCAGAGATGCTGCTGCTCAATTATGTTAATTGAATAAATTAATGGAAGAAAGAGACACTTCATCTGTATCCACGCCATCCCCTAGAAGCCCCTCAGAGTGACAATAAGCTTAGCAATGGCCTTCATTTCAACTTTTATGAAGAATCATGAAAGGTCATAGAATGGACAGATCTCCTTATTTACATCTTCATGGCTGTAAATTCATAGCTCTTATTCATGACCTCCCAGAGGTGGCCAGAGTACCCAGAGATACCCTGCTCAGATGGAGAAAATGGGGGGAAAGAGCAAGAAGTGTTCTTTGGGTTGCCGCTCTCAGCTTGAGGGCATCCTAGAGCCAACCCCCCTCTGGCTTGGCCAGGGGCCCGGGTTTGTTCTCTGTGTATCAGCATTGGTCAACCTGACCCTTGGGAGAGAATCCTGGTAAGGGTCAGGCACCAGGGGTGGTACCTGAAACAATTTTTAAATAGAGTGGGAGACTGTGTGGCCTCTTTGCTCAGAAGGAGGGGGAGATAATACAAAAAGTCATGTGACTTCCGTCCAACAGTGCAGGCAGGAGAGCAAAGGGGAGGCTTTGCTGGTAAAGGGGAGATGGCATGAGGATGAGGAGGGAGATGAAGTCCTTGTGGACAGGACAATGAGGAAGAGTCTGAACTCAGGGTGTAAGAATGAGAGACAGAGGTTAAGAATGACTGATAAGAAATAAACATAGGAAGCAAGAGAGGAAAGCAGGGAGGAAGGAAAGAAGGAAGGAAGGGAGAGAGGGAGGGAGGGAGAGAGGGAGGGAGGGAGGGAGGGAGGTTGAAATGAGACAAAGAGAAAGGCACAGACATCCAGAAAGATAATCAGAACTAGAGAGAGAATAAGAGAAACATTTGGAGAGAGAAAAGAGAAGTGGGACAGCAATGAATGAGTGTATGTACACACACAAGACCTGGACAACTCAAAGTCCGCCTGAACTGCTTAGCTCAGATAACTGTCTTTGTGAACCTGGCACAGGGAAGATCTGTACACAGAGGAAATGTGCTGACTCTTGCCCAGGGTCTGTAGGAGGATAGAAACAGATCAATTAACCTGGGTGGGGCTTTTCTATGCCAGGACTGGCACTGCCAGTTCTCAGTGCCCAGCCAGGCCAGGCCAAGGACTTTCACAAGATCCTTATGCCATTAAAGGGCCATTAGCAGCAGGGCAAAATCAGCCTTTTACCCAGAGAAAAACCCTCTTTCTGTGCCAGCGTCACCTCCCCTGGCCCAGATACCACCTCTCTGGCAGGCCCTGTCCCAAATTCAGTTAGATGGCACCGCTCAGCCTGGGGAAACGACCTTGGGAGTTTGAACAGGCTTCAAGAACACTCCAGGGGCCAGCACAGTCTGGTACATACAACTGATGGAATGACCCTGAGACATGTTTGTGGGTAGAGCAAGGGGCATCTAGAGCAGAATGTTCCCATAGATCTTGGACCACTGGATCCACTTTATAGGGAGAAAGATTTCAGCTTCAGCACCAGAAAGGACTTTGAAATCAAAGCTAGACAAAAGCTGGATTCATTCATGCATCAATTCAGTATTTACCAATAATTTTTGAGCATCTACAATGTGTGGGGCACTGTTTTAGAGGCTGAGGATACAGAGATAAGCAAACACATTCTGGCCGTGGGGGGAGAGTGATGGCAACACTATTTCCTCTAACCAGTGTAACAGAAGGAGCTCAGAGGGGAATGTAACTGATACTGCTTTGAAGACAAGTAAAATTTTAGGAAGGGCACATTTGACCACAGCCTTAATGGTTGTGTAAAGTCCTTGAGGCAGAGAAAGTAGAGGGATCCTAAACCAAGAGAGGCACAGAGAAAAGCTGGAAGGTGTAGGAATGCACCTTCTGGAGGATGAATGGTGGGACAGGCAACCTGGGAGAAATGAGAGTGGGGTGTAGATGGGCCAGGTGAGGACAGGCACTATAAGGGTACAAAGTCACCAACATTTTAGTCAGAAGGGAGCTTAGAGATTATGAAAGCCATCTTTATCATTGTTTTATTTTTTTAATTTTGTATGTGAGTGTATGTGTGTGAAGTAGACTTTGTTGGTGGATGCCTGGGGTTGGACACAAAGGAAAGGACATGACAGCAAGTCCAGTAATTTTGAACTAAATATGTTAGACCTTTTCTTTTTAATTTTTTATTAAGGTATTATATGTGTACATATTTTACCATTGTCCCCCCCACCCCATTCCCATACATGCCCTCACCCCCCCGAGTTTTGCGTCCATTGGTTATGCTTATATGCATGCATATAAGTCCTTCGGTTGATCTCTTATCTCCCCCACCTCTCCCTAAGTTTCCCCCTGTAATTTGACAGACTGTTTGATGCTTTACTGTCTCTGTATCTATCTTTTTGTTCATCACTTTATAATGTTCTTTATTATCCATAAATGAGTGAGATCCATGTGGTATTTTTATTTCATTGACTGGCTTATTTCACTTAGCATAATGTTCTCCAATTCCATCCAGGTAGCTGCAAATGATGAGAATTCCTTCTTTTTTATGGCAGCATAGTATTCCATTGTGTAGATGTACCACAGTTTTCTGATCAAGTCATCTGCTGACGGGCACCTAGGTTGTTTCCAGATCTTAGCTATTGTAAATTGTGCTGCTATGAACATAGGGGAGCATATATCCTTTCTGATTGGTGTTTCTAGTTTCTTCGGATATATTCCCAGGAGTGGGATTACTGGGTCAAATGGGAGTTCCATTTTCAGTTTTTTGAGGAAACTCCATACTGTTCTCCACAGTGGCTGCACCAGTCTACATTCCCACCAGCAGTGCACCAGGGTTCCTTTTTCTCCGCATCCTCGCCAATACTTGTCGTTTGTTGATGATAGCCATTCTGACAGGTGTGAGATGGTACCGCATTGTCGTTTTGATTTGCATCTCTCGGATAATTAGTGACTTTGAGCATATTTTCATGTGTCTCTTGGCCTTCCTTCTGTCTTCTTTTGAAAAGATTCTATTTAGGTCCATTGCCCATTTTTTTATTGGATCATTTATCTTCATTTTATTAAGTTGCATAAGCTGCCTGTAGATGTTGGAGATTAAAACTTTATCAGTGATAGCATTTGCAAATATGTTCTCCCATAGATTGGGCTTTTTTGTTGTTTTGTAGATGGTTTCTTTTGCTGTAAAAAAGCTTTTTATTTTGATGTAGTCCCATTTGTTAATTTTCCCTTTAGATTCCATTGCCCTAGGGGCAGTGTCAGTGAAGAAGTTCTTTTGGCATATGTCTGAGATTTTGTTGCCTGTTGATTCCTCTAGTATTTTTATGATTTCCTGTGTTATTTTTAAGTCCTGTATCCATTTTGAGTTTATTTTTGTGTATGGTGTAGGTTGGTGATCTAGTTTCATTTTTTTGCATGTATCTGTCCAATTTTCCCAAGACCATTTATTGAAGAGACCGTCTTGACTCCATTGTATGTTCATGCCTCCTTTGTCAAATATTAATTGAGCATAGTAGTTTGGGTCGATATCTGGATTCTCTGTTCTGTTCCATTGATCTATATGTCTGTTCTCGTGCCAGTACCATGCTGTTTTGAGAACAGTGGCTTTGTAATACAGCTTGAGGTCTGGTATTGAGATCCCTCCTACTTTATTCTTCTTTCTCAGGATTGCTGTGGCTATTCAGGGTCTTTTTTTATTCTAGATGGATTTTTGGAGAGTTCTTTCTATGTCTGTGAAATATGCTGTTGGTATTTTAATGGGGAGTGCATTGCATCTGTAGATTGCTTTGGGTAGTATGGACATTTTAATGATGTTGATTCTACCAATCCATGAACATGGTATGTTCTTCCATCTGTTTACATCTTCCTCTATCTCTTTTTTCAGTGTCCTGTAGTTTTCCGTGTATAGGTCCTTTACCTCTTTAGTTAAGTTTATTCCTAGGAATCTTAGTTTTTTTGGTGTGATGGTAAATGGGATTGCTTTTTTAGTCTCTCTTTCTGTAAGTTCACTATTGGTGTATAGAAATGCCATAGATTTCTTGGCGTTAATTTTGTATCCTGCTACATTGCCGAATTCATTTATTAAGTCTAATAATTTTTTGATGGAGTCTTTTGGGTTTTTTATGTACAATATCATGTCATCTACAAATAAGGACAGCTTTACTTCTTCTTTTCCAATTTGGATGCCTATTATTTCTTCTTCTTGTCTAATTGCAATAGCTAATACTTCCAGTACTATGTCAAACAGGAGTGGTGAGAGTGGGCATCCCTGTCTTATTCCTGTTCTTAGGGAAAATGGTTTTAGTTTTTGCCCATTGAGTATGATGTTTGCTGTGGGTTTATCATATATAGCTTTTATTATGTTGAGGTATGATCCTTCTATTCCCACCTTGTTGAGAGTTTTTTATCAAGAAAGGGTGTTGGATTTTGTCAAATGCTTTTTCTGCATCAATTGATATGACTATGTGATTTTTATCTCTCAATTTGTTTATGTGATGTATCACATTTATTGATTTGCGGATATTGTACCATCCTTGCATCCCTGGGATAAATCCTACTTGGTCATGGTGTATGATCTTTCTAATGTACTGCTGGAGCCGATTTGCTAGAATTTTGGCATCTATGTTCATGAGGGATATTGGTCTGTAATTCTCTTTCATTGTGTTGTCTTTATCTGGTTTTGGTATTAAGGTGATGCTGACTTCATAGAATGAGCTTGGAAGTGTTCCTTCCTCTTTAATTTTTTGGAATAGTCTGAGGAGGATAGGTTTTAGTTCTTCCTTGAATGTTTGGTAAAACTCTCCTGTGAAGCCATCTGGCCCCGGGCTTTTGTTTGCTGGAAGCTTTTTGATGACTGCCTCAATTTCTTCCATAGTTACTGGCCTGTTGAGCTGTTTTGATTCTTCCTGATTGAGTTTTGGAAGGTTATATTTTTCTAGGAATATGTCCATTTCCTCCAGGTTGTCCAGTTTGTTGGAATAGAGTTGTTAGTAGTATTTTGTAACCATCCTTTGTATTTTGGTGGGGTCTGTTGTTATTTCACCTCTTTCATTTCTGATTTTGTTTATTTGGGTCCTCTCTCTTTGCTTCTTGGTGAGCCTGGCTAGAGGTTCATCAATCTTGTTTATCCTTTCAAAGAACCAGCTCTTGGTTTTGTTGATCTTTTATATTGTTTCTTTTATCTCTATGTCATTTATCTCTGCTCTGATCTTTATTATTTCCTTCCTTCTGCTTACACTGGGCTTTTCTTGTTGCTCTCTCTCTCTAACTCTTTGAGTTGTAGGGTTAGATAATTTATTACCATTGTTTCTTGTTTTTTGCAGTAGGCTTGTAGAGCTATGAACTTCCCTCTCAGGACTGCTTTCTCTGTGTCCCATAGATTTTGGATTGTTGTATTTTCATTGTCATTTGTTGCCATGATGTTTTTTATTTCTTCCTTGATGTCTCTGGTAACCCAGTCATTGTTTAATAGCATGCTGTTTAGTCTCCATGTGTTTGATTTCTTCGGATTGTTTTTATTGTAGTTGATTTCCAGTTTTATGCCACTGCGATCTGAGAAGATACTTGATATGATTTCTATCTTCTTGAATTTGGAGAGACTTTGTCTATGTCCTAACATATGGTCTATCTTTGAAAATGACCCATGTGCACTTGAGAAGAATGCATATTCTGTGGCTTTGGGATGGAATGTTCTGAAGATGTCGATTAATTCCATCTGTTCTAGTGAGTCATTTAGGACTGATGTTTCTTTGCTGATTTTTTGTTTAGAAGATTTGTCCAATGGTGATAGTGGGGTATTGAAGTCTCCTACTATGATTGTATTGCTGTCAATCTCTCCTTTGATATCTTCTAGGAGTTTTTTTATGTATTTTGGTGCTCCTGTATTGGGTGCATATATGTTTACCAGAGTTATTTCTTCTTGTTGGATTGCTCCCTTTAGTATTATGAAGTGGCCTTTGTTATCTCTTGTTATGTCTTTCACTTTGAGATCTAATTTGTTAGATATAAGTATTGCTACCCCAGCTTTTTTTTTCATTTCCATTCGCCTGGAAAACCTTTTTCCATCCCTTCAATTTCAGTCTATAAGCGTCTTTTTTTCTGAGGTGGGGTTTCCTGTAGACAGCAGATATACGGGTTTTATTTTCATATCCAATCTGTTACCCTATGTCTTTTGATTGGGGCATTCAATCCATTTACATTTAAAGTTATTATTGATAGGTACTTATTTGTCGCCATTTTTATTCTATACCCCTGTGTTCCTTCTTTGCTTCCTATTTCTTTTCTTTTTTCTTTTTTTTTTTTTTACAACAGACCCTTTAGCATTTCTTGCATTTCTGGTTTGGTGGTGATAAACTCCCTTAGCCTTTTTTTGCCTGTGAAGCTCCTGATTTCACCTTCAATTTTGATTGATAGCTTTGCTGGGTACAGTATTCTTGGATTGACACTCTTCCTTTGCATGACTTTGTATATTTCATTCCATTCCTTCTGGCCTGATGAGTTTCTGTTGAGAAATCAGTTGTTAGTCTGATGGGAGTTCCTTTGTATGCAACTTTTTGTCTCTCTCTGGCCGCTTTTAAGATTCTTACTTTGTCGTTGGTGTTTGCCAATTTAATTATAATGTGCCTTGGCATCAGTCTTTTGGGGTTCATTTTGCTTGGGACTCTGTGAGCTTCTTGGATTTGTGTGGGTTTTTTTTCCCTATATCAGAGAAGTTTTCTGTCATTATTTCTTCAAACAGGTTTTCTATTCCTTGCTCAGTTTTCTTTACTTCTGGAACCTGGATGTTGTTTTGTTTCGTGTTGTCCCAAAGTTCCCTTAGGCTCTCTTCCTGCTTTCTAATTTTTTTTTCTAGAAGCTGTTCTAGTTGGATGTTTTTTCCATCTTGTCTTCTAGCTCACTTATTCAGTCCTCTGCTTCTTCTAGTCTACTCTTGATGCTTTCTATTGAGTTCTTTACAGCAGCGATGTCATTTTTCATTTCTTCTTGGTTCTTCTTCATTTCCTCTTGGTTCTTACTCATACTGTCGAATTTGTCTTCCATTCTTTTCAGCCACCTTATGACCATTTCTCTGAATTCTTTCTCTGATAGGTTGCTTGCCTCTAATTCGTTTACTTCCTTTTCTGGTGATGCCTGCTTTTCTTTACTATGGGGGCTATTTCTTTGTCTCCCCATGGTCTCTCTTCTCTGGATGTCTCGTTATGCAGTTCTCTCTCTCCTTATCCCAGGCGAGATCTGACCTTTTCTTGGTGCTGCGCAGAGTTCCTTTGAATTTGCGTGTTTGTGCCAATTGGGGACCGGTGCCCTGGTGCTCACAGTTGTTCAGTGTTCGCCTTGTTGTGGAAAATCAGGCTCTGATAAAATCCTCTTTACCTTGCAAGATGGCGAGGTTTCCCCCTATGAGCCCGCAGCTCTGGGAGGGGCCTCAGCCTCTATGGGTGCTGCATGGTCAGGGGAACCCTGCCTAGCACTCCCCCACCTTCTCCTGGAATTCAGCTGTCCCCTAGCTTGCCAACAAACACTCCCCGTGCGAACCTCAGCTGTTCTTTCTTTCTGTTCCAGGACCAGGCTTGGAACACATCCGTCTACTCTGCCGCCTTTTTCTCCTCCAGAACTTTTCTCTTAAGAGACTTACCAGGATATTTTCACTGACTGATTTACCTCCTGTAGTGACCCAAACCTCCTACCTTCTCAGTGGGTTTTCTGTGTCTTTCCTCCCATCTTCAGTCTTCATCCATCCCTCCAGTCTGATTGCCCTAGGCACAGTAGATTTGCTGTTAGGTCTCCTCTTGGTGATGGTAAGCAATCCAAGAAGGAAAGGGCCTCCTGTTTACACAGATCCTCCTTCCTAGAAGGCAGATGTGAATTTGTATTTAAAAAGTTTGAAAAGAACAAAAAAGTAAAAATTGCCCTTATGAAGTTTTTTTAAAAATTACATAATGAAGATAAAGTTTCTTCATTCACTCTGTTAGCATTTATCAGTCAACTTAGTTTCCTAAGTTAAGTCAAATATATCTCTCTACATAGATATACATGTACATTCACACACATATTTATGGAAAAGAAAGTTTGCCTTACATACTGATTTGTTTTTTATTTTAAAATATATTGTGACAAAACTTCTAACTTCATACCTCATATGCATTCTAGTCCATAGACCAGATATAACATAAGTTTCTAACTATTTTTCTGTTGATAGTCATTTATGATGATTTAGTCTGTGTGCTTTTACAAATGATGCTGCCACAGACATCCTTGCACATGCATCCTTCTGTACTCTAGTTATTATTTCTATAGGCTAGCTTCCTAGAGGTTAGGTTGTTAAATCAAAGTCTATACACATTCTAAATCTTCCTGGGAATTACATCACTTTTTCTTTTAAAAAATATTTTTATTGATTTCAGAGAGGAAGGGAGAGGGAGAGAAAGATAGAAATATCAATGATGAGAGAGAATCATTGATTGGCTGCCCCCTGGATGGCCCCTACTGGGGATCAAGCCTGCAACCTGGCATGTGCCCTTGACCAGAATTGAACCCGGGATCTTTCAGCCTCCAGGCCGATGCTTTATCCACTGAGCCAAACTGGCTAGGGCTACATCACTTCTTTTATAAAGGTTAATTCACACTGTAACAGGCCATTGACATGGGAGTGCCTCTTCCACACTTGCTCTCCCTCTGGAACTGCCTCATCATTTGCAGAGATGAAGAAAGGGCATAGAGAGAATGATCAGTTGTCTAGTAACACACAGCTCAGTGTTGGCAATGCTGGCACCAAGATTCCAAATCTGTTGTCACTAGACAATGAGGTAATGCATGGAGAATATTAAGGACTATGCCTGGTACAATGTGAGTGTAGCTTTGAACAACTGGTTCAGTGTGGGAGAGGAATTGGAGAGAAGAGAGAACAGAGGTAAGGAGGCTCTGAGTAGCTCTTCCCAAGCTAGGTGTAGTGTCCCTTCTCCTAGCACTCAGCTTCACAACATTACATTTAATTAGTTGATTCATTAGTCCACCATAATACTGTTCCTAGGAGACAAGAAAGTGAGAAGGTAGTTCTCTGACATCAGAGACTGAATACCTATATAGGCTAAGATTCTGTAATCATCATTAAATTCCCAAAAGAAATGCTAAGTGATGAGCTTCTGAGTTTGAGATTCTCTCACTCTATTAGTTGTTTAATGCCTGAAAGTTACCAAAGAGAGATAGTTATTACAGCATAAATTATTGATTTTTTTTCTTCCATGTGAGTCTCCTCTCTTCATTTAGAATACACACTCATTAAAAAAGGGGATCATATCTTAAACTTTTTTTTATCATCTCTTTCATCACAACAACTAGTGTGTTGAGGAGTACACCAGAGGCACTCAATACATAAAAAATGGGGAAAACAAATAGGATTTTTGTTGTTGTTGTGATTTAAGGAAATCTGTAGCTTTGTTTTAGAGTGGTGCCTCATAGATACTGATTGATTAAATTACCATGTAGCTATATAAAAGTCATTATAACATTTTCAAAGTGATGAACATACTCTTGGAAGTGCCTTCAGAATGGTGCTAGCCTTTCTACCACACACGTTCACCAGGGAACACCCCATATTTTTCAGCTGCAAGTTGTGGATCTGGGTGGGTGAGAGAGGAATTTCTGAGGAGATGGGGTTGTAGAGGGTAACAGCCACTGGAAGAATTTGGCCCTAAAGATAAGGACTCCTCGATCAATATTCATGACTTTCGGAATTCCTATTTTAATCAGTGAAACGGAAATGAAATTCCAATGTAACTTTTAGTTTAAAAAAATTACAAGTGGGATATGATATTCATGCATAACATTTCCTCTAAAATTCTTTTTAAGAATTGAAGAAAATATAACATACTGGAAAGAACACTAGCCTAGGTATCCAGAGATTTAATTTCATGCCCTAAATTTATCACTTAGGAGCTGTGTGATCAAAAGCACTCGGTTCCCCCATCTTACCTTATTTCACTCATATATAGAATGAGAAGGTTGATGATAAATAAACTCCCCTTCAGCTTTAATAATAAACAAGTACATGATTCCTGGATTAATGTTGAAGATCCATCCATCCATCCATCCATCCATCCATCCATCCTTTCCACAAGTATTCATTGAATTCCTACTTGTATTGTGTCCATATGATTTGAGCCCTTCTGCTTTGGGTTGATAGGTCGATGGCATCATTATTCTTCTGAGAATCTTGATTCCACATCTTATATACATTCTGACCCCACCTTCTCTCTCATCCACTTTATTTTCAACCAGTCCCTGATGTTTATTCTTTCTCTGTGTCTATCTCTGGTCCATCTCATCCCTTCCATGCCCACTCCACTGCTCTTTTTCCAGCCTCACCAACTCTCAGTTGAGCTAATGTAGACACTCCCTAAGTGGTTTCCCAGCCTCAATAGTCTTCCTTCCCAATCCACTGTACATGCTATGCCCAGAGTTATCACTAATATTTTATTTTAACCAACGTTTTTGAAGGTTTGTTGAATGTAGATACTCACTGTATCTGGACCCTTAGAAACTAACAGTCCAAAGAGGAAGAGATACAAAATTAAAGGGTAAGTATACAGTGTGGGACTACAATGGTGGGGGAACACTCAGTATTAGATTTCTTCCTTTCTTCTCACAAAGGCTTCCTCCTTAGAGGTTTTTTATTCTGTACCTCATAGCACTATTTTTTCATGGTTCTTGCATCTCATTCATTACATCCTTTTAGCAATAATTCTCCACTTGTCTCTCCTTGACCAGACGTGAGCTTCTTGATGGCAGTAATCTGATTGGCTTGTGCCTTCCCTCTAAGTAGGAAAGAAACCTTGGGAGCCTTTTACCCTCAAGGAGAAGTCCAAATCTTTATATTGGGCATATAAAGCCTTTAAGAATTTGGGTCTATTTTTCCAATTAACTCTGCTAATCATACCATATTCCATCACATTTCAATCGCAAGCCTTCTTCCTCACCCCTCACTTAACCTCTAGAACCCATTCTTTAGGTATACAACAGCCTGACCATACCCAGTACTCTCACACTCACCTCTTTTGGGTAAGCCATGTCCTCTTCTGAGCATACCCAATACACATTTTTCCTACTCCCCTGCCTGCCAGGATTTGCTTGGAGGACCCTGTCCTCTCTTCAAAGTCTAGTTTAAATTCTATTCATTCCAAGAACTTTGCAGAGAATCAGATTAGTTTATTCAGAATTAATTTTCACCTGCTCTCAAACACTTCTTATAGTAAATGTGTGAACTCTCTTCTGTAGACCTTTTGTGACCTTGCTGGCTACTCCTTATATTATGACTCCTGGGAAAAAGTGCCCATGTCACTTGGGTTTTTGGATCCTCCGTATTACAGAACCTAGTGTCTGGCTCTTAGGCTCACCCATACTGAGCAGTTGCCACATGACAGATACTGTGGAGGCTTTATGATGTCCTCATAGCATACCAGGAAACTGGGCTCAGAGAGAGGCTAAGTAATCTGCCCAGGGCACCAGCAGGTACATAATACAATTTAGATTTGAACACAGGTATCTCTTAACAACCAGACTACATTGCTTCCCTACAAGAAGCCACAATAAATGCTGATGGTTTTGTAGCCATTTGGAGAAGAGGTTGAAGATATACTTAATAAGCATTTCCTGATTACCTAGGGAGATTTCTATAAGTTTTTCTGAATGAATTGGCATTTGATCTTACCATTGAAGACTGAAAATAAATTTGACCCCAAAAAAGCTGAATTTTCATAAGAGAATAAATAAAGGCTGTTTTGTTTTGTTTTTGCGGGGGTGGTGGATGGGGGTGGAGAAGGGAGCTATTTACTGACCAACTTTCCCAGTAAAGAATTGAGGGAAGGAAACATCTTGGTCTTGCTCGGGGCTGTGTCTCTATTGCCCTTGCAGAGTCTAATACAGAGCATGTGTTAAATAAACATTTTG
This sequence comes from Eptesicus fuscus, assembly GCF_027574615.1. Classification (NCBI taxonomy): domain Eukaryota; kingdom Metazoa; phylum Chordata; class Mammalia; order Chiroptera; family Vespertilionidae; genus Eptesicus; species Eptesicus fuscus. Next base: position 46,024,853 of record NC_072475.1, read on the forward strand.
TATAAATCAATCTACTCAATAAAAGCTAAGCCTTTTTTGTGTTCCTGTAGTTTTAAATTCACTCTTGGCCTAGAATGCTGAACAATTAATTGTCTTTGTGAAGGCTTTGAAAGCCCAAACCTAAACTTTCAGTCCCTGAAAGTGAAACCTACAGTCCTTAGAAAGTTTCACTGATCAACCCAGTTTCACTGACTGGCTTAGTAAAAAACAAACATTAAACCAACAGAACCAGCTATGAAAAATCAAGAGAAAAAAAACCCTATCAGTTCCAAGAAACTTAGTTATTTTCAGTAATATACCTCCTGCAAGGAAATCTGAGGGCATAGGTGGTATCAGTTTCATTTCCAGGAGAGATCTTTGAGTTTCTGTCTCCTAAACATAGAGGAAACGCCCCTCTGCCCAGCATCTATGCTAAGGGCCTGGGTCTGAGAACCCTGAGGACTGAAAGGGAAATGAGGCAGAATCAAGGAGGTTCTTCTCAGATCCATTAGATTGTTTCACACCTCCTCATTCTGTATTAGAATAAGCAGTAAGCAGGTCTGTGTCAGTGAGCATATTCAGATCACAACATTTGTTAAGTCAGTGAGTCAGAAAATGGCTCAAAGCAGAGCTAGTGAGCCGGGGAATGTAGCATGATGAAGTAGAAAATGCTTTCAACGTGGGGCAGGAGCTGGGTGACCCTGAGCAGTTACCGCTTTTTTTCTGGGCCTCATTTTCCCCTTTGAGTTCTGACATATTTGGCAGATTATCATTATGGTCGGAGGAGGAAAATGCACGCAGTTTGTCTATAATTGTTTTGAAAAAGAAGACATTCATGGAAAACCCTCTAGTTTCATGGGAATCTGGAAATTGAAGCTCTCCTGTGCATTATAGGACGTTTTCCACCATCTCTGATTTCTACAAACTAGATGCAGGTACCATCCACTTTCCTCTCCCTAGTTGTAACAATCTAAAATGTCTCCAGACATTGCTAATTGTTTGTTCCCTGGGGGCAAAATCTACCCACTTTGGAGCCCTGAGCCCTGAGTTGCATTCCCAACAGAAACTGACAAATTTTTTAGAACAAGCATGTCAAACTCAAAGGCTAACACGGGCCAAATAAACAAGGTTTAAGTTTATGTGGGCTGCAGAAAAACAAAAGCTTCAATTTTCATAGAAATGTAGGTTTATTTCGATAGAGACATGCTGAATACAAGGGCTGAAATAAATGAGTAATCATTAACATAAAATAATAGAACATTTTAATAAAAATTAATATTTTTTCTTGAACTTTAACTTACCAGACACTGAATAACTGCACAAAGTAATAAGTGTAACGCAAATAAACCTATTTTTCTTGTTCTCTGAAAGCAAAATATTTCCTGTTGCGCACACCAAACAAGTCAGTCTAAGACTAATGACGTGGCAATTGGCTGCTAAAATATTCACTGCTAGTATTAGTGGAGAGAAATGGTGTGCCTGCGTGTAAGGACCTTAAGGGAAATAAATGCAACATGATTATAGTAATCAGTCATTAGCAAACATTATAGTTTGTTATTAATAACTGGAGGCCCGGTGCACGAAATTCGTGCATGGGGGGAGGTCCCCTCAGCCCAGCCTGTACCCTCTCCAATCTTGGACCCCTTGGGGTATGTCCGACTGTCAGTTTCGGCCCGATCCCTGCAGTCGAACATCTTTCTCACAATCCTGGACCACTGGCTCCTAATTGCTCACCTGCCTGCCTGCCTGGTAGCCCCTAACTGCCCCCCACTGCTGGCCAGGTCGCCACCAACTGCCCCCTCCCTGCAAGCATAGTTGCCCCTAACTGCCTCCCTGCTGGCCTGGTCCCCTCATACTACTCCCCCCCCCCCCCGCCGGCTTGGTTCCCCCCAACAGCCCCCCCAATAGCCTGGTCACCCCCAATTGCCCTGCCTGCCAGCCTAGTTGCCCCTCCCTGCCCCCCTGCCAGCCTAATTGCCCTGAACTGCCTACCCTGCCAGCCTGGTCACCCCCAACTGCACCCCCTTGCCGGACTGGTCACCCCTAACTGCCATCCCCCCCACCCCCCGTCAGCCTGGTCGCCCCATGCAGCCTGCTTATTCAGTTGTTTGGTCATCCCTCACTAACCACCCCCTGCTGGCCTGGTCATAGGCAGCCATATTGTGGTGATGTGACAGTCAATTTGCATATTACCTCTTTATTATATAAGTTATGTATAACAGGATATTATAAAAATTAAGTTACATTTTTTTTATTAAAACATTTATTACATACTGTTATATTGGCTGGGCTGCAAAAATATTCATTGTGGGCCACATGCAGCCCGTGGGCCATGAGTTTGACATGTTTGCTTAGAATAATGTAGCTAAGGGTGAACTTGGGAGGGTGTGGAAATCAGGCTAACAGGCTTTCATCCAATTCTAAGGACCATGTTTCTGGGAGTTCAGAAATGTGAGAAGTGCATAGGGTCTGGAGGCAGGAAACTGGCATCTGTGTCCCTATATTATCACTGACAAGCTGTGTGACGTTCATCATACTGCTTAAACTCTCTGAGCCTCAGAGTCCTCATGAATCCAAAGAAAGTTATACTTCTCCTCCATGAACCTTCTTCCCATCCTCCCACCTCCACACACAAAACCAAAAGTTTGTTAGAAAGACTGAAAGTACAATATGTGAAAGCACTGTGAGCTAAAACACACAAGACAAATAGCGTGTTATCACTCTAAAGTGTTTGTTTTTTTCCCCTGAGAGAGCATAGAAAGGAACTTTATTCCTAGATCATTTTTCTGTCAATAGCAGTAATAGTGACATTGAAGGTACCACCATGGCAGTAATGAAAACAAATAATGGAGAACATTCACAGGGAACACTGCCACAGTGACAGTTCTAAGACTTGATTTCTATTAGGCCATGAGTTAGCATTTTTCCAGTAAAAATGAAAGGTTTCCTGAAAAAAAAAAAAAAAAGACATCATGGTATTGGGCAATGGCAAGAATGTCCCATTTGGCTGTTCACATACCTGGCAGTAACTTGGCCCTACGCTGATTCTTTGTTCAACAAGGTTATCAACCTGGAAGATGCCTATATGGCTCATGTCTTCCCCATTGGAGAACTTCAGAACTAAGAGAGGCTTCTGAATGCTGCCTGGAGTCAAGGAACTCCGCTTACAGCCACAGTCAGACCTAGAGTAGGCAGCTCTCCCAATGCCTCAGGCCAAGCCAAATCAAGCTGGGTCCAGGGTTTGAACTAAACTCTCCAGTTGTGGGAAAGTTCACCCCTAGAGTAACATCTTAGCAAGCAGACTAGGTACCAGGTCGACAGACTGGTGATTATCTGGGAAGCTTAATTAGCTCAGAAACAACCTAGAATTTAAGATCAGCAACCTTTGGGGTCCAAGGGACAGGTTCAAGTTATAAGGAACAATAGAATTTACACATGTGAATGCTTTGGTATAGGGGCCATTTTTTTTTATCCTTTGAGGGTGATATGGAATAGTGGCTAAGGCCTTCACTTCTGAGCCCTGAGCATGTACCCTGGCTCTCTGCTCTTTACTAGCTGTGTGAGTGTGGGCACCCAGTGGGTGCTATATAAACATTAGCTCTACTATTCCATGTGCTACTTGATGCTGGCAGCAACCTCTGACAAGCTGTGTGACCTTCATCATACTGCTTAACCTCTCTGAGCCTCAGAGTCCTCTTCACATTACAGATGAGGCCTCTAAAGTTTAGATAAGTGCATCCCTACACAGCACCCCCTTCCCCGTTGCCCTGCTCTTCCTCTAAGTCATTCTGTCTTCTATCTCTGCTATCTAAATGTCATCAATCCCTTAAGTCTGATAAAATGTTAGCTCCTCTACAAATTCTGCCTCCAGAATGAAATTAATCTCAGCTTCCTCCAAGCTCTGTAGCATTTTGTTCGTATCTCTGTTGCACTATGGCACTCACCCAGGCCACAGTAGGCAATAAAAAAGACCCAGATAAGGACATGACACACTGCAGACTGTGATAAAGACCAGAGGAAGCAAAGGCAAAGAACTCAGAAGGATTGAAGGAAGGAAGTTTTCCTCCTTGAAGCACTCATTCCCTGTTTCTCACATCTGACAGTCATAATATGTCATGATAGCTTTTACAGCCCTCACAGCTTTCTAGCTCCAGTCAAAGCTAACTCCGTATATGCGCTCTCCCTTCAGAGAGGAAGTAACACAGGTGGCAGAACAGTTTGGATTCACCTCCACAACCCCCACAGCACATGGTCAAAGGTTGCAAGTGCTTAAAAACTCGCATGGCACTGAACTGAGAAAAGCTTGCTGGCTGACAGTATGAGACAGTGCTGAATGACGGTGGAGATGACAGTGATAACAGGGAGGTTAACTGAACGAAACCCAGCAGTCACGAAGGGTGATATACGAACGACGTTTCACTATGACTGAGTGAACAACAGGAGATCCACAAATCAGACCTAGAGATGCAGCCCACTCACTGGCAAACTGAAAAGAAACTGGAAAAGGCATAGAGACAGGGACTATCTTATCAGCTTGAGCCTGATCTATAGATTAATGTAGCAATGGCATAAGAAATACTGCTTCCTCTGATTGTTTAAAAAATGCAACTTTTTAAATCATTGAAAATATCTTTGAGTAATAACATGGCAATGGAGTAAGTGGATGCTGCATGGACACGCTCCCAGAAAAATCCTATATAATAAAAGAGGTAATATGCAAATTGACCATCACTCCAACACACAAGATGGCTGCTTCCATGTGGTCAAAGATGGCTGCCCCCATGTGGACACAAGATGGCCACCACAAGAAGACCAGCAGGGGAGGGCAGTTGTGGGTGGTCAGGCCAGCAGGGGAGGGCAGTTGGGGGTGACCAGGCATGCAGGGGAGGGCAGTTAGGGGTAATCAGGCTGGCAGGGGAGCAGTTAGGCATTGATCAGGCTGGCAGGGGAGTGGTTAGGGGGTGATTAGGCTGGCAGGCAGAAGTGGTTAGGGGCAATCAGGCAGGCAGGCAGGCGAGTGGTTGAAAGCCAGCAGTCCTGGATTGTGAGAGGGATCCCAGATTGGAAAGGGTGCAGGCTGGGCTGAAGGACACCCCCCTCCCCATGCATGAATTTCGTGCACCAGGCCTCTAGTCTTTTATATTGCTCATTGAAGAAGACATAGAAGATATGCAGAGGTATCATAGGTAAGGCAAACAATCTCATTAGAGCAAGTTGAGTGCTATTAAATTTAATTGTAGTTCCCTTGCTCTACCTGCTGATTATATGTAGTTGAGATCATAATGATTCTGTATATTTTATAATATATTTATTTTATTAATAAATAATGATACAGAAGGTACAAAGTTTGTAAGCATCAAAGTCAGTTTCTCTCCAGCTCTTGCCTCCCATATATCCTTGGAGAGTCCTATGCCTACCACTGAACATTTTTTGAGTGAGTTAATAGCCATTAATCCTTCAAGGTTCTCAGGAACCAAAAGTTGTCTACAAGAATAAAACATGTCCCTAATATAACATCTCTGTGCTGATAAAATATACAATTATACTACCTCTATCCCAGTTACATAACCAGAATGACACAGCATTCCAAAATGACATAGGTAGTTGGAGGGACTCAACTAAGATGCAATCCCATAACAGGTCACTGTCCAAAAGATTTCCCTGAGATGTTCTTAGTACCCCACAGTGGTGCAAGAAGCTCAGAACTTGAAATCAGAGTCTACATGCCTCTGGGTGGTAGTGACTAAGACATTAACCCCAGATCAATGTCCCTAAAGGCAGGCCCTTCCTTCTTCCCAGATTAGGCCTGGCAGTCTTCCTCACCTTGTTCTGCCCTTGGGTGTTGGTCTAGGAGGTGGGAAGAGTGGGTGGTGGAATTCCAGTTCCAATGAAGCAGTTTAAAGAAAGTCATTTCCATAAAATGTAATTCAAAAGAGAAAAAGCTGAACAACCAAGATGGTGGCATAGGTAAAACACCTAAACTTGCTACCGAGCACAATCATATCAAAACTATAACTAAAAGTCAAAACGAATATCATCCAGAACCATGGAAATGCTGGCTGAGTGAAAATTCTACAACTAGAAGGAAAAAGAAAAGCTCATTGAGTCTGGTAGGAGGTGTGGAAGTGAAGTGCGGAGGTACAGAGGCATGTGAAAGGGGCTGGCAACTGAGTATACTGTTCTCTTTTTCAATCGGGAGGGAGATACAAGCTCCCAACTGCTCTGAACTCCAGTTCCAGGCAAGACTCTGGGGACCCAGACTCATACGGGGAGAAACTAGACTGTCTGGCATCGGGCTGGAATGCGAGAGCGGCGTTCTCTCAGAGGTGCTTGCAGCGATCATTGTTCCAGCATGGTACCGCGGGACACAGAGACCCAGGGGCCTCTTTGGGGCAGGGCTGACTGACAGCCATTGGCATTTGCTCCACCCTGGCGATTCCCTGAGACCCCGCCCCACCCAATTTACAACCCCACCCAAGCTGTGCACAGAGGCTTTTGCATATGAATGGCCTGGCCTTTTGCAATGGAAACCTAACAAACTGCAGCTGGGTCAGAGAGCCCCAGAGCCACCAGAAGAAAGCCCAAGGCTCCACAGCAGCTTGTATTGCTTCACAGCTGGCTCTCATCTGGGTACCTCCAAACCCCAAACAAAGAGGAGGAATCTGCATATCTCTCTGTAGCTCCTGCTGGGTGGCTTCAGGCAGTGGCTGACTTTGCACCTCCTTGGAGATCCAAGAGCAAGTGGACAGAGTGAGACCATACAGATTACAACTCTTCACATCCATAAGAGACACACTCAGGGGGCAGACTCAGTGAGCTCCAAAGCCCCACTGAAGCAAGTCCTGCTCAATAAGGGTGTCTCCAGCACAGAAGTTCTCCCATTGTAGACACAACTGATCCTCATAGCCATGTGGCCTAGAGGTCAATTCCCCCCAGAGATAACAACAGCAATCAAGGCTTAACTACAACAAGACTGTGCACACAGCCCACAAAGGGGTGCACCAAAAGGGTCCACCTCGGGTAATTAGGGAGGCTTTTCCACTGGGCCCTATAGGACAGCTAGCACACAAAGCCACTCTATCAACATAGGGAAGCAACCATAATGCAGAGATAAAGAAACAGGCCACAAATGAAAGAAATGGAGAAAAGCAAAACAGAGTTCAAAACCACGGTTATAAGGTTACTCAAGAATCTTCTAGAAACCTCCGAGAAATATAGTGAAACCTTCAACAATACAAAAAAGGACCAATTAGAAATTAAGCATACACTGACTGAAATAAAAAATAATATACAGATATCCAACAGCAGACTAGAGGATCCCAAGAATCAAGTCAAAGATTTGAAATATGAAGAAGCAAAAAACACCCAACCGGAAAAGCAAAAAAAAAAAAACAAACAAGAATCCAAAAATATGAAGATAGTGTAGGGAGCTTCTGGGACAACTTCAAGCGTACCAACATCAGAATTATAGGGGTACCAGAAGAAGAGGGAGAGCAAAATATTGAAAACCTATTTGAAGAAATAATGACAGAAAACTTCCCCTACCTGGTGAAAGAAATAGACTTACAGGTCCAGGAAGCGCAGAGAACCCCAAACAAGAGGAATCCAAAGAGGACTACACCAAGACACATCATAATTAAAATGCCAAGAGCAAAAAACAAAGAGAGAATATTAAAAGCAGTAAGAGAAAAACAGTTAATTACCTACAAGGGAGTACCCATACAACTGTCAGCTGATTCATCAACAGAAACTATGCAGACCAGAAGGGAGTGGCAAGAAATATTCAAAGTGGCAAGAAATATTCAAAGTGATGAATAGCAAGAACGTACAACCAAGATTACCCAGCAAAGCTATCATTTAGAATTAAAGGTCAGATAAAGAGCTTCACAGATAAGAAAAAGCTAAAGGAGTTCATTACCACCAAACCAGTATTATATGAAATGCTGAAGGGTATTCTTTAAGAAGAGGAAGAAGAAGAAAAAGGTAAAGATAAAAGTTATGATCAACAAAGTGATAAAAAACCCAAATCTATCAACAAGTGAAACTAAAAATCAAATGAATAAAAAATCTGACAAACAGAATAAACTGGTGAATATAATAGAATCAGGGGCATAGAAAGGGAGTGGACTGACAATTCTCAGGGAGAAGGGGGTGTGGGGGGTGCAGGAAGAGACTGGACAAAAATCATACACCTATGGACGAGGACAGTGAGGGGGTAAGGGCAGGGGGTGAGGTGGGAACCAGGTGGAGGGGAGCTATGGGGTGAAAAAAGAGGAACAACTGTAATAATCTGAACAATAAAGATTTATTAAAAACAAAAAAAGAGAGAAAGCTATTCTCTACTTACCTAAACTCTATCTATCCTCTTCAGACTCACTTCTCCACCCCACCCCCTCCACATACACACAAGTGGGGGAGTGGATCCCAAGGTTTTCTTGAGATCTGGTGCTGTGTGCTGCCCATGGGCTTAACACTGTCACAAATCCTGCCACTCTGAGCATGTGCTGTTCCCCCTCTCCCTCCCCTCCCGCTTCCTCCGTAGGCAGTTTCAAGAGTTTTTAAGGAATCTGCTACAGTTTGGAAGTTTATTTACCAGTGAAGTGAATTTTCCTCTCTTTCCTCCCAGTACCCATCTGATAAAGTTACAGAAGGCATCGCAGATTCACAACAACCCCCACCAGCCCCCCACTGAATAGCGCGTCATCTGGCAACAGGAGGCGTTTGATTATATTTGGATGGCACTCCTGCATCAACTCCAGTTGTCCCTGAATTGGAACTGATGGGCCTCACGTGCTGCAGCCAACAGTTTGCCTTCACCCACTCCCCTCTCTGAAATGAACCTTTCTCTGAGAAAACAAAAAACCTACGTGCCATCCTGAGTGAGAGACTAACAGGAGCTGTGTCACAGCATCGCATCCAGGCATGGCAGGCAAGAGCACACTCAGAGGGGTTTCCAACAGCAAACCGTGCTTCAAGCTTCTCTGGAGAGACTCTCTGAACCAGAGGAAAAGTTCTCCTCAGAGTATGATAGCCTCTGTGGTCATCTCAGTTCACAGGCATCGAGTTCTTACTGTGTGCAGTAGAAGGCCCCAAACTACTGTCTCCTGTAGAAAGTATCTATAAACTCCCTCTCCCCATTTTGACGTATGTGCTCTGTTAGTTGCTGCTGCAGGCAGAATAGTGACTCTCCAAAGATGTCCACATGCTAATCCTCAGAACCTGTGAATATATTATATCCTGTGGGGAGGGGGTGTTAAGATTGCAGATGGAATTAAGCTGGCTAATCAGCTGACCTTAAAAAAAATAGAGACATTAGCTATCTAGGTTACCTGTGGCCCCAATGTAGTCACAAATGTCTTAAATAGGGAAAAGAGAAGCAGAAGGGTCATAACTAGAGTGGTGGCATCGTGAGAAACTCCATCTGCCATTGTTGGCTTTGAAGATGGAGGAAGAGGGCATGAACCAAGGAACGTGAGCAGTCTCTACAATCTGGAAAAGGCATGAAAACAGATTCTGCCTTAGAGATTCCTTGGTTTTAGGCCAGTAGGACACATTTGAACTCTGACCTCCAGAACTAGCTGGTTTGGCTCAGTGGATGGAGCATCAACCTGTGGACTGAAGGGTTCCAGGTTTGATTCCAGTCAAGGGCATGAACCTTGGTTGCAGGCTCAATCCTTAGCCCTGGCCAGGGAGTGTGCAGGAGGCAACCAATCAATCTGTCTCTCTCACATCGATGTTTCTCTGTTCCTGTTTCTCTCTGTCTCTCCCTTTGCCTTCCAATCTCTCTCTAAAAACAAAAACAAGACAGACACTGTGGACTTGCCATGTGCCAGGCCTGGTAACAGGTACTGAGGGAACATTTCCATGGCATGTGGTTTGTACCTTAAACCTATCCATCATCATCAGGGTCCAACCAGGGAAATGGAAGCCACTGTAAGTGTCTAAACACAGGAAATCTAATTCAGGTTATTGGCTACACAGGTGATTGAAGTTGGGAAGCCAGTCCAACCATTAGCATCAGCAAGGGTTGCTACCAGGCTCCACTAGAGGGACAAAGAAAGAAGGTCACCAAGTGACACCTGGACAATGAAGGGCCTGTCTAGCAGGAGCTGGAGCCATGAGGGGACAGAGCTCTGCTGTAGAAGCTGCCTGAGGAAGAAAGGGAAAGAGAGAGAGAGATACCCTGCTTCTTCCTTTCTCCTACCTTTAATCTTCTGCCAGTGCCTCCCATTGGCTGTTCCCAGCGGAAAGCCAGCTGACACAGGATCTTGGGATACACAGGGTCAGCCCTCCTACAGTACAGAACAGAGCTGGGGAAAAGCAGTAAATGGATTTGAGGAAGTGTAAGCTGAAGATCCGAAGATACCTCCTTTCTACATCCATCACCATGAATCTTGAAACTTGTTCACCCAATTGTTTTTTACCAGGGCTTTGAAGCCCTTTCCCAACTTTTCTGCCCTTATTCATAAAGTTCCCCTCATTATTCACAGCACCCCCACCAATATGGCCTTTGCTCTGTTCTCAACTTGACAGACAAGTCTCATCTTGGGGCACTTGTATTTTGTAGCCTCTACTGGACTCCCCATCCCTTGCCTCTCCCCTCACTGATCACTTTTTTTTTTTCCATTCTAGTCTCAGCTCAACTATCATTTGCTTAGATAATCCCATCCCCCATCTAAAACAGGCCCTCTCACCCAGAGCCACCATCACATTCCCCTGTTTTATTTTCTTCAGAGAACCTGCTATTATCTGAAATTACCTTCATTGTATGTTTGTTTATCATAACCTTTCTGGAACTGTAAGTGCCTTGAAGGTAGGGATCCTGTCTTGTTACTTGTTATATTATTGTAAAGTTGGCTAGATGTCCACCAAAATCTCTTTCTTCTTCTTGGAAACACAATAAGGCTCATTCCATATTCCTTTGTAGTTGGGTGTTACAGAGCTTTGCCTAATAGCACATGAGTGGAAATATCTAGTGTTGCTTCCAGGCCTGGCTGTGAACACCTCCCATGCACACTGCTGCATTCTTTCTCCTTCCTGGCTGATGATGACAAGGCCCTTGGGGATGATAGAGGCACAAGACAAAAGGAACCTGGGCTCTTGAATGACTACGTGAAGGAGAGTTGCCCCAGCAACCTACATACCTATCTTGGACTGTTATGTGAATGAGAAGTAAATATGTTTTGTGTTGAGTCATGACATTAGTCTACCCCAGTGGTCAGCAAACCTCTGCTCAAGAGCCACATGCGGCTCTTTGGCCCCTTGAGTGTGGCTCTTCCACAAAATACCACGTGCGGGCGTGCACGTACAGTGCGATTGAAACTTCGTGGCCCATGCACAGACATCGGTTTTTGGCCAGGGCGAGTCTATTTTGAAGAAGTGGTTCCAACGCCGAGCCACACTCAAGGGGCCAAAGAGCCACATATGGCTCACGAGCCGCGGTTTGCAGACCACTGACCTACCCTAACTAAAACAATTCCCAGCCAAGAATTCCCAATGTCTTGTCCATGATTGGCCCTCAATAGTTATTGAATGATTAAATATAAAACTCTCAGTAATTATGCATTCAGTGATGGGATACTTGTTTCTTATCCTCATTCTCCTCCTACCAACCTCCGTAAGGAAAGGGAAGTGTTATATTAATCTCTGTGCTCTCATTGCCTTCCGTTGACCCTAAATTTTTGTAGATTCAATCGGTGTGTTTCACACTGAGTTTCCAGGCAGCATGAGGGAGACAATGATTGACAAAGCATGGTCTAGAAGCATGGGTCTAAAGAGGAGTTTGACATTGCTGTAAGTAGCAATGTTTGTGCAACAATTTAGTTTACACAGGGCTCTTCGCCTGATCCTTATAAAAACTCTGAAAGGAAATCACTATTATGATTCCCATTTTACAGATGATGAATCTGAGCTCATATAGGTTAATTATTTTGCTCAAGATCTTACTTTGTGATGGCGACCGGCAAGAAGGTAGGGAGGGAGAGTATGTGAGAGAGTGAGGGAGCAATAGAGGTGTGTGTGGACGTGTGTGGGGGTGTGTGTGAGTGAAATAGGGACAGTTAGACCCTGCAGTTCTTCCAGGGGGCTGCCAATCCGGGCAGTCTTAGACGGCAAAATCTCGTGGCCGCTGCAAACACTCTGGGGAGGACACCAGCGGCACATAGACCACGCCATCTTGAAGAACAGAACTGCTTGAGACTAGGATCCTAGCCTCACCACCACCCAGTCTGGTCTTGGAAGCAAACCAGGACCCTACAGCCGCTCTGATAGAAGACCTGCAACTACAGCTGCAGACCCAGGGACACCAAGACTCCAGGCACCCTGGCCGCAGATTTCTGTGAGTCACAAAGCCAGTCCCCCTCCCTGCCACTCCTGTGGCAGCGACATAGAAACTATCAGACCCCAGCCGCACAATAAAGCTTTCTGCACACACAAAGCAGTGGTGACTCTGCCTGACTTTGAGCCTTGGTGTCAGACATGGGAAGTTTGTTTCCCGCAACTAGTCTCCATGCCCAGGCAGGAAGACTGAGCTGAATTTGAGCCTAGCCGCTCATCCCTAGGGAGGTGGTCTTCTGTAACCAGATCCCATGCCCATGCAGGGCAGGGAAACAGCGCTGAACTTGAGCCCAGACTTGGGGAATTTGTTTCCTACAACTCGTCTCCACGCCCAGGCAGGGAGGCAGTCCTGAATTTGAGTATAGGTGCACGACCTTGGGGAGATTGTTTTCTGTGATCAGATCCTATGCCCACACGGGGAGACAACACTGAATTTGAGCCTGGGGGTGAAAACCCAGGGAGTTTATTTCCTATGACCAGACCCTGCACCTTAGCAGAGAGGCTGTGGTGAATTTGAACCTGGATGTGTGGTCTTGGGGAGTTTTTTCCCAACGACCAAACCCTGTACCAACACAGGAAGGCAGCGCTGAATTTGAGCCTGGATACATGGACACAGGGAGTTTGTTTTCCACAGTACACGCCCGCATGACTAGACCCCACACCCACACTAAGTGGCAGTGCCACCTGACTTTGATTCAGGGCAAGCGCACACAGAAGGCTATTTACCGCAGGGCAGAAGTGGACCTCCTGCCAACACAGTGAGACTGAGCAACCTGGTCTCCCGGGCAAATTGGGTACCCTGAATCTCCACACAAGAGGCAGCATTGACCACCAGTGACTAGGCTCCGTTCCTCATTACGTGCGCCTGAGATCCCTGATTCCCAGTACATTCACACTAAGAGCCAGTGACTCCAACTCTTGACACATGTGCACACAGGGACATGATTCTCAGTGTGAGGTAGCACCAAGAAACAGAGACTCTGATACTCGATTTTCGGCATGGACACAGGGAGCCTCTGACTCCTGACACGCAATAGGGGACTTTGATTTTTGGCACACACCAGTGGGTTCTCTGTTTCAACGTGGCACAGGCAGGGTCCCTGATTCTAGGTGCACACACGAGGCCACACTAAACGCCTGTGACTCTGACCCAGGGCGAGCGTGGATCCCATACCAAAACTGCACTTCTTGGTATCAGAGCTCTTCAGTGACACTTGGGGGGTGCAAAACTCCCACTACACATGGTCCAGGCCCCCACAACTCAACATCTGAACCTTCTGGTGATAGTCAGAATGGGGAGACAACGAAGCAATCCCCAGAGGAAAGAAAAGGAGGAATCGCCAAGTAAGAAAAGAAGTGAAATAGAAGCATGCAACATGACAGAAAAAGAATTCAGAATAATGGTCATACAGTTCATACACCGGATGGATGAGAAAATCAACAACCTATGCAAAAAATCAGGAAGAAATGAAAAATGATATAGCTATAATCAAAAACACCATGGAAGGCTTCAACAGTAGACTAGAAGAAGCAGAGGACCAAATCAGCCAGTTAGAAGATCAGGTACACAAACAAGCCCAATCTGAACAGCAACTAGAGAACAAAATTAAAAAGCAGGAGGAGAGCCTAAGGGAGCTTTGGGACAATGCAAAATGAAACAACATACGTATAATAGGGATGCCAGAAGGACAAGAAGAGCAACAAGGATTAGAAAATTTATTTGAAGAAATAATGACAGAAAACTTCCCTGATATGGGGAAGAAAAAAGTTACTCAAGTACAAATCGTCCCAAGCAAGATGAATCCCAAAAGACCCACAACAAGACATGCCATAATTACAATGGCAAATGTTATTGACAAAGAGAGAATCTTAAAGGCTGCAAGAGAGAGACAGAGAGTTACCTACAAAGGATCCCCCATCAGATTATCAAATTATTTCACAACAGAAACACATCAAACTAGAAGGGAATGGAAGGAGATATACAAAGTAATGCAAAGCAAGGGACTCAATCCAAGAATACTCTATCCCGCAAGACTATCATTCAAAATTGAAGGGGAAATCAGGAGCTTCACAGACAAAAAAAGGCTAAGGGAGTTTATCACTACTAAACCAGCAATGCAAGAAATGCTAAAGGGAATGCTGTAAAAAGAAGAAACAAAAAAGTAAGAAGGAACACAGCCTCAAAAAATAAAAATGGCTACAAACAAGTACCTTTCAATAATAACTTTAAACATAAATGGACTAAATGCGCCAATCAAAAGACATTGAGTGGCTGAATGGATAAAAAAACATGACCCATATGTATGCTATCTACAAGAGACCCACCTCAGAACAAGGGACTCACACAGACTGGAAGTGAAGGGATGGAAAAACATCTTTCAGGCGAATGGAAATGAAAAAAAAACTGGGGTAACAATACTTATATCTGACAAAATAGACTTCAAAGTGAAGGCCATAATAAGAGATAAGGAAGGCCACTTCATAATACTAAAGGGATCGATACAACAAGAGGTTGTAACCCTGGTAAACATATATGCACCCAATGAAGGACCACAAAAATACATAAAAAAATTTCCTGGAAGATATCAAGAGAGAGATAGACAACAATACAATCATAGTAGGGGACTTCAATACACCACTGACATCACTGGATAAATCCTCTAGACAAAAAATCAGCTAAGAAACAACAATCCTAAATGACTCACTAGATCAGATGGACTTAATTGACATCTTCATAACATTTCACGCCAAAGCTGTGGAATATATGTTCTTCTCAAGTGCACATGGGACATTTTCAAAAATAGACCATATACTGGGTCACAAGCAAAGTCTCCCCAAATTCAAGAAGATTGAAATCATACCAAGCATCTTTTCAGACCACAATGGTATAATATTAGAAATAAACTACAATAAAAATAATTCAAAACACTCAAACACTTGGAACTGAATAGCATGTTATTAAATATTGATTGGGTTACCAATGAGATCAAAGAAGAAACTAAAAACATTCTGGAAACTAATGTCAATAAAAACACAACAATCCAAAACCTATGGGACACAATGAAAGCAGTCCTGAGAGGGAAGTTTATAGCTCTACAGGCCTACCTCAAAAAAACAAGAAAAAATGGTAGTAAATCATCTAATGCTACAACTCAAAGAATTAGAAAGAGAGCAACAAGAAAAGCCCAGAGTGAGCAGAGGAAGGAGATAATAAAGATTAGAGCCAAAATAAATGACATAGAGACCAAAAAAAAAAAAAAAAAAATACAAAAGACCAATGAAACCAAGAGCTAGTTCTTTGAAAGGATAAACAAGATTGTTTATCCTAGCTAGAGGATAAACCAAGAAGCAAAGAGAGAGGACTAAAATAAACAAAATCAGAAATGATAGAGGCGAAATAACAACAGACCCCGCCAAAATACAAAGGATTATTAAAAAATATTATGAACAACTCTATTCCAACAAACTAGACAACCTGGAGGAAATAGACATATTCCTAGAAAAATACAACCTTCCAAAACTCAATCAGGAAGATTCTAAAAATATCAATAGGCCAATACAATGGAATAAATTGAAGCAGTCATCAAAAAGCTTCCAGCAAACAAAAGCCCAGGCCCAGACAGCCTCACAGGAGAGTTATACCAAACATTCAAGGAAGAACTAAAACTTATCCTCCTCAGACTATTCCAAAAAATTCAAGAGGGAGGAACACTTCCAAACTCATTCTATGAAGCCAGCATCACCCTAATACCAAAACCAGATAAAGACAACACAATGAAAAAGAATTACAGGCCAATATCCCACATGAACATAGATGCCAAAATCCTCAACAAAATTCTAGCAAATTGTCTCCAGCAGTACATCAGAAAGATCATACACCATGACCAAGTAGGATTTATCCCAGGGATGCAAGGATGGTACAATATCCGCAAATCAATAAACGTGATACATCACATAAATAAATTGAGAGGAAAAAAATCACATAGTCATTACAATTGATGCAGAAAAAGCATTTGACAAAATCCAACACCCTTTCTTGATAAAAACTCTCAGCAAAGTGGGAATATAAGGATCATACCTCAACATAATAAATGCCATATATGATAAACCCACAGCCAGCATCACAGTCAATGGACAAAAACTAAAACCATTTCCCCTAAGAACAGGAACAAGACAGGGATACCCTCTCTCACCACTCCTGTTGGACATAGTACTGGAAGTACTAGCCATTGCTATCAGACAAGAAGAAGAAATAAAAGGCATCCAAATTGGAAAAGAAGTAAAACTGTCCTATTCGCAGATGACATGATACTGTACATAGAAAAACCTAAAGACTCCATCAAAAAATTATTAGACTTAATAAATGAATTGGGCAAGGTAGCAGGATACAAAATTAAAGCCAAGAAATCTATGGCATTTCTATACACCAATAGTGAACTTACAGAAAGAGAGACTAAAAAAGCAATCCCATTTACCATCACACCAAAAAAATTAAGATACCTAGGAATAAATTTAACTAAAGAGGTAAAAGAGCTATATGCAAAAAACTACAGGACACTGAAAAAAGAGATAGAGGAAGATATAAACAGATGAAAGAACATACCATGTTCATGGATTGGTAGAATCAACATCATCAAAATGTCCAGTCTACCCAAAGCAATCTATAGATTCAATGCACTCCCCATTAAAATACCAACAGCATATTTCACAGACCCAGAATGAACTCCCCAAAAATTCATCTGGAATAAAAAAAGACCCCGAATAGCTGCAGCAATCCTGAGAAAGAAGAACTAAGTAGGTGGGTTCTCAATACCAGATATCAAGCTGTATTACAAAGCCACTGTTCTCAAAACAGCCTGGTACTGGCACAAGAACAGACATATAAATCAATGGAATAGAATAGAGAACCCAGAAATCGACCCAAACCACTATGCCCAATTAATATTTGACAAAGGAGGCATGAACATACAATGGAATCAAGACGGTCTCTTCAATAAATGGTGTTGGGAAAATTGGACAGATACATGCAAAAAAAAAAAAATGAAATTAGACCACCAACTTACACCATACACAAAAATAAACTCAAAATGGATGAAGGACTTAAACATAAGATGGGAAATCATAAAAATACTAGAGGAATCCACAGGCAGCAAAATCTCAGACATATGCTGAAGGAACTTCTTTACTGATACTGCTCCTAGGGCAATGGAAAATAAAGAGAAAATAAACAAATGGGACTACATCAAAATAGAAAGCTTTTGCACAGCAAAAGAAACCATCAACGAAACAACAATAAAGACCACTACATGGGAGAACATATTTGCCAATGTTATCACTGATAAGAGTTTAATCTCCCACATTTACAGGGAACTCATACAACTCAACAAAAGGAAGATAAACAATCCAATCAAGAAATGGGCAACGGACCTAAATAGAAACTTTTCGAAAGAAGACAGAAGGAAGGCCAAGAGACATATGAAAACATGCTCAAAGTCACTAATTATCCGAGAGATGCAAATCAAAACGACAATGCGGTACCATCTCACACCTGTCAGAATGGCTATCATCAACAAATCAATAAATAACAAATGTTGGCGAGGATGCAGAGAAAAAGGAACCCTGGTGCACTACTGGTGGGAATGCAGATTGGTGCAGCCACTGTGGAGAACAGTATGGAGTTTCCTCAAAAAACTAAAAATGGAACTCCCATTTAACCCAGTAATACCACTTCGAGGAATATATCCCAAGAAGCTAGAAACATCAATCAGAAAGGATATATGCACCCCTGTGTTCATAGTAGCACAATTCACCATAGCTAAGATTTGGAAACAGCCTAAGTGCCCATCAGAAGATGAATGGATTAAAAAACTGTGGTACAGCTACACAATGGAATACTATGCTGTGCTAAAAAAGAAGGAATTCCTACCATTTGCAACAACATGGATGGAACTGGAGAACATTATGTTAAGTGAACTAAGCCAGTCAGAGAAAGATAAGTATCACATGATCTCACTCATTTGTGGAATATAATGAACAAGATAAACTGATGAACAAAAACAGTTCCAGAGGCAGAGAAACATTGATCAGACCATCAAACCTCGGAGGGAAGGTAGGGGAGGGTGGGGGTAACGGGGAGAGATCAACCAAAGTACTTGTATGCATGTAATGGACATAGACAACAGGGGGGTGAGGGCATGAGTGGAGGGAATGGGGGGTAATGGGGGAATAAGGACACATATGTAACACCTTAATCAATAAAGAAAATAAATAAATAAATAAATAAATAAATAAATAAATAAATCTTACTTTGTCAAGCAACAAAGCTGGAATTAATTGATTGTTCAAAAGTATTTATGGAATGCCTATGCTGCCTTAGCCAGTGGCTCAAGCTGCTGCACCTAGTAGGGGCTCAGGAAATATGAGAACCCAAAGTTCTGAAGAAATTAGAATCACCTTCCAGAAAATAAAAGGGACGCGCCAGTTCTAGCCAAGGTCTGATGACTGAGAGAATTGCCTGTGTCATGCTGCCAAGTGTCTTAGTGCAAGTTTCTGGGTGGTCTGCCAGACTTGTCCAGCAGGCAGCAACAGCATAGTCACCCCCAGCAGTTCTCTCACTGGTTTAGGCTAACGGCCCTGGCGTTCTCAGTCTGCCCTTTTCCATACATTCTTTCCTCCTTCCCATGCCAAGATTTCAGTAGATGATTTAGAGTGGGTTCCAGGCCATTTAGCTCAGTCAGAAATTTGGGTGAAAGTTTCCTCCCACCCATCCCAGGCCTCAGATAACCCATCGGGGTGTGACAGCCAGCGCGAAGGAGGGGGAAGAAAGGCCATGAAGATTTCCAGACCCGGGATTGGAGCAAAAGTTTCTGCAGCTGCGGTATTTATCCTCTCTATTCTGGCTGTACAAAGTGTATCAGCATTGGATTGGTAGGAAAACTTAGGACAAAAAGCCAGAGATAGGGATGTAACTTGTCTAAAAAGAAGAAGGAAAGTCAGCCCAGAGGGTCGCCTGCAGGCTGGGCTAATTGCCAAGGCAAAGAGGGTGAGTGCTGGTGTCCAAGGGGCAGGTGGATGAAGAGGAAGAGAAAGGTGAGATGGCCAGATCTGCTGGGGCTCAGCCTTTCCCAGCCCGAGGACACTGCCCTCCGCGCTCGGGTGCCTCTCTCTGTAAATACTAAAACTCGGCAGCTCTTACAGTGCAGGATGTCCCACATACCATACCTCTGAGGCGGGGTGAAATACAAATATGCCTTTTCATAATAGCTTTACACCTGGGGCAGCAGAGGACTGGTTTATTACCTTGGTAAACAAAAGTCAGAATTCAAGAAGGTACAAACTTTGCCCAAGGCATTTCTGACTGTGCACCTTGTGTTTGTGAAATGAACTCGATCTATATGATGTGAAGCAATGGAAGGCTGGGCTTTTTTCTCTTTGCTCTCTCTCTCTTGTCTGATTTCCAAGGTTTAAAAAGTTTGTGTGGGGTTGGCGTGGAGAAGGAATTTGCTTTGGCTCTGATTTTTTCGAGTGTTTTGAAATCATGCTGTTTAGTGTGAAAAAAAATATGTGAGCCAATTTATATTGTTTTCCAGAGAGATCGCAATTCTTGCCGCTTTCAGGGTGACACCAGGGTTTGTGGGTGGGAGACAGGGTAAACCTTAAACATTAAAAGCAATAATAAAATATTTATCCAGCGCCTTTTTTGTGCCAACGGCAGAATCATGAATTTTCATAGGCATTATTTCATTTAATCTTCACAACCACAAGTGAGTGAGAATTGTTGATCAAAATATCCACTTTATAAGGGAGGAAACTATGGTTGATAGAGATTCAAGCCCCAGTTTTCTAATCCCAACTTCAGGGTTTCCTGTACAGTCCTCAAACTTCTATATGGGGGTCACAGACTATATCCCGTCAGGTCACTTGCTTGCCTCCCTGATACCCCCTATTTTTGTCTCATTCTCTGCCGGCACTTGGGGAGAGGACTGATCTCCATGCTTTGATGAAATTCTGCTTCGAGGATTTCCAACTTTTTAGCAGCCACCTGGCCATCTGGACCACTCTCACCAACCAGCGCCTCCATAGGTTCAAGTGCAAAGGATTCAAAATATGTGGATTACATTTCCCATCAAAACATACATGAGCATTAAAGCAAAGACAAATAACGGTGAAGTGAGAACATATATCACATTCAGTCATCTCCATGAATGCCTCTGCCTTCTCCCATCCCCAGCCCAAATAAGTCAGATAAGCTTCAGCATCTGAATTTTTTGGGTTCTTTTCCCAAACAAGCCTTTGAACCTGAAGAACTTTGCCCATCTCTATTTGCATGTTCACTCCTCAAACGTTCAGGGGAGGTTTGCCTGATACATAGCTCAAGCCAGTGAAATTTTAATTCTTTCATCCACAGATTACTTCCCAAGCCTTCTAAAATGAGAGTGAATCATTAGGCTTATATTTAAAAGAAGTCTATATTGATACATCAATTTGTGCCTGTCTTCATATTAAACTGAGGCTAGAAAGAGCAGGTGTCGTTAAGGCATTGTCAACTCAGCAGTTTCAGGGTACCAGAGCCATGGCTGCTTGTACTTGGTAGGATTTCAAGGGAAACCCCAGTCCCTCTCCCCCAACTCCCTTTCCATCACCAATCCCTACCATTATTGCTTCTTTAATTGCAACTCCTTGAGGAATACCTTTGGCTTTATGGATTGAAAGCTTTTATAAAATTATGAAAATGCACATACACATTTCAAGGAAACAGATTTCAGTTGTAAATGAATTAAACAGAATCCCTATTCCGGGGCCCTTTAGGGAGAAGAAATGGGATCTTTGGGCTGTGAGACAAAGAGACACATAATTTGGCAACTCTGCCCTGAAAACCCAGGCCAGCCAAATATTTTAGCTCTTAAAAGGGTCCTTCCATCTGACAATTACAAAGCAGCCCCCTTTGTAATATTTAGGTGTCTTTCATGAATAATTCATGGTTGTGCCCAACTCTAGGGAGTTGAACACATTGCAGCCTGGGCCTGACTAATCCGCAGACTTCTCTGTGAGGTATGGACTGTGAGTTATCTTTGCTGTCTTTTGTTTTGTGGAAAGACTGGTAGACAGAGAACAGGAAATTTTCCAAGATTCCAGTGATGAATCAGAGAAGACTCTGAGGCAATATGCTATTACTGGATGAGGAATCAGAAGACTTCAATTCCCTTTCTCACACTATCTGTAGCCATGAATGAGATCTTGGGCAACTCACTTCCCTTTCTGAGTCTCAGTTTCCCCATCCATGGAATGGCTTTGCCAACCTCTAAGAACCTTTCAGCTTTCAAGGCCTGTGGGTCTATAAAACAAGGTGCAGAGCTCTTTCCTGCGTAGAATGTGATTGTATAAAGCCAGAAATTGACTGCTGTGCAATATATATCAATATATATATATTCAG
Source organism: Eptesicus fuscus (assembly GCF_027574615.1). Classification (NCBI taxonomy): domain Eukaryota; kingdom Metazoa; phylum Chordata; class Mammalia; order Chiroptera; family Vespertilionidae; genus Eptesicus; species Eptesicus fuscus. Next base: position 46,046,601 of record NC_072475.1, read on the forward strand.
TTTTATTTTTTCCATAGTTTCTTTTTCCTTAAGCAATTGTGTCTGTTATCACTTGTCTACTTGTAAGGACAAGCATGTAACTCAACAAATAAATTAATAACAGACAAATAGCATTAGGAAAACTCAAAAATAAGATATTTTTACTTGTTAAGGTATATAAGGAAAATAACTAATATTTACTGAACACTCACCACTGGTTATATATACTATTTTTACTTGAGATCTTTAATAAATTAGTATCTTCATTCCCTTTCATCAAAATAAAGCACCAAGGCTCAGAGATGAAATAATTTGCTTAGTACATGCAGCGGTTAAGCAGGAATGCCCAGATTTGAAGCTAGCTTTCCGGGCTCCAAAGTCCACATTTTCCACAATTTCAAGTTGCATCCATAGAATACAGACCTACTGTATTTTAGCAACATATAAGGGAGGGAAATGAAATATATCAGCATTTTATTTGGCTCCACAAAGAACAGCATCGTGTCTTCCTTGGGCGTCATTTGAACATCTCTGAAAACAGGCAAAGAATGTGGGGCAATATCTGACTTTCCCCAATAATTTTGAGAGACGGTATACCTACATCTAGCAATATTCCAATGAGAGCTATTTATTAATACACTAGAGGCCCGGTGCACAGAATTTGTGTATGGGGGTGTGTGTCCCTCAGCCCAGCCTGTACCCTCTCCAATCTGGGACCCCTTGAGGGATGTCCAGCTGCCCGTTTAGGCCTGATCCTGGTAGGATCAGGCCTAAACGGGCAGCCGGACATCCCTCTCACAATCCAGGACTGCTGGCTCCCACTGCTCACCTGCCTGCTTTCCTGATTGCCCCTAACCATTTCTGCTTGCCAGCCTGAACACCCCCTAACCACTCCCCTGCCAGCCAGATTGATGCCTAACTGCTCCCCTGCCAGCCTGATTGCCCCTAACTGCCCTCCCCTGCAGGCCTGGTCCCCCCCCCCAACTGCTCTCTCCTGCAGTCCTGGGTCCCCCACAACTGCCCTACCCTGCAGGCCTGGTCGTCCCCAACTTCCCTCTTCTGCCGGCCTGTTCACCCCTAACTGCCCTCCCTGGCAGGCTTGATTGCCCCCAACTGCCTTCTTTTGCAGGCCTGGTCCCTCCCAACTGCCCTCCCCTGCTGGCCCTTTTGTGGTGGCCATCTTGTGTCCACATGGGGGCAACCATCTTTGACCATATGGGGGCAGCCATCTTGTGTGTTGGAGTGATCGTCAATTTGCATATTACTCTTTTATTAGATAGGATGCACAGGTGTAAAGGCTAGCTGGCTGTTTCTTTGTTTAGATTCATGTTACTTTAAACATGTACCAGGCTTTTGTCCAGGCTCCCTCCATAGTTATTCAATACTGTAATCCTCCCAGGGACACAGGACAAGATTACAGTGAATTTGAAGAACCTTTTTCTAATTCAGAGTCTTCCTTAAGACAGAAGTTTGTATAGGGTCTCCTCAAAGTGGTGCATACACTGTCCCCAAACCTAAGGAGCTTTTGGGACCAGATACCACAAGTTCATAGTTGACAGCTTTAGATGCTTCCAGCACACTGCAAGGCTAGTGCTACTAAGACAAATATAATTTAGCCTTGACATGGCCTTGGTCACGCAACAAAGGGCCAGGTTTAGACCCCAGAAGCAACCATGAGAGGCTATCTGCCCCCAGAATCTAGAGCTAAAAGTCAAGTGATATGGCAAAGGGCCCTACATTTTCTGTTTGGGCTTTAACCACAGTGAAAATTGCTGTGCCCTTTTAGTCTCCCAGTAATTGCCAAAAAAACAAAACAAAACAAAGCACACCAGAGAACGTTAAAGTTTAAAGTGACTCTAGAGACTTGGCTATCACTTCAGTTCAAATTCCTAGAGATGAGGTTACGGAGGTTAGAGGGTGAAAGGATTGTCCAAGGTCACCCATAGAGTGTGGGGCAAGGCTGAGACAAAATCCAGGTTCACTTCCTTTCAATGCTGTTGTCTAATTGCCTAGATAGTGGTAAAGACAATAGAAAAAGAAGTCTCTTTTTTCTAAAGTGAAAAATTAGTCCCAATAAGTAGACAGATCTGTACTTCTTCAAACTGCAGTGGCTCAGGATTATATTGGACTGATTCTGTGGCTTTGTAACAAAAACACCTTATACCGCAACTACTATGGATGTCCTGAACACACCAGATCTTTTATTTTCTGCACATTATATTTACTGGGTCTGGAATATCCTTTCCCTTTCTTCTCATGGCAAGTACTCTTTCAGAACCAATTGCATAATTTCCTCTGTAGAACTATAGTGGATTTGTTCCAGGTCAATTTAGGTAAGCTGAAACTATGTTTCCCAGACTCCCCTTCCCTGCAGAGTAGTGCTGGCCACAAGAGATATTTTGCACAATATTTGGAATATGAAAGTAAAGCCACTATATTTTAAGATTTAGAGATTGGTGTGGGACATAGTGTGCTGAGTTGTCTTACCTTTGTTGTCCCTGATCTGCTGACTTACCTGTTTTAGAGCCCTTGGCTCCTCTAGTTTCTACCAGATCTCCCCTTGCATTTCCTCTGAATCCTTGACCAGCAAGTAGAGTTCCCAGGGAGAATGCCTGCAGGTCACTAATACTCTCACTTGGGAGCATTGAGAGTCAGAAATGGACTTCAGTTTGGCCTTTTAGGGTACAGGCACTGCTTCATGCCTATTTCCTTCCCAATTCCCTGTTCCTCTGACTCCAAGTATAGCACCAAACTCTGAGGCAACAGTCTCACATAGACTAATTAGCTAATGCCTACAACTGTGAGGACTGAGCCACCAATGATGAATCTCTGATTTTATATCCTATGTAGTGGTGCTGCTTCTTTGATGGAACCCTAACTGATCAGGAATCCTTTGTAAATCCCCAGTATTAGTCATTTGTGGCCAAATACTTCTATTAAAGCATGCAACACACCTGTGCTGTATTTTAATGATTAATGTGCATGCTTACTTTGGGCCAGGCAGTGCTCATTTGTGTTGTCATTATTTCCATTTTATAGACAAGGCAACTGGGGACCAGAAAGGTTAACTGATGTTGTCCATGCTTTCACAACTAGGAAGGGAAAGACCAGGATTCAAAACCAGGCAGCCTGGTCCAGAGCCAGCACTCTGATCCTCCCTGCAGTGAGCTCTCCAAAGAGCAGGTCTCATCTGTGACCAAATCTTGGCACTAGAATGAATGAATAAATGAATGAATGATTCATCTGTTTCATCTGAGAAGAAAATGAGGTTTCAAAAAAGTTGATGAAGGGTTGATGAAGCTTTGGTACCTAGGATCCTACTGTCCCTTGCATGCCATCCTTCCAGGACTGCAAGGTGAGATTATAAATAGTCCATAGTCAAGGTCTTGACAGTGAACACGAGACTTGCTTGCTCACCAAGTATGCATCACCTGAAAGCCATCAGCATTCTCTCTGAGAGCAATACTAGTAAACACTATGATGCAGCACACCACAGGATGAGCCTGCTTTTCTCCCCAGCCAAGTCGACAACCCACCCTGGGTGGAGTCCTCTGTATCCCATGAGTCTCTCTGAGTGGAGAGGTTGAGCCTGGTGGGAGGGCTGAATTCTCACATAGGTGCTAGGTATGCAATTAGTGTTTAACATTTCACTTTTTATATGTAACAATGAAATGTGATCTCAAAACTTTCCTTTTATATGTCATAAACATAAACTTGAACTCATTTAATTTTTAATTTGGTTGCCAAGTTTTAGATATCAAACTAGAATAAAAATTCAAGTTTGGATTTCCAACCAGAGTATCTTGGGCAGTAGAGTCTGGTGTTCAATATGAAGTTGGGTGTTTTTTATTCCCCTATCCAGAGGGATATAGGGGAATTTATGGCTTCTCTCTTGTGTGTGACACACACACACACACACACACACACACACACACACACACACACAAAAGAAAGAAAAATTGAAAAAGAAATTAAAATATGTAGAAAAATGCAAAGAAACAAAAATTAATTGCTACACAGTTAGTTCAATTGCTTTTATTGCTCTTCTAGGTCATGGGAAGGAGGCAGGTAAAGGTCTATAATCTGTGCAACTTGAAGAGTTCCACTATCCACACTGAGGAAAAAAAACCTCATGACATCCAATGCATCATGAATGTCCGTATTGATATTATGTACATGTTCCGCATGAACCAAACCACAAGACACGTTTATAATATTTGAATCCAGGGCTTGCATTCAGGACCAGACTTGGAGAGGACCTCTGAATTGATCTAGTCCAACTTTTCATTTTACAGATGAGGAAAGTGAGGCTCTGAGGAAATACATCCTCCAATTCTCCCCTGATACTAGCCAACTTGAAAAGGGGCCCAGAGTAAATGTGCCCCAGAAACAACCTTTGTCAATGTTTTGGTTTATATTTTTCAATGTCTTTTTTTTTTAATGCTATTATATGGCATGTTCTATTTGGCAACGTCATAATTGCATGTTCTAATAAAACTTTTTTGGTAATACTAAATATTCTTCCATGGGATGTTTTTAATAGCTGCCTAATTATTACATTCATTGGTATATCCATTCAACCCATTTCTTACTGTTGGACATTTTGGTAACTCCTCTTCACCCCTCCCCGCTCCCCCCCTCCTCCGCGCATGACAAATAATAGTGAGATGAATGTCTCTGGGTCTCTGATTATTCCTGGATGAAATTCTTAAAATGGAACTGGTAGAACTAAGGAAACAACACTTTCAAAATTTGACATATATATTTCCAAGTCATGCTTCAGAAAACTTAGGTCTATTTATACTCCTAGCCACAGTGTAGTATATGGGCACTTGTTAATCTATTACACTTTGCTTATAATTTTCTGGAATTCCAAAGACCTTTAGAAATCATTTTAATTACTGTTGTGTAGGTATTCACTATTTTCTACTTTGTATTTATAAAATTATAAAACTAGGGAATACTACAAAAAATAAGGGACTGACAGTTCTATTTTACATTGTCTGGATTTTAGTCTTAATAAACATGAGTTTTCTCAGAATTATAAGTATTTATAGGCAAGTTAGCATTCTTTTACATAAATATTTCTATAAAATGCCATAATGTGCATACTTGAACTTTTAAAACTACACGATGTCTTTACAGCACTTTAATGATCCAAAGTATAGATATCCTGTGGTTTGGTGATCCAGGTCTCTATTTTCGAGAATTTGAGTTGTTTTCAATTTGATTGCAATGAACATATAGAAAGTATGAAGGCTTTCCTAGTTCCTGCAGTGTGTTAGTATCTCACACTGAACTGAGCTTTGTGCACTACTAGGAACAAAAATAGCCTCCATTATTGCTTCTGGATGCAATTTTTGCAAACATTTTTATTTTTATATGAATTAACACTTTATTTTTTTTCTCAAACCGTCAAATCTCTATTTTGTAGTTTGCTGTAAAACTAGAGGTATTTAAAATATAGTTATATATTTGTTTATATATACATTGTAAGCTTTATTAGTATACAACATATATATATATATATATATATATATATATATATATATATAGAGAGAGAGAGAGAGAGAGAGAGAGAGAGAGAGAGAGAGAGAGAGAGAAAGTTACGGAATAAAAATTTAAAAAAGAAAATTAAAGTACCATGCAATATATGCAAAGATAAAACTGTTAATATAACAATACTAATATCTTTCCAACCTTTACCATGAAAATATATACATATTGTTCATAATGCTTTTGTAACCCACTATGATATATTGTGAACATGCTATCATGCCAATACGCCAACAAATGCATACTTCAAACAGCACCCTTGTATGTGTCAGGCACAGTGAGATACAATTATGAGCAAAACATGACCTGGTTCTCAGGGAGCTTACAAGCCAAACTGGGGAGAGTGGGAGAGATCACAGGCTCCTAAGCCCAGGTCTAGCATTCTTTCTCCTGGTTTATCCTCATGACTAGGTAAAGCTTGATTCCTTGGCATTCGTTTTTGTCTTTTTGTTTGTTTGTTTTTGTTTGTTATAATATCAACAATTTTAAACCACAGTTTTCTTAAACGTGTCTTTAGTTTTGATCCATAAACACTCAAGAGTCTTAGTCATACCACCTCCTATATTCAGTGAGCCTCTGTGTGGCACACTTACTAAAAGTTGTGGAAGCAAATCCTTCCCATAGTAGATGCTGCCAGGGGCACCACAAGTAGAAATGGATCCTGGTTTTTGGGAATACAGTCTTCCTTGTGCTGCAACATCCGTATAGAAAGAGGGGACTCTCCCAGTTTCACAGAGGGCTATCTGCTCCTTAACATCCACTGTGACCCATGCAGACTTCTGTGAGGTGGATTGAGCTCTTCAGAAGGGGAAAATGAGGCTCAGAAAAAGTAAGTGATGTGACTGGGTCCAGACTAGTAGGGTCAGGATGAAGCCCAGGCCTTACGATGGCAGCACAGTATTCTTTCTACTCACCCCTGCTTACATTGAAGACACAGTTGACTTGGCTGAAGAGCCTAAATGTCTCAAAGATAGGTCATTACTGTCTTCTCTTCAAACACACACACACACACACACACACACACACACACACTGAAACACACACACACACTTACTGAAACACACACACACACACACACACTCACTGAAACATAAATGTGAGGATACTCACATGAAAACAGGCAATCCCAGGCATACTATAAGTGATTCTACCCCAGAAGGATCTGTTTCATCTTGTGGTTCCTGCATGATTTATATTTAACTGTTGTTTGGATCAGACTACCTACAGCAAGAGACCATCTCCACACAAGCCAGGATCCCTTCCACTGGGAGTTTTCAGCCCTGCATAACATACGTCCCAGGCACATGCTCTTCCCCAGCAGGTGGGGTCAAACAGCTCAGTCTGATGAGTCCCAAATAGCAGACTCCCAGTGAGTACCTCTGAATAGACAAGGAGGGCTGTGAAGGGAACCCTGGAATGACATAAAACTCCAGAAAGTGCTCCATATACACTATAAAAATATTATCACACTATATATACATTGTGCTTTATGATTCACAGAGATTGTCTTGCCTGCAAGAGCCAAGATGAAGATGCTAACATTCAGAGATGCTTACTGGCTGAGCTTGGATTAGGCAGCGAGTAGCTCAGCTTGGACCTAACCCTTGTTTTTCTGACTCCAAAACGAAAGTCCTCAGCCCTCTCGAGCATCAACCTCAGTATGTTGTGGGATTCTCATTTCTCACTGTGACCCAAAAGGTAAGTTTGGTGTGGGTCACCATCCTCATTTAACAGGTGGGAAAACAGACTCCAAGAAGTAAAGACAGTTAGCCATGGTAATCAGGAGTCTTCTGGCTGTTGCCTTGTCTCTGCTATGTACTGGCTCCCAAAAAGCAGGAGACTGTGAACAGAGCAAGAAAAGCAAAGATTCAGAGCAGACTGTGAGCTCCCTAAGAGAGCTGCAGGCAAATGTTTTCGGCATATCTTCTGAGAACTGCCCAGGGAGAGCCCCAGCCTCTGCTGATCAAGGGGGTGTAATGTGTGTTTTGAGGTCATGTCAACTTCCTCTTAGGTGCTGCCTTCTGTGATCTTTCATCTGGTCTAGGCCAGAATGCCGTTACCTATTGACCAGGCACAGAGTCCTAGTTTAGAATGTCCATCTGGTGTTCAGCAGTGTGGTTTCTCTGAAGAAAAATGTGAACAGAGCAGGGTGGAGAGGAAGTTGGGAAGTGAGGACAAACAGACACACTGGCATTGTCTACTTGCCTGTTCTTGAAAGGGTGGTAGAGCCTTTTACATAGGCCCTGGCCTGTTCCTTCCACTCTGTATGGAGCAGAGTCAAACATTAAACTTTTTACTTTATAGAGGTAACAGTGGGAGACCAGTTAAAAGATCATTGCAGACACCCAAATGGGATATGATGGGGACTTAAAAGTGGCATTAGGGTCATAAAGTAGATGCAGACTGAAGAAAGACTTCAGAGAAAAAAAATCAACCAGTCTTAGGGAATGCATGGTGAAAAAAGAAAAGTGGGGAAAGGAGTTTAGGATGATGTCTGGATTACTAATGTAGGCATCTAAGTGGATGAGCATGGCAAAACAGAGCTGACATAGAAGAAAGAGAAGTTTGAGGAGAATACGCTGAGCTGAATTTTTTATGTGCTGAGGGTACATGTCTAGAGAACATTCTCATGAAGATAACAAGAAGCAAAATTCTCAAAAGAGAGGTCCTCTGACTACACCCTGAGAATTAACAGATATTGTTACAACCACCACTGGCTACTGCAGACCTAGAAAGGAGGATTCTTGAAGGCATAGTGGGGAAAAGTGGGTCATGTTGATGAAATTCATCATGAATAAAAGAAGGATCCTGAGTAGGAGCAAATAGGCTTCCCTGTTTTTTATAACCCACTAGAGGCCTGGTGCACGAAATTCATGCACGGGGGTGTGGTCCCTCAGCCTAGCCTTCACCCTCTCCAATCTGGGACCCCTCGAGGGATGTCAGACTGCCAGTTAACTAATCCAGGTAGGATCGGGCCTAAACTGGCAGTCGGACATCCCTCTCACAATCCAGAACTGCTGGCTCCCAACTGCTCACCTGCCTGCCTTCCGAATTGCCCCTAACTGCTCCTGCCTGCCAGCCTGATCACCCCTTAACCACTCCCTTGCCAGCCTGATTGATGCCTAACTGCTCCCCTGCCAGCCTGTTTGCCCCTAACTGCCCTCCCCTGCAGGCCTGGTCACCCCTAACTGCCCTCCCCTGCAGGCCTGGTCCCCCACAACTGCTCTCCCCTGCAGGCCTGGGTCTCCTCCCAAGTGCCCTTCCCTGCAGGCCCAGTCATTCCCAACTTCCCTCCTCTGCCAGCCTGGTCACCCCTAACTGCCCTCCCCTGCTGGCTTGATCGCCCCCAACTGCCCTCCCTTGCAGGCCTGGTCCCTCTCAACTGCCCTCTTCCGCTGGCCATCTTGTGGCAGCCATCTTGTGTCCACATGGGGGAAGTCATCTTTGACCTCATGGGGGCAGCCATCTTGTGTGTTCGAGTGATGGTCAATTTGCATATTATTCTTTTATTAGATAGGGTTAGATAGGATAGAGGCTTGGTGCACAGGTGAGGGCTGGCTGGTTTGCCCTGAAGGGTGTCCCTGATCAGGGTGGGGGTTCCCTTGGGGCATGGGGTGGTCTGGGTGAGGGGCCTGTGGTGGTTTGCAGGCCGGCCATGCCCCCCGGTGACCCAAGTGGAGGCCCTGGTATCTGGGATTTATTTATCTTCTATAATTGAAACTTTATAGCCTTGAGCGCAGGCCTAAGTCGGCCAGGAAGCTTGGCTTCCTCCATCACTGGGGGCAACTCAAGCCTCCTGCTCTCTCCAGCTCCGTGGCCACAGCCATTTTTGTTGGGACTTATTTATCTTCTATAATTCAAACTTTGTAGTCTTGAGTGGAGTCCACGGCCGGCCAGGGTGTATGGAAAGCTTGGCTTCCTCCATTGCCAGGGAAACCCAAGCCTCCTGCTCCCTCTGTGGCCACAGCCATCTTGGTTGCACTAGTTTGCATACTTGCTCCTGATTGGCTGGTGGGTGTGGCTTGTGGGTGTAGCAGAGGTAGGGTCAATTTGCACATTACTCTTTTATTAGATAGGATTTTCTAATTCATTGTTTAGTAGATAGTATCTGTGTTACATTGGAAATGTCATAATAGAATGACTTGAGCATCTTGAGTTAGAAGGCCTGAATTTAACATTATACATTATTAGTTGTGTGATCTAAGGCAAAACACGTAGCTCTCTTGATCTTCCTTCCTCCTCTATAAAAATAGTTGTTGTCTTGTGAAAAATGTTGTATAAATTATAACTGGTTGTTCATTGGTAAATTATCAGTTTAATATGTCATACCAATAAGTAACTAATTTTGTAACTGAAATTAAATGCTTACCAATTTGAGAAGCTAAGCTTTAAAGAGGAAGTACTAACAGATTGGAAAAACCCAGTGAATTTTTCAGACCAAATTATAGGAAACCTTCAGAGTTCCAGCATCCGGTAGTGATGCTTTTAGGAAAAGGAAGATACACAAATGGAAGTTAGGGGATATCCCACTTGCCTTCTTCCCGCTCCTCCCATCACCAGCAATGGTGACGTTTGTATGTGATATAATCTGCACCCTATCATGAGTGCTGTTTGCGGCAGTGGCACAGCTATATGTCATAGTATATCCTTGGGTCTCATATTGGGTTTAGTTTATCATCTTCATGGGTATCAGTTGCTTAGTACCACTCAATAACTAATCACTTCAGCATCCAGTCTTGAGGCTATAAAAGAGATTTAGGACATAAACTTCAATTTAATAAAAAACAAGGTCCCAAAACCACCTGAGTCCTAGTCTCCTCCCACGTATATTTGATCCCCTTTACCCACTTCATCTTTCCCTACTTCCTTCCCTCTTGGTAACCACCAATCTGTAGTCTGTATCTATGAGTTTATTTTATTTATTTGTTTGTTGCTTCTTGTTTTATATCATACATGAGTGATAAATATCATACTTTTTTGTCATTTTCCGTCTGACTTATTTCACTTAGCATAATACTCTCAAGACCCATCCATGTTGTTGCAAATGAAAAACAACAACAAAAACCAAGCACCTTGGACTTTGCAGACATGAGCATAATAGTGGGGATAGAATGCTGAACAAAGGGGCTTTCTATCTCCTCAGACCTTAGAGACTATCTGGGTGAAGATAATGGGAAAGAAACATGGGGTGACAAATTAAAGCCAGAATTTGGAGTATTGATTTAGTCAGTCACTCACAACCTATACAACCTTGGATGAGTCTGTGTCACAACCTTGGATGAGTCTGTGTCACTGCAAAATGAAAATGATGATGCAAATAAGAACTACTGCCCTTATAGTATGCTGTGAAGAAAAAATAAGGATGGCCATTTTAATTGGCAAAGTACTGGACAAATCAAAGTTATTAGAAGATGTTATATTTCAAAAAAGGAAAGAAAGGAAGAATGTATTCAGTGCAGACATGTATATCTTGAAAAAATATTAAATGACAATTACTTTTTTTTATTTTTCTACACCTTCTTATCTCTGTTTACACTGGTATCCTGTTATCAGACAATGGATTAGTTAAGATATGCAATACACTGTATAAGCCACCATGGCTTAAAAAAAGAAGGGATGCATATATTTTGTTGGTACATGTATAATTTTGAAAACTCCAAGAAAAATAAAAGCACATGCATTGGAGGTTGTTGCTCTCATTTTTGTTTTTAACAGAATAACCTAAGTGAGTTTCCTGCAGATGCTGCTTATTAAAGCTTCTGAAGTCTAGTTTCCAGGTGAACCAAACATTCTGATGTGAAAATCCTGCTACAACCAAAAAGTAAAAGGTGTGTGGAGATAATTAGAGGTTATAGAATAAACACTGACATTTGTGTTCACTAAAATATGAAGTTAGAAGGTAATAAATTCTTTTCGTACACAAGAAAAGATGGTTATTTCATACAAGAAATTTAAAAAATACATGCACATAAATATATTTATAATAATTTTTCCATATATTTGAAAAATTAAATCCATGCCTTCCCAATAAATAACTATGCCTTGTTTAGAAGATCATAAATGAGAACATGGATTTCAGTAAATTTAGAGCTATACTTTTCAATATTATGCCTACATCTCTGGTCTAAGATTTAAGAAAATAAAATCTATATGATATGTGTTAAAAAAAAAAACAACAACAACAAAAAACAGTGGGGGACAAGTGACATTTCCTGAGCACCTACTATGTGCCAGGCACTATGTGATACATTTTTCTACATACACTATCTCATTATCTTATAAATCCTCACCACATGCTTTCTTCTATCCAGGTCTTCAGACAAAGGGATCCATATGCTGAAACATTTTTTGGATTCCTTATGTTCTCTCAACAAAATTTGCACATTCTTAGTCCATTCTTCACCTGGAAAACTCTTTCCCTTCAAGATTCAGCCCAGGCCTAAGTCTGCCTTAGTTTTCCTAGTCCATGTCCCTTCAGTACCCAGAACTTCCTCTATCCTGCATTATCACAGGCTATAACATTAGACTGGAATAGCTTTTCTCATTAAGGGTGAGCTTCATGAGGACAGGGGACATATCTCTTTTCACTGCAATGAACTCTTAACACATAGGGTACCTCCTATGATGTTGGTTGAAGGAACAAATGAATGAGTTATTGAGTCAGCTAAATAATATTTGTCCCCATTTTTCAGATAAGAAAAACAAAGTCATAGAGGGTTAGTAAGTGGTCACACTATAATAGATGTTTGATTTAGTAGAGTTAGGGTTTGAACCAAATTGTCTGACTTATTTTCTCAGTTAAAATCAACAGAAATGGAAGAATCCTGAAGTCCTCCTACCAATCCTCTTTATCATCACTTTGTTGGTCTGTACTACAAAAGCATTACAAAAAAAGGAGGCCTCAAAGCATCTAACTCCAACCAACAATGCAGGGGCCAGCAATTAAACTGGAGCCCAAAAGCACCAGAACCTCTTTTAATTGAGGTTGATGACATTTAACATGGATTTTCTGAGTGTTTACTGTGTATCTTACCCATGCTGTTAGCTTTGGAATTGGGATATGGATACTAGATACATCCTGAACTGAATATCAGGAAACCATGGTCCTAATCTGGCCTTTTCTTTTGACTCACTGAGTGAATTGGGATAAGCCTCTAGATTTCAACAACCAACACTTCTAAAATGAAAAGGTTTGAATAAATTAGGGTCTTATGGGATTGGTAGCTTGACCTCCACACAACTGACAGTGGGGAGTAAGGGGCAACTAAACTAGGCCCCCTAACCCTTCTTCAACCAAAGGCACTTTGCATTTTCTACCTGATATACTGGGGATCTAGGTCAGGTTTGTTTGAGGGGTGAGGGAGGGAAGGTTCTACTGCTTAGAAAAAAAAGGTGATTTTTGAGTTGCCTTCAGATGCAATGCTGTGCTCTTCTGTGATTCTAGACCAGAACTCCTAGCCCCATCAACAGACAGTATTGGGAAGAATAGAAAGGGGCATTTGAGTGAAGAAGAGCCAAGAGAGTGACCAATTCCAAAAACAAGGCAATGGCAGGGCAAGTGGGCCTCAGTGATGCTGCACACTTCATGTTCCTTCCAGAGGCTCCTCTGACCATTTATTGAAGGAAGGAATATTTTCACCTGCCATTGGATGGCATCCAGGTGTGGGGTGAAAGGTGGCAACTGTTAGCCCACAGTAATACTGTACAGCAGTTAGGGCAGGAAGTGAAGAAGGCTGGATCGTGCTGAAACTGCTGAGGTGGAATTGAGGTCAGCAGAATGCCATGCCTCCACGTTGAATTCAGTCTCCTGCCCAGTTTGGGCATCTTGTACCACTGATAGTCATCTGGGAAGCAAGGGGTGGGTTCCTAAGGAGGGGAGTCTTTCTTAAAGCTGTGGCCCAGTGTAGGTAAGGTACACAAGGACAGGGCAAGGGCAAGAGAATGTCAGTGCAAGGATACCATCCTCACTGTGCTTGGGGATGTGGTGCGTGGAGGGGATGGCTGGGTCAGGGACCAGGCAGCACATGACATTGACTATCTAGGTGATAGATCATACATATTTGCCCCCGTCAGGAAGGGTGATGAGAATGGAGTTTGTTCTCAGGGGACCAGGAATTTCCTAGAGGGCTCACCTTGTTACTCAGATCTCCTTGTGTTGACACATCCAGTCTCTCCGTTGTCTCTGTGGTGTCCTTTGGGCTTGGCAGTTCCTCTGACTGAGGGAAAGAGAGGCTTTTCTTTCATGCTGTATTTAGACGTGGGCATGGAATAAGATTGAGTAAACATCATTCTAGGAACCTTGGACTGTGGAATGGGACTCACAGCTTCCATGTGGGCTTCATATTCATGTCAAGCAGGACTCTTGAGGGAATTTGGATCTATTTTTAAAAGTAGCCCACTTGGGCAGGGGAGTTTGTGGATGTGATGATGAGATTGTAAGGCAGTCAAAGAAGTTTAGGTCTAGAAGGAGCCTTAGAGATTGAATTTGGGTCAAGAAAATTGTGTTGGCTCCACCTCTAAAATACACATCCAGAATCTAATCACTTTGTACTATCTGTTCCTGATTGTTGCTGCCACCTTCTATTTGGTTTCTTGACTTCTACTTTAGTATATTCTCAACTCAGAAGTAAAAATGACCCTCTCAAAATGTCAATGGATTGTTTCAATACTCTGCTAGAATCCCTGCCTTGTTGTTCATTTCTCTCAGAGAAATCTGAAGTCCTCAAAATAGCTTTCAAAGTCCTGTAGTACCTGACTCCACAGAGCTCCTCTGACCTGATCTCCTACGACGTTCCAGGCTCCATCCCCATCATGCTGCTCCAGCCATGCTCCTGCTTAGAATATGCTCCTGGATCAGCCTTTGTTCTTCCCTGGCATTCTTTCCTACAGACATCTGCCTGGTTAACTCCCTCCTCTCCTTCAAGTCTGCTCACCTCTCGCCTTTTTAATCAAACCCACCTTGACCATTGATACGTCAGCCAGCAAGTCCCCAGCATCCCAAATCTGGGACTTTTGTTCCCTTTTATTCTGCTCTACATTTCCCCCCATAAGACTTAACACATTCTAATACAACAGATGCAATTCGTATTTCCTGTGTTGATTAATATTTGTCTCTGCCTGCTAGGATGTAAGCTCTACAAGGACAGAGACCTTCCCCCCCTATTCATAGAAGTATGCCTGCCTCATGATGAACCTGGCTGGATGAAAGGATGTAATTACAAAGAATGTAGCTTTTTTTAAAAAAAAAAACACAAACACATTTTATTCTGAAGTCATTTTAAACTTACAGAAGAGTTGCAAAAATAGTACAAAGGATTCAAATATACACTTCACAAAGATATGTTAACATCTTACCATTATATTTTCTTTGAGGATGTTTAATGATATTAACTGTTAGCACTAAGAATAACAATAGTACCAAAGTTCATATATTAAAATCCTAACCCCCAAGGTAATGCTTTTTTAAAAATTTTAATATTGGCGACGGAATAGAGTCGGGTTTGGAGTCTGTTCCTGGGGCGGAGAGTCGGAGCAGCAGAGGCTCGCAGAGGGAGTGTATGTGGGCAAGCCAAGGGACAGCTAAACTCCAGGAGAAGGCGGGGGAGTGCTGGGCAGTGTTCCTCTGACCGCGCAGCACCCACAGGGGCTGGGTCCCCTCCTGGAGCTGCGGGCTCGCCGGGCGCCTCGCCATATTGCAAGGAAAGGAGGATTTTAGTGGAAACCTGACTTTCCGCGACAACTGCAAACACTGAGCTGCTGGGAGCACCAGACCACCGGTCCCCTATCAGCGCAAACATTTGGATTCAAAGAAACTCTTCACTGCACCACGGAAAGGTCAGATTTTGTCTGAAATAAGCTGCGGTTTCTAATCCCCGCGGTGGGTGAGGGAGGCGCTGGGTGAGGGAAGCGCGGCAGCCGCAGGACCGGCAGGAGCCGGGAGGTCTGTGCCTAGAAAAATCAGCGGCAGTTGGAACTGCCGTGATCCGTGAATGAGGAGGGGGGTCTTCTGAGCTGCTAACAGAAGTGACCTCTTGAAAGCAACTCATTTTAATCTGACGAGGAGGGTCAGACTAAGAATTTTCAAAGGAGCGCAGGCTCCTTAGTCTGGGGCACAGACCCACGGTCCGCACACCTGGGCTCTTTCCGACTCTGATTGCTAAGCCCAATACAGAGGTAAACCCAGGTGGAAACCCTGAAAGACTGCAGGGGGAAGGTGTTTTTTCGGAACCTGGGGCCAGAGCTGCGTGTGACCATCAGAGAGGCAGCTCTGAGGCGCACATCTCCACAAACCGGTAGTGAGTGCCATAGAAGGGGAAAAAAGAAAAAAGAAAAAAGAGCTAGAGAGGCCCGGAAGTCAATTCAGAAACACTGCCACCAAGGGGCTGAAACGCTAATTGTCTCTGGTGTAATCAAAAATAAATACGAGAAATTAAGATAGGGCTGGCTTAAAAAGCAGGACTGGCTTCCAACACTGAGGAGCCCTGGAATGAAGCTGAACTGAAATACCGCCCAGACTGGGAAAAAGGCGTACCAAACAGAATAATAGAGGAAGTGAATGACAGCCGCTACTGCACATTTTAGTCTTCCTATTTTTTAATTTTCAATTCTTTTTTCAATTTTTTAAATTTTTTATTCTCATATTTTTTTATTTTCATTTTTTGCATCTTTTACTTAAGAAACTAATATTTTTTTCTTTTTCCTCACTTGATTTTCACCTTTTTAATTATTACATTTTTATTTTCAATCAGCACTATTATTACTATTATTTTACTTTTTTTTTTTTTTAATGTCATTTGATTTTCTCTTTCTTTTATTTTTGGATTAGTGTCCTACATTCGATTTGCATCTTTCCCTTACAATCGCTTTACCCTATCTCAAAGCTAACATTATGCCATCACTCTCCTAACCTTTCCCCTTTTGGTCCCAGTTTATCTTAACCCTTTCTGGCTTTTGATTTTCCCTACTTTTTCAGTTTACTCCCTGCTAAAACTTCACCCTACTTATATATCTAATTCCCAACCCCCTGCTCCAAATCCATACAAACCTCTCTCTACGCTACCTTTAAAAAATTATTTTTCTCTCGGGCCTTTTGTTGTTGTTTGCTTGAATGTTGATTAGATTGAATTTTTATGCTTTTTTATGAGATTGTTTAGATTATTCTTTTTGTTGGTTTGGTTGGTTCTTTTGTTTGCTTTGTTTTTGTTTGTTTTTTACTTTTGTTTTCCCTTGCCTCACTTGATATTAGCTGCTGTTGCAGTTTGTATTAATCTCCAGGCTCGTGTTGCTGGAATTTGCTGGGAATAGTGGTTGTTCTAGTGGAGTTTACACCCCATATATATAGTTTGTTCCCCTTTTCTCTCTTAGTATCATTCTTGTCTCTCTTACTTTTTTTTTCTTTTCTTTTTCTTTTCTGTTATTTCTTTTCTTTCTTTCTGCTCTTTTCCCAAGTTCAGATTCACACTCTTTGTTGTTGTTTTTTTCTTCGTTGTTGTTCTTTCTTTTTACTCTCCCTCTTCCACTCCTATTCCCTAATTTGTCTTTCTCTGGTGGTTACCTCTATTGGAGGTTATTAATATCGTGAATACAATTCTGTTCAGTGCCTTGTCTGTTGTGCCTGGTTGTGTTGTATTTTATACCTTTAAATCAACGCCAGAGAGAGAAATCTATATAACCAGACATCCGGAGAAGAGAGACCATGGGGAGACAAAGAAACAGCCCCCACAGGAAAGAGAAGCAGGCATCACCAGAAAAGGAAGTAAACGAATTAGAGGCAAACAACCTATCAGAGAAAGAATTCAGAGAAATGGTCATAAAATGGCTGAAAAGGATGGAAGACAAATTCGACAATATGAGTAAGAACCAAGAAGAAATGAAGAAGAACCAAGAAGAAATGAAAAGTGACATCGCTGCTGTAAAGAACTCAATAGAAAGCATCAAGAGTAGACTAGATGAAGCAGAGGACCGCATAAGTGAGCTAGAAGACAAGATGGAAAAAAATACCCAATTACAACAGCTTCTAGAAACAAAAATTAGAAAGATTGAGGAGAGCGTAAGGGAACTTCGGGACAATACAAAACAAAACAACATCAGGATAATAGGGGTGCCAGAAGGAAAGGAAACTGAGCAAGGAATAGAAAACCTGTTTGAAGAAATAATAACAGAAAACTTCCCTGATATAGGGAAGAAAAAACCCACACAAATCCAAGAAGCTCACAGAGTTCCAAGCAAAATGAACCCCAAAAGACCGACGCCAAGGCACATTATAGTTAAGTTGGCAAACACCAACGACAAAGTAAGAATCTTAAAAGCGGCCAGAGAGAGACAGACAGTTACATACAAAGGAACCCCCATCAGACTAGCAACTGATTTCTCAACAGAAACTCATCAGGCCAGAAGGGAATGGAATGAAATATACCAAGTCATGCAAAGGAAGGGTCTAAATCCAAGAATACTGTACCCAGCAAGGCTATCAATCAAAATTGAAGGTGAAATCAGGAGCTTCAGAGACAAAAAAGGACTAAGGGAGTTTATCACCACCAAACCAGCAATGAAAGAAATGCTAAAGGGTCTGCTGTAAAAAAAAAAAAAAGAAAGAAATAGGAAGCAAAGAAGGTACACAGGGGTATAGAATAAAAATGGCGTCAAATAAGTACCTATCAATAATAACTTTAAATGTAAATGGATTGAATGCCCCAATCAAAAGACACAGGGTAAAAGACTGGATAAGAAAACAAAACGCAGATATCTGCTGTCTACAGGAAACCCACCTCAAAAAAAAGGATGCATACAGACTGAGAGTAAAGGGATGGAAAAAGGTTTTCCAGGCAAATGGAAATGAAAAAAAAGCTGGGGTTGCAATACTTATATCTGACAAATTAGATCTCAAAGTGAAGGACATAACAAGAGATAATGAAGGCCACTTCATAATACTAAAGGGAGAAATCCAACAAGAAGAAATAACTCTGGTAAACATATATGCACCCAATACAGGAGCACCAAGATACATTAAAAAACTCCTGGAAGATATCAAAGGAGAGATTGACAGTAATACAATCATAGTAGGAGACTTCAATACCCCACTATCACCAATGGACAAATCCTCTAAACAAAAAATCAGCAAAGAAACATCAATCCTAAATGACTCACTAGAACAGATGGAATTAATCGACATCTTCAGAACATTTCACCCCAAAGCCACAGAATATACATTCTTCTCAAGTGCACATGGGTCATTTTCAAAGATAGACCATATGTTAGGACATAGGCAAAGTCTCTCCAAATTCAAGAAGATAGAAATCATATCAAGTATCTTCTCAGATCACAGTGGCATAAAACTGGAAATCAACTACAATAAAAACAACCCAAAGAAATCAAACACTTGGAGACTAAACAGCATGTTATTAAACCATGACTGGGTTACCAAAGACATCAAGGAAGAAATAAAAAACATCATGGCAACAAACGACAATGAAAACACAACAATCCAAAATCTATGGGACACAATGAAAGCAGTCCTGAGAGGGAAGTTCATAGCTCTACAAGCCTACTTCAAAAAACAAGAAACAATGGTAATAAATTACCTAACCCAACAACTCAAAGAGTTAGAGAGAGAGCAACAAGATAAGCCCAGTGTAAGCAGAAGGAAAGAAATAATAAAGATCAGAGCGGAGATAAACGACATAGAGACCAAAGAAACAATACAAAAGATCAACAAAACCAAGAGCTGGTTCTTTGAAAGGATAAACAAGATTGATGGACCTCTAGCCAGGCTCACCAAGAAGCAAAGAGAGAGGACCCAAATAAACAAAATCAGAAATGAAAGAGGTGAAATAACAACAGACCCCGACGAAATACAAAGGATTGTTACAAAATACTACGAACAACTCTATTCCAACAAACTGGACAACCTAGAGGAAATCGACATATTCCTAGAAAAATACAACCTTCCAAAACTCAATCAGGAAGATTCTAAACAGCTCAACATGCCAGTAACTATGGAAGAAATTGAAGCAGTCATCAAAAAGCTTCCGGCAAACAAAAGCCCGGGGCCAGATGGCTTCACAGGAGAGTTTTATCAAACTTTCAAGGAAGAACTAAAACCTATCCTCCTCAGACTATTCCAAAAAATTCAAGAGGAAGGAACACTTCCAGGCTCCTTCTATGAAGCCAGCATCACCCTAATACCAAAACCAGATAAAGACAACTCAATGAAAGAGAATTACAGGCCAATATCCCTCATGAACATTGATGCCAAAATCCTCAACAAAATTCTAGCAAATCGGCTCCAGCAGTACATCAGAAAGATCATACACCATGACCAAGTAGGATTTATTCCAGGGATGCAAGGATGGTACAATATCCGCAAATCAATAAACGTGATACATCACATAAACAAATTGAGAGATAAAAATCACATAGTCATATCAATAGATGCAGAAAAAGCATTTGACAAAATCCAACACCCTTTCTTGATAAAAACTCTCAACAAGGTGGGAATAGAAGGCTCATACCTCAACATAATAAAAGCTATTTATGATAAACCCACAGCAAACATCATACTCAATGGGCAAAAACTAAAACCATTTCCCCTAAGAACAGTAACAAGACAGGGATGCCCACTCTCACCACTGCTATTTGACATAGTACTGGAAGTATTAGCTATCGCAATTAGGCAAGAAGAAGAAATAAGAGGCATCCAAATTGGAAAAGAAGAAGTGAAGCTGTCCTTATTTGCAGATGACATGATATTGTACATAAAAAACCCAAAAGATTCCATCAAAAAACTAATAGACTTAATAAATGAATTCGGCAATGTAGCGGGATACAAAATTAACGCCAAGAAATCTATGGCTTTTCTATACACCAATAATGAACTTACAGAAAGAGAGACTAAAAAAGCAATCCCATTTACCATCGCACCAAAAAAATTAAGATACCTAGGAATAAACTTAACTAAGGAGGTAAAAGACCTATACGCAGAAAACTACAGGACACTGAAAAAAGAGATAGAGGAAGACGTAAACAGATGGAAGAACATACCATGTTCCTGGATTGGTAGAATCAACATCATTAAAATGTCCATACTACCCAAAGCAATCTACAGATTCAATGCACTCCCCATCAAAATACCAACAGCATATTTCACAGACCTAGAAAGAACTCTCCAAAAATTCATCTGGAATAAAAAAAGACCCCGACTAGCCTCAGCAATCCTCAGAAAGAAGAATAAAGTAGGTGGGATCTCAATACCAGATTTCAAGCTGTATTACAAAGCCACTGTTCTCAAAACAGCCTGGTACTGGCACAAGAACAGACATATTGATCAATGGAACAGAATAGAGAACCCAGATATCGACCCAAACCACTATGCTCAATTAATATTTGACAAAGGAGGCATGAACATACAATGGAGTCAAGACAGTCTCTTCAATAAATGGTGTTGGGAAAACTGGACAGATACATGCAAAAAAATGAAACTAGATCACCAACTTACACCATACACAAAAATAAACTCAAAATGGATACAGGACTTAAACATAAGACGGGAAACCATAAAAATACTAGAGGAATCCACAGGCAACAAAATCTCAGACATATGCCACAAGAACTTCTTCACTGACACTGCCCCTAGGGCAATGGAAGCTAAAGAGAAAATTAACAAATGGGACTACATCAAAATAAAAAGCTTTTTTACAGCAAAAGAAACCATCAACAAAACAACAAGAAAGCCCACTGCATGGGAAAACATATTTGCAAATGCTATCACTGATAAAGGTTTAATCTCCAACATCTACAGGCAGCTTATGCAACTCAATAAGAGGAAGATAAATGATCCAATAAAAAAATGGGCAACAGACCTAAACAGAATATTTTCAAAAGAAGACAGAAGGAAGGCCAAGAGACACATGAAAACATGTTCAAAGTCACTTATTATCCGAGAGATGCAAATCAAAACAACAATGAGGTACCATCTCACACCTGTCAGAATGGCTATCATCAACAAATCAACAAACAACAAGTGTTGGCGAGGATGCGGAGAAAAAGGAACCCTCGTGCACTGCTGGTGGGAATGCAGACTGGTGCAGCCACTGTGGAGAACAGTATGGAGTTTCCTCAAAAAACTGAAAATGGAACTCCCATTTGACCCAGTAATCCCACTCCTGGGAATATATCCGAAGAAACTAGAAAAACCAATCAGAAAGGATATATGCACCCCTATGTTCATAGCAGCACAATTTACAATAGCTAAGATTTGGAAACAGCCTAGGTGCCCGTCAGCAGATGAGTGGATCGGAAAACTGTGGTACATCTACACAATGGAATACTATGCTGCCATAAAAAAGAAGGAATTCTCATCATTTGCAGCAACCTGGATGGAATTGGAGAACATTATGCTAAGTGAAATAAGCCAGTCAATGAAAGAAAAATACCACATGATCTCACTCATTTAGGGATAGTAAAGAACATTATAAAGTGGTGAACAAAAAGATAGATACAGAGACAGTAAAGCATCAAACAGACTTTCAAAGTACAGGGGGAAAGTTTGGGAAAGGTGGGGGAGTTATGAAATCAAACGAAGGACTTGTATGCATGCATATAAGCATAAACAATGGATGCAAAACTCTGGGGGGGGAGGGCATGTGTGGGTGTGGGGTGGAGGGGGTAATAGTAAGATATGTACACATATAATACCTCAATAAAAATATTTAAAAAAAATTTTAATTTGATTTGATATGTTTTATTTTGAAATCCCAACCCTGAAGGTGGAGCCTTGGGAAGGTAATTAGGTCATGAAGGAGAAACTCTCATGAATGGATTTAGTGGCATTATAAAAGAGGCTCCAGATCCCTTGTCCTCTCACCATGTGAGGACACAATGAAAAGCCACCAGCTCTGAACCAGGATTTGGACCCACATCAGAATGCAACCACGCTGGTGCCTTGACCTTGGACTTCGGAGTTTCCAAAACTATTAGAAATAAATTTCCGTTCTTTATAAGCTATCCAATCTGTGATGTTTTCTTATAGCAAAAAGCAAACTATATGTGTGTGTGTGTGTGTGTGTGTGTGTGTGTGTGTGTGTGTGTGTGTAGAACCCTCTAGACTTGCAAAAAGGTTTTTTTAAAATTCATTAGTCTACTGGTCACTCTCCATATCTGCAAGATAGGGCAGGCAAAGATTATAGTACCAAGAACAGATGAAAAGAGTGAGGCTCATCAGCTTCAGGTGACATCATGCCTAAGGTGATACCATTGGAAAGAGCAAGAGCAGAGCTGGGAGTGGAGCTGAGGTTTTCTAACGTACAACTAGCCACTATCTCTTCTGCCCAGTGCTACCCGTTTATAGCCCAACTTTCTCTCTTCTGCTCTTACTATGATGGCTGCTTGGGCCAAGCATGACTCTCTGATAAAGTGGAGATGGCAGCTGCCTGGTCCAAGCTGGGATGCCCCCTGAACAGCTGTGAACACTACAAAGTGCGTGAATCACCAACATTCTTGTCCTTTCCACCACACGTGCTCCCTTCACTCAGGCCCTTTGCTCTGTGCCCATAGTGTCAGTGTGGTAGATGAGTTGCCCGCCTAGGGCTGACCACAGGGTCCTCAGGCGCCCTCCAGCCTGGTGACTGAGATGCCATCTGGCAGCCACCACAGCTGCAGGGCCTTCAGTCTGGCCTAGGAGCATGGTATTGGCAGAGAAAAGATTTTCCTTTTTTGGTCCAGCTTCTGTGGATGCCTAGAGAGGACAACTTACTTATCTTCTCCAGGTCTCAGCTTCCTTAGCTATCAAATGAGGAAAATAAATAGTTCTGAGATTAATCATAATTTTTTTTAAAATATATATTTTTATTGATTTTTAGAGAGAGGGGAAAGGAAAGGGATAAAGAGATAGAAACATTGATGAGAGAGAAACATCAGTGATTGGCTGCCTTCTGCATGTACCCTATTAGGGTTCAAGCCTGAAAACTAGGCTTGTGGCTTGAATAGGAATTGAACCAGTAACCTCTTGGTTCATGGGTTGATGCTCAACCACTGAGCCACACCAGCCGGACTGATCATGCTTTCTTGATCCTGAATTGTCTCAGCCCATGATTCATCAATATTCAAGGAAGAAGTTTTAGGTCCTGGTCACCAAACTGGAAAACTGCCAGGCTCTGGGACCCATCAGTGAAGATAAAGGAAGGAAAAAATTTCAAAAGGGAAGGAATCTGATGTAGAAGCCACTGTTAAGATTCAATGAATTAAATGCGTTAATATAATAATCTAAAACATGTGGTCAGTGGTCAGAAAATATTTGCAATATCAGTGGTGAGAAGAGTATCTGCATTTGAGTCGCCCTACCTGCCACTCTGCTCTAAGCCAGGCCCTTATTTTCTTGCTTCTGAAATTCTGCAGTAGCCTCCAGTGTGGTCTCTGGTCACCAATGGCTCCCCTCTCCAACCCAATCTGTTCACTGCTGTCAGAGGAATTTCCCTAAAACACAGTTGTGCCATGTGTCCCTCTCTTGCTCAAACCCTTCAGTAGTCCCCACAGCCTCCCAAGTTAGGTTTGAATGACTCACCCTGGCAGTCAAGCCCCTGAACAAACAAAGCCCCACCCTATCTTTCCCACTGCATTCCTACTACTCCTACACCTGTCCAGTGCTTCAGTGAACCTACTCCTCACTGCCCTCCAAACAGACACTAGCTGATAGCAGTAAGATGGTTAGGTAGTGAAGAGACCAGGTTCTAAGATCAGAAAATATAAGTTTGTTAGCTGTATTGCCTTGGGTAAGTTGAATAACTTCTCTGAGCTTCAGTTTCTTCATTTGTAAATGAGGATTTAATAATGGTACCTCCTGTAAGGTTGGAAGACAAAAGAAGTATGGAAAGCAATTTGTGTACAGTGAATAATCAATATATGTTTCTTATTATTTAACCTTACACGGACTATGTCCTCCCTGTCCCATGCCCATGCTCCTTGTCAGTTAATATCTTCCTGTCTATCTGATGAAACTCTTCCCATTCCTTTCTTTCACTGCTCACCTTCTGAGACACTCCCTTCTTTTTCCATCACAAGGTGGTAACTTGACTGGGCTTATTTTCCTCCCTGACTGTGAAGTCATTGAAGGCAGGCTGGAACCTATCTCTCTGTATTCCAGGATCTAGGACAGCCTAGAACCTAGACGGTCTCAATCAGAATGTATCGGATAAAACAAAATAAAAGAATGAGATTGTGGAAGGCTCAATAATGAATGAAGAGAGGTTTGAGGAAGCAAGCATCTTGATGACCTGGGGGTACAATGCAACTTCCCTGGCTGAGCCTGGGCTCTGGAATGCTCTCCTTTGTTCACTGTCCCTGGGATAAAGCCCAAGAGCCCAGGCCTGAGTGCCCTTTCCTGCCAGGCTCTCAGCTTCCCATCATCTCACAGCTGTATTTCAGCAGTGGCCCATTTGCTTGTGTGTGTGTGTGTGTGTGTGTGTGTGTGTGTGTGTGTGTGTGTTTACTGGACAAAGGGGAAGAACTCATCGTGGGGAGGTAATTCCTGCAGGGAAGTCTGGCAGGATGGGACACGGGAGGATATGGGCCAGTCCATCCACCAGAAAAATCCTAACAACCTGTGGACGAAAAAGGGCTACATGCTATCTAAACTTACAGGCTCAGGGAAGGCCTGGAGCAGGTGACCAGGTGTGACGGAAAAGCCCTGGACAGGGCAGAGCTCGGGTGGGAAGTGGGGAGAGGGGCTGCCAGAGACTGGGATTCTAGTCTAGCTCATCTCTAACTTGCCAAGGTATGTTGAAAAAATCACCTTTCCTTGCTCTGAAAGGAAAATTTGAGTTAGATCAGTGGTTCTTAAAATTTGTCCCCAGAACAGTGATACTAGGATCCCGTGGGAGCTAGAAATACAAAATACCAGTCCCAGTCCAAAATACTGAATCAGCAACTCTGGGGAGTGGCCCAGCCATACATGTTTTTTTCTAGCCCTCCTGAGATCTGAGGCATGCTCAAGTTTGAGAAGCACTGGGCTAGATCAATGGGGGCTTTCAAAGTTGTTTGCTTTTTTGTTTGTAATTGAAGTGAACTCTGATCTCCCCTGCCATTCCCCCACTGAAACCTCAAGCAGATGCCCATATGCAAAGTGGATTAAAGCAGAGCCTCTCTGGTGGATGGAAGGGTCAGGCTCACCCACCGTCTCTCCCTCATTATGCACACTCCATTGGGAAGAACCTCTTGTCTAGCAGGCCTCCAGGCAACCCAAGAGCATTGAATTTGAGGATTGCCAAGCCCAGTGCTGCCAGTGGGCTGTGCCCCCTTGTCTCCCTGTTCAGACACGGCTGTATATCCAGGTGCTTGAATGAAGTGGGCATCGGGCCCCAGGGAGGGTGGCTTGGAGGCCTGGAGGGGTCCTGGGCCAAGAAGGTGGCTGAGGCTCAGTGGTGCTGACTGTGTAGGCCACTGTCCTGAGACTGGCTAGCCAGCCTCTGAGCCACAGCTGAGCACAAGAGGTGGGAGCTGCCCTGCATTTTGGGGAGGCAGCAATCACACTTCACTTTCATACTGGCTGCTATTGGAGACAACATGGCATCACTCAGCTTTTTATATCTTATCTTTCATGAAGCTCAGCAGATCGTGTGAAACAGTCAAGAGGCCTGCAGAAATCCTCATCTGGACCTACAGACTCACTCTCTCTGCTTCTCCTCCTGCTATGTGGACTGATGAGTCAGTTTAATTTATTTTTTGTTTCATTTTCTGAGATGAAGATGATGATGAGGAGCAGCCTGTGGGTAGAGGGGAGGTGTTGGGGAAACCCACGGTTAGAGAACTTCACAGAAGAGGCCACACTGATGGAGAAGCAAAAGGAAGAGTACTTTGGGGAAAGGGGTGTAGGGTAAATGATGGCTGGGACATTCTTTGAGGCAGAGAACCAAAGAAAGAGATTACTTCCCTCATC
The DNA here is from genome assembly GCF_027574615.1 of Eptesicus fuscus. Taxonomy (NCBI): domain Eukaryota; kingdom Metazoa; phylum Chordata; class Mammalia; order Chiroptera; family Vespertilionidae; genus Eptesicus; species Eptesicus fuscus. Next base: position 46,073,062 of record NC_072475.1, read on the forward strand.
TGAGGTAGCATCAAAGGATGCACCCTTTGCTCAACAGCAGAGACCACACGAAGAGCAGGGTGTGGGCAGTGGGAGTGTGGGGAGGAGAAAGGTAGATCTTGGGCCTCCCCAGTTGATGTGAAAGTGGTCATCTTCCCAATTTCAACCAAAAATGTCTCACACAGCTGGGCAGAAGGAAGTTTCCTTGGTCTGGGGGCTTCCCCAAACAGTTATGTAATAGTATAATTCTCAGAAGGAGAGCAAGTACCAGGCCATGGTCAGGCATGATATCCTCCCAAAGTAGGGAGACTTCATCTCTTAGTCCGGGTACCCAAGTCACTTCACATCTCTGTGTCTTGATTTTCTGGAAATAGAGGATACTGTAACAATAATATCAACTCACTTCAGGAAAAGTATATAAAGCAGGCACAATCATATTAACACTTACCATTTGTCTAATGCTACCAGCTACAATGAGCTTCACATTCATGATCTCATCTGACACTCTAATAAGCCTAGGTGCAAATTGTCATCCTTGTAAAGAAACCAGGACTCAGAGAGGTTAAGTGTTATGCTGAGGTCACACCGCAAGTCAATGGTGGCACAGATTTTCTGATTACCAGTTCATTGCTTTCTCATAGATCCTGTTGCTTCCCCATCTGTGAAATACAAAACCTTTCCAGAGAAAGATTCCTAAAATAGTGCCATTATTGTTTATTGGTGTTCCAAGTGCTTGAAATCTTAACAAACTATATTGTTTTTCCTACTCCTGGAACTCAGCCCTTTCCCTCCATAAAGACTGGCTTCCTCGGGAAAAGCTGGTAAAAGACTTGGCTGTGACCTTTGCCCTATTTCTTCCTGGGTCCAGACAGAATTCCTTATGGTTCCCTGGGGCTCATTCCATTTTCTAGTTCTCAGTTAGAGCCAGTGGGAAACATTGTTTTCCTATGGATCCCAGAGAGCTTGACTCCATGACTTCAAAGATGCAAACGATGAAATTTTGTGACTTTATAACCTAGAAGGGGAAAACTCTAGGAGTTCCCAGGGGCGGTGGGATCACTGCACATAATTGACAACCACTGACTTAAGATCCAGTTGAGAAGTGTGCAGACTCAGACATTAGACAGCTCTGGAGCTGGGGGCCTTTTCCCACCTGCTCACGTGGTGGCAGGCCCCTCACCTGTCTCTGAATTCCCTTTCCACCACATTTCTGAAATAGGGGTGGTAACAGCTGCCTATGAAATGCTTTGTGACCAGGCAGCAGGCATTGTACTGTAGCCAAGTATTACAGAACAGAACAGATGAGCTTTGTCTGAACCCATCTCCTAAGGCATTCAAGTGTGGAATATTTAGAGGAACACAAAATGCCATTGCTCGAAGGGGTATTTTAGCATTTATCTAGCCAAACCATCTACTCTCTAAATATATGCTCTATATACTACTCTCAAGGAGGAATGGTCCAGCCTCCGTTAGAATGCTTCCAATGACAGCAAGCTCACTATTCCAGAAGGTAGCACATTTTTCTGTTGTACATTTCTATCAGAAAGCTCAGCCTTATAAGGAATCGGTAGCTGGTTGCTTTTAATTTTTACCCTTTCTTCCAGGGACTCACCAAAGTAAACCTAGCTTATACCCCCTCACTTGCACCCCCTTTTTAAAAATAAGATGTACTTGAAGGTGGCTTCCATGGCCTTCTCTTCAAAGGACCCTATAGTTGCTGCTATCCAGGTATTGATACCTTCAAAGGACCCTATAGTTGCTGCTATCCAGGTATTGATACCATGTTCAAGGAAGGTGGCATAGGTGGCATTCAGGCATTGGGTTTGCCTTTGTCTCTTCCAGCCTTTGAGGACAAGGAAAGAAGCCCTTCCTCTACATCCTCACATCCTTGCCTCCAGTAGGTGCATGGAAGCCAGTCCATTTTACTATACAGCTTATCAGAATTCTGCTTTTGTACTCCATAGAAAGACACAGTAAAAAATTAATAAGAAAATAAAAAATGAAGGATTAATTGAGCAAAGGATGAAATGCTTCTATGATGGTTTCAGCACTGAGGTGGAAAAGAAAGATGTGTGCTCTGTTGTACATACCCGTGGCCCTTGGAAGGGATATTTATCACAGATGGACTGGGCTTCTGTTTAGTCATCCAGGGATTAGAATCACCTAGTCCCTCCCTGCCATGCACAATCCTCAAGACAGCAGGCTTATCCAGAGCAGAATTTCAAAAACACCAAAATGAGGCTATTTATTCTATGTCCAAGGTAAAGAGTGTCTGATAGCTCAAATGTCTGACATTCTAGGATTCATTTTGTGTTGAGGAGAAGAGTGAAGAAAGATTAAAGTATCTGAGTCCAAAAGTCTGGGTTTTTGTATGGGCTCTGCCACTTCTAGGCTATAAGTCTCAATTTCTGAATCAGTAAAATGAAAAAAGAAAAATTCCCAAACTGTAGTGTGTTGTGCTATGTTATTTTCAGTATTAAATGAGCTAAAGTTTCTTCTCTAAACTGCATTAACTATTGTCAACTTTAGAATGACCTGCCTCCATATCCTTCTCTAGTAATCTAAGATGTTCAATGGTAGTTTGTAAGGTGACAGCTTTTTATTGGTCTCAGTTTGTTTTTTTTTAAGTTAGATTACATAAATATAAGTTTGAGTCTTTATCAACCAGTCAATATATATTAAAGAGTATAACTCCAGTAGTTTATAAATATTGCAATCTTTGTAATATAGCATAGACCCACACCCATATACCTTTGTAGTTTGCATCTCAGACCACAAGGAAAATATCAAGTGAAGCCATGGATACAGACAATATTGCGGTGAAAGCCTGGGAAGGGGGCAAGAGTGGGGAGGAGGAAGTCAATGGGGAAAACAAGGGAGACATGTGTAGTACTTTCAACAATAAATTTAAAGAATTATATCCAACCTAGGACCTTTAATTCATTCATTTGATGACCATATTTACAAATTCCCTGCTTTGCACTGTGAAGAATCCAAAGTATTCTGAAGAGTTCACAGTATAGTTGGGATATGAGAGATGTGCACATATAACAGCAATATATGTCAGAATGAAAAAAAGTACTACATGAAATTGACAAACTAGCTGCTGTGGAAACTCAAGAAGGGAGTAACTAATTCCATCTCCCCACTAAAAGGAGGAGAGGGAGGGTTTAGTGAAGGCTTTACTGGTTCAAACAAATAAAATTAAATTGAAACACACATATAGTGATAGAGTGTAGGAATTTGAGGTCTTCATGGGTTTGGTTCCCTGTCTCCCCAAAACTGTGTGGCTTTGGGTTCTTTATCCCCCAGGTTCCTTATAATTGTACCCATCTCCTAGAATTGTTGTGAAGGTAATACTGAATCTCTCAGGGAGTAGGAGGTCAATAAATGTTAGTTGATATTGTTATTATTTCACTCAGGAGATTGAAGCTGAGGTGAGCCTCAATGAAGAGTAAAATGTCAAAAGATAACAATGAAAAGCATGGGCATTTCAAGCAGAGGGAACAGTATGAAAAAAGGCCCAAACGAAGAAAGTTTTCAGAGAAATCTGACCAGCCCTATGTTTTTGTATAGTGCAGTATATGGGTAATCATGAAATTGGGAGGGGTTGTTGATGGTTAGAGGTATGGCTAAAGAAGTAGGTCACTGATCTTAGAAAGTGAAGGAATCAGATCTTGGTAGAGAAGGGGTTCCCCCTCAAAAGTGCATTCTCTCAGGAGGGTGTGCAAATCATACTAGACTATATTTACTTTTATTTACAAAAAAAATTAAAAAATTCCTATTATTTACTATATACACTCCTATTAATTCATACATATTTTCTATCCCTCATTGCTTGGATCCCCATGTCCAATAATTTTATGCCACATCTCCAACTGAGGTTATTCTGAAGGAGGAGAGGGGATTCTTTGCCCCAGAGAAGTCCATGAGGTACCTAGACTGCCGTTCTCATTTAGTTAATGTCTTGGATTTATGCATTGGTTACTTAGGTTTAACTAAATGAAGCCTCACAGAACAGACAAGTAGTTTTAAAATATTCCTGCAAAGAACCTGTGGATTGAGAATAATACTTAAAACAAACACAAACAAACAAGAAAAAGGCAGAGCTGACTTTCCTCCTATTCCTGACTTTCTACTGGCTACATTTCAGGGGTTAAAGCCAATGATGACCTTATCAGATATAACAAGCAGTATGCCAAAATTTTTTCTCAGGAAGAATGCTTGAAATATGGGTTTACATTCACTATTATTAATGATAAACTTTGGTAAAAGTGTTGACTATGTCCTGTGGTGGTAGAAAAGATGGTATGCTGTTACGAAGATTAGCATACATTTTGAAGTATTCTTTATTTTATATTTATCTTTTCTCTTATAATTTCTATTTTTTATTTATTTTTATAATGTTCATAATAGCATGGTTTCACACACACACACACATATTATATATCTATTTGGGATCCCAGACAAATCTTTTATACCTGTGGGGCTACATATTCAGAGAAGTTGGGAGACTGCTGATTGGGACCATTCTAAACCATATTTGGAGGCTTTTGAGCAGTGGAAACATGATCAGAACTATGTTCGTGATGATAAACTTCCTCACATTTTTCTCAAGGTGAAATTAAGTGTGGTGCAAGGAATACAGGCTGGTGGAGTCTGTAAGCCACTCATTGAACAGATTGGCTCTTCCTCTTCCAAAAAATGTTGTGCTCTCTTCCTACTAAGGTAAACCACAGACCTTCTCAAACCACCAGCAGGAGCTATGTAGGACATGTTCCCTGAGCCAGGTGTTCTCAACTGCCCACAGAGGAAGAAGACTGCCTAGAACATCCTTCAGCTGATATCCTCTCCTCCACAGTTCTTGTTTTACAAGAAGCCCACCCTAAGACAGTCCTCAATGTTGATTCACAATTGAGGTGACAGCTTGGTGGTTCCAGGCTTTCCTATCTGATGAAGGCAAAATTACAGAATGGTCAAAGGCATGGGCTCTGGAGTTAGACAACCTAGGTCCAGCTCTACCAGGTATTCTTGGACTTACCTTAGCTTGTTACTTACTTTCTTTATTCCACAGTTTCTTCACCTGTAAAGGGTGGATAACTATTGTACCTGTGTGATTATGATGAGGAGTAAATTAGATAATGAGTGTAAAAGACAGAGTACAATTCCTGGCATAGAATAAATTCTCAAGGAATCTGAGTTGTTCTCATTACAAAGGAATGAATTGGAGCATGGTCTGAAGGGCCCCAGGAAAGAAACAGAAAAGGAGGCTTCCAGGAATACTGATCCTTTAATCTCCTTGAAGCAATGTCCAAACAAAAGTATAAATCTCTATGGAAGTCTGAAAACTTAAGAATGACAGTTGGGGGGTGGGAGGTGGGGCTGAGATGGTTATCTCTGAGTCACCCTGTCTCTTTGATTCATCTGTCACCTGTGTCATCTCTGGCTATTGCCACAGCAGCTTCTTGTGAGAAATTATGAAATAAATGGTCTGTATTGTAATGCCTGGATGAATAGGTGAACCCCAGGCATGTGGCCAACTCTTCATGCATTTTAAACAGTCTTAGGTTTAGTGGACTCTACAAGATTCTATTTCCTTAAAGAAAAGAAAATGTTCATAACCATGTCCAGGAGGACTTAAAAATGCAAAGTTAACATTCTGAGGCCTTCCAGGGTGGGATTTACCCAAAGAAAAAAGATGTGGTGAGTGCCAGGAGTAAACCCAGTTTATTTATAGCCACATCCTTTTGTGTCCAGATGTAACCAAGAGCTTGGAAGATGAGGACAGGTAATTATGGTAACAATTAAGTCATCACACCAATAACTTTGCTCATTTATACTGGGCTAGAGAGTTTCCAAAGTGCTTTCACATGTGATATCAATGTTGTTGATGATGACAGTGGTGATGATAACTTCTTTTACTTGGCCCTTTATCAACTTCTTTCTCTTTCAATCTTCCTTCAGTCCCTGCAGAAGTATTATATTCTCCATTTTACACATGGCAAAACAGAGGCCCAGAGATTTTGAGGAACCTGGTCACAATCACATAGGTGGAAAGTAGCAGAGTCAGATAAACACTAAGATTTTTTAAGCAGATTCTTATTTCCACTTTGCCACTGCTATCTCCCATTTTATTCATGTAATCTTCATAAAATATGACAGATCCCTTAGGTTGAGGGAAGTTTCCTCTGTGAGACAGGCAGATCTGGCCATTGCATTAACATCGCTTTATCAATTCCTCTGTGATAGTGTGCATTACACCATGGTGATGATTTTCTTATGAGTGTGTCTCCCACAGTATTGTGATCTCCTGAAGAACTGGGATGCTATTTAACTCATCTGTGTTTCCCCAGAACCTAGCTCAGAGCCTAGTATGTAATAGATGATTATCAACTGAAATTAATGTCTTCAAACTAAATGTCCTCTATACTTCTTTCTGCCCCTTCTATTCTATGTGTCCTTCTAGGCCCAGCTTAGGGTCTATGATATTATCCATATCTTCTAAACCTCTATAGAATCACAGAACCTCAGCCATATTCTTAAAGTGTATATATCTTATCTCTTCAGTCTACTAGGTTCTTGAGGGTAAAGACTGCATCTTAGTGTCCAAGGAGTCCCTTATGGGATCTAGGCCAGTTCTAGGCAGAGTGGGTGTATGGTGAATGCCCATGCTCATGTTCACATGGTTGCCTGCATTTTGGCAAGAGCTGGTAGGACAGGTTGGTGGCAGAACCCAAGATGTCTTGACAGAGATTTAATTGGTAAGAAACAGAAAGAGCAGATGGCCAGGAGCCCAGTCTTTACCTGGCTTATCAGTAAGTTCCTTTCACAATCACTGAAACTGTGATCTACTTTTGCAGATGGGGAATTCCTTGAAGCTAGACAATAGCTCTCTGAAGTGATCATGCTTCAGGGCAAAAATTATCACTGCAACTTATTTGTGCAAAGAAGTGTGAACTAGAGGTTCATTGACAGGAAGGAGTAATTTATAAGGCTCATTGTCAGAAAGAAACAACTCTGTGAACCAGTTGGATGTGAAGAAAACAAATCAGGAAACTGGGACATTGAGCTAGTTAGTGAGTTGGTGAACTAATAAGTTAGTTTGCTTAAATAAGGGATTTTAAATGTGATTAAAAGTAAATAAATTAGAGAGGATAATAACACAATTTTACCAAGTTCTCATCTCTTCTGAACGAACAATTCCACTATTGGAGATTTATTCTAAGAAAATAGTCCAAGACTCGGAAAAGGGACAAGAGAAAAGTAGCCAAAGAAAGACAGAATTGGATGTAACATAAATTTGGAATGCTGATAAAAAAGTGAATTGGATATAATGTAATTTTGAGATGCTGATATAAATGACAATATATTCACAAATGTACTATTTTGAAGCCATTTAGCTACCTCATTATAAAGACTACAGTAGAATTGCTCATTGTGTAATGCTTATGAAAAACATTAGGATGCAAAGTTATATTTTTGCTGCATGTCTAACACTGTGAGAAATACACATTTTTGGAAAAGACAGGAAAAAATGGAAATACATGATTTATAAAGATAGTAAGCTGTGGGTGGCTTTTTATTCCATAATCATGGTATTATGTTCTTTTATAATATAAAAATTCATGTTAATCAGATACCTAAAAGAAAAACACCTTAACAAGTGGTATGTTGCACCTAACAGTCATTTCAGAGATATTAAATATTAGATTTGCTCCTTTATATGTCCTCACCTTCAAAGATAGGTCCAGTTTAGATTTTTTTCCACTGATATCAAGTTTGAAATTGCATATTTGAAAGTCAGAAAGACTTTGAGCAAGTAGCTACAGATATGGATATGGATATGGATGGAGATGTAATTTCCCTTGACAGGCAGACCTTTTGAGTCCTTTCCTGCATCAGACGCATCATGCAAAAAAGATGCCTATATATGAAGAGTGAAAAGATTATGAGTTTGTGGATTTAAATGGCCTTCAAAATCTATGAGGGCTTAAAATTCAGGGAGACTACGTTTAAGGGATCCAAGTAAGGAAAACTCCTGATCTTGTTTTCCAATGTTTCCCAGACACCCAGATACCACCTGTCTTTCCCAGGTTTCCTTTGTCAATTAGTCCTGGGAGTTAGCCCACTAAACATCTTAACAATTGGAAAACCTAGCCCTGACTGGTTTGGCTCAGTGGATAGAGCATCGGCCTGCGGACTGAAGGGTCCCGGGTTCGATTCCAGTCAAGGGCATGTCCCTCGGTTGTGGGCACATCCCCAGTGAGGGGTGTGCAGGAGGCAGCTGATCGATGTTTCTCTCTCATCGATGTTTCTAACTCTCTCCCTCTCTGTAAAAAGTCAATAAAATATATTAAAAAAAACAAACAAACAAACAAAAACCTAGACATAGAGGGGAGAAACCAAGATGGCGGCATAGGTTAAACACCTAACCTGCAGCCGGGCACAACAATTTCAAAAATACAACTAGAGGTCAGAACGGACATCGTCCAGAACCACAGGAAAGTTGGTGGACTGAAATGCCCACAGCTGGGGGGAAGGAGAAGGCCACGGGGACAGTCGGGGAAGCCGTAAAAGCCTGAGGTATGGAGAAACGGGCGGAGACACGAGCACACGCGCCTGCGGGGAGGATGGAACCGGAGAGGAGGGGGCGGCTGATGACCTGGCCGGAGTTCACTGGCAGGAAGGAGATAAAGGCCCCGGAGTGCGCTGAGCACCAGCTCCGATTGCACTGAACCCCATTCCGGGCGAAACCCTGGGAAACTCACTCACTTTCGCAACTCCGCCACCCCCGCAGGCCGCCCGGCCCGGGACGCTGGGGACGCCGCCACAGCGGCGGCGCCCGGAGCCCGGCGGCCTCCCAGCACCCGTCCCCGCCGCGCAGCCCCCGCGCGCCTGGTCCCGCGGGCCGCGCGCACCGCGCACCGGACGGAGGCCCGGGCGCCCTTTCCGTGCACCTCCCGGCGGCGCTAGACTTCAGTAGAGTTGACTGAATTCAAGGGATTAAAAAGTATAAATTGGGGGGGGCGCCGCGGCGGCGACGTCCGGAACACGGTGATGGCGGTGCCTGGAGCTCGGCGGCCGCCCAGCGCCCGTCCCAGCCGCGCAGCCCTCGCGCGCCTGGTTCCGCGGGACGCGCGCACCGCGCACCGGACGGAGGCCCGGGCGCCCTTTCCGTGCACCTCCCGGCGGCGCTAGACTTCAGTAGAGTTGACTGAAATGAAGGGATTAAGAAGTACAAATTGAGAAGTTTGAAAAAGATGGCGGCGGAGGTTAAAGGCTGTTCTGTTGCCTCGCACCCAGCGAAATCGGAGGGGATGAGGTGTGGAGGTGCGTGGGTCTGGCTGGTGGCGGGGAAAGGGGCTTTTGTTCCAAACCTAAGGGAGATTAGCTCTCCATCACCCTGAAACCCATCTTCTGGCGAACCCCGGGAGACCCAGATGCCTGCGGGGAGAGGCGGGACTCTTGCAGAGGTGCGCCCAGCAATCAGTGTTTGCTGCGCTGGAGTGCGGAACGAGGGGACTTAGATACATGGAAGGCAGAAGGACCAGACTCACAGCCATCGAGGCTCGCCGCACCATGGCCTGTTGGCGCCCTGAGACCCCGCCCCGCCCTGGGACCCGCCCCGCACGTTTTGAAGACCTGCCCCGCAAGTCTTGCAGGCACACCTGCGCCCCAAGCAACGGCTTATGCATGTGGATGGCCTGCCCTCTGGCAGCGGACCAGATGATCTGCTGTTCTAGTCGGACTGCTCCAGGGCCACTCAGACAGGAGGAAGAAACTACAGTTTTTGCTATAATCCTTGCTGAGTGCCTAAGGCAGTAGCTGATCTACACCCCATTGGAGACCCAGAAACGAGGGCATCTAGTGGTCTGTGGGAGATGACACCAGATTTCAACCACGTGCATAAGGGACACATTCAACGGGAATATTCAGTGAGCGCCAAAGCTTTGCTGCACCAAGACCCGGCCCATAAACGTGTCTCCTGCACAGCAACTCTTCCTTTATAGACAAAGAGAGCCCCCCCAATGACACCAACAACAATCAAGACTTAACTATACAAAGGAGGACCAAGATGGAGGCATAGGGCGGAAGCCTGATTGTTGCCTACCACAACAACTTTGAGACTACGACAAGAGAGCAGAGCAGACACCATCCAAGACCACCATAGGGCTGGCTGAGTAGATGCTCTACAACTAGAATAAAAGAGGGGTATGTGGGATGATGCTGATGCCGGCGACCCAAAGACCACACTTTAAGAACTACAGCTCAGGCGACACAAAAGAACTATGGCTCAGGCGATACAACAGCGGCCTGGAACGTGCTCGGCGCAGTTCCCCCGGCGGTCTCCGGCTGAGGGGACGGCTCCACTGGCAGCCAAGCACGGACAGACGAGCCCCTATGAGACATGGGGTGGGAGACTCCGCGCTTGCTGACCTCTGAGTCCGTCAAGAATCTCAACGCCCCGGAAGCGGCCAGGTGCGCATACTCGGCGACCGGCCACCGATGCAGACCCAAGGGCCGACGCAGCGACGCCAGACTGGCCCACCGCCATGCACCGGGTGCACCGGAGCTTCGCCGAGCCGCTGCCCGACGAGTTCTGCAGCAGCCATACTGGAGCTCTGGAAGGAAGGCCAGGGGAATTGCTGAGGGGGGATTGACCGGCAGGAATTGGGATCGGGAAGACGGGGCACCGCTGAGACCCGGGTGCGGGCGGGGTTGCGCGCCTCTGGACTCGGGTATGGTCACACGCCTCTGGGTATAAGTGAGGCCTCACGTCCCTGGGTCTAGGTGAGGCCACATGCCCCTGGGTCCAGGTGAGGCCGGACTCCGGGTCCGGGTGAGGCCAAGTGCCCCTGGACCCGGATGACGCTGGATCCCGTGCCCGGGCGAGGCCAAGCGCCCCTGGGTCTGGGAGAGCCCACACACCCCTGGGTCCAGGCGAGACCATGTGTCCCTGGATCCGGGTGAGGCTGCGTGCACATAGGCCCGGGTGAGCCCAAGTGGCCCTGGGTCTGGGAGAGGCCAAGCGTCCCTGGGTCCGGGTGAGACCATGTGTCCCTGGATCCGGGTGATGCCTTGTGCACCTAGGCCCGGGTGAGCCCAAGTGGCCCTGGGTCTGGGAGAGGCCAAGCGTCCCTGGGTCCGGATGAGACCATGTGTCCCTGGATCCGGATGAGGCCTCGTGCACCTAGGCCCGGGTGAGCCCAAGTGGCCCTGGGTCGGGGAGAGGCCAAGCGTCCCTGGGTCCGGGTGAGACCATGTGTCCCAGGATCTGGGTGAGTCCTCGTGCACCTAGGCCCGGGTGAGCCCAAGTGGCCCTGGGTCGGGGAGAGGCCAAGCGTCCCTGGGTCCGGGTGAGACCATGTGTCCCTGGATCTGGGTGAGGCCTCGTGCACCTAGGCCCGGGTGAGCCCAAGTGGCCCTGGGTCTGGGAGAGGCCAAGCATCCCTGGGTCCGGGTGAGACCATGTGTCCCAGGATCCGGGTGAGCCCTCGTGCACCTAGGCCCGGGTGAGCCCAAGTGGCCCTGGGTCGGGGAGAGGCCAAGCGTCCCTGGGTCCGGGTGAGACCATGTGTCCCTGGATCTGGGTGAGGCCTCATGCACCTAGGCCCGGGTGAGCCCAAGTGGCCCTGGGTCTGGGAGAGGCCAAGCATCCCTGGGTCCGGGTGAGACCATGTGTCCCAGGATCCGGGTGAGCCCTCGTGCACCTAGGCCCGGGTGAGCCCAAGTGGCCCTGGGTCTGGGAGAGGCCAAGCATCCCTGGGTCCGGGTGAGACCATGTGTCCTTGGATCCGGGTGAGGCATCGTGCACCTAGGCCCGGGTGAGCCCAAGTGGCCCTGGGTCGGGGAGAGGCCAAGCGTCCCTGGGTCCGGGTGAGACCATGTGTCCCTGGATCCGGGTGAGGCCTCGTTCACCTAGGCCCGGGTGAGCCCAAGTGGCCCTGGGTCTGGGAGAGGCCAAGCATCCCTGGGTCCGGGTGAGACCATGTGTCCCAGGATCCGGGTGAGGCCTCGTGCACCTAGGCCCGGGTGAGCCCAAGTGGCCCTGGGTCTGGGAGAGGCCAAGCGTCCCTGGGTCCGGGTGAGACCATGCGTCCCTGGATCTGGGTGAGGCCTCGTGCACCTAGGCCCGGGTGAGCCCAAGTGGCCCTGGGTCTGGGAGAGGCCAAGCGTCCCTGGGTCCGGGTGAGACTATGTGTCCCTGGATCCGGGTGAGGCCTCGCGCACCTAGGCCCGGGTGAGCCCAAGTGGCCCTGGGTCTGGGAGAGGCCAAGCGTCCCTGGGTCCGGGTGAGACCATGCGTCCCTGGATCTGGGTGAGGCCTCGTGCACCTAGGCCCGGGTGAGCCCAAGTGGCCCTGGGTCTGGGAGTGGCCAAACGTTCCTGGGTCCGGGTGAGACCATGTGTCCCTGGATCCGGGTGAGGCCTCGTGCACCTAGGCCCGGGTGAGCCCAAGTGGCCCTGGGTCTGGGAGAGGCCAAGCGTCCCTGGGTCCGGGTGAGACCATGTGTCCCTGGATCCGGGTGAGGCCTCGTGCACCTAGGCCCGGGTGAGCCCAAGTGGCCCTGGGTCTGGGAGAGGCCAAGCGTCCCTGGGTCCGGGTGAGACCATGTGTCCCTGGATCCGGGTGAGGCCTCGTGCCCCTAGGCCCGGGTGAGCCCAAGTGGCCCTGGGTCGGGGAGAGGCCAAGCGTCCCTGGGTCCGGGTGAGACCATGTGTCCCTGGATCTGGGTGAGGCCTCATGCACCTAGGCCCGGGTGAGCCCAAGTGGCCCTGGGTCTGGGAGAGGCCAAGCATCCCTGGGTCCGGGTGAGACCATGTGTCCCAGGATCCGGGTGAGCCCTCGTGCACCTAGGCCCGGGTGAGCCCAAGTGGCCCTGGGTCTGGGAGAGGCCAAGCATCCCTGGGTCCGGGTGAGACCATGTGTCCTTGGATCCGGGTGAGGCATCGTGCACCTAGGCCCGGGTGAGCCCAAGTGGCCCTGGGTCGGGGAGAGGCCAAGCGTCCCTGGGTCCGGGTGAGACCATGTGTCCCTGGATCCGGGTGAGGCCTCGTTCACCTAGGCCCGGGTGAGCCCAAGTGGCCCTGGGTCTGGGAGAGGCCAAGCATCCCTGGGTCCGGGTGAGACCATGTGTCCCAGGATCCGGGTGAGGCCTCGTGCACCTAGGCCCGGGTGAGCCCAAGTGGCCCTGGGTCTGGGAGAGGCCAAGCGTCCCTGGGTCCGGGTGAGACCATGCGTCCCTGGATCTGGGTGAGGCCTCGTGCACCTAGGCCCGGGTGAGCCCAAGTGGCCCTGGGTCTGGGAGAGGCCAAGCGTCCCTGGGTCCGGGTGAGACTATGTGTCCCTGGATCCGGGTGAGGCCTCGCGCACCTAGGCCCGGGTGAGCCCAAGTGGCCCTGGGTCTGGGAGAGGCCAAGCGTCCCTGGGTCCGGGTGAGACCATGCGTCCCTGGATCCGGGTGAGGCCTCGTGCACCTAGGCCCGGGTGAGCCCAAGTGGCCCTGGGTCTGGGAGTGGCCAAACGTTCCTGGGTCTGGGTGAGACCATGTGTCCCTGGATCCGGGTGAGGCCTCGTGCACCTAGGCCCGGGTGAGCCCAAGTGGCCCTGGGTCTGGGAGAGGCCAAGCGTCCCTGGGTCCGGGTGAGACCATGTGTCCCTGGATCCGGGTGAGGCCTCGTGCACCTAGGCCCGGGTGAGCCCAAGTGGCCCTGGGTCTGGGAGAGGCCAAGCGTCCCTGGGTCCGGGTGAGACCATGTGTCCCTGGATCCGGGTGAGGCCTCGTGCCCCTAGGCCCGGGTGAGCCCAAGTGGCCCTGGGTCTGGGAGTGGCCAAACGTTCCTGGGTCCGGGTGAGACCATGCGTCCCTGGATCTGGGTGAGGCCTCGTGCACCTAGGCCCGGGTGAGCCCAAGTGGCCCTGGGTCTGGGAGTGGCCAAACGTTCCTGGGTCTGGGTGAGACCATGTGTCCCTGGATCCGGGTGAGGCCTCGTGCACCTAGGCCCGGGTGAGCCCAAGTGGCCCTGGGTCTGGGAGAGGCCAAGCGTCCCTGGGTCCGGGTGAGACCATGTGTCCCTGGATCCGGGTGAGGCCTCGCGCACCTAGGCCCGGGTGAGCCCAAGTGGCCCTGGGTCTGGGAGAGGCCAAACGTCCCTGGGTCCGGGTGAGACCATGCGTCCCTGGATCTGGGTGAGGCCTCGTGCACCTAGGCCCGGGTGAGCCCAAGTGGCCCTGGGTCTGGGAGTGGCCAAACGTTCCTGGGTCTGGGTGAGACCATGTGTCCCTGGATCCGGGTGAGGCCTCGTGCACCTAGGCCCGGGTGAGCCCAAGTGGCCCTGGGTCTGGGAGAGGCCAAGCGTCCCTGGGTCCGGGAGAGACCATGTGTCCCTGGATCCAGGTGAGGCCTTGTGCAACTAAGCCTGGGTGAGGCCACGTGCCCCTGGGTCTGGGAGAGGCCAAGCGTCCTTGGGTACGGGTGAAGCCAGATCCTGGGTCCGGGTGAGGCCATGCGCCCCTGGATCCATCCGGGTGAGGCTGGGTCCCAGGCCCGGGTGAGACCACGCGCCCCTTGGGTATGGGTGAGGCCACGTGCCCCTTAGTCCAGGTGACGCCGTGCCCCTGGGATCGGCCGAGACCAAACCAGAGGGAGTCAGACCTCCATTACCACCATTTGTTCACCATCCAGAGCTGAGGGGTCAGTGCTGACATGTACACATAAGGAACTACTGGACATCGAAATTGGGTCTCAAAAGAACTGTTGGTCCAGGGGGAAGCTCGCTACAGATTGATTCATTTGCCTGTCAGCATAAATATTATTGCTCGTCTCACATTCAGTTCTTATTAGTATATATCTAGTGACATTTGATCTCGTTCATCTAGAGGAAATGAGGAACAACATAGACTGAGGAACAAGAACAGAACCAGAAGCAAGGAGGCATCGATCGGACTATCGGGCCTCAGAGGGAGGATAGGGGAGGGTAGGGGGAGGGTGGGGGGAGGGGGAGAGTTCAACCAAAGTACCTGTATGCATGCATATAAGCCTATCCAACGGTTAAGTTCAACAGGGGATTGGGGCATGCGTGGGGAGAGGGGTGGGATGGGAATGGGGGGATGAGGACAAATATGTGACACCTTAATCAATAAAGAAATTAAAAAAAAAAAAAAAAAAAAAAAAAAACAAAAACCTAGACATATTTGAGCTGACAGAAGATTAGTAATCTGTGTCCTCAATAAGTATGAAAGTCAACAATAAGAATGGAATCATCATTACAAAACCAAAAACACCCCTTCTCCATCCTTAAAGACACAGATTCTATCTTTCAGGAATCCTATTTCTCTAGTTCTCTTATATTATTATCTAGACTTGTTATTTTCAGCAATCTAAAAATGTGCCACCCAATAGAATAGCCAGTAGCCACATGTGTATAGTTAAATTTAAATCAATCAAAATTTAATAAAAAAGTAAAATAAAAGTTCCTCAGTTGCAGTAGCCATATTTTACAAGCTCAGTATCCACATGCCCAGTGATTACCATTGGCAGCACAGACGTAGAACATTTCCGTTCCAGCAGAAAGCTCTACTGGACAGTGCTGAGCTGAAGGATTATAAAACAAATTGTTAACTGTATTCAACATGTATAAAATTGGAATATATTTTCATTAAAATGTAAATGAAAGCAAATATAAAAATTCAAAATTTAAATTACTTTTGATATAATTTTAAAAATTATTGCTTCAAAAATATTTTGAATAGCAAAGATTATTAGTTAAAATTTAAAAGGGAACTGGAAATAGGTTATAATTAATAGTTACAAAATTTTAAGTAAATACTATTTAAAATTTAATGAAATCTTATTCATTTTTTAAAAAAGTTAAACTATGATGCCAGTTTTTTCTGAGATTTTTAAAAATTTCTTTATTGATTAAGGTATTACATATGTGTCCTTATTCCCCCATTTCCCCCCCAACCCCCCATTCATGCCCTTACCCCCCTGTTGTCTGTGTCCATTGGTTAGGCTTATATGGATTCATACAAGTCCTTTAGTTGTTATGATGCCAGTTTTTAATGCTTACTTAGCTGAAAATGTTATGAATCTGTATCACCCTGGTCATACGGATTATGTCTCAGCCTACATATATACAAATTTAAGAGTAAAATAAATTGTTTAATTTTGCAAAAGTGTTCCTAAGCTGCCATGCATAATTGTTGGAAATCCTTGCTAAGTCAGAACTATTAGGAGATTCGTTAATTAGAACAAAGAAAAGCAAGAAAATGGACACTCAGCACTACTTTCTTATCAAGGATCTATGACATTTATGCTATCTGAGAGGAAGGATTTGACAAGTTGTTTAATTTCTTTTTCCTAAGTGCCTTAACCATTGAAATCCTCCCTGTTCTCTGATGCAGTTTCCACCTGCAAAGTTGGTAGTGGAGCACACCCCAAACTTTTACAGCATCCAGACACAGTTGCCTTTGTTTCAAGGGCATAGGGCAGAAGATCTGAAGATCTGAGGGCAGATAGTTTTGGGCATAGGTCTGGCTATGCCAGCTCTGAATACTGGATCCTGAATGACAAAAGTGCCATGCCTTCCCCCAACATAGCTTTAATTTAATTTAATTTAATTTAATTTAATTTAATTTAATTTTATTTTATTGTTTTAAGTATTACAAATAGTAGTACATACGTCTCCTTTTTTTCCCCCATTGACCTTCCCCAGCCTCCCCTACTCCCCGGCATATGCCCCCCCCCCACCCCCAGTGTCTTGTGTCCATTGGTTATGCTTATATGCATGCATACAAGTCCGGTTGATCTCTTACCTCCCCAGCCCCCCATCCTCCCAGTGTTCCCACTGTAGTTTGACAGTCTGATGCTTCTTTGCCTCTGTATCTATTTTTGTTCATCAGTTCATAATGTTCTTTATTATCCATAAATGAGTGAGATCATGAGGTATTTTTCTTTCACTGACTGGCTTATTTCACTTAGCATAATGCTCTCCAGTTCCATCCATGCTGTTGCAAATGGTAAGAATTTCTTCTTTTTTACAGAAGTATAGTATTCCATTGTGTAGATGTACCACAGTTTTCTAATCCATTCATCTGCTGATGGGCATTTAGGCTGTTTCCAAATCTTATTGTAAATTGTGCTGCTATGAACATAGGGGTGCATATATCCTTTCTGATTGGTGTTTCTGTTTTCTTGGGATATATTTCTAGAAGTTGTATTACTGGGTCAAATGGCAGTTCCATTTTTAATTTTTTAAGGAAACACTATATTGTTTTCCACAGTGGCTGCACCAGTTTGCATTCCCTCCAGCAGTGAAGGAGGGTTCCTTTTTCTCCACATTCTCTCCAGCACTTGTCATTTGTTGATTTGTTGATGATAGCCATTCTGACAGGTATGAGATGGTACCTTGTTGTTGTTGTTAGCCTCTATGAACTCCATATTTTCAGAAAACAATATGGTGTTTCATCCCTCCCACCTTGAATGTACTGTTCCTCTGTCTAGAATGGTTTCCTCCTACCTGTCTGGAAAAGGCTTAGTCATCCTTCAGGTTAGAATTCAAATGTCACCTCCTTAGTCACTTGTTCTTAGATTCCCCACATGGGGTTGGTCACACCTTTCTCCAGGCCTCTAGAACTTCCTTCAGCCCTAAGTTAGAGCCCCATCATCACAGCAGACTATGATGTTATTCTATATGTCCACCTTTCTCACTAGACAGTGAGCTCCAGCGGAACAGAGGCCATTTCCTATTAAGCTCTGAATTTTCTCTGCCCCCCATCCCCAACTAAGCACCAAGCACAATCCCTAAGATATAGCAGGCTCTTAATAAGTGTTGAGTGTTGAATGAATGAACAAATAAAAGCCAAGGGAGGATGACCTTGAGGACTTGGTTTCCTGGGAATAGACTTGCCCTCAGCATCCACAGCCCACTTTGAGCAATGTCCCATTCATGAACCACGATCTGGGGCCATTGCACCAGCAGGAACTTAGGGTGGGGCTGGTGTGAAAATAAACAAGGAAGACAAAAACAAGGAGTGTGTTGAAACCTTAAAAATGTGCTATTCCTTGGTGTTCAAACTTGCCACACCTTCTAAATCAGTTGGGTTCTTAGTCTGGTGTCCTTAAAGGATCCATTGTAGGTACCAGGCTTTGGGATCAAGAGAGACAGGGGGATGTACAATTGGCTTCCATGTTTAGCTTTTCTCTTTGTGTGCATGTTTGTCTTTCCAGACAGAAGAAACCCTGACCTTCCCCTGCTTTAATTACCTAACTATTTTGACACTTTAGGCTATTGCATCACCACAACACAATCTTTTGTCAGGATACTGCACTGGGGTATACCTAGGCTTAGGCAGATGCAACTGACAGGAAGCAAGTTCTGACAGCCAGGGAAATGTTGGGCAGAGGAAGAGTTCCAAGGGAGGGTGGGGATGGTGGTGAAAGAAAGAAAGAGGGAATGTTTGCTACGGCAAGAAGAGAATACCTTGGGAAAGGTAGCAGCCAGGTTAGCAAAACTGGATATCTCTGTCTGAAAGATTTCCCAGATTGGTCTTTAGGGAGACAGTGCCTAAGCAGGCAAACTGGTATGCTTACAGGACCCTGAAAGGAGCAAAATTAGAGAGCTCAGGTTGTCATTCTAGGGACTACATCTGACAGACAGACATTTTCTTTACTCTAGAACTCACTTTCCTCTCTTTAGAAACAAGGCCAGATTTGAAATTTACCTGCAAGCCCCCAAATGCTCCTTAAACACTCTAGAGACAAAATAGGAGAAAGAACCAAACAGAATGTTCCTTCACAAATAGGAACATTCAAGCAGGATACTGAAAACAGCCATATTTGTCAAAATTGGGTAACTCAGCCCTAGCAAAGCACGGTCCCAGGAAAGTTTAATTCTAACCTTTAGTATTGTAGATAGAGGAACCAAAGAAGCAGACATTATAGAGAAGCTAAAAGCATGACTATGCAGAAACATGAGGCCAAAGCAGTGGGTTGCAGTGATATGAGCCTGGGGTGGGGCTCAGGACACCTAGGTTTTAGACAAACTCAGCATTTATTATTTTACACTAGAAGCCCAGTGCACGAAATTCGTGCACGGCGGGGGGTTGTCCCTCAGCCCAGCCTGTACCCTCTCCAATCTGGGACTCCTGGAGGGATGTCCAACTGCCCGTTTAAGCCCGATCCTGGTGGGGGGTTCTCACAATCCAGGATCGGGCCTAAACGGGGAGTCAGACATCCCTCTCACAATCCAGGACTGCAGGCTCCCAACTGCTTGCCTGCCTGCCTTCCTGATTGCCCCTAACTGCTTCTGCTGCCAGCCTGGTTGATGCTTAACTGCTCCCCTGCCAGCCTGTTTGACCCCTACTTCCCTCCTCTGCCAGCCTGGTCACCCCTAACTGCCCTCTCCTGCAGGGTTGATCACCTCCAACTGCCCTCCCTTGCAAGCCTGGTCCCTCTCAACTGCCCTCCCTTGCAGGCCGGGTGCCTCCCAACTGCCCTCTCCTGTTGGCCATCTTGTAGTGGCCATCTTGTGTCCACATGGGGGCAGGATCTTTGACCACATGGGGGCAGCTATATTGTGTGTTGCAGTGATGATCAATCTGCATATTACTCTTTTATTAGATAGGATAGAGGCCTGGTGCATGGGTGGGGGCCAGCTGGTTTGCCCTGAAGGGTGTCCCTGATCAGGGTGGGGGTTCCCTTGGGGTGTGGGGCGGCTTGAGCAAGGGGCCTGTGGTGGTTTGCAGGCCAGCCACACCCCCTGGCAATCCAAGGGGAGGCCCTGGTATCTGGAATTTATTTTCCTTCTACAATTAAAACTTTGTAGCCTTAAGCAGGTGAGCCCCGCCAGGGTGTGCGGAAAGCTTTGCTTCCCCTGTTGCCGCCGGCAACCCTGGCCTGCTCTCTCAAGCTCCATTCTGCCGCCATTTGTTTGAATTTGTTTATCTTCTATAATTGAAACTTTGTAGCTTGAGTGGAGGCTTAGGCCTGCAAAGGCTATGGAAAGCTTGGCTTGCTCTGTTACCTGGGAAACTTTGCTCTCTGTGGCTGTAGCCATCTTGGATTGGGGTTAATTTGCATACTCGCCCTGATTGGCTGGTGGGCGTGGCTTGGCTGGTGGGCGTGGCTTATGTAGTGGAGTGATTATTACATTTACTAGAGGCCCAATGCATGAAGATTCATGCAAGAATGGGCCTGCCTTCCCCTGGCTCCCAGCACTGCCTTCACTCTGGCCGGAGTAGCCTTTCTGCTCCAGCCTGGAGCTGCCTTTCTGCCTTCTCATGCTGCCCAGTGGCCCAGAGCGGCTGAGGTGGTGTGGAATGCCTGCGTCATCGCCATGGCGATCATGCAAGCGTCCCCCCCTGCTCCTGGCCACTAGGCACCTGCATATGCAAATTAACCCGCCATCTTGCTTGGGTTAATTTGCATACTCACTCCTGATTGGCTGGTGGGTGTTGTGAAGGTACAATCAATTAGCATGTTACTCTTTTATTAGGTAGATTACTTTACTAGATGTATCAACTGTAGAATAAAAGGATAAATCTCTGCGGGGTTCATGTCCCTTGGGGTGTGGATTCAGGATTATACAGCAAGATCCTAGAGGTTACTGTTAAGTATGATGGATCTTCTCAGAACATCAATTTTGCCTGATGGCAAACACTTTAAAACATTATTTTTCATTCACAAGTTAATTCACTTGCCCACTAAATATTTATTGAGCACTTGCTACATGTCAGGTACTGTTTTAAGCAGTTTTAATATCAAAGTAAACATGACTATTTTATGGAACAATGAGCATAATTTACATGATGTAAGGTAAACAAGGTTTCTTAAAATTATTTTTAATATACAGGGCACTTCTAGTTGTGTCCATCCACTCTCACCTCCAATCAAATAATCTGTATTTAGTGTCCTTTGCCCCTGGGCACACTCCAATGGATAGTTGTGCCAGGGTTCTTAAACACCTTTCCAGTAGATACAACCTATACTGTCACAAGCACCTGGAATTAAGATCTTCGTTGTTGACAAGTTGGACATTCATATCCACCAGTAAAAGTAAGGGATGGAAACTAACTTTTAATAAGTACTACTACCTGCCTTTAGGTAATCAGTGTATCAGCTTTGATAAAACAACTAGAGGCACGAAATTCATGCACTGGTATGGTCCCTCGTGGCTGCTGGCTGTCAACTGGGGTCTCCTTCTCTTACTCCAGCTGCCTGCTGCTTCTGGGGCCTCCCTCCCTTCTCCCGGTCACCTGCCACTGCCACCACCACTGGCCTGGGCCTCCCTCCCTTCCCCTGGCCGGCCCTTCCCCTTGGTTGAACTTCTGGACTAACTCCCAGTTGAGGGGATAATTTGCAAACTATGCTTTTATTATGTAGGATTTCATGTAATATTTACAACCATCCACCTGCAAAATCAGTGTCATTGCCCTCATTTGAAAACTGCGGAGAGGAAGCAGAGGCTTAGAGAGGTTTAGTTGTCTGTTCAAAGTCTCACTGCTAATAAATAGAAGAGACAAGATTTCATGCTGCCTTTCTCTGGCTCCAAACCAATTTTCTTCTCACTCTATGACTCCACCCTCCGAAGGTGATGGTGATCATGTCACTTTTCCCCCTAATATCTCTCTCTGTCCCACAGCATAACAATATTATTTTAAACTCAGGTACTAAGGATATAGTATTAGAGAGAAGATGCACATGACCCAATCCACAGGACCACAGAATGTCAGAATTTGACAGGATGGTAGAGATCTTTCAATTCCCTTGTTTGTAGAGAGGAAACTTGGCCCCTGGGCTATAAAGTGAACATTTGTGGGAAGAAGCTCTAATGTTGGCAAGACATCAATGTCCAGATCTGCCATCTATGCCTGGGACCCAGAGGTCTCTTAAACGTCCCAAGATTCACTTTCTTTCTCCACAAAATGGTATTGCATGGTGAAATAATGTCATGTGCTGAGGTTATCATAAAGCCTATATAAAATCATGTATGCGCATAATTTTTAAACCCTAAAGTGCTACAGATGTCCATGAATCGCCTCCCAGGACAGACCCAGGACTCAAATTAGGCATCCTGACTCCTGGTTAAAGAGTCTTCCTACTGCCCTATGGTCTGGGGATCCTCCTTGTTGCAGCAAAGAAGTTTCAGCTGCCTCACTAACCTTCAGAACAGATTAAAATCCTTTGAAAAAGGAGTGGATGACCACACCCTTTTGTAACCTGAGAAAACGGAATCAGACGCCCATGGTATATCCTTACCATAAAATGCCCCTGTGGGAGAAAAACACACAACACAAACAGCATGGTTAAGTGCCTGGGGGAAGCTGGGCTCTGTACCCAGAACAGTGAGTCGAGGTCCCTGCCCTCCAGGAGCAAGTCCAGGCAAAGGGAGTTTCCCCAAAGGAGGTGACTCACTCAGGGAGTGTCACTTAGATATGGCACCTGCCAGACCAAATCTGTTTTGATTACTACAACATCAAACCTATAAACAGTGGGAGCATGGAGTTTCCCCCACCCTCACCCCTCAGTTTCTCTGAGCTCATGGGCAGAGCATTCTGCAGGGCTGTGCCAAACATGCCCCAGTGCCTCCAGCTCCTCGGGGTTTGGGGGGTTGGGGATGGGTTCTCCAAAGTTCCCCAAGTGCTGGCCTGCTATCACCACACCAATCCTGAGAGAAGAAATGTGCAAAACATTCATCCCCTTGTATCACTAGAAAAACCGAAGCCCAGAAATGATTCAACGTCTGCCTGTGAATCAGTATGATAAATCACCAGAACCCAGGAATCCAGTTTCAGCTCCTGTTTCTCATGCTCAGCCACCAGGCCTTCCCTACTCCATGCTTTGTGGCCAGGTTTTCACAGCATAGTACACATTAATAGGCACCTTTCACAATGTTGATCAGTGTCTGTGACACCAACTTACTTCTGAGTTCCTGTTTTATCATCTATGAAATGCCGGGGTTAAATTAGATCATCTCTCAGACGATTTATATTTATATTTCCAACTTGTATTTTTAGGCAAGCTGAGTACCTTAGGTTGGTAAATGAGAATAGTGAAAAGAGCATTAGGAAAGTAGGTTGGGCTCCCAAAGATTGATGAAAAACCTCCCATTGGGAGTGTGGAGGTGGGAGGCAGTTATAAATGAGAGAGGTGTGAGAGATAAATCCTGCCCTCACAGAGCTCACAGCCTGGGGCAAAGTAACATCCTAACCAAGAATGGAGATGATAATCTTAAGTGAAATAAGTCAGATGGAAAAAGTCAAGAAGCATATGATTTCACTCATACGTGAGATATAAAACAGAAAGCAATAAACAAAGACTCATAGACACAAACAACAGTATTATGTTTGCCAGAAGGAAAGGGAATTGGGAAGAGATAGGATAGGGTAAAGGGGGTCAAATACATGGTGAAGGGAGACTTGACTTTGGGTAGTGAGCACACAATGCAATATACAGATAATGTGTTAAAGAATTGTGCACTGGAAGCCTGTATAAACTTATTAACCAACTAGTGGACCAGTGCACAAAATTTGTGCAGGGATGTATCCCTCAGCCCGGCCTGCACCCTCTCCAATCTGGGTACCCTTGGGGGATGTCCGACTACTGGTTTAGGCGTGATCCCTGTTGGATCGGGCCTAAACCAGCAGTCAGACATCCCTCTCACAATCTGGGATTGCTGGCTCCTAACCACTCACCTGCTTGCCTGCCTGATTGCCCCTAACCACTCTGCCTGCCGGCCTGATTGCCCCCAACTGCCCTTCCCAGCTGCCCTCATGGCCCCAAATTGCCCCCATGCTGGCTTGATTGTCCCCAATTGCCCTCTACGCTGGCCTATTGCCCCCAACTGCACCCCCCACCAGCCTGCTCACCTCCAACTGCCACCCCCACCAGCCAGCTAGCCCCCAACTGCCCCCTCCCCCCTGGCCTGCTTGCCCCTAACTTCCCCCCCCCTGGCCTGCTTACCCCCAACTTCCCCACCTGCTGGCATGATTGCCCCCAACTGTCCCCTTCCCCTGCCAGCCTGATCACCCCTAACTGCCTCTGCCTTGGCTCCACCACCATGGCTTTGTCCGGAAGGATGTCTGGAAGGTCTCCTGATCTAATTAGCATATTACTCTTTTATTAGTATAGATAGATTATATAGGATAGGATTGCTTAAATGGGGGAAAAGCCTTTTTCAGCAGGAGGAGATGCTCTTGGCAGAGAAGGACACATAATCCCTATATCTGGACTGATAGCTAGCCATATGCATTATACTGTCAAAGCAGTCATTAAAAAATTGAACCGCTTTCTTACACATTACACCAAACAGCTGTTGCTCTTAAAACCCCTCCTTAGCCCCCACCTTAGGTTCTGCCTTCTTAGAACTCACCAAGATTAGGTTCTGATTGATTGGTTTCTATGATAGTCAGCGTCAAAAGCTCCGCCTCCTAGGCAGCCATTGGCTCCTGGCACTTCACCCAGATTTGGTTCTGAATGGTCAGTTTCTATGCCAGTCAGCATCAAAAGCTCTGCCTCCTAGGCAGCCATTGGCTCCTGGCTCTTCCCCAGATTTGGTTCTGATTGGTCGGTTTCTATGCCAGTCAGCATCTCCGGGCCTATCTCTAGGCCTGATCAAAGAGGGGGGCTGATCAGCAACCCCTTGGAGGCCCGGAGAGAAACAGAGGCTTAGCTGCTGATGAAGCCTGGAGAGAGAGAGGCAAGGGCTGATCAACAGTTGTCACTGAGGCTACAAATCAGACCCTGCCTCTCTCTCTGCAGGCCTCTCTCCGGGCCTAATCCGCAGCCCCCTCGGCAGTCAGACTTCTGGTGTTAGGTTGAGCCTTCAGTCATTACAGACCCTGGATCTTTATATATATAGATGTTACCTCAATAAATTTAATAAAATTTTTTAAAAAAATAGAGATGACAAGGCAGTGCTGCTCAGTGGAAAGAACCTCCCTAAACTTGGGAGTTGGGAGACCTGTGTTCCTCTGTAGAGGCTGACTTTGCTTTGCTGGAGGACCAACACTGGGAAAATTATGTCCTTTCTCTGGACATTATTGGTTTTAAGTTATAAATGTCCATTCTTCTACAATGTTGTGGAAGAAAGATCTCTTCCTTGACAGGAGTTGAGCAGGAAGATTTCTTCTTCTATTGCCAGGGATTCTTTCTTTAAAATATGAGTGTCATGGCTAACGTTGCTTGTTATCTGCAGACTTTTTGAGCAGGCCGTGGCCCTAGTCCTGACTCTGCATGTATAGAAATTATAGAAACTTGAGTATGTTACAGACCTTGATCTCTTCTAATTTTTTTCAAACATGTTTCCTTTTCCTTCCATTCATTAATATTTTAGGTCAGATACCTTGGAAGAGATTGGAAGACACCTGAGGGTCTTCACATCTTGATCTTTCTCCATCTCCACATATACACATCCAGACTATGTCTGAACAGCCCCAAGAGCAAGGGTCTCACCATCTTCCAAAGCTGCTAGTTCTGTCTGGGACAGTTCTGTTTATTAGAAAGATTTTCAAAGAAAAGACGACAGCTTCTTGATTTAAAACCAACCTCAATTCTGGTGGTCAGCTCACTAGCTATTTCCTTGGGATCTGTTTCCAGCCAAATGGTTGGGTTTTCCCTAGGACAAGTCTCCTTCCACACAGGTCATGGGTGTGGGTGTGTTGTCTAGGCTGGTGTTCCCACCTCTAGTCCTAAATCTTTGCCTTTACATTTTAGGCTTATTTTGACCATTCAAAAATTCCATAGTAACTTGTTACATTTTAAATAATGTTTAATTTTGAGATTTCCCCCCCCCACACACATACACTCCATTTTCTTTCAGAGAGTGCAACTCAATGGTTAATTCCATGTGCTAATTTCATACACTTGATCAGGTTTAAGTCTCACCTTGATCCAGGTCTAACTTAGGCATCCTCAGAAGTAGTGTTAGTTACTCTCTCTGAATCTCAGTTTCCTAGTCTGAAAATTTAATAATATTTACTTCATGAGTTGGCGAATTGAATAAATAAATTAAGTAGCTTAGATGAAGTGGTTGTCCTAGGAAAAGGTAGTTGTAAGGAGACCTACTTTTCCTTTCAGTTCAACTTTACTTACTGTCCAAATCCAGCTCTCTGCAGCAGCTACCATCTCCTTGATCCTAGTTCTATCCTCTGGGACCATGCAGAATAGGCCTAAATTCCTCTTCCACGTGGCAACCTTTCAAATATTTCCATTTGACCACAATCCCTTCACATGGCAAAGGGCCTCACCAGAGAAACTGAGGTGGATAAAGGGCATCCAGGGCCTCACCACAATCTGGAAGGAGAACCAAAAAATGTTAACTTCTCTGGCTTGGAGTGACCACTCCAACATCTGCCTCCAAGAGGAGTGGGCTGAGCCAGGTCTCCTGGAAAACTTGATTCTGGCAACACATGACATTGAAGTGTTGAAACATGCCACTTTGATGTAGCATTAGCTCATGATATTGCTTTCTAAATTTTCTTAACTTAGAAGAAAAGCACAGCTGCTAGAGTTTTTAATATAATAATAAGTATGCTGGTGCAATAAAGGTTTTCAGGAATTTTCCCACAAGGGTTCTGCACTCAATTGTGTAACTTTTTAAAAAAGTATTTATGTAAATCTACTTTTTCCTATTATTCAAAACATTCTTTTAAATTATTTTCTAAACTTTCAACCTTTAAACTATTGAATCCTTGTGTGACTAATGTACCCTCACTAGTTGAAACCATTTTTAGAACAAGACAGGATTTCAAAAATGAACAAATACTTAGACTGCATTGCTGTATTTATTGAATGGAAATCCTAAAAAATCTACTGGCTACCTTTCTGCCTGCTTGGAATGAGCTCACTGGATTAATGCAAAATATTATTCTCATCAGCCAGTTCCATAATGTATATCATAGGTAAATTTCCTGATTCTGGATGCTTTCATAATTGGACTACTATGACTAGAATTCCAGGGTTCTATTATGATACTTCATGTACAGTAATGAAAATTTCTCTATCTCATGGTAGAAAGCCTGGTCAAGGTAGGATCAATAAAAAAACATAATAAGTTTTCTTTCTTTCTTTCTCAATGCTCAATGTATTGATTACTTATGCAGGATAAATCTAGTAACTATGTTTATTAATCATCTTTATTTGCCTGCAAAACTTTTCACATAGTGTTTGCCCAGTAGATTCCAAGAATGCCCAGAAATTGAACCTTTCAGACTTCTGGACCAAGGACAGCTAAAGTTCTGGGCCAGTTGCCTCCAGTAATAAGTAGCATTGTCTCTTTACCCCAGTACAGTAATGTGCTACATAATGATATTTTGGTCAGCAACGAACCACATATACAATGGTGTCCCATCTACACTAATAAAATGTAAATATGTAAATTGACCATCACTTTGTGACACCAATCAGGAGTGAGTATGCAAATTAACCAGACAAAGATGGCAGTGGCCCTGCCCCCCAGCTGCTCCGGGCCTCTGGGCAGCATGCATTCAGGCACGGCGTGGCTGGGCGAGGTGGGACACCTGATATGAGGGGAAGAGCATGGGGGGCGGTGGCAGAGGGAGCTACAGGAGCAGTTCTCCGGCTGAAGCGAAGACTGAAGGCTCTGGCCGGAGCGAAGTTGGAAGGCGGTGGCCAGAGCGAAGGCCTGGGTCCCAGGTGTCGGAGGTAAACTGGTGCTGGCAGACAAGGGAAAAATGGTCTATTGCACAAATCTTCATGCAACAGGCCTCTAGTAAGGTTATAAAGGAGCTAAAAAATTCCTACCACCTTGTGATGTGTAGCTGTCCTATCATCATAGTACAATGCATTACTCATGTGTCTGTGGTGATGCTGGTGTAAACAAACCTACTGTGTTGCCAGTCATATAGAAATATAGCATGTACAATTATATACAGTGTATAATAGTTGACAATGATTATAAACATGCTACTGGTTTATGTATTTAGCATATTACACTTTCATCACATTTTATAGTGTACTCTTTCTACTTACAAACTTTTTCTTTTGCTATATAACAGTATGCCTGTTATACTGGCAGCAGCCTCACACATCTCATGTTACTGAATTTCTTGATTGTATCATTTCTCTTGTGCTTGATTTAATCTCAGGTTGTTTTGTTCACCATTGTCCCTAAGCATTCACACAATGACAGAATTTCTCAGAACATATCCTAGTCATTAAGGAATGCATGGCAGTATAATTAAGAGATATTATTAGTTTCTTTGTGTGCTATGTCATGGAAGGGTTTAGGAAGCACTGAGTTTCATTGTAAATTTTAAGCCTTTCAAAATGCACAGTATAATTTTAATATTGTGGAGACAATTGAGATTGGCCAATTTTTATTTTCTTCAATTATTATTATTATTATTATTATTATTATTATTATTATTATTATGTGGAAACCTTTCTCTTCTATGTGACTTGGTGACCATGAGTTGATCATCCCTGCCTCACTTTATTTGCCACCTGGAGAAGAATGGTTATAACTTAGAAGACTTGGTTATAAATCTAAGGATCTGTCATGTAAAATAGGCAAATGTCCCCACAACTCACTTCCCTCACTGCCCTGAAATAGTCCCTACCTCAGATCTTATTCATTTAACTCAACTGGAATTTCCTCAGAAACCTTCTCTGACTCCTCACATTCCTTCACTCAAATTATAAATAATATCTCTATTCTCAGAATCCCTGTAGCTCAAGTTCTGTTCTTTTGTTACAACATTTAGCAATTTTTGAATCATGGTCAGTCATATGGTCATAGCTCTACTGGAATGTAAACTTTGGGGGGAGGAAGGAGGTAATATCTGTGTCTTACTTTTAATATTCCTTAAAACATTCCTGACAGGACTTGACTTACACAAGAAAGGCACTCAACCAATAAACCAAAGATAAATTAACTTGATACTTCTCTTTGCTTGGGCCACACACACACACACACACACACACACACAGACACAAATATATATATATATATATATATATATATATATATATATATATATATATTTGATAAGCTTGAAAATTTAAATTTCTTTTTTTATTTATTTTTATTTTTTTAAAATTACTTTATTGATTAAGGTATCACATATTTGTCATCAACCCCCTCCCCCCGTTCCCCTCCCAATCCCCCACACACGCAAGCCCCCCTCCCCCTATTGTCCGTGATCATTGGTTAGGCTCATATGCAAGCACACAAGTCCCTTGGTTGATCTATCTCCCTTGTCCCCACCCTCCCCTACTTTCCCTCTGAGGTCCGACAGTCTGATCATTGCTGTTCTTGTTCCTCAGTCTATGCTGTTCATCATTTCCCCTAGATGAGCGAGCTCATGTGATACTAGGAATACACTTATAGGGACTGAAAACGAGACAAGCAATAATGGTTATGCTGAGAGGCAAATGAATCAGTCTGTAGTGAGCCTCCCTCTGGGCCAACAGTTCTTTTGAGTCCCGGTTTCCATGTCCAGCAGTTGTTAATGTGTTCATAACAGCAATGATATTGCAGCTCTGGATGGTGGACAAATGGTGGTATTTCAGGTCCGACCCTCTCTGGTTTGGTCCTGGGCAATCTGCAGTGATGCATATCTGCTGACTGCTAGTATGGCAAGGCATCGTCAGCGTCTTCCATCTCTGGACTGTTTCTCTTCTGACTTCATGGCTGGAGCACTCCTGTCAATTCCTCTCTGTTGCAGGAATCCACATGTCTCGGAGTTGTTTTCTGAAAATATACAAACATATTCTCGACCAAAAGTTAATAAAGGAATATTTTCTATAAATTTGACTTGCGATCCTTTTTCATTTTTTTGCCCAAATGATTTTCCTTTGGCTTGTTTTGATACCATGTATGTTTTACCTGGGTGACTTGCTGTTAGCATTACAAATGAAAGTTAATTTTCTAAAGTAAAATTTTTCTAGATGTAATTTATTTGCAGGATATTTTTCCTTACATGATATTCTTCTACTATTCCCCCTTTTTTGGTTTAAATATTGGGAGGCTTTTGGAAATTTTATGCTGTAATCTTGATAGCTTTTAAATTTTACTTTTTTGCACTAAAATGTGACTGCTTTAGGTTCATTATATGTTATGCAATTTTACCATGAGATGAACTACCAATAAAAATTTTAGTTAACACTTTAGTAACAGCTTTTTTGTCCAGTACACTTGATTTTTCTAGAGTATTTGCTTATTTTGATTGGCCAATTTAAATAAGTCTGAAAACTTGACTACTATTTTACTGTCAAATTTAATACTCTAACAACCATCTTGTTTTACCCTGTAATTATTAGTGGAGAGGATTATTTGCCTTCTTGAGTAGGCCCTGAGCATTCCTGGTGCTAGGCTGGATTTAGATATCCTAGACCCCAGTTCCCCGGATCATGGGTGCAAGACATCTCCATCAAGTCTTGTTGCAGTGAGAGGGCATCTGCTGTCGGCCAAGTCTCTGTTACCTGGGTCTTAAATTTCTTTGGGGGGACATTTTGGGAGGATTTCAAAAATTTCTGGCAGCTTAGTTTTAATTTTAATACCATGATCTAGATAAAAACAAAAACACATGGAAAGCATTAAACTTTGCTGTTAAGCAGAGAAGTACAAATGAAAATAAATTTGAAGCACTGTTTTTATAAAAGTAGAAAAAGACTTTAGCAAATAGTCAATGCTTGAAAGAGTTGTGGTTAAATGGGATAATGGCATTTTAAAATAACACACACACACACAATGTATGCAAGAGTCATAAAGCTGCCCAGACATATTTCCCCAGTCATCCCATTCAAAGGATTTTAGAATTTATGCAAAGGTAACAATTTAACAATAACTAAAACAAAAAGCAAAATGTACACAGTGCCACTCAATATACTAGCAAAAAGCAACCAAAAAAACAAACCAAAAATATCAAAGACAATCCAAATGTCTCAAAATAGAGGAATAGTTTTATAAATTATAAAACATTGTCAAAAATTATATTATCTAGGAGTCCGAAAAAAAAAATGGCGACGGAATAGAGTCGGGTTTGGAGTCTGTTCCTGGGGCGGAGAGTCGGAGCAGCGGAGGCTCGCAGAGGGAGTGTATGTGGGCAAGCCAAGGGACAGCTAAACTCCAGGAGAAGGCGGGGGAGTGCTGGGCAGTGTTCCTCTGACCGCGCAGCACCCACAGGGGCTGGGTCCCCTCCTGGAGCTGCGGCTCGCCGGGCGCCTCGCCATCTTGCAAGGAAAGGAGGATTTTGGTGGAAACCTGACTTTCTGCGACAACTGCAAACACTGAACTGCTGGGAGCACCAGACCACCTGTCCCCTATCAGCGCAAACACTCGGATTCAAAGAAACTCTTCACTGCACCAAGGAAAGGTCAGATTTTGTCTGAAATAAGCTGCGGTTTCTAATCCCCGCGGTGGGTGAGGGAAGCGCTGGGTGAGGGAAGCGCGGCAGCCGCAGGACCGGCAGGAGCCGGGAGGTCTGTGCCTAGAAAAATCAGCGGCAGTTGGAACTGCCGTGATCCGTGAATGAGGAGGGGGGTCTTCTGAGCTGCTAACAGAAGTGACCTCTTGAAAGCAACTCATTTTAATCTGACGAGGAGGGTCAGACTAAGAATTTTCAAAGGAGTGCAGGCTCCTTAGTCTGGGGCACAGACCCACGGTCCGCACACCTGGGCTCTTTCCGACTCTGATTGCTAAGCCCAATACAGAGGCAAACCCAGGTGGAAACCCTGAAAGACTGCAGGGGGAAGGTGTTTTTTCGGAACCTGGGGACCAGAGCTGCTTGTGACCATCAGAGAGGCAGCTCTGAGGCGCACATCTCCACAAACCGGTAGTGAGTGCCATAGAAGGGGGAAAAAAAAAAAAAAGAAAAAAGAGCTAGAGAGGCCCGGAAGTCAATTCAGAAACACTGCCACCCAGGGGCTGAAACGCTAATTGTCTCTGGTGTAATCAAAAATAAATACGAGAAATTAAGACAGGGCTGGCTTAAAAAGCAGGACTGGCTTCCAACACTGAGGAGCCCTGGAATGAAGCTGAACTGAAATACCGCCCAGACAGGGAAAAAGGCGTACCAAACAGAATAATAGAGGAAGTGAATGACAGCCGCTACTGCACATTTTAGTCTTCCTATTTTTTAATTTTCAATTCTTTTTTCAATTTTTCAATTTTTTTATTCTCATATTTTTTTATTTTCATTTTTTGCATCATTTACTTAAGAAACTAATATTTTTTTCTTTTTCCTCACTTGATTTTCACCTTTTTAATTATTACATTTTTATTTTCAATCAGCACTATTATTACTATTATTTTACTTTTTTTTTTTTTTTTTAATGTCATTAGATTTTCCCTTTCTTTTATTTTTGGATTAGTGTCCTACATTCGATTTGCATCTTTCCCTTACAATCGCTTTACCCTATCTCAAAGCTAAAATTATGCCATCACTCTCCTCCTAACCTTTCCCCTTTTGGTCCCCAGTTTATCTTAACCCTTTCTGGCTTTAGATTTTCCCTACTTTTTCAGTTTACTCCCTGCTAAAACTTCACCCTACTTATATATCTAATTCCCAACCCCCTGCTCCAAATCCATACAAACCTCTCTCTACGCTACCTTTAAAAAATTATTTTTCTCTCGGGCCTTTTGTTGTTGTTTGCTTGAATGTTGATTAGATTGAATTTTTATGCTTTTTTATGAGATTGTTTAGATTATTCTTTTTGTTGGTTTGGTTGGTTCTTTTGTTTGCTTTGTTTTTGTTTGTTTTTTACTTTTGTTTTCCCTTGCCTCACTTGATATTAGCTGCTGTTGCAGTTTGTATTAATCTCCAGGCTCGTGTTGCTGGAATTTGCTGGGAATAGTGGTTGTTCTAGTGGAGTTTACACCCCATATATATAGTTTGTTCCCCTTTTCTCTCTTAGTATCATTCTTGTCTCTCTTACTTTTTTTTTCTTTTCTTTTTCTTTTCTGTTATTTCTTTTCTTTCTTTCTGCTCTTTTCCCAAGTTCAGATTCACACTCTTTGTTGTTGTTTTTTTCTTCGTTGTTGTTCTTTCTTTTTACTCTCCCTCTTCCACTCCTATTCCCTAATTTGTCTTTCTCTGCTGGTTACCTCTATTGGAGGTTATTAATATCGTGAATACAATTCTGTTCAGTGCCTTGTCTGTTGTGCCTGGTTGTGTTGTATTTTATACCTTTAAATCAACGCCAGAGAGAGAAATCTATATAACCAGACATCCGGAGAAGAGAGACCATGGGGAGACAAAGAAACAGCCCCCACAGGAAAGAGAAGCAGGCATCACCAGAAAAGGAAGTAAACGAATTAGAGGCAAACAACCTATCAGAGAAAGAATTCAGAGAAATGGTCATAAAATGGCTGAAAAGGATGGAAGACAAATTCGACAATATGAGTAAGAACCAAGAAGAAATGAAGAAGAACCAAGAAGAAATGAAAAGTGACATCGCTGCTGTAAAGAACTCAATAGAAAGCATCAAGAGTAGACTAGATGAAGCAGAGGACCGCATAAGTGAGCTAGAAGACAAGATGGAAAAAAATACCCAATTACAACAGCTTCTAGAAACAAAAATTAGAAAGATTGAGGAGAGCGTAAGGGAACTTCGGGACAATACAAAACAAAACAACATCAGGATAATAGGGGTGCCAGAAGGAAAGGAAACTGAGCAAGGAATAGAAAACCTGTTTGAAGAAATAATAACAGAAAACTTCCCTGATATAGGGAAGAAAAAACCCACACAAATCCAAGAAGCTCACAGAGTTCCAAGCAAAATGAACCCCAAAAGACCGACGCCAAGGCACATTATAGTTAAGTTGGCAAACACCAACGACAAAGTAAGAATCTTACAAGCGGCCAGAGAGAGACAGACAGTTACATACAAAGGAACCCCCATCAGACTAGCAACTGATTTCTCAACAGAAACTCATCAGGCCAGAAGGGAATGGAATGAAATATACCAAGTCATGCAAAGGAAGGGTCTAAATCCAAGAATACTGTACCCAGCAAGGCTATCAATCAAAATTGAAGGTGAAATCAGGAGCTTCACAGACAAAAAAGGACTAAGGGAGTTTATCACCACCAAACCAGCAATGACAGAAATGCTAAAGGGTCTGCTGTAAAAAAAAAAAAAGAAAGAAAGAAATAGGAAGCAAAGAAGGTACACAGGGGTATAGAATAAAAATGGCGTCAAATAAGTACCTATCAATAATAACTTTAAATGTAAATGGATTGAATGCCCCAATCAAAAGACACAGGGTAACAGACTGGATAAGAAAACAAAACCCAGATATCTGCTGTCTACAGGAAACCCACCTCAAAAAAAAGGATGCATACAGACTGAGAGTAAAGGGATGGAAAAAGGTTTTCCAGGCAAATGGAAATGAAAAAAAAGCTGGGGTTGCAATACTTATATCTGACAAATTAGATCTCAAAGTGAAGGACATAACAAGAGATAATGAAGGCCACTTCATAATACTAAAGGGAGAAATCCAACAAGAAGAAATAACTCTGGTAAACATATATGCACCCAATACAGGAGCACCAAGATACATTAAAAAACTCCTGGAAGATATCAAAGGAGAGATTGATAGTAATACAATCATAGTAGGAGACTTCAATACCCCACTATCACCATTGGACAAATCCTCTAATCAAAAAATCAGCAAAGAAACATCAATCCTAAATGACTCACTAGAACAGATGGAATTAATCGACATCTTCAGAACATTTCACCCCAAAGCCACAGAATATACATTCTTCTCAAGTGCACATGGGTCATTTTCAAAGATAGACCATATGTTAGGACATAGGCAAAGTCTCTCCAAATTCAAGAAGATAGAAATCATATCAAGTATCTTCTCAGATCACAGTGGCATAAAACTGGAAATCAACTACAATAAAAACAACCCAAAGAAATCAAACACTTGGAGACTAAACAGCATGTTATTAAACCATGACTGGGTTACCAAAGACATCAAGGAAGAAATAAAAAACATCATGGCAACAAACGACAATGAAAACACAACAATCCAAAATCTATGGGACACAATGAAAGCAGTCCTGAGAGGGAAGTTCATAGCTCTACAAGCCTACTTCAAAAAACAAGAAACAATGGTAATAAATTACCTAACCCAACAACTCAAAGAGTTAGAGAGAGAGCAACAAGATAAGCCCAGTGTAAGCAGAAGGAAAGAAATAATAAAGATCAGAGCGGAGATAAACGACATAGAGACCAAAGAAACAATACAAAAGATCAACAAAACCAAGAGCTGGTTCTTTGAAAGGATAAACAAGATTGATGGACCTCTAGCCAGGCTCACCAAGAAGCAAAGAGAGAAGACCCAAATAAACAAAATCAGAAATGAAAGAGGTGAAATAACAACAGACCCCGACGAAATACAAAGGATTGTTACAAAATACTACGAACAACTCTATTCCAACAAACTGGACAACCTAGAGGAAATCGACATATTCCTAGAAAAATACAACCTTCCAAAACTCAATCAGGAAGATTCTAAACAGCTCAACATGCCAGTAACTATGGAAGAAATTGAAGCAGTCATCAAAAAGCTTCCGGCAAACAAAAGCCCGGGGCCAGATGGCTTCACAGGAGAGTTTTATCAAACTTTCAAGGAAGAACTAAAACCTATCCTCCTCAGACTATTCCAAAAAATTCAAGAGGAAGGAACACTTCCAGGCTCCTTCTATGAAGCCAGCATCACCCTAATACCAAAACCAGATAAAGACAACTCAATGAAAGAGAATTACAGGCCAATATCCCTCATGAACATTGATGCCAAAATCCTCAACAAAATTCTAGCAAATCGGCTCCAGCAGTACATCAGAAAGATCATACACCATGACCAAGTAGGATTTATTCCAGGAATGCAAGGATGGTACAATATCCGCAAATCAATAAACGTGATACATCACATAAACAAATTGAGAGATAAAAATCACATAGTCATATCAATAGATGCAGAAAAAGCATTTGACAAAATCCAACACCCTTTCTTGATAAAAACTCTCAACAAGGTGGGAATAGAAGGCTCATACCTCAACATAATAAAAGCTATTTATGATAAGCCCACAGCAAACATCATACTCAATGGGCAAAAACTAAAACCATTTCCCCTAAGAACAGGAACAAGACAGGGATGCCCACTCTCACCACTCCTGTTTGACATAGTACTGGAAGTATTAGCTATCGCAATTAGGCAAGAAGAAGAAATAAGAGGCATCCAAATTGGAAAAGAAGAAGTGAAGCTGTCCTTATTTGCAGATGACATGATATTGTACATAAAAAACCCAAAAGATTCCATCAAAAAACTAATAGACTTAATAAATGAATTCGGCAATGTAGCGGGTTACAAAATTAACGCCAAGAAATCTATGGCTTTTCTATACACCAATAATGAACTTACAGAAAGAGAGACTAAAAAAGCAATCCCTTTTACCATCGCACCAAAAAAATTAAGATACCTAGGAATAAACTTAACTAAGGAGGTAAAAGACCTATACGCAGAAAACTACAGGACACTGAAAAAAGAGATAGAGGAAGAAGTAAACAGATGGAAGAACATACCATGTTCCTGGATTGGTAGAATCAACATCATTAAAATGCCCATACTACCCAAAGCAATCTACAGATTCAATGCACTCCCCATCAAAATACCAACAGCATATTTCACAGACCTAGAAAGAACTCTCCAAAAATTCATCTGGAATAAAAAAAGACCCCGACTAGCCTCAGCAATCCTCAGAAAGAAGAATAAAGTAGGTGGGATCTCAATACCAGATTTCAAGCTGTATTACAAAGCCACTGTTCTCAAAACAGCCTGGTACTGGCACAAGAACAGACATATTGATCAATGGAACAGAATAGAGAACCCAGATATCGACCCAAACCACTATGCTCAATTA
The DNA here is from genome assembly GCF_027574615.1 of Eptesicus fuscus. Lineage (NCBI taxonomy): Eukaryota > Metazoa > Chordata > Mammalia > Chiroptera > Vespertilionidae > Eptesicus > Eptesicus fuscus. The sequence continues at coordinate 46,109,939 of NC_072475.1, forward strand.
ATATTTGACAAAGGAGGCATGAACATACAATGGAGTCAAGACAGTCTCTTCAATAAATGGTGTTGGGAAAACTGGACAGATACATGCAAAAAAATGAAACTAGATCACCAACTTACACCATACACAAAAATAAACTCAAAATGGATACAGGACTTAAACATAAGACGGGAAACCATAAAAATACTAGAGGAATCCACAGGCAACAAAATCTCAGACATATGCCACAAGAACTTCTTCACTGACACTGCCCCTAGGGCAATGGAAGCTAAAGAGAAAATTAACAAATGGGACTACATCAAAATAAAAAGCTTTTTTACAGCAAAAGAAACCATCAACAAAACAACAAGAAAGCCCACTGCATGGGAAAACATATTTGCAAATGCTATCACTGATAAAGGTTTAATCTCCAACATCTACAGGCAGCTTATGCAACTCAATAAGAGGAAGATAAATGATCCAATAAAAAAATGGGCAACAGACCTAAACAGAATATTTTCAAAAGAAGACAGAAGGAAGGCCAAGAGACACATGAAAACATGTTCAAAGTCACTTATTATCCGAGAGATGCAAATCAAAACAACAATGAGGTACCATCTCACACCTGTCAGAATGGCTATCATCAACAAATCAACAAACAACAAGTGTTGGCGAGGATGCGGAGAAAAAGGAACCCTCGTGCACTGCTGGTGGGAATGCAGACTGGTGCAGCCACTGTGGAGAACAGTATGGAGTTTCCTCAAAAAACTGAAAATGGAACTCCCATTTGACCCAGTAATCCCACTCCTGGGAATATATCCGAAGAAACTAGAAACACCAATCAGAAAGGATATATGCACCACTATGTTCATAGCAGCACAATTTACAATAGCTAAGATTTGGAAACAGCCTAGGTGCCCATCAGCAGATGACTGGATCGGAAAACTGTGGTACATCTACACAATGGAATACTATGCTGCCATAAAAAAGAAGGAATTCTCATCATTTGCAGCAACCTGGATGGAAATGGAGAACATTATGCTAAGTGAAATAAGCCAGTCAATGAAAGAAAAATACCACATGATCTCACTCATTTAGGGATAGTAAAGAACATTATAAAGTGGTGAACAAAAAGATAGATACAGAGACAGTAAAGCATCAAACAGACTTTCAAAGTACAGGGGGAAAGTTTGGGAAAGGTGGGGGAGTTATGAAATCAAACGAAGGACTTGTATGCATGCATATAAGCATAAACAATGGACGCAAAACTCTGGGGGGGGAGGGCATGTGTGGGTGTGGGGTGGGGGGGGTAATAGTAAGATATGTACACATATAATACCTCAATAAAAATATTAAAAAAAAAAATTATATTTTCTAGTCATTAAAATACAAACTCTAAAAGAAAAATGTTTATTATATAATGTTAAGTAAAAAATAATCAGGCCACAAAATGAAATGTGCATTATGCATGCATGATGAGGAAGACAAGAAATAGACAGAATGTAAAAAACAAAACAAAAAACTAACACCAAAAAATCGAATATGGTGTAGATTTCTGGCTTGTTTTAAAGCCATTACATCATCTTTTCAATGACAGACTACATTTTAAGTAATTGAAAACAAAGTCTCATTAGCCTTGTCCTTGTATAAATTCCCAGAGAGAACACATTATTCTTATTTATGTCTACCTCTGCTACTTGTCTTTGATTTGGACCTGCTCCATCCTCTTCTCTCACTTCTCACTCACCTCACTAGACTGGAAAAATACCCCTTACCAAACAAGGAAGTTAAAGGCACCAAGTTTAACAGAAGCTGTGTATCCAAATCAGCAAACATCAGAGGACAAGATCTGATATTATGCCCCCACTATTTCAAAGGCAGACCCAGATTCTTCAGTGACCACAAGTGGCTTTGGTTTAATAACCTTTGCCAACAAGGCACAATGTTCCCATCCTCAGAAATAGTCCCCGGCAGAGTTTCCAGGGGCCCGTAAAAGTCTGCACTCTTAGAAGAATGTGACAATTCTGGCATCAAACACAGATTCGTCATTTTCTATAATGAGAGAATGTTCAGTTGCATCAGGCTTTTTTAGCAGGGCCAACAATTAGTAAAATTCTGAGGTTGGCAAAGTGAGTTTTTGCCTAGCCCAAGACTCCTTTCCTTGACTCCAGATGATCAATAAAATCACCTCACGTTACAATTTACAAAGAGCCCTTTCACATCCAATTTCTCATTTGAGTCTTCTGTCAGCCCAGTGACATCAGTGTTTACACTTGAGATGTACTTTGTTCAAGAGATGTAAGCTATAGCCTTTATGAAGCTTATTAACTTCACTTTTCAGAAGAGGACACTGAGACCATGGAAGTGAAAAGACTTGTGGAAGGCAACATAACAGTCAATGACTGAAAGGGAACATAGTCCAGCCCTGACTCCTGCTCAGTATGCTTCCACTCTCCCTACATACTCCCTTTCTCCCAGTCCAGGAGAAGCACTGACCCAGTCCTGTAGGAAGTGGTTATAGGGTTAAGCCTCGGACTGACCTGTGGCAGGGTCACAAACAAGTTTGTTTGGAGGGCAGACCCCTCCCAGCATAAGTAAGCCTGATCCTATAATTGATCCCTAGATCTTTCCTCGGTAGCTAGTGGGCTGTGGGAGGGGCAGCAAGTGCTGCCAAAACAAGTGAAACTTACAAGAACATTGTTAATTGCCTTGTTTGTCCCTGATTATAAATAAAGCCTCAGCTTTGCAGTCTGGATCTGTTCTGTGGCCTCAGCCAGGCACAGAAAGATCCACCCAGCTCCCAGCTTCATTTTCTGCGTCTTGTTTTCTTTATTTCTAATATTTCTCAATCCCTGGCCGCCTCCATTTAGAACCGGTTCGTTCATCTCTCTTTCTGCACGGGACATGGAAAAGGGAGAGCCCCGCCATGTCTGGCCCCCACCGAAATCAGGCCCCCCAACAGTCCATCTACTCAACCAGTACTATGTGCTACCACCCCAAAGATACCTGTGTGTTGAAGGAAGACAGAAAGGACAGTATGTGACCTGTAAAAAGGAAAAATCAAGTAAGGGTCCTAAGAAAATGCTGAATTAGCCTGACTTACTGGTTCCTTCCTCTGAGATCAACTCAGAGGAACCAAAGAGGAAAAATATTAAGTTACAGAGAAAGCTATGAGACCTCCTTGAAGAAACAGAAGCTTTTTTTCTCTGGCATGTATGTGTATCTGGAATGGCCCAGCTAAGGCAGAGGGTATCCAGGCTGCTGTGTCAGAATAAAACAAGGAGCTGTTGCTTCTTAGGGTCTTTATCTCACCTCCATTCCCACCTCCATTGCCTTAGAACAGACAGGGCTATAGCTTACATCTCTTGAACAAAGTACATCTCAAGTATAAAACTAAGGCAGTGCACAAGTCTTGCACCTGAGTGGAGGTGGGGAAAGCACACAAAGATGGACTGGTCCAAGGTGGTCACTGGCCTACTTTTCCCTTCTAAACCCCCAGGGTTGGTGGATTACAATCTAAAGTAAAATTATTAAAATTAAAACTAAGCTGACATCACTGGTGGAATTCATTCTAAAGTAAAGAATACATTTGAGGAGCTGTTAGGCATGGTGAGGAGTGATTAACTCTCGTTTCCTGATGGCTAGAACCTTCCACTAGAGTTTCATCCTCCATCTTAATTTGAACATGCTGGTGTCAATGCAGATCAAGATCTGGCCTTCAGTTCTTACACTATCAGCACTGCTGTACAGACTAACCCATAACCTCAGAGTAATGGAAACTCGTGTGTAAAAATGGAAGTACTAATATTTTCAAAGATAAACAACAAACTGAGTCACAATTCCATGGAACCAGAGTTATTAGAACTGATAGATTAAAGACTTACATATATTTTAAATAATTCATTTAAATTTTTATACTTAAAAAAATGAGAGATGATATCTTATATAATAGAGGTAATATGCAAATTGACCATCACTCCAACACACAAGATGGCCACCCCCATGTGGTCAAAGATGGCCATCCCCATGTGGACACAAAATGGCCTCCACAAGATGGCTAGCAGGGGAGGGCAGTTGTGGGTGATCAGGTCAACAGGAGAGGGCAGTTGGGAGGGACCAGGCCTGCAGAGGAGGGCAGTTGGGAGGGACCAGGCCTGCAGGGGAGGGCAGTTGGGGAGGACCAGGCCTGCAGGGGAGGACAGTTGGGAGGGACAATGCCTGCAGGGGAGGGCAGTTGGGGGTGACCAGGCCTGTAGGGGAGGACAGTTGGGGGCAATCGGGCTGGCAGGGGAATGGTTAGGTGGTGATCAGGCTGGCAGGCAGAAGTGGTTAGGGGCAATCAGGCAAGCATGCAGGCAAGCGGCTGGGAGCCAGCAGTCCTGGATTGTGAGAGGCAATTGGACATCCCTCGAGGGGTCCCAGATTGAAGAGGGCTGGGCTGAGGGACACCCCACCCTCCGCAAAAAATTTCTTGCACTAGGCTTCTAGTTAGCAATATAAAATGAAATCAAGAAACCATAAAAGAAATCAAGTAAAAATGTTAAATATGAAACTGTAATAGTTTAGGTAATAAACACAATAGATAGAATTAGTAGAATGAATTTGCCTGAGGAATGCACAGTGAACTGGGGATCAGATTGAGGAATTCTTAGCTGAAAGTTAGTTTAAAAATAAACAAATATGAAAGTTAAGGTATAAAAGGCAAAAGTAGTTCCAGAAAGAAAAAAATAAATAAAGATAGATAGAAATGGAGAGAAGGAAATCTTTGAAGAAATAATGGAGGTAATTCATCCAAAATTAATGAAAGATAGATCATTTCAGATTAAAAGGAATCATAGACAGCAAAAAAGGAAAGATAAAAGAAATCATACTCCTAAATGTAAAGTATGTTGAAATTTAAGAATATCAAAGATAAGGTAAAACATTAAAAATTTGCAGAGAGAAAGAAAGAAGATCACTTACAAAGGAATACAAGTAATATTGATATCAAATTTTTCAGCAGTATTCAAAGATGTAAGACAGAAAGAGAAGCATTTTCAAAATTTTGAAAGTATAGAATTTCATATCCAGCTAAACTTTCATTCAAATGTTAAGACATATTAAAATACTCTTAAGATATACGGACTTTCAGAATGTTTGCCATGCAAAGATCCATATATAAAAAATGTTTTAATAATATACTTATATATAAGAAACAAATCTAAGGGATGATGGAAGAAATATGTGAAGTAAAAGTGATAAAATATCTTTGTAAAGTGTGGTTGTATTAAAAAATAACAGACCAAAGAAAAGAGAAAGCAAAAGAATATACATAAAAAACAAGAAGTCTATGATGAATCACAGGAAGGCCAGGGGACATCAGAGAATATTAATGTCTTTGTCTTACATGTGAGAAGACATAGTCAACTTTAAAATAATAAACGGAAGCCCTAGCTAGTTTGGCTCAGTGGATAGAGCGTCAGTCTGCAGACCAAAGGGTCCCAAGTTCGGTTCAAATCAAAGGCACATACCTCGGTTGCAGGCTCCTCCCCAGCCTGGGCCCTGGTTGGGGCTCATGCAGGAGGCAACCAATTGATGATGTGTTCCTCTCACATCTATATTTCTCTCTGTCTTTCCCTCTCTCTTCCACTCCCTCTAAAAATCAATGGAAAAATATCCTTGGGTGAGGACTAAAAAATATATAAAATTAAATTAAATTAAAATAAAATAATAAACAGAGGAATAAAAAACAAAGAAACAATATGACAAATTGAAATAATAAACTAATAGAGTAGAAGAAAGTCCTAATATGTGAATAACTACTATAGATAAAAATGAACTAACTTACCAAATAAAAAATAAAAACCAGATATTTGCTATTCTCTAGACATATTCTAAAGCAACATACATGCACAAGATGAAAATAAAAGGATGAAAAATGATTAATCAGGCAAGTGGAACAAAATAAAGCTGGTTTCAACATAATATTATCAGATAATATGAAGATCACAACCTTAATAACAAAACTAGCAAAGAGCTATAAGAAAAAATTACATACTATGCCACTTATTGCTATAGATGTAAAAATCCTGGAGAGTTAGTGAACCAAATCCAGTAGTGCTTCAAAATGATCATATATTACACTGGCCTTTCCTCAGATATCTGAGGATAATTTTAATATTAGAAAATCTATAAGCATAATTCACTATATAAGCTAAATAATGATAATACAATAAGAAAAGAGAAAGAAATTAGAGGCTTAAGAATTGAAAAGAAATAAATAAAATTACCATTATTTTAAGATAATGTGATTTCTTTGACCAACTTTCATAATTGTTTTTTGTGAGGTTAGTCATGGCTAGAACAGGAGTTTATAAAACCTCTTGGAAAACAGCTTGATATTATCTCTTAAAATTAAACTTTATGGACCCTATAACTCAGCAAGTCTATTCTTATGATTATGTTTAAAAGAAACCTTCGCATATGTATACCAGAAAATGCAGCCTGGCCCATGTGGCTCAGTGGTTGAGCATCGACCTATGAACCAGGAGGTCATGGTTTGATTCCCGGTCAGGGCGCATGCCCAGGTTGCAGGCTCAATCCCCAGTGTGGGACATGCAGGAGGCAACTGATCAATAATTCTCTCTAATCATTCATGTTTCTCTCTCTCTCCCTCTCCTTTCCTCTCTGAAGTCAATAAAAATATATTAAAAAAAAAAGAAAATGCAGATAAGAATGTTTATAGTACTACTATACATATCAACAAACAAACAAAATTCCCATTAATAGGGCAGTTGATGAATTAACTATGGCATATTCAAATTAAGTAAACAACCACTACAATAAACAATATGGACAAGTCTTCACAATATAATATTAATTAAAAAGTATAAGTATCAAAGTTATTTGTGCATCATGTCCTTTTTATGATATTAAAAACATGAATAAAATATGCTTTTAAGGAATACATATAGATGAGCTAAGACTATTTAAAAAGGAAAGCTAAGGAATAATGAATACAAGATTCATGATGGTGGTTCCTTTGGGTTGGGGTGCCAAGGGTGGAGTAGGGGAAGACCACAGGCATAGATATGGCCAAGTTACTCTCAAAGTCCTTGTTTTCACATTGAAGTGTCACTCATGAATGCTTATTACATTAGATCAACTAAGTATATAGATACAATACTGCCACACATGAAACAAGGATTATGATTTATCCAGTGCTAAGTCCCTGAGATCTAAAAGAAATATTTCAAATGGGAGACCTCAGGCACTGAGGCCCTGGAAGTGGAGATTTCTCTGAGCACAAGATGTTTTTAGTGGCCATTTTCTCCATTAGCCCTGGAGGTTTTCCTAGTTTCTTAAACATTGGTACTAGCCCTAGCCAGTTGTCTCAGTGGATAGAGCATTGCCTATGGACTGAAGGGTCCGAGGTTTGATTCTGGTCAAGGGCACCTACCTCAGTTGCAGGCTCAATCCTTGGCCCTGTTCAGGTGCCTGCAGGAGGCAACCAATCCATATATCTCTCTCACACTGATGTTTCTCTTTCTGTCTCTTACCCTCCTTTCCACTCTCTCTAAAAACCAATGGAAAAATATCCTTGGGTGAGGATTAACAACAACAAAACTGGTACCAAACCAGTTGTAAAGATCATGGGCAAAGACCCTAAATTTCCATGCTCAGACACCATGACATTAGCCAGAGGCAGGCATTTGCTTCTGCAGCAGTAGTTTCCTCACCAGCCTCCTTACCTAAGCTCCACCCTCCCCTGCTGTCCTCCATACTGCCTCCAGAATGTTACTGATAAATTGCAAAGCTGACCAGATTACTTTCCCTACTTCATTATCTTTAGAATTATGTCTGTGCCTGGGTATTATCAGACCTCAGTGATCTTTCCCTGGCAAATCAGCTCCACATATTGTCTAATCTCTTAATACTTCCTGCAGTCTCACCCTGCTCCCCCACCCCCCACTCCCCGTCTACTCATGCTGCTCAGTCTATCTGCAGTGCCTTTATATCCTTTTCTGTTGACATTTCACTCATTATCAAATCTTAGTTCCCCTTCTTCTTATTCTCTGAAGGCCTGGAGGGAGAGATCAGTGGGCAGAGAGAGTGTGATTATCCAGATGCTCAGGAATAACTGCAGCTTTAACAGGGAATAGCTTAGACAGGTAAAGTCAGTGACAGCCTGCAAATCACATCCGATTGCAACAGTCCTGATTCTGTGTGAGTAGGGCCAGCCTAGGTGGGCCTGGAACTGCTCTCTTTCCCCACCTCTCAGAGGTGGTTTCTAGGGGTGGTACTGTGGAAGAGCTTGGGCTTTAAAGTCAGACTGACTTGAATCCGTCCTGGATGTACCCTTTAAAATGCATCAAAAATATGGGGTTTTAAATGTTAACACTGAAAAATGAGAGAATAATTTGAATGGTGCATGATTCTGCCCATAATTTCATTAAGTTAGTGGATGAACTCCAGTGAACTTGAGATGATACACCAGAATCTGTTGCTTATGCCAAAGCACATATACTGTACTTTACCAACAAATTAAAGGACTTCCAAGGTAGTTATGATTGTGATCAGTGTTTACCTTAGATTTTGAAATCCTAACTCCTGGATAAGATGGATATGAGCTATGGGACTTTGGACAGGGCTCTCAATCTCACAGAGTTTTGATTTCCTTCCTAAATACTTTGTGTAGTATAGTAGGTTGTATTTTTCAAAGATGGTCACAGAAACATCTGCCCTCCCACTTGAGCTCTCTTCCCTCAAAAAATGGATCTGTGCCCCTTCCCTGGAATATGGGTGGACTGGTGACTTGCTAAACGAATAGAGTGAAGCAAGGAAAAAAAACAACAACAATATGACTTCAGATCTAGGTCACAAAAGGTGACCTAGCTTCTACCTTTATTTTTCTGGAACAATTTATTTTGAAGCACTGAGTCTCCTTATAAGAAATTCAAATACCCGAGGCCACCATGAGGAAGCCCAGGCCACATATAGAGGCCACATATAGGTCTTCCCATCCCAGTAGACAGACTATAGCCACTACCAGACATGTGACTGGTGATGCCTCCAGATGCTTTCAGTCCCCAGCAGTTGAGCCCCTCTACCTTTGCATCTTCCAGCCAAGGTCCCAGACATCATGGAGCAGAAACAAGCTATTTTGTGACCTTTCTGAATCTCTAACCCATAGAATCCATGTTCATGCTAAAAACTGTTTTATGCCTCTAAGTTTTTGTTTTGTTTTGTTTTGTTTTTATGTGCCTCAGGCATGAAACAGCTCTGGCCACTGACACAGGCATCAAGCTAGGATGAACTAAGGACTGTACATCTGCTTTGCCCCTGATTGATATAAGAGCAACACCACCAATCAGGTGTCTCCTTGCCCATTGCCAGGGGGTTATGCCTCTAAGTTTTGGGGTTGTTTTTTAAAGCAGCAATAAGAACGGAGTCAAAGATTTTTCTGAGGACTGAATAAAATAATTTACATAAAGTGCCTAGTACAAAGCATAGGCTCAGAAAATGATAAGTGGTACCAGTATTATGTCCTCTGCTGGTCAAATAGAACGTGCTATTTGGACCTCAGGTTTCTCTTTAGGAATACATGCCTCAGTAATGGAAAAGTTTGTTGTGTGGATAAAATAGGATGACACACGTGAAAGTGCTTTGGGAACTGTAGGACTCCGTGCACATCAAAGGAATTCTTACACTAAGAGCTCAGGAGAGGAGGGTACTCTAATGATCCTTCAGTGGCAGCCAGTGTCTGAAATCCTTAGATCAAAGCTCCTTGGCCTGAGGCCTCAAATTTGCTCCCTGTTAGAGATCATTAACTTCAACCACTCATCCAATAAGCTCTTATTAAGTATCTACTACAAGCAGAAAACTGTTAAATGTTGGGAGTTTTCTGAAGAAGTTCAGGTATTCAATTGAGTCCTCTAAGAAAATTCTGTAGAGCAAGGAGAACAAGAAATAAACATAATGCCAGGAACACAGAGGCTTTCTGGAAGGATATGTTTTTTTCAAGAGTGGCCTAAAAGTGAGGGAGGAGGGATCAGGTTTGAGACCCTGCAATGTGCCAGGTACTGTGCCAAGTTCTTTACATGTATTGTCTCTCCCTCAATTCCCACAATGAGTTTATGTGACGGGTTATTTATCAGTTGCCTTTACAAATGAGGAAATAGGTGCTTGGGGAGATTAAGTATCTGGCCCAAGGTCACAGCAGTAGTAAGTCAGCACTGAAATCCAGGTCTGGAAACTCTCCATCATGCTTCTACTTTTGAATATACATTTCAGCCTCAAAGAATTATTTCTCCAAGCAGTCTACCAAAAAAGTCCTCATCTGAGATTCAAATGTTGCCTATTAAATAATAACATTTCTGTACAACTAATTTTCTTCTGAAATTTTATGGTAAAATAATTAATACTCATAATATATTATTAGCACAGAACTTTAGCATTTACAGTGCACCTTCACATCTTTTCCTTCCTTGGTTCCCCAACAGAACTCTGTGGGGAGACAAGTTAAACCTAAGGTCTCACAGACAATAATTAATTTGCTGCTACATTGTAGGAGGAATAATAAGTGTTTCTCTAATGGTGAGTATTTTGTCTTGCGTGTCATGTGATTTTGAACATCGTTAAAAGTTTTATAAAGGTTGGCCATCATGTTCAAGATGTCTTCCAAATCATGATGACTCATTCCATCATTGACACAATGTAAATCTCATGGCACAATATACATGCACATTGTGAACAAGAAATGAAAATATATTTTAAAATTCATTTAAAAATATATATTTTTGATCAGTTCAATTATTTTTTTGTTGACCTTCTATCAGCTCAGGTTAGTTGTTTACTTACTACATGTTCCTTGAAATGTCACTAGAAGAGAGTTTTTTTGACCAAGAGTATAAGGGCAAGTTCTTCCATTTCCTTGTTTGGTTGTGCTTTCAGCATAGATATTTTCTTCAATCCACTGCTTGTCGAAATCTTTTAAGGCAAAAATCATTTTAACTCGTTCAAGTTCACTTTGAAAAGGTTAGTTTATTGAAACTGAATAATATATTCCATAGATGCACTTGATGAGGCTCATGTAAACTTAAGAATGTCACAATATGCTGACAGTCTAAGAAAGAATGAATGTGATTGCTCAGTCATTCAGCTCCCCTTCCTCTCTTCAGGACATCTCAGGTATGTAACAAGGATGCAATTGTCTCATGGATATATAGACACCAATGTGTGTAGCAGTGCCATCCACTTATTAAACATTGGTAACATTTTCTTTCTTATTTTATTATTTTATTTTATTTTATTTTATTTTATTTTATTTTATTTTATTTTATTTTATTTTATTTTATTTTTTCTAGAATAAACACCTTTATTACATGAGTTAAGATAGGAGGGAAAGGATTTATTTGCCTTTTCAGGCCTTGATTTTCCTCAAATAGAATTCTAGCTCCTTGCCCTCCAGCACATAGCCATCTGCTGGGCCACAATGGCCTGGTCTCAAAGCATGCATGCAAGAAACTCACCCTGCTGAAACTGTTCCTCGAGAAGACTGCTGATTTGGGCATTCTTTTTCTTTTCTTCATATTTCTTCTGAATTTTCTTTGATCGTTTTTTGTTCAAAATCTCTTCCTCTTCAGGAGTCAGCTTGGCCCCTTTCTTGCGACCCAGGGGCAGTGCATAGTGGGATTCGTACCACTGTGGGTACAGTGTGTTGTCAATGAGCATGATGTAGTTCTTTACTAGGTTCTTAGTGTGGACCAGTTTGTTGTTGGATGCATTGTAGACAACATCAATAATCCTTGTTTTGCCTGTACAACACTCAGTCCCAGGAGAAGTTACCTATGTCCAGCCTCAAGGCTCAGTACTCCTTGTTGCCTTCGTGCACTCGGACTGTGTGTATGTGGCGGGGTCCAATCTTAGTGTTGGCAGGAGGGTTTCCCAGCTCATATTTTCGCTTCTTGTGGTAGGGCTTTCTCTTGCCCCCGGTCTTGTGACCCTTGTGCCAGTTGTCCCTAGAGATACCCATAGCTCGGCGCCAGCTGGAAAGAGAGGATTCTTTCTTTTTTTAGATTTAAAATATAAAAATAGAAGTTCTTGGTGGTTACACAAATCTACATATGTAAAAAGTTGTATACATATACAAACACACAAATAAGTGTAAATAAAAATTGGGGAAATATGAACAAGTTCTACGGACTATACCAATGTTGATTTCTTTTTTTTTTGTTTTGTTGTTGGAGTATAATTATGCAAGATTATAATAGCAAGTGAAGGACACAAGGGGTTCTCCTTTAATTTTGTTTCTGCAACTTTCAGTGAATCTATAATTATCTCTAAAGTTACAAAAATAGAAGTTCTAATACACTTTTGTATATTAGTTCTAGTGGATTGTAAAAAACTGCCAAATTATCTTCCAAAGAGGCTGTGCAATTTTATATTTCTACCAATAAAGAATGAGAGTTCCTTTCACTCTACATCAAGCATGTCAAACTCAAAGACTAACATGGACCAAATAAACAAGGTTTAAGTTTATATGAGCTGCAAAAAACCAAAGCTTCAATTTTCATAGAAACATAGGTTTATTTCAATAGAGACATGCTGAATACAAAGGTCTGAAATAAATGAGTAATTGTTAACATAAAATAATAGAACATTTTAATAAAAATTAATATTTTTTCTTGAACATTAATTTACCAGACAGTGAATAACTGCATAAATTAATAAGTGTAATGCAAATAAACCTATTTTTCTTGTTCTCAGAAAGCGAAATATTTCCTGTTGTGCACACCAAACAAGTCAGTCCAAGACTAATGACATAGCAATCGACTGCTAAAATATTCGCTGCTAGTATTAGTGGAGAGAAATGGTGCGCCTGCACACAAAGTGCGTAGGGAAATGAATGTAACACGATTATAATAATCAGTCATTAGTGAACATTGTAGTTTGTTATTAATAATTATGTGTAACAGGATATTGTAAAAATTAAGTTATAAAATTTTTATTAAAATGTTTCTTACATACCATTATATTGGCTGGGCCACAAATATATTCGTGTGGGCCACATGTGGCCCGTGGCTGGGAGTTGGACATGCTTGTTCTACATCCTCATCAGCATTTGTTGTCAGTGTTTTGAATTTCAGTCATTCTATTAGGGTATGTTGTGGGAGTTTATTGTTGTTTTATCTTTCAATTCCCTGATGACATATGATGTGAAGCATTTTTTCATATACTTCCTTGCCATTTTGTATATCTTCTTTGGCAAGGGGTTTGTTCAGGTCTTTTGCCCATTTTTTAATTTAGTAGTTGGTTTTCTTATCTTTGAGCGTTGTTTTGGTATATTTTGGATAGCAATGCTTTATCAAAGATAAGTCTTTTGTGAGTATTTTCTTTCAGTCTGTAACTTATCTTCTCATTCTCTTGACATTGTCTTTCATAGAGCAGATGTTTTTAATATAAATGAAGTCCAACTTCAATTATTTTTTTCACTGATGTCTTTGGTTGATCATTTTTTGCTGTATCTGAAAGTCATTAAATTTTATCCTATATTATTTTCTTAGAGTTTTATAGTTTTACACTTTACACTTAGACCTATGGTCCGTTTTGAGTTAATATTTATGAAAGGTATAAAGTCTGTATCTATATGTATTATTTTTACATATGAATGTCCATTTGTCCTAGCACCATTTGTTGAAAAGACTATCTTTGCTCCATTGTATTGCCTTTGCTACTTTGCAAAAGATCAACTGACTATATTTATGAGGATCTATTTCTGGGCTCTCTCTTCTATTGATCTATGTGTCTTTTACCAATACCACATTATCTCAATTACCATAGTTTTAGAGTAAGTCTTAAAGTTAGGTAGTATCAGTCCTTCTCCTTTAATATGAATTCGATATTCTGATATATTGGATATATTTCAAATTTTACTCCTCTATATACTAGTAAATGTTAGAATTGGTTTATCAATATCCACAAAATAACTTGCTGGAAATTTGATTGGGGTTATATGGAATCTGTAGATCAAATTGGGAAGATTTAGCATCTTGATAATATTGGGTCTTACTGCCCATAAACATGGAATATCTATTTAAATATCTATATCAGAGTTTTATTGTTTTGTTCATATAGATCTTGTACATATTTTTTAGTTTTATGCCTAAGCATTTCATATATTTTTGGAATGCCAATGTAAATAATAGTGTTTTTAACTTCAAATTTTACTTGTTCATTACTGGCATATAGAGAAATGATTGAGTTGTCAATTAATCTTGTATTCTGCAACTTTCCTAAAATTACTTATTAGTTCCAAGACTTTTTTGTTATTGTTAATGATTCTTTCAGAATTTCTACATAGACAATAATGTCAACTGCGAACAAGAGAGTTTTATGTCTTTCTTCCCAATCTGCATACATTTTATTTATTCTCATGTCTTACTGCATTACCAAGGACTTCCAGTATGATATTGAAAAGCAGTGGTAAGAAAGTACATCCTTGCCTTGTTCCTAATCTTTTTTTAAAATTTATTTTAAACACATAAAAATGGAATAACCTTTTAATTTAAAATAAACTTTAAAAACTTATAGCCATTTCCCCCCATTTGTTCTTTTTGAAAAATGTATCTTTACTGTTAAAGTATTACAGATGTCCCCTTTGTTTTTTTAAAATAAATCTCTATTGTTCAGACTATTGCAGATGTTCCTCTTTTTTCCCTCCATAGGCCCCCTCAACCCAGTTCCCACCCCACCACATGCCGTTACCCTCCACCACTGACTTCATACATAGGTGTAAGATTTTTGTCCAATCTCTTCCCGCACCCTCCACACCCACTTACCCCCGAGAATTGTCAGTCCACTCCCTTTCTATGCCCCTGATTCTATTATATTCACCAGTTTATTCTGTTCATCAGATTTTTTATTCGTTTGATTTTTAGGTTCACTTGTTGATAGATATGTATTTGTTGTCACTTTGTTGTTCATAATTTTTTATCTTTACCTTTTTCTTCCTCTTCCTCTTCTTAGAAAATACCCTTCAGCATTTCATATAATATTGGTTTGGTGGTGATGAACTCCTTTAGCTTTTTTTTTTTGTCTGTGAAGCTCTTTATTTGACCTTCAATTCTAAGTGATAGCTTTTCTGGGTAGAGTAATCTTGGTTGTAGGTTCTTGCTATTCATCACTTTGAATATTTCTTGCCACTCCCTTCTGGCCTGCATAGTTTCTGTTGAAACATCAGCTGAGAGTCATATGGGTATTCCCTTGTAGGTAACTAACTGTTTTTCTCTTGTTGCTTTTAAGATTCTCTCTTTGTCTTTTGCCCTTGGCATTTTAATTATGATGTGTTTTGGTGTGGTCCTCTTTGGATTCCTCTTGTTTGGGCTTCTATGTGCTTCCTGGACTTGTAAGTCTATTTCTTTCACCAGATAGGGGAAGTTTTCTGTCATTATTTCTTCAAATGTGTTTTCAATATCTTGCTCTCTTCTCTTCTTCTGGCACCCCCATAATTCGGATATTGGTACGTTTGAAGTTGTCCCAGAGGCTCCTTACGTTGTCTTCATATTTTTGGTTTCTTTTTTTTTTTTGCTCTTCCAGTTGGTGTTTTTTGCTTTCTCATATTTCAAATCTTTGACTTGATTCTTGGGATCCTCTAGTCTACTGTTGAATTTCTGTATGTTATTCTTTATTTCAATCAGTGTATGCTTAATTTCTGACTGAACTTTTCTACTTTTTTGGCATTCTCACTAAGATCCTTGAAGGTCTCACTAAGTTCCTCGGAGGATTCTAGAAGATTCTTGAGTAACCTTATAACTGTAGTTTGCTTTCCTCCATTTCTTTTATTTGTGACCTGTTTCTTTGTCTCCGCATTTTGGCTGCTTCCCTGTATTTATAGAGTGGCCTTGTGTGGTAGGTGGCCTATAGGCTCAGCCTCCCCAATCATCTGAGGTGGACACTCTTGGTGCACCCCTTTGTGGGCTGGGTGCACAGTCTTGTTGTAGGTAAGCCTTGGTTGCTGTTGGTATCACTGGGAGGAATTGACCTCCAGGCCAATTGGCTGTGAGGGCCAGCTGTGTCTACAATGGAAAAACTGCTGTGCTGGAGATATCCTTATGGGGCAGGACTTGCTTCAGTGGGGCTGTGGTGCTCACTAAGTCTGCCCCTTGAGTGTGTCGCTTATGGATGTGAAGAGTTGTAATCTGGTATCATCTCACACTGACTACTGGGTACACTGGCTCTTGGATCTCCAAGGAGGTGCGAAGTCAGCCACTGCCTGAGGTCACCCAGCAGGAACTACAGTGAGATATGCAGATTCCTCCTCTTTGTTTGGGGTTTGGAAGTGCCCAGATGAGGCCCAGCTGTGAAGCAAGGCAGGCTACTACCACCAAGAGCCTTGGGCCTTCTTTTGGAAGCTTTTGAGTTCTCTGACCCAGCGGCAGTTTGTTAGGTTAGGCTGCCAAAGGACAGGCCATTCATATGCAAAAGCTTCTGTGCACAGCTTGGATGGGGTTGTAAATTGGGTGGGGTGGGGTCTCAGGGAATCACCAGGGTGGAGCAAACAGCAATGGCTGCCAGTCAGCCTTCTCTGCGTCTCCGTGTCCTGCATCCCCACGCAGGAACAATGATCGCTGTGAATACCTCTGAGAGAAAGCCACCCTTGCATTCCAGCCCGGTGCCAGACAGTTCAGTTTCTCCCTGTATGAGTCTAGGTCTCCAGAGTCTTGTCCGGAATTGGAGTTCAGAGCAATCGGGAACTTGTAGCTCCCTCCTGATTGAAAAAAACAATAGCGCACCCAGTTGCCAGTCCATTTCACGCACACCTCAGTACCTCTGCACCTCCACACCTCCTAACAGTTTCAATGTGCTTTTTTTCTTTCCTCCTAGTTGTAGAACTTCCATTCAGCCAGTTTTCCTGTGGTTCTGGATGATAGCTGTTTTGTCTTTTAACTGTAGTTTTGATGTGGTTGTGAGAGGCAGCAAGTACAGGTATTTACCTATGCCACTATCTTGGTTCTCTCTCAATCTTACCTCCACTTTGTTTTTGTGTTTTTATTCTCATGACCCCCTCCACTCTGCACCATCCCTCCTAAGCCAGGCCAAGGGACCCCACTGGGCACTGGGCCTCTAGTATGCATATAAGTTCCTTGGTTAATCTCTCCCCACCCACCCTCATCCTCACCTTCCCTCTGAAATTCCTCAGCCTGTTCTATGGTTCTATGCCTCTGAACCTATTTTTGTTCATCAGGTTATATTGTTCATTATATTGTAAATTGTGCTTCTATAAACATAGAGGTGCATATATTCTTTCTGATTAGTGTTTGGGTTTGTTCCTAATCTTAGAGGTAAAACTTCGTGTTTCTCTTCACAAAGTATGATGTTAACTGTAGATTTTTGTAGACATTATTTATCAAGTTAAGGAAATTCCCCTCTATTCCTAGATTGCTGAGAGTTTTGATCATGAATGGGTGTTGGATTTAGCCTTTTATTATGTTGAATTACATTAATTGATTTTTTAATATTGAACAAGTCTTGCACACCTGAAATAAATACCACTTGGTTATGGTATATCATTCTTTTTATATATTGTTGAAGTTGATTTCCAAATATTTTGTTGAGGTTCTTTGCATCTATGTTCATTAAAGTTATTATTGGTCTAGTTTGCCTTTTCTTCGTCTGGTTTCAATATTTAGGTAATGCTGGCCTCATAGAGTGAGCTAAAAAATATCCCTTCTGCTTCAATCTTCTGGAAGAGATTGTAGAGAATTGATACAATCCCTTCTTTAAATATGTTGTAGAATTCACCATTGAACCTATCTGAGCCCCATTTTTATAAATTAAAAATTTCCTGAGATATTTATAGATTCACATGCAGGAATAAGAAATAATACAGAGAGATCCTGTGTGCCCTTTACCTAATTTCACCCAATGATAACATCTTTTAAAACTGTAGTGCAATGTCACAACCAAGATGTTGACATTGATACAATTCCCCTTAGTTATATCTCCAATTTGTGAGTATATTTAGTACAATGTTATCACATGTGTACGCTTGTTATTGACTACCATAGTCAAGATATAGAAAAGTCCAGATTTTTTAAAATACTTTCTGATGCAGTCTGGATACTACATTACTAAGTGACAAACACTCAGTGAATATTTATTAATGCATTTCATTAAGAGATTTCATTTATTACAACTCACGAGTGTTTCTAGGATCTACTTTGCTCTATTGTCCCTAGAAGCAGCTCCATAGGCCATTGCAGAGGGCCATGGTTGATGGCTTTATTTTTGCATCTGAGTTGCAGAATTCAGCATTTTGTACATGTCCTATACACATCACATTTTAACTGTTAGAAGTTGATAATTTTGACCTTCCTTTTTCAGGTTAAATCACCTACTTACATTTACAGGACCAAGGGATGGCACTTCATATTGATGAGAGTCAACAGGATTAGTATCACATTCAATTTGACTTTTGAGATTCTAAGACATAGTTATATCTACACAGTTTATTGATGGTTTGGAGGAAAAAGTGCTACATAATATAATTTATTTTTTTCATTAATCAAGTTTGGATAGATGATTATGTGTCACTTTTGATAGGGCTACAAAGACGAATTGAACAAAGAATTTTTATCCTTAGAGAATTAATGTAATAAGTCAGTTAGAGAAAGACAAGTTTACATATGATCTCACTCATATGTGAAATCCAATAAGCAAAATAAACTGATGAACAAAATAGATCCAGAGACATAGAAGCATGAAACAGACTGAGGAATCTCAGAGGGAAGGGGAGAGGGGACACAAGAAAAGATGAACTAAAGAACTTATATGCATATATGCATAATCCATAGATACAGACAATAGTCTGGTGAAGGCCTGGGAGGGGGAGGTGAGTGCAGGATGGAGTTGGTTGGTGGAAAAAAAAAGGGGATATCTGTAATACTTTCAATAATAAAGATAAGTTTGTTTTTTTTCAAAAGAAGAATTAATGTACTAGCCAGAGTAACATTTAAATATAACTAGTTTTCTTTCCCACTATTTCATAGCCTGTACTCTTGCCAAATACACTACCTATTCACTAGTTATCAAACTTCATGGTTTTTCCTTTGTTCGTAGCATTTCCTCTGATTGGCCTCCTTTTGCCTCTCATCACCATTTCTTTCCCCAAACCAACCTCAAATGCAAAATGCCCTCAAATATAGTTCATGATCCCTCACCCCTCTAAGGTATTTTCTATTGGCTTTAACATACCATACTTTGTATTTGTATTTATACTCTCTGGTGGGCATGCACTCTAAAGGCAGAATATATGTCTATGAAGGTGAAGATCCAATCATATCCCCACCAAATATAATCAAGTGCAGTAATATTGTGATAGGACATGGTTAATTTTCATAGCAATGTTATTTCTATCTCCCCTTTTATCCCTCTGCACATGAAAATTAACATGTGGTTAGGCTATGAAAATTTGATATAAAACTGAAAATATGAGCCAAAAGCACAGTACAACATAATATTCTTATGTTTATTTTCGAATATTTGTTTTATAATCCTAAGTCCTGCAAGCATTCCCAGACTTCCTGTGACAAAGATCATCTTCCTAGTTCCTAAGCAAAATTCCCTAAGGAATAAAAAGATTGTGCAATATTCTATGAAATGTCAGAGCTAAAAGGTACTTTAGAGATTATCAAGTTCAATCAACTTGTTTTAAATATGGGGAAACTGAGGCTTGAGAAGGAGATGAAGCATGTCCATGGTCTTAAAGTGATTCAGGGGCTAAGTTGACCTAGAATATTGATTCTCTTGGTGATTACTGCAATGTCTTAGTCTATATACAAGGGAAAATTACCAAGGTGACCATACCCTTGCCCAATACCTTGTCTGAAGGTTTGCCTGAAATAAGCCCAGACTAATACAAGCATTACAACAGGCCTGCCAGAATCTTTGCTGAGCATATCATTTGCCTGGCTTTACATGAATTTGAAGAACTCTATAATGAGTAAAGTAGCAGATACAATGTGTCATCAAGAGTCCTAAAGGAAGCAGACAGTGACCAATACAAGACGAGGCCCAAAGATAGCAGCCAGAGCTGCTGGGGACTATGATTTTAGAATGATAGACTCCTGAAGCTAGGGAGAACCTTAGAGGTTATCTAGAAGAGGAAGAAGAGGTCTTGTCTTCTAGAAATGACCCTGGTATTTACCTGCCATGTCACATTAGACAAGTTATTATCTACCTCTAGTCTTCAGTTTCCAAGTGTATAAAATAAACAGGTTGAATTAGATGATATCAAAGGTACTTTTCAAATCTGATACCTTTTTATTCTACAAAGCATCCCATTTCCATTTTTTATAGGTGAGATAAAGGAGGCTTACAGAGAGGTTCAAAAACTTACCTAAGGTCACACATTGCATTGGTGGCACAGTGGTGATCAGAGCCTGCCAGCATTTTACCTATTGCCCCACATGGGTAGAATCACCCCTTCCAAGCTGCCCTGTGACCTTGTGGTAAATTGTGTAATTGCTGTCCCAATGCTGTCGCAATTGCCTTTTTCATTATCCTCTGAGACTGCTGGCAGCATGCAGGGGACTACTGGAAAAGGGACTGAGAGTCTCTGCTCTGGTAGTGCAATAGGCAAAGATCAAATCAGCTCTTCTTTCCCTCTCTCTGGCAAAATGAAACCAAAATCAAAATCCTTAACTTTGGGGGTAGAAAGACTAGAGGAGAGGTTGCCCCTTGGCCTGTGCTTCTGTATAGCCCCAGCACAACATGCCCTGAGTGTGAAAGCCTTTCTCTTGGGCAGGTGGGTCTCCTGCCTGAATCTCTGTCTGCAGAATGAAGGCAGATGATGACTGACAACAAGGCACTTGGCCCAGGAGAAGCAACACTGAGTCAACGTGCGGAAAGACTCCCTCCAGCATAGCTTGGAGACTGACTTTCTCAGTGACTTTCGAGTCACTTCAAATTCCAGCTAAAATGGGGAAGGAGGTAAGCAGAACAAAAAAGAATTATGATTTAAACCTCACATTACCTTTCAGACTTACAGCTTCTCTTGGGGCCAGATACAGAAAGTATTTTCCTCACTTATTTCCTTTGCCATATAGTAGAAGAGCTGTTTTTAAAAGGGCAATTGAAATGGACCAGACCTGAATATCAGACATTGTTATTAGAAAAGCCAATAGGTTATGCTTATATGCATGCATACAAGTCCTTCAGTTGATCTTATAACCAATGGATGCAAAACACTGGGGGGTGAGGGCATGTATGGGAGTGGGGTGGGGGTGGGGCAATGGTAAGATATGTACAAATATCATACCTTAATAAAAAAAATGGGAAAAAAAAGAAAATCCAATAGGTTTCTTATCTTGAAAACACACAAAATTTAGATCTTCCATTTCTTCCTCAAGCAGAACCCATGTGACTTCACAAATCCTCGGGACAGGAGAGCCCTTATTGATCACTCTGCTTTTGATAGGACTTGCCCAGGGTCACTATCAAGGCAACAGCAGAGGCAAAAATTCCATAAGGATTGCCTGTCTCCCAGTTCCCATTCCCTGTTGTTGGAGGAACATAATGAAAGTAAGAAAAGAAGTGGGTCTCCAGAGAGATAGAATGGACATTTCTAAGCCTTTAAAAAAATAAGCTTCAGATAATCAGAAGTTCGAGGTCAGAGGATAACTTAAGGCCATCTGAAGCTGGCCAGATTGAACTCAGGTCCTCTAGAGAATTCTGTCCTTTTGGCAGTCAGATACCATGATGAATGCCAAACCAGGCCTGAGATTTAGGCGCAGCTCCAGGCTCCGGCCCCCTCTGAGCCTGGGTTCCAAATATGTAGATGGAGCTCGGCAGCAAGCAGGCACCATCATTCCTGAACATATGCTTTTAATCAGAGACACTGGGACCTGGATGGGACTTTAGGCATGATTTAATTCCTCTCACGTTGCAGATGTAGAAATCAGAGGCCAGATAGGGACAGGACGTAGAATGCTTGTACAAGGTCATTTGGCAATTTAATAAAGAAACAACATGGTAGGGTGGAAAGGAGTAGCTTTGGACTGGTAATCTAGTTCCAAATCCCAAATCTGCAATTTATTGTTTAAAAGACTAAGTAAGTAACTCAGCCTCCTAATCTATAAGTGTTTTTTTTGGGGGGAGGGGTGGTGCACCATAATTACATTGTGCAAATTTATTATGATAATTAAATGATATGAAAATATCAAAGTGATTTGTAAACAGGAAGTCATTATCTGTACTTTAATGTTAATATTAAATTATAACAAAACACAACCTACTAACAGCAATAGTGCACTTTTCTGAATGCCCATCACATGCCAAGTTCTTCACATACATCATTTCTTTTACTTCCTGAAAAGACTCAAGGTAGCCTCTCACCAATAACCATATACTTGGAGCAAGGTTTAAACCAGGTCATATACACAGCAGAATTTAAGTATGATCTCTCACACAGTACCTTCAACACTACAAGCCAGAAACCTGGGCCCTGGGTTCTATTCCCAGGCCACACTTGATAACCCTTTCCCACCCCATTCAGTCCCTTTTTGTTAAATGTGTGGCTCTTGCCTGTTGGCACTCTCCTCATGATTGTTTGCCTCAGAAAATATGTTTGCATAAGGTACATGTCAGTTAAAAATCAATAAATTTCAAAAAATGAAGTGCAACCTGACAAATTAATATTTCTTTTATAAAATAGCTTTATTGAGGGATAATTGAGTAGGAATGGGTCTATCATTTCTATTCAGAATCTGCCAACTTTCAGCTAAGTCAAGGGAAGATAGGGACTTTCCAAGATAACTAAACCTGAGCTTGTGAAGGTTTTCAGACAAGATGACTCTCTTTCTGCTTGCATTTACAAACATTTTTTTCTGTTAGCTTTTCACCAAACTGATCGATCTTCTAGATGATAATTTTGGATCTTTCCCCAGTGTTCCCCCCCATCCCATGGCCAGGTTAGGCCACTCCTTTGTTAAAGGATTGGATGGTGCTGGTATTTTTTTCAGGCTTTTTTCTTCAGGGGACATCTGTCAATTAAAGTTTGTGTTTCATAACTAACATCCTTGGTACAGAAATAACTACCCCCTCTGTCCAGGGTTTGAGACCCTTGATCTTCCTTTAGATAATATGGCAGCTTTTCTGCCTGGGACGACTGCATATTTTGAGGATGACTGCAATAGTCTCTTCCCATATCACATGCTCTTCTAGAAACTCACCACTCCTCCCATGGGAAGGTGGGGTATAGGTTTCCTTTTGAATGTGAGTGGAGTTGTGACTCCCTTGTAATAATTTCAATGCAGTGCAAATGAGGCTGTGTGACTTCTGAAGCCACATTACAAAGGGTCATGATACAGGTCTCTCCTTGTTAACATGGAGCCCTGAGCTGTCAAGTAAGCAGTCCACTGGCCCTTAGGCTGCCATGCTGTGAGGAAGCCCAAAGTGGTCCACACAGAGGGACCTCATGTGGGGACCCTCAGAGACTCTTGGCTGGCTTCCAGCTACTCCAGTACCCCCTCCCTACTCTTCCAGCTCCAGCCACTGTTTGCAACCACACAATAGGCCCCTGAGCCAGAAATTCCCAGTTTAGCCCCTTCCAAACTCTTGACCCACAGTTAAAACCACCAAGTTTGTGGGTGCTTTGTTTCTAGCAACAGCAGCAAAAACATGCCCCTTTCCCCACTCTGCTGTCAGTCTGGTTACAACAGCGCAGACACATGCGGGGAATCTCTAGTATCGGGAAAACACTCAATTGTGCTCTTTTCTTCTGCTGTTTATTAATAGCTCTGTCACCTATAATATGGATGTTCTTAGGAAGATCATGACTTCTCAGATCTGGTTTCCTACCATAGGAAAGGGAGAATTAAAATGATCACCCAATAAGACAATCTGTAAGGTCTCTAGAGATCATTGTACAACACTTCACATTTTCCGGAAGACGTTCACATGTGCTGTCTCATTTTAATCTTTACAACAACTTTGTGAGGCAGTTGTGAAGATTACTTTTGTCTAGTTGAGAAAACTGATACCCAGAGAGCTTAGATGACTTAGGTAGGCCCAAGGAGCACCTTATCCAGTTAGAAACAGAGTGAGTCCAGATCAGCTTTTTGGAACCTGGCCCTGGTCTGTACAATTCCATGAAATATTTGGGTTAATCTGCTTTATTTTTCTCTCCACTTACAACCCATCTTTATTTTATAAGAGGGCCCTCCATTTCTCCTACTGCCCCTCTATCTTTAGCTCTCCCAAGTTTTTAGAGATGCAGACTATTACATCCTTGTATTATCGCTCTCAAAGGAACATGAGGTAACCCTCTCAGGAAGAGGTGTTGGATTGTTTTGAATCCACTTTGACTTAGAACTTTCCTTTACTAACCTACTATATTGAAGATTTTAACCAACCCCATTAAACTGATCTCCTGAAAGTGAGAAATCCAGACCTTTGCGGGTATCTAGTCCCACTCCTGATTGGCCCACAAGTGCAAAATGAGATAATAATAAAGTTGGGTCTTCACCTCCAGTATTGTGGCTTCAAAGACAATATTTGTTTGACCTTTTGCATTGGGCATGGGGGAAATTTTGCAAAAGCTCTGCTTACCACTGCCAATGGGTTCTGGTCATCATGGGAACAGAACCTGGCAAAGAGTTTAGGAATAGACTTCAACCTCCCATGGGAAAGCCTTGGGCCTCAACACACTCAGAACCGCAGGTAATATACCTGAGAAATACTAAATCTGGGAGCCGTGGAAGAACACCCTGCAGTATTTCAGTTCTCTTGGGTTTGCAAGGACTTTGAGAGCTTTGGGGTTGTTTCAAAGGGAAGAATCCAGTCCAATTATTCAGTGAATTTTAGAAGTCACAGGGGCACTAAGTAAATATGTGACTTTGGGGCAATTGAATCCTCTCACTTTTCTTCATTTGTAAAGGATTGAACAAGGAGTGGTGTGGAAAGCCAGCTCTACTATGTTCTACTGTGATGTTCTGGAAAGTCACTTAATCTTTCTAATCCCCAGCTTCCACATCTTTAAAATGGAAATAAATTAGAGAGTAAGTATGGAAAAGTATAGTCTTGCATCTTCAAGTAAATGGTTGATTAATATTATTTACCTTACATTAACTTCTTTCCCTTGCATTCTAATATTCTCTGCTCTTCTGATCAAATTTACCAGATGGTTGCTTGATACTTTCTGATCCTAATGAAGTTACAGAAGGTTAGTGAGGTTATATTGCATAAACCATTCTAAGTGTGAAGGGTGAGTTTTAGGTAAATTGTGGTTTTAATGTTTGAGAAAGAGCCCATACTATTGGGGATTTCCATTTCTCAGTGGCAAGACACAACCAGCGAGGGTTTGCAGTAATGCAGAGCTTCTCTGCATCTGACAGCCTTGTGGCCAAAAGATGTCTTAAAAGCTCCTGTTTTCAGATGACCCTGTTACTGATTAGTAGAGTGTCATTTCTATTTTTAGTTCCACAAAGAGAAAGGCAAGTGAAATTTGCCCCACCTCACCACCTCCAAATGGGTAATATTATTGACTGATTATTTAATGTCCTCACAACATCTGGATTTAAAAAAAATATTTTTATGTCTGTATTGAAAGTGAGAAATCCATGTTCATGGATAATCCAGATGTCCAAAATCCAATGCTCAACTGGATATCCTCCTTACAAATACTTTTTCCTTTGTCTAGAATCAAAGTGTTTGTCACTCACCACAACATATATGTTGAGTAAAGAAGAGATTGAGCTAGAAATTATGTTTCTAAAATAATGATGCTGATGATAACAGGAGTTCACACTGGAGCATTTTATAGGTGGCAAAGAGCTTTCATTGCTATCATTTCTCTCAAGCCCTCCAACCACCCTTCGAGGTAGACATGGAAATAAATTTTATTTCCAAATGACAGATAAGAAAACAGAGACTCTGTGGGGTTTTCAGTGACCCGCTCAAATTTAAGTTGCATTTCCTGAGCCAGAGTGCCTCAAGAAGACCTCCAGTGAACTCAAGGCATGGAACCAATTAACTGATTCATTATAAATCCCTGTAATGGGTGACCTGCAGGCTGGCTTGCTGAAGAAAGGAAGAGGTAGAGGGAGACTTGAGCATAGCTCACTAGCCTACTCAGAAGTTGGGTACAGGTTGGAATGGAAAAATAGGAAACCAAGTGATTAAGGGCTGGGGAGCTTAAAGTAGAGGTGAATTATGATTTTCCTATTGCTGCTAGAACAAATTATCACAAAATGGATGGTTTTAAACAACACAAAACTATTCTCTTACAGTTCTGGAAGGCAGAAATTCAAAACTTAGTTTTTCTGGGCTTTAAAGTCAAGGTGTCAACAGGAAGGGTTCATTCTGGAGGCTCTAAAGGAGAATTTGTTTCCTTGTCTTTTTCAGCTTCTAAAGGCTACTCTTGTGTTCTTTGAATTGTGGTCACTTCATCTACCTTCAAAGAGCATCACTGCAATGGCTACTTCCATTGTCACATAGCCATCACTCTGACCCTAACTCTCCCACATCCCTATTATAAAGATCTCTGTGATTACATTGGGCACATCCAGGTAATCCAGGATAATTTTCCTGTCTCAAGATCCTTAAGTTAATCACATCGACAAAGTCCCTTTACCATGTAAGGCAACATATTCACAGGTTCTGAAATTTGGATATGGGTACCTTTGTTTGGGGCCTTCACTCAGCTAATACAGGTGACAAGGTGACAGGTGGATGATGGCAGCCGTTTTTTACTGGTAAATGCATCACTTGCATGGCTGTGTTTGCCTATCTGAAAGCCACACTCACTACCACTCGACCTGCAAGAGCCAAAATAGAACTTCTATCTTCTGATTTCAAGCAAAGTGCTCTGTCAGGCACATCATAGCCCCATCTCAAAACTATATTTATATTCATTTTTGCAAATAGCTTACCCTTGTATAGGTGGTAATTAATATTTGCATAATGCTTTAGAGTTTATAATGTTCTTTTTTATTTACATGAAGCCATTGAAATCCGTACAATAACCCTCTGAGACAGTTATTATTAACACATTTTACATATGAAGAAGCTAAGTCTAGGAGGTTTGAAATGATTTGTCCAAGGTCACCCAGCTGGTAAGGGCAAGACCACATGCAAATTCCAAAAGTTCCACCACGTGCACCTCTAAATAATGAACCTACACTTGAGTCCATTTTACTAGAGGTGGTAGTTTATCTTTTGGGGATACTCTGAAGGTGACTGGGATCTCCAGTGTGTTTTTTAGAGAAAATGAGTCAATAAAGGTGAAAGTGCTTTGTAGCAGTATGACTCACTACTACAAGAAGTTATTGATGACATTCATCATCATCATCTTCTTCAACAGCTGCCCTGAGACCAAGATAATTCAAACTGGTCCACACCTCTAATTGTTGTATTTAAAACACTGACCCCACCTGTCTCACAGTCTCTGGGGACAGTGTCATTATAACACATCTTAGGGTTCTGTGGTTTCTTGACCACCCTGCAGGTGTGGTTGGTAGGAACAAAGCCCTGAATGGAGAGGCCAAGTTCCTGTGCCCTTGCTGATCAAAAAGGCAGCCCTTTGCTCTATAAAGTAGGAGTTCCAAGAAATTCACTGACCCATCCACGTGCATGATGATATTTTATAGCTCTGACTATTTTTGTTTCTCCTGTCTTCTTCCTTTGGATGAAGCCATTTGCTCTGCATTTCAAATACATCTAATTTGGCAGAGAGGAGGGGTTGGAGGTAATTCTTAGGGATGGGAGAGTGGCAGGTGGCACTCCACTTCAGCGCACCCCCCCTCTTCCCTCACCTTTTAAAAAGAGAAGCACTAACTTTCTGAAATCTACAACTTCTAAAACAGACCAGATGACTACTGAGAATGAATAAGCAAGGCATCCTCCAAGTGTGGCTGAGCAGTCAGCCGGCCCCCACCTCATTTGAGTGAGACCGCCAAGAGCCTTCACGTGGGGCTTAGGCCACAGTACCACAATTAGGAAGCGCTCCCTGCCCCTCACAACGGCCACCCTCACTGGGCAGGTGTATTCAAATCGTCTTGGTTTGAGCAAGTGAAATGAAGCACTAAAACAGTTTGGTCCCATAATGAGTCAAGATCCAGGGGGGAAGAGGTACCCAGAGTCCTCTGACCCTGCTTGGGAGCTAGCCCTGCTTATGGTCACTCAGCCCTGGGAATCCAATGTTTGACATGAATCTCAGTTCTTGATATAGGACATGAGACACTGAACTGCCCTTAATAGTTGGTTCTGCCTGTAAACACAATTGCTTATCAGGTAAATTCTCTCCATCTAAAATGTGGCCCCATCTCCAACAGCTGCCACCTCTGCATGCTCAAGTCCTATCCATGCTTCATATCTATACTCCACCGCTTCTAAGAAGCCTTCCTTTTGCCTCTAACTAAATCTGGGAATCTCCTCTTCCTCAGAGCCACCTTTATGCCTTCTCTCAGATACTTATGTATATCATTTTTTTAAATGAAAATACCTTCTTACCTATTAAATCAGCTACCTTCCTAAGCACTTTCACACTTGCTGTTTAATTTGCTGGTAAGCTGTCCCAGGTATTAGACAGAAACTCCTTGAAGACAAAGACTGTGTCTGACTTATCGCTCCATGCACTGCCAAGCACTATGCTCTCAATAAATGGCAAATGGGTTAATACGTTTAGAAAACTCTTTGAAAAAATTTTTAAATTAATAGAGACTTTGCAGTAAGCATGCAATGAACTATTTGTCCACGTTCCACTCAAGGATGTCCTCAATGAGAACCTGCTCTGAGGGCCTTGTCTGTATAAGGGGCTGTGGATTTGAAAAGGGCCCATAGTGTATGCTCAGATCTCACCTGGCATCTTCATCTATACCTACCTGGCACATCTCCCTCAGGATATACTTGTTTCTAGAGTTTTAAGTACCATTAATATCCTGAAGTCTCCTGAATCTCCATCTTCAGGCCCTGCTCTTTTCCCAATCACATTTGCCTTCATACCTCATATCTCCAGTGGTGTGTTTTTGCAGAAGCTTTAAACAACATGCTCAAAAGAGAATTTATTTCTCCTACCTGTTATCCTAGCTTTACTAAACCTGCTGCATTTCCTTTGTGTCAGCCCTGGTTAATAGCATTCACATCCACATCTCTAAAGCTAGAAATCACCAGGCCATTTTCAAACACTTCTCTCTCCCTCCACATGCCAGTCATAAAACCTTAGGAGCTTTACTTTAGAAACAAATACCTCTCATACACCATGCCTCACCATCCACAATGCCTTGGCTCAAGTTCTCATTCATTTTCAGCAGAACGACTGATACATTTATTCTCTGTCCTTCATGTCTCCTTGGGTTATCTGCTTAAAAAACAATCTAACCAAGACTGCCTCTTGCTTAGGAATCCTGTCAATTATCCATTGCCTATAGAACTGAGACAAAATTCCTTGATGGAGGCACACCCTTCACAATCTGATCCCAAGCTTTTTTTTCAGCCTCTTCACACATGGTCATCCTAAACTTCTTACCCCAAACCAATGTTTTTCACAGCTGTGGGCTTTTGCACACGCTATTCCCCTTTTCTGGAATGTACTTCTTCCCTTCTCTGATTGGAAAACTTAGTCATATTTCATGACCCAGCTCACTTTTCACCATCTCCATGAGGCCCCTTATTCCTTCCAGGCATATTTGCTATGCCTGAGCTCCCACAGCACTTGTTTATATCTCCATAATAACACTCACCACTGTAATTTTCCTTTTTTAGTGTCAGTCACTCCATTATACTTTAAGACCCAGAAGGTTAAGAGCTTGCACTTATTAAATTTTTATATCCTCAGGGTCTAGACCAAGATCTTCTCATAGTGGGCCCTCAGAAAAATACATATCAAATGAATCATTGGATATATTCAAAGATTCTATATGCTAAAGGAAGCATCACGCCAAAGTAAACGGGGCTGTGGACACCAGTCCCAGCTCTTTGTTCAATGGTTAAAGGGAAGATGGACTTTGCAGGGAGATGTACTAGCATTCAAATCTACCTCTACAGCACTTACTGTGTGATCTCAGGCAAACAGCCTCCTACTCAATACCTTAGTTTTCTCATCTCTAAATAGAATTAATAACTAGCTCACAGCATTGTCATAGATTACTTAAGAAATTGAATATGTAAAGTGTGTAGCACAGGATCTGGTATGAAACAAATAGTCAAGATTATTACCATAAATTAGATGTATTGCCCTGGGCCAGCCCCTCCTCTCCCTAAGCCTCCCTGGAAACTCTCTATATAAAATGAAGATTTAGATTAATGTGTCTGAGGTCCCTCAAGCTCCATCAGTGAGAATCTACTGTAGTCCAAATTCACAGTGTCACTTTATTCAGCCCAGAAACTTAGCCTGCCTGGTAAAATAAGCTCTAGTAGTCTCTTGGGCATAAACTTTGCTCACTAAAATCAAAGTCATATTCACAAACCATACTGGTGCTCCCTAAGGGCAAAAACTAGTGCCCTTGCTCTTTTGTAACATCTGGTGCAGGGCTGGGTGCAGGGAAGGTACTGCAATCTGCTCAATAAAAGTAGTGGTGAGAGGGAGACCAGTCTCTACAGGGTCAGCACTGATGGTAGGAACAGGGTATTGCAGATTCTCAACTACAGAGTGTTCTTCTCACTTAAATGACTTTGTGCCCTTATTTCGCAATCCGTGTTTATCCCCAGCTCATTCTTATAAATGTCCTGTTAACATCTTAATTTGAATTGTAGCCACTACATTTCACACAAAGAATACACATGAGTCTATTTACATTTCTTTGGATTCTCCCAGGCAGGAGGTGCCTTTCTCCCACATTTGTGCTTTTAAAATTTATTTTTGACATCTTCATATGATTATTTTTGTTCTTGTAAAGCAAAAACGCATAATAGCTGGTTGGGTTTCTTTCCTCAACATTCAAAACAGGGAAAATGTCCAATTCTTTGGAAGCCAGTTATTTGAGTAAGACTTGAAATTTTGCTGAGTGAAATAATTAGGCACTTCTAAAGAATAAGGCAAGAAAGCATTATGGGAACACAGTGCATTCAGGCCATTGAGTGGACCTTGGGCAGCTTTCCTGCTCCAGGGCAATAAATATATTCAGAGGCTTACTCAATGTAGGCAAAGGAACATGAGCATTGAAGTAGTCAGACCTGGATTTAACAAATTCTATGGGACTCAGTTTCTCCACGTAAAATGAAGATAATACCTCATGGTTATTTTTGAGATAATTAAAATAAAATAATATATGTAAGCACATAATGGATATCAATAAATACAATTTCTTTTCTATGGTGAGAAATGGTACAAATGGAATGAAGATACTCATCTTTTTGCTCTACCTTGTCCCACAAAGGAATTAAGACAGTGTGTACTAATGCTTCTAATATACCAAAATAAAATTAATGCAATAAAAGAAAAACAGATAAAAGAAAGTTGTAATCATAGAGTAGGTTAGACTCAAGAATCAGGTTGATTTGAAAAATGTACTCAGAATCTTGTGGCCATAATATAAGTGTGCATCAAGGTTCAGTGGTTGTAAAATAACCTGTCCCTCAAAAAAAAAAAAAAAAACTTTTTGAAAAGCCAAAAATCCTTTTTTTCCTCCTTATGGTACATTTACCTCTTGGAGGCAAAATACCTGATTTCCCTTTTCTTCTTATCAGTCACTTGCCTGTGTGAACCTTTACAATGCACCATATCACTCTGGACCTCCATCTTACCCTGTACACACGGAAAGTTGGACAAGATGAACTTCAAAGCCCTTTCTAGCTCTGTTTTCAATGACTTGATTCTATTGTGAAAAATGTCTACAGCTTCCTTCTCCAAGCATTTGCAGTGCATATGACATTCTCATTGAAATTCATTAGTATACTCTAACAAAACTAGTTCTTCATTTGAAAATGTAGGTTTATTTTCTTTCAGTCCTGTCTTGGGCCTCATGACAGAATTTAAGGAACTATTATTTCCAGTGTATAAACCACTTGTTATTTAAACAAACCTTACAATGGAACCATTAAAAACAGTTAATGCTATCTTGGGCAGGTCTGGGTTTATTCAAAGTGAAGGTATTTTATTTTCAGCCTTCTTTTCTTCATTCTCAATTTCTAATTCTGTTGACCTTTCACCATATATTTGATAGGATTTTTTACATAATTTCTTTTTTTCTCATCGGGAATATCAAAAGGCTTGAGTAACAGAGACCATAAGAAGCAGCTGATAAAGAGGCTACTATATATACTCTGCTCATGAGAATCAGTTGTTCAGAAGATTATTATGGCCTGGCTCTTTAGCCATAGCTTTTTGGTTTGTATTCTAGGTCATAACAGACACTCAATTGAACTGGCTTTGATTTGGGTGAGAGAGTTGGATGGAGAAGAGAGATATTTTGGGCATTAGGAAAAGTCTATCCTCTATGATAGCTACTTCATCCACCACTTCCTTTCTGTCTCCTCTGAGCCTGCCCTCTTGCAAATCCCCACCTTCTCGCAGCAGGGAAATCTACACACTCTTCCGCCACCAACTCTCTCCTTACCTACCACTAGATCCTGTGTGCTCTTGCTCATGACAGTCCCTCAGAAAGGGTAAGTAATTCACCCAGCACACAGCCACTAAGAGGGCTAAGGTTCAAATTCCAATCTGCATACCCTCAAAGCCAGTGGCACAATTCTCACTGTTCAATCGAATCTTTAATACAATTTCATACTAAACTACTAAACTCTCCCATGAAAACTTTCTCAATTTCTCTAATAAAATGTCTTTTTTTTCCTTTTTTGTGTTTCCCAGTTTCTTGATTATACCAGGGGTCCCCAAAGTAGTTTATGCATTAGAATCACCTGGGGACCTTTTAAAATTCCAAAGCCAAGAACACATCCCAAATCTCTGGGGGATGGGATATAGCCATCAGTAGTTCCTCAAGCTCCCCAGTGCAGGGAAGTTTAGACTACTATTATAACTCAACAAATGTCATCCCTATATATAATTACTATGATAATAAACTATAAACTACTTGAGAGCAAAAATCTTACTTTATTTAAATTTGTGTCCCCCAAGACACAATACCAAGAAAAAAAGTATTAGCTCATTGACTATTATTACATGATCACATTTGTTCAAATTAGATTCTATCAATTTAAACAAACATGGACAAATTAACAAGAGTTCAAATGACAAAAAATAGAAACTCCTGATGTTTTGGGATGTTTGCTGAAGTGGAAAATTCCAAGGAATTGTGATTGATTAAGGTAAAAATAGAGGACACTCATAAGGTCCTTAACAATTTTCTGCAATTACAAGAAAATTCAAAAGAGAATGGTGAATCTTTGTTTTTAATATTTGTTAAGGAAATGGGTCTAGGCTGCCACAGAAGTTGAATGGGTTAGTCATACCTTATTAACCCATTCCCTATGACCCAGCATGGGGATTTCTGGAATGATGACCAAAGAAGTCTATAGAATCATCTTCCCAAGAGAGGTTTAAGAAAGAATAAGACCACATGTTACATTCAGTTCTTAACTGAAGAGGTTGGATACAACCTCCACTATGAACTACAAAGAGAAGTTTATTTTTTCAAGTTGGCAATGTGGTGAGTTCCTGATTCTTTCTGGGGATTACAAAACAATCCATTGTATGGGGTCCGGGTTATAAATTCAGATCCGCAGATTGCTCAAAAGACAGCTCGAGAAAGCAAAAGGCAGATTGTCCAATCTGGCTGCTCTGTGTGCCAGGAGTTATTAATTATGTCTGTTCTAATAACAAGAGCTGAGAAGCAGTAAACTCAAAACATGCGGGGAAAACAAAACAAAATAAGATGGTAGTTTGCCTTAATGAGAGGAAGTAAGAGGCAGCAGCTACAGCACCAGGCTTGCTAAGTGAGGTACAAATTCTGCCAGCAACAAATCTTAGCTGCAACTGGGCATGATCACCATAGTAGCTGCAGAGGTCATGGAATCCCAACAGACTCTCCAACATCTGTCCAGTGACCAATGACGTCACCTTTTTTTCCCTGAGCTTTTCTGGGGTGGGTGAGGAAGGATGAGGAAAGTCACTGAGAGGGACAAATCAGGATCTGCTATTCTGTGGATCACAGATTATCAGAGTTGGAATGGACATTACAAATCAAATAGTCCAGCCCTACCCATTTCTACAGCTGAAGAAACTGAGTTTCAGAGAAGTTAAGTAACATAGCCCAAGTCACCCAACAGTGGCAGAACAGCACTGGAATTTTCTCAAATCATCTCTCTGCTGGGTAATAGTAGGCTCCCTTTCTTCCTATCTAAGAAACTGGCTTTCCTTAGACTCCCATCACCTTCTTGAATAGCCAGCAGACTCACTTAGGCAGATGTCTAGGTGTTTTAACTTCCCTCATAGGCATGGCCCTGGATCAGCTCTGTTTGGTGGGTGATAATCCACTACAATTCTTAAAACTCTTCTCAGGTTCTAAGCTTCAGAGATTCAGTCTCTGAGAAGCTATGACATTTCTACCAAATGTGATGTGGCTTATGAGTCCTCATTTTACCAATGAAGCACATACAAGGTTGGTTATACAAAGGACCATCAGATTTTCCTGACGGTGCCACATCTGACCAACTCACCAGGCTGTGGCCTAAGACTTCTCTAAGGTTAAAACCTGGGAGGCTTGTGCTCCTCTACGACCCACTGGGCTCTGTGCATATGGAGGGCAGGAATTAAGGTCTTATTCTTCTTCATATTCCTCTTGTCACTTGGAAGATGTCAGTAAGTTTTAATAAATAAATAGGCTCAGCACTTACAGGGAGAATTTTGCAGGCTGCAACTCACTCAGAGGAGAGTGAGAAATTTAAAACTGGAATAGAATATTTTAAAAATGAGATATCCAACTTGGAGACATAAATACCCACCAAGGAAATGATAATTATTTTCAGATAACCGAAGGGCTACTTAGGGGAAGATGAGGAATAAGGGAAGTGAACTATGTGGAATAAGACTTCAGATGAACTAAGCAGCAGATTTGGGAAAGGACATTGTCATGGGAATCGAGTGAAGGCCTTTTCTTGATAGAGAAATAGAAGGGAGGAGAGAATCAACAGGGGAGGGAGCTTGGCCCACAGCTTCTAAGCCTAAGGAACGTTGGCCACTTAGAAATAGAGGATGCTTGTTGGCACTTTAATTGGAGGAAACACTAAAGGGAAGGGTAAGTATCTACACAGTAAGCTGAACTGAAGACAGTAGTAGAAAAAAATTGAGTGAGAGGGTAGAACAAGCATGCTACGTCCTCCTGAGAGCTCCCTTTCTATAATAATAACATTGGCTATTGAGTGCCTCTATTTGTCGAGAGCTGTATTAAAACTGTAGCCTGACTGAGGATAATTTCAGTACAACAATAACAACCAGGAAGCCTCATGCCATACAAGTTGAACTTGAGAAAATAAAGGATATTGATTTTTAAAAACAGACTGGCAAGTTTTCTGTGAAACTGGCACACTAGTGCAGGGAATGCAAATTGAATACAAATCGAAACAATCCTTTTGGAGAGACATTTGGCAACACTTTTCAAGAGCCATAAAACTCATCTAATAATCCCACTCCTAGAGATTTACCCTAAGGAAAATAACTCTAAAAAAGAAAAAAAAAAAAAAACCCTGTATGTTCAAAGCTCTTTAAAATATCAAAACCTGGGAAGAATCCAAATTCCCAACAATTTGGGAATGGTTAAATAATTTATGATATATTAACTCCATGGAAAATTATGTAGCCATTAAAATGATAAATGGAAAGACTTTGTGGCAACATGAAAGGCACATAACAAATGATGTTCAAGGATAAGAGGGGAACACAAAATTGTACATGTGCTCTGATTATGGCTCTAAAAATACTTAGGGCTAGAAATTGAATGGGACAACAGAGAATCATAAAAAATGTTTTTATGGTCTTTTTGTGTAAAATTATTGTTTGTATGCTTTAAAAAAAAATGAAAACAGAGAACTCTTGCCCTAGCTAGGGAAATTTGAGATTCCTAGCATGTAAGTTAGAAAGCATCTTTAGGTCCAGGGCTAACATGCTCATTTTACAGTGAAGGAAACTGAGGCTCTGAAAAAAGTGACCTGTTGGCTCCACAACCAGCTGTTGGCAGACCTGGAGCTAGAAGATATAAGCACAAACTAGAGGAGCTGAGAAGTTTACATTCTGGAGATGAGTAATTTGTGGAAACATTCAGAGTAAAGAAGGCAAGAGAAAAGACAGTGTTGAGTGTCATAAAAATTCTCAGATGTGGGTAATAAATTCAGTCAGTTAAGAATATAACCTCATCCTCCGAAGACCAGCTACCATCCACTCATTAAGTACATAATGAACCTTGGAAGAGAGGCTCTGTTTTTCTGCCTTTAAAGGCCATTTCCTCTCCATCCTCATTATCACTTCCCGAGGTCAAGGTCTCATCAATCATTCTGGAAATTCTTTGTGGGCACCTGTTATGTCCCAGGTGCTGTACTGAGCCTGGAGGTACAATGGTGTGTGTAAGACATACATAGCTCCAGCTCTAATGGTGCACTCATTAATTTAGGATTGGAGACAGATGAGCATGGGCAAATAAACAAACAAGGTGATTTAATACAGTAATGAGTACTATTATAAAAACAACAGGAATTTGTGATGAAGAGTAAACAGGTGGGGACAAGGATGGAGGGTCGTAAGCAAGGATGCGACATGATCTGATTTATATGTTTGACAACTCACTGGCTGCCTTTATTATTGTAGAACTATTGCATCAGCCCCCCTCAGCAGCAGTCTCTGTCTCTTCTTACTATGGCCAAAGAAGGCTTAAGAACATGTAAATTTGACATGACACTGCTCTACTTGGAAATCTTTGTAAAGCTCCTTGTTGTCCCAAGGTAGAGCTCAAGCACTTGGCACAGCTATTGAGATATCTACAACAAGCTTTCGCACCACCATCACCATAGCACATGTCCCACACCTCTCTCCATCCAGCCTTCTCCAGAGTCTGCTGGAGGCTCACTGCTCTCATGGCATGCCACACATGGCGTTTGTGTGTGTGGCAAGCAGGGACCATGTCTTAGTCATGTTTCTATATCCAGAGCCAAGCACAGAGCCACTGTTAGTGGATATTTAGCAAATGAATTAGTTGATAGATCATTGGATGAAAAGATGGGTGGGTTACTAAATGAATGAATACAGTCTATCCCCCTCATTTTAAAGCAAGGCAATCCAGCCCAGCTGGGTGTGGCTCAGCAGTTGAGCATTGACCCAGGAACCAAGAGGTCATGGCTCAATTCCTAGTCAGGCTACATGCCTGGGTTGCAGCTCGATCCCCAGTAGGGTGTGTGCAGGAGGTAGCTGATTGGTGATTCTCTCATCATTGCTGTTTTTTTTTTTCTCTCTCTCTCCCTATCCCTTCCTCTCTGAAATCAATAAAAATATATTTAAACAAAATAAAAATAAGTAAAAGCAAGGCAACCCTGATCCAGTTTTTCATCCATGAAATGAAGAATGAGACAAGGTGATTTTTAAGGTTACCTGTAGCTCTGATGGTCCAGGTTCTGGGAGTCCATAAATCGCGACTGGTTATTGCCATTGGAATCAGAGAACCTTCTTGGCTTGACTGCTTGAGAGAACCAAAGGGCTCCCAGGTTCATGATTAAGGATCAAAAAGCCCATGGAGCCCTGCTTCACTGGGATAAATAAAACCTGGGCATGGACTGCTGTCCTCCTGTCCCAGTTGGCAACACTCACAATACCCCAACGTACCTGCTGAGAGAAGAAGCCTCAAGCAAAACAGGTTTCCAGCTGGCTCAGCAACAGCACAGCTATACATTCCTGTAAATTTCCAGAGTCCTGTGAGGACCTGGACAGGCGTGCATATACCGCTATGTTACATAGCTCCAGTGGACACCTTTGCTTATTGCATAATCTGCAGATGTGGTTTTTCAGAATAGACTTGTGTAGACTGAGGTCAGAGGTGAGAGTGGAAATAAGTCCTAACTCAGTTTTTGATGGAGGAGAAAAGAGTGAGGCCACACCATTCCCTTTCTATCAGCTTCAAGGAGAAGGTGACCTGAGAGTGAATTCAAGCCAGAGGGCCTGTTCTGATGCCGGCTGCATGTCCGGCTCGCTGTTAGGTGCTATGGAGAATCCAGAGAGGCATGGAATGAATCTTGGCCTCAAGGAGTTCAGAATCTAGTGAGAGAGATTAGTAATATACTCAGATGATAGAGCTGAGTTCCTCAGGGAACAAAGAGGAGAAAGTTCAAGTGGATGAAGATTGGTAGATTGGAGAAGGAAGGAGGGAACACTTCACCAAGGAGTGTATTCAACTAAAAGAAATGACACTGACCATGTAAGTAGGAAAATATCTTGGATGAGGGCATGGAGGGGTGGAGTATAGGGCAGTGGAGAAGGCAGGCTGTGTGTTTGACTACAGTAGAGGGTGTAAATAGAAGGAAGGGGGATTTGTAACCACTTTGGAAGAGCTGGGACAGAGAGATAGAAACATAAATGATGGAAGAGAATCATTGATCCACTGCCTCCTACACACCTCCTACTGGGGATCGAGCCCAAAACCCAGGCATTTGACCTGACCAGGAATCGAACCATGATCTCCTGCTTCATGGGTCGATGTTCAACCACTGAGTGACACCAGTCAGGTTCCAGTGTCAATTTTTGCCAGGCTTTGTTCCTACCTGTGAGTGCCATCTCCAAGGTTTAGAATGCATCCTGTAGGCAATGAGCTCACTGGAGGATCCTGGGAGGGAATGAGGTAGACAGTATGGAGAGCCTTACTCTGACTGCTTCCCTTTCTTATCCACATGACCACTGTCAGAATGGGCTTGGTAGTGATGTCTCTCAAGCCTTTTAGAGAGTTGGACACCTGACCTCTATAATCCCTTTCTGTGATTAGTTATCCTATCCAATAAGAGGGAATATGCTAATTGACCCTCACATCATCACAAAGATGGCGCGCCCACAGCCAATAAGTAGGGAATATGCTAATTAAATGTCCCTCCCTCAAAGATGGTGGCACCCACAGCCAATAAGGAGGGAATATGCTAATTGACTGCCCCTCCCTCGAAGATGGCAGTGTCCACAACCACAAGATGGCAGTGCCCAGTCCTCTCAGCCCCCCTGGGGCGCCTGCCTCCAGAGTCCCCCAGTCCCCTCAGACCCCCAGCCACCCAGGGCCGGTCCGAGGCACAGGCAAGCCTCAGATGCTGGCTGCCCAGCCACCCAGGGCCACCTGAGGCTCAGGTAACCAGGGCCGGCCGAGGCTTGTGCTGCCAGCAGTGACGGCAGCAGAGGTGTAATGGGGTATCACCTTCCCCTGATTGCTGGGTTGCCTCCCACCCCTGAGGGCTCTCGGAGCAGGCCGGGCTGAGGGACCCCCCTCCAGTGCATGAATTTTCATGCACCAGGCCTCTAGTCTACCTATAATCAACATAAGGCTTTTACATAAAATATTAAAATAATGTGGAGAGAGAGAGAGAGAGAGAGAGAGAGAGAGAGAGAGAGAGAGAGAGTCTCTAAGAAGAAGTTTCTTGGAGCTAAAAAAAGGTGTGATATAGAAAGCTAGATAGCAAAAGTACCTTTCTGGCAACAGTAACTACTAGGAGTTGAGGCCCTCAGACCCTTGGGTTGGTCCCATGTGAGATTTCCTCCTTCTCTCTGGAAGGCAGTAGAGATCTCAGCCCTCTGTGGTTTCTCATGTAGAAACAGCAAGTTTCTAGGCCCATGATCAAAGGCAAGAGTGAGAACACAGAGAATGAGAAAAAGAAAAGAGACAAGTCGGAATTTGAAGCTAAGGAAAAGAAAATAGTTCTAAACCAACAGAGCAACTCAATCTTAGGAGATTGAGTCCTGCCTTTTAAAAATGCAATCAGCATTAAAACCATTCATTTCCTTCTTCCCCTTTCTACATTGGGAGGAGTTGACCATAAATTAATTTGGAAGTTAAGTGAGTATAGACTTACCTTTGAAAGTACCCAAAAGGCAGAGATAGGAATGAATCAAGCTTCAAAACATAGGCAAATACAAAGAAAGATGCTAGGAATTTAAACCCATCTGGTGGCTTTTTATAAAGTTACTCTTACAGGAGTGGGGAGTTGTATGGCTATTTGCTATTTTTTGAAAAGTTTTCATTTTGACTGGATCCTGGGGACTTCATTAGTTCTTTACATCATAAACAGTTTCAGAGGCTGACCAGGGCTCTTCTACAGAGGGGATTTTGATGATCTTTAAACAGTAGTGATAATGGTGAGTTCCTAGAGTCCCTGCTCAGAGGGAACATTTGTCCTCCATCTTTCTGTTCGCTCCCTGTTATGCAGAACTGCATATTGCAGGACTCAGACTGCTAAGAAGAGCCTTGACCTTAGCCCCAGGAGACACAGGTTCCACCACCAATTCTAACCCATCATACTCGCAAGACATAGCATAGTTGTACTCCCTCTCCGGCCTCAGTTTTCTTTTATAAAAATGGAATTAGGCATGTTATTTCTGTGGTCCTTGCCTGAACTAATGAATTGGACTATGCATTGAATTTGTTCAGGTGTTAAACTAGCAGATTAAGTGAATTGGATTCTTTTCTTTTCATTCCGATGTTATTGGAGGGGGGATGGTAAAACAATAACTTACCAGATATTATGCTGATATGTTTATTATTTCACTTGCCAATAAACTGATATCCAGAATGAAATAATTCAACTAAACTGCAACAGCAATTCCAATAGCGCTGTTGGGAGTTACTACAGATGTGACCCAAGTTTCCACAACTTCTGCATTTCCACCCAGTATCTCAGAAAATAAGGGGACCTTCTCAATGACAGGATTGAATGCTAATAGATCCTAAAGTATCTTATGAATTATCAAAAGAAGCTTCAGTCATACCAGTGTATGATTTTAGTGTTTAGCAAAGTGTGTTGTAATGTATTTATTTGGAAGCCAAGAATCAGCAAATGATATAGATAATAACCAGACAAACCAGAATTTTCCATTGCCCAGAATATCCCATTCCTTAGCCATTTTAAGTAAACAGGAATTTACTGTAGCATTAAAGGAATAATAGCTTACAAGGACTAGATCCTTTAGTCACAAGTTTACCAACTGTCGAGCAATGTGTCAACTACAGAGATCATTGTTCACTACAGCTGGGCATTACGGGGACCCAATCAGATTCCATTTCAGAAATCATGGGCAGTGTTTCCATGGAGCTCTGCCAGAAAAGAGGTGATCTAAATCTTGCATGAGCGATGTACATCAACAGGGAGTTTTGCCCAGAACATTGTGACCTAAAAAATCATATTAAGGGACTCAGAATGCAGACTCGGTTTCAGAGACACCAACTGACCTTGTGCAAGGCACCTTGCAGATTACCTTGCCTGCTTGGCTCCTCTAATGAATGGTGACTGCCTGCGTGAGTACTCAGCCAGCGGCACGCCCCAGCCAGGGGCAAACACTCTGATTTCACTGCCCTATTTTTTAAAGGCAGCCTGCTCCTTTTATTAATCATCTTGCTGTTTGTTTGTTCTGGGAAGACAAGCACTGATTCACAGTGGGAAATATCACCTAGTGGTTAGACTGGAACCCTAACTTTGCTACATCTCCTCTTGAAGACCCTGCCCACTTTATTTTTTGATATCCCATAAATAAAGATGCCCATGTGACATCTCTTGTGGAGTTTAAACACAAGAAGAATTTGGAACCCACTTCCCTCAACCCCTGATCCATACAATAGCTATTCTTTCTTTGCTAGATGAAGAAGACTGTGCAATAAAGGCATTTCCCTTTTTGACTAAGCTGCTGGGAAGCTCAAATCACACTATAGGCTTCATTAAAATTATTCTGATTCTGAGTTATATTCCTCCTCACTGTCCTTATCTTTCATGACTGGGTCTTAATATTTTATCTGTGTTTTAACGATGCTGTTATCTCTCTAAGTTTCTTTGAATACTTTTGAAAGTGGCATGCAAAAAAATTAATAATGTGGACTGTTATGTTTCATTTGTGCTCTCCAGATGAAAAAATTTGGAAGAGTAATACTTATTCTATGGTGAAGTCTGAAATTTCACTTCGAACACAAATTAATCATTAACATGTAAAAGCTTATATGGAGTAATAACTCTGAACCTTTGCATAGTCCTTACCATTTATAAGGTAAATGCTCTTAAATATGTGCTCTTCTTTTGTAATCACTGTTCATACTTTACAGATGAGCAAAGTGAGGTTTAGAGAGATTAAGTGTCTTGCCAGAGGTCATAGAGTTAGTGAACTCAGATCTTGTGAGCCTAAGCCAAATCTTTTGTTGGTCCCCAATCCCCTAATACCATCTTGTCTCTCCCTGAATTCTCATTTAGTCTAGCATTCTCATTATCCTTAAATAGGTTGTTTATTTTTAATGTGTTGATGAAATTGAAGCAAAGGGACTTCTTAGTAGTTGCTGAGATGGTCTGCAGAAAGTTTGCAGACCACTAATTTAGGGTCTAAAGCAGGCATCCTCAAACTACCGCCCGTGGGCCACATGCGGGTGTTTTTGTCATTTTGTTTTTTTACTTCAAAATAAGATATGTGCAGTGTGCATAGGAATTTGTTCATAGTTTTTTTTTAAACTATAGTCCGGCCCTCCAATGGTCTGAGGGACAGTGAACTGACCCCTGTTTGAAAAGTTTGAGGACCCCTGGTCTAAAGGGTCAAGCTTAGAAATGGTCACTTCTAGGAGATCCAGGCTCCCTCCTGTCATGGGGTGCCATGCCTCAGTTTAACTGACATATCAAGGGTAACTTTATTTGAAGTGTAAAGGGAAAATGTGATCTCTAACATATTTTTCTCTTCTAAGTTATTTAAAATATCTTTCCTAGGGCTCCTTAATACCGAATGACACAAGGGATACCAAATCCACAGATTGTTGGATAGTCAAGAAGAGCTGTTCACTGCTTCGAGGGCTTATTGGTGTGAACACACATGATACCTTTATACTCAGAGCCTCAGGGTCATGTTTTTCCCCCAAGTAGGTCAGTCAGCCAACCTGCTTTAGTGTGACTCTGAAAATAAGGTAAGCATTGAATTTGTCTTCTCCTATTTCAGGCCACCCACCTACCACCAACTGCAAGCTGAAAAGCTTCGGGAAAAATTTGACCAGAAGGTCTACTGCCTGTGGTACTTCGTAGAGGCCAAGCACCCTAAAAGAGACGTGCATCTGACAACCTTCTCTCTGATCTCCTTCTCTGGGCTTGGCCAGACCCAATTCTGGTTTCCCATTAGGCCTCAGATCCTGCCCACAGTCTGGGGGCTGGAGAGGCCAATCTGAAAGGGCTAGAAATGAGTTGGTTTCCACGCTCAGCTTTAAGCGTGTGGCTTCCTGAAGCACAGCCGGCCGAGGAAGCTCTGAATTTCAAAGAGTGATTTTCATCTTTGCATACCATATCCGGAACTGAAACCACCAATTCATTTCACTTAAGCTCTCACACTACACTCAGATCATCAATAACATTCCACAGGTAAAAGCTTCATCCTCTGAATCATTCTGTCTCTTTCGCTCTCTTTTCTTTTGGTGATGATGTTGTTGGCCTCTCTCTCTCTCTCTCTCTCTCTCTCTCTCTCTCTCTCTCTCTCTCTCTCTCTCTCTTATGTCCTGACAACACAGAATTGGAAGGCCTTTGTTTTTTGGGTGTTTTTTTTTCCAGGAGTGTTCATGAGAATGAGGAGGCAAATATCCCAAATTCCGCAGAGGGTTTGCCCCTACCTATAAATTTCTACCTTCCCTTTCAAGTCTGCTTGGCCATGTGAGTGTAAGGTCATCAATTCAATGTCCCCATTCGGGGGGCAATTGACTTTTCTGAGAGCTTCCATACTGAGATAACAGGTTAATTCACCCAGCCAAAGTGGTTAAAAGATAGTCTGTGAAGAGATTCATGCAAACCACCCTCATGAAACAATGGAAAATATACACATCTTCTGATGCCAGCCGTAGCATGCACATATTAGGAGGAACAAAGATCTCTATCATTTATACAGTACCTTACAATTTATAAACCACAGTCCCTTGACCCTCCCCAGAACTTGTGCAATCAGCCAGACAAGCATTATTCTCCCCAGCTGACAAAGGAGCACCAGTGATAATAAAAGTGGAATGATGGGCCCAAGCAGCAATGGCAAAAAAGCCAGACACCTCAGGTTAGAAGGCAGTTCTATTAATTCTAAGTCCCAGATTTTGTGTAACTTCCATACAACCTTATAGGTAATATAATATTATATCAGAATCCATGACTAAATATTACACATTCATTTGCTGATATGTTAAAATTTCAAGTTCTTGTAGATCAGGGTTAATGGCTACTGGTCAATACTTTTGTACAACCCTTCCACACTTCTGCATTCTTTATTTTTTTAAAAAATAGAGGAATGATGCCCTCGCTGGTTTGGCTCAGTGGATAGAGCATCGGCCTGTGAACGGAAGGGTCCTGGGTTCAATTCCAGTCAAGGGCACATGCCCTGGTTGCAGGCTTAATCCCCAGTGGGACATGCAGGATGCAGCCAATCAATGATTCTTTCCCAGCATTGATATTTCTATCTCTTTCTCCCTCTCCCTTCCTCTCTGAAATCAATAAAAATATATTTTAAAAAAATAGAGGAATGACATTAAATTTGGTGTTGCTTTCAGTTCTGACATTCCTTGGATCCCTGTGTAAGTCAATATTAGTCATCCATGGGATTTACCCAAAAATGTCACCCAAAGATTCATTGTGGAACATCAGCTCCCAGGATGGCAGTAGCATTAGGTAGAAATGGTTACCATGGTCAAAAGTGAGAGCAGAACAGAATTATTCAAAATGAAACAGGTTGCTTTGCTCTAGCCCTTCTCATAGCTTTGCATGCAAATCGACAAGGGGACAGGGCTGTGGATATGCCACATTCCTCTAAGTTGGCCCTAGAACATGGACCTCAAGCAATCAGTATTCCATGAAGCCCATTTTGATAAACAGTGGGGCCCTCTCTGATGATCCCCTTGGCTTCTCAA
This sequence comes from Eptesicus fuscus, assembly GCF_027574615.1. Classification (NCBI taxonomy): domain Eukaryota; kingdom Metazoa; phylum Chordata; class Mammalia; order Chiroptera; family Vespertilionidae; genus Eptesicus; species Eptesicus fuscus. Next base: position 46,154,908 of record NC_072475.1, read on the forward strand.
AGCAGCAGCATAGATGTCAGCACCACCCCTCCACCGTACCCTGTGCTAGTGCTGCGTTTGCTGGGCCATGGAGGTTGGTCCTCCAAACCCAGCACAGCCTAGCACTGTGCAATTATGCTGCACAGTCCAGATCACAGCACTTCAGCCACGGAAACCTTTGTGCCCAAAACAAAACAAAAAAAAAAAAACCCACCGTGTGTCTGAAAGCAATGATTTCTGCATGTTGCCTGAATATAGGACTAGAGGCAGCTCCTTTTATTGCCTTGAAAATGTGCTGCCCTTTTTTTCCCCCCCAATGAACTCATTTTTTTAAAATTGATTTCAGAGAGGAAGGGAGATGAAGGGAGAAATAGAAACATCAATGATGAGAGAGAATCATTGACTGGCTGCCTCCTGCATGCCCCCTACTGGGGACTGAGCCTGCAACCCAGGCATGTGCCCTTTACAGGAATCAAACCTGGGACCCTTCAGTCCGCAGGCCAATACTATATCCACTGATCCAAACTAGCTAGGGCTGTGCTGCCCTTTCATTTCTCTGAGGGCAGGATTCCATCCTCCTCCTCTTATGGGAGAAGAAAGGTGAGGCCACCGAAGGATTTTCCATTCTGCCTATTGTCATTCTGATTTCATGTATCCCTCCACTTTGGAGAAAAGGAATTCTAGACTCTCAGAGAGACTCTCAGGAGGGTGGCAGACCACATGGGGACTTTATTCAGTCTCCAGTTCTTCTGAGCTTGATTCTTCCTCCACTAGCATCCCTTCCACAGTCTCTATCTTTCTGTGGAGAGGTGCTCACTTTCTCAGAGGCAGCCTGGATCCATGTTCTAACAGTTTAGATGGTAAGAAAGTTCTGAGTTACACTCTGTCTCGTGGGAACTTCCTACTGAGGTTGGCTCCAAACAAGCCTGATCCTGCTTCCAAAGCATGAAATGTGTCTGCCAATCTCACTGGTGACTCTACTTGTCTTAAATCCATATCTCAAAAGTCTCATTAGCAGTGTGCACTGCCATTCTTGAGGCCAACATATCTTGTGACTTAACCTCCAGTCATCTCTTTCAGTCTTCCAGTCAGCTCTACAGGGGAAGGTTTTGTGGTGCCAAATATATTATTTACTTATTTGATTGGACATCCTCTACTCAGAGAGTACATTTCCTACCCTGGTTTGAGTCAGCATATACCATCTTAAACTTTAGTGTAGTGTTTCTGCTTTTGACCCTAGTCCCATTTGTGCTTGGTTGAAGATTGCTAGTGGTACATTGGACTGAGACAAAGTATTTCTCATTCTGGAATGACAGGAAAAGTCCTGGTACTGAACCATGCAAAGGACACTTCAGGCTGAAAGAAGGCATGTAGACAAACATCATTTCAAATGGCCTTGGGAATTTTATTTTGTTTGCAAGAACACAATTTGAGAAATAATTCTAATTTTTTATTAATGTGAATAAATGTCCTATAGTCTTTGTCAACCATCTAGCTAGTGCTTTAAGATTTTGTATGAATGTTTCACAGTTATTGTCTCATTTAGATCTATACCAACCATTTCAGGTCAGATATCATTGTATCATGTCATTACAATGTATGAGAATGCTGGTGTTTCTGAGGCTGTGGTTATGGCCTAGTATCTTAATCTTTTGTTCTATTGTTAGAATTCTGGACTGTAACTCAGAAGTCCTGGGTTCTAGCCCCTGCATGACCTTAGGCAAGTCACTTTGTCTCTTTGGCCCTCACTTCCTCCATCTGTAAAATGGAAGAGCTGTTGAGTTAAATAGATGAGCTCTAAGAACCCTAATCTTGCTCAGCATCTTTCAAATGCTTGAGCTTATTCACAGTGTGAACAGAGAGAGACAAAAATCACAACAGGATCCAAGAGGTCAAACTTTTCCTCACTATTTGCCATACTCATGGTAAGTGAGAAATATTATCACATTACCTTTACATCTAAAAGGACAATATACCATAATCATTCATTAGAAATGACACAGTGACAATTAGATTATATTTTAATGTAGAAATCCTGCTTGGTTCAAGTAAAGACATTTTGGAGAGAAAGTTCAAGTTTTGAAACTGCTGATGCCTTCCTATAATGGTGTGTGGGACGCAGTGGGGGTGGAGAAAAATAAGCCAGACGGTTCATCTTAGGGGTAACCTCTTTGGTTTATGTAAAATATATGACTCAAAGCAAATTTATTCTTGTAGGCTACCATGCCTGAAAGAGGATGAAACCTCGCTCAAAAGAGACGGAGCCCTTCATACAATTAATCAGCTACATCTCTGTGTTGTATGTTGTGATGTCTAATTTCCAGGGGAAAGATCGTTTTCAAACCACATAAATGATGATGCTTTTGGAAAAAAATAGCAACAAAAATGAAAATCCACCTCTCTTAAATGTAAAGATTTCTATATGAGCTTGCTTAATGTTTGTATTTCACACCCACAGACTTGATGCCTATTATCTCTGAAATTATTTTTATTTCCAAAAATCATTTGAAACTCTCCTACACCTGGGGGTTTTGATAAACAGTTCAGCTTCTATGAAGAGAAACAATTGTGTGTGTGTGTGTGTGTGTGTGTGTGTGTGTGTTCGAGATTGAGAGACAGAGAAAGACAAGTTGTGGGGGAAAGGGAGAGAAAGTGAGAGCACACTTGTGAGCTACACAGCGCGGACACCTGAGAAGCCCTGAGTAGGTTTCCTTGTTTCATACAAAGAAATTCTTTGATTATGGGTCTCTCTTTAGAGACTGCAAAAAACTTTGGGTTCATTTCATTCTGATGTTAAGAATAAACAAAGTCATTGCTATTTTCGAGCAGTTAGAATGTCCCAGGAACTTTCCTGAAAGCTTTAATACATAGGAATTCACATATTACTCACAGCAAGTCTATGAGGTTGACACTATGATTACCTCATTCCATAGATGAAGAAAACAAAACCTAATCACAGAGAAGTAAACTCCCTAATCTCTGGCTCATTAACACTGAATTAAAATCCTGTGTGACCACCATCAAAGACTAAAGATGGCATCAAGACTGAAGTGTTTCCTCTGGGCAACACTTTCACTGAGCTGGAATCTCACTGTCCTCTAACAGCCCTGAACTTTCTCACGGTATTAAAGCCACTGTTTTAAACTACAGTAATCGGTGCATGTGCCAAGTCATCTCTGTAAGACTCTAAGTTCCTTATGAGTTGAATTAAAATTATCCTTGTTTTTCCACAGCTATAGCAAGTGCCAGGACTGCATAGGCACTTAAGCAATATCAACAAATGAATAAAAAGATTCAAGATTCAGACTTGGGTTTTCAGTCATGTTAGAAAAGACTTTACAGCCAGATCTCCAGGGTCAAAGTCAGCTGAATCTTGAGACAACTATGTGTGACTTTCAAAATAAAACATCCCATTTGTTTTTAACCCTGCAGGGTTTTTTTTAATCTAAATTCATCCTCACTTATTGAATGGTTATGATGGGTGGCTTCTCCATCTGGCCTAGAAAGTAAGTTTCAAAAGAAATACTTGTAATGCTGACAGAAAGATTAAGTCATGTCAAGTTCTGAAGTTTGTTGTACTTTCCATTGCTGATCCTGAAGTTAACTTCATACAGGTTAAATTGATAAAGTTCATCTTAACTGTCAAGGAGTTCATCCTTTTAGAAACAGAGTGGAAACCTAAGAGAATATGAGCCAAACCTCACCCCCAAAGCAAGCAAGACCGTATAAAACAAACAAACAAAAAAACTTGGAAGTAGAAAGATGTGATCTTATAAGGAGCCCATTAAAACACACAATGCTCCAGAGGTTACCTGCTTTGACTCTCTCATTTGGCAGAAGGGGACAATGTGGCTCAGAGACAGGAGATGAGTTGACAAATCGACTTAATAAAACAAGTGGTAACAGACTCCTAAATGAGATACCTTTTCCTGTTATATTGTGTTAGCCTTCATGATGGGGTTACAAGTCAGTGATTCTTAAAATAAAGCCTATCTGGTTACATTTTGGGTAAGTCTGATTCGGGTTTGAGAAAGTCCTCAGGCTTAGGTAAAACTGACTATAAGAAAGTGGATGACAGTAGTTCTCTATTTTTGACCAAATACTAAACATTTCTACCTACTAAGCCATGGCAGGATAAATTAGCAGATTGGATTCAAATGAGTATGAATCACTGTTCTTACCAGCCATAAATCCTATCGCTGGCACAGGATGGATCAAATGCAGAATGACAGCTGAGATTGAAGCACATTGGCCTCCCTCCATCCAGGGTTCCTCAGTCCCTATCCATGCTGGTGGCAAATGTTACATTGTCCTCACAGTGATAGTCAAGGGTTTTTCAGTAGTTATGATCTCTTCATGTTGATGGTGGATAAAAAGCCAGCAAAAGCAAACAGTGTCTGAGCAGATGGCAGTGGCAGGCAGGCAACGTTCCAGCTTTGATCCTGATTCTGTACATGGCTTTGGACATTTCTCCCACTTGACAATTAAAGGGATGGGCGAGAGGATGTCCTGGCCACTTCCAGGGTCCCCCCCCCACTTCTAACATTTACTGAGACTATGCATGTACTACTAACTCCTTCTTTCTCTAGTGTGGTTCTGTGAGTCCTCGAATGAGTGGCAGCTCAGAAACTTTTCATTTCAGTGAATAGTCTTGACATCATCAAGTAAAGTTCATTCGGGGGCTGGTAAGTGCACCAATCTTAAGAGTCAAAAGAATGAGCTCAATTCCAGTCTCAGCTCTACACCAAGGGGGTCTGGAACAATAGCAGTTCCCTTTCTGAACTTCTTATTGTTCCACTGAAAAATCCAAGTAGTAATTAATTCCCATTTCACAGAGTTGTTTTGTGGGTCAAATGAGACCATGGATGCCAAAGTGTGTGTAATCTGAAAAGCCTGTGGGCTTGTGTGGCTGAGGATGAGGGTGAAGATGAAGATGAGGAGTTAACACTTTTTGATTTTCCATAAAGATACAAATGAGCTACAGGTTCTGGATCAACAGATAAGGGTTGGAGGGAGATGTTCCATCTGAGCACCTGTGTTCTGCCCACCCAGAGACCTACACCAGACTTCCCTGCAAAATCCTTTCCTTCCTTACCTATACCACTCCTCTGTCTCCTCAGTCTATTGGAAAGTATCACCTGCCTTAGGTCTTGCACCTTCTTTCCCCACTCCCTCATCACTGCAGACCCAGCTGGAGTGTCATATCAAAACCTCAGTGTAGATACTTCACCCTCACTTCTTTAGTCTTCTAGACCATTTAAAGAAAACAGCAGAGGCGCTCCTTCCACCCACTCATTTCCCTTTGTTTTGAGGGCTGTGGCAGCCTGGCCCTGTGGCAGTTAGAGCTCCAGGCCAGAAAAGCTGCTCCATCTTCAAATCCTCTCTTGGCACCTGAGTTCCTGGCCTTCAGCAGGTTATCTGGCATTTTTCCGGGCGTAAAGCATGATGATGGCATCTGATAGGAATGACACATGAGGTAGAAAATGTGGATTTGCACATGGAGCTGCCAAGGACATCAAGTGTGATTTAACTCCACTACAACCCCAGATGCTATTTACAGAAGTATAAACTGAGTCCTAGAGAAGAGTGGCAACATGTAGTGTCATTTAGAAGTAGAAACAGAAGTACATTTACAGGACGTCTAGACCAAACTCCTCAATGAAAAGATGAGGAAACTGAGGCCCAGCAATGTTAACTTGCCTACTCTTGGGGTAGAACTAGCACTGAAACCCATAACCTCTGATTCAAAGTTCAGGCCTAATTTCATGAGGCCACATATAAGATACATAGTGTGGGAATTATGGACATGAAATCCAGGTTCTGAGAGTTTGTAGATATAACAATAAGTTATTACATTAATGTATATTTGGGGAAATAAATTTATATTCATGTTTTGGAATTCCCATTTTATTCTATAATATATTCACCATATATTCCTGTGTATAAGATGTAATGAAGAGCATATTTAAATTTGAGGTTTAGGATATATGTGTATAAGCATAAAATAACTACTAAGCATTACTTTCACTCCAACCCTGAAGCTCAAAGGAACCTTGTAAAAGTATTTTCTATCATCAGGAAGCAACTTATCTGTGATGGTCCAAAGCTAGATTCTATTCAGTAAAAGTTAAGTCTAGAAATAAAGGAGCCTGTGTGTGTGTTTTGAGCCCAAAGCTTTAACTTATTGAAATACTGTCTGGCTTTAGGGCCAGACTAGTGGTATGTTGGTAAATTTTTAGCAACTGGGTTTAAAGGGGAGGGGTGGCCTAGCTGGTGTGGCTCAGTGATTGAGTGTGTCGGCCTATGAATCAAGAGGTCACCAGTTCGATTCCTCGTCAGGGTTGTGGCTCAATCCCAGTAGCGGGGCATGCAGGAGGCGGCCAATCAATATTTCTCTGTCATTGATGTTTCTATCTCTCTATTCCTCTCTCTTTCTCTCTCTCTAAAATTAATAAAAACATTTTTTTAAAGGTGAGGGATTTGGTGAGAGAGAGCCCTCATTTGTTGTGTTTTCCAATATCCTTGGTGTAAAAATGGCCATTTTCAAGCTACCAATGTAACATGTCTGAATGTGGAATTTAAAAGAGATGCACAGTAGAATATATAACATTTCTAACACAGATACAAGAAATATTACCAATCTCAAGAGCAGATATAACAATAAAATCACAAAGTAGGAAGTGGCAAGTTTTCAATGTGTATTACCATTTTTAATATAACTTATTTGTATATTTACATGATTTGATTTTTAATAATGGCTGTGCTTTTCAAACAGTTTGCAAAATTCATGATATATTAATAATCAGTTATTGTGAGCTGGAACAAATCGGCTCCCAGCCAACCCTGGGGCCAAACAGATCTGAGTTTGAGTCCTGTCCTGTTGTTCTTCTTATGCCCTATCTGTGTGGCTTGGGGTAAGATTTTAAACTGTTTTGAGTGTCAGTTTTTTTCAGCTGTTGAAGGTGATGGCTTATTAGTGATACTTAAATGAGCTAATGCTTAGCAGTAGCTATCCATATTAGTGCATTTAAATATTAGTGCATCAACAATTCACTATTAGTACATTTAAAAGCCAAATTCATTCACTCGAACATTTTGCAGGAATGTATTTGTAGTTGTTTCCTATTGTACGTTGTCTCTGGTGTTAGGTACTATGGGGTGAGGACACAGATTGCCTCAAACATTACTCTTGCCCTGCCTTCAAAGAGTTCAGGCAGAATGGGATACAAAACCAGAACAAGTGTGATCAGCTCATAAAAAAACAACAACAGAGTTTAGGAAGGGCAGACAAGGGATGGATTCATGGAGGTGATTTGCATGGTGTCATATATTTCAAAATAGACTTGGACATGCAGAAGGTGTCCAGGAAAGGGTTTCCCAAGATGAGAGAATACAGGGAAAATGCAAAGATAAAGGAACATGGAGGTATAAGTGTATGAATTTGGTGGAACAAAATGTATAAGAAACAGGTGCTGAGGAATTGTTGGAAAGGCAGGCAATGTCCAGGTCATGTTAGCCTTGAATGTTGAGAAATCTGGTTCATGTTCACCTAGGTAATGATGAGCTTGGGGAAATGTTTTCCTCTGTTAGTGACACATATCAAATTTTTGATTACTTAACATATTATTTAAAATATTTGTTCATTGAATAAATTTTTATGCCAACTATTCTTTGCTTTAACAAGAATAATTAAAAGTTAACTAGATAGCAAAATGCATTTTTAAACTAAGTAAATTTCTCTTGTTGGGGGCAGGGGAAGAATCCGGTGTTCAGGGATAGAAGGTGGCATTATAACTCCCAGTAGAAAACAGAGTCATTATTAAAAGCCTTTGATAAATATTAGGAAGGCTCATGCCAGTGGCTGTATTTCATAAGTTTGAATTGTCTACCCTTTCCCTCTTGCATTATGCTTCACACACACAAAAAGTCATATGACCTATATCTTTATCTGCTCCAGTCTTAAGCTTCTATATATAGGCTTTGGTTATGAATGTTTTTTCCTATGAAAAGGTCAGACCTTGCACATGTACCATCAATGCAAAACCCTGCTTATTAAAAAGCAGACAGGCAAGTTAGTAAAAGTCATTGAAATTTTACTGATGTGGGGGAAAACTTGTCAGTTTGCTGAAAAAGAAACAGCCTCCAAACTTTCTCAAAGAGAAGATGGGGAAACCTCTATCTTGTGATGACAGTAGCATTTTCCCTCTGTCTAAAGCAACCTGTAGCTGTCTGCAGCACCCCCGTTACAGAAGCGGGCTGGGACACTCCCACCCCCAGCTCTCTCGTGCATGTGCAGGCCTGCCCCGGGGGCTCCTACTCACCTCTGTCAGACATCAAGCTCCGTTAACTCCTCCACTACACCTCAAACCCCCATGGAATATCTGGAGGTGGAGCTGGGGAAGGTTCCTCAACCAGACAGACAAAAACCCAATTTGGGGTTTCCGGTTGTAAGCAGAGCGCAGCAGCCACCCTTGGCCAACATTGCAACACCAGAGAGAACTGGGGAGAGTTGAACTCTTACTTTTAAGCCAAAAGTTCACAGGTTCACATTCCCCTCTAATGTTAGCTGCTCCCTAGTGCTAACTTTCAAGTCTGAATGCTCAGTAGGCCTTGGTTGTAGGAACAATCTGTGAGGATTCCTAGTCATTCATTTAAAGAAGTAGAGGCTTCTTAAAAGATATGAGAGTTGAGATTCATTTTGGGCACTTCACCTATTTCTTGACTAGCAAACTGATTCCTGAAGCCCTGCTCTTGGACTTTGGCTGAAGAGGCCACAGAGAAAGTAGTTTCTTCTCTCCCACTCTTAGTGCTGTGTCTCACCCACCTGTCTAAACCGCCTTCCCTAACCTAGCTACGTCTGTCTCTTCTGAGGTCCTAAGCCTCCTGGATCCAGTCATTTTGGACCCTCACAAAGTTCCCTTGTTGACAACTGGGACAAGTTTCAGGCCTGTGGGTTACCAACATGGTACACTGAAATACAGACATTCTTAGATTGGAGTAAAACAGTGCTAAACACTTCTAGTTAAATAGGAAAGGAAAGGAAAGATCAAACACTCATTCTAGCAATAGCAGCTGTTCAAAGATGGCAGGCTGCTTCAGGGGTGAGCATTCCCTATCACTGAGGCATCCACCAGAGGCAAGGCCAGCACCCCAACAATGAAATGGGGAGAGTCAGGCATGGGAAGGGGACACTACAATCCTGAGATCTCTTCAACTCAATCATCTGGAACTACTTTTCCATTTTTTACCACTTTGAGAATCAATGATATATTAAATCCCTGAAAAATCTTCACTTTTTTCCATGACAAGGAAAAATTAACTTTCATTTAACTTTATTTTTACCAAACCACAGGTTATGGTAGTAATAAAACTGGTCCAAGGTGAATGGCATTTCTTCTTTTTTATTAGTTTAACTCTCTTAAAATTCCACTTTTGGTGCACTACTCACCTCCTCTAAACCCTTCATAGTTCTCTATCAACTCCAGGCTAAACACCCATCACTTTTGCCTGGAGCTCAAGATCCTTCATCATCAGGCTCTGACCCCTCACCTTTCAGTCTCACCTTGACTTATACTTTATCTACTACCTAGTTGTCTGGATTGTTCATTGCAGGGCCTCTGGAACCCTCCTCACCTTTTCCATCTCCACATTTGTCTTTATTCTGTTCCAGCCATATCTGTGGTATCTATTTTCTTATTCCTTGGAGTATTTCCTCATTTGCTTGAGCTATGTGTCTCCATCATCATGTGCTCAGAATCCTGTCTGGCTCTCAGGTTATGTTTATTGGTTGAAGTTAGCTTGGATTAGGAAACATTTTTTCTTGCAGGAAGGCAGAAGGGTATACTGGTTAATGCACAGATTCTGTAGCCTACCTCCTTTGGTGTGAGTCCCAGTTTTGTCACTTATTAGTGAGGTGGTCCTGATCAAGTTACTTAAACTCCCAGGGACTCAGTTTCCTCATCTGTAGACTGGGAAAAATAATAGCCCCTCCCTCATGTCATGAGATTTAAATGAGTTGGTTTTTATGAAGTGCTTATTTCAGTGCCTGGCACTTAGGTGATGCCTATTCATTCTTTAAGGTGCACTTTTGTTTCTCCCTCCTCCACAAATATGAACTCTATTTTCCATGTCTAAAGCACTTCAGAGTTTCTGAAGACCTTTTATATGTATTTTCACATTGAATCACTGCAGTAATATGCGAAGTAGGTATTGCCATCCTTGGACACTTTTGGTGACACAGGTAAAAGCAGGGGGAGGGGAGACTGTGACAGAAACTCATAGATTCTAGTTCTGTGTCTAGAGTGTGTTCAGCTACAACATGTGGCTCCCAGTCTGGACTCCTGGGCTAGCTGTGACACTATCCAGCATGCTGCCAGATAAGTGTCATCCCTGCTCCAAGGGGAGAGCCCACAGAACCCTAGAGCCCGGCTGCTGTTCCTGCAGTGCCTAAGCACACCTATTAGTATTTCTGGACCAGGCTTCATCTCACGGCCATCTTGGGTGAAAGCGATTTGCAGTGCTGCCCTCTCACACTCCCCTGAGGCTTTGCGGTTTCATTTCACCTCTGCTGCAGATTGTTCTGTAACCTTTGCTCCATCGCTGTATGCAAAGCTTTCACACTGCAGGACACCTGGTCATGTAACAACAGAACAGCACAACCAACTTAGAAGGGATCTTGAAGATCATTAAGTCCAATCCTCCAAAACCATTTTACAAATGAGAACACTGAGTTCAGGAAAGGAAATTACTTGTCCAAAGATCCCACTCATTTATGTGTCCCTCAAGCAGTTTCATGGTCAGGTTCTAGAGAAATAAGCAAGTCACTTGCTTTCAGAAAACACAGAATCTAGTAACCTATGTCCTCTCATCTTACTTTCTCAAATGTCTAGCCCAATGCCTAACAGACATAGTAGGTGCTCTATAAATGCTTCCTGAATAAATGAATGAATGAATAAATGAATGGCACGATCAGTCACTATTTGAGCTGGCCCTAGACCCTGGGATCCAGATTACCAAACTGGAACTTTTCACTGATCATAATTTCTCCCTCCTCCATTCAGATTCATTTCCTATTAAGTTTTGAGAAATAGCTCACAAACATGACCAAAGGGTATTGCAGATAGTCAATGCCCATCATGACTGGGTTCCCAGTCATCTTGTAGAAGAGTTCACTCTCTGTCTCTCTCCTGAAGTGATGGAAGCAGAGATCCAGCATAAGACCCACATGGACAGACCTAGGACCTGCTCTGTGGGATGCCAATCACCTGTCTAAATGTTCTCATGCTTTTACTATACAAACAGAAACCAGTACATGATGCATACTGATTCATGATGGATATCTTAACATGTTTTGAATTTTTCCTGATTTCAGCCATTTTATAAAATGCCCAAGCAGGAGGGTGACTTGGAGATAATCAAGCTTAATAATCCCTAATTGGATAGATATAAAAAACAAGGGTCAGAGGGTGAAATTGAGAGGCTCATAGTCACAGCATGCCAGCAGCTCAGATTTCCCTAGGACCCAGGCTTCCTGGGTTCTGGTTATCAGAGATTCTTTCCATGTCAGACTCAGCATTAAGCCAGCAGACTGCTGAGTGAAACTTCTCCAGAAGACAGTTCTGGATGACTTACCTGTATTTCTCGCACTGCTGACATAGTGTCTGACTTCACAGAAACTCCTTTCCTACTCAGTGCTATGGGGTTGGTAGCAGATCTTGAACCTCAGTGTTCTGGCAGCTAGATTATGCTTTCTTCTATGCTATACAACTAATCAGATCACTATTTGATAACCAAGTGAATGAATGATGATGGGCTGGATGAATGAATGAAAGACTGACAAACATGGGAATCAATAAATCACTGTTGGGAAATGAATTTTTTTAAAAAGTAACTCTAGACCCTCAATCTGCTTAGACACATGGCAACCTGCTTCAGCTCTCTCACCTTTGATTTCCCTTCATTTGGCACCTCAGAGGTGTGTTTAAGGGAAGAGGAAAAATGAACCATTGTGTTGTTTAAGGGGGCAATTTCTCTAATGCTTATTATATCAAACATGGTTGATTCAAAAATAAAAATAAAAATAATTTTTAAAACACAAAGAAATTTAAACCAGCCAAAAAAATCACCATCTAGAGATTACCAGTAGTTAATATTTTAGTGAAATTTCATTCTTTTTTAGTTTTATCTTGTTTAATGGATAATACTAAACAGTTGCTTAGTAACCTGTTTTTGTCATTTAATAATAAAACACAAATATCTAATCAGGTCAGAAGTAGGTCAAGTAGATCAGGAATGAGCATACTTTTATGACATTTGATGTTGAGATTCCAAACACTGCTTTCCATTGACTGTTTTGAGGACCCAGTGAAGCCATTTCACCAGGCTTTGCCTATCTGAGATTTCCTGTCTCTAAGATGGATAAGGCTATAACATTGTTAAGAGAGATGAGTAATTAAAATAGTTTGGGATAAAAAGCTTTTAATTTGCTAATCTGTGTTATACACACAGACAGACACACATGCACACGGGCACACACTATTATATGTGTGTTTCACACACCTCACACATCTCACATATATATCACACACATCACCCATCTTGCATGTTCCTTCTAACAACCCTGGAAGAGAAGCAGGACACAGGTCATCATTTTAAAAATTGAGGGCCATGGGGATTCTATGTACATGTCTGAGATTTTTATATTTATTTATTTTTAAATGTTATCTTTAGAAATAAAATAAGTAAGGAAAAATGAGCCCATGTTCAAAGGGGAGTTTCTTATGTCTGAAGATTAGTAGAAGATTTTATTCATTTATAGTGGAGTGGAGACCTGAACCCATTTTTGATCTTTTATTCAAGACTGTTCTTTATACCATACTACACTGCTTTCCTGACTTAAAACACTTTTGAAACTATTGATGATTTTAGTTCATTTCACAGAAGAAAATATACATGCATTAACATGCCCCATGTCCCTCAGCATGAGGGGTGACAGTGCATTCTGTGGCCTCTATAGACGGGCCAGCTGCCTGACACGTCTGTAAATGAGGTTTAATTTGGTTAACGTGGCCCACTGGTCAAGACAACCTCCTCTGCTCAGTGAGGCGAGAGCCACTGGACATGGCTGGCTGGAGGGCCAGAGAGAGGTTGTGATTCATTTCTGCCCCAGGCACCCACCTGGCCAGCCTGGAGCAAAGGCTCTGTGACCAGGGGAAAGTGAGAGGCTGCAGGCGCCCTGCCCATGAGCTGGGACTCAGGAGTAATAGTGAGAAGAAGGGTGAGAGTAGCAGCTGCTGAGGTTGATATTTATATAATGACTCTGTTCCAGGCAGGAAGTGAAACAGATTCTGCTGAGGCACTTTCCTTCCCCCACTCCCCTGCCCACTGGCGGCTCCAAAGAGGTGATATGGGGAGAACCTCAGCAGGTTATACCCACGCATATGCAGACTTGTACTAGGCTCCAGGCTCCTCAACAGGATGTCAGAGCCAAGGCTCCCTACTGGATCCCAGAGGTGCCCCTCTCTCCGTGTTCTCAGCCTAGGCCCCTTCTTTCTCTTCAACTAGTTGCTTTTGCTGATTGGGGAGAGCTCCACTGTCCCCCTGCAACTCTGTAGGAATGCTGTGAGGTACAGGAGATTATATCTATAAAACACAGGGCCAATCATGCGTTGTTATGGAATTAGTGTTAAGCTCTTTATTTCATTTCTATAACCATCTCCAACTCCATCACCTGTGGTTTCTGTGGATAGTTGTTCCCTGACTTCGCTACCTGCCTCAAGTAAACTTTCTGCCTCATACTGCTCCCTTCCTTTCAAGCATCAACACCTGTTCAGACTGTCTCAGGCTTCAGAACAAATAACCCCATCAGTTCCCATCTTCTTGCTTAAGCCTAGACTTAGGAATTCCATTCTTAAACCTTTCTAAAACAAAAGGGAATTTTAATATAGATGGTGTACCATCTAGACAGGTCTTCCTGCTCTGTTTCCAACCTTAGTATTGGGGACTATTTGAATCATGAAGTGTTCATAGCCTAAAAGGACCTTAAAAAGTATCTGGTCCCCTGCTTCTCAAAGAGTAAAGGACCAAGAGCAGCAGCAACAGCTTTGAGGAGCTTGGTAGAACTGCAGAATCTGAGGGCTCACAAAATCCAGACTTATAAAATCAAATCTGCATTTTAGCAGGGTCACTAGATGATTTACATGCATGTTACACTTTGAGAAGCACCTTTGCCTGAGACGCTCATTATCAGGTGGAGGAAATAAAGATTCAAAGAAAGCTATACCTGCTCAAGGTCACAAAGCCAGAGATTGTCATCAGGCTGGAACTTAGTAGACTGCCTAATTCAAGTTCTTTTCTTCTGCACAAGGTCCTAATGAAGATACCGTTCTAATGCCCGAACTATGGAATAAGCAGGGCAATCCCTTTGCCCTTTTTATTTTTTCTCTAAATTGCATTTATGAGTATTTTTGCAATTCACTTGACTAATAGAAAATCAATACAAATGATTTTCCACTATCTCTCTTTGGGCTCTAAGTTGCCATTCTAGTTGCTGAGTTCCACAGAGCCTAGTGTGCTTCATTAGGGATGTTCAATTCACCTAGCGTTTATTTGAAGGGAAACTTTGGAGTGCTGGCAAGACAAGGGAGATGTGTTATCAGATGTTTCAGCTACTTCAGCTTTGCCCCTCAAGAACCTTGCCAGGAAGAACCATGAATGACAGTATATTTTAGAGTCGCAAAATGACAAACCTGGAGACATTAGAGATCATCTCATTCAACCCCTGTAAGACTCTGATGGGAATGATAAGCCATGTAAACAAATGACTTGCTCATGTTTATCCAGCCAATTAGTAGCATATTTGGGGCAAAAGGTTATATCTCCTGCTGCTCAAGTCAGGGCTCCATGCAATGTACTCCCAACCCTTCCTCAACTAAATGGAATGGAAACACTTAAACAAATAAATCACCTGAACCAGATGGCATTTACCCCAGAATCCTGGAGTAAGTCATGTGTAGAACTGTGATGCTCTTGTCCAAATGGAACATCCTGTCATTATAAATGACCACTGCACCAGAGGGAATGTCACACTGTCAATGGCTTTTCCACCCATGTGAAGGGCTACCTAGGAAGTATAAGCTACTAAATCTCACTGCCATGTCTGGAAGTCATAATAAGGACTGGGATCATGGATATGTAACAAACATAACCCATTAAGGGGGGGGAAAAAAAGGAGGATTTTAACAAGTCAATGTTCTCTAAGAGGCTAGGACTAAGGTCTAAGTAGGAGACTATTGAAACATGATACTTTCAAATTTTCTTTGATTCAAGATATCCATGACTGGAGTTTTATATCAAAGAACAGCTTGAATCAGAATTGATTGGCATGGCACTATGTCATCTTTCACAAGGATCATGGAAATAATATGGTAATATTGTTCCACCTCCCTCAAAAAGAGAATGTTAACAAAGATCTCCAGAAATCAGAAAGCACCCAGAATTTTAATAAAAGACATAGAAGAAATACAAAGTAGTGAAAAATCTATTTTTCAAATGTCACTGAACATTTCTACTCTTCATGGTGCTTCACTTTAAAATGATCTTAATGGTTTCACCATTAGTATTTCATCAGATGCTCAAGGTGTGCCTGGGGAGTAAGCAGAGACCGGTTTATCATTCTTGTTTGAGATGAGGTACCTACACTTTTGGGAGCAGAATGTCTTTCCAGTGTATATATCACTTGAATCCTAGTTGAACTCCAATTCCAATGCTCTTTCCACAACACAACATTGCTTCTGGATAAAGATATACCACAAAAAACAACAACTTCTATCTTCACACCTCTTCAGAAGTTACAATGAATCTGGACAACTCCCTGACATAGGTGAGAACACAACTAATTATTGAGAACCTGCTGTGTGTGACCAGGAGCTGTATTAGATGCTGTAGAACAGGAGTTGTATTAGATACTGTGCATAGATGTCTCACAAATTATGACAATTACTGTCTAATGTGGGTGTTACCTTTTTTTGTTTCTGTGTACTAGGTAACTGAGCAAGGTTAAGCAACTTGCTCAGGGTCACAAAGCTGCAATTTGATGGAGCTAGAATATGAATCTTGAGTCTACCTGGGTTCAAAGCCTGTGTTTCTAGATAAGTATTTCTATTATTTCAATGTCATCACTGAGGAAATGGAATTAAAGATATTAAGAACCAAAATCATAAAATCAATAAATCACAGAGAAAAGATTCAAGCTGGAGTCCCTTGACTTTAAATGTCAGGAGAATGAGTGGAGACATGTAACCACTGAGCTTCAGTTTGGGCAAATATAAAGCAATACTCTTGGATAAAATATACCTCATCTCTATGTATAAACAACTAGAGGCCCAGTGCATGAATTTGGGCTGATGGAGGCCTGCTGGGCAGATGGAGGGACCGGGGCAGGGGGAGAGACCACGGGAGGTTGGCCAACTGGCCAGGGAAGGGACCAGCCTGGGGGTTTAGGGGGAAGGGACTTCAAGAGGTTGGCTGGCCGTGGGAGATTGGCTATGGGAATGCACTGACCACCAGGGAGCAGCTCCTGCATTGAACATCTGCCTCCTGGAAGTCAGTGTGCATCATAGCGACCAGTCAACTGGTTGTTCTGGTCATTTCGGTCATTCAGTTGTAAAGGTCACTTAGGCTTTTATTTATAGAGATGGAGTCTAATATGTCACAACTCAGGAAATGAATTTAAGTTTATTTCATTTTACTTCCATAAAGAGGCATTGAGCATAGACTCTTTAACAGATATAATGCAGGCCACTTGCATGGATCTTCTCTTCTTTGAGTCCCTTAACGACTTTTTGGAGTAATGTTTTCCCCATTTTACAAGGAAAAATGAGTGACTTGTCCTAGGTAACACAGCTAATAAGTGGCAGGGCAAAAACTGAAATCAGCTCTGACAAATCTGAACTCCAGTAGCTGGAAGGTTAGACACTCATGGGAACACTGGGTTTCATCAGATAAAAAGCATTATCCCATATTCAAATGAAAGCAGGGCTTTGGAAAAAGTGTGGCAGTTCTATTCATGGACCTTCAAGAAGAAATCAGAGGTGCTGGGGACATGGAAAGTGACAGAGAACTATTCAAATCACCAATATGATGGAGTTTGTTGGTATAAAGATAGACTTAACAAAATTAGATTTCCTCAATCAAAAGAGAAAGCTGAAAGGAGATAAGTCAATGTTTGCTAGAATGGAACTATATACTTAATCAGCAAGTCTCAGAAAAACAAAACTATCCCAACCTCCCCTTACCCCGAAGGTTGCAAATGAAAGGAAGTAGTACTTTACATAAAGCTCACATAGTAGATAGTAAACTTAATAAGCCCTAGCCATAGTAACTGCCTGAGAGTGCAGATGCACAAATGGGTTTAAAAATTGATTATTTAAATGCCATAAATACTCATAAATTCCAAGTGGGTTTATTAAGGATATGTGGGGCCTTAAAGGTCACTTGGCCCAAACTACTCCCTCATGGCATCTACTTGGTCACCTCCATTGGCAAAAAGCTCACTTTCCTAAGACACATCATTCCACTTGTTGACACCTCTGCATGTCAGAAAGTTTTTTTCTTAGGTTTAAACAAAACTTATTTCCATTTAGTACATCAATTTTGGCTCTATATCTGCCTTTGAGACTCCACACAACAAATCTGAAGACTTCCTTTTTATATTCCATCAGATATTTAAATCCTATTACTTCTGTTTACTGAAGTCAATGTCATGAACAGAATCATAGACAGAAATTACTTAGGTGGACTTTCCAAATTCTAAAAGAGGAGTATAATGTAGCATTTCCAGCTTTGAGAGGGCTAATGAAATAAGTATTGTACTGGAAATCAGGAGACCTAAGTTCTATCAAGTTCTATGAATTTTTATATGAAATCCACTGTGTCTTCCACTAATCAGTAAATGGATATTAGAGGGCAGGGACCTCACATTTCTGGACCACAGTTTTTGGGTTTGTTTATTTTTTACACATCCCTTCAGCTTAAACTTCATAATCATTTTCCAATTGCCTTTGGATATCTTTATTTTCATGTCCAGAAAGCAATTTATAGTCAGAATGTCCCATACTAAATTCACCCTCCACCCCACATACACTCCTTTTTGTTTTATTTGATATACTTATATGCTGCAAAATTATTACTACCATAGCATAAACTAATACCTGTATCATGCCACATAATTACCATTTTTTTGTGATAAGAACATTTAAGATCTATGCTTTTAGCAACTTTCAAGTATATAATACAGTATTATTAACTATAATCTCTATGCTGTAGATTATATCCTCAGAACTTGTTCATCTTATAACTAGAAGCTTGTACTCTTTGACCAACCTCTCTTCTCTTACCCACACTCTGATCCCTGGAAACCACATTCTAGTCTACTTTTGTGAGTTTGGCTTTTTAAAATTCCACATATACGTGAGATTATACAGTATTGTCTTTCTCTGTCTGACTTACTTCACTTAATCTAATTCTCTCAAGATCCATCCATGTCATCACAAATGGAATGACTTCTTCTTTCTTATGACTGAAAAATATACCAGTGTGTTTGTGTATATGTGCATATACATTTACATCTTCTTTATCCATGCATTCATTGATGGCCACTTAGGATGCTTTTCTATGCCTTGGCTATCATTAATAATAAACCACATTTATCTTAACTGCAAGATAAAGAGATAGAACAAAATAGTGTTTATTCTCCCTTCTGTCCTTGGTTTTCTGGCTTGGACTTAGTTAACCAGTGGTGGTTCTGAGATCCATATCCACTTTGGAAACTCCCTTCAATATACCATCCCTGGAAAGGCAATTTACTAGTCCCTAAAGATGGACCAGAACAACTGGGTGGAAATTTCATTGGCCATGATTATTGGTCACTAACTACCCCCATTTCCTTATGATAGCAGGTTCATCTTAGGACAGAGAAGATTTCATCAGATTCTTGTTCATTTTCAGCTACTAATAGCCAGAGAAATGCTTACTAATAGCCAGAGAAAAGTTAACAAGTAGAAAGAAAAAAGAACATTTAGAAATTTAGTTTCAGATCTTAAAACTGACACAAGGACCATTTAATAGACAAGTGTAGGACCAATGAGCTGGTTTTATCCCTACATGAATAAGAGTTATGTGAGCAAATGTGTTTTCTGTCTGTGAAAACCCTATAAGAACGATGAACATAGGAGGGTCCCCTAGCATTTGGTATGAAGAAGGTCACACTAGACAAAGGGCAGTGCACTCAGGTGTCCAGAGATTCCCGAGGTCTTCCAGCTGCTTGATGACACAACTAAAACTAGAACAGCTCTCCCAGCACCCAGTGCTGTGAAATTTCGAACTTTATAATTTATTAAGCAGCTATTACATGCCGGGGACATTGCTAAACTCAGTTAACACATGTTATCACCTTTAATTGCTCCTATAATATAAACTTTGAGGAAGCAAGGATTTCAGCTGCCTTATGATTTTATCTCAGTCTCATGAACATCGCCTGGCACATAATAGGGGCTCAATATATACAAGTTAAATGAATTTAAATAGATTATTACTATTAGGATTGTGAATATTAATAAGTTATTACTATGCCCACTTCAAGGAAGAGAATATTGAGGCTCAGAGAGATAAACTGACTTGACAAAAGTAAAAGAAAGTTGAGGAAACTGCAAAATTGTTTGTGGCCAGGTTTTCTGTTGTCAAGGTTGGTTCTCTTCTCAGCAGAGCACAGCTGACTCTCAGCTTAATTACCTTGAAAATATAAAATAAAATTGGGTTTAATCTCTTTGAAAAATAAATTAAAATTTGTTAAACAAATATAAACTTATTGCTCATCTTTTTGCCACTCAAAATCTTCATATATAATTGGTGACTAAATTTTCTGCCCATGAAAGCACCATTAAAGAGATTTAAAAGGACTCCACTAAACTTAAAAACAAACAAAAACAGCTTGCAAATTCCATGGGCATTGTGAATGTCTTTCGTATGGAAGACGTATTCCCCCTGAACTTCTTGTGGCCCTGGGAGGATGGTGGCTTGGAACATGAGTGGAATAAAGACAGCTGACTTGCAGAGAACAGCTGGTGGGAAGCGAGTGCCAGTGTGTTGTGGGGGAGCCAGGGGCTCTTTAGCCCTAGTCATTTTTCTTGTCTGCTCCATTCTTGCAAAGGGACAGGAGGCAGCAAGCACTAGTTCTCAAGTCAGGAGATGTGAGTTCTAGTCAAGGTCCCAACAGTCACTGACTAGGGGACCATGGACCAACACATTGACCCTCTTGACTTCACTTATCCCATGTGTAAAATAGAGGAGTTAGTCAAAATGGCACCAGGGCTCTTTTCCTCTCTGGTAATCTCCTTACATTATTCCCTCTTTTCTTCCACGCAGCCCCAAACAGAGAGGGACGTGGAGCCCAGACTAGTCTGGGGACTCCCCACCACTGCCTCTCGGAGCCTCTCCATGCAGCTGTGCAGCCACAGCTGCCTCGTCCTGCACTGCTGACCACTCCTATTTACCTATGCAGATGAGGATATGAATAAAAAAGTGAAAAGGTTCTCCTTCTTCACGTTCTTTTCAGCCTTTCACTTTCCCTAAGCCAAGAGCAGTCAATATACAGCTTTCTTTCCAAACCTTCCTGGCTTAAGGACTCAATCCCACATTTCTTGTGCACAGGTATGACTAGATTTGGATAAGGAGAAATTGCTTTTTATTTATCAGTAAGGTTTTCTATTTTATAGTTCTGTTTAGCCTTCATATTCACCACACATAAACATACACATAGAGAGACACACATAAAACAGTGTGGCCTTTTTAGGTCATTATAAACACTGCTCAGTCAATATCCTTTGATCTTGGAGAAAAAATATGCCAGCTTTGCTGCCTCACTGGGAACTACAGTCTCCTGTGTGCCCTAACCCAGGCACGTTTGCCTTCCTTGGACAACCCCTGTGTTGCCTCTCACAGACAACCCCTGGAGACTGGTAGAAATCAGGCCCATTCTTAAAGCCTCTGTTTCTCAGACATGTTCTCCATATGTCCTCCCTCATTTTTGTCTCTGCTCCTCCCTCCTTCACTTGTTGCCTCTTCCATCATTCCATGGCATGTGTTTCATGCATTCTTACACAGACTTTTGACAGAACACTTTGTCTTGATGATTTGGAACCATATCATCTTTTTCCAAATGAATCAAACTCTTTGGGAGCAATGACTGAGTCTTGACCATGCTGATATTCTTTACTGGCGTAACTCAAGGTAAATATTAAATGTGGATGAATTCAATACTTCTTGATGCCCACGATTATGCCAGGTACTCTTTCCTATAGTTTCTACCATGGGGAAAACATTTGGGACCATTTAAGGGTTAAGTGGAGGCCCTATGATTCATCTGGTCCTACCCTAAGATGCGCTTTCCAGTTTCTGTTGACTGTTCCTATTACCAACATAAGACAAACACTATCTTTTCCCTCATACCTACCTTCTTGGTCCCGTGGGTTGCATTCCTGTGCCAGGCTCTTTTCTTTTTGACCCACCTTCCTTTGAATGTATTTATTTGCATTTCCATTTAAACATGCCTCAAAATGGCATCGTCAGTTTAATTTTGGTTTTACAATTAACTTTATTTGAAGCTCAAGTGTGAGAGCTCTTTTGTCTCCTGTCCCAACAAGTACTCATTCACTTATGTTTTTACTAATTGATCAAATAACTAAATAGCAACCAAGACACTAAGGGACACAAACTTGAAAGCAATCGCTTTCCTGACTGCAAGGTGATCCCATTCTAGTAAGGGAGATAAGACATGCACAGAAATCATTACAATACTAGGGAGATAGCCATAAAAGCCCTAAAGAAGAGATAGAACCACCAGGTATTAAATATACTCAGAGGTGTGAGAACTCAGTCCCCCTGGAGAGAGGAGAGGCAGGACCAGGAAAGATGTCAGAGGGGAGGTGAAATTGCAGTGGGCCTGAAAGAATGAAGCTGGATTTGCACTCACAGGGACAGTTGGGCAGAAGGAAAAAAACTACAGCAATGCCCAGAGGTGGAAAAGTACAGGACTAGAAAGAGTGAATAGTTCACTGGGCTGCAGGGCTGCATGCTCAGATGAAGCACTGAGGCATATGGCTCAACAGGTAGGTTGACATCCATGTGGGGATGGACCATAGCAGGAGGGGACTGAAGCAGGTGACCAGTTGAGAGGCATTTGCAACCTTCTGGGTGAGAAGTGAGAGGGTGGTAGCAGTGAAAATGGGAGGAAAGAATGGGTATGAGAAATATTTCAACAGAGTTGCCTAAATTCCTTCAAATCTTCTAGACTAATTTTCCTCAATAATTCATACAACCATTTTCATTGCAGGCATCATACTACATTCCCCACCCCCACTTTGGAAACTTATCTTTTTATCTTCCAGGTGCATGACTTTCTGCCCAATTACTTGTCGTCAACCCATCAGAGCAACTCAACCGTGCAGTTCAAAAGTCTCACTGTCACATGGCCTCCGTTGCTCCCTTGCGCTGTCTCTGTCCTCAGCAATCTTCATCTGCGTACTCGGAGAACAACAGCTCTAAATCTCCTGTGCCCTTACAACACAGTTCAGTCAACAGGTGAAACCTGGACAAGGACATTAGCACTGGATGGGGGAGGAAGTGGCTGAGCGGTAGAACGGAGCCCTCATCTGTCTTCATCCTGTGTATGCACACTTGACTCAGTTCCACCATGTCCCTTTCTTACTGGAAAGTCAAGCAAAGACTAAGACAACATAGGCTGGGGAGATGGGGAGCTACCAGGAAGGGATCTGGGGATCTAACCAGCCCAGCAGTATAACCACCACCAGTCCTGGGAGTCACTGGCAAAGAAAATCAGAAATGAGATTGTGAAGGTCCAGTTGACTTTGCCTCTACTGAGCAAAGTTATCTCAGCCTTCTTTCTCTCTCTGAGCCTCAGTTTTGAGGTCCATAAAATAAGGATTATGACATCCACCTTATCTGCCTCCATTGAGCTGGTTGTAAAGCTAGAATAGGGTGAGTATGTACCTACTTTGAATATGTAAAACACAATTTCATAGGCTTATTCTCATTTAACTCAGACCCCACTCATTAGGATAGATAGATATGCAGAGAAGAAAGAGAAATGTGAATGCCTAATGAAGAGAGGCTGTGAGGGTCCCTGTTTTCCACAATAGGTCTAAGGTGATTGGTGGTATGAAGCTTCCAATCCAGTTTCCTTATTTGACAGATGAGGAAACTGAGGCACAAAAAGAAGGAATAGATGGTCCATGGTCACAAGGTGAGTTCAGAGGACAAACCCAGATCCTGATGATCCCAGGCCAGTTCTTTTTCTGCCCTATATTCCTGGCTCTCCAAACTGAAGCCAGAATGGAGACACGAGCCCAGAGGCTGGACTTGTTTACTTCCTGAATTGTTGGTGAAGAGTTAGATAATTGGAACTAAGGGAGAACTTAATGTGGACTGGATCATATTCCACTTCTTTGAAATATTGTGTTTAGAATCCTAGATAAGCATTTTCTAAGATCCAGAGCATTCATGTCCTAAAAAGAAAGACTCAGTTCCAAATTGGGGATTGCCTATCAAACTTCTTTCTTCTTCCTAGGGCATAAGAGGACTCTGGGATAGGAGAAAGAGAAAAGATTTTTCCTACTAGTCAGTAGCTGACAAGTATCAAGGGCTTTGAGGTACCAATGCTCCATTAAACTTTTACATGTGCTTCACCTTATTTGATCTTCATAACAACCTTAGTTGTAAATAATCTCAGTATCCTCATTTTCAGGTTAAAAAACAAACAAACAAAAACCCGAGACTCAGATAACTCAAGTATGTTGAGTCACAGGCTCATGCCAGGTTTGTGCCTAACACCTCTTTAAACCCCAGGGAGATTTTTCATTAGGGAGGAGCAGTTTCTGTTCCAAATGTTTTCTGCATGAGCCCCTGCAAAGAGTTAGAACTGTCCAATGGTGTGTTCCTTTCACCCAGAAGAATCTAATCTAATCTAATCTCTCTCTGCCTCATCCACTAGTGCGTATGTTTCTGTCTTTTGGTTCATTAGTTATTACACAAGCATTTTCTGAGGAGGGCATTGTGCTAGCACCAACAGCTGAAACACACCCCTGCCATGAGGATTTTGAAGGCTGGTTGAAGGCATGGGGTGGTGGAATACACATTGTCAGATAGCTCCCATCAAAGGAGGACAGTCATGCTACCAGAGAGAGCCACAGATGTGTGTCTGGAGGTGTCGAGGTGGCAGAATGGAGCAGGAAACATGTCTGCATAAGTAGAGGACCAGTGCATTCAGGAGAGGCAAGCAGGGTCTAAGCTGAGGGTAGGATGCAGGATGAGAAGCGGCTGGAATTCAGGCTAGAAAGTCTGGGCCTGATGTTCAAAGGATTCTGAGGCTGTACTAAGGCGCTTATTTCTTCCCAGAATGCCAGTGCCAAATCAGCCCAGATGTAGGTGGTGCCCTTGTGTGGCTTCTTAGAGCCTTAGTTTCCCCTTCTGTAAAATGGAAGCCATGGACATTGCCTATATGAGTCTTGTGTGGGGATGGAGCAGGGGGAATCAATAGCAGACTGTGTTGAGCTTCAAGGTAGGATGTGAAGAGAATGCAAATCACGGATATTTATAGTTGTAACAAACTGAGACTGAAAAGATATTGTTGCGGGCCAGGCTGCCAAGCACTCCCTCTAGAAATCCTGAAAACCTGCTGCCATGGGGCTGTGCCCAGATCCCAGCTGGAAGCGGACTTATCTCTTCTCAGCTCCTGCCAGGCTGTTCTTCATTCAACAAACACCAAGCTCCCTGCATAATCCCACCTACAGAGAAGGAACCTCCACACCATTCTGCCCTCCCCTTTCAAAGAACCATGCTGAGTCCTAAATTCCCAGGTCATGACAAACTTCTTTTTTGTCATCAGTGCCTCACCAGACAGCCTTGTCAAGTCTAGACCCTCTGAGAGGGCTGGGGAATCAGCCTGATGTTCCACTAGTCTCCTGACACAGCCCCTCTTTTATGGAGCTTCCCCGTTCCAGGCTCATACTGGGCATCATAGCAGAGCTGATAGAAAAGGACAGTGGGGGGCCTGGCCCCAAAGGAGAGACAGGGAGCAGGGTCCTAACATCAGCAAAACTTCTTTTCTAACAAAGGAAGGGAAAGACCAATTTGATTTCAATCTTTTTCTGTTTGATTTTTAATGGGCTGATCTTTCAATGGAAATGGAACTTTTTTTCAAATGTCATGCCTTATGGAGAGCACCTTTAGTGATCTCTCAGGTACTTTGGAGGGATTCTAGAACAGTATTAATAAAACTTTGATGTGCATAGTGAATCTGGTTAAAATGCAGATTCTGATTTATTAGAGGTCTGGGTGGGATCTGAAATTCTGCATATCTAACAATCTTCTGGTTGATATTGAATCCATGCTGATAATCCAAGGACCACACTAAGTAGCAAGGGTCTAGAGCTGTAAGATTATGTTTTAAAATCATTAACTCTTAGAATAGAGAAACTATGAGCCTCACCAATCCCTATCTGGAGATATTGAACCAAGGCTCCTGGATTAGATTATCCTCTTCTGAATTGAGGTCAACTTCTGCAATCAACTCCACACCAAGATCTAGAATTACCTCCTTCTTACCTTCCTCTGGCTGTAGCTGTCTATTATCTCTACAGGGCAGTCTGGGAAAATTCCTAAGAGACTTGGCCATAAAGAAAGGTTTAAGAAATAGCCTTAACTCTAACAGAAAAGTACAAGAGGTTTAGAAAATCCTCCCCACCCCCATCTTCCACCAAAACACACAGAAGGGAGAAAGAAAGAGAGAGAGAGAGAGAGAGAGAGAGAGAGAGAGAGAGAGAGAGAGAGAGAAATAGAGAGAGAGAGAGAGAGAGAGAGAGAGAGAGAGAGAGAGAGAGAGAGAGAAGAGAGAGAGAGGAACTGTGCTCCTACTGGTTCTTGTAAAGGATGGCCCTGTGACAGCCATCTTCTCCCTGCCCTCTCTTAACCCCAGATAATGAAGGATGGAAGTAATTTTCCTCACACAGGCTCCCTGTCCCTCAGACCCACCCCTTTCAGGATTGAGATGCCCTCATTGAGGTTAAAGGTATTTTTAGCTATGCTCATGTGTCCCATGCTTGGCCAAGCCATCCTGGATGTTAATCTTGGATTCCACAAATGCCAGGTCTTCTAATCCAAGAGGCATAGAAGTGACAGGGAAATCTGAGTGCACTGGAAAATGTAGCACATGGCCTTTTGAGGATTTTGTCCAATTGCCCTGCATGATAAAAACAACAGTTAACACTTAATGCTCAGAAAATGCTTCATCATTTATAGAGTACTTCCACTGACATTGCCTCATTTGATCTTCCCAAGAAGTTCATGAGAAAGGTAAGGCAAAAAAAATATTCTTATTTCTATTTAATGGAAGGGCCAGATGGATTGGTAAGATGACAGAGCTAGTAAGTGTAAAACTTGGGTCTTCTGTCTCTAGGTTCAAACTTCATGTCTTTTACCATACGCCCATGCAACCCCAACCTTTTGCTTCTTCCTCAGGCTTGGTTTTATTGTTTTGGTTAAACATTGCAAGATATCTGTAGATCTTCATGATAAAAGTCCTGGGAATATAGATGTTTTTAAGAAGTAGAAGACTAGAGATGAGGAAGAATGAGACAGCACAGACTGGTCATGGTTATGGGAGAAAGCAAAGGACACACTGAAAAGAGAATGACCAAAGAGAGATTAACTAAAGGATAATTTACAAAAGCATGGGTAGGTTAAGGAAAACCAAGACATGGTGATGCCCAGCCAGTGTGGCTCAGTTGGTTGAGCATTGACTCATGAACCAGGAGGTAACAGTTTGATTCCCAGTCAGAGCACATGTCTGGGTTGTGGGCTTGATCCCCAGTAGGGGGCATGCAGGAGGCAGCCAATCAATGATTCTCTCTTATCATTGCTGTTTCTATCTCTCTGTCCCTCAAATCAATAAAAACATATTTTAAAATAAAAGAGATGGTGATGTACACTAAGGCTAACAACAGCTGAGAACTGTTATCAGTTCTGGGCCTGAAAGGGCAAATGGAGAGGCAGATTCCAGAACCTGGTAACTATAAGCTAGAAGAGGGCTAACCTACAGCCAGAGGAGAGGGTACTAGGGGAAGAAATATCCTCACTTTTCCATTCTCCCACCCTCTAAGGGCCATCCATCTGGCCCTTCCATTAAATAGAAATAAGAATATTTTTTTTGCCTTTTCCATTACCTATCAGTGCCAGGTTGAATTCAACCAGAAGCCAGAGGGCAGGGAACCTACTGGTCTCCATTAAGGTCAATCTTCTGGAGAGAAAAGAAGAGAAGGAAGAACAGTAGACTTGAAGGGTCAAACAGAGAACACCCAGCACATAGCTACTCGTAGCTATAATAGCCAAGAAGTTGGTGGAGGAGGGCATGGCATTGAGTCCCAGGGGCTAGAATTTGAGGGGTAAATGGTATCTCTGTCCTCTCAAGAATGGAGTCACCCCAGAGCCCAGCTGTAGCTGAGCCAATTTGGTCCCAGGTCTCAGGAAAAACCTGCTAACCCCAAAGGCAAGATTGGCCATCCTGGGGTCTGGGTTTAAATCCAAGTTCCTCCATCTTGTTTTGTGTGACCCTGGACAATTCATTTAATCTCTCTGAGTCTCTATGTCAAGCATGTCAAACTCAAAGGCCAACATGGGCCAAATAAACAAGGTTTAAATTTATGTGGGCTGCAAAAAACAAAAGCTTCAATTTTCATAGAAACATAGGTTTATTTCAAAAGAAACATGCTGAATACAAAGGGCTGAAATAAATAAATAATCATTAACATAAAATAATAAAACATTTTAATAAAAATTAATATTTTTCTTGAACATTAACTTACCAGACACAGATTAATAAGTGTAATGCAAATAAAACTATTTTTCTTGTTCTCTGAAAGTGAAATATTTCCTGTTGTGCATACCAAACAAGTAAGTCCAAGACTAATGATGGGGCAATTGGCTGCTAAAATATTTGCTGCTAGTATTAGTGGAGAGGAATGGTGTGCCTGCGCGTAAGGCGAGTAAGGGAAATGAATGCAACACGATTATAGTAATCAGTCATTAGCGAACATTGTAGTTAGTTATTAATAATTATGTGTAACAGGATATTGTAAAAATTAAGTTATGAAATTGTTATTAAAACATTTCTTACATACCATTATATTGGCTGGGCCACAAAAATATTCATTGTGGGCTGCATGTGGCCCGTGGGCCACAAGTTTGACATGCTTACTCTATATCATTGTCTGTGAAAGGAGTATAATAATAACCCCTGTACTGCCTTCCCCAAGATGAGTGGCACTTTTACACTGGGGAGCCACATAGGAATGCCACATAAGGAAGCCATGTAAGAAGGCCGTGGATTCCAGACAGGCCGGACCAACTAAATCTCATTTGCTCTCTGTAAAACACAGCTCCTAATACCTATATTTGAGAAAGTTTAAAGTCAAAGAGGCTCTATTCTCATCTCATCAACCTTCTTTCATGTAAAAAGAAGAAACTGAGAAAACCCAGTTAGTGGCAGAGCAGGGGCCACACAGGTCTTCTCTCACAGTCCCATGGAGCCCCTTACCTGCCTTTGCACATGACAGTCCAATGAGATGGAAGACAAGGAAGTGTTTTGTCCATTGAATCGGTGGCTATTGCAATAATCTTTTTTTTTTTTTTAATTTCTTTATTGATTAAGGTGTCACATATTTGTCCTCATCCCCCCATTCCCATCCCATCCCTCTCCCCACGCATGCCCCAATCCCCTGTTGAACTTAACCGTTGGATAGGCTTATATGCATGTATACAGGTCCTTTGGTTGAACTCTCCCCCTCCCCCCACCCTCCCCCTACCCTACCCTATCCTCCCTCTGAGGCCCGATAGTCCGATCGATGCCTCCTTGCTTCTGGTTCTGTTCTTGTTCCTCAGTCTATGTTGTTCATCATTTCCCCTAGATGAGCGAGATCATATGTCACTAGATATATACTAATAAGAACTGAATGTGAGACGAGCAATAATAGTTATGCTGACAGGCAAATGAATCAATCTGTAGCGAGCTTCCCCCTGGACCAACAGTTCTTTTGAGACCCAATTTCAATGTCCAGTAGTTCCTTATGTGTACATGTCAGCACTGACCCCTCAGCTCTGGATGGTGGACAAATGGTGGTAATGGAGGTCCGACTCCCTCTGGTTTGGTCTCGGCCGAACCCAGGGGCACGGCGTCACCCGGATTAAGGGGTACGTGGCCTCACCCATACCCAAGGGGCGCGTGGTCTCACCCGGGCCTGGGACCCAGCCTCACCCGGATGGATCCAGGGGCGCATGGCCTCACCCGGACCCAGGATCTGGCTTCACCCGTACCCAGGGACGCTTGGCCTCTCCCAGACCCAGGGGCACGTGGCCTCACCCGGGCTTAGTTGCACAAGGCCTCACCCGGATCCAGGGACACATGGTCTCACCCAGACCCAGGAACGTTTGGCCTCTCCCAGACCCAGGGCCACTTGGGCTCACCCGGGCCTAGGTGCACGAGGCCTCACCTGGATCCAGGGACACATGGTCGCACCCGGACCCAGGGACGCTTGGCCTCTCCCAGACCCAGGGCCACTTGGGCTCACCCGGGCCTAGGTGTACGAGGCCTCACCCGGATCCAGGGACGCATGGTCTCACCTGGACCCAGGGACGCTTGGCCTCTCCCAGACCCAGGGCCACTTGGGCTCACCCGGGCCTAGGTGCACGAGGCCTCATCCGGATCCAGGGACGCATGGTCTCACCCGGACCCAGGGACGCGTGGCCTCTCCCAGACCCAGGGGCACGTGGCCTCACCCGGGCCTAGGTGCACGAGGCCTCACCCGGATCCAGGGACACATGGTCTCACCCGGACCCAGGGACGCTTGGCCTCTCCCCGACCCAGGGCCACTTGGGCTCACCCGGGCCTAGGTGCACGAGGCCTCACCCAGATCCTGGGATACATGGTCTCACCCGGACCCAGGGACGCTTGGCCTCTCCCAGACCCAGGGCCACTTGGGCTCACCCAGGCCTAGGTGCACGAGGCCTCATCCGGCTCCAGGGACACATGGTCTCACCCGGACCCAGGGACGCTTGGCCTCTCCCAGACCCAGGGCCACTTGGGCTCACCCGGGCCTAGGTGCACGAGGCCTCATCCGGATCCAGGGACGCATGGTCTCACCCGGACCCAGGGACGCTTGGCCTCTCCCAGACCCAGGGGCACGTGGCCTCACCCGGGCCTAGGTGCACGAGGCCTCACCCGGATCCAGGGACACATGGTCTCACCCGGACCCAGGGACGCTTGGCCTCTTCCAGACCCAGGGCCACTTGGGCTCACCTGGGCCTAGGTGCACGAGGCCTCACCCGGATCCAGGGACACATGGTCTCACCCGGACCCAGGGACGCTTGGCCTCTCCCAGACCCAGGGCCACTTGGGCTCACCCGGGCCTAGGTGCACGAGGCCTCACCCGGATCCTGGAATACATGGTCTCACCCGGACCCAGGGACGCTTGGCCTCTCCCAGACCCAGGGCCACTTGGGCTCACCCAGGCCTAGGTGCACGAGGCCTCATCCGGCTCCAGGGACACATGGTCTCACCCGGACCCAGGGACGCTTGGCCTCTCCCAGACCCAGGGCCACTTGGGCTCACCCGGGCCTAGGTGCACGAGGCCTCATCCAGATCCAGGGACGCATGGTCTCACCCGGACCCAGGGACGCTTGGCCTCTCCCAGACCCAGGGGCACGTGGCCTCACCCGGGCCTAGGTGCACGAGGCCTCAACCGGATCCAGGGACACATGGTCTCACCCGGACCCAGGGACGCTTGGCCTCTTCCAGACCCAGGGCCATTTGGGCTCACCTGGGCCTAGGTGCACGAGGCCTCACCCGGATCCAGGGACACATGGTCTCACCCGGACCCAGGGACGCTTGGCCTCTCCCAGACCCAGGGCCACTTGGGCTCACCCGGGCCTAGGTGCACGAGGCCTCATCCGGCTCCAGGGACACATGGTCTCACCCGGACCCAGGGACGCTTGGCCTCTCAGACCCCGGGGCATGTGACCTCACCCAGGCCTAGGTGCACGAGGTCTCACCCGGATCCAGGAACACATGGTCTCGCCTGGACCCAGGGGTGTGTGGGCTCTCCCAGACCCAGGGGCGCTTGGCCTCGCCCGGGCACGGGATCCAGCGTCATCCGGGTCCAGGGGCACATGGCCTCACCCGGACCCGGAGTCCGGCCTCACCTGGACCCAGGGGCATGTGGCCTCACCTAGACCCAGGGACGTGAGGCCTCACTTATACCCAGAGGCGTGTGACCACACCCTAGCCCAGAGGCGCGCAACCCCGCCCGCACCCGGGTCTCAGCGGGGCCCCATCTTCCCGATCCCAATTCCTGCCGGTCAATCCCCCCTCAGCAATTCCCCTGGCCATCCTTCCAGAGCTCCAGTATGGCTGCTGCAGAACTCGTCGGGCGGCGGCTCGGCGAAGCTCCGGTGCGCCCGGTGCATGGCGGTGGGCCAGTCTGGCGTCGCTGCGTCGGCCCTTGGATCTGCATCGGTGGCCGGTCGCCGAGCATGCGCACCTGGCCGCTTCCGGGGCGTTGAGATTCTTGACGGACTCGGAGGTCAGCAAGCGCGGAGTCTCCCACCGCATGTCTCATAGGGGCTCGTCTGTCCGTGCTTGGCTGCCAGTGGAGCCGTCCCCTCAGCCGGAGACCGCCGGGGGAACTGCGCCGTGCACGTTCCAGGCCGCTGTTGTATCGCCTGAGCCATAGTTCTTTTGTGTCGCCTGAGCCGTAGTTCTTAAAGTGTGGTCTTTGGGTCACCGGCATCAGCATCATCCCACATACCCCTCTTTTATTCTAGTTGTATAGCATCTACTCAGCCAGTCCTATGGTGGTCTTGGATGGTGTCTGCTCTGCTCTCTTGTCGTAGTCTCAAAGTTGTTGTGGTAGGCAACAATCAGGCTTCCGCCCTATGCCTCCATCTTGGTCCTCCTTTGTATAGTTAAGTCTTGATTGTTGTTGGTGTCACTGGGGGGGGCTCTCTTTGTCTATAAAGGAAGAGTTGCTGTGCAGGAGACACGTTTATGGGCCAGGTCTTGGTGCAGCAAAGCTTTGGCGCTCACTGAATATTCCTGTTGAATGTGTCCCTTATGCACGTGGTTGAAATCTGGTGTCATCTCCCACAGACCACTAGATGCCCTCGTTTCTGGGTCTCCAATGGGGTATAGATCAGCTACTGCCTTAGGCACTCAGCAAGGATTACAGCAAAAACTGTAGTTTCTTCCTCCTGTCTGAGTGGCCCTGGAGCAGTCCGACTAGAACAGCAGTTCATCTGGTCCGCTGCCAGAGAGCAGGCCACCCACATGCATAAGCCGTTGCTTGGGGCGCAGGTGTGCCTGCAAGACTTGCGGGGCAGGTCTTCAAAGCGTGCGGGGCTGGTCCCAGGGCGGGGCGGGGTCTCAGGGCGCCAATAGGCCATGGTGCGGCGAGCCGCGATGGTTGTGAGTCTGGTCCTTCTGCCTTCCACGTATCTAAGTCCCCTCGTTCCGCACTCCAGCGCAGCAAACACTGATTGCTGGGCGCACCTCCGCAAGAGTCCCGCCTCTCCCCGCAGGCATCTGGGTCTCCTGTGGTTCGCCAGAAGATGGATTTCAGGGTGATGGAGAGCTAATCTCCCCTAGGTTTGGAACAAAAGCCCCTTTCCCCCGCCACCAGCCAGACCCACGCGCCTCCACACCTCATCCCCTCTGATTTCGCTGGGTGCGAGGCAACAGAACAGCCTTTAACCTCCGCCGCCATCTTTTTCAAGCTTCCCAATTTGTACTTCTTAATCCCTTCATTTCAGTCAACTCTACTGAAGTCTAGTGCCGCCGGGAGGTGCACGGAAAGGGCGCCCGGGCCTCCGTCCGGTGCGCGGTGCGCGCGTCCCGCGGAACCAGGCGCGCGGGGGCTGCGCGGCGGGGACGGGTGCTGGGAGGCCGCCGGGCTCTGGGCGCCGCCGCTGCGGCGGCGTCCCCAGCGTCCCGGGCCGGGCGGCCTGCGGGGACGGCGGAGTTGCGAAAGTGAGTGAGTTTCCCAGGGTTTCGCCCGGAAAGGGGTTCAGTGCAATCGGAGCCGGCGCTCAGCGCACTCCGGAGCCTTTATCTCCTTCCTGCCAGTGAAGGCCGGCCAGGTCATCAGCCGCCCCTTCCTCTCCGGTTCCATCCTCCCCGCAGGCGCGTGTGCTCGTGTCTCCGCCCGTTTCTCCATACCTTAGGCTTTTACGGCTTCCCCGACTGTCCCCGTGGCCTTCTCCTTCCCCCCAGCTGTGGGCATTTCAGTCCACCAACTTTCCTGTGGTTCTGGACGATGTCCGTTCTGACCTCTAGTTGTATTTTTGAAATTGTTGTGCCCGGCTGCAGGTTAGGTGTTTAACCTATGGCGCCATCTTGGTTCCTCCTATTGCAATTATCTATACTAATAAAAACCTAGGTGGTCCTCGAGCCCTTGAGTGCGACGTCATCACAAGATGGCCACCACAAGATGGCCACCACAAAGATAGCTGCTACAAGATGGCCACCACAAGATGGCCACCACAAAGATGGCACCACAAAGATGGCTACCACAAAGATGGCCACCACAAGATGGCCACACACACAGTGGAGGCAGGGCTTGGCGGCCGCTCTGTGCAATGAGGCCTGGGGGTCCTGTGGCTCCGCATGGTGCAGAGGAGGCAGGTCCTGGTGGAGGAGGTGGGTTGTGGCAGGGGAGGGCAGTTGTGGGCAATCGGGCCGGCAAGAGAGCAGTTAGGTGTCTATCAGGCTGGCAGGGGAGCGGTTAGGGGGCAATCAGGCTGGCAGACAGAAGTGGTCAGGAGCAATCAGGCAAGCAGGCAGGTGAGTGTTTAGGAACCAGCGGTCCCGGATTATGAGAGGATGTTCGACTGCTGGTTTAAACTGGCAGTCAGACATCCCCTGAGGAGTCCCAGACTGGAGAGGGTGCAAGCCGGTCTGAGGGACACCCTCCCCCCTACACCCACCTTGCCGTGCACGAATTTTGTGTACTGGGCCACTAGTAATCAATAAAAATTTCTCCCATAAACCTATCACAGTGCTGAAAAGTCCCATCATTAACTATGACATCAAGGGCATGGTACAGTGTGAATATTTTGTCAGGGTAAAGCATATAAATACCCAACAGTTCTCCACCAGGTGTGTTCATCAGAGTAACTGAAGATTGCAAATAATAATATAAATGGAGCCGAGGCCGGTTTGGCTCAGTGGATAGAGCGTCGGCCTGCGGACTGGAAGGTCCCGGGTTCGATTCCAGTCAAGGGCATGTGCATTGGTTGCGGGCACATCCCCGGTGGGGGGTGTGCAGGAGGCAGCTGGTCGATGTATCTCTCTCATCGATGTTTCTAGCTCTCTATCCCTCTCCCTTTCTCTCTGTGAAAAATCAATAAAATATATTAAAAAAATAATAATAATAATAATATAAATGGAGTCACTTAGAATTGCAGCTGGAGCTCGGCTGGTGTGGCTCAGGGGTTGAGCATTGACCTATGAACCAGGAGGCCATGGTTTGATTCCTGGTTAGGGCACGTGCCTGAGTTTTGGGCTCGATCCCCAGTCGGGGGTAGTGCATGAGGCATCTGACTAATTATTCTCTCTCATCATTGATGTTTCCATCTCTCTCTCCCTCTTCCTTCCTTTCTGAAATCAATTTTTAAAAAATGGAGCTGGAGCTGCCATGCCAGAAGAACTGCCTTGCACGTCTTATACCTCAAATCTCTGGAACGTTAAAACACAGCCTAAACAACCTTGTGCCTAACAGAAGAATTGTTTGGAAACATAACAAGAAAGCAATCATTATGATTACTGAACTAATGACTACTGGACTAAAAATTAAAACATTGTTTAGAATTAGCATCACTATGTTATGTTGTCTGCATCAATGGAAATGCCTTCTTTATAGAGATGTGATTGTTCCCAGCCCCTTCTCATAAATACCCATTGTATTTGTCTCTAAATCAGGACATTATTTGGGATTCTGTCTGAATTAATGATTCCCAAGTAGCTATACTTATTGATCTCAAATAAATGCTTACTTATCTCTTACTTTGAAAGTTATTTTTATGTTTATGTTAACAGGATAAATGTCACTTAGTAGAGGACAGGATCCTGAGGGCACGGGACACAGGACAGGTAAGTTGTGATAGACAGGTGGTGGCAGGAAAGACCAGAGCTTGATATGCTCCCTAAAAAGGAAGGAAAGCTTGGGTGAGGATATAAGGGGTTGGGAATGAATTGGATACAGGAGGGAAGCCCCACCAAAGGAGGCTGATGGGCTTGCCAAAGCCTCCCTGAGAGCTGGTGGAATTGGACCCTCCACTCTCCAGGCCCTTCTTTAGCAGCCAGACCCTATGGGGTAGACTTCAGCAGACATTTCTATATGTGGACTCCTCAATAGAGAGTTTATTATAAGGGGATCACATGCCACATTGCAGCTTTGGATCTGAAAGCAAAAATCTCAACACTTAAAAGCTAAAGATCTCTAGCTTTCAGCCCACCTAGACCAGCTCACACTCCACTGAGCTAATTCTGTTCTACTTCTCTTGTATTTCCCATCACTTCAGCTGCTCCTCTGTTCTGCCAATTTCAATTGGTTTTCCATACATTTGTTCAACAAATTCATTGAGCACTGACTACATGTTGGGCACAGTGCTTATCACTAGAAATATGGAGCTGACTTTCCAGAGGAGGTGGATGGAAATTACTTCACTGAAAACAAATGTGTTAGCAAAGACTGGCTCAATCCAGAGCCCAGTGCTGAGCAAAACCATTTACTGCTTTTGGCAGGACCACCTTCACCACAAATATCCTAAATAAGATTGTGCACAGTACATCCAGAGAGCCCAACCCTCTCTCTATAAAGACACAGAGAGTACAATATTGTGTCTCAGAACATTGAAGGTAGTTAGGCAATGTGGGAGCAATCCCAGCTCCACTGCTTAGTGTATGACCTTGGGTAAGTTTCTTTCACCTCTCTGAGCCTCCTTTTCTTCCTCAGGTTCACAGCAATAATCATAGTGCCTCCTTCATGGGTCTACTATAAGAATAAGATAAGGTTATACATGTCAAACTCTGAGAACTGTTCCCAGCATACCAAGTGCTCAACAAATAGTTACTGTTATTACAGATAAACTGAGGCCAAGGTGGGATGTGATTCATGTCCTGCCTCTCACCTAGTTGGGAGCCGATCCAGGGTGGGAACTTAGATGTCTCAGTACTAGGCCAATGTTATTTCCATGCTACTGCTACCTTCCCACTTGTAAATCCACAATGTGAATTTAGCTATATCCCATTTGAATGTTTAAACAAACCAGGAAATTTGAGATTGTATTACCATACAGAGGCTTTCTCATTTGGGCCACTACTAGAAAGGTTATATTTCTTCCACTCAAGTAACCCCATTGCCAACAACCAATCATCTTCCTCACCTCCTTACTAAGGAAACTGAAGCTTCTGGCCTACCTCCACAGCCAGCACTTAAGATCAAGTATTTCCTCCCGTCCTTATTTTGCTGAATCACTGTACCCCTGCAGCCCAAATCTTGACAGTTACTTCCTCATCGTACTTCTTTGCTTGGATTTAGCTTTGCTTTTACAATACCATTGGCTAGAGGTTTACGAATAGGTGCAGAACATGTGGGTTACTGATGTGAAGATCTGGGGCTCCACAGTGGGTTAGCACACCCACCAATTCACAGCTGGGGTGGTGGCACACCATTACCAGGACTCAGTGAAATTAACAGGCATGGGGTATTTGTGTCACACCAGAGCATATTTAACAGCCCACTGATTACTCACAGCCTAATCCCTACCCACTTACTGATTCCACTGAATCACAAAGTGTTAGAGCTTGGTGTAACTTTAGAAATGATTTGCTCTCCTCTCTCTCTCTCTCTCTCTCTCTCTCTTTCTCTCTCTCTCTCTCTCTTTGGTAGAATAAAGAGTAACAGAGTGTTGGGGTTCAGAGTTTGGACCCTGTAGCCAAACTGCCTGGGCTCAATCCTGTTTCTACCAATCACCCTAAGCCTTGGCTAACTTACTTCAAGTCACTGTGCCTCAGTTTTCTTATCAGTAAAATGGGGTAAAGATACCTTATAATGATTGTTCTGAGCATTGAGTAAGTTAATAACTTACAAGGTGCTTACAACAGTACCTGGCACATAACAAGCACTATTTTATTTTATTTATTTATTTACTTTTAAATATATTTTTATTTATTTCAGAGAATAAGGGAGAGGGAGAGATAGAAATATCAATAATGAGAATCATTGATCTCATTGATCAGCTGCCTCCTGCATGCCCTCCACTGGAGATCGAGCCCGAAACCTGGGCATGTTCCCTGACTGGGAACCCAACCATGGCCTCCTGGTTCATAGATCGACGCTCAACCACTGAGCCACACCGGCCAGGCAACAAGCACTATTTTAAAGTAAATAAACCAAGAAGAGAGGAGACTGTGTGAGTCTCAGTTAGTTACATGCTTATTCTGGGCATTCACGGATTGCATTAAATGGTTTCTAGGGGCCCTCTTTTCCACTATCATGGTGTTGGCATTCCTTGCTGGGAAAGTTAGATCTGGAAATTCCACCCTGTGCTGCTCTCTGAGACGTCAAAGCGGCTCTTTGGAAGTATGGAGAGCTTGATCACAGCAGTTAAACTTAACTGAGGCAGAAACCTTTGTAACTCTCATTTATGCCTTGGCCTCAGCCGAAGCCATTGCAGGAGGTTCCTTGGGAACTTAGAAATAGAGAGTGTGCCCACTGATAGTGTCCTCGGGCTTCTGTCAGGCATCACTGCACTGAGGCATCGCTGGGCATGCCTCCATCTCTCCCTCTCCCTCTCTATCTCTCTCTGATCCACCTCCTGTTGGATCTATTAAAGGTGTCTGAAGACTCAGAGAATCTCTCTTTGGTTCCACCCAGGTATTCTCCTTCAGACCCTGATTCCATTAAAATAACTCTAATTCATTTGGTTCTACTGCTTTGGGGAGAAGAGTGATGGAGAAAGGGTATGAAATGAACATGTACAAAGAGTTCTAATTAAAAGGATACACTGCTTCCTAAAGATGAGGAGGGTGCCAGCCCCTCACTGGTGCCAGACATAAGACTTGGGCAACAGGAAAGCTTCCCAGATACCCATGGAACCATAGTACAGGCTGTCTTTCTACACCTCATTCTCTGATTGCTATACCTTTGATGCTGAGGGCATGGAGGCAGGTAATCAGACTAAGGTTGCTTTTCTCTTTCCCCCTGGCATGATAACTCAAGCCCTCATCACTATCATTTTTTACTCCAGTCTCTCAGCCCACCCCCTTGCCTTTAGTCCTCCATGCACTCCATGTACACTCCCTGCTAAAGGACCACTCCAAAAGCCAGTTTCTCATTATTCCATTGCCCTGCTCCAACACTCCTAGTCTCCATGCAGCCTCTAGGACAAAGTCAAACTCCTCACAAACCCTCAAGTCACGCTGGTCTTATTGCAAACAGCTCCCCTACTCCATCAAAATTGAGCTCTGCTTTTCTACTCCAAGCTTTTCTTCACATCCATACCTCCATGGATACCATGGACTCTACTCATTTACTAGCTGGGTGGCCTTGAGAAAGTTACTTAACCTCTCTGAGCCTCATGTTCTTTATCTACTAAATCAGGGGTCCTCAAACTTTATAAACAGGGGGCCAGTTCACTGTCCCTCAGACTGTTGGAGGGCTGGATTATAGTTTTAAAAAAAATTATGAACAAACTCCTATGCACACTGCACATATCTTATTTTGAAGTAAAAAAACAAAATGGCAAAAACACCTGCATGTGGCCATAGTTTGAGGACGCCTGTACTAAATGATGCTATATAAAAGGGGAGGACTTTCCCAAAGAGAAACTAAGATACTACACAAGGGGCTCAATGAAAGTTAGCTATAATAATAACCATAATAATGTTGATGATTGTTCTATCTCAAGTTA
Organism: Eptesicus fuscus; assembly: GCF_027574615.1. Taxonomy (NCBI): domain Eukaryota; kingdom Metazoa; phylum Chordata; class Mammalia; order Chiroptera; family Vespertilionidae; genus Eptesicus; species Eptesicus fuscus. Next base: position 46,193,977 of record NC_072475.1, read on the forward strand.
TCTCTTCCACACAGCTCCCTTTCTTCTCTTCTTGAAGTCTCTCTGTACTTGTGGGCACTCCCATATTCTCCATGTTATTGTAGTGGTTTCCCCACTTATCCTGTCTTCCTCATTGGAAGCAGAGGCTGTGACAGACCACCTCTGGATCTTTTGTCTCATTTAAAAATTAATCCTGGCATTTAGTAGGTGCTCACTAAAGGTTTCTTTCATTTGGATGTTCCTGTGGACCTTCTAGGGAAGGCCAGAGAATGTAGGTGGTAACGCTGAGCTACTCAGGAATAATGGGTCCCTCTTCAGAGATCAGACAGAGCTGCTCACTGTGGGCTCTGCCTGCACAGACACACAGCACAGTATGGGCAGCCAGAGGGACCAATTGGTCAGCTCTATGAACTTTGCCTTCATACCCCAACACCCTACTTCCCAAAGCTATTCTTAGTCACCAGAAAAAACATGGGAAGTGAGAGAGAGAGAGAGAGAGAGAGAGAGAGAGAGAGAGAGAGAGAGAGCTGCATTTATCACCTATCACTGAGAATCTACTTGGGAAGTGGGAGAATGGAAAGAAATAGATCCTGTTTCCTGAGACCTGGGGAAGAAAAATGGGAGTGGGAGTGGAATAATCTGTGGCTTATGCTCTCACAGGCTCAAAGAGAAGATGTTATCCCTGTATATGGAATTGATTAGGGGTATTCTCCTCCAAGTTACATGGAACTCCACAGCTTGATAAAGATGAACTCAGAGGGGGTCCCAGCTTTCTGGTTTATCTGAGCCACAAGCCTTGATTGGCAAGCACACAGTTTGTCTCTGCCCTAATCTGAACTCTTTTGAAATTCCCATGTTGCTGTCGTGGCCAGAGCTGAAGCTTGGTCACAGGACACAGACACTCTAGGCTGTAGGTCAGTTCACTCACAGTAGCTGTCCTCTCTGAATTCCAACCTAAAAAGACAACCTGGCCTGTTCCCTACTTCTCAGAAGTCTAGATCTGCAGGGAGCCCCAGGAATCATGCAGTCTTATTTAACCCGGCCCCAGAGGAAGGGTCACATGACTGAGCAGTGTTAGAGCCAGGCCTGGCTCTTAGTCCAGTACACTGTCCACGGCCCCAAAATGCCCCCACTAGCTATTTAATCCAAGGACATAGCACATGAAGAAAGGAGGAGATTATGAAATGCTTCTACTAGAAGCCCAGGGTTGGCTGCAAGCCCAGATGGTTCTCTCCCAAACCTCCTAACCTAGTATCAGTATCAGCAATTTTCACCCTACTCATTTATATTAACTCTACTTATCCAAGATACCAAGGCCTGCCTTCCAATGAGTAGCCCCTGAGAATAGCAGAGCTGACTTCTGCTTGCACCTTCCAAGACACCTCCACTGGCAAGATCTTGCCATTGAGCTATCACCTTGTGCAAACTGACTCTTCTTTGTCCTTCACAATTACTCAGCAACTCTCCAAAACAGTATTTCAAGTGTTTATTTTTATTTCTAGTTCGAGATTGAAAAGCTAGCTTTGTGTGTGTTTTTTCTTTCCCTTGAGAAACTTACTAGAGACCTGGGGGATTTCTTTGACCCCTTACTATCATCTCGACATGTCTTAGTCTTCTGCTAGCCCCAGTCTGTGCCAGGTGACACAGCAGGTACCAGGGAGGAAACAAAATATCTCCCCAGAGAGAAGATGCCCCCAAATGGAGGCTTACTATTCATTCAACCTCCCCCCATACCACCCATCCCCAGGGCCACCAACCAACTCATGCTTCCATGGCATCCCGCCAGCCTGGGTCATTATCTCTCATGTTTGTTCTGCAGTTATAGTTTACAAAAGCATTTTAACTTCACTGCATGTGATGTCCAAGACCTCCCTGAAGGATAGGCGAGCAGGTGTTCACATTAAAGAGGAGATAATTATATATGTTTATGAATCTATCTGGGACTGATCTGATCGAGTTTGTATAGTTAGAAAGCACTCCAAGTCCAGTGCTTCTTATGATCTTCTTTCTCTCAGCTCTCCTTATTATCCATCTTGCATACCCAGCTAAATGGAGCTTTCTAGAACATCCTTCTTTTGAGACTATTTGCATTCACACAGCTTTGGAGACTCCTAAATGTCTGCAGAGTAAAATTCCAGTGATTCAGCTGGTCTTTGAAGGATCTCCCAGTGTGACTCCAAAGTGTCTCCCCAAAATTATTTCCATGGCTTCAGCCTGATGGGTCTATGTGAATTTCCTACAATTTTCCATGCACTTTTGAAACATTTAGGCCTTCATTCTGTTGCTTCCCTAGACCTCCCCACACTTCAACCCCTATTTACCCTTCAAGACACAGCTTCATTAAAGTCTCCCCTGGACACCTTCAGCCCACAGTGAACTCTCCCCTGTGAAATTCCACAGCCTGTCAAGCACACTACTCTCTGAGCCTAGAGAGCAAATCTGTATCAGCAAGAATTGCAGGTAGACTCTACCTGCAGTCTCCCATCTCATTTCAGGGCTGGGCTTTGCATGTCAGGAAATGGTCATCATATGCATCTATTGGTATTTTTCTGTCAGGTTCAAGAAGAGTGTGGTGTAAGATTTGCCTTATCATTCCTAACCAAGAAACCATCAAAACATGTTGGATCAAAAGTGAAAAATGTCTATTTTACCATTAAACTATTAAATGTGCCCTCCTTCATTTAAAGGAAGAGGAGAGTTGGGAAGGTGGAGGATGGGGTGGAGAGGGATGATTCCAGTTCAAAGCAAAGGGGCCTGATACCCATATCTGGCTCCTCGGACCCTATAGTGAACACGCATCACTGGGAGTAGAGTGCCAACACTTTGGGTCACTAGTGGAGGTGTCCTTGTACCATCTTATACTGGAGCCTCAGTTTTCTCAACTGGCAAATGTGAATAATTGCCCCTGCCTAGTCTGTCTCACTGGATAATAAATGTAAATGTGCTTTGTAAGTGTAAATGCTGGACCAAATGGGGGATGGTTAATTTCCAAATCCCAGGTTTCCCACTCCTTCCACCCCCATTCTTCCTCTGCTAAAATCCATGAGATCCTCTAGATCCATAGAAGAATAAATACTCCCTTTTGTACATATGCTGTTGACTGATGGTCCTCTGATGCTGGGAATGTCCCATGATCCTTGAGCTATTATTAGGGATGGTTAATTTGGCAGGAGGAGGCTAAAAACAGTCAGCACGGTCATCACTAGCCTTTTGGTTTCCCATTTCAGGAACAAGTTTCAAAAGAAAACTGTTCTTTTAAAGAGAGAGCATTTCTGAAGTTGTTCAAAACACACTGAAAGGAAAGGGAATTACACTTTGCAAGACTAGGGAATTTGTCTTCCATGAGTTTGCTAAGCCCCTGCACTTAAGCCTGGAACATTGATTCCAAACTACTACTTGAATCTTCAAGTATAGCCAGGTTGGGTGGATTCCCGAGCGCCTCCACTGCTGGCTTGTCTGATCTGTAATGCCCTGCCCTGGGACAAATGTCCAAATGGGGCAGAATGTCAGGGAATAGCAAGAGGGATGGATAGGCATGGAGGATTTGGGGGCTGAGAGACTCTGGGGTTCTTGTTCCTGAATCTATGTCTGCCTCTGAACTACCCATGAAAATTTCTATCTTCCACATTTTCATCTGAAATACCCTTGGGTTCCAAGCTCCCATGGCCTGGCAGGCTGCAGAGAACCACCCATCTAACCCCCACCTCTCCAACATACTTTTGTAACCTTGCTTCATTTATCACCCCCACCTCCTCTAAAGCAGACAAGATATTTTAAAACCCTTGTTTTGATCTTCTTTGCATATCAGTTACACTATTTCTGAGCATGTTTATTTTTATTTTTTTTTCCGGTGGTGAGCCCGTTGCTTTGAGCCCTCTGCTCACACGTTTCCACTTCCTCTCACTTTCCTAAGCACTGCTACAGCCTTCAGGCATGTGGCTTTCTGGATGGTTCAGGCTAGGCTGGATGGTTCTCATGGGTCTGTGGCCTTTGATGGAGCCAGGGGAGGTACCACTGGGACTCCATTGCTTCTGACATCTGCAGAGGCGAGATGAAATTTCAGTTATGTTTTCTATGCCTCATCTCCCAAAGAAATAGTCTGATTATCAGTTGGGTGGGGCATGGAGGGCGTGTGTGTGGGGCAAGGGGAAAGGGAAGAGGAGGGAGGCCCTGGACTGGGCATGAGAGAGACCAGAGTTTTACTTCCAACTTTGATACTGACCTTGATAAGATCCTTTACACTCATTGGGTTGTACTTAAAATTTCTAAAGCTCTTTCTGGCTCTAACTTTCTAGGATTCTAACCAACATAAGGACACTGGTATGTAAAAAAAAAATAACTCCTTTATTGAGGGTTAGCTTAGGGCCAGTTGCTGAGATGGACATTTTGGAGATCTAGGGATGACTGAGATACCCCACTCTCAGGGAATGAGAATTGAGATTTGTAGGATAAAACATCCCCTCAGGATAGAATCTTTTAAATGTGTGTGGTGTAATGTGTGTAAAGTCCAAGATAAACCCTGCTAGTGAGTCATGACATATGGCTAAGCCCACATGCTTCCCAGCATCTTTCATATCATGGCATACTTAGAAAGTGATACTATTTGTATGGCATAATGGACAAATAAACAAGGTTGCTCTTGCCTGGTGGCAACCGACCTATTAATTCTGTCTGTACTGGGCCCTTCCTGGCCCTCCAAGAGCTCGGGAGACAATATTTGAGCCCGCTGGGAAGTTTTGGTTGAAACAATTAAAAGAACTTCTTGTTTAAGCAGAAAAACAGTGGTTTTCTGGCCTATGTAAAAAACATTCTAGAGAGGGCAGAACAGGTAAAAAGGTAGGTCCTGACACCAGAACAAAGAGATTCAGACAGAGAGTCCATCATTTGTCAACTCTGTGTCCTCGGGAAACATGAAAGCTCAGTTTGTTCTGTTTTAAAAATGGAAGCAATATCCTCAACCTCCATGGAACCAAATACAATATTGTACCTCAGCCACATTCTAAGGACTCAGTAAAGGTTTGCTATCATTATTATGGCTAGTGTGAGGCAAGAAATTAAAGGTCATTTGGACCAATCCTCTCATTTGAGAGAAGAACTTTTGACTTGATCAAAGTCATACAGCTACTTAGTAACTGAGCTGGGACTAAGAACTCAAGTCCTCTCGCTTCAGTCCTGTACTTTTATATAATACAAGGAATAATACATCATTCTGTATTTAAAAAAAAATAGTAACACCCAAATCATCAATATTTAGTGTAGGCCATCCTTTCCTGATGATGTATTGAAGATAGAACTATTCTTATACGTTTTCAATTGGTTTACCAGTTACCCTGTCTCAGGCATGGTCATGAAGGAGGTGACCTCATGAAGGTTTGCCTTAGATTCCAAGTAGGCAGCCTAGGGCCAACTTCCTTGGGTTTAGAAGGTGAGGGAATAGATACAGTGGCTACACATTTGGCCAGTTGTAGTAGCCACTAGGCTTAAATGTAAGTTAATTATAATTAAATATAATTTAAAAATTAGTTCTTCAGATTCACTAGCCACATTTCAAGTGTTCAGTAGCCATATGTGGCCAGTGGCTACTTATAAGACATTGCAGATACAGAATATTTCCATGATTGTAGGAAGTTCTATTAGACAAGCTATCTAGTAGACAGGTAATTATAGTCCCACAGATTTGCAATACTTCAGCCAAAATTTTGACTCTGATCGAGAGAGAGAGAGAGAGAGAGAGAGAGAGAGAGAGAGAGAGAGAGAGAGAGAGAGAGAGAGAGAGGAAAATAAAAGAAGTGAAGAAAAACAAAACAAAGTCAATTATGTCATTATCAGTTCCTCAAGGGAAGCAAAGCTTTTCTAGCACTTAGACCTAAAAGAATTTCTCATTTGGGGCTTTATAGAAAAGTTTATTGAGTAACATGGCAAATAATGTCCTCAGAAACCACAAGAGACAGTGTAGCCACACATTTCAATGTCCATTTTTATACTAACTCACTATAAAAGTTGAGGTTATAATTCACCAAAATCAAACTAAGGAAAAACACTTGTCTATGGGGGTGGGTGGAGATGCGATATTTATTTGATGTTGGAGAAGAATACCTTAGCAACATTGACCAGGTGTATTTGTTCTAAGGATATGACATTTGTTCTGAGGCCTGAATGACAAGATGAAACACTATTGGAAATCTGGAAGAACATCCAAACAGGAAAGCAAGTGCAAAGGTCCTCTGATTTGGAAGCATTTGCAAGTTTGAGGGAGAAAAAGACCAGTGAACTCTGTGAACAAGGCTGAAAGTTGAGGGAGATGATGTTGGCCAGGTAGGCAGGGGCCAGGCCCTGAAGAGTTTTATAGTTCATGGTAAGATTATTCAGCCAAGAAGTGAAATTATAATTTATGATTTTAGAAGCATCGTTCTGGCTACTGCGTGAAAAGCTGACTATGGGGGCAAAAGTCTGGACAAGAACATGATGATAGTTGGAATAAGATGTTCAGCAGTGGAGATAATGAAAAATATTCTAAATTGACATATGTTCAAACATGTGGTTTGAGGGAAATGAAAAACACACACAGAGAATGACTTAGTTATTTGCTATGAACAAATAACTAGAAGGCTCAGTACCACTTATCATGACAGGAAAGACTTAGGGAGGAGGAATAGGGGTGTGGTAGGGGTAAATCAATTGTTTGTTTTGGGTCATGGCTTGTGTGAAATGTCCATTAGATATTTCACACATAATTAGAGTTATCAACTCTGGAGCTCAAGGGAGAGGTCAGATGGAGGTAGAGATGTGGAGTTATCTGCATATAGATGGTATAGGAACACTATGGGACGTCATGAGTTCACTTAGGAAGAGTGCAAAAAGAATAAATAAAGACAAGAACCTCTAAAATCTGACAAAGAGGAGAAAGAGTCAAACAAGGAGATAGGAAGGCAAGAGTAAACCGGGTTAGTGTGAAATCACAGAAGGCAAGAGAAGAAAACATTCAAAAAAGTAGGAAAGATAGACCATACTGAATTCTACTAAATAATAGTCCATTAAATTGAGTACACTTTGCTCTGGAAGCATGGAGATCATTAGTAAAGGGCTGTTTAAGTGGAGGGATAGGATCCAAAGAAAGATGAAGCAGTGCTGAGGAAGCAGAGTTGATGGGACTGAAGAAGCAGAGGACAGAAATGTAGAACTTACTTTTGCAGATTTTTATGAAGGCATGAAAGAAAGGGGTGGTAGCTGAAGGGATGTGTAGGATTAAAGGAGAGTTGTATTTTGCTGGTTGTTTTAAAGGCATACTTGAATGCTGATGGGATGCATGTAACAGAACAACTGAAAATGATGCTGCAAAAGAGAAGTGAAAGGAGAGACTCGGGAGGACAATTGGAAAGGTCAGTCTTAGAAACCATGAAACTGCATCCACTGTAACAGGAGGGAGGCAGTGGATGGGGCACAGATGCAGGGGAATAAAGAAGCTGGTGTTGGAAAGATGGAATTATTTTCCTCTGATTGTAAGGAAGGAGGGTCACATCCTGGGGGATATAAGAGGATAAAGCATGGGGGAGGCTGAAGAGGGAGGTGAAGGAGTGAAAGATCCAGAGATTGAAAAATCAAGTTTTTTAGAAGTGTTGCAGGGCTCTCTAGCAGTGTCCATTTGAGGGTTGTAGTCATAAATTTAAAGTGAACGGTCAGCATGATCTGCGATGTTAACAACATTCTGCTGCTCAAGTGCAACGAATTGAGGTGAGAGAGGATCATTCATTTCACCAGGATGGGGATTTTGCCCAATGAATAGGAAAGCACAGGAATTCAGGGTGTTGGAAGAAGAGTGGGTGTGGTACAGAGCAGAGGGAGTTCAGGTCAGAACAGGAGTCGAGGCTAGCTAGCAACACCTCAGAGGACCCCACACATCTCCAAATTGTCCACCTGGACCATCAGCATGCCAAGAGTTTTTTTCTTCCCCTGAAAAAGGAACTTATTACTGACTTCTCCTAGTTTTTGCCACATATAGAATTCACCCTTCAGGTTATGCAACTGATTAGAAGCTGTTGGGTGGAAGAGTGTCCTCCCCCCCACCCCCAGCACAGAGGAGACATTTTTCCTAGTAACAGACATTCTGCATCAAATCGCACCGCATTGCTTAGACCTAGGAGACCTAGGAGACAGCAGGAAAACAGCCCAGACCTACAGAGAGAAGAGGTAGGTTTTGGTCAGTGTCTGTTTTACCAACCAGGTGAGAAAGTTCCCTCACACCCTGAGCTTTTGTTCCCTGCATCATAACTCTGGTCCTGCCTAAATGACAGCTTGTTACCTAGATCTGGTGAGGCAGCAGATTGTAAAACCATCTCAGGTGTAAGGAGTTACGGAGATGTGAAAAATTACCTTGTTATTGTGACTATGGAAATTGGTCTGCAAATATAGATCACCGTGGCTTCTAACAAATTGGCCTTAAAATTAGAAACCTATGAAATGCTTAAAATGAAAGAGGCAAGTGCATTTCAAAACGGAAGTGATGGGAAACAACTTTTTCTTTTTTGTGCAACATCCTATGAACTCGTGGCTCTCACAGCTCAGGATATTGCTGCACTTGGCATCCCACTGTGTTTTGAACAGCACAGGACAGATCCCTGAGTCACTCTGTAATCCTGAGTTAGTGACTTTACCTTTTAATACCCCAGTCATCTCTGTAAAGTGGGAAGAATTGTACCACCTCTTGCTCAACTAACAGAGACATCAGGAAGATTCGATTATTTTTAAAAAAAGAAAAGCAAAATAATTGAAAAATACTCTTTGAGAAGAGGTTGGTATAAATGTGAAGTGTCACTATTATTAAGTGTGAGGCAATCCTTCCCACCCCCACCATGTCCCAGGGCTACACTGTGAGCTGTGTGACAGGCTATTTTTAAATTCTCTTCTCTGGTAGCATATGGTCCTGCACAATGCCAAAAAGGGAAAACTGACCTGCTTCTATTTGTTTGCTTGTTTGTTTTGATCTGATGGAGCATTTTCTATGTTCTGTTAAATATTATCCTTTCTACTCTAAACGTTTAAAGTGCCAAAGTTTTTCTGCAACACAGCCTGGAACAGACATGGTTATACTAGTGTAACTTGCTTAGGCAGTAATAAAAGACCACCGTAATACAATGATGTGTATAAAAATATCCTTCCTTCTGAATCAATTAAGAAGTTTCGGGATTTCCTGGTTGTCTATTATTATTATTAACTAGAGGCTCAGTGCACGAAATTTGTGCACAGGGGAGAGGGGGTCCCTCAGCCCAGCCTGCACCCTCTCCAATCTGGGACCCCTTGAAGGATGTCTGATTGCCTGTTTAGGCGGGCCTAAATGGGCGGTCGGACATCCCTCTCACAATCCAGGACTGCTGGCCCCAGCCGCTTGCCTGCCTCTGCCTGATTGCCCCTAACCACTTCTGCCTGCCAGCCTGATCACCTCCTAACCACTCCACTGCCAGCCTGATCGACATCTAACTGCTCACTGGCCAGCCTTATTACCCCTAACTGCCCTCCCCTGCCAGGCCTGGTCACCCCTAACTGCCCTCCCTGCCAGTCTGGTTGCCCCTAACTGTCTTCCCCTGCAGGCCTGGTTACCCCCAACTACCCTCCCCTGCAAGCCTGCCCCCCCCAAATTGTCCTCCCCTACAGGCCTGGTCCCCCCCAACTGCCCTCCCCTGCAGGCCTGGTCCCCCCCCCAATTACCCTCCCCTGCTGGTCTGGTCTCTCCCATCTGCCCTCTTCTGCTGGCACGGTCACCTCTAACTGTCCTCCCTGCTGACCTGATAGTCCACAACTGCCCTCCCCTGTAGGCCTGGGTCCCCCCCAACTGTCCTCCACTGCAGGCCTGGGTCGTCCCCAACTGTCCTCCACTGCAGGCCTGGTCCCCCCCAACTGCCCTCCTCTGCTGGCCTGGTGACCCCTAACTGCCCACAACTGCCTTCCCCTGCAGGCCATCTTGTGGTGGCCATCTTGTGTCCACATGGGGGCAGACATCTTTGACCACATGCGGGAGGCCATCTTGTGTCTTGGAGTGATGGTCAATTTGCATATTACTCTTTTATTAGATAGGATCTCTTTTGTTTTTATTTTTTTAATATCAACTGTTACTGACTGATGAAATGAAATGCTTAAAATTTAGACTGAAACTTTACCTGCTCCAAATGTACAGTACATTCCTATAAGCCTTATTTTTGCTGCCTCCATGGATGACTTGACTTCTCCTACTCTTCTTGGCTACTTGGCAGGACCGTTCTGAATCTAGTCAAACTTTCCCACTCACTGAATTTGCTTTCAGACACCAAATCCCTGGAAAGATATCCAGCTGATCAGTTTAAAAAAAGAGGCAAATCCCGCTGAGACCCGGGTGCGGGCGGGGTTGCGCGCCTCTGGGCTCAGGTGTGGTCACACGCCTCTGGGTATAAGTGAGGCCTCACGTCCCTGGGTCTAGGTGAGGCCACATGCCCCTGGGTCCAAGTGAGGCCGGACTCCGGGTCCGGGTGAGGCCAAGTGCCCCTGGACCCGGATGACGCTGGATCCCGTGCCCGGGCGAGGCCAAGCGCCCCTGGGTCTGGGAGAGCCCACACACCCCTGGGTCCAGGCGAGACGAGGTGTCCCTGGATCCGGGTGAGGCCGCGTGCACCTAGGCCCGGGTGAGCCCAAGTGGCCCTGGGCCTGGGAGAGGCCAAGCGTCCCTGGGTCCGGGTGAGACCATGTGTCCCTGGATCCGGGTGAGGCCTCGTGCACCTAGGCCCGGGTGAGGCCACGTGCCCCTGGGTCTGGGAGAGGCCAAGCGTCCCTGGGTCCGGGCGAGACCATGCGTCCCTGGATCCGGATGAGGCCTCGTGCACCTAGGCCCGGGTGAGCCCAAGTGGCCCTGGGTCTGGGAGAGGCCAAGCGTCCCTGGGTCCGGGTGAGACCATGTGTCCCTGGATCCGGGTGAGGCCTTGTGCACCTAGGCCCGGGTGAGCACAAGTGGCCCTGGGTCTGGGAGAGGCCAAGCGTCCCTGGGTCCGGGTGAGACCATGTGTCCCTGGATCCGGATGAGGCCTCGTGCACCTAGGCCCGGGTGAGCCCAAGTGGCCCTGGGTCTGGGAGAGGCCAAGCGTCCCTGGGTCCGGGTGAGACCATGCGTCCCTGAATCTGGATGAGGCCTCGTGCACCTAGGCCCGGGTGAGCCCAAGTGGCCCTGGGTCGGGGAGAGGCCAAGTGTCCCTGGGTCTGGGTGAGACCATGTGTCCCAGGATCTGGGTGAGGCCTCGTGCACCTAGGCCCGGGTGAGCCCAAGTGGCCCTGGGTCTGGGAGAGGCCAAGCGTCCCTGGGTCCGGGTGAGACCATGTGTCCCTGGATCCGGGTGAGGCCTCGTGCACCTAGGCCCGGGTGAGCCCAAGTGGCCCTGGGTCTGGGAGAGGCCAAGCGTCCCTGGGTCCGGGTGAGACCATGCGTCCCTGGATCCGGATGAGGCCTCGTGCACCTAGGCCCGGGTGAGCCCAAGTGGCCCTGGGTCTGGGAGAGGCCAAGCGTCCCTGGGTCCGGGTGAGACCATGCGTCCCTGGATCCGGATGAGGCCTCGTGCACCTAGGCCCGGGTGAGCCCAAGTGGCCCTGGGTCTGGGAGAGGCCAAGCGTCCCTGGGTCCGGGTGAGACCATGCGTCCCTGGATCCGGATGAGGCCTCGTGCACCTAGGCCCGGGTGAGCCCAAGTGGCCCTGGGTCTGGGAGAGGCCAAGCGTCCCTGGGTCCGGGTGAGACCATGTGTCCCAGGATCCGGGTGAGGCCTCGTGCACCTAGGCCCGGGTGAGCCCAAGTGGCCCTGGGTCTGGGAGAGGCCACGCGTCCCTGGGTCCGGGTGAGACCATGCGTCCCTGGATCTGGGTGAGGCCTCGTGCACCTAGGCCCGGGTGAGCCCAAGTGGCCCTGGGTCTGGGAGTGGCCAAACGTTCCTGGGTCTGGGTGAGACCATGTGTCCCTGGATCCGGGTGAGGCCTCGTGCACCTAGGCCCGGGTGAGCCCAAGTGGCCCTGGGTCGGGGAGAGGTCAAGCGTCCCTGGGTCCGGGTGAGACCATGTGTCCCTGGATCCGGGTGAGGCCTCGTGCACCTAGGCCCGGGTGAGCCCAAGTGGCCCTGGGTCGGGGAGAGGCCAAGCGTCCCTGGGTCCGGGTGAGACCATGTGTCCCTGGATCCGGGTGAGGCCTCGTGCACCTAGGCCCGGGTGAGCCCAAGTGGCCCTGGGTCTGGGAGAGGCCAAGCGTCCCTGGGTCCGGGTGAGACCATGTGTCCCTGGATCCGGGTGAGGCCTCGTGCACCTAGGCCCGGGTGAGCCCAAGTGGCCCTGGGTTGGGGAGAGGCCAAGCGTCCCTGGGTCCGGGTGAGACCATGTGTCCCTGGATCCGGGTGAGGCCTCGTGCACCTAGGCCCGGGTGAGCCCAAGTGGCCCTGGGTCTGGGAGAGGCCAAACATCCCTGGGTCCGGGTGAGACCATGTGTCCCAGGATCCGGGTGAGGCCTCGTGCACCTAGGCCCGGGTGAGCCCAAGTGGCCCTGGGTCGGGGAGAGGCCAAGCGTCCCTGGGTCCGGGTGAGACCATGTGTCCCTGGATCCGGGTGAGGCCTCGTGCACCTAGGCCCGGGTGAGCCCAAGTGGCCCTGGGTCTGGGAGAGGCCAAGCATCCCTGGGTCCGGGTGAGACCATGTGTCCCTGGATCCGGGTGAGGCCTCGTGCACCTAGGCCCGGGTGAGCCCAAGTGGCCCTGGGTTGGGGAGAGGCCAAGCGTCCCTGGGTCCGGGTGAGACCATGTGTCCCTGGATCCGGGTGAGGCCTCGTGCACCTAGGCCCGGGTGAGCCCAAGTGGCCCTGGGTCTGGGAGAGGCCAAACATCCCTGGGTCCGGGTGAGACCATGTGTCCCAGGATCCGGGTGAGGCCTCGTGCACCTAGGCCCGGGTGAGCCCAAGTGGCCCTGGGTCTGGGAGAGGCCAAGCGTCCCTGGGTCCGGGTGAGACCATGCGTCCCTGGATCTGGGTGAGGCCTCGTGCACCTAGGCCCGGGTGAGCCCAAGTGGCCCTGGGTCTGGGAGTGGCCAAACGTCCCTGGGTCCGGGTGAGACCATGTGTCCCTGGATCCGGGTGAGGCCTCGTGCACCTAGGCCGGGGTGAGCCCAAGTGGCCCTGGGTCGGGGAGAGGCCTCGTGCACCTAGGCCCGGGTGAGCCCAAGTGGCCCTGGGTCTGGGAGAGGCCAAGCGTCCCTGGGTCCGGGTGAGACCATGTGTCCCTGGATCCGGATGAGGCCTCGTGCACCTAAGCCCGGGTGAGGCCACGTGCCCCTGGGTCTGGGAGAGGCCAAGCGTCCCTGGGTACGGGTGAAGCCAGATCCTGGGTCCGGGTGAGGCCGTGCGCCCCTGGATCCATCCGGGTGAGGCTGGGTCCCAGGCCCGGGTGAGACCACGCGCCCCTTGGGTATGGGTGAGGCCACGTGCCCCTTAGTCCAGGTGACGCAGTGCCCCTGGGTTCGGCCGAGACCAAACCAGAGGGAGTCGGACCTCCATTACCACAATTTGTCCACCATCCAGAGCTGAGGGGTCAGTGCTGACATGTACACATAAGGAACTACTGGACATCGAAATTGGGTCTCAAAAGAACTGTTGGTCCAGGGGGAAGCTCGCTACAGATTGATTCATTTGCCTGTCAGCATAAATATTATTGCTCGTCTCACATTCAGTTCTTATTAGTATATATCTAGTGACATTTGATCTCGTTCATCTGGAGGAAATGATGAACAACATAGACTGAGGAACAAGAACAGAACCAGAAGCAAGGAGGCATCGATCGGACTCTCGGGCCTCAGAGGGAGGATAGGGGAGGGTAGGGGGAGGGTGGGGGGGAGGGGGAGAGTTCAACCAAAGGACCTGTATACATGCATATAAGCCTATCCAACGGTTAAGTTCAACAGGGGATTGGGGCATGCGTGGGGAGAGGGGTGGGATGGGAAGGGGGGGATGAGGACAAATATGTGACACCTTAATCAATAAAGAAATTTAAAAAAATAAATAAATAAATAAATGCTGCAAGAGCGAAAAAAAAAATAAAAAATAAATAAAATGATTAAAGATTTGCTACACTTATAAACTTAAAAAAAATAAATAAAAAATAAAAAATAAAAAAAAATAAAAAAAGAGGCAAAAACTCCTATTTCACAGGTTAATGAGACCTGACTTTTGTCCAAGGGCAAAAAAATCCCTGGTTGAAATAAAGACAAAGTATAAGGATCCCACAAGTCTTATCTGTGTCTGTGTGTGTGTGTGTTTCCTTTATTTCATTTTTTTTTTTCTGTAAGGTTTAGAATTGAACTCTCTTGTCTTTGGGTCAAGTGATAAATAAAAATAGAAGTGATGAGACTTCTTTTGCACTTTACTTACTCAGTGTAAAAGGGAATTTATAAATGAGGGTGTTAAGGAAAACTCAGGAAGACAGGACCTGCATCTTTAATTAAATGGCTGAATAAAGAAGATGTGAGTGAGTGAAAATAAAAATGGTGACACTATCAAGATATATAACCAAAGTATAGCCTTCCTCTAGTGGTAGTTAGCTCCGAGCACTAGAGAGGCTAAAAAGGATGGATGAGCACTTGGTGGGCATATTGGAGCAGGAATTCTGAAATTGGCCACTCATGTGACCAGGTAACCTTTATGGTTTTGTCCTACTCTGAAAATCCCTCATTTTATGGGTCAGCCAGCAACTTCAATTCCCTTTTGATTGAAAAATAGACACTGTGAGATCAATTTGGGTTTTCTCAAGTGCTTCAATGTACATAGAAAGATGACCCTTATTTTTGTGCTTCGTTGCTCAATTTAACTTAAATTTCAAAATTTAGACACCAATAGTGGATCAATAATAAGACTTATTCACCACCTACAAACAGAACTATCTTTCATTTACATGCATTTTTCCCCCTTATCATTCCCATTGGTCTGGTCCAGACCACATCACCCCCAGTTTGGACTCCTCTGCAGCAGTCCTTTTCCCTCCTATATCTCTCCACAGTCCATCCTATACATGAGTCCTTCCAAATCATTTTATCAGAACCTATCATTGGCCTAAAAACTGCTCTGACTTTTTCTTTCTTATAATTCTCCTCAAATTCTTAAATCCATAACTCCAGCTTGACAAGTAGATTATCTACCAAGAAAACCATCCACTAGTTGACTCAGCCACACTACACCCATCAAGACCTACTCTATAATCTCTACTTCATTACCAACTCAACCTTTACCTCCTCCAGCCTGTTAATGATCTCCCCCTTCTCTGCACTACTAGAGTTCTCAGTCTTTACCTATCATGTAAGTAGTAAACATAGCCTTGAGGTGCTACATATCTGTTTCATTGGGGTGTGTCTTGGTTTCCTAACACAGGGCTATAAGTTCCCAGAGTGTAGGGACCAACTCTCCCATTTTTTAGCACATTGTTGGGCACAAGGTAGTGGCAACAATACTTCACTCACTTGGCAGGCTTTAGAGTTTAAACAGTGTTTTATTCATTTGATGCTCACAATAAGCAGGTGAGGTTGGCAAAGCAGAAAATATATAGTATCTTACAAGTGAAGAAATTGAGGTTCAGAAAGCTTGTTACACCTGCAAGTGCAACAGGTTTTCTAGTCCAATGCTCTCCTAATAACAACTATTAAATGAGTAAATAAATGAACCGATCTCATAGTTTAAAAATTATAGGTAGCCAAAAAGAAGTGACCATGTATTTGGCAACTGTACTGTTCTGTTGATGTACATTGACCTACAAAATAGGCCAAAGAATCCACTTTGAATGAAAGGACTAAGATTGAAAAACAAATGGCCCGTGTCTCTTTGACTTTGGTGGTGTTCTACTAATGAGAAGAGATTCCAGTGACAACCACAAGTGCTTTGATATGTTTATATAGGAGCCTACCTGGAAACCAGCAACTTCGGGCATTGCTCTGAGCAACCGCTGAGCCTGCCCACCTTGAGGCTTTCAGCACTCCGTGAACAAGGCAGATAGAAAGGACCTGTCTGGAGGAGGCCTTATTCACCAGGCAATACTCGATGCCCTTCACTTCTTTAACTACTAAACTCATCTGATCACACTTAAAAAAAAATGAAATCCTTTATAAATATGTTCCTGTTCCTCCAGAAATTACCACTGAATTTCCTAGTAAAAAGTCTGCCAGCTTTGTTCAGCCAAGTTCTTCCCCCCTCTCCACTCTTTTCTTTGACAAGGAAAGCAGCTTTGGTGCCAATGCTCAGATCTTGCAGGTGTTTGATGACATGTGCTCTGTGATAAATGTTTATTTTATGAGTTCAGTCAAGCTAGCTACCATAGCCTTTGAGGCATCATTGCTGCTAGTCATAAAACTGTCATTGAAAACCAGAAGCCCAATATATTCAACAAGGATCTCCGGGTTTTCTCTACATCCGGTGCAATGGATAGAGACGACATGAGAAGTCAAGAGACCAATGCTTGACTTCTGATTCTGCCCCAAGCTGCCTGTGGGACTCTGGATAAGTCACTTCTCAGCTCTCAGACTTTGGTTGTTCTTTTGTACAGTGAAGAGATGAGAGCAGTGACTGCCAAAGTCTCTATATGTTCTGACATGTACTGATGAGAGGACAAAGTGGGGAGGGGACAAAAGCAATTTTTGTCAAGTCGAAACATGTGCTTGCCTTTCCTCACCCAGATGTGCTTTACAAACCTGAATTTGCTTCCTTTTTCACCGGCTCCTTCTCTAGCCAGGAGCAAGAAGAGCAGTGCTGCCCATACCAGTTTGGGGAGGGTGAATATGCAGTACAGATGTGTGGAGGGGGCTATGCTGGTGAGTAAAGAGGTGCAGACTGATCACTTTAATGTCATCACACTTCTTATTTCTGTGATTATATTGTATTACAATGAAACGACCTTTAGGGAAAAGTATAAAAACCTATAAAAGTACTACTAAGAAATTTCCAGTTCCATGATTTTTCCTTAAAAGGTACTAGGAAACTTTAATAATATAATTTAGATTATTTTGGGGGATGAGAAAAAAATTATTTCAGGAAAAAATCTATATCACTTTAATATTTTTTCCCCAAAACTTTCAACTAGCCCATGTAGAAGCATACTGTGGGAATTTCCATGCATTAATGTTTGTACCAAAAAAAAAAAAAATTTACACACGTGAAGTTCACTTAATCTTTGAAACATCCTTCTAAAAAAAAGTATTTGTCACTGACTACATATTACAGGTGAGGAAACTGATACTCTAACAGGCCCTAACAATTTGTTAGTGCATTCAAAGCATAGGTAGCAAAGTTGCAAGTTTACCCAGAACTCTTACCTCCTGGTCTGGAACTCTCTCTGCTACTGTGCTCTGAGGCATTCTCCCACACTGACCCTCAGGGCATTTTTGCTGGCTTCAAGCAGAGAGGTAAAAATAATTACCTACAATACTTGATGGCAGTAATGTCTTTGTTGTCTAAAGGACTGACATAGAAATCACAGGCTTTCAGAGCAGCAAAGTTCCCCCCAGATATCACCTAAGCCTTTTATTTTCCCCACTTGAGTACCTCTCAGGTACTCTGAGACTCTGGGATAAGTTGGTGGCAAAATCAGCACTGAAATCCTTTCATTAGCATCTTGTATTTTTCAAAAGACTCAGTATTAAAAACCAAAGTCATTCAGCAGATCAATCACTAAATAGATCAACAATTATGTTTTCAAGCCACTGAATAATCCTGCTGGCCAGGATTGGACAAAGTTAACTTTTACCTCCCTTTCTTCAGTGACTTCCAGTAACTAACTTCACCAATGTAACTGAGGGGCTAAGGCAGAAAGAAATGTGACTGCCCATGAGTCACTAGTTCTTGACCTTCGGGGTGTTTTGAAAATGTGTTGTGAAATGCTTACAATCAATAATCCCATTGCCGGGCTATAGAGAAGCTAGGAGTTGTGCAAGAGGGAAAACTGGACATTAATGCGGGTCACTCAGGAGGCTCCAAATTCCTGCTCAGGGCAGGACCTACAGCAGGACCCAAAGACAAAATCCCCCTAAAAGTTTTTAAAGGAATCAAAAAGACAACCAAGGACAGTGAGAGAGTAAAAGTAGACTCCTTTCCATGCAGGGAATCAGTAAAGTGGGGCTAACAATTGTTTGTAGATATGCCTAAGTTAACATGTCTGACCTTTTCTGTCAGGGGCTAAAATAAATGCTAGGTGTCCCTTATCTATGCCCAGACAATAACCTGAGCTGCAGGTATTGCAAGTGTCCTAAATGAAGAAGGGGGCCTGCTACAAGGGGAAGGAACATAGAACAAGGATGTAGAAGACCCAGTCCAAGCCCCTGTCTGCCACTTGCTAGTCTTGTGACCCTGGGAATGGTCATATCACTTCTCAGATCTTCTATAAAGAGGGGAAGAGATCTGCCCTACAGACCACACATAGCTCAAAGTGATGAGGGATGTTAAAACACTTTGCAAACTACACAAATATGAGAGGCTATTAGTAGAAACCCATCCATTTGATTTTGCAAGCTCTGATGAAAAGAGTGTCTTACTTAAGGAATGGCATGGCCCCATGAATGGGGCATGACTTGTGGTTAGAGGCAAAATCAACACTGAAGATGGTCCCATGCAGATGACAGAGGAGAACTTCTGAACTCTTAGTTTGTGCCAGTCACTGTTAGCTGTAAGCAGTAGTGCACTGGTTCTCTGGGACAAAAGAGCCCTGAACTGTGGCATTTGCCGATTTCAAGCTACTAATGTGACATCACTAAACCAGAAAGTGAGGAAAAGATGCCCACAACTGGCTCTCACTAGTGAGTGTGAGCCAGCTCCAGCACTCCTCGGAAATGCTGCTAAAGGCTTAAGTTGGTATAAAGGACTTCAGAAACCTCCATGATACATGGGACTGAATCTTTCACATACAGCCACAGTGTCTGTACTCCAATAATTCAGAAATGGGAACTCTTACTTAAACTTGTATTTAGCATTTTTATAGAAAATCATAATTGCAAATATCTTCATGGACATGGTTAAGCCCTAGTAATCATCCTCATAATGTTTCTCTCTCAGTTTCCACATCTGATGACACCAGAGATGAGCAAGCAAAGTGGAATGGAACACAGCATGAAAATGGAGTCAGAAAAACCCGGGCTCAACTATCAGCAATCCATCTATGTGAACTTACAGAAGTCACCTGCGTTCTCTGAGTCTCCATTTCTACATCTATAAAATGGGAACATCATGTTTGTGTGCCTCACAGGGCTATTGTAAGATCAAAGGAAGGAATGCAAGTGCAAGACTTTTGAGAACAGCAAAGTTTTATTTGGCTTTGATTGGTTAATATTTACTTCCAAAATTGATTACTGGATACTATTATTCATAATACTGATCAAGCTATGCAGCACGGGCCAAGCGTGCACAGGAGCTCCCATCCTCTCGCTGGAATGCAAGTAGAGCTGCCTTCAGGCAGAGCCTGTGTGACATGAAGAGAATGGCCTCCAGGGCCTGTGGGGCAATGTGGCTCCATGGCAATGGGCCTGGGGGCATTGGAAATTGCTTGTGCCCACAAACCTTCACATCAAATGGCCCATAGAGGATAAAAACAAAACCGAGCCTGAGCTCTGTCAATCTAGAGCTGTAACAGTGCCACTGCAGAACCAGGCAATGGGGCCTGTCTGAAAAATATCCCCAGCCAACGCTGAGGCCACCTTGGAGGCAGGGGTCTGACAGGGGTGACTTGGGAAACCTGCCTTTTAAATTAGTGCCCCAGTTAATTCATACGCACTTGACAAAAACTTTATATGATGGGAAACTTGGTGGAGTGGAGCAAGGAAGGGATTCTTTTTTTAAAATCTTTATTGTTGAAAGTATTATATATGTCCCTTTTTCCCCATTGACCCCAAAGGGATTCTTTATTGATGTTATGCCAGGTCTTTAATAAAAGCAATACTCATTGAGGGAAACCCTGGGTGTGCAGGGAAATAACCTTATAATACACTTACTGGGCCAGGCTTCTTCCTTTTTTTAATGTAATATGATTGCTTCTACCCATCTGCCCACACACAGATGGTCAAGGTATACAGATTTGCCTGGCCAGGCAAACAGAAAGTCAGCCACTGAAGTCTTCGTAAAGAGCAAAACCATTTGCTGTCTGATATCAGAATGATGATTTCAGAGAGGTTTATCTAAAGCACTCTCTACCCACCCCACACCTCCAGGTATCTTAAAGGGAATGTTCTGTCGATCCCTTTACCACGAGTCAGCACATCCTACGTTCTATCTCACTGGGCCATGTAAACAGTGTTCTGTCTTTTCATCTCCTCATTTGGTCAACAAATACTTAACAGACTCCAACGGTGTCTGGCACATGTGTAGGTTTGGATACCTAGAATGAGTGAGATTCCGTTTCTGTCTCTAAAGAGTTAATATTCTTGGAGGAGACAGAAACTAAGAAAATAGTTACAGCACCCTGTAATAAGTATAACTGAGACATACCCAGGAGCCATGGGATACAGGAGGGAAGAACCCAACTGTGGTGGGTGTTAAAAGATGAGAAAAGAGAAAAGCTTCCCAGAATGAAGGACACCAGGTTTACAAAGGAGAAAGAATTTTGAGGCCGAAGGAATAATCTGTGCAAAGCGTAGAGGCAGGAACAATGATGTGTGCTTGTGTTAGAAAGTCTGTAAGAGGTGTGTCAGCAGACAAGGCTGCAAAATAAGCAGGTGAAACATCTCACTTTGCTAAGTCAGGAGTTTAGATTTCACCATGAAGGCGATGGGTAGCCTTTGGGAGGTTTTCAGAAAGATTGGATTTGCAATTTTTTAGAGATCAGAGAGGCAGTGTGGAGAACAGGTTGAAATAACATGAAGGCAAGTTAAGAAGCCATTGCAATAGCCCAGGTGGGGGATGGTGAGGCATTGACTGAAGATGGTGGTAATAAAGGTGGAGAGGAGAAGAGGGATTTAAACAAAATCAAGGAGACAGAGTCTTCAGAATTGATTGAGTATGGTTTGGAATTAGGGGGAAAATCACTGGAACAACCTGAGATTTTTTTTTTTTTTTTCTGGCAGCTGGTATATGTGAGGCTATAACTGAGATAATGAACACAGGGGGATGAAGTAACTTCAGAGAGAAATTAACAAGTTCAGTTTGAAATATGTTCAGTTTTAAGTGAGTCTAAAATATCTAGGTGAAGAAATTTAGTCAGTTATTAATATGAGCATGGAGTTCAAAAAGCAGAACAAGGTGGTAATAAAAGAAATTTCCTGTGTTGGATATAAAATTCTTGCTAAAGACATATACATACCTTTGATGCTACTCAGTATTAAATTCCTTTTAAAAATTTAGTACCAGAAAAAAATTGAAGCATAAGGACACTCCCTTCAATCAGAAAAAGGAAATAATGTAAGTCACCATATTTACTTTTTTGCCCTGCCTGCCAGGAAGCTCAGAGTTATATTTAATGCTCACTTACAATAACTATACTAAGCCTTTTAACTAGCATATTGCTTTCTTGCCATTTTTTGACTCTAATTGTTGGTGTAAATTTAATATTCTCAGTGTATGTTCCATATTATAAACTGTCTCTACTTTTCTTTGGAAACAAAAAGCATATGTTTTCACTTGACATTATTAGTTTAAGGTTGGGCCCTATCCACTTAAACAATTCTAGGCTCCTGAATTGGAGTTTTTCTTTGCAATCTATGATAGTAACTATTTTTGTCCAGGTATGAAAGAGAAAACAACAACAGCAATCCCTCTTTAGGATGGGAATTGATCTGTAGGGCCCAGTTGGAGCCAAGGGGGCCAGAAGTTTACAGGTGGTTATAGAAAGCTAGAGCCATTTACTCAAAGAGAGCATCTGAAATGTATGAGGGACCAGTTGCAACCCAGCCCCTTTCCTACTTCGCAGCCAAGGGGAACTCTTCACTCCCAAGATGAAGCAGGGCCCCAACATAAATAGCATCACACAGGGTTTGGGTAAATTTCTTTCAGCTTATTTAGGGGTGCCTTTAACCTCTGAGGGAAAAGAATATGTCATAATAATAGCATTATTTAATTTTGAAAGTTCTTACATCATTATTTAATCCTGATCAGTGTTCTGACATATAGGTAGGGCAGGAACCATGGCTATTCACACTTTGCAGCTCAGTGTTCTCTTGCATGATGTTTCCGAGAGCCACGCTTAGGAAAAGAACAAGGTGCTGGGCTTCCTTCCTTCCTTCCACTGAGACCACTCATAGCTAAGGAACGGTAATAACAAGAGTAAAAATGATGCTGCCTGATTTTCACCAGCACTTTCCATTTCCAGACCGCTGTCATGGCCATCATAATATGTGACCCTCACAAGCGCCCCGTGAGGTAGCAGGGGAGGAGTTATCATCTCCATAGATACAGAAACTGAGCCTCGGAGAGGTGCACTAATAAGCTGTGCTTCCTCTGAGCTGAATTTGGAGAATTAAAGGAGGGCACTCTGACCCTGTGCTCTGGGATGCCATCTAACCCCTTCCATTTCATACACACACACACACACGCACGCACGCACGCACACACACACAGCCACACACACAGCCACACACACACACACACACACACAAACACACACACACACACACACACACACTGTGCCCTGCAGCTTAGACTCCTCAAGCTTTCAGAGGCAGGCCCTATTCAGGCTTCAATAACTCACTTACTGGCATCATGAAATGCTAATGATAGAAACCACCATATAGACAGTTCTAACTAATCTGACTTCCCTCTTTACTAATGAATGCAGCAACTTGGTCCCACAAAATTAGTAGAGGGTTAGAACCCCATCTTTCCTTATAGAATTCACCTACCTCTGGTTTCACCAGATAATAGGCTTCAGATCACCCAGTCCATAAAGCAGCAACCTGAATCATTTTCAAAGGCATCAATGAAATTTAGAATAGTGGAGAACAAATAGTCTCTCTAGGCTCTGAAGATCTTAGCCATGTGGTCTTGCGCAAGTCACTTCACCTCTCTGAGTCTTAGTCAAATCTGCAAAATGGGTCAATCATAACCTCTGTTGTTCCTCACCTTACAGGCTGGTTATGAAGATCACAGTTATGCATTATTAACATCTTTTTTTTTTAAATATATTTTATTGATTTTTTACAGAGAGGAAGGAAGAGGGATAGAGAGCTAGAAACATCGATGAGAGAGAAACATCGACCAGCTGCCTCTTGCACACCCTCTACTGAGGATATGCCCACAACCAATGTACATGCCCTTGACCGGAATCGAACCTGGGACCTTTCAGTCCGCAGGCCGACGCTCTATCCACTGAGCCAAACCGGTTTTGGCCATTATTAACATCTTATAAATGTGTTCTCAGAATATGAGGGAAACTCAATTATACCCAGGCAGGAAATCCCAAACCTGTAACTCCAGGGGCAGAGATGTAACAGAGGAAAAGCATGGGACTCATGGGGCAGGTACCACTGGGCACAGTATGTGTGGGACATCTCAGGTCAGTGAGAAGAGAGATGCTGGGTAACACACACAGCTACACAATGACCCTCTTCCATACACTTCCAGACTGGCCAAAGGCATCAGAAAATACAGTCAACAGTTCTTTTCAAAGAATCAATTAGCTCAACAATTTTATTCCCCAGGGAAGATAAAATTTACACACTTATTTTTTTATTTTATTTTATTTTATTTTATTTTTTTAAAATAAATCTTTATTGTTCAGATTATTACAACTGTTTCTCCTTTTTTTCCCCCATATCTCCCTATCATCCGGTTCCCTCCCCCGCGTTGTCCTTATCTATAGGTGTATGATTTTTGTCCAGTCTCTTCCCATACCCCCCACACAGACACCCCTTTTCCCCTGAGAATTATCAATCCACTCCCATTCTATGCCTCTGATTCTATTATGTTCACCAGTTTATTCTGTTCCTCAGATTTTTAATTCACTTGATTTTTAGAATCACTTGTTGATAGATATGTATTTGTTGTTCATAATTTTTATCTTTACTTTTTTCTTCTTTTTCCTCTTTTTAAAGAATACCTTTCAGCATTTCATATAATACTGGTTTGGTGGTGATGAACTCCTTTAGCTTTTTCTTATCTGTGAAGCTCTTTACCTGCCCTTCAATTCTGAATGATAACTTTGCTGGGTAGAGTAGTCTTGGTTGTAGGTTCTTGCTATTCATCTCTTTGAATATTTCTTGCCATTCCCGTCTGGCCTGCATAGTTTCTGTTGAGAAATCAGCTGACAGTCGTATGGGTGCTCCCTTGTAGGTAACTAACTGTTTTTCTCTTGCTGCTCGTAAGATTCTCTCTTTGTCTTTTGCCCTGGGCATTTTAATTATGATGTGTCTTGGTATGGTCCTCTTTGGATTCCTCTTGTTTGGGGTTTTGTGTGCTTCCTGAACTTGTAAGTCTATTTCTTTCACCAGGTGGGGGAAGTTTTCTGTCATTATTTCTTCAAATAGGTTTTCAGTATCTTGCTTTCTCTCTTCTGGCACCCCCAAAATTCAGATATTGGTACGCTTAAAGCCATCCCAGAGGCTCCTTATGTTATCCTCACACTTTTGGATTCTTCTTTCTTTCCGCCTCTCTGGTTGGGTGTTTTTTTCTTCCTCATATTCCAGATCTTTGGTTTGACTCTTCGGGTGCGGTGTTCTACTCTGTATATTCTTTATTTCAGACAGTGTATGCATAATTTCTGACTGGTCCTTTTCCATTTTTTTGATATTCTCATTTAGGTCCTTGAAGGTCTCTTCAAGTTTCTCAGCGGTTTTTAAAAGATTCTTGAGTAACCTTATAAATATGGTTCTGAACACTGTGTCGTCCATTAGTTTGCTTTCATCTATCTCTCCTACTTGTGACATACTTCGATGTCTCCACATTTTGGCTGCCTCCCTGTGTTGATGGAGTGGCTTTGTGTGGTCGGTGACCTATAGAGGCCGGTAGCTCAGCTTCCCCAATCACCCTAGGTGGGCGCTCTTGGTACTCTTTTTTGTGGGCTGAGTGGAAAGTCTTGGTGTAGTTAAAAGCCCTGATTGCTGTTGGTACACTGGGAAGAATTGATCTCCGGTCCAATTGGTTGTGAGGGCCTGCTGTGTCTATAACGGAAGAATTGCTGTGCTGGAGACACAGTAGGGCTTTGGTGCTCACTGAGTCTGCCTCTTGAATGTGTCCCTTATGAGAGTGGTTGAAATCTGGTGTTGTCCACACCGACAGAAAAGTCACTCTCACTCTCCGACCGATGGCTGAGAGTCCCGTAGGCGTCTGGGTCCCCCACGTGTCCCCAGAAACTGGAGTTCAGAGTGGTTGGGATTGTTGGTATCACTGGCAGGAATTGATCTCCAAGCCAGTTGGCTGTGAGGATCAGCAGTGTCTGCGCTGGGAGAGCTTCTGTGCTCAGCTTGGATGGGGTGGAGTCTCAGGGTGGCGCAGACAAGCTTTTGTTTCCCGTCTGCTCCACCCTAAGAGGGGTGGTTTCTCCGTGCCCAAATTAATGGCTTCGCGCCTCTGAGAGAAGGCAGCTTTCAAGTCTCTCCTGCTGCCTAACAGACCAATTTCTCCCCAGCTGGAGCTGGATTTCAGTGCAGACCGGAGGTTTTGTTTTTCTCCCAAACGAGAAATCCAGTCACTGGGAGGGATGTGCTCAGCTTGGATGGGGCGGAGTCTCAGAATGGCACAGACAAACTTGGTTTCCGTCCGCGCCGCCCTAAGAGGGCCAGTTTCTCCATGCCCTAATCAATGGCTGCGCACCTCTGAGAGAAGGCAGCTTTCGAGCCTCGCCCGCTGCCAAACAGACCAGTTTCTCCCCGACTGCAGCTGGATTTCAGTGCAGTCGGGAGGCTTTGTTTTTCTCCCAAACGAGAAAGCTAGCCATGCAGTGTCTGCTGCCCTCCCTCTCCACGCGCTGCGAGCAAGCCTGCCGCGTATTCAGTCGCTCACCCTTTCCGAGCTCATGGATCTCCGCACCTCCACAGCTCCTGAGGCTCAGCGTCCCCCTCTCTTTTTTTCTCTAGTTGTAGATTTTCCACTCTGCCAGCTTTCTGGTGGTTCTGGACAGTGTGCACTCTGTTTTCCAGTTGTAGTTTCAAAATTGTTGTGGTAGGCAACAATTAGGTGTTTACCTTATGCCGCCATCTTGGTTTCCTCCTTACACACTTCTTATAATGGAGGAATTCCATAAACCTCTTGTAACTTTAGTCAGAGAATTTTCAAAATGCTAAATAATACACTATTTTTTTAAAGTTACAGACTAGCTCAGCCGGTGTGGTTCAGTTGTTGAGCGTTGACCCATGAACCAGGAGGTCATGGTTTGATTACGGGTCAGGGCACATGCCCGGGTTGTGGACTCAATCTCCAGTAGCAGGTATGCAGGAGGTAGCCAGTCAATGATTCTCTCTCATCATTGATGTTCCTCTCTCTCTCTAAAATCAACAAAAATATATTAAAAAGGACAGACTAGGAAGGAAATACTAGGTCCTTTAATACATGTAAATAAAAACATCACCCTGGTTTTTTTAAAAGTTATGAGGAACTCTTAGCTTTTTACTGGGAGAACATAGTTTGAAATCATAGACAATAGAGCCAGCCAGAAAAACTCTTAGAGACCACTTTACTCATGTATCCTCCCATTTCCCATTTTATAGAGAAGGAAACTAAAAACTCAAAGATATGTGATTGCTTCTAGTCATGCCACAAGGTTGTGTCCCTTGCTGCATTACTCCGGCACACATTTTCTGAGCACCTGCTAAATTCTTGAGTTGTGTCCCTTGCTGCATTACTCTGGCACACATTTTCTGAGCACCTGCTAAATTCTTGCTGGGGACACAAAGGTGAATAAGCCAGAGTCCCTTAGGGGAGATAAACACATAAGCAGATGGTTCTGGTATAAAGTGGTATATTCAGTATTAACAATGATACAAAGTACTATGGGGACTCATGGAATTCAGAACGGTCAGTTCTGCCTGGGCTTGAATTTTAGGGTATTGAGCAGACAAAGTGGAAAAGCATTCCAGGCAAAGGGCACAGAGTGAACTAAAGCAAGGGGATGTGCTGTAACCACACACAAATAGTCTGAAATGGCTGAGGGGTTTATAGAAAGTGCTTCAGAATAATCATGAGAGATGTCAACAGGTCTCAGCTGCCATCCTCCACTTCATTTGGCATGCTCCCTGGGCAGTGGCCTGTGTCTACCTAATGGGCCAGTACACCTGCCCCAGTGCCCATACATTGTGGGGCTTAATGAATTCTCTTTGAAGGGAAGAGGATTGTGAGTGAGAAAAGAATGTGCCATTCAAGGGAGTCAACTGGAACAGAAGGTGTGTCCTGGCTCCTCAGGCCCAGCTTTGGGTGGTCAACCAGACATCCAGGGTCACCTCCCTTGAGGCCACTGGGTTCCACTTGAGAACATCAAGTATTTCTTTATAAAGTAGTTCCTAAGCCATGACACTTCTGATTCACCCCTTTCCTTTGTAATTTTATCAGCATAATTGATCCCAGAGCTCAGTTTCTACCAGACCTGTTGATTTCCTAGGTAGTAATGGTAGCTGTAGGCTCCCTGAGAGCATCAGCACAGCCAGGCCCTCTGGGGGATACCATGAAGGTAAATGTAAGAGGTAGACACAAATAGTCCTAAGCTGTGCAGTCATCCTTTTGGGTGCTCTGAGCTTCCTGTCCTGAGCTAAGGTTTTTCTCTTGGGGTTAGCTGAGGCACTGAGAGTAAACAAAGCTTTAATGTGACTCTCCCCAATGGAAACCTAAAAGCATTTTCAAGATACTGTTTTTTCCTACCTTCCAGTGAATATGTCCCTGCCTTCCCATCATCACACCCTGTGAAGACTCTCTGAGGTGTGTGTAAGGAGAGAAGACTACAAAATTGCTCTCAGGTGTCCTCCCACATATGTTGTGTCTACAAATGTCAAACAGCCAGGCACATCACACCAGAATCCACGTGGCAGAGGGGAACCAGTCACGCCTGATGTTCACCATGGAGCAGCCCAAACAACCATTAGTGACTAAGGTTTTTTTCCACTTATGCCTGGTTCTGTTGCTTTCACCACATAATTATATTAGCAAATGAGATCCTTGAGTAAGCAAAATAGGTACTTCACAGAGTCTCATGTAAGAACACAATCCTTAGCCCACTATAGATAGAGTCAGGGAACATTCACTCACATCGGCTTTTCAAAATATACCCCCAAGCCCTTTTCACTATGTAGTTGCTGAGATCTGAAAATCAAGTGTGTGCAAAAGCCAGCAGCCGGTAGCTTGCAAGTGAATGAGAACAGAGCAATCAACAAAGTTAAAAGCAAGTCACAGAAGCAGTACAAGTTATGTAACTAGAAAATGATTAATGCCCAGAATACATGGAGAGGGGATCCTATGCCTCCATAAGAAGAAAAAGCAATAGAAAGACATTGGCATACTATATGAGCATGCCAATCACAGGAAAGGAAA
This sequence comes from Eptesicus fuscus, assembly GCF_027574615.1. Lineage (NCBI taxonomy): Eukaryota > Metazoa > Chordata > Mammalia > Chiroptera > Vespertilionidae > Eptesicus > Eptesicus fuscus. The sequence goes on from NC_072475.1 coordinate 46,222,402, forward strand.
TGACCCTTGGCATATGGAAAGCTGCTCAACTTCACTAATAATCAAAGAGATGCAAATTTTAACACTAAGAGATTCCATTTCACACCTGTCATATTGGCCAACATGTGTAAAGTCTGACAATATGAAATGTTTATATGAAGATATAGAGCAATAGCAAAGCACAAACACATTAATGATAGGACTGCAGATGGGTTCAACCTCTTTGGAGATAAATTTGGCAATGTCTACTAAATTTGAAGATACCCAGACCTTATATCACAGCAATCCCATTCACAGGTATACAACTGAGCAAAACCTGTGCACAAACAGCTTTATACAAGGATATTCAGTGCATCATTGTTTATAAGAGGAAAAAGAAATGTAAAAGCCCAATGGTAGGGAAATGTTTAATAAATTGTGATACCTTCATTAAAAAAGTATATGACATAGAAGTTAATGTAACAATATCGTTACATCAAAAAGAGTAATATTGATGAGAAAAACAATTTGCAGAATGAATCAATATTATATCACTTGTGCCAATTTTAGAAACATGAAACAACACTATGTATTATTTTGGACACATACTTATAACTAAATATGGACAGGACAGAGGCATGCCATCTTTGGGGTGGTAGTCATTCTGGAGAAAAAGGAAAGAGGGGAGCTACAAAGGGTCTCAGTTGTTTTTGGTAAAGTGTGTTTCTTTAAAAAGCTGAAGCAGGTATAAGGAAATGTTAACCTTAAAAGTCAGGTGGTGGGAATATGAATGTAAAGGTCAGAATAGGTTAGGTTTTGCTTCACTAACAAACACCATGAATCTCAGTGACTTCAAACAACAGTCATAAGTGGTGGGTCAGCAGAGGGGCTTTGCTTCTTGTTGTCACTCTGGGACCAAGGCTGAGAGAGCAGCCACCACCTCTGTGCTGTTGGCTATACCAAAGGGAAAGAGAAATTACACAGTCAAGCCTAGAAGTGGCACAAGTCACCTCCTCTCTCAACTAATTGTCCAGACTAGTCATGTGGTCCACCCTGCTCAAGGGCAGCTAGAAGTATACTTTTACCATGAGTTCAAAAGTGGAAAGGATTGGAAATATTTGGCTAACAGCAAGGAAGTTTAACATAATGGGTATTTGTCATAGCCCTCATCTTCCTTTTTTACACATTTGGATTATGTTTCATAATTTACAAAATAGAAAAAAAAAAAGATCTCATTTGCTACTACAATTGTGTGGTTTGGGAATCAGCAGCTTGGGCTTCTGACTGAGGAACAGAAGGTGAAAGAGGCAAGGTGGTAGACGGCGGTGGTTAGCCCATAAATCTGCTCCAGGACCCGTCACCAAGATTGTCATATCCCCACTGATGCTGCAATGATCCCTGCTTCAGAACAGGAAGTTCCTATAAATGACTCTGAGCACATTGAACTTTCTTGCTTTTGTTTCCTTCCAGAAGCTGAATAGGCAATAATAAGCTTGATACAAAGAGAAGTGGTACATAGAGCATGGATTAGACTGAACTAAGTCCCAGGTCTCTCACTCACACTTCCTGTCACTGTGGGCAAGTGAGCATACCTCCACAGTCTATTTTCCTCATCTGTAAAATAGGCATAACAATAACACACCTCTGAATAGTTGTGATAAACAAATGAAGTATGTAAAGTGCTTTGTAACTGTAATGTGCTGTACAGACATTCACTATTATTAATGACCTAAATTTTGCTGCAAGGAAAGCCTCAGGCCAAATTTACATTTCTGGCCAACAATGACTCATACAACTTCCCTCACCAGAGCCACCAGGTTGACAAAATAGGCCCAGGCATCATCCTGTGGTCCCAAAGCTTGAAGAATCTATTGATTTCCTCCTGTGAAAGTGGATCTGGGAGGGGGATAGAGCATCATTGCAGATTCCCAGGAGTGTGGCCAGGATGGGGGGAAACTCTGGGCCCAGATGGAAACCTGGGTCCCTGGGACTCATCACATGTATTATCTGGGTGAGTATAGAAGGGAGAGGTCAGCCCTTCCAGGCTCCTCATCTTCCAAAGTAAGAAACTGAGGCCAGGAAAGTCAAAATGAATGGCCCTTCTCCCACAACCTAGAGAGGGAATTAGGAGACCTGGCATTCACCCTAGGGTCTTCTATTCACTCTGAGTGACCAGGCCAAGCCCCTTACCAACAAATACCTCAATTTCCTCATGTGCACCTGGCTATTTCTAATGCTTGTTTTAAGAACATCCAATGCTACCAAGTGTGAAATGCAGGAGATTCCTCCTAAAAGTGTGCTTTGTGGTCCAGGTTACTGACTATGCAGATTTGGTTCTCAGGAGTTATCTTGTCTCCCACACACCCTGACTGCCACCTGTTTGCCTTCCTTTCTATCTTGCCAAAAGACTGTTTTTTCGATCCTGCCTGTTTCCTGTTAGACCTTGATGCCCTAATGCTCTGGACTTTTTCCTTACCTAACAGCTATCCCTACCTGCTATTAATTATTACCCACTCTGGGGATAGGGAAGCAGAGAATGCAGGACATAACTCAGGAAACAGCTCACAGGCACTTAAGTCTGGCCCCACAGGTCACCAGCAAAGGGTGCTTGGCACGACAATGTTGCTGCTGTCATACCTCCCCAGAGATTACAGGAAGCTGCACAGCCAGATGCAAGGGTGAGTCTGACCCACTGGCCCCAGGTGCATCCTGCCGAGGGGAAGTAACATCCACAGGAGGATCTCTCACACCACATTACCTGGGGCCTTGCTCCTGAGGCTGAAACAGGCTCCTCCCCATAGTTGCTCAGTCATTCCATCAGCAATATCCAGGAGCAGAAAAAAGACTATTATAAGCAGTAATAAGAGTTGACCATTACACCTGCAAGGCACTTTACCTGCAAGGTACTTCACTGACATGGTCCTTCTCAGTCTACAAAGCACTTTCATAACCATTAGCTCATTAGATTGTTATGAAGAACTGAGAATTAGCCAGTGAAAGGGTTATTCTCTCTTGTTCTAGATGAGGAAGTTCATGTGAGGCCTAGAAAGGTTGAAGGACTTACAGTTGGATCTTCTAATTCTAATTCTGTTTTTTTCTCCATAGTACAATTAAAGTATTATCCTATCTAATAAAAGAGTAATATGCAAATTAACCATCTCTCTGCGACAAAAATGGCGGCACCCATAGACACAAGATGGCTGCGCCCAGTCCTCTCAGGCCTGCAGGAGTCCCCCAGTCCTAGGGAAGGCTGCTGCTGAGAGCAGGCAGCGAGCAGCCCAGCCTGCTTTGCCCTCCGGCCAGATCCTCTCCTAGCCCCGAACCTGGCCATGGGTCTGGGAGGTGCCCTTGCACAGCCACCATGATCAGCTGCCCTCCGGGACCCAGGCGGTGGGTCTGGGAGGCGCATGTGCACGGCCGGTGTGATCAGCTGCCTGCCCTGACCCGGGCCGTGGGTCTGGGAGGCGCCCGTGCATGGCTGCCTCAATCAGCTGCCCCAATCAGCTGCCCTCCGCGACCTAGGCAGTGGGTCTGGGAGGCGCCCGTGCACGGCCGCCTTGATCAGCTGCCCGCCCCAACCCCGGCCGTGGGTCTGGGAGGCGCCAGTACTTGGCCTGCGAGATCAGCTGCCCTCGGATGCCTGGGCTGTGGGTCTGGGAGGCGCTTGCACATGACCGCCTCCATCAGGTGCCCTCTGCGACCTGGGCCGTGGGTCTGGGAGGCGCCTGCCCTGGGCTTGCTAGATCAGCTGCCTGAGGAGGCCGGGGCAGTGGGTATGGGAGGTGCCCGCACAAAGCGTGCACAATCAGCTGCCTGCCAAGGCCCCGGCCATGGGTCTGGGAGGCGCCAGTACTGGCCGGCAAGATCAGCTTCCCGCGGAGGCCTGGGCTGTGGGTCTGGGAGGCTACTGCGCAAGGCCGGCACGATCAGCTGCCCACAGCAGCCTGGGCATTGGGCCTGCGAGGTGCCCGTGCAGGGCCAGAGCCATCTGCTGCCTGTCCCAGCCTGGGCTGTGGCCCAGTAGCTGCCTATACACCTCCCTCCCCACCCCCACACCCCGCCCCCTCTGAGATCAGCTCCCATCTGCAGCTGGGGGTTGTAGGCAGCCGTGCCCCCCAGAGCTATTCCCTCCAAGAGGCAGCCTGGGGTGTCAGGCTGCACCCCCATGGAGTGATTCCCCCACACACACTATAGCCTTGGAACTTCCCTTGCCGCCAGCCGAGTGATTTGAGATGGGCGGTGATATCTGGGCGATGCTGCCCAGCAAACCTCTCCCATTGGGTAGAAACTTCTGACCAGGTTAGGGAGGTAAATGGGTTTTGTTTAAAATCTTTAGGAACCACATGGAAATGTCTGAGGTAGGGTTTCACATTGGAAGTAACTTACAACTAATTTCTGAAGGCAAACCTGGACATTACAGTTACATTACTGGAGAGTACCCCGAGGTCTGGAGGTTGGCTCTTGCAGTGGCGGTGCAGAGTGCTCCCCACCCTGATTCCTTAGCACCTTGGGCAGGGCTTGAGCCCACCCAGGAAGGCCTTTTCCCCTACAGTTTTCACCAAGGCAGGGAGGTTTTGTAGACATGAATAAGAAGTGCCCATGCACAAGTCCTGAAGATGCCGGGGCCGGCAGAAATGACAATCAAACCAGGAAAAGAGCAAAACCAGAAACACCACCGATTCCATCATAGGTCATCTTTTTCTTCAGATGACTGTGTGTTTCCCTCTTCTTTGTCTTCTGGAAGCAAGACAGATTCAAGTACTGACAATTCTACCAACGGAAAAGTTAAGAGAAAGAGAGGACAGAAAAGGAATAAAAGGATAAAAGAAAGAAAGGACAAAAGTTGAAACATCAAGAAAAAGAAAGAAAGAAAAAGGAAGAAACAACCACATCATATCACCTTTCTAAGGTTTCATGAAATTCCTGTTTAAGTTTATTTTATGACACTTTTAGTTTGGGTTTACATTTTTCTGGTTTGTGAAGACCAAGGCAGGTACACTGTCCAATATGTTAAAGAAAAAAACCCTATCTACTAAAGAGGTAATATGGAGGGGAGAGCATTTGGGGGTGACCGGGCTGTCAGGGGAAGGCAGTTGGGGACGACTGGGCTGGCAGTGGAACAGTTAGGCATCGATCAGGCTGGCAGGAGAGTGGTTAGGGGGTGATCAGGCTGGCAGGCACAAGTGGTTAGGGGCAATCAGGAAGGCAGGCAGGCAAGCAGTTTGGAGCCAGCAATCCTAGATTGTGAGAGGGATGTCCGACTGCCCATTTAGGCCCGATCCTAGTAGGATCGGGCCTAAATGGGCAGTCGGACATCCCTTGAGGGGTCCCAGATTGGAGAGGGTGCAGGCTGGGCTGAGGGACACCCCACCCCCGTGCATGAATTTCGTGCACTGGGCCTCTAGTCATCTTATAAAATTACATTAATGACTAAGTCAGAGGCACAGTATTGAAATCACTTTCAAATACAAAAGCTCTCATCAGCTGCCCTTCAATAAACAGTTTAGGTGGAGAAACCATTTCTGAAACCAAAACAGTATTTACATTGTGGTTTGTGTTGTATCTGATTTCTAGAATCCCAGGTCTTCACCATCTTTCTGTCCCTATCCACTTTTCCCCAGGAACTAGATTTTTTATGTGAGTCAGTACAACCGAGGAAAGAAAGATATAAAGCAGAGCTTACATGAATTCCACTTGCTGTACCAGTCGTGTGTGAGTGTCTGTGTGTGTGTGTGTGTGTGTGTGTGTGTGTGTGTGTGTGAATGTCAAAGGGACACATACTGCTGGTTATAGCTGGAACTCTCTCCCTACTGTTTAAAATCCCCAGTGAGCTCTATCTAGCTTGACTCAGTGGATAGAGTGTTGGTCTGCGGACTGAAGGGTCCCAAGTTAAATTCCAGTCAAGGGCACATACCTAGGTTGCAGGCTTGATCCCTGGCCCTGGTCAGGGTATGTGCAGGAGTCAACCAATCCATGTGTCTCTCTCACATCTATGTTTCTCTCTCCTCCTCCTCCTCCTCCTCCTCTTCTTCTCCTCTTCCTCCTCCTCCTCCTCTTCCACCTCCTCCTCCTCCACCTCCTGCTCCTCCTTCTCTCTTCCACTCTCTCTAAAAATCAATGGAAAAATATCCTCAGGTGAGGATTAACAAAAAATAAAATAAAATTCTCAGTGAGTCCCTGTTGCTCAGAGTGGTCCACAGACCAGCAGCATTGGTAGCACCTGGGAGTTTATTAGAAATGCAGAATTTCAGGCCCCCACCTCAAACTTATTGCATCAGAAACTGTATTATAATAAGATCACCAGAAATCTGCACATAAAGTTTGAGAAACATTGATGCAAAGAATATGACCCAGATTCTTGACCGTGGTAGTAGAGTCCTTATGCTAGACTCCTGAAGACAACACTCACCCTGACACTTCCCCTCTCACCTTTGCTCCTGCAATGATCTCTTCCCCTGGTTTTTCCCTGAACCAAATCCCTCCCATTCTTTGAAGTTTGGCTCAAAATTCACCACCTCCAAGAAGCAAGGCCAGATCTTCCCACCAAAGAATGATCTTTCCTTCCTCAAAATCCCAATGCCATAGGCCCTGCACTTTCTAGCTTGGATTATGATTTTTAAGAGCCTGATTTATTTCCCTCTCTAAATTATGAGTCCTTCAAGGTCAAGGTCTAGGTCTGATTCATTTCTACATTTCCGAAAGCCACACAATACTTTGCAAAGTTTTCTACCACAAACTGGTTTCTCAATACATCTGTCTTTAATGTTTTTTTTTTTTTCTGTCTCTAATTGAGGTATCCAGAGATTAGAAAATTCGGATTATTGTTCTTGCTATTTTAGACAACCAATACCACATAGGATTATGATCTAGACTTGGAAATGTTTACCTAAAATATTCAGTAACTGTTGTGAAGCATATTAACAGACACCTTCCACACACACATACACGAACTTCTACTTTGTTCTTTTCATTTGTTCTTCACTGTTAGAAGAGCAGTTGGCCAGAATTTACTGAGAACAGAGGGTAAATGATTGCCTGTTCCAGACTAATTTAGAATCTTGCCGAGAAGAAAGAACTTGACCTTATTACAGAATGGAACATAGAATCCAGATCCCAAAGTCTCTATCAGGACCTGCATTTGGGATAAGCAAAGGTCCCTGGCCCTTATTCAGTTGCTTAATGGAGAAGACTCCAAAGACAGAATGCCACTGGTGTTATTCCAATTTTAGATTCATCTGATTAGAATTACAGTAAATGCATAGCTCAATTTGCATTGTCCTGAGGTGAACCACAAACGATGCTGCTCTGGTTGGAACATCTGCGGGTACTGAACTCTGAAAGTCCACTGCCTTGTCACAGTGTGGCACTCATGCAAGGGCTAACCTGGAAAGGGGACAGATGCAAGTTAGGATACTCCATTTCTGAGTACACTGAGCTCTGGAGGTTAGAGCAAGATGTATAACTTCATTAATGTTTGGAAGAAAAATTGAAATAGCACACACTCTAGACATTAAGCCAAGGCAAACCTTTGGGGAAAAGGTTTGTCTTTGGGGATAATTTTAGAATTAATTATTTTAGTATATTTCCAGCCTGTCATCATTGAGCTTTAAAAGGTGGTCTACAAATCACAAGTTTTTAATCATAGGTTATTATTTTGGTCCATGGCTAAATGGGTTTTCTTGCCCTGTCTGGCTGCAGAAGAACAAGGTAGTAATTCCATGGAAGAATTGCAAACCCATCCATCCCCTTGCACCTATTCCACTCATAGCATGAGGCTGGGGAATGGTTAGTGTATTGGGCCAAACCTGACTGTTGTGTTTTTGTGTTTCTAATTTAGCTACCAGACTATTAAGCATTACTGCCCCAACCCAACCTGAAAAGGGCACGAGTGTGGGCACCACACTTTGAAACCACCAAGTCAAAGTGCTATTGGTTGCAACTCTGCTCTACTGGACCATGAAATGGGTTTTCAAAGGGACAAAGAATGACAGACATGCAAGCCGTGACTAAAACTGTCTCACCAGAGTGGTGACCCTCATAATGGAGCAAAAAGAAGCACCACCATGTGATGGGAACCTGTCCAAGTCCTCCGTAGAGCCAGGTCAAATTACAAACCAAAGGATACTTTGAGATTAGCTATGGAGTCTGTATCCTCATCTACAATCAGATTAATATGTGCATAATAAGAGAACTATGCAATTATACATTACTTTTTTTTAAGGCATCAGTTGAGTTCTAGTTGAAACACGCTAGCAGGCTGAACTTCCAAGCCTCCCAAGCTTATGCACCTCACAGGATTATCATGAGCATCCAAAGACAGATATGAGTTCAGGGTTGTCCTGATCAAGCTGAGAGAACAAAGTCTACTTTCTTATTTTCTACAAGTCCTTGGTATAGGGAAGATAATAAAGCTCCAAAATAATGGGCTTTCTTATAATATTATGGATTCTGCCACTTTCTTTTTCTGGTCTGCACCTTCCCCAGGAATCAAAGATGTACCAAAATCAGGAGATGTATAGAAATCAAATAATAGGATATGAATTTAGGTATGTGTAGGAACATATAAAATTCTAAATGTGTTTTTTGAAGTTATCAAGTTTAACAAGCAAACTGTTAACTTTCAGAGAAGTTCATTCTCAGTTAGGAACCAGGAAGGAGAGGATTGGATGATAGGATGAAGGAGAAAGCTTTAATTCTGGTTGTTTGGATCAAACCAATGTGCCAATCCCTACCCCACCTATTCCTAATCATGCTATCCATCACCCTTCCCTTGGCTTACCCTGATCGATCACCGCACTACCTGCATTATAAATCAAACTTAATTTGGCATCACTACAGACTCACTGGGCCCTCATCAACAGAAAATCTGGAAATTATGTAGAAGCCATCCATACCATGAGGGTATTAAAGGTATTTTGGAGAAAACTTATTTGCAGCTTGGATTTAGGGAATCAGACAGCATCATGGCCCTTCCAAACAACAAACATAGATCATCAGTGATATAAAACCAGGTTAAATACTATCTAGTGTCTTTCTATGAGGGATTCAAGTCCTCCCGCCACCCCAAAAAGACTCAGAACTCCTGGACCTACCACTTTGTTTTGGAGATGATAAAAACAGGACCTCAGCTTGGGGAAGTGACTGTGTTCAAGGTCACACAACCAATACGTGGAAGAACAGAGGCTGGAGGCCAATGCCCACTGGCATTCTGAGGACTGTCACTGCCCTTCAAGCTCTCAGGAATGGGAACTTATTGACTAACATACACACATTGTCTAATTTATCTCTGAAGGTTGCAGAGTCTAAGCATCCTTAGGCTCTTATACAACAAACTGGAAAATTCTGCCAGGGCTTCAGCTCTTAGAATGTGGCAGTTCGGTGCTATGGAAATATGGCTTCTACTCCCAGCTCAGACACAAATTCTTGTGTCTCAAGTGCTCTAGCTCCCAACTAAAGTCCCTTTGTAGCCCAGGAAAAAAAAGTGCTAGACATTAAGGAAAATGAAAGCAGTTTTCCATTTTCAGGAGCATTCCAAGAAGCACAGTGGTGGTATCAGTGCCATGTATCTCTGCAAAGTCCTCCTCTTCATTTAGAGGTAAGTAGATATGGACGTGAAAACCACGACTGTCTACTAGAGGCTGATGGGAGTAAAACCCGGGCTGTGTGTGCATGTGTGTATTTAATTAACACTCTGAAGCTCTTTTCTGACTTTTTGCATCAACTCCAAAGTGTTCATCCTTGAATGAATGTCTATAAACAACTTTTATTTTGTCATTTCTTATTAGTAGTAATATTCTGAAAGGTACATAGGTGTGTTCTATTCTACTCTGCAGATGAAGACGCTGAGATATGAAGTTCCTGTTACTACAGAGCAAAACCCAGGAGTAGAAATTCTGAAGACTCAGCTGCTGTTTCCCAGGATGCCCACAAGGGCATGACTACAGTAACCCCAATGAGGTGCCACCAGCTTTCCAGACCATCCTGCATTGTCATTTTGCTAGAATGCCTGCTATATCATCTGTCTCCTCTTTGTTAATGCCATCCTTCTTGGACAGTATTTCTTGCCCCCATCTCTACCACTCACTCAACACATACACACTCATACACATACACACGCACACACTGTCCAGTTTACTCCTATTCATTTTTTCAGATTCAGCTTATGTACTATTTCTTCAAAAAGGCCCTTCCTTACCACCCTCACCCCCCAGAACATGTCTTCTTATTCCTGTTTAAGAATAAACAGGGAGATGAGGGTGGAGGACTGGGGAGGGGAGTGTCCCATGTCCCATGGTCTCTCACACCAACTTCTTCTTCTTTTTAACACATTTGCAAACAACCATTGAATTGTGGCCATCTGATATGAGTCTCTATCCTCCTTGATGACAGGGACTATCCCTGCTTTATACTATCCATTGTACCCTCAAACCCTGAGCCCAGCATCTGGTTCAAAGGAAGCAATAAAGCGAGTGAATGCAATAATGAGGTGATGGGTCAACAGAAGAATACACAAAGACTCAAATATCTTGTTAGTTGGTCTTTAAAAGTTTGTTTCTACCTCCCAACAATTGCCTACCCATCTGCCAACTTCTGCTATGCTCCCTTGACATTTCCTGTACTTTTTCAATGCCTTGTGCTTACAAATCCTACAGCACTGGCTTCCCTTCCCCGGACTTTTTGTCTATGACAGCCTCAACCTTCAATGTCAGTTTAAAAGTAACTCTGAAAAACTTCCCTTGAACTCTTTACAGAATATGAAATATCTTCTTCCTCTGCATTATCCCTATATCCTGTGGTCAGTGTTACCACATGCCAGGACAAAGACCCTGCATTATCCCTATATCCTGTGGTCAGTGTTACCATATGTCAGGGCTATGGTCATGTCTCCATAGTCCCTGGGTGGGCTCAGCTCACAGGTGGTGCTCAGATAATATTGAGTGGATGAATCAAAGGATTAAAGGTTTCCAATATAAGATGTTGAGCCTCTCCAAAGCAAGATGACTTTATTAACTACTCATGGCACAGTGTTTTGCATATAGCAGGTTACTCAACCATGAGTTGACTAAATGCCATCCTCCCCCAGAAATTATGTAGGGATGCAAGCAATGTAATGGAAATAGTGTGAGCCTTGAAATAATTCATACATATCTGCTATGTTCCCCATCTGACAATAATGACATTGCTCTAAGGCCATTCTGATGGGGAGTGAATGTCAACACATCTGGCATTTGCCTGGCATTTTGGAGATGCTCCATTCATTTTAGTTACTTTTCTCTCTCTTCCTTTCAGGAGTCACAGAGACTGGCTCACGTCACTCCTTCACATCCTGGGAAGCAAACAATGGTAAAGGGATTGGAACTCAAAGTCTTGGACCCTTCCCTTGTTTTCATTTGGCCAGCATATGGCAATACCTATGCCCAGTGCCTCCTGCCCAAAACCTTTCCATTTTGATGAAGGGGAGGTGACAGAAATAGGCTCAAAAGATGACTCAGCTCCAATGACTAAGGTGAAGAGGTGGTGGTGGGAAGGACATGGGAGCTGGAGAGGAAATGAGTGAACATTATAACTTATGAAGAATGGCTCCAAGATAAATGGGTTTATCGCTGGTGGGTTCCTGGCCCTGACATGGTGCAGACCAGCAGGGGCCTGAGGGCTTTCCGAGGACATCCTCCACCTTGCTTCATGATGAACCCCCTGCCAGGTGAGGGTGACCTTTCAAAGTAATTGTTGGTTATCCTTTTGCCTTCCAAAGACTTTCAGCCCAACTACTGAAACATATTTGAATATCACTTTGGATGAACTTGTTTTAAAAAGTGTTTCACATTACCAAAATAAGTGTGCATGAGTTCTAATCCTTATAGCCACCTAATTTCCAATCTTGGCCTCTCTCCTGGGCCCCAGACTGTCTCCTCAACCCACACCACCACTTTGATATCCCCAAACACTGCACATGCAACAAGTTCAAAAATGAACACATAATGCCCTCCCCACCTGCCTCCCTCAGTTGTTTTGATGGACTGTACTACCATCTACCCAATCACTCAACCTAGAACTTGACACATCTGGGCCCTTGCTTCACCTGTAGTCCCCATCACTCCATTATCCATGTCAATTCCAGTTGATGAATTTCTCACACTGAGTTCCTTCTCTCCTTCTTCTCTGTAGCTGACTGGCCAGGTCTCATTATAATTTACTACGAATTTTGGGCATCTTCTAACTGGTCTCCTTGTCTCTAGTGTCTCTCCATTTTTCAGACTGTCTGCAGAATGATATGTTCAAATCTCATTTCTAAATCTTTTTATCACCCTGCTTAACATCTTTCAATGCTTTCCCAGTTTCTCCAGGAAATAGTCCAGACCCCTTCATGATCCAAGGCCTGTTCACCTTCTGTTTTCACCTGCTAATCCTGCCCCACAAACTCATATGTACAGAGACACACACCCTAGATTCCAGCTAGCCCTCACTCTTTCCACCCCTGTGTCTGTGAACATCACACAGGTAAGCACTTCTCTGCCTTTGAAAAAAGTGTTTATTTTCCAAGATTCAGTTCAATTATCATCTCTGATGTGTGGCCTTCTCAGACACCCAGAAATTAGTTGGTAGCTCCTTCTCTGAGTTTTCGTGAAACATGGTCCCTCTTCTTAAACACCCATTGGCATTGTGACTTCTTGTTTGTAGATGTCTCTCTTCACTGGACTGGGAGACTTTTGAAGGCAAGTCCTTCAATGGACTACCTACCCAACAAATACTTTTGAATAAATGAAATGTCAAAGACAAAAATGAAGTAATCAATAACCACTTTTGTCCCCTGACCCTCAGTGTTTTCATCCATAAATAAGTATCTGACCCAGGTACCTTACAACTCTATCAGCCTCATAATATATATATATGTATATATATGTATATATATATCCTTCCAATATACAGCTCACACTTCTGGCCCACTCATTAGTAGGAGATATTGCTGAGTTATTTCTCCCAAGGAAGGAGTTGGATGGTGGGTTCACTTACACTGCAAAATGTTTGGTCTCAATAGTTCTGATTAACTATTAACAGAACTGCTCAAAGACAGTGTTCTACATAAGGGTCCAGAAACCCAGGACCCACACCATGGCAGGGCAGGACTCAGGCCATGTCCCAGCACAGTCATGGATATTGCCCACCCACATTGGTACTTATTTGTGAGCACTCTCACAGGCATTGTCACAGTCCTCTGGCAGGCACAGAGGGTGACACATCTGTGCAAAGGAAGCCACCCACACAATCTCACCTCCCCCATGTCAGTCTCCATGATCTCTGTACCTCCCAGTACCACCCACACACTCACACACCCACAGAGTGTTGAGTCGTCTGTCTGCAAATCTGGAGATTTATGCAGCAGACCACAGCATCTTTGAGCAGGGGAGGTAGGTGCTCCTCTGACCTGAATCATCATCCTGCCCCTCACTGAACAGCTCCTGCCAGTATCCTGGCATGAGCAGACCTAAATCCATCTTCCAGTTCTCTATGGTAAATTTATTTGATCTCCCTGAGCCTCAGTTTTTTCATCTACTAAATGCGACTAGTGGCCCTGCTTACCTTCCTTACATAGGGATTACCAAGATGTAATCCTATCTAATAAAGAGGTAATATGCAAATTGACCATCACTCCAACACACAAGATGGCCTCCACAAGATGGCCAGCAGGGGAGGGCAGTTAGGGGTGACCAGGCCAGCAGGGGAGGGAGGGCAGTTAGGGGCAATCAGGCCGGCAGGGGAGCAGTTAGGCGTCGATCAGGCTGGCATGGGAGTGCTTAGAGGGTGATCAGGCTGGCAGGCAGAAGCGGTTAGGGGCAATCAGGCAGGCAGGCAGACAAGCGAGCGGTTGGGAGCCAGCAGTTCTGGATTATGAGAGGGATGTCCCAGATTGGAGAGGGTGCAGGCTGGGCTGAGGGACACCCCCCCTCCCCGTGCACGAATTTCGTGCACCAGGCCTCTAGTGAAGTAATAATGCACGTTAATATGCCTTGTAAACACAGACACAAGAAAAACATGTAGGATTCATAGTTGGGATGATTGGTAGACACTAGATTCTGTCTCTAAGGAAAAAAGATATATTTTCAAATATAAAGGGACAATTCAAATCCTTATATTTATTGAGTGCATACTATGGGTCAGACATAGTGCAAGAGATTGTCATCAACCTTAAGCAAAACTATTGCATAGCTAAATTCAATAACACTGTAACTTAATATTCATATGTCTGAAGTCAAATGTTTCATGTTTGAAGTTCTAATATATATACATATTCATGCATTTTACATAGTATATGGGAATAGAAACAATATTTACATATGTACAGACATATGTATATGTGTGTCTACATGTTTAGGAGAAAAAATACTTGCCCAGGAGTCAAGAATAAAGTGTAATGAAAAAAAAAAAAAAAGCAAAAAAGCATGAGTTTTAGAATAAGACATGCATACATAGATTAAAATCCTGACTACGACTTAATAGTTTTTTTACTGGGACAAGTTTTGAATTCACTAAAGCCTTAATTTCCCCATACTAAAAATGGAAATAATAAAAACTCTCTCCTAGGTCTGTGGTGAAAATTAAATGAAACTTTGCCCACTAAATGTTGAAATGTCTAGCACAGAGAAGGCTCAATAAATGTCACTGCCTCTGTTCTGTGTTCTAATTGTCCCACTCGCCTGCTGTGGGACCTAGGGCAAATCATGGAGCCCCCTGCACACATTTTCTCATCTACAGAATGAAAGGGATGAACTTGACGATTCGTGGATTCCTTCCAGCTTCAAAATGCTGGTGTTATGTATCGAGTATCTGTGTTATGCATGTACGTGAATTTAAATAATGAGCACAGCCACGGGGAAGCCCCTTTAGCCTGGTGTTTGTTCCATTTCCAAAGCGTTTCCTTTCCCTGAATGCGCCATTTGCTGGCTCTCATATTTTCAATACAGGGCCTATTGATGGCTATGAAAAGGATTGTCCGGTGCAGCTGCGGGGACACTTGAGCCCTCTGCGCAAGCGCTCTCAAGCCCACTCTGTCTCTGAGCACTGTGTTTTCAGTGCCTGTGGTGGCAGCGATGTCTGGAATCCTCAACACCTGCACGTCAGCTTCCTGGGCATTTCCACTCCCCTCCCCAGTCCTCCACCCTCATCTCCCACTTGCATTTGAAATGCAGCTGCTGGGGCCCTCCAGGGGGGAGCCAAATGGACAGGACAGCTCCTTGTTTGGCCTCCCTTCCCTGAGTCCAGGCCAATGTGAAGCGCCTCTGTGCGAGCTCTTTTGTTGCCTCGTCATTATGTTTAAATGAGCTTCATCTGCAGGAGAATTTTTTTTAATAAAATAAAATAAGCCCAAAGCAGATGACATCTGTTCTTTTGATGAAAGTTGTTTTTTTTTGTTTTGTTTTGTTTTTGTTCTGAATTAAACTAAAGAAGAAAGAAAAAAGTGGGACTGGGCCTCATTTGTACCATTTCTCCTTCCCCCCCCCAAAAAAACAAAAACAAAACAAAACAAAATTAGTGTATGCTGGCGGCAAAGGAGTGGGGAATGGATGGCAAGAAGAGGAGAGAAAAGGAAAAAATAAAAGAAACCCTTCCCATCTCTCCAGCAGTTTTGCCAACACCCCAACACCAGGAATATACAGACTCCATTACTTCAAGTGCCACTTATTTGAAAAGAATGGTCAAATCTTTATTCTCTGTTTTCATTGCACCAGCAAAATACAGGGTGGACAAAAGTAGCTGTACAGTTATTTTTATGGAAAATAATACAATAATTAATAATAATAATAATACAAGAATAAACTGTTTCATGTACTCACAACTGTAAGTTTACTTTTGCTTACCTCTGTATTTAACTCTCTAGTAGTTATCCCAGCTTCTCCAGTAATCTCTGTTCATATGAAGCTGCAGGTGTGTCTGTTGCAGATGATACCAAAAATATAATTTGAGAAACAATGATCTACATGCAGATAACCCCAAATCTTGATCTCCATCTTAGCTCTTGTCTACAAACTAAATCCCCCAACCGAGCTCACACATGAAACTCAACTCTTCTTTGCCAACACCTGCCACTTGTTCTGAGTTACCTTCTCATTGAACCTCACCCAGAGCTGAATTCCTGGATATCATCTTTGATACCACCTCTCTCCTCGTGCTCCCCATATCCAACCCATTGTCAAGTCCATCTCTTGGCCCTTCCTCATCTCTCCTTTTCCAATCATAACTGCCTGAGTCCAGGCCACCTTCAGCTCTTGCTTGACATGTGTCTACAAATTTCCCACCTAGCTGCCAGCATTGCTGTTATGATCACTCTTTGAGCAAAGCACATTCTTGACTTCCCAGAATGTTCATGAGCTGGATCCTGCCGCCTTCTCTCACTAATCCCCACCTCCTACCCTCTACTCCATCCCATACAAACTTCCTTTAGTCCTCTACCTTGCTTAATGCTCCTTCCCCTGGGGCCTTTGCACATGCTGGTTTCTCTACCTGGAACTCTTCTGACTTTCTGTATGTGGATTTCCTCTACTCAACTTCAGATCTCAATTTAAGTGCCACTCTACCAGGAAGCCTTCCCTGATCATACCTCTCCCATCCTCATGGC
Source organism: Eptesicus fuscus (assembly GCF_027574615.1). Taxonomy (NCBI): domain Eukaryota; kingdom Metazoa; phylum Chordata; class Mammalia; order Chiroptera; family Vespertilionidae; genus Eptesicus; species Eptesicus fuscus. The sequence continues at coordinate 46,238,972 of NC_072475.1, forward strand.
CCCACCACCAAAACTAGGCTAAGTGTACTTGCTATATAATCTCAGGGCACCATGTGCTACCCATTTGAGAGCACTTGCTCAATTTATTGATATTACTTATTTAATGTTCTGTCAACTTTGTTGGAAGTCAATAGCAATAGACTGGGCATTTCTCTTATTTGATCTAATATGAACATGACATGAATCTTTTAACTGATAAACCTTAATGCTCCCCTTCCTTTGCTTAAAAGACCACCATTAGCAAAAGGCAGTGTGTGTGTGTGTGTGTGTGTGTGTGTGTGTGTGTGTGAGAGAGAGAGAGAGAGAGAGAGAGAGAGAGAGAGAGAGAGAGAGAGAGAAATGGAATGCTTCCTCTGAGATTTCAGGTATATTTTGGAAAAGCACCATAAATCCAGACTAGGAAAGTTGTCTAGAGCTTTAATTTTATTTCTAGGCCCCAATCCTGCACAATCAAACTTTGGTTCACGTTCTAAAGATAAAATTCCTTCATGTACAAAATCAACCTGACAAAGAGAGCTCCTTACCTTCCTCTTAAAGTCCCTGAGGCCATTTCCACCTGAAGTTTCCCCCTTTATCTTCTTCATAGTCCCTGATGTTTGCCAGGCTTTTTGAACAACACAGGACTTGGTGGTATGGGGAGCCAGGGCAAGATAGGGAGCCAACTGGCCTTCATTGTTGACCAAACACCAGGCACTCTTCAGTGTCTTACACAATTTCTCCTATTAACTCTGTGAGGTAGATACCATTTTCCTCCATTTACCTGGCACAGACAGGAAAAGTTATTGATAGTGGGCACACTACTGTAAATGGAAGAGCTGGCACGTGAACTCAGATCTTCCAACTCAAATTAGTCATCTCTTTGATTATAAGTTTGCACCTTTTAAGGAGTAGAAATCCCATAAGAGGAGTCTGACAGAAATCTGGAAGCTCTCTCGCAGCCTGAGAACCTTAGCAGAGTTATGCAGAGCAGACATAGGGAATAAAAGACAGCAGAGGCAAAAAACAAACAAACAGACAAAAAAACAGTTCTATTAGAAGGCACACAGCATGGGAGAGAAACAGCTGGAAACCCCTTCTACGTAAATGTTGCCAGCCTAGTCATGTTTTCCAGATGGACATCATATTGGCCAAGGTAGAGCCTTGATTTTCTGTAAGCATCTTTCCAAGTTGCCCATTTACTTGGCTTTGTTCACTGGATTGGTAGTTATGAATGAGTGGGGCAGGTTGAATTCCACATAGTTGAATTCTAGAAGCTGAAATCTAACACAAATACAGAGCTGTGTTGGAAAATTCAATGTGAGGCCAATGTTCCTAACTAATTAATTTTCTATACTCAACCCACTTTCCCACTCTCTTAACAACCAGGTGAACCAACTATAATGATACTGTCCTACCATCCTGGGTTGTAGGAATCCCATGGTTTCTGGAGTGGCCAAAAAAGAACAGGAAGAAGTGAAAGTGATAGATTACTGATCAGTTGACATTTATTGAACATAAGAGTATCAGACATTGTAAAAATGCTGTTACATATGCAGTTTGTTTAGTTTTAAATGCCCTGAAAGGTTGATATTTTAAAACCACATTTTATAGATAAATTGAAGTTCAGAACTATTCACTGGATTTCCTGATGATATGTAGCTCCTTTTGATTCCTTTTATTCTTACCTTCTCTCAAGTTCCTTTTCCACCCCTGGAGGAAATTTGGGGGCTAGAAAGAAATCAGAGCCATAGGTTCTATGGGGACATACTGGAGACACTCCAGGATCTGGCATCTCAGGACCAGGAAGGGTGAAGGGAAGGGGAGGCCAAGTGGAAAGCAGAGGGGCTGGACCTAGAGCTTTCTGAGAAAAGATTGGGGGAACAGTAGCATTTTGCACTTAGTGTCTTCTCCAACAGCTTCTGAACATCTCTTTTAAAGGTATTTGAGGTTATTTAGAAAACAAGAAACTCCTACAGAAAGTATGAGTGGTAAAAAATAATAATAATAATAATAATAAAATAACAACAACAAAAGAAAGGGCAAATGGTGAGAAGTGAACTATTGACTTAACTTGTTGCCTCTGATTTACGTGGCTTGTTAAAGGCAGAGACAGTGACCAAAGGAGATGAGGCAATGGTTTGGCTACTCTTGTGTGGTATGGGTTGAAAAGTCAGGGCTGTATCTAATCCCTACTACATGAGCCAAAAGAAAAAACAAAAATTAAAACCCTTGGTTTAACATTTCTTCCATGTCCAACCAGTATCCTCACATTTGAAAGTTCAGTGTAAAACAATTACAAAAATAAATATAGATGACTACTGCCATTTTGTGGTTAAAGAATTTTAAGTATTAAAAAAGTTAATAGGTTATCCACTCTTTCAATGATTATTAATTAGACTCCACTGTATGCCAAGAACTAGGTATAGTGGCAAATAAAGCAGATGTAAAGCTTACAGGCTAATAAGTAAACGGACATTAAATAAAAATTATGTACAGAAAAATATAAAATTACAACTTGTGATACGACAGTGAGAGGCAAATCATAGGGAAGTATGAGGAAACATAGCAGAAGAAGTGGCATAACTTATATCAGTGGGTTGGGGAAGTCCTGTCTAAAAGAGGTGATATTATGCTGTCTACCAGGAAAGAAATAGAGGGGCAAGAAGGCAGCGGGAACAACCTGTGTAAAGGCCCCGAGGCAGGGTAAAAGAGAAGGCCAGAGGCCCAGGCAGGGAGCATTATTATGTAGGGTCTTCTAAACCATGGCAAGAACTTTGAGCTTTATTCTAAGTGCTAAGTGCAATGGGAAGTCATTGAAGGGTTTTAAACAGGGAAGACATGTACTCTGATTAACTTTTTTTTAAAAATTACCCCACTCATTGTGAAAAATAAATTGAATAAGTTTGAAAACTATTGCTGAAGTCCCTATAGAAGTTGATTAATAGAGTACAGAAAAACTTAAATCCTAACCTTTGACTCAAACCACAAAGACTTTTTAAAAAACCATTATTTCTGATTTGTAATCTAAAACTGCATGTCCTTTTATTAAGCAGAACCATAATTTTAAATTTTTCTTATCCACTAAGATGCCCTATAGTCCTAGGGGTTTGCTTCAGGGAAATGCAAAGTCTAGCTAGTTTCCCTGACCACCTTCTTTTACTTTCCAGGTTTTCTGAGAATAGTAGTTGAGAAAGGTAGTCATAATTGAGGAATAAATATATAGGTCATCTGCATCCCATTCTCCTACTCAGCCTCAGCCTCATTACACAGCAGCAGCAACAAATGTCAGTGGCAGGAAGTGCACAACAAGAAGAATAAACCACATTTTTTTTTTCATCCAAACCTGCACACACACTGTCACACACACATACAGTTGGTTTGAAGTGGGTTGAGGGGAGGTAGCTAGCCTTCTCACATTTCTAACCAATAGAATCTCATGGCAGTTATCAAAACAACCAGCTTTCAGGCAGTTGACCTTTTGTGTTAGAGGGTTTTGTGGGGAGAGGAGAGAGAAAGAGGACAGAAAACTTGGGCTTTGCATCATTTGTCATTCTAATAGTTGCACACTGAATCCATTTTATGTTACAGACACATTAATTTGATTAAGATACAATCCATGGGTCATTCAGGCATATAAAGTACTCTTGCTTAATTGCAAAATTAACAATGAAATAAGATAAATCATTACAAACTGATGGTTATTCTGGAACTCATGGATTTCCAACTCCCGGTCAATTCATTTTTTCCATCTAAAGTTGTTTTTGACACTTAGAAGGAAAGCTCTGGGCTAAGGCAACAGTAAGTGGGATACCAGCATTCAGCTCTCAAGGCATTAGTTACGGGAGGTCACGCTCACTCAGAATAGGAACTGCTGGTAGAGCCATCTCAAAAGGGGTTCCAAGAGTCCCTCAGCCTCAGAAGCATTTATGATTAGATACACAGAACTGGGGGAAGTTATCCATAGTCCACTTGGAAATCTGAAGGCAGGAATCCCGGTTTCCATTTTTACTACATTACTCTTTTCCTGTCACCTTGTTTCTTTTTAGGACTAGCCTAATTTTCAGCCCCTACACAACTTTTAGTCAAATATCAGCTATATTCCAGGCACTGTGTTAAGTGATAAATATATAAAACAAAAGACCTGATTCTGGATTTCAACAAGCTTTCCCTCTAGTTGGTCACCGAGTTCTCTTTCCTCTGTGATTTCATGAGAAACACTTGGCTACTATGGCATAGTGCCCACTAACGTGCTGTAGCAAAGGTCTGCAAGGCACCACGGATATATAAAAAAAGGAAATTAATTGGGGAATGTGTGTAGAGTATGTATGATTTGAATTGGCCTTAAACAAAATTAGGAGGAGTTGGTTATTGGGAGAAGGGAAGAAAGGGCATTCCCAGAAGAAAGAACAGAATGAATCAAGGCAGAGAAGGAGGGGTGCACTTGAGGTATGTGGTCCTTACCTTGGTGTGGCAAGCAACAACCAGCTATTATTGTTTTTGTTTTGTTTTCATCTTGAGAGAAAGCATTAGTGGCCAAACATATATTCCAAATATGGGAGAGAGTTAGACACTTACCCTATATAGTATAGAGGAAGGAATTCTGGACTGGAATTCAGGAGATCCATTGTTCCCTGTGTGTAAGACACTAATGTCACCATGGGCTGGTAACTTCACCTGCATTTGCCTAAGTTCCCTTACCTGCAAAATGGGAATAAAGATCCCTTTCCCATTTACCTTATAGTTGGGTTTTGAGTATAAGTGGGAAACTACATGTAAAGGTTTAACTTCAAAGTTTCCAACCTTTTTTTTTATAAGAGTGTAAAGCACTGATAGCAAATTGAAAAAGTTAACATAATTTTAAGTGGGCAATATCATGACATATTCAGGGCCCAGCAAGCCATTCAGTGGCTGACATGTAGAGAGAATGACTAAGACCGGCTTGGAGAGATCCCTTGAATGTGTGTAAATTTTGTATTTCATTCAATTTAAAAACATGGGTTCATCCATTATTTTATTCACTTAACAGATAAACAAAACTGGCTCATATAGAACATTCAAAGTAAAAGGTAGAACCAAACATCTAAACTACTTATTCTGTGCCCTGGCAGATGGCCCCATCACTCTACCAGCAGGTTTACTGTCTGAGAATTTCTGAAGGTCATTGGTCATATGAAGAATAGGTATGATTTTATTCAGAAAACAGGAGGTTTAAAAAGCCTCTATGATCTCTTTCAGCCCTACTGCTTCCTAACTATCCTGTACCTGGTGCAACACCAGACCCCAGCACTTAGAACCCCTTCTCAGTTCCAAGATGCTAGAGTCTGGGCAATCCTGTGTGTGGCTCAAAGAGAGTGGTGTTTATGGCAGTGAACATAGACTACACACTCTCTAGAGACTTTGTGAGATAAGACAGGGACTTTTCTAGAGGAGCTTTCCACTGGAACTCCAAGGAATTGTGAGAAAATCAAGAAGCAAGAGAAGCAAACCCGTTATGGTGTTGAAGGGAAGATTTAACTGTTTGTGTGACACAGGATCACAGGACAATGAAAAGAAAATACCAAAGCAGTTTACTTCCCACTGCACCTTTCTTCTGAAGGGCTTAAACCATTTTAGACATAGATGTCTATTCTCATCATTGGCAAGTTGCTTTTTCTTCCAGAACTGCATACCTTCTCTTTCCCTCATTTTTAAGAGACGTTGAGGCGATCAAGTGAAAAGCCCTTTGAAAACAGCCATGTCTACAGTGATCATTGCTTAGGTTCAGAGCTAAAGCAGGCCTTGACATCTGTTGCATTCATCCCAGACAGAGATTTCATCTTTGTGTTCCCCTGCTGCTAAATGAAGAAGGAAGGACGGGTCCGCACTGCACTTCCAGAGACCTGGTGGAGAGGTATCCACTCAGCTGTGTGTGTTTGAGCAAAATAATTTATGTTTCTGGCTTTAGATTTATTTTTTCATCATTATCCTCAGATGGTAGATCATGACCTCTAACCTCCCTTCCAGTTCTGTGCTTTGCAAATATAGGGTTCCTTTGTCTGTGCTCAATGAACTAAGCCAGAACCAAGAATCATGAAGAGGAAGATGACAGCTGGAGCCTCTGCTTCTTCAGTTCTAGAATGAGGGGAGTAACCAACTTGGAAGGTGGCTGGAAAGATTAGAAATAATATATGCAAAGCTATTAGGGCAGTGCCTGGCATCTAGGAGGCCCTGTACATGGAGGGTTTTAAATCAAAACCTGGAGATTTCCAGTTGAAGCCTCTGCTAGCCCGCTCTTTTTTCTCGCAGTCCCAGGAGTTTTTGTGGCTTGAGCAGGTGGCCCTGGACTCACTGTAGGCCACTGTGCACTCTAATTCTGTGGGCCACTGTGCACTCTAAGTCTGAGCACTAGAACAATGTTTCAGACTCTTCTGTTTCATCCATAGGCCATAGGGAAAGTGTGAAATTTCCTCTGGCTGGACACCTGTGCCCAGCTTACTCCAGGTATCTGTGAAAGAGCCCAAGGGAGGACTTTACAAAGACCAACCATTTGCCTACTCCATCTCCACATCCTGTGGCAGTAGGAGGAGGCCTGGGAGCCTGAAGCAGGGGGCATGATGTTCTTATATGTCTACTTTACCAAGTTACGATCCTGCCAGGGTGATCAGCACCTGAGAAGGTTAGGTCTTTATCACCACAGCAATGTTGTTTATAGCACACTGTGGACTGGAAGCCATAGATATATGTCTCACGCCCTCAGAGTCCCTGCCCTGTGCAGAACCTGAAAAAAAACCAGAATATTCCACTTGTCTTTTTTCTATTTAATGAGGTTGAACATTCTTAAGGAATGAAAAGCACAGCCCCAGTGTAGAGAGCACCTGGGAAGGCACATGAACATTTCTTTAATTATTGTCAGCTGAATCCAGTAGTGTTGGCAGAGCCACGTCCTGGAAACACACCTTGCCAGAGGCAGGATTGTTGTCAGCCTGACCTTCAGCTCAGGCACCAGGGGGTGGGTTTCATTATCTAAATCCAGCCAATTAACAGGAACAAACATGATTATCTGGGCCCACCCAGAAGTGACAATTACAAAGAACCCACAAGAATGCACACAATCTCCTTTGTCTTGGGCTTTAGTAAACTTCCTGTTTTTTGCTGTATAAAATAAATGTGCTGTATTGGCTCTGGGTCACTGTCTCTCCATCAGAGGACAGCTGTCCCACCTGGCTACAGCTTTTTCTTTCTATCTCTGTGTCTGTCTCTTTCTTTCATTTTTTCAATCCCCAGCAGCCCCTACTCAGGAACCGGACAGCTCTCTAGCCACACTGGATGCAGAAAAGAGAGAAATATTTATACTCCAGCCTAGTTTTTAATTAGCCTCGGGAACCCTTGTTTCAAACTAGCCTGGTTCCCAAAGCTATTCTCTATCTGCTCTTAATGAGATGGAAATTCAATTGCATTTGCCTTGTCAAGTCATAATAAGATGCCATACCCCCCGCCCCCAAGAGCCAGGCAGACACTGCACTTTTTGACCCCAGAATGACATCAGAACCTAAAAAGGGCAGTTGAACAAACTCTAGTTGGAATATGAACTCAGTGTTGTTTTTCTATAACCCACCATGTGAACTTGAGCTGGTTACTCCACGTGTACAGTGGAAAAAAGAAGGACTTTAGAGCCAAACAGACCCAGGGTGAAATCCTGCCTTCTTGTTTCAGTGGCTATGCAAGTTAACTGAACACTCACATCTCCTGTCCCCTTATCTGTGATACAGATACTGTAGAATACAGTAGGATGACTGGAAGGACAGAACGGGTCACTTTGAGTAAAGCATACTGCCCTGAACGTCCCCGGCATTCAATCAACATTGTGCTTCCCCTTACCTCTCATCTGTGCAGCAGGATTCATTGCCCCACGTTGCCTGTCTCACTAGGTTGAAATCATGACCCAAAGGGATTATCTGTATTTAGAGGCTAGGAGTCTGGGTTTGATAGCTGGAGCTCAAGGTTCAAATCCCAGTCCTGCTCCCTCCTGCCTGTGCCTCCTTGGGCAAATTCCAGAGCCTCACAGCTTCCTTGGACTGAAAGAGCTATCAGTAGCTCTGCCTTAGGATTACTGTAAGGTCTAAATGAGATAGTGTACAAAAAGCCTTTGCCTAGAGTCTGGCACCTGATAAATACACAATAAATATTACCTGATAACAGCGGCAACGGCATCTGAGAGTGCTTGCAAAATTTAAAAATCCTCTAAGATGTCCATCTCAAATCCTTTTGGGAAGGAATGTGCCAATGTTACCCATGCTTATGCAAATATAAGTGGTTATTATTTATGTAGGAGAACATTACTGGGTATTATGCAGGAACAGAGAGAGAACACCGTAGAGAAAGAAAAATATATTTATGATGGACTTCAAAGGAGAAAATAATTTATCATCCAGCACCGTAGAAACAGCCCCATATATTAGCTCAGAACTGTCTGAGTGCAAAGATTACATCAATAGATTCTACTCTGAGGAAGGCATACAAGGAAAGGAATGGAAAAGGGGGGAAGGAAACCTCATTCTATTGCCTCTAAAATTAACCCTGAGGCTGTATTTATCCAACAGAATCTTACTAAACACCCACCCCCTGGGAGACACAGGGACACAGAAGGCCAGGCTCTGCCCTCAGGGAATTTGTAGTCTAATGAGGCCCTTATACCAAGTATGTAAATAACTAATTAAAGGTAAAAAGTGAAGTGGCATGAATCATCATCATTATAAGTCATTTTTATGGGTTCCCCTTACTTAGTATACTATCCTTTTTCCCAAAAAGAATTTTGGACTATTTATCACATAAAAGAATGTATACACTGAGGTATAAAAAGAGAACCAGAAATTTACACTTAAGCAAAAGAAGTGGCAAGAGCTAATATAATCATTGGGTCAAGCATCAGTTTCATCTCAAGAGTTTCCTGGAAGTCTGTGCAAAATGAGAAACACATTATTATAATTTAATATTTCTTAAATGTTGACATCCTCCTAAGCCATATACAAAAACCTACCCAAGGGCTGATTCAGTAATCTTGCATTTTCTGAATTGACAAATGTGAAAGGTATGTATGTCTGGGAAATTTTGAGACATTCAGGTAGATACTAACCATTATCAACATTTAAGGCCATTATTTTGGAAAAAATAATCTGTATGGATTATTGAATTTATTTTGTGATTTTGTCATTTTTTTTCAAGTGTACAATTATTTAAAGTATTATAAATAGTAGTACATATGTCTCCTTTTTTTCCCCCCAATTGACCTTCCCCCAGCCTTCCCTACCCCCCGGCACATGCCCTCACCCCCCTCCCAGTGTCTTACATCCATTGGTTATGCTTATATGCATGCATACAAGTCCTTTGGTTGATTTATTTTGTTGTGTTTTTTTTCTTTCTGTTGGGATGGGTTTGTTTTTTTGTGTGTGTGTTTGTGTTGTTACTGTGGGGTTTTGTTTTGTTTTGTTTGTTTTTTGCTAGAAGTTATGTAGAATGCAAGCTGTTTCTCTTCTTATACTTATAAGAAAAAATGTACATTAAAACACAGAGCAATCTCCCAGTGGATAGAGCATCAGCCTGTGTACTGAAGGTTTCCCGGCTCGATTCTGGTCAAGGGCATATGCCCGTTGTGGGCTCAATCCCCAGTAGGGTGCGTGGAGGAGGCAGCAGATCAATGATTCTGATCATTGATGTTTCTATCTCTCCCTCTTCCTTCCTCTCTGAAATCAATAAAAAATATATTTAAAAAATTAAAAAAAACACTGAGCAATCTCCGTGTCATGATACTAGACCTGCTGACTTTATTTTCAGTGTGATTTCAGAATTAATTGCTGTTGTTCTCAAGTCATCCCCACTTAGGTAGGCAGGAGGGAGTAGAATTAGCCAATTGAACAGAAAAATCAAAGACACTTGCTTGCAAGGGCACCTACTTCTGAGAATTACCTTGAATTTTGCATGCCACTGACTAAGAAAGGAAGGAAGGAAGTGATATCTTTAAGATCCTGGGCTTGGGCTGCGGTGAAGGGGACCAGCTGTTATTCTTTTACCGGCTAATTTCTGGCCTGTTGTGATGTCTTTTATGAATCTGGAGAACTTGAACTTTAAAACCTGTTTTAAAAGGCCATGTTTTGTCTTCTTTTTTCAATGTTATCCTTAAAAGGTTCATGAGCTTAATTACTGAGGAAGAATTAAAACAAAACATTACACACAAAAAAACAAACAAGCAACAAAGAAGGGAAAGAGGTGCTGAACAGAGATAAATAAAAAGAATGTCTGGAGGACAAGGAGGGAACACAGAGAGTCAGCGGCAATGGCATCTGACCACTTGTCTGTATAGAGCCCGCCCAGCCTTCAACCAGTTGAGAGAGGGCCCTGGTTAGGGTCGGTGGGGGCTGTCAAAGAGCCTGCTCACACGTGCCGGCCAATACCACCCACATCTGTTTGATTTGGCATTGTGCACTGACCAGCTGCTTGCAGAATCAGGAGGGGCAGGTGGGTGTGTTGGGGAAGGGGGAAGTAAGGGGAGAGGGGATTATACACAGTTGTTCCAGTAAGAGGACAGGAGAAGAGGCCAGGAGGAATGAGGCTGAGAGAGGCCCGGGGCAGGCAGGGGCAGGAAGCCCACAGCTGTGGTGGTGGCCACTGGCAGTAATCACCCTGAGCGGCAGGTGCCGGCCCTGAGTCAGAGAGCAGAGGCCCTGGGATGTGGCTTTGGCAGAAATTCAGGCACTGTGCCAGACTTGGGCAGAGTGTCAGGAGTGCTTTGTCACTCTCCCCTTTGACCCACCCACTATCTCACTGATAGTGAACCTTTCCAGACCTCCAAACTAGTCACCGTGCTGCCTCCCTCTTTTTCCTACAAGATTAAACCTTTTGTTTCCTACCTCAAAAATGTGTTTTGTTTTGTTTTTCTTCCTAAACTCAGCTCACAAAGACTTGCTTTCTCTGAGCTGCTAAAATCCTTCTGACTATCTAGAGAGAAAGCTGGGAAGAAAAAGCCTTCCCGCTGAGCAGAGGCCTCAGGAGTGTAAGTGATGTTCCTGAAGTCATCTGGCTCAGCCATTGGAGGAACAATTGGGGCAAAGCCTGACTCTTCCACCTCAGCACCATTTGCTCTGCCACGATTTACTCTGATCCAAAATGTTAACCCTGTGCCAAGAGGTTGAATTGGTATACGAACCAGGAGAGAACTAGATTATTTTGTAATCTCAGTGTGAAATCTTACACAAACATCAGATCTTTGTTCACCATTGATTTAACACCATGTGCCAGAACCATGCTGGTTCCCTTCACCCTGGTCACCAGTATGGGCAATGCCTTCCTAAATCCTGCTCCAGTGTTCATTACGTGAAGGGAAACCAGGGAGCTCCTATAGGTTTGAACATCTCACACATTTATCCCCTTTTTTGCTTCTGAAAAAATCACTGCTGGTATCACATATGACAAATAGGACACCACAATGCAGTTGAGATCGATCACTGGGTCTGCTCACTGGAGCAGCAAGATCTGTTTACTTCTAGGACATTCTCAGTACTAGAGGGTCAAAATAACATGATGTGGAATTACCAATATTCAACCTAAAAGGCCTAAAAGAAAGACCATTTTATACAGTTTGCTCTAATAATAGAAGTTTCAGCTCTGAAGAGTGTCTGAGGTTCAAATCTTGCTTCTGACACTTAATAGAAAGGTGATCTATTCTCTCCATTACTTAAAATGAGAATAATAATAGAATATACCTCATAAGATGGTTGTAGCAAATTAGCTTCCATAGACTGTGTTACAATTTTGAAGTACTGTAGATGGCATATTGATATAAAACAGATGTCCATAGTCACTCTCCATAGGATCCTTCCTCAGAAGCCCAGACAAGGACTTGGTGCTTGATACCCTCATTGACTAACATGCAGAGAATTCCCAATTTAATGTTCAGCTCCACTCCAGGGCTGAAGGCTTTTGCTGTGTCTCACTATCAAATCTATCCCTTTCTGACCCTTTCTGACCTTGCACACTAAGTCCAGTGACTCATCTTGTCCCAGGTACTGAATTTCTGATTTCATAATCTAATGTTGCCCTTATTCCTACAAAGCTGTCAGCCCTCTCAGGAATCACTGTTAGCCATCAGCAGCCCCATAACCTGTTGGCCTTGCTCCCAGCCTCCCTCTTGCTGGATGGCATAGAAGAAACAGACCTGAGATTTGCATTCTCAATCCACCACTTCTTACATGGCCAACATTTTCTCTCTCTGTTGCTCCAATTTCCTCATCTGTAAAATATGGATAAAAAGACCCTGACAGAGATGCTGTGAGAGTGAGTGACAATGCAGACAGAGTTTGACACATACTATTGCTCAGTGAACAGTAGCTCTTTTTCTTTGGGTAATCATTTATTATGGCTGGCTTGATGCTGACTGCCCCTGGCTTGTCACCTCCTGCCTGTCTTCATACGTTGCTATCACTGCCCACACTGATTCCTGCCTAATGGCCTCATCTGGTCTCTGAGTTCCAATTCCTCCTGCTCCTCTGGGGAAACCCTACTATGTCTGTTCTGACTGCAGGCTGGGGGAGTGCTGGACTAGCTCCTACCATCTCATACAAGCTGGTCCTTGGCATATTTCCCACCTCCACACTCAGAGACCATCATGTCGGTAGCTTGAAATCAGCCACAGTCCGACATTTACACCATAGAACTCAGCAAACCCTATCATAGGGCTTCTTCCCCTGGAAAGTTGCTTGTTAAACATTTACAGGCACATCAGTGTGAACCTTTCATTCTTTCTGAACCTTCTCTGTGCCTGATCATCTGACCCAAACACTCAAGTGAAACCCTTTAAAGAGAAGACCTCAAAATGTTTTCATGTACACAGACTGGCCTTGCATTTCAGTGAAAATGCAGCTAAATCCACACCAAAGTCTACAGAACAACTCTCAGCTCAGGAATGGAAATATGACACCAGGAAAAAAATATATGTCTAATGGATATACATTAACCTCAGGATTAACCCTATCACTAACAAGGTCTGCTCAGCCCAGTCAAAACCTTTTCTTCCTATTGGGCTCTCCTGGTGGTGTAGGCTCCAGGGGTCCAGGCCTTCACTTGAGCTCTCTGAGGGAAATCTGAGGACCTACATGACTATGGCCTTCACACCACCCCTGCTTCTGGCTTGGAAATACTGTGATCCAGTAGCAAAGAGGGTATGGAAGAAGATGACTCATTTACAGGGGAAAAGGGAAGCCCTGCCTTTCCTTTTTTTCTGTGAAGGCTCTTCACCACACAAGGTTGCTGAGGGGTAAGCATTTTGAAGGCTCGAATCCTGTTCCAATTTGTCTACCTCAGAGGCCTGAGCAACTGGCCAGCCCCTCGATTCAGATTTGCTGTGCCAAGGACCACATTTGAAGTGTGTAATGTTGACTTAGGGCCACACTTAGCTTTACATCCCCTGGAAAAAAGACTCATCAAGTGAATAAACAGGTGGGTGAGCCTGTGTGTGGTGGAGTGGAGGGAGGGATATTTTTCCTCATAAGGAAATGTGTTCCCATGGATTTTAGAAGGCAGATCACCATCTACTATGAGGGAATCCTATCTATTATGGTGCCTATCATGGGTCCCCTTTTAGCAGTACTTTATTCTTTGTTTTTATCAGTACTTTATTCTTGCCTGTATTTGAAAGGACTCCCATAGCCCAGATGGGAATACCCCATTCTTCTGCCTGCTAAACCTTAAATCCTCTTTTCTCCCCACAGGATCCATTAAGTCTACGTATTTCCCCCTCTTCACAATTCCGGACTACGTACAGAATGTAAAACATATCTCACTACCCCACTTCCTCTAATATACCCACCCCCTTGACTTGCCACCTCTAAAACAGTCAGACAGGCCACAGGTTTTCACTTTGACACCTTTAGTGATAGTCTTCACAGGGACATGAAGAGTGACAAATGCAGGAAAGGGGCTGAAGTTCCAGAATTCTCCCATACATTCTCCTTCCTCAGGTCTTTGGCCCACACTAAAATGTGAAATGTGAGCACATCATTCTAAAAACCCTTCTCTGTCTCCTTTTTATTATTCCCTCTTGCCTTCAGGGCAACATCTCCTGTCATTGACTACTAAGACTGTGCTTCTAGCAATGGTAGATGTCACGATTTTAATGAGAAACTTCACAGCTTACAAATCACATTCTGCCCAGCACTTTAGTGAACCTTAGAACCTCCTTGTGACCTCAGTGTTGGTGTGACTGCCAGCATTTTAATGGGCCAATGAGACAGTGCAGACAAAGTGCCTGGTAGACACCTGATTGGAGCCCCTGCATCTCTCTCCCCTCCACCCACATCACCCAACCAATGAAATACAGTGGTCAGGCACTGATTATATGTGACCCTAAGAAAAAAATCTGATTCAAAATATTTTTTTTCAAGGAAAGGATCTCAAATTATGTTTTCACTCCATTTTATGAGGAAAACCCACACACATTTTCTATTCTCCACCTCTCTGGCAATAGCTTCTTAGCTGATGACCAGATCTCTCCCTTTATTTGACATAGTAAATCCAGGCACCTTGGACTAGACAACTAGCTAACCTCTTGCTGTACTCCCAAAATCTAGATTTGAGGCAGTTCTGGATCAACCTGAAAATTTGTCATTATTCTCCTACAGGCTTTTATTTTTTGCTTTATCTTTCCACACTTTCTCTTCATGCCTTCCTCCCAAATTATCTAATGCACAAGTACTCCAAATCACCCAACTTAAGACTCCCTCAATTTTTCTTTTTGCCTTCTAGTTCAAGGTAACTCAGGAGCAGTTAGGATCTTCACATACAGAATACCTACTCTCTCTTCCATGTAGAAATAGCACAACATTCACTATAAAATATTTATCAGTTTAACTTTTCACTAACTCTTACTGGCCTTTATAATTAACTAGAGGCCGAGTGCACGAATTTCATGCATGGGGGGGCGGGGGTTGTACCTCAGCCTGGCCTGTGCCCTCTCACAATCCAGGACCCCTTGGGTAGGGTTTCTAGGCCTGGTGGGTGATCAGGGCCTATCAGGGTTTTCCTTCCCCCAGCTGCTGGCAGCTGGCCCCGCCCCCACCACTGCCACTGCTTGCCATCTGTGCAGTGCTGCCCCCCTCCCCTGCCACTGGTCACCTCCCTCTGTGGGCAACAGGCATGGGTGTGGTTGCTTGGCTGGCCTGGGCCTCCCTCTGCAGGGTGATCACTGGTTGGCCCTGCACACCCACCATAGCGTTGCTGGCTGGTGGCCTGGGCCTCCCTCCATGGGGCAATGGATCATGGAGCCCCTCCCATCAATTGCCCAACAGAGGGTGGCCTGGGCCTCCCTCTGAGGGGTGATCGTGGGGCAATGGCGGGGACTCCCGACCAATGGCATCGTACCTGCCTTGGTTGGTCTGGCACCAGTACATGTCATAGGGTGGTCATCTGGAAGGTCATCCAGACAGTCGTTCTGCTGTTTGGTCATTTGGTCGATTTGCATATTACACTTTAATTATTATAGACTAGAGGCCTGGTACATGAAATTTGTGCATGGGTAGGGTCCCTAGGCCTGGCTGGAGATCAGGGCCAATCTGTGGGGCAACCGGTGGGGCAATCAGGGGGCCCTGCTGGCACCTGCCTTGGCTGGCCTGAGGTCTGCAGGCTGGGGGCAGCTCCTGTGTTGAGCATCTGCTTCATGGTGGTCAGTGCACATCATAGCGACTGGTTGTTCCACTGGTCGTTCTGCCATTTGGTCAATTTGCATATTAGGCTTCTATTATATAGGATTAGGTGGCATATATATATATATATATATATATATATATATATATATATATATCAAGTACCTCCAATGTCCTTAGTATGTTGACATCAGATTATAAAATGGAGAGGACCAGGAGGCTGCTCGGTGCCAAGCTTAAGAGGTCATCTTTATTAATCAATTGGAAAGAAGATCAATTTCTTCATTCAACACACACTTACTAATCAGTTAACCTGAACTCAATAGTACTCAAGACCCAGTGTATTATCCATGCCTCCCAATTAGACTCTTCAGAAGTATCTGGTCTCAGCTTGCTACAACCTGTCTTTTGACATTTAGCAACCAATTCACTTCTCTGGGCCTCAGTTTCCTCAGTGTGAGAGGTGAGTAAACAGAGCATTCTAAATCCACTAATTCACCTTCTTCCCATTCAATTCAGTAAATATGGGTTAAGCAAAAAACTTAACAGCTATTGGAGAGCTCAAAAAAGGAGGCATTAATTGTTATCTAGGAGAATTCGAGTAATTGTTGAAGCTGGGAGGTGGGTACATAGCAGTTTATCGTACAGCTCTTGTTTACTTTTGTGCATATTTGAAAGCACCCCTACTAAAAATAATAAAAATAAATGGAAGGAATTCAGGCTACACAGAGCAGGTAGCAGCTGAGCAGAATTAAAGCATGGGTAGGATTTCAATGAGCCGACACTGGGTCAGGGGCCATTCCAGGCAGGGCACGTCATGAGCCAAGGCATGGAGACTGGAAAACACAAGGTGTTCACAAAGAACTGGGTGTGGTCATGTGTGGCCACAACACAGGGTGCAAGAAGGGAGTGGTGGGAAATGAGCTGGAAAGGTATCGTGGGGTCACAGCCAAAGGGCCTCGAGAGGCACAGTGTGGAGCCTCTGCTTAATTCAGTTCCAAGAGAAGGTGACCTCACTGGTTAAGCCCACATTGGCTCTACCCCTTCTCAGGCGGTCTGGGTGCAGGCCCGGGAGAAGGGCATGTGGCAGAAACTGGCAGAAGAACCTGCTGGCAGCAACACCCGGCTTGTTTCTTCACCAGGAAACAAGGTTTCCTGTAACTCAGACCCATGAATCAGCATTTCCTCTGTCAATAATACACAGTAAGAAATGCAACAGCACAGGGCTTGAGGGAATGGAAGAAAGGGAGGAATATTCCATGACACGCTGGGCTCTGCTCTCCTTTTCCCTCATGAAACACTCCTGATAAGCTCCCAAATAACACTCAGGTTTCAAAAGATAAGTTTCTCAGAGAGCCTTACAGTATCTTGGGAAGAGTGAGTCCTACAGAATACTCTGGTCATATTATGCGTTTCTATCACCATTCAGAGAAGTAAGATCACTTTCTGAATTCTTTCATTACATGATAATTAAACATTAATATACCAGTGTTATAACCTTGCAGAGGTTTGAGTGTATGTGTGACTTGCTTTTCATTTTTACACATCACTGTCCAATAGCTTATTAGATTCTCATGATAATCCTATGAGGTACACAGGAAATATTACACCTATTTCACAAATGTTGATACCGAGGCAAGGAGATGAAATACTTTTCCCATTAGATTGGTTTTGAAGAAGCCAGAAGTGACCCCAACTCTTCAAACTCCAGTTCGAGGTTCTTTTCAAAGTCATAGGTTTTAATAAATAAATAAGTAGATACATAAATATTGCTATATTTGGTAACTATTACAATAATAGTATATTTAATATATCAAAATTAGATAGATAGATAGATAGATAGATAGATAGATAGATAGATAGATAGATAGATATTTATACATATGTCTTACATAGCACCAGGAAGAATTTTATTCACTCCCTTATTCCATTCATTCATTTATTGAATATTTATTAACTGCCTACTGTATGCCAGGCTCTGTTCTAGATACATTTATTAGTGAACAAAACAGACGAAGAGCTCTGCCTTCAGAAAGCCTATATTCTCATTGAGGAATTCAGACAGTAAAATCAGTGTATGCTAGAGAGTTACATGGCTACAAGTGCCTTGAAGAATAAAGAAAACAGAGAAGGTTGTAAGAAATATTGAGGGGAGGGTGATACAATTTTACATAGGATGTTCAGTGACAATCTCTCTGAAAGTGTGATGTTTAAGTCAAGTCCTGAGGAAGTGAGCAAAAAAGCCACATGGATATATGGCGTGGCCGGGAGTCAGCAAAAGGAACAGTAAATGCCCAAGCTCTGAGGTAGTACTTTCCTGCTATGTGCAAGGAACAGTAAGGAGTCAGGTGTGGCTGGACTAGAGGGAGAAAGGGGGAAAATATGGGGGTTAGGGTTAGGGTTAGAGCATATAGACCATTTTAAACACTTGGAATTGACTTAGAGAATCTGCTCTCATTTACTCAAAACCAAAACCAAACCAAACAAACAATCAAAGACAAAACTAAAATAAAGCAAGACAAAGGGTAAAATTCAAAATAAAACAAAACAACAACAAAAGCATGTAAATGGGGTTAAGGTTAGTAACACCCTCCTTCCCCATCAGGAATCCGGATCCAGGATCCAAACCCTCAGGCCAACACCATCCTGCTTCCTGAGGGAGCCATGGATCAGCAAAATCAGGCAGAGGAGCCACTTACCATCACAAGCTTGGGTCTGGGTCCCAGACCTCAGTCAGGCTCCTATGAGCTGGGCCACTAGGATTTATCAGGCCTTTTGCTTAGGCTACAGGCTGAAAGCAGGACAAAACCCTCCAGAACCTTTGTCCTCCAAGCCTTCCCAGGGACTGAACATCAAGCTATCAGCTCAACCCTGCAAAAGCTCCTTCCCTAATTCAGGGGTCAATAATACCCATGTTTTGACCCTGACTCATCCCAGGGGGTAGAGTGTGCGTGTGGACACAGACATGGTATGAAGGAGAGTGAACAGAATAACCTCACACTCATTTTGGAAGTCAATGTTCCTTCACTTTTTGTTCTTTCTTTTTATTAATGCTATCGGCTTAACAGGCATGCTTGTATTATTCCATTCATGCCCATCCTGCTTCCACTACCACTTCCCCGCTGCCTTGGAGAGTTTCAGAAAATTTCTTGTGTGATTTCTCTAAGCATTGATAGTGGAACCAATGAGAGATAGTTCTGCCCTTCAAAGCCTTCAGTGACTGTCTCTTTGATTTGCCTCCAGAAGTCACTGAAATAGATGAGAGGCATGACATACTCCAAGTCAACAATGGACACTAGGTGGAGAAGTCCCTCACCATTCTTTTTATCAAGTAAGTGAGCAAACAAGAGATGCTTTGTCACTCAATGACAGATGAACAACCCAGTCAAACTAGACATATCATGACCAAGGTTGGGGAATAAGAATACCTAAAAGCTTTTTACATTGTTTCTCTCATTCAAGTGTTTCTCTGCCACCTCCCCTGGAAAACACCCCTACCACCACTATCACCATCCTAGTTTGAGTCTCCTCTGAACTACTTTTTTAATAAACTTTTTATTTTTAGCTATTTGTAGATTCATATGTAGTTGTAAGAAATAACACAGAGAGAGCCTGTGTACTCTTTATCCAGTGTTAACATCTTGTAAAATGATAGTACAATATATAATAAATATATTAATGTTAATATAATCAAGATAGATAATATTTCCATCACCCCAAGGGCTTTTGCACCTTTGTCAAAAACAGATGGGAATATTTGTCGTGCATCTATTTCTGGGCTGTTTATTTTGTTCTATTGATTTTTGAGTATATCTCTCTGCAAATACCACACAGTCTTGCTTGTTGTAGCTGTATAATATGTCTTGAAATCAGGTAGACAAGTTCCTCCTACTTTATTCTTCTTTTTCAAAATTGTTTTAGCTATTGAAATTTCTTTGCCCTCCCATATAATTTTAGAATAATCTTGTTGATGCCTACCAAAAATCTACTGTGATTTTTGAGAGGAATCGTGATAAATCTGTGCATCAGTTTAGGGAAAATGATAGCTTTACTAACTTAGTAGACAGAATAATGGACCATCAAAGATTTCTACATCCTAATCCCTGGAAACTGAAAAAAAATTACTTTATATGACAAAAGTGACTTTGCCAATGCAATTAAGCTAAGGACCTGGAAAGGGGAAGGTTCTTGGGAATTACCCAGGTGGGTCCAATGTAATCACAAGGTCTTTATGCGAAGGAGGTAGGAGTGTCAGAGACAGATAAAGGGACAAATGACTATGTAAGCAGAGGTCAGAATAAGATTGAAAGGTACTACACTGCTGGCTTTGAAATAGAGAAGGGTCCATATATCAAGGAATGCAGGTAGCTTCTAGAAGCTGAAAAGGCTAGGAAGTAGATTCTCCTTTCAGAGTATCCAGAAAGAACCAGAAACACTTGGATTTTAGCTCCTTAAATTCCATATCAGACTTTAGAAATACAGAACTGCAAAAAATTTTTATTTTCATTTAGTGTAAGCCACTAAGTCTGTGGTAATTTTTTATAGCAGAAATAGGAAAACAATACAACTATGTTGAGTCTTTCAATCAATGAACAGAAGTGGTACGTCTCTCCATTTATTTAGATCTCTTTGATTTCTTTCCTTAGCATTTTGTAGTTTTTAGAGTACAAATCCTGCACATGTTTTTGTTGCATCGAAATTTAAACATTTAAATTTTTTTGAGCAGGAGGTGGCATTTTTTTATGTCTATGTACATAGAAATAGAATAAATTTTTGTGTGTTTATTTTGTATTCTGTAACTTTGCTGAACTGATTTATTAGTCCTAAGAGGTTGTGTGTTTTTTAGATTTCTTGTAATTTTCTATGTAGATAATAATTTTATTTATAAATAGGGACAACTTAATTTCTTAATTTCTGATTTTTATTATTTTTATTTCCTTTTCTTAACTTATTATATTGGCTAGAAGTTCCAACATTAAGAATAAAAGAGGTGAGACTAGACATCCTTGCTTCATTCTTGATCAGAGGGAAAAGGATTCAGTCTGTCACCATCTATATATATAAAAGCCTAAGCCATTTGACAAGTTGCTATGATGCGCACTGACCACCAGAGAGCAGTCAACCTGGATAGATGAAAAGAGAAACATGTGACTGAGTCTATGAAAGATCACAAGCAGGTGGGGCTGAGCTGCAGTTCACATTAGGAGGCTGGGCCATCAGCCCAAATTCCACTGCTCCCCTGGCATCACTCCAGAGGCGTGGCACCCCCACCCCCATCAACCCCTCCAGCCACATCCTCCCCAGGCAGCCAGGACTGAGGGACAGACGGAGGGAAAAAAGTGACCATGAACTCTGTCCGTAGTGCTCGCCTCCTCCTATCAGACCAGAACCACGCCAGGACTTGCAGGATGGTGAGTAAAGTGGGCAGCCTTGCCACACAACTACCATGACTCACTGGTCCGCCCTGGGCCGGACACTCACCCCACTTCTCCGAGCCTCAGTCTGCACCCCTAGCGAGGCCATAGGAGCTCCACCCTAGAGACTCACTTCTCCATAGCTGGGTGCAATAGACCAAGAGATGCGAGGGACAGTGGTAGAAGATGGGGACAGACAGACAGCTGACCAGGATGAGTTGGGCCGGGATGAGCGGTAGCAGCTCCTCCCCAGCTGCCTGCCACTTCATGCACTACTACAGCCCTCAGGGGATGTTGGATGCTGGTTTCAGCCAGATCCCTGCAGGTTACACCAAGGGCGAATCTGTGCACCAGACCTCTAGTTAAATATAATAGTAGCTATAGGGTTTTGTAAATGGTCTTTATCAAGTTGAGGAAATTTTCCTGTAATCCTAGATTTCTGAGAGTTTTTATCATAAATGAGTGTTGAATTTTGTCAAGCACTTTTTTTCTGCATTGACTGATATGACTATGTGGTTTTTCTTCTTTAACATTGAATATGGTGGATTAATATTAATTGATTTTTAATATTGAACTAGCCTTGCATCTCTGAAATAAACCCTACTTTGTCATGGTGCATAATTCTTTTCATAATTGTTAAATTCTATTTTATATTTTGTTCTATTTTGTTCCATTCTATTCTTTTTAAGATTTTGTTTCCATATTCATGAGGGATGTTAGTCTAGTTTATATTCTCTATTCATACTTTGTCTAGTTCAATGGTTGGCAAACTGCGGCTCATGAGCCACATGTGGCTCTTTGGCCCCTTGAGTGTGGCTCTTCCACAAAATATCATGGCCTGGGCGAGTCTATTTTGAAGAAGTGGCGTTAGAAGAAGTTTAAGTTTAAAAAATTTGGCTCTCAAAAGAAATTTCAATCGTTGTACTATTGATATTTGGCTCTGTTGACTAATGAGTTTGCAGACCACTGGTCTAGTTTTATTATCAGGGTAATACTATCTTCATAAAATGAATTGAATATTGTTCCCTCTTCTGTCTTCTAGGAGATGTGTAAAAAATGGTGTTAATTATTTCTTAAATATTTGAAATTTTTCTTCAGTGAAACCATCTGGGCCTGGAGATTTCTTTTCTAAAATTTTTAAAAACTATGAATGCATTTTTCTTAGTAATTATAGGGACATTCAAATTATATATAAGATGTGATAGTTTTTTAGGAATTGCTCCATTTCATTCGGAGTGTCAAATTATTGTGTGTAGAGTTGTTGCATTGGCCTGGTGTTTAAGGTCTTTTCTAACTCTAACCCACCTCTTCAATCTCTTTCTTCTCCCTTAAACAGGCTCAGTGAATCCCAGTGGCTGCGATCTCAGTGAATTGGATTCCTCTCTGGGATTCTTTGCACACTATGCTTTCTCACTACCTTATATTGCTATTTTCATTCTTCTGAATACCCCAAAGTTTCAAAAATGTTTTATTTCTTATTCAAGGGCCACTCAAAATCTTCTATATTTTCCATTTCCCTTTGAACTCACCTGGCCTACACTGTCTATGGCAGTTCTTTGGTATGGACTGGATATTACCTTATATAGAGGTTATTTGTGAACTTGAACTTATGGCCCAACTGGACTGTGAGCTTTTTTTTTTTTTTTATTTCTTTATTGATTAAGGTGTCACATATTTGTCCTCATTCCCCCATTCCCATCCCACACCCCTCCCCACGGATGCCCCAACCCCCTGTTGAACTTAACCATTGGTTAGGCTCATATGCATGCACACAAGTCTTTTGGTTGATCTCTCCCCCCTCCCCCCACCCTCCCTTATCCTCCCTCTGAGGCCCGATAGTCCGATCGATGCCTCCTTGTTTCTGGTTCTGTTCTTGTTCATCAGTCTATGTTGTTCATCATTTCCCCTAGATGAGCGAGATCATATGTCACTAGAGATATACTTATAAGAACTGAATGTGAGACAAGCAATAATAGTTATGCTGGCAGGCAAATGAATCAGTCTGTAGTGAGTTTCTTTCTGGACCAACAGTTCTTTTGAGACCCAATATCAATGTCCACCAGTTCCTTATGTGTACATGTCGGCACTGACCCCTCAGCTCTGGATGGTGGACAAATGGTGGTAATGCAGGTCCGACTCCCTCTGGTTTGGTCTTGGCCGGACCCAGGGGCATGGCTTCACCCGGACTCAGGGGCACGTGGCCTCACCCAGACCCAGGGGGCGCGTGGCCTCACCTGGACACAGGTGTGCGCGGCCTCACCCGGACCCGGGACCCAGCCTCACCTGGATCCAGGGGCACATGGCCTCACCCGGACCCGGGATCCAGCTTCACCTGGACCCAGGGGCGCATGGCCTCACCCGGACCCAGGGGCGCGTGGCCTCACCCGGATCCAGGGGCACACGGACTCACCCGGACCCGGGATCCAGCTTCACCCGGACCCAGGGGCGCATGGCCTCTCCCAGACCTGGGACCCAGCGTCACCCAGACCCAGGGGCGTGAGGCCTCACCTAGACCCAGGGGCGTGTGACCACACCCGAGCCCAGGGGTGCGCAGCCTCGCCTGGACCCGGGACCCAGCCTCTCCCGGACCCAGGGGTGTGTGACCTCACCCGGACCTGGGATCCAAGGACTGTGAGCTTTTTGAGGAATTAAATATATATGATTTTTCTTGGCTACCTTCTTAGCCCTGGCACAGGGTATGGCACAATACCTGTACAAAGAACATCTGAAAAATAACTCACAGGGCTCCTCACACAATATTACATCCAAGATGTCCCTTGATCTTCTATCTTTGGGTAGTTAGGAAGATATTTTCCAGGACCTGATCTTGAACTGGGGATTGACTTAGCCTCTGAAGATAGCTGAGTAGTTGGAGGGAAAGAGTCAGTCTCAGCATCAAGTCAGATCTCAAGGGAAAAACATACTGTGGCTTTCAGAGCCATAAGACTGTCTCACAAAACCACAGGTTCATTATGAAAAGATGGGACACAGAGAAGGTTCTGTAAATTTAAAAATTACAGAAAGAACACCTCCCATCATCTAAACTAGTAGTAATTCTCCTTAGCAGCACCATACTAAATAGAGATGTATTAAGGAAACAGGATGGAAAAGTGATCTCCATCTATTTCCAGCTCAGCAGGCATTTATATCCAACAATATCATTGAGATTGACTTTGAGGCTAGTCTGGGAATAAATATTCTCCAGGGAATCCTCCCACTATTTCAAAATAAGAGAAAGTGAAGTGGCTAGGAAGGGAGGCAGAGATGGAGATAAAACAAAATGGGAAGAAGGAGAAACATTTTCCACTCTTGTGACAGTCAAGAGCTACCTCTTGGTGATTCCATTGTTCCTCTCCTAGTCTGAGTCTCTTGCCTCCTACCATGTGTGCTGCTGAATCCTTTTATATGGCTTCCTAGCCTGTGTGTTTCCCTGCAACAATCCATCCTAAATTCAAGCACTAAAATGATCTCCCTAAAATGTAACTCTGGCCCTGCTGGTGTGGCTCAGCAGTTGAGCATTGACCAAGGAACCAGGAGGTCATAGTTCGATTCCCAGTCAGAGTACATGAATGGGTTGCAGGCTCAATCCCCAATAGGGATGAGTGCAGGAGGCAGCTGATCAGTGATTCTCTCTAATCATTGATGCCTCTATCTCTCTATCCCTCTCCCATCCTCTCTCTCTAAAAATCAATAAAAACATTTTTAAAATGTAAGTCTGATTGCACGATCTCTATTTTCAAAGAAACTTTCATACATTGCCTATTGCACAAGAATACTGTTGAGCCCTAACTGGTTTGGCTCACTGGATAGAGTGTCGGCCTGCAGACTAAAGGGTCCCAGGTTCGATTCTGGTCAAGGGCATGTACCTTGGTTGCGGGCACATCCCCAGGAGGCAGCTGATCGATGTTTCTCTCTCATTAATGTTTCTAACTCTCTATTCCTCGATTTCCTCTCTGTAAAAAATCAATAAAATATATATTTTTAAAAAGAATACTGTTGACATGCCTTCAGCAGGAATACAAGGCCCTCTGCATATTATGACTTCACCTCTCACAATCCCGGTTACAAACCAACCTGGCAAAAACAAAAGAGAAAGAATATAGAATATAGAATATAGGATATAGGATATAGAATATTGGATATAGGATGTAGAATGTAGAATATGGAAGATAGAAGATGATAGAATATAGAATATAGAATATAGAATATAGAATATAGAATATAGAATATAGAATATAGAATATAGAATATAGAATATAGAATACAGAATATAGAATATAGAATAAATATGAGTCCAAATCTAGCTCAGTTTTAATTCTGGGTAACTTATCTAACCTTAATGAACCTCATTTTTTACTCCACAATTTTTTTTAAAGAATAATAATAACTTAGAGGCTTTTGTGAAAAATAAATGAGGTCATGAGTCAAGTATAAGCACTTAATAAGTACTCAATAAATAGTGGCTATTTTTACTATACTAAAGCACATTGACTGAGCAACTTCCCTATTCCTGAAACACTCCTGAATTTTTTTCTCAGGCCTAACAGCCCTAGCAAGGTTATCAAATGCCCTTGCACAGGGAATAAGGAGAAGGGACTAGCTGAGAATGAAGGGTGGGGGTGAGGGAGCATCCACTTATGTTAAGCTGCCCATTGTTAGAAAGAAATAATGAACGGAGCTCTGAGAGAGGCTGTGTGAAGTATGGGTAAGAAAACAGGTCTAGAAATTCAGAATGGCCAGGGAGGGTCCAGCAGTATCAGCATCTGATTTTCTTCCCTGAACATCAGAACAGACCCAGGCCTACCTTTGCACAGCTGATGAGGATACCTCTTCCATCTCTTCATGTGGATGGATCATCTCTGTTTCTTTAATAGAAATGTGTTCCAATGTCATGTCCAACACAGAGGAGAGGTTGGTGGTGGGCAACTAATTATGGTTTGCATGGCTATCATACCCAGTATGTATATATGTTGTTATAAGGGGTTCATGGAAATAGTGTCAAGAGATCCACTTTGTAAGTACGCTTATTATTATCTCCGCTGCTCAAGCCACACAAAATAAATGTCTGGCATTTCAGAAATTGTTATCGATTCAGCAGTAGATTTTACAAGGCCAATCAATAACAGTTTCCTCCATCCCCTCCACCCACAGTGTATATTTATTTGTGACCAAGCTTTCTGTTCCTCCTGTGCTTTCTAGTGCTTGTAATTGGTCCAAAATAAATGGATGATTTCATCTTTTTCCAGGAAAACAAGAAGAGGAGATAAAAAAAAAAAAACCACTCTGCTATTAAAAGTATCTCCCTCCCCTAGCTAAAAATCAAGCTGAATGCATATATGTATATGTGTGTAAGGGAGATAGAGAGGAAGCCTGCATTCAAGTCAGCCTGCCAGGATGAGACCCACAGCACAGGAACCACAATGTGAGGCCTCTTTTCCCTGCATTTAATTCGTGCTGTGGTAGGAGATTAGGGACCCAGAAAGGCCATAGATCCTTCTACTCATGAGTTCTTCCATCATGATGCTTTTATATCTTATAGCATTGCCAGATGTATAACAGAGGCTCAGAGCACAGGCTAGAACTTCAAAGTTCACCAGCCCACCCCCTTCTTCTTATAGATTAAAACACGAAGACTCAAAAAAAAAAAAAAAAAAAAGTAGCTCTAAACTCAGGTCTCTTGCCTCAAAATGTGACTTTATAGGGTCTCTTCAGAGGTTATCAAGTTAAAATGAGAGTGGCCCTTAACAAAATATGACTGGTGTCCTTTTAGGAAAGGAGAAGTTTGGACACTGAGAAACACACATAAGCAAGCAGAAGTCCATATGAGGATGAAGGCAGAGATTAGGGAAATGCTTCTTCGAGCCAAGGAACACCAAAGACTACCAATAAATCACCAGAATCTAGGAGAGAGGTATGCAACCGATTCTTCCCTTTAGCCCTCACAAGGAGCACTTTAATCTTCGACTTCTAGGCTTCAGAACTGTGAGACAATACATTTCTGCTGTTTAAGATACCCAGTTTGTGTTACTTTGTTACCACAGCCCTAGCAAATTACTATACTTCTCTTTAGGAGGCCCACCACTAAGGAATCCAGAGCTTAAAGTCAGAAAAATATTAGAACTATACTAGAGGCTCAGAAACCATATTTAATAATCCTACTCCAAATGAATACAGCATCAAGAGAGAAGGTATGGGGCCCTAGCAAGTTTGGCTCAGTGAATAGAGCATCAACCTACGGACTGAAGCGTCCAAGGTTCAATTCTGGTCAAGGGCACATGCCTGGGTTGTGGGCTCAATCCCCAGTAGGGGGCATGCAGGAGGCAGCCGATCAATCATTCTCTCTCATCATTGATGTTTCTATCTCTCTCCCCTCTTCCTTCCTCTCTGAAATCAATAAAAATTAAAAATATATTTTTTTTAAAAAAGAGAGAGAGAGGATATGGAAAATACATACTCCCAAGTTCTCAGACAAGACAAACCTTTTTTGTAACTGAAGAAACTACATGAAATCAAAACTAAAATTACATGAAATTAGTTGTTTATGTGGTAAGGCAAAAGTCATGTATAGCTTGTTCTATGATGGAACAAAGTTCACATATTTTCAAGGCAGGATATAAAAGTAAAGAAAACCAATGAACACCTTGGCAAAAGGTAATGCTGTAAGTTCCCCAGACACATTTCACTTCTTTTCCTAAGGACACAGGAGTACTGTATTTCCCACTCTCCTTTGCATCTAAAATGGACCATGTGACTAGTTCTGACCAATAGACAATGCCCAGAAGTGACATAAGTAGAGGCCTAGAAGAACATATGCAAGTTGTTCATGCTTTCTCTTTCCTTGCCATTGAGACCCTAGAAGTCATATATTGAGACTGAGGAGATACAACATTCAAATGGATGAATCTTTAAGTCCAGATTGAAAGGGAGCTGCCTTGGAGAACCATCTGGCTCTTAATGAAGCTTCTGTGAGACAGAAATATATGCTTTTGAGATTTGGGTAAATCATCTAATCTGACACTTTGTCCTAACTCAACTGATGTTGGCCCTCACCTATGCAATTTGTATTTGACTAATATACTTACAAAATAATAATAAGCCACTTGAAAAATATTAACTTGGAATTTCTCGTGTTTTTTGTTGCCTAGTAAACAGCCATTGGTAGAGCAACTCACCCCAGCTATGTCTATGGGATCCCCTCTAACAACCCAGACCCTGGGCCTCACAATAAAGGAAACACCTCTTCTACATTCTTGTTTACTTCTCCAGTGGGAAGGGTGGACCTTAAAGGGAAAAAAAGACATTTTCTGCCTCAAAAAGTAACCATTCTTAGTGCAACTCTGATGGTTAGAAATCTATTTCTTATTATATTTATAATCAGATTCTCTGTTACTTCCCCCATTGACCTTAGTTCTACCCTCGGAGTTCGGAAATAACAAAGGATACTGCTCTCCTCCAGGCTGATGTTTTAATCAAAGGAGATTTCTTTCTAAAAGCCTTGTTAATCAAGCTATCACTAATGTCAAATCCTGGTAGAATGTAGGCCAGTGCATTGTTCTGATTATTTTGCTATGTTTGGATTTTATCATATGAAAAAAAAAATATTTCAAATAAATGGAATTCCACCTGGGGCCCAACATTCTTTCAGTTAGAGAAAGATTTGCATCATATTTTGTTTTATTAGGATTTAACCTGTCCATTGTTCTGCTGCATGCCTGTGTAGGAATGTGGAAAATAGCTTTTTATCACCATAAACTCAGAAAAAATGCCAGTGAAATTCAGGCAAATAGATTACGATTGCATTGACAACTCTTTTCATAAACTAATGGGCTGTCTAACCTATTTATGATTGCTGTCCCCCCTAAGGTCTTGTAAGCACATTGCCAAGGAGTTTGTTGAATTTGGTAAATTGATACACTGGGCTTATTTTGACTTCCCATTTCTACAAATGATCATTAGGTATTTAACACTATGTGAATGTGTTTAGAACGCCTAATGGGGCATTAGTTAGGTAAATAAGTGACTCAGTTCCCCTTTTCTTTAACAATTGATTCCCTTCATGTTTTAAGTTGAAGTTTTTAAATGTGTACATACAGGTGAGGTATCTCAGTCCTGTAATTCATGTTTGATCATCAGGACTCCTATAGGAGCGATAACATACAATTTTACTTGAAGGACTAAAGGAATCAAATCAACACAAGGGCTAAAAATAAATAAATAAATAAAAATGGAAACTTACTAGTAAACAAAAAAATTTTTTTAATTACACTCCAAATTAGAATATCTAGCATTAGCATGGCTTGGGGAAACTCTTTTATATTCTCCTGTGGGAGTATAAATTGAGACAATCTATCTGAAAGGCAATTTGGAAAATATAGCAAAAGCCTTTAAAATGTGCATACCCTTTGACCCAGCCCCAATAACTTCACTTCTAGGAATTTATTCTAAGGAAATAATACTGGCTATGTGTAAAGATTTATTTACACACAAAAAGAAGTGCTTATTGTGACATTATTTACTAGTATAATAGCCATATTGGAGAAAAAACAAATAGCCAACAAAAAATTGTGACCTCTTATGATTTTATCATTTTTAAAAACATGATACATTTATTTATACCATGGTATATTACATAACCCTTAACAATATGTTACAGAAAAATTTTGAATATGAAAAAATATTCACAATATATATTAAGGTTTTTTTTTTAAAAGCAAGTTTCACCTCAAGAAAATCAGTATTTTTAAGACACTAATTTTGCAAACACATATAAGGAAACATAGTTTAGAGACATAACAAATTTAACATCTGTGAAAGCTGGGATTGTGGGTAGTTTTTATTTCCTTCCTCATCTCTTCTGAATGTTTCTAAATGTTTAACAATGAGCATTGTATATTAGGTGTACAAAAATATTATAATGAAATTGAATCTTATGTGTAAAATATTTTCATTTTTCAAGATGCTTTTGTTACTAGGAAATCAGGCACATCTTTCCTACTGACTTAACTCAACAAAGCTAAGTGACATTTTCTTTGACATTTCTAACTAGTTCAGCACCAAATATTCATCTTTTAAAGCAAGTTTGATAATCAATGGACAGTTTCAAAATTGCATTTGAAGTAAAGACATTTGTGGAATTTCTAAAGCTGGGAATGGAATATTAGTATCATCACTCAAGAGCATTAGCTGTGGAGCCAAAACACCTGAGATCAAGTTCTAACTGTGACTTTAGCTGGTGACCTTGAGCAAGTCCCTTATCCCTTCGATGGAACTCTCAGACTGGGACTATATATATGTATATATAGATTGATTTTTTAAATAAAGGATATGAAAGGTCAATTTATTTAAAATACCTCCAAGGCAGTCACACATTATTCATTGCATAGCGTTAGCCATCTGTTGCCTAGAATTTCCATAACTAACAACCAATCATGGTTGGAATAACACAAAAGAAGGAACTGATTTTCTTTTCTTTTTTTGTTGTTCATTTGGTGTGTATAAAATAAAACATATACTCATGCACAAAGTGCTTAAGTTGTAAACGTACAGCTTAAATTATTGCAAAGTGAATTTCTGTGTCAGCTCCACCCAAGTGAAGAAATAGAACATGGCCAGCATCCCAGAAGGTCTGTATATTCCCCTTCCCAATCACACCTTCTCCCTCCTCCCCAGTCACCATTCTCCTGACATTATTGTTATAATTTCCTTTATTTCCTATATAGTTTTACCACATAAGCATGCATCTCTAAACCATATAGTTTAGTGTATAGTTCAACTTTATGAAAATATAATCATACAGAAAAAGTTGTCATGATAATGGATATAAAAAAATTTAAGTACAATGTATACATCAGTGAATGGCAATATTATTAGTAATCCTATTATGTGGGGACATAGGCATTGAATTTCAACCATCCAAAGCAGGTGGCTGTTCTCACAATTTTGGCATTGAATCATCTCCCATCAGGTCTAGACCTTCTCACCCTTCCAGATGGTCAGCACAAGCTCACAAGCTCACATTCAGGGCCCATCAGAGCTCTGTTTTGTGACTTCTTGTGCCACCTGGATGGAAAAGTACTCACCTGAGGCTGAAGGGGTCTGTACATAACTGCTTTGTTCATAAATTAGCAGGCTTCCCTCTGTTGAATGAGTTCCCTGGCGATTATCAAGGCTCTAAGTTCACATCTGGTTAATGGTTGGCTAGAAATCAATACACAGAGAGCGATGGTTTATGATAAAGGATTATATAATAAGCAAGTTCAAATTCAAGAAATTGGCTGTCTCTTTGCTCTTATATGCTGAAAAGAAGGTGCTGATCCTCAGTCCTTTTGAAAAAACATAACTCCACTCATATTGCTATCTAAATCAAGCACTAGCTATTATATTTTTTTTATTATTCCCCTTCCCCTCATTGGCCAATTCATTGTGTCCTTAGGCTCAGTTGTTCAAATGCCACCTAGAGTTTCTTTCAATCCCAAGGAAATGCACCAACTTATTCTCTGGTGTCACAAGACCTCAGGGTTACAGCTACCCTTTGCCCCAGTTCTGGAACAATCCAGACACTCTTTGATGTTTAGCGGCTGCCTTTTGAACTGATCCATGGGGCTCCCAGTGCCCGAGGCTCAGTATTACCGTGGGTTTCCCAGCTGGCAGTTGGCCAGTGCTCACCATTCCTCCTGGGCAACCACCCATGCATGTGTACATGAGCACATGCGTGTGTGAATGGGTGGGTATGTTCAAGCGTGTGTAGGCATATTATCTGCTCATTCCAGAAGTAGACAGCATTACTGTGGACTGTGGCAATAACAATAAGAATGCCTTTCATGTCGTGAATGTTGGGTGAATAAGCAATGCTCCACCTGGTTTCCTACCCCAACATTCCTCTTCTTCTCACAACTGAGGCCACTTGAATTTCACCTTTAGGCTCAATACTGTACCATTACCAAGACCAATTTAAGACTTTGTCAATTAAGATTTAAGGACCTTAGTCCAGATTCTCAAAAGACTCAGAATTAATGCACCTGGCAAATCCTCTCACTGTGATACTGAGTCTACACTTGGATCACACTTTGATTTTCTTCCACAGATCCCTGTGTGCACTTCAATTATAGTATCTGGAGCACTTGCTACCCATCCCAGGTCCCTTACTAACTACCTCCATTCCTACTAGAGATTGATTTCCCCCCCTCATGAATCCCAGTAACTAGGACCCTGTTTCCTGACCTCTTATGATGCTCAGACCCTGAGGCATGTGGCCATGCTCACCACTGGCTGACTTTCTGCTGGAACCTCCACTTCTCCCTGGTAACTCCCTGATCCTGAACAATAGCCACTTCTCACCATACTCACCAGATGCCATGTCTATCTATTGGAACTCTTCACCCAACTGGCAGTTGGGTCTGCCCCCAGCTCACCATGATGGGCATCTCTAATCTTCAGTTTTACTCTTCTCCTGATCTGTTCTGCCTAATGCCTACTGAAAGGCCTTTCCATTTTAAATAAAAGATAACATTTTAAAAGTATGACACTTTTAAAGGAAGCAAATAAGCAAAAAGAAAATATCATAATCCAACCATAAAAATTTTATTACCATTTTAGTGCAAACAAAGATATATACCATGTTCATGTGTTGGAAGACTCAATACAGTTACGGTGTCACTCCTTTATGAACTTATATATAGGAATAATTAAATTCCAGTCAAAATCCCATCAAGGTTTTTTGTTTGGTTGGTTGGTTTTTGTAGATATAAAGAAACTGATTCCAATGTTTACATAGAAAGGCAAAGAAATTAGAACAA
Source organism: Eptesicus fuscus (assembly GCF_027574615.1). Taxonomy (NCBI): domain Eukaryota; kingdom Metazoa; phylum Chordata; class Mammalia; order Chiroptera; family Vespertilionidae; genus Eptesicus; species Eptesicus fuscus. Next base: position 46,271,828 of record NC_072475.1, read on the forward strand.
AAAAACAAACTTATAAAAGAAGAATAAAGTGAAGGATTTACCCTTCCTGATTTCCAGACCCACTGTAAAGTATTCAGTATGATACTGGCAAAAGGGTAGACACATAGAACATTAGAACAGAGTCTATAAATAGACTCACACATCTCTGACCAATTAATTTTTCAAAATATTATGTTGTAACCATTGAACATCTATATGCAAATATATGGACAACTTCAACTTAAATCACACACCTTATAGAAAACAATATATTTGAAATGAACCACAGATCTATATATATAAAAGCCTAAGCGACCGACCGACCAGTCGACCGGTCGTTATGACATGCACTGACCACCAGGGGGGCAGATGCTCAATGCAGGAGCTGCCCTCTGGTGGTCAGTGAGCTCCCACAGCAAACCTCCCACAGCTGGCCAACCTCCCACGGTCCCTCCCTGCAGCTGGCCAGCCCCAATAAACCCAGTGGGTGACTGGGCGAGACAGCCCCAATTGCCCTGATTGCCCCGATTGCCGGTCAGGCCGAGGGACCCCACCTGTGCATGAATTCATGTACCAGGCCTCTAGTATAAATATAAAATACAAAGCTGTAAAACTTTTGGAAGGGAAATACTTTCATAACCTAGGTTTAGGCATAGATTTCTTAATCAAAACACTAAAAACATCATACATAAAAGAAAAAAAAAATTGATAAATTGATTAGACTTCATACAAACTTTAAAACCTTTTCTCTATGAATGATACTGTTAAGAGAATAAAAGATAAGGTATTAAGACTGGAAAAATATAGTTGCAAATCACATATCTGACAAAGGGTTTGTATTTAGAACATATAAGGAACTTTCAAAATTCAACCATAAGAAAAACCCACAATCCAATTTTTAAAAAGAGACGAGAGATTTGAATAGACACTTCATCATAGAGGCTATGATAAAAAAGAAAACCAGGGATTTGAAAGTTTCAAAGAGGAAGGAGGCAGAAAACTGTAGAATACTATATAAGTCCCATAAAGTAAGGACTAAAAAGTGTTCACAGGCTTGGTAGTTAGAAATTCCTTCATGATCTTAATGAAAGCAGTTTCATTTGATAAAGTTATTAATTGTTATTGAGCTAAAAAGTGAACAACCTTTTCCAAAGCTTGAATGTTAGAAGAGAGTTTGTTTGGTTCTCTGCTATTATAAAATAAATTTGAGCATGTTTATGAGATAAAGAAAAGAACTCAATAGAGAAAAATATGAAAGATATAAAAGAAAGAGGAACTCTAACAACATATAATAAGGATTATATACCATGAACAAATGGGATTTATCCTAGGTATGGAAGTTTGGTCCAACATGAAAATCAATGCACCATATTAATAGACTAAAGAAAAAAAAAGCAAATGATCATTTCAGTATACACAAAAAAGCATTTGACAGAATCTAACACCATATCATGATTAAAAAAACAACAACATACCAACAGTCAACAAATTAGGAATAAAAGGAAACTTCCTTAACCTGGTAAAGACATCTATGGAAACCCACAGCCAGCATTATACTTAGTGGTCAAAGATGGAAAGCTTCCTTCCTAACATGAGGAATAGATAAGAACATCCACTACCAACTTGTATTCAGTGTTGTCATATTAGAGGTTTTAGGCAGATCGATCAGGCAAGAAAAACAAACACATTCAGACTGAAAAGGAAGATGTAATATTATCTCTAGTCAGAGATGATATGGTCTTGTATATAGAAAACCCTAAGTAATCTACAAAAATACTATTATAACTAATAACTTCAGCAAGATTGCAGGGTAAAAAATCAATACACAAAAATCAATTGTGTATTTTATACACTGGTAATGAAAAATCTAAAAATGAAATTAACAAAACAATTGCACTTACAATGATATTAAAAGGATGAAATACTTAGCCATAAATTTAACCAAAAAGTACAAGACTTGTTTTCTTATTAAAAACCTCAAAACATTGTTAAAAGAAATTAAAGTAGATATAGATAAATGGAAAACATCCCATGTTCATGGATCAAAGGACTGAATTTTAAGATAATACTCCCCAAACTGACCCACAGATTCAGGGCAACCCCTATCAATATTTCAGCTATGTATTTTAGCAGTTCATCCCAATGTCCATATGGAAATGCAAAAGACCCAGAATAACCAAAACAATCTTGAAAAAGAACAAAGTTGAAGAATCACATGTCCTGATTTCAAAACTTACTATAAGGCTACAGTAATTAAGATAGTGTGTACTGACATCAACTAGACATATAACTCCATGGACTAAAGTGAATAATCCAGAAATAATGAGAATGGGAATGAGGATAGATTGCTAATGAGTGTGAGGTTTCTTTTGTGATGATGAAAATATTCTATAATTAGATAGTGGTGATTAATGTACAAATTTATACTTTACAGGGGGAAGCTTTGAAATATGTAAGTTGTAGCTTAATAAAACTGTTATTAAAGGGGTGGAGGGACCAATTGATGGAAAGAAGGCCTGCAGGACATAAAAAAGAGTAAACCTCATGTCACTGGAAGACCTAACTTTGAATAGCTCTAAGACAGAGAGAAAGCAGAAAGGGTGGATTTGAAGGTAGGCTTGCAGATGTTGGGTGGGGGAGGGCTACAGAGAAAAAATTGAGGTGATTCAATTGAAACTGGAAGTGATATTGCCTGCTGGAAGCAAAGACTTGGGAACTTGGTAGGAAACTTGAAGAAAGGTAATTAATAAAATTAGGTGAAGCTTCTGAAGGAAATGGAGAGAGGAAGCTGACTAAGAATAAACAGGAGAAGAAAGCTGATATTTGCTAAGACATTTTTGCATGGCATTTGACCCTTAGTCAGTCACAGCTTGATCTGTCTTCCCTTTAGCACTTCCGTAATCTTCATAAGGGCCTGAAAAGACAACAATCAGTAAACTGTTCGTGCAGGCATGTCTGTAGGGTACCACAGTGGTACACATGATCTGTTTTTCAACATCACTGACCAAAGTGCAACAAGGTTAAGTACTGCAAATATTTGTGATTAGGAGGATTCTTTCCTCCAAAACTTGCCATGAGATAGTTCTGCAAAATATAAATATTAGATCAGGGCGATTCATGGCAACTGAAAATTCAAACACAGGCAATGCAGTCCAGTGTCCTCTGTGGTCCCACCAGTGGGGAAATCATGTCCCATCTGACAACATGTAAGAGACTTCCCATACCTGAGGCTGGGTGGGTGGGCAAGGCAAATTCCACACTAGGGCCTCTTCTAGCTTACTGCTGGATAAACAGATAGCTTGGCTTTAGCTACCTCTACAACCCAGACTACTCCTCCTGGACACCAGCTGATGACAGATAGTGTAATGTAAAGGAACACTCAGAACTGTTCCTAAGCATGTTTGAGGACACTCAGATGTCTCCAGGCAAAGAAGCTTATTATATACTAGTAGGGTGTGGATTCAATAATAGCAACCCAAATATATCAAGTCCTAATGCCTGGAATTTATAAATGTTTCCTTTTGGGGGAAAAAGTCTTGCAAATGTAATTAAATTAAACATATTGAGATGAGGAGATTGCCCTGGATTTTCCAAGAGGGCCCTAAATGCCATCACAAGTGTCCTCATAAGAGAAAGGCAAAGGAAGATAACACAGATACACAGGCAAAAGGCCATATGAAGACTGGGCAGAGAGAGATATGACCAAGAAATCAAAGATTGCAGACAATCACCAGAAACTAGAAGAAACAAGGATCAGGTTTTCCCTTGGAGCCTCCAGAAGGAACATGGCCCACCCAGCATCTTGATTAGAGAATTTAGCATCAGAACTGTGAAAGATTCCACAAGATATGTGATCAGTGCTGGGACCCTGCCAGCAGGCAAGGAGATCCCAAGGCAGGTGCTGGGTGTGGAGGCCATGGGGGCATAGGCGACCAAGGAGACAGAACTAAACCTCACATCACCCTGCTTGGCCCCGGAGGATGGCTGGTTAGCCATAGACAGGTAAGATTCCTCAGGGAAGGAACAACCTAAGACAGGCACAGTCGCATAGGGGCCATCAGGAGAGAACTTGGGGGTCAACAGAGGTGGGGCACAGACCTTCACCCCCCCAAGTTTGCAGGATCCTGAACCCTCACCCCTGCTGAGGGAAATCTCCTGCCCCTGTGGCTGCTCAGCTTCACATGCCCAGCTCAAATCAGGACCCAGGTAACAGCAGATGCCCTCTCACTGCAACAAGACTTGATGGAGATGTCTTGCACCCATGATCCGGGGAACTGGGGTCTATGATATCTAAATCCAGCCTAGCACCAGGAATGCTCAGGGCCTACTCAAGAAGGCAAATAATCCTCTCCACTAATATTTACAGGGTAAAACAAGATGGTTGTTAGAGTATTAAATTTGACAGTAAAATAGTAGTCAAGTTTTCAGACTAATTTATATTGGCCAATCAAAATAAGCAAATACTCTAGAAAAATCAATTGTACTGGACAGAAAAGCTGTTCCTAAAGTGTTAACTAAAATTTTTATTGGTAGTTCATCTCATGGTAAAATTGCGTAACATATAATGAACCTAAAGCAGTCACATTTTAGTGCAAAAAAGTAAAATTTAAAAGCTATCAAGATTACAGCATGAAGTTTCCAAAAGCCTCCCAATATTTAAACCAAAAAAGGGGGGATAGTAGAAGAATATCATGTAAGGAAAAATATCCTGTAAATAAATTACATCTAGAAAATTTTTACTTCAGAAAATTAACTTTCATTTGTAATGCTAACAGCAAGACACCCAGGTAAAACATAAATTACATCTAGAAAATTTTTACTTCAGAAAATTAACTTTCATTTGTAATGCTAACAGCAAGACACCCAGGTAAAACATACATGGTGTCAAAACAAGCCAAAAGAAAATCGTTTGGGTAAAAAAATGAAAAAGGATCGCAAGTCAAATTTATAGAAAATATCCCTTTATTAACTTTTGGTCGAGAATATGTTTGTATATTTTCAGAAAACAACTCCAAGACCATGTGGATTCCTACAACAGAGAGGAATTGACAGGAGTGTTCCAGCCATGAAGACAGAAGAGAAACAGTCCAGAGATGGAAGACGCTGACGATGCCTTGCCATACTAGCAGTCAGTAGATGTGCGTCACTGCAGATTGCCCAGGACCAAACCAGAGAAGGTCGGACCTGCATTACCACCATTTGTCCACCATCCAGAACTGAAATATCATTGCTGTTATGTACACATAAACAATTGTTGGACATAGAAATCGGGACTCAAAAGAACTTTTGGCCCAGAAAGAAACTCACTATAGACTGATTCATTTGCCTCTCAGCATAACCATTATTGCTTGTCTCATTTTCGGTTCCTATAAGTGTATTCCTAGTATCACGTGAGCTCACTCATCTAGGGGAAATGATGAACAACATAGACTAAAGAACAAGAACAGCATTGATCAGACTGTCAGACCTCAGAGGGAAGGTAGGGGAGGGTGGGGACAAGGGAGATAGATCAACCAAAGGACTTGTGTGCTTGCATATGAGCCTAACCAGGGATCACCAACAACAGGGGGATGGGGGCATGCGTGTGTGTGGGGGGGGGGTGGGGGGTTGGGATAGGAATGGGGGGGTTGATGACAAATATGTTATACCTTAATCAATAAAGTAATTTAAAAAATAAAAAAATAAAAAAAAAAAAAGAACTGTGAAAGAATACATTTCTGTTGTTTTAAGACACCCAATTGGTGGTAATTTGTTAAGGCACCCCGAGGAAAAAAATATATATATACCTGAAAACAATCTTCTCTTTGCTCTCCTCTGTCCTAACAGTACACATTTGATTGTGAAATTGTGGAAAGTGCAAGTTTGCAGGAGTCAATGGGCCTCTCATCTCAATCCATCTGCCTCCTTTCAGGAAGTTTTCAATCTCCTTTCTAGCAATTTCTACCCCCATTCCCAACTCCAAGTACCAGGAAAAGAAATAGTTAATTGGTTCTTGATATAACTCTTGATGAAATTTTATATTCAAGTGTTAAAAAACAAAAAAAACAAAAAACAAAAAAAACACCCGCCCACATTGGAGCCAGAACAAGTAGACTGAGTGATGATCCATGACCTTCATTGTAGCTTTGGTCCTGGGTAGTTCATTTTATCTCTAGTTTACCTGACTGAAAAATGACAGTATTACTAATTCCTACCCCCAGAGAATAACTTCTTGTGAAAATCAGTCAAATAAGCTAATGAATGTGTCTTCATCTGGATTGTCCAGGAAAAATCACATGAAGCAAACTTTACATAAAGCTTACATGCTGTTGTTTTCTTGGATGACTGTAATCTCAAGGTCGCAGGAGTGATTGGGAAAGGGAAGGGAGGCAGAAAGGAGTGGGGAGAAGTAAAAAAAAGTGATCACCATACTGGCCACAGTATTTCCAGAAAATGCAACCAGTGCTCCATTTTGTGAGATGAAACCTGTGCTCTGTGTTCATTATTGGGTCATGGAGGGGACAGAGGAACAGTGAGGGTGTAACAATCATGTCACTTTCCTTCCTCTTCCTGTCTCTCAATGGTCCAACTTCACCCCATGGAGAATGAACTTCCCTGGACTTCCAGGTGGCATCACCCTGCTCCTCTGGGCAGCCCCTGGGGATTTAAGATCTGACTCATCATCTGAATCTTGAAACAGTGGAGACAAGCTTGCGTGGTCCTGTCTGGTTGGTCCTAGACACTGGAGCTGCTACAGTGTGGCTCCCATGCATTGAGCATGGGGAGCCCATGATGGAGCCAAACCCTGGTGTGGTGTGAGGGAGGCTGGCGATATCTGAGAAACCTGGCAGTGGTAGGAGATTCAGGAGCCTTCCCTAGAGCATATTGAGGACTCAGGGGAACAGGTGGAGCTGAGCAAATAGAGCAGCACTTAAACAGGGTCCAATGCTTCATATGAAACAGATTTGGAAAATGTCAACTGCTATACAAATATTACTTTAACTATTTTTATTGCCTTCCTTTAATTTTAACCATTATTGTCTTGAATAGTTTTCATGGAGGACCCAAAATTCTTTCAAGTACATCAGCATGTCATTTAATTGAATATGGCTAGTCTCAACTTCAAGTACTGGAAGCCAATCTAATAAAAGGCTTTGATGAGAAATTGGTTCTCACCTAGGCAATATGGCAACTGATTGTGGAGGATACGGCCAATTGGGATCTCACATATGTTGTCCTAGGGTTCCCTGGAAAACAGACTCCAAGATAAGATTTTGTAGGCAGGGAGTTCATTAGGAATGTGAATGAAGCAGGGCTGCATAGCAGACAAGGTTGATCTTGAGCAGGCATGGCCCTTCAGAATTGTCCTCAATAGAGGACAAAAAGGGTGAGGCCTTTGTGTGCCACATAGTCTAGACATTGAAGGTGAACCATCCCTAGGGTGGGGCTGTTACCTTGAGTAAGGCAGATCGTTTTAGCCTAGGACAATCTCTGGGAAGAGTCTCAGTGATGATCCCAGCAGTACTGAGTGGCAGTAATGAGTGCCTCAGTTCTGGAGGGGGTCAGGGAGGTGCATCATAGCACCCTGACAAATTTCTTTCTGGAAAGAAGGGGAGATAAAGAACATTAATCTTTTCTCTCATTTTGGGTTTCTTTTATGGAGCAATTCCTTTTGTGAGGAAAACCATGTCCACCTTCTTCATAAATAAGGGACTTCACTCCTCTTCCCAGTTTTCATTTCCCACTTCAAGGTGTAAATTGGACACCTTCAGGTTTTTCAATATCCCTTACTTTTACTCCACCCTCATCTCCAGCCCTCATGACCCCGCAGTGAGGAAGAGCAAGAGCCAATCTGGTAGAGGCTGACAGCCTCTGGACCATGTGCTCCCTGTGGGTGGGCTCTCAGTTACCATGGCTGCTTGTGGGCCCAAGCACCAATGGTTGCTCCTTGGCCTGTTTTCTCCTCACCTCTTGCCTCCTTGCTGCAAGTGTCTTCTAGAAGTGGGTCTTACCCTCCAGCTATCCCTTGTCCAGCCTCTCTATCGGTGGCTGGGTGGCTAAGTTAGGTGGCCTGTGTACCTGTGAAGTACAGAAATAGAGTTGGAAGCCCCACAGTGCCTCACTGCCAGCTGCCTTCTCCAGCAGTTGACCAGATGCATATGAGGGATTACCAAGTAGCTGATACTTTATTTTAATCTTTATTTGATTAGTGATCTATATGTCTATTTTATTTATTTAACAAGTATTTATGGAGCATGTACTGTATGTATGCCAGGCCCTGTGCAAAGTACTGGGAAAGTGGAGTAAAGAAAATAGATAAGATTCTTGCTTCTACAGAGTTTACATTTTACTGAGACAGAGAAACAATAGATAAATCAGCAAACAAACAAACCATGTCAGATCTTGAAAAGTACTTTGAAGGGGCTAAAGTGAGGAGTGACTTGCAGGGTGCGATGAAGTGGGGTGTCTAGGAGAAGCTAGACTAGGTGGTTCCCTGTGGAGGAGCCATCTGAGCTAAGTTGTTAATGTTTATAAAGAGCCAGACATGTCAAGATGTGGGAGAAGTGTTTCTGGCAGCCAGTGCAAGTGCCTGGGGTGGGAATGTGCTTGGCAGTTTTGAGAAACAAAATGGTCCATGAAAGGGGCAAAACATGAGTTCAGAGAGAAAGGCAGGAGCCAGATGATGGAGTGCTTGATACAGGCTCAATCATAGTATTTCCCAAACTATGAAATGCATATCACTTGTGTGTGTGCAAATATTTAGGGTGCTATATATGCCAATATTTTTATTGGAATAATTATCAATTTATTTTGGAGTATATTAAGAAAAATATAATTAGACAGTAAAACCATAATTTCCCAGATATTATTTATTCACGTGAAACTAAATTAAAAAGTGAATCAATTTAAAGGAACATTAAGTCAATTATAGTACAGGTGTTATGCAGATAAAACCAAAATCTCAAAAGTGGTGTTTACAGACCTGAAATTTGGGAAAACACTGCTTACCAGTTAGAAGCAATAGGAGTCTTCAGTCTCAGCCTCTTCCATGTCCTCACGCTGGCAGCTCAGCAGTGAGAGATAGAAGAGTTACTCTGGTGCAGCAGAGATGGCCTGCTGCCCTCCAGATTGACCCACCCTCCCACCCCCACCACATAGTGTCTCCAAGGGTGAACAGCCCAGCTAGGGACTGCTTTTCCCAATTCAGGTTAGTGTGAGATGAGACCATATCACTGGTTCTCAGCAGTGGAATGAGAGTGGAAGGCACATGTCTCTTCCAGGCACAGCTCTCTGTGCTTTCTCTTCCCTCTCTCCTCCATTGGCCAGCAGGAGGGAGAGCTCCCTCATGCCCCTGCCTGGAAATGGTGGAGATCCAAGTTAGAAGGAACATGGGACTGGTCATGTAAGGAAGAAACTAACTTCCTTTGTGTTAGGCCACTGGCATTTCTAGCTTGTTTGTTGCAAAAGTTAATCAACCCATACCTGATATATTTGCATATCCGAGGCACCACATCCTAAGAATATGGCAACTAAATGATGTAGAGGTGTGATAACCTGCAAAAGAGAAATAAGTTGAATGGGAGTAGAATATATTACTTTTTTTCATACACTCAAGAAGATTATCTTTCCAGAGAGGGATTTGCTATGTTCTGAGAGGATTAATCATCAGGAATTGTAAGAAGGAATTTTTTTTTCAATTACAGTTTATATTCAATATTATTTTGTATTAGTTTCAGAATATTGTAAGACAAGCACATGCATTACAAAGTGTTTTCCCCTATATTTCCATTACCCATCTGGCACTGTACATAGTTATCACAACATTACTGACTTTGTTCCCTATGGTGTACTTTACATCCCTGTGACTATTTTATAACTACCAATTTGTACTTCTTAATCCTTTTTCACACACCCAAACTCTCCAGCCCTTCCCTTCTAGCAACCATTAGTCAGTTTTCTGTATCTATTAGTCTGTTTCTATTGAGTTTGTTCATTTATGCAGTTCTTTAGATTCCACATATAAGTAAAATCATATGGTATTTGTCTTTCTCTGACTGACTTATTTCACTTAGCACAATACCCTCTAGATTCATCCATGCTGTCACAAGGAAGGCAGTTTTCATCATTATTGGGAGACAGTTCTAAACTAGGACAGGGCAAGCTGCCCTGCACAGTGGAACATGAAGTATATGATGTGTTCAAATGAAAGCTAGGATAGGGGAGATTCTACATTGGCTGAACGGGGGGACCCCACCCCTCTCCTGCAATTCTGAGTCTCTCTCTTCTCCTGCCACTTGGGAAAAAAGAACAGGAGGAGGAGGCGAAGGGTGTGATGGGAAAAATCACCTGAACCACTTTGTGTCCTTGAGAGCTTCCCCTAAGGCACTAGACCCAAGAGACTGCCATGCCCCAAAGAGCAAGCAAGGTGGACTCTTCCACGCGTAGTACCCTGTGCACACAGATCACAGGCCCAGAGCTGTTTCCTCCTGAAAGAGCATGGACAGAACTGCACCTGGATCCAGGAAATACAATGAGAGATCCATAGTACCCACCTGTGTTCAGTGAGTTTGCTCTAGGGGCAGAGAATGAAGGGGGAGCAAGGGAAGAGAAAGGGCAGCCTTTCTGAGCCAGAGAGCGGGCAGTGGCCCAGCACTTCTGAAAGAGGGTCTCTTCATCACAGAAAAGCCCGACTGCTGGAGACAAGACAAAGAGGCTTCGGAGGAGATGTAGGCCAGGTGTACAGAGGCACAAATGCCCTCCGTTTCAGGTAGATATGTATAAATGAGTGAAGCATGCCTAATGTAAGGCAAGAGGAAGTGGCAATAGACTGTAGCAAAATAAAAAGTCAAATCCAGAAAGCAAGAGGAAAAAAAATGGAGAGGCCCCACATTTGCAAGCCTTTGATTTAGGAATGAGAAGACAGAGACTCCAAGAAGAGAAGGTCTTCCTCAAAGTCACTCTATTGGGGGTGGGGGAACAGTGCTAAGGCAGGAATGAAGGCCTCCTCTGCCCAGTGCAATGACCAGCTGGCAGAGGTGTGTTGGAGGGTAGAGTTGAGGCCAAAGAAGGGTGGCCACAGTAGAAGATAAAGCCCTAACTGGCTGGGGATTTAAGAAACCAGGATTCTGTGCTGACTCTGCTGCCAACTCACAAGCATGTGCATTTCTCTGGACCACAAAGACATTTGAGCAGGTGGCCCTAAACATCCCTCCAATGCTGACATTTGCTGGAGACAGGAAGTAGGTGTCATCATTTAACCTTCCTTCTCCCATCCCTTCCTCCAATCAGACTCTAAGCCATCCTCTGCTTTCCACCCTCATGACTCAGCTTTGATATTATCTCTATCCTCTCTCTCCCAGATGACAGGGCCTCCTGACCAGTATCCTTCCTCCAAACTCCTCCCCATCCTTCCCTTCATCAGTTGTACAAGTGCTCCATCAACAACAGAATTAACTACATCATGTTCCTGCTTACCACCCTCTATGGCTCCCCACTGCCTTCTAGAATGAACCCAGATTTCATACTAAATAAATGGGCCCTTTCAAAACCTGTGTGGCTCAATGGATTGAACATTGTCCCAAGTACATAGAGGTCCCTGGTTTGATTCCCAGTCAGGGCACATGCCCAGGTTGCAGGCTTGATCCCTGGTGGGGGCCATGCAGGAGGCAGCTGATCGATATTTCTCTCTCTCTCCCTTTCCCTTCCTCTCTCTCTAAAATCAATAAAAACATATTAAGAAAAAATAAAAGAAGTGTGCCCTCAAGAAATGAGATTCTATTTTCTGTTCTTCCCCAGCTCTCTTTCCCCAAATATCCCATGTCCCATCGTACCAAATTGCTTGCCATTCCATTAAAGCATCTGAAGTCTCATACTTCCCTGCTTTGGGTACATGCTGCACCTACTGCTTCGAATGCCATTTCCCACCTTGTGTGCTTGGCAGTAGTGGGGAGACACTAATCTAGTACAGTCTAGACAATAAGGGGATGCATAGTTTATAGGAATTTTAAATCAGTGATAAAACTACAATGTAGCTTTCTTTTTATTGTCACCTTGCTGTGGCAATTCTAAATATTGACAGTGATAAACACTTCTTCTCACTCAGGCATTCCACTTTAAAAGTCACACTTTCTTGGAGCACCACTGGAACATGGAGCACCCGTTATCCTTCAAAACCTAGCTCAGGTGCCACTTCACTGGCAAAGTCATTCCTTGACCCTCCACCCAAGCCTTACATTCTCCATTGCTGCTCTCCTTGGGACGGCTTATTGTCCTGTTTCACACCTTTATTTCACTCCATTTTCCTCCTGTTTACAAGTCTATCTCTCCCAGGGGACGTTGAGTTCCTTGAAGACAGAGGCTATGATATGTCCACATCTCCCTGAGGCTCAACACACTGCCCGAGATGTCACAGGGGTTCAGTAAAGGTGTAACAAGTGAATGAATTAGCGCAAGTTGGGCGTGACTGGATACTGATTTAGGCATGTTGGGTCTCCAAGTCACAACCCAGTTGAAAGCTCCAGTTTATGTTTAGAATGTTGCTACAGGTCAAGTCTCAGTGCTGGGCTCAACTCCTGGCCAGGACACGGCAGGGAGGTGTTTGGGTGGTATTGAATGACTCACTGCCCTGGCTGCTTAACAGAATTACCAAGGGGCTCACGTTGCTCAGTGAAGCACGGTGGGAGCCCAGCGGTGCCAGCTGGGTCAAGAGCCAAAGCTGTTTTCTGGGTTACTGTTTCCCTCATGCCTGGAGACAGAGGAAATTAAAAGCCACTGCCATCCACTAGCCCAGAAGAGAAAGGTTCAAAGGAAACAGAGAATGCCTCCTTTTTCTCATTGAATTTCATCCTCTTTCTGCCCTCAGGATCCCTGAGGGCCAACCTGGGAGGGACTTTAGATAAAATCTGGAACAATCGCCTTATCTTGCAGATTTGGAAGTTGAGGTCCAGAGAGAAGCATAAACCACATAAGGCCACACAGCTAGTACGGGACAGAATTGAGAACTGAGTCTGCACATTTTCATTCAGTGAGGAAGAATCATGGACCGCAGCCAGGCAAGGATGGATAGAGCAAGGGCAGCGAGTGTAAATCCACACTTGGTGTTTGTTTGTTGGATTGACTTTTCTCTTTTAAAAATTGAAGCAAAAGCCACATAACATAAATTAACCATATTAAAGTGAAACAAACCAAAGGTTGCCCAGTCTATGCGAGATTCCTCCTTGAGACCCTCCATCTTCAGTAAAGTTACCAAACTTACAGAAGCCTGGATGCAGGTGAATTTCTGTGAGGATTGAGGAAGGAATGGATCTTTGCTTCTTGAATTGATGTGGGACAGAACCAGGCAGAACACTGAGACAAAAGGGCATGAAGGCTGAGTGAGGCATGATGACACACACTTCCATGGAAACTGGGCTATGGATTCAAGGCCCTCACAAGGCTTGGCATTGGGGCGTGGGTCAACTTTAATCAGATCTCCAAGGGCCTCGACTGACATCTGGGTTTCACATAACTGGACATGTGCCACAAGGGTTGTGCCACTGATGAAAGTCACAGTGTCCTCACAGCAAGAATATTGTGACTTGCACTCCTACACCCCATGTAACCCTCACCCTTGCAGCCACAGTAGAACAACTGGGATCGCTGCTGCTCTCTTCGACTGTTGGTCCAGAGGCTTTTATATGGCAGCCACAAATGAACAACCTTTGCTCAGAGGAAGACCTGAGAAAGGCACCCATGAATATTATGCTGCAAAGTAGAAAACTTGTAGAGTAACAGGTCTCCCTCGGGGCCTAGTAAACCTCGGCTCTTCTGCTCAGTTGCCAGGTGACGTGCTATTTACTGACTTAGAGCACCAAGCCAACAAGATCAGTATTAGGCTTAGACACACGTATCTTTGTACCAGAGGGAATGCTGCTCCTCATAAGGGACTCTGCACACCTTGACCAACTCACCTCCCTTCTCAAATTTGATCCTAAGAAAATCAACAGAATCACAAAGCTAAACATCCAGAGATGTTCCTTACAAAATTATCCATAACACTAAGCAGCTGGAGACATAAAATTGCAACAATAGGTTGCAATTGTCTTGTGAATCACCACAATGACATTTCTGCAGCCATAAAATAAAGATTGGAGCAATATGGCAAGTGCTTACAATACTAACCAAAAACTGTGAATTGCCTTTGTGACAAGATTGCAGCTATGTTAAAATGTGCTTTGTATATGAACAAGAAGATTGAAGGGCCTACAAAAAAATAAAAAATGTTGCAAAATATAAAAGAACCATGAGAAACTTTTTATTTAATATTATCTTTTATATCACCTTCTTAGTATTTCAATAGGTTTAAACCTGTAGTCTTATCCAGCTGTTCATCTACATCTGTTTCCCCCACCCAGTTAGATTTCATGCATCTGTCTCTATAAAGATATTTATAGTTCTGTTTGTGCTGACTTGTTCCTACCTCTCTTACCATGTAGGTCTTTCTGTAAGGAAACCTCACATGACATTGGGCGAGAAGTCCCAGACTGCTGTGGTTTGGGAGACATTTAATGACACTGCACTGGAGGTATCACTGTGATTGCAAATGGAGGATTCATTTTCTGTTTGGACTCTGATCAGGAAGAGATTCTTCCCACCCAAAGACTTTAAAACCCTTCCCAGCAGTCAGCATGCAGAGACCAGAGTTGCCAGGACTGATGAGTCCTGATTCTCACTGAGAAAATGCAGCCACAGCAACTTCGGTGTACAAGACAGTGCTCCAGTGGGAGCAGTGAGCATCAGGGCCAGAGGGGCTCAGGTCCCAGGGTGAGCAAGCCAGAGCTATAATTTCTCTGTGATCAGTAGCTAGAGGTCTAGAACAAGTGGTGGACATTTCAGTGCAGATAAGGCCATGAAGAACCAGAGGAAGACAGCACAGAGAAAAGGATGCTAACACCACAGGGACTCTTCCCTTTGTCCTACCCATGTGGATGCCAGATACCCAGATCCTTCCTAATCTGGCACTAGAGCTCACAGTAGAGTCTCTGCACAATTCATTTTCTACACAGCCATGCAGAGGATGGCATTGAAATCTCATTCTGGAGAGGGTGTTCAGATGTCCTCAGCATGTCGGCATAAAGGGCCAGGCTACAGGACATAAGGGATTGCTCCATAGACACCTGGATCAGGTGAGTGCTACCTGACATCTGGAATCGGGTTTCAGCATCCTGAGTAGGCGAACCTGGGAGAGCTACTGACCTGGAGAATTTTGTCTGAACACATTTTCATCCTTCTGAATGAGCTATGTCTATTAGATGAGGAAAGCCCTTAGTAATTATTTCCATAAAAACATCACCGAGAAGGATCCACAAGAAAATGGTAGCAGAGGCTGCTTTGGGGAGGACAACAGGATAAATGGAGAAAGAGGAAGAGGAAGAATTTACTGATTTCCCTTTCTACTTTTCTGTTTTTTTAACCACTCATTACCAAACCAAATAAATGGGTGAATAATGACTGAACAGTTATGTAAAATTAAATACAATGAAAATCTGCAGAGATTTGCTAATGATATTTCTCTGAATTGAAGACTGGGGCTAGTGGACAATTAGGTGGTGGTAAAAATTAAGAGGCACCAAGACAACTCCTGTTTCACAGAACAGGACCCCAGCCATCATGAGTTTGCTATTTGAAATTCACTCTTTAGACTGAAGATAATGTCTCACCATAAACATGCTCACATATGCCTTAAAAGGAAATAAAGAAATTCATTTTTATCTACTCCCAATGCAAAATGAATCCTAACTATTGGAGGGGCAAGGGAGCCACCAGTTCCTCCATGCCCAGGATTGTACCTTTGTAGCTTGAAGGGTTAGGGTTTGCACTGCAGAGGAAGAAAAAGTTGGTGGGAGGCTCCTCGGGTTCCTCCCTCATGGCCACAAGGCAGGAACCAGGTGAGGATCAAGCTCAAGTCCCTCAGGATCTTGCTGCAGAGACAGCCATGCTGGGCAGTGGACCAAGCTTAGCCTGACTGACTGGAAACAGGACCAGAACACCTGCTATGCCAGAGAGCGCTTTGGGTGTTCCTACGCTCCTGCCAAGGCACTCTGTAAAGGCCTCATACCCGTGGTGTGGTGGTACCACCATGGGGGCAAGCCTTGGAAAAAGGGGAAGGAAGCAATAGAGGAAAAACCAAGGAGGTGGTCACGGGTCTGTTAACAGCAAGGGGCAAGTGCAGGTGTGTGAACTGTGGATGCCTAACAAAGGACAGGCTCCCTGAAATGAGATGGCAGTACTCCGTCTTTGCCTTTCAACCCTGGGTGCTTTTTGATAACCTTCTGCTAAAAAAGACTGAAGATTGGGTTTCTTAAGTCCATCTGAACAGGATGAATTGTGTACAAAAAGCCTCGAGGTGCAAAGAAAAGCACCCAATCTTGATCATTTCCTAAGGGACAGTTGCTGGTTGTTCAAATTCCTAAGGGACAGTCCCTGGTTGTTCAAAAAACATCTCCAAGACCCAGTGGCACTGAAATCCTGGGGTCAAAGTGGCCATTTGGAGAGCTAGGCTTACAGACCCTGGGAAGGGGAGTAGAATCCACCAGTGCTGCTTGGGGAAGGAGCACTTTCTTTTCTTTTTTTTTTTTAAATATATTTTATTGATTTTTTTACAGAGAGGAAGGGAGAGGGATAGAGAGTTAGAAACATCAATGAGAGAGAAACATTGATCAGCTGCCTCCTGCACACCTCCTACTGGGGATGTGCCCGCAACCAAGGTACATGCCCTTGACTGGAATCGAACCTGGGACCCTTCAGTCAGTCAGCAGGCTAACGCTCTATCCACTGAGCCAAACCGGTTAGGGCGGGAAGGAGCACTTTCTTAATGTCACTGAAATGGAAGGATACCTCTTCTTTTAATTATTCCTGCACCTGCTACCAGATACAGCAGTGGTCATCTCTCTCAAACACTCAAAACCTTTCAGTAGCTCTAGCTGTCTTTTACTTGAATCTCCTCTTCTCTCTGGCATTCAGTGCTTCCAAAATCCAGTGCTAACCCATGTCCAATCCCATCTTCCTCTTTCCCAGCTGTGCATACCTAGCCATGAGTAGGGACCAAGCAAGCCCCACGCTGCTTTTCCACCCCTGCTCATGCCAGTCCCTCCCCCAGAAACTGTTCCCCACTTTCCAAGCTCTCAAAATGTCATTTTTGAACTCTTGACTTTTCTTTACCCCAATGTCATCTTTTTAACAACACCATTACTTGTCCATTGCTCTGCACACCTAGTCAAGAGAAATTTCTACATCTCATCTCATCTCATCTCCTCATCTCATCTCATCTCATCTCATCTCATCTCTTAGAGCATTTCCTCTGTGATTTTCTTGGGGTTCACAACTTTCTCCTTCATATTTTGTTTATTTGTGCTTCTCAGAGCTTTGATCTGGATGGTACCTTCAGGATAGTTCACAATGGCTCACACACAGGGGGTCACTTGTGGGTATTGGAGGGACTGAAGTGAGGGACGGAGTTCGTGGTTACTGGGAGAGCACGGGCTGGCTGCTGGCTGCCAAGTTTGCTTTAGGTGCAGAGCTGGGCTGGCTGACCTGTTTTCTTGTAGCTCCAGGGTTTTATGCGTCTAGGAGTCTATGAATAGGCAAAGCAAAAGGCCACACTAAGCATCTTTTCTGCTCCTACCCCCAATCTCAAGTTCAGGGAGATCCCTCAGGGATCAGTGCTTTAAATCATACTCATGGCAAGCTGTGGAAGGGCACTCCTTCCAGGAGCTGACTAATGCTGCCCGGCCTTTCCCAGGGAGCGCTGTCTGCTGCCTTCTGGGCAGGCTGTGTTTTTCCTCTGTACCTCTGGAGTCTCTCAGCTCCTCTGGCCTGCCTGGCACAGATAAGGCCTCTTAAGAGAGGTGTTCTTCTCCTGGGAGTGCTCTAGTGGCCCCTGCCCTCCCTCGGACACCAGCACGAGGCTTCCTCCTCCCCACTGTCTCAAGTGCTCCCTGCCTGCAGCACATAGGGCCCAGGCAGGGAGCTCTATGATCACCAGAAGACAAGGGTAGGAAAGGAGGGAAGAGAGAGGTCTCTTTATTCATGCACCCTTCAGAGAAAAGGGAGAATTTGACTGGAGCCTGTTTTCTGGGTAATTCAGCATCAGACAGCAGCAAGTCCTGGAATCTTGCCAAATCTTTGTTTTGTTTTGTGTTTTTCCTCTCCTCTAATCATCCCAAGCCATTGGGGAGCGTGAGGGCATCAAGGGGTGGGGGTTGCAGACACACTGGGGCTGAGAGGGAATGCTGAGCCTGCAGAAGTGGCCCATTGAGATTCCTGCTCACAGCGGAGGGGCGGTGGCACCCCAGCCTACCACCACAAGGGCAGCTCTGTCCTGTGGGCACAGGGCTCTGTCCCAGCCCCACTGGCTGGGAGAGAACAACATTTCCTTATAAGGCCCCAATAGCCTTGCCAAGGCTGGACGCTCCGACAGACTGTAGCTTTCCATTCTCCTCGCCCAGCTCCAGTGCAGGCCTTGAATGTAGCCCTTGTTGTCAGGCCCCTCCTCTCTTCCAGTGCCCCCACCCCACCCACTTCCAGTCCCTGCCAGAGCCAGCCCCACTGAGCAGGATAAACAGCCCAGAGGCCTCTCTCAGGGAGGGCCTGCCTCTGCTCAGGCCTGCTGGAGGCAGCACAGGTTAGCAGAAAGAGCAGCAGGATGCAGGGTTCACCAACCCTAATATTGCTTTACTTGTGCATGAGGCTTCAGCGAAGTTCCCAACTTCTGTGAGCCTGTTTCTGCACCTGGAAAACAGAGATCTAATTGCCAAGAGGTTCAAATTCTTTGCATTGCATTCAAAGTCCTTCCTGGTCTGGCTCCTTTCACAGCCTTACCTCTATTTTCTACCCCATGGTCGGTTCCCTAAACCCTTCCCTTCACCCATGCTAGAGCCTTTCTATTTTGCAATTGCAATGATTTGTGTACAAGCCTTATCCTTTATCAGATGATGAATGGTCCCCTTGAGGATCAAATGGTCTCTCTTCCTTTTTATATTCCTGAGTTCTACCACAGAACCAGCACAGAATCAGTGCTTCATGAAATGCCTGAATGTATAGTACTGGGCAAGCTCAAAAGGGGCAACTGATCAGCAAACACTTTGTAAACTATAAAGTTCTGTGCACTTGTAAAGGGCAACAATCATATCATGCTGCCCTCCACCTCCAACTCTACCCTTTGTACGTTATCATAACGCCTTTTCCTATCTACCAAGTTCAGTATCCTGAATTCTGGGCTCATTGCAACCCCTCAGGTGCTTAACATCTATCACTAAGATATTGCTGTCCCCCCCCCCTTTTTTTTTTACTTAATCCCTTTACCTTTTTCTCCAGCCCTCCACCCCTCTCCCTTCTGACAGCTGCCAGTCTATTCTCTGTATTTATGAGTCTGTTTCTATTTTGTCTGTTTATTTTGTTCATTAGATTCCACATAAAGTAAAATAATATGATACTTGTCTTTCTCTGACAGGCTTATTTCACTTAGCATAATATTCTCTAGGTCCATTCATGCTGTCAAAAAGGTAATATTTCTTTCTTTTTACAGGTGAATAGTATTCCATTGTGTAAATGTAACATAGCTTTTTTTTTTATTACTCATCTGATGGGCATTTGGACTCCTTCCAAATCTTAGCTATTGTAAATAATTCTGCAATGAATATAGGGGTGCATATATTCTTTCAAAGTAGTGTTTTGGGTTTCTTCGGATATATTCCCAAAAGTGGAATAGATGGGTCATAAGGCAGTTTTATTTTTTGAGGTAACTGCATACTGCTTTCCACAGTGGCTGCACCAATCTGCATTTCCACCAACAGTGCACAAGGGTTTCCTTTTCTCCACAACCTACCCAACACTCATTATTTGTTGATTTATTGATGATAGATGTTCTGACAGGCTTGAGGTGATACCTCATGGAGTTTTCATTTGCATTTCTCTGATGATTAATGATATTATGCATCTTTTCAATGTCTGTTGGCCATCTGTATATCTTCTTTAGAGAAGGCTCTCTTCAGGTCCTTTGTCCATTTTTCAATTAAATTGTTTGTTTTTGGTGTTGAGTTGTAGAAGTTCTTTATAAATTTGGATATTAATCTCTTATTAGATATATCACTGGCAAATATGTTCTCCCATTCAGCGGGGGTGTTTTCATTTTGTTGATGATTTCATTTGCTGTGCAAAACTGTTTATTTTTTATGTAGTTCCATTTGTTTATTTTTTCTTTTGTTTCCCTTGCCTGAGGCAATATATTAGAAAAAAATATTGCTACAAGAAATGTCTGAGATTTCACTGCCTATGTTTTCTTGTAAGACTTTTATGGTTTCAAGTCTAACATTTATGTCTTTAATCCATTTTGAATCTATTCTTTTAAAAATATTTTTATTGATTTCAGTAAGGAAAGGAGAGGGAGAGAGAGATAAAAACATCAATGATGAGAGAGACTCATTGATCAGCTGCCTCCTACATTCCCCCCCACCCCCATCCCACACTGGGAATCTAGCCCACAACTTGGGCATGTGCCCTGTCTGGAAATCAAAACATGACCTCCTGGTTCATAGGTCAATGCTTAACCACTGAGCCATGCCAGTCAGGCTTGAGTGTATTTTTTTTTAATTTCTTTATTGATTAAGATGTCACATATTTGTCCTCATCCCCCCATTCCCATCCCCCACCCCTCCCCACGGATGCCCCCACCCCCCTGTTGTCCTTAACCATTGGTTAGGCTTGTATGCATGCACACAAGTTCTTTGGTTGATCTCTCCCCCCTACCCCTACCCTCCCCTACCCTCCCTCTGAGGCTCGACAGTCCGATCGATGCCTCCTTGTTTCTGGGTCTGTTCTTGTTCATCAGTCTAGGTTGTTCATCATTTCCCCTAGATGAGTGAGATCATGTGTTACTAGAAATATACTTACAAGAACCGAATGTGAGACTAGCAATAATAGTTATGCTGACAGGCAAATGAATCAGTCTGTAGTAAGTTTCTTTCTGGACCAATAGTTCTTTTGAGACCCAATTTCAATGTACACCAGTTCCTTATGTGTTTTCAGCTCTGGATGGTGGACAAATGGTGGTAATGCAGGTCTGACTCCTGGTTTGGTCTCGCCCGGCCCCAGGGCGTGGCCTCACCCGGACCCGGGCCCCAGCCTCACCCGGATCCAGGGGCACACGGCCTCACCCGGACCTGGGATCCAGCTTCACCCGGACCCAGGGGCGCGTGGCCTCGCCTGGACCCAGGGGCGCGTGGCTTTGCCCAGACACAGGGGCGCAGCCTCACCCGGACCCAGGACACAGCCTCACCCGGATCCAGGGGCGCATGGCCTCACCCGGACCCGGGATCCAGCTACACCCGGACCCAGGGGCGCATGGCCTCACCCGGACCCAGGGGCACGTGGCCTCGCCCGGACCCAGGGGCGTGGCCTCACCCGGACCTGGGATCCAGCCTCACCCGGATCCAGGGGCGCACGGCCTCACCCGGACCCAGGGGTGCGCGGCCTGACCCGGACCCGGGATCCAGCTACACCCGGACCCAGGGGCACGTGGCCTCACCCGGACCTAGGGGCGTGTGCCCTCTCCCGGACCCAGGGGCGCGGCCTCACCCAGACCCGGGACCCAGCCTCACCCAGATCCAGGGGCGCATGGCCTCACCTGGACCCGGGATCCAGCTTCACCCGGACCCAGGGGCGCGTGGCCTCACCCGGACCCTGGGGCGCGTGGCCTCGCCCGGACCCAGGGGCGAGGCCTCACCCGGACCCAGGACCCAGCGGGGCTTCGTCTTCTTGATCCCAATTCCTGTCGGTCAATTCTCTCTCAACAATTCCTTCGGCCATTTTCTCAAAGCTCCGGGGCGGCTGCCGAGGAACTCCCTGGGCGGTGGGCTCGGCGAAGCTCCAGTGCACCCGGTGCGCGGCAGCGGGCTGGTCTGAGGTCGTTGCGGTGGCACTCGGGTCTGCAGCGGTGACCAGTCGCTGGGCGAGAGCACCTGGATCCGGGACCCAGCGGGGCCTCATCTTCCCGATCCCAACTCCCATCGGTCAATTCCTTCTCAGCCATTCCTCTGGCCATTGTTCTGGATGGTGTCTGCTCTGTTTTCCAGTTGTAGTTTCAAAATTGTTGTGGTAGGCAACAATCAGGCGTCTGCCCTATGCCGCCATCTTGGTCCTCCAGAAGATTCTTAAGTAACCTTATAAATGTGGTTCTGAACACTGTGTCGTCCATTAGTTTACTTTCCTTCATCCCTTCTATTCGTGACCTGCTTCAGTGTCTTCACCTTTTGGCTGCCTCCCTATAGCTCAACTTCCCCAATCTCCCTAGGTGGTCGCTCTTGATAACCCCCTTTGCGGGCTGAGTGCAAAGTCTTGGTGTTGTTAAGCCTTGATTGCTGTTGGTACACTGGGAGGATTTGACCTCCAGTCCAATTGGCTGTGAGGATCAGCTATGTCTATGCCGGGAGACAGCCTTATTCAACTAGACTTGCAAAATTGTAAAAGCCTCTGTGCTCAGCTTGGATGGGGCGGAGTTTCAGGGTGGAGCCTACAGCCTTGGCTTCCCGTCAGCCCCGCCCTATGAGGTTCCTGGGTCTCAGTGTCCCTCTGTACTCCCTGCAAACACCTCTGAGAGAAAAGCGCCCTGGAGTTTCGCCCGCTGCCAAACAGTCTAGTCTCTCCCCAATGAATCTGAATTCCCAGATTCTCGCCCGGAACTGGGTTTCAGTGTAGTCGGAACTGGGGTTCAGCGCAGTCTGGCGCTTTTGTCTCCTTCCCACTAGGGCAATTCAGCGGCACAGTCAACAGACCATCCTCTGCGCGCATGCCCATGCACGCCTCCAGTGCTCTGCCTTTCGCCGCTCCTCTGCGTTTCCGCCTTACTGCCCAGATTCCCCCAGTAGGAGCCTGGCTTCCCAGGGTCTTGCCCAGAACTGGGTTTCAGTGCCGTCGGAACTGGGGTTCAGCACGGTCCGGAGCCCCTGTCTCCTCCCTGCCAGGGCAATTCAGCGGCACAGGCAACAGTCCGTCCTCTGCGCGCATTCATGTGTGCACCTCCGGAGCTCTGCCTTTCGCTGCTCCTCTGTGTTTCTGCCCCACAGCCCAGATTCCCCCAGCATGAGCCTGGCCTCCCAGGGTTTTGCCTGGAACTGGGGTTCAGTGCAGTTGGAGCTGGGGTTCAGCGCAATCTGGAGCTTTTATCTCCTTCCTGCTAGAGAACGCCGGCCAGGCCGTCAGCCGCCCCTTCCTCTCCAGCTCCGTCCTCCCTGCACGCGCACGTGCTCGTGTCTCCACCCATGTCTCCGCCCATGTCTCCATACCTCAGGCTTTTACGGCTCCTCTGATTTTCCTTGTGGTTTTCTCTTTCCTTCTAGTTGTGGGCATTTCAGTCAGCCAGCTTTCCTGTGGTTCGTTTTGACTTTTAGTTGTATTTTTGAAATTGTTGTGCCAGGCTGTAGGTTAGGTGTTTAACCTATGCCGCCATCTTGGTTTCTCCCTTGAGTGTATTCTTTTGTTTGATGTAAGAATGTGGTCTACTTTCTTTTATTTTCTTTTCCTTTTTTTTTTGCACATATCTGTCCAATTTTCCCAACACCATTTATTGAATAGACTATCTTTACCCATTGTATGTTTTTGCCTCCTTTGTCAAATATTAACTGACTAGAAACCCGGTACATGAATTCATGCATGGGTGGGGTCCAGCCAGCCTGTCTGATCGGGGCTATTTGGGCCGGGCTGGCCAGGGGAGGGGCTGTGAGTGGTTGGTGGGCCGGCCCCACCCCTGATCAGGGTCGGGGGGCTGATCGGGGGTGAGGCCCACCCCCTGCTTGAACTCCCAGTCGAACTACCAGTCAAGGGGACAATTTGCATATTAGCCTTTTATTATATAGGATTACTTCTGGGTTCTGTATTTTGTTCCATTGATCTATATGTCTGTTTTAGTGCCAGTACCATGCTCTTTTCATAAGTATGGCCTTGTAGTATAGTTTAATATCAGGTAGCATGATTCCTTCAACTTTATTATTCTTCCTCAAGATTGCTGTGGCTATTCAGGGTCTTTTTTAGTTCCAAATAATTTTTTGGAGTATTTGTTCTAGTTCTGTGAAATATGCCATCGCTATCTTGATAGGAATTGCATTGAATCTATAGATTCCTTTGGATAGTATGAATATTTTAATGATGTTAATTCTTCCTATCTATGAACATGGTATTTATGCTTCCACTTATTTGTATCTTCTTCAATTTCTTTCTTTAGTGTCTTATAATTTTCCAATTACAGCTCTTTTACATCCTTGGTTTAATTTATTCCTATGTGGATTTTTTTATTGTTATTTTTTATGTAATTGTGAATGGGATTGTTTTCTTAGTTTCCTTTTCTAATAATTCATTATTAGTGTATAAAAATGCAACTGATATTTGGATATTTACTTTGTATCCTGCTACCTTACTGAATTCATTTATCAGTTCTAGTAGTTTTTTGGTGGAATCTTTAAGGTTCTCTATATACAGTATCATGTCATCTGCAAATAATGGCAGTTTTACTTCTTTCTTTCCAATTTGAATGCCTTTTATCTCTTATTCTTCTCTGATTGTTGTTGCTAGGACTTCCAGTACTATCCTATATAATAAAAGCCTAATATGCAAGTCGACCGAATGGTGGAACGACCCGTCACTATGATGTGCACTGACGGGGGCAGATGCTCAATGCAGGAGCTGCACCCTGGTGGTCAGTGTGTTCCCACAGGGGGAGGGCTGCTCAGCCAGAAACTGGGCTCATGGCTGGCTAGTGCAGCAGTGGTGGGGGGAGCCTCTCCTGGCTTCACGGCAGTGCTAAGGATGTCTGACTGATGTCTTAAGCCTGCTCTCCTTCAATCGGACATCCCCCAAGGGGTCCTGGACTGCGGGAGGGTGCAGGCCAGGCTGAGGGACCCCCCCTGAGTGCATGAATTTTGTGCACCAGGCCTCTAGTGTTGAATAAGAGTGGTGAAAGCAGATATCCCTGTCTTGTTCCCAATCTTAAGGAAAATGCTTGTAGTTTTTTGCCCATTGAGTATGATGTTTTCTGTGAGTTTGTCATATATGGCCTTTATTACATTAAGATGTGTTCCCTCTATTCCCATTTTGCTGAGAATTTTTATCATAAGTGGATATGGGATTTTATAAAATGTTTTATCTGCATCTATTAATATGATCGTGTGGTTTTTATCCTTCATTTTATTTATGTGGTGTATCATATTTCTTTATTTGCACATATTGTGCCAACATTGCATCCCCAGAATAAATCCCACTTCATCATGGTATATGATCTTTTTAACGTATATGTGGATTTAGTTTGCTAATATTTTTTGAGGATTTTAACATCTATGTTCATCATGGATATTGGCCTATAATTTTCTTTATTCCAAGTGTCTTTATGTGGTTTTGAATTAGGATAATGTTAGACTCATAAAATGAATTTGGCAGTTTTTCCTCTTGAATTTTTTTGAATAGTTTGAGAAGGATAAGTGTTAGTTCTTTAAATATTTGGCAAAATTCAC
This sequence comes from Eptesicus fuscus, assembly GCF_027574615.1. Taxonomy (NCBI): domain Eukaryota; kingdom Metazoa; phylum Chordata; class Mammalia; order Chiroptera; family Vespertilionidae; genus Eptesicus; species Eptesicus fuscus. The sequence continues at coordinate 46,297,321 of NC_072475.1, forward strand.
CTGTGAAGCCATTTGGTCCAAGACTTTTGTTTGTTGTAAGGTTTTATTTATTTTTTTAAGGCTAATTTATTATAGTACTAGTCCAATATTTTTTTTTATTGATTTCAGAGAGGAAGGGAGAGAGACAGAGAGATAGAAACATCAATATGAGAGAGAATCTTTGATTGGCTGCCTCCTGCATGCCCCCCACTGGGGATCGAGCCCACAACCTGGGCATGTGCCCTTTACTGGGATTGAACCTGGGACCCTTCAGTCCGCAAGTCGATGCTCTATCCACTGAGCCAAACCGGCTAGGGCTGTTGGAAGTTTTTTTGTTACTGTTTTATTTATTTATTTATTTATTTATTTATTTATTTATTTATTTAATCTTTTTTTAAATTTCTTTATTGATTAAGGTATTACATATGTGTCCTTATTCTCCCATTACCCCCCACCCCTGACTCATGCCCCTACCCCCCTGTTGTGTGTTCATTGATTAGGCTTATCTGCATGCATATAAGTCCTTTGGTTGATCTTTCCCCCTTACCTCCACCGTCCCCTACCTTCCCTGAGGTCTGACATTCTGATTGATGTTTCTCTGTCTCTGGATCTGTTTATTACTGTTTTAATTTCATTAGTTGAAATATGTCTATTCAGGTTTTCTGATTCTTCCTGATTCAGTTTTGGAAGATTGTATGTTTCTAGGAATTTATCCATTTCATCCATATTGTCCACTTTATTGGCATATAGTTTTCCTAATATTTTCTTATAATCCTTTATATTTCTTTAGTGTCAGTTGTTACTTCTCCTCTTTCATTTCTGATTTTATTTATTTGTGTACTCTCTCTTTTTTATTGTTGATGAATCTGGTTAAAGGTTTGTCAATCTTGTTTATCTTTTCAAATAACCAGCTCTTGGTTTCATTAATATTTTGTATTTATTTTAGACTCTATTTGGTTTATTTCAGCTCTGATCTTTATTAATTTCCTTTCTTCTATTCACTCTGGGTTTTGTTGGTTGTTTTTTCTAGTTCCTTTAAGTGTAAAGTAGAAACTCAGAGACACAGACAACAGTATGGTTATTACCAGAGGGAAAGGGGATGGGAGGAATTAGAAGAGGGTAAAAGGGGGAAAATGGAGATGGAAGGGGACTTTACTTGGGGTAGTGAACACACAATACAATATACAGATGATTTATTATAAAATTGTATATCTGAAACCTATATAATTATATTAACCAATGTCACCCCAATAAATTAAATAAAAATAAATGTAACTCTTCTGAGATCAGCAATGCCCCAAACCACTTACATGTTTTTTTTAAAAAAACTGGAAAAGTATGGCAAGCACTTAATTAATACAAATATAGTAGTTTTTAGATGTTATGATGTTTGTGATTTTATCAGCTTTTAAAATTCTATTATATTCTCTAAATAAATACCCATATTTATAACTTTTAAAAAATGATATTACTGGTCTTTAGAATGCCAGTGGTGGGGATAAAATCATCTTCGGACATTATCAATTACTAGCAGCCCGGTGCATGAAATTTGTGCATGGGGGGTGTGTGTTCCTCAGCCCAGCCTGTACCCTCTCCAATCTGGGACCCCTTGAGGGATGTCTGACTGCCCATTTAAGCCCGATCATGGTAGGATCAGGCCTAAACGGGCAGTTGGACATTCCTCTCACAATCCAGGACTGCAGGCTCCCAACCGCTCACTTGCCTGCCTGCCTGATTGCCCCTAACCACTCCTCTGCAAGCCTGATAAATGCCTAACTACTCTCCTGCTGGCCTGATTGCCCCTAACTGCCCTCCCCTGCCGACCTGGTCACCCCTAACTGCCCTCCCCTGCTGGCCTAATCATCACCAACTGCCCTGCCCTGCAGGCCTGGTCACCTCTAACTGCCCTCCCCTGCTGGTATGGTCAACTCCAACTGCCCTCCACTGCTGGCCCGGTCACTCCTAACTGCTCTCCCCTGCAGGCCTGCCCCCCCCCAACTGCCTTCCCCTGAAGGCCTGGTCTCCCCCAATTGCCCTCCCCTGCAGGCCTGGTCCCCCCCAACTGCCCTCCCCTGCAGGCCTGATCTCCTCCAACTGCCTCCCCTATTGGCCCAGTCACCCCTAACTGCCCTCCCCTGCAGGCCTGGTCCCCCCCAACTGCCCTCCCCTGCAGGCCTGGTCTCCCCCCCAACTTCCCTCCTATGCCAGCCCGGTCATCCCTAACTGCCTTCCCCTGCAGGCCTGATCACCCCCAACTGCCCTCCCCTGCTTACCATCTTGTGGCAGGCATCTTGTGTCCACATGGGGGCAGCCATCTTTGGCCACATGGGGTGGCCATCTTGTGTGTTGGAGTGATGGTCAATTTGCATATTACTCTTTTATTAGATAGGATTTCCATACTGACCCCTTCCATGCACGTGTCACATGGTCACACAAGAGGATTAAATGAATGGGCTCCCAGTCCTTATCCCCACCTCTTTGACTCATTTATACATTCTAGTTTCCACATCATTTTCAGAAAAAAGAATCCAATAAGTTTAGAAGTTAGAAGCATGCTGATTAATCCAATTTCAACATCTGACAGTTGAAGAAACTGGGCTCCCTACATGAAAAGTGGCTTTCTTTCCTTTAAAATTTTATTTATTTATTTATTTATTTATTTAAGTACTAGAGGCCCAGCATGCGAAATCGCATGAGACTCAGATCTGCCATGCCGTGAGACCCATCAATGCACCTCCTTGTGGCCAGTTGTTTGGTTGTTACAGCGTTATGGCCACTGGCCTTTTATAATATAGATAGTTGGTATACAATCCTATATGGGTTATGTTAGTTTTTTTGACATTTTAACACCTTACAATGGGATCATCCTGCTAATTCTAGTGACCATCTTTTACCAGGCAAACTTATCACAACATTATTGACTATATTCCCCTTCACCTTTTTCACCCCTCCTCCACTCTCTCCCACCTGGCGAGTTAAAGCAGTACTATTTTTATCCCCTTCTGAGGAAAATGGGGCTCAGTGAGCTCAACTAACTTCTTCAAATCACACAGCTAATCAGTAGAGAACATAGGATTTAAATCCTGGTCTGCCTGATTTAAAGCCCATGCTCTTCCTATTAGATCCACTGGAAAGAAGTTTCCAATAACCAAAAAAAAATGAAAAGTGGCTTTTTAACATCACACGAGTCATACACAGAATCAGGATCATGGCTAAGTCCCTGACTCTTGCCACCAAAGCACTCGCACCCACATAATTGCCTCCCTAGGGCAAAGAGATGATGGATATAGCAGCATATCTTGTCAAGCTGACTTCTTATGGTTCTGGGATGTGTCAAGTTCCAAATAAAGAATTTCAGTCTCCACCAGAACAAATCTCTCTGAAATGGGGATTTTTGCAAATTATTGGTTCACTGATTTGCAAGCACAGCACAGTTAGTTACTGTTGTGAAACTATTCCCCATGATCCTAGCAACAATTTAAAAAAAAGAAAAATCTTACTCCAGAATGAAATACCCTGTTCTCTATCTACATATTCATCTTCTTAGAAATGATTGTAGAACAAAGCTCACAGCTGATCATGAACCATGTTCTAACACTATTTGCCACAGAGTCAAATTCAGGATATAAATGGGTCTGCCTTGGGCTCCATCCAAGAAGATTTAGTTACTTGAATACCAAAAAGTCTTTATTATAATGAAGGCTTCTCCTAGAAGATGCCTAAGGGCAGACCCTGTAGGAAGCTAGGATAATAAGTAGAAGGAATCCTGGACCAGGGGATCTGAGATTAAACTCTGTTCCCAACTCTGGCTCAACTTACTGTGAAACCAAAAGCAAGTCAACTGTCTTTGTAGATCTTGGTTTTCTCAGCTACAAAATGGGAATAAGGTGCCTGCAAGACCATTTCCAAAGTCAGTAAGAATTAGATCAATTGAGATGATGGATGTGAAAGTGATTTTATGAGTGATAATAAAGTGTGTCTGAATAAGGGATAACTATTAATAGACAGAGGTTCTTCCATTGGGGTTTTTCTTATGGGTACAGAAGATGAAAAAAAAAAAAAAAAAGCTTTCGTTTCCAGGGTCCTGTAATGTTTGCTCCATCCCCCATGGCCACTGGCAGACACACTATGGCTGATCACGTTCCAGGAAACCAAGGGAAAGGTGGGGCTGGCCTTGCTAAGCAATTGCTTCAAGAAGCTGGAGAATGGATAAAGGGAGCCATTCTCTTACCCCATATTCTCCTACCCTTTCTTATTCTTTTCAGATAGAGAGAAGTGTTTGCCAAGTCCAGACTTTGGGAAAACTCTGGGTGAATTAGAAAGTCATTTCTCTTCTCTGAGCCGCTATTTCCTAATATGTAAAATGAAGAGGTTGGATATAGTGATATTTAAGTTTAGGGATAACAATTTAATTTATTGTCAAAAAGAAATACTTTTGAATGTGATAAAATGTATTATTAATAACTAGTAGCCCGTTTGCACGAAGATTCGTGCAATAGACCTTCATTCACCTGGCTGCCTGCACCAGTTTTCTGCCGGCACCGGGGACCCAGGCCTTGGCTGTGGCCACCGCCTTCTGCCTTCTTTCAGGGTCCGGGCTTGGCCCTGGGCGGTGGCCTTGGGCTCGGCCGCACCCAGCGTCCCTGCGACCTGATCGCAGGATCCGACCCCCAGGTCGGCTCCTGCGATCAGCGCAGGCACCCCGCTGGCGCCCGAGGCTTTCCCGGCCTTGGGCTCGGCCGCACCCAGTGTCCCTGCGACCCAATCGCAGGATCCGACCCCCAGGTCGGCTTCTGCGATCGGCGCAGGCACCCCGCTGGCGCCCAAGGCCGGGAAAGCCTCGGGCGGCTTTCCCGGCCTTGGGCTCCGCCACACCCCAGCGTCCCTGCAACGGTTTCCTGGCGGGCGTGGTTGATGGGCGTGGCTTGGTTGGTGGGCATGGCTTGGGCATAGCGAAGGTGCGGTCAATTTGCATATTTGTCTATTATAAGGTAAGATTGCACCAAGATGATCATGGCAAATAGGACTGTCCCAGGCAAAATTAAAGTATGGGATTTTTCATTTAGCACTGTTTCAACTTGCACTATTAGTAGGAAAACAAAATGACCTTGTGAAAAAGAAATTACAGCTCCTTCAGGGTCATCTTGGCCAAATTGAATTTTGGTTCTACAGGTTGTTTCTACATTATTCTCATTCACCAAGAGAAAAAGTAGGTTTGCAGTTGTTCGTATAGAAAATGACATGCAGTTTATGATTATTACAATAGCTCTATTAACTCAAAAGAATGCCACAATGCAGCTGTAAACCTACTTTTGCCCTTCCCTTGTATATAAAAGAGCCTGCATATCATAAAGAATTTCTATATCCTTTATCTCCATGTAACAGCCCTATGAGGCAAGCATGCAAAGGTGTAAATCCTATTTTAGAGACTTTTTTAAAGGCCTAGAAAGAGTCAAGGACTTGCCCAAAGTCATGGAGCAAAGAGAAACAAAGCCATGTCCTAGACTCTTAGCCCTTTGCTTATTTCATTGGGCCAGATTAGTAAAGAGGGAACTTACTTTGCAAAGACTGGCTTTAAGCAAGCCACCTTTCATCCAAAAAGTTCCTTTTCTATCTATAACAATGACATTCAAAGCATAGAAATTTATTTGGACACCCCTCCCCTCCGCGAAAGCTTGACCAGCAACTTAAAAATAAGATGAGGAAACCAATATCCAGAGAGAATGAGTTTTCCAAGATTACCCACTAAGACCCACATCCAAGTAGAATTTAGATCCCCAAATTCCTCCTTTAGCACTCTTTCAATATTCACTAAACTCAAACATACATAACGTATATCCCTTTGCCACCTTTCAAAGACTCTACAAATTACTTTTTTATTTTCTAACATTGAGAAGCCTCAAGCTATTACTTCCTTTCTTTAGCTTAGGGGAGTAAAAGTGGAAAATATTTAAGTCTAAGGCATTGCAATGGCCACTTCTTATTTCTCTTCCTTGAACTTCCAGTGTCGATTAAATTAAATTCAGTTTCTTCATCAGCAAAGCTTTCATAATTCAAAATGTCTGCCAGAGCCCTGAGGACACAGCCAAAGGGAGCTTGCCACACAGGAATGAGCACTTGGAAAATCTATAATGAACTTAACTTGGGGTTAAGTTCAGGTTCAGCTACTCCTTGGCGGCACTACCTTGACCAAGTTATTTCCTCAATCTGGGCCTCCATTTTTTATCTATAAAATAAAAGAGTTGGATTAGGTCATGTCTAAACATTCTTCCAGTTCTAACAAGCTGTGAGTATACAAACTGTAGGTGTAGATGTTTTTGAGTGGAGGGTTGATCAAATTATTTTCTGTTCATTAGTCTCATGGAGTCACTGCCTAGGAGAGATTTTGTCATCATATTTTGCTGGTGGATATTTCCTACCCCTTTGCCTTCTTCCTGTTTCCCTACTGCTGATTAGCACAAGTAACTACTTGTGCCAGCCAAAAGAAGCAAAGGGCTGGTCACCCTCTCCAGTACACACTAGGGGTGTTGAGTTAGATTAGAGGCATTAGCCAAGTTGCCTAATTGGCTGAATCCTCACAATTTAATACAGTTCTGGAAAACATTGCTCAAAACCTAATCATTTATTTCCTAATTTATTGCCTGTGCTGAGATCATCATTGCATATATTTTTCTAAGGAACCGTAATTACAAGACAAAATAACAATTCCATGATATGCATTGATGTCACTGTTTGAGTCCAAGTGGCCCTGAAGATGGAGGAAAAGAAATATGTAGCAATGACTCATTCCTAATACAGAGGACCAATAGCACAATTTGTGATTCTGAGCTGAAGGTTCAGACACAGGATACCCATTCTGTCAGTTTTCCTTTTAAGTGGGAAGTGCAGCTGGTTGGAGTCGACTGCTGTGTTTCTGCTTGCCCACACCTTCTCTCTTTCTTCTCATACAGGAAGTTCTTATTCAGTGGAAAAACCATCCCAAGTATTATGCATAAGATAGACTCTTCCCACATAACCAAAGAGGCAAACCTATGTCTTGGGTCTGGTCCCCATATGAAGATGAAGGCCAGAATGAAGATGAATATTAGACCAAAGCAAGTCAATCCAATTCCTCACCATGAATTTTCTGGTTTCAGAGAATTATTTTTCCCCATTGGGTTTACTTAGTTGATAGAATGCAAGTCTTAGGTGACTATCCTGCTCAGACATGGAGAGGACTGGAAAGAAAGAAACCTGTATTATCTGAGCCCCTGGATAAAGCCAGGCATAAAGCAAGGCTACGATTCAGCTTTTCTGTTACTGAGCTTATATATTCCCTCTTTGGTTTAGGTTAGTTTGAGTTAGGTTTTTGTAATATGCAATCAAAAAGAATCCTGACTCTTGTTAGCTTCTTATTAAAGTCTCCATAGAATATTTGACTATCAGACCTGCAAGAACTTTTAATATATTCAACTCCATTGTATACATAGAGAGGATCTGTCAAGGTTCCCAAAGAAGTTACAGAACTAGAAGCCAGATTTCTGAATTCATCTAAAAGGTCCTTCAGGCCATGGCCAAGTAGCTCAGTTGGTTAGAGTGTTGTCCCTGATACACCAAGTTTGGGGGTTTGATCCCCAGTCAAGACACATACAAGAATCAACCAATGAATGCATAAATAAGTAGAACAACAAATTGATGTTTCTCTCTCTCTCAAATCAATAAAATAAATGTATAAATAGTCCTTCAGAGGTCACTTAATCCAATCCTCAAAGTTATACTTATCAATTCTACAATGTAAAACAGAGAAAAAAAATCTCAACTTTGAGCATCATTTTTTAAGAGCCTCAGGAGTGCCACAGCCCTGAGCTTCCCAAAAGTGTTGTGTTCACACGTTCGTGCCATCCTTTTATTTTTGTTGCATTTTTATTGCTATTATAATTCCAGAATAAAATTCCTAGCTTCAAATTTCATTCACTGTTTTCTTGCAAACTGTATGAACTTGGCCAGGTTAGTTATAGTATTGTGCATCAGTTTCTTCATCTACAAAATAGAGGTGATGAAAATAGTGTTCACTTTATAGAACTATTATAAGTATTCTCAAAACTCATATATTTAGAACCATGGTTGGAATATAATACTCAATAATTTTTTACTGTTACTACTAGTTTATGATTTTTGAAACAACACTGAGAGACAAGACAGCTTATAGATAAGAAAATTAAGGATACAAGAGGATAAAAGACATGCTGAAGTTAACATGGTAATTAGTGGAAGAACTAAAACCAAGACCCAAGTTCACATGATTCTTACTTTAAATTGTGTTCCATAAACCAGTTGATCATTTCAGATTGTGCTTACTCATTCACACATTCATTCTTATATCATTATTTCATGTACTCATTAATTCAGTGAATATTTTCTGAGAACCATAGGTCCTTTTAAGCCCTAGGATCTGTCATTTAAATATCTGGGTTCTAGTCCCAACTCGTCACTAATTCACTACTGAGCACAAGGTCAAGTGATTTCTCTTTGGGCACCAGTTTCTTCAGCAGACTGGGCAAAATGTCTCCATGGCTCCTTGCATAGCAAGCTCCTATTTGTGTTTTCAGTGTTACATTATTGGAGGATAAAAAGATGCAGTCTTGGTGCTTGCCTAGAGGAATCCATAACCAAGCCAGAGAAATAAATATACCTGTGATGGATTTGCTTCACCATGCTAGAGTACAACATATGTCACTTAAACAATGTTTCTTGATAAAAATAAATGTGATGTGGCTCTCACATGCAGGGTTGACAAGAAAGTTGATTTCTGGCATATTCTGAGGGCCCTCTCTCACCCCCAGATGAATGACCATGAACAAGAACTTCATATTGAGCTGCACACTGGTGGCCCTTGGGATAGTGAAACTTTGTGAAGTGTTTTGTTTGACCCATGGTGCTTTTCTAAAAACTTTAACTCAACTTTCAACAGCTGGGAAGTTTCTCATTAAAACCCAGATTCCTGGCTTCTCTTGAAAAAGCATAAGATCTAACAAAACTGGACTGGAATTATGAATGACAACTGACATCTTAGAGCTTAACTATTTTAGAGGGGATACATGTCTCCATAATTAGAGGTGAACACCGGGGTTCATATTTAGGCAGACTGTAAGAATTCAAGAGTAATGTTCATCATGGCTTTTTTATCATGCACATTTAAAAACATTTATGAGAGAGGATGAGAGGGTAAATGAATGTTTTGTAATAATCTGAATATATATATTTTAGATTGAGAACTTTAAGTTTCGGGATTTAATTAGGAATTCATTTTAGGCGAGACAGGGCCCAGCATGCTTTGATATTTCATTAGGAGAAATGCTTCTAGACCTAGACAAATCACTTATAAATGTTATCTTCATTTCCCCATAGGTCATTTGAGTTGGTGACTCTGGGTCTTACTTTGATGTACTGGTAACCAGACTCTCTACAGAAAGAAGTCTTGATTTGTAGAGTTTGCCAAATTCCCTGTGTAAATACTCTCACCATAAATAAACGCAAGGGAAGTTTAACAACTGCTCATGACATTTCTGAAATTTTAGCAATTGGGTCTTGTGAGCCAGTACAAGCAGACTCAACATAGCAGGTCTTTCTAATTCTAGAACGTGGGAATATAAAGATTTTGTTACTTTTCTCTCACTTTGATTTCTAAAATATGTAGAAGACAGAATAAATACAAAATATAAGCCATGCCTACCTTCAGAGGCATTTTGGTCTAAGTCAGGAGATAAAGCTAACACTTTTGAAATAATTAATTCAAGAAGAATCAGTACCTTATTCAAAATCTCTGCTTGACTGTCCAATAAGGATATCAAATTCACTACATCTAAAATAAGTTTCTTGGATTTCCTCCCAAAAGTATATTGTATTTCCCCAATCTTCCCATCTCAATAAATAACCTTTCACCCAGTTCTCATGTAAAAAGAGGAGTCACTCTTGATTCCTTCCTATTTCTTACACCCCCCTTTTTTTTAAATATGTTTTTATTTATTTCAGAGAGGAAGTGTGTGTGTGTGTGTGTGTGAAAGAGAGTGAGAGAGAGAGAGAGAGAGAGAGAGAGAGAGAGAGAGAGAGAGAGAAAGACATCAATTATGAGAGAGAATCATGGGAATCAAGCCTACAACCCGGGCATGTGCCATGACCAGGAATCGAACTGTGACCTCCTGGTTCATAGGTCGATGCTCAACCACTGAGCCACACTGGCTCAACCCCCTTTTTAAATCCAGAAACAAGTTTTGTTTATTCACCTTCAGAATTTATCTTCTTAACTTATCCAAATTCCAGCCTCCTATTACAATAATCTTAGCCCATCCCCTTTTATACCCTCTCCCCAATCCTGGTCTCTAACTCTCTCAGCTCTTCCTCACCATCAGTTTCTACCAGTTATTTCTTGTCTCCAGCCCTACACACTTGCCATGATTAGCTTCTTCTCATTCTTCAGATACTTGTTTAAATGTTACCTCCTTACAGAAATCTTCTCTACCTATCCTGTCTAAAGTAACTCTCCCTACCTGACCAGTAATTCCCTATTCCATCATCCTGCCAATTGTCACATCTTGTTTACTTATTTATGGCTTGCCACTCCTCACACACACAAAATATAAATTCCATGTGGGTATGAATCTTTTATTCCTTGTTTTTGCCCTAGATCTTCAACCTAGCACAGTGCTTAACACATAGTAAACATTAAATAAATATTTGTTGAATGAATGAATGAGCAAATGATAAAGGTGAGATGAGGAGATGACATTTCAAAGAGTCCTTGGTCTCTAACATTTTAGGAGTCTGTGGCTTTAAGAGTGTATTTTTATACCTTCTTATGTTGGTCCAGTTCTTAAAGTAGAGTATAATTCAGTGGAGAGACAGATAAATGAAGGCACCAACAGTCAGCAGTAGTCTGGGGTGACTCCCTGGAAGAAGTGGAAATATACTAGGCTTCTCCAGCGTTCAGAATTACACAAAAGAGATCTGTCACCTTATAAAAATTTTCACCCTAGTCTTCATTTCAATTGCCAACAACTCTACTTAATGTCAAATGTGATTGTGTTTATAAAAACTTGATGAGCACACTTTTCAGGAACATCTACCTTCTAAACTGCTGTGTTCTTAACTGTGTGTGTGTGTGTGTGTGTGTGTGTGTGTGTGTGTGTGTGTGTGTGTGCATGCTCAAATATCGGGTTTAATTTGACATAGATCAAGAACATGCAGAATTTGGCCAAAGGCCCATAGATTTGACCCCCTTGGCTGGCTTGATATCTGAAGGAAGGATCTTTTCTACCCTTCAGAGAAGATCCACTTAGGACAGGAAGTGAGTCATCTGTGTTCCACAGAGGACCCATCACAGGTTGGACTATACTAAATGTGAAACAGATTATACTGGAACAAAATCATGACATATTTGTTCCCTCCCACACTGTGGGACATTTCATAACCCCTTGTTACTTTACCCTGAAACTTTCAGAGCTGAAAAAGTCTTCCGAAATCACCTCTCTGACCCTCTTGTTCTATGCAGAGGGAAACTGAGGTCCAGAGAAGTGTGGTGTTTTGTTCAAGTTCACACAGCATATTTAGAGCAGAGCCAGCATCAGCTCCCTGTCTTAAAGCTCACTCAAATCTTCTATGGAAACATATATTATGTACAAGCTGAGTTTTTAAAGAGAATACCCATTTTATTTCTTTGTTTAGTCTTTATTAGTAACTTCATGAACTATTTATTGACTTTTTATAATTAAAAAATAAAATTTTAGTAACTAGTCTCTAGTTATATTGGGGTCCTAGGACATCCCAAAGGAATCCTGGCTTAAAATGCTAAAAGTCTTCACATAATGAAATATAAGACAATACACACTGATTTATAACAAGAGGTGGATGACATTTTAATGCAAAGTAAAGACTATGTCATTTTAAAACCAGCAGAAAGAACTGATTCTTCTCATTTCATCTCTGTAGTTAAGACTGAGAGATCATCTCTTGCAGTTTTCAGCAACTTAAGTTTGTTTGAGATGTGAAAGCCATAGAAGGATGCATGCCAATCTGCTCATCTGTTACATGCAAAGGATTGGAGACTGGAGAGATGCTATTAACTTTTAAAAACAGAGAGAGAAATTTGTGTGAGGTTTTTCATCTGTCAATTGAACAGCTAGAGTTTAGAGAGTAACAGGGATTCAAGGCACATACATTTAAACATCATGATGCCTGACAGGTACACAAGAATCATTTGTTCAATGTCTTAACATCTAGTCTGAAAATATGCCACCAGGCCTTCTCAAACTGCAGAAGGAATTAGAAACAAAACCTCACCCTTCCTAGCTCTCCATTCACCCACATGGTTCTGACTTTCTATGGAGTCACCATCTCCGACAGGCCTCCAATGTCAGAGAGAGAGCCTGGAGTCTGGACTCAGGAACCCTTCTGCACAGCCAATCACAAACCAGTTTTGGATCCTTAGACCAGTGATTCTCAAACTTGCAGAGTCTAGGAATCATCTAGATAACTTCCTAAAATGCGGATTCCTGGGACCATTTCCAAAGCATCTAACTCATAGGTCTGGGATGGCGCCTAAGAGTCAGCATTTTAACCAGCACTCCTGGTCAGTCCTGATGGTGAAACAACATTCCAAAAACCCTGACAGCTTTAGGCAAATCATTTTCTTTTCTCTGAGCCTCAATTTCCCTGTGTCTGGAATGAGGATATTTGACAAGGATCATCTCTGAGATCTTTTCCCGATTCAAGCAATAGAGATCTTATCACTTGGTATGGTCTGAGTCCCTGCCTTGCTCAGGATAACCTCAGTAGCCCACATGAGCCATGTGCTTCAGCATTTAACTGAAATATAGGAGCTCATTCACTCAGAGCTCAGCGTGAAGCGTGGAGGGGGTCAGGGACTCCCTGCTGTTCCTCCCTGCATCCATAGCCGCTCTCTGTGACTTACTCTCCTCTTCACAACTGCAAGTCCCAACCCGCTGTCTGTCCTTGGGCAGAAATGTCTAGGAAGTGCCTGGTTCACTAGACCCTATTCCTGACTCAGACCTGGAACCCATCACATGCCCAGGATGATGCTCCAGATTAATCAAATAGAACTTCACAGAATAAACTAAACCTAAAAAGAGAGTGAGTTCCTTAAAAGGTAAGGGTTGCAAGACAGCAGAAATGGTCCCCCCTTTTTTTCTTTACATATTCTAATGATTACATAAAACAATTAGAAATTTTTCTTTAACATTTGCAAATCCTCAAAACTGGAGAGCCAACTGCTATAGATTGGCCCAACAGAGCTTGATCCCAGCCTCTGGTTCCCCAGGGCATTGGATTTCCCAATGCCTGCAAGCTATGACTTGTTCTGGCCCTGGCTTCTCCTACCTATAATTATGAGTTCTTCCCCATTGGGCTCAGGTGTGCTCACCAGGCCCTCCCTAAAGTCAAAAGACTTCCACAATGGCCTAATAGCTTCCACATCTTGACTCTGGACCCTTTCTCTGAAGGCCTCTTAAGTTTTGCATTTTAAGTTTCAGTGAGTTACTCAACACTGTTCCTTCATCTTCCTTCAGAAATTATACTCCCATACTCTTTCAGGTGTAGGTGGTAAAGCTGCTTTCCAGACACAACATATATGGCAGAAAAAGAGGGTACCAGCAGGGAAAACACAGATTACCAAAGACCCTTAGTTTCCTCATTTCTCAAAAACACAGTTGGCATGCCTGTTGGCTAAGAGCCACCTGTGGTATAGGTCAGTAATGATTATTGGCTAAATGAGCACATTCAAATTTATTCAGTTCCTATTGGCTGAAAGCATACACTAGCCCTCCAATACCAAGTGGAAATATTTATGATATGTTGTGTATGAAATGATATATTTTAAAGAAGTAATTTCACAGAAATTAGGATTAACATGAATCAGCACTGTTAAATGGAGTACACCAGAAATTAATTTCCCTTTGAATTCTTTATGAGGCAAAGAGCTTCTGGTCAACAAGAGATACCCAGTGTTCCAAACTGAACTGACATAAATTGAGACAAAGGCAAAAAAAATGACATGTTCACTAGCTTCTATGTCCTTAACATTAGTAAATGGACTATTTCTGTTAGGCTTTTGAAACACTGCAAAATTTTGAAGATGCACTTTGTCGGTTTTGCTCTGAGCATCAATTCGCTTCTCCTGTTCACAGTGCTGCCCACTTGTCCTTTAGGTGCACCCTCCCTCAGCTCCAGGGATTGTTAACCACAATGACCTTAGAGAGAAAGCCCAGCACTCTTTTGAAAATGTTGTGGAATAAGTGGGTTTTCATTTTCCCTGGGTTGCTACCAGCCATATTGCCACCACAAGAAGTGTGCCTGAGCATAGGACCAACACAGAAAGAAGCAAAGGTGAGAGTCGGAGAGCAGAAGCTAACAACACCTCAAGAAACTTGGTTGTCAAACCAGAAGTCAGCTCTACTCCCAGTAATACCCCTTTTTTGCTTTAGCCAATAGGAGCGGGGCTTTTGTCACTTGCAACCAAATAATTCTATCTACTCCTCCCTCACCCTCATTGCTACCTAAACAGATCTCTACAAATTCCTGGTTGGGAATCATTAACCAAGCACCACAGAAATCATACAAATGTATATGTTGCATCTGTACCATCCAAACTTTTATATAACTCAAATCTAATTTTAAATTCCTCAGGGAACTGATTCACATTTATTGAGTATCTGCCAGTACAAAACTCTCCTGGGATCTACGGGAAGCCAAATGGCTTTGCCAGCTCCCACCACTGTCACAGACTGATAGGACCACAAAAAGGATGACAGAGGAAGGACAGAATCTTCTGAAAGAAACTTCATATAACATAAAGCCTCATAAAAGAAAGTTCCCAGAGACAGGCCTTGAAGGGATTAAGTGAGTCACAGTTGTTTTAGACTAGAACCCAATTTCTGTCTCCTGGTCCAATATTCAGCTTAAACCCTACAGGGAACAATGCTAATGTGGTGCCAGGCCCTGGAGGAGTAGAACTGCTACTGTTGGTCCCCCAGGCCCTGTTAATGGATATGTGGGGCCTCATGTGGAGACAGGGGCTCAGGCCATCCACAGAGGTACATTGGAAGAATCGTAAGACAAGGGCTACATGCTTATAAATTTACTTCAGAGTATCCAGAATCATAAAACAGTTGGAGCCGAAACCGGTTTGGCTCAGTGGATAGAGCGTCGGTCTGCGGACTGAGGGGTCCCGGGTTCGATTCCGGTCAAGGGCATGTACATTGGTTGCGGGCACATCCCCAGTGTGGGGTGTGCAGGAGGCAGCTGGTCGATGTATCTCTCTTATCGATGTTTCTAGCTCTCTGTCCCTCTCCCTTTCTCTCTGTGAAAAATCAATAAAATATATTTTAAAAAAATAAATAAATAAAACAGTTGGAGATCATAGAATCACAAAATGTCAAAGTGAGCTGGGCCCTTAGGCATTAATCAACCTCCTCATTTGAAAGATAAGAGCCTGGAAAATTGAACATATCAAGGACTTGTCCAAGATCATCTTTTCAGAGTCATTCTTAGGACCCAGGTATTTAGGACTTCAACCAGATTAAAGGAAACATCATCAGTATTTCATTCTCTCTCCACAAGAGTGAGAGGAGGAGTCTGGAATTGCATTTTGATAGGTGCTGTTTTTATCTCTTGCCTTCCTTCATTCAGCATACCCCTTGATTTTAACATAGAATGAGCCTCTCCTGGGTCTGAGTCATGCAAGCCTGGAGGATTTTCATTGGCTTTTTAGCCAATGATAGTTGTTTCATTGGACTTTTAGTGAGTAACTGTAAAATCCCTGAAGAAAGCCCTTGCTGGGAATGCACTCTTCCTTGAGCTACCTGTGAGCTCCTAGTGGAATGTGGATGCTGTCATATGATGGCAGTTTTGGGATGTGGTCCCATTGCTTGCAAAACCACTCCTCCAGAGTCTCTGTATCATAATAAATGGAAGAAATACTTCTCATAAATCTCAAGGATGGCATAGGGTATGCAATAGGGAGAGCTTTTTACAAAGCACATGAAGTGTAGGTGAAGAGAGAGCTGCTTTGTTTTTTAAATAATTTTTGCTTTTCTTGGTGTGATTTTACCATTCACAACCATTTTCATGTGACTCTTGTAAAAATCTTGTGAAGAAGATGAGACAGTGTTGTATTATCCCCATTTCTCAGGTGAAGTAATTGAGACTCAGAAAGGGGAAACAACCTGTCCCCAGTTACCTTTCTAAGTGTGGCAGAACTGAGGCAGAGAACCCAAGCCTGTCCCACTGGTGGTCAACATTCACTTTACAATATCCAAGGGGTCTCTCTTGTCTACAACCAGTTCTGAATCACTGCTAGGGCTCATGACGGATGAGAATTCAAGGGTCTTTGAAAGAATGACAAGAGAGGTGAGGTAGGAGGTTCCTTTGTCCTGTTTCATAAGCCATACTTGACACTCATAGCAAAGCTACTCCTTTTTTTTAAATCTCTGATATTAGTAATAGGCCTGACTACAGACAGTGTTAAATAATAGAAATTAACAATAGACATTGGAGAATGAATGAATGAACTAATCAATGAATTTGCTCACACATTAGTTTAGTGCACAAACATTGATTGATTCAGCTGGGTACTAAAGATGAACATGAGACCATGTCTAAAATTTGGTCTCTGCCCCAGAGGAACACACATTCTAACAGAGGAAAAAACAGACATGCAGACAAATAAATGACCACACAATGTGACAGAAGCCCGGATACAGATAGGTGGATGTACTTTGGAAGCCCAGAGGAGGAGGATGTGACTAAGCGTTCTTCCCGTGTGATCAAACTTGCAACCCTCTGTCAGCATGCGCTTCCCTGGGGCAGCAGGAACCGGCATGACTCATCTTTCCCTTCCTATCAAATATTACACTGGGGACATCAGAAATCACCAGTTAGTGCTTGCTGAATAAATTCTCCTAAAGAAGTCATAAAAGATTCTGCAATGCCGGTTATTTGGGCCATGTGATTGAGTCTGCAAATCCCTCAAGCTACCTGGAGGACAAGGACCCCAGCCATCATAGTCTTCCCTGGGATCTGTGCTCAGTATCAGCTGCCCCTCTCTCACCTGCCACATTATCTTAAAAGGTGGAGTGAGGCCCTAGCTGGTTTAGGTCAGTGGATAGAGCATTGGCCTGCGGCCTGAAGGGTCCTGGGTTTGATTCCAGTCAGAGCACATGCCTGGGTTGAAGGCTTGATCCCCAGTAGGGGGCATTCAGGAGGCAACCGATCCATGATTCTTTCTCATCATTGATGTTTTTATCTCTCTCCCTCTCCCTTCCTTTCTGAAATCAATAAAAATATATTTTTAAAAAAGAAATTATGGGGATGGGGGAGGTGGAGTGAGATCAGGCACAGGGAACATCACAGTTCATTAATCAGGGCTAGTACACCTCACTTTGAACAAGGGAGATAAAAGAATAAAATAATGCCTCACATAGCCATATCATCTGATAATACAACCTCTGTTTTCCCATTAAAATAACCAAGAGCCATAGTCCTGTACTTTGACTGATAAAGAGATCACAGGAAACAAAGCTATTAATTTTTTATCTCTGCTGTGCAATAGCACATTTGAGTAAAGACAATATGTCCAAGGGAGAAAACTACTTTTTCTGACAGTTGAAGTTGGATACGATTTTTTTTTCCCTCCCACCTTTCATTTCTCACACCTTGTTTAGCCACTAACCTCTAAGAATTTTTAATTGCAGATGTATTAAACCCAGTGGATCTGGCTATGCTATCACCATTATGTAATATTAGAGGCCTGGTGCATGAAAATCGTGCATGGGCGGGGGGGGGGGGGGTGTCCCCTCAGCCCAGCCTGCACTGTCTCCAATCTGGGACCCCTCGGGGGATGTCTGACTGCTGGTTTAGGCCAGATGGACATCCCTCTCACAATCCTGGATCGCTGGCTCCTAACCGCTCACCTGCCTGCCTGCCTGGTCGCCCCTAACTGCCTCTGCCTGCTGGCCTGATTGCCCCTAACTGTGCGCCCCCCCCCTGCCGACCTAGTCACCCCTAACTGCCCCCCCTTCCAGCCTGGTGGCTCCTAACTGCCCCCTGTGCCAACATGGTCACTCCTCACTGTTCCCCCTGCTGGCCTGATTGTCCCTAACTGTGCCCCCCCCCCACCGACCTAGTCACCCCTAACTGACCCCTCCCTGCCAGCCTGGTCACCCCTAACTGCCCCCTGTGCCAACATGGTCACTCCTCACTGTCCCCCCTGCTGGTCTGATTGTCCCTAACTGCCCCCCCCTACTGGCCTGGTTGCCCCCAACTGCCCCCCACTGGCCTGGTTGCCCCTCACTACTTCCCCCCCCACCCCCGTCAGCCTGGTTGCCCCACAGAGCCTACTGTTTGGTCATTTGGTCACCCCTCACTGCCCCCCCCTCCACTGACCTGATCATCCCATGCAGCCTGCTGTTTGGTCATCTGGTCATTTAGGTCATCACGGCCCCTGGATTTTTATATATTAGGATTGTAAATATCTCTCCACCTCCTTACTCTACCCCCATCCTTTGAGGACTTGGTACAAATATTTAGAATACAATTAAAAGAACTTGAGCCAGTTAATTGCCTCTCTAATTCTCCATATTTCCATCTTTAAAATGAGAAGTTGGGCAGTTGGTTCTCATAATCACTTCCATCTTTAGTACTCCAGGATCCCAAGACTAAAGGAGACATGGAGTAGGTTGGTTTTGATGACAAGGGCAGTCTTTCTAAGCCCAAGGGTTGCCAGAAAACAGTTGACCTAAGCAACCATCACTGCTGCTCTGGTCCTAGGTCTTAGGGGGCCCACCCCCCACCTTCCCCACAAGGCAAGAAGTCCATGGGGCCCATGAACTTGTGTACCAGAGAAACTGTCCCAGGGTACACACCCTAGGGTGGGGCATGGACCAGAGGTGAGAGGTAGATTGATGTTCTGCCTCCATATCCCACTCCTCCTTACCCTCCAGAATACTTGGGAAGAAGAGTGGGCCCATAAGTGGTGATGCTCTTCCTAAGAAGGAGCTGTCACTGCAAAAGCCTCCAGGCAAACCCAGGCTCCTTCCCAAGCTTGCCTCAGGCCTCCCCTCTGGAGGAGTTTGATTTTATGTTTTAAATGTGAATCTTAGCACCTCTTCCACTTGCTTGAAATAAAGCTATCTCAGAATTGGCTTCCTTATCATTGATACCCTAGCTCTTTCTAAAAAAACAAAAACAAAAAACTGGAGAAGGCATATAGTAAAAACACCAGATGGTTAAATATACAGACCTGCCACTGTATGAAAGAAAGGAGATAATCATGCCAGGAATCTCAGATATGATTTCTACTAAATATGAGAATAACACAGCACCCAGTCTCCTGACTGCCAAAGCTAAAATAGAAGAGTGGAGGGTTACTTGCCTTTTATCATGTGATCAAAAGTACAAATACCTTTTCTTCAGAGGAGACAATCTTCTACTTGGCAGAAAAGTTGAGGGAGAGTTTTATCACCTTCATCCTTATATAGGAGACACTACATAACACAATGGACCACATCTTCAACCGTGGTTTTGCAGGCAATACAGAATCATTCTTTACAAAGCCGTTTGTTATATTGACACTTGATACAATCTGAGGACACAATATTTTTTAAAAGTTGTGAAGTTATTGCTATAAATACTTAACCCAATACCACTAAGTGACCAAAATTGATGTAAAACTATAACTCAGAAAAATCAAAGGAATTGACCATTTAGACCAACACTTGTCCACCTTCTCCACTGAGTATTCTAACGGCACCTAATGGCAGAGAAAGTGAAGTTCTACCCTGTGGGATTTGGAGGTATAGGACCAATCATGTCCCCTCCACCTCTGGGACAAGGTGAAATTTATTTTAAAAATCTATTTCATTTTACCTTGCTGTTTTATAATAATTTGTGTTTATCTATTCTAATAAAAGGGTAATATGCAAATTGGTCACAACGCCCTCACAGTAAGAGCCGAACAGCAGGCTGCATGGGGTGACAAGGCTGGCAAGGGGGGTTAGCGCGGGACAACCAAATGACTCACCAGCAGGCTGCGACAAGGCCATCTGGGGGATTAGTGAGGGATGACCAAACAACTGACCAGCTGGCTGCATGGGATGACCAGGCTGGGAGGGGAGTTAACAAGGGACGACCAAACAACTGACCTGCAGGCTGCGTGGGGTGACCAGGCCGGCAGGGGGGCGGGGAGGAGTGAGGGGTGACCAGGCTGGCAGAGGGGGGCAGTAAGGGGCAACCAGGCCAGCAGGGGGGGCAGTGAGGGGCAACCAGGCCAGCAGGGGGGCAGTTAGGGGTGAATAGGCTGGCAGGGGGTCAGTTGGGGGTGACCAGGCCAGTGGAGGGGCAGTTAGGGGCAATCAGGCTGGCAGGTAGAGACGGTTAGGGGTGATCAGGCAGGCAGGGGGGCAGTTAGGGGCGATCAGGCAGGCAGGCAGGTGAGCAGTTAGGAGCCAACAGTCTTGGATTGTGAGAGGGTTGTCTGACTGCCAGGTTAGACCCGATCCCTGGGATTGGGCCAAAACCAGCAGTCAGACATCCCCCAAGGGGTCCTGGATTGGAGATGGTGCAGGCTGGGCTTAGGGGACCACTCTTCGCCTGTGCATGAATTTTGTGCACTGGGCCTCTAGTTTTAATATAAAAGTACTTTTCCCCAAATCTTTGTTAAAGTTGATATCACTATGGCTTTGAATATTCCCTGACATGAGCAAATATCCCAGATGTTTAGAAAACCATGACTGGCTAGATTGTCTCTTATTTGTTCTTTTCAACAAACTGATGAAGCAGGTGTTACCCATTTTCATGAATGGGGAAAGTAAAAAGCAGAGAGATTTAGTAATTTTCCCAGTAGCACATGGCATATATAATCCAATATAATAAAGAGGGGATATGCAAATTGACCGTCACTCCACCACAAATATGTTGGCACCCACAGCAGAGGTGGGGGTTTCCGTAACACAAGATGGCTGCAACCATAGCAGAGGCTGAGTTCCCGTAACAAGCCTTAACGAGCAATCAGCAGGCACTTGAGGCTGTACCCCACCCTCGCCTCCGTGGGTCTTGACAGGGGACCTCAGGCCACGCCCCCCACCCTGGCGGGGCTTGACGGCGGACCTCAAGGTGGGCCCCCCCTGGCCCAGTTCTAAGCCAGGGGACCTCAGTCTGCTCCTCTTGCCCCAGGCCGGGGGACCTCAGGCCACACCCCCTGCCCAGCAGGGCTTGACAGGGGACCTGAGGCTGTGACCCCCACCCGGAGGGGCTTGACAAGGATGGGACTGGCTGGGTCTGGATTTAGCCCAATGTGGGGGACCAGCTGGGTCTGGGTCTCATGCAATTTTGAGGTGCACATGGGTGGGTGGGGACTTGACTCTGGGTCCGGGGGTGTACCCCAGGAGGAAGATTTTCATATACATTTTACTAATTTTCTTTCATCTCTGACACTTCTATTATAGAGAAAGGGCAAATAGCAATATTAAAATATTTCCTGTAATTAATCCCCTTTTAATGTGCACGAATTTCATGTACTGGGCCACTAGTATATAATAAGAATATTTAATACTAGAATGAAATCCTGATCTCCTGACTATAAGGCCACATCTTTTTTCCCACCTCCATAATTTCACCATTTAAGAGATAATTGAAAGATGGATTGGATTTCCAGCTAAGGTTTCTGATGTTCTGTGACTAAAGCACTATGCCTACTGAGCCTATGAGGCCACAGCACCAGGCTGCCAGTGTCCTCAGATATTTCACTCTGGCATTGATAAACGTCTCCTGATTGATTGACAGATTCTTCCAGAGAATGAGTCACACCAGCTCAAATTTTTATCTATAGTCAGTTTATGTGTCATCAGTGTCATGAGCCTGGAACAGGAGAGAGGAGTCTTTTCTCCCAGGACTCCCCAGCAGGTGTCTCAAACCCTTACAACAGTGACGGTAAATCATCTTTTCCCCAGGAGGCAGGTCACTGATCCTGAAAGCTGCATGATGCAATGAGGAGGCTGGAAGGCCAGAGGTCTGGAGACTTGAGTCCTGGTCCTGACTCTGCCACCAGATGGCTGTGGGAAAAACCACTTAACCTGTTGGTGCCAGATGTGCCAGGATATGGTAATTAGAAACAGTGAGATAATGTCTGGGAAGCCCTTTGAGCTCCTCAGAAGCAAAAGGCTATGTAACCACACGGTGCTATTACTTCCAAGCCTGCATCAGCCAAGGATACCACAGTTAAGGTTCCTACCGAAACCTCCTCTCTTTCTGCACATGGAAGGACTGGCTGATCCTGCAGCATCTCATCCAACTGAATTTCCCAAGCTTTAGAGGATGTCAGGGGAGTTGACCATCTGGTTAAAGAGAAGGAATGTTGTTGAAAAGGAAGACTTAGATCTTAAAGTCACAAACCTCTGCAGCTGAAAAGAATATTAGCAATTTAGCCTACACTCTTCATTTAGAGAAAGAGAAGCTGAGTCCAGAAAGTATTGTGCATAACTCAAATTCCTGCTAGGTATTAGATTTTAGGAAGAAAGATGACTGGGATTGTGTCTTTGACTTCACAGAGCACTACACCTACTAGGAAAAACAGGCACAGGGACCATTTGTGGACAAGGTGATATGGGCATTTTTGCAAAGCCAGGACTGTGACAAAGACTGAGCTAAAATTGTCCTGCAGCCACATGTCCTTGGGCAAATCATTTTAACTCTGAGGCTCAGAAAAATGGAAACAAGAGCAATGACATCACTCTCTAACATTTTTATTATGATTGACAGCTCCCTAATAATTTCATAATCATTGGTTGATTTAATCTTTATAAGAAGGCAGAGAAGGAAGCTCTCTATAGAGGAAAAACCTGAGGGTCATCTGGAAAAACACTAGGAAAGTAACTGGACTCTAGGCCCCAATGTCTTGCCTCTCTGTAAGTATACATCAAGTTCTATAGATCTGCAAATGTATCAAAGGGTTGAAGGCTACCTGGTACTGAGAAGGCTTTTGATAAGTATTTGTTATGATCAGAAAACTGTGAAAGGAGTTAGCAATTTTCCCCTCTAAACTCAGCTACCAATAAAACATTTCTTAATTTAAATGACTATCTTTTTGTAAGAAACTCATGTCATTTTATATTTGAATATTATAAATTTTACAAGTAGAATGTAAAATATTTTACTGCAAAAAAATTCAAATATCTAAGAACAAATATCCATTGGATCCCCTCCTGATCCCAATTCCTACTCCCTGCTAACTCACAATCCTTCTCTTCTTTGTCCACACCCCACTCCCACTGTCTGCTTATCAGTATTATTTTAGCCCTTCACTCTATGCAACTAATGATATGTACATATAGAAACACCTTGATTTGTTTTGCAGTTTGTACCTTATATAAATGGTCTAATGTTGTATATATTGTTCTACAATATTTTTAACTTAACATGTGGTACAGATTTAGCCATGTTAGCTGCCCTCAATGTACTGTCTCCCTTGGTATTTCATCATATTGCTACACCACAATTATACCATTCTCCTGCAAACAACTATCTTTTCTCTGTTACAAACATTGCTGCAATGAACATTTTCGTATGTGCCTCTTTAGAAACATACAACACACACACACACATCACACACACACACACACAGAGACTCACATGCACAATGTTGTATGTGCATTCAAAAAGGTAAGTGCCAGATTTGACCCTAAAGATATTGTTCTGATTTGTATACCAACCAATAATTTATGAAAGGTCCTATTTTCTTACACCTGTGATGTCATCAGTCCTTTTAATTCCCCCCCAATCTGATACTAAAATAATATGCATTGTTGATGTTAATTTGCATTTCAAATATATTTCCCTTTAAAATTATTGAACGATAAAGGTCTCTGTGGTCAAAGGATCGGGTTTGGCACCTTAAGCTTATCACTGACAAACTGAGTGGCCTCTGACAAGTTGCTCAACCTCTCTGAGCCTCACTTTCCTTTCTGTAGAATGAGGATAGGCAGTACTTTGCCTTTGTCCCATTTATGAAATATTTGTTATAAAAGTGTTTCATAACGCCCGGCCAGAGTGGCTCAGTTAGTTAGTTGAGTGTTATCCTGTGCATCGAAAGGTTACAGCACCTGCGGAAGGCAACTGATTGATGTTTCTTTCTCACATTGATCTCTCTCTCTCTCTCTCTCTCTCTCTCTCTCTCTTTCTTTCTCTTTTCCTCTCTCGGGTGAGGATTTAAAATAATAATAATGATGATAAAATATTTAAAAGCTCGTCACAAATACTTAGCTCTGTGCAAGTATTAGATATTACTTGACTTTTATAAATATATCTCAAGAAACTAGAAACACCAATTAGAAAGGATATGTGCACCCCTATGTTCATAGCAGCACAATTTACCATAGCTAAGATTTGAAAATAGCCTAAGTGCCCATCAGCAGATGAGTGGATTAAAAAACTGTGGAATACTATGCTGCGATAAAAAAAGAAGGAATTCTTACCATTTGCAACAGCATGGATGGAACTGGAGAGCATTAGGCTAAGTGAAATAAGCCAATCAGAGAAAGATAAATATCACATGATCTCACTCATTTGTGGAATATAATGAACAATATAAATTGATGAACAAAAACAGATCCAAAGACAGAGAAGCATCAACCAGACCATCAAACCTTAGAGGGAAGGTAGGGGAGGGTGGGGGTAAGGGGGAGAGATCAGCCAAAGGACTTGTATGCATGCATATATGCCTAACCAATGGACACAGACACCAGCGGGGTGAGGGCATGATGGGGGTTGATGGGGGGGGGGGGTGAAAGGACACATATGTAATATCTTAATTAATAAAGGAAAATATAAGATGAATAACCTGATGCTCAGTGAGGTGGACTACATATTCCCAAGCACTAAAAAATCCCATATAGCTACAATAGCCCTGACCTTATGTTGAAATATGTTTCTCAGTAATATGAAAGATTAGGCTTTGAGTTTTTGTTTGTTGGTTGGTTGGTTTTAGTTTTTATTTGTTTGCTTGTCTTATTTTTTATTTAATAAAAGCATGAGCATAACAAGATCTGGGTTAATTGATCAACAGTAGAATGTTATGTTACCTAAACCCCAGACCTCAACTTCACCCAGGGAAATTCCATAGTGTCTTCTGAGTTAATTTCTACTGTCACAACTGCACTATTTGCTAGAGAGCAAATTTGAGGAGATGGAAGATTTGATAAACCTAAGAAACAATTAAATTTAATGTCAGCCATGAGAACATTGTTGAGGCATGGAGGATTTTTCATTTAAGGGCTAATGAGCCTTACTTCCCTTTTTAGTAGCACCCCACTCTCAACCCACAGGGTCTGAGTGGGCCCCACTCCCAGCCTTCAGGTGGAGCCAATAGCCCAGGCCTATATCAATTAGCACATTGCAGACTCCAGCCCGAGTGATTGGTTTACAACATGGTGCATGATACAAAAAACCCAATCAGAGTGAACCTTGAGTTTTTTGCAGAGAAAACTGGGACAGAGAACTTTCATATTTTCTCACGGTACATGATCCTGAAAGGGTTCAGCCCTGGAAACTTCTGACAGACTTCTGGAGGGAAAAGAGAGTCTTACAAGGGAGGTAATATGAAAGGAGAGCACCTGTGACATGGAGAGAGCAAAACCAGATCACAAGAACATTGCCAAACCAGATGTTCTCCTGGAAGTCTCAGTTACATAAGCTAAAAATTCCCTCCTACACACATATGCGTTTTTGTTGTTACCTTTGTTGTTTGATCATTTGTAGTAACTGGTACTAGTGGACCCACACACTTACATCCAAGCCCAGTGCTCCTTTCCATACCTGGAAGGCAGCATGATGTCATGGGAAAAGCCCAAGCCTGGAAGGCAGAAGAGCTAGGTCTCTCACTAGCTATGTCTTTTGGAGCCTCAATTTCCATATCTGTAAAGTGAGAGAGTTGGAAAAATACACTTGGGACACATTCCTGCTCTGACATTCTGAATCTATAAACCTGAAACTCTTTGTGCTCCTGTGATCACTGGAAGCTGAGATTGTCGGATACTGACTCTTTGAAGAATTTCATTCATGGTGTTAAAGAAGGGCTTAAATGGCCACCAATGGAGGGGACCTGAAGAACATAAAACAATCAGGTTCTCTGTATCTCCACCAGAATTGGCTGAAGAAGAGGGTCAGGCTTTGCAAAAACACAGAACATTTTTCTCTCTGGGCTCTTTGAGAAAAGCTCTCAGCACCATGAAAGGTGCCTCTCTCGCTATTCATGGCTTGCCAGTGGGAACAGCCAAGAAGGAGAAGAGGTCACATGGTCAGGCCTGAGGCCAGCACAGGATGTTCTATGCAGCCTCCGGCTGGGCAAGGAAGAAGATTGCCTGATCCCCTACTGAGGCTTCTGATGAAAGGTGGGCCCAAGAGTTGCCAAAATATATTCTGCAATAGTCTGTGTAGAGGTTCCTATGAAACAGGATTCAGATGCAGCAATCTTGATTGTCTCTTCTATATAAAGCATTAAGCTAAGCAGTTTCATATACATTCTTTCTTAAACCTCACAACAACCCTTTTGCAACCTAATATCACGTTACATTTATAGTTACAGTAACTGAGACTCAAAGATGTGAAGTGGAAGTAACTTGCCGAGGATCACACAGAAACAGATCCTAAATTCACTGAGGACAAGATTAAGTGTGTTCATAGTTGCTTTTGCCTTACCTTCTCCCACACTCCACCATGCTATGCATAGGACCCCAAACACACAGGTCAGAAGTATGTGTTCCAGTCACTGGTTTCCTCACAGCTGCTTTTGTAAACACTCTGGGATTTTATGTCACTTCCTTGACTGGGACTGTGAGTTCTTCATCAAGGCCTGTGTGATCCAGCTGTATGGCTCCCACAGTTCCTTGTACAAAAGAGGAATGTGAAAAGCAGACCTTCTCTCTGGCCAACCACTGACCCCAGAGAAGGAATGAATTCAACCAAGGGTCACAAACAATATGTAACCAAGGACCAAACAGGCAGTGAAAACACAAGAAATTCTAAGCCAGGTATGAGACAATAGGGGTCAAAATGTACAGGACCTGCCTTTGGATCCAAAAATTTCAGAAAGAATGCACATTCAAAACAACCATGCAGACTGACTGGGCCCTAAAGCCAACAGTTTACAGCCCCATTATGACTCCACCCCAACCACTCAGTGTGACATGGAATTGATGAGCATCCTGCCCCCACTGTAACACCAGTCTTCCAGAATGGAGACCATGGCTGAACAGTGCTACTCATGGCTCTCAGTTAACACAGTGAATGGTAGAAGTGAGTATTTAATAAATGTTTGCTAAATAAATATTTTTATAAAATCTAATAAAATTTTACCCAAACCACTATAAACTTCACTAAGCCAACACTCTGTCAAGAAGGCTATTGACTCAGTGTCCACTGCTTTAGGAACCAGAATAGTGATTATGGTGTTTGAGTAGGAAACCACCCATACCAGGTATCTGTATGTGCCATCTTACCTAGAAAAGCCCTAGGTAAGTGGTCCCAAACTCTCAAATGAGAAACATATGCAATTTATGATTCTGTAGCTATCCCATCATTCATCCATTCACTTGACAACACTGGCACCATAATGGTGAGCAAAACAGATACAGTGCCTTTCCTCATAGAAAAACAACAGTCTTGTAATAACCATCTAATTGCATACATAGATGTAACATCACTCTGTGGCAAGTGCGCAGAAGAGTGCAGTACTTTCAGAGGCCTGGCCTGGGAGGATCGAGGAAGTGATTGATACATAACCTTGCTAAAGAGGGAAGAAATAGCATATGCAAAGGCTCCATGAAGAAGTGTGGCAAAGAAAAGGATGTGTAAGGCCAGAGTGGTTCAGTAGAGGAGGGATCATATGGGTTTGAAGTTGACAGAGGTCAGGCCATTATAGACTTATAGGCTATGGTAAGAATTTTTACCTTTATCCTATGAGCAATGTGAGTTATTTACTCTGCTAGTTTAAAAAGATATATAGTTGGGTGATGCCGCAGCTCTCCATTCCTCTGTACAAGCTATTTATTGTCCATTTCTCTCTATAGGATCTATGGCAAGGGATAAGAGTTTTAAACTTTTTTTTGATAAAAAAGTTATTTCATTCTTAAAGTCTGAGCAGCAAATAAGATTTCTTTTTCCAGTGTACCATGACATTGCCACAGTAATAACATTAGACACCCTTCTAACAGCAGGCGCTCAGAGCTCTAGTGTTAGTTACTTCATGTCCAACATCATGTATGCCAGCAGTTTTTCATCTTTTGGGTTATGCAGACCACATTTTAATCTGAAAAAAAATCACAGACCTCCCAGTTAATATTACTTAAACTTTTAAAATTTAATGACACCATTTACATTAGCACCCAAAAACCTGAAATATTTAGGTATAAATTTCACAAAGTATATATGAGGTCTGTGTGAGAAAAACTACAGAACTCTGATGAAAGAAATTAAAGATCTAAATAAATGGAGAGATATTTTATGTACATGAATTAGAAAATATTGTCAAGATATCAGTTCTTCTCAACTTGATCTATCAAGTCAATGCAATCTCAAGTAAGGTATTACTCATTTCAATAAGTTACTTTGTGGATATCAACGAAGTGATTCTGAAGTTTATATGGGAAGATGAAAGAACCAGAATAATCAACACAATATTAAAGAAGAACAAAGTTGGAAGACTGACACTACCCAGCTGCTAGACATACTATATATAAACTTACAGTAATCAAGTCAGTGTGACACTGGCAAAAGAATAGTTAAATAGACCAAGGGAATAGAAGACAGAGCCTAGAAATAGACTCACACAAATATAGTCAACTGATCTTTGACAAAGGAGCAAGGGCAATTCAATGAAAAAAAAAAGGATAGTCTTCAACAAATGGTGCTGGTACACATGGCCATTCACATGCAAAAAAAAATAGTGAATCTAGACAGATTTTATACCTTACAAAAATTAACTCAAAATGTGTGATAGGCCTAAATATAACCCCAAACTCCTAGAAGATAACATAGGGGAAAATCTTTGTGACCTTAGGTTTGGTGATGACTAAAAACAACAACAGAAAGCACATTCCATGAAAGAAAGACATTTGATTAGTGGGATTTCATTAAAATTAAAAACTTCTATTTTGTGAAGGATACTGTTAAGAGAATGAAAAGATAAGCCACACACTGGGATGAAATGTTTGCTTAACATATATCTGATAAAGGACTCTTAAAACTCAATAATTAGAACTAACAAAAAATTTTATTTAAAAATGGGAAAATGATCTGAACAAATAACTCAGAAGAAGCTACATATATGGTAAATACGCACACAAAAAGATGTACAAATAGATCATTAGACTAATGGAATAGAAGAAAGAGCCCAGAAATAGACTCATACAAATATAGTCAACTATTTGTCTATTCTTTTGCCAATGCCACACTATCTTGATTACTGTACATTTTTATCACCAAAGAATCTACATATATGGTAAATAAGCACATGAAAAGATGTTTAACAACATATGTCAGTAGAAATTTTCAAATTAAAAAAACAATACACTTATTAGAATGGTCAAAATCCAGAGCACTGAGAACACCAAATGCTGATCGGGATATAGAGAAGAAGAACCACAAAATCCATTGTGGTGGGAATGCAAAAAGGTACAGCTGCTTTGGAAGAGAGTTTGACAATTTCTGATAAAAACAGATATCCTTTTACTACACAATCAAGCAATCACTTCTTGGTATTTTGTCAGATGAGTTGAAACCTTATGTCTATACAAACATCTGTATATGGATGTTTACAGCAACCTTTTTCATAATTGCTAAAACCTGGAAGCAACCAAAATCTCCTTCAATAGGAAAATAGATCAACAAACTATGGTATATCCATACAATGAAATACTTTTATGATAAAAAAGACATGAGCTATCAAGCCATGGAAAAAACAAACAAACAAAAAACAGAGGAACCTTAAATGCATATTGCTAAGTAAAAGAAGTCAATCTGAAAGGCAACATATTACATGATTCCAACTGTATGCCATTCTGGAATAGCCAAAACTATCCTATCTAATAAAAGAGTAATATGCAAATTGACTGTCACTCCAAGACACAAGATGGCTGCCCCCATGTGGACACAAGATGGCCTGCAGGGGAGGGCAGTTGTGGGCAGTTAGGGGTGACCAGGCAAGCAGAGGAGGGCAGTTAGGGGTGACCAGGTGGGCAGAGGAGGGCAGCTGAGGGAGACTAGGCCAGCAAGGGGAGGGCAGTTGTGGGCAATCAGGCCAGCAGGGAGGGCAGTTAGGGGTGACCAGGCCAGCAGGGGAGGGCAGTTAGGGGCAATCAGGCCGGCCAGGGAGCAGTTAGGCGTTAATCAGGCTGTCACGGGAGTGGTTAGGGGGTGATTAGGCTGGCAGGCAGAAGCAGTTAGGGGCAATCAAGCAGAGGCAGGTGAGCAGTTGGGAGCCAGCAGTCCTGGATTGTGAGAGGGATGTCTGACCATCCAGTGGGATCGGGCCTCAATGGGCATTTGGACATCCCTCAAGGGGTCCCATATTGGAGAGGGTACAGGCTGGGCTGAGGGACAGCCCCCACCCCCCATGCATGAATTTCATGCACCGGGCCTCTAGTAGAGATAATAAAAAGGTCAGTGGATTAGGGAGAGGAAAAGAGGGATGAATTGGTGGAGGGATGAATTGGTGAATTGGCTCCCAACAGGGGATATTAAGGGCAGTTAAACTATGCTATATGACACTATAATGATGAATAAATGTCATTATACATTTGTCAAAACCCATAAAATGTACAACACAAAGAGTAAACCCTAATGTGAACTATGGGCTTTAGTTAACAATAATGTGTCCCTATTGGCTCATTAACTATAACAAATATGCCACATTAATGCAAGAAGTTAATAATAGGGAAAAGAAGGCAAAGAGTGTATGGGAACTTGCTGTACTTTCCACTCAACTTTCCTGTAAACCTAAAATTGCTCAAAACATAAAAAATTCTAATGACTGATAAAATATATGACAAAAACAGCATGGTTTTTAAAATTATATTTTATTAATCACAGCAACACCCACATACACTTGAGAAATGCAAGTACATGTGAATAAAATATGCCTGTATTTTGCTGTCTGTAAACAACCTTGAGCACACATATGTATTCAGAGATTCTCTTATAATGACTCAATAGGCTTAAAAGAATCCAGATTTGTGGAACCACTGCTGATGGCTTCATAGATATTTCTTGATGAATGAATGAAATAGTCTCCCTTGGAAGACCAGGAGAAAACTCACTGCAGGTCACTGTTGTTGATGTCAACTCTCTCTCTCTGGGAAATGGTAACACCTTTCTCACTGCATAGAAGGGAAGGTTAAGTAAGAGATTATATGTAAAGGCATTTAGCACAGTGCTTGGCACATTAAAGCTGCTCAGTAAATAGTAACCAAATTGGAATCTGATGCTGTAAAGGAGATCAATCATCAGATGCTGCATTGGATTGGCTTACATCTGATGTCTTTTCTACTTGAATTTGTGACTCCATCTCCACTTTTTCATTAATGTTTTGGGAACTCATTTCTGTTCCACCCAAAGTTTTGTCACTATAAGATGGTATGGGAAAGAGCTACAAACAGCAGTAGGAGAGATCTTAGGATGGCACCCTATCTGAACTATTATCCAATTTGCCCTCATATGTCATTTTGTCATTTGCACCTAAAGTATGAGACCCAAGACAGAACTTTGGATAGATTCAGTATAGCTCAGCGTTGAAAAAGAAGTTAAAAACTGTCCTGTCACTCCTTAGTGATATAAAAGACTCACAATGTTCTGGAGAGATAAATATGCATATCTATGATGGACAACAAAGCTTTCACTGCCTGTATTCAATCACACTATTTATTCATTAGCTCCGACTGTGTGCAAGGCACTGAGAGTTTTGAGTGCTGAAATACAGAGCTGTAGTCTGTGATAAAAATGTCCTTACCATGCTGTTCCTTGTAAAATTAAATACACAAAGATCCAACCATTCCCACCCTGCTCTACTGCTGGTCCTGGGGCTCTGTTCCCCACATTTGTTGGGCAATTCACCAATCCTACCTCTGAAATGGTGAAAAGCCAGGAAACAGTGTCATGAGGAAAATTAAAGAAACTGGAGAGTTTTAATTGGTGATGAAAGGATCCAGGAGCTACATGAACCTTGATTTCACAAATCTGAAGGGCCATTATAGGGAAGGCTTAAAAGAAGCCACGAACTGAATTACAAGCCAGTTCTGAAAATGACAGATTGATGTCATCTCAGCTAGAGAAAGGATTTTCTAACAGTGAGAAGTTTCCAAATATGAAATAGAATGCATCATTAGGTAGTGAGCTCCCCATTACTGGAGATGTTCAGAGGCCAAATAATCAAGAGACAGAGAGTTTGTAGAGGAGATTCTTTCAACAATCTTGGAGCCATGGGCTGATATTAATGACTTTACTTCTCATTCCAAATCTGTTTCTATGAGCATTGGCTCTATCCACTGATGTCTGTATTGCAGATCATGTAATACTTTGCCTCACTTCTGTGTATCTACACATCCTTTACAGTTTGCAAAGTGCTTTCAATTATATGATCTCATTAACTCCTCAGGATAAATATTTGATAATATCAATAGCAGAATTATTATATTCATTTATAGTTGAGGAATTTAAGAAAGGAAAGGCTGAGAGAAACAAATCGTGACAAAATCAAAGGAAACCCTCAGACTTCAATGGGGTCCCACTCTTCCCACTATGAAATCACAGGCCAAGAACATTCACCTCATTTTCAGAATGAAGAGATGAAGAGTATCAGATTCCAGATAAGGGAGATTTGTTTTCCTAGGGCCTAAAGAGCTGTCATTAATATCTCAGACTAGGCATGACTGTTTTTCCAAAGTTCAAAAAGCAGAAAACACTGAGTCTTTGAAGTTAACAAACTTACTACTAATGAGTCTGCTTCCTCTCACTCACAGCATGTTGACCACTGACTAGGGGTAAAGGAGCAAGACCTTTGCCATACAGTGGGGCGGGGGGGGGGGGGGGAGGGGGGAAGAAGAGAGAAGGTGGTGGTCTAGAGAGGATTTTGAACTGAGAAAGTCTCAGAAAGTGACCAGGAAATCAAGAACTACTTGTTTCTTCCTGTAAAAATGTTTTGCTGGAAATACAGTCCAGTGACCCCCAATGAGGGTACAGATTAAACAAAGAACTCCCAAAGGCTGATGAAGGGATTAATTCCTCTATAATAATTAGGTTGTGTTCTTCTCCAAGGTCTTTCATCTGTAGATCTCAGAAGATTTTGCAAATAACAATTAAATGCTGCAACATTCCTTTGAAGTATGATTATGTCCATTTTCCAGGTGAGAAAACTTAGAATCTAAGGGGCTTGCCTAGGGCTCCCCAACCAAGATTCTAGAAGGCCAAGCATTTCAGACTTCAGCTGTACATGGCTCTGGGTCTCACAGGGAGAGTGCCACTGAGACAATCTGACAGTGCTATTCCCAGGCTCTGAGAAAGAAAGAGTCCTGAAGAAGCATTCTCCATACTGGTCCACAAGCTCTGTAAGAACATTAAAGGACTTTTCTCTTAATAAAGGGGCTGTACCCAAGAACCATAGGACTTGGAGAAAGACTCCATGAATCATTCATCAGCCTTCAAATGGGATGTCATTCCTCCTCTTCAAAGTTGTAGAAGGCCATTGTTGTTAGTTCTTTTGTGCTCTATCTTAAGCTGTAATTATTTATGTTGGTGTCTGGTTTTTCTCTTAAGACTTCATATAAGGATATCTTACATTATCCCTTATGCCTGGTACACAGCATGAGATCATAAGTAAATCTGTTTTAATTTTATGTGAAGTGGGGTTGGTGAGGAAGTCAAAGCAGCAAGCAACTTCTACAAGGTGCAAGAACTAAAATTGATAACACTTGTGCTATTCAAAGACAAAAGGCCTGCCTACAATCCACATTTTCAAGTGAATAAAGGCACTTCTGGGTTTTTGTGACTGCCAAAAATCTTTACTTTTACTCTAGGAACCAATATTCAGTTGGGATAGTCAAGCTGGCTAAAATTTAGCGAAGAAGCTTCATGGAAAGTCATGTGTGTGATAAGTATATCTGGTAATAACAGACCTTTATCTGAGCATCAAGCTTTACAAATTTTACAAAGCATTTTTATAAGAACTTCCAAATTTGTGCCTATTAAGACACAATGAGATGGCAAATAGAAATTTTACTGATGAATATTATTATTTTATTGATAAACTAGAGGCCCGGTGCACGAAATTCGTGCACTGAGGAGGGTGTCCCTCAGCCCAGCTTGCACCCTCTCTAATATGGGACCCCTCGGGGGATGTCCAACTGCAGGATTAGGCCCGATTCCTGTGGCCTGATTGACCCCTAACTGCTCCTCTGCGGGCCTGATTGCCCCCAAATACCCTCCCTTGCTGGCCTGATCACCCCTAAGGCTTTTATTAGTATAGATATGACCCTGCACAGAAAATTTTACTAACCCTGCTTTACAATAAGGGCTTGACGATTGAATCATTAGGACCAGACACCAAGATTTCCTTTCTTTGAATAGTGGAGGGAATACTTATCTTGTCTTTAAGTTGCCCGGAAATTAAAATGAGATAATGATTTAGAAAAGCATAAAAGCACCACATAAAGACAACTGTGGCAAAATGAAAAACACTTTTAATTCTCCCCTTCCTTCCTTTACAGCTTTTATTTAATCTTTGAAATTCATAAAAATTTCACTCCAATTTTCATTTCTTTACATTCAACATTATTTTGTATTGGTTTCAGGTTTTATATTAGTTACAGAATAGTGGTTAGACAATCATATACTTTACAAAGCGTTCCCCGATATTTCTAGTACCCACCTGGCATCATACCATCATTACAACACTACTGACTATATTCCCTATTTAAGTGACAATGGGTTTACAGGTTCCTTTCAATCTTTCTTTTGTGTTTTTTTGTCCTTCCTTTTCTTTCTCACTTCTTCCCTCATTTTCTTTATATAGTATCTCAATTGGCCATCAAAGCTCAGAGAAGGCATTGGGACATGCTTCATCCATTTTACAGACCAGGAAACTGAGGCCAATTCCAGTTGGCTGTGGAACTTGACTAAATCACTTGAAAGTGATTCTTTTGTCCATTCCCCCTAGAAAGTATGGAGTAGACACTTGTGTCAGGCCCTTTAAGGACTGTTTAAATCCCACTGTTTAAATTCCTTGGAACAAGGAAGCCCTCAGAGCACACAGGAAGCCCTCAGAGCCATGCTCTTTGCGCTTCCTAAGGGGCAGCGGCCCAGCAAACAGAACAAACCTTCCAGTCAGGCTTCCCAGCCTCTTTCTCAAGCACCTCTTCATTGCGGATGCTCCACATTCTTTCCTCTCCCCCCATTCTTTACTGCCCCCCCTTCTCCGAAGCAGGTGGAAGGCTTCCCACTCACTGCCTAGGCATGCTCTGCTATGGGGCAGGGTGTAGCGAGCTTGCTTTTGGGTGAAGGCAGGAGCAGTAGTCACTGCCTCTGAAGTGTGAAGGCCGCCTGAGCGAGGCCCATTAGCACTGGGAGCTTCTCTGAATCACGTCAGTCAGTCCAGTACCCTGCAGTGGAGCACCCCTTCACTGAGGTGGCTCCACCCCTCAACCCCCGCCTCAGGGGTGAGGGTCCTTGCCCCTCTGCCAGGAGTCCTTCCATGCCCCTTGATCCCTGGCTGGGTCCACCCATGTCTTGGGGGCACTGCAGAACCTCTGTCTCTCTGCAGATGAAGCAGATCCCTGCCCTAGGTCTCCGCAAAGCTATGAATCTGTGGCCAGAGGCCTGGTCTGGGTCTCAGCAACCACATGCCTGCAATGTTCCCAGGGACCCTGGGAGCGGCTGGGCAAGTCCTGCCACGCACCCCCCCCCCCCGCACCCCACCCCCCTCCCGGTGGCGATCGCTGCCTGGATCACCTGCAGAGCGCCTGGCTGGGCCCGGCCACGCCCCCCCGGGTGGCGATCGCTGCCTGGATCACCCTGGGAGCGCCTGGCTGGGCCCGGCCAAGCCCCCCGGGGTGGTGATCGCCGCCCGGGACCCCCGGAACTAAGAGGATTGGGCGCCGCCATCTTGGTCTTCTCAACAGCCGGAAAGGCCACCCGGAGTCCCGCCCCCAGCCTCTCACAGGCCCAATCATGGGCATAGTGGAGGTGCGGTCAATTTGCATGTTTCTCTATTATAAGGTAGGATTCCATTGCGGTTACGTAAACTGCTCTAAGTCACACAATTATTAAATAACAGAACTATGACAGAAACCAAGAAACCTGGAGAAAGGGAAGAATGGCCACTTTCTGTATTCCACAACTTTCTTTTCCTTTCCAACCTTCCCAAACTGGATTTGTCTTTGCTTTTTGTTTTTTTATTTGATTGCAACTTATGCCCAAGCAGGGTCCACACTAAACCACTGAATGTTTTTGAGCCCTCATCACCCTGTGGGCAGTGTCTGTCCAGCTGGAAATGCAGAAGAAAGAGGTGAGCAGCAGGTGTAATTTTGCTAGTTTAGAAACCCACTTCCAAAATGACATTACAGAAGATAGTCTCTGTAAGAGCTGTCAATTGAAAACCCATTTGCATATTTTGGCGCAGTTACATAAGCCCAAGATGGAGAGATGGGAGTCTTTGTTTATAGTTGCAGGGCTACCAACCAACTGTGAGCTTTTTTTTTTTTTCATTCCACAGATATTTAATGAGCACCTATATATGCTAAACATTGTGCTAGGTGACAGGGATATAGAGATGAACAAGATTTCCTTCTTGCTCTCCAGGAGCTAACAGTGTATTAGACAAGACGAACAAACAAGCAGATAGTGAAGTATCATGTAATGCATGCTTTTTTTGCAGGTGTAATACTGCTAAGAGTCTTTCCAGAGGAAAAAAACTAAACCAAGTGCTGGACTCTTCCACACACAGGGCATTGTGCTGTGGGTCTGTACAGTTTGCACACCCATGAAGCCAGTCCTGCCAACAGAGATCCTGTGGGTCACATAGAAATACAAACACAAGTGGGGACAATAAATTGGTGCACAAGACTGTCAGAGACCTAGGAATGAGCAGACGCACCAGACAGAGAAGCCATGACATAGGAAAAAAGTAGAGTGAAGAGGTCAGTGGCCACTGCAGAGGAAGCACTAGGAATAAGGACAAGCTGAGGCATAGGAATCAGAGTTACTTGATGGACCTCCATAGATTATGGCATGGCCAGAAGTCATGATGGTTGTTTATGGAATAGCAGCAAACTTTTTCTACAGCTTGAGACCCAGCTGCACAGCCACAAAGAGGCTTTGCTCTTAATTTCTCCATTCCATTCAATTCCCATAACCTTAGATAAAAACAAACAAACAAACAAACAAACATTTCTCTAACTCTTGTAAACTGGACAGAGCTAATCCAAATATACAGAAGTGTTTTACATACTTATAAAACATCACACTTTATGCAAGAGAGACTTGAGGCTGAAAAGACTCCACTAGCAGCCAAAACAAATACAAAATTAGTCCTGCAGGTGGGTGAGGATGTAGGCATAGGCTACTTTTTGACAACATTGTCTACACCTTTCAGAGACTCCCTCAAAAGAATGACCATTGTGCCTGCAAACCCCTGCCTGCTTCTCAGACGCTGTCTCTGCTAAAACAAAAAAAAACACGGACCACCTGATAATTGCAGGGCAGGAACTCAAGGATTGGCTAACCCACCTTCTGTTATTCCACACTGTGCTCTTCATATTAAGCCTTTGGGCCAATCAACTCATTAACATGCCATCAATAATTACAGATTAAACATCAGCAGTTTCCCCCTCTAATAACCTTAATATTCTAGTTATCTATGAAGATAATTAACCTTGTTACAGAAACATGCCCTAGGAAGCTTTCCTCAACACAATAGACAATTACCCCTGTTAATCACCTTTTTCTTTTATTCTAGTATTAGTGTTCAGGTTAGTCCTCCTGAAAGAATAGTGATGGCTGTTCCTATGAGGCTCTCCCATTCTCCCTTATGATAGTCATTATCATCCCCAGCATGCTTCCAGGAAGTTGCTTTATTCTTGGCTGGCTGCTTATTGTCAGTCAATTCAAGAGACCTCCCTCCCAGGCAGCAACCTGCTCACAAGCCTGTAAGGCAGATCAGATGTGCCTCTCCAGGTTCCTGATGAGAAAAGAAGGAAAGTGAACTGGCCAAATCTTGGAACAAGATAAACTCCCTCACTTTTGTGTCTGACCCACCCACCTACACACCAAACACAATATGATTTGCTCAGTAATTCCCTCCGTGGCATTTGCTTAGTGCCCATATGTGCTGGTCCTCTGCGGAACCCTGGGCATTCAGACACGAAGAAGAGGAAAGAAAATGGCAGCAAGTTTGCTAGCCAGGGCTGGTTTAGCTAAACTTGCTGCTGAAAGTGATTCTTTTGTCCATTCCCCCTAGAAAGTATGGAGTAGACACTTGTGTCAGGCCCTTTAAGGACTGTTTAAATCCCACCTTTTCCACCAGCATCCCTCTAACCCACCACAAGGGAATTGAGCTCTCCTTCAACGAAGAGACTGTGCTGCCTATTGGCCCTCTGCGTGCTGTAAGAACATTTCTTCCCCAATCCTGTGTCCCTTACAACAGTACCTAGTGGTACTTAATGGTGGCACTGGTGGATGGCACTTAATCAGTGCTCGTTGAATTAAATATAGTCAAGAAGTATGAGACACCTGATAAGTGGAGGGGGGATTGCCATTATATATGATCATTCTGTAACCAAACGATGGGAGTGACTGAAACAGCAGCCAAGGTAATTTTTCCTAAGAGCTCTCAGGGTCTGTGTATCTCCTAGGACAGGCCAGATGTGCCCCCCTTGTTCTCCCTGGCTCTTCTAAGCAGAGTCATGCTCTTCCTCTCAAATTTGGATAATCTCATCAGGAACTACCACATCTCTTTTGTCCTCTAAGCCCTTCAGAAAGCCAGAAAGATAGGCCTGGAAAAGATGCTTATCCCAAGTTCCCCAAGGTCAGACAGAGGAAGTGACTGCCCAGATCCAAGAGTTAATAAGAGGTAGAGCCTGAACACAAACTCCATTCTCGGGTTGGTGTTCTTACCATTGAACTGCACATTGTTACAATCGTAATAATTATAGAAAGCCAAA
Organism: Eptesicus fuscus; assembly: GCF_027574615.1. Lineage (NCBI taxonomy): Eukaryota > Metazoa > Chordata > Mammalia > Chiroptera > Vespertilionidae > Eptesicus > Eptesicus fuscus. The sequence goes on from NC_072475.1 coordinate 46,336,542, forward strand.
AATTAACAGAGCTACCATTAAAATGGGCTTGGTTTTACCTTCAAATATTTTGGGGGGAGTAACTGCCCTAATGCAGTTGATTTGTATAAATCTAAACTGGGCTGTATATTTGTTAATAACCTGTAATAAACAGACACAGTTGCAACACCATGCAAAGAACACAGGTGAGGAAGGATTTACTGAGGCTCATTTGCATTCAGTGATCAAAATAAGATATGAAAAGCACCTCATGGGAGAAATCAAAACTTTTGAACAGATATTGCACAGGTCAGTGATTCTCAATAATTCTAGAGACCACTGCCTGTCTGTACCTGCAACTGTTCTTCACACACACTTATATTTAGTTGGAGAAAATGTTGATGGATAAGTAGAAGCAAATTATAACTGACACACAATATCAGTTAAGATTTATGCTCCAATAGCTTGAGGACATTTTGTGGCTAAGTTTCTTTTATTGATCATGTCAAAGCTTCCATCTATTTCAGCTTTAAAGGAACTTTGGTGCTCAGTTTTATGATATGCAAAAATAATTAGAACTGGACATGCAAACAGATAATCTATTACATTTTCAATTAAGTTAGATTCTTTGTATCTATCTGAGACCATGTAGATACTGGAGCAATCTTTTGGTCAGCATTTAATTATTTCTTTCCCACTGGAATGTGTTGAGATTGAGGTGCATCCATCACTGTTTGTGTGTTATGGTCTCATTTTCTATCCAGTTTAGAGGACTATTATCCAAAAGGGAATTGATAAGATAGTGGTGGGCTACAATAAGTGGCCCTACCATATGTCTGTTGGGAGGGGAAGACCTTTTCCCTACTTTCCATGCTGATGGCTTCTTCGGTGGGATACCCCTGGGTTCTCTGCACCCCTCCCTGGGCAGAGAGAACCAAAGTGACTTCTCTAATGGGCTATTTTGAAAGTGGGGCTGTGACCTGTGCACCTGTCAACTTCCTCTCCTTTGAAGCCTGCTCTTGGCCCAGTGTAAACCTAGCAATCAAGGCCTTGGACATGGGAGAGGCCTCTAAAGGTCCAGCACCGCTGGTGCAGGATGAATAAGTCAACACAATCCTGGGTTCAGTGTTAGGGAGTCCACTTCCCTAGAGACATAAGCCACAGAGAGGTTAGTGACACAACCACAGAACATAGCAGGTGGGGGCAGCTGGCTTCCTCCTCAGACCCAAGCTCCTCAAAGATGTTGGCCTCACTCTCCATCCTCCAGCATCTATCACAGGGCCTGCCTCACAGCGGGCACCCATTGTGCATTTAGTGAATTAATGTAAAAGTCAGGGCAAGAACATAGCTGTCCTGATTTTTAACCTCTTATATGCTGCTGCTACTGTGGTTACCAAGATACACACTCCAGCGTGTCATCTGCCATATACATGCCAGCTGTGGCACACACCCACATGCAGGCTTTGGTTTGTCCCACCCTCTAGTAGAATCCCAAATGGCTGGATGGGGCTGTCTTTCCCACAAGGCTTTTTCCCCCTCAAGGGATCTTGCATTTACCATGCCTTCCCCTTTCATCACTTACCACTGAGGTAACAAACCTCAAGCCATTTCTCTGTTACTTGTGCAAATACAGCCTCTCTGTCCCTTTCCTCCTTTCTGGTATCCAGCTCTCTCCCATTTGCCACAGGAAAATCTCTCTTCTTCCTTCTTTCTCCTTCAGCAACTCTGGCATGAGCCCTAAACCACTTTCTCAGACTGACAGCCCTAAGTGTAGTGCTAATGAAAACCCAAGTGAAAGGCAAAGAAAGACTCTCATTTTGCAGTGAAATTAGCATTACAAAGAACCTTGAAGTTCTTGAAAATGCCCATAAATTACTTTGAGAAATTCTGCAGAAGACCCTTATCAATACCTTCATCTTATGTTTTCTTTAAGTACCCATGTGCCACTTTAAACTCAAACAAAAATACCACCTCATATTTTAAATTACTCGAGTGTGTTTTACTATTTTTAACATAAATATACTATGCTTCAATTATATGACAGGGCCCAGAGATTTTAGAGACATGGGCTGGGGCTTTGCTTACCATTTCAAGCATTATCCAATAAGCATGCTCTGAGCCCCAAAGACCAGCTCACAGGTCTTTGTGAGCCTTAGAGAATCCCTCCAGGAGTTCTGTGATGGAGTGGAAAATGGAAGTAAATGAACAATATTGACCCACTTTTCAAAAAAATTGTTATTTATTAAACTCAATAAAACAATTTTTTACCAGCATGGAGTGGGATATGCATCTCAGAGGACTGCTACATTTGCTCTTGAGGCACTGTGTTGCACTCTAATCTGGGGTTTCACAGTCTTCCTGTTTGACTTGGGGCCCAGGGCACATCTGCCAAGCCCTCTGCATGGCTGTTCTCCCATCTCCCTAGTCTGAGGAGCTATACAGTGAAGCTGCACCATGGTGGCAATGCATGATGATTCCCTTTGTTGTCAACATGCAACAGGGCTCAGGTCATGTTGTGGGTTACAGAGCAGGGTGTATTAGGAAAGCTGACAAAGTAAAGGGCAACAGCAGAAGGCATGTGGACCAATCTCTTACTTTGTTATGGGTGAGGACACCCTGCTAGATCTGGCATAGCTGCTTGTTTCCTTTTAAAGGTCACACTTGAGAGCATGCATTGGGGGTAGGGGAGACTCCAGATTGCATGGGTGCCAGACTGTCTGGCTTTTATATGCCACTGAATTTTGATTTTTAAGGAACTACCTAAGAAAGCTAACTCTTTAATGTGCCTGTGAATCCTAGGGACCACAGGAAGTTGGGTTCAGAAGCAGACCCCCCCTACCTGAGAGAGGAAACCTATGCCAGGTCCCATCAGAAGCTGAAATGGGGTGCAGCTCCTCCTGCTGGGAGAAGTGGGAGCCTCTTGTCCCAAAGAATTAATTGTCCAGGCAATCCAGAATGGATTCCAGGGATATTTTTAGGCAATACTGTTTGTTGTACCCAAGTGGGACACTGAAAGTAATCAAAAATCTGTCTGTGGAGTCTTTTCTGGATTTTGCAGTGTGAAGAACCATGAGTAGCAAAGTCTCCTATAACACACTGTACAAGGCGGTGCAGGAGGTCCTGCATGGGAACCAGCACAAGCACTGGAAGCTTTTGGAGATGGTGGAGCTGCAGATCAGCCTGAAGAATTATGACCTTCACAAGGACAAATGCACCATCAAGCTTAAGTCCACTCCCCAGCCCTAGTTCTCTGTGTGTGTTCTGGGGGCCCAGCAGCACTGTGATGAGGTCAAGGCTGTGGACATCCCCCACATGGATATTGAGTGGCTGAAGAAACTCAACAAGAATAAGAAACTGGTCAAGAAGCTGGCCAAGAAGCACGATGCCTTTTTGGTTTCAGAGTCTCTGATCAAGCAGATCCCATGAATCCTGGGCCTAGGCCTGAATAAGGTGGGCAAGCTCCCTTCCTTGTTGACCCACAATGAGAACATGGTGGCCAAAGTCGATGAGGTGAAATCCACAATCAAGTTCCAGGTGAAGAAGGTGGTGTGTCTGGCAGTTGCTGTTGGCCATGTGAAGGTGACAGATGATGAACTATGTACAACATCCACTTAATGTCAATTTCCTGGTGTCATTGCTCAAAAAGAAATGGCAAGCTGAAACTGGTTTGGCTCAATGGATAGAGCATCGGCCTGCAGACTGAGGGGTCCTGGGTTCGATTCCTGTCAGGGGCATGTGCCTTGGTTGCGGGCACATCCCCAGTGGGAGGTGTGCAGGGGGCGGCTGATCGATGTTTCTCTCCCATCCATGTTTCTAACTCTCTATCCCTCTCCCTTCCTCTCTGTAAAAAATTAATAAAATATATTATAAAAAAAAAAAGAAAGAAAGAAAGAAATGGCAGAATATTAGGGCTTTGTACATCAAGAGCATCATGGGCAAGCCCCAGCACCTGTACTAAGACCCAGCTTAATAAACCATACTACTATCATTAAAAAAATTCTGTCTGCAGATAAATCTAATTGTTTGCCAGGTCCTGTGACTACTCTGTTTTCAAAGTTGCCTTCCACTCCATCTCCATGGCCATTCCCCATTGGCCTCACTCACATGCTCATGATCTCTTGCTTGGCCTAGTGCACTTTCCCCTAACTCTTCTTCCTGCCTCCAATCATTCCTAAAGACAATCTATCTTGCCCACCACAGCAAGCTTAATACTCCTAAAATACAACCCTGACCTTGTTACTTTTATCAGCCAGGGTAGGTTAGGCTACTAGTATGCTATAGCAACAGAGAAACCCAACATTCCTGGGACTTAAACTACAAGCCCATCCTTGGCACCTGAGGATTCAGCTCTATAACATTATCTTTTCCACTCCGAGATCCAGGCTGATGAACCAGCCATAGTCAGAAGCATCACTGAAGCTGTAGAAGAAAGGAGAGTCTATGGTCTCACATTGATAATTAAATGCTTGCCTGGAGGTGGCAAAAGCTCGTAGCTCATTAGGCAGAACTGATCTCATGGCCCTACCCACAGGTGGCCAGGACCTGTGATCCTATAATGTATCCAGAAGGTGTGAACCCAGAAATATTCCGTGAATAGCATTAAGGACTATTATAATTCTCTTTTGCTTAAAAATCAAGCAAGCAAATAAACTGATAATTTCCCCTGTTTTTCAGAATTAAGTAAAACTGTCTTACACTAAAAGACCTTCCATCTTCTCATTTAACTTCAAGTCACTAAATCAGCAATATTTCCCACTTTCTACATCACATTTAAAAAAGTATAAACTAATTGTATTTAACTATACAAATGGTCTTCATGCATTGTTGCCCCACACCTCACTCCTTTGGTCCTGCTGTTTTTCTCATCAACTTCTAGCCATTTCCCCAGGCCAGATTCAGATGACATCCCTTCCATAAAGCCTCCTCCCACTCCCCAAGTCAGAAACAACCTATTTTCTACATGATATCTTTATAAGGACCCAACTTGTGCCTCTTTGTGGTACTTAACACAATTTCTCTTCTTTCATAATGAAGAATATTTATAATTTAGTCATAAGGCTAAAAAATACTTAAGAGGTCATTTAGTTCTTAAATCTTTCACACACCATTGAAAAGTCTTTTGTCATCTGTTTAAAAATCCACAGTTTTGGGGAACTCACTACCTTCAAGGTAAACCATTCTCCCCTTCCAAACTTGAACAGCTCTGATTATTTAAACAGCAACAACAAGAAGACATTTAAAGTACTTCAACATATGAAGTTAGTACCTACCTGTCCCATTTTCCAAACAAGGAAACCAAGGCACCTTAAGAGAATGGGAAACTCTTTTTATAAGGAACAGTGGAAGTTCTGGTTTAGTTCATCTCACTGAGCTGCTTAGAGGTTTCTCAGCTCTGGACTGTGATGTGCATAATCTCCTAAGAGACTGAGAGGGATGGAAAGATACCAAGGCTACCACCTGCATTGTTTACCAGAGAACTCAAGGGTGATTTTTGCACAGCTGTGCTGAATGTAAGTGTTTAGACAGAAGGCTGTGTGGTCCCAGACAGATGTGGCTGCACTGCAACTCACTGTCAGACTGTCAACCTGGACTGCTGGGGGGAGAGAGGGCCAGCAAGCAGAGGAAGCCTGCAAAAGACACTGCGAGCGAGCCCTCGCCTGGTGTCTTAGTTGGAGCATCATCCCATGCACCAAAAGGTTGCAGGTTCGATTCCTGGTCGAGGAGCATATGAGGCAACCAATCGATGTTTCTCTTTCACATCAATGTTTCTCTCTCCGTTCTTCATTTTAAAAATTATTAAAAACATATCCTCAGATAAGGATTTAAAAAAAAAAAAGACACTCGAAGCAAATATGAGAATAAGAGCCTAAGTAGCATTTGGTATGGCCTGACTTCTGATGGCAAAAAATACCACCTCTATCTAGGAAGCATTCTTAGAATTTTCTGGTGCCTTCTTCAGTCGTCCTGTGGTAAACACACCTTTTGAAAAACACAGTTCTCAAAAAGAGCACAGATGGTGGAATCACTGCCTCTTACTTGCTGTGTGGCCTTGAATAACTCACTTTACTTTCCTGGGTCTCATCTGTAAAATGGGGCAAGTAATACTTTCTCAGATTGTGATAAGAATCCTATATAATAAAGAGGTAATATGCAAATTGACCATCACTCCAACACACAAGATGGCTGCCCCCCATGTGGTCAAAGATGGCCACCTCCATGTGGACACAAGATGGCCGCCACAAGATGGCCAGCAGGGGAGGGCAGTTGTGGGTGATCAGGCCAGTAGGGGAGGGCAGTTGGGGGGGACCAGGCCTGCAAGGGAGGGCAGTTGGGGGTGGTCAGGCCTACAGGGGAGGGCAGTTGGGGGCGATCAGGCCTGCAGGGGAGGACAGTTAGGGGTGACTGGGCTGGCAGGGAAGGGTAGTTGGGGGGACCAGGCCTGCAGGGGAGGGCAGTTGGGGGGACCAGGCCTGCAGGGGAGGGAAGGTAGGGGGGGCCAGGCCTGCAGGGGAGGACAGTTAGTGGAGACCAGGCCAGCAGGGAGGGCAGTTAGGAGTGACCAGGCTGGCAGGGGAGGGCAGGTAGGGACAATCGGGCTGGCAGGGGAGGGCAGTTAGGGGTAACCAGGCTGGCAAGGGAGGGCAGTTAGGGGGACCAGGCTGGCAGGGGAGGGCAGTTAGGGGCAATCGGGCCAGCAGGGGAGCAGTTAGGCATCAATCAGGCTGGCAGGGTAGTGGTTAGGGGATAATCAGGCTGGCAGGCAGAAGCAGTTAGGGGCAATCAGGCAGGCAGACAGGCAAGCGGTTGGGAGCCAGAAGTCCTGGATTGTGAGAGGGATCCCAGATTGGAGAGGGTGCAGGCTGGGCTGAGGGACACACACCCAACCCCCCTTGCATGAATTTTGTGAACCAGGCCTCTAGTCAAATAATAAACAAGAAGTGCCTTCCATGGCCTGGCTTGATAAATCATAGTTCCTTTTGGTCTTGCTCTAGAATACAGCACCCCTGACCAACGGGACCTCACACTTTTGAGTCCCTAGGCTCAGGTTTTCTCCTCTCCAAAGGGCCTTGGAGACATGCCCACTCAGAGACATCTTCAGCTTCTAGGCCACCCTCCCTGAACCCAGAACTCTAGAGTTCACTGCCCACATGGCCCTAAAACTGCCTCTACGGCCTTGCTTCCCAGGTCTGTCCTGTGGAGGACAAATCATGATGCTAGTATGGGTAACCCTGGACCAAGGGGCAGCTGTGTGCAGTGTGCAGGCATGAGCTGGGGTAGGGATTGATTGGGTGTGGATGGATCTTTGTCATGAGGCTGGAGCCACATGCATACATGTCAGGCACTTATAAGACATTAGCAAGCAGGGATGAGAAAAGGAAAAGGCAAGCTACAAGCCAAGGGCTTCATTTTATACACTAACCTTGGACTATACAAATGTTAGGGTCAGGTGTTGTTCCCTCTCTCTTCTTCATTTCTTTGTGTGTGTGTGTGTGTGTGTGTGTGTGTGTGTGTGTCTTATTGATTTCAGAAAGGAAGGGAGGAAAAGAGAGATAGAAACATCAACAATTAGAGAGAATCATTGATTGGCTGCCTCCTGCACTCCCCCCACTGGGGATTGAGCCCACAACCCAGGCATATGCCCTTAACCTGGATAGAACCCAGGACCCCTCAGTCCGCAGGCTGACACTCTATCCACTGAACCAAACAAGCTAGGGCTCTCTTCCTCATTTCTCATCCTAATGTAATCTGATCTTATCTAATGCATGATTCTAAAGCTACAGTAGTTCTTTCTTTTTAATGGTTGAATAATACTCTATTGTAGGTATCTACTATAATTTGTTTATTCATCTATCTATTGATGAACATTTGGTTTTTCTATCTTTTGACTCTTGTCAATAATGCAGCTATGAACATTGTTGTATCAGAATCTGAGTATTCTACTCTCCTACGTAAGAGTGGAATTGGTGGATGATATGAATTCTATGTTTAACTTGTTGAGAAACCATCAAACTGTTTTCCATGGTCACTGCACCATTTTACATTTCCACCAGCTATATACGAGGGTTCCATTTCTCCTCATCCTTGCCAACACTTGTATTTTCCATTTTTTAAAATTATAGCCATTATGGTGAGTGGGAAGTGGTATCACTTTGTATTTGCATTTTCCTATTTAATAATATTGAGCATCTTCCCTATTGGTTACTTGTATATCTTCATTGGAGTAGGGTCAGGGTAGCTAATATTCTGGGGATAGTGAAAGGGAAATAAACTGAGAGTAGCTCAAAATTACTAACTCCCAGGGTACTTTTGGGTGGGGTCCCCCATATTGCTCCTGGCTCACCTCCTTGAAGCCAGGGTGGCAAGCCTCTATCAGCAGGATCACTCAGGGAACTTTATGCCATAGAGTTTGAGCCCATTACACACCACCCACTGAACACTGCTCTCCAACCCAACTCCTCCCAACACACATAAACACACGCCATTCTCATTGTCAGCCCCAGAATTATGTAGCAGCATCTGAGATTTGGATTCCATTTACGGAGCACCCCAACCCTTGATATATGATCTGAACCAGGTCCCAACAAAACTGCACCACAGAATGCCCACTACACACAAAGTCTGAATACCTAGGCTCAGGGATGTGAGGGGCAGCCGCATCGCATCCAGGTGAGCTGCTCCAGACTCAGCCCTGCTCCTTTTAACCTCTCCACACATAACTTTCAGTCTAAGGAAAGAAGTCATAGAGAGGAAAGAGCCAACACCCACTCCTCTATCCATTTGCCATATGAGGCTCCGAGGGTGAAGCACTTGCCCAAGGTCACAGTCCAACACAGGTCTAGAGCTTGAGTCCTCAACTTCCCATACACTGCTCCTTGAGCACAATAGGACAGAAAAAAATGCTTAGACATTGTTATGCCAAGACCTCCAATTCAGGCCATGATCTGAGTCAAGATCAGTTTATTCTGTGCCTTGATTTTCTTACTACAAAATGAGATTGGTAACAACTGCCCTTCTTTCACCCTAGGAGAACTGATATGGAATAAAGTGTGTGTGTGTGTGTGTGTGTGTGTGCGCGCTTTGCGCTCACTGGAAGGCAGTAGCTATATAAATATATGTGAGCTTGTACTTGCACTTTTTTTCTTCATGACCTAGTTGAGGTGGAGAACCATTTTGGGACTAGGTGAAAATGGCACATACTAATTCTACCTGTTCCTTCCTGCACAGTCCAGTCTGATGTTCCCAGGTAAAATGAGTCCCTTTAACTCTAGGAAAGAACTAGATTTTGTTCTATCAGGAGCATTCAAATCACACTAGGTGTGAGCGCACAGCTGTGGGTCAATACATGGGACTGGGGCTATGTCAGTGAAAATGACAGCTGTGGGTGAAGCAATTTGGTGGTCTGCCATGTGTCCCAGACTGGCACCGGAGACCAGGGCTCAAGGACAGATGGGCCACCAAACAACTGGAGTGGCACCTTGCACAAGTTCCTCCCCTGCTCAGGGCATCAGTTTTTCCAGCAGCAAAATGAAGAGGTTAGACTGGACTGGCAGATTCAATTAAAAACAAAACAAAACAAAACAAAACAAAACAGCAAGAATACTTTTTAAAGATAAAATCTCATGCAGATCTCCAATGTATAAAAGCAGATAAAAATGGAACCACTCTGACTAAAGGGACCCTCCCCCAACCTCACCTGCAACTATTTGCTCTGCCTCCAGCTCACTGGAGTGAAACTCTTCTAATTAAAATATTGTATGGTTCTATGTCGTGAGAGCAACCAGTTAGATCTAGAAAAAAGAAAAGAAAAAAAAGGCTACACAGGGTAGTAGAAAGACAAAGACAGATGCCTGGGGAGAAAGGAAGAGGTGGGTGGAGAGAGTGGGAAAGATTTGGGCACTGAGTTTAGACAAGAGCCTGCTTTTTCATGTCAAATTCCCAGAGGAAACTGAGGCCAGACTGCCAAAATATAAACTTTGTAACTTTTTGAACGAGGACGTTTTGAAAAACATAATCAGGAAATGATTATAGAGTGCTTGGAGCTCTTCAGAGACAAGCCGCATTTAAATGCAAGTTATTATTACCTCCATGGAGCTCTTTTTTGATTACCGCTGTGCTTGAAAATGTGGGCAGACCACTTTTATTTTTCAAAACTCAGGTGTTTAAAAAACTATTCATGTACAATACCTATTTCTGCCCCTTATCAGCTAATTCTCAGCTTCCTTCTCACTGAATAATTTGAATGTTCAAAGAGATATTTTGCTAGCTCTATCAGTAAAATTAGCAGTCCCCTATTAAAGAACCTGGCCCTTCCAGCTCACTCTCCTCCCATTATTTGAAGGGCTGTTAAATTAACAGTGAAAACGATATTATATTGGAATTTTAAATATCAGTATCAAATATCATAGAACAGAGGACCTTATCAATAAGAGACACTGAATAAATCAGGATATTTGGTTTCTTGATATAGGGCCTGCTTTTTACTCTCAAAAGTCAACCCACAAAAATGCAGAATGTTCTCTCAGAACTAAGCGCCTTGAGCACTCACCTTGTACTGGAAGAGCAGAGAACTCAGAGTCAGAAAGTGTGGTTCAAGTGCTAGTTTTACTGTGCCTGGATTGCTTGACCTGGGCAAATCATTTCACTGGCCCTCAGTTTTCTCCTCTGAAAATGGGGTGTCTCCCCGCCCTGCCTTCTTCGCAAGGCTGCTCTGAGGATCCAAATGAAGTGATGCAGAAAGCCTGTCTGACCAGCATGAGTGGAGGCTAAGAGCACAGGCTCTGAATGAAATCAGACAGACCTGGTTTGAGTCCTTGTCCTGCTACTTCCTAGCTATGAGACCTGAAATAAATTACTGATCTGCTCTGAACCTCCTGTTCCTCATCAGAGAAACGAGGTGATTAATAGTATTTTTCTCATAAAGTTGTTCTGAGGATTTAAAGCCCAAAGCCTGGCCCATAGTAAAGGCTCATTCAATGTTGGCACTTGAAGCTGTAACGCTCCATGTACCCAGGGGGTCCTGTTGTTTCTCCCTAGTTCTGCTTTCAGTGTACAACAAACCTAAAGATAACCATTCATGTATTGTCTCTGAACCACCTGGGTGCTTTTACTCGACCGAAAAGAAAAAGGAAATACACTGTGGCCCAGAATGGGGCTCCAGAGAAATCCAAAATGAGCTGTGGTCTAAAAGCGACTTCTCTCCAAGCCTATTTTTAACCAGCTGTGAACTTCTCCAATACGCAAAGAGTGATGCTGGGCTCCCTGAATAGCTCCTCTGACGAGCTGCTGCCCACTGCTGTTACTATGTGAATTTATGGAGTTCTGGTCTCACACTTCATTAAAGAAATATACAGCAGCGCTAAGACAGGGGGAGCAGACACCTATAACTCTTGTCCCAGTCTCCCAATTATAAATCTTTCTGCCTCATTCACCAAGAGGAGCAACTGAAGAGATGACATCACCTGCTCCTTTGTGGTGGGCTCTCGTTTTTTTAAACTGTTTGCAACAGACGACTTTATCTCATCAACAGAAGGCCTGGCCCAATGCACACTCCTAACTTTGTTAAGAATGCTTTCAATTGCAAGAAACAGAAAACTTAACTACAATGACTTAAACAAATGGAAGTTTATTTTTCTCACATAAAATATACAGAAGTAATTGTTGCTCATGTCATTTAGAGGTTTCATAAAGTCACTACAATTCTATTAAGTTGAAATTATCTGGGCTTTTTCCTCATGGTTACATTCTGGCTGCTGAAGCTACAACCATCATACATGTAACCCAGTGAAGAGAATGAGGAAAGGAAAATGTTGGCATATATGTGAGGGAATAAAAATATTTTTGGGACCCCCTCAGCAATTTTACCCTTTTACCTTATTGTATAGAACTGGGTCAAATGGCCACCCTTGTTTGAAGGTGATTAGGGATAAAAGAGTTGGAAATGAAAGTTGAATCACCTGCGACAGTTCCTATCCTGCCACAGGTGTGCAATACAAAGAAACAAAAGTGAATGACTGAATAATGACTAAAGAAAGAAAGGAAGGAATGATTGACACAGAGGCCTACTTTTAGACTGACACAACTTACCTGTCATTATTTCTAATTCCAGATGTCATACATTTCCATCCCCTTGCTGGCCCCCCAAATACTCCCATAGAACCATTTTTTCTTCTATTTTTAACTCCCTACTCACTTGTATATTTTATTGACTACTGTTTATGCCCCTTAGTGGCAAAGTGTGTGTCTTATTAACCACTGTCACAGTGCCTGGAATATACTAGCTAATCTAATTGTTGCTAGTTTGCTGAATATGCTCTCATTAAAAATTCTACTAAAGTCTCTCAAATGTATGTAAAGCCTTTCAAATCTCCCTATTGAGTTGGTCTACCAAAAAAAGAAAGAAAAAAAGGTGATATAATCAATTAAGCATGAGAGTCTAATTGTGTGATTTCCCTTATAAATCAAAGAATTCACAGAAATTATTTTTATCCTGTTAGTCTAAAATACTGCATACTTAATTGTAGCATTAAATCTGTGGCTCCTTCTGAAGACTTTGACCTAAGCAATGAATGATGTATCAAAACCAGAGAAGTGTGTTAAAAAAATCCATAAGAAGAACACTATGATTAAGGTGTTAGAGAGAGTTGGATACCCAGCAAGGGGTGCCTAAACTGGCTATTGACCGACCTCCCTTCTTGCTTTGGGATGGCCCCGGATGTCTTCTCAATTTTGAACTGACTCTATCCTTCAGTCCTCACTTTAGTAAGCGTCTTCATTATGTTGGGTTTTAGAAGATAAGTAGAGTTTGAATATGCACATGTGTAATAAGAACAGCATGAGAAAGGGCATGATAGCAGGAAAGCATAGAATCAGAGTAGTTACCTGGGATTAGCGAAGATAGGATTAGATGGAGTGCTGAAAGAGGAGATAGTGCTAGGGAATCTGGTAGGGGTCAGATCATAATTAACAAGGGTCTTAAATGTGCAGCTAAAAAGTTCAGATATAATATGGAGCCGTGAGTGTGTGTGTGTGTGTGTGTGTGATCATATAGACCAGGCTATAGTTTTGTAAAATTTTCACCTAGTGATAGATGTGTGTATGAAATGGAGACTTGAAGAGATCTAAGCTTGGGAGATCAGTTAAAAGCTCATTGCTATAGCTAAAGAAAGAGAAGAAGCAGATCTGAACTAAGCCAGTGGTAGCATGAGTGTGGCTGGAGATTATATTGTGATGTTAAAGTGAGATATGTAACTGGTCACTCCACCGGGCATACAAACCAGACCAGCTGAAGTGCTGGCTAAGGAGAGAAAGACTAGTTAAAGAGAAATATAACAAGTCTGAATTATGGCTTCAAGATCATGTTGAAGAAGATCTGACTGATTGAAATGTATCTCCCCTCATAAAAAAAAAAAAAAAAACTGAGAACATCTATTTCTTACAAAGATTATTTCCTATTGTAGTATGGGAAGCAGATAATAAAGAGAAAGAACAGATATGCAAGGGGTGCATAGTAGATGTCTAATACAGTCCACCCCTTATACCAGGGCAGAGCCCCTTGGACTCACATGTTTCTTGTTTCAGTTTTATGTAGATTCTGGTGAACTACATAGGTTCAAATTGACAGTCTCTTATTCACACTGAACACTGCCTATGTCCTATCCCAGGGCTTTCTTATTAACACTGGTACAGGACCAGGTCAGTATACCAAAATATGCATGCACAGGCTAGAAGTGCAGGGGATTAAACATTCTGTGGAGTAATCTTCTAACCAAGTGGTCGGCAAACTCATTAGTCAACAGAGCCAAATATCAACAGTACAACGATTGAAATTTCTTTTGAGAGCCAAATTTTTTAAACATAAACTTCTTCTAACGCCACTTCTTCAAAATAGACTCGCCCTGGCCATGGTATTTTGTGGAAGAGCCACACTCAAGGGGCCAAAGAGCCACATGTGGCTCGCAAGCCTCAGTTTGCTGACCATGGTTCTAACCAATGGACAACATAAGCCAGGAGGTAAACTCTTTCTCTTTTCTCCCCCCATGAATGGATAACGTTTAGATACAGTTTCTAAGGCTGCTTAGAAGTGTGGTCCCACTTATTGAGTAATCAGTATCACTTAGTAATGACCAGCTCAGTAACCATTTTTATGTTTTCTGGAACGTTAACATGATGTTGGAATTCTGGCCACCATCTTGGACCATGAGTATTGGGTCTGTGTTCCAGGGATGGTAGAGTCAAGACTGAAGATGAAGGGCACCTACAGCTTTAAGAGCAAGGTGCTTGTCCAGTGAAAGCAGCTACATTCCAACTCACGTGATTTTATCGGCCTCTCTGCAGGGGCTGGCTCCAGATTTCACAGCTATGTGCAAGAAGATTGCATATCTTCCCAGCAAGTGTGGCTCAGTGGTTGAGCATTGACCTATGAACCAGGAGGTCATGGTTCAATTCCTGATCAGGGCACATGCCCAGGTTGCAGGCTCCATCACCATCATTGATGTTTCTATCTCTCTCTCCTTCTCCCTTCCTCTCTGAAATCAATAAAAATATATATTTTTTAAAAAGAAGGCTGCATATCAGGAATGACTTCAGACCTGCGTGCCACTGTAAGTCTTTCCAAATGTGTGTCTTCTTTCAGCATCATGAGTGCATTGTTTTCCTTCTTTTGCATAATAGAATTTTTTTTAAAGAGCCCATATTAGGGCTCTTTCTCATCCCTCATCTCCTAATGAGAAGTCACTCCAGGCTCGGTGTATGTCCATAGACAGGATAGAGGGTTCCTTGTAGGTTCTTCTGAGAGGCTTGTGTTTCTATTAGAGCACGCCTCTAACAACCTTTGCTGGAGGAGTGGTGTCTGTGTGGTGCGTATACATCTCCCTGACCCAATGCCTCTGTTGAGTCATTTCTCTAGGAAAGTCCTACTTTTGCCACCTCATCATATCCCCATGAGGAGGGGATGATTTTGTTGTTAATTTGACATTGCCTACACATTTACAGTGGCCAGAGTCTAAGCGACAGTTTTAAAAACTAAACATTTCCTTCACTTGTCAATGACTCGAAAGAGAAAGGTCCAGGGTGCCCAGTAATTCACAGTGTGGCCAGAGCTCCTGGAGCAGATCATCACAGCCCCTTTTGGCTCGCTTTGAGCTGCCTTTTAACTGCGTTATTCCCTGGGGGGTGGAGAGGTGGAGGGAATTGAGTTTAAAACCAATGCACCAACAGCCAAACAACCTCAAATTAAGTGTTCTTTCAGCAGCAGGAAGTAGAAAGAATATTACAATGACACAATTATATTTTGTCCAAAAATCTGGGTAAATTCTTACCCACTTTGGGGGAAATCATTAACAATGTTTTTTCCCAAGTCAGTTTCTTTCAGAGTCCCAGCCAGTTCTGTGCAAGGCTTCCAAAAATGTCTATGTATGTGGATTTGGGATTATCCACTGTTTGTTGTTACTTATAGTGTTGCCACCCTTCCTCTGCCCTCTCAGTGTGTGGAATGGTAACTCCACTACAATACTATTTCTCTCTCCCTTCCCTGCATGCCCACAGCATTTGATTCAGGCTGCCTCTGTGAACCAGAGTGAGGCCAGAATCAGGGAGGAGAGCCTGCAACTCTCTGGGATGCTAATCTGGACAAAGCACTCCCCACTCCCACTGTAAGGTAGGTTCACCTGCCTGTCACCTTCTCTGCTTTCAGTTCTTCCTCAGAGCAGCAGGAAAGAGAGAGGTCGTGGCCCTGCTCAGCTAATCTAGCTAAAGAGATCAGAAATGCCTTTGCAAAGCTTAGGGGAGGCGAAAGAAAGGCAAGCTCCTTTCTCTGGAAGGATCCTACTAGGAAATGAAGCTTAACAGGGGAGTGTGGAGTAGCCATAAAGAGAGATAAAAGGTCAGATGGATCCGTCAGTTCTTCAGCGACATTCTTCATCTTTAGACCTATGTCCCTCCACTGGCGACTTAGCAACTGTCTTTTTATCTCCCCTTCATTTCTCTTTCTTCTTTTCCTGAAACACGTCTTAGAACGAGAAAGCCCTTCTAATGAGGCAAGACGACTGAAACATTAGCCCCTAGCACCAATTTGAGTTGAAAGCTTCCCGGGCAGTCTGTGAACCCTACCTGCAGGGCCCATCTGCTTGCTTTATGAAACGTTTGGCCTTTGCTTTGAAACTTTTTAAAATATATGTATGCAAGCATTCTCTTTATCAAAAGCACACTCTCTCACAGAGGCAAGAGGTTGGGCTTTCTAAATATTCCTTGGCTCTGGGCAAAAGAAGAAAACGATGTTTCCTAATTTACAGCATGCACGCCTTCCTAGCATCTCATTCGCCTGTCTTTCACTTCTTGAATGCTAGACACGTCCAAGTTGCCAGAGGCTAGAAGTACAGAGAGGAGTTTGACACAATTCAGTACTTTAAGGGTTTAGTCTACGAGAGCAGAGAAAGGCACACACACAGATAACTTGTGCACAAGAAAGAAAGTAACTGTTCTAGCCCTCATCGGGAGCAGGGGCAGAAGGTGGGGGTAAGAAGGCATTCTTATTAGAATCACTTTAGGAGCTTTACCAAAATGTGTTGAACTCCCCCCGACACACACACCCCTCCCCCCCACACCCACACACTTGGACTTCTTATTTAGAATGATTCTGATTCATTCTTTGTTGGGGATAATTATACCTCCTTCATCTACTTCAACAGAACGCGTTATGCTTCAGAGGGAATCTAGGCAAGAGGTGCTGCGCCTCTGAACAAAGACAGGGGCAGTCAAGGTAGAGAGCAATAAGTTCTCAAAGGCAGCTAAGTGGAGAAGAATGCTGAGAGTTTGTGTTAGGACAAGAAGAAAGGGTTGGAGACAGGTAAATGACACATTGGCCATCACGTGCTTTTTCACTGTGCATCAAAGTCAGGTTTTGAGAGTAGAACTCAAGATCCTTAAAAAACCTGTTTTAGCCCTATCTGGTTTGGCTCAGTGGATGGAGCATCAGCCTTCGGACTGAAGGGTCCCAGGTTTGATTCCCAGTCAGGGCACATGCCTAGATTGCAGGCAATCCCCAGTAGCGGGTGTGCAGGAGGCAGCCAATCAATGATTCTCTCTCATCATTGATGTTTCTATCTCTCTCTCCCTCCCCCTTCCTCTCTGAAATCAATAAAAAATATACATATTTTTTAAAATTATATTTTAAAAACCTGTTTTGAGAGAGAGAGAGAGAGAGAGAGAGAGAAAGAGAGAGAGAGAGAGAGAGAAAGAGAGAGAGAGAGGAGAGAGACTGGCATTATTATGCATCCAGCGTCTCCTATTTAATAACTACCCTGGTTTCTGACTGGACACAAAATCAGTCAGCTGAATTTCCCAGCCTCTCCTGCAGCTTGGTATGCCCATGTGACTAAGTCCTAGTCAGCGAGAAGTCAGCAAATGTATGTGTGATTTCCAGAAACTCTGCTTAGGGGGAACACTTTTCCTCTTTTTCATCCTTTCTCCTACTCAGACTGCAGATGTAATGGTTGGAGTTCCCACAGCAGCCATCTTAGTCCTTGGGGTGACATTGCAAATGAAGGCAAATCAGTAGAGCAATAAGAGAGAAGGAATCTATGTCTCTGATCCATGGGATTCTAGCCCCCTATCTCAGGCTGCTTAACTCAGATGTTTTTTAGGTAATTCGTATTAGTTTCTAATTTCTGCTTTAACAAATTATCACAAACGTAATGGCTTAAAACGGCACAATTTTTTTTGATATATTTACAGTCCCATAAATCAGAATTCTGACAGGGATCTCACTGGTCTAAGATCAGAATATCAGCAGGGTGGATCCCCATTTGGAGGCTTAAGGGAAAATATGTTTGCCTGTCTTTTCCAGTTTCTAAAGGCTGCCCACATTCTTTGGATCACGGTCCTCTTCTACCTTTAAAGCCAGCAACGTTGCACCAATCTTTCTCATGCTGCCATGACTCAGATTCTTTCTTCAGATTCCCTCTTCCTCCTATAAGGATCCTTGAGATTACATTGGGCCCACCTAGCGAATACAGGATTACCTCCAGATTTTTTATTTTTTTTATTTTTTACAGAGAGGAAGGGAGAGGGATAGAGAGCTAGAAACATCGATGAGAGAGAAACATCGACCAGCTGCCTCCTGCACACCCCCTACTGGGGATGTGCCCGCAACCAATGTACATGCCCTTGACCGGAATCGAACCTGGGACCTTTCAGTCTGCAGACCGATGCTCTATCCACTGAGCCAAACCGGTTTCGGCATACCTCCAGATTTTAATGTCAGTTTATTAGCAAGCTTAACCCCACTTGCCTCCTCAACTTTTCCATGCAACCTAAAATATTCATAGGTTCAGGATTGAGTTAGGACATGGACATCTTTTGTGAGGCCATTATTCTGTACCACAGTGGTAGAGCAATAAAATTCTATCTTGCCCAAACCATTGTTTTTCAGGTATCTGTTGCCCATAGCTGAGCCCAATGCATTCCTGTAACAGACACTCGCTGAATATCCACTCTGCACATGGCATTGTCAGGCCTGGTGGTGCTGGATGTGCTCAGACAACCCTGAATGATGTTGTTACTCATGATCCTCCAGAGGCTGTGAAACCCACCTTGCAACAGCAACTGGCCACAGAAGCATCCACACATCACTCACTGCCATGGGAGCAGAAAGAGGTTGTTCACCTAAGAATTGACCACAATTCCTTCTCCCCAACGCCTGTAGACAGACTTGCCTCAACACAGAGAAAGGAAGGGGCTTGCCCAAATTCCCACAGCAAGTTTAACAGCATTGCTAGGACTGAAGTCCAGGTTCTCTGAATACCAGTCCTGCATCACATCTTTTCCTTAGCCACTCTGGGTTTGTCAAGGAAGGGTGTGTTGAACATATTCCCACAGTTCCATGGTCCCAGGCACCCAGCTCACAAACCTGGCCACAGGCCAAAGACCATCTTTACCTCTATCACAATGATTCTGGTGACACTAAATGTTCACAGCATTCGGCTGGACTGCCTATATTCCCTTTCTATCTCTGGGATATGCATGGGAAAGTCCTCTGGTATGCAGATTATCCACTTCCTGCTGCTCATACCCTCATGTCTCAGTTCTCATGTTTGTTCAACGAGGAACTATTAGGACTTAATAGGACTTACTAGGTGACATGGATATAAGACCAAGTTAAAGGCTCATGCCTGGGAGGTTATGCATTTCAGTGCCATCTCTGAATTTGTTCTCATCTTTCTGGGTGTCAACATTCCCATCTTAAAAAATGGGGAAATAGCAAATGTGCTTCAAAATAATTACAAGAAGCAGCTAATAAAACTCATTGTAAAGCACATTAGCACCACACAATGTCACCTAATTGCTAGTAATAAAACATTGAGCAACTAGGAATCTAGCACACCCCTTTGGCTCTGAGTCACACTCCCTAGTAACATTGAGTGGGAATGAGGGGAACCAGAAGCAGGTCAGGATACAGAGCTGAGAGGGGCCTGACAGCCCACCTAGCACATAGGTGTGTCTGAGAGCCGATGGGCTGCAAAGACCTTCACGGAGCCATTTGCTGAAACCCTTTACTTGGCTGTTTCTAAGGACCTGATTTCCCAAGCTCTCTTTGGTAACCATTTCTGGGTTACACACCCCAGGTAGACGGAAAGACCTCCCTTATGCAATTTAAGTACACTTGCTTTTGTCTTCAATGGGAATGGGAAAAAAAAACTATTCACACCCCACACCCCCACACCCCACCTTTACAGTAATATCTTTTTTGATGCCTGGTGACCCATATTGAGATAACTCTTCCGTAGCATTTCCTAATTCTCATTGCACATAAATGCAGTGGGTTTGGGGTTCTTTGTTGTTGTTTTTTAATCCAAGAGTTTTTACATTGAGTTAAAAATGCTAGAGTCTGAGAATTTTAGAGCTGGATGGGCTACTAGAGATAACTTCTTCCAAACATCTAGATTTTGCACACTAGAAGATTGAGGCTCCGGGTATACGGTCTTGCTTAAGTTACACAGTTGAGACAAAGAATTGTAAACAAGCCCTATGGAATTTTGATAATAATGTATCACTAAGTAGTATTTAACTTATGCTGATTTTCAATTTTTGCTTTCTTTACATAATGCCTTCTGATATTTGTATGGTACTCTGATATTTATTTAAAGCATAAACAGTCTTCCTCTATCTTGTGTAATAGTTGTTTACTCTTCTTCTGTCAGAGAAGTCATTTTCCCTCAATGAAGCACATTCATCCTGCATATTCATATCAACTTCTGTAATTTCAGGGTCAGACTGAATTTAAATTCTACTTTACTTGACTTCATCTAAGGTTTATGGAACAGTTTCCATAAGACAGGCACTGTCACATAGTACCTTATTTGACCTTCAAAACAGTCCTATCTTGAGGATGATATTATCCATATCTTAAGAGTTGAAATAAAACAAGGCACAGGAAGGTTAAGTAGCAGACCCAAGATTATCTATTTGCTGATACCTATGTCTTCTGCTTTGTACTCATAGAAGCATATGACCTCTCACAAAATGTCAGTATTTCACCTAAATTCTTATCATAGTAATTCAGGCAATAATTCTCTCTTTCTGATACCCCCACCATTGATGTAAATATTAAGTAGTATAACTAGCCAAGGCTTATCCATAGAGAATTTTATATATACCTCAAGTTAAAGGTGAATGATAAATTCAACACCCCTCAAAATGTAGGTCAATGAAAAGAGAGTATGACTCAAAACGAAGAAGGATTTTGAGAAAACGGTGAACTGCAGAATGCCTAAAATAACTGGGGATAATTAGCTAGAAAACAAAGCAGATAATTCTGGCATTCTATGTGTCTGAAGGGTAAACAAATCAAAGTCAGACCAGACTTCCTTTGTAATGTTAAGATTTCAAATATGGATTAATTGGGCCTCAGACCACAGAGTCAATAGTGGTCTCAGAGAACCAGGATCACTGCCAAGAAAGAGTCTCATCTTTTTTAACAATTAGACCTGTTCACTAATAGCATAGGTTTCTTCTTGAGCGCTGAGAAATCAATAAAGGAAATTAATCTGGTAGAGGTCAGGAGACACCCAGGCAAGGAGCTGGGTTGTAGAAGGTGTTTCTGCATTCTATGGGGTGAACTTAGGTGAACTTCAAGGATGCTTCCATTCTGAATTTCTGAGATTTCAACAGTCAAGGTAACAAATTGGCTCCACACAAGAAAAAAAACTTTCAAACTTGAGAATTGCTTCAAGGGAGAGTGGATTTTCACAGAGGCTTGGCCTGCTCTGTGCTCAGCCTTTGTGTGGAAGGGACAGTTTCTGAAATGTTATCCAATCTAGGTCTTAAACTAGACCTGAACATGTGCTTTTGCATCTTAAATCATTCAAGAAAAGTTTTATACTCCTTCTGATCTCCCGTCCTAGATTTTTCTGATTGTTGCACTATAGGTGAATTTTGTACTAAATATATGTGATTTGGCTAGTAAACTTGTATTTTGATTAAATATACTCCGTGTGTGCTTGTAAACTAATTTTAAAACAATCACATATACTCACTTTCTTATAGTCTTATTACAGTTTTTATTACATGTTTATGACCTTATTTAATTTCCCTGCTATGCTCTGACAGTTGGTGAACAGGCCTACATGCAGGTCTATGCGAGCCCAAGATCTACCTGAGTTATCTGAAGCATCTCCCTGAAACCCTGGCGCATGACTCCTGCACCTTTGCTCCTCACACCCCTACCATGGGCCTCCCACAGTGACTCAGGGCACTGTAGCACCTCCACAGTTTTCTGAGGAAGAAGCTAAGAAAACAAAGATCAGTTTATTGGGCCTAAGGTCATAGAGTTGGTTCATGATGGGGTCAGATAAGCTTTGAATATGTAGTCACAGAATCTTTATTTTTAAAAATTACCCTTAACTTACTCCAGGTGAGACCATATAGTGAGACCTAGAGATATCAATTGACTTCTCCAAATGCCCAAACCACAATCACTGAGCTCCCAATCTGTCATTCTGAGCACACGAGACTTCTTACTATTAATAACAAGCCAAAGAATAAAAACCATGATCTATTTCTTAAGAATATCAGCAATTTCCATGTGCCTCTGTACTCCAAACATGCAGATCACACATTAACTGAGTTACTAAACATTGACATCATCTTCCCAAGCATCTTATTAATGGCTCTTTGTCCCTCAAATGAATGTTGGATAAAATCCTCTAATAGGAACCATTAGGAAAGTAAATTATAATGAAAACAAAAACAAAACAGACAAATTCTACCTTCCTAGTCCCTTCTCTCAGATCTCCCAGGCTTCTGTGTTTCAGCAACATGGACTAGCTCCATGCCCTAAAAAAAAAAAAAAAAAAAAAACACCCAGACTTTCCCATTTGCAATCCTTTATTCATGTCATTAACTCAGCCTGGAATGCCCCCTTTTCCTCATTCAAAATCTAACACAACCTTACTCATTATTTAAGGCCTGGTTTAATGTCACCTGGTATGAAGCCTTTCCTAATCTCCCCAGTTAGGATAAATTCTTTCTTCAGCTCTTGTTTCACTAAGTCTATAGAGTGGATTGTTTTTACTATGTGCCTGTCTCCTATTCTAAATTGTGACTTCTTGAAGACCCAAATCAAGTGGTATTCATGTCGGCTGGTACACAGGCTATAGTGTGCACTTGACATGTGTTTACTGAGTGAATAAATTAACATCAAATGCCATTTTCCCCATTTCCCTTTTCTTATCAGACATTCAAAGATATTCAACATCTTGAGTGTCTTCCTGCTTACAATCTGTACCTCTTTTTCTACAAATATTTCATAAGGGGTAAGCAAGCTGCTACTGTTATGAAACATTTGCCAGGAATTGCTAGAAATAGTGCAGAGTTCATTAGCTCTATCAAATCTTAAGGTTTTCTTTCTTCCTTCCTTCCTTCCTTCCTTCCATCCTTCCTTTCTTTTCTTTTTTCTTTCTATCTTTCAATCTACTTTTCTTTCATTACAATTCAGCATAATACTTTTCTCTTCTTATTAAGCACTAACAAGAATGCACACAAATCAGAAGCCGAAGATATTCTAGCAATCTGGCCCCTCTTCCTTTTATTGAGCAACAGGGAAATTAAGCCATATAAAAATTGTTACCTCCCTGCAGTTAAATAGTAGTTCCTAGCATGCTGAGACAAAGTCGAGATCTCCTATCTTCCAGGCCAATGCTCTTTTGAATTCTGGAAATTTGTTATATGGTATAATTTCTAAAATTTTAATTGACCCCACCCCTTACTCCCAGTTGTGAATTCCATTTTTCATTTGAGAAGAGGCAGTCCAGCTTTCTGATGCAGCCTCAGTTAAGCTTGATGTTCCCAAGCAGGTCTGGCCAGGCCTGACCTCCTCCTGCCTACCTGTTCTTTATAACCTGGCCAGATCAGACGCCCTCTCTTCTCCTTACCCTGTCTCCCACATACACACCTCACTCCAGTTTCCAGGCCTCTGCTTCACTCTTCTGTTACCAGGGAAACCCTCTAATTATGCTTTAGATCCAGCAACTCATTTATTCCTCACAAGACTAATGCATTCTGTAGAAGTCTTATCCACAAGTGAGTTACAGAGAGGTTAAGTCACTTACTCAAGGCTACACAGCTTGTAAATAGCAGTCTAAGTTATAAAGAGGAGAAATAGTAGATGAGCCTAGGTCCTCCATCACAAGGGGGTCCTTGTTTTTTCAAATTCATTCCATTCTCTCAGGAGGTGACAAACACTTCTTTCTTGAGTACATTTGGGGAAACCTGTGTTTTTTTTTGTGTGTGTGTGTGTTTTTTTGTTTTTTTTTTACCATAGAGAGTCACTTCCTAGGGTACTTAGATGTAAGAGAGTTGGGTCGTCTGGTTTGGGAATTTTTTTCTAGCTAAAAATGGCAAACATAGTCATAATTAAAAAAAAAAAAAAAAAAAAAAAAAACAACCAAAACCTGCAAATGGGATATTTGAATTTCCTCACAGAAAAATTCACCTTTAGATAGAGTACTCAATGGAAAATTCCAGTGGAGAAAGGAAAATTTCTCAGAGCAGTGAACAATTGCAAAGAAGAATTTTGAAACAGACAGGACAGGCATTTGGTAACCTCTGGTATTTGTTACTACAAATGTTAAGCCTTGCAGCAACAATAACTTCAGAAAAAAATGAGTTTGCTAGTCATACTTAAGAGGGATTTTGCACTGGCCTTGAGTATAGACTTTCACAAAGGAAAGTGTCTGCATTGCATTCTCTAGAGTTGTGTTCTTGGATGGGTGAAGAGGTTGAAATGCAGAACAGAGCATCCTTATGTTAGAGAGATACACACTAGCTCTTAGAGTGAGGACACTCATTGCTCATTTGATAAACACCTGCAGCCCAGAGTTGGAAGATGAAGGAGGAAAGAAAGGAAGAAAAGAAGAAAGGGAGGGAAGGAGAGGAGGGTGTGTGTGTGTGTGTGTGTGTGGGGGGGGATTGTCAAATGCTATTTCTCTACTCACTTCATTTAAAAATTCTCAGCTATTATAAGGATAAATTCTATTCTATTCCAAGTTCTATGTTCCACCCATAATACCAACTCTGGTCTCCAATACCCAAATACACACAAAACTAAACCAGGGAAGGATTAATATGTAAAATTACCCCAAAAATGTGTAGTCTGTTTATTTGAAACCTCAGTGATGTGACAGCTTACAAAATACTTATACTACTTTTCTGCATGCTTAGAAAACTCTGCTTGTAGCCATGCTAATGTTGCACACCTCCCAAGGCCCAGCTTGGAGTGAAGGTGGTGCTGTACATGACAGGGCTGGCCCTCTGTGAGCTCAGCTCTAGCCACTCTCCATCCTATGGCTAAAGGCATTGTCTCTAGCGGGATAGATAGGAAGAACAGATTCTCAGGGAAAAGCAGGAGGTGGGATGTGTAACCAACAAGATCGCCATGTTGAGAGATAAGGGACTGCCATAGCCATGTCTTAACTAACTTCGTGATCATAGGCAATCACTCCCCTTCTCAGGTCTCAGGAAAATAAAGGGGCATGACCAGAGGTTTTCTAAGATTCTCTTCCAACCCTAATATTTAATGGTATTTGTGATTTGATTCACATATTTCACTTTCTGCCTTCCCATCTACAAGGTAAGCAGGTTGGACCAGATGGCCTCTAAGTGTCCTCTAGCTCTGGGGATTAGTGGTTCAATGACTAAATCAGAGTCACCAAACAGCTGTAAAAGTTAAGAGGCTGTGGTTGCCTAAAGCATAAGGGAAATCAAGCTGCCCCCAGTGTTTCAGCTCAGCCTAACACATGGGGTTCTCCAATACTGGCCAAAGGGCAAAAGTGGGGGATTCTTAGCCAATTGGGCACAGAGTGGAAGCTTCCACATCTGAGGTAACCATTCTCCCTCACAATTTCTACCTCCAGATGAGCTGTTCTTATAACCTTGATCATCAAAAAATTGGATGGTCCTGGGTTTCACACCAAACCCGGTTCCCTTCTAGGACCTCTGAAGTCACCAAGTCCAAACTTCTTACCTGGATATTCTTGATAAAGAGTTTTCCAGCCTCTGCCTGAAGACAGCCTATTGCATCTTAGAGAACTTTGAATAAAAGAAATATATTGGGTCTGGGTTAAGGTCTGTCTCCCTGTGACTTCTACCACTGGCCAGGTCTGTCCTCTGAGGCCTCCTATGGCAAGTCTGTTCTCTCTTTCCCCATGGAAACCCACCAGACTTTGGAGACAACAGGAAAGGCCTTAACTCTTCCCGAGATAAGGGACTCTTTCTTCTAATGAGAATGTTTTTCATCTATCTTAGTTTCCTGGTCTGTAAATTCTTCAAATTGTCAATCATGACATGGAAATTGTCGATAAAAGACCTAGGTTTGAGCTGTATATCCACCAATGAACCATATTCCATCCACACAGCCGGACTGAACTTTTTATTTAGAGTAAATAAAATGGACACAGGCCCGGCTGTCATGGCTCAGCAGTTGAGCACCGACCTATAAACCCGGTTCAATTCCTGGTAAGGGCACATGCCCTGGCTGCAGGCTAGATCCCCAGTGTGGGGCTTGCAAGAGGTATCCAATCAATGATTCTCTCTCATCATTGATGTTTTTATCTCTCTCTCTCTCTCTCCTCCCTTCCTCTCTGAAATCAATAAAAATATATTTAAAATGGACATAGAAAGCTTGTAAATGATGAAATGCTACATCAAAAATTATTACTGCTACTAAATACTACTATTAAATGTAACAATTGTTACTATTAAATCAAGAACATAATCCAGTTGTCTTCTGAGAGTACAAACTAGGAAAGGGTAATCTCTCCTGCTCTGGATCTCCCATGGGTACACATTCAGCCTAATATCACTGTGACTGTTTTGGGAGGCTATGTCTCAGAGTTAGTTCCTCCTGAGCTTACATTCACACAAATACCAGAGGTTTATTACACATGCTGGTCAGCTTAGATTCTCCCAGTTCTTGTTATGTAAAGTTGAGGAATTTACATTTGTCTCTGACACTTTATCTTGTTTGTTTACCTCGTACAGAAACTTTTAGACTATGATTCAGCCATCAAAAACAGTGCTTTCCAATCCTGGCTTCTTGTCAGAATCATCCTGGAAATTTTTTAGCATACATATTCCTCCTGAATCAAGATTTTGACTCATTTTTTCTAGGATAGGACCTTGGAAGCTATATCTAAAACTGGCATATGATATGGTTGTTAGTAGGCACATCAGGATTCATCAGTCTGCATTTGGAAATCTAGACAATCCCACAGTCCCCCCTACTCAGTTTTACTTGCATACTTGATAAACATGAGTTTTTGAAGGAACTGCCTGGAGGTAAGATATTTACATGGAAGGACTGGGAATGACTTCTCCTTACCTTTGACATTCTGTTAATGTTGTTCTTTTACAAATTAATTACTTCCTCGTTCTCTAAAACAAAGCAAATACAACAACCTAGAGGTGAGCAGAGCATATGGGTTATCAGATGCATAGAAGATTCAAAATGTCCTGCAACAACCTGCCACCCTTGAAAGATGTGTGTAATCTGGCCAAAAAGAGCCTCCAATCTAAGAGCCCAGAGAAGTTGACCGATTCCTTGGTCATCTCTATCTTATTTTCCCATTGAAGCTCCTGATTTGAGTAAGAATGAAAAGATCCTAGATGCACATATTTTGTGGCTGAGAGATAACACTTGCAACCACTTGCTACTCCAGTGCCCATGAGGCACAGCTAATCGATCACAGGTCTCTTCTTGGCAAAGCCCAGATGTGGCCTTCAAATTCTTCTCAAATCAGAGCTCAATTCAGCCACTACCAACCTTAGCAGGTATGTAAAGTGAAACTTATTTACCATCTCCAATCTAGCCAACACTTTTCCCGTTCATTTTACAAGAAAGCCCCAGAGACATGAATTTACCCTCCAGGTTCACACAGCTTGTCTAGAGTGATCTGGTAGAATTCTTCCAAGACTACAAGAAGCCCTATGTCTTCTTTATTCTGATTCATTCATTCAGCATGCACACACTGAGAATCCTCTTTGTGCTAGGCAAGCATTGTGGGGAAAAGAAAAAGAAAGGAATGGGACATAGTTCTTTTCTCATGCCCAAAGTCCAATAAGATAAGATCTACCTACAAATAATTACCCAAGATGGGTGGGGCTGGGTGCCAAAGAAGTTTAGGAAGAAAGAGCCACATGATCATCATTCTAAGGAAAAGTGTTCTTCTCATCCTTTAGTGAAAATAAACACACCAGCCCTGGGTGGGGTGGCTCAGTTGGTTGGGTGTGTTCCTGGCACCAAAAGGTTGCCTGTTCGGTTCCTGCTCAGGGTACATGCCTGAGTTGGACACTTGATCCCAGGAGGCAACTGATCGATGTTTCATTCTTACATTGATATTTCTCTCTCTCTCTTTCCCTCTCCTTTCCTCTCTCTCTAAAAATCAATAAACATATAAAAATAACATGTCTCCCGCATTGACAGGGAACACAAACACTTAAAAAGAAAATAAACACACTGATTTACCATAATGAGAAAACATCCTATATAATAAAAGGCTAATATGCAAATTGACCAAACTGCAGAACGACCCGTTGCTGTGACACGCACAGATCACCCTGGTGGTCAGTGTGTTTCCACAGGGGGAGTGCTGCTCAGCCAGAAGCCAGGCTCATGGCTGGCGAGTGCAGCAGCGGTGGCGGGAGCCTCTCCCACCTCCATGGCAGCGCTAAGGATGTCCGACTGACAGCTTAGGCCAGCTCCCTCCGGGCCTAAGCCATCATCAGTGGGATATTCCCCAAGCGCTCAGGGACAGCGCGAGGGTGCAGGCTGAGGGACCCTCCACCGGGCCTCTAGTGCTACATAAAATCCATGCCTGTGTCTGTGTGATCCCTTTAAATCTACAAGGCAGAGACCCTGTCATTTTTTTTTTTTTTTTTGGACCCTGTCATTTCTAGTATCTCCATAACAGTTAACATAATACCATGTACATCCAGAATTTCACCTCTACCCTCAGTCTAAATCTTATTATGCTTAGGTTCTGGCCACATAAGAGCACACTTGTGTTTCTAAAGACCTTTTAAAATGTCTTAGCTCTATGACTACTGGATTTATTCAGACATATCTGTGTTTCAAGGCTTTCCCCCACATTACCAAGGCTGTAGTATACTTCTTCTATGCCTCTTAGACAACAGCTTCCTTGTTACATAAATCCAGAGATCATTTCTCTGGCCTGTTCAGGACCTCAGAGCCCCACTCTAAGCCCCTGATTCATTGTTCTAAGAATCAGGCATTTTTTAAAACAAGATGACATTTTGTTTCTGGGGTCAGATTTCAAATCTTTCTTATTGCTTTGGGTGAGATGATATTCTGTTCTCCTTCCTTCATTTAAGTAAAAAACATGCCCTAAAATATATGTTAATTAATACATCTGTTTGTCTTACAGAGCAGTTGAAAAGCATCTATTTAAACTGTGATTCACATTTTTCCTTTCAGCCTGTCTGCCGATTTTTGTGCATGAATCAAATGAGGAGTCTGATTGCATTACTATTTTCAAGAGCCAATTTAAGAGTTCATTAAACGATACTGGTGTGTTTTAATGCATGTAATAGAAAGGTAAAGTTCTATATGGCATTAATAAGCTGGAAGGTGCAACTGGATTTGGTGGCAGAATTCACTTCTTCACCTTTCCAAAATAGTCTTTTGGAAGAGAACCATGTATCTCTATGGAGACAGGTGGTGGGCACTTCATCAGCACAAGGCACAATTACGGTACAAAACAGTAACGCATATACATATATGTGCTCAGAGAGTTCAATGGCAAAAGCTTTATGGTCACCCCTTTAGAAGAATGGCTGACATAAATTCCCTAAGTCTAAACCACATGACTTGAAGTTAGCCAATCACCTACTTTCACCCAGAACGTTGAATCTTTAGTGAATGAGGAGCAGATGGAGGAAACATTTGTAGGTCAGGCAGACAAGAGCACCTACACGTGGACTAAACTGTTCTGACATATGACCTTGACTGTGCATCTTGCGTATTGCCCAGGCTCATTCTTTTAGCCTCCCACTTAGTTTGTGATTCCCCAATATCCCTTCAATATAGTATCCTTTCACATGAGATAACAAGTCTGTTAATGTTACTTGCAGCCAACAATTTTCATTCTTTCTGAAGTTCTTAATTAAGTCCTTCCTTAGGGAGCTTGATACAAGTGAATGAGATAGAATGACATCCTTTACCCAGTTATGGAGACACTGCTATCTCAGAGAATGGGACCAGCTGCCACATTTGAAGCAATGTGTTTCTAGTTGCTGGAAAAGTTGAAACAAAAAGGGAGCAACCATTTGTCAGGAACACTCTGGAAGGATTCTTAGACTTCGCAGGAAAATGGACTACAACCTCGTAACAGGTTGAATGAAAATGCTTTCCAAGTGCTAGAGACCTCTGGTCCTGTCCAGCTCTGCCTCTCAGCTGGCAGTGACCCACCGAAGGCTGGGAAACTCAGGACTTGGGCTGAGCACAAAGGGAAGGGCTGAGGGTAGCAGCTTTCTCTGTTCTTCTTAAGGCTCAGTTAAATCTAGATCAATCTGGATTGTATGTGAGGGGCAGTGAGCCCCTCCTTGATGAATGGGTAATCTCCTCAGAGCTATTCTTATCTAATTCTAGGTGCTTTCCAGTTTGGTTCTTCACATAATCTCAATAATGCCTTTTTCCTCTATAAAGAACAAAATCTGATTCTGTTCCTGTGGTTTGAATCTCGAATCAGATAATCCACAGGGCAGCTAACTCCTAGGTGGACCAGACTAACCCACAATGACCTATGAAGCTGAAAGAGGGTACAAAAGATACATTTTCAAATCCAACTCTAAAGGACTAAAGTCTAGAACCAGTAAATAAAGTTACACAATTATGCACAAACCATCCTATTAGGTTCCTTAACCATCTTTCAGCCCTAGTACCTCCTTTTAGACCTGAGAAACCAGTGCTCCCTTCGATAGCTCAGCTGGTAGAGCGGAGGACTGTAGACCTGAGAAACTGGAGGCCTGAAAGAACCGTGTCCTGCCCAACATCACACTTTGAGTTGGGGCCCACGCTAGAACAGCATCGCTTGACGTTTAATGTTGTGCTCTTCCCAGCTGTCTCCCACCATGTTCTCTGTCACCTCCGGTTCTACCTAGCAGGCAGAGGCTGAGTAGGACTCTGTTCCTGCCCCTCAGAGGTGTCTGCGAGGCTCCTGAGTAGAGGAAGCTCTCACTGCAAGGTCCTGCTTATGCCAAAACACCCCGGGAATAAATAAAGGTTCCCACTCTAACACCTTGTACTCTTACCAAGTAGGCACATGAAAAGAAAAAAAAAAAAGAGTTTATGCCAAAACCGGTTTGGCTCAGTGGATAGAGCGTCGGTCTGCGGACTGGAAGGTCCCAGGTTCGATTCCAGTCAAGGGCATGTACATTGGTTGCGGGCACATCCCCAGTAGGGGGCGTGCAGGAGGCAACTGGTCGATGTTTCTCTCTCATCGATGTTTCTAGCTCTCTATCCCTCTCCCTTCCTCTCTGTAAAAAATCAATAAAATATATGTTTAAAAAAAAAAAAAAGAGTTTAAAATGAAAACTTGCAGAGATAGGGATTCTCTGCTGTTGAAAGAATTTCCTTAACACATATTACTCAGGTAATACTTTCTTTGAGTCCATGGAAAATTTTTCAGAGCTAGAAATTGGACCTAAGAGAGCAAGTAGTCCAAATCCCATTTACAAGTGGGCAGACTCAGAGTGGAGAAGGGCATTTGGTCAATCCAGTGGGCTTTCCACTGAATTTGAAGTTTTCCCTTCCGTGGGAATTCCTGAGCTGGTGGGGGTTTGTGTATATGACACATATTAAGTGGCTAAAGATTACTAATGCGTCATTCTTTTGAACTCCAGTAAAGAAAGTGAGCTACTCTCACCCAAACCTTCCTATGGGGCTGCTGGGGTGAAAATTGGGCTTCTAAAGCCAGCTTATCCCTTTTAGCAATGTGACCTTGAACAAGTTAACCTCTCAGAGCTTTGGTTTACCTGTCTGTAAAATAGACAGACTAGAACTCACTGTCTCTATGGTTATTGGGAAGATTAAAGAAAACTTTTTTCCTTTCACTGCTGATAGCGCTCGCAAACATGGTGAACGTTCCTAAATTGAACTTTCTGTAAGAAGTGTGGCAAGCATCAACCCCACAAAGTAACACAGTACAAGAAGGGCAAGGATTCTCTGTATGTGCAGGGCTAAAACTACAAAGAAGATTGTGCTGAGGCTTAAATGCGTTGAGCCTAACTGCAGATCTAAGAGAATGCTGGCTGTTAAGAGATGCAAGCATTTTGAACTGGGAGGAGATAAGAAGATAAAGGGTCAAGTGATCCAATTCTAGAGCGTCATATTTTGTTTTATTATATGACAATAAAATCTTGATATGTTCACTTCAAAAAAAAGAAGAAAGAAAGAAGATAACTTTTACAAAGCCCCTAGCCCAGTGCCTGGTGTTTCCTGAAGGATCAGTACAAGTTTCCTTCCTTTTCTGTGCCCTCTCCACCTCACTTCTTCCTACGTTGGCATGTATGAGAGAAGTGAAATAGACAAAATCACAAGGAGATTTCTCCTCTTGTAGGAGCTTCTCTCCCCAATACGGAAGATATTTGGCCAGGGATATTCGAGACCCCTGCAGACTCTACTATAAATATTTTTGGGAAAGCAATGTGCCCATCTGAAGGGCTGGTGAATTTCAGATTTCAAGTGCCAGGCTAACTAGTCAGAACAAATGTTCTTTTTAAATATATATATATATATATATATATATATATATATATATATATATATATTTCAGAGAGGAAGGGAGAGGAGAGGAAGAGAAAAATAGCAATATCAATAGGAGAGAGAATCACTGACCATAGGCTGCCTCCTGCACGCCCCACACTGGGGATTGAGCCCTCAACCCGGGCATGTGCCCTGACCAGGAATCGAACCATGACCTCCTGGTTCATAGGTCAACACTCAACCACTGAGCCACTCTGGCAACTGGGCAGAACAAATGTTCTTTATGTTCTAAAAGAGTCCTGAATAAAGGGCTCCTCAATGTTTAGAAAAACAGATGCAGTAGGCCTCTACTTTGGAAACAAGATTTTTCAAAGAGTCAATAAAAGCAGTAATCCTCATTACTGAAGAGCAAGGACCAGAGCCTTTATAAACTTCCTTATAGGAATCTTAGATGTCAGATTATCCAGCCTCCTAACTAGCCCTGGAGTCCCATCAGCACCATTCCAGACACCTTAGAGACCAGAACTGCCAATTTGGTCACGGCAATTAGGTTATTTTGTTTTGTTTTTGTTAAAGCATTTTTTTTAAACTATAAGCTACAACCTACCTCCTGCTACTTCCAAATTTGATTCTACTTCTATACCTCTGGGGTCACAAGGACAAGTTTGTTCCTCTTCTGTGGGTTGCTGAAGGAAGAGAGCCATTGCTTTTCTAACATTAGGGCAAAGGGTTTCTACAAAAATGTTAAAACATAGGCTAGTTCACTCTCTAAAAATTAATCATAAATCTTGGTTTCTGGTGACCATAACAGGTGGGCAATTATACATACTATATAGTGTATAATTTCCCTGTGGTTAAGCTTTAGCTCAACAGAGTTACCAGTTCCCAAACATATTGGCAAGGGTGAAAGATATGTGTTTAGACTCAGTGAAGTTATTAGAGCCTTGCCTAGTCTCAAGGATCTCAAGCAAGTTCTAAGCCCAAGTCCCTCATCTGTGGAAAATGGAGATTACATTGGAGCTGTAAAATCTGTGGTAAAGAAGTCTGGAAATATGAGTTCATGTGTGTTTGGGTGGGTGGGTGTGACTGGTTATTCACTTTAGTTTCTGTCTGTGAGATGTTTGAGCTATGTGAGTGTCATAACACTCATTTGTAGCCACTGAGTTCTTTCTTCAAATCTCAATTAGGTCAATAATATTTAACAATGATAAAAGGGAAGGTTTGGATGACAGTCCCCAGGTCACTTCTACCTTGGTGATGCCAAGTTTGAAAACCCCTGAATGTATGGCCCTAGTAAGCTTTAATAAGTATTTTATTCCAAACCCATAAAACATATTATAGTTGAAAATATTTGATAACCTGTAAACTGGACTCTAAATGTAAAGATTATTCTGAATCGTTTTGAACAGCCAATCCTATCTAATAATAGACAAATATGCAAATTGACCACACCTCCGACACACCCACAAGCCACGCCCGCCATCCAATCAGAGCGAGTATGCAAATTAACCCAAACCAAGATGGCTACAGCCACAGAGAGCAAGGTTTCCTAGGTAACAGAGGAAGCCAAGCTTTCCGCATGCCCTTGCCAGGCCTAAGCCTCCACTCAAGCTACAAAGTTTCAATTATAGAAGGTAAACAAATTCAAACAAATGGTGGCAGAATGGAGCTTGAGAAAGCAGGCCAGGGTTGCCGCCTGCAAAAGGGGAAGCAAAGCTTTCCGCACACCCTGGCCGGGCTCAGCCGCTTAAGGCAACAAAGTTTCAATTATAACCCCAACACAAATGGCTGCCAGCCTCGGAGGGAGCCCCAGGCTTGGCTCCACTCCAGGCTACAAAGTTTCAATTGTAGAAGGAAAATAAATTCCAGATACCAGGGCCTCCGCTTGGGTTACCAGGGGGCGTGGCCGGCCTGCAAACCACCACAGGCCCCTCGCTCAGGCCGCCCCACACCCCAAGGGAACCCCCACCTGATCCGGGACTCCCTTCAGGGCAAACCAGCTGGCCCCCAGCTCTGTACCAAGCCTCTATCCTATCTAATAAAAGAGTAATATGCAGATTGATCATCACTGCAACACACAATATAGCTGCCTCCATGTGGTCAAAGATCCTGCCCCCATGTGGACACAAGATGGCCACCACAAGATGGCCAGCAGAAGAGGGCAGTTGGGAGGCACCCTGCCTGCAAGGGAGGGCAGTTGAGAGGGACCAAGCCTGCAAGGGAGGGCAGTTGGAGGTGATCAACCCTGCAGGAGAGGGCAGTTAGGGGTGACCAGGCCGGCAGAGGAGGGAAGTTGGGAACAAACAGGCTGGCAGCAGAGTGGTTAGGAGGTGATCAGGCTGGTAGGCAGAAGCAGTTAGGGGCAATCAGGAAGGCAGGCTGGCAAGCAGTTGGGAGCCAGCAGTCCTGGATTGTGAGAGGGATGTCCGACTGCCCGTTTAGGCCCTATCCCAGTGGGATCGGGCCTAAACGGGCAGTCGGACATCCCTCGAGGGGTCCCATATTGGAGAGGGTACAGGCTGGGCTGAGGGACAACCCCCCTCCGTGCACGAATTTCGTGCACCGGGCCTCTAGTTCATTATAAATTCAGTATGTACTTAACCCATACCCACCAGAAAAACAGAGCTTCTGTGGTGAAAACTCTGTCCCTTGGAACCACCCATTAGTTATTTTTTTTCTCCGTGGTGAGCTTGTGCCTACCCTCTTATAATGATCACATTCATTTCAGACTCCTTTTAAAAGTTCCAGGAGGCTTGCCAAAAGTCCAAATATCTTCACTGACCTAAAGTGCAGGTTTTTCTTTCAGTGACATGTGCTATAATGTGTCAGTTAGTCTTTGCTGTGTGACAAAGCAGTCTAATATTTAGTGGCCTACAATAGTCATTTATTAGCTCACAATTCTTGTGGTTAGTAATTTGGGCTGGGCTCAGCTGGGTGGTCATTCTGATGAACTTGCCTGATTATACTCATACAGCTATAGTCAATTGGAAGGTCCACTTGGAGCTGATTAGTGCTGGCTTTTAGTCAGGCCATGGGTCTCCAGCACCTTGCAGTCTAGCTCAGCCTTTTCATGTGCAGTTGAGTTGTAAACCCAGAAAGAGAGGATAAGAGCTGATGCTGCATGTCTTCTTGAAACCTAGGTTCAGAAGTTGCAAAATATTATTTCTGTTGTATTCTTCTATTGGTCAAAATCACAAGGCTAGCCTGGCAAATATTAGATAAGTGTATTCCACCTTCCCATGGAAGAATAACAAAGTGACAGTGCAAAGGTATGTGCATAAAGGGAAAGGTGAGGTTATTGTGGCCATCTTTGCAATCATGCTAACCAATGCTGGTTTTTGCTTAAAGATATTACATTTGGATTTCTTAGTCCCTGATATTTAAACAAGGTATAGTGTATGAAAAATGCAGTTTGGGAACCAGAATATATACAAGCTGTAGATAAGATAAAAATTAATCTGAGTCCTTTATTTGTCTCTATTGCCATAAAGCCTAACTTGCCCACAGCTTCTCAAGTCTGGCCTGTGCACTCACTCGCCTCACTCACTGAGGCATCTGTTAGGATTCTAGTTTGTCTCATGTCACCGGAAAATGAGCTGTGAAAGTTCCTCTGCTGGGGGACCCTTAACCCATGGTATGGTTGAACCCGTGAAGTTTTTAGAAATGCCCTGTGCTTGTTGCCTGCTGACAACAATGACATGGTCCATGAATGAACTTTGTCACAGAGAGAAGAAAGTGGTTAATTGCTGTAAAAACATAAAAATGAAATAATGTATGTACTAGTATGTATAATTTGGAAAGATCACAAAGTGCTCTGATTTATTAGACTAAATCAATTCATTCCCTTAAATCCCCTGAGAAATATGTTATTGACTATGCATGTGGTTGTGCTACACAGCAATAAGATTGTTTGTGGATGATTTTATATATTCAGTCACAAAGCAGCTCCTGGGCACAGAGTGTCATAGGAGACAATAACAGCTGACACACAGAGCACATACCAAATACCAGGCACTCTTAGTACTTATACATGTCGACTCATTTAAGCTCATAATAAGCCTAGGAGACAGGTACTGTTCTATCCCCATTTGTACATTAAGTTCACAGTGTTTAAGTGACTTGCCAAAGGCCTACCTTGTAAGTGGCAGAGCTGGAAAGTGAACCTGGGAAGCCTGACATGTCAGCACTTGGGATCCTGTCCACTCTGTTCTACTGTGTTTCAAGGGGCATGTGACTTATGCATACAGTTCCTGCCCTTAACACAGATATCCCTGGCTCCACACATGAACCATGAGGCTTTTCATAATTACAGTGTAGTATTGCATATAAAATATGAAGAGGAAGAAAAAATATAGTGACAAATTTAAAAATATAATAAAAATTAAAATATAATAGATAATATATAGGAAAAGTCCCTATGGGTATTCAGAAGGGGAAGATATTTCTGGCTGGGGAGGTAGAGATCTAGAAAGACTGAATAGAGAGAAAAATTTGATTAGAACATGGATGGTTGAGATGCTGTATGGATACTGAGTGATCACCTATGATTGAATAGCAAAATGGAATGCCCCTGTCTCTATCCATGCAGCCGTGCAGGCTATTGGACTCTGCTTGGTGTTGGCCACAACAAGCAGGCTCTCTTGATACTTCTTAACTACAACACATTTGAAAGTCAATTCAACAATCACTGTTATGCATTCTAGGGGACAATATATTACACAGATATGTGGAAACCACCCATAAACATAAAATTGGAAATAAATGTTAGTTGTCTGGGTTATGGTAGATTGTGTGTTATGCATAATCCACAGTTTACCAGGTATAACAGTGTACATAATAGATTATCAATAACATTTCCACTGAAAGTATTAAAATATGGTTATTTAGTTGGAGCTGTAGATACATATTGTAAAGAAAATGGTACTTGCCTAACTTAGAACTAGTGTGTGAGGAAATTTTATTGTTGATTGTCATGATGGAAGCTTCTTCAGAGGCTGGGATTGCTGAGTCATGGGGGCCCAAATGCACTGGCAGTTAGGAGAAAGGTCAATTGGAACAGCTTGCGGAAGGCATGTTTCCACTTGAGAAAGCAACCCATCAGGGAGAAAGCTTTTGGTTTTAGGTTGTTCTGGAAAGAAAAAAAAAAAAATACAGTAGCAGAGAATAGATGATGTGAGGATCAAGAAGGCATCAGATTGAACATAGCAACTGAAGTCCCTAAAAGCCAATCATTTTAGGATTAGAGAAGGCTAAATTTTAAAGGGGCCTTAGAGAGGTCTTAATCCAAACTCATTTCTTCTAATTTTAGAGCCAACTTCCTCTGGAGCCCAGGAAGCAGTTGCCCAAGGTAAGATAGTAAGTTGTTCTAAATAAAGAAAGATACAGGTTCTTTTGGTGTTTTGCAAAAGGAAACACTTAAGTATTTTCTTGGTTCTATTTGTCAAGCCTAAAAAGCTATTGATACTTAAACTGGGTTGCTCTATTAACCAAATTCAAAGCAATGGTACTCAGCTGGTAAAAAGTCAGAGAAGAAACGGCATAATGTTTCCACAATCTTTTGGATCTGTTTCAACTGTTAGGACAAATTGTTAATCATTCACTTAACTATTACCTACTGATACTTAAATCTAATCAAGATATTTTTAAAGTTCCAAAAGGACTCAAATGCTCACAGTACAACAAAGGCATTAGGATATTACTGCTACTGTCACTACTATTATTACTAGTCTATACTAATAATAGCCTAGGTGGTCATCATGCCCTCACGCATCATGCTCTAACGTCGTCACAAGATGGCCATCACAAGATGGCCATGCACACAGCAGAGGTGGGGCCCAGCAGAGGAGGCAGGTCATGGCAGGGAAGAGCAGTTGTGGGTGACATCCCCTGAGGAGTCCCAGATTGAAGAGGGTGTAGGCCAGGCTGAGGGACACCCCCCGTGCACAAATTTCATGCACCGGGCCTCTATTCCTATCTAATAAAGAGGGGAATATGCTAATTGACCCTCACACAATCACAAAGATGGCAGCACCCACAGCCATAAGATGGTGGTGCCCCACCCCCTCAGCCCTGCTTGGGTAGCCAATGCACCTGCCTCTGAAATCCCCTAGTCCCCTTGGCCCCCCAGCTGCCCAGGGCTGGCCCGAGGCACAGGCAAGCCTCGGATGTCGGCTGCCCAGCCACCCAGGGCTGGCCTGAGGTGCAGGCAAGCCTCAGATGGCAGCTGCCCAACTGCCCAGGGCCGCCCGAGGCTCAGGTAAACAGGGCCAGCTGAGGCTTGCACTGCTGGCAGTGGCAGCAGGAAAGGTGTGATGGGGTGTCGCCTTTCCCTAATCTCTGGGTCGCCTCCCACCCCTGAGGGCTCCTGGACTGTGAGAGGGGCAGGCTGGGCTGAGGGATCCCCCTTCCAGTGCATGAATTTTCATGCACCAGGCCTCTAGTAATATAATAATATGAGATATAAAGTGTTAAACACCCGGGAGATAGCCAGAGAGTTGAAGAAGGGTTAGAATACCAATGGTTCTATCAGGAAAGTCTTCCTGGAGAAGGTATCTTCTGAACTTGTTTTGAGGGACTATTAAATTTACACCCACAACCCTGGCTGGTTGGCTCAGTGGATAGAGCATCTGCCTGTGGACTGTAGTTGTCCCAGGTTTGATTCCAGTCAAGGGCACATGCCCAGGTTGTGGTCTTGATTCCCAGTGTGGGGCATGCAGGAGGCAGCCAATCAATGATCCTCTCAACATTGATGTTTCTCTCTCTCTCCCTCCCTTCCTCTCTTAAATCAATAAAAAATTTTTAAAAAATAAATTTATACCCACAGATCTTTTTGGTAGGTGGGGGAGGTGAATTTCTTAGTGAGCAAAGGCACTGAGATAGAAAAGCACAAGGAAGGTTTATTGGAACACAGGGTGTAGGAAGGCAACAGTGAGAGATAATGCTGGAAAGGAATGTTTGGGGAAAATTTCACATAAAAATTATGATTTGTTTTGCTGTTTGGGTATCCTCATGATGATAGAAAATATTTTGTTAAAGTTTATCTTTAGAAATCTATGTTTATCAGCTCATTCAAGAAAACTTAAACAATATAAAGATTTAAAAAGAAAAAAGATTTAAAAAGAATTTCTATTATGGAGTAATG
Source organism: Eptesicus fuscus (assembly GCF_027574615.1). Classification (NCBI taxonomy): domain Eukaryota; kingdom Metazoa; phylum Chordata; class Mammalia; order Chiroptera; family Vespertilionidae; genus Eptesicus; species Eptesicus fuscus. The sequence continues at coordinate 46,375,913 of NC_072475.1, forward strand.
TGCTCTTCCAATATTTTTTAACAGACATAGCTATTTTGATTTTTAAAAGAAACATTGTTCTAATCATACTTAATTGGACTCTCTCTTTATTACTTATACTAGAGGCCCGGTGCATGAAAATTCATGCACTGGAGGGGGGTCCCTCAGCCCGGCCTGCCCCCTCTCACAGTTCAGGAGCCCTCAGGGACAGGAGACAACCTGGCGATCAGGGGAAGATGACACCCCCATCACACCTCTGCTGCTGCCACTGCTGGCAGCGCAAGCCTCGGCCGGCCCTGGTTACCTGAGCCTTGGGCGGCCCTGGGCAGCTGGGCAGCCTCCATCCAAGGCTTGCTTGCACCTTGGGCTGGCCCTGGGCAGCTGGGAGGCTGCGGGTGGGTCTGGCTGCACCACGTACCTACCACAACCCTGGCGGGGCTGAAAGGACTCAGGGACTTGGGCGAGGCTGAGGGGACTGGGTGCCACCATCTTGTGGCTATGGGTGCTGCCATCTTTGTCACAGTGTGATAGTCAATTTGCATTGTTCTTCTTTATTAGATAAGATTCTTGTTTCAAAAAGGCATTGCCTTTAAACTTTTAGAGAATGCCAAAAACTTCTTTACATTTTCTTCTGTTTCCTCAGGTAAATCACATCCAGGAGGTTGTTTTTCCTTTGCATTTCCAGGATAATGTTCTCATGTCCCTTGTTTTGTAATGTAATGAACATTTGTCATTTTTTAAAAATATATTTTATTGATTTTTTTACAGAGAGGAAGGGAGAGGGATAGAGAGTCAGAAACATCAATGTGAGAGAAACATCGATCAGCTGCCTCTTGCACACCCCCCACTGGGGATGTACCTACAACCAAGGTACATGCCCTTGACCAGAATCGAACCCAGGACCCTTCAGTTCGCAGGCTGACACTCTATCCACTGAGCCAAACCAGTTAGGGCAACATTTGTCATTCTTTTTTCATCTCAGCATCTCAATCTTCTCCTTCACCCTTGGACAATCTCCCATTTTATGAAGCAAAGATTGTCTTCCATATAAAAAACTGAAAATGACAGAGACTTAATTTCTCAGTCTTCCTTATAATTAGAACGTGGAGTAGGCTCTGCCAGTTCCATGTATTTGCACCAGCCATGGACTACACAGTGATTCAAGAAAGCAGAGCAGACTGGCCAATTCCAATAACCAGAGGCAACATGGTGGCAGTTTAACGCCAGCAGCTAGTACTGGGGAACCAGTGGTATAGGCCAGTTGTGGCTTTGGCAGTCACCGTGGGAAAGATTAAATAGCATCATTCCCAATTGCATAGTTTTTGAACCTATTATTTAGTCTCAAAGTAGACTGTAGATGCTCCTCAACATCTGTTTAATAAATGTAGTTTTTGGTTTATATTGTCAGAGTGTAATTCACTTCTTACAACTAAAAATGCTATATGATACAATGAATATATTTTAAATAGCTCCCCAGTGGCCTTACTATCTGTATACCATTCTGCATATGAGTGGTCATCTGGTATGGTAGACCCTTGATTCTTCTCTGTTTACCTGGGTCCTTGTCACACCCATTCCCAGAAGAGAGCTGGATGTCATCCTCCATTTCTGGCCTAACTCTGGTGTCTTCAGGCTTTCATTCTAGCAGGTCTGTTCATTGGGCTGGGATTTCCTAGCTCTGAGAAAGTAGAAATAGAGGTCTGATGGGGAAAGAGATAGCTATGAAGTACTCTGTAGGGTACAAACCTTGCCCAGAGGCTCAGTTTCCTCACATATTAAATTGGAGAATGGGATTCAGTGATTTCTAAATGCATACACTTGTATACACATGCAGGTTAACCCACAGGTGATGAGGCAGGCTAAGAGGGACCAGCGACAGGAAGTAAACTCACACACTCCTAGCCCCACAGCTTAGAAAACCATACTGAGCACAGCCCTGGCAGCCCATCCCTTGTTCAAAATTTCTGTGTTGCCTTTGGATAAAGGCATCAATGTCTAGGATAGATTACCTGCTGCTCTGCTATACCCTAATGCTTTTCCAGTCCTTTCTTTGAATTATGGCCCCTCTCCACATTGGTCTAAGTTTTGCTTAGCTCCATTGCTTCCTCCCTTATATGCTCATATTTTCTTATTCTCCCCACATTCCATTCTCAAGCCATGATGAACTATTTTTAATTTCCTGATCCTACCATGATCTCACAAGTCTCAGTCTTTGCTTATGCTGGATCTTTTCCCTGGAACACTCTTCCTTGCCCTACATTGCTTCACCTAACTAATGCCTGCTCTTCTCTCAGATCTCATCTTACCTATTCTTTCTTTCAGCAAATCTTCCTCTATCCTCCCCAACCCAAAACTTCTGTGCCCCTCCTATGTGCTCCCTTGATTAGAACCCCAACTAGCCTCTAGCAACCCCTTTGGCTATGTCTTATTCTCTGTTGTATCCCTGATATTTAATCAAGCGCTTGCCTTGTAGTAGGTACTTGAAAATATTTATGAAAGAATACAAGAATAATTATAAATAATTTCTTTCCAATTCTGAACATGCACAGCACCTTAAATGAGACTTTCAACTTTGTGTAAAATATTTGTATACAGCATATTGAACTTTGTCTATTTAGAGTAGAATGCATGACTGCTTAAAGTAAATTCATAATCAGGTGCTTCCACATCAATAAGTACTCAAGAAATGTTTACTTGAAGATTCCTTGTGCTGTATAGGACAAAAAAAAGTCAATAGTCCAAACTGGGCCACTTTTGAGAGTGCAAGGTAGTGTTATTAATAATTACCCTGAGATAATAGGCATAAGTTTGGTTTGTCCAGAACAAGTGGAACATACAAGCATCCTACTTACCTAGCAACACCCCTTTGCCAGATCACTAATAGTTTTTTTTTTTTTTTTTCCTAGACTTTGATTTCAGATAGGTGTTTGTGGGCCAGGGAAAGCTTCTGGTATTATGCCCATTCTCTAGAAGGACAAACTGAGTATGAATGATGATCATCTCATAGTCAAACAGTAAGCAGTGAGTTAGTGACAGGGACAGATAAGCTGTCCAGAAATTTTGATCCTCTTTATTCTTTACCCCAACAAATGCTACTTGCCTTTTGGTTAAGTGGGGTACATGCAATGGGAGACATAGCAATTGAGATGATTTTTGTACTGTAATAATTAGTCATTTTAATAGCGAAGGAAACATCCAGAGACATAGAAACATGGAATAGACTGTCCAATCTCAGAGGGAAGGTGGGGTGAGTGGATGGGTGGGAAGAGATCAAAGAACTTGTATGCATATATGCATAACCCAAGGACACAGACAATAGGGTGGTGAAGGCCTGGGGGGAGGGGTGGGGGTGTGCTAGAAGGGGTCAGTGGGGAAAAAAGAGGACGTATAATACTTTCAATAATAAAGATTTAAAAAATAAAATAAAATAGAAGGAAACAAAATAAAATCTGTTTTTTTCTTCCTACCTCTGCCATGGTGATCAAGTATAATCCTTTAATTGTAATCAGAGGTAGGAATAAAATGTCAATATCATGTGCCTTAAAGAATTTAGTTAGAGATTCAGCCATCATCACAATGCAGCAACCACTTCTTTTTTTCCTTAAAGAGAACCACTTTGAGTATTTAGACATCAGTTGAATAATCTTCCATTTAAGAGTTTGATTCTGGAAAGTCCTTTTATCCACTCTCTATTTGGGGAAATCAAAGCTCAATATATATTAATTTGAGTCAGTTTGTGGTTTAGTACATCCACTGTTATCAATATTGATAAATTAAGCCCTGTTGGTATGGCGCAGTGGTTGAGCATCATCCTATAAACCAGGAGGTCATGGCTCCATTCCAGGTCAGGGCACATGCCCGGGTTGCAGGCTTGATTCCCAATAGGGGGCATGCAGGAGGCAGCTGATTAATGATTCTCATCATTGATGTTTCTATCTCTCTCTCCCTTTCTTTCTGAAATCAATAAAAATATATTTTTAAAATATTGACGAATTAAGGGTTAAATAGAGCATGAGAGAACACTGGAAGCTAACTTTGAAAATGGTGTTGAAAGGTTGAGAGGAAGTAGGAAAAGTAGTGTTAGAATTATAAACTCCAATAACAATAGTTCCATAGTATTTACAGTTTGCAATGTGCTTTTACATTCATTATTTTATTGGATCTATACCATAAAGATACAGAGAAATGTGAGACAGTAAATCTCTATTCAGTAGGTGAATGAATGACTGACTGGAGCCCTGGCAGAGGAAATGACTTGCTCAGGAACATACCTTTATTGGCACAGTTGGTATAAGGACCCAAGTCTCTTAACTCCTAGCCTGATCATCCTCTGCTGTGCTTCATCTGTGCATGGTATTGGGGACCTAAAGAAATGTGTCCTATCTTACTTGAAATTTTCAAATGCCACCAAAGCCATTCACATTGCTTTTATTTCTGCTCCGGATATCCTGAAGGGTTTCCCTGCCTGTCTGTTATGCCATGTGTTGTAGGCACAGAGAAACTAGTCTTATAAAAAACTAGCCTGCTAAAAGGAAGTTGAATATTTAGCCAGAGCCTTCTCTGTGCCCTGCAAGTGTCTAATCCTCAAGTTACACAGCTGCATCCACATAGGGATCTGGAACTAGAGGGGATCAAGATCTTAGGTGTGATGTTAAGGTTGTGCGGTACTCCATAAGTCAACCTGACAGGTGAGATAATACCAGATGCCCAATTGGGCCTCTGCAAGTTTCAAATGGAAGGTGAAAGCACCAGCTCCTTTGGTTTACAAATCATCTTAAGAATGCAAGTATGAACTACTTACTGTTCTTTATGTATGTCCATTTCTATTCAAGTTTATTTTTGTAGAATTGTGCTAATATTGTGCATTCAAAATGCATTTGAATTTTCCTGGTGACCAGTGGAGCCCCATCTAATGTTAGTGTTAATGATTAAAATAAAAGTATATACAATAATGGTAATTTTTACTTGAAATTATCTTCAAAAAATACTTATGTTGGAGCCAAGCACAGCCCATTTTTCCTCCAGCTTGGGACTAATTGATGTTTATTGCTTGAGCACCAGAAGAAGCAGCTAGGTTTTAACTGGGGGCCATGCTGAATTTTTTTTAAAAGGGGTATCTTTAAATGACAGAATCAGGGGGTGACAGAGCACACTATAGAATGCAGGCAGAGGTTGGGAGAACCACTATGGACAGAAGGTTCACATTTGCCGTGTTCTGCTCACAGAGCCCTGGTGGAGAGGAACACTGGTGGTACTTACACTGTCACCTCTCTCTTCTCTCTGCACTCATGCTGAATTTGTGAATGTAAAATGCGTAAAATGATGGGACTGCACTTTAGTGACTTTTTAAGGCAATATTGGCCAGATTTGACAACTGAGTGAAGAGAGGATTTAAGGAGAGAGAGAAGTCAAGAATGACCCTGGGCTGGGACCAGAAAGTTGGTGGAAGCAGGAAGGTGTAGAGAATGGAGGACTGAAGCATGTTAAATTTGGAGTCATTTTGAATATAAGGGTTCTCAAATAAAGGCTGGATAACCTATAGAGGATACTGATTTTAGTTCACAACTTAAAAACAATAAATAAAAATTTGAAAATTGTCTATAATTGGGAACTTCCAGTTAATATTAAATTTATTCTGCAAAGTAGGAAAAACCTAATCACATTCAACTTGACATCTACCCCATCCTTTTTCTGGGAATGCAGGAACACAGTATGTCTTCAGCTAATAGGGTGAGTAGGGTGAGTAAAGGGCGACATGTTAGAAGTATGGGTAAAAATCTCATGAAATATTTCAAAATATATCCTACCACAAACCATTTAACTCCAAAGTTCAGATAATCCAAATAATCAATAATTGATGACTGGATAAACAGAAAAACAGTATATCCATACAATGAAATGTTATTTGACCATAAAAAATAGCATACTACAACATGGGTGAACCTTGAAAACATTATCTGAAGTGAAAGAAGCCAGATGCAAAAGTTCACATATAGTAGGATTCCATTTATATAAAATGTCCTGAATATGCAAATCTAGAAACAGAAAGTAGATTAGTGGTTGCCTGGAGCTGCAGCTAAGAATGGGGAAGGACTAAATGTAAATGGGAGCAAGATTTCTTTTGGGATGATGGAACTTTTCTAATATTAGAATGCAGTGATGACAATGCAATTCCATAAATTTATTAAAAATCACACATATGCTTAAAATGAATAAGTTTTGTGGCATATAAATTATATTTCAATTAAGCTGTCAAAATATATATTATGGATCTCCTTTCATTCACCTAAATCTGTAGTTGGAAACACAGAGTGGAGCACAAGTAGTGTTACAGATGTTTGTATGGAAAATAATTAAATAATTAATAAGTAATAATACAAGAATAAACTCTGTTTCAGGTATTCACAACTGTAAACCTACTTTTGCCCTATCCTGCATAAATCTAATCAAATCCCTATTGTTGGGCAGAGATGCCCTCTTTTGCCCAATATCTGCTGTAATTATTCAGGAGTGGGTGAGGCTGTGCATTGCAGCCATAAATGAGCAAAGCACATCCTAAAGCCTATCCCCAGATGCCTAAATTACCAAGACCTAACAGACCTTCCTCAGCAGTCAACTCTGCACAGCTTCCTAAAGGAGCCAGTAGGGCCACCATGACCAAGGCAGACATTGAGCCCTTGCACATCATCCTTTACCACCTGCTGCTATTGTGTGAAAACAAAAACTGTGTTCCATGCTTGTGTTCCTCCACCTGGCCCTGGAGTGTATTTCCAGGCTCACTGTTGCTGCTCCATAACCATCAAAGGAGGCTTGCAGCTGAAGTAGTTGATCTAGTTCACCCAGTGGTCTCTTGAGAGGCCTTAGCCAAGCTATATCTTATAAACCCTTTCCCTTGGAGTTAGTTTGCTATTGTTAAAGAACAAAAATTTAAGCAAGTAAATTTGAAAATCGAATTGATTTTATTAAATAATTCATAAATCAAGCAACATCCCATCTAACAAGTAGAAGGGAGCTCCAAGGTGTTATACAAAATGGAAGGTTATTTTGGCAGAAGGAGGGCAGGACAAGGAGGTTAAAGAAGTAGGTTATTTGAGACAAGGTCACCTTCCCTTAGGGCAGTGGTCGGCAAACTGCGGCTCGTGAGCCACATGTGGCTCTTTGGCCCCTTGAGTGTTCTAACACCACTTCTTCAAAATAGACTCGTCCAGGCTGAAAACCGACTTTTGCGCATGGGCCACGAAGTTTCAATCACACTGTATGTGCGCGCCTGCACGTGATATTTTGTGGAAGAGCCACACTCAAGGGGCCAAAGAGCCGAATGTGGCTCTCGAGCTGCATTTTACCTACCATTGCCTTAGGGGAAGGCAGGGGGTCTTATAAGGCAGATTACCTCACTAATGTTGAGAAAATTCCAGACTGAGTGGTTTAAAATTCCACTCTTGGGAAATTCAGGTCAAGAAGGTAGCTTAGGTAGACACAGTACTCACTTCATCCAACAACCACATCCAAATTACAACTAAACTACAGAACCTGAGATCCAGCTGAATGGAAGTCCTACAACTAGGGAATGGAAGAAGAAGCAACATCAAGACTGGTAGGAGGGGCAAAGACATGGAACAGGCTGGTCCCATACCCACATGTGGCAGATAAAAATTAGGAGGGATGTCTTGGCTACCAAGCTCCCCACTGAGGAGCAAGGGGTTTCAGCTTCATACCAGGCCCCCCAGCCCACAGTTCCAGTGCCAGGAAGACAATTCCCTATAACTTCTGGCTAACAAAACTAGCAAGGATTGAGGTAGAGTGAGACAGAGAGCTGCTGGAATCCCAGGCAATTCCTCTTAAAAGGCCTGCACACAGACCTACTCGGACTCACACCTTCTGAGCTCCAGTGCTGGGGAAGTAGCTTGAAAAGCACCAGAGACATATGGAGAGGATCTGAATTGTCTGGCTTTGGGATGAGAGATGGGGGGTGGGGCAGCTTTCTCCCAGACAGAAATGCTGGGTGAGGCCATGGTTCCTTTGATAAGTTCTCCCAGCACAGAGCCAGCAGGTAGGTGCCATAACTGAAACTCCATCAACCTGGCTCACACCATTTACCCACCCTGGTGATTCTCTAAGACCCCCAGGCCACCCAACTTTCAGGCCCACCCATGCTGTTCCCAGTGGCTTTTCCATATGAATAAATGGCTTGTCTTGACTCATGCTTCATATTTTCCAAAAATTTCTCAAACAAGCAGCATCTGGCCTCAGTGTGCCCCTTACCTCTTGCTAAGTGGCTTCAGGTCCAGAAATAGCAGCAGTTGGCCTAGGTTCACAGTTTGTCCTTACCTGGGCACCTTCAAGCTAAGCACAAGTAGCAGCCATCTGCAAATCATTTTGTAGCTCACACTGGGTGGCCCCAGGCAAAACACAAGCAGTGGCTGACCTTGGGCTGCACCTCTTGGGAGACCCCAGAATCAGAAGACCCAGTGGACAGCTTCAAATCATGTCAAAATATCACCACCCAACTACCTCCACAAGTGACACACTCAAAGGGAATACTCAGTGGGCACCAGAGGCCCAATGAAGTAAGACCTATTCTGTGGGGTGAGCCTATACACAGCTGCTCCTCTACTGTGGTTGTTGTTGGTTGCTGATCACAGTTAGTCCTTGCAAGCTGATTGGACTGGGAGTAAATCTCTGCCATTGATGTGCTAACAGCAATCAAGGATCAACTACAACAGGATGGTGTACACAGCCCACATAGGTGTCACACCTCCAGTGCCCCACTTGGGTATTTGGGGAAGCTATGCCACTGGACCCTACAGAACACCTACTTTATTAGGCCACTCTACCAAGCCTGGGATATGTAGCAACTCTACCTAATACATAAAAACAAACACAGGGAATCTGCAAAAATTAGGAGACAAAGAATCACATCCCAAATAAAAGAACAGAACAAAATTAAAAATAAATAAATAAAATAAAAATGGAAACAAGCAAACTGCTAGACGCAGAGTTCAAAACACTGGTTATAAGGATTATAAGGATACTCAGTGAATTTAGTGATTACCCTAACAGCATAAAAAAGGGACCAGTCAGAAATGAAGAATACACTAAGTGAATTGAAGAAAACTTTACAGGGAGGAAATCAACAGTAGAGTAGATGAAGCTAAGAATCAAATAAGCCATTTGGAATATAAGGAAGCAAAAAACACCCAATCAGAACAGCAAAAATAAAAAAGAATCCAAGCCTGGCCGGCATGGCTCAGTGGTTGAACATTGACCTATGAATCAGGAGGTCACGGTTTGATTCCCGGTCAGGGCACATGCCTGGGTTGTGGGCTCCATCCCCAGTGGGGATGTGCAAGAGACAGACAATCAATGAATCTCTCTCATCATTGATGTTTCTCTCTGTGTGTCCCTCTTACTTTCCCTCTGAAATCAATAAATTTATATATTTTAAAAAAAAAAAGGATCCAAAAAATTAGGATAATGTAAGGAACCTTGGGAAAACTTCAAGTGTACCAACCTTCACATTATGGAGGTGCCAGAAGGGTAAGAGAGAGAAGAAAAAATAATGACAGAAAAATTCCCTAACCTGGTAAAGAAAATAGACATACAAGCCCAGGAAGCACGCAGAGGCCCAAACAAGATGAACCCAGGGAGGACCACACCAAGATACATCATAATCAAAATGCAAAAGGTTAAAGACAGGAGAAAATCTTAAAAGCCGCAAGAGAAAAGCAGTTATTTACCTATAAGGAGCTCTTATAAGACTATTGGCTTATTTCTCAACAGAAACTTTGCAGGCTAAAAGGGATTGGCATGAAATATGCAAAGTGATGAAAAGCAAAGACTTACAACCAAGATTACTCTACCCAGCAAAGCTATCATTTAGAATTGAAGGACAGGTAAAGAGCTTTCCAGATAAGAAAAAGCTAAAGGAGTTCATTATCACCAAACCAGTATTGTATGAAATGTTAAATAAAGGGTCTTCTTTAAAAAGAAGGAAGAAAACTAAAAAATCAAATGATCAAAAATATGAACCATAAGCCCTGGCTGTGTGGCTCAGTTGGTTGGAGTTGTTGTTCCATACCCCAAAAGGTTGTGGGTTTGATTCCTGGTCAAGACACATACCTATGTTGCAGGTTTGATCTCCTGTACCCGTGTGTACAGGAGGCAATCAATTGATGTCTCTCTCTCTCTCTCTCTCTCTCTCTCTCAAAGTCAATAAAACCTTATCCTCAGGTGACGGTTAAAAAATAAATAAAATATGAACAATAAAATGGCAATAAACACATATCTATCAATAATTGAATCTAAAAAACAAAATAAATGAACAATCTGAATAGAAACAGACTCAAAGATACAGAGAACATTTTGACAGTTGCTAGATGAGAGGGGATTCGGGAGTATGGGTGAAAGAGACAACTGATTTAAGAGGTAAAAATTGGTTACTACAGAATAGTCATGGGAATGTAAAGTATAGCATAGGGAATATAGTTAATAATTATGTATAGTGTCAGATGTGTGTGAGGTTTGTCAGGGTGATCACTTGCTAAGTTATATAAAGTCTAATCACTGGGTATACACCTGAAACTAATATATGTCTACTAATTGAAAAAAAAAAATAAATAAATAAAATTCCACTACTGGGAGAGACTGAAACTGCAATTAAGTTATGTGTTAAGTCTCAGTGAGGTTTACTTCAAGTGACTCCATTTTGAGTCTGTTGTTTCTTTTTAACAATGTACAGTTGACCCTTGGACAACATGGCTTTGAACTGTGTGGGTCCATTTATACATGTATTGTTTTCAATAAGTAAGTACAGTATTATAAAAACATTTTCTCTTTCTTATAATTTTTAAATAATATTTTCCCTCTAGCTTACTTTTTGTAAGAACCCTATATAATAAAGAGGTAATATGCAAATAAACACTCCCACCTTCACAAGATGGCTGCCTACGACCAGGCTGAAAGGGGGGTTAGTGAAGGATGACCAAACAACTGAACATCAGGCTGTATGGGGTGACCAGGCCAGCAGTGGGGTTAGAGAGGGATGACCAAATGACTGAACAGCAAGCTACGTGGGGCAACCAGGCTGGCGGGGGGCCGTGAGGGGTGACCAGGTCAGCAGGGTGGGCAGTTGGGGGCAACCAGGCCAGCAGGGGTGGCAGTTAGGGGTGATCAGGTCACCAGGGGGGTCATTTAGGGGCGACCAGGCAGGCAGGCAGGTGAGCAATTAGGAACCAGCAGTCCAGGATTGTGAGAGGGATGTCTGACTGCTGGTTTAGGCCTTATCCTTGGGACCAGGCCGAAACCGGCAGTTGGATATCCCCCAAGGGGTCCTGGATTGGAGAGGGTTCAGGCTGGACTGAGGGGAACCCCCCACCCCCCATGCATGAATTTCATGCACTGGGCCTCTAGTACAGTGTATAATACATATGACATGCAAAATATGTGTTAATCTACTGTTTATTTTATTGGTAATTCTTCTGGTCAACAGTAGGCTATTAGTAGTTAAGTTTTGGTTTAGTCAAAAGTTATACATGGGTGTTCTACCATGGGGGTCAGCACCCGTAACCCCTGTGTTATTCAAGGGTCAACTGTACTATCTTTGTGTTAGCATGTAGGATAGGTACTTGGTGTACTTTTCTCAACTCTATATTCCTAGGCCTAATACCATTAGTAGGTACATTATTGATACTTGTTAAAATAAAAAGGGTGTATAAATTGTCTCCCCTTGTGTTTGAGCCTCTCTGAAACTTTTCATTGGTAGTCGATCCAAGAGGAGTTAAAGCTCCATCCATCAACATTTCTGATACCAAAGACTGGCCCTTGGTTAGACCGAACTGCCTGACCTGTGCAAGTTCATTGGCTTCCAAGCACAGTCACAGCTCTTCTTTGTCTGGGCTTACCTGTGGTCAAAAGTCAGCAGACTTGTATAGGTGGCTGAGTTGGGAAAGGCCAAAATACTTTCAGATAACATGATTCTGTAATGAGTCAAAATGCAAACAATGATGACTCTACAGCCACTGGCTGAAAACTGGGTTTAAAAAACTTGGTAAAATTGTGCAGAAACCCAGAGGCAGATACAAGTTATCATTTGTCCACATTGGTTTGATTCCTATAAAGTGATAAAGAAAGTAGCTATTGACACCATTTTTCCCTCAAGAAAAGACTTAGTATTCAAAAAAGGGTGAAAATATTTATTTGGGAAGATTGCTAATGTGTTCTTTTTACATTGAGATTATATTTTTCCCATGGTTGAGCAGAACAGAGAGTAAACACACGTTTTGCAAACTGCTTCATTATTTTTAATGCTGCATTTACTAAAAGTCTACCACTACTGTTTATCATATCGAGTTTTCCTCTCTTTACAAAAGACTGATGCTTATCTGACTAGGCCAGCGGTCATGTTTGCATCACAAACTAATACAATAATCTTGGGAAGAGAAATAAGCTCAACTATAGGGAAGGGCATATCAAATATTAAAACTGTCACCTGTGCTTGGTTCTTTTTGGAAAAAATAATCCTGGGTATTTTTAAAAAGAATTCAATATAAAACTGCAAAATAACCATTGCTTTAATTTTGTGTTTACTTGTATAGGAGAATTATATCCTTAGATAATTTATAAAATTTATAAATGTGAGAAGGCCTAGAATAGAGCATGATGTGGCATGCTATCTTTTAGGAAGATGAATTTGGTCAACAGGTTGAAAGAAGCATCAAATCAAAGAGCTGGGAAAGTGTTGGAAAACATCAAATCTAAGAACCTAATTTGATAAAGAAACAGAGACCAGAGGGGAGGTGACTTGCCATGAGTTCACATAGCAGTTTTAGAGCAAGGAAAGGACTACAAACCTTCTTTTCCTTTGTCTCCCCATGCCAATCCTGGTTCTAATTCCAAGTGGTTGGGCCCCTCTGAGTCTTCTTTTTCCTTCCCACTGGTCTTATTACATCTAGGACTCAGCTCTTGAAGAGATTATGTGATTTTATTTAAACGTTTGGGCCTTATACTTTCTGCATGTTCCTCAGCCTTTGACAGAAAGAAGAGGGAGGAGGATTAAGAGGAGGAGGAGGAGGAGGAGGAGGAGGAGGAGGAGGAGGAGGAGAAGAAGAAGAAGAAGAAGAAGAAGAAGAAGAAGAAGAAGAAGAGGAGGAGGAGGAGGAGGAATTAAAGAAGAAGGAGGAGAAGGGAGAGAAGGAGGAGGAGGTAGAGGGGGAGAAGGAGAAGGGGGAGGAAAGGAGGAGAAAAAAGAGAAGAAGACATATGTAATACTTTCAATAATAAAGATTTAAAAAAATGGAGGAGGAGGAGGAGGAGGTGGAGGAGGAGGGGGAGAAGGAGGAGGAGGTGGAGGAGGGGGAGGAGGAAGAGGAGGAGGAGTAGGGGGAGGAGGAGGAGAGGAGGAATTAAAAAAGAAGGAGGAGAAGGGAGAGGAGGAGGAGGAGGAGGAGGAAGAGGAGGAGGAAGAGGAGGAAGAGGAGAGGAGGAATTAAAGAAGAAGGAGGAGAAGGGAGAGGAGGAGGAGGAGGTGGAGGGGGAGAAGGAGAAGGGGGAGAAAAGGAGGAGAAAAAGGAAAAGACATATGTAACACTTTGAACAATAAAGATTTTAAAAAATGGAGGAGGAAGAGGAGGAGTAGAGGAGGAAGAGGAGGAGGATGGTGAGGAGGGGGAGATGGAGGAGGAGGAGGAGGAGGAGGAGGAGAGGAAGGAGGAGGAGGAGGAGGAGGAGGAGGAGAAACAATTGAATGCCTGCAATGATCAAGGCAAGCCCTGTGTTAAGGACTAAGAGATAAATTAGATTCTCAGTCCAGTAGCAGAGAAAGACAAGGTAACCAAAGACACTAGTCAGAGTCATATGGATTGAGGTAAACAGAGTAATGGTAGCATTCTGTAGGGGTAATCTGTCCACTGGAGGTGTCGGTAGGGGCTAGAAGGCCTCTCAAAGGAAGCATTATTTAAGGGGAATCTGAAGAAGTTAGGTAAGGGTTGCCTGGTGGAGAGAGAAGGAAGAGGGCTCCTGGGAGAAAGAAGAACCTGTGTAAAGGCAGATAAGCATGAACAGGTAAGATGTGTTTGGGAAACCACTAGAACTTCATTTGGCTGGAGGGTGAGTGGGATGTAAAAGACTGGCAGAACTATCTGAAGGGCTGTGCAAACCACATTAAGGAGTTTGGCATGATGGGTGTTAAGCATGAAGAGGCAACATCATGCTGGTGTTTATCTTCCATGCCTCCCCTTGTCATTATTTCTCCAGTAGCCTCTTCTTATCTTTTCCTCTTGGTCAGCTGTTGGAGATTATTATGAGTTCTGCACATCAGAGTGTTCCAACTGAGACCAGATGGTCACTCAGCAGTGAGTGAGCAAAGTGCCAGGCTGCCTGGGTTCAGGGGGAATCTCAGCTTACCCATTTACTAGCTCTGTCATAAGAGCAAGCTATTTAACCTCTCTGGGCTTTACTTTCCTCATGGACAAAATAGAGAAAATGATAATGGCAACCTCAGAAGGGCTTTGTGACAATTAAATGAAAAGCATATGAAAAATCTTTATAATATTGTCCGGCATATCAGAGGCACAAAGAAAAGATTGACTTGAGCTACACAAGGGCTTTTGGGTAAAGGGCTATAATGGATGCAAGGGAATGGTGGGACCACAGCAAGGCCTTCCTCAAAGTTTTGTGTGCCATCACTGTACCAATCAGAATGCTTCTGTAGGCCATAAGGCTACCATTGTATAATCCTCGGATCATATAACCTCTGCCCCACCTGAAATTCTGTTCTTCTTTTAGTCTTCCAATTTTTAAATCTGTATTTCTCTAGCATTGAGTCTGCAAGTTTACACACCCTTCCCTTCTTTCCCAAGCCCCTGCACACAGCAGGTTTTAATAGGGATGCTGAGAAAAGTGATCAGCATCCCTATTAAACCAGATCAGCAAATGACAATGAGCCTTTTGATTTGAGCTTGCATTGATGACAACCCTGCATGTAGTTTGCCAAGCATCCAATTTATGACTTTACCTCTTATACTCCTGGTGAGTGCCTCATGAGTTGAAATCATTTTTTGTGATTAACTTTATATAATGCTTATGCTAAAACCATGCCCACCTGGGCAATTCATAAATATTTCAGGAGGAGAAACACAGCGATCTTCCCCAACACAGCCATATAACAGTTTTAACATAATTAGTAGCATTTCTGGATCCAACACAGCACTCTTATAATGTGTATGATGGAGGAAATGAATGCCTCTAATTATACCTTATTAAATCTTATTAATCCTCATTAGAACCCTATTATTCTTTATAAGTGGGTTAATGGGGGAAATTAAAAGAAATGCTGGTCAAGTCCTGTTATATCCGATGAGCTTTGGGTAAATCCACTCTTACTTTGTGTGATATCAGGTGTTTTTCATACTAAACAATAGCCTTAGAATATGGGTTTGCTGAAATGTTGAAGGTAGAATTGTGTTGGAATAAGTTATGATCTTTTTAGAGCCCCATAACAAAATCCCCTTTAAGAGCTCTTTTTTTTTTTTCTTTCTATTTCAAACTATGATAGTTGCAAAGAGAAAACTATTCCATTATTGCATGGACTAGATACTCTTGACCTTATCTCTCTGCTAAGGCAATTTGAACCCAGGAATTCAAAGAGTTTGCATAAGGAAAGCGTTAAATAAACATTAAGTGCAATAATGTAAGTTTCTACATTTATTTCTTTAATTCTTGGTCAAAAAATTACACCAAATCCCATTAGAAGCAAGTTTTGTAAGTTTCATGTATAGGCAACTCAGTGTACTCTCAACATTCACGAATGGGAATTAAGTCCTGCTGGAGGTCAGGGCATCCTGTTTGGGTGGAAACATCCTGGGATTAGTCAGGCGACTTGGATGGGTGGAGGTGAGTTTAGGCGCTTTTGTGTCTGGCAAGTCGCTTTACCTTTTCCCCTCAAATGTAAAAGGGGGACTATGCTCTGTCCTATCTAACATGAAGCTCTGATAAACTGCTTTAATGATGTGCTGAAGTGAGGGATTATTATTGTAGCTATCAATAGGATAGAAATACAAGGAAACAAAGTCCCCAGCCTTGGACCACCTTCCAGGCAATGGCTGCTGCACATTATAACCCCTCGGCATAGTAAATGGTGGTTTTCATGAGTGCTCACATTTACAAATGTCAGAGGGGAAAAATTCAACTCTAACTTTCCAAGAACAGGCTTGCCTTTATTCAAACCAGTTCACCCAGTTCGCTGATTTCTTTTTGGAGGTATAAGCGCAGATAAGTTTCTGGGCTTCAGGACCAGGCGGAAAAATAAATGTTAAACTCCAGGTGTTCGTTTATTTGAGCCTAGGACAGAGGAAGTGGCCCCGAAGCAACGTCATTGTCCTTCAGGGTTGTCAATCAGACCTTCCAGGAAGTTGGAATTCTCTTCACTGGGTGCTCTGCGTGGCCCGCTGACATCTAACCTGGTTCTCGGCTCTGTGGGAAGGAGGGAGTCAGGGCTCTGACTGGCGGAGGGGACTGGGATTGTGAGTCTGAACACCCAGGTCCCGCGCCTGGGTCAGTGGCGTGTATGACCCTGTACAAGTCATTTCTCTTCGGAGAGCGTCGGTTTTCTCCTGTGGGAAGTGGACGGATGGGAAGTTGGTCTTAGCCAGCTCCGACCTCCAGTACATTAGGAATCTGTTGGGCATCCAGGGAGAGGCTCAGGACCCAGATCTCGGAAGGGGTTTCCAGAGCAGGATCTCTGCTGCTCAGACTCAGCGCCCTAAGTTGGCGCCTTTAAGGGCAGAGGCAGGTTCTCCCATTTCTCAAACAGCCCCTCGACTCGGCCGCTTCCTCCTTCTACATCTTCTTCCTCTTCCTCCAGTGCAGGCAAAGCCTCCACACCTCCTGTCTCTTCCTCCTCTGCGAGCTCCCTGCACCCCTAGGTCCCCTCCTCTCATTTCCAGGAAATAAAATGTCCGCTGTGCGCCCACCTTTTGGCACGTCCCCTGCCCGCCGCGGGCGCCCCCTCCCCCAGCAGGCAGCGCCGCGCGGCTCCCGGGCACCCGCCTTCCCATACCTTACATGGACAAATGCGTGCAGGCAAAGTCAGGAATTCAGGCCCCTGACGTCAGCTTCCAGCTCTCAGGGCACCGCACGGGAGACCGAGGGGAGGGGGTGGGGACGGTGGGAAGGAAGGAGGGGGAAAGGCACCAACCAGCAGTCGCTCCAGCCCTGCCGAAGTTTCACTTTTTGTCTGTGGGTTCGCTCCCGGGCCCCGCGCGAGCTTTCCCGGGATAAGTAGCTTTAGCGAGCAGGGGGACAGCCGGGCGCTGCAAGGTAAGGGCTGGTTGCACGGTCCGGGGCGCGGGACACGCTGCGGGGCGCGGGGCCGGGCCTGTCCGGGGCTGGGGACAATGGGAGGGGGAGTGCCTGGGCACCTCCTCCTACGCCTTAGCCTCCGCCTCCAGCCGCCGCCGCCACCGCCGCTGCCCCGGCTGCCTCCTCCCAGAGGTATTGTTGCAAACCCTCCTTCCTTCCCCCCGCCACCTTCCGCCCGCGGGTGCCTTGGGAACCCCCAGCCTCCCCGGGCGCGAGCGCCTCTGGGGTGGCAGCAGCGCGGGCGCAGGGTGTGGAGTGTGCGCCCTGCCCCGGCCGGAGGGCCCGCGGTGCGGAAGTGCCAGCCGCGGTGCAATCACGGGGTACACGCCATTGAAGGGAGACCCCGAGTTTTCGGGAAGCTCTGATCGCGGTCTGGGCGGGTTGGAGCCAGTCCCTGTGTGACCCCAGCCTGGGCCTTTCTGGGCGCCCAGGGGGCGGGGCCACACCCAGCTTCTTAGAGCTTTCGCGGAATCCCAGTTGTCACCGTGGAAGGGGCCTAGGAATCCAGTTATCCAAGCCCCCATTTTACAGTTGGGGCAATTGAGGTCCAGAGAGAAGGAGGGCCTCCCCAGTAGTTAGTCACTAAAGGCTGAACTGTAATGAAAATAAAAGGCTCCCGATTCCTAATTTCCGTTCTCTAGCATTTCTCCAGCGCCCACTGTGTGCCAGGGGCATTGGTAGGTTTTTAGGTCGGAGAGGCCGATAAGGCCCAGTTCTTGCCCTCAGAGAGCACTCAGACCACCGAGGAGCCAAACCTGACCCTAGACAGAAAGTGCTGAGTGCTGGGGGAAAGGCGTGGATAACGATTTAATGGGCTCAGGAAAAGGAGTTTGATTTCCTGGTCCTTGGAGAGCGGACAGTGATGGCCCTTTGATCAGGGGTTTTTGAAGGATGGGAGTGTTCTGAAGCTAGCCAGTGACATGGAGGGAGGCCATTTGCGCAGGAGTGGGGGTGGGGTGGGGGGTGGGGCTGGGGCTGGTGGGGTGTTGGGGGTGGGGGTGGGGTGGGCTGTAGACCAGAGAATACTAAATAAAATGTGGAGAGTAGAGATGAAACTGTTAATGTTACTGTGTTGAGGGCATGGGGTTGGAGGGAGAGTACACGAGATGGGTTAATCAGTGGACTTGTGCCCAGGTACTCTGACAGAGCAATGTCTTTGGGACTTTGGGGTGCTATGGAGACCAGAAAGATCTCTTGGGCTTCCCTTCCAGCCCTCAACACAAACTGCAAAAATTCAGGGTCATCTCTGAGTTACTTTTCTAATACCAGACTCACTTAACTTTATCTCCAATCCTCTTTCTCCTTCTACCCCCTCCCCCTTTTCTAAATTGCTTGCCTTCCAGTAAAACTTGTTCTTACTAAGGTGTTAGTGACTTAATGGCTTACCTCTCTCAGAACTTGTGCATTTTAAGAAAGCCTTTAAGTGGAGTGAAGGGAAGCTACCAACTCCCTTTTCCCCTTCTTAATCCTCACCCTCCCTCACTCTTACAGATGGGGAAATAAAAATGAAGGGCCAGAGAAGGTGGGTGCTACAGTGAATAGTGGTGGATGATGGGGTCGGGGTGGGGCAAAATTTCCTATAGGGTTCACTCTACTCCATGACCAGCATTTCTCCTTCCAGGGTTCCTGCTAGACCTGGGGACTATTAAAAGGAAGTGTGTCTTGCATTGAATCTTTGTAGGGCTGTCCCTCAACTCCAATGCCCAGGCCTTTACAGTCTGGAATGTACACTCTAGATGGAAGAGAAGTAGTTGGGGTTAGCTGCTTGAATGGTAGGGTGTAGGCCTGGGACCTTTGGGTTAGGCAGTACCGCAGGGTCATGCTCCCTGTGAGCAGCTGGCCAGCCTAGAGTTGGCTTTGGGGATGGGTGGAGGGAGGAGAAACTGAGCTGCTGAGCTTGTTACTATGGCTGGGACTGATTAGTACCCTTGGAGGGACATATTCTGGTGGCAAGGTCATCACTCTGGGGCAGGTAGTCAGTTCCAGCCCGTGGTTGGTGGGAAAAGAGGCTTGATTATGAAGGGCCTTAAAAATGCCAGGCTTGGGAGTTTGGATATGACTTGAGGTCATCATTTGAGGGTTTTGAGCAGGCTGGGACATGATTGAGAGGGGAGGTACTGGCACTGGAAAGCCTTCTGCTTCCCATTTCTAGAGAGAGGCAATAATTTGGCCTATGAATATTATCATTGGGTGTTTACTCACTTACTTAACATATATTACTGAGAACCTATCATGGGCCATTGGCAAATATGAAGATTTTATAGCAAGTGCTTGTATTTTAGAGACAAGTAAGTTGTATTTCATCAGTTCTACGGTACATTTTTTTTTTCCAAATTTTAATATCACTGAAATTGGGCTGTCTTATAATCACAGATGTGTCATAGTTGAGCAATTTTTCATTCTAAGTTGATGATGGTACATCTTACAGTCAATGGTTTAGATTTGATAAAAGTTGTTATCATACCCTGTATGAATGTACAGTGCTTGGTACTTTATAAAAATTTTCCCATCAGATATTCCATTTACATCTCAAAAATCCCCTGAGAATTGGGCCTGGTGGCACTGTCATCTCCATGGTAACTCTTGCCCAAGGTCACATAGCTAATTAGAAATGTGCTCAAAATGACAATCCAGAACTTTGACTCTTGGTGTTAATGTGTGACTTTACCCTGCTGTGGAACTCACATGGGTTATTGGGAGAACTGTAGAATAGTTGGATCGGATTTTATTTCAGAACTATGGTTGAAAATGCTGGAATGATGATGGGTTTTTGGCCAAGGGCAGAGTGTAACTCACTGGGAAGGTGTAACTCACTGGAATGTACTGGGAAGCCCCTTTAGCCCTGAAATTGCTGCATTTAATGGAAAATGGACAGAGGGATAGAAGGTGCCAGATAACATGGTAAAACCAGAGGATGGAACACATGGATGGCTATTTTTACATAAAGGAGATGAACAGTTGCAGGAAGCACACAAATCCAGGAGCCTACTTACTGCAAACCAGGAACTGGCTGGCCCTGGGAGTGTAAAGATGAGGTGGACAGGATTCCTTGAAGACCACATGTATACACGCGTGTGTGCATGCTATTTTCTGGGTATGTTTTGGCTGCTCTGCACTGAGGAGGGTCCATTTAAGGGAAGCCAGCACAGAGAGAGTGGTGTCTGAAGAGTTGCCCAAGTGGAGGAAGGACAGGTAAGCCTCAATCTGTGAGGCGGATTGGGAACGTTTATTCTTGAGGCTGTATTTTGAATGGCTAGCATGAAGAGGGCTGTGGGAATTGGAGAAAAGGGGGAACTTTTATTTTTTTCTAAGTAGATTTAACTTTACCTTGTAGCCTATAGGGGCCTTTAACCGGCACTCTAGAGATTCACATGAGAACAAGCCTGGGCAGGACCTCTGAAACCATCTCTGGGAAGAGGTATTTGGATAGTAATGCAGGAAGCATAGTAACACATTTAAGTAATTGGTTGAGTGAACCTGAGACTTTGACCTTGGGCAGTAATTAGGAGTCTTAGCTCTGTGTGTGCATTGGTGGGTGGGGACTCTTCTTGGAACAAGGCTTGGAAGGCTGTGCCTTGCTGGAAGAAAACCAAGGTGAGGAAGGGAAGGTAAAGTTTGCTGTATGGAGGAAGCTCCCATCCAGGTGGAAATCTAGGGCTTCAAGGTGTGTGTGAGACAGAACCTGAGGGTGAGAGGAAGGGAAGAGGGAATGGAAGTGTGTTGTGGGTTGTCTGTAGGTCACCTGGAGGCGTGGAGGAAATGGCCAGTGCATTCCTAATGCAGGTCACAGAAATGAGAAAGGACACAGCTGTATCCTTGAGGCCTTCATCTCTGCTGACTTTCCACAAATAGGGTGAGTGGGTGGCCAGAGTATCAATGGGATTCATGCTTGGAAGCATTTAAGCCACAGAATTGAGGCTAGAAAATGTTAATCTTCCTATCATTCTTTCTTAACTATAATAGTAATAAGAATATAAGTTTGAAAAATTATTTCAGTGCTTGATATGTGCTTACATAATTCTCATGCCGATTTATTAAAGGTGGTTTTATGATTTTAGTTTCATTTGCAGATGAGATGATGAGTCTGGTTAAATAAGGTTTACCACTACTAAGTGACATGGCCCAATTTCCAACCTTTGCCTGATCTAGAGCCTCGTCACCAATCTTTTATGTCTCCACAGAATGAAAAATTCAAATCAACATTGATTTTCACTGTTCTTCCTTGGAATTTAATTCAGTATACATCTATTGAGCGCTGGTGGGATCATAATTGAGGTTTTACGATCAAGGGTGAGCAGTCTTCTCAATTCCACATGAATGTTCCACCATTCCCTCTCTTAAGATGCTACCATTCCCTCTACCCTTTGGGTGTTTTCTCTCCCCAAATCTAACTTGAGAGAAGTCAGAGCCTCTCTAGTAAATTATCTGCACCCCTCCTCCAATATTACCTCCTCTCCTCTCCTCTCCTCTCCTCTCCTCTCCTCTCCTCTCCTCTCCTCTCCTCTCCTCTCCTCTCCCTTCCTCTCCTCTCCTCTCCTCTCCTCTCCTCTCCTCTCCTCTCCTCTCCTCTCCTCCCCTCCCCTTCCCTTCCCTCCCCTCCCTCCTCCCCTCTTCTCCCCTCCTTTCCCTCCCTTCCCTTCTCTTCTCTCCCCTCCCCTTCCCTCCCCTCCCTTTTTCTCCTCTTCCCTTCTTCCCTCTTCTCCTCTCTTCTATCCTCTCCCCTCCCCTTCCCTCCCCTCACTTTTTCTCCTCTTCCCTTCTTCCCTCTTCTCCTCTCTTCTATCCTCTCCTGTCTTCTCCTCTTCCCTCTTCTCCTCTCCTTTCTTCTCCCCTCCCCTCCCCTCCTGTCCTCTCCCCTCCTCTCCTCTCCTTTCTTCTCTCCTCTCCCCTCTCCTCTCCTCCCCTCCCCTCCCCTCCTTTCCCCTCCCCTTCTCTCCCCTCCCCTCCCCTCCTTTCCCCTCCCCTTCTCTCCCCTCCCCTCCTCTCCCCTCCTTTCCTCTTCGCTGTAGTGATAAGGGTTCCACCCCCCCCCCAGTTTTATTGAGATATAAAGTATAAGTTTAAGGTGTGCCGCATAATGATTTGACTTACATATGTTGTGAAATGATTACCACTGTAAGTTTAGTTTGCATTCATCATCTCATATAGATACAAAATAAATAAAAAGCAAAAAAAAAAAAAAAAAAAAAAAGAAAACAAACTTTCTTTGTAATGAAAACTCTTGGGATTTACTCTAACTTTCATATATATCATAGAATAGTATTAACTATAGTACTTAGGTGATAAGGATTTGATGGATGTTGTGACCTCAGTCATTGCCTTTGACCTATATCTCCTTGGAAAATGCTAGATGTCCTCTGGGGTTGAGCCAAATAGCTCTTGTTGGATCCTGCCCTCCCTATGTCATGCTGACCTCTTCTTCCAAGGAAAGCAGGTTCAGGACTCAAATGCTTCCCTGTGGCCTACCTGCCTCAGGTGGGTCATTTGCATTTTAAAGATTCACAGATGCAGGTATTTTCTGGGGAGAGACCCCAAGAATGGCATCCAGCAAAGTTTACTTACTTGATTTTCTCATCTTTGAATCCTTATCATTTCTGGTGCTCTGAAGATGTTCAGTAATTTTTTGTGAAATGAATGAGCTGAAACAGTATAAGCATGAATCATCACTTGACCTTATATGTTTGCTTGTTTTTGTCTCCACTTCACTTTAAATTAAGTTTCATGAGGATCCCAAGGATACCTTTGCTAATGGTCATGTTCCCAGGGCCCCGATGAGTGCCTGGCCCATGTTAGGCCCTCTGGAAATATTTGTTGGGGAAATATTGATGGAGAAAGGGATTGATTATGTTCTCTGCAAACATAAATGGCAATGTTGGGGGAAGGGACTGTTCTTATTGACCCTAAAGTTTGGGCTTGTGGGCACAGGACTCCATTGAGATTTACCTATGCTGTACCTGCCACAGATGACATTGGGCAGTCCCATGGTCAAGGTCAAGGTTAAGATTTCTGTGTTGAGTCTTTAAACTAGCTATCCTAAGAGAAATTTCAATTGAAACTGCTCTTTCACTTTTCTCTCACACAGACAGGTGGTTCTGCTGTCTTTGAACATTCCTCTGTTTTCTTATCCATGCCTTTGCCTATGCTGTTTTCCAATGCCCATAATCGTATTATTTATCCAAACTGTGTTGGAAAGCCATAGTTTCATATTCTTTCATCACTAGCCTAGTCCGTGTAGTTTCTGGCCTGTCCATTATCTCTGCTTGTTGTGAAACTATGATCCATTAAGTTCAAAGCCCAAACCCACTTTGTGCGATGAAGCCATTCCTGGACTCCTTGCCCCTTCTACCATTCATCTAGCTCAACCTCTTGTATTCATTTCCACACATGTGTACTGAGTGATCACCATATGCTAGACAGAAATGCTGAATACTGGCTTACAAAGACAAGGGTCTGTTTTCAAGGGTTTTGATTCCAACATAAGAGAGAAAGATTGAAATAGAACATGGTAAGGCCTTAATAGACTGATGAACAAAGGGCTAATGGGAGCACTAAGAATGGAGTGACCACCACCTGGAAAAGTTTTGAAGAGAGAGTAGGAGTTCATACAGTGAATGGGGTGGAAGAACATTCCAGGAGTAGAGACCTTGATATACATGCATAATCCTGAGGCCTAAGGGTGCTTGCAGAATAGAAGGGTGTGCTTGGATATCACTGTGAAAGATGGCCCTGAGGATTAGATTATGAAGGCTGATGGGGTAGCTAAGGATGGTGGCCCGAGTTTAAGGAGGGCAGGAGGACTATTGTTACTGTTACAGCAAAAGAGGGCCTTGCTGCCCCTGAGCTTTAGAGAGCTCTGGTGACAGAATGATAGCAAGTTAAAACCCCAGGCAGGGGCCTGCTTAGGAGGTTGCTGAAATATTCCAGGGCAAGAGATACTGGACTTGTATCAGCTCAGCAGAGCAGAGAGGGAAAAACGGATTCTGGAAGCTGTTTGCTATTAGAATCATATTAGGCAGCCTAGCTCTTACTCTTGTCCTTCTAATTATTTGCAAGCTTATCAGCTTTGGCTGGGAAAACTGTTTTATGTGATCAAAGGTTGTAGGCAGTAGGAGAACCATCAAGCTTGCAGCCAGTTCCTGCCTTAGAAGTGCAGGCTGGGTCATGGTGGCCAGAGAGACCTACTTCCTTATTGCAGTGGAGAGGAAACTGAGGCTCCAGGGAAAGGGACAGACTTGCTCTGTCTCATCTTTGACAGCTGAGCTGGAATTGGGCTGTGGCCAGCTCTCTTTCAAAGGTGTTTTTTATTCTGTTCCTGCTGGGCCTGGCCTGACACATTCCTTCTCCACCCACCCCCACCCAGGGGCTTTGCCTAGGAGAATTTGGGAGGGGATAAAACTTAAGAGATCGTGGTTACTAGGCTTGAACCTTGTGCTTTTGCACTTGGAAAACAAAGTGATTAAGATGGTTCAGTTTGAGTTTGTGTGCGGTTTGGGAATTTGTTTCTTTTACTGCCATTTATGCCTGTGGCTTGTTTGTAAGAACCAAGCTTCTGATTCCTTGATAACTCCCAGGCTCCTTGCTTGTGACAGTCCCACCCCCGCCCCCGGCACTCTCCTTTTTCTCCTTTTATTTCTATGTATTTTTTGCTTGCCAGTATAGGACCTGACCCTCCTATTTTTTTCCTTCCCTCTTAAACCTGCCCATCACAACCCATCTCACAGAACCCATTAGTATTTCATAGCCTTCATAGCACTTTTTATGTGGCGAATACATTTTACAATCATTTTTTATTATCCAGTTCCCAGCTGTAATCCAGGAGATGTGTCAGCAGGATCAGTCTTGCCTCTGAGTGAGGGCAAGCATTCAGGGGAGAAGAAGCCTTCCCACAGGGTGCCTTGCCTTAGTATATGTGCTGCCGAAGCAAGCACAGGGTGCCTTGCCTTAAGTGGCAGAGGGAAAATCAGACTCCTGTCTCAAAAGCGCCTGTCCTGTGTCTTCATTTCTTCTGTAAGTGAGCATGAGAAATGGATGTGAAAGTCTTCAGCAAGCCCCATGCACAGGCAAGAAACCATTGTTGTTATTTTACATTGTTGGCATTTTTAGGAGAACACATTTGGATATTAAGGGATTTTTCTCCTCAATATTAACCTCCCTTTTCTTGTCTATAAAAATGACTGTAGCACAGTACTTGCTTAAGAGATAGAGGTACTGTTCTTTCTGGTTTTCCCCGGACAGCCCTGGTTTTTGTGTTCTAATTTGTACCATTAGCTGCCTGTGTCTGTGACTTTGGAAGAAAATTGAGAATCATTTTTGAGACTCCAGAATCCCGAGGGTCTGGACTTTTATCATGCTATCATTTGCTTATGCTGTTTTCTCTACCAGTATCATCACCAATGGATTTTTTGGTATAGGAAAAACAAAGACCTGTGTTTGAGCTACCCACTAGCCCTGTGATCTTAAGCAAATTCCAGAATAATCTTGAGTTTCAGTTCCCTTCACACAGAGGTCATATGGTACATGACAGTGTATTTGTGAGAACCAGAGACATATGCATCACGGTGCTTTTTAAAAGGTAATGTAGTGCATAATGTGGCAATTCCAGATGCCCAGTGTTGTGGAGCGGATGCGAGTGAATGACCACTGGAGCCCAGACCAAATTAAAATTTAGGGAGCCTTTATTAGCCGGGCGGCCAGGCGACCCGGTGACTGCTCTGCCATTCTCCACGCAGGGAGACCAGAGAGCAGCAGCAACCCTTTGTGTAGGACCGCTTTTAAGCACATTAACCACATCCGGTTTTTGCAGAACAAGTAACCCAAGACAAAACAGTTTTTCCCAAGCAACGTCAGGATCATGCCAATGACGACCATGTTATTCACAGGGTCATCCTGTTCTTCAGAAAGCTGACAGTGTTCTGTGAAAGAAGGCCTACGTGCTGGGAAGGGGCCATGAGACCCTATCTCAAGGCCTGGCCTAGTGTCAGCACTGACATCTCTATCTGGGGCATAGTCCACGGCCTCTCTGGAATGCTCAAAAATTCCCACTCTCCAACACCAGCATGGTGCCTATCACACAGGGATGACACCTTTCCCTTCTGGTGGATATCCTGGGATCTAGACCCAGACAGGTCCAAGTTCATATCCTAGCTGTGCTCCCTGGGGTGGACACAGGCACAATTTTGTTAACTGACTTACTAATTCTTTGTAAGACCTCTCATTAACGAGGGCACCACTGTTGAGAATATGAGGTGTGCGCGCGCACAGGTGTTCTTGGCTGTGCAGAGATCGTCCGTCACCAGTGAGTAGCTGTGCTGTGTGTCCCTTCTCCCAATGGCACCATCCCACTCTCTTGGATTTTGTTTGTGTTGTGTTTTTCAGTCTGCGGGGTTTGCTTCTACTATAGCAATTGCTTGTGTCATGGCCTCCCATCAAAACCCCATGTAGTTCAACTGGAAAACTGGTTCTGAGGAGTGGTGTTAGGTCTTCTTCAGAAACTTGTGTGGGAAGCTTTCATTGGGCACCTAAGCAAAGGGTCAGGACAGGGCAGGGCTATTTTACTGACCTTCAAGAACTGTGCTTTGGCCTCCTTCCACCTCCAGTATGGGCACCTGTCTACCATAGCCATTGTCAGCATTCCTTAGTTACTCAGGCCATGAACCAGCAGCTCAGCCCCCACGTTGCAGAGGCTCTAGGACATAGAGAGCTTTCCCTATTAGGAAAACATGGATGAGCGAATGTACTGTGAGTTTGTTGGCATTTTTAGGAAACCACATTTGCATGTTAAGGGATTCCTCTCCTCAGTATTAGCCTTCCTTTCCTTATCTATAAAAATGGCTGTAGCAACACTACTTGCTTAAGAAGTAGAGGGACTGTTCTTTCTGGTTTTCCCAGGACATTCTTGTTTTCTATCTGTGTCCTGGTGTAGTATTGACAGTGTCCCCTTTTATCCTCAGAGTTGTTATGATTTGGAGGATAAATTATATGGTCACCTTACTTGTAGGTGAGTATTGAGTAAGGTAGTGTAAGTAATATACTTAAGGCCAGGCCTAAGATAAGGATTCAACACACATATACTGTTTTTGTTAGAGGAGATGTTAGGCGCTCAAGAAATGTTTGTTCAATGAACAACATTTATAAAGGTAAACTTTGAGTATGTTTGAAAGGGATGTCTAGATTGTAGGCGCTTATAGTTTATTAGATTTGATAAAACATGTTAATAATGTTTAAAATATAAGAAAGTGCCACGAGAGTAGTATAAATGACGGATTTCTGGAGTAGATAAGTCCACTGGAACATGTGCAGAAGCTTGTTGGAAGTGCTGGGCCATGGGTTGGATACTGAAGGACAGGAAGTTTTAGTCCAAGATGCACTGGGGCAGCTAAAATTGCTCTGGCTACTAAGAGTTAAGAAATAAGATTGAGTTTCTGTCCATGTGTGTTACTTTAGCTGGATTTTTGAATCTATTATTTTCCATCAGTGGCCTATGTTGATAAAGATCTCTAACTGTAATAGCCCAATGTGGTACTAAATTCTGTGCCAAGAGGTCACAGAATAATCTTACTCTTCCTGGTGAATTTCCACTGAATATAGTATTTGTTTAGTTCCCAGGAAGAAAAACAAAACAAAACAAAACAAAGGCACCTGAAGCTTCTGTCTTGTTTGGTATGAATAATAATCATTTTTAGGAACTGCAGTAGGGAGTTGCCACACAGAGGGTGGGGTGTACCCTGACTCATGGGAAAGACAAACTGCAGTGAACCGGAGGGTAAGCAGCACCTTTTCTTAGAACAAGGTGAAAGTTAGGTTAGCTTTCCAGTAGTCTGCTCATTTCCAACCTGGAAATCTCTCTTCCTGGCCACAGCCTATCAGCTTTACTTGGAGAATAGGGTTCCAGTAATGGCAGCTGGACAGAACCCTAAAGATACATTTGTTCATCTATTTGACAGAATCCTGTGCTTATTTATATAACATCATGTGCCATGGGTACTTGTGAATGACTGAGAGGAAATCTAGTCTGGGTTTGGGGCATGCGATCCCTACCTTCAGGAGATCTTTTAAATCAATACAGTTTGTAAAAGTATGTGCTATCCTATATCCACCAATGAAAAAGACGTATGTGTCTCTCCATTTTATTTTATTTTTATATTTTTATTGATTTCAGAGAAGGAGAGGGAGAGACAAATAGAAACATCAATAATGAGAGAGAATCATTGATTGGCTACCTCCTGCATGCCCCACAGTTGGGATTGAGCCTGCAACCTGGGCATATGCTCTGACCAGGAATATAACTGTGACCTCCTGGTCCATGGGTCAATGCTCAACCATTGAGCCATGCTGGCTGGGCTCTCCATTTTAATCTTTATCCAATCCCAGAGATTTCCCTGCTTTGCTTTTTTCCTGCCTCCTTAATCTACCACCAATGAATTTCACGTAATCCCTCCTTATGTCTCCTCCTTTGATTCTAATGTATAAAATTCATAAAACTGCCATTCTCTGGAGCATTTTCTCAATTCATTGACATTTTGCATCCTGGCAATGACAGTTTGGCTCAAATAAACTCATAAAAATAAAAGAGGTATATGTGTAAGTATCTGTTGGCTCTAATTGAACAGTGACTGACTAGGAATCTGGGAGAAACTTCACAAATGAAAAGATTGTCATTGAGTCTTGAAGGATGAGTGGGAATTTGGTGGGCCAGAAGAAGAGAAGGTAGGAAATACCATGGACAGAGACACAGAGGAGAGAAAGTGCATGGTGCTTTTGGGGACGACTGCCTAGTAGAGAGGTGTTGGAGATGAGGGTGGGACTTAGACTGATAAAGGCCTTGATTGCTGCATTGAGGAGTTGAGCCTGCACTATGAAAGGAGCATCAAGTAGGGAAGTGGGGTGATTGGATCTATGCTTTAGGAAAATAACTGGTTATAGTATGCTGGATGGATTGAGGGGAGGATACGGGAGATGGTGAGATGTGCTGTAGCTCAGCCAAGAGATAAAGCAAAGCTGAATTAGGGATGAGGAAATGGTTATGGGGGGCATTTCAGAGGTAGAATAGAGGTCACCTATTCTTCTCATTTAAACAAGAGTAACCCCAGACTCTGAGCAGGTGACACATGCAAAGTCCATAGCAAAATTGGACAAAAGGCAGAGAGTGTTAAAAATGGATGATTAGGTACTAATAGTGGTGAACTAAAGTTCATGTGGAATTGTGTGGAGCCACTATTTTGGTGCCACTTACCAATGAGATCATGTGGCCTTGGCCAGCCTGCATGGACCTGCTCAAGGTGAAATCCATCAATATAGTCATGGCACTTTCTGCCAGTTGCCATTTTTATAGTGCTTTACAGTTGATCATGTATTTCCCTACACATACAGGTAAATCCTCACAATAGTTTAGTGAGTACTGACTAATATTGTCCAAGTTTTACTGATCAGGAATGTTAGACTGAGAAAGATTAACTTGCCCAGGACTTCAACTTGAGTTTTCTATTAGCACAATTTCATATTCCTCCTTTTATGAGCCTGGGAAGATCCCCAAGACAGGCCCTCGTTTTTGTTCATATTCATATCCTTAAGATTCACTGTGGATCCTGATATGTTCTTACATATTTAATAAATGCTAATTTCATATATTGAGTAAACATATGAATGAATACTATAAGTGAAGTAATTAATGACATCTTTAGTTTTAAGAATATCTTTAGTAATGAAAAATCCTAAATGCACTCCTCTAAACATTAATCAGTCTCTTATCAAAACACCACAGGAAAGAACTTATTTAGAATATATTTACTCAACTTCACAAAACAAATGAACAGGCAAACAAAGAAACACTTTTTTACTTGAATACCCCTCTCTGATCTCAACCCCCCAAAAGTGCATGTCTGCTTTTCTGTATGTGTACGATGTTTCCTTCTACTTGATATTGTTACGAAAAAGCTGCTCAGGTTTTACATTGATTTTTTACATAACTAAATACTTTTTGAAATTGATAAATCCTGCTTTAAACATTACCCATGTGGATTCTAGGATAGTTTTTGTTTTTTAAAATAATTAAATATGATTTTAACATGTTAAAAAATGCAGTGATAAACATGACGGGACAAATACCTTTTTCTTCCTTCTTAATTATTTCCTAAAGACAATTATTTCTTTCCCAAACAGTGGTGATCATTTTATTCTTCGTATTATGTGGTTATCTGAATATGTATCTTAATTTCCTCAGGAATGTAGTAGAAAATGCATCATGGTTTGGCAGGTCAGACAGGTTTAGGTTCAAATCACGGCTCTGCCACTTGTTAGTGCTTTATAATTAAACATATGTAATAACCTTGTATTTATATACGTTACTTAACCTCCCAGAATCTCCAATTTATCATGTGTGAAAGGGGATCATAGTGTCTTCCATGTGGTACTGCTAAAAAATCTTATCTCTGTCCTCTTTGCTTTGTCAACCCATCAGATGATAATACAATCACATCTTTGTCCTTATATTTTGCCATGGAGTATGATAATTAGTAGACCTTAAGTCAATGTTTATTGGCTGGATAAGTAAGTTTTAAGTTCTTTCAAAGGAGAATTGTAGGCTCAAAGATATCAGATATTTCTATTACTTTTCATACCAGTTGCCATACATACTCAAGAAAGACTTCTAATTTACAGTCATTAGCAATGCGTGAGTCTACTTTTTCTCTGTGACTTCACCAGGACTTAACTTTATGGCTTGCAATTGTCTTTGCTAAATTAATATGCAAGAAATACTATTCCATTACAGTTTTAATTTACATTCTTTAATTACTGAAAATAATTCCCAAGAAATGGTTTAGTTTTGTTTCCCCTTGTGTGAATTGTCAAGTGGCAGCATTTAAAAATGGTCCAGGCTGGGGAAGCTGGCTATGAAAGGACTAAACATGTTTAGTGCTTTGAGTTGCCTAAACTTTATTTATGTATTAATTCATTTGTTTGGTCAATGTTTATTGAGCACTGATTATGTGTGCTAGCTATTATTCCAGGGGCCATACATACTACAAAGAAAAAAAATGAATAAAGTCAGTGATCTCCAGTTCAACCTCCTCATTTAACATGGGTGGTAGCTGAGACCTGGAAGAGTGAGGTTAATTACCTAGGGTCATACAGCTTGTTTTGTAGCAGAGGCAACCATTTATTTGAACAGTAACTGTGATTTAAAATGTTTAGTATTAGTAGCCTTTTGAACCATGGGAAACATCTTGGAAAGTTCTGAACAGTGATGTCTAAACAACATCTCCAACCCATATCTATATTGAGAAAGCAGAGTCCTGATTTAGAAAAAATAACTACCTGTTTTGTTTTTTTTAACATTTTTTTTATTGATTTCAGAGAGGAAGGGAGAGGGAGAGAGAGATAGAAACATCAATGATGATGAGAGAGAATCATTGATTGGCTGACTCCTGCACGCCCCCTACTGGGGATCGAGCCTGCAACCCAGTCATGTGCCCTTGATTAGAATGGAACTTGGGACCCTTCAGTCTGTAGGCCATTGCTCTATCCACTGAGCCAAACCGGCCAGGGCGATTACCTGGTTTTTTAGTCTCATAGAGAACTCCTTCCTAGACCTCTTTGCCTCTTACATTTATTCATTCTTACTATACATGAATAAACTTATTTTTAAAATAGGACTTGAAAACAAAACAATTCTACTCATCTGTGAACCTTCTTGGACACGTTTTTGGTAAATGGGAAGAACAGAAGACACATTTCTCTTATCAGATAAAATAGTCAATTTAGATTTAATACGGTAGTTATCCTCAGGTAATAAAAATTCAACTAACTTGTCATAACTATCTAGTTTAAAGTCAATTAGGAGCCTCATATTCTTTACTTGCTGGGTAAAATTTAATAGAACTTCAGTTAAGCATTTATTGCTAATTTAATTCAAAATTAAGTTAATCACCACAGTTGGTAACAACCACAGAGTATTTAATTAACATTTAGCAAACTATCTTATTAAGTCTAAATACGATGCAGACAGGTCTTGTTTATTGCCATCAGTTTGCAAGCACCGCCCCAAAGGGCCTTTGATTTTCTCTTGGCTTTACTCTTCTGATTTGTCATCTTCATTTTCTTCTGGTTGACACTCAACTTGGGTGAAGGAATTGAAGAGGCAGGAGTTCATAGTGTTATGGGAGCTTTTGGCTTTGGGCATAGCTGAGAAATTCCTGTTCCATTGAATTGTATTCCATTCCTCAAGAATCATTGAGCACATTTTTTGTGTAAGACATTCTTTTAAACATTTAGGAATATATAGAGGAGGTCATGCTGACATATTTATCATTATTCTCTCATCTGAAGATATGAAATAATTGAATTAATTCATTCATTTAATACGTTTATTGGCCTAAAGTTTGTAAGGTATTTTGCTGAGTGCCAGGGATATCATGATTTGGACAAAGATCCTTGCTCTTATGGAGGACAAGTATGAAAAATGTGGTAGTATGAGAGGTATAGTAATAGCAATATTGAGTAAGGTGCAACTGTAGGAGCACTAAAGTTCCTTAAATGCTGTGATTCTTAAGATAGTGTTTTCCAAAATGTTACAAATGTTCTATGGCAAAAAGGTCCTAATGCCAAGTAAGTTTGGAAAAGTTAAAGTTAAAAAAAATTAAATGGGCTTTAAAAAAAATCTTTATTGTTGAGATTATTACAGATGTCCCTCTTTTTTCCTCATTGCCCCCCTCCACTCAGTTCCCATCCCACCCCAGGCCTTTGTCACCCTACTGTGTATGTCCATCGGTAATGCATATATGCATATAAGAACTTTGTTTAATCTCTTCCTGCCCCCCCCCCACTCCCCTTAACTCTGACAATCATCTGTCTGTTCCATTTCTATGCCTCTGATTCTATTTTATTCACCAGTTTATTCTGTTCATTAGATTTCTTATTTGTTTAGTTTGATTTTTAGATTCAATTGTTGATAGGTATGTATTTGTTGCCATTTTGTTGTTCATATTTTTGATCATTTTATTCTTCTTCCTCTTCTTAAAGAATACCCTTCAACATTTCATATAATTCTGGTTTGGTGGTGATGCACTCCTTTAGCTTTTTCTTGTCTGTGAAGCTCTTTATCTGATCTTCAACTTTAAATGATAGCTTTGCTGGGTAGAGTAATCTTGGTTGTAGGTCCTTGCTATTCATCAGTTTGAATATTTCTTGCCACTCTGTTCTGGCCTGCACAGTTTCTGTTGAGAAATCAGCTGACAGTCCTATGGGCATTCCCTTGTAGGTAACTAACTGCTTTTCTCTTGCTGTTTTTAAGATTCTCTCTTTGTCTTTAGTCCTTGGCATTTTAATTATGATGTGTCTTCCTGTGGTCTCCATTGTGTTCCTCTTGTTTGGGACTCTCTGTGCTTCCTGGACTTGTAAGTCAATTTCTTTCACCAGATAGGGTAAGTTTTCTGTCTTATTTCTTCAAATAAGTTTTCAATACCTTGCTTTCTCTCTTCTTCTGCCACCCTCCCTTCCCCATAATTTGTATGTTGGTACACTTTAAGTTGCCCCAGAGGCTCCTTATACTATCTTCATATTTTTGGATTTTCTTTTCTTTTTGTTCTTCTGGTTGGGTGTTTTTTGCTTTCTCATATTTCAAATCGTTGATTTGATTCTCAGAATTGTCTACTCTACCATTGAATCCCTGTATATTATTCTTTATTTCAGTCAGTGTATGCTTAATTTCTGACTGGTCCTTTTCCTTTTTTTTTGGAGGTTCCTAGAAGATTTTTGAGTAACCTTATAACCATGGTTTTGAACTCTATATGCAGTAGTTTGCTTTCTTCCATTTTTAAAATTTGTAACATATTTCTTTGTCTCTGCATTTTGGCTGCTTCCCTGTGTTTGTTTCAATCTATTGGGTAGAGCTGCTATGTCTCCTTGAGTTGGTAGAGTGAAGGTTGGTAGAGTGTAGTAGGTGTATTATAGGGCCCAGTGGCTCAGCCTCCCCAGTCACCTGAGCTGAGAGCTCTAGGTGCACCCTATTGTGGGCTGTGAGCACAGCCTTGTTGTAGTTGAGAGTTGATTGCTGTTGGTGTCACTGGGAGGAATTGACCTCCAGGCCAATTGGCTGTGAGGACTAGCTATGACTACTGTGGGAGAGCTGCTGTGCAGGAGACACCCCTATGGAGCAGGACTTGCTTCAGTAGGGCTATCGTTCTCACTGAGTCTGCCCCTTGAGTGTCACTTATGGATGTGTAGAGTTGTAATCTGGTAGTGTCTGACATTGACCACTGGATGCACTGGCTCTTGGGTCTACAGGGAGGTGCAAAGTCAGCCACTGCCTGGGGCCACCCAGAGGAGCTACAGAGAGATCTGCAGATTCCTCCTCTTTGTATCAGGTTTGGAAGTGCCCAGATGAGGCCCAGCTGTGCAGCAAGGCAGGCTGGTGTTGGTGCCAGATCTTGGGCCTATTATTGATAGGTGTGGGGCTCTCTGACCCAGCTGGAGCTTGTTTGCCAAAGCTGCTGCACACAGCTTGGGTGGGGTATTGAAAGTGGATGAGGCAGGGTCTTAGGGAATCACCAGGGCGGAGCAAACAGAAATGGCTGCCAGTCAGCCCTGTGACCTGGAGATCCCGCATAGGAACAATGATCCCTGCAAGCACCTCCGTCTGGGAGAAAGCTGCCTCTGAGTTCCTGCCCTGATGCCAGACAATCCAGTTTCTCCCTGCATGTGTCTGTGTCCCCCAAAGCTTCGCTCTGGTGCTGGAGCTCAGAGGAAGCAGGGAATTGTAAGTTCAGTTCATGATGCTGGCCTTTTAAGAGGAACAGCTGCGTCTCCAGCAGCTTCTGTGTCACCGAGCCCCAATCTACACTGGTTTTTACAGCCCATAGTTCTTACTGCCTGTAGGGACTCCTTTTCCCAACTCTGGGACCCTGGGCTGGGGGTCTCGTGTGGGGCTGGGACCCCTTGCTCCTCCGGGTAGCCTCTGCAGAGACGATCTCCCTCCTGATTAAAAAAGCAGCACACGTAGGTGCCAGACCAGCCCATTTTGCACCTCTGCACCTCCTACCAGTCTCAGTGTGCTTTCTTTTTTACTTCTCTTGTTGTAGGACTTCCATTCACCCAGCTTTCCAGTGGTTCTAGATAATGGTTGTTCTGTATTTTAGTTGTAATTTTGATGTGGTTGTGGGAGGCTGTGAGTACAGCTGTTTACCTATGCTGCCATCTTCAAATCTTAAATGGGTATTTTTAACATTGAACTTTTCTGAACCTTTAGTAAACTAATGCACATTGTGACCTTCTAAGAGATTTATTTTCCAAAGTTATTTGATCATAGACTTCCCCTCCCCCTCCTAGGACATTTATTGGGCTTAGTGTTCCCATGTACTTTGGGTGAACTATGGGTCCTGTCTACTAGCATCTCAGCCTCGGAGGGGTACTCAGGCATGCACCTTAGTGACTCTTTCAGCGTTGGAAGTTCTAATTGGTATGAAAGGTGTGCAGATGAAATGAGTGATTTTAGACATAGAAACTTCTGCCTGGGGTTGAGTGTGTGGAATCAGAGCAGGCTTTCCTCATGGAAGAGAGCTGGGCTTGTGTGTGAGAGAGTTTGTATGAGAGAGGCCTGGAGGATTGCCAAAGAGTCACTGGGAGTAAAACAACCGTGAAATTCTGACATGACTGATTGGGTTGAGATAACCTAACACATGGATACAACTTAGACCAATTTTCCTTTTAGCCTAAATCTGGACAGGTAAGAAGCGGCAGGCTTTTTGGTGCAGAACTCTGCTTTAGGCCTTGTTCCAACTGAGTGACTGCCCATCTGCTGATGCACTCACTTCTGTAAGGCATTCTGACTCGTCTGGGGCAGGGCCTCTGCCTTGTGAATCACAATCTCTTTTTGGAGTAGGTCTTGGCTCCTTGGTGAATGGCTTGATTCTAGCAGGTCTAGTTTCCATTTACTTCATAACACACCATTTTCCCCACCTTTCCTCCCTCCTTCCCTTTCTCCTTCACGTATTCTAATAAATCATTCTCATCCACCTGTATCAACCTTTTCATGTAAGGCAGAATACCCTTTTATAGTCTTCCTGAAAAGTCATTTAGTTTACTTAAAATAGTGTTACTAATTTTCTCCTCTTTAGCAGTAATCAATAGATGGAACATACTAGGTGAAATGGAGGATAATCTATACATCTGGTCTACCATACTATAGGAATTGTGACCCCAGGCTGTGTTCTTTCAGTATCCACCTTGTTATCCATCTCTGTGCAGAAAAGAGCATGGGCAAGGAATGGGGAGATCTGGGTTCTCTTTCTGGACACAAGTTTTTCCCCTGTTTGAGCTGGTCTATTTATGAAATGTTAGGTGTAGGCTATGTACTCTTAGGGACCTTTCAACTAAAAATGTTGAGTGTTAACATTTGCTAAGTCAACATAAGCTGGATTCAATCAGGATTGTTTGATCAGCCACATATCTTTGAGCCTGGCAATATGAGGAAGTGTGCAATGAACAAAACACCATGTCCATGCATAGTGGACATTCGATGAAAACTGGTTCTTCCGTATCCAGCCTCCTTTTGGACTTTTTGGTCATATCTCCATTTCCTCTGCCACTCAAGCTTATCTCTTTGCTTACACTCTTCCTGCTGTAAATTTTCCTTTCCCATTCCCCAGCCAATAGCTCCCTCTCCCTATCTCTTGAGGATTCCGTTTTCCCTTCTGGCCCTGCCTATGGAGGGTGTGTACTCCAGAGCCATCTGAAGAAAAATGGCTAGAATGTTGGTGCAGAACAGGGAGTGTCCATGCTGGTTAGGCTTCACATCTTCCCAGGAGACTATATGTTCTTCAGAACTGTTTCTTTATTGAATAAAATTGTTCAATGAATGAGGCCAAGTCTTGCCCTTAAGGACCCCATATTGGAGGTGAGAAGCTTTCTGACTTGTCTTTGACATGGTGGGAACTGCAGTCAGTGAGGAACATTATACATCAGGAAGAAGGATTTTGCTAGGTTTTCTGCATGGATTCTTGAGCACCTGGGAACACTAGTCACTGGAAAACTTAAGCTTATTTTGAAGACCTTGAAAAGGCAGCCCTAGTGCTTCTTTTCATCATATACTTGGACAGACAATTCAGAGATGAAAATATCAGTAGGCATCCAGGCTAGAGGGCAGACCAGAGGGCATAATGCGGGCTGGTGATACAACTGTTCAGGAGAGATGTGGCAGAGAGCACAGGACACAGCCCAGCCCAGAGATACTGTCCAGATGCGGAGGGGCCATTGGTATTGGCAGTGAGGTTTGGTTCTACTCCAGTAAGATTTTCAAAAGTTAGGAATTTACCTTGAGAGTCCTTTTGTTTCTTTTTCTTTGTGTTAAACATAATGCCTTTCAGCCTTTGTGATTAATCCTTTGGATTTCCCCAGTTACATATACCTGCCTGAAAAATCCAGAAACATTTTGAAAGCTTTGATCTAAACGTGTAGTTCTTAAGAACCTGGGCTCTGGAGCTAGATTGCATCCTGGCTTTATCATTTAATACCTCAGCTTGGTACTCAATCTCTTTAGGCCCCTATTGCTTTCTTCATAAAATGGGAATAAGAAAATTACCTATCTCCTTGTTATGATGATTAGATGAGTGAATACATAGCTAGCCCTTAGAACCAAGCCTGGCACATGATAAGCCCAATTAAATATTAGCTGCTGTTATTATGTGCTATCCTCACAGAGTCAGAACATTGTGAAAAGATCCTGGAGATGAGTGTGCTCTTTTGGTCATCTTTTTGAAGAAACTTTTAATTTTGGAATAATTTTAGAATTACAGAAAAGTTGTAAAGATTATACATAGAATTTTTGTACACCTCTCTCCGGTTTCCCTCATTCTTGACATCTTATATTACCATGGTTCATTTGTAAAATCTAAGAAACTGACATTGGTAAATTCCTGTCATCTAAACTCTAGACTCTATTTGGGTTTCATCAGTTTTTCCATTAACGTCCTCTTTCTTTTCCAGGATCCAGTCCAGGGTTCCACATTGGTCCCTCTGACTGATTGCTTCTAGTCAGCCTTAAAACTTGGCAGCCTCTTCCCTTCCACCCCAGATCCCTACCCCAAAGCTGGCTTGTTTCTCCTCTATTGTGTCTCTGTAATACTCTCCATTTTACTAACACTTACCACATTGTAATTCTACAGTCTGTCTCCCTCACAAGAATAGGAGCTCCCTGAATTCAGGGGCCATGCATGCCTTGTTCTCATTGTATCCTTATCCCCCAGCACAGCACCTGGTACAGAATAGGTGCTCTATAAATATTTGTTGAATAAGAATCAAATTTAGTTATTATATTTCCATGGCTTTAAAACTCTCATTTTTGTAATAGCCGGGGAAGGATTCTTTATAGAGAAGCCTGTTACAATCTAGAATGTAGAATGAATAAGCTCAAGTGGCTGTGGATAAAGTGGGACAGGACAGGACCCACTTTTCTTGCATTCCTCTGCTTTTTCTTTTTTTGGAAGGGACTCTGGCAAAGCAGGGCTTAAAAATCACCACAATCCAGCCTCTTTGTTTTCTGAGGAGGAGACTGAGGCCTTCAAATGGGGAGTGACAATGCTGGGTGAAGCTGAAAGCCCAGAGAAGGTAAAAAAAAGAATAGAATGGGCTTGGCCAGTGTGGCTCAGTGGTTGAGCATCGACCTATGAACCAAGAGATTATGGCTCAATTCCCAGTCAGGCAAATGCTCGGTTGCAGGCTCAATCCCCAGTAGGGGGCGTGAAGGAAGTAGCTGATCAATGATTCTCTGTCATTATTAATATTTCTATCTCTTTTTCCTTCTCCCTTCCTCTCTGAAATCAATAATATATATATATATATAGGCTAAGTGACTGACCATACATCTCTCCCACCACCGAACCTACCGACTAGCCAGTACATATCACTTGCACTGGCAATTTAAAAATAAACAATGACTTGCGCATTGATGATTCCATTGATTCAATGGATGATGTCGAAAAGGAAAAATTTCCCATCGAATTTCTTAATACTATTATTCCTTTGGGAATGCTATGTCATAAATTAAAATTGAAAGTAGGTGCAATCATCATGCTACTGAGAAATCTTAATAGTAAATGGGGTCTTTGTAATGGTAATAGATTTAACCTATTCAAAGCTGAAGTATTAAAAGGATCTGTGGAAGGAGAGTTTGTTCTAATTCCAAGAATTGATTTGTCCCTATCTGACACGGGCCTCCCATTTAAATTAATTTGAAGACAGTTTCCTGTGATGCCGGCATTTGTGGTGACTATTAATAAATCACAAGGACAAACTCTAGACAGAATAGGAATATTCCTACCTGAACCCATTTTCAGATATGGTCAGTTATATGTTGCTTTCTCTTGGGTTCAAAGAATGTGTAATGTTAAAGTTAAAATTATAAATACTTCATTACAAGGGAAATTAATGTTTTTACTATTAATGTGGTATACAGGGAGATATTAGAATAAGTTTAATCAATTTATCAGTCATTATTTTTATCAATGTTGTTTTTATATCATACTAGAAGCCCAGTGCGCGAAATTGTGTGGCCCTGCCCAACCGCTCACAGCCCCGCCCATCCACGCCAGTCTTTGGTCCTTACGGTGTCAGGGCCACAGGCCTTTTATAATATAGATTTTTGTTTTTTTATATCATGTATTTGTTGTTGTTATATCATGTTGTTATTGTTTATTTATTAATCAGTTTATATATTATTTTCATATATATTTTATTAATTTTATTTCATCTCTGACACTTACATTATAGAGAAAGGGCAAATAGCAATATTAAAATATTTCTTCTAATTAATTTCCTTTCATGGTGCATGAATCCGTGTACTGGGCCACTAATATATGTAGAATTGAATGGTGGAAGTGCCCTGATCCTATCCCTGTTGTTGAGTGGATGCCTGGCAGCAGTCAGGAACTCTGAAAGAGCTGGGTTTGGCTTCAGGCTCTTCTGCTATTCTCATCAGTTTTCCTTATCTGTAAAGTGGGTTCAGTGGTCAGTGATACCTCACAGTACCCATTGCTCACAAAGCACCACAGTTTTGGGGGAAGTTAAGTGAGCCAAAGTGCTTAACTTTAGCATAGCATAGGTTCTCAGTAAAGGTTTGAAAAAAGAAGCCTTGAATATTGGGAAACTTATCCTTAGAACTTATTTCAAGAAGACTGGGAGGAATTGATGCAAAACCGAGAACAATCATTTGTTATGAAATCTGTGAGGCTCAGGAAAGGAACCAGTGTTTGCATTTCTAATAAGCAGGATACCCTGTGTTTACTCATGGAGGCTTTTATCATACAATACCGATTTTCACACAGATTGGATCCCAAAACTTCTTAAGGAATTAAAAATACAAACTTGTGGGCAGTTTGTGTTTTATAAATTGCAGAAAACAGTAAAGATGTGGCATAGTAAGTAAAGTTAAGTCTGTGGCAGGCACTGACACCAGGAGGAAGAGGTGGAGAAGCAGCTGAGAAGGCATGGGATCTGGGGAGCCAGATGCAGCAAGCAGGTGCACAGTGCGGGGTGCAGTGCCAGGAGATGGAGGAAGCCCTCTCTGTTTGGGAGGAAGAAGCTGAGGGCAGTGAAAGCAGTGGCAGAACCCCAGAGAAGCAAATTCTATATATTCTTAAAAAAAAGTATTTGTTAATTTTAAAGACTTTATTTTTTTTTAAGAATAGTTTTAGGTTCACAGCAATATTGAGAGACAGGTGTAGAGATTTCTTATATACTTTCTGCCCCTGAACATGCAGAGCCTCCTCCATTATCAACATTTCCTACCAGAATGGTATATTTGTCACAATTGATTATTATCACCCAAAACCCATAGTTTACATTAGGGTTCACTTTCGGTGTTGTACAGTCTGTGGGTTTGGATGAATGTATTATGACATATATTTATCATCATGTCATACAGAGTATTTCCACTGTCCTAAAACTCCCCTGTCATTTGCCCGTTCATCCCTCCTTCCTCCACCCCAACCCCTGGCAACCACTGATCTATTTACTGTCTCCTCGTATTATCGCTTTTATCTTGCCATTCATGGGACCAGCTGACTTTTTGAATCTCATTTTCATTGTCTTCTCTCATTCCTGCCCGAGTCACATTTCCTCATTCTGATTGCTGTTCCCTGCCACCATCACCTGTTTGAATCCAAATTGATCTTCAGGGTCCACAGCACCTCCTCCATGAAGCTGACCTTGATTTCCACACTTTGCCCCTCAGGAGGAAATAATTACTTCCTCCCATGATCTCCAATGACCCTTTATCTGTAGTGCTTGCATGACACTGAGCACTTTCCACCTTCTGCTATAGTTATCTATGTGCCTTTCTTATTTTGGGCTTGTAAGTTCTTTAAGACACACATTCCTCCCTGGAATCTGGCAGATGCACAGCAAACACTTGTTGAATGAATGGGCAGTTGCTTGGATGCATGGATGGGTGGACAGGTTTGACATCGCCCACACAAACCTCAAACTTAGTTCCTTTAGAATAGGATTTTAACTTGCTCATCTATACACATCCTTGTAGCAGCATTGGGAAGGTGCCCATTCATTCATTCATTCATTCATTTATTCATTTGCTCATTAATTCCTTCATATTCCACACAAGACTTTCAGGCACTATTTCAGGTTTGCAGCAATGAACAGTCTATTTGTTGATAGTCTGCACAGAGAAAATAGTATTCTTTGGGATGAGTTTTCATACTTATAAAGTTTATCTGGAAAATTTTTTTTCAATACAAGGACTAAGGATGAAATGGTTTGTTTCATTTACACGTATCATTGGAGTACAAAGCAAATGTTCTCTTCTTCCTTCAGCTGGTTTGTACTAAAGAGATAGCTGGGCTTGGAAAGGTACTGTCTTAGATTATATGGCAGTTTCTTACTGACTTGCCTCCAGGATAAACCCTCTTTTAATTTTCTTTTTTTTTTTTTTTTAAGTTGGTGCCAGGATGCCACAGTGCTCATGGTGTGACTTCTTTGCTAATGTCTTTATTTTATTTTTTAATATAGTGACAGAATGCTTACCGCTGAGGTGGTAAATGGAAAAAAGAAGTGCAGTAGAATAGACTGTTTGTTCCTTGGGGCCTTCTATATTAATCACAGGAGGAAGTGTCAGACATGGCCAGATGAGAGAGCCAACTGACTAAAGTTCATGTTCGATCAATATCAGAGGAGCAAAGCTTGGAGGAGTTTGATGATGCTATGCTGAGGAAACTTAAGGTTCTCAGAGGGACAGAGCTTGGAGGATCATAGAGATCATCTAATCTAGTGGTTCTCAAGCTTGAAGGAGCACCAGAATCACCCTGGAGGGTTTTCTGGGCCCCTTCTCAGAGATTCTGATCATGAATTGAATTTCTGACAAGCTCATGGGTGGTGTCAATATTCATGAGAACCACTGATCTAGTGCAGCTGCTGGTTTGCTTGTTTGTAACAGTTGGGAAATGAGATCAAGGATAGAGGGAAGGACTTGCCCAGAGTCACACAGCTGTCAGGAGCAAAGCTAGACTCAAAGCAGGAATTCTGACTTGCAATTTGTTACTGGAGATTATCTAAGAATAATATTACTTTTAGTTCTATTGCAGAGTGATAGCTAGCATTCATCAGCTTTACCTGATCTGGTCTCAAATTTATTTCCCAGCACCTTGCATTTGGTTGTCTCCAACTACATTTTCTTATTCAGTTAACCCATAATATTGATCACTGCTGTGCACTTGGAATTGCATTTGAACTAGAGGTGTTGTAGCACTGTGATAGTCTGCAAGCATGGGCTTTAGTTAGTCAGACCTTGAGTAAATTACTTTTTCATTTTTTCTCCTGAAAATGAGGACAGTAACACCTCCTAAGGCTGAAGATAAAGTGCTTAGTATGTACCTGGTCCTCAGTGCTTACTTCCTGATTGTTAGCCCTTGTTGTAATAATTACTAAAGAGAATAGGATGTGGTCCCCACACGCTCATGCATAGGTGGCTTCCTGAGTTTGCAATGGAAAGAAATTGGAAATTAGTGGAACAAACACATGGCTTGGAATTAATAAAGCTGGCTTCAAGTCCCAGCTCTGCCACTTATTAGTTGAATGGTCTTGGGTAAGTCACCTGACCTCTCTGAGGTATAATTTGAAGTAGATCAACTTGTCTAGTAATAGAAGAACATAATGAATAAATGGAAGGATGGAAGTTCGGAAAAGGGGCAAATTTGTTTACCGGGTTCAAGTTTGGGGTTGTCAGGGAATGGATCTGAAGAGGAGGCCAGTAGAAGGGGCTGGGTGGCCTAAAGCTTGGTGTTGAAAGGGGCCGCATGCTGGAAGCAAAGACCAAAAAGTAGTTAACATGTAAATGTGAGAAGTCTGTCAGAAGGCTGACGGACTTTGATATTCAGCAAGGGCTGAGAATCAGCATAATATTATCTGCTGCTGGCTGAATGGCTGAAGGCAATCTCCTAACCTGATAATCCTTTATTGTTTACCAAACTTTACCATTGAAATGACTGTTTGTTTTGCTAAAGGGCAAATGTGTATTCTAGTAAGTAAAAAGCTATGGGTCTGGACACTCAGGGAGCCACTCCACTAGAGAGTAGGTCTCCACCTGGTTCCCCCATGCCTTCTAAATTTATATTTCTTATCTAGTGTATCCATTTGTACATCAGCCCCTTCTCCAGATCCTGAATCCTTTCTGTAAAAGGTTGTGGCAGTAGCAGGCCTGGGGGTGGACCAGTGATAGTTGACTGAGTCAGCCAGCCCAGAGAGGGTCATGCTTATAATACAGACGAGAAGTCCTCACTCCCATCTCAGGAGAGCCTCCTGACCTGGGAGGGAAGGCTGGTTAAAGTGAGATAGGTGCTAGCATTGGCATATGGCTGAGGAGTCTGGCCAGGGTGATGGCATCTGCTTTGAACTGAAGCCTTGGGGCACATTCATGGTTCTACGCCAGGCGTCCTCAAACTACGGCCCACATACGGGTGTTTTTGCAGTTTTGTTTTTTTTACTTCAAAATAAGATATGTGCAGTGTGCATAGGAATTTGTTCATAGTTTTTTTAAAACTATAGTCTGGCCCTCCAACGGTCTGAGGGAGAGTGATCTGGTTTAAAAAGTTTGAGGACGCCTGTTCTACGCTCTGGACCAGCCAGGAGGGTGAAGAAAGACAGTGATATGATGAAAACCTAAGATTGTCCTTGGCACCTTGGTTACCGGGTTTATTCAGCAACATATAAATTAGATTAGAAAGGACTGGATCTGATTGCTGTATCTTTCTTGATTGGTTCAGAAGCTGGGAGAGGCCTGGCTACATGTTGGGGTGGTCCTAGGGAAGATGGAGGTAAGGTCTTCCACAAGCCTTCGTTTTCTCATCTGTAAAGTGGGAATGCTGATGTTATCTATTAAGGATTGAAGTACCAGCACACCTTGCTGGT
The DNA here is from genome assembly GCF_027574615.1 of Eptesicus fuscus. NCBI lineage: Eukaryota > Metazoa > Chordata > Mammalia > Chiroptera > Vespertilionidae > Eptesicus > Eptesicus fuscus. The sequence goes on from NC_072475.1 coordinate 46,420,652, forward strand.
TGCTGGGAAGGCACTTCCTGGTTAAGAAATATCAGAGAAGTGCATGGCGTTCACATTACAGGGAAGCATCAAAGAGCTGAAGAAGAATGAGGGATAATGGAGCTGCCCGCAGGAGTCAGGGAAGTCATCCTGGGGAAGACTGTAATGTCTGCTGCCCGAGGAGGGTCTAGGATGCTGGGAGGATGGGATTCTGTGACAAGTGCATAGGGTATAAGAGTCCATGAAAATGTTGCTGAGCAGGGTCAATTCAGTGCACAGTCGTTTCCTTTCATGTTCCTTGGCACAGGTGGCCCCAGGAGCTCCGATGGTGTGGACACAGTAGCACCCTCAGTTCACCATTGTGAGGAGAGCCAGGCTCCTGTGGTCTTACTTGGGCAGAAGTGTCAGGTCGTTGGTTGGAGCTCTCAGGGTGTCCAGGCGCTCTCCTCCTTTCCTAGCCAGTGTGTGGTTGGAGAGACTCAGGGATTCTGCTCATTTCACAGATGGGAAGAAAGAGGCACATTGGGAAATCTGTCCCCAGCGAGTGCCACAGCCCCCTCCCTTCAGCTCCTCCTTCCCTCTCTCTGGCAGTCCTAGCTCCCCTTCTCATGCTGTACCCTAGGTAGGCCTATTACTCATGTTTTTTCCCCACACACCTTTATTGGTCTCTTCCTCTGTTGCCCAGGGTATACTCTGAGTGCCTTTCTGGTTGCTGGCTACTGTTTGCTTTTCCAAGGTCCCCGAATCTCCCTTTCTTTAGATCATAACTAAAAACAATAGTTTCAATCTTCCAGTGCTTGCCTTCTGCCCACTGCATCCAATTGCTCTTCTTTGGCTAGAATTAAACCCCTCGTGATCACCTACCTCTATGGGTCCCTTAACTGTGGGCCACAATGTTGGTCAGTTACTGAGAGTTTGTTAGTCGGTTTGCCTTTTGCAGAAAGAGAGTTGTAGCTGACTTATGCAGCATGGACATTTGTTGTCTCCATGTTCATAGCTTATCATTTCAGGGACTGGGAGAATAAGTTGAATAAGGTACTGTGTCGGCATCTAGGAGGTTGTGGTCTGTACAGGAAATAGACATGCAAACCAAGTTGGACAGCGAGTGAAGTATTGTTGTAAAGGTGTGTATGCACAATATGCAGAGGAAGTGTCCCACCAGCAGGGCTGCAACTTGGTGGCTCTAGACATACGGACATGTTTGGCCACCAGGAAAGAAAAAGAGAGAGACATTTTTTAGAGCCTTGATGTGAGCCCTACGCAGCTTCAATTCTCTCCAGTCCCTGTGAATCATGGAAACGTGCTGATCCCCATGCTCTTGACTTGGCCACCACTGAAGCCTGTGCTGAACCCTCCATAACAGCGTCCTTGCAGGTTGCTTCTACCTTCAGAGGGAACCTCCCTCTCTGGCTTATGCATAACCTCTGACAGGCACTCCTCCATGGTAGCAGTGCCCCTCCTCCCAGGTTCTGGCCTCAGCTCTGCAGCTCATTTTCTGTTTTGATTCCAGGGCCACTGGGGACTTGGAGGGCTGTCCAGGCTGGTCTCCCTCTCCTTTGGTTTCTCCTGTGATTCTAGAGCCCCAGCCCTTCTGTAGTGCCTGTATCTGGGACATATTTGTTTGCCCAGAGCATTGTTCAGCACTTAGAGGTTTCTCGCTTGCTCTCATATTTCCATTTAAAGTCCTCTTGAGCAGGTCTGAGTGCCTCCTGCCAGAAGCATTCCTTCTGATTTACAGGAAGCACATTCTCATTCTGCCAGGAATCTAGCGTGAAGGGGACTTCAGCACAGCCTCTCTGCATCCTCTCCTCTCCTCCAAGATCATGACCTCCGGTGGAGAAGCCACCATCCTGGCCCTGTCTTACCTCATTCCCCTGCCCCCCATGTGTGAGGATTTCTTCTCTTTTTTCCTTTTATATTCAGCCTCATCCTGTCTGGGGTCCATCAGGCCTAGCTCCCTTTTGCCTGGCACTTGTGCCTGATGATCAGAAGTAACCTGTGAAGCAACGTAGGGGATTGTTGGGTCCAGTTTTAGGAGGAGGTCAGAATGGCTCTCTAGCAATGCCTGGGACAATAAGAATGTGTTGGCTTGATTTCCCAGTTAATCAAATTTCTAGGCACAAATATACGTATAACCCTGTTAAGAGAAAAAGAGACCATTTTATGTGTGGAACTGAGTGGAAGACATTTACCTTTCTGTTCTCTTCTTCAGCACGATCCCTGATTCTGCTTTAAGGGAAGTATCTCTCCTCCTGCCTTCTTCCCCCCCATCTCCCATGGGAAAGGGTAAAATCCTTTCCTATTTACACCCTCACCCTGCCATCATTTGACCTCACCTTAGTTTCAGGATTGTCTCCCTGCCAGTCACACTCTATGCTTCAGCTACCCTGAGTGTTTTACTGGTCAGATCGTCTTGTATGCCTGTGAATCTTAGCACGTGATTTCCTGTTGGCCCAAGGGTCCTTTGTTTTTCTCTGGCTAAAGCCTGCTCATCCCTCAAAATACAGCACCGTTGTCTCCTCCTCTTGAACTTCCTCTCAATCCCTCGGGAAGAATTGAAAGCAAAAACAAACCCAAATTTTATTACAGTATGTGTGGTATTCTAAGAGTAGTACATGTTCATAATAAAATATTTCAAATAAACAGAACCAAAAAAGAAGGAAATGAGAATCACTCATAAATCTAGTATTTAGATACAAAGACTGTTTATAATTTTAATATTCTTGAGTAGTTTCTTTCATTACTTTTTGGTGCATTTGCATTTTACTGACTTGTTGTCTTTCTGTATATACAGTTTTTTGTGTGTTGCCATTTCACCAAACAGTAGAGCATGTGCACCTTCTTATGGCATTGAGAATCCTTCATACATGTAGTCTTTTTTTTTTTTTTAATTGATCTTAGAGAAGGAAGGGTTGGCGCGAAGGAAAAAGAGAGCACGAGAGAGAGAGAGAGAGAGAGAGAGAGAGAGAGAGAGAGAGAGAGAGAGAGAGACATAAATGTGAGAGGAAAACATTCTTTGGTTGCCTCCCACACATGCCCTGACCAAGGATTGAACATGCAATCTGGGTATGTGCCCTAGCCGGGAATTGGACATGCCACCTTTTGGTGTATGGGATGACACTCCAACCAATTGAGCCATACCAGCAAGGGCCATACATGCAGTTTTTGATGACTGTATATTATCCCATCTTAAGGATATACCATAATTTTTAATCATCTACTTTGGTAGCTGACATTTGAGTTTCTAATTTTTCATCAGGGTAAATCACACTGTGAAGAACACCTTTTACCAAATTATTTATTTGCATCTTTGATTATTTCTAAGATAGATTATTTGGACATGAAATGGCTTGCTCAAAGGGAAAGAACATTTTTGCAACCTTAATTTATAAAGAACTCATGGTCACTAAAGGAAATTAGGAACATACAGAAAAGCACAGAGAAGAAAATAAAAACCTCTTGTAGCCACTTGCAATAACCAACATGAAATTTGGTGTATAATTATATCTGTGTATCTCTCTATCTTTCTAGCCCAGGGATCAGCAAACATTTTTTGTAAAGGCCAAATATTTCGGGCTTTGCAGATCTCATATGGTCTCTATTACATATTCTTTTTCTTTTTAAACTCATAGATATAAACAACATCCTGGCTAGTGGGTCATACATATGCAGTTTGCTGACCTGTCATAGCCTCCAAGTGGGACCATGCCATACATCCTATTTTGTAATTTTTCTCCTCCACAGGGTATCTACCTCCTCACTGTTCCTCGTCGTTTTCTGCTTCATGCTGTCCAAATATTATAAATGGCTTCTTGCTGGGATGCTCATGGACCATGGGCTATGCCTCTGATACAGAATTTAAAGCACATTTTATTGTGAGCATATGCATCTTTTTCAAGTCTTATTCATCTCTGCAAACATTTATTTAGTACCTGTTATGTGCCAGGCTATAAGGTGAAGGAAGCATAGTGGCCTCAGCTGAAGCGGCACAGGAGTCCTTAAGGCTGATGATTTGTAACCTTCAGAAACAGCCAGATAATTTAAAAAATATGTACATGCCCCACTGCCCCCAGTTCTGATTCGGAATCTCCAAGAGATAGGACTAGTCACAAGTACTTAGAAAAAAATTGCTGTCAGGCATCTCTGGTGAAAGATCCTGCAGTCTAGGCCAGTATCCTGTTGTATAGATGAAGAAAGTGAGGCTCCAAGAGGTCACTCAGCCCCCCAAGGTCACAGAGAGTTTCATGCACAACCAGGACTGGGTCCCTTTGCCCGAGGACAGACTTCTCAGCACCCAGAGCTGCTTGCCACATGCAGTGATGGATAGGAAGTGGAACTGGGTGAAGAGGCTGCACCCTTGTCCTTGGTGCTCTGAGGCAGACGTGTCACAGAGTGGCGAGTGACTTGGCAGCCTGGCTGTAGAGAGCAGCACCTCATCACGCGCTATGTCTTTCTTTCCCTCCCCACCTTTGCCCTCCTTCCTGTTGTCTGTTTTTGGGGCTGTGATTGGAAAGGCTTGAGCCACGTCGACAGCTCCCAGTGATTGAGGCAGCTGCCTGGGCATCTGGTGTCCTCCGTCACCTTGGCAGAGTGCTGGACAGCACCCTGTCAGGCAGTAGCCAAAGAATCTGCACTTCTCTGTTTTTCCACTGTGCCCTCAGTGCCAGGGCTTTGGATGGGAAGCCTGGTTAGCCCTTGCTTCCAGTCTTGCCAACCGGCAGCAAATAGAATGGGATGTTGACTGAGGCTCTGCAAAAACATCTTATGGATAGGGTGTACGGATATCAGGGAGAGGCCAAGGGTTTGATCAGCACTCTGATTACGTGGCAAGCTGGAATGGGGGACAGGAATAGAACTAATTACCATGATAACTGCCATTTATCGAGCGCTCACAGTGCTGGACACTCTGCCTGAGTTATATTTCTGTTCCTCCTCTAGAGCCAGGAGAGCCCTAGGGAGCTTTGGTGCCTTTTTCCAAATGGCAGGCTGGTGTGTGAACCCAGTTCTGCTTGATTTCAAAGTCGAGATCTTAGCTGTCTGCTCCACTACTTCCCCAGCTGGCCCTGTGCTCACCCCCTCTCACCTGCCACTCCTAGAGATTTAACCAAAAAGCCCATGGAGATAGAGTGAACTCAGTATTTAAGAACATACGATAAGAGATATCCAAAAATCGGGTAGATTGCATCAAGTAGGTGGACGATTTCTGGTTGTTGAAGGTGATCAAAGAGAGATCTTGGTAGAAGACTGTCAGATGGGGATCTGACTGGCCAAGATGTGAATCTAACTGGAGGAACTGGTCACAAAACAATAAAAAGCACATTAGGTAAAAAAGTATGGATTGGGCACTGGCGAGGTGCTGGTTTTTCATACAATGGCCTACTTCCAGCCATGAGAACTGTACTTCCATGGTCTCTAAGCGACTATGGTGTGCCATGAATGTTAGGCTCTGGAGGTGACCTAGGCATGAGAACTTGCCCATAGAGAGCTCCCCATCCAATAGGTGGGAGGACAAGTACCCATGAAAAGGTAAACTATCCAAGACTAGACAGCGTTGGGAAAAATGACAGGAGTGTGCCTTGGGAGCTTAGAAGAAGTGGGGAAGGGGTTCTATGAGCAGGGAATTGTACATTTCAAAAGTTGGACTTAAACTGAGCTTTGAAGGATGATTGACTCCCTCAGGTTAAGCGCACTGGTCAGTGCACTGGGAAGGCAGGTCGGGTCCTAGTGTGCAGGACTGTGGATGATAAGGAGTTGGAGTGAGTCTCTTGGACTTCTTAAAGTTAATAGGGAGCCGTTACACCATTTTTTTTTTTTTCATAGTGGTGGAGAAAGCAGCGGGGGTGCCTTGTCTAATTCCATAAGCATTTGCTGAGTGGCTACTGTGGCTGGAGCTAGCAAAGCTGACCTAAGGAGAAGCAGGAGAGTTGGAAGGTGCGGGCAAGGGGTCTACCAGGAAGAGGAAACTGTAGATAAAGGCACGGATGAGATTTGGTTATCTCTGGGTTTGAAGTGTGGAAGGTCTGCCTATCTCTGCTCTCCTTGATCTTGACAAAGCTGGCAGAACTGGATTCAGTACCTTGGTGTGTGAAGCCAGAAAGTGCTGGGAAATTCCCAGTACTTTGGTCTCTGTTGCTCTATCTGGTACCTTCTAGTAATTGGAAGCTTAGGAAGAGGAGTGAGTTGAAGCTCTTGGAAAAAAAGTTCCCTTTTATCTCTATCTTTTACCCCTCCTTCAGCATGAAATAGATTCCACTGCGTATTACTAACCTATCAGGTACTTTATCTTCCTCCCACTGCTTCTAGCTGGTTACAGTGCTGAGAAAATTGAAGAGTTTCAGTATTTTATCACAGCAGCCAGGAATTCTGGCTTATGGGAAATACACATTGCTGCATTTTGTCACAGCAGCCCAGGAATGCTGGCTTATGGGAAATACACATGGCTGCTGGTGAGGAGACTGGGAATGAGGACTGCGTGGCATGGTTTTAGTGTTCTAAATAATTTGCTGGTCCATGCCCTCTTAATAGGCTGAATATTTGTTTTAATTTAAACATTTTTTCAATTACAGTTTACATTCAATTGTGTTTTGTATTAGTTTCAGGTAAACAGCATAGTGGTTAGACAATCATATACTTTACAAAGTATCCCCCCCTGATATTTTCAGTACCCAAATGGAACTATACATAGTTACTATAATATTATTGACTATATTCCTTATGCTGAACTTTATATCACCATCACTATTTGTAACTACCAATCTGTACTTCTCAATCCCTTTACCTTTTTCACCCAGTTCCCCAATCCCCCTCCCCTCTGGCAACCATCAGTCTGTTCTCTGTGTCTATGAGTCTGTTTCAGTTTTTTGTTCATTCATTTATATTGTTTTTTAGATTCCACATATAAGTGAAATCATATGGTACTTGCCTTCCTCTTATTGACTTTTTTCACTTAGCATAATATCCTCTAGATCCATTCATGCTGTTGCAAATGGTAAGATTTTGCTTTATCACCCAGGGGTTCCACTTCTGGGCGTATACCTGAAGAAACCCAAAACACAAATTTGAAAGAATATATGCACCCCTATGTTCATAGCAGCGTTATTTATAATAGCCAAGCTATGGAAGCAGCCCAAGTGCCCATCAATAGACAAGTGGATAAAAACACTGCTGTCCATTTGCACAATGGAATATTACTCGTCCATAGGCTGAATATTTTGAGGGCAACCTCCAGTTGTTATTCAGTTCTATCTCCAGGCACTTAACCCAGCACAGTGCCTATGCCAGCTAATTGCTCAATACAATATTTGCCTGATGTATGAGTGAAGGACTTCTCTCGTCTGCCTTCAAATGCTTATCCCCAGTGTAAGTTACCTATTATGATAGTATAAGGCTGCTAAGGATGGGTGAGAGAATGCCTGACAAGTACCCTAGTATTCATGAGCTGGAAAGTTTTGAAGAATTCATGGAAAATTCTCCTGGGAGTATCTGGGTAGCTGGTAGTCAGGTGAACACTTACTAATGTGTCACAAACTTACAAACATGGGCCAAGGCATGCAGTGCACAGCTATATTTAAGTAGTGAATCCCAGTACTAATCTTGGTTCAGATGCCATGGTGTCCAAGTAAAGGGCCAGGACTTCATGTGTCTCCAAGAAGGATTGAGCCTGGCCGGTGTGGCTCAGCGGTTGAGCATCGACCTATGAACCAGGAGGTTATGGTTCAATTACCAGTCAGGGCACATGTCTGGTTGCAGGCTCGATCCCCAGTGTGGGGTGTGTGTGAGGCAGCTGAACAATGATTCTCTCTCAGCAGTGATGTTTCTATCTCTCCCTCTCCCTTCCTCTCAGAAATCAATACAAAGACATATTAAAAAAAAAAAAAAAAAAAAGGGTGGGTTTTAGAGCCCAAAGGCCTGACTTTGAGTTGGTGCAGTTACTTTATGGCTTCGTGACCTTGGGAATGCTGTTGCTCTGGGCTGTGCTTCAGATTCTTCATCTGTCAAATGGGGGTGGGGGTGGGCGGATATTCTTACCCTGTAGGGTGGTTGCAGGGATTGGAGAGTGTCTAATAAGAGTTTGTGATGGCACATGGGAGGCATCCTGTAAAGGAGGGTCATGAAAACTGATCTTTACTTGCCCTTGTTCATCCACAGTGGGTGACGCTCCTTTCCTTCCACACGCCCCCAGTTTGCTGACTTTGGGCCTTTGCTCTTGTCATTTCTACCTTCTAGAAAGCCCCCTCACCTTCACATGTTCATATCAGTTCTATGCTCAGGGTCCGCCCCTGCATACCTTCCAGGAGGTGCTCCCAGGCCTCCCAGCAGACAGCTGCCTCCTTTCCTTCTTTCCTGATGTGGGTCACTTCTTACCTGTGCTGGGAGCTGGGAGCTGGGAGCTGGGAGCTGGGAGCTGGGAGTTCTCTATACGCCCCTCTGGCCCATCATCTCCATGAAGGCAGGGTTCAATCTGATTCTCCTCTGTCCTTGTGTCACCAAGCACAATGCCTGGCACATAGTGGCTGTCCAGTAAAGAGTTCTATGGGACTGAAGAAAGAAGTGATTGGGCCGAGGACTGGCATTCCCCTGGCTATAGAAACCAGAGAGGAGAATTAGAAATGGTTCAGGAATGGAGTGTCAGGCCTGCGGGTTTCCATTTCCTCATTCAGGGTGCAGGTTGGGATTGCCTGGAGCCACAGTTCCTTGAGACTTACCACCTCAGGCCTAAAACTGCCTCCTTTAATTACCTCCTTTCCAGGGAACAGGAGTCCTTGTTGTCTGCCCAGAAGCAGCTAATTATAGCTCCAGCCTCCTGCCTGGGTGCGCTTCTAGGCCACAGGACTGCAGTCTGAGCTGTCTGTTGATTTTAGGGTTTCCTCAGGGATTCTTTATATTTCCGAGTTTTCATTAGGGACTGCTCTTTATTTGGAAGCCAGCGAAGAGACTTGAGGAGCACTGAATGTTCAAGATTTTATAGGAAGATGTCAGGAGAGAGTTAAAGAGCTTGGGTGGGGAGAGAAGCAGAAGAAGGGAGTTTTTAAAAAGGGGCAAAGTAACTTAAAAGGGGACCTTCGTGAGAGTGACATTTTGTGATGGTTTTCCCAAGAAAGCCTGTTCATATTTGACTTATGTGACCTCTCCATCATGCTATTTGCAACTATTCCATTTTCCTTGGAAATATTATTTTCTTTTACATTTTAAAGAATGTTAAAAGAAATGCTCGTAATAAAAATAAAATAAAAAATACAAAAAAGCATTTATAAAAAACACACCAAGAACTTCTTGTCCCATCTCTCCCCACTCCAGTCCCATCCCCCACTTGTAACTGCTTTTTGTTTTTAATTCTTCCAGTGGTTTTTATTATATTTCTAATAATGCCCTTATATCTTTAGTTTTTGAGCTTTTAGTTTTATATATATATGTATGTTGACTTTTAGGATAGCCAAGGACTAGGTCTTCACACCCACTGGTACCATCCGCCTTCCCAATTTTTGACAATTACGTGATTGATTTACTCTGTTAGTTTCTTTTATAAGTTAACATAATGCTCATGAATCTCCATTTTTTTGTTATGTAAACTTTGGCAGTATCTCTTCACTCATCTTTTTGTGAGGGCAAGGTGTTGGGGTTCTTCTCCCACTTCTTCTCTTACAGTTTGTCAGTTATGTTTTAAGTTACCTTTTGCATCTCCAGTGTTTATAATGGATGCATGTATACGTGCAGTTGTATAATGTTTTATAACCATAACTGACTCTTCTGCTCAGTGGGTTGATTTTAAAAGCTGAAAACAATCAACATTTGCATGATGATTTCTAGGTAAATATTGCTCAATACTGGGCTAACTCTTGTGCTGTGGTTTCATTTCCTTTCTAGGCCTCTGAGGTCACCACCTTTAAGCCACTTACAGGGGACTGAACTTTCCCTTAGCATTACAATGTAACAGATCTTTCTAATTCTCCTCTAATTGTACAAAATTATCATAGGTTTTGTTTGTTTTAGTTCTATAATAACTAACATCTGTGTGTGTGTGTGTGTATTTTAGAGTTTAAGGTTGTATTTTTTCTTTTTGGTTGGGACAAGAAAATTAAGTATTTTCTACTATAACCTATCTTTCTAATTGTTCTCTTGCCAGTTTGTTATGCATATTTCTTATTGAAGCTCCATCAAACTTTTATTTTGGACTGGTTTTAAATTTGGTTCCTGCTTTCTCATACCGTCTTTTGTTTTTTTCTGGAGTTTCTGATTGCTTTCTTCTATTTAAACCACTATATTGTTATCATAGTTCCACAGATATTTCCAGACTCTCATGGAGGAGTCCCGAGTCATGCTGTTAAGCTGTTGGCTATCATCCTTATTCAAAAGAAGGGATAGTCTTAAGATGTTGTTCACCAATCTTTCCTTATACATATTCTTACCAGGCAGTTTTGTTTGCTCTTTTTTCTACATTGAATATTCATAAACAATTCCAGATTATTTTATAATTGTCATATTTTGAATGGCCACTCATATTCCATTGTGTGGAATACTATTTTTAAAATTCAACCACTTACATATTTTGAATATGGATTGTCGATTATCTTCTCTTATAAATAACACTGTTATGAACATTTTACTATGCAAGGTCTTTTTCATTAATTTATTTTATGAATGCTTAATAGGGAAAGAAAATGAGAAAACCTGTGTTATCTTCTTTAAAGACATATTCCAATGACTGTGCTTGGATTGCCTGATATTTTTTATTAAAAAAATTTTTTTTTGAAAGGAGCAGTAGGAAATAGGAGAATCTACACCTTGAGTTTTCTTGGCAACTTTAGGAAGTGATAGTGTGATTTACTGCAAACCTGGTACTGTCTAGAAATCCATTGAGTATCCCTCTTGTTAAGTGAGCCTCTGGGGTCAGCCAAGGCTCTGCAACTTATGCTTGCCGTGCTCTTTATCACCCTGAAACTTTATGTAATATATTATTTTGCCAATTATTTTCGACATGATCACTTCCAACTGGATCACCTCCCTTATTCACTGGAATTGCCTCTCAAGGATTGTTGGAAAATCAGAATTATTCTAAAATTATCAAAGAGGTACTCCTAGTAAGAATATCCTATAAGATCTACAACTACTTCTACACATAATTTATAAGGCAGGGATTTGAGGGATGGTAGGATTATTAGAACAAAAGGACCACTATGAAGAAATCCACAAAAGTGAGAAGTCTACATTTTGATATAGTGAAAACACTGTCTTATTGTCACCCCATAGCATTGCATTACTATAAAACTTCATCAGTCTGACAACATTTACTGTATGCTCTTTACAAAGTCTGTGTGACACGATTGAATAAATGGGACCCTTGTCTCTGAAAAGCATTGCAATTCATTGATGAATACTGATCACATGCTAAAGGATATGTACCCATTTGCACTATGGGAAAATTATGAGATTTATGAGTCACTGTCTAATTATTTTGGATAGTGGGTGATAATATTGTATTGAAGGCGATGATGAGACACATTGACACAGCTTATTGCAACTTGGAGAGACTCTGGTCCAACAGCCCCATTTTTAACTCTGCGAAAAAGGGGACCTGGAGGGGAGAAGGATTCATTCAAGGTCATGTTAGTAGTTAGTGGGAGAACCAAGTCTAGACTCCATAACTTCTCGCTTCTAGTCCATTGCTCTTTTCTTATTTCATCCCTTATAATTTAAAACATTTGCAATTTTATTTCTAGTGTGTAAATTGTACTTCACTGAACTGAAAATTACAGAAATTTTCTGTAATATGGAATGATACAGAATATTTAATAATGGGGAGAATATATTCGCCTGGAATGGAATCAGAAATAATTTAAGCTCTGAGACATAAGGAGTCATTTCTGAGATGAGGGTAAATGATAGGCAAGCCAGCGCCTTTTCTTAGGATATAATTGGAACCATGCTGCTGTTTCTGATCTTTGGGGAATATTTGGGAGTTTGTTTTTGGCCAAGACATTGCCAGTCTCTAGAACACAGATTCCATATCTATCAAAACAGAAAGTTGGGCGTGATGAACTGGACTTTGTAGACCGTTCAGGTCTGAACTCTATGAGTTCATGACTTTAGGTTGTGTCCCATGTTTAAGATGACCTGGAAAAAAAAAAAAAAAGGAAGGCCTTGCTGAGTCACTACCTGCGTCACCTGCTTTGTTCTTGCTGGGAAGTAGGGCAAAGCTTAGCAGACATAAAAATGTGGTTGACTTCAGGTGGGTGCTCTGCATGAGTCCCAGTTGTAGACATCTGTCTTGGAAGGGGTCTGTGGGAGGGTTGACAGTCATAGGAGGAGAAGGGCATATTTGTGGTCCCAAGTGCTACAGGCAAGGAGTGGTGATTGATAGGAAAAGAAGACATTTGGGGGTGGGTGGCTGGTGAAGGAAACACAGCTGGGGACTGGTAGAAAAATGGAGAAGCAGGCATTTATTGGCTTGCTTATTTTGTATGGACAAGTATTGTTTTTTAAACTTCTCCAAAACACATTAAAAATAGGTGTTATTATTTGGATTTTAAGAATGAATAAATTAATTAGAGAAGGTTAGTTATTTTGTCCATGGTTAGGTTGCTGGTGGCTGAGGGTGGAGGGAGTCAGTGTTGGGTCTGACTCCAAATCCCCTTTTCTTTTAAAAGTCAAGTATGTGTGCTGTGTTCTGGGTGCTGGGGATGTAGTGGTGGTGAAGGAGAAAGGTAAAGTCAGGACCTCATATTGTTTGCAGTCTACAGAGCAAGACAGAGAACAAAGTAAACAAACCCACACTCTCAGAGGGTGGAAAGTGCTACCCTAGAGAAGACAGCAGCATCAGGGAATAGCAAGTGGCAGGGTTACACGGTATGTTTTACATCCTACTCCATATGCTGGTGTGTAAATGAAGCGAGCTGACTCGAGGACACCAGACAACTCTGGATTGCTATTCTCGAGGCTAGAATTTAGCCCTGGCCATGATGTAAACCAACTGTGCTACTGGGAGTAGTCACCTCCCTATCATTAATGTCCAGGAAAGTAAATGCTGTCCTTCCCACTTCACTGGTTGGGGAGGGAAGAGGGAGTGAATCATTTGGGTGTGCAGCTGTTTTTAAAGCCTCAGTAGGTTATAAAAATACAAGAAGGTTTTTATTTTAACAGCTTTGGTTAACTTTTAAAGGGATAAGTTCTTATACTTAACTACTGCATTTTGTGTGCTTTGGGGAAACATCTTTCCATACTCCTAGACCACAATGAGGACCTCCCTGTGCGTGCCCGTCCCCCGACCCCCACTTCCATAACAATCTCTGGAGAATTTGGATTGCACTTGTCATCACTGAGAGAACATTGAATGTGTGGAGCAAAGGGCTGGCCTCTAGGTCCTGTCATTGGAAGGGGGTGAGGATGGACTAGAGGGGCAGCTGCTGGGGTCAGAAAGATGGATTGAGTAGCTGGGGGAGGTGGGAGTCAAACTGGGTTTGACTTTAAATTTACACACAGTGGGGCAGTTGAGCAGCAAATACTTATTGAAAGCCTATCATGTGCTAGGTCATGGCTGAGAAGGGAGGATAGGAGACACTGAGAATCAATTCAGCATTTTCCATGAGCTTGCCCTGGGTGGAGAGACTGGGATGCTGAGAAGCTGTGTGCTCTGGCCCTCAAAGAACATCCTACCCAGTAATGAATATCTGTCCTGTTCCAAAAAGTATGCATATCAATTATTCATGTAGACAGAGGTGATATTTAAATGTGTATAATACCCTATCATGAAGGGGCACCAGCTTTGCCAGGGAGAACCTTTTCATTGTTGGATTGTGGGGAGGTTCAGGGGGTCCTAATGGAAGGACTTGGGAAATTGGGGTGGTGTGAAGACACTTGGAGCCTTGGAAGAGAAGCTGTTTACCAATGGGCAAGGACATATTTAAGTATTTTAGCAATCCCTGTTTCATACCTCTGTGTTCTGGTATATATGAACCTTGCATGTGGTTATTCATTTATCTTTTAGTTTTTTTAGTGTAATAACTGATGTGCACATGGGGCAGAGAGGAGGGAATGATTGGAAAGGCATCATGGGGTCAGTGCTGCTTGATTTGGGTTTTGTAAGATGAATAGGAGTTTGGTAAAGCACTTTCTAAGAAAAAAGGGAGAACCTGGCTAAGAGCATTAATGTGTGAAATATCACAGAATTTGACTTGGTTTGGGTAAAGGGATTTTTGTGCTCAGGGGACTGTGAGCACAATGGTACCATTGAAAGAGCAAGGGAGAAAGGGAGATCACATCCATATTACCCATCCCATAAGGGAAGGGAAAAGATCCCGAGTGGGGCAAGCAGGCAACTTTTACTTTTATTTTAAACTAGAGGCCCAGTGCACAAATTTGTGCACGGGATCCCTCAGGCTGGCCAGCAATCGGGGCCAATCGGGGCGTCTAGCCCAGTCTGGGGGTAGGGACTGCAGGATGTTGGCCAGCTGCGGAAGGTTGGCTGTGGGAGTGCACTGACCACCAGGGGGAAGATCCTGCATTAAGCGTCTGCCCCCTGGTGGTCAGTGTGTGTCATAGCTACCAGTCGACTGGTTGTTCGGTTGACCGGTCATAACGGTCACTTAGGCTTTTATATATATAGATAACTGCAATGTGCCAGGTGTTAGGCAGTTTGTTAGTATTGTCTCTAATCTCCTAGTAACCCCATGAGGTAGGAAGTTGTATTCTTCCCTCACCCTGCAGATGAAGAAATCAGAGCTCAGGATGTGACTTGCACAGTGTCACATAATGGCAGGGACAGGATTGATCTTGGGTTTATCTTACTGCAAAGCCTGAACATTCCATATCTATACTATGTTCCCTCTATATCCCATGTGTTTAGTTACAACCACAAGGAGCAGGGTACTTTCCTTGCACAGAAGTGCAGCTTGTAACAAAAACAGGAGGCATCAGTATCCTTTTCTGCAAAATGGGGACCAGAGTCCTTGTTCTACGTGTTGGCAGGACTCAGGAAGCTTCAGTGCCTTCCAGTCCCTTCAGCAAGGCTATATGTGGGGAGGTGGCTGCTTCAGTCTGTCTGTCTTGAGCCTTTGACTTGACTTTTAGACTCATGAGACCATCCTGGTGGTTACAGAAAATGTGCTGATCACATGGATGCTGGGTATTTCTGGTCTGTGACAAGACTTTCTCAGAGTAAATCAATACCATGGTTCCCATTGTGATTTGGCTTCTCATGTAACTTGATTTTAGGGAGAGACTGTGTCAGTCATGCTGAGAACAGAGTGTCTGTGTGCCCTTTGTATTTCTTACTGGATGTGCATGTTTGTGTTTTGGTTCTCCTCCCGCAACAATAAACACAGGGAAGACAAACAAAATCAAGTGAGAGGCAATGTAGCGTGGTAGTTAAGAGCACAGACCTTGAGCCAGATTGCCTAGATTCAATTCCCGGCTCTGCCACTGTCTAGCTCTGTGTCTATTTGTGCCTCAGTTTCCTCATCTGTATAATGGGGTTAATGATAAATGTACCTATTTCATAAGCACTGTTGGAAAAGTTAAATGAATTAATATTTGTAAAGTGCTTACAAAATTGACGAGCATATGACAAGTGCCCTATGAGTGTTTGTTAAACAGCAGCAGCAACATGTTCTACATTGGCCTTGCCTTCTGCTGCTATTTAAGATATTACATGCTGTCATATGTTAGAGCATTCTGGTTTTTCTTCAAGACCTAACCAGTGGAGGCACAGTCTGACTTCTGCTGTGTGTGGTCAGGTACTGAGGGGTGACATGTTCATGTGCTTGGTGTGGTGGAGACTGGTCATGATGCCTACTTTGCCACATGAACTTCACTCTGAAAAATATGTGGCTGAGGAATGCCAAGTGCAGTAATAACTTATCTTTTGCTAGAAGAACAGAGATGACCTGGCCAGCGTGATTAAGTGGTTGAGTATTGGCCTGTGAACCAGGAGGTCATGGTTTGATTCCTGGTCAGGGCACATGCCTGGGTTGTGGGTTCCATCCCCAGTGTGGGGCGTGTAGAAAGCAGCCAATCAATGATTCTCATTCATCATTGATGTTTCTAGCTCCCTCTCTCCCTTCATCTCTGAAAAACAAACAAACAAACAACCCCCACAGAGTTTGGAGTAAAGAAAATTTGCAGCTGAGTTTATCTATTTTTAAATTTCTTCCTGGTGGTGTAGCCTGCAGCTTGTGTATCCATAGTTTTATCTGGTTGGGTCAGTAGGTGGGTACTTTTTAATTTGGGTTTAATTTGGCTCACATAAAAAGAAACAACCGAAGGTTTACTTTCTGACCAATAAGGTTTAAGGCTCTGCTGTACCACTCATGTATCTTGTCCCCGTGGGCAAGGATGCTGGCCCCCAATCTCTGGGCATCTACATACTCTTCTTATTCTTTTTCTTTCTTCCTTGCCCAAATTAGGGTGTTGGATGGTCATATGTGCTCCTTTATCTCTGGTATCTTAGCTGCAGTTTTGAAAGAGGTTTTTAAAAATCAGATCTATTGGTAGTGACTCTGATCAGCAAAAGAAATGAATTGATCATCTTAATTTTTTCTCTCCACTTGTCAATTGTGCCCCTAGAAAGTTCTTATTTCAGCTTCACATCTTCCTAATCCCCAAAGTGTTTCTGTGTATCCTGCTCAAAAAGTGTAATGGAAATAAATAATCATTACCATTGTGTGGAGTAGAGAAGATTTTAACTTATTAAACATTTAAAAAAATATGTTTTTATTGATTTCAGAGAAGGAGAGAAAGGGAAAGAAGAATAGAAACATCAATGATGACAGAGAATCATTGATTGCCTGTCTCCTGCATGCTCCCTACTGGGCATGGAGCCACAACCCAGGCATGTGTCCTGACCGGAAATCGAACTGTGACCTCCTTGTTCATAGGTCAACGCTCAACTCCTGAGCCACAAAGGCCAGGCTCAAATTTTAAATGTTGTCTATCCAGTACAGAACATTTCCTGTGTCCCATCTGTAGAAAGGCTATTGAGCCCTCAATCATACTATCTCGTAGACTGGTTCATGTCCTGCCCCAGCACTTTTTAATCTCTATTTTATAAGGGAGCTTTATCCAGTTCTACAAGCACTGGAGTGCATCAACTCATGGGAAACCTTGTTGTTTTCCTTAGGAAAATCAGAGTGATTATATTAGTATCTTCTGTGGTTCTTGAAGGGCGAAGGGAAGAATAGTGATGTTGGAAATTAAAATACTAATGTTAATGCAGCCATGACGAGTTTTATTTGTTTATGTATGTGTGCATGTAGACATGATTAATGTTTAAAATATTATAAGCTTGTATGGTATATATTCATACCATGGGGAAACTTTTGGGTGATCCCTGATTGCTGTATAATACTCTGAGTTTTACAATGAGTCTATGAGACATGTAGAGTTGGGGTTATGTTTCTAGGGAACGTCGAGGCTCGGAGAAGTAACATGGCCTGCTTGAGATCCAAATGAGTGTTATGTCTTTTGACTGGTGCTTGACAGAAAATTAGAGAGACTGACATTGTTTGTGATTTTTGAAGGAAGATAAGATGTTTGGAAGGAATGGAAGTTATGCTATTTATATTAAGCCATATCAGCGATTTTCAACCTGTGTGCCATGACACACTGGTGTGCTGCAAGAATTTTTAAAACATGCAATACCTGACTATTTATTCAGGGGCACTAACCTCTTTTCCCTTAGATTGTCAAATAAAATGACAACAACCAGCACAACAATAGCCATCCGTTGTGCATGAATCAACATTATACCTATTTTTATTGTCAGATTGGCAAAAGATACAATTTTTTGGTGTGCTGCAGAATTTTAGTAATTAGTTTATGTGTGCTATGAGATGAAAACAGTTGGAAATCGCTTAGCTATATACGGTGGCTCCATTGACAATATGACCCAAGATTGGCAGTTTACAGTGTAGTTGATATAGGGAAAGAAGCCATGGAGAGTTCATTAATTTTCTCAATGGAAGGACAACCCATCTATCCATTCATCCATCCATTGCCTATCCATTCATTTCATCATATTAAAAAAGATATACAGTGTGCCATCTTCATGCTGAGCCCTGAGTCATCAAAGTTAAATTAGACGAGTGACTGTTGAGGATGTAAAATGTAGCCAGTTCTAACTGAGATGTACTATAAGTGTAAAGTTCTTATCTGATTTCAAGGGCTCAATACAAAAAATAATGTAAACTATCTTATTGATAAGTTTTATGTTCATTAATTATGAAATGATGTTTTGGATATATTGGGTTAAATAAATTGTTAAACTTAATCTCTCCTGTTTTTTTTTTTTTTTTTAATGTGGCTGTTAGAAAATGACATATGACATTTTGGCTTGAATTCTACTTCCCTTGGGCAGCCATGTGCTGGAGCTTGTTGTCTGGTAGAGGAAGTGAGATATGAGCCCATATGCCCTCTCTGACAACAGGCTGTCCTGTCCCTCTTCTCTCCTTCTGTGCCTTTACCCTGGTCTACTTCCTCACCTCCTTTTGGCTTCTTAGCCCATTTCCATCTGATGGAAGCTGCTCTCACCCAGATCTGTGGGGGCCAAGATCATTTATTTTGAGTACTGCTCTGATCTGATCTTTGTGGTATTATCACCGTTGACCACTCTTGCTTCCTTGATTCTTCTCCTATCTCTCTGGCCTGTCCTCAAGGTTCCTTCATGGCTCATATTCCTCCTCAGATCCCATAAGGGTCAATATTGCAGAGCTTTGTCCTCTTCCCTCTTTGTTGTTTTTGTGCTCATAACTCCTGTGGGTGGGGTGGGGTGTCCTGAGCTCCAGATCCATGTAGGTAAGTGCCTTTAGGACACACCAATTAGAATTCATAAGTACCTTAGACTCAACTTGTCTCCTGCAAGGTTTGAATAGTTCTCACCTGGCCTTTATTTTATAGTCTCACCCTTCTTCATTCCATTCTCTGTTCTTCTTCTAGAATGATTTCCAAAAAATGCAAATTCATTCTTGCCATATCCCTGTTTTCAAAATTCTTCAAGAATTTCCTCACTCATAGTAAAATCCATTCTTTTGCCTAAACCAGAAGACTCTTCGGCTCCTGTCTCTTTCCATCCTCATCTCACTCATCTCTGAGACAGATCCTGTGCACCAGGAATACACATGGGATTCTCTGTTGCTTCCATGACATATTCTTCCCTTATTGAAACATTGCTCCTTTCCCAATCTTATCAGGATAGCTCCCAGGTGCCTTTTAATACTTTTTTTCTCTCACATCACCTCTGCTTAGAATACACTTCTGACCCCTGATATCTTCCCCTCATTTTCAGCTATTTATTGAAGTTGGTTCCATTTCCTGAGGGCAACAGTCATCCCTTCCATTTCTGTATCCTCAAGTCCAAAATAGGTGTGCAAGAGATATTTGTTGGGCAAATAAATGACAAATAATATGGGGTAGAGATAAGGCATTTTGGAATTTGGGGTGGAAATTCTAGCTAGGTAGGGATGGTAGGTAGCTCCAGGAGAAATGGCATTTGAGCTCCCCTTCAAGTCTGGTGGCATTGGGTTGTAAGGATGCAGAGAAGAGCCTGGTGGTCATCACCAGTGTGCTGTGCTCTACAGGACACAGAGTACCATCATCCCCAGAATAAAATAAGGAGAGAAAGCTCAGGAGTCCCTCTGGCTGGTGCCTGTCTCTGGTCCTGAGCTGGGTTATCTAACGCAGCAGAGCCTGCTTCCCCCATACACAGTTGGCATGGCAGCAGACTCCCCATCCTTCTTGATGAAAGGTCCTGGAGGAAAGGAATTCAGAATGTTGCTTGCATTTTACTTCTTTCGAAGCTGCTTTTCTGGACAGCAGAGAGGTGACCTCAGCAGCCAGAGACAGAAAGGAGCAAAATGAGTCATCTCAGGCCCTAATGAGGTTCATGAGGGACCCTTCCTGGGACTGAGGGTCAGGTGAGGTTATGCTGTGCCCAGGGTGAGTTTTGCCTGGGGCTCCAGGCAGCACTGGAGCAAAGCTGAGCTAATTTTACCCACAGGAGCTGACTGTGCTGAAGGGCAGGGCTTATGACATTGGCCTTATCATCCTGTGATGCCCAGAGAGCTCCCAAGGTACAGCCCCATTCTGTCTGGGCTGTTTTTCTCCCCCAGTTTAATATATTTTTTCCATTAGGTGTGCATATCAGCAGGCAGGATGCTGAAGAGCAAAGAGCTTCAGATTTTGTGGAAGGCAGGCAATGGAGCTGGATTTGGATCCTGTCTCTGCCCCTTACTTACTAGGCAGCTGACCTTGGGCAAGTTATATAAATTCTCCGAGTCTCAGTTTCCTCATTATAAAATAGTGCATATGCCTGTGCCCTAAGATTGCTCCTTGGTTTACACACGAGGTGACACTTAGCAAGCACTCACTCTGTGCCAGTCACTGCTGTGGCTGCTTTATTCATGGTGATTCATCTAATCCTTTAAACAAACCTATGAAGAAGGTACTATTGCTAACATTGTTTTACAAACAAGGAAATAAGAACAGGAGCAGATATTTCTGGAGGCTGACTCTGTGGGGCTGTGCAGACAGATGGGCTAGGTGTGCAGCCGGCATGCTTTTGAGGTACTGAAGTGTTCAGGGGCAAAGCTGGAAAAGAAAGAGGTCAAGCAAAGAATTCTCAGGAAAGGGCTAGTATTTGCGCTATACCCATGTTTTCTGTGACATGCTTTAGAATTTATGTTGACCACAAGCTAGTTTGTATAGTTCTGATTAGTTTATGCATACCACTTATATCCCTTAGGTTTGTGTGGCCCATTACAGTAAAGTGAAATACTTTCCCTTCACAGAGGCATGGGAGGGTTTTAGGTATAGACAATGTAGGTCTTTGCTTGAGGAGATCAATCAGTGGAGGAATGGATGATCGGTTAATTGATCTATTGGCTTTTATTTACTCTCTTGCATCTATCAGGATTAAGTGCAGGAAAGGCGTCTCACACAATTTAAGTGGAAATAGATTAAATCAGGGGAAAAGATTCCAACAAAATTGTTGGGAGGGATGGAGCCCTGGGATCCAGGAGGCTACATCTGGAACTATTGAGTTGAAGAATTTACTCCAAAGCCACAACCAGGGATAAAGACGATGGCATTAGGAAGACACTGTGGAGGCCTCTCAAACTTTTTCTCAGCATCCTAAGAGTTGGTTGTGGGACATTGTATTGCCCAGTAGAACAGCATTTTGACTCGTAGGGTTCTACAAATTTGGTTGCCACTAGGAATAGTAGCAGGGTGATTTAGCTCCACATTCACCTTCTAAGTCTCACATGAGTACATCTAATTGCTAGAATCTGATTTACTAGTTTAGAAGGAGCGTGGGAAATGTAGTTTTTAGCAGTCTGCTTCTGCCATGCAAGAGGGCACTTTAGAGGGGGAAGGGAGTTCTGATTGAGCCAGTTGAGAGGATGTGTCTGCCACTAACACATTCATTTAAAAATGCCAAAAATTCCATTTTGGGGTTATTACTCCAAAATACTTAATATGCACCATTAATTATATTACTTTAAAATAATATATATATATATAATAGGCTAAGTGACTGACTGTATGTCTGCCTGACCATCCAACCGACTGGCCAGTACATATGATGTGCACTGGCAACTTAAAAATAAATGTTGACTTGTGCATGTGCAATACATATAAAGCTCTCGCTGGTGCTAATTGCATGCATGTGTTTTGATTTGTCATTGTCAATCGTGAATTTGGTTGACACTTCTATTGTAGAGAAAAGGCAAATAGTGATATTAAAATATTTCTTCTAATTAATTTCCTTTCAATGTGCATGAATCCGTGCACTGGACCATTAGTTAGGTATGATAGTCTACTTAATATTTTTTTATTTACATAAAATATATAACATTAATATTCTCAGTATCCTGAAAAAAATCAGGCCATTTATTCAAATTCTGTTTTTGATGTTTTTTAAAAATGTATTTTTTATTGTTGTTAATACTACAGATATCTCCTATTCCCTCGTTCCCCTCCCCCTTTATTTTTTAAGTTTTGACAACAGTGGTTTACTTGTAGTTTTTTAGTTCAGTTTAATCTTCTACAGGGAGTCATGTCTTGGACAGTTGTTCTGTTTATATAATTTGGTCACAAAAGTTTCTTAAATGCTTACTGTAAGCCTGGCTTGGGTCTAGATTTGGCACTTTGGGCAAAGGTCAGTCATGGGTTCTTCCACTGGTAGCCCTCACTGGAGAAGGGAATAAGTCAAGTTCATCGTAAGAATAGTACAAGGAAGGTCATGATTGGTGTCCTAGACAGAGAGAAGGGAGATTATTCTGACTGGACAGAGACGCAAGGGAGGTTTCATGCTGAGTAACAGTGGTCAGGTGATTCACCATTGGAGCAGTAAGTAACATCTCTTTAACAGGTATTTATAAATGTGGTAGAGTGTGTTTTTTGTCTCAATGTTGGAGGCCAGACCACCATTGCCATGCAGTGGTCAGAGCCAGTGATGCTAGACATCCTGTAACACATGAGACACTGTGGAAATAACTATCTTTCTTCCAAGAGCAATTTTGTTCCTGTTGAGAACTGCCACTGGCCTAGAAGGATGTATAGGATATCTATATGGGATCTCATCTCTTCTCGCTGTGCATCAGTGGACTTCGGGTGCTTTCTGAATGAATGAATGCCCCAGGCAAGTTGTTTACAGGAAGTGGACTAGTTGGTACCTGAGTTTTGCCAGGTGGGTATCCTGTGATCTTAGGATAACCAACAGTCAACACTTACACTTAAGGAGAATTCCAGGAAAGGGCTCAGCAACCTGCTATGCAGATAATGTCTCCACATCCAAACGAAAGTGCTGTGGTCAGACAGCAGTCCTAGTTGCCTTCACTATAAAGAGAGAAGCTACTGTCTTAAGGATCTTGAAAAGAGGGTTTCTTTCATTGTCCTCCCTTGTGGAGCCCACAGGCCACAAGGCATGTCAGGTGCATACTGTCCCGTCTGCATTAATGCCCTTGCCTCATGAGCTTATTTAAAATTGCCAATCAAACCAGCAATTTGCTGACAAGGTTCATGTGCTGTGACCGTGACTGCAGTTATTCTGGGGGAGCAGCTTGCTGTTCTGCATGGTGATGCTATCACACAGCAGTGTCCTCTGTGTCAGCCTGTAGAGTCCTGGTGGTGTTTTGGCATTAGGGTCAGTGTCCTTCTGATGGGATGGGCTTTGGAGGTTGGGAAGGAAAGTGTGTGTGGGTGTGTGTGGGGGGCTGACCAAACACAAATGTAAACATTTCCTTGTTAGTTCCTCTGTAAGGTTTCATTTCTGAAATCTTTCAGGAGAGAGAAAGAGGTGTGTAGGTTTGCGGGATTGCCCCAGAGTCCTCATTGTATGTCTCAGAAGGACAGTGACTTGCCCAGGGCACCTCCTATGGCAGGTTTTCAGGGCACTCTGCTGCTGATGAAGTGTGTCACGTGCACTGGGCTACTGGCTCAGATTCTTACTCTTGCCATGAACCCTCAGGTTTCTCATCTGTAGAATGGCTGTCATGGTCAGATGTAGCATTAAACATTCCAAAAGGTGGGGCAAAGAAAGCTTTGTTGACTACAAAGAAATACAGAAATATGTCCTTTTATTCCTGATGTTCCCTTTTATGGACCAGTAATCATTGGGACCATTTTTAGAAAAAGGATGGAACACTGAAGACTCTGCTGAGTTCACCCCAATCACAGAACCCTTCCGAAGAGTCCACTTCCCCACTGCACAGTGAGGAGATTTTGTGCTCAGATTTGGAGTTACAGCCCTGAGGGGAAGCATGGTCAAATCTTGGAGTTGTGGGGAGTTGGGGATACACTCTTGCCTGAAGCCAGGGACTAATGTAGCGATATAAAGTGAGAGTTTGCTGGGAAGATAGGTTGGGGCCCCTCCTGGAAGCCCCTGAGTGCTGGACCGAGGGCAGCTGCACATTATTTTTTGTGGAGTTCGGAGCACTGGTGAGAAGTCAGCTGGGAAAGCTGTGATGAAATGGGGTAAACCTTGCAGCACCTTCAGGATGTGCAGGAAGCCTGGAGTAAAAGCCAGGCAAGAAACAGGGAATCTTGCAGTTGGAGTGGAGGCCTCAAAATAGGGTGATTCCCAAGTTTTGGGCACATCTTAAGTTTTGGGCACATCCTAAGTGTGTGTGTGTGTGTTTGTTTTTTGTTTTGTTTTTTTGTAATGGTTCAACTTTTTACTTAAAGTTATAATAAAAATGATAATATTTTATATAAGTATAGAGCTTGGAAGTTTTCAAGAGTTTTCACACCCATCAACTCCTTGGTTTTGCTCATCATCATGGGGAGGTGGAAGATAGGGTTCTTACCCCTATTTCACAAATAGAGAAATCGAGACTCAGAGAGCAGGTGGAATTTCTCAGGCTGCTTAGCTGGTCGATGTGGAAGCTGGGAGGTAGGATGTCACATCTAATACTCTCTCCGGTGCCAATTATCTGGATCAGCAGTTTTCCCAAACTCACTTTCTGTACCTCTATACACCCTTGGCTGTGGTGGTTGACATTCTTGGAAGCCCAAATGGCCATGAATTTCAGAGGTCTTAGAGACAAGTTGTAAGATTTTTAAAGATGAGCTATAGGTAATTTGGGACACAAAATGTGTTCGTCCTTCTGGCTCTTTATAGCTGTCTAGGTTTGTTCAAGTTGAAAATGTCCATGAGAGCACGCAACAAACGAGATGGGCCTCTGTCACTTATTGAGCATCTCCTTCGCCCTGGATACAGTGCTACATTCTTTTCCATCTGTGGACTTAGATACATTTATAGATGGGGCAATTGTAACACAGTATTTACTGTAGCATTCTGCTAAGCATTTTGTGTATACACATATTCCACAACTTAATTCTCATAAAAACCTAATTCGGTTAATAACAATATTATTTCCCATTTTATAGACAAGAAAAACTGAGGTTTAGTGAGATTTAAATAACTTGCTTGTGAGAACACAGTACCTAAAGAGACTATAATCCAAGTTTTCTAGTTTGAGAATTTGTTCTTCCCTGTTACACTACATATTGCCCGTCTCACTGATAAAAATGCAGAGCTGCTTATTACGGAGGTATGTCTCAGACCTTGGAGGGTATAGGAATCAGAGCCAGAAGGTGCTATGAAGACCTCAGAAGGCTGGAGGTTTTCAAGCTCTGCTCCTTGAGCCTGGGAGACTCCAGTAGTGGCTTTGGGGTTGGGCTGGGTGATGGGTGGGGGAGATGACAAATGATGAGAGAATAGCAGGGAAGGGGACTTTTGGAGCCCAGGCTGAGCAGTCCTGCTGTTATTTACAAGCTGAGCATCTGCAAAGCATATCATTGAAAAGAAAAGCTCTGTTGTTTGGAGAAGTTTGAAACCCATTGTTCTAGACTCGTTCATCTTTTTACTACAACGAAAGTGGCTTGGTAAAGGTCACAGTTGTGAGTGGTCCTGGAACTTTTCCCAGTTTTATAGGAGACGTGCATTCTGTGCACCTCACTCTGAGGCCTCAGGAGCACCTGGCTGCAGGTTCAAGGGTCAGGCAGCCTCTGAGAAGCTCCCGTCAGAAGCTTCAGGTTACCCCATGTGCACGATACTTGACCTTTATCTTTCAGCTTGGCTATGTCTCCCCTTTGGACCTTGGGAACCTCACTGAGATTAGTTTCCTGGCCCAACCTTCAAACACATTGTCTAACTGAATACCTGTGATTATTGAATGTTCACTGTGTACACAGTGCCGGGAATACAGGCAGGGTTTCTGATGTCACGGGTCTGGTGAGGAGACAGAAACAAATAAAGACTTTTGTCAAATGTTTTTGGAAATGGTTATGTTTGTTATATATGATCATCATGTGTGATAGTTACACGAGGATGATTTCATCTCCAATAATTGGAATAGAGAGAATGGCTGGGCAATGGGAAAGGTTAGGGGTTGCTTGCCCTGTGAGTTAGTTAATTCTGGCTTTCCACATACTCTCTCTGGAATTGGCCAGTTTACTTTTCCTTTAAGTCTTCCTTTCTCATCTGTAATGTGGGAATGAGACTGGTCAGCTCACTGGGTTGTTGATGGGATTAAATGGCATAATGTATGCAACCTGCTTAGTACAATGCTCAGCCCAGAATAAACACTCATTAAATTTTAGTTGTTATTGTTATAATTAGAATTTTGTGTCTCAAAAAAAAAAACAAAACAAAAAACACTTTACTTCTAGAAATATACTCTAATAGTGTTAAAAAAAAAAAGACTCTTAACACTTTGGCCCGCAACAATTATGGTATGGGCTTCAGTTGACCTTTCTGAGTTATCTCTCTTTGCATCCGACTGTCCACCTCTGCCACTAGTGCTCACACATCTGTGTCACAAATTAATTTAGACAGTGCTTTTCTCCAGTGTTCAGCACAGGAAACAGATGACAAAATGCAAAGAAGAAAACAATCATCATTGAGCTGTGTGTTCAAATGCCTTGGGAATGGCTTTCTGGGGAAAATCCAGCCCCTCTATAATGACATTGATGACTTGGATCTTTGCAGAAATTGAAGAGAATCCTGATGACTAGCGTGTTGGGAGAGGACTGAAGGAAGCCAGACCAGTCCCTGAACTCTCAGATCTTCTTGGGTGCCCTCTGGCTCCCAGGTGACCTGCAGCAGGACCTCTGGTATGTAAATGGGCCTCTTCCCTGCCTTAAGATTTTGTCTCAAATCTTAAGGATTGGCTGGGAGGTTTTTTTTTTAATTTATTTACTATTTTTATTGATTTCAGAGGGGGAAGGGGAGAGAGATAGAAACATTAATGATGAGAGATAATCATTGATCAGCTGCCCCCTCCTGGGGGTCTAGCCCAAAACCTGCAATGTGCCCTGGCCTGGGAATCGAACTTCGACCTCCCAGTTCATAGGTCGATGCTCAACCACTGAGCCACACCAGCCGAGCTGGGGAGGTTCTTAATGGGTTGGAATTTATCTTTTGTATCTGCAACTTGAAATATCTTGTTCCCTTGAATTCATGCTTGGGAGCTCCCTCAGTGCTCTCTGGTTAGTAGCTCCTTACTGCATGTTTATTTCCCCATGGGCGTATTGCAGAGAGGCTGGAGCCTGTGTTTCTAACAACTTCTCCAAGGAAAACACTGCAGGTCCTGTTTCCGGAACTGAGACTCTCAGGGATCTCCCAAATGTCCATCTCTATTACTTCCTTTGGGCCTGGCACTTATTTGCTTATAGCTAAAAAGGGAGCGTTTGTCTTGAGCATTCCTGTAGATTTGTATAACTTGGCAGTTGGAAACCTGACAGTTACTGCTGACCTTCAACTGCAAGAGGGAGTAGTATATAGACATAACCTGCAGAACATCAGATTATTGCCCTGTAATTCCAGAGCCTTAATGTTTCTTTGTCTTGAGAATGACCTCACTGCTTTTTGAATTTGTAATGGAATGCACAGTCATTTACAAGTAATCATACAATGATCCCTTATACTTTGTACCGCCTTCCCGCTCGCTCTCCAGAGGGCTTTCACTCACATTATCTCATTTGATCCTCATAACTGCCCTGAGATGTAGACAGAGGGTCTGTGTTAATCTCCAATTTTCAGGCATAGAAACCAAGGTTTGTGAAAGTTAAACTGTTGTTTATAGAGATCATACAGCTACCAGAAGTGCACCTGGAATCTTGAACAGTCTAACTCCTAAACCAGTGTTCTTTTTGGTACTTACTCTTGCTGTGACCTTGGGAATATACTTAACACCTCTGTGCGACAGTTTCCCTATAACTAAATTAGGTAGAAGACTCCCTCCAGGGGTAACTGCTAGAGCGATTAAATGATACTATCTGGGAAAGCAGTTATTAACCCATAAAGCGTGCTTCCGATGTGAGGCATTATTGCTATTTGTACCTTAAATCTGCCATGAACTGTGACAGAAAAGAAATCTCCCCCCTTTTTGTGAAGACAACATGGTCTAGAATGATGCTGGGGTTGTCAGGGGTCACGAGCAAAATCCCAGCTCCGCGATGGGCAGATTGGCCCTACTGTCCTGCCTGCAGGCCACTGAGAGCACTTGAGTTGGGAAGACGCTCTTTTTTCTACAGAGCTCTCTCTCTTCAGGTTCCTTGGAACAGTCTTGCATCTTGGAGACAGTTTTAGATCTGGCAGGACTGGAGAGCAGGAGTGGGGAGCTTTTTCCATAGAGGACAGGAATGTGGCATGGTGATGAGGTAGAGGTAATGAGGAACTGGCCTGGAAGACCTAACTTCTCCCATTTTTCAATGACTGGGATTTAGTAGGGTACATCTTGTGAATCCATAAGGCCAGCAGTATATATGTAGAACAGTAGCACTTACTGGAAAACCCCAAAAGGATGGATTTCAAGTTGGCAACAAATGCATTAGGAGTTAGCAGTGTGATATGGTCAGGAAACAGTCAGAGTAACTGAGGGATGAGGTCTTGGATAGCTTCATAAGGAGCCAGATTTTGTTTCTATACAAGGAAGAACTTTTTATTGGAAAGACAGAATTTGCAGCTGCAGAAGGTGTTGTGTAGGAGATGTTCTGCACCTCACTAGAGGCCACAGGGATTCATTAATGGGGGAGAGGGGCATCAGCTCAATGGCATTTATGGTCTTCTCCTTGTGAGATCCAAGATCCACTGGTTGTCTGTGGTCAAGAGGAAGAGAGGCACACATGCATTAAGGAACGAAGGAGCCCTTTGTGGATGTGGAAACTGATCTCTAAATGCTATTTGCAAAATGGATGGTAGAGACTCTATCATTCTGGTTTTCATTCCTATCCCTGTAGCTCTCTCCTTGGTCCTTGGTTTTTAGAATTCCCAGGCCATCCATGGGCAGCTATTTTTCATGGAATATCTCTTTCATCTGTTAAAACGTTCCTGTGGCAATAGTGGAGGGGACTTTGAGATCCTCACAGAATGACAATCTTTCTAGAGAATCACTAGGTCTGATGGCTGGTCTAGTCTTCTGAGTAACAAATGAGGGCCATGTCTTTATCCTCTTCAGGCCTGCCTCTGGGACCTCCTGGGCGTATGGCAGTGGTGAGACTTCTGTGCTGATTTCTGTTTCTGGCATGTGGTGGAAGGTTCTCTGATCCTGTTTTCTTATCTCATTTAACAGTCACTTATATTTGTGCCCATTTATTCAACATGCAACAAATAAGAAATGTCTGCAATCTTCCAGGCGCTTGAGGCATGCTTGCAAAAACAAGTAATAAACATAAATGTGTCAAGACTATTTGTCTAGACCAAGTAGAAGCTGCTTTAGAGCTCATAGTTGGACAATCTTGCGATAGTTACCCAGTTTGTAGGTGAGACCATATAAGCTACAAGAGGAGAACTGATTTGTCCCAGATTTTAAGGAGTTACTGATCTGGGTTTAGGGTTTGGGTCCCCTTGCTCCCTGACCAGTGCTGTTTATTGCTAGAAGATTCTCTTGGGATGAGAACAAGTAGCCTCATGGTGCAGGCCCAAAAGCTAGGAAGTGGGTGGTAATTCTGAAAAAATGGCTCATCTGACCTACAAAAGCCTTTACAGCCAATAGCAGAACAAAATCATGTTAAGAAATAGAATCACTAGGAAGCCAAGATATGGATTCCTTTCTCTGAGCAGACCCCTCTTTACCCATCCCGCTGTTTCCCCTAGCATCTCTTTTCTCTCTCCTTTCTCCTCCTCTAAATTAGTCTGGAGTTATTTTAGATCACATTCATTCCTGACTGACTTCACTGGTCCAATTTAGTCATTGAACATTACTCAGGAACATCAGATTGGAATTAACCTTACAAGTTAAATTGGGCATTCCACACTCCTATTCCGGACCCCCACCACCCCCAACCCTCAAAGTCTGGTTTTGTTCTGGGTCTTCCCACCTGGTATCCATCCTATGAAGAATTTATGCAAAACTAAGTTCCCAGGAGGATTCTCTGCCCAAGAGAGTCAGGGATTGGGCTCCAAGAGTGGGGATTGTTTCAGACTCACTTGTTATTAAAATAACTGCAGATGGATTCTTGGTGACCTCTTCAGGTAAATCACTCCATATACCTCCCCTTACCCTGAATTAATAGAATGACTTCATAAATGTAGTTGTATTCTCCCATGAACCCCATTCCTAAAGTGAGCTTACAGACTTTCAAACTAGTCCCTCCCTTGTTTGGGTGGGGGAGCATGCAGAACAGTTTAGACTCCACTTCTTTTGGGGTTAATCATTTACTCCGAGTAAGGAATTCTGTCTTAAGTGGGGTATGTTCTTCAAGTGCCAGAGGACAGAAGGGTGATTTTTCTGACATCCTCCAGCCTGCTTCCCCATATATGGAAATGTTTACCCACCACACTGATCTATTGGAAGAGAAGGAGGTGACTCAGGGTTTAGGAGAAGCAGGATTTGAATTCTTGTTTCCAGAAACCAAGTCTCTCCCCTCCCCCACTCCTCCTCCATCCCTCCCATCCATTCCTTTGCCCCTTGTTCTGGAAGCTGAGAAGAGAATGTCTCAGTGCTGTTCCCCTCTGGCCTTGGGATCACCTCCTTGCAATAGGACTCCGGGTGTGTGAGAGGGAGTGAGAGCCAGCGGAGGGCCAGCTGCCTGTGGGGCCTGATGTCGCGTGAGTACATCATTATTGCCAGAGTGAATGGCATTTCTGCTCTCAGACCCTGGGTTTATAGCCCTGACAGCTGGCTCACTTGCCCGGCGATGGTAATTGTTACTGGGAGCACTGTTGCTTTAAATTGGGGTGTGGACAGCTGCTTTCCCAGGGGAGTACTCCTCACAGTGGGATTAGAATGAGGCTCTGCTTGAGAAAAAATTCTATTTGTGTATAGAAAATTTAGAGATATTTTTTCCCACCTGAGGCCTAGCTTGAATTGGGTAGAAAGGTAATTTGGGAGTGATGTCTGTCTGATTCCTAGGGCTAAAGCAACAAGCCAGAAGGGATGTTTGGGGATACTTGGGCAGGGATAATTTTAGCTTGAAAAGCAGGGCTATGGTTGGACTTATGTAGCATCTGCACAGCACCTACAGTCTGGAAAAATATCTGTTTTGCAGGACATTTGTGTGTTTTTGATGGACTGTCAGAGATGGAAGTACACTTAGAGATTATTTAGTTGATCCATCTCATTTTACAGCATGATAGTGGGCATGGAGGCCCAAAGTGCACAGCTCTTTTGCCTTGCAAGTACATGGCTAATTAGATAGGATTAGAACACAGATCTTCTCACTCTGTTCATTCTTCCTCCACTGCATGTAAGCTGTTCATCCAGGCAAAGGCCGAGAACATGCCCATTTTGCAGATGAGGATATTGGGATGCAGAGATGCCAGAATTGCCCATGTTTACTGATCTAACTGGTGAGAAATAGACCATATCGAACCAGTTCAGCTATCTTTCAATCACGTTACATGGGCTTAGATACCAGAATTTTTTTTTTTTTTAATTTTACTCCCCTCCCCGACCTCTTGGGTTTCTACTTATCTTTCCTTGCTTTTGATCATGTGAATGCTATTTGAATGTGAGCTGCTACCTTCTGATCTGCTTTGCTGCCTATATCTTTTTCTTTTCTGAAAGAGAATCATAGCCTGTCCAAAAGGTAGAACTAAATAGTGGAGCCTTTTATTTCAATTTTATCTGTGGCAGTGGAAATTGTGAACAGACCTTGAAAGAAGTTGAGCAGGGCTTTCCATCTAAGCCTCTACCGCTATTCTTGAAGCTGCAAGTATTCTGGAGTGTTATTCCCTCACATTCAAAAGTGAACTCTGATTCTCAATAGATTTTAGACACACACACACACACACACACACACACACACACACACACACACACACTTTTAGCCTTCTTTGGTACAGTGGCAGCATGCAACAGAGACCAAGAGGTAATCGCCCCATACAGTGCACCAGATACCATAATGAGTAACTCTTTGTGGTCAGTTCAGTTTCCAATCAACTTAGGGTGGGGGTTAAGGCTTGCTCCCATGCAGGGAAGATGATGGAGATGTGTTTTGGGGAAGCACTTTGATGCTAGTGGCAGCATGCAACAGATTCAATGTGGCAGATTTTAATAGAGCAAGGAACGTGCTGTGAGACCTACGTTTGTTCTGGTCAGCATTGAAAATAAGGAAAGCAATTTTCTAAGTTGCTCTGAAGCCCTGGGGAGGCAGGACTTGAGCAGATCCCTCAGGTACCTATATGCAACCTCACTTCTCCATAGCCTGTGGCTAGGTGGGGATTGGTGGCCTTGCTCACACGTGGAAGTAGGCTGCCTTAAAGCATGAAGGCTTGGGATGTTTTCCTACTGTGGTGATGGACAGGGGTACTACAAGGTTAGAGTCGGTAGTACCAATGTGAATGCTACTCCATTAATAAGAACTGATATAAATTGCTTGCTTCCTGGTGCCAAGCTTGGTGCTAAGCACTTGACCTAAATCATATAGGTAGTCAATACTACAGCTACCTATGAGTATATGCTTTTTTTTTTAATTTTTAATTTTGGTAAAATACACATAATATAGCATTTACATCTTAACCATTTTAAGTGTGCAGCTCAGTAGTGTTAAGTACTGTCACATGTTATGCAACCAATATCTCCAGAGCACTTTTCATCTTAAAAAACTGAGACTCTGTTCTCATTGAAACATTAACTACTCATTCTTTCCTCCTGCCACCCCCTGACAACCACTCTTCTACCTTCTTTCTCTGAGTTTGACTATGCTAGGTATCTCATATAAGTGGAATCATTAAGTGCTGATCCTTTAGTGAGCTGGCTTATTTCACTCAGAATAATTTACTTGAAGTTCATATTGTAGCATGAATTTCCTTTTTTTTAAAGGATAGATAATATTCCCTTGTATGTATATACCTCATTTTTTATACACTTATGTAGGTACTGTATTTTTTTTTAACCTCCATTTATAAAGGAAGAACCCAAGGCTTCAAGGAGTTAAGCAGATTGCCCAAAGTCATGCCTTCAGTAGTGGGACTGGGATTTGAACCCAGCAGTGTGACTTCAGAGTGCTTGTGGTCAGGAGGAAGCAGATAATGGGTTCTCAACTGGAGAGTGGCACCTTTTCACACATTGCTGTGACATTTCAATAGCCAGGTGTCCTAAAGGAATCTCCCCGGATATTTTCTGGTTTTGTATTGGCTTCTGGGAATCTGAGGACCAAATCTGAAACCTGCTTGTAACAAATAGTATGAGACTTATGGCTCCTATTTTTTGTCCCCTTTTTTCATCTTATTTTTCCATCCCCTAGTTTTTTTCACTTAAAAAAAAAAAAAGATATGAACTATTTGTATCTTTTGTCAGGTAGTTTAGATTCTTTCTGAAACAAGGTAAAATTATGTAAACCAGTGACATGATATCAAGTTTTATAATTATGTCAGAGGAACAGCTGATCTGTGGACAGAGACTGAAGATGTGAGTTTCTGACCTGGCTCTGCTGCTCACTCAGTGTCTGACTCCAGCGGTGATGCTTGCTCCTTCCTTTCCAAATCTCAGTTTTCCTACCTGGAAAGTGGGATTGTTGGCGAAGACAGTGAACATTTCTTCTGTGCTGAGCTCTGTGCTGGGCATTCTACATGATTTATCTCTTTCAATTCTTCCAGCACTCCCACAAGGCAGGTGCTGTCATCCCTGTTTTGCTTGAGAAATGTAAGGTCTAGAGAAGTGGGAAAACTTGCCCACATGCCTACAGTTACAGAGTGCAAGCATTCATGATACATACCTTTCTCCTAGCCCAGGGTGTTAGCCACAGGCCTGGGCTACTTGCCCTTCAGCAGTCTGTAAGATTTCTTTCATCCATGGCATGCATTTGTCTAGTTTTATTAAATCTC
This sequence comes from Eptesicus fuscus, assembly GCF_027574615.1. NCBI lineage: Eukaryota > Metazoa > Chordata > Mammalia > Chiroptera > Vespertilionidae > Eptesicus > Eptesicus fuscus. The sequence continues at coordinate 46,454,391 of NC_072475.1, forward strand.
TATTGGATCCACTTGTGTGCCTTGTACTGTTCCGGGCGCTGATCCAGCACTGCGTTTAGAGTGAAGAAAAAGACACTAGAAATACTGATCCTGTGCGCTTGCATTCCAGTATGGGTATGTGGAGGAGGCAGATAATAAATGAACACATAAATAGGAGAGAATGATAAGGAACACTTAGGAAGATTCACCCTGGGTGCTTTGACTGGGAGTGGAGGAAGGGCTCTCTCTGGGAGGTGATTGTTTAAGCTGAGATTTGAGTGACAAGGAGCCAGTGCAGTGAAAGTCAGGGAAACAGCATTGCAGGCAAAGGGCAAGGTCAAGGAAAAGATCGCAGAGTGAGAATGGGTTTGTATTTGAAGAACTGAGGAGCTAGGAGATAGTGGGCTGCAGGAGGAAAAGGCTGAGATAAGAGCGGAGAAGGGCTGGTAGGTGTTAGTAAACTAGAACAGAGGTTGGGACCTGTGTCTAAGTGTGATGGAAGCATCTAATTATGTTTTACCAGCATTTTTCTGGCTGCTGTAGGGAGAAATGGATTTTGAGGTAGGGGCAAGAGTAGAATTAGGACACTCTTGCAGTCATCCAGTTATTTTTATTAGGGTGGTAGAAGTGGGACCAGAGAGAAGGGGATGGGTTCATGTCATGTCATGTCATGTTTTGGAGGGTTTGTCTTCAGGATGTCAAGTGCAGTATCCTTCTGAGAAGTGTCAAGTTCAATGGGCAGGATTCTGGGAGACCCTGATGGAGGGGAAAACATGTATAGTGAGGGCCGCACAGACTTGAAGCTGATCCCGACTAAGGAGTCTGTGCTCCCTGCTTTGGTTTCTAACCTTGAGCGTCTGGCCAATGAATGGAGGGCAGTGGCTTCCTGCCTCTGACTTGCTGGCTGAGAGCTGTTGGAATGCCGCAAAATAAGCCCTGTAGAACAGGCCGGTTCCTTTGCTCTCCCTGGGTATTTGTACAAAGCATTCTTTCCCACCAAGAATACGGGACATTCAGAGTGATGTTGACTTTATGGGCCATATTTAACTTAGTGTTTTTCCTTGATGTGTCATCTGTTCTTGTAGAGATTCCTGCCTACAGTGAACTCCCTGGTGAGGAGCCTTGGACCAACCAACCTGTAAGATGGGCCTGGAAGGCTTAGTAGGAGCCCAGAAGAACTAGGGCTTCAAAGCCCCACTTTGGCTTGAGGACCCCCATCGAAGGGCACCACTCAGCCCTCCTCTTTCATTTACATGTGAATTTATACTTGCTGGCTGGCCCCTACCTGCTCCATATAATTCCTTTTAATGTGCTGGGCTTTCCAGTAAATGCTCAGTGGATAAACTGGTCTCAGAGAAATTAGGCGATTCAGTCAACGTGAGGTAGTGAGAATCCAAGATAGAGCCCTGTGTTCTGGCTACCATGTAACCTCACGCCCCTGGGTGTCTCTTGTTAATCTTGTACTACACTCAGCCTAAGCCTGGAGATGCTCAGAGATTCTAAATTAAATAATCTGAAATTCACTCCTGAGGCTTCTTCAAGCACTCCTCTTCAAATAGTTTGCCATCTATAGATACCAGTTTTTTAAAGATTCTTAATTTTATCTCTTAAAAACAGTGTTTTGTTTTTGCTCATTTGAATTTCTTTAAAAATTTTCTTTCATTCATTTAGTCAACAAACATTTATTGAGTTCTTACTGTATGCCAGTCATTGTGCTAGGTGCCGGGGATTGATTCAAAGATAATTTGGAGGCATTTGGAAGGGGAGTGGATAATTACAGCACAGTGAGATAAGTGCTGTAATAGAGGGATATATAAAGAGCTAGAAATAGCACTATGAATAGCATCTACGAACAAATTGCCTTCTTTTTTCCTTTTGGATTATTCCCTGTTGTATATTGCCCAAAGTGGGATTACTGGGTCATTTAAAAGATGAAAACAATTTGGCACAAAAGATGTAATGACTTGCCTGGGGAATACAGCTCAATTTTCAACAGGGGGAAAAATTGTCGACAACTCCAGATTTAGATCTTCACCAGGAGGATGAGACCAGTTTTCTCTTACCCCTATCAACACAGTGGCTTTCAGGGGTAGCACCTGTTCTTAACATGTTAGCCTGTATGTAGAAACACAAATTTTTATATTTGATCTCATAAGTAAATTGTTAATCCTCACAAGAAACTAGCTGTATAAGTTTGATCATTTCCATTTTACAAATGAGGAAACTATGCCTTTATTAAAAGGACTTTTCTAGTTAATTTGTGGAGATTCCAAGAATCAAGTGGTGGTCTTTTGATTCTGAAACTCCCGTCCTGTTCTCTATGCTCTGCTCACAAATGAGGGGTACTTATGCTCCAGCCAGGGCATGGGATTCCTTTAGTGACTGTAGGGGCTCTTCTCAAGAAGATCAGGATCTACAAAATAGGTATAGAAGTCCTAAGTCCCAAAGTCATTGCCAGGGAACAGTGTCCCTCTGTCCTTTGACCTGGAAGGATCTGAAGGCCTACTGTTCTTGATTTTGGCCCAGGTTTTGAAAAGTTACTGCATGGCCATAGCACAGGAGCCCAGAATCCCAAGTAAAGCTGAAACCACACCACAGTTCTACTTCAAAACATTTATTATTTTCCTAATATATTTAGCTGTACATCTCTGACTCTACATTTATTTTGTGATTTATAACATTTTCCTAGTATTTTTTTGCATTAAATAGAAACTCCTGACCCTGGAATCCAGAACCCATCATATCCAGATCATGAACTTCCTTGATGCTCTCGCTCACTCATCCCTAAGTCAGCCACATTCCCTGCCCTTCCTCACAATGCCCTGCATTTTCTCACCGTCATGCTTTAGCGCATGCTGTTCCTTTAGCCAGAGAGGACCTCTCCTACTTAAACAATAGACTCCCAGCTGCTCCTATAAACTTCTGCACAGATCATACTTTCTGACTGAAGTAATGCCTGATCATCTGCTCCTCACCATCCATACTTCCCACCATCCACAATCCCCCACACTGAAAGTGATCTGTCGGTTCTCTCTTCTGCTAGCTCTCTTCTGCACAATGGGCTCTGAGGCAATAGAGAATCTCTATGGTGCTTATGAGCATAGGATCTGGATTCAAATTTTGGCTGTGATGCTTCCCAACTATGTGATCTATCAAGGTAGTTAACCTGATTGAGCCTAAGTTTGCTCATCTGTCAAATGGGTATAAATAATCACACCAAGTCATAGGATTGTGATGAGGATTGTATTGTTATCTGTGCTTCCTCTAAGGCACTTGCCATCTCCTACTCTATTGATATGTTATCTCCTTCCAGACTAGGAGTTCCTGAAGGGCAGGAAGGGAATCACATCTTGCCTGTGTCTTTGACATATGGGATCTGTTACAAAAGCTCCTTTAAGGGAAGGGATTCCACACAACTTAACTGGTGACATGAGTGCAGGCTCATTCCTAGTGAAAGGTTCCAGTCACATAGTGCCAGCCCTGGTTGGAAGCTTTGAGATATGGAAGCTTTGGACACACACAGTACTTGCTCGATAGGCCTCTGGCTCCTGCCACTTCAGTGACGGGGAAGAGGCTAGAGCCTGTGTTCAGCCTGTTTTTCCCATTTGCCAAGTTGGGCAGTGCTGGCATTTCCCTAAGCCTCAAGGTAGAGTGGAAATTCTGCTTGGAACATGATCCTTAGTTTCTTTCCTGGGTCTTCCATGGGTGAGACTTCTAGATGAGAAGAAAAGGTCCATGGAGTTGTGGGTTAGGGACACTTGGGATAACTCTGAGAGCCAGCTACTCTTCTGACTTCTCTGTGGGTGGGACCTTTAAGAGGAAGCTCCTTTAAACACTCCCGCCATTGCTATGCTTGAGCGCTGATCATGGAAAGGCGGTTCCATTCTTAAAAAGATAGTCCTACCATTTAACTTTCTCTTGAGTCATTTCTCGAAATGCCATACCCATGAGTCTCAAGATCCAAGTATTTTACCCTGGCACACAGGTCCTCCATGTTCTGCCCGCAACATTCCTTTCCATCCTCGTGTCCCACTGCATCCCTCCACGTGTGCTGCCACTGGCCTCATCAGATTAGTCACTTTCCCCAAGAACTCCCTGAACTCATCCTCCTCAAGGCCTTAGCACATCATGTTCCCTGGGCCTATTTCCTCCCCCTCATACGTGGAAATCCTCTTGGGTGTTCAGGCTCAGTTTAGAAGTCATCTGCAGAGCTCTTCCAGACCCTCCAAACGACATTGCATGTGCTTGTGCATTGCACACTTTTTTTTCTGTTTTGTGTATTCAAGCAGGTCTCCAGTGAGGTTATGAGCTCTTTGAGAGCTCAAGGCATGCCTAAGTGCCTACACCTGCTAGGTCCATGCACTGTGCCTTCCTAAGGACAAGAGGTGCTAGCAGATGTCTGTTATGTGCACCTCTGAATGTGGGGTACATGACATCCTGTTAGTTAACACTTGCATCTGAGTGGTGTTCAGAAGCTCATACTATAGTTATTGGTGATTTGTTTGATCGTGAGCCCAGTTATTTGAATTATTTCTTTGTATCGGCCTGATATCAGCTCATTGGTAACCTTTCTCGGGCCTGTTTCCCATATACTAGACAGATGTCTGCTTAGAGCCAGGGCTCTGAGCTTATTTCATTTAAAAACATAACAGGAAGGTAGAATTCAGGAGGGATCTATCTGCTTCTAATATTAACTTTTTTTTTTTTTTAGTTTGAAAGTTTTTACTTTTTTATCCCAAAGCTCCTCCTCGAAATGTGAAAATAGCAGAAGAGTTTTTATTTTTATTTTTTAGGTATATTTAGTAGAATAGCTGCACCTAGTAAGTGCAAAGTAATAAAACCTGTGTCATGGAGCTTTATTTAGAAGACCAGGGTTCAAATCCTGGCTTTACCATTTCCTACCTTTCAAAGACGAGGGTTCAAGTCCTGGCTTTCATGTTTCCTAGTCCTGAAACCTTGCCTAATCTCCCTGACCTTAGTTTCCCCAATGGATAATTGGGAAGTCGTTCTCCTAATGTTGGTGGACAGGTTACATGAGGTTCTGGACATTAATTTTTTTTTTCTGCTGTACAGTTCATGAACTAGGTTTGAAGGACATTTTTAAATAGTTCCCCAAAGTTTACTTTTGAAGAAAAATGCTTGGATGTTTGTTTTCATGCACTTGTTTTATTTTATTTTCTTGAATGAAAAAGAAATGAATTTATAGTCAGGGGATATATGGCATCTAACACAGTTAGGGAACATATGTGGCTTGTAAGACTCAGTTATAGTTCATATAATTAGAATGGCAGAACCATATGCTTTGAGACATTATAGAAACTTCAGCAGTCAATGTTCTAATGCAGACTTTGTGCCGGCTCCATGCTGTGCATGCTGGGTGTGGAATCCCAGGACACGATTACAATCTCCCTGATGGGTATTAGCCCCATTTTGCAGACTGGGAAGCTCAAGTTTAGAGAGAGTAGAACTGACACAAATCCAATATCAAGCTTTGAACTTCATCCTGTACTTACAATGACCCCCAGAAATCCTTTCTATCTACAGATGTGACAAGACCTGCCTTGACTTTGTTGATCTTTTATCCTCTCACTCCAGGGGTAAGCCCTCATTCCAGGCTGGATAAAGCAGTGGACATTGGCAGTCTCAATGTCTCATACTTGATTAATGAAGCTTGATGAGTGTTTTGACTTTTCTTTCAAAGAATCTGCTCATTTTGAACTTTGAATGCACTCATCAGCCTTTACTTCCTTTTTCTCCTTTTTTGGGAAGATATTTGCCTTTGAGGTCGGGGATATATGGCATCTAACACATATCTGCTTTTGAGGTCAGGAGTGTTTGAAGAGGACTTTGTATTTTGAGGTCAGGAGTGTTTGAAGAGGACTTTGTATTTTCTTTTATGGGTGGAAAATTCATTGAGTATTTCCCATCATCTCCTCCAACTGTGTGGTGGTGGGAAGAGGAGGCACAGGGTTGGGAGTTAGGAGCCATGGTTCTCATCTTGATTGTGTCACTGACTAGTGAGAGGACTTTGAGTCAACCCTTCCTTTTCCTGTTAGGGGTCTCAGTGTCTTAATCTGTAAAAAATGATGGTACTACAAGATGACACCTAAGATTTAAAATTTCTGCATGATTTATGGTGTCAAAACTATAAATTTTGCTGAGCTGCATAATTCTGCAGCTGTTTCTCTGATACTTTTCAATCTTTAGATTTAATCTATTCAACAATATATAATTTTTTTTAAAGGGAAGATTTTATAGACACTTCTGAAATATAAGGGTGGTGGGGGATAAATGGATGTTAAAAAATAGAAAACAACCAATTAAATAGTATATAGCATGTAATTCTCCTTGGAAACTTACCACGAAATTGAGGAGCACTTTAACAACTGGTAATTTAAATTGCATTTGAACTCTGTTAATGGTTTGTTTGCATGGGAACTTCAATCATTTCACAGCCCTTCAGCAAAGCTGCTTATTCTCGTTATGGAAAAGTAAAAAAATTATTAAAAGAGAAGTTGACTATGGAAAAGGGAGGCCACTTTCATTTGTGCATTGAGGGAAGCTGGCAAGTGTGTGAGAGGTTGCCTGAGGGCCAAGGTTGGAGAGCCTTGCCTTTCAGGGAAGTTTAGAAGACACCCATCATGGCAGTTGTAGAAACTGCTCTGATTTGTATCTCCCTCTGCAAGGAGAAGCTTAGGTTTCCTGGGCCTTGTGGGTGGAGGCTGTCTTTTGTTTTCCGTATGACCGTGCTGTCCACAGGTCCAGTACTGGCCCCCTTATTCTTCATTCCTCAGCAAGTTTGAAATTATGCCTTTCTCTCATTTCAGTGGAATGGCTTTGAGAATTCTAATGTTCTTGAAAACCACTGGTTCTCAGGAAACTCATTGCTGTGCTGGGCTCATCTTGCTTAGGCTGTTTTCTAACTTAATTCTTTCTGCTGTCGGGCTGTACTCTGAGAGCTTTGAAGCAGGTGTTCAGAGACCTGAGTATGGGCTCTGGGATTTTGCTCCAAAGCCTATTGTGTGACCAACGGAAAGTCCCTTTGCCCAATGAGTCTCCCTGCCCTCTGTCAAAGTGGCAGTCATTGGATCCAGTGGAACAAGCCCTGGACTGGAACCCTGGACTGCCTGCCACTCATGGTGGGGTCCGGTAGTGGCCACCTCCTTGCTCTGGCCACAGCTTTTCCTCCTGTCACTTGGAAGAGTTGACGTGGATCATTTTATTAAAGATCCTGCAACTTTGATCTTATATGGATACTAGTGTCCTGGCGCACAAAATTTGTGCACAGGGGATGGGGGTTGTCCCTCAGCCCAGCCTGCACCCTCGCTAATCTGGGACATCCCTCTCACAATCCGGGACCACTGGCCCCTAACTGCTCACCTGCCTGCCTGCTTGATTGCCTCTAACCATTCTGCCTGCTGGCCTTCTTGCCCCCAACTGCCCTCCCCTCCTGGCCTTATAACCCCTAACAGCCTCTGCCTTGGCTCCACCACCAGGGCTTTGTCCCGAAGGATATCTGGAAGGTATCCAGTCTAATTAGCATATTACCCTTTTATTAGTATATATTTGAAGACTGAATGAGAAAATATACATGAAAAAATTATATGATTGATTTAATGATATTTAAAATCATGACAATGAAAATAGGATTAGTAGTTTTTCTAGTATGTGGATCTCTCCTGCATATAAAAGACACATTTAAAACAGCCAGCTGCTTCAGCATCTGTGTGTGTTGGAATATATATTGCATCATCCTTAGCAAATAGTAATAGCTCTTAATTAAGTGAAACCTGTAATGAGGATTTCCTGGCAAGTGTCAAGATTGTCTAGCTCTCTGCTACTCACTTGCTCTTACGTTTCAGGCAAGGGAATCAAGGTTCAGAGGGCTTGCTAGCTCCTATAGTTAGAAATGTGTCTCCAAACTCATATCCCTTGTTTTTTTTTGTTGTTGTAGTTCAGATTTTGCTATTAACTTTTTTTCTTGCCTACCTAACATGTACCTAACTAATTGATCTGTATCTTTCATCTGTGATATTACCATGAAGCTATTTTCCTAAAAGAGCTGAGGATGAACACTGGGGGACTGGCATTCTCTTTCTCCACTATTCTGAGACAAATTAGTGAAATACAAGTGCCAGGAGCTTAGGAGGAATAGAGGTGAGCCACTAGATTTGTGGATTTCAAGCCTGGCATCCTTCTCTCTATTTCCTGGTCAGTGAGTTCATAAACCCGTAAGTTCTAAAGTTGGTAAGGTCCTAGAGATTCATGAGCAACCTTCTTCTCCAATTTTCCATAGGTGGGATCACTGAGGCTCAGTAACAGAATTGAAGACGGAATCCACTCATCTGATTCTCAGTTGAGGGCTTTTCCTAAACTGAGCCTCATTGGAGAGAAGAGATTTCTTCCTCAATTGGTGAGTCCTATGCAGAAAAGAAGACTTTTCCTTTTTATAATCAATGTGCATGTTTTAAAAATCAGTGTTTTCCATTTAAGGAAAGCATGACACTAATAATTAACATGGACTAAGAACTAGAGAAGAACCAAAATGTTCTTTCTTTTTTTCTTAAGTTAATTTCATTGGCAGTGGATGGAATATAATAATGATAATAAAATGTGGCAAAGAAAAGGCAGGACTCAGCTCTTAGAAGTTGGCATGAAGAGAGATTGGAAGAAAATTTGGAGAAATGATGATTTCCGGTGGCTGATAATTGTATTGCTTCCTTCTTTCTCCTTTGGCATGGAGGAAAGTGTTCTTTAAATTGAAAGACCAAAATGAAAATGTCAATGACCAGTTTTATGGACATCTGTGATGAAAGAAAGTAATATTATTGAGTGGCTTTTTTTTTTTAACCCCTTTATATGGTGCTTCTTCTGCGATTTCATCTTATTTTCTCAACAATCCATTCAGGTAGGGGAGGCTAACTTTGCTTAGGCAAAAGGTTGAACACTGTGTGTTAAAGGGTCTGAGTTCGAATCCTGTTGCACATTCAGAAAGGGTACTGGTGACCAGGTAAAGTAAGCTTTGCCTTGTGTTTTGGAATTCCTCTGTGTTTAGAGGGTAGAACAGAACATCATGTTCTAGAAAAGAGGGGTGGTAGGAAGAGTCAATACTGTGGCTACCCTGGGCTGTGGGGAGACTTGAGGCAAGTAGCTAGGGAATTCTGGGACAGGCTTTTATTTAGAATTCTAGATCTGTGGTCTCCATTCTGAGGGCCAGTCTGTCTGTGCCCCAACCACTGGCTTTATACTGACTACATAATATGGCTTACCATGCTTATGATGTAGTTTTTCAAAACAAAGCAGATGCTGTTGTAATTGATAAAACCTAACTTCATTTAAAAGTGTGGCTCAGTTTACAGTTACATTTCATTGCCCTTTTTTTCTTCATCAATGTATCTTAAAAGAACAACAGACTTTCTATGCGCCTATGGATCTACATAAGATAAAAGGCTGGAAACTATGGCTTTGACTCTTAAAGAGTGTATGTAGCCTATTAAAATTTTGTCCCAAGCATATACTTTAAGCATCCAATGTGGATCTTCGACCTGTTCTACTTTCTGAAGTTTTTTTCAGTGTTAGAAATTAAATTGTGATGAATATGAAGCCTTGCATTTGGATTAAAAAAAAAAAAGAAGAAGAATCTAGTGTGTAATGACAGAATGGGAGAGAGTACCTAAACAGGAGTGAGCTGAAAGAAACAAAAGAATTTTTGTTGTCTGTAAGCTAATTTATGAGCCAACAGTGTCTTTTGTCCTCACTGATGCATCCTTAAGCAGCATTGAACAAAGTGTTATCTACAACCAAGTATGTGTGTATGGGGGTTCCACACTGGAAACCAGCAAGTTTAGAGGTGATGTGGGCATCAGGCCTAATTTGAGCAGGGCACAGTTATATCTATGCTGTACTCCTTGCTCTGCCCTCTTCTATGTGTTGGCTTCATTGTCAGGATGTTTTACCTCATGGTCAGGAGATGGCTGCTCACTGCAACCTGGGCTATAGGCTGCCTCCTTGCCATTTGGGGAAAGAGAGCCCTGTTTGCCATATTTCCATAGACTTGGGTAACTGCATACCTCTGAAAAACCAGTCACTAAGGCCACAAGGAGGACACTGGCCTAATTGGCATGTATGACCTGGGGCTCTGCTCTGAATATTGAAACAATACCACCCCAACCTCATGGCAGCTACACAGTGGCGATGTGGTGGTCCCTCAAAAGAACATCTGGGTGCTATTAGGAAGGGGAGAGAGGACTAAAGCTATATAAGTGACTATCAACCTCCATTCAGAGCTCTCCTAGAGTGTCAGACTTTAGTATTCACCTCATCCTCTGAAAGGGACTTGAGCCAAAGGGACTGTCCTCATGAGGATGCTGAGAGGACCAAAAGTGATGGCCCACCAGGAACTGTTACAGGAATGAGATTCTGGACAACTTGATGGCTTTAAGGCTAGAAAAACCAGTCAAAAAAGAGACAGCATCTCTTGTTCATGAGTTTTCCCCAGAGTCTCGTGGGATGTCTGGCACATGATTGGTGCACAGTGCATTTTCATGGAGAGAAAGAAGAAATCCAAAGGCAGTGAGTGTTCCTTTCCCTGTGGGTGGTCCCTCAGGCACTGGCCAGTTCTCTGTTGGAGTATTTTAGGAATTCTAGCACAGATGGGGCTGGACTGCATGATTTTATGAGGGTGAAGAAATGACTGGATAGAAAGAGGCTTTTGGGATCAGTATTGCTTAAAAAAAGTGTGAGTTCATAAAAAGGCAACAAATATGATGGGATGGGTACCAGAAGGTCTTACAATGATTAGATGTACAACTCTAAAAGAACAAGGTCCCTCTTCCTTCGTTTTCCTGATCTGAGAATTAGGAATAGTAATCATTGCCCTGTCTACCTCTCATGTTTGTTTAGATCAAATGGGTCGATAGATGCTAACCTGTTTTACAAACTATAAAGTGTGGCCCATACACGACAGGTTATTACATTTGTTTCATATTTTAGTTTAAAGACTCATCTTGAACATACAGAAAAATAAGATGATCTAGTGTGTAATCCCCAGCGCCCTACCTGGTACATAGGACATGCTCAATGTATGTCCTTTTGTCTAACCCTGCACCCCCATCATCACCAAGGTTGGATAGGCACTGATGTGTTCTCAGTATTGAAAAGGAGTTAGAGCTGCAATCTTGCTCAATGATGGTGGTTGACATTGACATGAAATAGTGTATTATTATTACTTTCCATATTTATTTTTGTTATAGACAGTAGGAGGTGGAAGGAGGTAGATCAGAGATGAAGCATCAATGCTTGAGAAAAACCCTAGAAACTACAGTCTAACTAGTTGGCTCTTGCTTTATTTGATTAGCTAATCATACCTTCTGCTCCAGGCATGACAGGCCCAGTGGGAGTCAGGAAGGAAATTATTTTCCTCTGTTGATACTAGTGTATAATTGTTGATGGTAGCCAAGGGCTTTCAGTTTTAATATTTCCTCTTTGGTTTTCAGAATAATCAGGTAATAGTCTCTGTCGGAAATGAAACATTGGTCACTTCCACTTGACTTTCAGAGGTGAAGGTCTTGGCTTGCTACAATTACTTGGTCAGGTGGTTTTTGGGCATGTGTGACCATCTGCTTGGTCACCTTTCACTGCTTCTATGTTATTGCTTCAAAAATTGCAAAAGGACTTGCTGGGTCTGAGCAGGGACCCATTCAGGCTCCTGAGGCTCTTTGCTCTTCTCTAACCCATGGATGTCTTGTAGGAGGTGTTTGCTGTCCATGAAAGTAAAAGGAAGAGCTCTCTTTCTCTTTCTTGCTTTCTGCCTTTTAATTTCACATTCTTCTATTTCTTGACCTGAGCACAGTGCAGATAACTGTACTTTGAGGAGGACTGTGGAGGTCAGAAGGATTTTCATTAGGTTACTGTGCAATAGGAAGGGTCCAATTCTGAATGGATGGAGAGCCTCATGATTCCTTTGTAGATTGCTGCCAAGTATCTACCCATGTTCACAGCAAGTATGCTTGTTCTCTGCCCTGATCTCCATGTTTGTCTGGAAGTCAGTGAACCTCAGGAGATCACAGTGAAATAGGCACAGTCCCTGACCTCAAGAAGCTTACAGTCTAGTTAGAGAGAAAGACATATACACGAGAGTGAAATATACCTTAGAAAAGTATTGTTTATAACACACATTCAGGAATCACCACATACGTTTTAGGCCTCACATTAGGTGCTTGGGAAATCAAGGTAAGTGATTTATAGGCTCAGATCTCATGGGGCTTAGGTGAAAGGTTGGGAGAGTAGAGAGTGGAAATAATTGAGACTACTGGGAAAGGTTTCCAGGAGGAGAGAATCTGCTCTCAGAACTTCTCAGTGAGCCATGGAGCCTTATGACATAATTCCAGGGGGTTGGCAGGTTGGGCCTATGGCTATAGTTTGGCTCACTAGGGCTGAGCATGTTCTAAGGATGGATTTACTAGATAGCAGAATACAGCTGGGCAGGAAGGAGTCTCTCATCTTGCAAGTGTGGTTCAGGCTCTAGTTCATTCTGATCAATGGACTGTAACTGGATGTGTCTGTTGACTTTGAACTGCACTGATATTTCCATGGTCATCTCCATGTGGCCAGAGCATGGTTGCATCCGTGTTTCTAAACTAGAAAGCATCTCTGCATTCTGAGGCACAAAGGTTTCTTTATAGAGTTTTGACAGTGAATCTTTTATAGTCTACTCCCCAGGCCTCATGAGAAGTGATGGAGTTGGTAGGGGCCATTAAAATAATCTCAAACTTGGGTACTATCTTCATTATCTATTGATGCCTAACAAATTACCCCAAATTTAGCACCTTAAAACAAAAAACACTTATTATTTCACAGTTTCTGAGTCAGGAATCGGAGCAGCTTAGATTGGTGCCTCAAGGTGTCTCTCGGAGGAGGTTGCAGTCTGGGTGTCTGCTGGACTTACAGTCTCCTTCAAAGGCTCAATGAGGAAGGGGTTGGAGGGACACATTATAAACTGATAAAGCTTTGGGAAGGATTCAGTTATTCACTGGTTGTTGGACTTTGGGCCTCAGTCACTGATAGTTGGCTGGAGGCCACCTTAAGTTTCTTGCCATAGGGCAGCTCTCAACATGGCAGCTGGCTTCTCTTAGAGTGAGTGAGCAAGGCATGCAAGCCAAAGCCTTTTGTAATCTAATCCTGGAAGTGACACATTGTTCCCTCTGCCTCATTCTATTTGCTAGAAGCAAGTCAGTCAATCTAGCCCACACACACTCAAGGAGAGTGATTGCACAAGGGTATGAGTAGCAGGGGTGCATTTATATGAGGCCAGCTTAGGAGCTGCCTAGGTTACTGTCATGTGCTAAAGTGAGCGTAGGAGTTCCATGGAGCCACTGAATGAACTTGGCACACCTCTGCAAATCAATTCACTTGAAGACTTTTGGATGAAACTCCATTTAAAATCCTAATAGAAACATTGATATATATATATATATATATATATATATATATATATATATATATATATAGTACAGAGAACAAAATAGGCATGGTTTTCCAGAGGAAAAACAAATTTTCAATTAATGCTATACTCTGATACCTCTACATCAGGCGTCCTCAAACTACGGCCCGCAGGCCACATGTGGGTGTTTTTGCCGTTTTGTTTTTTTACTTCAAAATAAGATATGTGCAGTGTGCATAGGAATTTGTTCATAGTTTTTTAAAACTATAGTCTGGCCCTCCAACGGTCTGAGGGACAGTGAACTGGCTCCCTGTTTAAAAAGTTTGAGGAGCCAAGCCGGTTTGGCTCTGTGGACTGAAGGGTCCCAGGTTCGATTCCAGTCAGGGGCATGTACCTTGGTTGCAGGCAGATCCCCAGTAAGGGGTGTGCAAGAGGTAGCTGGTCGATCGATGTTTCTAGCTCTCTATCCCTCTCCCTTCCTCTCTGTAAAAAAATCAATAAAAATATATTTTAAAAAAAGTTTGAGGACCCCTGCTCTACATTTTCATCTTCCTTCACAGTTAGAGCTTCTTTGGTAAACTTTTTTGAATGTTCTCACTGGAGGTCTTTACTGTACAAGTGAGACACCAAGACCTGGAGAGGGGACACCCTCTTCTTGGCCCACGGATCATTAGTAGCCATGGAACAGCCATCAAAAGCTCCTCTGCCTCTGGCCCAATGCTTCCCTTCTACCTCTCCACACAGTCTATGCTTCATCAACGGTCCATATAACTTCCAGGCAGGCTTTCTCTGCATTTTGCAACCTTCATCCCATCCTAGAGACAAATTGGGGAAAACAGGTCAAAATTTGGAGTCTTGAGTCTTCATGTTGTCTCTCTAGGTAAATTTTAGGGTCTCTATCTCCTTTTGGGTATTGCTGTGTCTTGAAAAGTTGCATAAATCAGTATTACTTGGCTCTGATAGCATGTCTCTGCAGTTATGAAGAACATTTGTATTGGGAACAGTGAGCCAATACACAACATTATTACTGTGAGACTGACAGAATCAGACATAAAACCTCAAACAGTACCTTCGGTCTGGCAGAAAGTTCTTTTCCAGAATATCCATCTCTTCCCCCTACCAAAATAGTTTTTATCAAACCAAGCTTGGCAGTACATTTTATATAAGATGACAGGTTCCCTTAGAGCCCACCTTAATATTCCTAAAAAATAAATAGGAATGGGAGACTTAAAATGGTGGTCAAGCTCATTAGGAGCCTTACTGTCAACATAAGGAAACCCAGCTTTATTAGTTGAGATGGTCACTGGCCATAATGTAATACTATTCCCCTTTTCATGGCCCCTTTCAATATTTTTCATATTTTCATTGCTTTCAAGGTGTTTCTTATCAATTATTTTATTTTTATTGAAAGTCCATTGTACATAGTTTTAATTGGTTGAAGACAAGAGGGTAAAGCAAAATTTGGAGTAGGAAGACTATCACGTGTTAACTGTGTAATCTCACTTAAGTCACTTAATTATTTTTTAAACTGGTTTTTATACTTAAAAAATGGGGCAAATAGCACCTTCTTCAAGATTATTTTTTTGCTCGCAAAGCATCATAATATATATAAAGTGCCTGAAAGGGTACTAAGTACAGGCAATCCTCGGGTTACATTGGACTCAACATACATTGTTTCATGGTTACCTCATCATCTCCCATTTACATTACTTATAAAAAAAAGTTCCATCATTTCAACATATGTACATATGTGCTTTATGTTTTTTATTATTTATTTACCACAAGTAAAGGTCAGGAATTGTTATCTTTCTTTTCTTTTATTTTTTTACTGTTTCACTTCATTAGTGCTATGTATGTGCTCCATGTAAGTGATGTAGGTGCTTATGTAGGTGGATTCCAACTTACAGCGAAAATTGAGTTATGTGCGTAGGAATGGATCTCCGATGTAACCCGAGGACTGCCTGTATGCAGTTGGTGGCCATTAAATATTAAGTTTTTGATCTCCTTCATAGTCTGTACCTGCTAAAAATCCCTTCAGTTCTTATCTCTGTTAGGCCATTATCTCCAAGTCCCCACTCTACACTGTCCCCTTGGCTTGGACTAGACCTGCAGCATTTGCATATGTCACCCTGATTTCATGTTTTCCTGAGTAACTAAAAGCCTTAACATTTACAGTTTTGCTCCCAAGTCATGAATACAGACATCATAATATGCTCATGTTTTCTAGTATTTGAAAAAATAGTACTGGGAATAAAATATTCACACATGATGTTTCATGAGGAAGGCCTCTTGAAAAGTAAGTGTTGGTTTTCATAACAAGATGGTCTAGTCCACAGGACGAGTCCCACTCAGCTGTCACCAGCCTCCTGTTCTTTTCTAAGTGGAAGCTTCTCTGGGACCTGCCCAAGGCTGACCCTCCTTGGCTTCTCTTTGGACTTCTTTAGGATGACATCATCTCATTCTGCTTCAATGGTGACTGGCTTGAGTTATATCAGTTATTAAAAATGATCTAATATTTTCCTCTTAAGTCTAGGGCTCTGGCTTGTTCTAGAATTAAGCTAGTGATTTATTTATTATACGGTACAAGACGGCTATAGCCACTTTATGATGTAATCTAAGAATGACATGAAAACAAAATAGGCTTTTACATAATGAAAGTGTTCCTGTAATACATTTTATAGCAAGGATTTTTTTTTTCCCCATTGAGAATGGAGATATATTTTTTAGTTTTCCTCCACTTCTTTCTTACCTTCTTTTCCCATTTATTAGTCTTGAGGGCTTTAAATCAATTTTTAAAAATCAGTATTTAAAACACCACAAAGACTTTGGTTGATTCTTCTAATCTTATCTTGTCATCATCTTCATTCTCCTTCCCCTCCCTCTGTCTGTGGCCTCTGTGATGCACACTGCTCTCTGCTCAGTGGTCTATGGGGGTCCTCTTCAGCACATGGCAATCCTCACATTCCTTTGCTCATGCTGTTCCTTCTACTGGAAATGCTTCCCTGATCCTGAATTTTATTCTGCTAAAAATGGATACAGTGCCCTGGTTCCTATAGATAGCAAACTTCTTCAGGCCAGCTCCAATGTCCCTCTTCCTCCACACCTTTTTTTAAGCTTCTCCCTCTACTTAGGAACCCTTTATCTGTATTTTTTACAACTTCATACAATAGCAAGCTCCCTTTCCCCACTCCAAGGAATAGTCACAGAACATCAGCATTAGAAGAGGAGACCTATCTTAGGAGACTAAGGGGTTGGGGACGGGAAGGGGCCTTTGTAGCTCTGATTCTGCTCCTAACTCTGAGATATGAGGAGATCATGGCCCATCTTTGTGTTTCAAATTTTTTTTTTTTTATCTGACGGATGAGTGGTTTGGATTTTATTTAATGTGGCTATATAGTATTTTAGTAGTGACTCCTTGAGGTGCTGTGTTGAGAAGGATTCTGAAGCTGTATCCTGACTGAGTAGGAAAGAGTCCATGATCATTTAGCAATATTTATAATGGCTGTGGGTGGGGAAGGGAAGAGAGAGTGGAGGCATACAAGAGGTCTCTTGGCTATTTTTGGATTAGATATTTAGAGATCTCTTTTAGCTTTACTTTCTCGGATACTTTGATTTGCTGACTTTAAATATCTTGCCCAAGGTCACACAGCAAGTAGTGGCTAGAATCCAATTCTCAGATATAGAGATGGTTAAAAACTACATATTCTAATTTCACATTTATTCATGTATCCTGGCTGGGGGAGTTGAAAAGCTGGGAAATATTACTAAAGGGGTAACAGTCTATTGGATGCACAAGGCTCCCCAAATTTTGTATGTTTTTGAGGTGGGTCGGGAGATGCCTTTCACCTCTTTGTCTTCTTTGCTTCCAAAGAGTTATAGTGTTTGCACTGTTCTAATTTATGTCAAGGATGGCATTTTAAAGTCAAGGTCACAAAGTTAGTTGACTCTACCAGGGTGTTATTGGGATAGGGCTCATCTAGTTAACACATGAATCTTTGGATACTCTGTGCTCCTCCCCTAACCCAGACAAAATGCTTAGCTCTCAGCAGAACACAGCTGGGAAAAAAAAAAAAAAAAGTCCTGGAACAGTGGAAGAGACAGACAGTTAGAGGAGAGAAAGGAAGAGGGCTGTAGTCTAGGATGGCGTACAGAACTTGGAGTGATGAAAAAGAAATTGGAGGTGGTTAGAGTAGAGAAGAGAGAAAAGGGATGGAGGAGGCAGGAGCAGAGTAGGACTCTGCCATGGAAGGGGACACAGACTCAGTCTTTGCAGGTAGAAGCTGATACTGACATTTTCTTATAGGGGGAAAAAGGAGTTAGAGTGCTTGTCCTTTAAGGTCCTCCCTGTCTGCAGAGTCTGAAATTTTCAGAAGGGACATTCTGTGTGCATTTACATAATTTCCATTTTTAAATGAAGGCTTTATGGATGAAAGTGACTCTTCCTTTCTCCGTGGTCTTGGCACATATAAATGCTGACTTATCTTGGGCAATCTTTTGTCCCATTTAGCATTATTGATGAAGGAAAGGAGGCTAGCTGAGGATGTCTTTGTACTGGATGTATTTTTGAGGATGATTTCTTTGCTTTTAAAAAAGATACTTCCAGAGAATTCTGTCTGTTGGCTGTCTTCAATCCTATAGTCAACGACTATTCTATAGTCAACGACTTGCTTTTTCTCTACCATCAGAGTGCTTTGTGTATGCATCCTAGAACATTTATGTCACTGTGCTCTGCTGTATAAGCAGACTTTTAGTCTTCCTCTTCCACTAGATTGTAGAAGCTTCTTAAGAGCATTAAGCCTGTCTTATTCCATAAGAGGACCCTGAGTGCCTAGTGTAATGGTTTACAAATGATAATGATGACTCATTAACAACTGTTTATTGAGGACCTACTGTAGGAATAGAATCTTGAACAGAATCAAGCAAACCTTCATATATATGAGTAAATATATAATGTTTAGTTTGTAACCTATTTTCAGAAGAACAAAGCAGGTTAAAGACACAGGGGATAGGGAGGTCACAGATTTAAATTCATTGATCTGAGAAGTTCTTACTAAGAAGAGTGCACTTGAGCAGGAACCTGAATGAAATGAGGCAGTGAACCTGAGATAAGAGGAGGGAGGATGTTTTAGGCTGAGAGAAAGATATTGCAAAGGTTCTCAGGCAGAAACATACTGGGTATATTCCAGGAAAGTGAGGCGGTCAGTGTGGTGGCAATGCAGTGGCTATGGTGAATAGTATGGGAGAGGAGATCACCCATGCTCATAAAAATAGTTGCAGCAGTAAATATTTGTTGAGTACACATTGAAGATGCTCAGAAAAAAGAAAAAAAAAAGCCCCAGAATCCCCAGAAATTTGACAAAAGGATGGCATAAGGTATTCCTTGTTTTTAGCTTTAAGATACAGGGGCAGTGGATGGGGGACTGGGACAGTATTAGGGGTCAGCTCAGAGCAGGTCCAGTTTTGGAGGGTACCAGTTTCCCTCCTGTGTGTTGCCTGCCTTCCATAATGGAGATAGCACACCTGCAGCGAGGCTGGAGCCCTGGGTGCAGATGGGCAATTGCATGCCTAATCACCCATTCAGGCACCCACTTATTTGTTTTCCACATGCAAATATGGGTTTTTTTTGCAGATGAATTTAATATATCTGTTGCTTCCCCATTTTATTTAAAACAAAACAAATGGCCAACCATGTCAGTTGAGGGAAACAAATAGAAACATGATGACACGGCTGAAAGGGATCCTAGGCAAATCAGTCTTTTCTGTGCTCAATTTAATTTTGACTTTATGTGAGCCCTTCTTAATATCTTAACGGTTTTAAAGAGGGATGTGATATTTCCCTAAATTATTTTATCATTATTTCAGGCTCCATATTTCTACTGTGTGGTTTCCTACTTTCATCTTTATAGTTTCTGAACTTCTGGCCCATTGTGAAAAAAAAAAAAAAAAGATGGGGGGGGGGGCATCATGGACTCTCCAGAACTACTGGCAGGTGCTGCCTGCAACTTCTTTAGCCTGGAAATAAACAAATAAACAAATACAAATTAGAAGTATTTGCCCCTATTAATGTGCTTTTATTATTTGTTGTGAGAGATCATGCAAAATGTCACTTCCATTTATCTGGGACCCTGTAGTTAAACACCAATACAAGATAGAGGGCTTTGGTAACTTTTTGCTTTGATTTCTAATGACATTTCAAAGCTCTAGAGTGGGAAGTTGTAATTGGTAGATACTTTGACATTTATTTTATCTCAAACACTTTATTTTATGGTTAGGGAAACTGAGGTACAGAGAGGTAAAATGACTTGTTCAAGGTCTCAGGGAGTAAGAGGTGGACATTGGACTTGAGCAGCTGGAACCCTGGCAGATGCCTGCCTCTGTGGCCTGGATGATGGAGAGGCTGCTGGAATGCATGGAGGCTCTAATTCTCAAGGTGAGGTCTGTGTATAAGTGGTGTTTGTGTATCTCATTTTTATCTCATAAACTAATTTAAAAAATTTTTGGTGTCAAATCTCAAGCAGAGAAAAAGTGATGGAGATTGTGGATAGGGATTGCTTGCAGCTTGCCTTCCAAGGTGGTGGTGTGGAGAAGGTGAGTGTGTATGTGTGTGTGTGTGTGTGTGTGTGTGTGTGTGTGACAGAGACACTGAGGGAGAGAGAGAGAGAGAGAGAGAGAGAGAGAGAGAGAGAGAGAGAGAGAGAGAGGAGTGGAGATGAACAAACTAAGAGGCATGGGGCAGATCACTTGACAGTAGGAACTTGATAATTAGACACAGAATTTTTGAGCCAGTAGGAAGTCTAAAACTTACTGAACTGACTGCTCTATTTCGTAGAAAAAGAAACTGATGTTCAGAGTGACTGAGAACCTAGCCCCAAATCACTCAACTTTGAGTAGTTAGAATTTTTAGACCAGCAACATCATTTGAAAGAAACTTTTATTTGGAGAAGTACCAGTCATCACTACCAAATCATATGTCCTACTTAGCTGATAAGGCTCCTCCGGTGAGATGGAGTGTCTGCTGGTGAGATGGAGTGTCTGCCTTCTTTGGAGTTCCTTCCTCAAACCTGTTTTGTCAGGAGGAGCATGGCCAGAGCTTCCGTGTCCTTGCAGACATGACAGACACATAACCAGATATCAAGTGAACACTTAGTTAACAGACTGCCCCCAATGGCTAGCTTACAAATGATCCTCTGAAGAAGTGAGGTTTGGAAACAAAGGCCAGTTAAGTAACATCTTGTGTATCTTTTATATGTTCATAAATGTAGGGCCGTTTCACTTTTATTAAGGTGCTGGATGATGGGACACGCAGAGCCCAAGGTGATATTTTTGGAGGTAGCCTGAGAATAGGAAAATCCATATGTATGAAGAGGGCAAACTTTGGTCAGGAACATATTGGGAGAGGGTTACCATTCTGAGCAGTGGCCACTATGGTCCCGAACAGCCTTGATTCTGAAGGACGCTGGGAGCAGGGAGAGGGGAATGAGGAAAGGAGTGTGGATCTTACATGAACTCAACCTGCATGTCTGCTCTCTGTGCAGGGGGCCTCCCTGCAGGTGTGTGCCCTGAGTACATGCTGTCTGTTTCTCCTGCTTATGCACATGGCTTGATGTAAGTGCTTCCCACCATGTGCTGACAATTCCAGACACCAGTGGCAGCCTCTGTGTCCCTAGACAGCGTGTTAGGGATTTATGTGTCTCCAGACCTGTTCCCCATGTTTTCTTCTACTTTTCCATCATCCTCACCCACCTCCCCCTTTGAAAAACAACAAAATAATCAGGATGGTCTGAATGTCCACCTTGTGTTGATTGTTTTTTATGTATTTTGTAACTAGTTTGTTTCCTGTTCATATATGTAATTAATATACTTTATGGGAGAAAGCATTATAATGTACTTGAGTTCCCTTTGGCTCTATGATTTCCTTTTTTTTTTACTTAAAAAAGTTCTATCCTTCTCTCTTCAGACCTCCACCTTTCTCGTGTACACAACCTATTTTTGAAGAATCTTTAGGGAGTTATTGACTTAGTTGGAACTACTAATATAGAAGAAATTCAGATGACAGAATCCCACACTTAACTTGCTTTTCTAGCAACAATTTATTTTTCCTTTAGCTTCAAGGAGTAGTAGTGGGGTATAGGGTATTCTGAAAATAGGAAAAACATGCCAAATGGGTTGCTGATTTCCAGCTAGCACATGGAAAAAAAGTTTTTATTTCAGTGACCTCTCTGCTCATTGGAAAACTCTGGGCTGGTGGATTTCATGATCTCCAGACTGTGTGCTCTCTAATTACAGTTGAGTAATGAGAGTAAATCGCAGGGTAGTGGATGCTCTCTTATTGGGCTCTGGTGTGTTACGGAGACATGCCATCTTTCAATATTAAGACACACATCATTTCTTCTAACCAGGTAATATTAAGGACCTGCTCCACCAAATCCCCAAATACACAGAGCACATGAGGAATGAAGAGAGCTTTTAGAAAGTCAGCCTCAACCTGGGTTAAGTTTTAGCATGGCCAGTGGCCACACTAAGGGATTCCTGCTGAATTTGTTCCACGAATGTCTGCTTAGAGACACTTCCAACCCCATTTTCAGAGTGTCTCTATTCTTCTTGCTTTCAGGAATATATAGTGTTATTAAAAATAGCACATGAGCCCAGCTGGCATGGCTCAGTGGTTGAGCATCCACCTATGAACCAGGAGGTCACGGTCGGATTCCCGGTCAAGGCACATGCCCAGGTTGGGGGGCTCAATCCTCAGTAGCGGGGCATGCAAGAGGCAGCCGATCAATGATCTCTCTCATCATTGATGTTTCTATCTCTCTCTCCCTTTCACTTCCTTTTGCTAAAGTCAATAAAAATATATTTTTAAAAATAGCACATAAAATAAGAGGGCAGGAGAACTCAGCTCTGACCCCAGCTCTGCCACTCCACCTGTGGAACTATCGCAAGCATTTGCATTTATTCAACAAATGTTTCAATGAGCTCTTTTTACACATCAGGTCCCGGAGATACAGAAATGTGTAAGATGCGGTTCTTATTTTCACGGTTTACAGGCAGGGGTGGAGACCTGACTTCACCAATAGAACACGAGTGGCTTCTCCTTCCCGGGTCCCCCTTTTACATCTCTATGCGAGACCTTGAATCAGGCTAGATGATGCCAGGCCCTTCATCATTATGCACTCATTTGTACCAAATTTGTTAAACATCCAGTAGTCACTTATCACATTGAACATTGGCAAACACTTCACTTTTCTCCCAGTTTATGGGGGGTAATGTTGACGATGAATGAGGCAATATCTACAAAATGCTTTAATAAGCAAGTTGGAGAGAGACATGCTACAAGTTTGAGGCATTATTATTAACGGAAAAATGAAAACAAGGCCGATGTTTTCGGAGAGAGAACAGATGGCTCCTTTGTTGTGAATTTGAGTATAAAAGAGAGAGAAAAAGAGATACTTGCCGTATTGTTTAGGCCCCAAATGTGAGTGACTTTAAAATGCCAAAACAATCTGGTTAGGAAAGTCCCATGGATTCAAAATAGCCCCTACACTGATCAAACTGTAATTAATATAACAACAACAACAACAAAAAATGACAGGAAGAAAAATCCTAACAAGAAATGCCATGGTGACAACTGACATAGCCCAACACAAACTCCCATTTTTGCGTCAGCTCTAGAAACGCATTTTTTCCTCTCTTCAGGAGTTGTACCATACAGAGGAACAAATCAGTGGGAACTGATTTAAAATTATGTTTCTTTATAAAGTCGCCCCTGCCCCCCAAGTTATTTCAGTTTTCTATGACTCATAAAGAAAATCTCAAGGATTCATAAGAAATTGGCAGTCCTTTCCCACTTTTGCTGGTGGATGTTGATAGAGAAACGGTGCGACTTGGGGCAGTTTAAATAGAGAGCAAACATCAAGGGACCTGGGGTGGTGTTGCAGAAGGCAGGATCAGGGTAGGACCTTTGAGAAACTTGAGAAAAGAGTTGTGAAATCGTTTCTGCCTCTCTCTTCCTTTATTTCTTAGTTTCTCATGATCTGTCTCTGCACTACACAATGTATCCTTTTGGCACGGTCCTTGTCCTCCTGGACCAAAAATGTGGGCTGTGAGAATGAGTCATAGGCCACTAAGCTGGAAGCATTTTAGTGCTTGACTCTTCTTCAGGTGCTACCATCTAACTTGTGGTGTGACTGGGCAGAGCGGCCTCAGTCTCTCTGGGCCTTTGTGTTTTTTTTTTTCCATTGGAAAAAGGAAATTAACCAAAATGTTCATTCTGACACTAATCTGAGCTCAGGTCCATATCTTTTTATATACAGCTGTAGGCAGTCTGGTGATGACTTTTCATTTAAGAGTGTTATGTTTACAAACAAACGTGCCTCCTCAAGACAGCAATAACAAGAAGTCCACATTGCTGAGGTGGGAACCTCTTAACCATTCTCTCGGACTCCTGCTGAAATTGTTCCTCACCCCACTGGTAGCCTGTGATGGCCGTGTGGCTGAGCCGGGGTGGCCAGTTCATTCATAGCCCTACAGGATGCAGGGTGGGCTTGGGGAGAAGCAGCTCTAAGGGTCTGGAGTTCTGAGTTCCAGTCCTACTTCCTTCTGCTCCTCACCATGTGGGACCTTCTCTAAGGTTTCTCCAGATGTGATTCACTGGTTGGTCTGTGAGTCATCAAAGCATTGAGAAAACATTCTACTTTGCCCGCAAGGCCCAGAATACTCCTAGGGGGCCCTCTCATGGTGTGTTGCATGTGTGTAGTCAACTAAGGGGCTCAGTACGTGACAGACAGGGAGGCATTTTGTTAGGCACCTAATTCCTTCTACCTTCAGGTAAGAAGTATAATTATTAGTTGTAGAGGTGACCTTTCCATGTCATTCATGATACCCCACCTCCTTCTTTTGAAGCTTCAGGTGCACATACCTTTCTTTTGGCCTAACCACATTGCACAATGCCTTCTGGGTATTAGGTTTATCTTCTGCCCTGGACTGTGAACTCAGCTGTGTCCTGCTTATTTTTGAAGCCTGAGCATGTTCATTGGTAACTGTTATCTAGTATATGTCCAATAAATGTCAGTTGAGTGAATGTATGGTGGATGGATGATTTTCTATTTCCTCACCAGGTCCTGAGTTCCTTGAGGTCATGGACCTTGTCTATTGAGTGTCTTCCTTTCACCAAGTGCCCAGCCCAAGGCTTTGAATGCAGTGTGTAATCAACTGCTGTTTGTTTAATTGCTTTGAAGAGAAGTGGAGATGGATCTGGAGCAGGGAAGGCACATTGAGATATAAATCGTTTAGGTTGGTCACATTGGGTACCTTTGGAAAACCCAGTTGACAGAGGTTATAGAACACTTCTGGGTCTGTGATGGAGTACCATGGGGGTGAGTGGATAATTGCTTCTCCTGAATGCCTCCCTGTCTGTCACATATAGATCCCCTTCCTTGGCTGTGTTAGTGATTGTTTGTCTCTCATCCTTGGTCTGTTGTTATTGTCATTTTTTCCCCCCTTTTGAGTTCATCATTCAAGGCTTGAGTTATTGTAAATTGTTTGCATAATTCTGCCTCATTTGATCTTAAACAGTTTGTAGGCAGGGCTAGTGTTTTCTCATAATTATTGTGTTCTACATGGTTCTGGCCCAGAGCCATCTACAGAAAAAATGCTCAGTACATGTCTGTGGACTTGAATTTCATTTCACTGCCTTCGGCCTCCTTCCTGCCTTTCAGCCAGCTTGGTAATAATGCCACCCGAACAATGAATGCTGCAAAGTAAACTTACTAATCAAATAACACAGCATGTTTCCTTCTCCAACCTCCACATATTTTGTGGATCAAAATGACTTTATTTTGGGGTGTGCCTGCTTTTTTTAAAAAAAAATATAATGGTAAACATAACATGCTACCCTTACTACTCTTCATTGTCCATGAAAGCTTCTTACTACTGCAGGAAAACAAAAAGATTACCGTTTCTTGGCTGTAATTGTTGAAATAAATTTTCAAAGTTTTCCATTTTATTTTTTACCTGATACCATAAAGTAGTGTGACATGAAGAGAGGGTTTCTATTAGAATGTCCCTTGGATGATCTATGTGCTTCTTAATCATTTCGTCATCTTGAGCAAGTTCTTTGTCCCTTGTAATCTCATTATTTCCAAAGTGAGATTATAGAACAAGATGATCTCCACAATTCTTTTTTTTTTTTTTTTTAATTATTAACATTAACTCCATGGTACCTGAGGGCTTTGGGAAAGGCAGATATTTCTAGGCATCTACTTTATTTTCTTGGCCTTTGAGTGGGAACAATGACCCAATCTCTATAACCATAAGCCTTGGTAACTTTCAGGTCCTTCCCCGCACCCCCAAGGAAGCAGACACCCAGCAATTCATTGCACTAATTTGTTTGTATTAACATTCTCTGCCTCTTCCTGCTTCCCAAACTCAGGTTTTGAAATTTTATTATAGGGAATTCTTTCCCTCTTGCACTAAGTATCTTGGTCAGAGTTCTTAACACATTTACTGACAGCTAAGGCTTTTCATGAACTTTTTACAGCCTCAGATGAGAGGTTATGGCATCTCAACTTCCTTTGCTAGAGACAGTGGACTAAGTCCAGGAGAGGGAACTCTGCTATCTCAAGTCACCCAGATGAACTAGAATGGGAACTTTATTCAGCCTATATTTGATGCCCCAGCAAGAAAGCCTCTGATCATCAGAAATTGGAGAGGCATGTTAGTGTGGAGTGCTGAGACCTGAGTGTGACTAAGCTCAAATCACTTGAGCAGAAAGAACCTCTCTTGACCCATCTGTGAAATGGGGTAATGGCCTCTTTTCTGCATACAGGGTGTCCAGATGACCTTTGGAGAGTTCTTTCTACCCTGGGTTTTATGATTTTGTGAGCAACTAAAACCCACAACCAAGGTACTAGTTGCCAGGTACTTTGGTGGGGGAAAAAAGGTTGAGGCTATTTTTAGAACTTTAAACTATTTATCAACTAGTTGGTAGGAGATAAATATCTTTGTAAATCTAAGGAATAGTGTTACATATTATATAGGAAAGGTGATAAAAACTGATGTTCACATATGTAAAGTGCTTTAAAATTTATTAATTTTTTTATAGACTGCTGAAATTTGTTCGTCATTTTTTTGTTGTGAAAATTGAATCAGGGAGAGAAATAAAATGATGTTATCAATGTCAGTCTAAGGACACTGTGGCCAAGATTTAAAATCACCTGAATCAGAGTGTCTTTGGGTGGGGCCAGAGCTTCAGTTTTATTTTAAAGCTCCTGGGAGAACCACTGATCTAAGCTAGATTTTTGATGGAATTTTGGTTGCATCTGACTCTATGGGCTGTCCTCTGGACTTTTATCTCCTTGACACCTGAGTGAAAACTGCTGGACAACCAAGATTTTCACCTAACTGACATGAATGCGCTGGGCACTGTACTGAAAAGGCTCCTAGATTCTGTAGGGACATGAAATAAATATTGTGTAAGGAAGAGAAGGAGTTAATATTTTTATGTTGAGACCTGCCTTCTTTTTATGCTTCTGAGAATGTTTAAAAATGATAGCAGGGGATGTATTTCATTGCTTTAATTGTTCAAGGCCTTTTAAAAGTATGTGCAATAAAATACCATTTAAGCTAACTGACCTTTATATTTTAATGCTTTTTGGAAGAGAACAATACCTAGTGTTCAGCTGCAGTATAATTTTAAATTATATATATATATATATTATTTTTTTTTCTTTTCTTCTTCTTTTTTTTTTTTTTTTCTAGTCAGCAGAGTCTGTTTTGGAATCACAGTGCTGAGCATTTTACCTGTTTCAGTTTAAACATCAAGTTCCATTGGGTTGATGGTTCTTGACCTCATAATGTCTAACCTTCATATATTTTTTTTATATTCCCTCTCCAAACTTTTCCAGGAAGGAAACTTCAAGCCTGATTCACTGGCTCTCTAATTTTTCCTTCTGCTGGGAATTCAGGTGTTTAGTTGAAGGTAACCCATGTGACTGAAACCATATTCTGACTAGAGTGTTACCTGGTCCCCACCTCCATCTGCTTGGTGATATTTAACCTCAAAGGTCACTGAAGATAAAGTTTTAAAAATTGATGCTACCTATAACCTTGTTAGATATAGTTCATCTTCTGACTTTAAACTTGCTCTTCTAGAAGGGGAATAGTACTCGGATTGCAACTGTGATGAACTGTAATTTCAGAGGTTCAAATTGACCTACAAATTTTGTAATTGTAGCTCTGGTTACAGATCCACTGTGGCCTTGAGCATCTTAGGTGTTGTTCATAGAATATTTTTTCATGTTGAGAAATTAAAATATACAACCTTTTTTTTTTGTGTAGCTATGGAATATATGTACACATAATATTATATGAAATGAAGTAGCTTGAGCTTAATTTATTATTTTAAAATACTATTAGACAATGGAACTAATTCTTAGTTACTACATTTTTTATTTTCCTTTCTTTCTTAGTGTTTTTTTCCTTTATTTTTTTTATTGTAAATGATTTCAAACATAAAGTTTCAAGAATAAGAATAGTCCAAATAATATCCATATGCTTTTATCCAGATTAATTTACTATTAACATTTTATCTCATCTGTATTCTCCCTCTCTCTGTATATTATGTTTATATATAATTTTAAATAAATGTTTATAAAATATATGTAATTTTTTCTAAAGTTTTTGAGAGAATGTTGCATTCAGAAGTTTTCATATTTATGTTGACGAATTTAACAATGTTGTATTATTTTTAGACTTTGGTTATAGTTAAAAAGCATTTCCCAACACCATGTTCACTCCTATTATGTTCTACTATCTGCATAGTTTCATTTTTCACGTTTAGATCTCTGAATCATTTATAATTTATTCTTGTGTTTGCTGTGATGAATGGATCTAACTTTACTTTATCTTTTTTCCAAGGTTATCTTGTGTCCCAACACAATATACATAGTAAGAAAATTCTTTGCCTCAGTGGTTTGAGATTATTGGTTACTTTTTAACCTACACCTTGACTATAGGTGTGAAGGAGAATGATGGGAAATGGTGGACCAGGAATTTAACTTTTTTTGTTAATCCTCACCTGAGGATATTTTTTTCCATTGCTTTCTAGAGAGAGTGGATGGGAGGGAAAGAACAGAGGGAGAGAGGGAGAGAAAGAGAGAGAGAGAGAGAGGAAGCATCGATTTGAGAGACTCATGGATTGGTTACCTCCCACACTCGCCACAACTGCGGGATCAAACCTGCAACCGATGTATGTGCCCTTGACCAGGAATCAAACCTGTGACCCTTTGGGCAAATACTCTAACCACTTAGCCACATTGGCCAGGGCAGGATCCTGTATTTTAGGTTACTTATTATTAACTATACACGTGGCCTTGGGTGTGTGTGTGTCCACACACACAGTTACACATATACACTTCTCAGTGAGGATGGTAAGTCAACTATCTAGGTTTAATACAGGAGCTCTTTGGAAGCTCAGAAATCTGAGGCTATTAGTGTTCTTTGTTTATTTTCAACATTTAATTGGTGCTCTTTTTGAATATACAAGTAATTAATTTTTATTGTAGAAAATTTGGAGAACACAAAAA
Source organism: Eptesicus fuscus (assembly GCF_027574615.1). Classification (NCBI taxonomy): domain Eukaryota; kingdom Metazoa; phylum Chordata; class Mammalia; order Chiroptera; family Vespertilionidae; genus Eptesicus; species Eptesicus fuscus. The sequence goes on from NC_072475.1 coordinate 46,483,392, forward strand.
GCATATGAGCAACAAAACCTTGCAAGATTGCCTATAATTCTGTTACCCCAGAATACATTATAGTGAATAATGTTCCATCGTGTGTGTGTGTGTGTGTGTGTGTGTGTGTGTGTGTGTGTGTATACACCGCAGACTGCTGTTCTGGGTCTTGCTTTATAAAGTAGTCCTCCATTGTTAAACACATCCCGTACTTTTGACATTGAAATTAATATGTATAATTATATATGGCAATACTCAACAGTTAACCTTTACTTAGTGCCTGCAAGGCAAATCATCGTGCTTCATCATGTACCTTAATTCACCTTTGTACTTCCAGGGTCTTGCTCAGGGCCCTCTGGGCACATGATTTTTGCTCAGTACATGCATGATGAATTTAAGTGACTAGACATAACACTAGAACTGGATCTGCCCTCCTGTTTTTAAGAAGCTAAACTCTACAAGTGATGCATTCCAAATCTACAAAAGAAGGCGAGAGCCAAAACAGTGGAAGCTGCCCTTATAAGGGCAGGAAGAGTTTTAGGAAATTTTAATAGTTCAGTAGGTGTTATCTATGGTGATTTGGAAGTTTCTGCCAGTTATGAAACAGGGCCTTACTTTACTGTGTTGTCAGCACAGTTTGCATCTGGTTCTCATCTTTTGGGCCTGGAACTCCCCATCCCCTTATTTAAAATAGCAAATCGGGGTTTCAGTGGTGGGATGGGGAGGAAATTGGCTAACATTAGTGAGCTGCTCAAGCCAGCTCAAGATCAACGTAATTTCACTTTTGTATATGGCTGGCAGCAAGAGCTTTGCATTAATTGGCTTGCCAGGGTCTGTGCTGTGATTCTAATGCTATGGAAATGGAATTGTTGTTAGAGGCATTGCATGGTGAAGGAAGTATCAGGGCAAAGAGTTTATAGGATTGAAAGGGGATTATGCTCTGCTCCACAGGCATTTTCCTCTTTGGGCACCAAAAAACTCATGCCCATCAGATGGAGTGGGTGGAATTCCTTCAACACCTTTCCTCAGATGAAAGTTGTGGCTTGTGTGGCTGAATGATCAAATATCGCCCAGGGCAACAGTTGTCTAAGGACCCTGCCCTTCCAACAGTGTAACCTCCCCACAGGACCTCTCACAGAAAAAGATCCCTAAGTATTCAGACCCCTGGAGGCCTTGTTTTTCTCAGCCATACTTACGAGTCACAGCACAGTGTCTGTCTTGTCTGTGTCATGCAGGATAAGCTCTGATTAAACCACATGCCGATTCACTCTTACCTTGAAGTTAAACAATGTTTATGCGGCTTACTCAAGTATTACTCCTGTCCTAGCTTCTTGGGAAAGTACTCTCTGTTTTGATGGGGATGTGGATAGTTTCTTGGTTGCTTCAGCAAAGAGGCTGTGAACCGTTTCGTAGGGCAGGGTTTTCCTCTAGTTGGCTGCATGCGTCTACTGAATGTGTGGGTTCATACTAGGGAAGGAGCACAGAGGTTGTGGAATCCCATATGCACAGCAGGGAACATGCTGGGTGCTTTCACTAGATACCTCCTACAGTCTTTCTAATACCCGCTCAACATATAGATGCTGCCTCATTTTACAGGTGAGGAAACTGAGGCTCAGAGCCTTTATGTTACCCTCCCAGGTCACAGAGGTAGTAGTTACAGGACTTCGACTCAAAACCGGGTCTGGAAAGCCATGAGAGCTGTGTTTTTTCCAGCACACTGTGCTGCCCGGCACATAATTTCAGAGCATCGCTCTCTCTTATCTCATTCATAGATTCTGGGCATGCAGCCATCATTTGGGGCTTGGATGTCCTATTCTGTGAAGCCTTTCCTGATACCCCCATCCTGCTCCCCCCACACACACCTGAGTGTGGACCTCTGTGAACACCATAGTGGTTAGCTGTGCACATACTTGTCTCCAGTGCAGGATGTGAGTTCTTACTTAGTATGGTGTCTGATCCATGGAGGGTTTTGATACCTAAGTATTCACATTTCTAGTTTTTTGCCCCATGTTGTGTTCCCACGCTAAGGCACTAAAGATCTAGAAGTGCCTCAGTTACCTATAAAGGATTCACTGACTTGGGCTTTGGCTTTAATGTTTGCCCTAAAGTTGCTCTTCGGCTTAGATCTCTGCTCAGAACTTTGGAAGGGTAAGAGAGCCAGAGGTCTACTTCCTTAACATTTCAGGCTTCTCTGATATTGTGCCAGAAGTGATTGAGTGCATGATCAATGATGCTAACATCACACAAGCTACTGTCATATCAGCATAAAACCATTAGTAATATGAACAAATGTGTAGTTCAGATTTGTTGTGTAGATTCATATATTATTTTCCTCTTAATATCTGGAAAATTAAGTTAATTTCCATGTATTTACTTTAAAACATAGATGAACCTTTTACATGTAACTTGTAATGAAGAATCTTCTTTTAAAATTTTTTTTAAAGGTATACTTTTATTGATTTCAGAAAGGCAGGGAGAGGTAGAGAGAGATAGAAACATCCACGAGGAGAAAGAATCATGGATCGGCAGCCTCTTGCTTCCTGCAGGCCCAACTCTGGGGACTGATCCTGCAATCAAGGCATGTGCCCTGACCAGGAATCAAACCGTGACCTCCTAGTTCATAGGTCGATGCTCCAACCACTGAGCTATGCCAGCTGGGCTAGTGAAGACTCCTCTTAAAGTGCTTTATACCCTGAGATTCGTAAATCAGCTGAAATGTAAAGGGATCCTATCTAATAATAGACAAATATGCAAATTGACCACACCCCCGACACACCCACAAGCCATGTCCACCATCCAATTGGAGCGAGTATGCAAATTAACCCAAACCAAGATGGCTACAGCCACAGAGAGCAAGGTTTCCTAGGTAACAGAGGAAGCCAAGCTTTCCGCCTGCCCTGGCCAGGCCTAAGCCTCCACTCAAGCTACAAAGTTTCAATTATAGAAGGTAAACAAATTCAAACAAATGGTGGCAGAATGGAGCTTGAGAGAGCAGGGTTAGGGTTGCCACCGGCAACAGGGGAAGCAAAGCTTTCCGCACACCCTGGCCGGGCCCACCCGCTTGAGGCAACAAAGTTTCAATTATAACCCCAACACAAATGGCTGCTGGCCACGGAGGGAGCCCCAGGCTTGGCTCTGCTCCAGGCTACAAAGTTTCAATTGTAGAAGGAAAATAGCCTGTAGAAGGAAAATAAATTCCAGATACCAGGGCCTCTGCTTGGGTTGCCAGGGCGCGTGGCCGGCCTGCAAACCACCACAGGCCTCTCGCTCAGGCCGCCCCACACCCCAAGGGAACCCCCACCTGATCCGGGACGCCCTTCAGGACAAACCAGCTACCCCCCACCCCTGTACCAGGCCTCTATCCTATCTAATAAAACAGTAATATGCAGATTGATCATCACTGCAACACACGATATAGCTGCCCCCATGTGGTCAAAGATCCTGCCCCCATGTGGACACAAGATGGCCACCACAAGATGGCCAGCAGGAGAGGGCAGTTGGGAGGCACCCGGCCTGCAAGGGAGGGCAGTTGGAGGTGATTAACCCTGCAGGAGTGGGCAGTTAGGGGTGACCAGGCCAGCAGAGGAGGGAAGTCGGGGGCAAACAGGCTGGCAGCAGAGTGGTTAGGGGGTGATCAGGCTGGGAGGCAGAAGCGGTTAGGGGCAATCAGGAAGGCAGGCAGGCAAGCAGTTGGGAGCCAGCAGTCCTGGATTGTGAGAGGGATGTCCGACTGCCCGTTTAGGGATCCGATTGCCCACCGGGATCGGGCCTAAACGGGCAGTCGGACATCCCTCGAGGAGTCCCATATTGGAGAGGGTACAGGCTGGGCTGAGGGACAACCCCCCTCCGTGCACGAATTTCGTGCACCAGGCCTCTAGTATATTATAAGAGTAAAACGCAATAATATTTAATGGTGACTATGAAGCTATTTATGTTATAGTTAAAACAATTATTATGAACTTTTGAGTAGTTAAATAATTAGGGAAATACATTGATAGTAAACACTAGTATTAGATTAGTTTGGTCGTAGTTAATAGAGCACATTAGCTAGGTAACTTTAGGAAGAACATCATATTATTTTTTTAGTTAACAAGTGTTTATAAAGACATAGTTATAATAGAGGCATTATTATAAGACTAGAGTCCCAGTGCATGAAATTCGTGCATGGAGGGGGTGTCCCTCAGCCCAGCCTGCACTCTCTCCAATCTGGAACCCCTCAGGGGATGTCTGACTGCCACAGGGATCGGGCCTAAACTGGCAGTCGGACATCCCTCTCACAATCCGGGACTGCTGGCTATTAACCACTCCCCTGCCTGCCAGCCTGATAGCCCCCTAACTGCTCACCTGCCAGCATGATAATCCCCAACTGCCTTCCCCTGTGGGGCTGAGGGAACTGGGGGACTCCGGCTAGATGAGGCAGGGCTGAGGGGACTGGGTGCTGCCATCTTGTGTCTGTGGGTGCTGCCATCTTGTGAGGGTGTGATGCCAATTAGCATACTCCCTCTTTATTAGATATGATTAGATTAAATAATAATTCTAATTATTATAAGATTTATTGGTAGTACATCTATAATATTAACAAGAATAATCATTAAGAACTGTTTTTAAGTTTCAGTTATTTTAGTATATTCAAGGCCATGAATCTTTTCAGAAAATGCCTATTTAAGAATTTTTCTAATTTTTTTAATATAAAAGGGGAATGCCAACTTTGTCCCCTCAACATTTCATAGTCAAGGAAACCTTCAAAATCATGGACAGCAACATTGATTTTTCTTCAACACAGAAAAATTTCATATTTATTCTTATGTCAAAGAAGTTCAGATGGTGATAGTAACAGATTTCAGCCTTGGCTTTGGCTTAAATATTAATTTGAACAATCAGCTATTTGGCATTTAACCAAAATGGGTGATGGGTACACATTATCTATTGGTGGATTTTTATGTTTTTTAAAACCAGGAGCCAACATGTAGATGTGTCAAGGTCAGACTGGAATAAATCCCTCACATTTATGTACCATTAATTTGTTTACAAATGGTTTCCATGATCACCATCCATTAATTTTTCAGTGATTCTAAAGATCATGAGTATCATGTCATTAAAGACAGGGAATGTATGGCTTGGAGAAGTGAAGGGCATTCGCTCTCTGAGGTTACAGGTGATGGTGCAGCCTGAGCAACTGACCACATCTCCACCCCTGGCATTCAGGCCTGACTCTAGAGCAATTCCTGGCATACATAACAGAAGGCATTTAATTTTCATACTGCCAGCCACATGAGAAAAATTATTGCTAAACTCATATTAGGGCTGCATTTATTATAATTGTACACTGACTGCTAGTGACTTTTGAGTATAACTAAAATCAACAGTCTTCTTGAATATGGCTGTGCTCCTGATGCACCAAGTAGGCCTGGCAATTCTGGGTTTCCTCTCTTTCCTGCACAGCTTTGCTGTTCTGACCTGTGGTAAGGGCTGTAAGAGGAAGGGCGAGGCTTAGCAACTGTTGAAGTCTGAGCCAGTATGTATTTCCTGAGAAGCATGGCTGAGGGAGATAAATTGGCATCTTGGTTTGAACAGGCTGGATTTAGTTGACATTGGAAGTGTAAATAATACTTCTTTTTGGTTTGTGAGATAAGAAATGGGTTGTCTACTCCAGGTATTTTTCATTCCTGTCTTCAGTTTGCAGTTTGGTCATGGAATGCAATTTTGAAGACACTTTCAGGTTGGTTTATTTGCTCAACAATAATAATAACCAATGGACACAGATGGGGGGCAGAGGGTGGTGAGGACATGTGCTGGGGGTTGGGGGTGGGTGGGAAGAAATCAAGGGGGGAAAAGGAGACATATGTAATACTTTAAACAATAAAGAATTTAAATTAAAAGATGATAATAATAATAATAATCTACACTAATAAAAGAGAAAGATGCAAATTGACCATACCTCTGTGACACCCACTAGCAAATCAGGAGTGAGTATGCAAATTAACCCAACAAAGATGGTGGGTTTATTTGCATATGCAGGCGTGAAGTGAAGACTGAAGTCTCTAGCCCGAGCAAAGACTGAAGACTGAAGACTGAAGACGACTGAAGACTGAAGAGGCTTGACTTCTCTGCTGCAACCAGAGTGAAGGCCTGGGTCCCAGGTGCCAGAGGAAACCAGTGCTGGCAGCCAGGGGAAGGAAGACCTATTGCACGAATCTTTGTGCAACGGGCCTCGAGTAATAATAATAATAATAATAATATTAATGTATTCACACCATTTATGGAGCACCTATCAAACTATATACACATGTCATTCCTAATCTTAAAAGAAAAACAACATGCTAGGTGTGTATTCTAATTTCTACTTTGAAACCAGGAAATTTAGGTTCAGAAAGATTAAAGGACTTGCTTAATTTCACTTAGAAACTGGCAGAGGCAGCATTTGCCTAATGGCAGAGCCTGTACCCTACATACACCCCCACATTGCGATGGCATTGAAGTTTAGAAATTGAGACTACGTTCTCCTCTTCCCACCTGTCCAACTACAGTGGTGAATGGAACCTTGCATGGGCCAGTGCTGGCTTCTGCTGCCCAAGTGTTCTGGACTTGTGTCTTGATGCAGGATCCCATGATCACATGATGCTGATGATCCACTCATGGCATCTTCTGATAAGTCCAGCAGAACCTGATACCCCCATAAGAAGAGCTTCCCCTAGACTCTCCCTCCAGAGGGAAAGAGACCTTGAAAAGGAACCTGTGTGTGATAAGGTATTACTGTGATGTTTGAGTTCTACAGTAAGTCAGTTCTCACCCATTTGGCATCTCACTTTCCTTCGAGCATTTTATCCAATATTCCAGCAGTGACTCTCAATCCTGGGTGCGTGTTAAAACAAACCTGGAAACTTGTAAATAATTATGCTTGGGTGCTCCCTCTAGACATTCTCATTAGAATGGGCTGGAGTAGGGCTCTGGGGATCAGCTTTTTTAAGAAAAAGTACTTCAGGGATTCTAATGTCCAGCCAGGGAATGCTTCAGGGGCAGAAAAGCTCTCTCTTCACTCTTTTGTTGGTATAGTATACTTTTTTTTTTCTGACTGCATTGAGCCCTCAACCTTTTGAAATTGTCATTCCATTGGGAGTTGGAATTTAGAATTTACTCACCAGAAGCATTTATACTTTTGGAGACAGCGTAGGCCGTGGACAGGGTGTCACAGGAATGCACACAGATGCTGACTTCAGTGGCCCCAGAGGAGGGTAATGAGCCACTGTGGATTAGATCACGGAGAACGACCAAATGACACAGGCATGGCTTTTGCCTCCTCCCTCGTAATTCATCCTCCTCATCCCCATCCAGTTTTCAGCCTGGAAGGGAAGTGTTCTCTGGTTTTGGCGGGGGGCGGGGGTGCGGGTTATTCATAATCACTTCTAGAGGTTTTACTCTGGAACATATTATTGCTTATTTACGCTAGGATATTTGTTTGTAGCCACTTTGCATTTTGTTTACTAATTTAGTTTACTACTACATGTAAAAGAATGGCGCAATGGGAATACTCAAGGTGGCACGCAGTTTGCATACACAGACACTCCCTTGCTCGAGTGGAAGTTCATCCAGGCTCTCCAGCCTAACAGTAGGCTTTCTCTCCACCCTCTGATGCCAGCCGTTCACTCCAGAATTCAGGCCATTCCTCATTGTCCCTCTGCCAACTTCAGCCAGCTAACCTGTGTCCTGGACCAGGATCCGCCCATTCCTGCCTTTGTTCCTGATCTCATCCTGCTGAAAAGTTACCTCTGTCCTGAAGCCATCCCTCATCCAGCAGCTAGAAATAACCTTTCCTTTCCTAGAACTCTGCACTGCTTTGAGCGGGAACACTTTTAGAACTTATTACATTGCACTTCATGCTGTTCTTATTTATGAGTGTGTATAATTGTTCTCCTTCTGTCGGCTTCGGGAGAGTGGGGCAGCTTCTTAATTTTGGTGTCTCCTGCTGAGCCAGAAGAATTACAGGCATTCCCCAATGAGTTTTTTTGAATAAATGTGTTCCTTTTAGTTCCATTCAGCCACTGTCCAACATTAACCATGAGGTATTGGTAGCTTTGGTGAACATTTGGAGAGAAATTGGTGACCTATTTGCCGAAGATCCCCTGCATGTGGAAGGCTCCTATCTAACTTTGTGGCAGGAGAGCCTGGCTTCTTTATCCTAGTGGCTGTTTCCATGTCTTTTAAAGTGACTCTCCCTGTTTTCCTTCTGAAGCATAAAAGCAATGCATTCTCACATAGAAAAATCTGAAAATTTCAGAGGTCTAAAGAAGAAAATAAAAAGCTCTAGTACCTCCAGCTATGTAACACTAATAAAACCTGTCCTATTTTAACAGGGGTTGATAGTGTAGGGTGTCTTGTGCTTGGAGAAAGGAATTTGCTTCTTTGTATTTTTAATAACTGGTGGCAAGGCCAGGATGTCCGGTGGGTAGGCTGTTTTCATTATGGTTGTTGTTATTATCATCATCAATATTGTCTCTGAAGCCTAACCAAAATAGGTATGTCACCATTGCTATAGCTGCAAGAAGGACTGCATGGGCTGTGCTGTGATTAAGCACCATGCCTCAACAACAGCTGTATGAGGGAAGAAGCTACATCGCAGATGAAATCGGTGGAGCCAGTGTTGAGAAAGACAGTGTTTCTGGTGTATGGTGGTGGTGTTCTGGGCTGCAGGCTGGGAGGCGTCCATGTGGAGGCCTGACTACGGCAGTGGGAGTGGGAACACCTTCTGGGAAAGGCCCGCAGGGTGCTTGCTACTATAGGAAGGTGCCCTGAGCCAGCAGCAGTCCCTCATGTCTATGCGCTCACTGTCCTCACAGTCCTTTTTAATATGGAGTTATGGATTTCAGCTAATTGACAGAAAAGAAAGAGGGACTCCCTCCCATAGTGTGTCATGTGTACACTGGATATGGATGGGGCAGGCAGTGAGATTTGTGTTTAGAAAACTTTGGGGCAAATGCATGGGGCAGTTGGGTGCATTTTTATTTTACTGTCTCTTCTTTTTAAGTTTTATCTTGTCTTTTATTTTTTAAGTTTTTTTTTTATTTAAAAAATTTCCCCAACACTAAAGAGAATTTGAACACTGAATAAAGTACTAAAAAAGAGAATTAAAAAATCCCTCCCAATGCCCCCAGTGATAATCATTGTAGAAAACACCTTATAAAGTCCCTCTCTGCATTATGTTTACTGTAAGTATGTATAAATGTACGTGTGTGTGTGTATAGATGCATGGGCACACATACTAGTTACATGAATGACTGCATTTACAATCCCACAAATAATTGCAGGCTTTTCTATTATGTGCCTTTTTCAACAACCTGCTTAAAATTTATACTAATAAATATAGATCTCTCAGATTCATAAAGTATAATTTTCTAAAAGACTGGTGGTAATACTTAAAATCTTTTTTGTACATATACTGTATATGTATACTGTGTGTGTGTGTGTGTGTGTGTGTGTGTGTGTGTGTGTGTGTGTGGCTTCATGATTGAAAAAATCAGTTCTTTGGCTATAATTGGGTATTATCTGCATTTACTACTGTGTAGTTCTCAGCACAGTTGTTTGTAAATTTAGGAACTACGGCAGTTGGAGTGGGGCAGACACTGTGCTAGGTGCCGGGATTTATAAAAGCAGAAGACGCTGCTTCTGGGCTCTGGGCTCAGCCTGCTGGGAAGCGCACCGCTTGTGGCTTGTGCTGCGGGGCGGGCTCCCAAGTGCAGAGATGGTGATGACAGCCTTCATTCTGTTCATTTACGGTAATGAGAAGGCTGCTTCTCACATTGCTATCAAGCTGCTTGATGCTCCGGATATTTCCCGCAAGCATGAGTCTGGGTGTTATTAAAATTAATTAATAATACAATTAACATTAAAAATAGCATTTTCCCCCCACCTGTAAAAACAATATGTGCTCATGCTAGAAAGTTAGAATGTACAGGAAAGTATGAAGATCATCTGTAATTTCCCCTTTATGGGTAACTACTAGAACCTTTTATTTTTGGAAGCCTGGTACTGTGACCCCAGGATTTTTATCTGACCTCACCCTCCCCAACTAAGTTCTCAGCTCCACTTATGTAACATCTTTAAAAGATTCAAGATTTTAAAATAGAAAAGAAGAAGAAAAACAACAACAACAACAACAAAAAGCCATCACAAAAAAAGAAAAATAAATAAATAAAAAGATTCAAGATAAAAAAAATCCCCTGTCAACCAGAATGCACTTGCCTCCCTTGTGCGCGTGTGCACGTGTGCGCGGCACACACACACACACACACACACACACACACACGGGAACAGTCACTCTAGTTGAGCATCAAGCTCTTGTTTTACAGATAGAAAAACTGAGGCCTAGAACTTGTCCGAATAAAAAGTGGCAATGAGCACTCTAACCAGATCTCCTGATTTCTGGTCTAGTGTTTTTTGTACTCTATAGTAATACCTCCTTACTAGGTCAGAGAAGCAGTGGTCAGGAGAGAAAAGGAAAACACGTCAGTTCTGAGGAGTGCATTGTCCCCCTGTGTCCTTTAGCTGAGCTATTTTGGTGACTATTTGGTAGTGTGCAGTGCTACCTCTTGGAGCATTCTGGCTAGACTGAGAGGCCATTCATGGCTGACTGCAGGTATGCCGTCCCTCAGTGGCTGGCTCCACAGAATCCTTTGGCCGGAAACTAGTTAGGAACAGACTATTCTAATATAAAAATCAAATTCCTGGCCTGAGTATACAGAAAAAAAATTACTGCATATCCTGTTGGACTATGCACATAACAATGAAACAGTGATTTATGCCTGTGTGACTGGCTGGGAAGGGACAGGGGGTAAGGTTGGTGTTGATTCATCTGTTAGTCTCTGATCCATTCATGAGCTCTGATAAGTCTTATACACAAATGCAAACCATTCACTCTCCTTAAATGTGCCCCTGTTATTTTAGCTCTCAAAACCCCCAGTTGTGTGTTTTTATTTTTAATAAATCTTTATTGTTCAGATTATTACAGTTGTTTCTGTTTTTTCCCTCCATAGCTCCCCTCCACCCGGTTCCCACCCCACCCTCTGCCCTTAATTGCCCCCCACACTGTCCTCATCCATAGGTGTACGATTTTTGTCCAGTCTCTTCCCACCCCCCCAAAAAAAATGTCAGTCCACTCCCTTTCTATGCCCCTGATTCTATTATATTCACCAGTTTATTCTGTTCATCAGATTTTTTATTCACTTGCTTTTTGGATTCATTTGTTGATAGATATGTATTTGTTGTTCATAATTTTTATCTTTACCTTTTTCTTCTTCCTCTTCTTAAAGAATACCTTTCAGCATTTCATATAATACCGGTTTGGTGGCGATGAACTCCTTTAGCTTTTTCTTATCTGTGAAGCTCTTTATCTCACCTTCAATTCTGAATGATAGCTTTGCTGGGTAGAGTAATCTTGGTTGTAGTTTCTTGCTATTCATCAGTTTGAATATTTCTTGCCACTCCCATCTGGCCTGCATAGTTGCTATTGAGAAATCAGCTGACAATCGTATGGGTGCTCCCTTGTAGATAACTAACTTTTTTCTCTTGCTGCTTTTAATATTCTCTTTTTGTCTTTTGCTCTTGGCATTTTAAGTATGATGTGTCTTGGTGTGTTCCTCTTTGGATTCCTTTTGTTTGGGGTTCTGTGTGCTTCCTGGACTTGTAAGTCTATTTCTTTAACCGGGTGGGGGAAGTTTTCTGTCATTACTTCTTCAAATAGGTTTTCAGTATCTTGCTCTCTCTCTGCTTCTGGCACCCCCATAATTTGGATGTTGGTATGCTTGAAGTTGTCCCAGAGGCTCCTTACACTATCTTCATATTTTTGGATTCTTTTTTATTTTTGCTTTTCCTGTCGGGTGTTTTTTGCTTCTTTGTATTTCAAATCTTTGACTTGATTCTTGCCATCCTATAGTCTGCTGTTGGATCTCTGTATATTATTTTTTTATTTCAGTCAGTGTATGCTTAATTTCTAGTTGGTCCTTTTTCATATCCTCAAGGTTCTCACTAAATTTATTGGCCTTTTCTAGAAAATTCTTGAAAAACCTTATAACCGTGGTTTTGAACTCTATATCCAGTCATTTGCTTTCTTCCATTTCTTTCATTTGTGACCTGTTTCTTTGTCTCCGCATTTTGGCTGCTTCTCTGAGTTGACAGATTGGCTTTGCATGCTAGGTGTCCTATAGGGCCCAGTAGCTCAGCATTCCCAGTTACCTGAGGTGGACACTCTTGGTGCACCTCTTTGTGGGCTGTGTGCACAGTCTTGTTGTAGTTAAGCCTTGATTGTTGTTGGTATCACTGGGAGGACTTGACCTCCAGGCCAATTGGCTGTGAGGATCAACTATGTCTACGATGGGAGAACTTCTGTGCTGGAGACACCCTTATGAGACAAACTTGCTTCATTGGGGCTTTGGTGCTCACTGAGTGTGCCCCTGAGTGTGTCCCTTATGGATCTGAGGAGTTTTAATCTGGATGGTCCTACTCTGACCCCTGGGTACACTGGCTCTTGGATCTCCAAGGAGATGCTAATTTAGCCTCTGTCTGAGGCCACTCAACAGGAGCTATGGAGAAATCTGCAGATTCCTCTTCTTTGTTTGGGTTTTGGAAGTGCCCCGATGAGGCCCAGCTGTGAAGCAATGCAAGCTGCTGTGGGGCCTTGAGCCTTCTTTTGGATTTTCTGGGTCTCACTGACTCAGCTGCAGTTTGTTAGGTAAGTTTAGAATTTAAAGGACCAGGCCATTCATATGCAAAAGCCTCTGCGCTCAACTTAGATCGGGTGGGATCTCAGGGCATAGCACACAGCAATGGCTTCCCGTCAGCCCTGCCCTAAGAGGCCCCTGGGTCTCAGTGTCCCGAGGTAATCGCTGCAAGCACCTCTGAGAGAAAGCCGCCCTTGAGTTTTGCCCACTGCCAGACAGTCCAGTTTCTCTCTGTATGAGTCTGGGTCCCCAGAGTCTCGCCCGGAACTGGAGTTAGAGCAGTTGGGCACTTTTGTCTCCTTCCCGATTGAGAAAGCTAGCTGCGTACTCAGTTGCCAGCCCTCTCCATGCATGCGCCTCCGTACCTCTGCCTTTACTTCCACAGCTCCTCTGAGTCTCAGTGTGCTTTTCTCTTTCCTTCTAGTTGTAGAATTTCCACTCAGCCAGCCTTCCTGTGGTTCTCAATGATGTCCGTTTTGTATTTTAGTTGTAGTTTTGAAATTGTTGTGCGAGGCAGCAGTTTAGGTGTTTGCCTATGCCACCATCTTGGTTTCTCTCTCTTTTTTTTTTCCCCCACATAGAATAGAGCACGGACTCCTCTATCTAGCATTTAAGGCCCTCTATGATACTGACAGAATATGGAGATGTAATAACGTAGCATTTAAGAGCCAGACTTTGCAACCAGGCTATTCCACCACCTGGGCAGGTTATTGAATCTCTTTATGCTTGTTTCCTCATATGTGAAATGGGATTACGGTTGTTATGGGGATTCAATGAGTTAGGATTTGTAAAGGTATACTGGTGATTAGGTCATAACCCATTACATAGGAAGTGCTGTATTTGTTTTTTGAATAGATACCTTTCCAGATCCTCCACTGAGAGCATTTCCCTTTGCACTGGACTTCTGGTCATTTCTGAGATGGTCCCTAATTTTCCTGCCTCAGTATAGCTGTGACCTTCACTTTTAAAATGTTCATGCTCTCATTTCTCACTGTCCAAACTTACTCATTCATTTAAGGCCAGGCTCAAATGCATCTTCATCTATTTCTTGCTTTATTCATTAATATATTCATTCATTCCTTTAACAGATTTTATAGAGGGTCTGCTGTGTGCCAAGTGCATTATCTAGAGAGGCTTCCATGGTTTCCCAGGCTAGGGGAGTCCACCACCTATGCCTCTCTTGCGACATCCCATTACTGACCTCACTTCACAGCTTATGGTGGTTTCGTGTGGTTTCCTCTACTAGAATATTATCTCTTTGAGAATAGTTGCTTGCTAGTAGGTGCTTATTAAGCTTTATTTAAAATGAATAATCGAATGAATAAAGAGTTAGCTGTTGTGGTTATTTATTACTTTTAATGGAAAGAAGGGAGGGTTCAGAGGGCAGAGGACCACTTTCAAGTTGTAGAAAGGCAAGAAGACTGTGGGGAGAGGAGAGCTGCAGAAGTAGGGAGACATGGGATGAGAGAGTAGATTATTCTCTGGACCATAAAGCATTTGCTCCAAGAAATGGTTTTCCTTAAGCGGTATAAAATGTGAAGTGAGTTGGGTCTCACTTTCCCTTTTCCTCTTTAGGAGGTCGGAGCTCATATTTAAAATGAGGTGGGGTTTGGAGAAGGAAAGTGAAAATTGTTTTCTAAAGCTCCCTTTGCCAAAGAACTCTCTGGAGAGATATTTAGACAAAGCGCCTGCCAAAGCTCACCAGCAGCACACACTTTTTCTTTTGTTATTGTCCTGGTCACTCTCCCATCATTGTCCTCCTGTCCTCCACCTCTAAACACCTCTGTTAATTCCTTCCTTCCTTCCTTCCTTCCTTCCTTCCTTCCTTCCTTCCTTCCTTCCTTCCTTCCTTCCTTCCTTCTTTCCTTCCTTCCTTCCTTCCTTCCTTCCTTCCTTCCTTCCTTCCTTCCTCCCCTCTCCTCCTCTTTCTTCCCCTCCCCTCTCCTTTTCCTTCCTTTCTCTCTCTCTCTCTCTCTTCATATAAGTATTACAAACTAGAAGCTTTTTTGTTATTTTATGAAAAATAATACAAAATATAATGTCAACAGATGATTTCAACCTACAGTTATTTGCCAGGTTATAAATTATGTGTTTTAGATTTTTAATGTGGTCATCTCATCTGTTTTCCCTGGGAAGCTTCCCCTCCTGCCACCCCTCCTCACCTGGTCTCCTGGCCTTGACCCACTCTCTGACTCTACCCTCCTGCCATCCCTCTTCATCTTGTCTCCTGGCCTTCATGCACTCTCTGACTGAAAAGCAGAAGAGGGGATTTGAACTGGGTTGAGAAGGGAGATGGAAGCTTGTAAGTGCTCGCTCCAGCTGTTTACCATAAACAAATTCCGGGCCTTTTCCTTCTGAAGATTTTCCTTCTGGAGTTTACAGGCACAAAAGTTTGATGATGGGTGTGCATTGACTGAGAGCTTGGTGTTTGCAGGCTTCACACTACTACGGGAGATGCCCAGAGAGAAAGAAAGAAAGAAAGAAAGAAACCTCTGGTTGCAGAGGGCTGTGTGTGTGTGTGTGTATGTTTGTGTGCACCTGCATACACACTATAGGTGCTATGGGGAACCTGGTTTCTAGGGAGAGAAGGTAGGCCAGGGAATAGGCAGATAGATGTGCCTGGAGGCAGGCTGTAGAGCAAGCATGTCAAACTCAAAGGCTAACACAGGCCAAATAAATAAGGTTTAAGTTTATGTGGGCTGCAAAAAACCAAAAACTTCAATTTTCATAGAAACGTAGGTTTATTTCAATAGAGACATGCTAAATACAAAGGGCTGAAATAAATGAGTAATCGTTAACATAAAATAATAGAACATTTTAATAAAAATTAATATTTTTTCTTGAACATTAACTTACCAGATGCTGAATAACTGCATAAATTAATAAGTGTAACGCAAATAAACCTATTTTTCTTGTTTTCCAAAAGCAAAATATTTCCTGTTGCGCACACCAAACAAGACAGTCCAAGACTAATGACTTGGCAATCTGCTGCTAAAATATTCATTGCTAGTATTAGTGGAGAGAAATGGTGCGCCTGCACGTAAGATGCATAAGGGAAAATAATGCAACATCATTATAGTAATAAGTCATAGCGAACATGTGGTTCGTTATTAATAATTATGTATAACAGGATATTGTAAAAATTAAGTTACAAAATTTTTATTAAAATGTTTCCCATATATTGTTATATTGGCTGGGCCGCAAAAATATTCATTGTGGGCTGCATGTGGCGTTTGACATGCTTGCTGTAAAGTGACCAATGAGCACCCCGGAGAGCAAGGTGTTCCGTTTGCTGCCACTGAGGAAGGTTTCTCAGGTGTGAGGGGTGGAGGTGGAGGAGGTGGTGTTCTAGGCTTTGAAAGATAGATAGGATTTTAATCAGCAAGAAAGGGAAAGATGAATCTTCAAGACAAAGGGAATGGCAGAGGCATGAGAATGAGTAGAGAGTGTGGACCAGCAGGCTGTATGTGGATGGTGCGTGGAAGGGAGGCATGTGTACCATATCATAGATTTGTACATGACCCCCATCACATTTGGAGCTTTTGGTCTGTAAATAGGGAGCTGCTATGGGTTTAGAAAGAGCTGTGATAAGATGACTTGGTGTGTGTGTGTGTGTGTTGTTTTGCTTTTACTTTGAATTTTCCTAGTCTTTTTAGGAACTGTGAGGCAACCTTAACTCTGGGAGATGCAGGACGCCTGTCTTTATATGTCTTGTCTTTTCTCTTCCGGCCTGGCTTTGTTCCTCCTCAGGCTTCTGATAATGAAGTGTGGCAGCGCTGGCTCCTAGGGGCTGATGTGAGGTCTCTGAGCTGACTCTTGGCCTGTTCTTCACTGTTTCCCATCCTTTCCCCCTTCTTTTCTCCTCCTCCTCCTCCTCCTCTTCCTCTTCCTCTTCCTCCTCTTCTTTCTCTGTCACCACCCCCTTCAGCAGCAGCAGCAGTAGCAGCAGCATTAGCACTCCCCTCCCTAAAATAAATAAACCAGTCGCTCCAAAAGGTTCTAAGCACATTAGTCACACATCCCAGAAGTTTAATACAGAATTATTTTGACAGTGAGAACAAGAAGTGTTTTCTAGTTGAACGCACAGAACTTGCTTATTCCAACTGGGCTTTCTGCCGCACAGACAGATGATATGTTTTTTAGATGGATCGGCCACGCAGGAGACTGTATTGCTTCCCTTGGAAACATGACAAACTGCTCACTACCAAAAGTGGTTGTGGAGGAAAAGATGTGAAATGAGAGAGCAAGAGAGCGAGGGAGCGAGGGCGGGGGAAGAGAAAGAGAGAGATGAAATTGCGTCCTTATTGAGCATATAACTTTCTCACTAATAACTTCTGTAAGCCACTGAGAGATTTCCATGTGTTTATTTATTTATTTGGCTGCCTGTGGAGCTGTGAAGTCCTGTTTTATCCTGGGCTCATGTGTGCTCTAAAAGATGAGGACAGATCGAGTTATTGCAATGCGGGTGGCTCTCCAAGCATTCCAATTGAATAGCTCTTCCAGAAATATTTCTTGACTCACTTATTTGGCACTTTCTGGTGCTGTTACTAAGCAGATTGAAGCGTCCTCCCTGCACACTCACCAGAATACTTGAGGGTTGGTGCGGATCTCCTTATCCCTATTTGGCATTGGAAAGATGGAGGGATGAAGAGCTGAAGTCCATTGTTGCCCATGAGGGATTTTTACCTGAGGTGTCAATGCACCACCTCAAAGATCAGGAGAAGAATAAAAGTTTGCTCTCCTCTTTCCAGCTGTTTTCCACAAGGTCCTCCCACCAAGCAGGAGACTTTTCCTGAGGGCAGTGCCCTGACGTGAGGACCCAGAGGTGAGCCTGGAGAGAAGCGGAAGGAGTTCCACTGCCGAGACACCTGCTTCTTCTGGCGGCCATGATCCTTCACTTCTTGCTTTTCAAATCTTTCTAGAGATTTCCAGCCTTTTGAGGGGCAGGACAGGCTTTCCTGAGATACCTCTGTGTGCTCCAGGCATTAGCTGGCTATATGACTTTTGACAGAGAGACCTTTTGGGCCCTGGTGTTTTCAGATCTATTTCCTTTGTGGAATTCATCCCTCATGAAAAGTGATGTGAAATCCCAATATATAAAATAATCAAAGTGTGGTTATATGGTGATACTGTCATTTACTAGGCTCCATTCAGGACCAAGTGTCTCTGTGGAATCCTCTTTGAAGACCACTGTACTGGAGGCCTTTCAAGACCCCTGATGGCCATGCTTCGGCCTTCTTTAAAACTTCTGCCTCTCTGTGCATCTCTCAAGGTTGATGAAGTGGCCCCTTGGAGATGGAAGAGATGGGCCCAGGGAGAGACATGACCCCTGCTGGTTTCCTCACAATGGCTTTGAAATTGCTCTTGATGAAGGCCATTTAGCTGGCTCACCTCAGGTGATCCTTCTTAGGGGCCAATGTCAGCCCCCAGGTCCTTCCAGAGTCCAGGCACCCTTTGGCCAGCACTTCATTATTATGCATTACACTGTTCCAAGTCTCAGTAAATTCTTTCCACCATTGTTGGGGCTCTGGCCTATAGCCTCTGTCTCAGGAACATTTATGAAAAGAATAACATGGCATTGAAGCTATTTTTAACCCTCCCTCCCCCATTTTTAAGTGCTGAGTTTGCTTTTTAGATAAAGCAAGTAATAAACGTAAAGCCTGGGCCATCTCTTATTCTTTCACTGATATTTATGCAGCATCTACATTTATATGACACTCTGCTCTTCCCCAAAGAAGGTTCTGACCTTTATAATCATACCATTTTCACATGGCAAGACAGTTTCTAAAGAGCTGTTCACAGATAAGATCTCATTTGAACCTCCTGACAACTCTGGGGCAAAGGACAGCAATGAGCTTATGCCTGTAAATCATAGGTAGGCTCACAGTTCACAGGCTGAGAAGAATTTCCAGCATTTGGACCTTTCAGTTCCCTGACTCATACCTTTGCACCAAATCATTCATTCTTCTTGTAGCAGGAATTATGAGTGAGCACACTATTAATAGGCACTGTTTATTAAGTGCTTACTTATATGTCAAACACTGCAAGGTATACACTATGTAAAAACCCCATTTAATCTTTTCAACTACCCTATAAGGTAGACATTATGTCCAGTTTACAGATGAATTATTTGAGATATTGAGAGAATAGATAACTTACTCAAAGTTCTACTTCACACACTTGCTGGACCTTAAAGTCTAACTAGGATTGTCTGCCTCCAGAGGATTTTCCAGTACCAGATACTGTCCATCTTTTTGTCTCCCCAAGGAGACAAAAATTCACTCTTGGAAATAACAAAGCTTGTGTGTGGGTGACCACATGCTACAGTGAGTACAGCAAACTGTGGAGGGATAACAGGTGGCTGTTTTCTTTCTTCACTCTTGGAGGCCACAATGTCTTTCTGAAGTCCATTCTACATTCTCTTAAGATTTGTGTGCTCCTCATTGAAACAAAGAGTTCTCCATCCTACTGAACTGTCTGCCATTGGGCAAGTAATTTCTATTTCCGGGGTCTTGATTTCCCCCTGTCATTCTTGTACCCTATCCTTTGAAGTTTTACATGTTAGAGAATGTGTTCATTGAATTATCTATCTATATATAAAAGCCTAAGCGACCTTTATGACCAAATGACCAGAACAATCGGAACATCTGGTCAACTGGTCACTATGATGTGCACTGACCATCAGGAGGCAGATGCTCAATGCAGGAGCTTCCTCCTGGTGGTCAGTTTGCTCCCACAGCGGGAGCACTGCTCAGCCAGAAGCCAGGCTCATGGCTGGTGAGCACAGCTGTGGTGGTGGGAGCCTCTCCCGCCTCCATGGCAATGCTACAGAGTGGCAGCAGGGGCAGCAAGTGCAGTGGGGCCAGGATGAGCAGCAGTGGAGCTGCACCCGGCCCTGGCTGGGGCTCCTCCCCAGCTTCCTGCTGTTTTTGCACTGCTACATCCCTCCCCCACCCTGAGGGGTCCCAGATTGCAAGAGGGTGCAGGCCAGGCTGAGAGACCTCATCCGTGCATGAATCCATGCACTGGGCCTGTAGTTTTTCTATAATTCCTTTTGAACATGTTGTGTGGGGTTATATATATACTTAATTCTCGTTTTAAATTGGAATGACAATTACAGACTATTCCTATTTTCAAAAAGGTTTTCTGCTTCTGCAATGCAGTTTGCAAAAGTTTGAAATTCAGACACTACATGAAGAAATAATAAGTCACAGCAATAAAGATGAATGCCTAATATCTGTTCTTATTGGTTAGCTGGCAGTGTCTTGCTTTTTCAGTGTCAATTTTGTAACTCTTATGTTAGATCAATTCTCCTCCCCCTCACCTCCCAACACCTGTGTGAGTGTGTGAGCTTGAACGTATAAAATTCTTGAGAAAGAAAGCCTCCCACATTTGTTAAACTTGTCACTTTCTCCACAGAATCTGGTTAGCATACCTTTGGGTGAGCGAAAGAAAAATCATTTTCTCTGTGCCAAGTTCAGGGTGTGAATCAATTCTCCCTGCCTTTTGCATTTTAGTAAATGTTTCCTAGATGGATTAATCGAATTTCCAGTAAAGACAAACAGCTCAGAAACCAGATTGCATTCATACCCCAGGACTGAGTTCTGTGACCCAGACATTGGATTTTAGTTCCATATATGGCAAAACAGAGACAGGGAGAGGGAGTTGAGGGAGAATACCAGACATAGAAAGCATTCCTAAGAAATGTGCATTAGTTACTGACAAAACAGGACTCTTATTGGTTTCCATCTTCCACAGAACATGAACTGTGAAGTTTTGAGAAGGAAGCCAGTGTTCCCAGCATCTGCCACAGGGAACAGTTTATTTTCTCTTTTCTTTTCAGTTGCATGTAGATTTAATCTGCAGTCAATGCTCAAGTCATTGCTAGCATGGAATGAAGACTAAGAAATTATTCTTGGAGTCAGCATATGTGGGTTCTCAGCTTAATTCGACCATCATCCAGCTGTGAAACTTTCAGGACTGTGTTTTTCAGTGTCAAAGTGGCAGGGCTGGATTTGATGATTGTCAAGATCTTGACTATTTCTGTTTTCTTTGGTTCTAATTTTGCTTTTGATTTTCCAGTTCCTGTGGAATTCCCTGCAGAAAGTAGTTTCTAATTCTTCCACATTCTTTCTGTGGTTTGAACTTAAAAAAAGACAAAATAAAACCATGGTCTTGAATTTGTCTTTGTGATTTCCTTAACTATGTTTGGGGCACATTATTAGTCTTCACTTAGCAGATAACTTCTTGCTCAGGGTGGAGATGAATGCTTTTATTGCATCTTCATGGTCTCCCCCTTCCGCTTATCCCTTTTGTTGTTGGAGAAAACACGGGGCTATGCCCAGCAGAGTTATAGGAACAGGTGTGCATCTAGCAAAGGCAGCCTTGTAATGACCTGTTTAATTGTGTGTTTCTCTTAAAAATTCTACCTTCTCTGTGGGAGAAGTGACACCAGCAGGAGGCAGGTCCCACAGCTTCCTTACACCTTAGGAAATGGAACAAGGGATGTGAAACTGAAGTGTTGGCTTTCCAGTTAGTATTTGGGTGAGTCACTTGCCTGTCACAGATGTTAAGAAGGTTACAGATGTTAAGAGAGGACTGCAGTTATTTCTACTTTATGAGACCAGGCATACTTCCTAATATTCTTCTTTGTCCTCATGAGTTCTGGAGTCTATTGTTGATAGACAACATGAGTCTTATTGGAGAAGCTGGTAATTTTTCTGCTCTTTCCAAAAGTCAGCCCCTCCCCTCCTCTCTCATTTCTAAAAGCATGGCTTTAATTTCTCAGCTGAGCTAAAGGGAGGGTTCTTTGTTCCTTGACAAAATATTCCAACCCTTGGGCTTTAATGTCTTGATGGCAGCCTGTATCTGCTGGCATACTGAGCAACTATGGAAAAATATTGCTCTGGGAAAGCCACTGTGGTTCCATAGGTGCCCAGAGGAGTCTCCTTCCTCCCTGTGAGGCTGAAGAACCACGCAGGACTCTGGACTGTGCCTTGCCTCGCTGCAATGCCCCTTGCTGGGAGCTGACTACCACATGGCCTCCATGTTCTGGGAAGAGAAGAAGGAAGCAGGGAAGAGTAATACAGCAGAAAGCAACTGCTCCAGAAAGAGGAGGAGCTAAAAGGCATAGGTTCTGATGGCAGCTATGCCATGAGCTTTCCTTGTGACTTGGTTCAGATGCTTTAAGTCTCTGGATTTTCATTTCTCCATCTGGACAGTGGAGTGGTAGTGGGCCTTGAAGGTCTCTTCTAGTTCTTAAACCACGCATTGAATATATTTCCAGACTGTCTCTTCATGTCTCATGTGTCCCTGAGTTGGTATCTCCAGTAACTCTAAGCTCATTAACTTGTACAAAGTACTGCTCACCATAATGCTACCACCAAATTCTTTAGACCAGCACTCAATTCCTTCACAGTCTAGTTCTAACTGGTGGTTCTAGTTCTAGGGAATGGGGGCTGCAGAAGCCTTTCATCCCATGTGTGGCACCCATCTTGACTTTTAGTTCTCCATAAGCATTTCGGTACCATGGAGGTAGGTGTGCATGTAAAAAGAGGAAGCTGCACATCTGATGATGTGGCAGTGTTACTGGGTCAGGTGTGCAAGTGAGAAGAAATGAAGCAGGATTCTGGGGTTTTGTGACAGCCTCTACCAATAGATAGGGAGATTTAGGGAAACTGGACACAGTGTGTCTTATGCTTTTGTAAAAAGCATATACTTTAATGGTTACAAATGCTTGGTGCTATTATGAGAAGACCACATCTAGACAGTAATAATTTATTGACCATGACTGATCCTTTGGGGAGAATGATATGTGATGTAAGTTTATACAAAGCTTTGCAGTGAACTAACCCCTTTCATACCTATTAACCCATAAGATCCACACAGCAGGTCCATGAAGGCTATGGAATATTACCCCCGTTTTACTAAAGAACAAAGTGATGTTCAGCATACGTGAAGAGGCTGCCCAGTGTCACATGGTACAGAGATGGCACAGCAAAGACTTGTCTAGTGCTCTTCTGGTGGCACTGTTTATTTCCTGCCTTTTGAAGCTTCAGTAGCCAGTGAAACAGGATAGACACACACATGCACCCTCTCCCCCAGTGGATGTTATTTAATTAGTAGTGAATCATGTGAGCCATAATATTTGGTGAATCAGTCCTGGTGATAGTGGGGTGATGTGTCAGCTAGTTCACTTTCACAGCTGAATTACCAACTAGGGCACCATGACAGAGAACAGAATTGAGGGTTTCTAGTTTCTGACTGTTCATCCTTGCATGTGTGCTTTTATTTCTTTAAGGCAACCAAGAAATTATAATTATTGAACATCTAATATGTGCCAGACTTTGAGCTAGCTGCTGATCAATAGAAGTGAACCATAAATCAAGTGTTGGAAAGAACTTTAAAATGTGGATAGAGTACCCATCTTCCCTCATCCTTTAGTCATTTCTCTGATAGTCTTGCCAGGTGATAAGTCCAACTGTACTTGATTAACTTTTGTGGTATCTTATAGCAGAGGGTAGTGATACATGCAAACTGTGTTTATTTCTGCACCCATTAAGTGCTTTTTTGAAAATTAAACCCTTCTATTAAATTTATATTTTGTTCTTAGAGTACGTTTCTTGGGTTGGTTATCTGCTCTCCAGATAGATTACTAACTTTCATTTGTCCTAACATTTCTTCTGTCTTGATTTTGGAAATTGAAAATTGGGAAAATAAGCCCATGTTGTACTTTTTCCCTTTGATTCAATTTTTCGGGACTAGAATTATATCTATAATATTGCTGAAATTTTGAGTTATGTAAGAACATGTTCCTGTACATGATATTTGAAACCTATTTATACTTTCATAGAACTACAAAATCTTCAAGTTGGAAGGAATCATAATGGTCTCTCAAATAGCCCTAGACTAAAAATTCCTGAGGTCAAAAGCTGTGTCAAATTTATTTCTGTGCCTCCTCTTGCTGCAACTCCAAACACCTAGCTCAGTGCCACATGGCCTCAATAAGGAGTGTTGAGTTGAATTGAATCTCTCATTTTTAGTACTTTCTCTGCCCCTGACTCAACTTGTCCAGTCATTGGGAGGAGATGTGTGCATCCTATGAGTGTGATGGATCATGGGGTTTGCTGCCCTCCACTAGGCCTTTAGCTGTGCTTAGCGTTAAGAATGCTGAGTAACTAATAAAAACTATTCCAAAGCACTTTGCAGATGGAAAGTGCTCCATACGTCATAAATAATAATGGTCTCTCAAGATTAGGCAAAGACAGAGAAAGATGCCAACCTTGCAGGCTTTAGAAAATTCTGGTAGATCTTACAGTGGAAGAGTGAAATGGTTGACATTGACTCCTTTCATCATTTTGTAATTAGCACTTTCATCTCCAAGTCACTGTGCAGTCCTCATTATGGACAAAGTTTACTTTCTGAATTAATCCTTCCAAATTTTATTAGGAGAGGGACTGAATGAACGCCATAAAACTGATAGGCAAGTCTTCTAGGCAAGACTTTAATTCACTCCTTTCATTCAGTGCTTCAATGTAGTTCTTTCTAGCTCTTGTCTTCCTCCTCAACTGTTATTTCTTTTAAGGAGTCTGTAGTCATCTCTATTTTAGTGTCAGGGCACATGGTATTCTCAAGAGGTGGAAACTGGCACCTTTTTCCAAAGGAGACAGTGGATCAGCCAGGGCCCTTACTGGCTTTGAACCATCATTTTCAGAGTAAAACATCATTTGGCTGTGCACACTGCATTTCCCCAGATACCCTCTGTTTTCACAGAGAGTCCCTGCTTTTCCCTTTGAGGTTTCATCCAGGGAATGGCCTGTCTTTCCTTTGTTCTGGGTGTGGGTCAGTCTGATTCAAATTTGGCGAGCATTTTCCTCCTATGAAAACCAGTTCCTTGCTTTGGGACGAGGATCTTGGGGCCACGTTTAATACTCAATCCTAGATTTTAGTGGTTCAAATGCCACTAAAATCAGTGACCAAGTTGTTGAATTTCTAAGTGTTGCAGATTTCCACTCCAGCCTGAGGTTTGCAGGTGCCTGGCCATCCATGGGCTATTGTCATCCACCCGTAAACTAGACATTTAGGAATGGGACCAGTGATAGCCCCTTAGTAGATACAAAGCAGAGCTTGTGGGATAGATCTTTTATTCCCCGTCCCCATGATCTAGACCTTCACTTTCAGGTTTTACTTCTTTCTTTGTGTTTGGATAGCCCCCAGCCTCTCTTTCGATCATGCATGGTTACCATGTTAACTCACATTTACTGCACACATATAACTAAATGTCAGGCACTGAGTAAGTTACTTTCCATACCTCATTTCATTTAATCCTCAAAGCCAACTGGGCAGTACTTCTGCATATTATCCCTATTAGATGGATAAAGAAACTGAAGCTTAAAAAAATTTAAGGAACTAGCCCAATGTCTTACAACTTGTAATGGCAATATCAGAGTTAGAAGCCAAATCTCTCAGACAGCAGTTCTGATTTCTGAGTTACTGTCCTCACCCCTGGTTTCCTCTCCTGCTCTTCTCTGCTTACCTTGCTTGGTCTGCATATGAGAACCAAGGACCATGCAGGTGGCTGGAAGGAGTGTTCCGTCCTGACCTATTTCTCCCATTGGCACCTGTAGCCAGAACCTAAGTGTGTGCTGTACTCTTCTGACCTCTGACCAGATTCTAAATTGGCTTTCAAGACTGAATTTGCTGACAAGCACCTTCTAATGGGTTCATTATATTTCATGGTACTTGGTTTATCATCAGCTAGGGACAGCTTGACATTTGCTCTTTTGTCTGTTGGATTCAGATTACCTCTCAGTGTTTCTCCATACTTAGCAAAGACCCTATGACCATATGAATTGACAGCAAGTGAGTTTCTGCGTGTCCATCATAATACAGAAAGTTATAAGATCTAGAGGCTTACTTGACTTTAGGAACAGTCTAAGAGAGGAGAGTGATGCTTGGGGAGAAGCATGGCCTTCACCTCTACTGGAGGATGATGGTGGCACTACATAGCCACTGACATCATCACACCCTCCAGGGAACCTCAGCCTGGGGCACTTATATTATTGATGCTTAGCATCTTTGTTTTACTTTACATTTGCAAAGTGCTTTCCAGTGATTTATTAGCTTTTTTTTTTTTTTAAATAGCCCCTGGAGGTAAGTTGATATTTAGCCTTCCGAGAACATAAATGCATAGAGAGGGATCATCTCATCAGATATTATTGGATAGGGGGTCAGGACTATGAACTCTTGGGATAGGGCCATTTGGGGCCATTGCCTCATGAGGATTACTAGGAGATCAAGTGAACTTAACTTTAGCTCCCAGAGTTTGTAAGACAGGGGTGGAATGGTGACAGCTATTTAAGGAAACTGCATTGAAGCCATTATCAGAAGGCCTTGATTCCAGTCCCAACTCTGTATTCAACCAGTTGTATTGACCTTGAACATTTTGTTGTATATAATTCTATGACTTTGGGCCCTTTCACAGGAGGGAGTAGCCAATGCATTATAGAACAGAGAACATGGGGATAGATCTAAACCATTAGGGGATATGTATTAAGAAAGGTACTTACCTTCCTTTTTCCAGGATCCAAGGACCAAATAATGATGTATGCCTTCAGATTCATTTTAAAAGCACATACTCCTTGTTCTCTGTAGAACTAAGAAAGTGAGCGGAGCTGCTAGAGGAGAGTCAGGGTGGAGCCAGGCCCATCAATCCTGTATCTTATGAGTGTTATAGAAAGTCATTAGCAGGCTTGATTATCTCACTGGTTCAACACACGTTTTAGAGATGTGATGTAATGCCAGGCAATATTTAGTTGTCAGATTTTAAGGCTGTATCAAATTTATTCTTGCAGGAAAAGTCTAGTTGTCCTGGCAACCTGAAATTGATTTTCTTTTTGCTCTTGTCAGCTGAAACTGGCCCCCTTTGAATCATTCCTCTAATTTGATGTGGAGAACTGTATGTCCCCACCTGGTGACCAAATCGGTCTTAATGGCAGGTAACCCCAGCAAATGATTCCTTTTTCCTGCCTGAGCCAGGAGCTATAGTTTATTACTGCCTTCACCTTATGTTGTTCTCTTTGTGGTTATTTATTTGCCCATGGAGTTTGGTATAGAAGGAAAGTAGCATTCAATTAATTAAGAATTTAATCAGGCATATAGAGCAATGACGCAATTGACAGCCAATCATGCCCTTTCACTGTTAGTTACCTCCTGGACAGTGGTGGGACTAGAATGGGCTCCAGACAGGGAGGTATTTGCAGGATGCCTAGCATTTCTGTTACTAGATGATGGTGATGTCATGTCCCAGGTGAGAGAGAGAAATGTCTGTTTTCTGCCTCTGTCAGTCATCTCTATCATGGGAGGGGGAGGGTCTCTAAACTAGGAAGGGTAGAGTCAACATCATAATGACAAAATTGATGCCCATGACAGATGAGGAGGTTATGAGAGAGTAGTTAATGCTACTGAATAATTGCAGACTTTGTGGGCCACACATCCTGCAGCTCAGGATATAGAGGAGCACTTCTGATGGTGACTGTGGAACTGCTGCCAGTAATTTTGAGGAAACCTGGAAATCAGCAGAAATGCCAGAAGTGAGAGATGAGGAAATAGATACTAGTTATCAAAAAACCAGGTATCCGGAGTCTAGAATCTGCTGATTTTGTTGTGATTCCTGGTATAGTTCCAGACTGGCTTATAGGTGGTTTATGAGTCTTTGAAAGGAAGCTGTGTTCACCACGAGCCAGAAAAGGGTCACTAGGCTATTTCCCTTTTTGTCTGGGTTAACGAGCTGGTGGCTTAGAGTGACATCAGGACACAGTGTAGACAGTGCCGGTTTTGGAGTTAGAAGGTCTTGGTTTAAATCCAGGGTTTCTTGCTTAGCAGGCCCATGACCTCAGGCAAATTGCTTAATTTCTGTGACTCAGCTTCCTCTTCTATGAAATGGGGTTAATTATAGTACTGAAAAAGGATGCCATTAAGACTAAATGAAATAATGCGTATGAAGTGCTTAAAACAACACTTTCCAAGTATTAAGCATTCAATAAATGTTGCTATCATTACTCTTAGTAGGGAGAAATTTGGATTTCGTAAAGCATTTAAAAATTTACATGTTTATAGATAAAATGGAGACATTTAAGGTAGATTATGGAATAATCAATGGGCAAATCTATGGCCCCAAGAAAGGGGTGAAAAAAAGAATCCCTCTTGATGGGAGAAACTTCAAAGTGACATTGCAAGGATGAGGATTCAGGGAAGGGGAGAGTTTGGAACCTCTTTTGCAATTTACCAAGCCTCTTGCCACTCCCTTATCCTTTTTTTCTTTCAAGAAGTAATAATCATTAACAATTTATGTATCTAGTTTTACCATATATATCTATATATATATCTATATATATCTATATATATATATCTATATATATATATATCTATATATATATCTATATATATCTATATATATCTATATATCTATATCTATATATCTATATATCTATATATCTATCTATATCTATATCTATATCTATCTATCTATATCTATATCTATATCTATATCTATATCTATATCTATCTATCTATCTATTTATATATATATATATCTATATATCTATATATATATATATATATGTTGGTTAATACAAACTCAAAAGTTATTTGTACAAGTTTATATTCTTTGTTCAGAAAATACCAGGACTATAAAAATGGAAACTGTCACTTGGAATTGTAATGCCATGTTTGACATATACTTGATTGTCCTTACATCCGCAGGAAGAGTGGTGCCTTTATTGTTCTCCCTTCTCACTGTGGCCTTTGGGAGACATTTCTTTTCTGTTTCCTTTCTACTTTTATTAACTCCTCCCCTTCCCTCCCCTCCCCTACCTCCCTTTCCTTTTCCTCCCCTTCCCTCCCCTCCCCTCCTCTCCCCTCTCTTCCCTTTCCTTCTCTTTCTTCTCCTCCCTCCCTCTCTTGTGGTCTACCTCCCTATACTTATTGCTTCCTTTATTATTTTTTAAATCCCTTGTCCTTGGTTTAAAAAGGGTCTCAGTGATGGGGCATTTACAATGATGTTATAGGCCCTTGGAGAAGCAGGCTTCAGCCACTGAGTTCCAGCTCTGAATTAACCAGTATACTTTCTTGGTCTTCTGTTTCCTTAACTTTAACACTGGACATGTGATACTATTGTCCAGCCTCAGGAGGCCATGTTGGGTGCGGCCTGAGTGATACATGTCTTCTCTCTATGGGTCGTTGTCCTGTATGCAGGGTGATAGGAGGTTGGCTTGCATACATGTGCACATTCCTTGGGCTTAAGGAGGGGCACCTTTAATTTTGGTGGGGTGCTCTGAGAGCAGTGAGCTCAGAGCCTCTGTCAGGGCCTTGTGGTGTGTTTTCTCGGTTTCCCAGTATCACTGTCATAAGTGAAAACCCTGTCCATTGCCCTTATGATCGAACTTCAGGCTCCTTTTCCATCCGCTCCCTGACTCCTCCTATCCACCCCATCCTCATACTCTTCATCCCACATGAAAAGCCATTCTTCCAGGCCAGCTTTTCCAGGCAATGTCCTTCCACACACAGCTCAGATTCCAACCTCTCAGACACATCAGCTTCCCCATTTGAAATCAGTTTCTTCCCTCCTACATTCCCTCTTCCATGGTTGGCATTTTTAGAAACTTGTTCATAGACCACCTTGTATTTTAATGAGTGGTATCTATTTCTGAGCTCTGATCCTCAGAGGGCAGGCATCTCTGAGCCTGGGAGCCTAGCTCAGTGGCTGGTATTTATAGGCACCCTGTGAATGTGAGTTAAATTGAATTACTCAGGAGGCCTGAGGGGTTGAGAGGTTAACTACAGTTAACTGAAGGAACTAGAAGGGCCACTGGGAACTGGTTTTGGAGCATACAGCTTTTATGAACAGCTATCATCTTTTCAACTGGGCCCCTTAATCCTGTGCCTCTGCAGAGAGGAAAAGGTGGTGTCTGTTTAAGATGCTGGTGAGAGTAGATCAGCATGTACCATCTCTTTCCCAGCTCTCCAGGTCTCAGAGCATCAATCCTCCTTCTATCAGAAGAGCTAGCTTTTGAAGAGGAGGAAGTGGTTTACATGATGACCTCTGAATTTCTGACTCTGATAGTAACCTTCTTGAATAAGAAATTGCAATCCTCCCTGTTGCAAGGAAGGTGGGTGTGCCAAGGTGCTGCGTTTGTGAAACTGAGTGAAATTCGAGCACGTTTTGTGACTCTGACCTTTGGGAATAGTCCAGGGTCAGGCTGTGCTCACATGTTGTGCTCGGTAAATCCACTTTCCGCTATCATGTTGGGATCTTAAGTCAATTGCTGCTTGTGAAACACCTTCTCCTGACTTGCAGCTCAGATTCTATATGTGCACCTGAAGGTTGCTTTTAAGGGACTCATGCCCAGAAAAACTGGGAATGGGATGCCTGATACAGAGGAAAGAGAAAAAGAGCAAGCCCAGGTTTCAGTCCTAAATCTGCCAGAGACATTTTGGGGGACATGGAACGTTAGTTCCCAGGCCTATAAGATGGGGGCACTAGTAATTATTAGGAAGGGTTGTGTATATGTTCGCTGAGATTATTTAGGTAAAGCATGTGGTAGCACACCTGACACTTTTCAGCACTGGTGTATCCCAGCGAAGTCGCATAGCCTTGGTTAGGAGCCCAGTTCCCATAGCTGTTAGGGATGATTTATATAATTTCAGTGAGGCTGAGTTATTACACCTGAGTCTCAGTTTAAGTGGATTTTTTTTGGGATTAAATATAGCTTGCACGTAAGTTGTAAAGATGAGAGGATGTTTGTAATAGGCCCAGCACAGTGGTGTGTCTCAGCATCTGGCCCAGGGATCCACACTCACCACTGCCCAGCTTCTCAGGGGTGGTGGAGTGCTCTGGGGGGACATGCCTTAGAGGTGCTGATGGGAGCTCCCCTCTATGACCACAGTTTCTTCCTGTATCCTGGGCACAAAACCTTTCTCTCTAGGAACCAGACCTGTAGAACAGACCTAGTTCAGGAGATGCTTTTTGGACACAAGACCATACATGGCATGTTTGGAGAAGTGAAGCCAGCATGGAGAAGGGGGCTTTTACAGCTTTTCTATGAAGAGCTTTTGAAGAGTTGGCAGTGTTTCACCCAGAGAAAGATGAATCTGGAGTGGGAGGGGAAGGTTGGGATTAGGGATGGAGAGATGAGTTAGCTTGTCTTCTTGGGTGGGAGCTGCCCTAACCCAGGACAGTGACAGGTGAGGATTGGGAAAGGGGTCTGACAGGGAGGCCAAGGAGAGGGAAGAAGAGAGGTGGGAACTAGAAGGCCCAGAGCAGAGGTGGAGGGTTCTGGTTCAAGTGTTGGGTGCAGAGGGTGGCGACACTACATGAATAATTAGGATGTAACTGCAGTTATTTGCAGGATAGGAAAGATAGAGGCTTTCTATTGTCACCATCCCACTAGGTAAATGGAGGGATGACCCTAGGTGTGTATGTATGTGTATCTATGTATGTGCATGTGCATGAGCATGTATAAGAAATAGGACCAAAGAAGTTGGGGACTTACCCAAGGCCAAAGAGCTAGAAAACATCTTTCATTTGCTTGAAGTACTGAGTTTAGTAATGACTGTGAGTGACAGAACTGGGTAGGGGGAGCCCATAGGGAAAGGGCCTTGGCCCCATTTCCTGCTCCCTCCCAAGCAGGTAGTGAGTAGGAGTTTTAAGTTTCACTGTTTGATAGCATCACCTCCTCTGCTTTCCCAGAAATTATTCCTCGAAGTATGACTCGAATCATTACTCTGTTGGGAGATGTCTCAGTTCAGAGCTGACTTTCTGCTCTGGTTGTTTACTGTAGAAACAGTGCCACGGGTAATTCAGAGGTGGCCCAGTCAAGAGGAAAGAAGAGGGCCTTCAGAGTTAGGGACCCTGCCGTTAGAGACCTATGAGAATTGGGCAAGAGAATCTACTTCTTGGTGCCTCCACTTTTTCTCCTACCAATTGGGGGATCATGATTCTCATTTGGTAAACTTCTTTTGATAGTGTTTTGCAAATCACAGTGTTGGTCATAGCACAATAACGATAAAACAGAGTTCAGACTCGGTCTTTTCTATGTGTGTGAAGCAGTAGAAGGAGGTGGTGAATCAGTCAGCACCTGTGGGTGGTGCGATCTCTATATTATGGAAATACTAGCACCTGCTTTTAGGGGGTGGGGTCTTGGAATATTTGGTTAAATGACTGTGGAATCTACTGACTGTTTGGTTCTACCCTGACCTGTGCTAACCACCATTACCAGCATTCCTTACCCCACCCCCACCCCCCAGCTATGGGATAAGGATCTTGTAGCTCCTTTATTATTTTGGCAGAATTTCTGAACTTATAGGCCTCAATTTCTTCATCTGCAAAATGGGGATACTAATCAGCTCAGCTTTGCCTGCATTATGAGGATCAGCTGGAAGAAAGGGATGTGAAGCCTTTTTGTAAGTTCTGTTGAACTCTGTATTTCAGGAGCCCCTTTTCTCTCTCTTTTCCCTTCTGCTAATCTCCAAAGGACATCTTTGGTCTTTAAAAGTTTAACTGAGACAGGGGAAGAAACAGGGGTTTGTAGAGGAGAGTGACTTTCCAAGGCTCCAGAGTGAATTGGAGTTCTGGGATCATGCCCAGTTTTGTCAAATTCCACCATTCAGTGCAAGCCTGTTTTGTCCATGCCTGAGACCTACCAGGGGTGGGGGGGAGAGGATAGAAACTTCTGGAAGGGTGTCGCTCTTTGAAGCCTTGGAGGTGGCTGCTGCCAGTGTTGAGATTCCTGTTCATGTCCCCTTGTGTCCAGCAGTGACTAGTTACTTGGGTATTTGGGTTTTGGGTGAGTCAACAGGCCTATGACCCAGAGGACCTGTGGTGCTTGGCAGTGGCTGGGATGAGTCAGAGGGCAAAACTGCTCTCTCGACCCCAGAAACTGCATCCTCTAGACAGAAAAGAAAGGCCTCTCTGATCCTCAGTTGCCCTGCTTACTGCAACTTCTAGACTAGAGAGTAAGATTTTTTTCTCTTCTACTTCATGGGGTCGATATGGAGATCAGAAGAGAGATTTCTTTTGTAAATGATATTGCAGTATTCCTTAGTTCCTGCTACTTAAAGCAGGCAGCTGACTTCTCTTTTTTTTTCTCCCTCTCAGAGTAAATGTATTGATGCAAAAAAAGAAAACCAGTCAAACTCCTGATGAGGACAGTGGGTGAACAGTCCAGCCTTTTCTTATTTTGTGTCTTTGAATTGAAGCCTGGACCATTTCAGAGATCTATTGGAAGGAGGGACCAGATAAATGTAGCTAATTTTCCAGAATCTTAGATTCCTACCTGACATATCTGCCTTGGCTTATCACATTCGATTCTTCAGACCCTGCGGCTTAGGCCCTGTTTTTTAATGCAATACATAGAGACTTGCTTCTCAAGGAGACTTGATCATTGGGCTCTAGAAGGTCCTTACTTAGGAAGCTGCTGTTCTTTGCAGGATAGCAAATGAAAGATGTTTTCTAGCTCTTTGGCCTTGGGTAAGTCCCCGACTTCTTTGGTCCTATTGCTAATACATGCTCATGCACACAAGCACATGCACATCAAGGAAAGGGCAAAAATCGAGACAAGAAATCAGCGTTTTGGGTCCTCAATTCCCTGTTCTTTCTGACACACCCCTCTTCCCTCCTGTCAGGTGAAGAGAGAAGCCAGATGGTTTGACAAATGGTTCTTGTTGCTGTCAAATCTGCCTTCCCTTTCTGTTCAGACAGACAGCTCTTACCTTCCCTTTCTGGGGAGATTGGGAGGGTTGGGCAGAGAGGGAGGGAGGTGGATGAAAGAAGGAAAACACTTTATTTATTGCCTGATTCTTTTTGTGGCAGAGGTGACCAGTGAGCTCCTGTTTCTGTGTCAGAAAACAATGCTAGGGCAATGAGCAATTGTCACCTTGAATTTGAAGCACATAGAGGCCTAGAAATGGCAGGTTGTATTGGAAGACAACATTGATTTCATATATATTCATCTTAAAAACACACACACGTGTTTAAGATGCCATATCCATAAATTCTAATAAGGCTGTATGATTCCAATTTTCAGGTGAGATTAGCATTTTATTGAGTATTTTATCTGTCAGATTCAATACTTGATGTACCATCGTCCCAGGCTTATTAGCATAATTGCTGTGCTTAAGCAACAATAAAAAATTCAGCAGTAAAATAGCAGTTAGTGCAGGCAATTTGTTATCAAAAGCTTTTACTTAAGGACAGTTCTATCCTGTATTTGTTAGCATGTTAGGGTTATAATTTATTTTTATTTTGAAAAACAAAAGGTGGGGGGGGGATTTTGCTTTTTTAGTTTTGGAAATGATAGAGAAATTAAAAATCACTGCCTCTCTGCAAAATTGTCCACATCCCTTCTTCCTTTGCCGAAAGCAGCCTATGATCAGAATAGATTTCACTTATGAGACATGTTGCTCAGACAAAAGTCACTCTGCGCTGCATTGGAATGAACTGGTATTAATGCCCATTTATGTTTGTACAGGTGTTTCCAAAAACACTTTCACATCTATTTGTTGCTTAAGTCTCACACCGGTCCAGGGAGAGCTCCATTCTGAGAACAGCAGACTGAGTTGAAATGACTTTTCAGGACGAGGCAGAGCCTAGCTGTGAGATCTGCTCTTCCAGCCCCCAGGCCTGTGGCTACGTTGCAACCCTTCACGCAGTAATCCCCAAATCCTGATGTGGGTACTTTCTCCTGCCCTGTGTTGGTTTTCATCCTAGATCACTCTTATATATGGGTGTGCACATGCACATGCACGCACACATACTGTACACACAGACACACATTTCCCCTCTCAAATTTAATGATGAACCCTTGCAGCTGTTTTTCTTTTGATGTCCTCATTGAAGTAATTCTGCAATATAATTTTTTTCTTAATATCAAATGTCTTTCATTTCTTGCACTTACAATCTCTCTCTCTCCTGACTCAGAAAAGCACTTGTGATTACCATCTGTGAAGGGCCTAGTGCAAAATATATGATTTCATGAGTAATGTGGCAGTCTTTAGATAAGACAGAGATAAGATTTAAACGTGTGGAAAGAGATTGGGAAATCTATTTCTTGAGAAATGTATTAGAAATAAATAAGAACATTAAATTGAAGCTTTTTAGTGTGTAATTATGGGTAATAATTTCCAAACTAAAGGTAAAATTTGGGATGAGAATGTATAACTGAAGCTCCTAAACTTTCAGGGAAGTTACCTTAGCACCTTAGATTTTCTTCCCTTGGTAAATTCAGAAAAAGATGCTCATTGCCTCGGAACTTCTCTAATATGCAAGGTGCTGTGGGGTTTACAGACTAGATCAAACAGGGCTCTGACTCAAGAGATGTTCAGACTATTAGAGAGGATATTGACAATAAATGAACATACTTTTTGTTTTTGAGCAGCTTTTATCTGACAGAAACGCTAGTAGTAATTTTTCTTAGATTATGCCATTTAATCTCAATGTTTCTCTTACTTATTCATGGAATTAATTTTTATTGAGCACTTACTATGTGCCAGTTATTGTCAGTATTTCACATGTTTCATCTCATGTAATTTTTATAGAAATCCTATGAGAGTGTAGCAGGTGCTATGATTCTTGTTCTCATTGGTTAGCTGAGGAAACAAGCATACAGAGAGGTTAACTTGTTCAGGTCTTACAGGTATGAAGTGATGGAACCACTCTGGTCTTCCTGTCTCCTGTTCTTCCTACTGCACCACTTGGCAAAAAGATGAATTAATAGATAGATGGGTAGGTGGACAATGCTAATGATGAGTAGATCAATATGTTTTTGTTGATTTCAGAGAGAGGAAGGAAGAGGGAAAGAGAGATAGCAAAGTTGATTTACTGCCTCCTGCAAGCTCCTTACTCGGGATCGAGCCTGCAACCCTGGCATGTGCCCTGACTAGGAATGTAACCAGTGACCTCCCAGTACATGGGATGATGTTCAACCAACTGAGTGACACTGGCCAGGAAGAGGACTGTGTGATTTCTTGATAAAGAGCTGGTGGATGTTTACAAAGAGCACTAAACTTAAAATTCGATAGGGGCCCAAATCCTCATGTTTCTTACGTTTATAAAAACCTCAGTTAAATTATTTCATAATCTCAGGGCCTTCCTTTGAATTATGAATAATAAAATCACTCTCTCGTTGTCATTGTGAGGATAAATCAGAAAATGTATGTGAGACTCTCCAAAAGTGCTTGGTTCACAGTGGGTGTTTGGCCAGTGTCAGAAGTAACCGTGAACAGGCAGTTTTGGGTAGTGGTTAGGAACAGCCATGGAAGCCAGATCACTGGGCTTTAAATCTGCTTCACCACATATTGTTGTATGACTTTGGGCAAACTTCACTTTTCCTGCCTCAATTTCCTCATCTATACGTAAAATGGACTTACCTCATAGGGTCATTGTAAGGGTTAAATAAGTGAAAAGATAAGTTACGCTAAAAGTGTGTGTACAGCACATTTAACAATGCTCGACAGCAGTGTGTTAGCTCTCATTATTCTGTCAGTGACGAAAGGGAGCAGGTAGAAAGTGAACAGTGCAAGACTGTTTTAGGGCGCTGGCCTTTTCATTCAAGGACAGTGAACCAGTTTAGCCTAGGACATGAAAGTTGCATTTACACAGCCACTGATGACCTTGGAAACATTCCTGGCTTCTCCATCCTTGACCCTTACTCATCTGTAGGGGATAGTAAGAGAGTGAACTGCAGAGGATGGGGTGTGCTTGGGGAGGGGAAGGCATACACATCCTCGATGAGCTTGTTCATATAGAGGTGCCAGGTGGCTACTGAGGGTGAGTTTGCTGGTCAAGGTTGGCTTGTAGGTTGTAACTTTTTCTGTGCCATCCGCGTTTTGTCTACTCAGTCTGTGTGTGCCTGGGTTCTCTCCTCAGATCTGTCTCCCATTTTCCTCCTCTCTAGAAGGCTTTGATATACTGGGGCCATCTCTGCCTGGGACTGTTTCCCCTGCACCAGAAGGAGGTGGGTGGGCACTCGGCATACCATTATTTGAAAGGTGATATACTCTAACATATATTTCACACACTTTCAAAAAGAAGAATGCACTCAGAGACATTTATTTTAAAGGTGTGCTGCTGAGGATAAACTGGAAGATGGAAGATTCTTCAGGATCTTGGGCTTATTGTCCTAAACAACAATTATCTTTAGAGGCGTGTGTGTGTGTGTGTGTTTGTGTGTGTGTGTGTGTGTGTGTGTGTGTGTGTGTGTGTGTAGCTTCCTGGAATTGGTAGTATTGATTTTGGGGGTGTGTTTCTTTGGCTTATTCAAAATAGAAACAGAAAGGTAAAGTGTTTGTTCATGTCATTTGAACATGTCTTTATAGGAAAAGACATTACGATAATACCTTACATTGTGTATGGGGCTTTGTGGTTTTCAAAGCACTTAAATACACATTTTTATGTGCATCATATGCTCTCCCTATGAGGTAGGCAAGGTAGAGCTTATTATTTCCCTTTTAGAGATTATGTAACTGAGGTTCAGAGAGATAGAGTGAGTTTCTTAAAGCAGTGATGGTTGCAAACCCTGAACCTTTAACTCTAGGGTGCTTTCTGCTTTGCCACCTGATTTGAGTGTAATGAGCTCATTCTTACCAAGCATTCTTACCCAGGTTACATAGATTTGTAATAAATCTCAAAAACGCTTACCTTTACTTTCCACTGGTTAAAAAGTTAACTATAATTTGATATTAACTTGTTCTTTCCCCTCCGCTCCCCCCAGTATAAACAGCAATGAATATCTAGGGCTTTCTGTTAACCCAGATTGTGTTTTTCAACAATAAATGTCAAAGTATTTCCTGAAACTTGCTTTAATGAATAAGAGAGGTGAACACAAAATTCCTTTTTTGCATGAGGTCATTGAAAACAGGATGTACGAACTTGCTGTAGAAATCTGAAAAGGAACACTTATACTGATGTGCAGGCTGGATGAGTACTAGTATATTACAGAGGGTTTCATGCTGGTAGAGATCTTAAATGAAAGAAGTTCTCATTAAGTGTGTCAATTGGTTTGCATGAAAAATGAATCTGTTCCATGAATTGGATCCAAGGCCGGTTATACGTCCTTATACTCCAACAACCAAAAGCATGAGTTGGACCTCTAGTTTTGATTGCAAGGTGCCTTTATCTGGAAGCTTGGGTGTGTCCTCAGAATACAGAACAGAGGAATGGAAGATAATTTTGAGCTTCTTATGACTGAGAGTCAATGCTGTGCTTGCTGGAGGTGGGAAGGACTGAGTTCTCTTTGGCAAAGGTCTTTGAGCCCCATAGTCACACGGCACCAAGTAAGCCCACTGATGTATTATTAGCTTCATATACTGGCATGTGGGTTAGGTCACATGTGTTTTGGAAGTCTATTTCTTTACTTCACACCATGTGGTTTCTTAGATGACTCCTTTTGAGTGAATCACCAGCTTGCTGACAGTGTCTTGAACAGGCTGCTTTAGAAGGAGGCAGAAAGTGTTTTGGTTTGGACAGATGACCCCCTTGACTTTCCATCTTTGATGGTTTCTTTTTCGATCTACATCATCTGGTAATATTATTAATGTGGGTGCTAAAATTGGCCCTGATTTATGTCCCAGATACAGATCAGCTTGTACCTTTTCAGGACACAGATAGCTATGTCCATGTTCCATCTATGTTTCTTATGTGGTAATTAGCATTCACCCTACAAACAAGGTCAGAAATGAAATCACTAGCATTGCTGAAGAATCCCTTCTCTGAGTTTCTGTCACATGCTTAATTATGTTTCTTCTGGCATTGATGTGTCCTGTGTGTTGGTTTGGTGTCTTCTGCTATATTTGAACTCATATAGGGCAGGAATCCTATCTTATTAATCACCATTTGGTGCCTGGTAGATAGTAGGTGCTTTTAACTAAGTAGTTGGATCATATCTTAAGAAACAGAAAGAGATGGTTTTCCTTGAGAGAGAGAGATGGTTGCGAGGGTTGCTTCTTCAGTGCATTCCCAGCACGCTCAGAACCTTGGGAAGTCAGAGATGAAACACCACATCTCATTCCTTAGGCAGCCACAGTCCAGCTATATCATGTCAGGGAGAGCACTCCGTATACTGTGAAACAAGGCACACATGGGTCATCCCGATGGATGTAACTTTAGAGTATCTTCAACCACAGGCTCTACTCCCTCCTCTCACATTTGAGAATTCCCTATCATAGCCTCACTTTCTTCCACACTTGTAATGGGATAGTCATGAATGGACCATTGAGGGTATAAGCAAATTATCTGTGGAGCTGAATGCAAAGTGCTTTGCTATTCTTTGATAGGTGGGGGTCTATTTATTTTTAAAAGGTAGATTGCTGAATGCATAAGCAAAATGTGACATCCCAACCAAGAATATTATTCAGCAATAAAAAGAAATAAAGTACTGATATATGCTACCACATGAATGAATCTTAAACATATTATGTAAGTGAAAGAAGCCTGTCACAAAAGACAACATCTTATATGATTCCATTTATATGAAATGTCCACAGTAGGCAAATCCATACGTCTATAGAGACAGAAAGTGGATTTGTGGTTGCTGGTAGGGCTGGGGTGGGGGATAGGGACTGACTGCTAAAGGGTATGGGTTTCTTCTGGGTATGACGGAAAGTTCTTACATTAGATTGTGGCAATATTTTCACCACTCTGTGAATATACTATAACTAAATTTTAGACTTTACATGGGTGAATTGTATGTTGTATGATTTTATCTTAATAAAGCTAGTTAAAAATGGATGCATTTCAGTCTATAAGTTCTGAGGGGTCAAAGAGTGTATAACATAATTCTTTTGGCTTGTTTTTGGCCAAGAAGTCATGCACACTTAACAATGATGACCAGGCCTAAGGAAAACCTGACAACACAACCAGAGCTACCAAACTTGACATCTATTTCCTCCCAACTTCATGCACAGTATTTTCAAGAGCTTTAAATTTTGTACTTCCAGAAATGTTGATTAGTGAGATACTCAATAAGAAATAACAGGGTACTGACAGCCCTGATTGCGTAAATAGGTGCTTGGAGTTGTGTTCCTGGTTTGCTTGTCAATATAAGAGGAATGTGTGATTATGTTGAATGATGGTTAATTTCTTTATCCACCCATTTTAAAAATAAAGATGTACATCTGGAAGACAGGTGCCCAGGGCAAAGGGAGGCCTGCAGCTTTGCTAGCGAACCCCAGAAGGGAACAAGTTCCTATTTAGGAGTTGGCCTTGGAGTCCAGGCTGATTTTAGGCAATAGCTGATGAATTAGGGAACTGGGACTAGTGCCACACACAGGATTTTTCATTTTCTCTTGTTTTGTGTTTTTCTGGACAGCTTTCCCCCTCCTCCTTCATGATCATTGTCCCACCCTCTTTGACTAACTTGTGTGGAAGTGTGTAGAGGCTGAAGGGACATAGTGCTTTTGAGCTTTTTATGTGAACAGTTCCTACACAAACATTTCTCTTTGATTAAGTATCCGGTGAAACCAATTCACATGAACTCCAATTAAACTTTAATGAACAAGTGGGTGTATTAATATCAGCTGAGTAATGCAGGCAGCGCAAATTCCAGTAAGTGACTCACTTCTCTGAGCAGCTCATTCCTCATGCACGGTTAGAGTTACTAGAAAGCTTCCAGCTATATTTGAGTGGATCTGGTCTGGGCCTTGTAATTCTACCAATCCTCAGGGCTTATTATTCATCTGGTGACAAAACCACAGTTATCCAGGTCCTTGTTTTCAGAGCAAGGATTAGGAATGGGGAGACTTGTTCACATTGAGTAATTAGGCCTTTCATGGAGCAGTGCCCATGTGGACTTAAACTTTCTCCATCTTCCTTTTTTCTTAAGTGAGAATTCTTTTTCTCCTTAAACCCAGGGGAGTGTAGGTGAAGGTCAAGGCAGTAAAGGTGGAACCCTCTATTTTGAACTAAACTTAGCTCTCCTGAGCCTCACTTCCCATCCTCATCTGCTCTTTGCCTCAAGTCCACAAGCATCCCCATTGTTACACCAGAGACAGCAAGATCTTGTAATGGAGAGCCTTTCTGAAGACAGACCCTGTTCCTTTCAGAGAGTGATAACTATACCTACTTCCTAGGGAGGATTAAACAAGATGATGAATATAATGCTCTTAGTTTATTGCCTGGGGCATAGACATTCCCAGTCAATGTTAGTTAACTTGTGCCAATGAAGGAGGGCTGGGGAGGAGAGTATGGGGATGAATGGGCTCAGTCCTTGACAACAAAGGAACTTAGTCTCTCCTAGGTATTTGTCTTATACTTAAAAATGTCTGTAATAACAGAGTGATAAGGACCAAAAGCTTGGGAGAGAGAATGAGCTGTGAGGATTCAGGGAATGTAGAGATCCCTGTGTTAGAGGCATCTGAGAAGGCTGGGTGAACATGGCTAGGGAAGTCAGGGTAGGGGGAATGAGCTAAGGGTTTGGGAAGGTAGCTTGAGGGTGAAGGCAAAGGCCCACACATACCCATGCACAAGGTAGGTACTTTCAGTGTGGTTAGAATAGACAATGTCTGGGCTTGAGGGGCTAAATTATACTGAACTTAGTCTCTGCCTTGGCTCCCAGACCGCAGTCTCAGCTCTATTTGGTGTTCTGTCTCCCTCCCATTCTTTGGTATCCATCTAGAAATTGGTTGAAAGTAACACTGCAACCAGGCAGGTGGAGATAAAGGCTAGGTGATAGAATGGACTTTATTTTATTTATTTATGTCTTTATTTATTTATTTACTTACTTACTTATTTTAAAATCTTTATTGTTGAGAGTATTACATAGGTCCTCCTTTTCCCTCCATTAACCTCTTCCAGCCTTCTCCCGGGAGTGGGAGTGGACTTTAAATCTCATAGGAGACGGTGCCTATAAAACTCCTTACAGTGAGCAGCAGGGCATATATGCATTCAGCCTCAGTAACTCCCAAGGCTGGGAGGAAGGGGCTGTGTTGCACAGACCTAGTTCCTTCTCCAAATTCAATAATTGGATACCTCACCTCCTCCTCCTCTGTGGATGAGGCTGGTGGAAGGAGAGCTAGATGAAAAGGCAGAAAGCAAGGTAGAAAGGAAATGTCTGCCACTACGAGGAGACTTGCCCACATTTCTCGCTCGGATCCCAACAGGGTTCCTTTAGGGAAAAAAAATAGGAGGCTAGAAGGTAGAACAGGGCCATATTGTGGAAATGAGGGACAGTGTGCTAAGCAGGGAAGGATGTAATTCATTCAGGCTGGTTAATCCACTTAGGAAATACCAATTGAGGGACACCCTAAATAACTCCGACTGGAGTAAACAGGGCCTGTCAAGGACTGTGGTGCAAGAATCAGTCTCCATTTCACAGTTGAACACTGAGGCGTTCAACTTCAGGCATCTCACATGAATTTCAGACTCTGCTTCCCTCCCAGACTTCTGTTTAGAGAATGCTGTAGGATAAAGAAATTCATGGTGTGAAGGCATGAATTCCATAGTGATAGCAGAGGTGGGAGAGTCCAGTTGAATAGATAAATTTCATCTTTTGAATTTTGGATAAACCAGAAGGAATTCCTGCAAATCAGGAATTGAATAGACTAATGACATAAGTTAGGAACTATATGCTGCTTACAAAAAAGAGAGAGAGAGAGAGAGAGAGAGAGAGAGAGAGAGAGAGAGAGAGGTAATATGCAAATTAGCCATGACACCTTAAGGCATCATGACTGGCTCAAGAGGAGCTGCATGTGCAGATGGGCGGAAGGGGACTGTGTGCCATCCCCAGCACCAGCGGCCACGGGGAGGCTGGGGTTGGGGGCAGGCCAGAGTGGAGACACAACACACAGGGGCGCCTGCTCTGAGCCGCCATGGTGCGGCTGGGAGCAGGCCCCCAGTGGACACACACAGCGGGGCATGCTCCGAGCTGCAGCGGCCAGACTGTGGCTGGAGTGGGCCTAAGCCATCAGTAGGACATCCCTGAGGGCTCCCGGACTGTGAGAGGGGGCAGGCTGGGCTCAGGGATCGCCCCCTTCCAGTGCATGAATTTCGTGCACCGGGCCTCTAGTATGTTAGATTTTAAAAATGTTAGTTAGGCCCTAGCCAGTTTGGCTCAGTGGATACAGCATTGGCCTGTGGACTGAAGGGTCCTGGTTTGATTCTGGCCAAGGGCACATGCCAGGGTTGCAGGCTCAGTCCCAGTAGGGGGCATGCAGGAGGCAGCTGATCAATGATTCTCTCTCAGCATTGGTGTTTCTATCTCTCTCTCCCTCTCCTTCCTCTCTGAAATCAATAAAGAACTATATTTTAAAAAATGTTAGTCAGTAGTTCATTTAGCAATTAGAACTAGGTATTTCATTACTTAACTTCCCAGAATATTATTTCTTGTTAGATACAGCTCAGGAAAGTCTGTTATCCCCATTTTATAGAAGAAACAGTAGCAAACTTAAAGATCATTATCCAAGGACACTTGGATTAGCCAGCCTAATCCTTTATTTTATATTGGGGCTTTCATATTGAAGTGAGTAGGATTTGCTTATAGGTTTTCACAAGATAACTGAATTGGACTTGATTTTGACATTCAAAGGAATCAGGGACATGCACTTAGCTAAGTTCTTTTCCTTGTTTTGGCTGAAAGATTTAAAATAGAATTATAGTAGCCATGAGGGACCATACATCTTTTATTTGGGGTCTTTCACAAATTCCTTCCAAGTCAGGGTTTCTCCAGAGCCTATTGTTCTTTCAACAGTATGCAGAGGGCATGCTCATCTTCTTTCACTTAGTGTCAT
The DNA here is from genome assembly GCF_027574615.1 of Eptesicus fuscus. Lineage (NCBI taxonomy): Eukaryota > Metazoa > Chordata > Mammalia > Chiroptera > Vespertilionidae > Eptesicus > Eptesicus fuscus. The sequence continues at coordinate 46,526,858 of NC_072475.1, forward strand.
CTTTTCAAGATAATAAGCTGAATATATTGTATAGATTGATTAATTAGCTTTCTTAAGGTGAATACATTTTGCAAGCCCATCTCTGTAAAAACCAGAATTTCTCTGTTTACCACACTCAAGGGCCCCTAAGTAGTATGTCTTTTCTGGAGACCTTTGACTTATCACACTGCTCTTTTCTTGTTGCCTCGGAGACACCTCTCTCTTACCCTGGTCATTCTCCGGTCCTCTGTTCCTGTTGTCTACCATGAACACAGGTTACTTACTGCCCTCTTGATCCTCCTGGAAACACTAGCCCAGATACCTCATTGCTTTTCTTTTCTCTGATTTGTTTGATTACCCATGTTGATTATGGCTCCAAACAGCAATTGTTGCACCAGACTTCAGATTTTCAGTCTGCATCCCTAAATCTTTGGTTGTGGGCCTGGGCTTTTGCATCTTGAAAACCTTTGTAGGTAATTATGATGGACACCCCTGCTTAAAAATCTACTGGTATCAGTTTACTTATGGTGTGTGGTACTTAGAATAAAGGCTTTTAAAAAAAGACATTTAATCCATTGGTTCCTGGATGAAAAAGACACACCCAGGGCATGAAAAGAGTGAATAGGTCTCAGAAGGGTGTGGTCTGAGCTGGAGAGGAAGCTGGATGATGCTACGAGGGAACAAAGGTTCAGTGTCCTCACCATCTGCTTTTTTTTTTTTTTTTAATGCCTCAGGCTCATTCCTATAATGATTCTTTATTCTGCCCAGCAATACTTTTGTTGTTCCTACACATATGGCTGTAGGTTCTGTCCTAGAAGTTTCCATAGGAGTGGGAGTAAGGGCAGGGGTTCTTAGCTCAGCCCCACTAAAGTTTAGGTCTGTTATCAGGTTCTATCTTATTCAGTAGGTTCCAATCTTTCCACAAAGACCCAGTTTCTCTTCTTGCCCCTAGACCCTAAGCAGGTCCACCCTTTTCCTGCATATATTCCCTACATAATGACTGTGCCTTATACCTTTGGTAATGAACCACATGTTGTCAGGCAGTTCACTTTTTTGTGAAAATTTATAACATACAGACTGCTGCAGTTTGCTCACTGGTGGAGGTGAAATGGAGGCATGTTCCTTCTACCATCATTGCAACTCTCCCTGGGCTTTTTTGAGTGTACTCTGTGGAATTAGTGTTATGACTTTTCAGTCATATCTTTCCTATTTTAAAGCTGTGGAATTGATCTTACCACCTTACTGGGGAGCATGTCATCAGTAAAGTCTGATGGAAAAACCTGTCTGATGGCTGGGGAGGGAGGCACAGGGCAGCACTGGTGACTCATCCTAAGACCAGCTGCCTTTGAGCTGTGGTGCTTCATCGATGCTGACTCTAAACCTCCCTCTGCATTCTGCCGTCTTAAGCAGCTTTCGAATCTTTGTCTCCGATTTCCTTATCTAGATCGGACTGTGTCTTTTTTTAAGTTGTGCCTGGACACCCCCTTAATTAGTTCAACTGGTCGTGTAGGATAATTGGCTTTATACGATTATGAAAATAGCAACCATAGGAAATGTTATTCTTGAACAGAGTCTTCCCCTCCCACTGTGGGTGAGGTGTCAAGGGGCCCAGGTAAGTTTATATGTGCAGGCGTTTTTTGTTTTTTTTTTTCTTTCTTTCTAAATGTGATGTTGCTACTTTGAGGTGGAAGGAAAGAAAAAGAGTTTTTGAACCCCTTTAGGGAAAACACACACACACACACACACACACACACACATCTAAAAAAACAAAACTCTTTTCCTGAGATGAATGAATGGACATTGTAGGGAAGGCAGTAGAGCACCAGGGAACCTTGAGTCAGGGACTCTCTATCCTATTTTGCTATAGGATCTTGACTGCTTGGCTGTCGGTGGGGATCCTCGAACCCATCTCTCTGAGTTGTTGAAGAGATCAGATGAGTTGCTGCATATGCAAATATTCCGTACATGGAAAAACAAAACAAAAAAAAACCTTTATATTTATTGTCTTAACACAGGCCCTAGTCTTTTTCCTAAAATAAAACTTTGTTTTTCAGTTATAAAAGTTATATACTTATTTTAGAGAGTTAAAATGCAAAAAAAACACACACACACAAAAAAACCTAGAGGCAAATTAAATCATCCATAACCCATCATCCAGAGATAACCACTGTTGCAATTTTACACATATAACTACTTTATTCTTTTTTTAAAAGGGGGCTGCCTGATCCTTATACAAATTTAGTTTTACATGTTTTTTTACATAGTATTATATTGTAATTATTTTCCATGTTATTAAACATTATTTAAAAGTATACATTTTAATCACTGCATAATGTTGCATTATGTGATATATTTGCATGTAGTGTGATATATTTGACCATTGTTTTCATTAAGTGCTGTTTACCAAAAAGGGATCTTGCTTTCACACAAAACAGGGGCACTTGACATTGTTTTTGTAGTAAAGAAATTTGACATTTTATTTCATTTTGAATTAATATGTATTGGACTGGATTGTAGCACTTTTAGTTATGATAAGTTCTCAGTTCTAGGGTAAAGTTAGGCCCATAGAATTGTTAATTTAGAGAAAATTCTGACTGTAAAAAATACATTGGGCCAAGTGTTCTTAATTAACATAACACTAATTAGAGAAACGTTGCAAAATAGTATGGGTAGTCTCATGAATGTACTGCATTAGATACATTGCCTTCTGCCTTCTGGAAAGCTTTTAATTTTCTCTTATTAGGAGGATGTGGTAAATTTGTTTTGCCCAAAGGGTCTTTTCCATTGCTGGGGACATACATAATACTATAGTTACCACATAGTTGGATGTGTTGACATAATGATGAAGAGAGACCTTTGGGCATTTTTAAAAATGGAGATTTAAGGAGCAGTAATTTAGGAGAAGGAATTGTGCTAGTGTTTCAGTCCTGAGGTTGATCTTTTCATCATGGATTTATGTTTTTGCCTCTCTATACATTTCTGTGTGTCTGCTTAGCATCTTGTCAGCTACATTTGCTTGAGTTCCATCCCTCTATTTGTTCATACTTCCACCCATCTATCCTTCCACCCATCTCTCCAATCATCCTTCTAGTTGTCTCTCCCCTGGCCATTCTTACCTACCCTTCTCATTTACCTCTCTAAATCTTCATCTGTCATCCATATTCGTCTATTCACCTAACCAATCTACCTGTAAAGTGAATGAAGACTATTTTAATTGGAGCATATTGGTTTCTTTATTGCATTTTAAAAAGAGAATCATAGTGGCCAAGGGCACAAGAACTAGAAAGTGAAAATGACTGGAACTTGACCATTTTTGTTTCACTTTGAAACCAAGAGGGATGTTTAGAACCAACCTGACTTTCCATTCTTTGATGTCTCTGCAGGATGTTCTGAATATAATGCATTTTGGGGACTGTTGTTTCAACCAATGTTTTCTTAGAAATCAGCCACCTGGAGATAGAATAAACAAGAACTATTATATAGCTTCTGATTAGTAAATTGAGAAGGGAAATAATTTTCTTCAGTTTGGGCTAAGGAAGAATCAAAGATGTAAAAATGAAATCTTTCTAAATTTATTGACTTAAAATATACTGTAACGTTTTAAAGGAGTTCAGATATATCATACGAAGGTATTTTTGAGGTGTGGGGATCTGTGTTGCACTTGTTTTTGGATAAAATGGAAGGAATGAAACCAACTGTTACTGAAAACTTTTTCTTTTGATTCTGAGAACAAATTCTGCTTTTTTGCACTTACCTATCTTATTTAATTATCCTGTTGGCCCTGTGAGGTGTCTTATATTATTCTCTTTCTGTAGATAGGAGGCAGAGGCTCAAAGAAGCTTGGTGGCTTACCCATGTTCACGTGGTTAACGAGTGGCACAGCTCTTGTAGAATCAAGACTTGTTTGACTCTAAAATGGTTACTCTTTGCAGTAAACCGTACTGACACTGTGCACAGGGCTTGTAAAACCTCAACCATGTCTCACTTCTCCACTTAAAATTTTATAGTTACTCAGATTCTGAAAAGGATCCTGCAAAGAGCGCAGTTATCAGTTCTTTTCTCCAAGGATGAGAGGGTTTGCACGTGGCCTTGATAAAGAAGACAGTTCTTAGGCTATGGATATTAGTTTGAATTTATGAGCTTGACTTTGGTATTTGACAGAAGGAGGTTTTCCTCCTGTGCAACTGTGTGTTTGTGTTTGACTTAACCTGAGTCTCATTAGTCAGCTTGATCCAAATGATGCAAAGGTCCCCTCCTCTAGATGCATCTTATGAAGGTAAACAAACCAGTGAAATACATAACAACTCTCTCCAAACGTTTGTAAGCTCTGAAAGCCAGAAAAGACAGCTATTGTAATATGTTTTGCCAGGCCAGCTGTTAGGATCACAAATGAGCCTGAAATAGTAATGACCTTTGGATACACAGCAATTTATTTAGTTCTTAACTTTTCCATAGGTTCGAAAGCTTGCCACAACCTCCCTTTTTATTATTGTAAACTGTAGCATTGCTAATAGTGTGTTATCCTGGGTGGAAATTAGTTTTGGCATAATTAGATGCCAAAGATGGAGATTGGGTAAGTGAGGTTCTGCCATGGGACCTGCCTTATGTGATCCTATTCTTACTTTCCATCTTTGTTTTATTCTTTATGTATATATTTTTCTTTTCTAAAAATGTATTTTTATTGATTTCCAGAGAGAAAGGGAGAGGGAGAGAGAGAGATAGAAACATCAATAAGGAGAGAGAATCATGGATTGGCTGCCTCCTTCCTCCTGCAGTCCCCACACTGGGGATCGAGCCCACAATCCGGGCATGTACCCTGGCCGGGAATCGAACTGTGACCTCCTAGTTCACAGATTGATGCTCAGACACTGAGCCACACTGGCCGGACTTTAAGTATATATTAACTGCCTATTGTCTACCAGGCACTGTGTTATGTGGGGAGAGTATACAAGAACAGGGGTCAGCAAACTCTTCTGTAAAGGGACGAGTGGTAAACATTTTGCCTTTGTGGTCCATGTTGTCTCTGTCACAGCTATCATTCTGTGAGACAATATGTAAAATACTCAACTCTGCCATAGACAATATGTAAACAATTGATTGTGTCTATGTTTCAATACATTTTTTTACGGAAACATGCAGTGAGCAAGATTTGATCTGTGAGCCACGATTTGCCACACCTGTGCTAGAATGTTCATGAAAGTGGTGAATTTAGTTTTGTTCATTGCTATGTAACCAGTGCCTACAGCACTGCCTGGCATACGGTAGATACTCCATACATATTTGTTGAATGAATGAACTAATGAATCAGACTCCTTCTGTGTTCTCTGTGATCTCATAATCCTATAGAAGAGATAAGAAATATATGTTTGAGAGTGAAGTCGGGTGGCATTGTAACTAGATACTGAGAGATAGGTAAGTGAATGTCACCAGCCAGAGATGGAAGAAACATAATGCAGTCAGAAGACACACATAAAAGAGACAAGAAGCAGGATATTCCCGGTGAATAATGCATAGTTCAGTTATTCTGCAGTAGGATTTCCCTGACTTGTCTGATTATTGAAAACACTTGTTAATAATACAGATCCCCAGTACCCTCCTTGGAGGTTCTGATTTGGGAAAGATAGTTTGGCTAATACTAGTTTATAAACTAAAGATTTGAAAGGAAGTAGTATTGGGAGATGACACTGGAAATATATATGAGGGTAATTCCTGATGAGAAATAAAGTACTTACCCAACAGAACTGGTATTGACTATGGCAGCTGGTCCTAGAAATGACCTGTATTCTGTATGACACAGAATGGACATGGAGCCCTGGTGGAAATCCACCCTACTCATCAGCCTGCCTTTCTATGTCCCCTGTAGGAGTACTTTAGCCTTTGTGATGAAATGGCATGTAATTTAGTCAGTTGTGTAAATTATGATGAAAATATCATATTGTGTGTAGCTACTAGATTTATTGCTTTTGGATTTTTCAGTTGACAAACATCTAAGATGGCAAATGGATTGAAATGACATAGTAGAAAACTTGCTTTCTCTTGCTGCAAGTCCAGTCCGAAGGTAGTGGACTTGTAGACTGACCACTGGGAAGGCCATATGTAAAATATTAAAAAAATATATATATATATATATATATATATATATATATTTCAGAGAGGAAGGGAGAGGGATAGAGAGATAGAAACATCAATGAGAGAGAATCATTGATCCGCTGCCTCTTGCACACCCCACACTGGAGATCAAGCCTGCAACCCAGGCATTTGCCCTGACCTGGAATCAAACCATGGCCTCCTGGTTCATAGGTGGACCTTCAACCACTGAGCCACACTGGCTGGGCCATATGTCTCCTTTTTAAGGATGAAGAAAACAAATCTGAATTGTAGGCAGTGACTTGATTAAGTTCTGTCACCAAATTATTGGCAGAGCTAGGAATATATTGCAAATGCCAAGGTACTCAATTTAGTTTTTAGTTTTCATTGCATAGTGCCATGCCTCATTTATCAATAAAGTTTCTAATTTACATAATTTCTTTCCTTGAATCTCATAATCTTTGCCTATACCTTTTCTATGCTGTTTATTATGAAATTATATCCTAATATCTTCGGGACAAGTTCCCCACTGTTACCTCAAATAAAGACTGAGCTCTGTTTCCCTGGAGAGCTTAACATATTTCCTGGCAGTTAGCATGTGTTCAGCAAATAATTGCAGACTTAAAATATCTTGAGCATTTTGTGCTTTCTTATGTGTTTGACTCAGGTTTCTTTATAGTTACATTGTCAGAAAAGTCAAGCTTTTCCCAAATTGCTGAAAGACAAAGATGCTTTCTTTTACACTCCTTTAAATAAATAAATAAAAAGTTGCATTCCCCATTATGACTGAGACCTTTCTTAACAGCTCTTTGGATTGTTAAGTGTCAGCAACTTGAAATGTCAGTAAATTATCAGAGAAATTGCATATGTATTTGGGTAGATGTATTTTAACTGACCACTTACAATAAAGATTATAGCAAAATCCTGAGAAATTTTATATCTTGCATTTTTTCTCATTCCCAGAACTTTTTTTATTTATTTATTTTTCTTAGGAAGCTTAATTTTTATTTCTCCTGTGTTATGGTTTCATATGTGCATTTGTTCCTTTCAGTAGATGGTGAACAGTTTGAATCAAAGCTTTAAAAAAATGTAATCTCTGTACCCCCATAAAACCTAGCTCTGTAGGTACTAATACTAAATATACATTTGGTTAAAGAAACATGGTTAGAAAATGGTTAATCTTATCTTCACTTATTCACTTAATTTACTCTTATTTTGCCTCTGACTTTATGCCTTGTTTTGTGCTTAGCATTGGGGCAGGTATATAAGAATGAATGCAAGATAGTTCTTTCAGGGAATTCTACTTTGTTTGGGGTGTTGACACATAACACATAAACATAATGTGATGAAGAAATCTAAGATAGATACAAATAACCTATATTAGACTCTGGAGGCAGGTTAATTCTGACAGGATAACAGAGGCATCTTTCAGCAAAGAGACAATGTTTGAGATGAGCCTGAATGTGTCTTGGTCTTCCATTTCAGTTATTGGTTTTCATCTTTGTCAACACATTACAACACACATGCACACATGTACATAGTAATATTTTCTTCTTTGTGCAACCTGTTTGACTATAGATTTAAGAGTAGAGCCATCTTTACATGGGACAAAAGGAAAAGAGGAGCATGTTTCATAAAGTCTGAAAGATACAGCTGCCAGAAATTATTGGGATGGGCCCTTCATTATCTATGTAATGGTCAGCAGATACATTGGCCAGAGAGAGATATATACAGTAAGTCCCCACTTACTTGTCATTGATAGGTACTGTGGTTTTAAGCAAAAGAACATATAATGAAACCAATTTTACCATAGGCTAATTGATATAAACAAGAGTTAAATTCCTACAACATATAAAGGTTATAAGGAAATGACATTGAAGGAAAAGGTGTTATTCAAGGGCTTGTCCATAGAAAACTAATGGTATTCTTTCCAAGAATTTTCCCAACTAGTTGTTGTTCTCTTCTTTAGTTAAATTAAATGATCTAGGTCTCTGGGTGGAGGGAGCATAGTGTGATGGAACAAATTTTGACTCTGATGTCAGACAGCTTTGGTTCCATACCTAACTTTGCCATTTATTATTCATGTGACCCAAGAACATTGCTTATCCTTTTCAAGGTTTGGTTTCCTCATCCTTGCAAATGGTGATAATGGAAAGTACCTCACAGAGTTGTGGGATTAAAGGAGCTAATGTTTGCTAAGGTCCTATTTCAATGCCCAGGACATGATATGTCATCCATCTACAGGGCCATGTGAGATATATAAAAGTGTGAACAGCCCTAATCGGTTTGGCTCAGTGGATAGAGCATAGGCCTTCGGACTGAAGGATCCCAGGTTTGATTCTAGTCAAAGGCATGTACCTTGGTTGCGGACATATCCCCAGTAGGGTTGTGCAGGAGGCAGCTGGTCAATGTTTCTCTCTCATCGATGTTTCTAACTCTCTATCCTTCTCCCTTCCTCTCTGTAAAGAAATCAATAAAATATATATTGAAAAAAGTGTGAACATAGACACACTGTGTTTGCAAAGTTAATACACAGAAATATCCTTGACTTCCACAAATAAATTCTTCTAGTGCTTTTTTTTTTTTTTTTTTTTTTAATACAAAGTCCATTTATTTAGCTTTTCTTTTTCTACTTTTGGGTCTCAGGTACTGGAAAAATTTTGTTTTCCTCTTTACTATGGGAAAGATAGTGCAATTGAACTGATGAAATGGGACTGGTCTTCAGCCACAGTCTCTGTGTTTGCTTTGGGGAGCTAGCTGCAGGGCATGGTGCAGACCATGGAAAGCTTGAGAGGGCTCTCACTGAAAGAGGGGGCAGCTTGCCTGGTGCTAATCAACTATTGCCACATGGGAATTCTTTGTCAGATTTTATGTGAAATCTTTAATTTGTAAATCTTGGGTCATTAAAATATTTTTAAAATGCTGTAAGAGATATTTCTTCAGGGAAGAAGAAAAATTCAACTTATGATCTCAGTAATATCCACTTTGGCTCAAAGCAACAACAAAGCAATTAAAAAGTCCATACTGTAGCCCAGCTGGCTTGGTTCAGTGGTTGAGCATAAACTTGTGGACCAGGAGGTCACAGGTTCAATTCCTGGTCAGGGCATAGCCCAGTTTGCAGGCTCCACCCCCAGTGTGGGGCATGCAGGAGGCAGCCAATCAATGATTCTCTCCCATCATTGATATTTCTATCTCTCTTTCTCTCCCTCTCCCTTCCTTTCTGAAATAAATAAAAATACATATTTTTAAAAAAGTCCACACTGTACATGGAAAACAGAACTCGATTTGACCTGCAGCTCTCCAGTTCGTACCTCCTGTGCATACATATTTTAAAGTGATAAAGTAACGGTAGGTGATGGCCATCACTTACTAAGTTGTTTCCATGAGCTCCGCACTCTTCTATGGATTTTACATATATCAATTAATTCTTAATAATCCAAAGAGGTATGTGTTACTGCTGTTATCCCATTTGACAGATAAGGTCACTGAGGCACAGAGAGATTAAGCATGTTTCCTGAGATGACACAAAAGATATGTAACAGATGGGTTTCAAACCCAGGACTGTTCACCTTCAAAACCAAGCATATCTGCAGTTCTCAACCCTGATGCTATGTTAGAATCACTGGAATACCCTTAAAAATACTGTTGCCCAAGTATAGCTCCAAACTAAACAAGTTAGAATATCTGGGTTGGGTGCTAGGCATTTTTTTTTTAATAGCTCCAAATCAATGGTTATAAGTGGAAGTAATAGAGATAACCCCTCTCCCTATCTCCTATACCCTATTTTATTTATTTTTTCTTTAACTCTGTTCAGTTGCCTGTTTGTGAATTTTCTGCCTTCACCACGGGTTATATACTCCATGGGTGTAGGAATTTAGTCTTTTTGGTTCCTTGCTGTATTCCTACCATTTAGATTAGTGTCTGACATGTATTTACTCAGTAAATATTTATTTGAATGAATAATTGATCCTTCACTACAGGGAACTTACAGTGCAGTTAGGGACACAGGTAATGCATAATTTGGTCCAATGAGATAAGCTGATAATAGTGATGATCAAGCTGACTTCATTAAAACTTAGAATACTGCTGTTTATCTCTTAGATGTTAGGCTACGTTGTCTTGACACATACTGAATGGACTGTGGGACATTTTTGGTCATCTGCAGTACTAGACTGGATCCTTTCTGGACTCTGGGATGTGTGTGTGCGTGTGTGTGTGTGTAAATTGAGTAATAGGTGACACCCTCATGTTATCCCTGTTGGGGCATACATTTTTAGTGAGACTGATCAGGATTATATGAAAGGCATTCTGAGTTTTGTTACCCCAACAAAGGCCATTGGAACCAATTCAGGACTGATGGTAGAGGTTCAACCAGCCTACAGGGAATTCAGATAGTCTCTTCTCTTTCTAGGAAAGCCAACTTCTGTAAGTGATGCTGCCCCTTCCATCTAAAGCAGTATTTCTCAGCCTTTATTTATCAAAGACTCTTACGATGGATAATGTTAATAAAACAGCACACTCTGGGCTATGACCGAGGGAAGGCAGGCTGAGGTTAAGTGGAATAACTGGAGACCCATAATTCTGTGTCTTGTTCTCCCACTTAAAGTAAATGGGAGTGTGAATGATAGTGTCATAGGGATAATCTTGAAGGAGTGCTAGCCTCTAAAAAAACAAATCATTTGGAACTTTTGGACTATAACAATGACAAGTAATAAATTACTTGTGACACATCTGACAATTGATGGACCCTGGTGATAGTGAAAATGCTCAGCCATTGCTAGGCCCAGGCATTGAACAATAAAAACACACCCCATCAAGTACGAGCTGATGGGGAGCCTTGCTATTGGGGTCATAGTGTATCATCAAGAAACAGTTAAGAGCCTGCAATGTGCAGAGGATCCAGATAAGCTCCAGGCAGAGCAGAATGGAAAACACCTTTCTTCTAGAATGATAAGCCTGTGTTGAGGACCTGTTCTTACCACTTATTGCTGGGGCTCCTGGGCAATTCACTTGCCCTTTCTGAGCCTAAGTTTCTTCTAATACATAGTTGGGGAGAATAATTTTGTAACCCTCTATTTCCAAGGTTTGTTAGAATAGTAAGCACCTATGAAGGGACTTGATGACAAATTATGTTTTTTCTCAAGACAGTTATAGATTGACCATTCCTGATTTTTCTGGTCAAATATAGCAAAAAATGAAGGTTGAGAGGGCATCGGGGGGAAGAGTAGTTAAGCAAAAGCAGGACTTGTGCTCCTCCAGAATAGTTATATCCTGTGGAGTGCAAAGATAAAATTTGGGCAATCTGTTTCATAGTTTGGGCAGACTGTTTAACACAATGAACTGGGTCTAAATAGGCTCATGCCTGTCTGATATTCATGAAAAGTGCCATGTTGGAGGTGGCCTGGTTGCTTTAACAATGGGCTGATTTTGACAAAGGGGAAAGATTGGGATACGTTTACTGTAAGTTGCAAGTAAGAAACAACAGAAAGTTGAATATTAGAAGAACTTGGCTATCACAAAAACCACACACTTTCACATCAGTAAGACATGGAGTTCTGATCTGAATGAAATGTGAAACTGCTTGCAGACCACAGAGAGTAAAACAGGAGTACTTTTGTTTCATTATTAATACCATTGTCCTTATTTCTTTAAGTGAGAATTGATAGCAACCATAATAGAATCTTTCTCAAAGACTGAACACAGAAATAAAGAAAAATAAAAATAAAAAACACACACAGAAACCTCACCCCACAATCACCACTAACAAAGCCCAATGCTCTAAAAGGTCGCATTGTCTCTAGCCACCCATTTTTATGTCTCAGGTTCTAGACAAAGGGGCCCATATTTCTATCAGGATAGAGTCTTCATTAACACCCTGCTCCCCCTTTGGAAGATTGACAGAGTTGGCATTTTGTCATACTGCATGAAGGGTGATTTTTGTCACCTGTCGTGTGTGAGAACACTAAGCAATGAATTTGTGTGTACCAGGACTCTTCTTGTTCACAGTGGGGTGAGGCCAGGGATGCCTGATTGAGGGATGTGCTCTCTGGAAGTACAGCCACATGACCTTTAAAGTACGAGGCCAGTGAAGTTGAGGGAAAGAGGCCCATTCTTTGCCAACATATGAGATGTGGTGAAGTTTGTAGAACGGAGGCAGTTGACTTGAGTTTCCATCCTTTGGGCAGCCACTGAACTACAGCTGCCTTCTGCTAATTTTTCAGTGAAATGTGGGAGTTGAAATAGATGTTTTCTGGTTATTCTCCTGACTGGTGTTTAGAATTGGTAATTACTTATTCAACTTTTGCTTCATGGGGGCTTAGGATGTGATGGCAATGCTACAGGAAGTAGAAGCCAGAGCTGTTGGGGGTAAGTGTTGGGTTGAATGTATGTGGTTAAGCAGAACAGCACAATAATAATAATAATAATAATAATAATCATAATCATCATCATCATCATCATCATCGCAACAACAATTATTATTAGGAAGAGTCATTATAACTAGAGGGAGCTAACATTTACTGAACATAGAAGGGTAGGAAAAAGTAGGTTTACAGTTATGAGTACATGAAACAGAGTTTATTCTTGTATTATTATTTATTAATTGTTATTTTTCATGCAAACAGCTGTAAACCTACTTTTGCCCACCCCTGTACATCCCTTGCTAGACCTTGAACTAGGTGCTTTATATATGTATGATATTGAATTTTTACAACAATCTGTTGAGGTGTAAATTTTAGCTTTCTGTTTCACAGCTATGGAAACTGAGACACGCAAGAATAAAGAACTTCCCCAAAGTTAAAGCTAATAGGTAGCTGCATTAGGCTTCAAATCTGGGTATCTTGGTCATTCTCAATCTGATAAGCCATAATAAATTAAAGAGTTGGAAAGTCGTGGCTCCCTTCCCCTGCATTTGACAATCTCACAGATGCTTTGTCTGCCCTTTCCTTAAAGAATATTAAATATTAATTTGAATAATCCACATAAAATATAGTACAAAATTTAAAAGTTTCAAAGAGATATGTAATGAAAATTAAATCTTTCTCTCATCAATGTCTCATCACTTTACTTTTCCCATCCAGAGGATATATCAGTTTTTATAACCCCTTCTGGAAAGAAACTGGATATAAACAAGTGCATGTATGTATTATATTCCTTTATGTTCCAGTGTATGTTGAATATTTACATGAAGGGTAGCATTCTGCACACATTATTTTGCATCCTGCTTTTCTCATATATCTAGATGATTATTTCTGTTTCAGAATCTTGCTATCATAGTTTTAATTTTCATTTCTGTTGTCATTAGTGAATTTGAACATCATTTTAAAAAAAGCTATACACATTTGTATTTCTTTCCTGTGAACTGCCCTTTGCCTACTTTTCTATTGGATTGTTGGATTTTTCCATAGTGTTTTATTACAGTTTTTAAAAAAGTAACCCTTAGTCTATGATAGGAGATGCAATAACCTCCTATTTGCATTTGTCTTTTGAACTTGCAGATTAAAATGAAATAATTTATATGGTCAATTCAGTCTTTTGGTGTTATGGTTATGGGGTTTTATGTAACATTTAGAAATGTCTTCTCTACTTTGTGATTATTAAAAATTAGAGGCTTGGTGCATGAATTCATGCACTGGCGGGGGGGGGGGGGGCGTGTTGGGAGTGGTGTCCCTCAGCCAAACCTGCACCCTCTCCAATCTAGGAGATTGAGAGAGAGAGAGGAGAATCAGATGAAGTAACTAGTCGGACATCCCTTTCACAATCCAGGACTGCTGGCTCCCAACTGCTCGCCTGACTGCCTGATTGCCCCTAACTGCTTCTGCCTGCCAGCCTGATCACCCCCTAACTACTCCCCTGCCGGCCTGATCGATGCCTAACTGCTCCCCTGCCAGCCTGATCGTCCCCAACTGCCCTCCCCTGACAACGAGGTCACCCCCAAATGCCCTCACCTGCATATTCCCTCTTTATTAGATAGGGTTTTTTCTTTAACATATTGGACAGCCCTAACTGGTTTGGCTCAGTGGATGGAGAATTGGCCTGCAGACTCAAGGATCCCAGGTTCGATTCTGGTCAAGGGCATGTACCTTGGTTGGGGGCACATACATAGTGGGGAGTGTGCAGGAAGCAGCTGATTGATGTTTCTCTCTCATAATTGTTTCTAGCTCTCTATCCCTTTCCCTTCCTCTCTGTAAAAAAATCAATAAAATATATTTTAAAAAAAAGAAACATTTAAGATTCCTCCATATCTGCCTGGCTGGTGTGACTCAGTGGCTGAGACCCCAGACTGCCCCCGCGGGCAGGGGATCGCACTGTGAGGGTCTGTGCCCCTGCCAGGCTAAGACCCCAGCCAAGGCTGCTACCGCTGGCAGGGGATCGCCATGGGGGTGCGTGCCTCTGCCAGGCTGAGACCCCAGGCTGCTGCCACTGGCAGGGGATCGCTCTGTGGGGAGTGAATTTTTTTTTTTTGTTTTTTATAAAGGGTCAGGAGGGCCTCTGGGAGCATTCTGCCAGGCCGCTTACTCTGCAGGCTCTCAGCAGCAGCCCTCCCTGAGACTGGGGGACTCAGGCAGGGCTGAGAGGACTGGGCGCCGCCATCTTGTGGCTATGGGCACCGCCATTTTGTTGCGGAGTGATGGTTAATTTGCATATTACTCTTTTATTAGATAGGATTCTTTTTCCTGTTTTCCTCCTAGTTACTTCATCTGGTTCTCCTCTCTCTCTCTCTCTCTCTCTCTCTCTCTCTCTCTCTCTCTCTCTCAACACTGTTCCATTGAAATTATATATTATTAGAGGCTCGATATGAAATTTGTGCAAGAGTGGACCTTCCTTACCCCAGCTGCCGGCACCGGCTTCCCTCTGGCACATGGGACCCGGGCATTCCTCTGGCCGCTGGCAGACACTAGGGACCCAGGGGCTTCGTCCAGAAGGTTGTCCAGTAGCACTTCCGGTCTAATTAGCATATTATGCTTTTATTATTATAGATATTTTGGCAAATGTGGGGTAGGGATCTATTTTTATATTTTTCCAGATCATCCTATCCAAACACTATTTATTGAATAGTCTATCTTTTCCACACTGATTTCAAAAGACACCTTTATTATATATTAAATCCTTAATGCTTAACTGCTTAAATATTTAATACTTAGGAATTTGCATCACTTTTGGGACCTTATGTTCCATTCACCTGACATTACATCTAACTAATTGGGTGTGTGTGTTTTATTGATTTCAGATTATTGATTTTCTACCCAACCACTTTACTGAATTCTCTCATTATTTGAATAATTTTAAGATGATTTTTTTTGGCCTCTATTTAAGTAATCATTTCATTTGCAACTGTAATTTACCTTTTTCTTTCTAGTTTTTATAACTCCAGCAACTTTCTTTTAATTATAGTTTTTTTACCTCTAGAAGAGTAAATATTAAACAGCAGTGATAAAGTGAGTGTCCTCTTTTCCTTGACTTTAATAGGAAGCCTTCTGGGTTTTGGTTTGAGAAAAACATTGTTTTAAAACCTATCCATCCCTCTTCTGAGAGTGTTTTCTTATATTTACTTATTTGAGTTGAGACTGGCTGTTAAATGTTTATCTAATATCTTTCTGGAAACTATGGAAATAAACATACATTTTCTCTTTTTCTTTTTTCTTTTTAAAAAATATCTTAGATTTTTCTCTTTAGTTCTACAAATTTGGTGAAATATCCTATATAATAAAGAGGTAATATGCAAATTGACCATCATGCCCTTGCACAAGATAGCCACCCTCATGTGGTCACAAGATGGCCACCACAAAATGGCCGGCAGTGGAGGGCAGTTGTGGGTGATCGGGCCTTCAGGGGAGACCAGTTAGAGGTGACCAGGCCGGCAGGGGAGGGCAGTTAGGGGTGACCAGGCTGGCAGGGGAGGGCCTGCAGGGGAGGGTAGTTGGAGGTGACCAGGACTGCAGGGGAGGGCAGTTGGGGGCAATTGGCAGCAGGGGAGCAGTTAAGCATCGATCAGCCTCGCAGGGTTGTAGTTAGGGGGTGATCAGGCTGGCAGGCAGGCTAGTGGTTGGGAGCCAGCAGTCCTGGATTGTGAGAGGGATCCCAGATTGGAGAGAGTTCAGGCTGGGCTAATTTAAATTATAATGATGATGACAATGAATCTTCCAGGACACTCCCCTCAGTGAATGAATTTCATGCACCGGGACTCTAGTATAAATATATTTTTCAAACATGAAATCATCCTAGTGTTGCTGAAATAATATCTACTTGGTCATAGTTTGTGCATTATTTGTTTAGTGTTGTTGGAATCTAGAGGTCAGTGATTTATTAACAACTTTTCATCAGTGATCATAAATGAGAATATTTGAAAGTTGTGTATGTGTGCATATGCATTGTCAGGTTCTAGTGTTAGTGTTTTGCTTAAATCCTACAAATAATTTGGGAGCTTTCTTGTTGGGAATAGTTTGAATAATATTTATACGATTTATTCCTTAAAAAATGTGAAAGAATTCCCCTATGAAACTGCCTTGACCTGATGCCTTTTTTGGAGGGGTGGAGGTATTTGCTCTTTAACAACATATTATTTCTTTGTAATTGGGCTAATTTGCTTCTATATCTCTTCTGTGGATACTTTTCTTAATTTTTAAGAATGTCTATTTCAAATTGATTTGTAAGGAGTTGAATAATTTTTATTTCCTCTGTTCCTGGTTATTTTCACATTATTTAAAGGTTTGTGCTTTATTTCTATCCTTCTTTTTTGATTAGTTTAGCAAAAGGTTTATTATTTATTAAAAAAAAAACAAAAGGCTTATTATTTATTTATTGGCTTGTCATTCTTTATTCACTTTTAAAAATCTTCAACAATACATTTCTTGTGCTTTGAATAGGTTTATTTTGTTTTTCTGATTATCAGAGCTTGACTCTTAATTCACATATTTTCACTTCTGCTTTTTCATTGATATAAACAAAGTATAAAATTTTCTTTAAGGATTGCTCTAGCTGTATGCCACATATTTGTTAAGTAGTGATTTAGATTTAGTTATTTGAGTATGTGCAGTTTTAGAAAATGCCGGACCCGATATAATGCAAGCCTCGTGGGGACAAGAGCCTTGTTTGTTTATTCATTTCAAGCCTACCATAGTGATTATCACATGGCAGGTGCTTAAGCAATATTTATTTTATTTTTTATTTATTTATTTATTTATTTATTTATTTATTTATTTATTTTTCTTAAGCAATATTTTTGTATGAATAAGTAAATCTCTGTGACATAATTATTGGATTTGTGGTGGATTTCCTCCTGGTGCTCTGGTTCATCTCTGCCATGCTTGCACACTCTCTCTAGGGACCGACCAATGTGGAGGCACAAGAAAAGATTGATGTGCTTCACATTACAATTCTACCAACACAATTTTCTCTAAATTAAGTACATTGGGTAAAGGATTTTTGTAAAGATTACTCTGGGAAGACATATTTGAGTAGAATCAGAATGTTAGCAGAGATCACGTCCATAATCTTTGTGGACATGGACACTTTGTTCAAACTAAATCTTGCAGAGGGGCCAAGTCCAGAATGTCAAATGATAAAAACAGACCTGCTCTGGTGGGGGAGGGTGCAGAGCCAGGTGAAGCCCAAAACACTGCTGCTGGCTGACTTCCCTCCTGACCTCCGCCCATATTCTTATTGGAAAACCAATAGTTTTAGTTAAAAAAAAAAAACACAAAAACCTCAATTTTTAAATGGGAATGAAAACAAAAATGCAAAGAAGGCAAATGATTCATTCAAAGTTACTCAGCAAATTAGAGGCATAATGTGGGACTGCAATTGCGGCCTTCTGTCTGCATCTGATGGTATTTCCAGGCTCCCAGAAAGCCTCCTGTACCTTGTTTCCATGAGTACTTTTGGGTGGACCTGATATATGATGACCTCCCTGTGCAGGCCCCCCTTGGCATAGGCACCGTCTGCATATTTGCTGATCACTGAAGGGAAAGTTGTGATTCAGGCTCTGAGCTTTAAGAATGCAAACTTAGTTTCTAGTCTCCTGATGAAACTGTGAATCTGGGTTCCAATGATGTTTCTGCTACACGGACACCTGCCCACACAGCATGATTAGAAATTATAATGATGATGACAATGAATCTTCCAGGACACCCACATTCTTTGCAAGATATTTCTGCTAATCGTCTCTACCAGAATCAGTCGGATAACTGTTTTTATATAGTTGTTGTTGTTTTTTTTAATTCCCCTTTCTAAGTCAATTAGCAATGCTGGTCTAATTCTGGTGTAAGTTAAAGATTTTTCCTTGCCATTTCTCTGATATGTAATTTTTATTTATTTTTTCATGCAGGGGATCCTAAAACCTAGAGTGAATGGGGTAATGCAAGACAGGGCCAGGAATGAAGAGATTTGGGTAGTGCCAAAAGTTTCCTGTGAGCCCTTGATAGAGGTTATCTTGCAACTCTGCTTCTTCTTCTGTTAAAGGGATATCCAATTCTGTCTTCCCCAACTTACTAGAGTGGTGGGACTCAAATGAGGAAATGAATAAGGAAACACTTCATTAACTCTCCACTATAAATTGAGAGTTATTATTGAAGTTATTTTTGCATTGTTGATAGCTTTGCCTCTTAAAGTTCTATTTAGTGAAGTAGAATCAAACACTATAGGTATGAGAGCTGAGAACATGGGGAGGGTTAGGGCAGAAAAATGACCAAGATAATGCCTGAAATGCTATTGTTTATGGTCTCTACCTTGAACCAGGAAAGTAACGCTGCCTTGAGGGGATGGCATACAGGGATAAAAGAGAGGATCTCAGGATCTGGAAGTTTCAGTCGAGAAGTGGAAATAAACATTACGGGCGAGAGAATATGAGGTTCGAGTCAGGGCGTGTGGCAGTGGAGTAGTGATGGAGAGGCCACAAGAGGCAATTAGAAAAATGCTGGCACTGGCTTTGGACCCTGTATATCTGGAGTGTAGGATGTCAGGCAGACATAAATAGAGAGGCTGCAGGGAAAACAACATCTTCAGGGAAGTGCCATCTCCAAGAAAACCCTCCAGATTCTCTTCAAATACTCTGCATGGAGGGGAGAGGCTGTTCCAAAGCAAGCTCCTTAGGGCCAGAAAGAGCCTTGTCTTATTTGTCTTCATGTTCTGCTATTTACATGACACTTGGTTCACAGAACTTGTCTTTTCTTTTTAAAAATTGTTTTGGGCTGCCTGGCTGGTGTGGATCAGTGGTTGATCATCGAGCTATGAACCAGGAGGTCACAGTTTGATTCCCAGTCAGGGCACATGCCTGGGTTGCGAACTGGGGAGTAGGAGGTGTGCAGGAGGCAGCTGATCAATGATTCTCTCTCATCATTGATAGTTCTGTCTCTCTCTCTTTCCCTCTCCCTTCCTCTCTGAAATCAATAAAAAGTTACTTAAAAAACAGAATTGTTTGGGGCCTTTTTAAATTTAAAGATTGAATATCTGAAGGAATATTTAGGAGGGGTTCTGAGAGGGAAAAGCTAAGTTGGATAATTCTGTTTCTCTTTTGAATTCAGTTTCTTCATCTAGAAAGTGTCGGGTGCCATGATCTGATTTCTATAACATTCACTATTGTTGAAGGGAAAACATGTTTTCTAAAACTGTGATTACAAAAATACTCAGTGAATATATTGATATCTTGGTTACAGAGGTGAGTGTTTGGGAAGGAGTAAAGTGTTTCCAAAAGTAATTTTCCTTAGCAGAGGACTTCGGTTGGCACACTGGGCTCAGGTAATTTCAGCCTTTATACCTAGTACCTATCCATCCATCCATCCATCCATCCATCCATCCATCCATCCATGCATCCATCTATCTACCTACCTATGGAAGATGGCAGAATTTAATTTCTTTTATTTTTTTAGTCTTTGCTTGGTTTGGTGAATCAGTTAAGCTGAGTTGAAGGAAAACTGGTTTCTGAAAGAAAAATCGGGGAAAAAAAGTAACATGATTCTTTGTCTAGGCTAGCTTCTATCGTTTCACAGGCAATTGGGATGGGACTAAGGTCTGGACAGACTGAATCTCTGAAAACCCTGTGAATGTGTTGGCTAAGCTTCTTTTCTTCCTAGCACAGATGGAGAGAGATTTTTTTTTTTTTTAGTAAAATTGAGCCAGTTTAATCTTTGAAACCTTCAAACATAGTTTGGGAAGAGGATTCTCTTATACTATGAGTCCAACTATAAAATAAAAATTTTCAATAATTATAAAAAATGTAAATTTTTTAATTACTGATTTCTTTTTTTGGCAAAATTGGCCTTTCTCATTCTGTTCCTTTATTTTTATTTTATTTTAGTTTTCAAAAGTCTGCTTAATTCAGCTAATTTCTAGCTTCCAGTGAAACTTTTAACTAATCAAATGCATTTAAATGCTTTTTAATTTATTATAAGAACAACAAAAAGGGAAAAGTCACTTTAATATCTTTTCCTGTAGTTCAATTTTGTCAGCTCTTTTCCTGATTGAGTTTTGGTTTTGCTATAAGCAGCCCGAGGGTGTTCAATTCCCTGTAATCTTTACCCGCTGGTGAATTACAAACTAGTAGAGCATTTTTGTATACTTTTGCCCAGCTTTCTCTAATGTTAATATTTTATATAACCAAAGTACATTTATCAAAAATCTAAGAAATTATCATCAGTACAACAAAATCAATTCAAACACACTTTTTTAAGATTTCCTCAGTTTTTCCACTAATGCCTTTGTCTGTTACATAGTCCAATTCAGGATACTACTCTGCATTTAGTCATCATATCTGCTAATCTCTTTCTATGGGTAACTGTTTCTCAGCTTTTCCTTGTTTTATGACCTTTACATTTTTTATATGTATCAAGCAAGTATTTTTTAAATATATCTAATGTCCCAGAATTTGAATTTATCTGATGTTTTCTCATGATTGGAATGTGGTTGTGGCTTTTTGGGAAGATCACCATAGAGGTGAAGCCCTTCTCATGACTTCATATCAGGAAGTACATGGATCGACACAACCTGTTACTGGGATATCAACATTACTGCTGATCACTTTTATTTTAAGTTTTGTCTAAAAACTTGTTGTCTGGGACTGTTGATACTCCAACACCTTTGCAAATTAGTTATGACAATCACGGACTAGACTTCAAACCACAGGCCCCATTCTAATGGAAGGCCATAACTCCCAAAGCAGGTGGCTCCCAAAGCTCAGTTAGAAAATGTTCTTTGGATCTTTGGATCTGAAGTCCATTTTGAGGCTTTTTCTGATCAGCCCTCCAGTCCTAACCCAGGGTCTGCCTGAAAGAAAGAGTTGAGTGACAGTGCTAGTTTTGTGTATTTTTACCCAATGTAAAACACAGGAATTAGGGCTTACCTTAGAAACCAAATCTCCAACAGAAATGGAACACTAGGGAAAGCAGGAAGGAGTGAGAGATAGACTTTGCCCATCCTTCCAGATGGTTTTAGGAAATAATCCTTCCCTTTGAAGGATTAATGGCTTAATGAATGTCATGCATATCATTGCCTCCTATCCTGGAGGAAGAAGTGAGGGAGAATGATGGAGGGAGAGCTAGATCTTTATTATTTGATTATTTGACAGGACACAGAATTTTCCATATCTATGGATTGATACCAAAAGGTATGAAAAGGTAAAGATTTTCACACCTTTTTTTTTTTTTTTTTGGTAGCTTCATGTATTGATGCATTACACATTTACTGAATTTTTACCTACCTGTATTATACTCAGAGGATGCACAGTGCGGTTGGAAAGAGGAAGTATTGATGACTAGAGTTGGAAAACCAACCTTGATTCAAGCCATTAAAGAGTTGAGAGAAGAATCTAAGGTCTATATGTGATGATATCAGTATCCCAATGGGTAGAGTGTCTAAATTGCCATTTTCTTGATAATAATCCTTGATCCTATTTGGTTTTCCTGATCTTTTATATATGGGATGGAGCCATGTTTCCTCTTTGGCATTTGCCATCACAGTGTCTTGCTATACCTTGGTCTTGAGCTACAGAGTTGAGAGAAATACCTGTGGGAGTTCATTTATTTTGCTATTATAAAACTTGTCTCCTTTCTCCAAGAAATGTTTTGCTCTGTTCACTTTCTGGGAGATGAAGGTTGAGGAAACATTGGAGATATGCTGTCCAATATGGTAGCCATAGCCACATGTGACCATTGAGCACCTGCAGTGTGGCTAGTGCTACATGTTGAAAGGGTAAGACTTTGCATATATTTGCAAAATATATTTCTTTTTACTATTCTGTTAAAATGTGGTGACTAGAAAATTTAAACTTGCATATGTGGCTCACATTTATATTTCTATGGGACAGTGGTTAGCACCTGGGAAGAATAAAGAACACAATAAATTGACCTTGTGTTTTTCTCTGAGTTCTAATAATGTTGGCATTAAGGAGAAAAGCTTCAACAGTCACAATTTTCATTAAAAAAGTCTGATTCAGAAGAATTGGCTCATTTTACATTATTGCTTGGACTGGAGAGGAATCTGACATTTGGTATTTTCATAATTGAGAACATAACTTGCTGACTTAAAAAAAATATCACAACAATTTGTGCTTGGCCATAGGTACCAGAATTGAGCTCTTTGAAAATAGGGGTTGTGTCCTTTTTTTCTTTCTACCATCCTTTCCTCAAAACCACATACTAAGTAGCACATAGAAGGTGGTTAACTGGCATTTGTTGAGAAACAAAATAACTTAAAAAAAAAAATGAAAGCCTGTGAAGCTACCCTATATTTATGGTTGGTAGAGAGAAATATCCACCTTCATAAGGCATCTCTTTTTCTTAAGTCAGCCACCAAATTAAAGAACATTGATCCAAGTGTTTATTTACTTCTAGGTTTAATTACCATTCTCATCAGGTGTCCTTGTCAGTTCTGCTTATGATAAAAAATATTTTCAAAATTCTTAATCTCACCACCTCTCAGTGAGGGGAGACCGAGAAGAATGCTGCTTGCACATTTTAATTCTCACCTTGTTTATATATAATATTTAAGAACCTGAAGAGTGGATTATTCTTATTGTTCTTCTTGTTTGATCTTTTCCAAGATCTGTCTATACTAGGGAGGGTGTGGATTCATAATGAAGAATGAGTTTAAGCTTAGTTATATTAACTTCTTTATTTGGGTCTTTTATTTTATCTGCTTCCTATTGATCCAGAGCCTTAAATATGGGATGGAGCCATTTTTCCTCTTTAATAACTGTTGTAAAACTTGAACACATGACTTACAGGTTCTCAGTCTTCTAATATTCCTAACTCTCCTGATTCTTCCTACTTCAGCACAATCCCCAGGGCTGGCTGAGGGAGCAGGCTTTGTAGGATGATGTTATTTGGTCAAAGCCCTGTGCTGGAAATTCAAGAGCCTTTATGATTCCAAGTTAGGGATGGCATAGACTATAACTGACCCCTGACTCTAGCTATGGTCAAGAACATGTTGGATTGGTTAGAGGCAAGTCTTATAGAATCTATGATGGCTTTATTGCTTACTATTTTTAGAAAATGCCTTTTGAAAGAGGTCTTTTGGTTATATGTATCCTTATTTCTAAGAAATATTTGAAGCTTTAGTTATTTCTGCAGGACAGAGCAGAAATTGTGGAAACACTTGGAAGTTGGCAGTTGTAATAAGTGGAAAAAGGGTTGGCCTTTGAGTCAGAAGAACTGTGTTTACTTCTTGGCTCTCGTATTTTCTAGCTATGAATTCTAGAGATATAACATATCATCTCTGAGCATTAATTTATTTATGTGACCAAATTAGACAATATCTACTTTACAAGGTTGTCATATGTTATGTGAGTTGAGTACCTATGTAGGGACAGATACTTGGGCTTTATAAACGCTGAATGAAGTGGTATTCTCTCACATCTGGTGATTTTGCTAGTTATAGACCAATAGCCATCTTCTGTCTTCATTTTGGAGGTGGAAGAGGAAGGCAATGGGGTATTGTGTGGTAAAATCCACTTTAATTCTAGCTGTGAGAAAAAGAGCAGGGAAAATGTGGTAAGCAATTGCTTCTAAAAAGCTCGGACTAAAAGCACTTGATGGATTTGTGCTGGCTTCCCGGTAGACTCATCTCTGTACTGCCCACATAGCACAATTAATAGTTATTACTCAAGAAGGAACAAATAAAAAAAGAGAGAGCAGGCATAAAAACATCCTTTTATCTTTCTGATGATGGTCCTTTTTGTCAGGTCCGTGGAGCCATACCTGTGAATCATCCTGGGAAAGCACAGTGTGGGTGACTAGAAGGAAGAGCTTGTGGCTTATTTCTTACCCACTTCCTGGGCTGGGGAAATGTCTAAAGCTCATCTTTCTTATCTACTGATGCCTTGTCAATATCCACTACCGTTCACCATGCATCTTCACAAACAAGGGCCTCTTTCTCACATCCTCACTCTAAATGCATCCCTGTGTAGAGAACCAGTTGCTTTCTGGGCAGAAAAAGTTGTAAAGTAAAAGCAGAATAAAGTTAAGAGGATAAGCATGGGGCCATTGAAGAACACTGGAGTGGACATGATTCTGAGCATAAGCATAGAAACTCACCATGTTATTTATTTATTTTTATTTATTTTGTGTGTGAGGGTATGGGGATGAGTCATAGTTCTGCTATAGACTGGCCAAATGACCTTGGGGACTTCATGCCAATGCTACCAGAGTCCATGGATCAAGCTTTTACACTTGCAGTCATGAAGCTTAGTTAGACCCTAAGGGAACCCTGCCATGAGGATGAATGTCCCATGTGGGTATCTGATTCTACAGATTCAACTTCTCAGGTGGAATGGAGGTGAGAATCATGGACTTTTGGATTCATCTCTGGATTTGCATCTAGTTGAAGTAGGGGTGTTTTGGGTGAGCTACATAATGTCTCTGAATATCAGTTTTGTCATCAGTGAAACAGGAATAGGATTGTTGTCAGAATTGTGAACAGTATATGTTGCAATGTACCTGGTACAGAATAAGTTCTTAATAAATGATTGACATTATTGTTGTTATTATCTGTAACCACAATACTTTTACTTTGCCCTGTCTTATAGGGATAAACTGTGGGTATAGGAAATATTACTTGTGAAAATGCTTTGCACTAGATAGAAACTATTTACATAATGAATAACGTCATTAAAGAAAGCTTAAAATCAACTCCTTTTTAGTTGTTATTTATAGATTAATTGTCTTCAAGTCTCGAATAGTTTCTTTTTTCTCTATCGTTTGGATTTTTCCTGTTTTCTCTATTTCACCTGTTATTATCCCAAGCTCTCATTGCCTTTTGCTATACTGGTGTTCTTGCTTCCAGACTCCCCTAGAGTTCTCTACGTATGGTTCATGGAGCAGCAACATCACCATTAAGCCTCACAGCTTGTGGGAATGTAGCATCTCAAGTCCCGCCAGACCTTCTGAATCATGGCACATGTTTCCCATCATGCTGTGTGCCTAGGTGTGATGCTACCACCCTTGCTTACAGTCTATGCTTGGCCAATGTGTATAGGTTCTGCCTCCAGAATATTTTCTGATTCTGATTGCTCTCATTACCTCTTTTGTAAGAAGCAGTTGAAGGGTGAGGGGCCATGAAGAGCACTGGAGTAAGAGTACAGTAAATCAATACAAGTCACCATCCAGTACCTTGACTTGGCAATAGACTATCTGAAATGGTGTGTACATTTTATGCTTTTTTCTTGTGACCCTTCTCCATACCACATGGAAATATCTAAGGATGTTAGTTGGATCATATCAAACCCCCACCATACAGTGGTTTCCATGGTATATAGAAAATTTGAAAGACCTTTTTGTGGCCTGCAAGGCTCCATCAGATGGGCTAAGTCTTCTTCTTTACCTCGCACCTCTAACCACTTCACTCAGTAAGTGACAGACACAATGGCCTTTCTTTTGCCTTATATCTAAGCCCAGTTTGTTTCTACTTGACTTTCCTTTATCTATATGGCTACTTTGCAGTCATCATCCAAGACTTATTAGATATGTCATCTCAGACAAATCTTCCTTAATCTTCCTAGGTAAAGTAGCATACCTCTCACTTTCCCATCACTTTTTCCTATTATCTTGTTTTATATTCCACACTAGAGGCCCGGTGCATGAAATTCGTGCACAGAGGGGGGTTGTCCCTCAGCCCAGCCTGTACCCTCTCCAATCTGGGACCCCTCAAGGGATGTCCAACTGCCCGTTTAGGCCTGATCCTGGTGGGATCGGGCATAAGCGGGCAGTCGGACATCCCTCTCACAATCCAGGACTGCTGGCTCCCAACTTCTTGCCTGCCTGCCTTCCTGATTGCCCCTAACCGCTTCTGCCTGCCAGCCTGATCACCCCCTAACCACTCTGCTGCCAGCCTGTTTGCCCCCAACTTCCCTCCTCTGCCAGCCTGGTTACCCCTAACTGCCCTCTCCTGCAGGGTTGATCACCTCCAACTGCCCTCCCTTGCAGGCCTGGTCCTTCTCAACTGCCCTCCCTTGCAGGCTGGGTGCCTCCCAACTGCCCTCTCCTGCTGGCCATCTTATGGTGGCCATCTTGTGTCCACATGGGGGCAGGATCTTTGACCACATGGGGGCAGCTATATTGTGTGTTGCAGTGAGGATCAATCTGCATAGTACTCTTTTATTAGATAGTATAGAGGCCTGGTACAGGGGTCGGGGCCAGCTGGTTTGCCCTGAAGGGCATCCCGGATCAGGTGGTGGTTCCCTTGGGGTGTGGGGCAGCCTGAGCGAGGGGCCTGTGGTGGTTTGCAGGTGGGCCACGCCCCCTGGCAACGCAAGTGGAGGCCCTGGTATCTGGAATTTATTTTCCTTCTGCAATTGAAACTTTGTAGCCTGGAGCAGAGCCAAGCCTGGGGCTCCCTCTAAGGCCAGTAGCCATTTGTGTTGGGGTTATAATTGAAACTTTGTTGCCTTAAGCGGGTGGGCCCGGCCAGGGTGTGCAGAAAGCTTTGCTTCCCCTGTTGCTGGGAGCAACCCTGGCCTGCTCTCTCAAGCTCCATTCTGCCGCCATTTGTTTGAATTTGTTTACCTTCTATAATTGAAACTTTGTAGCTTGAGTGGAGGCTTAGGCCTGGCAAGGGCAGGCGGAAAGCTTGGCTTCCTCTGTTACCTAGGAAACCTTGCCCTCTGTGGTTGTAGCCATCTTGGTTTGGGTTAATTTGCATACTCGCTCTGATTGGATGGTGGGCGTGGCTTGTGGGTGTGTTGGAGGTATGGTCAATTTGCATATTTGTCTATTATTAGATAGGAAGGATAATATTTATGATTCTCTGAGAGAATGGTTAGTATGCCTTTGTTTTCTTTATGTACATTGCAAACACTACTTAAAAAAATTAAAAAATATATAATTTTATTAATTTCAGAGAGGAAAGGAGAGGGAGAGAGGGATAGAAACATCAATGATGAGAGAGAATCATTCATCGGCTGCCTCGTGCATGCCCCCTACTGAGGATTGAGCCAGCAACCTGGGCCTGTGCCCTTGACAGGAATTGAACTTGGGACCCTTCAGTCCACAGGCTGATGCTCTATCCACTGAGCCAAATTAGCTAGGGCCTTGCAAACACTTTTGCTGAGAGATATCTTAGGTATAATAATCATGATGAAGATTTGCTGAGTGTTTATGCTAGGCACTGTACGTAGTAAACTCTAATGGATCAGTTCATTTGGATTATTTTGTTCTCTTTAATTGATTATTTATTTTTATCTTTATCTTCCTCTTGTCTTAGGATGTTAGTTTTCTAAAGGTGGGGACCATGTCTGGTAATTGCCACTATATTCTTAGCTTGTAGAAGATTGCCCATTTAGGAAATGGATGGATCCTAGAAGGTTAGAATTTGAGAACTAGTCTATATGGAGGAAAAGAACAATCTCTTTCATTCCCTATTCCAGATATGTTCTGGGAGAATGTTCATCTTTTTCTTTTGTCTATGAGAGCAATAGACATTGGAATGTGAGGAAGGGTCTGCTCTAGTGACCTTGGGTGCAGATAAGATCCTGAAGGTGTGGCAGAGAGGTTAAGTGGCACTTTAATGAGAACAAGTCCTTTCTAAAGCCTTAAGTTTGGCATTTTGTGTGTTTGAAAATACAAGACCTCTGACAGTACGTTCTCTTACGCACATTGTCAGTGTGCGTATTTGAACTTTTAATATTATGGACTTAGCTGGCAGTAACCATGGTGAGTAGACCTATCACACAGCATTATTTTTGAGTCACTTTAAAATGCTGACAATTAAATATACCGTACTCTTTTAAGCGATCCATCAGTCTCCCTTGTTGTCATAGTGACTGGAGTATATTTAGAAATGTGACAAGTACACTGAGTTCAATTGCACTTTTGCCAAAACATAGTTTTGCAGCTAAAATTGAATTTCCTGATTGAAGATCCGAGTGCTGTTAAGGGGGCATGATCATTTCTATACATTATTCTGGAAGTATAACTTACATCATTCTATTAAATCATCAGTAAAAGTCTTTTCCGGATATTAAGACATTGGCACTTGAAATAGTTGTACTTACAGTTGATGAATTAACATGAAATAAAAGTAGCATCATGTTTTTTTTTTTTCTTTAAAAATGAAATTAGGCCTTACCAATATAACTAGTTTAAAGATTAATTCCTTTATATTTTCATAAAGAAATTGTAGGTAAGTGTGCATGCATCTACCCCTCAATATTATATTATATTTAATCCAAAGAATTTATCAAGGACCATCTCTCCCCTACTTGTAATCTATTCTTAACAATATGAGGCCCTTTGTTTTGTCCTTTGGATTAACAAGCATCCTTATTTTTCTCTAACCTCATTCTGTCTGGGTTTTAATTAAATGAAGTGGTTTAAAGAGATAAAATGAATAGGACTGTTTTCCCAAACAAAGGAAAAGTAAATGTCTTCTCTCTTGTCTAATCAGGAACTTGGTTTGAATTTTCACTTCCCTGTGGATCTTTGTCCTGTCACCATAGTGCTGAGAATGATGTTGAGTATGAACTGCTTACTTATTTGACTACAGAAAGTTTAGGAATTTGTCCAGAGGTTAGGTAAGACAGATTCTCTTCTCTTGAGGTAAGAAACAAATACTCTGAAATTTACACAGAGCTGAATGCTTTGGCATCTGGGATGAATTTTGAGCCCTTGATCATATGGTTAAATTATCTATTTCTTTCATATACATTGCAAACAACGGTAAGAGACATCCTAGTTTTAATAACAATGAGCAAGATTTACTGAGTTTTTATTACCTGCTATTTTTTATAGTAAGCTCTTCAATGGATTATTTTGCTGGAGCTACACAATAATCTTATAAGTAGGTCCTACTGCTATTCTCACTTTATATTAAAGAAACTGGGTTAGAGAGACTTTGTATCTTTCCTAAGAGTATACCTTGAGTAGTAGCGGAGTCTGGCTTTTGCTCCAGGTGCCCTAAGAATAAGTGCCTACCCCATAGAAGGCACACAATATTGGTTGACTAATGACCTACTCCATGGTGAGGTCATAGAGATGTCTCAGTGTTTCCAAATGCTCACTGAAGTGGCAACTACATAAAGGTAAATGGGTAGCAGGATCTGAAAGTAGAGACACTCTGTGTCTTTCCTATGGTTTAGAACCACCAAAGGACATTAGTACTAGACAGTAAGGGGAGATTCACAACTCCATCTAGTCCAGTGTTTCAATCGCAGGATCTCTTAACACTCTTAAATATGGAGTTTTATGTAAATTATTGATATTGATATTTATCATGTTAGAAATTAAAACAGAAATTTAAAAGATATTTTGAAATGCATTCTATTTGAATAAAAATAGTATATTTTCCAAAATAACTCCAAAAAAAGTTATTGAGAAAACGGCAACTGGATTCTCACTTCTGCTTTCAATTTGTTGTGATATGTGTTTTGATTAAAGTTTATGAAGAAAATCCAGAAAGGGTTTTCAAAAAGGATTTGAAAAGGAAGGGAAAAGGAAGTAATTCTGGATTTTTTTTCTTGTGATGCTATACCAAAACTTAACAAGTGGTAGTTTTCTAAAGTTAAGTTAAAATGTGAAATTTGAAATCAATAAACAATTTATACTCTGTTTTATTAAAATCTAGTGGTCCAATGATTACTTTGAATGGATTTCCACCTATGATTCTGTAACATCATGCATTGTTCATTTGGAAAATATCAAGTTATGCAGATCTTCCAAATGTTCACATGTTTTATTCTCTAACATAGGAAAATAATATAAATTGATATGACTACTAATTCTATCAAGAAAGTATTTAAAGTTTTAGGAAGATGTGAAGTGTATAATAGTAGATGCAAGATTTTCAAATTTTTAATTTTCACTTTAAAATTTGGCAACAAAAATGACCCTTGAAATAATAGGCTCTCTTGCTTTATTTTTGAGAAAATATCTAGCAAAACCAAAGTCTGAATGACCATGTTGTATCAGTCATTCTTTCAAACAAAAATGGTGTTCCATGCAAAGAGCTGATAGCTAAGCTCTTTTTGTTGTTGTTGTTGTTAATCAGCACAGTAAGATATTATTTCCATTGACTTTTAGAGAGAGTGAAAGGGAAGGGGAAAAGGAGAGAGAGAGGGGAGGAGAGAGAGCGAGAGTGAGAGTGAGGGCGAGAGATAGAGAGAGAGAGAGAGAGAGAGAGAGAGAGGCACATGCCCCGCCCTGGGCCTGGGATCAAACCTGCAACACAGATATGTGCACTTGATTGGAAATCTAAACTATGTATCTGTCAGTGCACGGACCGATGCTTTAACCATTGCGCCACGCAGGCCAGTGCAATAGCTCAGCTCTTAATTCAAACAATCATCCAAGTGCATTTCTTGGAGATAACCATTGCAGTTTGGGATTCAGCAGGAGTGCTTCATGCATACTTTCTATTTCATCACATGGGATATTAAAAAGATGTGTACTCAAGAACTGAGATTTAATAAAACTAATAATTTTTAATGTCTGAGGACAGTCTTAAGAAACTAGCTTGTGCTCCCACCTTTCTGTGGGTGCCTGGTGATGAAAATGCAATGACTATCAGTGCATTTCAGTGCCACTGACTTGATATAGTATATTAAAACTCCAACCATTTTTTCCTACTATTGCTTTTGCACCATTGGTGTAAATGTCAACACATTGAAACAGGCTCATCATACATTAGTAGTATCATGAATTTGCAGACCCTTGAAAAGTTTAGAGTACCCCTCCTCATTCTGCCCCAAGTGTTTGTGAACATTGAGAACTACTGATCTAATCAGTATTTACTTTCATGGGGGAGGAGAGCTGGAAGAGACCTACCCAAGACACCTAAGCTAGTTAGTGGGGGAGCAGGGACAATAATCCACTTGTTATTGCATTTCTCTTTCTTTTATTTTTCCATTTGATTTCTTGCTTCAGTTTTAAGGTAGATGTTTTTGAACTCTTTTTGTGTGAAAATTCAATTTATTTGGGAAAAGTTCCATATTTTTTGCATATTAAAGCCTTTTCATATTTTCCCTACTCTGTACTTACCATGGCACCACTGCTCTCTCTTCTGTTTTTAGTAGTAACCACTGCTGCCTTTTTACACAGAAAATGCTTTGACTCAGCCAAGACTAAGAAATGGAAGGAGGAATTGACTGCTTGTTCATTTTTTGGAATGGAATTCCAGCTGTGTGTGTGTGTGGAAAATCAGTGAGTTTGTGTTGAAGGAGCCACTTTCTTCTTCACTGAGAATAGTTAGAAGTCACAGGAACGGAATTGTATACACAGACATTATCTTTCATATCATTACAAGTTGCTGCACTTGTAGTGATATGAAAGATATCACTACACCCTAACCCCAATTCTCTATTAAAGCTTCTCTCTGCCTTTCCCTTTTTTCTTCCTCATGAGAGAGAGGGAGACTGCCCAATAAAAATTGCTCTTAATTTTGCTTTTGGTTATATTAATATTTTAAGTGATCTGTTTTCTTCAATAAAATTTGGTTAGACTGTGAAATCATAATAAAGAATGCTGAGAAGAGCAATAGAACTAGACCCAGATATTACATTTTCTCTTTAAACCTGTCTCCTGTTTTACAGTAGGTTTGGGGGATTGTGGGGGTCATATCTTGAGAGGGGCTGCAGTGTGTGGAAGTGACTACATCTGGCAAACCATGAGAGTAGACTTGTAGGATATCAAATGTATTGTTTTCTTATTATGTTCTCTTGCAATATCACATTATTTTTTTTCTCATCAACAATTTGATTGCTTTCTTTCATCTGTGAGTTTTTTGAGTTAAATTCTATTTTCTAACATTCTTCTGATTGTTTCTCTATGTCTGTCTTGGTTTTCCAAAAGTGAGCTCTGACTTGACCTTTGGTCTTCCCTGTGCATTAGCTTTTCCCTAAACTCAGGCCTTTCGTGACTTCCATTTCTTTCCACAAAATTGATGTTTTCTGCCTTTAGTTACTTGCAAATCATTTAGTATTTCTTTTTTTCTTTCTTAGACTTGTAGTTACGATTTTTCCTCATTGTTTATTATGCCCACAAATTGCCTAGCAGCAGTTCTGTTTTAACTCTTCAAAATGTGTCTTGTGCCTCTTCGTCTCAACTTCTGCAGCATTGGGATTGTCCTGAGCTTGGTGCATTGCAGGTACTCCATGGATGTACTGAATGAAGGTGATGCTTATCCATGGTCTCTTCTTCAAAGGGCATTCTTCAAGTTTTTGCCTAGAGGTCTGTTGGGCAGCTAAATCTCCAAAACACACAATTGCGATAGTCCATCTTTTTTTTTTTAAATATATATATTTTATTGATTTTTTACAGAGAGGGATAGAGAGTTAGAAACATCGATGAGAGAGAAACATCGATCAGCTGCCTCTTGCACACCCCCTACTGGGGATGTGCCCGCAACCAAGGTATATGCCCTTGACCGGAATCGAACCCGGGACCCTTCAGTCCGCAGGCCGACGCTCTATCCACTGAGCCAAACCAGCTTCGGCCGATAGTCCATCTTTTAATGCAGACTCCCTCCTGCTGCCAGTATGTCACACATGCCTTCTCCGACAGATGGCCATTTAGCCTCTACATGAACACTTCCAGTTCTTTGTGAGGCAATTTGTCCTACTGCTAGGCAGCTTCTGATTTAAAGTTTTCCTTTACATTGCTCTGAAACTAGAGTTTCCATGGTCTCAATCCTAATAGTCTAGCTTGCATATGGCTTATACATGACACATCCTTAGATACTTGAAGATAGCTGTAATTCCTCCATTATCTTCATCCTTCAGTATTTTTCTTGATATTTACATCCCAGGAATTAAAAAGGTTTGTATACTTATCTTTTTTGCCTTCCCTATTCCCACATTACTCTCTAGATTGCCATCATGCCATCCAACTATAAGTCCTCATTCAAACCCACTTTTTTTCTCTGTTAGCTACTGAGAGCACTATGAGTTTGTGGGTCTAAAAGCTGTGATATAAATTATAGCACAATAACTTAAGAGGTGTGTGAACTCGATCTGATTACTTAGTCTTTCTAAGCCTTGATTTCTCAGATGCAAATTTAACATGGTTTTCTTTACAAGTAGTGTTTTTCTCTGCATAAATTTTCTCAACTCCTGTCTCCATTTCAAATCATGAGTTCAGCATTTATTATTATTTCTGTGAAAAACATTTTTTCACCCTTTAATGGGTTAAGGATGACTGGATATTACAGATTACTTAACTCCTCAATGAACCACCCACTAAGTAGCTTTTAGAATAATTTATTTGAGCAGTATATTTTGAACATTAAATGTTCAATTAATTTCAACCCGACCAACATTTACCAAGCACCTCTTATAAGACATGAATTTGTGATAGGCAGTTAGACAGACATGAGCAGAGCAAGGACAATGGGCCAGGTACAGAAGGTCACCAGGGCAGAAAGCCCTGGGTGTCTAGTAATGGACAAAACTGGGAAACCAAGGATCTTATCCCTAGGGTAACCTTTCTTCCCCTGGCATATTCTGCTCGTGTAATTTAGACCCACTGACCTTTCGTATCTCTGGTCATGCAGTTCGGACCCTCCTCTGACCTTTCTTCTCTTGGAATGTTGCCAGTCATGACGGTTAGACCCCTTAGAAGGGGAACGGACAAGGGAGCTGAAGACAGAGAATAGTCCTTAATCATTAAGCCCCCAGGACAATGAGATTCTGACCCTTATCAAATACCTATAGACCTCAGTTGTGTTTCAGCTCCAGGCCCAGGAAAGCAGCAAAACCAGACAAGTGACACCAGGGCTGACCAGGACCAGCTGTATTGACTAATGACCCCTGCCCTTGTGCTGACCAATCAATAGAGACCAAAATCCTGAAAGGACACAACTGGAAAGATGATGAATATTTTATTGGGATCCTCCTCTGAGACCTCAAGATAGATATCCTCATGATACAGGACCCAGTGTGGCTCTCCCTCCCCTCATTTTCCTTGCCTCTTTCTTTCTCCTAAGCTCCAAGGGCCCTGCTTTTACCTCTGGTTTCCTGAGCCCATTTCTTCTACTACTCACATCTCCTACCTCTGTGACTTTTCAAATAAACTTTATCTTATAGTTTGAGTCTTGGCTCTGAATTCTTTCTTAGCCAGAAAAATACCGTGGTTGTTGAACAGAGGTCAAGTCTGACTCTCTCAGTCTAACATCTCGTGCCAATTTTGTTTTGCCACTACCAACATATTGATCTAGATGCTGCAGAAATTACATAGAATGCTTTTTTTTAAAAAATTTGTTCATGCATTCATTTAATAGACTTTTTCTTGAGTACCTACTAATGACCATATTCTAGATTTTGGGTTTGGATTTAAGAAACTGAGTTAGACAAGGTTTCTCTCTTCAACATACAAACAAATAAAAGTAATAACACAGTGTGGTAATTTTAGTGATCTAGATATGGAACAAGGCATTGTGATAGTTTTCTAAAAGACTGCTTCACCAAATCTTTTTGGATCAGGAAAACCTTCACAGCAGGGGAGATACTTAAAGGTTAACTAGGGTCTTAGAGAGTCCATTAGAAAAATAAGATCTGTACTGAGCTTGGTTACATTTGATTATGAAGTCATTTTTTGTGTGAAAACTGACCTCTAGGTTCTAAAGTTCCATGTGTTATTTTTGCCACCTCCCAAACCCCCCACAGTTGCATGCATGCAACATTTTTTTTATTTTTCTGTTTAGTTTAATGACCTTTAATCAACACAAACTGAAAAACAGGTGTTATGATATTATAGACTCACTTTTGGGATGTAATTACTGCATGAATGCATTTATTCATATTCCAAAGTAGGACTAGTAATATATATTATCTCATGATGTTAGGACACATTACAAATTCCTTTTTATCCATTATTTCATTTACTTCTTATAGAACAGTTTAGGGCTTTTGGGTTTCCTGAGTGTTTTAAGCACTCTTACTGATATATATTAGCACAAGAATTAACACTGAATAATTATGTATGAAGGATTTACAAATAATTTTTCTCTCTTTATTCCAAAGTAATCATGCTGTGTTTTCTGAATTTATTTAGATCCCCAAAACAGGTGTCTCAGGAAGAGTCTTTTTACCACACTTTGTGTCAGCTTTGTCACTTATCAAACAGAATATTGCTACTATTACTAACAATAACACCAATTTTACCTTACTAGATTGAGGTGGGAGTAAAATCATTAATCTGTGTGAGAACATAATGTGTATAACTAGTCACAATTGTTAATACATTATGTAACTTTTGAGTGACCAGATTGTGAGCTACTTAAGTCCAGGTGAATTCAGCTTAATTAGTTATTATTTACCTTTTTCTCCAAACTTTCTGAGGTAGCTTCATGTTTCCTCTTTTCTGTTTACCCCAAAGTGATTGCTGGCAAGTGCTATATGTTCAATAGCACTTGTTGAATTATTTAATTTTTAAAGTACTGCTGACATTTTTGCTTAGGATTCCCCAAACCTCTTACTTAATATCCAGATTATAAGTTCTTTTGATAGAATCCTTATTAATATCACATGAAGAAGTTGAGCATTACCTTTAGGCCAAAGCAATTTATGTTTCAAAAATCTGATTAATTTAACACAATCAGCAAGGATGTCAGAAGATCTCAGTGCCTCTGATAGATGCTGACAGGTGAGAAAATTAAAATTAGAGAGGGAAGCAATTAAATACTGGCAAACATTACTTTAATGAGACAACCAAATCATTCATAAGCCATGGAATATGTAGTATTCATGATAAGTATCTGAGGGTGGCGGGTGAGAGAGTGCATTTAAATATATTCTTCATAGAGGGTTTGATGATGGCAGTAGATGACATTACATGTTTGTCATCTAATGCCTTTGTCCTAATCTAGCATTTCAATTGTTCTTGGGGACAGATGTCCTAATAATCATGCTTAATATTATGACATTGTTTAATTAACAAGTCTTAGTATAATTCATCCTTTCACCACCACCTTTACAACCACATAAAACTTACCAAATGCACAGAGTCTAGACAAAATAATTTCTGGCCTTTTCACAGTTGTTTGGGGATAACCATGGTCAAGACCTGTGAAAAGAGAAACAGAAAAGTATATGTTCCATGCAAATTTTAATTAAAAATATTTGGGAATTATAGGGCTAAGAGCAGAACTCAGGTCCTCAATCTTCATGCAAGTATTGTTTTCAAGATAGCATCCCCTATTCCGAAAGAACATCTGGGACCACACTGCTTGAGGAGCTATCCATTTTTGGCATTAGTGGGAGTTTTAAAGGTTCTCTCGTATTTCATATTGGAAATATTGCACTCATAAAATAGCAAGTATTAAGAGGCACCTTTACATTGGTCTCAGCAAATCTAGTGCCAAATGGTTGGAATTTTTGTTCATAATGTTAGAATCATCATCCTAGAGTAACATTGCTTAAAAATTACCTAGGGTACAGAGGTCAATTCAAGAGGTATCATGGTTTCTGAAAAACTTGTTAAAACAGGTCTTTCTGTGCTTTTCTTTTCTCATGTCCTTCTAGTCTTTTCTGCTTTCCCCCCATTATTCTCCATCATTTTTCTTTCTACTCTCATTTCCCCTGTGGTTTTAGTTATTCCCTCCTATTTTCTCCAGAATGTAGTAGAAATGATCAATTATTCGATATTAGTCCCAACTAGGTTTGGTGAGTTATGCTTTTGCATAATTCTAATTAATAAGTTGAAGTTTTGTAAGTTAGAGGTTGATTGTACAAGTTCCTTTTTGCTTAAAATTGCTTTTGTAGATGAGAACATTTTTTTCTTGGGAGAGGATGGGTGGTTTGACAGAGGACACAGACATGCCAGGTTCTGGTTCAGCAGCCATGAAATACACAGAGGCAGCAAAGGATACTGGCTTTATTACCAAGATCCTAGAATGGGATTTGTTAGTTGTCCCAGATCTCTTTCTGGGTCTAGTGGATAACTCCATTGCATCAGGAAACAATCAAGAGTTCCTGAGGACACATGACACTAAAATCATGTGATGATGGCTGGTGAAGCCTTCTTAGTTGGAAGGCTTCAGCTTTTCTACTGCTTACGATGAGACTTACTGATGAAGTCCCTTTTATGAAAATTTCATGGTGTCAACTTCTGTTGTTTCTGTGGCTTGTGTTTTGAGAGCTTGCTCAAGGATGTTGCATCTTTGAAACCTCACTAGGGAGAGCTGAGAAAGTGTTCATGGTAACCCTGCACCTAACACTCCTTCTGCATCAGCTCAGTAATGTGTTACCTTCTGGTTAGACCACAGATATGAAGTTTTCTCTCTCCTTTCACTTGCCAGTGAAGCAGGACTCAATACTGAATGTGTTCTGGTGCCTTGACAATTGACTTGTCTATGGTAGAGACTCATTTTCCTTTTCCCTACAAATAGAGCACTCCTGAATGGGAGGCTGCATTGTGAGTGGGAGGGTTCTTACTGGTTTCTGTGTCAAGGCACATGGTTATTTTTTAAAATCTGTTTCATATTAACCATATAATCATTGACATTTTGTTTTCTTGTTGGTAAAATTGGGGTTATAATGACAATTATTTGAGATAAAACAGTCATGCAGGCCCTGGCAGATGGGGCTTGGTTAGTTGGGCATCATCCCATGCAGGGGAAGGTTGATAGTTCAATTCCTGGTTGGTGCACATGCCCAGGTTTTAGTCTCTGTCCCCTATAGGGGACATGCAGGAGGCAGTTGATCAATGTCTCCCTCTCACGTTAATGTTTCTCTCTCTCTCTCTTCCCTCTCTCTTTCTCTAAAAATTAATTCAAAAATCTTTAAGAAAAACAAAAACAGCCATGCAATATTTTCCACAGGATTCATGTTTTGATTTTGGTGGCATATGACAAGAATTTTTTGTAGTGCATCTTATCTATCATGTTCTATTCTTTTTAAAAATATGTTTTATTTGATATTTATAGAGAGAGGAAAGGAGAGGGAGAGATAGAAATATCAACACCTATCAGCTGCCTCCTGCATGCCCCATGCCAGGGATGGAGCCTGCAACCTGGGCATGTGCCCTGACCAGGAATCGAACCAGTGACCTCCTGGTGCATAGGCTAATGCTCAACCACTGAGAGACACTGGCTATGCCCTTGTTCTGTTCTTAATCTGATTTGAGTCTTATATGAAAATGGGATATATTACAAAAACTTCCTAGAGGTCTTATAATTCTCAGTAAATCTATCCATTGTATTAAAGCAAATGCTTTCATTGCAGTCTTGTTAGAAGCACCATCTCGCTGAACCTAAGGCAC
Organism: Eptesicus fuscus; assembly: GCF_027574615.1. Lineage (NCBI taxonomy): Eukaryota > Metazoa > Chordata > Mammalia > Chiroptera > Vespertilionidae > Eptesicus > Eptesicus fuscus. The sequence goes on from NC_072475.1 coordinate 46,565,596, forward strand.
TATATAAGCACAAACTTTAAAAGGACTTGAGATATGCCTGCAGTCTTTGACTTAAAGCAGTGTCACTTGCATTTAGGGGCTGAGGAGTCACTTGACTTTTTATTTTGAGGCTTTGCCTTTTGGAACAGAAGTTCTTTGTGTTGTTGTTAGGTGAGGCTATGTGAGATTGACATAGATAAATATTGCAGTATTTTAGGGGCACAAAATACCCAGTCCAAAGCTATTCTCTAGCATCATATGCTTATAACATCATTGTTTCATCATAAAAACAGGCTCATAGAAAGAAATATAGTTGTGAGTACCACCACTGTCCATATATATTGTTATGAACTAATGGAAGAAAATTTTCCAAATAATGTTTAAGTGAGCTTTGGCTATAATGCAGATATTATAATCTTCATTTACATATAAGGAAATTGACACTCAGATAGTAACTTGCCTAAGGCCATTGGTGAGAGGAAGACAAGTTTGACTAGCTCTAAATCCCATGTGTGTGTGTCCTACTTCTTCATGTCAGTCAAATAGTTAGTTTTATTTTATTATTCCCCCTTCCACCAAGCCTAGTAGATCAAGTCAATGAGCTGTTAAGTCTTTGTGTTTTCCCAACCTCATGTATTAGGAGAAATTGAGGTATAAAGGAAAAAGACCACTAGACCAGAGGGTCCAAAATCACACCCTGCCCTATACTGTACTATCTAGTTTTGGCAAGTTACTTACCTTTTCTGAATTCAGTTTCTACATCTGTAAAATGAGGACAATGATACCCATTTGTGCAGTTTATTGTGAGAGAGATGTTGGTTCCCTTCTCATCTTCTCTATCCCTCTGTGAGCTTCTGTTTCCTCACCTATGAAGTCAGTAGAATAATCTCTTCCTGCTTCTTCATCAGGTTAGTGTGGGGTAAAATGTGATAATGAATGTGAAAATGTTTTGCAAAATAAGAAACCACTATGTAGATATAAGAGTTTATGATTATTTAGAAATAAATATGGCTTAGTACCTAAGAGTAATTTTTACCTAATCTTTCATTTACAGACTAGTGTTGAAGTTTGCTGAAGCTTGTGTCCACTGACCATCCTACGAGCTATTATCTGAGGTAAGAGAGGATTGGCTTCATGCTTATGAAATGCTAATAGGTATTGTAGGCAATAATGTTTAAGGTTGATTTCACTCTCAACAGAAGAAATACAAAGGTCTTTCATGAGCACCCAAACTGAAGAATGATCAAGACAATGAACTGCCCTTCTTTGACCTCTCCTTGATTTAATGTTCCCTTTCCATTCTTACTCCTTAAGGTTTAATACCAAAAGCTCAAAAATCTGGGCCATGCAGCAGATTCTGATTTAATGAGTATTTAAGTGTTTATAATATGTTATGTACTAGAATGTTCTTATCTATTGTTATCTTGTATGCCTTGATACCATGTGACAGGAGGACTTTCTCTCTAGTTTCCTGGCCCCGTTTAATATATATACTAGAGGTCCGGTGCATGAAATTTGTGCATGGGGGTGGGGGGTGTCCCTCAGCCCAGCCTGCACCCTCTCTAATCTGGGACCCCTCTCATAATCCAGGACTGCTGGCTCCCAACTGCTCACCTGCCTGCCTTCCTGATTGCCCCTAACTGCTTCTGCCTACCAGCCTTGTCACTCCCTAACCACTCCCCTGCCAGCCTGATTGATGCCTAACTGCTCCCCTGCCAGCCTGATTGCCCCTAACTGCCCTCCCCTGCAGGCCTGGTCACCCCTAACTGCCCTCCCCTACAGGCCTGGTCACCCCTAACTGCCCTCCCCTGCAGGCCTGGTCCCTCCCCCAAATGCCCTTCTCTGCAGGCCTGGTCACCCCCAACTTCCCTCCTCTGCTGGCCTGGTCACCCCTAACTGCCCTCCTCTGCAGGCTTGATTGCCCCAACTGCCCTCCCTTGCAGGCCTGGTCCCTCCCAACTGCCCTCCCTGCTGGCCATCTTGTGGTGGCCATCTTGTGTCCACATGGGGGCAGCCATCTTGTGTGTTGGAGTGATGGTCAATTTGCATATTACTCTTTTATTAGATAGGATTTTTTTGTTGATTTCAGAGAGGAATTGAGAGGGAGATAGAAACATCGATGATGAGAGAGAATCATTGATCGGCTGTCTCCTACATGCCCCACACTGGGGATAGAGCCTGAAACCAGGCATGTGCCCTGACTAGGAATTCAACCATGACCTCCTGGTTCTTAGGTCAATGCTCAACCACTGAGCCATGCCAGCCAGGCTCCTGGCCACTTTTTTGAGTGTATTTTTCATTCCATGATGCTGCCAGTGTTACCTGGCTCTGAAGGGACCAAACTTTACTATTTAGATCCATCACCATCTCTTAGCTGCTCCCCAAAACATCTCAAAAATATATAATCCAAGGTTACTCCTAGGAATAATAAAATGAGTTAGAGTCTTGAGATCCAGGACCCATAATATCTGCATGCCACTTTCTTAAAGGACCTGTGTGAAGGAGATCAACCTTTCACTGAAGAATACATTCTTCTCAAGTTTGTCCAGAAAATGGATGCCAGGAAAAAAAAAAAAAATTGAAAGAATCATGATAGTTGTAAAATTTTCAGAATGTGAATTTTCTTCTACCTCTTAACTAGCTGATATCTGCACTTCCAGGTTCACTCTGCCGAGTTCTATGACATCGTTTAGAAGTCTTAGGCAAAAAGAGGGGAAGTAGTTAATATGATATTCCTAACTGTAGGACTGGTTTCCTAGCATCTTTGTGGAAGATCTGATATCAACATAAAAGTAATTAAATGTTTCTGCTTAATATTTTGATTTCTTTGTTATGTTATTTTCATGATCTTGCATGATCTTGAACTTGTAGCAGGACTTTAGTTACGTAGACATTGAAAATAATTGAAGTTTATCGGCATGGCTCCATATTTGTAGAAGTTAGCAATTTAGAATTAAGTGGAAATTATGGTGTTACGTTAATATGATTTTCAAAGCTAATATTCACCATAAAAATTGAATAAAAAACATGTCATGTGCAAATAAGCGGGTGGTATATGGATGGCTAAACTCCTCTATAATTAGATCAGATGTAGCAGCCACTTGTGTTAGTTAGATTTTATTCTCATGACTGCAAAGAGAGGGTTACAAGCAATGGTAGTGGCTAAAAATACAAGAATGGCTCCTGCCCATCATTTGGTCCCTCTATAGTCCATAAAATACCCTGAAAAACTCTCCTTCCTCATGTATTTCATGTATTTTCATGTATAAATATATCAGAAAAGAATGACTATCAACATGTAATCATAGATTTTGATAGCTTGTTAGGCAGAGATCTAACTTACTCATTTAGAAACTGCAAACATTATATTAACTTTTCTCCAAATGCTAATTGTTAAATATTAATAGAATAAGCTTTTAAAAATGGTAAACTGCCATCCTCCTTTCCACTGAAACCCATAATGAAACTACAAATAGGGGTTTAATCAAGCCTGGAAAAATTGCTCATAAGAAAGAGGGATTTCCTATCTATCTATCTATCTATCTATCTATCTATCTATCTATCTAATCTATCATTTATCCATCTCTGTATATCTTCTGTATTTTGGAGGTAGGTGCTAGTGGGAAGAGGAGGATAAAAACTTCTCAAATAATCTTTGGAAAACGGAGAAAGAAGTATCTTGGGGACCTGCTGTAAAATTTAAAATAATCTTGTGGTAATAATTGGTATCAGTGGCAGTAATGAAGAGAGAATAACAGTTTAAATAAATAATTAGATTTGACAGTAGATGTGTCAACAGGTACCCACTTAATGAGTGTAATCATTGTTTTTCTCTGCTTTTAACGTTGATTCACTGACTGTGGTGTGTTCCCTGTCCCATTTCCAAACCAAGTCTATTTAAAGCTGCACTTTATGGAATCTGAAACTGTATACCCTGTTTACTATTTTGAGCTGATACCCAATGTTCTTTAATAGGCAAGATCTGTACTTGAAGAAGAACCGGCTTCTGGCCTCCTAAACACCGTTGATTATTCCTGTTTTCCACAGTCTGATTTATTAGCAAGGATGAGTAATACCCAATTAATTTTCATGGACTTGTTTATATTGCTAAAGTGACTTGTTTATTACAATTTGATGGAACAACCCTAGTCTGCCTTAAATCAAATTAATCAGTTATTGTTTTCTGAGGTGGGTATAGAGATAGTAGTTTTAAATTAAATTATCTTTTGTAGTTACCTGGATAGGATAGCATTGTTTTGGGGAGTGAAGCAGTGTGTTTTATGTTATGGTATGTGAACCAGAAGTCATGAGAATCTAATTCTAATCCCAGCTCAGGCCATGTCCCCTAGACAAGTCACTTTTTCTCTCCAGGGCCCACTTCAACATCTCACAACAGATGGAGTAGGACAAGTTGATCAAAGCATTGCTTCTAGTTAAATGTCTTATTATCTTCGATGTTACTTCCTTGCCCCTTCTTTTTCTCTCCTGCTGCCACTTTTCCAAAGTCATAGGAAAATTCTATGACTCTATGAGAGAGCCTGTTTGAAAGTAGTTATTTTTCTCTTCAGTTTTTGAATCTTTTACATACTAAAAGAGCATGTAATTATACATTTGAATTGATTGGGCATTTATGTGTTGGTCATCCACTACCTCCAGTAACATCAAGTTTCTGGTTAGAAAAGGAAAAATAAATCATCTTTCCCCGTGTTTCTCTACTCCATAATCTGGTCTCTTTCCTACACCCGTTTTCTGATCCAATGAATGATAGGAAGCTGAGATGAGCTCTTAGCTAACTGTTTGCTGTGCATAGTTGGGAGCATCAATAAAGAGAAGACAGATGAAGGAATAATAATCAAGATGACAGGAAAATAATAGCCAACATAGTGAAATATAGCTCAAGGCCTGCAATTCCCAGTTGCCGTGCTATACAAGATTAATAACAGCATCTCTCACTTTTCGGGCTTTCTCTCTGCCTTGTTCTTGTGGGACTGGGCTGGGACTGAGAAGCAGCTGGAATGAACTTTGCCAAAACCAAACTCATGTTTTCATGACATTTCCAGGTCCAGAGAAGAGAGTAGTAATTATCTATTAGTTAGAAGATAATGTAGAAGCCTCTGGATATAAACACCAATCATGGTCCTCGTAATACTGAGATATAGACTGTAGAAATCATTTTACTGAGTCTGAGGTTCAAATTCTGCATATAATTTATTGGAGGGTGAAGGGATGATCTTCCTTTGAACTTCACTTTCTCCATGAATAAGATAGAAGAAGGAGGAGGGTAAAATAGCTAGAGCAAAGGTTCCCCCAGTCCTGGTTTTCATGAATCTCTGATTTGCCCAAGGTCCCATAGCAAGTTTGCCCCCAAGTCTGGTCTTGAATTCAGCTCCACTCTCTCTGAATTGGAAGTCATCATTTCTTTCTCAGTTGACAGTTTACCCTTTCTGTAAAGGTACTTGCCTAATACCGTTGTTCTTCATGTGTGTGTATGTGTGTGTTGAAGCGCGCGTGCGCGCGTGTGTGCGCAAACATATATGTGTGAGTGTGTGCGTGCTTGGGAATAGGGGAGAGGATTATGAAATATTTGGAAGCTCATATATGGATCTATAAAAAGGTTAGAAAATGTTGTCTATACTTTCAATTGTGTAGACCTTTTGAAGGCCATACTTAGGTTCCAGGTTAAGCAAAAGATAATTTTAGAGTGGGAAGTCAGAGATGACATTTGTGTAACATACATTTCCTGTTGTTGGGGGATTTTTTCCCATAATTCACATATTTTCTTACTCTGAGTCTCAGCCTTATTTATGAGCATGACTCTGGCCTTTTACTTGTGTCAAACTGATGGGTGATGTTTTGCTATTGAAACTCCTATCCTGCTTCATTCATTCATTCACTCATTAAAATTACTTATATCATACAGTATGCTAAATGTCAGCCATTTTATTATATTATTTCATTTAATCTCATAAAGTAAAAAATTATTTCCCCCATTTTTCATATGCAGCAACTGAGATCAGAGAGGTTGAGTAATTTACCCAAAGTCATATAGCTAATAAATAGCACAGTCTGGGTTTAAATCTAGATTTGCTCCCAAATATGTGAGTATCTGCAGAGATAATACTGAATACAAATAGGAACAATGAAACAATTCTATAACCCTTAGAAATCAATTATATGATAGTTAATTAATTAAATGCTTATCTGGTACCTTAATGTAGAATCAGAAATGTTGGATAATTGTATAAACTGTGTTAAAAATAACTCATATTTTTCCTTTTTAAAAAAATCTTCTCTCAGGTTAGTGGTTTCAATTCCTCCATTTTTGTGAGACATGGAGGAGACAAAGAGTGGTAAGGGTCAAAGTACCCCGATCATACTGTGCGTTATCACCTGAATTGGAATTTTAATTCCTTGGGGAATCCATTTGTTGTTTTCTCTCTGTTATATTGAGCATGGGATTTTAACAGAGATAGACTTCTGACCATGCATAAATCAGCACAAATGCAGATGTGAGCAGCTAGAAATTGGATCGTGCCAAGATGTAATGACTGCCACATGTGTGAAGCTAATGCTCAGTGCTTAATGACCCACTGTGAGTATATGTGGGAGCCATGGGAGCCAAGTTGGTGTCAGAGATGGAAGAGGCCTCAGAGAAGATCAGGGCAACACCTTCATCTTGCAGATGGGGACAGGGAGGCAGTACAAGAACCAGACTTCGTACCAGCACTCTACTATCATATCTACTGTTTTGATTTTTTATCTTTCTTGACTTATACTCACACAGACAAGCATATATACCTCAATTGGGAAAACAGCATATGAAGCTGCATGACGTTGAATGTATTACTTGGTTTCTTTGGTTCTCAGTTTTGTTGTCTGTAAAATGGAAATCATACTTGACTGACAGGACTGTTGTTATGATAAGTGAAGTACTTTTGTGCTGTTCAATACTCAGAAGCACTATTGGCAATATAATTAATGATCCTCATTATAGTGAGACAGGCACTGCTGTGCTGTTTTTATAGATGCCATTTCCTAACTTTATCTTGATACTTTTTACATCCTTGCTTCTCAACATTTGGTTTGAAGACCAGGAATATCCACCTCACTGGGAGCTCTTTAGAAATGCAGATCTTAGGCCACACACACCCAACCTCCTGAATCTCAATCTGCATTTTGACAAGATCCCCAGGTTGTTTGTATGCTCATTAGAGTTTGAAAAGGAATGTTGCAGGCCCCAGATCAATTTCAAGGCTATTGGCCATGGTCTGCTGACAATGAAGGGCATGCTGCCAGCATTCTGGGCATGCCTTACCCATGCTTTGAGATAGTGGGAAGAAATCCTGTGAAGTTGCTCCCTGGGAATACTTGAAGGCTGGTTGAAGGCATGCAGCGAGCTTTATCTTTTCAACGCCTTATGTTTCCTCAGAAGTACTGTTCACCAGGGGTCAAACTGGGATTGGATCCCAAATCTTTCTGCTCCGAGTTCATGTTCTTTTCATTAAACTGATGTCTCAGTCGAGAGGAATGCTGGGCTGTGTGTATGATAACTCTTCATTCCCCATAGTGTGAATATTTCCACACTGGCTGTTTTACAATATTACTCAATTCCTAGAGGGGGGAATTAAAAAAAAAAAATTATATATAAAAGCTTGAGTTGAAAGCCAGGATCCTGCAGCTAAATCAGTTATTTTCGTTTTTTAATGAGGGTGACTATTGTGAAATAAGTAATTATTAATTACTGAAAACTAATGAAATGTTTTAGTTTCTTTGCTAAAAAAGCATATGGAAGCTAAAAGAAAGCATATGGGTGTTTTTTGGGAAGCATATTGGTGAATGGACAAATTACAGTGGTGCCAATATGCCTTTGCTGTCTGGCTGGGGCCATCGCTGCATGTGCTGGCATCTGAGTTCTCATGGGTTAAAAGGTTTTTTTAAAAATTCCCATATGATATGTGCTTTGGGTTGCCTCTGGAGTTACACAGGTCTGCCTCCTAAATCTTTCTGACTGCTTTCACTCCAACATTACTGGTCGAGTGTCCCTCAGTATAAAATTTTTGCTATAAATGGCTACTATTCTCTTCCTTTGCAGATGTCTTTTGCCCTCTGCAGTGGACCGGATGAGCCTGCCCAGCTGATGGCTAGATGTTGAGACTATCCATCTGCCAGTTTACTGCAGTGGGGAAAATCAGTGTCCTTTTAACTGCCGAACTGAACCTCCTTGTCCCACTGGGTCTCTGTAGGGGACCCTGGGCCAGCTATTGAGTCTCTGCACTGGACATTTCTTTCCTGTAAAACTGGAATGCTAATACCAGTGCTCCTGTTACTCTATTTGTAGCACATGCCCTTTGCTCCTAGTCGTCTTTCCTTTACGTCTCTTCTTTCTTGCTACACGTTTTGTCAGTCTGATAAATAGCTTGATGGATTTGGAAGTAGTTGAAACTATTTTGGCTGCTCTGGGGATTGCACATACTTTGGCTTGTGATGATCAGAGGCAGCATGACGTTTGAGAATATACTTGGCCGAGTGTCAGAAAACTAAGGTTTCAGAACAACCTGACTTAATAAAGCATTTGCTTAGCACCTACCAAGCAAGGTGGCTTGCTAAGAAATTGAAGGAGGGAGCTGGCAGGTGTGAGAGGTGAATTTGATTCAGGCCAGCCAAGACTCAGTGTGATGTGTGTGCTCAGTAATTATACTATGTGAGTGAGAGAATTTGGGGGACTCTTTATACATGGGGCTATATTACAAAAGCAGAGACTGGAGTTGGCTTTGAGAAATGATTACATGGCCCTAACCAGTTTGGCTCAGTGGATAGAGCGTCAGCCTGTGGACTCAAGGGTCCCAGGTTCGATTCCGGTCAAGGGCATGTACCTTGGTTGTGGGCACATACCCAGTAGGGAGTGTGCAGGAGGCAGCTGATCAATGTTTCTCTCTCGTCGATGTTTCTAACTCTCTGTCCCTCTCCCTTCCTCTCTGTAAAAAATCAATAAAATATATTTTTTAAAAAAAGAGAAAAATGATTGCATGGACTTTGATGGCATATCACAGGGACTTGAGTGGAAATCTCTGCCAGGTAAGAATCAGCTTGAGGCGAGACCCAGAAGCAGGCGAATACCAGCTCTGTCCAGAGAACTGGGCATAGAGGACAGAAATGTGTATTTGAGAGAAATCACTTATATTCTGGTGATCCTTGGTCTCTTTATCTGCAAAACATGAGCTTTAGACAATTTGGTTCTCAAGAAGCCTCAAGAGCTCCAACTGGAATTCTACAAGATCTCTCATTCCACAGCCAGTGAGCCATTTGGCTGAACCCTGGCAGCTGATAGTGTCAGTGGCACGGGGCCCAGAACCCAATGTCCTGTTCCCTATCCCAGTGCTCTCCCTACTGCCCCACATAGCGTTATGATGATGGGTGGCTGGGGTGACTGTTATTACTGTAATGGCCATTATTATTAGCCTTTAATGTATGAAACATAATTCTAAAATGATCTAAGACATAAAACAAGGAAGACATTTAATCATCTTAGTTACTGATGATCTTCCACTGGAGAGGGCTGGCTCTGATGAAATGCCATCTTGTTCCATTTTTGCTCTTGCCTTTCTGCCTGGAGGACTAGCACATGTCCTTCCTCCCAGGGAAGTCTTCTCTCTACCCCTGGGCTCTGAAGTATAATTAAACTTATTTTGTATTGCCATCTCTCCATGTTTGCTCTCCTCCTTTCTCCGCCTGCCCCCTGCACACACATGTTAGGTTTCTGAATCTTAGGACTACTCTCTGCTTCTCTGAATTTTCGTTAGCTCCTGGCATAGTGCCCTGGACATTATGCTCAATAAAGAAGCACATTACTGTGTTCTTCAGTGTCCCCCCACCCCCGCCCTGCTTGTGGCTTGTTTTTAAGATGCATATGAGACTTACAGGCTTATAGACTTTCAGAGCTAGAAAGGAACATGAAAATCATCTGTTTAGTTGAGTCCCCCTCCAAGGAAAGAAATGACTTGCCCTACTTTTCTTGCCCAGATAGCAGCAGGTCTGAGACTGGTGCCCCTATCTGACCAACTAATAAAGGGATGGTTGGGGCCCGAGCTCCTGTTCACCACTTAGCAGGCCTTGGCTGGGTTGCTCCTTGCTATGAAGACCATTGAGGATGAGGGTGTTACACGTGGCTCTGCTGCTGTATGAAACAGATGGAAACCTGCAGAAGATTATTGGGTATCTACTATGTGACAGGTGCTTTCACATGGATTAGCTTGGTCAGTTGTCATAGGTAGAATTCCCATTCCTACATGAGGGAGCCAGGTTGGACGCAGGACATTTAGCACAAGCCCTTCCCTATACTCTCTGAAGATCACACAATAGTGGACATGCACTTACCTCCCAAAACGTGGGCATAGGGATCTGCAGAGCAGCCCATGTGACGATTCTAAGATTGTGAAGGCCAGGGAAAGCAAGCAGAGGCTGTGATCAAAACTGAGGTGGCAGGCCATGTATTGACCAAAGTACAAGAGAGGACTCAGGCCTCCCACTCCCTCCCCACACATTCAGCACTGAGTCTTTGGAGAGCTGGGACTTGAGGACCTCACACTTGAGTGTTTGTAATATTGGCTTGTTCTCACCTTTATTACATCTTACTCCCTCCTCCTCCAAGCCTCCAACACCACTGAGTATATTTTTCTTCCTTCTATTCATCTTTCTTCGCCCTGTTCCTCCTTTTCCTGAGTTAACCCTGGGTGGCCTTCGGTCCGGAAGGCTGTGATGGAGAGTCCTCTGTCCTGGACTGTGAAAATGCTGGCAGGGAAGACGACACACAAATCTGTTAAATACACAGTAAAAATAGCTTATGATCTATGGGACTCGGTATTAAGCAAGATGATATTAACGAGGTTTGAGTGCTGTTCTGAAATGTGGCAGCTGCACACGCAGATTGGCTGCATTTCCTCCCTACCTCTGGCAGCTTGCGAGCAGTGTTGCCATGACACTCCTTGGGCTCTGTTTAGATCAGCTATTTTCTGAAGGAATTCCTGACCTTCCCCACAATAGAAACCATTGATGTGGTCACGTCAGTGCCTCTGTGGGAGCTGTGTGACTGGCGAGCCCTTAGTTGTTACTTGGAAACTGTTAGAAGCTGTAGGTGAGGGCACAGGCATTGAATGTTTAGGACCAACAAGGGCTTTTAAATATCCTCTGCTCTCATTTCATGGGTGAAGTTGCTGAAGTTCATTGAGTGAAAGTGACTTGCTCAAGGTCACAGAGTGAAGTGGGGACAAGGCTGGGACAGGATTTCAGGTCTCCTGATTCCCAGCCCTCAAATGTTAGGACTTTGTCACACTTACTCCTGCCTAAGAGCCCTTTTCAACCTGGAAGGCTGTGGATGGAGATGAACCAGGCCTGGGCACATTGCTGTCCCTAGGAATGGGCAGAGGAGGTGAAGAGAGGGAGAGGAGTGCAGAGGAGGGGATGTTATGGATTGATGCCCAGGGCAAATGCCCAGGGTGCCACTCAGCAGTGCCCATCTGCAGAGAGTCTTTTCTGTCAGATATCAGATTGGTCACTGAGAAGTAGATGCTCAAAGAAGCAGGGGAAGACAATGTCATGTTTATTGCTCCCTTTTGATCTTAAGTAAGACTTGGCATTAAACTATCAAAAGAGCCATTGTCAGCGCCACTTTTTAGTTATTATTATTATTTTTTTACTTTACAGTATTATGTATTCTCTAGGTAGTTCATATGTGAAATGCTTTCTCATCCACAAGATTATGGAGTCCTGGGGTAGAAATTGTAACCATCTTCCCTTCCTTTCTTGCTCCTTCCTTCACTTCCCCTCATGCACCCTCTCTCACCTTTCAATCACTGCACCTGGCATAGTCTTAATTCACATATGTTGAGTATCGAGTAAATTTTTACTGAGCTGAACTGAGTTGAATTCAGGCGATCTCTTAAAATTTTAATTAATTGACAGTAAAAATGGGCAAATTTTGATTTTGGGAAACAGTGTTCTCACCAATTTGGATTCTGTCAGATTTTTTGTATAATCTTAGTTAATTTTCATAAAACTCAGTATGCTGTCTAGTATTATGCTCATTTTACAATGAAAAAAATTAAAGTCATGTGAGCTGCCCAGATTCACTTCAAGTAATAGATGGTGGAGATTTATTTGCATCTGGGTCTTCTGTCTTCAAATGTTATGATATTACCTCTGCTGCCTCCCAGTACTTATGGAAGGAGTGGTTTCATAACAATGGCTCAGCTTCTATTGAGGAGTTTCCAATCTTTTAAGGTAATAACCTACCCCTTCAGAGTTTATAAAATTAATTATGAGGACTCAGTTTCCCATAGTGACTTATTGTAATGCTTTGAACAACACTGTAGCTGATTCCCCCCCACCCCCCAGTAAGTCAGTGGGAAAACAGTGCTATATCCTTTAATTTGCTTATTTGCTATATTATTTAGTTTGAAATGGACTTCATAATAGTGTATAAGACTCTTTCCACTTCAAATAAATCTGGATACATTTAGCATATCAGGAGCAAAGCTTTCTGCCCCTAAATGAATGGACTCATCTAGCTAAGAACAAAATGAGACCACTTTTTATTACAAAGAAGGATGCAATAATTTTTTTAGTGCTGTAGCTAAAGCCTGTATTTTGGTTGATATTGATGTTTTTTTCCTCAATATTTGTCATATTCATTAAATAATATCTATTATGCTTTTCTAACTTTTATGTGATTTGGAGTAGTTTGATTGATAGCATTTCTGCATCCTTTCTGGAAAACCACAAATGTGGAGCAGTCTTTTTTTTTTTTTTTAATTATATGGTGAGGAAGAACATCATTACCTAATTTAAATTTTAGTACAGAGGCAAAGCTTATTTGTAGTGAGTACAATATCTTGATATATATAGATCTTCTCATCCACAAGATTACAGAGTCCTGGGTGTTTAAAGTATCTAACTTTCCAGGTGTTTAAAGAGAATGAGTTGAATAATAATGACATAATTCCCAGAGAGAAAACATATAAGACAAATATGCTTGTAAATCTATTTCTCGTGTGTGTGTGTGTGTGTGTGTGTGTGTGTTTATAAAGTTGTCTATACTTTAAAGTACATAATAATTTTAGAATTATCTAAAAAAATTGAAATAGATACTTGGATATTCAGGAGGATGGACATTTTATCTTTCGTTTTACAGCTGTAAGTGAAGTGAAAAGTTGGAAAATTGTACTGTTTGGTATTAGATGGGGATCAAACACTGTCTTTATATATTCTTTGAGAAGTAAGTTTGTCTTGGGAGTCTGAGTATTCTTGCAAGCTTTCTAATTTTTTTCAGTCCCCTTCGATGCCCACATTCTGTTTAATTCAATTGAATCAGTTTGCTCTGAACAATGATTTAGAAATCATGTTATTCATTATAAACATGCCCATACACACTAAAGGAAAGGAAAAAGAGAAAAAGGAAAAATATCAGCATTTTGCACCTTTGTTGTGCATTTGAAGCAGTCAGCCTTACTGTAGAATTGCATATGTGTATCTCTGCTTCTCTGAGTAGATTGGGAACCCCCTGAAGACAAGAGAAATGTTTCACCTATGTTTGTGGCAATGAATTTTGTGAACTCAGGTGCAGTCAATTAAAACAAGTTTTATAACATCTTTCACTTGAGTTTGCAGGTGTATTCCAAATCTTGTTAAAAGTCACTCTATCACTTTTGAGATTCCTCTGCTTTGTAGGCTTCTGTGGAATGAGGAAACATTGTCCATCTGCCTACTTACAAGAGAAACGGGTAGTTTAGGAGTGCAATAGCCTGTTTACATATTGGCCCAAACTGTCACTGTAAGAAAAAAGTCCCTGTATTCTAAAATCTTACAGAGCTAGGGAAAATATTAACATGTAATATATAGAGTACATATATATGTATATATATGATCTGTTCCTTGTCACAATATTTTACCCAACGTGCTATTTACGGTAATGAATCAAAATGTCAGTTTTAAAAATATGAAGTGTCAAAGTGTTCCCACGTTGCAGGAAAGTTTGATGTGACAGTTTGTTAATCATATGACTATTATATCAAATGTGTCTCACAATGTTTTTTTGCTCAATGCTCTTTCTTGTAGGCTTCTCACACTTTTTTAGTGAATTTCTAGTTTGAGTTACTAACCCAAGAAACATATTTGGGTTACATGTCTCCCACACCTTACATAAATGCTGCTGTGTTTTTCTGTACTTAGAATTGAATGGTTTCACATCATTTTAGAGTGGTTTGATTTTATGCCTGACACATTTATGTATGACAGCTAAAAACAATTCTCCTATGTAGTTTTGTTATTTTGAGTACAAAACCATCACTTGAAACTTTTCACATATAGAGTGAATGTTTGTATTTCTCCAAGTGGGGTTTCCCAAGGTATAATTCACATGGCCTTATTTGCCATTGCCCACTCCTTAACTTTGGATGCAATTAAACATTTTGCTTAGCATATTGGTTCTACCAACTTATTCATCCTACTAAAAGGGCAGGATCATAGAACATAAATGTTTTATATCTTAGAAAAAGCACCATGGTTTCTTACAGGAATCATGTATATGGCTCTGATACTATCTCTGTGTCCATGAACCACTGTTGATCTTTAGGCTTTAGTTTACTCTGAAGAATTGTCAATGTTGAAATTAGATTAGATTGGTGATTTTAAATTTAGGCTTCAAGGATCCCCAGGGTTTTGGGTGGATGTACTGTACAGTCTCAGATGATGGGGTATAGAGCAAACCCTGAGAACTCTGGGCCCTTCCACCTGAGTAACTCCACTCTTGCATTCCTTTTAATTTAGTTTTAAATACTATTTCATTTAAATAAATGATTCCACTGCTTAAACAATCAACTTGCCTACCTATCAACAACTACTCTACTGGACCATCTAGAGTCAGCATTCTCTGACTTGGTGGCTCGTTTCCCGAGGGTTTCCCCTGGGAAACCATGGCAACAGATCTTGGCTAATCCAACTTCAGGTTCTATCTGTGCTTTTGTACGGCCTCCATGGAAGTTGTTTTAGTGGCAAAGGATTCTCCAGAATGAGAGCTGAGGGCAGTACCATCAGCTTAGATCACATTTATGTCTGATTTTAATTTTTCCATCTTTTTAGTCTTAATCAACTTTCCAATTTAATAGATTGCAGGTCAGCAAAGACCATTATTTAGAACAAGTACAGACTGTCCAGTGTGACTCAGTGGTTGAGCGTTAACCTATGAACTAGGAGGTCACGGTTGGATTCCTGTTCAGGGCACAACCCTGGGTAGTGGGCTGAAACCCCAAGTGGGGCATGCAGGAGGCAGCTGATCAATGATTCTCTCTCATCATTGATGTTTCTATCTCTCTCTTTCTCTCCCTTCCTCTCTGAAATCAATTAAAAATATTTTTAAAAAAATTAAAAAAGAACAAGTACGGATGTAGGGAGGTATAGAAAGCTTTGACAGATATTTCATCTGCTTTTGGTTAAGTATATGAGTGCTATTGCTTTACCTAGAGAGTTTTAGCCAGTTTGGGAAGGAGGGTGGAAACCCACCACTTGGAATTTTAAGTCTAAGTTCAGAGCCTTGTTTGTCTTCTTTGTTTCCCAGTTCTCCAGTCATGTTTGTTTCCCAGTTACCTAGAGTCACACCTGGCTGATTTATGAGCTCAAAAATATTTATTGAATAGATGAGCAATATGGAAATGTAACATTCTTGAGGAAAAAAAAAATGACCTAAATCTGAACATTCTGACATGGCCACTTCTAAACTTCCTGGGACTTTTACTAAATGCTTATTGAATTAGACAGTATTCTGAGCATTTTGCATCATTAACTCACTTAATCCTAACAACCATCCTCTGAGGATGGTACTGTTATTACCACCATTTCATAGATGGAAAATTGAGAACTAGAGACATTATACAACTTGCTCGAGATTACCTGTTTCATAAAAGCTAAAGCCAGGACTTGGACTCAGGTAGTCTGTCTTCAAACTGCTCTCTTAACCAGTAAGTGACATTGTCTCTGGACAATGAGTATAGTTATACCTACCTTCTCTGCCTCCCAGCATGTTTGTAAGGCTGAAACAAGATGATAGGTGTGCAAGAATTAGGGGAGAGGGTGAACCAACTGGGGAAAGCAACGCAGCACACAACTAACTATAAAATAGGAAGTAGAAAGTTGATGCTGAGAAAGTTCAGAGAAGTAAAAAGAATGATCATTTTCAACTGGAATGGAGGGGAGGGGATCAAGGAAGGCTTTGTGGGAAAAGTGACATTTGACTTGGCCTTGAATGAGTGGAATTAAGATAAAAGGAGATGCAAAAATGGATTGATGGTGGACTAGACTTACTAATATGCAGAGTGGTGAAAAATAAAGTGTTAGTTCATTGAGTGCTGACTAGTTTAGCAGATTCTTAACAAAACAGTGTGTGTTGAGGAGTGGTGAGGCAGAGGAAAGGGAGACAACAGTGAGTAGGGTAGTGAATGGGAAGATGAAAAAGCATACCAAAAATTCTTTACCATCTTTACAATCTTTCTAGGAGTTGATTCTAGGGTAATAGATGATTACCTATATCATGTTTTGACTCTTCATTTTTTCATGAATGGTCCTTAAATACTAATCCAAGGAGATACCACTCTGAAAAGAATGGTCATATAAGCCTGGAAAATGCTGCATGTTCTGACACCCTCTGAGGTATTGACAATGTACATTAGCATGCTATGTCTTTTACGAAGCTCCATGGAAAAGCCATCATCTTGCTTTCATTTGACTCTGAGTCTTTGTTTTCCTTTGAGCAATGCTAGTTAACATATCTTAGAAGACAAAATTTCTTAGTCCTCCAGCCAACCAGCTGGACTGATTTGTGTCCACTTTCCAGCAGATCATCTAAGAGTAGAACTGGATCCATTCTCAGGGCAACCAAAAGCCCCGTTCTGAAAGAAGAAGTTAGAATACTTTTGCCTGTGGAAATTGCTATGTGTCATTTAGAAAGAAAGCTGTGCCCAAGATAAACTTGAGAACCTGCAGCCCCTCTGAAAAAGTAAGAGTGAGAAGCAGGAAGTGAAGGAGGTTTAGGTCTTGAAATGGAATGTGTCTAAGTGTGAGAGTTACCAACCACAGGAACTCCTTTAGCAGGCTGCCCTGTGAACATTTCATGATAAAACATTGTTTAAGTCAGCAGCTTACAAGCTAGAGCCTCAGAGGGCGTAATGCCTACTTCCTTCTTTTTCCCTGCCTTGGCCTGAATGGAAAAGAGACCCAGTGGATTGTATTCAGTGTCTGACCTCCAGGCTAGATACTATATTAGGAGCCATCACTAAATCCTCTTACAACTGACTAGGTCAGGATTTTTATTTTCTTTCATTTTTAAAATGTATAATCACATTATATTAAGTCATAATCAAATGCTAACATTTTTAAAGCTATGTGGGTACTCAGTTATGTGTTTTTTTTTAAATTATTTATCATTTGAAGTATTACATATGTTTCCTTTTCCCCCCATTGACCTCCCCCCATCATTCCCCAGAGCATGCCTTCACCCCCCTAGTGTCTGCGTCCATTGGTTATGCTTATATGCATGCATACAAGTAAAGTCCTTTGGGTGATTACTTAACACTCCCCTTGCCCGCCCCCCCCCTCCCGCCCCCACTGCCTTCTCTCTGAGATTTGACGGTCTGTTTGATGTTTCTCTGTCTCTGGATCTATTTTTGTTCATCAGTTTATGTTGCTCATTATAGTCCACAAATGAGTGAGATCATGTGATATTTATCTTTCTCCGACTGGCTTATTTCACTTAGCATAATGCTCTCCATGTCCATCCATGCTGTTGTGAATGGTAAGAGTTCTTTTTTTTCACAGCAGCATAGTATTCCATTGTGTAGATGTACCACAGGTTTTTTTTTTAATCCACTCATCTGCTGATGGGCACTTAAGCTGTTTCCAAATCTTAGCTATTGTAAATTGTGCTGCTATGAACATAGGGGTGCATATATCCTTTCTAATTGGTGTTTCTGGTTTCTTGGGATATCCTATCTAATAATAGACAAATATGCAAATTGACCATACCTCCAACACACCCACAAGCCATGCCCACAAACCATGCCCACCATCCAATCAGAGCGAGTATGCAAATTAACCCAAACCAAGATGGCTACAACCACAGAGAGCAAGGCTTCCCAGGTAACAGAGGAAGACAAGCTTTCCGCCTGCCCTTGCCAGGCCTAAGCCTCCACTCAAGCTACAAAGTTTCAATTAGAGAAGGTAAACAAATTCAAACAAATGGCGGCAGAATGGAGCTTGAGAGAGCAGGCCAGGGTTGCCGCCGGCAACAGGGGAAGCAAAGCTTTCCGCACACCCTGGCCGGGCTCACCTGCTTGAGGCAACAAAGTTTCAATTATAACCCCAACACAAATGCTGCCGGCCTCGGAGGGAGCCCCAGGCTTGGCTCCACTCCAGGCTACAAAGTTTCAATTGTAGAAGGAAAATAAATTCCAGATACCAGGGCCTCCACTTGGGTTGCCAGGGGGCGTGGCCGGCCTGCAAACCACCACAGGTCCCTTGCTCAGGCCACCCTACGCCCAAGGGAACCCCCACCTGATCCGGGACGCCCTTCAGGACAAACCAGCTGGCCCCCACCCGTGCACTAGGCCTCTATCCTATCTAATAAAAGAGTAATATGCAGATTGATCCTCACTGCAACACACAATATCGCTGCCCCCATGTGGTCAAAGATCCTGCCCCCATGTGTACACAAGATGGCCACCACAAGATGGCCAGCAGGAGAGGGCAGTTGGGAGGCACCCGGCCTGCAAGGGAGGGCAGTTGAGAGGGACCAGGCCTGCAAGGGAGGGCAGTTGGAGGTGATCAACCCTGCAGGAGAGGCAGTTAGGGGTGACCAGGCCGGCAGAGGAGGGAAGTTGGGGGCAAACAGGCTGGCAGCAGAATGGTTAGGGGGTGATCAGGCTGGCAGGCAAAAGTGGTTAGGGGCAATCAGGAAGGCAGGCAGGCAAGCAGTTGGGAGCCAGCAGTCCTGGATTGTGAGAGGGATGTCCGACTGCCCGTTTAGGCCCGATCCGGCCTAAACGGGCAGTCGGACATCCCTCAAGGGGTCCCATGTTGGAGAGGGTACAGGCTGGGCTGAGGGACAACCCTCCTCCGTGCACGAATTTCGTGTACCGGGCCTCTAGTATTCCTATAAGTGGGATTACTGGGTCAAATGGGAGTTCCATTTTTAATTTTTTGAGGAAACTCCATACACTTTTCCTCAGTGGCTGCTAGGTCAGGATTATTAATCTCTTCTTTTGTAGATGAGGATGCTGACTCCCAGGGTATCTCACTGGTCAGAGTAGATCCTGTTTTACGTCTAGGACTTTTGCCACATTCCTTTTCCCCCTTGCCTGGTGAGCTCATCTTCCAAGTGATAAAGTGATTCTCCCCTTAATCCCATTGGACCTCTAGTCCTGAATTGCATGATTATTGTGTTCTTTATGTCTAAACTAGAGATCCAGTGCATGAGATTTGTGCACTCCAGGGGTGTCCGTCAGCCTGGCCTGTGCCCTCTTAGTCTGGGAGCCCTCGGGGTATGTCTGACTGATAGCCAGCAGTTGGACATCCATAGCGCTGCTGCAAAGGCCGGAGAGACTCACAACACCGCTGCTGCACTCGCCAGCCTTGAGCTGTGCTCCCCCTGTGAGAGAGCACTGACCACCAGGGGGCAGCTCCTGCATTGAGTGTCTGCTCCCTGGTGGTCAGTGTGCATCATAGCAACTGGTTGTTTAGCCATTCGGTTGATTTGCATATTAGACTTATTATATAAATGTTCTCTCTCCATAAGATTCAAAGCTTGGGTCTTAGTGACTCTGGAGTCCAAGTGCTTATGTTGCACTGTTCTGTCTGCATTCAGCATGCTTTACAGTGTGACTTCATGGTAACCTTTAGAACTAGACCTTTAATTAACAGGGTACCTCCTCTCTAGCCCATTGTTCTAGACCTTGTTTGCTGACATATTTTGAATTTCCAGGATTCTGAGCCACCTATTTTTAATGTCATTTCCCACCTCCTGTAATATACCAGTTATCTTCTTATTTTTTGGCCAGTTAATCCCTGAACTTAAAAACAACACTCTTTAAATTTGACATGCATTAAAATCATCTGTGGAACCTTACTTTCAGAAATTATGGTCCACTAGGTCTGAGAACATAGTGTGGGAGAATTTGTACTTCTAACAAACTCTTAGATGATTCTGAAACTGTCAGTTTGTGGTCTCACTTTGATGAGTACAGCTTTAAAGTATAGTTCAGGACCCTTGTTTTTCAGGAAATTTAACTATCTTCACCCAAAGTTATTTCTTTCTTTCTTTCTTTCTTTCTTTCTTTCTTTCTTTCTTTCTTTCTTTCTTTCTTTCTTCTTTCTTCTTCTTCTTCTTCTTCTTCTTCTTCTTCTTCTTCTTCTTTCTTTCTTTCTTTCTTTCTTTCTTTCTTTCTTTCTTTCTTTCTTTCTTTCTTTTTCTTTCTTTCCCTTCATGCAGCTCTATTATCTACTTCTTGTGCCTGGTTAAACACTTTAGATAAGGGAGACAACTTTATATAAATGAACATATGGAGAATCCCGAATCCTGAGTATACATCCTGCCAGAGCCCCTTATGAGTTGTGTGTTTTGGGGCAAATCACATCTTGTGGAGTTGTTTCCTTATCCCTAAAATAATTTGTTCACTTCCTCTTATTGCAGAAGCTCATGGAAGAGCAAATGAGATAGTAGATATATAAAGCACTATAAAAATACAATGATTTTCCTAGTATTTTTTTATATATAGTTGACTCATTCACTTTATCATTAATGATGAAGCATGAAGGAAGTGCTGTTGGTTTTCAATGAGATGTGGAGTGGAGGGTGGGGCTAAAGGATGCTGTGATTTCAGGAAAGCTCTTTTAGGTTCCTGGAAATGATTTTCACACCAACAGTCATGAGCCTGTGCTCAGGTCAGAAAAGCAATGTTATATTTATAGTGTACTGTTTCTTCAGGTAGATTAGGAAAATTGTGTTCATATTCTGAATTTCTGATGTAAACTTGAGAAGAGCAATGAAATACTAACAGTGCTTGTTATTTACAGGGATTTGTAGGGTGTTTGCTAGTGGATAAATTTATAAATCCTTAAAATTCTGTTTCCTATAACAAGAATATCTACAGAAGGAAGTGTTCTCTTCTAGGTTTTTGTAAGATAACATATCCACTCCTTCAGTGCATACTATGCAAAGCTAGCTCTAGCACTGAGGAATAAAAAGATGGTTAAATGTAATTTCTTCTTTATGGGGTTTATAATTCAATGGGAGATACAAACACTAAATAACTAGCTGTTTTATACCTCATAGACAAACAACAGTATGGTGGTTACCAGAGGGAAAGAGGGGTGCGGGGGAGGTAGAAGAAGATAAAGGAGGAAAATTGGTGATGGAAGGTGACTTGACTTGGGGTGTTGAACACACCATCCAATATACAGATGTTATCTTATTGAATTATACCCCTGAAACCTATATCATTTTGTTAACCAATGTGACCCTAATAAATTCAATAAAAAATAACTAGACAAAGATGTACAGATAACATGCTGTGAGAACTGGAGGAAGGTTTCAGTGGGAGCCAAAATGGGGGAGGGGCACCCTTAAGTAGGTGGTGTTTGAACACACATTTAAGAATGGACAGGATTTCAGCAAATTAACTTTGGATAGGAACATACCACATGCATAGATAGTATGTTAGTACTCCAGGCATTTCCTATAGTGTTTTCTAGTTGGGGTTATGGGAAAAGTATCAATACAAATTATTATGAGAATATCTCCTTTGAAGCTCTCCTGCTGATATATTCTGGTCCATCTGACTCTGTTTATTTTATTTCTTTTAGTACATTTGTCCCCTCCTTCTTTACAGGATATTTTTTTTTCCACTCCTGCTTTCAAATTTTCTTTCCTGGTCATTAGCTTCTCTCTTCTGAAAAGCTGGCCCACCCTCTCTACCACTCTCCTTTAGACCTCCTCTTCCTCTTGTCCCCAAATATTTAAAATCCTCCATCCTTTCTCTTGGCCTTGTTTTGACTTGCAGCATTAACAATAGCTTATTTTTTTTTACTTCCCTGAATTGATTAGAGCAACATGTTTGCAGAATGAAGATACTGATGCTCTCTTCTCCAGGCTCTAGATCATCAAGCCTGTAATGCCAAGTTCAGTTGTTATTTACATGCCTGTTGTGACTGAGAGGAGATAAGGTCACAGTGAAAGGAAGCAGGTTGTTAAAATCTTCTGGAATGAAACATCAGGTTCCAGGCTTGTCTGAAATTGCAGTGTAGACTTTACATTCTGTGGCAGGCATGTGAGAATCTTTTGATGTTCAACGCCTTACATTCTGACAGTTAAAAAAATGTAACGTAAGTTTACATCAACGGAATCCAGGCAATTTCACCATCCACTCCATGATTAATTCCAGATGGGAAAATTCATTCAGGCTCAAATTTTGTTTGAGGGCCAACTGTTTCTTAAATTATTATTACAATTATTATCTATTTTTTTTTCACAACTGATGGGAAGAGGAATTTAACAGCTGTGTGATTAGCAGGGCATGAAATTAAATATGTTTTGCACAGACTCAAGAGTTTGTTTACTACAGAATTCCTCAACTGAGAGTTATGTATCATTAAGATTGGCCACAAGATGCTCTCTTTGACCATTTAATTTTGATTTTTCACATCCATTTCTTTGCTGAAAGGTCTTTAACCTTTTCTGGAAGGAAAATGCAGGCCATACCATCATGAAGCATTTCTAATGTTAATAGTCAAGGTAACAACCACATTTCTGTCACTCACAAAATAACAGTGCAACTGGAAGTTCAGCCTCACTGCTCTCAACAAAGCAAAAGTTCTAAGTTGCGGAAGTTAGGTAAACTAGAAAAGGTTACAGCTTTAGTCTTCCTTTTTCTTTTTTTTTAATTTCTTTATTGATTAAGGTATTACATATGTGTCCTTATCCCCCCGTTACCCCCCCCCCCCCATCCCCCTACTCATTCCCTCACCCCCCTGTTGTCTGTGTCCATTGGTTAGGCTTATATGCATGCATACAAGTCCTTTGGTTGATTTCTCCCCATTACCCCCACCCTCCCCTACCTTCCCTCTGAGGTTTGACAGTCTGATAGATTTTTCTGTCTCTGGATCTGTTTTTGTTCATCAGTTTATGTTGTTCATTATATTCCATACCTTTTCAAAGTCCCAGAGTTTCACCTTTCCTTGAATGCAGGTGCAGACCTATAGAATGTGATGTTTGTCTTTACATTTTCCTTAACTTGTATGATGTCATGTCTTGAGTCCTTTGGCAAATACCTTCCTTTGAGTGGGTTCTAGATAGTACCACATCCCTCTTTGTTTTTGCAGGATGTTAGCAGTCTTCTGTAGAAGCAGTAGAACATGATGGGCAGGCACATTAGCTGGAGTCTTTTGGCTGAATTTTGAAATTTGCTTCTATTTGCTTCTATTTGCTTCAGGAAATTACATGAGTTCTCTGCAATTCATTTGTCTCATCCTCTTATCTAATGGACATAACAACAGTATTACCTCAATGGTTACTTTGGGGATTTTAAGAGTTAATACCTGGAAAATACTTAAGGCTCTGACTGACTCTCAGTTTATGCTCAGTTAATGTTAACTGCCACCATTTTTTTTTTTTTTAAGGCACAGTATTGTTCTGTGTGTGAAGATCTTGGTTACACTTTCAACATGGAGTTGCTTAACTTCCAGCCTGGACTCCTTAGTCTATTCCTGTCTTCTTGTCTTTAGTAGAGTCTCTCCTACATGATAAATATTTGTATACTCATCTGAATTCTTTCCTTATACATCAACCAGACCCAGTTGCTGCCCTCAAGGGATTATTTTTTGGGGGTGGGAGAGTGGGTTTGGTGAAAGTTAATACTCTAGAGACATCTCCATAAAAGTTAAGCTATTTAGATAGTATTTCTAAATACTCAGAGGTGTAGTGAAGGGATTTGTCATCATTAGAGGAGAAAGACATTATTTTTTTTTGGGATTAGAGGCAAGTGTGGAGGAAATGAAGGAAGTCTTCCTGGAGGAGGAGGGCTTTGATCTGGAACCTGAATTCAGGGTACAATTTGACTGGTAGAAAAGGGGAAGAGGCTTCCTAGGCTAAGGGAAGAGTGTGAGCTGCACTTAATTTTTCCACATTTCCCTCGTGCTGCCCTCTGGCTGCCATCCAGGCCCTTTGGAGCACTGTTACTGCAGGTAGGACCTCAGTTGGAAAGCCAGGGAGTGTGTGAGTAAGGCTTTCAGAGTCTTTAGGTCTATGTATAAAAAAATGGAGAAAAGAGCCAGCCCCCTGGTGCATTCTAATAAATGTCTTGTAGAGGGGGGTTGTTTTTATGTGTGGGTATGAGAGAGGAAGAATAGGACTGACAAAGGCAGAAACTAGTGGATGTTGTGGAGAGGTTATAATGAAGGCTATTGAGTGCTCTTTATTTCTACCCTTAAAGATCACTTTAACAGGTGATATAAGTGCTTTTGCCTTTTAAAAAAATTTTGTCAAAGTGATGCTTTTCTCTTCCTATCTCTTCTTTTTCTTAGGACCCAGTATTGAAATCACTCTTGTTCTCTGTCCTAAAAAATGAACCTGGGTGGAAATTAGGAAGAGAGTGTTTCCTGGAATGCATTGTGTTCTAGGCATTAAATCTGAATGTTTAAACACCTTTATTGTAGGAGAGGATCATTATAACTCAAGATGCCACCAGCAGCCCTGTGGTGGTTTGTCCAGTGTGTTTCAACACTGTGGCTGCCCTGCCTCAACTCCCTGCCATGTCAAGGTGTTTTTAAATTTCCTGTCCTTTTAGCAAGTGTCTTGATGAGGCACCATCATGTGCAGGTTGCTGGCCAAATCTTACATGGCATGGCTGCAAAGTAACCAGAGTGGAGTCTTAACCAACACCCCCTGAACATTAACTTGCAAGTAGTAGAGTTACCCAAGGAGTGCTATTTGTGGGGTGCCATTCGGCACAAGGAACGTTGGCTCCTAAGTTGCTGCCTTTCCTCAATATACCCTTGGAATTGCCTTCAGAGAGAATAATGAGTAACCTCCGAAAATCGTAGAATCATGTGATATGTGACCTTGAAATCCACCTAGCTCATTCTGAATGTGAGAAAACAGAGGCCCAGGACAAATATTGATGTATACAGACAGCAGTCTTTCCCTGGGATAGGGACAGCACCCATTCTCAATTACATTGTCAGCTCTCTGACCACTCTCTTTTCATTGTCTCTCTGCCTTAAATATAATTGATTCTGAATTGGAGAAATAAAAGGAGAGGAAATGATAGAGAGAGGGTAAAAAGTCTCCCTTAGCTTTGCCTAATATCACAATGTTTGTAGCATAAGGAAATGGCAGCCCTCCTGGGGTGTGGCTCCTGTATCATAAGAAATTCTCAAGAAATATAAATTACTTTGATTGTCAAAGTTTTTAGTTGGATATGGTTGTATCTATTATAAAATCTGGTGTATATAAAAATAGAGTTAAACATGCAAGTTCCTAAGTGGATAGTAAAACTTAGTTTTCAGGCGCAAGGATGCCATCATGGATAAAGCTATGTCCTTGTCATAAATTGTTGTCATTTTCATGGCAGCATTTTCTAAAGTAAGCTCCACAGAACACGAGCTTCACAAATGGTCAAGTCAGTTTGGGAATCAGTTGCGATTACAACATTTTGAAGATTCTCCATGAATCTTTAGCCAGATTAACTCTCAGAAGTTCTATAGGTAAACCAATAACCACAACATTCTTTTCTGTTCTGTTAAATTTATTTTATGATGGAACCATTTTATGGATGATTTCCCAGACTGTGTTGTATGGAACATTCTTTGGATAGCATGACTTTAAAATTTTAAGGTTCACATCTGTCATCTTACAATAATCTTGTGTGAAATATAAAGCCATTTGGGCTAAACTATAGACCTTCATCTGCCCTCCCTTCTCCATAGGAAAAACTGCAGGGTTATTTGAGGATCAAACACTTTTGAAATGAAATGATGTTGGGAGAAACACACACACACACACACACACACACACACACACACACACACACTCATATTTTAGAGCTTAATAATTGCAGAAAGAAGACAGTGTTATACCAGCCACACCCAATTTTCTGAATTAGGGCTTTAACTCAGAGAGCTGTTCCTGAAAATAACTTGTTTTTAAGCAAAACTTGGTTGGCTTTTGGTGGCAAACTTTTTCACCATCGATGCCCTGAATATGGGTGATTTTAAACTGTGACATGGTTCTTGCATTCAAAACCAAACCTTGTAGAGGAAACAAACACTTACTTTTTACTTTTGTGAAGTAGTTGGCTTGACCATCATGTCATTTTTTTCTGTTTATTTAGGATTAGAGGCCCCGTGCACGAAATTCGTGCACTGGGGAGGGTGTCCCTCAGCCCAGCCTGCACCCTCTCCAATATGGGACCCCTCGGGGGATGTCCAACTGCAGGTTTAGGCCTGATCCCTGTGAATTCGGGCCTAAACCTGCAGTTGGACATCCCTCTCATAATCCGGGACCCCTGGATGCTAATCGCTCACCTGCCTGCCTGATTACCCCCTAACTGCTCCCTTGCTGGCCTGATTGACACCTAACTGCTCCTCTGTGGGCCTGATTGTCCCCAAATACCCTCCCCTGCTGGCCTGATCACCCCTAAGGCTTTTATTAGTATAGATATGACCCTGCACAGAAAATTTACTAACCCTGCTTTACAATAAGGGCTTGACGATTGGATCATTAGGACCAAACACCAAGATTTCCTTTCTTTGAATAGTGGAGGGAATAACTATCTTGTCTTTAAGTTGCCTGGAAATTAAAATGAGATAATGACTTAGAAAAGTATAAAAGCACCATATAAAGACTGTCTTTTTAATTAAGTGGAAAAATGAAAAACACTTTTTATTCTCCCCTTCCTTCCTTTACAGCTTTTATTTAAACCTTGAAATTTATAAAAATTTCACTCCAATTATCATTTTTTACATTCAATATTATTTTGTATTGGTTTCAGGTTTTATATTAGTTACAGAATAGTGGTTAGACAATCATATACTTTACAAAGTGTTCCCCGATATTTCTAGTACCCACCTGGCATCATACCATCATTACAACACTATTGACTATATTCCCTATTTAAGTGACAATGGGTTTACAGGTTCCTTTCAGTCTTTCTTTTGTGTTGCTCGTCCTTCCTTTTCTTTCTCACTTCTTCCCTCATTTTCTTTATATAGTATCTCAATTGGCCATCAAAGCTCAGAGAAGGCATTGGGACATGCTTCATCCATTTTACAGACCAGGAAACTGAGGCCAATTCCAGTTGGCTGTGGAACTTGACTCAGCACACTGGAAGCCCTCAGAGCCATGCTGTTTGCGCTTATTAGGGAGCAGCCGCCCGGCAAATAGAACAGACCTTCCAGTCAGGCTTCCGAGCCTCTTTCTCGAGCATCTCTTCATTGTGGATGCTCCACATTCTTTCCTCTCCCCATCCCCTGCTCCCCATTCTTTACTGCCCCCGCTTCTCCAGAGCAGGTGGAAGGCTTTGTACTCACTGCCTAGGCATGGTCTGCCATGGGGCAGGACACCGTGGCCTTGCTTTTGGGTCAAGGCAGGAGCAGAAGTCACTGCCTCTGAAGTGTGAAGGCCACCTGGGTGAGGCTGGTTATCACTGGGAGCTTTTCTGAATCACATCAGTCAGTCCAGTACCCTGCAGTACAGCACCCCTCCAACCCCCGCCTCAGGGGTGAGGGTCCTTGGCCCTCTGCCCGGGAGTCCTTCCATGCCCCTTGATCCTTGGCTGGGCCCACCCACATCTTGGGGCCACTGCAGAACCTCTGTCTCTCTACAGATGAGGCAGATCCCTGCCCTTGGTCTCCGGGAAGCTATGAATCTGTGGCCAGAGGCCAGGTCTGGGTCTCAGCAACCCCATGCCTTCAATGTTCCCAGGGACCCCCCGGGAGCCGCTAGGCGGGTCCGGCCTTGCCTCCCTGGGCTGGCGATGTTCCCAGGGACCCCGGGGAGCAGCTAGGCAGGCCGCTGCCCCTCCTGGGGCCTGCGATGGACCCGGACCCCTCCTGTGCCATCTGGCGCTGCCCACCCCACCACCTCCCCAGCCAATGGACTGGTACCTTGTGGGTGGTGTCTGGCGCTGCCCGAAGGGCCTCTTCCACCCCGATGGACCTGTACCCCTGGAAGCAGGCCATGGTTCTGCCCGCCCTGCCTTCATATGCAAATTAGCCACCATTTTTTGGTGGGTTAATTTGCATACTCACTCACTCGGATTGGCTGTGGGCATAGCGAAGGTACGGTCAATTTACATATTTGTCTATTATTAGGTAAGATATTTGCTTTTTCTTCTTTTAAGCAGGAAGAGTCCTTGTCCGTCTTGTTCAAGCCCATACTCAACAGGTGGGAAAATAGAGGCAAGGAAATCTTTAGTAATCTTTCCAAGTCTCTCTGCTAGTGACAAAACCAGTCTCTCACTTACCTATTCAGTACTTTTTCTTTTTCTTTTTTTTAATTGTACATGCTGTTAAAAAAGAAAGGAGTTGATTGCTTCTCTTGATTAGGTCATAGGTAAGATAGCTACATCAATGCATATACATACATACATACATATATACATACATACATAGACAATAGGAAAAAAACCCATAATCACAAACTCTTTTACTCTCAAGGTAAAGACACCCTCCTCAGGCCCTCACCTCTCTTCTTTCCAGAAGGACTTTGCCCAACTCTGGCCAGTCTTTTGATGCTGTTCAATTGAGAAACTTATTCACAGCCCAGCTGGTGTGGGTCAGTGGTTGAGCACTGATCTATGAACTAGGAGGTCATGGTTTGATTTCAGGCTGAGGCATATGTGGCATATGCCTGGGTTGCTGGCTCGATCCCCAGTGTGGGGCATGCAGGAGGATGTTGATCAATGATTCTTTCTCATCATTGATCTCTCTCTCTCTCTCTCTCTCTCTCTCTCTCTCTCTCTCTCTCCTTCTCTCCCTTTCTCTCTGAAATCTATAAAAATATATTTTAAAAAAGAGAGAGAAATGTATTCAGAGATATGTGGGAAAGAGAGGGTTGGTCCCCTTATCACCCTGCTTATTTCAGGCAGGTTGAGAGGTTCACTACAGGAAGAAGGTGTTAAGTTTTCTATATCAGAAGAACTGGCTTATCACCAGGAGCTTGACGGATGTGGCTTATTATCCATCATTGTGTTATTTCTCTCCTCTTTCCCTCCCCTTCCTCCCAGCCTCAGCCTCTCTTTTTTCTCTGTTTTTGTGTCTTTAGTGGCGGGGGGGACAGGGGGGGTATCTCTCCCTAGACAGGAAAGAAAGCTCAGATCCATGGAAGAAATTCCTCCTTCCAGGTTTTGTTGTAACAAAAGCAAAATAAAATTCTTATGCCTCTGAGTTTTTTCCTTTAGGTAGAAGGGGTTGATAGGTTACAGACCATGGGAAATTCCCCATTAAAAGATGCTACACGATAAGAGTTTAATCTCCAACATTTACAGGGAACTCATACAACTTAACAAAGGGAGATAAACAACCTCATCAAAAAATGGGCAATGGACCTAAATAGATAATTTTCAAAAGAGGACATACAGAAGGCCAAGAGACATATAAAAACATGCTCAAAGTCACTAATCATCCAAGGTGTGGTACCATCTCACACCTGTCAGAATGGCTATCATCAA
The DNA here is from genome assembly GCF_027574615.1 of Eptesicus fuscus. Classification (NCBI taxonomy): domain Eukaryota; kingdom Metazoa; phylum Chordata; class Mammalia; order Chiroptera; family Vespertilionidae; genus Eptesicus; species Eptesicus fuscus. The sequence goes on from NC_072475.1 coordinate 46,595,337, forward strand.
CAAATCAACAAATGACAAGTGCTGGCAAGGATGTGGAGAAAAAAGACTCTCGTGCACTGCTGGTGGGAATGCAGATTGGTGCAGCCACTATGGAGAACAGCATGGAGTTTACTCAAAAAACTAAAAATGGAACTCCCATTTGACCCAGTAATCCCACTTCTAGGAATATATCCCAAGAAACTAGAAACACCAATCAGAAAGGATATATGCACCCCTATGTTCATAGCAGCACAATTCATCATAGATAAGATTTGGAAACAGTCTAAGTACCCATCAGCAGATGAGTGGATTAAAAGACAGTGGTACATCTACACAATGGAATACTATGCTGCAGTAAAAAAGAAGGAATTCTTACCATGTGCAACAGCATGGATGGAACTGGAGAGCATTATGCTAAGTGAAATAAGCCAGTCAGAGAAAGAGAAATATCACATGATCTCACTCATTTGTGGAATATAATGAAAAACATAAACTGATGAACAAAACAGATCCAGAGACAGAGAAGCATTGATCAGACTGTCAAACCTCAGAGGGAAGGTAGGGGAGGGTGGGAGTAAGGGGTAGAGATCAACAAAAGGACTTGTATGCATGCATATAAGCCTAACCAATGGACACAGACACCAGGGGGTTGAGGGCATGAGTGGGGGATGGGGGGGGGCAATGAATGGATAAGGACACATATGTAATACCTTAATCAATAAAGATAAAAAAAGAAATGCTAATGCAAAAATGACAACAGCTTAATATGTATAGGGAGAGAATTGTAATGCCAGATTAACATGCCCTGGCCAACAAAGGATATATGCTGCTAAAACAACAACAAAACAAAAACAAAACAACAACAAAACAACTATAGAATCTGCAGTCTGGTTCTAGCTGTGTCTGTGGTGCAGTATTATGTGAAGGGAAATGCATCAGACTCAGTGATGGAAACTATAGGTTCTGAGCTGCACTTTTCTGCCCACTAGCTGTGGGATCCTGGGAAAATGAAGGGACCTAACTGAGCCTCATTTGACCCAGTCCCTTCATTGGGTCTTGCACAAGTCATGATCTTGGTGTCCTGTGGAATAAGTAAGGTAGTTGGTATAAAAAGGCTTTAGAAACTACAAAATACCCTCTAAATATGTGCCCAGCATTATTATTATCAATAATAATAGCAAACAGATAGACACTTCTGCCTTTGAGCCCGGTTCCTTTTTAGGCATAGGACATCCATTAGCTCATGTAATTCTGACAGCAGCTCCATGTTAGTGAATAGCCCTGGTCTGCATGAGTCACCTGGCCTGGATGCTCTCCTGGATCAGCTGGTGGTTTACTCTCTGGTCCTGTCCCTTCCCTGGGCCTGAGTGTTACCCTTTGTAAAAGAAGCACCGGATTCCATTTGAATGTAAGGGCCTTCTGTTCTGGCATTTGTGCAAGGCTGTTTTTTGTTTGTTTGTTTGTTTGTTTGTTTGTTTGTGTGTGTGTGTTTAGACCCTCACAGGCTTAGCCATTGATTATTAGTTAGAGCTCACATTTAACTCAGGGCTATCATGATCTTCATTTTACAGATGAGTACACACATATGCACAGAGTGTTCCTATAAGTTCCCCAAGGCTGCACAGTGAGCGAGTGGTGGAAGAGCCAGGATTCAAACCCTGCCCTAGTGCCCCACAATGATGGCAGTTAGGTAGATTTGGAGAACTACTCAGTGATTGCAGGTGTGTCATATTGTCAGACTCCCCATTGAATCAGCATCAATGATTATCATTTAGCTGTTTAGGTTTTAGTGGTCTTGACATTTAACTCCACAGTTAAATTTTCTGTGTTCTTCGTTGCACGTTTTCAGCACTGGAATGTGCATTTCCAGTATCTTAAGCAGGGTTTGGCACATGGTAGTGTCCTCCTATATGTGCACAATTTGTTTCCTGCCTAAACTTTAGATGCTTTGATCACCTCAGGAGGTCTGCTGTTGGCATCTACTAAAACTCTGTTTGGCAAAATGACCTTTTCACATCAAAAATCCCCTGAGGAGGCTGCCATGGTGCAACTCTGGACAAGTCTTTGCAGGGGAGACAAGTTTCATGTTGCAGCCCTTTTGTTTTCTGTAGGGCATGTTCACTCTGACTTTCTTAGGGCTGCTGAGTTCTAAGTCTTCTGGCTGTTTTGGCTTTGTTTTTTGCTTTGCCATTATTTATTTTTCTAAAGGCCTGGTTTTCTTGGGCACTGCTTGGATACAACATGGGATTTGTAACCCAGTTGCATCTGGGAAAGAGTCACACCCATTGAAATTGGGTGAAAATTGACTCTTGGAGCCCAAGGAAATTGACATAAATCCACGGACATCTTTCATCTCTGACTCTGTCTTCCTTCTTTGTGTGGTGCTGTTCCAAGATCTCTTATTGGGACCAGCTTTCTTGGAGGGTTGTTTTAACTCCTAATCCACTCAAGGTGCTTCTATTACCATTAATGCACCAAGAATAGCCCCTCTAATCCCCATAATCCATCCACTATTGAATCCATTTATTCATTTATCTACATATGAATTATCTATATATATAAAAGCCTAAACAACCATCGCAACCGAATAGACAACACAACAGGCTGCATGGGGTGACTAGGCTGGCAGGAGGCTCAGTGAGGGGCAACCAAACCACTGAGCAGCAGGCTGTGTGGGGCGACCAGGCCCACAGGGGGGCAATTGGGGGTGACCAGGCTGGCATGGGGAGCAGTAAGGGGTGACCAGACTGGCAGGGGGCAGTTAGGGGCAACCAGGCTGGTGGGGGGAAGATAGAGGTGACCAGGCCAGTGGGGGGCAGTTGGAGGTGACCAGGCTGGCAGGGGGGGCAGCAAGGCTGGCAGGGGTCCATTAGGGGTGACCAGGCTGGCAGGGGGGGCAGTTGGGGGTGAGTAGGCCAGTAGGGGGAGCAATTGAGGGTGACTAGGCCAGCGGGGGGGCAGTTGGGGGTGAGTAGGCCAGTAGGGGGAGCAATTGAGGGTGACTAGGCCAGCGGGGGGGCAGTTGGGGGTGACTAGGCCGGCAGGGGGGGGCAGTTGGGGGTGACCAGGCCAGCAGAGTGGGCAGTTAGGGGCAATCAGGCAGGCAGGCAGGTGAGCAGTTAGGAGCCAGTGGTCACGGATTTTGAGAGGGATGTCCAATTGCCGGTTTAGGCCTTAGGATCGGGCCTAAACCGGCAGTCAGACATCCCCCGAGGAGTCCCGGATTGGAGAGGGTGCAGGCTGGGCTGAGAGGACCACCTGCCCCCGTGCACGAATATTGTGCACTGGGCCTCTAGTTTGATATAATCAGACGCTGAGCCAGGCACAATAGAAATACCAAAATGAATTAAACATACTCCCTGTTTTCAAGGACCTAATAGTATAAGGCAATTTGGTGAGGGGAATTCATTAACTGAATCAACAACTGTGAGTACCTGCTATGGCTAGGTATTTGGCCCTTAACCAGAACTGTGGATACCAAGCAGATACAAACCGTCTCATCATATGCAGAGCTTCTGGTCTAGGAGTGATAACCACCACCCATAAATTCACAGATAATTATGTAATTATGGTTGTGAGAGGTGCCACAAAGGAAAAATACAAGACATTATGGCAATATTAAACCACTTCTTTTCTTCCTTTTTCTGGCCTAGTTTGTGGGGCAAGGTACATTTTCTGAAAGAGGTGGAGTTAGCCAGGTGACGATGGGCACAGGGGAGTGGGCTTGGACACAGACCCCTCTTATAATAGGTAGAAAATTATCAGTGCTCAGCTCAACTGTTGTGGAAGCTGAGAGAGAAGAACTTTCGAAAATGGGCTTGATGATAAAATTCCTTTCAGTATATTTTCTTGCTATCCTCTCTGTAAATGGTGCACTTTCATAGTATGATGACCTGTTTTTGTAATTGTAAATTGACTTAATAAAAAACTTCTGCTTTTCCTTACTGCCCAAATGTATTAAAATAATTTCACTATATTTCATTGTTTATCTAAAGTCTTTGAATCTAATTAGCACTTAATTAGTAAGAAAAAACATTTTTTCATGTCGTTGTTATGGGACACAAAAAGAAACAACTGGTGAAGAAAGACCCTAATATGAGTGCTTTGAGCTTTCTGCTGAAATCGGGGAGTGTCTGGTTGTAACAAATGGTAGCAGATGTATTCTTTTTGTTCTTTGTGTATTTTTATATTCATGGTTGTGCCTCTCATGGATTATTTTACTGAACTGTCAGAGGTGAGAAGAAGGATGTAGGTAGAGCTGCTACTTACTGCCTCCTCACGGGCAGGAGGGCAAGAGGGATTAAGTTATCTCCTCTCTTCACTCACTAAGACAAGACTGGGCAGATTTTTCTACTCTACACAAATGAACCAAATGGTTAGAGAGGTCCAGGCTTGGAAATGTATGACACAGGTTTGTTTTTCTCTGAAAGCACTCATAGTTTCGTGTGGGAGGAAGACAGGGAATAACTAAACATAGTTATGTTGCCAGCCAGAATGAAATGTTAACCAGAGGTACAAATAACATTCTGATGGAGCTCAATTGAAGGATTTTAACTCTGATAGAGCAGAGGATATATTTATATAGCCCAGTTGAAGAACTTAGTTGGATGGGTAAGGTTTCTTTATTTCCTTTTTCTTTTTTTAAAATAATAACTTTATTGAGATCTAATTCATATACCGTACAATTAATGCTTTTAAAGTATATAATCCTATGGGTTTTAATATATTCACAGTGTTGCACAACTGTCATCAAAATCAACTTTGGAACATTTTTGTCACCTCATAAAGAAACCCTGTACCCACTATAATCAGTCCTCTTTTCCCCCACCTCCTTTCAAGCAGCCACAAATCTATTTTCTGCTCTTTAGAGTTGCCTATTCTGGACATCCTATATAATAAACTAGAGGCCCGGTGCACAAAATTTGTGCATGGAGGGGGGTTGTCCCTCAGTCCAGCCTGTACCCTCTCCAATCTGGGACTCCTCGAGGGATGTCCGACTGCCTGTTTAAGCCCAGTCCCGGTGAGATCGGGCCTAAACCGGCAGTCAGATATCCCTCTCACATTCCAGGACTGCTGGCTCCCAACTGCTTGCCTACCTGCCTTCCTGATTGCCCCTAACCACTTCTGCCTGCCAGCCTGATCACCCCCTAACCACTCTGCTGCCAGCCTGTTGCCCCCAACTTCCCTCCTCTGCCAGCCTGGTTACCCCTAACTGCCCTCTCCTGCAGGGTTGATCACCTCCAACTGCCCTCCCTTGCAGGCCTGGTCCTTCTCAACTGCCCTCCCTTGCAGCCTGGGTGCCTCCCAACTGCCCTCTCCTGCTGGCCATCTTGTAGTGGCCATCTTGTGTCCACATGGGGGCAGGATCTTTGACCACATGGGGGCAGCTATATTGTGTGTTGCAGTGATGATCAATCTGCATAGTACTCTTTTATTAGATAGGATAGAGGCCTGGTACAGGGGTGGGGGCCAGCTGGTTTGCCCTGAATGGTGTCCCGGATCAGGTGGTGGTTCCCTTGGGGTGTGGGGCGGCCTGAGCGAGGGGCCTGTGGTGGTTTGCAGGCTGGCCACACCCCCTGGCAACGCAAGTGGAGGCCCTGGTATCTGGAATTTATTTTCCTTCTACAATTGAAACTTTGTAGCCTGGAGTGGAGCCAAGCCTGGGGCTCCCTCCGAGGCTGGTAGCCATTTGTGTTGGGGTTATAATTGAAACTTTGTTGCCTTAAGCGGGTGGGCCTGGCCAGGGTATGTGGAAAGCTTTGCTTCTCCTGTTGCCGGCGGCAACCCTGGCCTGCTCTCTCAAGCTCCATTCTGCCGCCATTTGTTTGAATTTGTTTACCTTCTCTAATTGAAACTATGTAGCTTGAGTGGAGGCTTAGGCCTGGCAAGGGCAGGCGGAAAGCTTGGCTTCCTCTGTTACCTAGGAAACCTTGCTCTCTGTGGCTGTAGCCATCTTGGTTTGGGTTAATTTGCATACTCGCTCTGATTGGATGGTGGGTGTGGCTTGTGGGCGTGGCTTGTGGGTGTGTCGGAGGTATAGTCAATTTGCATATTTGTCTATTACTAGATAGGATGGCCAGCCACCATAAGCATAACGACTGGAATGACCAGAGACCAGAACCAGCATGGCCCCTTGCCGGGCTGGCCCTGCCCCCAAGCAAGCGGTTAGGGAAGATTAGGCAGGCAGACAGAGTGGTTAGGGGAGATAAGGTAGGCAGGCCAGCGGTTAGGGGTGATCAGGTAAGCAGATGGCCCCTCACAGGGCTGGACCTACCCCCCCAGCAAAGAAAGATAGAGGCCCAGGCCACCAGTAGTGACTCTGTGGTAGTTGTGTGGCAGGCCAGCAATCACCCCGCAGAGGGAGGCCCAGGGAAGCCAAGCCATCGCACCCCATGCCTGGTGCCTGCAGAAGGAGGACAGTGGTAGTGGTGCCGGTGGGGCCAGCTGCCTGTAGCCAGGGGAAGAAAAGTCCTGATAGGCCTTGATCTCAGGCCAGGCCTAGGGACCCTACCCTAGGGGTCCCAGATTGTGAGAGCATGCAGGCCTGGATGAGGGACCCTCGCGAGTGCACGAATTTTCATGCACCGAGCCTCTAGTTTTATATAAATGGAATCATACAATATGTGCTCCTTTGTAACTGGTAACACTCACTTACCATAATATTTTCTAGTTTAATCCATGCTGTGGCATGATCACTAAGTTTTTGATTGCTGGAGAATGCAAGAAAGTTTACCCCAAAATGATGCATTAGCGTGAGCTAAGAGAATAACCTTCCTCAGAAAGTATGGGCTGTATTTTTAGGGAGTTTCAGAGTAGGACCTTTGGGGATGTTATGGGAAAATTGGTTGGAAATATAATTTGGTAGCAGATTATGGAATTAGGAATAATTTGAACATTTTTTCAGGATATAGATGTTTTTGAAAGGAAAGTAATATAACTCAATGTGTATAACTTGAAAAACAATTGATAATTAAAACTGTAAGATCACCCAGATTGGTATTAGAGAGCCAGATGTGAAAATGAGAATACCAAATTTTCAAATACTATTTCCTCATATTCCACAGCTTCTTCCTTTTTATATTTGTTAGGTGGAGCAAGTAGAAAAAGCAGAGGTGATGTTTTTTATCTGTTACAATTATTATTAAACTATTAGAAACATGTGAAAAGTAAACTTTTATAGTTTATAGTTAAAAATGCTGTTCTTCCAGCACATGAGATGAGGCAGCCTTTTCATGGTAATGCCCACTATGTATATTTTATTACATCTTGAATAAATAGGCTACTTTGGCCCATTTGGTGTCCTTTGCAGGACCCTCTACTGTGCTGTTTTGCATATAGAGTGTTTATTAGTCAGGTTGGGTTGCCACAACAAAATACTAATATCGTGTGGCTTAAACAACAGAAATCTATTTTTTTTCATAGTTTTGGAGACTGGAAGTCTGAAATCAGGGTGCCAGTGTAATCAGGTTCTGGTGAGATCTCTCTTCTTGACTTGTAGAAGGCCACCATCTCACTATGTGCTCATATGGCAAGGGGAGAGAGAGTCAACTCTCTGTTGTCTTTTCTTATATGGGCACTAATTTCTTCATCAGGGCCCTACCCTCAGAAGTCATCAAAACCTCATTACTTCCCAAAGACCCCATCTCTAAATATCTTCACATTGGAGGTTAGGCTTCAAGGTATGAATTTTAGGGGGACATAATTTAATCTATAGCAGAATCTTAGTTTGTTTCTGAACTCATGGCCTTGAATGTGTTCCTTATATTCATTTGACAGATTACTGACAATCAAATGGAAGTCATAAGTATCCCAAGTGTAGTTGACCTACAAAGCCTATATTAATCCCTCATTGCCTGTTTCTGAACTGCTCGTATCACAGGCTTTTGCAAGAAGAGGGATTTTAATGACCATCTGGTTCAAGAACAATTAAATTAAGGAATAGTGGTCTGTGAGCTTTCTTAAATTGTTTGCACAATTTTCTATATTTGTGTGGAAATATATTCCCTCCTCATTACCACATGCATAAGATTCTCAAGTTGTTTATGTTCCTCCAAAAAAGAAGACTCAACTATATAATAATGAACTTTTTTTATGTATATCAATCAACCTTTACAACTGATCCTCACAGATTTGGAAGCTCAGTCCTAGGGCAATTAAGTCATCTTGCCCAAGGTCACAGATCTAGTTGGTGACAGAACCTAGATTCACACCCTGTAGCTTGATGCCAGAGCTCATGCTCTTCACAGTTTTGCATTCTTAACCTCATGACCTTTGCATTATTCTGTTCTATCTTTCCTAGACTCTGAGATTGATGGATCCTCCTATAATAAATATATACTGGAAGCCCAGAGAGTAGTAAAAAGTGCCCAAGATAGTACTGATTAAAGACATAGCTGTCAACATGTAACAATAACACAAACAAAACCGAGGTCAAATCATGAGACTTTCACACAATTTTAAAAGTTAAATTACACTTGAAACCTATATAACTTTATTAAACAATGTCACCCAAATTAAATTAAATTAAATAATATAAATGTTTAAGTCATATATTAAGAGATAAAAAATAAACTTTATTAAATGAAAAATGCTCTTTTTTGACCATTGGTTTTACTACTGATGCTCCTCTTTCCTCCCCCTTCTCTCGTCTCCTTTTCTTCTTCCCTCTTCCTCTGTTATTTCTTCTCTTCATTTTCTTTCTTGCTTCAGCTTACCTCATTTAGAGCTAAGATGTAATTATTAGTAATGGAGTGTTTTAATGTTCCTAAAGTGGTTTTATGGTCAGGCGACCTAGTGAATATTCTACTCCTCTGTGACCAACAACACCTCTTTATCCTAGAAGGTTCTCAGCCTAGCTGTCACACATGAAACAGTGTTGAGGGAAAGCAAAGTACCAGAAGCCAATGTCTTTCCTCGGTACAGAGTAGGCTCCTAATATCCAATTTCTGGTATCATTCATTCGAACAGGCATCTGAAGGAAGCTCCTCTTTTATGTGTGTATGGAATGGAATGGGAATTATTTTAGGTAACTTTTCAGAGTTGAGAATTTTGCAAATGAATTCCTGGATGTTCGAGGCTGGATTTTAGAAGAAAGGTCAGGACTAGAGTTGGGAACTGTCAAAATATAATGAAAGCATAGCAGTAGGTGAGATGGCTCAAGGAACTTTTGAAGAGAGAGAAAAACCCTTATTTTTCCTTTTCTTCTAGAGTGTGTCAGTGCCCTCAAGTTTCATTTGCCCAGATAACCCTTGCTAATTGATCCTAACTTATAGTTCATCCACTAGTCTGAACTATAAGTCTCCTTTTGTCATTTAATTATGTGTTCATCCAGGTCACATGGATATTTTCTAAAGCTGGAAGAGTGGTGGCAAAATATATGGAACTTATATTTATTTATAAATTAGTAGACCTGTTTGAGTATGGATGTAGTTATTGGCTATTTGTGTGATTGATTGATTGATTTTTCTCTCTACATAAAATTCCAAGCTTGTAAAATGAAATTAATAATATTGTCTACCTTGACTGTCTCAAGAGTTAGTGTTTACCTTTTGAGTATGATATTGGATGTGAAAGCTTTTTAAAAGGACTCTTTAAAGAAATCCACCTTTTCCCACATTTACATAGAGTAATTGTGATGGTTGTTTTCACTCTCCAAGTAAACTGGAAGATCCTCTGAATGTATATACATTTCTTTTGTAGCTTCCTTAGTATTTAAAACAATGAATGTTATGTATATTAGATGTTCATATACATGATTTTAATTAGGGTCTTATTTTTTCTCTTTCTCAGCTTTGTTTTGGGGGATGGGTTATTGTTACTGGTATTGTTTTAGCTTTTTTTTTTTTTTTTTTTTTTTGAGTTTTTCCTGGAAGTTAGTGGGATATTAACTTCTTAAAGAGTTTATTCTTTGCCTTTCCTGGTCCCCTCTGTTGTGTCTTACTCTGCACATGTGCAGTCCTCCCACCATCTAAGAGTCTCCTGATACTGTTACTCTTCCCCAACAATGATGACATTAGTGTTTTTACTGACACTCAAACCCTATAGGTACATAGGGTTCAACTGCCTTAGAGAACACTAAGGCTCAGAGAGGGTTCATGTATATTGGTTCACGTCAGTTTGGATGCTTGTTCATGAACGGTGCCCATATTTCCAATGATGCTTACTGGTATTTAGTGTCTTCTTGCTATTTATTATTGTTATTGTTATTAGTCTTTAAGATGAAATTACTGACTTTTGATACATTAAAATGTTATGAGGATTCTATTTCTGAATTTAAATTCATTCTCTTCTGGCTCAAATTGCACTCTTTTTTTCATCCTGTTGTGGTACACTTATTCCTAGACATAATCAGGAATGATTCCAGACATATAAAATATATTGCCATGTATAAGTAGAAATTTTAGTATGTTTGTTTTATCATGATGAGTTTGACAGCATGAACACATAGAATCAATTTTAATTAATTTTTTTGGTAAGTATTATTCTCAATTTTCTCTACTTTAGCTTCACCTCCTTAGCATGGTTTGCTACAACAAGATACACATTTTATTTAATAAAATATATTTTCTTCAGCAGGTACTGTGTAAGATGCTTTGTCTTAAAATGATGATTAAAGACCAGTTCACACCCTCAAGGAGCTTTGCATCTGGTAGACAGACATCTTCACAGGAAAGTTCTAGCACTAGCTGGGCTAAGACACTGTCAACATTAAAGCTACAAAAGTATATATTAGGAATTTCTGAGAATAAAATATTAAGCTTGAGTAGAGACTCTCAGAAGGTTGCCAGTATACTCATTTTTTCATTGTATTTGTAACCCCCAAATCCCAGCTTTCTGCTAAGGTGATTGAGTTAAATATTCTTCTGTCACCATATGTATACACACACCGTCTGTCTGCCTTATTAACCATTTATTCTTGACTGTCTTTTATTGGATGATTTCTTTTACCTTGTTCCTTTCTAAATATTACCTCCACTGGGATCTAATTAGAACCCCTCAAAATTCAAAAGCCATTGGAATACATGTAGACTCCAAATGTTATCTATCTTTAGGCATTATAGAATATCAGGAACTAATTATGTTTATCCATTGTGTACATTGGTATCTAAACACCTCTTCTGACAAATTTGTTGTCAGGCTTCAGTGAGAAAAGTCAAGGAAATAGTTCTCATTAGCTTTGAATTTTGAAGGAGTTTTTTTCCCCCTAGAATTATAATACTGCAAGTTGAGATTTTGTAGGTTTTAAAGTAAATGTGCAATGCCAAAGTTTACCTTTATATTAAGTTAATTCTTAACTTAGCACTAAATTTGCTTTATGACTTTATGAGAAAACTAGAGGCCCAGTGCATGAAATTCATGCATGGATAGGGTCCCTAGGCCTGCCCAGGGATCTGGGCTAATTGGGGCCTTCTGGCTGCCAGCTGGGGCCTCCCTTCCCTGGCTGCTGGCTGCTGGCTGCTGGCCAGGGCCTTCCTTCATTCTGTGCTGCCCCTGGTGGTCAGCGCACTTCATAGTGAGTGACCGAACTCCCTGTCTCCCGATCAAACTCCCGAGTGGACAATTTGCATACTAGGCTTTTATATATATAGATGGCTTTATGACTTTATGAGAAGTTTAGTTTCAGCAAATCAAAGCATTTCATAGAATTTTTAAAGCCTTTGCTCCCTTATGGCAGTGATTAAACATTGTTATTTTCATGTAGTTATTTATAATACTAGAGGCCCAGTGCATGAAATTCATTCATGGAGGGGGGTGTCCCTCAGCCCAGCCTGCACCCTCTCTAATCTAGAACATCCCTCTCACAATCAAGGACTACTGGCTCCCAACCACTCGCCTGCAGGCCGGCCTGATTGCCCCCAACCACTTCTGCCTGCCAGCCTGATCACCCCCTAACCACTCCCCTGTCAGTCTGATTGACGCCTAACTGCTCCCCTGCCAGCCCGATTGCCCCTAACTGCCCTCCCCTCCAGCCTGGTTGCCCCCAACTGCCCTCCCCTGCTGGCCTGGTCACCCCTAACTGCCCTCCATTTCCAGCCTGGTCGCCCCTAACTGCCCTCCCCTGCAGGCTTGGTTGCCCCCAACTGCCCTCCTCTGCCGGCCTGGTCCCCCCCAACTGTCTTCCCCTGCAGTCAGTCACCCCTAACTGCCCTCCCCTGCAGGCCTGATCACCCCCAACTGCCCTCCCTTGCAGGCCTGGTCCCTTCCAACTGCCCTCCCCTGCCAGCCATCTTGTGGAAGCCATCTTGTGTCCACATGGAGGTGGCCATCTTTGACCACATGGGGGTGGCCATCTTATGTTGGAGTGATGGTCAATTTGCATATTACCTCTTTATTATATAGGATATAAAAATATTACAATTATCCCAGAGTTTGTTAGCCCTTTGAAAAATGACAATACAGAATATCTTGTAGGAAAGAATACTGCCTCTCAAGTCTAGAGACTTGGGTTCTAATCCCAGTGCTGCCCAAGATTCAATACATAGCCTTTGAAAAATCAGTTCATGTGCCTGAGCCTCATTTCCTCCCCATTTAATAGCAAAAAAAAAAAAAAAAAAAAAAAAAAGCAAATTATAGATCTGCAAGGCACCTAAAAATTGGTCCCTGCTTTAAAAAAATTGTATAAATATTGTTGTAGCATTGTGTTAAGCTCATTTAGTAGAAAAAAATGTCACCAATAATTCTACCTCCTCGATACAGGGGCAAGCTATCATTTTTTGTGTAGTATTCCCTTCCAAACTTTAGCTATTAGCATAAGTTACCATGGTGCTATATATCACTTGTCATCATACATTAAACATTTTCTATATTGCTGCATATTCTTCAATGATTACAATTCAAATATCTGTTTAATATTTCATATATTATATCATATCTTAATTATTTTATTATTTTTATACATTGCCATTATGATTAATGTTGTTATGGGTAAATGCAACTTAGTCCATTAAAAGTCTTGAACATGATGTTGGTGGTCAGAGGTTAACATTTTGTGGTTATCCAAACCTGCTGATGACTTGTATTCTAAAAGGGATGTTTCTTTAGTTCTTCAGCAAGAATGTATGAGTCATTATCTCACAATTGTGCTAGCATTAGATATGTTTTGTTTTTTTTTTTTGTATTAGCATCTCTTTGGTTATTGTGAAGATAAACATGTATATGGCCTTGGAAAATGAATATTTTACAATCATTGGGAAGCTATTCACAGTAAAACAATGAGTTAATCTTTTAATGAGACTTGTGCATGGCTTGTATAACTAGGTTCTAGAACTTTTTGAGTCATATGAAGCACCCCTTGAATAAATTGAAAGACACATCTTCTTCCTAAATGAAAATATAAAGGTTATTAAGTGGTTATTTTTGCTACATTTTATGTGATCTCAAGACAATTGTTCTTGAATATTAACAACAAAAAAATCCAAAATTGTTTGGATAAAAAACAGGCAAAATAGCTAAGAGAAATTTGAAAAACACGAGTAATGAGGAACAGGGACCAGCTTGCCAGATGCTCAAGCACATTATAAAGCATTCCTCACTGAAATGGTGAAGTGTTGGTGATGGACTAGATGGAGATCATTGTAGTAGCACAAACCACCCAGAAACAGAGCAACTGGGTTGTGGAATTGGATATGCAGAGTAGGGACCAAAGTGAAACATTCTGAAAGGCAGGACTAATGGCTTTGGGATAATTGGTAAGCGCTAATGAAAAAGAGTTATGTCATGAATATGTATCAAAATAGACCCTGATAGGAATGAAAGGTCCTGTTATAAAAAAATAACAATATAGTAAAAGGCTTAAGGAAAAAGAACAGATTTATTATATCTGTAGCAATGGGAAGTAATAACATTTTTTTTTAAAGTTTAGAATTGGAGGGTGCATAATTTTTCAGTAAAAGAACAGGTAGTGAATATCTTAGGCTTTGAAGGCCAGATAGTCTCTGTCACAACCACTTAACTCTGTTACTGTAGCACCAAACTAGCCGTAGACAAGTCATATATCTAATCAATAAATGGAGAGCATGTCTGTTTATGAAGGAAAAAACACAATATTGTGAGTGTCAGGTTCTCTGAACATCTAACCCGAAAGTGAGTTTGATGAATCTTTAAGCATTTTGCCAATCTGTGTGACAAATAGTATTTCAATGCTGTTTTAATCTGCACTTTACTGACTGCTATTGCAGTTGTTCATGTGTGTGTCTTTTATTTTTATTTTATTTTTTTGTTATCTTTGTTTGCCACTGAGTTCTTCTCTTCAGTGAATTACAGGTAGGGTTGATGTATCTAGTTATTTCCTCTCTTTGTTACCTAATATCTCAAGGCCCTGGAGACCTCTGTGGTAACTCCCACCCAGTGCAGATCAAGAGGGTTCTATTTTACTTCCTGACTTGTAACCCTTCCTGGGACTTTGTGCCCAGGGGCCTGGGACTGGGTTTTTCGCTTCCATCTTATCTGCTTTCTAGCCTGGCTGCTTGCCAGTAGACTGAAGGTGGAGGACTCTTTGCTTTAGTGTTGAGTGGTTTTGGCTGTGATGACCTACTGCTTAGGTTGCCTCCAACTCTGTTAGAGTTGGTTGTTGCCTGACTACCACCTGAACCTGTCTATACCCTTTGGGTCCTGCAATCCAGATCTAAGCATGATCCACCTTTATATATTTTTTGAAATATATTTGTATTGATTTCAGAGAAGGAGAGAGAGACAGAAACATCAGTGATGAAGGAGAATCATTGATTGGCTGCTTCCTGCACGCCCCACACTGGGGATTAAGCTCACAACTCAGGCATATGCCCTGACCAGCAATGAACTGTAACCTTCTGGTTCATAGGTCTACACTTAACCACTGAACCACGCTGGCTAGAAATGCCTTTATATTTTTGTCCATTCAGGTGAGCAAACCTAGAGCTGGCTTTTATACCCTTCAAGTGCGTTACTTCAATGAACTATCAGTAATATGTTTCACTTCTGAGTTATGGTCATTATTTCTGTTTTCCAAGAGATATTACTGAGAAAGTGGTGAAGTCACACAAAAATTCTTAGAGAACACATGCTATGAGATGATTATAATTACTGAGGTGGAAATGTCCTCTTTTTGGTCCAGTGTCTGCAGATCCCTGGTGTGCCACAGTCACCAAAGCTGCTCTGGCCCCGCCCTGCAGTCTTTCCATTGTTGTGTAGGCTACAGGAACTGAGATGGTTATGACAGAACCAGGCTGGTTTCTCTTCTCTTTTGGACATCATTGTTTGTTACAATTCTGATCACAATTTCTTCCCCCAGATTATGAAATTGTAAAATCATTGCTATATTTATATTTCCTTTTGCTGCTGGGCTTTGAGAAGTACCCTTCATAGCTTTCCTTTGAAATTCCTTTATTAATAATCTTCCTTTTTTTGAATATATATATATATATTTAGTCTAGATCTAGATCATCTGCTGTTTACAGAAGGCTCTTGTGTCCGGTATTTCACTAGATCCTCATAAGCACCTATGAGGTAAACAGAGCAGATATTGTCTCCATTTTACAAATGAGGAAATTAAAGCCCAGTTGAGGTGTGAAAGGCCTTGGTCTAAGTACTTTCAGAGAAGACAGTACATGTAACTATTCCCCTTTTCATCAGACAGTGAGGCAGACATTTTCAAAGACAGAGACCCCAGAGAAACTGTGTTTGTTCTCTTGTGTTCATGATGACCACTGCAACCAGTATTTTGGATTTCCCTCCAAAATCCAGCTGTAGTCTACCACAATGCATAACATTTGGGGGTCACTGATTCCTGTTCCTATTTTAAACTATATGAGGTTTGTGTATTTTGTGACCTTTGGGTTCTGACCTTCTTATTTAGGGAACTGCAACTTTAAGAAGTTTTGTTAGGACTTGAATCCAAGTAAATTCCCTCCTGAGTACAAATACTCATAGTGTTGTGGAATGTTAGAACTTGATGGGACTTTTATCCATCTAGCCTTCTTTTTTTTTTTTTTAATTGATTTCAGAGAGGAAGGGAGAGGGAGAGATAGATACATCAATGATGAGAGAGAATCATTACACTGATTTTTAGAGAGAGTGGAAGGGAAGGAGAGGGAGAGAGAGAGAGAGAGAGAGAGAGAGAGAGAGAGAGAGAGAGAGAGAGAGAAACGTTAATGTGACAGAGACATATTGACTGGTTTCCCCCTGCATGTGCCCAACCAGGGCCAGGGATCGAGCCTGCAACTGAGATACGTGCCCTTGACTGGAATCAAACATGGAACCCTTTAGTCCGAGGGCCGACACTCTGTCCATTGAGCTAAACCGGTTAGGGCCATCTAGCTTTCTTGTTAAGAAAACGTGGCCAGTTAGCGATAGAGCTGAGGCTAGAATGTTGATCAGATGATGAGGCTTCTTCCTGGCTTGCTCCCTCACATTTAGTACTTCCCTGTCTTAGCCTGACTCTTCCCACCAGACTTGGGCCTCTGCAGGTGGCCCTGCATTGTCTTTGTGCATGGCTCTGCTCCCTAGTGATGATCAGATGCATAGGCACTTAGGATTTGCTTGCACAAGGAATTATTTGAATCTGTATCTTGTTGATAACATGGCAAAATAGATTTTATGGTTTTGCTATGGGAAACAAAGCATTTTAGTTTGGGCAGAAAAGATTTAATACACAATGTTAGGTGATTAAAAAGAAAATGGAAGGAGTATATAGAGCAGGTTTAATATTATGATTGAGTGCTGTTGAGAGTTCCATCTTTGGCAAGGGCTGTCAACTTTCCATCTTGAGCTTTCAGTAATGAATACCAGAATCACAGAGAGTTACTACGTTTTCCACAATCAGCATAGCAGGGAATCATGAGGCTAAGACACAGCTGAATACAGCACTATACTTGTGAATCAGAGATGAAGAAGCCACGATTATGAAAGTAGTAACTGGACCATGAGACATGAACTAGCTACTCCCTCTGCCGCAGCTACTTCTTGACAACCACAAGGCTGAATACTGAACGTGGGAATGTGGATACAGAACAATCCCTGTTCTCCATGGCCATTCTTCCAGCAGAAAACAACCCAAGTGTGGGAACATGGCCTCCATCTTACTTTTGTCTCCCAAATCTCAAGTCAGCACATTTAATTTGGCAGAATCTCTTCTGCAATTAAATGCTACCGGCAAGGCAGCTTCTGCAATATGGCAAGTTTGAGTGCTGATCCACTATATCCAACCCAGTAAGAGTTATGGTTTTCACATTTTGAACATGTATTCCAAAAAGGCTCTGTGTGTAGTAGATACTAAATTGAGGGCAGATTTACAATTATGTTCTATTAGATCTCTATTTGTCAGTGCAATTAATTACATAACAGAAGGGAATGCAATGGCTTTACATTAGGGAATCCCTAAGGGGAATTCCTATTTATCACTAAAAATGCCATAAGGAGGGAAGATCCTGTGCTGGGAGAGTATTCTAAACTGTTTTGGTTTCAAACATCTTGGAAAGTACTAGAAGGAGACATGCAATATTATGATTGAGTGCTGTTGAGAGTTCCATCTTTGGAAAGGGCTGTCAACTTTCCATCTTGTATGCTCTACTCCCACCCCCATCCAGTCACTGTGGGATAAATATTTAGAATTTGTAGTGGAAATCAATATAACATAGTTTATTTAAAATAAATTAAATAGATATATAGCCTATGGGCTTGCATTGAGTTATTTTGACTTCTTCTCCCTTAACTCTTTGGTAACCCTTATTTTGAAATGAAAATCAATTATAAGTAAATCCTTTCCACCTTTACTCTGGTACCATAGTGAAAAAAAGCTGGATACATTTTATTTCTGTTTTGTTGTCTGCTCCCTTATTTTCCTGTTCCAAATGAAAAATCAGACAAAACCCGTCATCCTTCTACTTGGAACCAAGTAGACATGATACAATCACTGGTGAGAATGATAGAGGTAGGAAACGAGTGGATAGGTGGCAAAGACATACTTGAAGTAAACAATATGATTTTCTTAGAAAAGACAATACTCTCTGCTTCAGGAAAAAGAGACTGAGTATGTAGAGTAGTTGCTACTAGCTTCTGCTCAATTTATTTTGTGTCTTGCATCCTTCTTCTCCTGTGGAATCATTCATCCCTGTTCCATGGGTAGCATATACTTCTGGAGCAGGGATGCCTCCAAAGCCTCTACTTCCCACTGCACAGTGCGCTGCTCTCTGAGCAACTGCAGTAGTTTTTGTTTTTAATATATCTTTATTGATTTCAGAGAGGAAGGGAGACAGAAGGAGAGATAGAAACATCAATAATGAGAGAGAATCATTGTTTGGCTGCCTCCTGCACATCCCCTACTGGAGATCAACCCCGCAACCCAGGCATGTGCCCTTGACTGGAATCGAACCTGGGACCCTTCCGTCCACAGGCTAACACTCTATTCTATGAGCCAAACTAGCTAGGGAATGCAGTATTAACTCAATGTGCCAGAGGTCTTTGGCTTTGGGAGAGGACCTGAACATAGCAAAGATTCTCTTAGATTCAGTAACCAAAACCTCATTATCACAGTGTTATAAGTAAAGTGACTATATACATTATAATCTAAACTTGGACACTTCTGAGAGTGAGAAGAGGCACTGTTAATAATCACACTGAAACAGCAGGCATAAATTGGATGTGTGGTCATCTTAATTATAAGGAACTGTAGCGAACATACTTGAAATGGGAACGAAAATGATTCAGAAGCAGAGTTTACCTCTTTGTATTCCAAATCCTTCAGTTTACCTTCTCTTTTATTTAATAATCACTTGCTAGGCACTTAGGATAGGATAGACCCTGCTTTAGGTAGGCATTAGGAAAATAAGAAAGACACCATCTTTGTTCTTTCTTTATTTACTTACAATCACTGTTGTGATATTTTAGAGCAGCTGGTGTTCAACCTGGCTCATAGCATAGCCATCACAGGAAGACAAGGGGAGTACAATCAGCCCTTTCAACCAATGATAGATGGAAGATATTTTTAAAAAGGTTGTGCTGTTGCTGAACAATGTAAAGACTTTTTTAGTCTTGATTCCCTAAACAATATGTATACCAAGATTTTACATATTATTTATATTATATATGGTATTATAAGTAATCCAGAGAATACTTAAAGTATACAGGAGGATGCTCATAGGTTATATGCAAATACTATGCCTTTTTTATATAAGGGACTTGAGCATCTGTGGATTTTGGTATCTGATTGGGGGGGTCCTGGAACCAATCCCCTTAGGATGATGGCAATGCATTTTATACTTCCCCTACAAGTGAAAAGTATTCTGCCACAGTATGAAAATTTAAATAAAGTCTGAGGAACGGTTTTATCAATTCGTCTATTTTATTCTTGGGATTTTGGGGAAGATTTGGCATGAAGAAACAGTTTTGTACTAAAGCAATGTTTGAAAATGATTGGTTTGAGATTTTAAATTTTATGTTATTGTCTTAAAGCTCTAAGACTAGTTAAAGAGAAGGAAAAATTGGATTTTTTAAACTTGGGACACAGGAAAATAAACTGAATAGGAAACTAAAAATTATATTAAATACCTGGAGGGCAGCTCTATATGAGGGATTATGATTACAGAGGGTGCTTCTCATGGGAATACAGGTCTCAACTACACATAACTTTCTAGCAGCTACAACTTTTCTGCCATGGAAGGGGCTGTCATGCGAAGTTATGAGCTCCTGGTCATTGGATATGTACAAGCAAACTTACAGATGGTGGTTAAATGTCAACTTAAGCTCCACATTAGAAGAAAAACCTTCATTAACAATTTGGCTATTAAACTTCTCTATTGGTAACTGTGATGTCTTTAGCTACTACCTTAAAAATGTCTAAAGTAAATGTTTGTTTTGTTTCCCAAGAATATTAGCCAATTCAGTACATTCTTCACACATTGCGTTGTCTTTTTTGCATGGTGGTCAATAATTGGTAAAAATGCAGAAGGTACAACACCCAAACTCTCATCGAGATAAATTTAAAAGGGAATAACATTCACTGATGTCATTCTGAAACTGATCTGAAACTGCCTGGCTTGCTTTCACGCAGCTGCTATTGGTCATTGCATATAGTTTTTGTCTCTGTTTCAAAATCTTGAAATAAAAGGGAACAACTTCCAATATGATTTAAGAAAAGGGTCACCAGTTAAAAATGGTTTCAATTGTTTTGCTATTAAATGTGAAATTGCAAACTAGCTTCTCTTACATAATTTGAATTTATAACACATTCTGATGAGAAGCTTGTCTGTTTTTAATACCATTTCAGATACTGAGAAATTTCTCAGGCTCTTGGATTGGTGTTAAAACAAATTATTTTACTTTAGAACATATAATGCAGGAAGTGGAATCTCTTTGTTTTCTAAACCAGTATTCTCATGGTCATGAAGGTTGAAAATTTGTCTCTCTTCTCTCCCTTTTTATTTTTCCAATATCTGGACATTTTTATTTAACAATGTCATTATACTTTAACCTTAAGATGAAGAAAATTTTGGGTTTAACAAAAAATTAATATGAGAATTAAGTATTAGAAAAACAAAGATTAAATTAGAAACTTTAATTTATAATAATATCATTACATAAATTCTATAACATTAATTCAAATTACAGTGTCCAAACTCTATGCATAGGCTGTAAACTAGTTTATGACCAGTTGTTGTGGCAATAGAGTACAAACAGCATAGTTGACAGGTGACAGTCTTATGTACATTATGGTGTTCAAAAGGCTGAAGTCTAATAGTTAGCTCGATGTATTGTCGTTATGATTGCTCTTAGCAGTTTATGTAGCCTGAATAAACATTGCTTCACAGAGTCACATGTAGTATTGTCAGATATAAATATGGCCTGAGAGTTGTCAAAAGTGGACCCATTTGCTCTAGCCAGTTTGACTCAGTGGGTAGAGCATCAACCCATGGACTGAAGGGTCCTGTTTTGATTATGGTCAAGGGCTCATACCTCCTTTACAGGCTCCATCTCCACCCAGGTAAGGGGCATGTGTGAGGCAACCAATAGATGTGTCTCTTTCACATTGATGATTTTCTCTTTCTCTCTCCCCCCTTTCCCTTCCAATATTTCTAAGAGTTAATGGAAGATCTTTATCTGACCCTCAATTCTAAATGAGATCTTTGCTAGGTAGAGTAATCTTGGTTATAGATTCTTGCTATTCATTACTTTGAATATTTCTTGCCACTCCTTTCTGACCTGCAAAATTTCTATTGAGAAATCAGCTGACAGTCCTATGGGCACTCCCTTGTATATAACTAACCACTTTTCTCTTGTTGCTTTAAAGATTCTCTCTTTGTCTTTAACCATCACTACCAAACCAGTATTTCATGAAATGTTGAAGGGTGTTCTTTAAGAAGAGAAAGAAGAAGAAGAAGAAAAGATAAAAATTATGAGCAATAAAATGGCAATACATATCTATCAACAATTGAATATAAAAATCAAAATAAACAAACAAGAAATTTAACGAACAAAATAAACTGGTGAATAAAATAGAATCAGAGGCATGGACACATAGAACAGACTGATGAATCTCAGAGGGAAGCAGGTTGGGGGGTGAAAAGAGATTAACCAAAGATCTTACCTATGGGCACAAACAGTAGGAAGGTGAAAGCCTGGTGCCGGGTGGGAACAATGTGAAGGGGAGCAATGGGGAGAACAAGGGGGACACCTGTAATATTCTCAAAAATAAAGATTTAAAAAATAAAGAAAAAAATAAATAAAGAGAATCAATGGAAATATATCCTCATGTTAGGATAAAAAAAAAAGTGGACTCATTCATTGAAGACAGAATTAAATATTTCTACTTTTGCAAGTTATATCTAAAATATAATTAGTTTTCTGTTGTTTTGTTTACTTTTACTGGGGTAGCAACATGAATTTGCAATAAAGAAAAATATAAACAAAATTATTAAAAATTAAAATCCATTAAAACATCCCTCATGTGCTAATGAAATATTATGGCCTGTCTAATGGGCGCAACAGACTTGCAAACTGATAACTAAAATTCAGTGTTTGTGTGTTTTAATACAAGTTTTAACAAGCTGTCAGGGGAATTCAGACAAGCAAGCAGCAATTAACTTGTGGACTTACCCACTTCGTGGTGGGTTTGGAATGGAAAAATTCCAGATATCACCAAAGAGATTACCAGGCCTCATAAGATATTATATTGGCAATTTTCCCCACTGTCACATTTTTATCCTAATGGATGGGTAATACATAAACCAGGAGTTTAAAACACTTATGAATTGGAACCTTGTCTTTATAAATCCAGATTTCCACTTTGAGAAGTAGATGTTCTGAGCTCAAAGGGCTCAAGGTATTGTTTGCCTCTTTCTTTTGGCTTTCTACAGAAAAATTATCTGTTGTTAGAATCAGAGACATAGAAGAAAACTTCTTCAGAATACACTTTTTGAAAGCATAGCACATCCTGCAGACTAGCCATACCACTGTGGAGCATAAATGTTATTGCAAGAGGGATGTTAAAGATCATCCTCTTAATGCTTATTATTTTAGAGCTGGAGAAACTGAGTCTAGAGAGGGTAAACATTTTCTTGGTCATTCAGTCAAGTAGAACCATTGCTGTTACATGTAACCCAGAGTGCAAGGTTGGGGTCACATGGTTTCTATGCTGAATTTTAATGACATGGGTGCTGACTCTTTTGGGAGAGAAACTCTTTACTTCTTGTTCATTTCAGTGACTTTTACCCACTCTTTTTAGTTGTTGTCCAACAATACAATTACTAGCTTTTTTAGTGAAACTTTTTCTACTGCTAACATGTTTTGAAAGAATAACTGTGTTTGAATCCTGCCTCGATATGTACCTAGCTGCTGTGATAACTTTGATAAGCTACTTTAGCTTCTCTAAATCTTGATTTTTGAATATTCAAATTAGAAGGAATAAATTAATTCCTAAGATTTCTCCCAGCTGGGACTCTATGACCTCCTGGCATTGCATATCCTGTCCTGGCTGTTGGCAACAAGTCTCTTTTCTTCCATGACTGATGGGAGCTGTAGCCACATAGACCAATTGGTTAGTCATTGGTTTAGTTCCATTCTCTCCTTTACCTTCTCCTGATAGTCCGGGTCTTTCTGGTATTGTTTCCCTGTCAGAGCTGATTGTTTCCTTTTCATGTGACATTCTGAATCTGAGGTGAGAGTGCAATGTGGAGCTATGGCTCTAATTTTGCCTCTCGTCTTTATCAAAGGCATTGGTTTAGTTGTCTGGACTGATGCCTCTCTCCCTTGATGCTTCTTAGTTTACCTGGGATCTTCAAATGTAGTTAGCAACCAACAGTGTCACCACTATTGAGGATTGTGCCTTTAGCTTTAACTTGCATTCATATTTATTTTGTGCAAGGCAGATTCTTATCCTACACTCTGCACTCTACACTCTACACTCCATGGTCAGTGGGACTCCTAGAAGTTCAGGTATTTTTGTAAGAAACCTCAGCTCACTCAACTTGCAGACTTGTAGGAGGAATCATGGGGCATGGGAGTTGGAAGGGATGGTAGCAGGCATCTAATGTTTAGTTTACAGATAGGAAGAGATACTGAGGTTCAAGGAGGTCTAGGGGATAAAATCATAGAGCCAACTAGTGACTGAGCTAGAAATTGCACCGAAGTCTATTGCATCTAAGTCCAGGGCTTTTTCCAGTATTTCCAACTGTCTCTCAGATAGTCTATATAAAGGTTTGGCATTTCTGCAGAGTTGTTCTCTAGTCACCCCTTCTGAGTAATGCCAGCTGTCCATGCAGAGTGGGGCACTTAGCCAGTGCTGGGCCAAAGCTGCCTGGAAAGAGAAATTGAGTGAATATATTGACATTTTCAGCCATGGCAGGTTCTGGTGTACCCTTCTGGCTCTCATCTGACCTGGTACAGTAGTGCAGGAATGATTACATTTGCTGTTCAACTAACAATTGTGTGTAATTTTCAGCCTGCCTTATTCTTTAACGTTATCTTCCCACGCTTCCATCACATGCCAGGGCATATTTGCTTCATAATTACACTAGTAGGGACTTACCTGCATCGTTTGGAAAAGATTTGCCTAAAGTACTTATTTACTCGTGCATAATAAATCTTGATTGATACCTTGGTAATCTCTGAGATCAATCTAAAACTCAGTCCCACAATGGGGCAGATTGAAAAGTCGGGGAAACTGGTGACAAAAAAGAAAGAAAGAAAAAGGAAAACAAAACCAAAACCCGGGCTTCCTCACTGATGAGATAAGTAGAGATAATTTGGAACCTCCATAGATGACTTTTGGTTTGGGGGCGCTTGTTTTATAGTCAAGATCTTTAATAGAATCATAAGAGTGTGTGAGTAGAGATGCCATTGTACTCATCTAAACCCACCACTTCATTTTCAGTGTTCTTTTCAGAGGAGGACACTATGACCACAGAGAACAAAGGTTGAACTCTGACCTCATGGCATATCTAAGACTGTAAGCTGAGTCTGAATTCAGAAGATCAGGCATCCTTTAGCTGAATACCAAGATGTAGCAAAGGATGGATTGCTGTAGCCTACATAGGGAAACACATTGTATCATATTAATAGATTGTTAAGAGGACAGTTTTGGAATTCTAGGCAGGTAATAGTTTGCTATAAAGTGGAATGATGGTGAAAAAAACATCAAAGTTATAGGAAAGTGTTATTTAAATCTTAATTGCTTATTTAAAAGAAACTTTTGCTAAGGGACATGAATCCTAAACTTTAGTCTGCCATCAACTACCTCTGATGTTTAAGTCATGTAATACCTCAGCCCCTCATTTCTTCTATCATTAATAACGATCTAATACATGTGTCTTTCTTCAGTATCATTCATTTATTCAGAAAACACTGACTAAGAGTCAGGTCTTGGTTTAATTGCCAATGGAAATTTAGGGACTAACTCAAAATGATTTAAAGATTATTATAAATGCTTAAATTCAGTTATTCTCAGCCCTTGATATATATATATATATACATATATCTCGATCCCCAGATGAGACTAGTATACGGACAGTTTTGAAAACCGCTATTTCAAGCTTATAGCACTTGGTGTTAGATGACACCATGTAATGGTTGGTTGTTTTTAAGTTTTGATGAACTAAGTAAATGTTTAAAGAAGAGTACAATATTGATTTTAGGAAAGAGGGAAAACTTGAGCCAATACTAGTTAGTTCTATTTATGTGGCTAACAATGAGGATAGTCACTTGGTATCTCTAGAGAGGTTTAGTAGCTTGTTAGTATTTAATGTCACTTTACCTGTGGCCCAACATTTTCCCATCTGTAGAGGAAGGGTCTTGGTTACTGTGTGGCCTTTTGTAGTCTTTTGTGTTCTGTTGTGCCTTGATTTTTTATGGTCAGACTATTAGCTTCATCAGTTTGTGATCCTATGGCTAATGATGGTTTAAGTTTGATGAAATAGAATAGAGAAGACATTATGGCAATAAGATTCAGGAGCTGGGAATAGAGATAAGAACAAAATCTCTTTCTAACTAATGGCTTCCTTTGGATTGTGGTGTTTTTCAAATAGAAGAGTGGTACCATGGTAAAAGACTACAGATTTGTGGTTGAAGACCTATGCCCAAGCTTTAGTTTTGATATATGAGCACATTAATTCTTAAAGCCTTAGTTTCCAGATCTGATAACTGTGAATAATGATACAATATAATGGCTATGAGGATTATGTGGCCATTGGAAAATCGCTAAGCCTATAGTAAGTCCTTAGTAAGCCCTTGCTATTTATTGTCAGTCTGTGGTGTTCTTGTACCTGCTGAACAACTAGGAAGAGACAGAGGAGCAATAGAGAGGGTAATAATGGAAACTTCTTCAGTTCTTCTTAATGTATTTGCATTTAACTACAGTTCCTAAAAGACCAGTGCTTGGGTGCCCCAGCTCCCTGACTCCCTTAAATAACAGGCATCTTGCTGAGCGAACTGCCATCTCTCTCTTTTTTTTTTTTCTCTCTCTCTTTTCATGTTTGTGTATTTTCAGAGCTTCTGTGGAGATCTTCCTTTTCACTTCTTGCTTTCATAATGATTATAAACTTAGAGTGAAACTGATCTAGAACCAGAGGAAGTAAGAGCAGGGTAAGTTTTGGTCCAGCAAAACCAGCTCTCACCACAGCTTCTTTGTATTTACATTGGGTGTCTCTTTGAGAAGCTAAGTAACCCCAACTGATATGTTCTAGTTTATTCCTTCACCAAACTTGTGAGGCTCCCTCAAACCCATTTGTCAAAATGAAGGGCTATAATGAAGCTTTCAGAGAAGAAAAACACTATAGAATATTAGAGCTGATTGGGACTTTACTGACATTCATTTTGCAAATGAGTATCGTTTCTTATTGAAGGTCATTCTGGCAGAGCTGAGACTAGAACTGGGGCCATATAAGACTATCCTATTTGTTGCCTTCCTTGGATCCATCCTTCATGGATTAATTTTCCTTACCTGCAATTTTCACTCTTATTACATTCCTGTTCAAAGATAAAAGTTCTAGCTTCTTATTTCTCTATATAAGACCTTTCATGCACAAGCTTATTTTATCTTCCAAAACTTTTCCCTAAGTATTCTCCATGAGCCCCTCATTTTAGTACAAGTGGGCTGCTCCTTGCCTCACAGAAATGCCTTGTTTCTTCCTTGAGTTCACTGTAATTCCAGGCATTATCCCTGTTGCTTCATTTACCTTTTAGAACCATCCAGCTTTCAAAGTCTGTGTTAAGGGCTACCCCTGTCAACCATGTGCTGGCTCCTGCGACATACCCTGATTTTTTTGTATGCTTTATGTTTTTTGTCTTTCTCTTGTCACGTATACAGTAAATATATCTTCCTCAGGTAGGCTTTAAGCTTCTTGAGAACAGGATGGAATCTGATTCACCTGAATACAGGATGAAAATTTGACTTATCTCAAGCTCCAGTGCCAGACACATAAATATATTCATTTATTAAATTAACAGACATTTGTTTTTGAGTACCTATCATGTATTATGCCCGGGGATTGGAGAATGATAATTACTTCTCCTCTCAAGGATTCAATAGTTTACTTTGAGATACAGAGGAACAGAGAGGCAGAGTGATGTGTGATGAGTGTGGCAACAATGTAGTATTCCAGGTGCCGTAGGAGTGCAGTAAAAGGGTGTGTAACTTGAACTGGAGGATGGAGAACAGGGATTATGTCTTTAAGGACTAATAAGAAGTGATGCTCAGGATCTAAATGATGCATCATAGATAGACATCATTTTTAATAGAGAGTTAGCTTGGTTGAAAGGGAACAGAGATAAAACACAATATTCAGTGGAATTTCCAGCAGAATGTAAGTGCTGAGAAATGACCTCAAAAGAAGCGTAACACCTATACAATTATAGAAGTTATTGGAAATATGACTAAGATCTATTATTTAAGAAATTGTTATATCTAGATGACTTTTCAATGAAATCTGATAAACCTTTAAAGATCACATAATTTCATTCTCATCATTAAACTAATATAAAGAGTAGAAAAGGATGAAAAACCCTCATATCTAAACTTAGTAAAAATTAGTAAAGCAAGTAGAGAAAGACACTACAGAACAATCTTACTTATGATTATATGTACAAAAATATGTAAAAGATATCCTTTTAATTCATTGACACATCAAAACACTGCAACTGAGATTGAGTAGGATTTTTTCTAGAAGTGCAAAGCTTGTTCAATTTCTGGAAATCTAGCAACATGATTCAGTATATTGCTAAATTAAGGGAGGGAAAAAGAGATGATATATTAGTGGACGTTAAGGTAGGTGATAGATTATAGAAAGGGATGAGTAACCAAGGAGATAAGCATTCATTCACTCAGCCATTCATGCATAGTATATTTTCTAAGAGCTTCCTAACCAGGCAGCCCCGGTATAGTGAGACCACTGAGGAGCTTGCAGCTTATTAAAACAGATCAGCAGGTAAAAAAAAAATAGCTTCTGTGTGGACTGCTATAAGTATGAAACAAATACCAGAAGATCCTAGAATTAAGCTACTCATTTTGGGGATAAATTTTTATAGCATCAGAGACGTTTGAGCTGGGTCAATATTTTTTTTAAAAAAGGCAGTAAAATGACATTGTAGCAGTGAGCACAACATGAGCAAAGTTCAGGGTCATGAACATTCATTATTAATCCTGGGAATGGTGTCATTGGACCACTATTGACATTCTGAAGAATGATAGGAGAAGATGCTGTGAAGATAATCTGCAACAGAGACTTGGCCAGACTTGGCCAGATTCTGAGGAGGTAGATTCCTCCATGGGGAGGGGCAGTGTCAGGGTAATAGATGGTGCTGTAGAAGGCGGAAAAGATGGTGGAGTCAGTCGTTTCCATATAGATGCTTAAATTTACATTGTTCACACTCTCCCAGAAGGATTCCACAGTCAGCTGGCAATGTGGGATTGCTCTGGAAATGTGCTTCTTTGCTTTCAAAATCACTGCATCCTATATTAACCCGTTATTTAAAAGTTTCCATTTTGGAATAACTGTAGAATTACAGAGAAGTGGCAAGGATGATATTAACCCACTTAAAAATGTACAAATAAAATTTATACTACAAAACTGCACTGTGCATTAAAATCCCCAAACCTTTATTGTACTCTACTTGTTCCCCACTTATACTCACTTGGGTCTTGTTGAAAGCAGAACAGACTCTTTTATCCCTTTTTAGTAGAAGACCAAGAATCAATTTAAAAATTAAAATAAATAAAAACCAACATTAGTGTTTCTCAACCCTGAGAGATGGGTGTGGTTTTGGTCTTTTTTTTTTTTTTTTTTCTTTTAATCTCAAATGATTCTAAATATGCATCTAGGTTTAAGAACCATAAGTAAGCCAGCTGTTCAAGGGTGTTTTTATACATTGGTTTTATACTAGGCCCTGCAATGATGATTTAGGGATTTGTAAATTATGCTCCCTGCCCTTTCCAGGGTCTCACCATTTAATGAATGTATATGTGCACAGCGTGTGCACAGGATACAGGAGGGAAGAGGAAAAGAAAGGCCCTGTAACCAAACAGAAAAGTCAGTGTCTGGCTTCAGTAACAAATACCTTTTGATTGTCAATTTAAAGTCCTTCTCAATTGATATTAATGTTATTTTCTTTTTTTTTAAATCCTCACCAAGATATGTTTTTTATTGATTTTAGAGAGAGGAAGAGAGAGAGAGAAATATTGATGCATGTGAGAAACATCAATCAGTTGCCTCTTGTATGTTCCCCTATGAGGAATCAAACCCTCAACCTAGCTATGTGCCTGACCAGGAATCGAACCCACAACTTTTTTGGTGTATGGGTCGTTGCTCTAATCAACTGAGCCACCCAGCCAGGTCAATGTTATAGTCCTTTATTGAGAAAACTATAACTGCGACAGTTTGCTCTCCTCCCTCTGAATAGCACTTTACAGTATATAAAGCACTTTAATATTATTATCTTTTTTTATTGCCATAAAAACTGGGAGGAGGAGTTGAGGAGGACAAGGTTTTTATCTTAATTTTGAGGGAGTGGAAGTACCTCAGGCACCTGATGGGGCCATGAAGGCTGCTCAAGATCTTGTCACTTATCCCTTGTGACCTGATGCTAACACCCAGGCAACACTGTACCTTTACTTTCCCATTTACCCCATCTCCCCATTTCCATTCCACGTGCTGAGGCATTTATTTTTTCCTGCATTTCTAATGCTCGTTGTCTTTACAGACATCTGGAGGTAATCATGTAGCCCTCTCAATTAATTCAGCTCAATTAATAAATTACTGGGTGGATTTGGGATTGGGGCGGGTGAGGATGCCTTCCGGGCCTCCCTGGGCTGGAGAGCTCTTGCAATCAGGCTTGGAGAGCTTTCCCTAACAGCAGTCACTGAGCTGAGCTCAGCCCCAGCCTGGAGGCTGCCTGCAGGGGTGATTGGCTCACTCTGACACAGGAGGCATCGTTTTTTCTTTCCTCACATGGTGAATTTTAATCTGATTAGAACAGCACCTGGTCTAGGCTGGTCTGCCCCCTCCTAGTTAAGTTTTTCTTAAAGGTCCAGTGTGGTATCAGTTCAGCATAGTTCTTCATAGGGCATTTTTTTGTCATGTGGAGCTGACCAGTGCATTACGGGTATTGAATACTCTGGCCCCTGGCCACTAAGTGCTAATAACTATCCTAGGCATAGTGGCAAACAGTGTTCTCATCCTCCAAGTTCCAAGTGCCCCTTGGTGGGGGACAGAATTGCACCTGCCAGAGGGACCATTTTAAAGTATCTTGCCAAGTACTTTTTATGCTCTGTTTTAAGAATAAACTTTCTGAGGTTCCTTAATGCCTCGACAAGTTTAAGCTACTCAAGCTTGCAGGCAAAGCTAACTGTGCTCTGGTTTCATTCCACATTTTAGCTCTTTTACTAGCTACTTTTTTTTTTTTTTTAATTCCTCCTCTATCCACACTAAATGTAAGGCCTGTGTACATGTAATTCTGCTAACATTGTTCAGGCCCACCCTCTACTCAGCATTTGGGCTCTGTCTGAAGGTCACTGAGTCAATGAGGTCTTCTGTTGCTAGCAAGGAGTGATCTTATTTTTTTCTGCAGCAACACATTTTTTTAATCCTCACTTAGATAACTTATCACCTCATTTAGGTACATATCACCATTTAATTGGTGTGATAATTATTTGAATAGATCATTAATAAAAATGAAGCTTTTTTTCAACCCTATTGGCATAAAATTCTCTTACCATAGAAACTCCTTCAAGTTAGGAATTATTTCTTATTTATATCTGTTGCCTGAGGAGTGCTGGACACTAACATAGGTACCTGTTAGGAAAGAGGTATTTAAGATTAGTTCATCAGAGTGCTCAATTTTTCTTCTCTTCTTCTTCCCCTCTTTCATCTTCTCTCTTCTTTTTTCTTGTCAGAGAGCTTTTTCAAGATTTTATTGAGTACAGATTAAAATGAAATAACAATGAATTAAGTTATGTTGCCTCATTTTCATGCTTCCATAAAAACAACTGCATTTGTTTTTTTTTTTAATTTCAGATTCCAACAATGTCTCACCCATCTTGGCTGCCACCCAAAAGTACTGGTGAGCCCCTAGGCCATGTGCCTGCACGGATGGAGACCACGCCTTCCTTTGGGACCCCCAGCATTTCAGTGTCTACACAACAGCCACCCAAAAAGTTTGCACCAGTAGTTGCTCCAAAGCCCAAGTACAACCCATACAAGCAACCTGGAGGTGAAGGTAAGTGTAGGTATTTCAGAATTGGGTAGCCAAAGTGAGAGGGAGAACTCAATATAATAAAAGTGATTGACAGCACAATGAGTTGGATAAAGGTAGCTCAAAAATTTGTAGTGTGTTTCTTATAGTTGGTTGACATCTAAGAACACCTAGGAACCATCTAAGCCAACTCTTCTTTTAGGGTAAAGAGAGTAAGACCTCGTATATGGCTATGGTTACACAATAAGTTAGGGCTAGAGGCAAACTAGGACCCTGCTTTCTTCATTTGTAACTCACTGTCCTGTTGCATTATCCTCTACTCCCTCCTATTGTCCTGAAGAAATGTGTCTACCCACCAGTGGACTTTACCCCTTACCATTGGACAAGTGTCTCAAACTGCCATGTACTCTAAAGGGAAACCCACATGAAATGAACTTAATAAGACACCTAGAATTGGTTTGCCTTCTCTGGCTAATTTTTTCCTCCTCTAAGCTGCTATAGGATAAAGTTATCTAGAGAGCTCTGTGAGATCTGTATTTGGAGAAGCACGCTGAGCAATGTGAGTGAAGCCTTGCGTTAGGGGTTTTAATAGCAGTGCATTCAGTTTACATCAAGTGGAGTTTGGAGATCTATATGAGCTTAGCATCCTAGGCATATATGTATGTGCACATTCAACCTGCTAAACCCCATAGGAAGCACAAAGAATGCCATATTGTCTGGATGAAGTGATGCCACATTTAGCTAATCAATGTCAGTAGTTCATGAAACAATCTATACTAATAAAAGGGTAATATGCTAATGATACCAGGAGACCTCCCGGGAGACCTTCTGGATGCCATTCTGGACAAAGCCATGGTGGCGGGGCTGAGGCACAGGTGGTTAGGGGTGATCAGGCCAGCAGGGAAGGGCAGTTAGGGGTGAGCAGGCCCACAGGGGTCAATTGGGGGCGAGCAGGCCAGCAGAGAGGGGCAGTTGGCGGAAATCAGGTCAGCAGTGGGGGCAGTTGGGGGTGAGCAGGCCGGCAGGGGGGCAATTGGGGGCAAGCAGGTTAGCGGGGGGGGGGGGGGCAGTTGGGGGTGAGCAGGCCGGCAGGGGTACAATTGGGGGCAAGCAGGTTAGCGGGGGGGGGGGCATTTGGGGGTGAGCAGGTCGGCAAGGCAGGCAGTTGGGGATGAGCAGACCAGCAGGGGGCCAGTTGGGGGTGAGCAGGCAGGCAGGGGGCAGTTGGGGGTGATCAGGCCAGCAGGAGGTGCAGTTGGGGGCAAGCAGGTTGGCAGGAGGGCAGTTGGGGGTGAGCAGGCTGGCAAGCAGGGCAGTTGGGGGCGAGCAGGCCGGCAGGGGGTGGCAGTTGGGGGCAATCAGGCCATTAGGGGGGTAGTTGGGGGTGATCAGGCCAATGGGGGGGCAGTTAGGGGTGATCAGACTGGAAAGGGGGGCAGTTTGAGGTGATCAGGCCAGCAGACAGAGTGGTTAGGGGCGATCAGGCAGGCAGGCAGGTGAGTGGTTAGGAGCCAGCGGTCTTGGATTGCGAGAGGGTGCAGGCTGGGCTGAGGGACACGTGCATGAATTTCGTGCACCGGGCCACTAGTGTGTTATAACTAACAAACAAAAGAACATTAGACTTCTGGTTGCTGAGATAGATGCAACAGTGAAAGAAGATTCATCCCCCCTTTCTCTATTTTTTTCTTCCCTCTCCTCATCCTGCTTTTTCAAAAAAAAAAAAAATTACCGTATTCTCTTTAGGATGTTTTACTTCCTTCTTGGATTATATTAGTGTTTTTCTTACAGCATTTTTGCGTGAAATCCTTTCACACTCTGTGATAGAGTTCAGCCTCTCTTTTCTCATTTTAGTTCTCTCCCTGCCCGGAGTCAACACTTTACTAGTCTGTTTGTATTTTAGGACTGAAGTCAGAACCCTGGCCCAGATGACTAGCTGTATAAGGGAGCTGGGTGCTTCGGCAGATGGTGGGGAGGTCAGGCACCCCCATGCACATGTGAGCTGAGGCTGTGGGTCTTTTGGCATCTTTTTTCCAGAAAGTGCAATGTCAAGACCATCAGAGAGCTTCTGTGGAAAAACAATAAACGATGCTATTCCCCACCCAAGTGCCTGAAGTTACATTGGCCTTGCAGGAGGTTGCCACTTTGCAGTTAATCAGGACTCCCTGGAACTGGTTTTCTTTGCCTCATTGTTCTTCAGTGATTGCAGAACTTAGGAATGGGATCTGGAAGAGAATCCCTCCTCCCAAGGACAAGAAGAGCCATATGTTGGCTTTCACATTTTTTCTCAATATTTCCCCAGGGGGATTGCTATTTTGTCTCCTAACTTTTGGGGAGAGCTAAAATGGACCTCCCTCTAATATGAAAGGAATAAAGACAGAGTCCCTTATTGAGTAGGAGACAAATGTGTGAGGAAGTCTTAGTGGGTATGGGTATGACATTCGATGCACAACCAATATAGGGGGCAGGTCCTATATTAAGTGTTGGCTAATAAATGACATGCAGCAGAGGGAGGAGAGCTGCATATAATGGTCTCCCTTAGACTCCTTCACTCTGAATGCTATGAACTGTGGTGAGTTAGCTCTTGGGTGACTCCCCCTGACTTGAGCTGCCCCACCTTCTTTACTGCACTGTGTGAAATTCACATACTGTCTCTCTTGTTCTCTAGGGACACTGGTGTAATCTGATACACTGACTCTCTTTGCTCAGCTCTTTGCTTTTTCTTAACATGCTATTCCACACCTTTTATCACTTATCAAAATCTTACTTGAATCACCTTCTCCAAAATGTCTAGGCCTGGCCTAGATCAGAAGTAATCATCACTTCCTTCCTGGGTTCCCACATATGTCTTACTCTATCAAATTTCTACTTTGATTATTTCTCCTGCTCTTACTCTGTCAGACATTGAACATGTAGTCTGAGGCACTGTGCTTTTTCATTGTCATTCCATTGCCTTCTCCTATAACCCTATGTAGTAAGTCTCTTTTTGCATAAAGAAATGTAAGCTTAGAGAGGAGAGACGTCATTCTGTATGGTTTCGTGGCTAAGTTTTTGAAAGGAGACCATTGTCCTTACCCAGCATGCTACACTGCTTGTCCTATTCATGGCAAATGTGGCACTGAGGCCCCATATGACAGAGATTCTTTCCTACTTCCTTGTGAGAATGCAAGCTTTGTTTCCCCATTTAAGCAACAAGACATGGTTTCTCACTCGTCCTTATGTTCCTCTTGGCTCTTATTATGCTACTGTGTTTTTAGTAGAACGATTGTGTATGGTCAAATGTATGTCTGTATGTTCTTATGTATGTATATATTTGGATGGGTG
The DNA here is from genome assembly GCF_027574615.1 of Eptesicus fuscus. Taxonomy (NCBI): domain Eukaryota; kingdom Metazoa; phylum Chordata; class Mammalia; order Chiroptera; family Vespertilionidae; genus Eptesicus; species Eptesicus fuscus. The sequence continues at coordinate 46,629,786 of NC_072475.1, forward strand.
GCGGATGGCGGATGGCTGGATGGATGAAGGCAGCACTCAGTGCTTCTTTTACTACAATAAACAGTTTGAAATATGGGATCCTCATGTGAAGCAGCTCTGCCTCATTTAATTTCTGAAGGTTTGATTCTTTCTTGCAATTCTGCCAATCTCTCTCTCTTTTTAATATAACCTTTTTTTGAATACGTGAAGGAAAAAAACATTTCCCTTGCATACATACATTTTAAAGACAAATATGGGGAAAGGTTTATGGATATTCAAACTTTTTAAAATGCAGCTTCATCTCTTCATCTGTGGTATATTATGACATAATATTTGTTAGAAGTACAAGAGTTGCTTTACTTTATATTTAATTTAAATGTTAGTGCATTCTTCGTTACTCAAAACATTTTTATAATTCATGCTATTTTTGCTTAAATTTTTATACATTTGAAAGTTTTTATCTGTTTTCTTTTTCATTTATGTCCATTTAGAATGTTCTGTGCCATTAGTGAAATCCCCAGAGAGCAGGTAACAGTTTTTATTTACAGGGTGAATGGATTGTGCCATGGTCTTATGCCTCAGCTCTCACTATCTTTTGCTGTTAACTTATATTCTCCTGAATTTCTGTCTCATAGTCTTTTTATTTATAGCTTAATTCAGAGGTTGACCTCCAAGAATGCAATAGAAAATATAAAAGGATAGGACTAATAGAAGTCACATGGTCCACCTTTTCCTGGTATAAATGTGAGAGCAGTAATGCAGAGTATACATGATTTGCTCTAGATGCACAGTCTGCTCAGGGCCGAGTTGGCACTAGACCTCAAGTACTCTCTGAGCCCAGCATTACCCCGGACCTTGTATTATATTTTAGTGAGGTCCCTTTTTCACCATGCCGCAACCTCTTTATGCATCTCCTGCCATTCTTATCATCTGTCTTCTAATTGACTTACTTGGGTATGAAGCTTTCTGCTTTAGCAGACTCAGGGCTTACTCCCAACAGCACCAAGCAATGTGCCTGACACATATTAGGTACGCAATGTTTGAGATGATAGTTAAGTCACAGAAACATAAACCTGTTTATCCAGGCACACGTTCTAGCTTCTCAAATACTTACTAAGCTTTATGGTTCTGCAGCTCAACCTCAGTGTTAGAGTTACTTTTAGCCTCCTTTACTCATTCCTGGAGCTTTTTAGCCCAGGAGTTGCTTCACTGCTACCTTGAAGTTACCGATTACATTTCTCACCTTGGTTATTATATCTGTCATCTCTGGAGTTTGCTTTCTCATTTTTTAATTCTGACTGTGAAAGTGGAAAAGTACCCACATTTTCCCACATCAACTTATATTTATATACCATATGTTATAATTTTCTTTTATAAAGTATTCTGTGTATAATATTACTCTAAAGGGCTTTGGCACACTTAAGAGTTGGGGTGTGATTTTTCTCCCCCAGTTAGTAGCATTTTAGGCCTTAGGGTTCTTTTATTTTACTACCATTGTTCACATACTTTTCATTGATATATATATATTTAACAGCTTGTGTCTCCTTCCCTGTTTGGAATGCATTTCCAAATGCCTTTTTGTGTCCTGTACTATGTGCTTATGAGTACATATATATAATACTGAGTATATGTGCTTATGAGTATATATATATAATAATGAGTATATATATATATATATATGAAGTTTGTCTTCATACAGATTTTTCCATGTTAAGTGTCTTTGTCATTTTTCTGGGATGGTTTGGGTATGTATGTATGGTTTTGTTTCACCTTCTATTGTAGACTAATGAGGGCAACAGGATGATGTGATTTTTCTTTTGGTCTTAAAGGTACTAGTCAGTAGTGTTCTTTATTCTGTAATCTGAATCTCTGACATCTTTAACTCAAATTTGCAAACAAACAAACAAAAAAACACCCCCAAAACAAAGCCTTAACCTTTGGTGGCAGAACAGGGCATAGATCTTTCTTACCAAATGAAGTGAGATTTCCTACTTTACTTATACATTATTTTCTTGAGGATTTTGAAATTTACCTGTCATTTTTTATCCTTTATTACAATAGATTACCATACCGAATTATTTGTAAAGTTGGCAAGTTTGTAAAGTTGGAGTTGTCTTGTGGCCTGGAGTTGACTTTTTCCAATCTCTAAATTTTTAAAAACATTTTAAATGTAAGATTTTTGAAAAAGTAAATCCACCGAGTACAGACTCAATTGGACCCTTTCAGTATAATACTTTTGTATTTGTACAATTCTTTATAGTTCATACTGTGCTTACATAACGATATCATTCAATTCTCAAAAGAAAATTCTTACTCCAGCTCTCTGAATTAGGTGGAACAGATGTTACTTCCATTTTACTGAGTGGTAACCTACCAGAAGTGAAATAACCTATTCAGTAACCACATAGCTGATAAAATAATAGAGCTAGGCTTTGCTCTTCATATCTAGGACTCTTGATGATTTTAAAGGGTTCCATTTATTGGAGATTGGGCTAGATTGCCTTCTTCATTTTCATTCCAGTATGTTATGATTCCAAGATCCATTTTTTCAAATTAATTTCAAAATGGTTGCTCTTTCCACATGCTATTCCTACAAATATTACCTTCTACATAACTATATAATATAAATAAGGCACCTGTTTTCCATTTTTGCCTCCATTGCTTCATCTAGACCTGTAAAGGCAGGTGAGATTGGAGGAATGATTTCTATTAAATGAAGGAGATCTTATTTTATTATTATTTTTTGTTGTTAATCCTTACCTGCGGATACATTTTCCATTGATTTTTTAAAAAGAGAGTGGAAGAGAGAGGGGGGAGACAAGAGAGAGAGAAACATCTATGTGAGAGAAACACATCGATTGGTTGCCTCCCTCATGTGCCCTGACCCCAGGGACCAGGGATTAAGCCTGCAACCAAGATACATGTCCTTGTCCAGAATGGAACCCTTGTCTTCAGGCCTTGGCCTGATGCTCTAACCACTGAGAAAACTGGCTAGGGCAATGAAGGAGATTTTTACTGGATCTCTATGTGCATTGTTGCTACCCTAAGGTTATTAATCCATTCCATGAAATGGAAAGTGCTAGTCATTGCTGATTTGGAATAGGCATAGTAACTAGAACAAAATGCCACTGTAAACAACTGAGTCTCCTATGATGGAGGTGACAGCCAAGCTTATTTCCTTTCTGCATTCATGCCAGGGCCATTTTCCATGCCTTCAGCACAAAAAACTTTGAGCAGAAGAACTAGGAAAGAGTTTGAAGTCTATCTAATCCAGTTCTTTCACTTGCTGGACATGGAAACTCAATAGGGAAGGGAAGAGAATGGCTTCCCAAAATTATCCAAGAGTTTGGGACTCAACTAGGTCTAGACCCCAGCTTTCCTAAATGTGTTCATTCCACTGTATCTCTTCTCTCTCAAATGGATGAAGCAAGATTGGGGCTTGGTTCCTAGGAATTCATGAATCCTGAATCATTGATACTTGGTGGGGAACTAGCCATTAGTGATGTGAAGTCATGTAATCTGGTTAGACAGGACGTGTGTTTTCTCAACAGATAGCTAAAACATGAGGGAAATGGATGGCCACCTCTGGCATTGTAATTAAGGACATAATTTGGAATGGATTTTTCCCTACCATTTTTAATGTTGAGCGTACAGGTCAATTTGGTGCTGCTTCTCTAATTATAGTTAGTAAAACTTTTTTTTTTTTTAAACTGGAGTAATTGGTAGTTGAAAATGAATGAGAACTGTGAACTCTGAACAGTGATACTTAAATATTTAGACCTGTGGTGTGCTCTCCAATGTTTGGAATCTCAGCCTCTGTTCCCTGCCATGAAAGGGAATCTGGACTGTGAATTTGGAGGAACAAATGGGAGATGTCTTCTTTATGTGTCCTGACAGTTCTGTTACATTGACAGCAATCACAGAAGAACAATTGAAGTTTCTCATATGTTTGTTTTAATTATGCATGGACTGTCACGAGTACAGTCACAAAGTCATTGAAACATCGGGAACTCTAATGGGACTTGAACTTGACTGGCTGCCCCATTTTTCATTCAGGGTAAGCAGCTTGAGACTCACCTATCACTGTGGTGAGCAGCACATGAATTTTAACTTTCAGAGCCTCAAGAGGGCAAAAGGACTAGCTGTTATTCATTATAGGGTCAGGTATTAATTATATGTGTTTGATCTTTATCTTGCATATTCCTGAAGAGAAAAGAACTTGTGTTTCTTTGTGTGACATCAAAGATTACCAAATATTCATAGGCCTTATTAACACTTAAAAGGGCCAAGGTTCAGCATTGACTTGATAGGACATTTACATTCAAGCCTCAGTTTCAACCACTTGACCTTGGACATAACACTTTACTATTCCACAAAACCTTCATTTATAAAATTAGTTGGTAGTATTAATTATATGTTTTTTAGTTTCTTTTTAATTTTAAGAAAAGCAATTTTAAATACAATGTTACATGCAATAAACCTTAATATTTCAAGAAAAATGATCTTCAATATAATAATGTTACATGCGATCTATATATATAAAAGCCTAAGTGACCGTCACAACCAAAACAACCAAACGGATGACCGAACAGGCTGTGTGGGGCGACCAGGTTGGCAGGGGGGTTAGTGAGGACAATCAAGTGACTGAGCAGCAGGCTGCATGGGGTGACCAGGGTGGCAGGAGAGGTAGTCAGGGGTGACCAAATGACTGAACAGAGGGATGCGTGGGGTGACCAGGCCGGCAGGCAGGTTAGTGATGGCTGACCAAATGACTGAACAAGCAGGCTGCATGGAGTGACCAGGCTGGCAGGGGAGTTACTAAGGGCTGACCAAACAACTGAGCAGCAGGCTGTGTGGGGAGACCAGGCCGATGGTGGGCAGTGAGGGGCAACCAAACGACTGAACAGCAGGCTGTGGGGGCAACCAGGCCTTTTGGGGGGGGTAGTTGGGGAGACCAGGCTGGCAGGGGGGCAATGAGGGGCAACCAGGCCAGCAGAGGGGGGCAGTGAGGGCCATACAGGCCAGCGGGGGGTAGTTGGGAGCTACCAAGCCAGCAGGGGGGCAGTAAGGGGCGACCAGGCCAGCGGGGGGGGGGGGGGGGCAGTTAGGGGTGACCAGGCTAGCAGGAGGGGCAGTTAGAGGCAATCAGGCAGGCAGGCGAGTGAGCAGTTAGGAGCCAGTGGTATCGGGCCTAAACCGGCAGTCAGCCATCCCCCGAGTGAGTCCTGGATTGGAGAGGGTGCAGGCTGAGCTGAGGGGACACCCCCCCCCCCCTGTGCACGAATGTCGTGCACTGGGCCTCTAGTAAACAATACTATCTCAAGAAAAACAATTTTAAATATGATAATGTTTTATGCAATAAACACCAATTATTCAAAAAAAATGATCTTACATATAATAATATTACATGCCATAAACATTGACCCTTTGCACTCGCTTGCTTTTTTCTCGATTCCTTTATTCTAATGCTAACCATGTCGAGTCACACTCGACATCCGAGTGCAAAAGGTTAATATTGCAAGAATAAAAGGATTTTAAGTATAATAATATTACCGAAACTGTACTAACATAGTATGATAACACAAATTTGTAGGACATATTAAAATATGCAAATAGCAGGATTACTTCTATTATATTCTAGTATATCACCCCTCCACCCCCCCCACCCCCGTCCCCGTCCCAGTCCCCGGCTCTATTTTTGTTCATCAGTTTATGTCCTCCCCCCTCCCTCCCCCCAAAACCATCTTCAGGTGTGGCAAGAGTTTTTTCAACAGGGTGGGGTACTTGCTTCTACCTAGAGTCTAATTGTTTCTTTTAATCTCTTAAGTGGCCTCAGGGCAAGGTGTTTTCCAATAGGGTGTGTCCACTCTCTTCCCGCAGGCAAGGCAGATGTCTATGTGGGAAAGATACCCTCCACTATGTGTGGGATGACTCAGCCCAGGAAACTTGGGGTGTCTACCTTCTGAGCTCTATCCCCTAGTCCCTAGTCCTGGGTTCTGCTCTCACAGCTCCAGTCCACTTCACCCTCCCTCTTACAGAACACAAGGTAGTGGCTCCATGGGGAACTCTTGTGCATTGGCCCTTTAAAAGGGTGCCCAAACTTTCAGCTGGTACTCCCTGGCAGACAGCACCCCACTGCTTTTCACAGCTAGATGTTATGTGGGTATCCTCCTCAGTTTGGTGCTCTCTGCTGGGGAGCCCAGCTTTGGGATTAGATCCCAGAGTTCTCAGTGGGCCCCCCCCTGTCCCCCCCGCCAGCTAAGATATCTCTGGGACTTCAGTTGCCATCTGTGGGTGCCTGGCCAGCCCTTTCGCACCTCCACCCCTCATATCAGTCTCTATGTGGTCTCCAACTTCAGTCCTTGTGTATCAGGGTTCTCTCCTGTGAGTTTTCCATTGATTATTCAGGAAGCCTTTCTGTATTTCAGTTGTAATTGCAGCTTGTTCCTGGGAGCATATCCCTGCAGCATCTTCCTACTCTGCCATAATTTTTAATGTCCTTAATTATCTTATAAGATATTTTGATGATCAAATACAACAGTGAGTGTGAAATGTTTTATAAATCACCCTGGCCCATTGACTCAGATGATGGAAGCATTGTCCCATACACCAAAAAGGTTGCTGATTCCAACCCCAGTTAGGGCACATGCCTAGATTGCAGTTCGATCCCTGGTTGGGGCACTTACAGGAGGCAATTGATTAATGTTTCTCTCTCCTTTCTTCTCTCTCTAAAAAAACATATCCATATTCTCAGGTGAGGATAGAAAAAAAAAAATCTAATGCAACCATTTATTTACTAGATGAGACTAGTTAATTCACTAATATTTTTTAGGAGTTATAGGCCTTTGGAATGCTGTAAATAACAAGTCAAAATTGTTGAATACAGGCAAGAGTTATTATTCCAGTTTTGGAGGCTCAGAATGGTCAGGTTGCTTGTTCAGTATTATAGAACTGTAAGCGGCAAAGCTGAGCCTTGATCCTGTGGGTTCCTTCCATGGTTGCCACAGTTCTGTGTTACTGATGTGTTTTGGGTGACTTGTTTAGAAGCAACAGTGATAGAATTAGTATGTGTAAACAAATAGATTAGATATTTTAGAAAAAAATATAGTTTATGTATTGTTGAGAAGATCTCTTTCATCTGCCAGCTTAATTAATTGCTAAAATGAACTGATTGATAAGGTGGTGGATTTCTCATCTTTATCTGACTTCAGAAACTGTGAATAATACAATATTGAGTGGTGAAATGCTCTTTGGTCTTCTTTACTTTTAAATCATACTAGAGGCCTGGTGCACAAATTCATGCCTGGGTGGGGTCCCTCGGCCTGTCTGGCAGTCAGGGCTGGATAGGGGCCATCTTGTCCAGTGCCAATTAGGGCGGATCGGGGCCAGTAAGCTGGGGAAAGGGACTGCGGGAGATTGGCCGGCCACAGGAGGTTGGCTGTGGGAGCACACTGACCACCAGGGTACAGCTCCTGCATTGAGCGTCTACCCCCTGGTGGTCAGTGCGCATCATAGTGACTGGTGGACCAGTTGAGCGGTCGACTGGTTGTAATGGTCGTTTAGGTTTTTATATATATAATGTGCAACACTATTGTTGCCTAATATTTTAAATTTGATCAAACTTAATTTTTTTACAATAAAAATGAATATAGAACCACAATAAGATATATCCACGCACCTATTAGAACAGGAAAAAAAAATCATAAAACACGCTTCGAGAGAGGATATGGAGAAACTGGATCACTCATATATTTTGGCAGGAATGTGTAAAATGGGTTAACAATTCTGGAAAACTTTTTGGTAGTTTTTTACCAAAGTAAACATTTACTAAGCATATGATTCAGCAGTCATACTTCTGGACATTTAATCCAGAGATATGAAATGTTATGTTCACACATGAACCTGTATATGAGTGTTCATAACAACTTTTTCATAATGGCAAAATACTAGGAAAAAAACACCCCAAATGACCTTCAATGGGTAAATGTTTAAACAAATTCTGGTACATTCATATAGTGGAATATTGCTATTCATCAATAAAAAGGAATGAATTATTATTACATGCAACAGCCTGGGCTGACTTCATGGGCGTTATGCTTAATAAAAAGAATAAGTCAATCTAAAGGTTACATATACTGTATAATTCCATTTATAAAACATTCTTGAAACGACAAAACTCTAGAGAGGGAGAACAGAATAGTGGTTGCTAGGGGACAGGAATGGGGGATGGAGAGGGATAGGGAGTGGGTGTTCAAACCAAGAAAAAGCCACAGGGAGCCTTTTTGTGGTGGTGGAACAGTTCTCTATCTTGGTTGTATTGGTGGCTACATCAATCTGTACTTGAAATAAAATTGCAAAGAACTATAAACACAGTCAAATGAATTCAGGTTAAAAATGAAAACCAAATAAAGGCTAGTTATCAGTAATATAGTCATGTCAGTTTTCTGGCTTTGATATTGTGTTATATCTCTATCAGATGTTGCTTTTGGGAGAAGTAGAGTGAGCAGTACATGGGAGTCTTTGTATTATTTTTACAATTTCCTGTGTTTTTATTTTAAAATAAAAAGTTGAATAATAATAAGATCAATACATCATATAGATTTCTTCTCCGTCCCAACATGACACCTTGCATGCACACTAAATTGCTTACGCTATATTTTGAAGATCACTATTTTTTTTTAAAAAAAATTATTTTATTGTTGAAAATATTCCAAATAGTAGTACATATGTCTTCTTTTTTTCCCCATTTACCTTCCCCCAGCCTCCTCTACCCGCCCCCGCCCCCCCTCCCCCCCCCCCCGCATATTCCCCGCCTCTCCAACCCTCCCCAGCCTTCCCGCTGTAGTTTGACAGTATATTCGATGCTTCTTTGTCCTCGTGTCTATTTTTATTCATCAGTTTATAATGTTCTGAAGATCACTATTAATGTATGGTTTATACCGGCGGTTTTCAAAGCTGTCTAGTCATCAGAAAACTTAGGCGAACATTCATTTAAAAAAGAAAAACAATAACAACAATTTCTAGGGTTCCTCGTTGTTGTACAGAATCAGAATCAGGGCATGGCCCTAGGAACCTGCACTAAAACAAAAGTCCCCATATCATTCTGATTGATGCTTAACAAAAGCTCAGGAACCATTTATTTATTTCAATAACTCCAGCATCCAGTGTTTTAATGCCGTAGAACCTTCTTCTCCAAGTCCTATCTGTACACACTCTCTGCTTAGTTATTAACTATGCTTTGAAAGTCTTATACATCTTTTATCTTATGAACAATGTAGAGATTCAGGGACTAAAATCATCCTTCATGTTGCTATAAGTTTCCTCTGTGCTTTCATCGTAAACACCAGTTTTCTGTGCATGTTGTCCCAAGGAATTTTAATTGGGATCCAAAAGAAGAAGTAAATGTGTGTGCTTTTTAAAGATTCTTCTAGAATGCTTCTGCATTTTAGAGCACTTGCTATTGTATAACTTCAGGTAGCAATGCCTGAAATCTCAGCTGATTTTGGGTCATGGCAGGCCTATGTAAATCATCTATAAATGGATTCATTATGGATATTATAAAAATAAATCTGACACCTGAGCCTTTGGGCAAATATACCATATAAAGAAATCATGCCCTGGAACAATGGTTGACCTTAAGAGCTGCAAAAGAAAAAAAAAAAAAATCATGGTAATATATTTTTATCATCCGTCCTTAAATTTTCTGTAGTCAGAAACTGGACAGCTGAGCACAGCACCCGGCACAGGTCCCTGAGACATGACACCTCCAGCCTCCTAGCACTTTGACATTCCAGCCTTCTCTCTTATTATCCACTCTTTACATTGTTCTGTATGTTGCTGTTTTCAAACAGAAATGACAGCCTGCTAGTCAAAGTAGAAATATAATAGCCACCATCCCCTATAAAGTCCCATTCTGTAAATTAGGTGCCATAAAATAAAATGAAGTAAGTGATGTGGGAGGAATTGGGAAAAGCGGCACAAGGGAGGGGACATCTGAGCTGAGTTTGGAGAATGAATTAGTGTTAGCCAGGCAGGAAATGGCAGTGGACACCATGACACACCAAGCAAAGGAATCAGCATGTGCAAAAGCAGGAAAGATGCCTGTTCTGACCCTTGTCATTTTGGCAGTCATTTGTTGATGTCCTTAGGCAACTGGACTCCTGGGAGTAGCTTTGCAATATGAGCTGAGTTACTTCACCATGAGTGGACTCAAACATCCAGTGTGCTCTGAAAGATAGCTCTAGAATAGCTCCAGGAAGTTGGGTAGCTACAGAGAGGAAGCACCAAGAAGCAAGCGCATACCAATATTATCCCACCGGGGGCAAGCAGCACCTTCCTGGTGGTGGTCCTGGCCAGAAGGAGCATGCCTTTCCCCCCCAAGCATCTATCATGCTTGAAAATGAAATGTTTCTGTATATACAGATGCTAAAACAAAAACAAAAGCGCAAAAAAGCAATTCTCCCGAAACTAGGTCAAAGCAGCCTTCTTACCTAATCAAACACACCCCCTTAAGAATGTGAGATGTGAGCCAACTGGAAATTTTTATTTGTTGGTTCTGTTTTGCTTTCTTAACTTCTCTCCAGTTTGGGGTGATCCTGAGAAACAGGAAGCAATGAAAGGACTTTATTATGAAACAAAGATGTGTGTGTGTGTGTGTGTGTGAGAATGGATTTCAAAGCACTTTCCCACATAATATCTAATTTAATCGCCACAATATCCTGTAACATTATGGTTCCTACATTATTATAGTTCCTAGAGACAAATAAAAAATATGACATTCAGGTGACCTGCAGTGAGGCTTATAAATGCAGAAATCACATTTGAACAAATTTTAATGTTTTTCCTTAAGTGAAGGGTTGGTAATATACAATAATCCCCGAATATTAATTATTGATATTACTATTACTAAAAAAGTTTTCTGGTAGAACATTGTTGTAAGGTTATGATTAACTTTTTAATTGATTTATTCATTTATTTCATCTGAAGTCCACTTTGCTTTACTGTTAACCTAAATTTCCAACAACACTATAAAAGATCCATATCCTCACCCTCAGTCTGCAGAGAATATAATGCAGAGTGAAACAACTGGCACAGGGCAAAGCTTGGATTTACACCTTGGCATCCTAACTCCATATCTGGAGCTTTTCCTCAGCACTACACTGCATGTCATGTTAATGCAATTATTATTTTTTATTAAAAGAGGAAATAATTCTCACTACTATTTTCCCAATCATTACCATTCAGAAATATTTAAAAATTGATTTTCTCTAAGTGATATGTGAAAATTACTTAGAATCACCTGTATATGGTGTGTATGGGAGGGTGGACACTAACATATAAGATAGCCAAAGTAGTCTCTAGAAGTCATTACCAAGAAGACATTGTTTAGAAAGCTTTTGAAATAACCATTTGAAATGTCCATTAATTCAGGTGAATTATGCCATCTTCCTTAAACTTGATTTATTGACATTAAGATGAAATTAAAATGACATTTAAATTTTTTAAAAAATATATTTTTATTGATTTCATAGAGGAAGGGAAAGGGAGAGAGAGATAGAAACATCAATGGCGAGAGATCATCATTTATCAGCTGCTGCCTGCACACCCCACACTGGGTATCGAGCCACAACCCAGGCATGTGCCTGACCAGGAATCGAACCTTGACCTTCTGGTTCATAGGTTGATGCTCAGCGGGCAAAATGACATTTAAGTTTGCCGATAATTTTGTTATTGATCTGTTCATTTTTGTAATTGTAACTTAGTTTTATTGAGTTTCTTTCACAAAAATTATGTACGGGGGAGAAATCTCTGAATTATATGATATTATAATTTGAGGTGACCTTGAAATGTCATATGTGCCCACTCATTGTAGTCCCTGATAGATGGATGTTATTTTTGTATATCTCACCCTCTGCCTTTACTTTCTCTGCTAGGACCAATTCAGATGCATGTCAATGCCCTTTTTATTGAACAGGGCTCTATAATAAATAAGTCAAGAGTAAAAATACTTGCTAGCCTTTAAATAGTTTATATTTCATTTAGAAAGGTGACATGTGAAAATGACCAGTTAACTAACAATATAAAGCTATAAATTGTTTGTGAAATGATTCTATTTTTAACTTCTCAGAGGATTCAAAACAGAGTTTATATGGGACCAGCACAATGTTGATAGGATAAAAGAGAGAAGATTCCAGAGAGTCAGTGGTTTAGCATGTAGACTGTATCTAGCAATGAAATAGATCTGGGTTCAAGTTTGGATTTTACCTATTATTCTCTAGGAACTTGGACTAATGTGGTTAAGTAGCTACTTAAGCTCTCTCAACTTGTTCTTATTCTTAGTTAGAGATACATGTACCTCAGAGGTGTTTTTAAAGTTGAGTGAATAAATTAGCACAGTATCTAGCACAAAATAATGTCTAAACCATTGGAAGCCATCATCATTCTGTTGCTATTATTAACACTAAAGAGTGGACAATAGCTCAGGGAATCAAAATCCATAGTTTTTTCATCCATAGGTTTTAAATCATAATTGTTCAAATAGGACTCGTGCTGGCCATTTTTTAAAAGAACCTTAGTTTTTTATTTTTTTGTTTTGTTTTTGTTTTATGGTAGCATTTTACTAATTGACATTTTAGGATTGAGTTGTCTTACATTTGTCCCTGCTAGAATTATGATGAGTTGGTATATCCTTTTTAGACTTTGCATAATGATGCCTTTCTCAAAAGGACACTTCACGTAAACTATGTCAATGAGGAAAAAATAAAACATTCACGTTTATAGTTTCTCTATAAGAAGGAGCATTTTTATTACTTAACTATTACAGATAATGTTAGTGAACTTTATGTAGAGCAAACTGTGTAAAGGAAACTAGTGATTTTTATTAATTTAAAAATATTTTATCTTCCAAAGTATCAAATATGGCAGATAAATTTTAGAGTTGTTATTAATTATACTTTCACAGGAAAATAATTAAGTTAGGAATTTTATCTGGGGTCCCATTCATCTCAGGGCTTCATACTTGGGATTTAGCCAGTCTCCTGAAATTGTGTTTAAACTTGGTCCATGTGTATGTCTTTTATAGGGAAAGGGCCCATATGTCATCAAACCCTCAAATAGATGCTTAATTCACTCATTAAGAAAGATAGCATGCCCTGCATAAGAGTCACCAATATCCCAAGCCAGTTATATTAATACTGCTTAAATAAAAGCCAGTTTTCTATTTTCTTGTCACCAAATTTAGGAGGCAATGTCTGAAGAGATACCTGGGTATTTGGTAGTGATGGTAGTCGGGGTTCTAATAATTATATAAGAAACTATAATGCATATATAATGTATATTGTTTATAGTCTATTGTATCATTATATGTGATTTTTGATACACCTTAATATGTATATTTGCGCATCTTCTCTGGAGAAGAGTGAAAATACACTATCAACCCTCACCAGTGCATATGCAAGGCGAGATGGATACAGTACAGATTCTTTACTTTAAGAGGGGGGCTATGCCAGATCTCACCCCATTTGATAGTTGAACAGATGGAGTCTTAGTGATGAGACGGCTTGGATGGGTCTACAGGGAGAAAGTACTTAAGAGGAGATTCTCGAGTTCTTTATACTGCACCATGCTTTCTGTTGCTTAGCATATAACAATCCCTGCTATATTTTTTACTTATCTTATATGTGAATTTAAAATGTCATATTTGTTCTGCATCCATTATTGCAGTTTTGAATGATGATTCATCAGTGCAGTGGCCTATTTTAGTGAACCACAATAGCTTGGGTAGAAAGGAAAAAAAAGTTCAACATACTCAGGAATGGAAAGCAGCCATCTTTTTATAGCTAAAATTGCAAACATCTGGCAATTACTCTATTCTACCTCCCTTCAAAAAAGAAGAATCGTCTCTTCAACTGGAGCATGCCGCTGTGTTTAATAAGGCAAGCCTCAAGGAGCAATAGGTTTTGATTCAAGGAGGCCATTGCCTAACCCACTTGGCCAGAGTTTCTTTGGAAAGTACACCATTTAATGCTCCCCATATGCTACTGTGTTATATAATGGTAATAATACTAATATGGCAATTAATGGCTGTAGAAAAATTCCCTTTTGTTTTTCTGTCCGGGCTTATTGGCTGCTTTAATATTGTAAAAGTTAACTCTTCACATGATGCTTGCCTCCCTCCATCCTCTGAAGCTTTTGGTACTCCTGGACAAAAGGTTCAACTACATTCATACCATTAATAATTACCTATTTGATTTTATTGGAAACTAATCTTTTAACTTGTTGAAGGAACACATCAATTTCTTTTTATAGCCTGACCATGGTCTTGTAGTCAACAAGCAGTCCACCCTGCTTATGATCCCTTAGTACTCCACCCTTGTTTTTTTTATTGTGTTAATTGTTTGTGAAACTATTTCTTCCTTCACTGGCAAAAGTCAACTCTGATGTGGAAGTGAGAATGGCTGGTGGTTTGCAATAAGGGCTGAGAGGCAGAACTTCTGCATTTTTCTTTTGGGGCCAATGCCAGCTTTCACTCTGGCCTTGACCAATGCCTTTACCTTTCTATTCCCCATTTACCTTTCTCTTCCTCTAGGCCACTGATTGGTACACGTGGAGTGTACTTTGCTTTCCCAGGTTCTGCCAACCTGTAACCACTGTCCCCATTGATTGTAAGGTCTTGGTCAATAATCATCAGTAATTGGGAAGTAATGTAAAAGGTGTAGTAGAAAGGGAAAAAACAGCAACAACAAAAAAACAAGATTCATTGGCATGGTGATTTTAAAAAACAACCTGGTGTGTTACTAAATATAGTCTGTTTTCTAGTGTTAGCATGTTATGGTACTCAGAAATTGTAGACATTCTATGAACTTATTTCACAGCCCCCCCCCCCTTTTTTTTTTTTTTTGCTTTTATGCTTTTGGTAGAAGTGTGTTCAGTACCAAAGCCATAGCTTTTGTCTAGATATAATGTTTCACTAAGTGGTCTCTCCTGTCAGTCTTTCCCAAGTCCCAGTGAATTTTGCAAACATCTCATAACCTCAATGCAGTTTTGGAAGAGGTGAGATTGTGACTAGTTTCTGGTTAAAAAGAAAAAAAAAAAAAGAAAGGATATGAGTATCTAAAACCTAAAATGCATATCTTACTCAATAGAGCAGAGCCAGGTAGAATAATAGTTTTTAGTGATTTCAAAATGTGTGTCCCCCCTTTTTCTCTGTCTGCATCCAGGGCATTATTGATAATCCTGGCCTTTCTTCCTTATGAGCATATCTTAGAACTTGGGCTCATTTAGTAGAACCAGTGTTCTATCTTATTTGCTTATTTCTTTGATGACCTGTTAAAGTGAAAAAGGTTATGCCAATGTTCCTTATCACATTTTCCTTTTACTTTTGGTCTTAAAATCTACTAGAATATAACCATAATTCCCAGGGAGCTTAAAATAAAATCCCAAGATTTGGGCCTCACTCTCAGATATCTCTATATATAAAAGCATAGTGACCAGAACGGTGGAACAACCAGAACGACTGGTGGCTATGACATGCACTGAAGCAGCCAGCCAGCCTGATCTGGGCACCAATGTACTCTTCCTGCTGCCTCCCCACCGCCAGCCAGGCCTGATGAGCCCTAATCAGGACAGGCCAGCCGCATCCCACCCATGCACAAATTTGTGCACTGGAACTCTAGTTATAATATAATTATTCTGAGATGGGCACCATTTTTTTTTTTTTAAACACTTCCCAAGTTTTGTAACTACTGAGGTAGGCCAATCACTCAACTGATACCTGAGTTCATACCATCTCTCACAAGGTTGTGTCAAGCTTTTCTTTACTATTTCTACTGCAGGAAACTGAAACTGCCCTTACTATCTTTGGATAACTTTGATTTTTTTGGGGGAAAGTTTGTCTTTATTATGATTTGACATCTTCTTTAAATATGGGCATGTCTCTTAGTCTTATAAATTTATAACCTCTAGCCTTGGAGTTTAGTTGTAAGCTTCTGCCCTCCAAAAAGGAAAAAGAGGAAACAGAATGCAGCACAAACATTGTAATTATGTGATCATACTAGTGGCCCAGTGCACAAAATTCACGCATGGAGGCGAGGGGTTCCCTCAGCCCAGCCTGCACCCTCTCCAACAGGACATCCCTCTTGCAATCTGGGACCGCTGGCTCCTAACTGCTCACCTGCCTACCTGCCTGCCTGATCGCCCCTAACTGCCTGTGCCTACTTTCCTGATTGCCCCTAACCCCTCTTTCTGTCTGCCTGATCGCCCCAAACTGCCTCTGGCTGCCTGCCTGATCATCCCTAATTGCCCTCCCCTGCCAACCTGATCTCGCCCCCAAATGCCCTCCCCTGCTGGCCTGCTTGTAGATTGCTTAGAGCATGGGTTAACTGGAAAAGTGAACACAACTCTTAAAGTGCAATATATACAATTAAGGTGGTGAAGTGGCAACAGTCATTCCACAATTATCCTTACCTTTGTGAGTTATTATTCCTTGATTTTATTTAAAATGTAAATAATACATATAGTAATAAAGGTAGATTATTTGACACCCATAAATATCTGGAGAGGAAGTACTGCAAGATTATCTCCTGGAACTTGTAAAAATCTTTCTGTGGCAATCAGAAAAGACCGGCACAATTCATAGCCCAGTAGTTAAGTTCAATGAAATTGAAAAGACTTCTTTTATACTATCACTGATAATTTTGAGCCCCCTGACTTTCCCCCTTTCCCAATTTATATTTTTTGTTGTTATTATATAAATGTTATTTGTTTTTCTTTTTTTCCCCCTTTTAAGTTTCTTGGATTTTAAATAGTTTTCTTATTTCAAAGAACTATAGCCATAGTTCCCTTGAGGCATCATATTTTGCTAGTGGTGAATTGGTGGCATTCCTAAGCAGTCTATCTCATGCCATTTCCTCTGTATTGGATAATATCCCAGATAAAAATCAACCTGTATGAAATTATTGTCAATTCTAAACTGAACTTGTCATTGGGAACATTGCTTCTTATCCTAGAGAAGAGTTTTAGTACAAGGTTGATGAAGGAGACATCTTAGGACCTGTGCCCATTTTGGAGACTACCAAGGAATTTTCCTTCTCTGGAACAGCTTCCAGGACACTTGCTGGAAGTAGACCAATGCATTACCGGAAGAAGAGGAAGGAAAAAGCTATAGTCACAGAGAATCTCTGGGCAAAAGGCTTGTAGTTAGATCTGAGCATCATGCTTGAAGTGCTCCTCAAACATCCTGTTTTCAGAAATAAACCCAACCCTACTAGCACCTGTTATTTCTTCCCCAACACAATATAAAGATATAATTCCTAGTTAATACCTAGGCTCTATCACAAAGTTTGACTTTTTGTTCTGAAATACAGTTTCAGAAGTGTGTGGGGGTATTTAACTGAAAGGGGAGAACAAAAGGACATTTTAACTTAACTACACTGAAAAGGAGGTGGCAACCAATCAAAAAGGCAACACCTGTACATGGCATGAGCTAAATGAGGGACGTGGTCCAGCAGAATGGACTCTTCTCTCCTGCACACTCATGGTTCATATACATCACCAAACCACCCTGGGTTGGTTTCCCCAATTGTAAAACAATGCGATTGAACAATATTATCTCTTCACTTCCTTCTTACTCTAAAATTGTAGGAAAGTGTGATTCAGCCACAGAAATTGCATAAAAGTGGTTACTCCTGAAAGGCATGGAGTAACATTGTCCCCCTAGAATATCATGGATTTAGTTAGGCTGTGAAATGGGCCAGAGACTCTCCATTCTGTATGCCTTTAGCACATTCCTCTGCCACCTCTATGTCCTCTCACCTCTTCTATTCTAGGCTAAATGCTCCCTACACCAGAACAAAATGTAAGTTCATGTTCTCAACTATATATAGTTCATAAGGAACCTAACATTTTATATGTTTCTACTATATGCCAGGTATATCGTCTTTATTTGAAATTTGGCACTAATATTTTCAGTATTCAAATAATGAAATTGTGGCTCAGAAAGATAATAGATAAGTTGTGTGATATTTCATGGTTAATAAATAATGAATGTTTGATTTGAATCCAGCTCTCCCTTATTCCAAATTTCATGATATTTTGTATGCTAATTCCTAAAATCTATACAAGAAATATTTGTTGAATGTGCTCATACTGAGATATAGGTATATGTCTATATCTACCTATCTATATATTCACATCTGTCTATCTAGCTATCTATCTAAGAGGGAGATCTACATCTTTGAGAGTATGACAAAGTGGAACCTTTCCAGAAGGACTTCTATTTTTAATAGAAACCAGAGTCTTAAGCTGAAAGCATGACATTCTAATGATAACCATTTAGATATCAATTAGGGGAAGTATCTGGGGTCATGGTGTCTTGGTTACTTGCAGTAGATTATATATGCACTTGGCCTTCTGGTAAAAAGAGTGTCACAATGAAAGTTCTTCCAACTTAACTTTGTAGTGTGGAGGAGAGTAAAATAAATACAGGTGTGAATGGCAGGCTAACTATTTGAATCTTCTAGGTAGTATAAGGGATGATATAGTGGCTAGAGATCCAGAATTTTTGTTACTTTCTTCCATTTATTCATCTTTAAATTTATAGTTTGTTTTGAGAGCATCAAACCTATAAAAAGGAATTGCTACTATATATTTTTCCTTTGACTGAAGTGTGTGTGTGTGTGTGTGTGTGTGTGTGTGTGTGTGTGTGTGTGTGTGTGTGGGGGGATGGGTTGGAGCCTAAAGGGATGGGGAGAAGAGCTTAATTTGAACATTCATTTTTATTTATTTATTCAGCAAACATCCATTGAGCATCTAGAGCATTTAAGGTGTTCAGACAAGATTTGTGTAGAATTAGAAATAATCAAGCTGTGAACCTTACTTTGGCTGTGTTCTTCAGAAAAAGGAGGGGAAGCTGAAGGACTCTGGCTAAGGAGCTATGTAAAGGTTTTCTTGTATCCTTGTCCTTATTCAAGCTAGAGATGTACTCAGAACATTTTTTGGTATTTACCTGTGAAATAAAAAACAAACAAACAACAATATTATAAATACTAGTAAAGAGGTAGCATGGAACCTTGATCTGTATTTTAATATGAATCTTGACTGCTATAATGATGGATACAGTTGATCCATCATGACCACCATTAAAAAGAATATGGGAAATACTCAGACATTTGTAAAAAAAAAAAAAAAAAAAGAAAGAAAGAAATTTGGAAATCTTGGTCTAACGGTTGTGAGAGAGTTAAGAAAGTCCATCGTTTTGTAACAAGGCCCAATGATTTTGTATAAGCCATGTCAGGATATTGTCTGCACACTGTCCATCTTTGCTGATCACAGTAATAGGGTCATAAGAGAAAGAGAAGTAATAGAGTGTCTCTTAGCAACAAGCCCCAGGAGAAAGAGAAAATTACTCAAACCCAGCCATCAAGCCAGGGAAGTAGAAACAAAAAATATTCTGAAAGTGGACTGAAAGTGTTCAGGGACATGAGTGTTTTTATTTATTTATTTATTTTTTTTGGTTTTTTTTATAGCTCCTATAGACTGATTTGTGTTTCCCTTGGGGGGAGGGGGGAGAGAGAGAGAGAGAGAAAGGGTAGAGCCAGGGACCAAAGAATCCCTGTTTTCTGAAACAGGAACTTGGTAGCCCAAAGTATGATAGGATGTCGGGGGGAGGGAGGTGGTGTCACTTCACTGTGCCCAGTACTTTCCACTGAAGTCCAGATTGCTCTCCCAGGGAACAGGAATTTGAAATCTAGAGCTGGTATTATTAGTATCATAAACTTGCTTTTACCCACCCTGCCTGTTAACTGTTTAGTATTTAGCTATTAATATTTATCACTACAAGGGAATTGAAATAACCATCAAACACATCCCCCAAAATGATAGTCCAGGACCAGATTGCTTCACTAGTGAATGCTACCAAACATTCAAAGAAGATTTGGTACCTATCCTTTTCGAACTTTTCCAAACATTAGAAGAATAGATCATACTTACTAATATATTTTATGAGGCCAACATAACCCTGATACAAAAACTTGGCAAAGGTAACACTAAAGAAGAAAACTACAGGTCAATATCTGTGATGAATTCAGATACAAAAATCCTAAACAAAATACTTGAAAATCAAATATAATAATATATTGGTATTAAAAAAGTATACATCACAATCAAATGAGGTTCATTTCAGGGGCATAAGGGTGGTCCAACACACACAACTGATCAATGTAATACAACATATTAACAAAACAAAGGATAAAAATCATGTGATTTTATCAGTAGATGCCGAAAAAAAGCATTTGATATGGTACAACATCTATTTATGATTAAAAAACTCAATAAAATGGGTATAATATTTATCACTACAGTCTTTGGTTCCAAGTAGTGGCTTTCAAATTTTTTTTGACACAAATTTCAGTAAGAAATAAAATTTTCATTGATAAATTCCATATACACACAGACAGTCACATTCACACACACACACACACACACACACACACACACACACACACGAAAGAAAAATTTACTTAAGAGTATATTCTCTTACTTTACATGATGTACAATGATTTCTATTTTATCTCAGTTTTAGAAATTAATTTTGGAGACCCAGTACATTGATTTTATTATCCATAAATGAGTTTCCTTCCATAGTTTGGGAAACACTAGTCTAGGGTCAGTATTTACATTCCATTTTATTAAAATGATTCCAAGCGACAAGATTAGTCATGGTGAAAAGCCCTTGGCCAGCATCATGCTGTTCAGAATAATGGCTACTTAAATGAAATATTTTCTTGTCATCTATCAAGTAGATAAATTCTAAGATCTTGACTTGAAATTTAGGAATAAACCTGAGGCAATTCCTCTTGGCCTGTCAGCAGTTTAAAAAGGTGCCCAAGAGTGGCCAAGGAGCACTGGACTAGACTCAGGAGACTTGCTTCCACTTGGACACATCCTTTTCTCACTTGGAACCCCTGGCTTAGTGATGGGATTAAATTGGATAATTCATGACTTCCTTCTGACTGTAATATCCTGACATTTACAGCTGGAGGGGACCCCAGAAATCACCCAGTCTAGTCCCTTTACTTATAAGATTTAGTTCTAGAAAAAGAGCTTCCCTATTTCCTTTAAGGCTCTGCATTAGGAAGAGGGAAGCAAGGGGGTTCATACATGGAGAGGTTGATGATGTCTGGACATCCAAGGTAGACTAAACATTCTCAGTAATGGAAGAATGGAGTCTTAATTGCCTCCTCTGAGTTGGGTTTTCTGATCTCACTGAATTCATATGCTTGACTTTTTTCCTTCCTGAAGTTTTTTATATTTTATGAGTTTTTTTTTCCTTCCCAACTAACATGGCCCCTTAATAAAAATCTATTTCCCACTGCCTAGTGATAAGGTGAAGTTTGGTGAAATAATACCTGTACAGTACTTCCTGCTGCTAGGAGACACATTCTTATATAAATACAAGGTATTATTCGAAATCAGAAAAAGTAAATAAGGAAATACAAATGAATAGCTGTGATATTTTCATAACAAAAAGTGCTTGGATAATTTTTCTTTCTTTTTTTTTTTTTTTCCTTTAAGCAGGACTAATTTAGTTTGACCTTTTAGTAGTTTATAAACCACAGAAATATCTTGAATTATTGGGAATATTGGAAATAATGTTATCAGTGATGTCATTTTTTGAATAAGACTGATTTAATTAAGTCAGTTAAGGAAAATTAATGCAAAAACCAGAGTGATTTTGAGAGCTTTGTGTTTGTAATTTCCCTTCCATTTTGGGCCTTGCCTTGAGTAGGCTCTAGGCTCTCCCACATCTTCCTCATCCATCCAATTCTCTAAAGCCTTTCTATTGGTATTATGAGTCAGAAAGGTGTAGTACTCTCTTGAAGTTCATTTACTGACTTGCTTTCTCTCCATAGGCCTCTTCTAGAGCAATGACCCCACAGATTGTACTACCAGTACTTCCTTGTCTCAAACCTAATGTTAGCAATGATAAAAGTAAATATAATTCCTTAATATTACATGGTATTTTATGTTCATAGTACACATTCACAGTTATTTCATTGGATCCTCAGAACTCTTTTTTGATAGGTAAATGGCAGGGTTACTAGTCCCATTTTTTAAGATGACTAAGCTGAAGTATCTTTAAAGGTGATCATGGGAGTTCACTGCTCATGTACCATTCAGAGGATCTGTTAGAATACTTTTCATTTTAGATGAAGAAACTGAGGCTGAAAGGCATGGGGTTACTAGTATTTTAGAGCTTCTTACACAGAAGCAGACCTTGGATTCTCTGTCTCATGTGTTTAACATAGTATCTCACAGATTTAACACTCCCCTATTCTGACCATAGTAATGTACAGTGAAGGTATTTCATAAATAACTCCTGTGAATTATTGATATCTTCTATGCATTATTAGTGTTCTTTTTAAGCACACATTAACCTAGGACCCAATATAATTGGGGGAAAATTAAGATCTGGTTCAAAAGTGTTTTTATTTTTATGTTAAAAATAATAAACCAGTTAGAAAATAATCCAGACTTTAAGTTCAGTGGGAATTTTGAGAAATAATGTTTATTTTTAGGTCTGGATAGTCAAAAATTCCTGGTTCTGAAGGCTGGATAGGTACAGATACACTAAGGAGTGAATGATGGGGATGGGATGGTGGGTGATAAGCAGGTAGTATTGAGGTGGGGTGGATCCCCAGGAATAGAACCATGTGACTTTGATGGGAGCATGGGATGAAGTTTATAGTCCACAGGTCTCCTAGGTGTACAAGGCGTGAGCAAAGAAGAGGTAAAGGTAATGACCCTGCCAGTCTTTCAGGAAGCCTGGAGCCCAGATCCATACTGTGAGTTATGGATGTAATCTCGTCATTAGCAACCTCATCTCATTCAGCCATTTATATAGCTGCTCACATGAGAATGATTAGAAATTAAGATGATGCTCTGTGATGTGAGCAACCTTCCAAAATAGCACTTGATGCTGCTGATGAAGGAGACCTCCGCACGTTGCTTCTTCTGTAGGCGTTAGGCCTAACTAGGGGCATTTGAGAGTCTCTGTCCCAAAGTGCCTGCATTTGAATGACATGCTAAGTAATGCTTGGCTGTCATCTGGGGAGTGCTTGTGTGTCCTTCAGAAAGAAAGTTCCTGCTCTTAGGAAGATTTGTTACACACTTGAAATTTTCTAATATATTTCAATTATACAGTCCTTGGATCTTTCTGTGTGTGTGAACTTAGGTAAATATGAAAATTTCCATACATTTAATATTGTGCATAATCTATTTTATAAGAATAAGAAAAGAAATTCATTTAAAAAATATACCCACAATCTTGTCACCCCAATTTTCATCAACCCAATTTTCTATGTACAATTAGTCTTCAACATATGCATTTATAGTTTTGATGTGTAACCTTAATTTTGTGTTTTTAAAATTTATTGTGATAGAATAAGAATTTCCCCATCATATTTAGTAATGGCATTATAGTTCATTGAGTAGATGTCCCCAAATTGATTTAACTATTACCATATTGCTGGTCAGATGTGCACCTTCCAGTGTGTTTCTGTTAGAGAGCATAGTGAAGTTCTTCACGGGTATAGCTTTTTGAGGAGATAGTATGTTGAAGAAATTGGAATTACCAGCTTATTACTAGTACTTGCCAAATATCCTTTTAATTAAATTTCAGGCTTCACTAATTACAACAGCTGCAGTGAAGTACTTGGAGGTCACCCTTCTTGAATTTCAATAGGCAATGGAAGCAAATCAACTGCAATAAGGGAGAAGTGGTCCAATTAGAAT
This sequence comes from Eptesicus fuscus, assembly GCF_027574615.1. NCBI lineage: Eukaryota > Metazoa > Chordata > Mammalia > Chiroptera > Vespertilionidae > Eptesicus > Eptesicus fuscus. The sequence continues at coordinate 46,653,555 of NC_072475.1, forward strand.
ATTAAAATATTCTTTGAGGCTGGATTGTATAATTTTGTTACAGTCAGGGCAGTAGAGCATGGTGATGGATCATACCTGAGCAAACCAATGGAGATCAGTTGGCGTACATGATCAGGGTCATGGCTGTGCAACTGAGGGGAGCTGATTCTCTTCCTTTGAAGAATAATGGAAATCTCCGATCTCAGACTAACTGTGGTGATAATAATAGTGAGAATAACAGTAACATTTTCTGAGTATTATTTATATTTCAGATACTATTTTAAGCATTATATGTATACATCTCCTAATTAAATTTTCTTGTATATGAATTTAATTAATTCTCATAATTTGTGAAATAGTGCTATTATTTGTTTCCATTTGATGGATGAGGAAACTGAGGCAGAGAGAAGAAAAATAAGTTGCTCTGAGCCATATAGTTATTAAATAGTATAATTAGGCCTTGAACACAGGCAATCTGGTCCCAGAGCTTGAATATATAGCCACTGCACTATGCTGTCAGGTTGAGAGGTGATGAAGCTATGAAGGCAGATGTGGCTTGCCATTAGAGTAGTACTAAAATTCCTCAGGCTGTTAGTCCTATTTGATTAACCCCAAGGTTCCTAGAACTTTCTGAGACTACAGAACAGAACTCATCTCTTAGCCCTAATGTCAATGTCAGTGTAACCTACAAACAATGCGAAGAGATTTAGCCATAAGAGTAGCAGAGATCAAGCCATTTATTGTAGTTATTGCCTTTTTTATTTAGTTCTTTGATTCTTAGGGAATATGAATCTGGAACATAGTATAGATGCCCAGTATATGCCTATTAATTTAAGGTTTGAAGGAAGTAATGAATGGATGAATAAATCACTTAATGCATATGTCTATTTCCTGGAGCTCTAATCTGGACCTCAGAACCTTGGTTCAGCTGTAATTAGACCTGAATATGCATGGTAATTTTGCTAAAACAAAATCTTGTGAAGGATTAAAAGATAAGTCTTCGGACTGTGAAAGGATGCTGTTAACTAGCTTCAAAATGCATTAGTTTGATTTATTGTTGTCTTTTTTTCTGATAAAGATAGGGAGTAGTCTCCCCTAAAGATTAGTGATTAGATCACTGGCTGCCTTTTCTATTTTGGTAGTTGTGGTAATTGTTTCCTGGAAATTTTCCCTCATTCTATTAATACTATCAAAGGGGGTTACAGCCGTGACTCACTCCAGGAAGTCAACCAGCATTTGCTTCCTCAATCTCACCAAACAGTCCCAATGTACAAAATCAACAACTTCTGCAAATGAGTTATTTTATAGCTCTCAAGAAAGTTCTAGATAATACAGCTTTCGTGGTTCTGTCTGTACTTCCTGCCACCATGGTGAATAAAACAAAAGTCCATGTTTTGCTTCTTGATATTCTTGAAATCACTGACCAATTAGGTCACCAGTGTGGGCTCTCTGTTTCAAGAACTCCCACCTGCTGTCTAGCAAAAGGGCACTGGCACACATCTTTGCAGATTCCCCTGGGGATGGGGCTGCAGCAGTCAGGGAACGGGTTCATGAACTCCAGTGAGGTTTATACTTCTTAGTAGTGTACACTTGGCTTTATGTTTCTGTATTCATTCATTTGCTCACTTTTAAATGTACACATTCATTCCTTCAATGCCTAATTCCATATGTCTTGAGCATCTCTATTAGACACAATCTTAGGCACTGAAGGTACAGTACAGACAGGATACTTGCTCTTAGGAAGCTTCCAGTCTATTTACTTTGACTGTATTATTGAATTACCCACCCTCAAGGGAAACAAACTCAGAGAATACATAGCCCTTTGGCTTTACCTAAGGGAGTCAAACCCAACTGACATTTGTAACGTTGTGCAGAATAAAATTATTCATGTTAATTCAGTAATTTTTTTTTGCTTGGAATTCATCTCATATGCTCCCTCCCTCTCCCCCACCCACCGTGCCCATGTACACATAAACACTGATATGGAACTTAACTGTGTATTTTTTGTGGTACTTAAATTTTTCTACCTGGATTATAGTTATTCATGTCTATGTTTTCGCTTCTCTGCAAATTCTTTGGGTAGAACCAGTGTATCAGGGGTGTCTCCCTTTGATGTGCCCGTTCCTCACCTCTTCTGGCCTCCTAACATGTTGCCAGATAAATAGTAGCTGTTCACTATGTTCAGTCAATGCTTGCTGTGTAATCTTAGACAATTTAGTGAACTTCTCTGAGACTCAGTGCTCTCTTCTGTAAAAAAGAGGATAATAATTTCTACTTCCTAGATTATCATAAAGGTTAGGTATTATATTGAAAGTTTTTTTTAATAGTGTCTGGCACTTAGTAAGCATTTACTGAATGTTATCATTAATAAATGAGTTTACTGCTGCTCATAAAGTGGTAGCATTTCCTTCTAGGACTTTCTCAGAGTTCTTTGTGATTGATAGAGAAGAGACATGCAGTCTAGGATTCCACATCAGTCTTCTTTCTACAGGAAACTAGATGTAAATGTGCTATTTCAGTTGTTTACATGTCATATTCTAGATTGCTGACTAAACATTAAGTACAGTTATGATGCTACCATTTCCCGCTCAATGTCAATTCATGGTATTAAGTCTCCAAATTTCCCTTATCCTTATTGCTTACACCAATTTCACCAGAGGTTCTGTTAACCAGTGTCATCATCATCTGGTCCTTGGTCATTTGTTCTTTCTTTATCCTTGACATCCTCTCACCTCCCTATCCCATCTTTTGCTGGGAGAGAAAATGTGCAAAGAAGGGCAATAGAATGACTAAAAATTGCTATGATGAAAAAATTGTAACATAATGAAAAACACAACTGCATATATACTTCCCTCCATATATACATATATGAATATGAGCATATATTTTTATATATCAGGCTTTTGGTTTGATATATTTTTATGTACTAACAATATGTACTTTTCAAAAGGTATTCATCCTCCACTGTCATCGAATTCTCACACACCAACCTTGTCCAGTTGTTACAGCAGAGATCATGGTCTCCATTTGTTCTAGAGCAAGGACTGAATCCCAAGACAGACAAGAATTTCACCATGATGTATATCAGAATATATCAGAAGATAATTTAGAAGCATGCGTATAGGTTGAAGTTGAACATTCACTTCTTTTTAATGTTGCTTATCCTATCTAATAAAGAGGGAATATGCTAATTGACCCTCACACCATCACAAAGGTGGCAGCGACCAAGCCAATAAGGAAAGAATATGCTAATTGAATGCCCCACCCTCAAAGATGGCGATACCCACAGCCAATAAGGAGGTAATATGCTAATAGACTGCCATGCCCTCAAAGATAGTGGTACCCACTGCCACAACATGGCGGTGCCCAGTTCCCTCAGCCCCTTCAGGGTGGCAGGCGCCCAGCTGCTCCACATGCCTGCCTCAGGAGTCCCCCAGTTCCTTCAGCCCCCCAGCTGCCCCAGGCCAGCCCGAGGTGCAGGCAAGCCTTGGATGGTGGCTGCTCAGCCACCCAGGGCCAGCCCGAGACTCAGGTAACCAGGGCCGACCGAGGCTTTCACTGTCGGCAGTGGCAGCAGCAGAGGTGTGATGGGGCGTCACCTTCCCCTGATCACCTGGTCACCTCCCGCCCCTGAGGGCTCCCGGACTGTGAGAAGGGCCAGGCTGGGCTGAGGGACCCCCCCCCCCCCCGAGTGCATGAATTTTCATGCACCAGGCCTTTAGTGTTCCTAATAAAACTATAACAAAGCTCCTTTTGCCATTCTTCAGGGACCTTCACACTCCTCTTCATATTTTTATCACAGTTGCTCTGTGTTCTGATAACTGGTCCGTGAAAGGCGAAGTGTGAGAATTAACCCTTTGCACTCGCTTGCTTTTTTCTCGATTCCTTTCTTCTAATGCTAACCGTGTTGAGTCACACTCGTCATCCGAGTGCAAAAGGTTAAATGGAGGTTCTCAGATCTCCTCGATCCACTGTAATACTATTACAGTTTCTAATTGCATATGAGTGTGCTTATTTGATCACTACCTTTCTCCCATATTCAACTATTAACTCAATGGGGCACAATGGTATCTTATGGGTTTATGCACAATATATAGAAAGAAATAGGCAATTAGTAAATGATTCCTTAGTGAATGGATGAATAAATTATTAACTGAGATAGACACAGACATCTAAATCCAGAATGTCAGTGCTAGAAGGAGCCTTTTTTTTTTTTTTTCAAGAGAAACATCAAACGTGCGTTATTCAAAGTAATGTCCATCGCTAGCTACACATTTCCCCCATCTTTCAGGTAATTTGTGGATACCATACCAATAGAACTTTTCATGTTTTGAGGCAAACCATTCAGAGACCCAATTTTCCACTTCTTCATACGTTTTGAAGTGCTGCTCAGAAAGTGTGTGTGCCATCGATCAAAACAAGTGTTAATCTGAAGGACAAGGTCTGGTGGATACCGAGGGTGGGTTAATACTTCCCAGGCAAGATCTTTTAATGTGTCTTTAATTGGTTTTGAAGTGTATGATGGTGTGTTATCATGAAGCAAAATTACTTTGCTGTGTCTTCTGGAACATTCTGGTTGTTTCACGATCAAAGCATGGTTCAAATTGATTATTTGTTGTTGGTAGTGATCCGTATTAATGGTTTCACTAGGTTTTAGAAGCTTGTAATACACCACACCTTCCTGATCCCACCAAATGCAGAACATTGTCTTCTTTCTGAAGCAATTTGGCCTTGCAGTTGATGTTGATGGTTAACCTGGATCAACCCATGATTTTGTGTATTTGGGATTCTCAAAATAAATCCACTTTTCATTGCCAGTCACAATTCGATGCAAAAAAGACTTTCTTTTGTGCCATTGAAGCAAAATTTTACTGATGGCTTTTAGGGTTTCCATTTGTCTTTTGTTCGGTTGATGTGGCACCCATTTTCCTTCCTTTAAAATCTTTCTCATTGCCTGTAAATGATTGGTAATTGTTTGCTGAGCAATGTTTAATCTTTCTACATGTTGTTTTTGAGTTTGATATGCATCTTCATCCAATAATGCTTGTAATTGTTGGTCTTCGAACTTTTTCAGTTGACCTGGATGTTCTTTGTCTTTCACATCGAAACTATTACTTTTAAAGCCTTTAAACCAGCGTTCACAAGTATCTTGAGATGGAGCATGTTCACCATAGCTTCCGAAGTATAAGATAACTTTCAGCAGAACTTTTCGAAGGTGGAGTACTCGCCCAGCTCATGCAATCACCCAGCAGGCCCTCTGGCTGCGGGCAACCGGAGGCCTTCCCCTGATTGCGGATCTTCAACACCATCCTCAGCATCCCTAGCTTTGCTCTGTATGCTGGATTGGGCTGAATATATTCTGTGGCTTTCAAAAGAATTTCTGTAACAGCTTTATTGGTGAGATCTATTTTCCTTTCCATGTCAAGAAAGTGGTCATCTAGTTTCGTGCCTTCAATGCAACTTATTTTTTCACTAATTACGTGGCTGGCTTTGAGTAATTGCTTCTTCAGCAACACCATGTTCCTAGAAGGAGGCTTTTTAATATTTGCATTCCACTTAATGAAATATTACTAAAAATCTCTATTCCAATCAGATGCTTTGGAGTTTATCAAGAAACAAGACATGATTTCCATAATAAAAAACAATAATTTAATGCGAGGGTACTTAAAATATGTGAAATGAATTATAACAGACCACTAGGCAAAGCTTTTTGGGAACAGAAGAGAGACAGATATTACTTCTGATCAGGGACAGAACTGTATTCCTAGAGCTGTTTTTGATCTGGATCTTGGACAGTAGATTTTTTTTTCTTGAATGGGAATGATCTTAGGAAATAACAGTATATTTAGTGAATGGGTAATGGGCATGAATCACTGGGTCATAATGGAAAGACAGTGGGAGTTGTGAGCACTGATGTCAGGGTTCAGAGTGACTGTGCAAAATTAAATGTGTCTCTTGTTTCTTCTCCTTTCTCACTAATTATTGTGTTTCTTTATCCCCTCTCTGAACTATCCATGCTGCCACTCTCCTTTACTCTTCTCTTCTCTGTCTTTCTGGCCATAATCTGATGCTTAGATAGTGAATAGTTTGTTGCAAAGCCTGACATTGTTCATATATTAATGTGATGGATGGGCAGCCTTGGCAGCACCATGCTGTCTGTAATCTGTTGCATGAGACCAAGGGAGGTACTTCCCGAAGTAGGTTTCTTTTGCTTTTCTTGTTCAGATTGTTATGTGGCCATGATTTCAATTCATGCTTTCACTATGGGGAATTTTCTAAACTTAAGAATCAAGTTCTGTGAATGCATTTTTATATAACCCCCTTTTATGGAAACTGTTCTAACAACCTGCCTCCTCTTTTTTTACCGTTTTGTCCTGAGAATGTGAATTGCTTTTACAAAGCAGTAGAGCTCCCAGGTAACCCAGAGGAGCTCTGATTGGCTCCCAATGTGTCCTTGCTCAAGAACATATAGGAAGGGTTTATGTGTCTACTTGTAAAACCATTTTGGAGACTACAAAAAGCATTCTAAGAAATAGACATTTTTCTTCTGTTTCAAAGGCAGGATAGAGGCAGATGAATAAGGCAATGAAGGCATGTTTGTAATCTGTCCTCTCCAAACTTGAAGTTGATTTTCATTACGTGAACTTCATTTCCCATGCTTTTATGACTGAATCACATACACACAAAGGAACACATAGTGTTTGCTATAAGGAGAAAAGGCCATTTATATAACTGGGCTCCACTTAATGTTTCATTCATTTGTCAGAATCTTAACAATCTATAATAATAAAAGCATAATATGCTAATTAGACTGGACATTCTTCTGGATAACCTTCTGGACAAAGCCAGGACTGTGAGGGAAGCCCGGGTCTCAGGTGCCTGCCAGCAGCTGGAGGGAAGCCCATGTCCCAGGTGCGTGCTGGTGGCTGGAGGGACGCCTAGTTCCTGGGTGCCAGAGGGAAGCCGGTGCTGGCAGCCGGGGGAAGGAAGGCCTACTCTTTCAAGAATTTTGTGCACCAGGCCTCTAGTCTATCCTACCTAATAAAATAGTAATATGCAAATTGACCACACATTCGCCACGCCCACCAGCCAAAGCCACGCCCACCAGCCAATCAGGGCGAGTATGCAAATCACCCAACAAAGATGGTGGTTAATTTGCATACACTGAGGGAAGGAGGAGTGATGACTGAAGACAACTTAGAAGGAAGAGGGAGGAAAAGCGGAAAGCAAGGTGGCTGCCAGAGGGAAAGCCCCTGCGGGGCAGGGCGGGGTGGAACTGGGCGGGCGGCAGTGGCCCGTGGGTGCAGGTGCGGCGGCTGCAACAGCGGCGGCAGCAGCCACGCACGTGGCCGCAGCGGCCGCTTGTAGGATTCTTCCTGCAAATGGGCTACTAGTATATATATAAAAGCCTAAGCAATCCTTTGACTGGTAGCTATGATGTGCACTGACCACCAGGGGGCAGGCATGGAAACATGGAGCAGACTGATGAATCTCAGAGGGAAGGGGCAGGGGAAGGGTGGGAAGAGATTAACCAAAGATCTTATATGCATACTAGAGGCCCAGTGCATGGATTCGTGCACTGGTGGGGTCCCTCAGCCTGGCCTGCGCCTTCTCGCAATCCGGGCCCCTTCGGGGGATGTTGGAGAGTTGGTTTCAGCCCGATCCCCACAGGCCAGGCCGAGGGACCCCACAAGTGCACGAATCTGTGCACCAGGCCTCTAGTAAAAATAGAAATCCCTGTTTGTTATTGAAAATTATATAAACAAAGTGAGAAAGCAGAAGACAAGTCCTTGCCTATGCAGCTGCATTTTACTGCTATATTTTATACAAAAACAAAACACTGGCCTGGTTTTGATGCCTGTCTTCATCACTTGCAGGAAGTGACATGGAGAGGTCACTTATCCTATTGAACTCGGTTTCTCCATTTGTCAAATGGGGATAAACAGTATTGGCCAGCACTGCTACTTCAAAGGACATGTTGTGTGCAAAAGTCAGTTGCAAACTGTAATTGCTAAACAGATATGAAGGGCTGTTATTATTTTACCCCTGGCTTAGGAGAAAATGGTAGCATGAGTCTTATGCACCTTTCTCTGCTAAGTTGGCTCCAGCAGCACACCGAGCTTTGGAACTTCTTTTGCTGACATCCGTAATTGGCAATGCAGAGTTTCAGCCTTGTATCAGTCCTCCCCAGTCCTTAAGATGGAAACATGTGTTCCTGTTATAGCTCTACCATGTGCATGACAGGAAAGAGTCATGTTGCCATCAGAACCTTAATTTATCAATCTTACTGACTTAAATTTTAACTTTGCAAGCCTAACATGATTCATTAACAAAGTATTTTTCAAGCTTTAGCTTTCTCCAGGGAACAAAAGGCACTGGCCCACACACTAGCACTTCTAATAAGCTCTCATTCAGCAAAGGATGGTGTGCCCTTAATTTTGTCAGTGTGTGTATAAAGAATGCACTTTAGGAAGAGATTCATCACCCTGAAGATACTGTGCATAATTTTCAGATACACCTTTAAATTTGCCTCAAAACTGTTCAGAATCTGTGTTTTTCCTCCTCTCTTCATTAAATGTTCCAACCTGGAAATTTCATCTTTGGGAATTGGAATACTTTTCACTACTTGCGAAGAGAACCACTAAACAATTTCAATACTTTGAGCTACAAGAGTGACTTATTTTCATCCAGAACAACACTGATATGGTTGAGCTGTATTCTTCTTCTAAAACAGTCTTTTCATATATATTTTTATTTGGCTATGTATATTTTGAAAAGCTAAGAGGTATATGGTAAATTTTGAGAAATTAAAACACATTTATAAACAAAATAGTCATAACTTTAGCTATGCATCTAAATTCTACAGTTGACATTAGTAGGTTGTGTCTGCTTTTTTTATTACATATTAACCAGGCAAACATGTATGTTATACCTGAACTAGATTGTTCTCAGGATTTTGTGAAAGAAAATATGCAAGCATATATTTATGATAAAAATGAAAAAAAAAAGACAATAGTTTGTTCATTCATTCATTCATTCATTCATGCAATGTTTGAGAACCCATCATGTGCCAGATACTATTTTAGGACTGGGACTGGGAATTAGCACTGACCAAAGTCCTCATCCTTCTGAATTTTACAAATTAAAACAGAGGAGAATAGAAAAACATACATAAAAAACATACATTAAAAAACATATATAATGCCTAAAGTAGTACATATACACAGACGTGCATGCACACATACATCAGGGTAAGAGGATAAAGAATTCCTCAGTCATTTGTGTTACAAAATAGATTATTTGCTGTCAGTTCCATCATCTTTACAGTCTTTTCTTTTTATACTGAATTATTTCATTTGCTTCTTCCATGTCCCATCTGGTGGGGAGTGGGAGTTGTCTGCCACTTTTGCACCTAATGCTTTTATTTTTCAGTAACCACAACTATCTCATACTCTGCTTTAAGGTAGTGGCCTTGCACACGTGTTTTGTACTTAATAATCTCAGGAGAGTCCTGTCCACAATACTCACCTTAAAAAGGCTTGTCGGGCACCACTGAAATGACTAGGAACAGCTCTCTTTAGTAAGCACACTGGAATTGTCTCATGATTTGAAGTGAGCTTGCAGGTTTGGCTTCCTTTTGCCACTCAAATTTCACATGGCCTTTATGAACCAGTGAAAGTAGCAGGTGGCGTTTCACTTTTAGTTTTTCTTAAATATGTCTCTTTCTGCTACTCTCCAGGCTTTGTGCCAGTGGGCAGTCAGGATCAACACCTCCTGAAATGAACCATAGATCATTTCAGCTCTTTGTAAAAGCTTCTTTGTAACCTGTTGGTTACTGTGGATGGCATTTAACTTCTCTGTCTTTAACTCCTGAAGTGACTGCTTTTACAATGCCATCCTAACACTTATGTGGGTTTTTTTTTGGTTTTCTTTTTTTTTCCTGTTTTTATTTGTTATTTTTATTTTTTAAAATAATCTAGAACCACTCTACTTTTCTAACTGCATTTCCCCAAGTTTCCTTAAATTTTCACTGACTGATTAAAATACTGTGCTTATTCCAAAATTTTGTCAGCTTCTCTTTGGTGCATTGTATTCCAAGCCATTCTCCACATACCTTCTCACCTTCTACTATCTTCAAAAACCTTTGCCTGCTAAAATTTATGTCTTTTTAAAAATATTTTATTGATTTTTTACAGAGAAGGGAGAGGGATAGATAGTTAGAAACATCGATGAGAGAGAAACATCCATCAGTTGTCTCCTGCACACCTCCTATTGGGGATGTGCCTGCAACCAAGGTACATGCCCTTGACCAGAACCGAACCCAGGACCACTCAGTTCGCAGGCTGACGCTCTATCCACTGAGCCTAAAATTTATGTCTTTTAAAATAACAACGAGGTAGAGTTGTCTAGAGTAGGATTGGAGAGTTTTTATTGTTCTTTTGACTTTTCATGATTTCAGCTCTAATTCTAATTTCTAGGCTTTCTAGAAATGCTATGTTGCCTATGGCATGGCTGAACTGCTATTTCATAGTTGTTTTCTAAACTTGCCAATTGGAAGAGGACACGGTGTCTCTTCTTCCAGTCGTTGGCATTAGAGAGGTTTCCTGATGTGTGGGAGCTCGTGAGAGTTGTGGCCTGAGTGGTCTAACTCCTTGATTCTCTTGGGTTGAGAACCATAGAAAGTGTCGAGAAAAACCTCAAAGTTCATCTGGGCCATCAGCCCTGGCTATTCTGCAGAATCAGGATTAGAGATTTTATAAAATATATATATCAGGAATCAACTTCCAGAGAATCGGATCTAATTATTCTGCTGTGAGCCTGTACATCAGTACTTTATAAAAGTTTCCCGTATGATTCTGTGAAATCAGCTTTGAGAATCATTGAGTTAATCTCAGCAATTGATTTTACACGGAGAAAATAAGATTCAAAGCAAAAGTGTAAACACTGCAGCTTCTACTACGTTTACTACCATTTACTCTCATTTGGTGTGTCAGGTTGTATAATGTGGTACTGGGTGGTGGGGAGAATTCCTGAGCCTGTACCACACAGAAGAGTAGATTGGAGATCCTTCAGTGCTCATACTATTCAATGATATAGATAGAAGCCTAAAGCCACTGACATTCTCAGTTAATAATGTTTGAGAATTGTGGGCTATGATAATTTTCAGTAACTTTTCTCAATGGAAATCCAATGTATCTCTTTGATTTGTGTTTCAAGACTTGAATCTTTTCAAAGATTTCTTGATTGTGGACATCTGAAATTTATACTTTGAGATAAACTAATTGCTAACACCTTCTTACCTATAAATAATTCCCCTATAAAATATTTATTTGTATTATTTGAAAACAACTCCAGTTTTAGGTATTGCCCACAAAGGTGAGCTAGCTGCTTATCTTACTCTCTAGAAGGTTTTCACAGTATGTTTTTTGGAAAAACAACTCTAAGTCATGAGCACCTGGAGAAGAAGCAATCTTTACACAACTGAGATGACATAAATTATTGGTACCCTGTTTTTATATTTGTCTTTATAAGACCTGAGCTAGAGTAGAATCAGAGTTCCAGGGCCAGACATAATGGAAGACAGTTTAATAGATAGCGTAGATCTAATTCATCAAGTTGGATGGTTTCAGGGCAGTTGATATAGACTAAATTTTACTTGTGATCCTGATAAAATCTCAAATGAATGTTAATAATAACATTGGTGGTGAGTAAAGTGCTACCATGATAGAGACTGATAAGGAGGGAAAAGAATAGTAATTGACCGGATATTGTTGGACTTCTATTCCTGGAAAGATTGTTAAATGGTTCATGTACAATTGAATCTACACAAACCCAGGAGAATGTGACTTTCCTGAAGCTGAACACTACGTTTATACATTCCTGATAGTAGGGCTCAATTAATGTTTGAAATAAATAAAACACAGAGGAAGAATGTTCAAATCCTTGGTTTCCTTTATTGGTGAAGTAATTGATGTCACGTATGGGATTTAAGTCAGTGGAATTTTATCAATCACCTGCTCTATGTAAGACATGGCTGTAGCTGTAAACTGTAGATAGGTGAACTTGATTTGAAAATGAGGATTAAAGTGAAATATTTATTATAATATACTGACTGGAGAAGGACAATGTTGATGAATTTTGGGGGACAAAATGAATGTGATCTGCTCTGGAGATGGTAAAACAAGCTCTCAGGGCTTAATCTATAAAGAGATTATTTGTTTTGTCCAACATTTTACAGGAAATCTTTTTGTTAAGGGAGCAAAGAGAATTGCAGTTGGCGAATATTGTTGTGAAAAAGTAAATCTCTTTTTGTAGGCTCGCTCATTAGGCATTTAGTGACACTATGTAAGAAATCCTGTACTATGTATTCTGAGAGTGTTGCCAAAGTAGGTTACAGAGTAGGTCATAAATTAAATTAATGGGTTGTGATATGACCAGCATTTTACAGAGAGAGCTGGTTTTACCATAAACACTTCATATGTAGTTGGAGTCAGTATTGTTTGGGAAAACGTTTGTTTCAGTTATTCATGCATGTGTGTCTGTATGTGTTCATGTACTTATGTCCATATTTAATCTCATTTTAAAATGCATTTTTCATTCTGGACCATGGTCAAAAATATCTAAAAAACTGTTCTATGGGACATATAAAGAAATCATAGTTTTCTTGAGCAGGGAGCTTACAGGTAAGTAAGTTTAGATACAATTATAAGATAGAAAGTGGTCACATCATAAGGGAGACACAGGTGTCTACTATGAGAAAGGAACAAAAACATAAACTAAATGAAAAAATCAGCAAAGATTTAATGATGCTGATTAATAACTTTGGTGCTGGACTTGAAGAGTTGGTTAATTCTAAATGGAGTTTTGTACATGGGAGTCAGGATGGAGATTGGTGTGCGCCAATACTCTTATAGGCATGAAAATATTCCATGATATTCCAATGATGCAATGTCTTGGTAGAGTCAACCTTTGCTTCTGAGTTTAAGAAAAAGTTGAGCAAATAAGTAACCTGAAGAAATGGAGCTGGCATGTCGGAAATGAAATGTCTGTTGATTTATAAGAAAAAGAGCTAATTTGAAAGAAGAAAAGTGTGTGGAGTGACATGATAATAGTCTATAATTACTTTTAAGATTGCCTATATGGAAGATGCAGCAGTCACTTAGCTACCGAATCCTTTGAGGAAAGGGCAAGAGGTAACTAACCAGAGTTGGTGTTATTCATTGCAGAAAAGCAGGCATTTCTTTTATTTGCTTTAACTCTTTAGAAACTCTGGCAGCAGATTTTGGTATCCAAAGCAGACATTTACAAGCATCACAGAATTTTTCATTTGGAAGAGACTCATTTGACAACCATTAGAAAGAGGCACTTTGCTTTCTCTGTGAACATTCAGAATGCATGTGGGAGGTAGGTTTGGAGTAATGGAATCTTCCCATAATTTGGTCCTGTTAAACAATGGAGCAGGGCTCCTCAGGAGATGATGAAGAATGCTTTTGAGTCTGGCCAACACTGTTCATGGGAGATCTGGGTTAAAAGATATTTCAGTAAGGTCATAGTTTGATGACATGGCATTAAGATCTTTTCCTACTCTACCATGTCCCTCCTCTAAACTGACCATCTTGTTCTATAGATTTTCCAGTACACAGGAAACATGTACTAGGATCCTGGGACATTTGGGTGCCAATCTAATTTCAATTACATCTTGCTTTTTAAAGGGAGAAAAATGCATTAAAATGCTAGAATATCCCTAGATAGAGTTTCCACTGAGGGTTAAACCAGCTCTTCACTAAGATGAGTCTGAGCATGTGAATTGTTCCCAGGTTTGGAATCACATTGTTTGAGTGCCACTTCTTCCAACACTTGGCACTCCTCGGGGATGATTTGAGAATTAAAATCTGGTAGTATTCCCTATGTCCTTTGAGGTCACTTGATTGGTGCTATACAATTAATAATGGAATCATTGATGTGTAGCATATCAATATTCAGTTATGAGCTGATATTCAGAGCAGTAGATATTGTATTTTTAGTTCATTTCCTTAGGCAAATGCAAATATTGTACTTGTGCAGTTACCTCAGGCATTCGCAAGTTAGATTTCCAGTGTGAACAGTTTCCAATAAACCTGAACCAAGTGATACTATTAGTTTTGCATCCACTAGGCACCTTTTTCAGTTTTTAAAGAGATAATTGAAGAACCTGGATATGGGTTAAAAAGTGTATGTGTATAAATAATTCAGCTGGGATTTAAGGCATGTCCAAGCCACATGAAACATTAAACATACTGGCTGAGACTAGCTTGAAGAGGGGTTTTATCTTGATTTTGTAGAGTTGTCTACTTTTTTATTTTATAAAACAAAATGAGGGCAGTGCCTCATTTAAGAAATGAAGTGAACATAATCTTTCTTAGCCTTAGGATAGTGGAGGTTGTTATTATTATCTCTTTAAAAAACATATACTTTTCATTTTAAAATATTTTATTATGGAAGAATTCAAACATATACAGAAGTAACAAGTATACTATAATGATCCACCATTTATATATTATCTAGCTTCAGCAATGATTTGACTTATGGACTTTCATATTTACACCTGTTCATTTCACTCAACTAAGATTATTTTGAAGCTAATCACAGATATCATATCTTTTAAGTGCTATTATAAATTTTAATCTTAGTTGTTGTGTCTAAAATACTTCTCTCAACCATGAAGAACATGCTAGAAGGCTTCTGTTGAAAGATATTGATCCTGTGGTTTTTGCATGATCATGAGAGTGGCTACTGTTTTATGGAAGAGGGGATTTAAAAATCCAATCTTGTTTTTCCTACTTCTCTATTTTTTAGAGGTAGGCTTAGTTTGGGGGTAAGGATGAAGAAGTGCTATTGTTTCAAGGTTTAAACTCTAAGGAGTATATTTGGTTGGTAGTCATCACAGACGGGTCTGAGTTTATCTAAACTATGTTAATATTAGTGATCCTTTTGCACTGAGTCCAAACAACTAACATTTTTTAATTATCTAGAATATCATTTAGTATTTTATTTATTGCAAATTGTGCTCTTATTTTATAAATTACTGTAAGTAAAGGTCCAGAAATCAACTCAGGTTAAGAGCATACTCTGGTACTTTTATTACAGTGATTTGTCCCATCTCCTAAGAAAAGGAAGTGGTTTTTATTAACCAAGTATGGTACGATGTAAATTGTTAGCCTTAGACTAGATTACTGAGAAGACAGAGCCTGATGCAAAAGCTTATGCCCTTGATTGGAAGGAGAAGCAGACCCAGGGACACAGGAATGAAGGAAAAATAAGAAAGGGACACAGAAGGAGAAAGGGCAAATACAATAGGGTACTTAACCAAACTGGCCACAATTTCCTAACTAGTGCAACTGATTGCTTGGTTTCACAGAATAGTCCATTAATAGGAGGAAGGGAGAAAAATGTAAGCACTGGTTCCCAATTCCCTTTTTCAATGTCTATGTTTTCTGTTTAGTGTTGACTTTCTTAAAACCTGCTTCATTAGCTCTATTTTCCAAAAACAGTTCTCATAAGTATAGTTACTTTTTAAAATAAAAACCATGAAAAAGGAAATTTTGAGAATCCATTGTTATGGGCCATTTTTAGTCTCAAGGGATAGATAGAGTTTAATAATATTTCCCACCTTGCCTAGTTCTGATTATTATCAATAGAATTATATTGTGTGCATGCTTATTTTCTTCTTATTAATATATGTTGATTATTTATTTGGGATCCTTCATTTTGAGATCAAAAGAATGCCCCAGTTACATGTCCATATTTTGCCTTTGTCAACAGTTTTTACTTTCTTATGTTCATTAAGCTTTTGCTTGAAATTGGAATGTCTACATCCAAGGAAAGATGGTTGGAGAGATGGTTGACAATTTCCTAGCAAGAGTTTGATGAAATCACTTCTGCACATTGAATAAATTATTAATTGTGAAAAATTTCAGCTTTTGTTTTATCTGCATTATGATGAAAATTCTTGGAAAATAAATAATTGCTTCATTAATTTGAAGACATCTTTGTATTCACTAATGCTAACAACTTCTTGGATATGTCTGCTTTTCCTATTTTTGCATCTGCATAAAATTTATAAACAAAAGGTACATAGTTCTTAGACTTGGCTGGAGTTGGAATGCAGGTGTCATAGCTGCTTAACACTCTCCTCACAAGTCATCCATCTGCCCTTGAGAAGGACCCCTCTATGATTGATTCAGTATCATCCATAGGACAAGATAACGCTTTAAGTATTTTCTCTGCTTTAGCCTTTGAAGACATCAAATGTTTGATTTCCATATCAAACATTTCCTCCTGGAGAAAGTAGGACTTGAAAACTTGGCTTTGCTCATTGAAGAAAATTTGACTTGTTCCACATCCAGTTATCATTGGAACAACATTCTCCTTAATCCTTTGCCCCCAAATCAGCATTGATTTTATTCCTAGTGTGGGGGAATAGGCTATTCCAGATTCTTCAATTTATGACTTATAAACCATGGTAAGATTTCAAGAAACATGTTTTTAGTTTCTAAGATAATATATGTAACTTTCAGTTCTAAACTTTAATTTGAAAAGAACATTGATAAAGTGTTGAAAACCAGAGTATGATTAAGATGATAAAGAGCCACTTGGTGATGCCTGAGATTGAGTGATTGGGAGTGTGCCCCTTCATCAAACTTGATGTGAATTAGCAATATAGAACAAGGGGTGCCCATTAATGGGATGGAGTTCCCTTTATGTCTAAGTTTACTCTCCCCCAGCCAGACTTCAACTGGGAGACTAGGTATTTAATTCTGAGCACTTCACTGTAATATAGTTTTCTCTGTCATCCAGAGAAAACCAGCCAGATTAGGGAGAGAGTATTTGACACCCTATCTTATGAAGAACTGTTGAAAGAAGTTGTTAATGCAGCTTCAAGAGTCAATGGTAAGGGGTCCTCAGAAAAATCACTGTCAGGGTTTCTAACAGTGTATTATATCACATGTGTGTCCTTTTTATTGACTTGGTTTAAAAAAAATTTCCATGTTGTTGTATTATTGTATTTAGACAATTTGTGTGAGCTTTCTATATAAGTGAATGTATGTATTACCTTATTGGGTGTTTATTTTCATTTTTGTTCCAATTGTACCTTTACCTTTACTTATTAATTTTGCTACCGCTTACTATATATTTAGTGTGCATGCATGAATGTTTTGTTCCATTCATTTCTGTCTCATATAAACACCATACCACTGCTAATTTTATTTTAGTTTTCTTTAGCCATCTTTACCATATCTTTATTTATTTTATTTTATTTTTTTACTGTTTAAAGTATTACATAGAGTAGTACATATATCTCCTTTTTTTCCCCACTGACCTTCCTCCAGCCTCCCCTATCCCCTGTCGTGTGCCCTCATTCCCCACCCCCCCAGGGTCTTGTGTCCATTGGTTATGCTTATATGCATGCATACAAGTCCTTAGGTTGATCTCTTTACCCCCTCCCTAACACTCCCCAGCCTTCCCGCTGTTTACCATATCTTTAAAAAGAAAAAGGACTCTCAAGAATCCAGTTCTGCTCAACTTAATTTTATTAAATCCCCTCTGTGCCATAGGACATGAGTAGAGTGCTAACTAGTCATAGCTAGGATAGGACCTGAGTAGAAACTTTAGCAGCCGTGCAACCCACTTGCTCATCTAACCTTATGGTGAGATGGAGAAGAAACTTTATTCAGTTTCTGTTTATTGCCTGTTCTATACTAGGCTTTCATAAGAAACTTTTATATTCTTTCTGTAACTTGGTCATCATAACATCCTTATGAAGCATGAGGACTGTCTTGTGGACTGATTTGTCCCAGGTTTGCAGCAAGTCCGTGGCAGAGCCAGCACACACTTGGGGCTTTTCACTGTGCTGCCTTTTACTTTACATTATACCAGCACATGCTAAGAAAACTGTTCCCATTCACAATTGCCCATTTGTAAGTGTGCTTGACACATATCAGATCTGGAGTTTTGAGGGACAGTAAGGCATAATTCTTCTTCCCAAAGTATTGCTCTATTTATGTAAATAGGAATGCATGTGTGTGTTCATGCTTTTAGGTCTTACTCTAAAACCTTCAATATGGTTTAAGTTAGTTGTTATTGAAATCTTGTTCAGATAGGCAAGTTGGATTTCTTTTATAGTAGTTATTTCTTTTAGGGGGGATGGGAAGTGGACAAACCATTTTAGTTTAATATAACTAAATCTTTGAGGTCTAATGCTATAGTCACAAATTTGAATTGGGATCTAAATTAAACTTAAAAAACAACAGGCATTCAATAGCTACACATGTGAATATTGACATAATAGAGAACATTTCCAAAATTGTAGAAAGTTCCATTGTACAACGTTATTCTACTTGATTCTACAAATTAAAGATTTAGGAAAAAGGAAGGACAAGTATTGAAGTATCGTTTATTAGTTCCTGTAAGTTTTAATGCAAATAATCTTTAAAAAATAATGATGATTGAGTAAACATTGTGATACCATGATTACAAATTATTTCATTGACAATATTCAAATAGCAAAGTAGAGAAATCATTAACTTCAAGGATAGATCAATATTTATTATACATATTTTATAACTGATGGCATAAAGAGGCATGCCACAGCCCAACACCTTAAACATTAGAGGAAAAAGGGTGCAGGTATTTGAATGAAGTGTTGGAAATCCTTCTGTTTCTAGGAACATGTGGTCTTCTCATGTTTATACATCTGCTGGTTGGAGATAAATTGCCATTCAGTGTCACTTAAATGTTAAGAAAGCTTAAAATGAGACTTTGAATTCCACACACTGGTTTAAGTTCAGATTCAAATCAAGGCTTCAAAAGCCCTTACACTGAAAACAAACAAATAAAAACAAACAAGATCCCAAGTGGATGCTGTGATCTTTTATTCAGTCAGGAAAATATGGAATCAGAATGGAAATTCATTTATTATTTTACAAATGCTCCTAAGTGAAATGAGCTGTAGTTGAATTCCATTTCTAGAGTTCTCTGTTCTCCTTTTCATCTATCGGCATTGAGGATTTGGTGTTTGCTTTGTGGGTGGGGGTAACATGAGAAATTCCACAAAGAATGAGTTGGAACCACTTGCTGTTATGTCCAAGAAAGCTCACATGTCCTAGTTAAGGCTGTGTGAAGTGAACTGGACCCTCCTAATGTGGTGGCCCCAAAGATTGAGTTTAATCCTCTGGTGTGACAGCTTTTATAAGTCTTTTCAAGAGTCTAAGTACCATAAAATACTCTCACAAAAGCCTTCATTCCAAAGAATGTGTGTGTCTGCTCATGTCAAGAGCTCTTAGTAATGAACAATGTGTCTAAAGCCACAATCTAATAAACAAACATAATCTGGTTCAGTTTTGTCTAGGTAATATAATGTCTCTATAAAACTATTTCCTGAACCTTTAGCTCTATTCACAAGGAAAGAGTTCTGCGTGGGAATGTGTGGATATTTTCTCTTAACAGGAGGGCATTTAGCTCTTGTGACTAGATGTCTTGTTTTTCTCTCCTGGGTAGCTCTAGTAGTTTACGGTGGGAATTTTCCGTCTTGGTAATTTGGTATTTTACTTTTTTTTTTTTTTTTTATTGTAAAGGGTAGAAATGTGTACACCTTAATTTAAGAAATATTGTTGCATCACCTCCATCTCAGTTAACAAGGGCCAGGTTGGGAAGTTCTCACATATTTTGAAATGTTTCTACTAGATCTTTACAGCTATTAAGTCAAAGAGAATATGCTATTTCCATTAAGCAAGTTTACAGATATAGGAGAGGGTAGGATTTGCAAGAATTGACAGCCTAGGTGATCCCCTTTATACCTCTAGGTGAGCATCCATTTTGTTCTTTGAATAATTATGGTCTGAGAGTGGAAAGAATAGAGCTTTTTGGGACATTCTGAATATAAAAAGCTTCATTTTTAATGGGACAGTGAGACATGGGAGTTAAGGTCAGACAGAGATATTATCCACATTGCAAGTTGTTTTTTGCCTGATTTTGCCTAGAGAATTATTTTTACATCCTATCCTTGGGAAGCACCTATTTGCTGCTAGGATAACTGTCCCTTCATGGCATGTGGTGGGGGTTCTGAGTATATCCATTAAAAAGAAACCTGAGTCTCTTATTGTCAGTAATTGTCCCTTGTACTTTGAATCATGGAATCATAAAATATCATTGTTGAAAGGGCCCTTACAATCCATTTTCCGTGTTTCTGGAATTAATAAAGCTTATATCTCTGTTATAATATTCACATCAAGTAGTCCTCTTGCCTCTACATGCATAATTCCAGTTATTGGGCATGTACACATTCTCAAGCCAGGCAATTCACTTTTCACTGTTGTGACTCAGGATTTACAAGTGCAATTGCTCTCTCTCTCTCTCTTTATTAATTTTCCTGTGAAGCATTTCATATTTTTTTCCAAATAAACATACATTTTCTCCATCATAAAAACTGTGAAAGCTCATAGTTTTATTCCATTTAGCCTCAGTTATATTTTTGTCTAAAGAGCTAAATATACTTGAAATTAAATGTTTTCATCATATCAGGTATATGCTGTCTAATGCTCCCATTTTTTGGTGAACTCATAGTATTTATTTTTCTCAAATAGATTTTAATATCCCTTCCCCACTTTTTAAAGCATTGGCACATAGACCATCACAAAAATGCTGCACTAATACATTTTATCCTGTTTATGAACTTAAGAGAGATGAAGTAACTTTCTCTAGGCCTTGGCTGTGTTCTTTGTGGGCAGGTTGCTAGTCTTTCTTTACATTTAAATTAAAAATAATTTTAAAATATGCTGAAATATGATGGGATTTTTAGAAAATTATGGGAAACTCCAGAAAATGTGTACTGTGAAAGAGCTCTTGCTCTTGTCTAGTCATGCTCTTGTACTGATGAATTGTCCTTTGAGGTTTACAGCACTGTACACACTTCCCTTCTTTATGGCACATGTGGTGAGCACAGTAGTTCTCTCACGACTCCCCCACCTCCAAGATGTCCTTGCCTTAGTCCCAGAACTTGTGAATATGTTGGGTTTCACAGCAAAGGGGAATTAAGGTTGCAGATGGAATTAAGGTTGCTAAATTAATTCACGTTAAGATAGGAAAATTATCCTGGAATATCTGTGTAGGCCCAATGTTATCACGAGGGTCCTTAGAAGTGGACAGTCGAGAAAGAAGAAGACTTTGAGGTAATGATGTGAAAAGGAACTCAATAACTTTGCTGGCCTTGGAGATGGAACAAGGTGGCCTTAAGCCAAGGAGTGATGGCAGGCTTTAGAAATTTAAAAAGCAAAAAAAATGCATTCTCCTTAGGGTCTCCTGCAAAGAATGCAACCCTGCCTACACCTTGATCTTAGCCCATTGATACCCATGACAGCCTTATTTTTTATAGAACTGTAAGATAATAAATTTGTGTTGCTTTAAATAATTGTGTATAGTAATTTGTTGCAGCAACAATAGAAAACAAATGCACAAAATACTATGCTGAAGTTATCTGTTTATATTTCTCTCCTCTAGACAATGGATTTCTCAAGGGCAACAATGTTGTTTTAAAAAAAATAATTTTAGCACTATTCCACTTTGAAGGAACATAAAATTTATTGTCAGACACAAGATAACCAGTATTTATTGTGTGTATATCCCCAGCACTGCCCTAGTTATTGTGCTTTGAAAATTCCATAGGAACTTTGTTTAATCAGACTAAATCTGAACATTCTTCTACATATAAAATGAATTCATAGACTAGATAAGATTTGACAAACTTTTGTAAGTCCCAACAGAAAAGATTTTAGGTTTTGCTGCTCAGAAAGTCTCAATTCTGCCAACAGGACACAAAAGCAGCCATAGATTATAATATGTTAATGACTGTAGTTGTGTTCCAATAAAACTCTGTTTACAAAAACAGGAAATGGGTTGGATTTGACAATTTGGCCATTGTTTGCTGACCTGAAGTCTAGCACAGCTCCTTATTCCATTCTAATTCCCTTCTAATCTGATAATTTTGTGAGTTTATGATTAGTGCCAGTTAAGCCATGACAGTCCCTATAGGACTCGGAGTGGTAACTCAAGTGATGGGATGGGTCTGTTTTTAAAAAGAAGCATAATATTGCAGACTCAAGAGCCAGGAAAGGAACTGCCACCATGTCCTTGGCAAACAGACCTGGGACAAATGCTCTTAAGGATGAGACATGAGATCCTTGAATGCCAAGGCTGAGCTCACTGAACTTGAAATTCAGAGGACTGGAACTACTGTTGGAGAAATAAAAGAGAGCAATAAATCCATTGCCTTGGAATGAAAGACCTTCCCAGGCAGCTGGCCAAATGAAGCAGGGGGAGGGGACAAGTTCCTCACTTAGCTAAATTATGTCTTTGGGCAGCCAGATCAGGTCTGCTAAAATAACAAGGTGCCTGAACTTCTGCCCAGAACATGTCACAAACTTTGCGTTTGGGACTGTCTTCCATCACATGACTTCCTAATCTGAGGGAGTAAAGAAAGCGGAGTGAATGAAATACAAAGAATGAGGTTTTTCTTGGAGTGCTTCCCTAGAGACAGAACTTGATTTTCAAGGGATTACTTGTTGAATTCTATCTTCTAATTCAGAAAATATTAGTTGATGGAAGATAAGCATCCGATAGAATTTGGAGGCCTTCTGACATTTGCTATGGAGTGGGATTTGCCCATTGTAGATGTGGGGGTGTGGATTTATAGAGTAGCATTGCGAAAGCAAATCCAGAGCTAAGCAAGGGCATTGGGATTTTTGGGATGTTCTTGTTTGTCTGACTGCCTGCTTGTGGTGGTGGTTGTTTTGACTTGGCAATTTCACTGGATTTTGAGGACAAAACTGTCCTCTTTGATTGATTCATTCACAATAGCTTGTTTATGTCTTGCAAAGTGTTCAAGAACAGTTTGTCCATTAAAGAAAAAGTGACCCAGTAATACTCCCGGACCCAAGGAAATGTCGGGTTAATCAGTTGCAGAAGCACATGATGTGCCAAGTTAGTGCCACCTCAGGGCTCCTTCTGTGGTTTCTTTCCAAGATTTCTAAACATTCTGGGAAGAGCACAATATTTATTTATTTGGCTAGGACTTCATTTGCTATTGTTTTATTATACTCTTATGTTTTTTGTCTCTTTGTCTTTACCCCAACTCTTTGGAACCACTGTATGTGAAGAGCCATATTAAGACTATATCATATGCTCAGTGAATGATTACATTTTGTATTTGAGTTTCTAAAAGTGAAGAAAGGTTTACGGTTAAGTCTCATAGAGAATCATCTCACAATAAAAATACTTTATGTAGGACATTGTGTTTTTAAAAAGTATTCTTTGCCGAAACCGGTTTGGCTCAGTGGATAGAGCGTCAGCCTGTGGACTGAAGGGTCCCGGGTTCGATTCCGGTCAAGAGCATGTACCTTGGTTGCGGGCACATCCCCAGTGGGGGGGTGTGCAGGAGGCAGCTGGTCTTTGTTTCTCTCTCATCGATGTTTCTAGCTCTCTGTCCCTCTCCCTTCCTCTCTGTAAAAAATCAATAAAATATATATATATATATTTTAAAATATATTTTATTGATTTTTTACAGAGAGGAAGAGAGAGGGATAGAGAGTTAGAAACATCGATGAGAGAGATACACCGATCAGCTGCCTCCTGCACACCCCCCTACTGGGGATGTGCCCGCAACCAAGGTACATGCCCTTGACCGGAATCGAACCCGAGACCCTTGAGTCCGAAGGCCGACGCTCTATCCACTGAGCCAAACCGGTTTCGGCAATAAAATATATTTTAAAAAAAGTATTCTTAAATTTACCCTGGGCAATATAAAGACAAGTGCTGTTACTCTTGTTTACAAAGAAAAAAAAAAAAAAGGTTCAGAAGTTTCATGATTTGCCCAAGTTCATACAGCTAGTAAACGGTTCAGGTGTGACTGGAAGTGATGTATTTTAATACCTGAGTGCAAATTCTTTTATACATCTAAGTTACTTGAGTCACTATTCAAGTCAAGAGTGTGTTTTGTTTGTAGATTTTATTTCCAAGGGGATGTTCATTCAATTCAATTGAGTCTCTCTTTTTCACCCTTTCATTTTCTTTCTCTTCCTTCTCTCTCTCTCTCTCTCTCTCTCTCTCTCTCTCTCTCTCTCTCACTCACACACACACACACACACACACACACACACACACACACACACACACCATATACATACACATAGTTTGAAATTGGTTTCTACTCTTCTCAGTTTCTTCCTTCAAAGAATCATTTATTGGGCAGGGATTCAACTTGCAGTTGTCAATACTTCATCCATACACCCACTTGGCAAATATTTTCTTAACTCTTCTCTTCTCAGTTCATGAGGTATTGAAAAGGTGCTGTTGGGCTAGAGTGATGAATCATATATGCTACGTGCCCTCTAGGAACACAGGGTAGAGTAAGGCAAATGGCTGTTGTATTCTCAACAAGATACACTGTGAATGTACTCTAAAAATGCTACAAAGGGTCAGAGGTATGGAAATGCCTTTGTCAAAGGGCAGCCAAGGAACACTGTGTAGAGTTGGCAGGTGACCTGGGCCTCCAAGAATAGCTTGGGTTCCAATATGAAGAAATGAGAGGAAAGTCCTTACAGAGCAAATTCTTAGAGTCAGGGAAGCAAAAGGTCAGAGAACAAATTTTTGGAGTCAAGGTAGCTAGTCAGGCAGACTCCTGGGTAGGTGGCTTAGCAAAAGCAAGTCCTCTGAAGTGCAAACCTCCCAATGTTGCTGTTTGTAGCAGTAATCCCAAAGAATCTAGGCAGTGGAGCATTCCAGGAGGGTGAACTGAGTTCGTGGAGTTGCTCTTCACTTCCTCATAGGAGACCCATCCTGTTGCAGGATTCTGCCTATCTAGCATGAGGTCCTGGTACATCTTGGGAAGCCCGGAGCAGGGGTTTTTATCAAAGGTCTAATGCTTCCAAACCATCTTTCTCTACAACTCCAGCACTGTTGCCATAGAATCAATTGACCATGTGATGAGGTTTCATTTCTGGGCTCTCTATCCTATTTCATTTGTCTATATATCTGCCCTTATGCCAGCACCACAATGTTTTGATTTGTGGTG
This sequence comes from Eptesicus fuscus, assembly GCF_027574615.1. Lineage (NCBI taxonomy): Eukaryota > Metazoa > Chordata > Mammalia > Chiroptera > Vespertilionidae > Eptesicus > Eptesicus fuscus. The sequence continues at coordinate 46,678,636 of NC_072475.1, forward strand.
AGTTTTGAAATCAGGAAAGGGAAAGTCCTCAAACACAGCCCCTCTTTTTCAAGATTATTGTGGCTATTTGGTGACCAATGGGAGTTTTCAATCTGGCAACAATGTATGAAATTAGTTTGAAAGGGCTATGTTAGTAAGAATGGAAATGTTTTAGGATGTTTCTTAAGTGTAGATAAGAGATATATAGGCATTAAGTATTTTGGTGGCAGTAGAGATGGATTGAGGAGCAGTTACTGGATTTGAATAGTTTGGTGTAAGTTATCATAGCTTGCTCTACTCTATGCCAATGGGTGAGACAAAAACAGAGAAAATGATTTTCTCCCAACCTTTTGTGATTGGGAAAATTATAATGTAGTAAACAGAAAAATAGAGGATACAAGACTAGGTAAGCATGTCTGTGGGTTAGGGTATTTAAATTCAGTTTTGAGCAAAAATCCAGATAGAGGTGCAGGTAGAGATGCCCCACTATCAATCAGAGATGTAGACATAAAATAAATGAGTACCATTATTATTCTGGATATTAAGTTGCTTATAAATGGTATGTTCATTTAGCCTTGCTTCTTTTAATGTGATGCATTTATGGTTACCATGGTGGCAAAAGGCAAATAGAGGGAAGTGATTGGAGACAGTGGCAAAGATGGAGATCTGATTAAAGGTAATTTCATGAAGCTCCTGTGCCTTGCCATAGTTAAGAGTAAACAGAATGCTGCTGACATGTGTTTTATTTTGAAATTACTGTTATTACTAGGGTTTGAAATCCTTAGCCTTGATCTATTGGAGCCTAATGTTCCTGTTCTCCAGCTGAGAGAGACTAATTCACCAACTTGTGTTGTAAACACTCACTCATTTTAACTGATTACACCTTCACTGATTCTCAAATCACTAAATTACTAATTGCTATTCCTTACACATCAAAAAGTGAATCCTGAATAATTAACCCCAAATAAAATTAGATGAATTGGTCCTTTTAATTAGAGTCCCTGCTGCTGTTTGTTCTGAGCTTCCTTTTCTTACTGTTAAGAGACTTTGAGAATGATTACAACAGTTTAAGACTTAAACAGCCAGTGACCTTTTAATACAATATAAATCCATGAAAGCAATATTTCAGCTAGCAGGTGGTGAAGTAAATTTTTAGAGCAAGTACCTGTCAGCTTCAGTATTCCTTTGAAAAAAAAAAAAAAAGTACATGCCAAAAAACAACCACCTTGAAATTAAATGAGTGTCTGATTATTTTTAAAGCATTCGTGCATTTGCTAAGCCCCAGACTCCATGAAATGGCAAGGTTGAAGGAGAGTGAGTAATGGTTGGCATCATTTTGTATAAATAGTAACAAGAGTTTTGCAGTGAGAAGAATTTGAAGGCATTTGTGCCTAAAAGATGAAGACTGGAGAAATCACAGAAGGTCACTGGTCCCATATAGCCATACTCTTCCTCAAGAGTTTTCTGAGACAGGGGAGCAGGTTCCAGCAGTGGGTGAAAGGAAGCTTTGTGGGATTTCACTGCTGCTACTCCTCAGGCTAAGACCACTGGCCAATCCATGATGCATTCAGCCTGGATTTTGTTGAAGATGCACCATGTGCTCCTGATCATCTATTTCAAGTCTTCTACTTAGTAAGAACCTCTTCTCTTCTTCATAGTCTTCTGAAGTCGTAGGGGTAGAACAAGTTTCCTCCTCTTTCCTGAGAGGTCTCAGTTTACCACACTGAATCTGACATGGACTATGGTAAATGTGTCCTCAACTAGAAGATAGGAGATTTGGGATTCTGGTATGGCTCTATACTGTTTGATTGTTTCACTTTACCACAATAAAAATTTCCCCATCTTTAAAATAAAGTTATTGGGCTAGGTCAATGATGTTTTTCCTTAAAATTTTTTTGACTTTTCATCTGAAATAATTTCAAATTTTACACAAATGTTGAAAAATGCTTCTCATTTAGCCTTTATCTAGTTTACTAAATGTTGATATCTTACATAATCACAGTACATTTACCAAAACCAGGTAATTAATACTGACACAAAACTACTTGCTAATATATAGATTTCATTCAGATTTTATCAGTTTTCCTACTCATATCCATTTTTTGATCAAGGTTCCTATCTTGAATCACAGGTTGCTTTTAGTTGCTATATGTCCTTATCTTCTTTAATCTAGAATAGTTGCTCAGTCTTCGTTTGTTTGTCATGGAGGTCAGTGATGCTCAGCCAGGGCTACTCATCAGAATCATCCAGGAAGCTTGTCAAAATGCTTGTGTTTATGTCTCAACTCCAAATATTCTGATTTAAGAATTGCACAGTGAGGTCTGATTATATATAGCAGTATAAAGTGCCCCATGAGATTTTGATGCACACCCTCAGTTAAAAGTCAGATATGTTTCAGCACTTCAAGGACTAACATGTTGAGATTTTGTGTATGTGTCATCTCTTCTTCTTCTTTCTTCATTTTATTGCTCCTCCTCCATTCCCATCTCTCCTTGATGGGAGATGATCTTACTCTCTAAAATTCCTGGAGGATATGAAGGCATTTCTAAGATAACTTGTGGGAAATAAATACTGTTAAGACCTCAGAGGATGGTTTACTCTGCCTAGATATAGCAGTGATGAAATAAGTGATGAAATGAGCTACTTAAAGAAGTTTTATTGTAAAATCATACTCCCTCAAGCTTCATCACCATCTTTGGACAGAAGATAAGCTTCTGGTTTAATAGCCACCCCAAGGCCATGCCCAATCTCTAAAATAATGAGGTTTTCAAAAAATTTTTATTGTTTAAAGTATTATATGTAGTATTACATATGTCTCCTTTTCTATCCCTCATTGACCTCTCTCCAACCATCCCCAACCCCCAATAATGAGGTATGTTTAGAATAGTCTCTCAATACATTGATACTTGTTTGCCAGCTTATTTTTCAATGGTAGATTTAAGATTTTTTGTCACTATGGACTATGGCCTCATTCTCTTTCCATATCATGGATTTTTTTTTAAACTATTTCATTTTAAACTAAAAGAATTTCATTTTTTTTTTTTTTTTTTTTTTTTGGTATTTGGGCTGAAGATATCTCAATAACTGGTAGAAGAGGGATGCTTAGGATTAACTCGTTTTATTTATTTTGAATGCCCATACTTGGTATTCAATGATGTGGTTTGTTTTTTGGGTAGCAATTGCCATGTTTTTGTAAGACAAATGACACTTAGTGGATTCATAAATAATATTTGGTTTTAGTCCATTTGTAGAACCAAATAAATAATATTTGGTTTTAGTCCAGACTGTCCTAAATTTATATTATTTGAAAATCCTTCAATGTTTTTAACTAAGGAATATAATTTGTTTTTCAGCAAATGGAAACCACTGTGTGGTAGAGAAATAGAGTATGATTAGATGCAATGCACTAAGGTGTTTCACCTTGATACAGACTCCTAACTTGTGGTTAAACATGAGGATTGTTGAACTCAATGAATATCTAGGGTATTCTACATTAGCTAATGTAGAGTGAAATTGTCCATTTGAAAATCAGGGAGATTTTATCTACTTTAGTATAGTAATTCTTCTTGCTTTTAATTTGAGAATTTCATAGTATTTTAAGCTATGGTATTTAGAAAGATGACGGAGACATTACATTTTGGCTTGGGTAAATACACTGGTGCATTAAAATTAAACACTAGTTTTGAGTAGATTCTATACCTCATTTCAAAGCATCTTCCTTTTGATTTTTTAATAAATGCATGCCTGTAATTCACATTCATTGTATAACAAATAAGCCCAAAAGAGAAGGGATTAAAAAATCAACTCCTCATTGCGCAAGCTGTAGACAGCCACTGTCAGCATATTTTTTTTAAAAAAGGACCACATTATAAATACCACTCAGTAGCCACATTTTTCCTCACATGATAATATATAACAAAGTTTTTCATGTTCTGCTTCCAGGTACTCTATGACCCATCCCCTCACTAGAGTGAAGTCTTTGTTCAAATACAGTGCCACCCTGGTGAGGCACTTCCAAATCTTTCTCTTTAAAATTGCAGCATTTCACCACCATCCTCGCAGGCTCTTCCTCCTTCCTTGCTCTATATTTCTATGTAGTACATACCACCTATATTAAATATCTTTAATTTACTTTTAAGTATTCTTCTCATCCTGATAGAATATAAGAGCACTTTTTATTTTATTTAGTTAATTAGTTTGACTTCTCCTTAGTGTCTAAAATGATGCCTGACATGTACAAAGCACTCAGTCAGTGAAGAAATAGATGTCAGATCTAGATCAATGTCATCATTTTAATGACTGCATGATTTTCTAGTGTTTGACTGACTACAATTGATTTATAATCAATACTTTATCAATGGAACATTCTGATTATTTTGATTATATTTTATTATGATAATGATGTGTTGACATGCTTCTCTGTATACTTTTCAATTACTTCTTTAGTAGGATAATTTATTAAAAATGGTATTGTTGTATAGAAGTATATGTGTATTTTTAAGACATTAGATAACTGTTGCCTATTCTTCTTGAGAAAAGTTTTATCTTTAATACTCCTATATACCGGGTGTCCCAAAAAATGTATACACACTTTGAAATTTATTAACTCCAAAGGGTTAAATCTAAAGAAAAAGAAACATCTATTGAGCTATCAGCTGTTAAGTTTGTTAACATTTTTGGGGGGACATTCTGGGTGTGTGTGTGTGTGTGTGTGTGTATCTATATATATCTATCTATCTATCTATCTATCTATCTATGTATATATATATATATATATATATATATATATATATATGCTGATTTTTCTGTGCCATCATCAGTATGGTGTTTTATCACTATTTTTAATCTTAGCCCTTTCATTTAAATGTCATTGCTTAGAAAATTAAGTACTATCAGAATCAACAATTTGTTTTTTTAGTTAAACAGCAAAAAATAAAAATAGAAAGGTTCATTTTCTAATATATAATTATGTATAATAAAAACCTGAACTCCAAAAATATCTAATGTGAGAACTAAATAATTCAAGTTCCTTGGTCAGGGTCACATGTCTTCTCATTTACAGATGAAGATGTGCCATTTAAGGGAGGATGTACTGTTGCTATTTTGATCACAGTGAAGACAGGAAACCAGGAATGCCCAGCCTTACCCAGATAATTGTTACTTCTCCCAGAGAGTTCTCAAAGGGGCTGCACTCTCAGGGAACAGGAACAAAATGGGAATACAGGAGCTGCTGTATTAATAGTGTTTAGTCTTTCTCTAGGACAGAGGTCTGTGTTCACACTGAGGTGGTGTATAGGCTTTGGCTCTATGAATAAGCAAGTGCTTTACCCTATCTCTAATACGAAAAACATGTTGGGTAAATCAGGGAAATTCTTTTTATATTTTTAGGTATAACCAATGCACAGTAAATAGGTTGCAAAGACTCAGAAGTCATGCACTAAATGGGACTTATCCTCAGTGGCTTATTGACTTTGTCATAGTTCAGTGTTTCCTGGTGGTTTTTAAAACCTTATTATATTTAACATTTATAGATGACACATTTCTAGGTACTGAAAATTTCTCTTTTGTTTCGTGTGTATGTGTTATTTTAAAATCATAAATAAGTAAAATAGCCATAGATTAAAAATTGATATAAGTAACAAAAAGTAAGTTTCTCTGCTATTCTTGTTTCCCAATTGCACAGTTATACTTTTCTTACAGGCAACTTGCTTTTAACAGTTTACTGGGAATCCATCTAAAAGATACTCCATGATGATACAGGATATATGTATATATGTCTTTGAGTGCTTCATTTTACAAATATTTCATTCAATGTACTTTCTGGTGTAGTTTTCTTGGTGGCCTTTATGTTTTCATGCAAACTGAAGATGGAGTTGAGGGTGAAATCTATATTATAAAGGCCTGAGGCTGTAACGCTATAACCACCAAACCACCCGTCACCCAGAGGTGCATTGATGGGTCTCGTGGCGTGGCAGGTCTGGGGTCCCACAGTGGCATGGTGGAGTCTGGGGGTCCCGCTCCTGCGGCGGTGCTGCGGGTTTGGGGTCTCATGCAATTTCATGCACTGGGCCTCTAGTTGTAAATAAAGTCTTCAGTTACTTGGTTTTGTAATGAATAGCCTCTAATTATGAGAAAAATGCTTTAACTGTGACATAAACCAATCACCTTAGGGCAGTGATGGGCAACCTTTTGAGCTTGGTGTGTCAAACATGGCCAAAAAACTGAGCATTACTCGGGTAGTGTGTCACTTTGAGGAAAAAACATTATTTTGCAATATTTATAGTTTAAATAACATAAATGTATAATTGTTATATATAATTGTATTTAATAAACCAAAAACTAAATATTTAACTTACCTGCTTAGTGACTTCTTTGTTCATCCGTCAGTCGGTTTTTTTTTTTTTTTTGTTGGTCTTGATATTATTTAGCTTGTGTGGGGTGCCGTGAACTAAGATAAGTGAGGGAGAGGGGGAATTCTTTAACTAACCTGCCTATTAGTGACTTTTTTGTTGCTGAATTTCATTGGCTAAATCTTCAATTGAAGGTTGGTATTTTGTACACTTCAGACCCAAGCAAGCACTACTAACTTCATCTGTCAATCTGTTTCTTTTGTTGGTTTTGATATTATTTAACACTGAGAATAAGGCCTCACAAAAGTATGTAGAGGGGAAAATTGTGAGTAAAGCCATTGCTATATTTTTCAGGGTGCTAAAAGTGTCTGGTAGTCGGTTCCAGGCACTCCAAATTTCCTGTTCGTAGTGGCACTCCTCTTGATTCTCCAAGTGGCACCTTTCCAGATTCTCAAGCTTTGACCTCAAGTCGACAAACACCTGAGCCCAGATACTGTCTTGAAATTCTGCAAGTTGCATCTCCAAATCATCAATTTGCATCCATTAGAAACCATTTAATTCCAAACTACTGTAGACTACTACATCAGGATACTTAATTATTTTCAGGGTCTGTTCTAGACTTCTAAATTGACTAAATCTATCACTAAACTGGTCAAGTAACGAGTCTAAAACATGCTGGTACTTCATATGCAAGAGTTCCATTTCATTTTGTACAGCTGCACTGGCCTTCTCAAAATACTTTGTTACTCGAGAAAAATACTTATAAGTTTTAGTTTCTACATCTCGCTTGAAAATTTTAACTTTACTTTCAAAAGCTTTTATGTATCCAAACATAACATCAATACTTTTGCCAAAACCTTGTAACTTTAAGTTCAGTTCATTAATATGAACAGAGAGATCTGTAAAAAACATCAGGGTGTTGACCCACTTATCATCATTAAGCTGAGAAAAGTTTCCCAGATCCTTATCGTCAAGAAATACCTTAATTTCTTCAAAGCGCTCAAGAACTTTGCCTCGGCTCAGCCATCTGACATTATTGTACATCAGTAGTCCACTGTAGGTGGAATCAACCTCCAGTAAAAGTGCTGAAAATTCTTGCTTGTGAAGGGGGCGAGCAGCTATTAAATTAACTATTTTTGTAACAACTGACATTAAGTCATTTAAGTCAGTGAATCCTGCTTTGGCACATAAAGCCTCCTGATGGATAATACAATGAAAAGGCACAATCGCATGTCCAATAGTTTCTGTAAACAATTTGACAAATCCGACTTTTCCCCCCACCATATTTGGTTCCCCATCTGTCATCACTGACACAACTTTAGAGATATCAATGCTTAGGTCACGAAATGTTTGTATAACAACCTTACATATTTCGCTTCCTGATTTACTTGTTGACACTGATACTAACTTTATCAACTCTTCTCTCATTTTGAGACCATCAGAATATCAACCAATAATGGCCAACTGAGCATGTGATGTGATATCAGTAGTTTCATCAAGAGAGATCGAAAAATATATACACTTCCTTATGTCTCTCTTTAATTGATGTTGTACGTTTGTGTTCAGCCTCATTATTCGGTCTTTTATGATATTTCTACCGAGTGATAACTCAGATATTCTCTTAATAATTGTATCTTTATTCTGCATTCTCGCTTGTGAAGGGGGCGAGCAGCTATTAAATTAACTATTTAATAGTTAATTAGAACTGGTATACAGCTTAGGAGAGTTTCTTTAATAAATTCTCCCTCTCTGAGCGCTTTTCCATGCTGAGCTATAGAGTGAGCAATGTTCAAACTTGCAAATGTTAAATTCGTAGAGCCTTTCATAAATTTAAGGATGGAATTAGATTGGCTCTTATAAAGGTGTAGCTGCCTGGAAATGTATTCCTTCCTTTCATCTTCACTTTTTTCCAAGAGCTGGGAATGATTAGTTTCAAAATGTCTATTTATATTCCACATTCGGCTTACTACCGTTTCAGTACATAGAATGCAAAATGATCTGCCATTTTTTTCTATATAGCCATAGATCTCGGTCTATGTCTCTTGAAAAGGTCAGCCACTGCTACTACCACTTTCTTTACTTAACCTTAGTTTTTTACTTTTTGGGTTCTCCATCAGGGGGGCAGTGACAGAAGATAGAATTATAGATAGCTTGTTAGGCCTGCAGGCAATTAGGGGTTAACTAGCCTAACTAACCACAAAATGGTGCATATAACTGTCTTTTAGGAAAGGGCAGGGTTAATAAGCAGAAATAAGGGTTAATAAGGATGCACAACAGTAATAGTGGTGAAATGGAGTCTGCACTATGGAGCAAGATGGTGTTCCTTATGCTAATTAAAATAGCTGCTGCTATTTCTAATGGCTGGAAATGGCACCCATAGCATGCCACAAACCCTCGCCTCTCCTAGCCTCCCCCTCACTTATCTCAGTAATGATGGATTAGAAATCCATGACACCCCAGAACAGTAGGTAATGGTTGCTGTGGTTAACTGTTATTTGGTTACTGGTAATGGCAGGGCCCCCAGAGATGCGTCCCCTGCTGGGTCCCGCTGCTCCCTGCTCTGCTGGCGGAAGTGAAGGCAAAGATCCTGGCTTAACTGGAAGTCCCAGAACTAGACACTCTGTGCTGGACTTCTGTTGTTTTGGCCTACAGACCTCCGGCACAGAGTGTCTAATAGGGGAGGATGAAACAAAGACTCTAACTCCAAGACTCTAGTCGCAAATGTTTCATCCTCAGGAGCAGCAAATGTTTCATCCTCGGCATGCTGCCGCCTTAGCTGCCGCGTGTCATCAGAAATGGCTACGCGTGACACGCGTGTCATAGGTTCGCCATCACTGCCTTAGGGAGATTATCATGGTTTTGGGGTTAAAAAGGTTCAAAGTCACTGTTTTAACTGCTTTGATCCATAGAGTGACACCATGAAGTGAATATCATTATCCTCATTTAATAGGTGAGGAAATTGAACCTTAGATGCCTTTTCCTAAGGAAAGAACTGGGATTTGTATGTTAAATTTTTCGCCTGGAAATTTTGTACTCATTTCTTTCCAACATATTTCCTTTATCTTTTAGTCACTATTGATGGAAATGAAAAACTGGCTTTACTTAAAGTTTACTACTTGCTCACCATAATTAATTTTTCCACTTTTGTGTGTGTATTCCAACCCAATCTCTTGTGCACTCATAATTTAAATTCTTAATTTGAGGAGCCCCTAAGTGATTTCACTTATATTTACCTTAAAGTTTAGATTTTCTTTAAACAACCAAAAATTCTCCACGTAAGAAAGTTAGATAACCAACCAGGAGATCCCTAGAGTCTTGCTTCTCCTTGTGAAGTGCATGGGTCCACATCCACCTCATTGAGAGCATGTTAGAAATGCAGACACTTGGGCCCACTCCAGACCTGCTGAATCAGAGTCTGCAAGTCATATAGATCCCCTTGGTGATTTGAACATTCAAGCCCTACTTGTTAGAAGCTTCAGTTCTAACCAGGAGAGAGTGATCATAAGCCCATAAATACAATCAAGTGTTAGAGATGCCATGAGAGAGCTGTATTATGAGGCAGAAAGGAGCTGCCATCTACATTCCTGTGTATGTGTATAGGTTTTCATGGATATTTGAATGAAGAAGAAAGAGAATGATGCCTTTTTTTTTTTTTTAATTTTTACCATAGTAAATGAATCTAGACTTTAGTTGATGATTTGAGCTTAATTGCTCTTTTATGTTTTTCCACTTCAATCACACAGAACCAGTACCCTACCATCTTCTTTGCTGGTAAATTCTTGTAATTTCTTTCTTCCTCCAATGGGGCTCTTATTCATGAAGGGATAGAAAGCTCTGTACTCATGTGCCTTTCATATATGCCCAATCCATGTTACTAGGGTAATTGCAGTGGTTGACAACTCAGGACCTCCAGCGCACCACCTCTGCTTCTCAGGGCCACTCACATTTTACCTCTGCACTAGAGAGGGTAGCTTGGAAGAATATGTTGGGTTATCAGGACTTTTTCCTAACTCCCTTTTCAAAATAATGGTATGCATAACAGGCTATTTTTGAAGTGAATTGACACAAAGTAGCATTTGGGAATCAGGGATATAATACTTCATTTGCCCAACACACCTTTTAACTGCCTAGTGGTGCTTCCTCTAGCACCCAAAACAAAATATATAATAATAATAAATTAAACATTAGCTAAATAATATGGGATGATCTGGAGGAAATTAAGCATGATTCTTTCTAGCTTTTCACCAAGGCAGAGGAAGGATCCATTTCCAACTCTGTATTTCACTAGCTGTATAACTTTGAGTAAACCATTTAATCTGGTAATTGATGAATAGATGTATTTTGCATGTGGTAGGCTTTTAGTGGTGAGGAAAGGGTAAAGAGGAAGCCAGGTTCGTAGATATCTGTCTGTGACTACACTACTTCTTCTAAAACCAAATGTTTCTATCTCAGATTTTTTTTTTTATCACTGCACTGCCCCAGTTGCCTGATGCTGTGTTCTTTTTGGCGGGCCTATTTGTTTTGTTCATGCTCCTGTGATACGCAGGGTCCAGGAGTTCCATTTCAGGTTAATGCACTAACCTGAAGGTCTATAGTTTAGCATTGTTAGTTGGAAGGTATTGCAACTGATTCTGTTTAGCTGCTTTTCTCTGGGAGAGTTACAACCTAAGCATCTAAGACAGATGCTTTTTGATTGTTTAAAAAAAAACAAAAAACAAAACTTGGACAACTGAACACTTTGGTCAAAATTTATAATTGGAAAAAATAAAACAGATTATTAGTATGGAGTTATCACTAGGGCTTTTAAAAATCTGCCTAATTTTTCCTAGAATATATAGTCTAGATTTGTGTTGTTTACAAATTACTAATTTAAATATATATATATATATTCCTTTTTTTTTTTCCTGTTCCTTTTCATCCTTCCTGGAGTGTCATCAACTTCGCTTCACTGTTTAATTTTATGACAGAAACGTAGGTAAGAAGGATATAATTGGGAGGAACCTCAGAGATAGGCAGTTTGTTGTATGCAGACTAATTTTCTGTGACAATTTGGAGTGTTCATGTGGATTTTGTGGGTCTGTTTCTACCTTTATACTATGATCTTCAAGCATCATTCGGTTCTGGTCCTGTTTAATGCTGACAGTTCTCTGTGACATAATAGGATTTGTTGAAGTTGAAGAAAATGCTCAGAAATCTTTAATGTTGGGTATAAAGGAGACATAGGTCTGGATAGGACATTTGAACCGGAAAATTAGGCTGTGAACTAGAATTTGGTTGTCATGTCTCCATCTGTGGGATCCCTTATCACGTCCCGCGTTTTTCAGGGTTCCCGTTCAGGTCTGGTTTCTGGAGAAGGCCACAATCAAAATGAAGAGAAGCTAGAAAAGAATCAATTTGGGTAAATGGGGGGCCAGGCGGGAGCCCACCTCTAGTGGGAGGACTACTCACTGCTCTGGCCTTTGCCATCCCTTTTATTGGGGTTCTGAGATATACCCATATCCTTTAGGCAGGATATTCCAATAATAGACAATCAGCAAAAATTTACATATGATTAACAGGTGAGAGTTGCTTTAACTACCAATGTCTCAACTAAACAATGAGTGACTAGCTCTGACCATTCAGAGCGATTAAGGTTGACCAAAGCATTCCAGATTCCCTTTTCACATTTAACTTCCATTGTCTCAATGTTTGGTTTCTGGCATCCATCAACTTTGTTTTCTTTTGCTGATCACTTAAGATCTCATTGTTTGCATTCTTCTCATAGGCTATTATGACTTTTCAAAGGAGTTGTGACAATTTAATAGATGTTATAATATTATTTTTAGTGCAGTGTTTGGCCAAATGAAGGTGTAGTGAGTTTCTCAGTCCTGCTTGTACACTAGAATCACCTGAGTTTTAAAGGAATACTGGCATCTGACTCTTCCTCCCCATCCCCTCCCCTACCCCCAAGATCCTAATTGAATTGGGTGAGATGGACTTTTGGCTTCAGTGTCTATAGAGAAGCTTTCATGGTAACTCTAGTTTGTAGGCAATGTTTAGAACTACTGGGTGGTGTTATGAAAGGTTTATGAGACTTATAATCCTAATAAGGCTATGGACAAAGTATATCTTGAAATGAGTACACTCAGAAGGGTAAGAGAAGTAGAAATGTTTCTTTATGACACATATCCTTGAACTTTACTAATCCTATGGGGTTTAAGGTAGAAATAACGATGTGTTACTTTGCCTAATGCAGTGTTTCTCAAAGTGTGGTCCCATGACCATTAGCATCAGCATCACCTGGGAAGTTCTTAGAAATGCAAATTATTGGGTCCTACCCCAGACCTACTGAATTAGAAAGTCTGGGGGTGGGACCCAGCAATCTATGTTTGAATAAGACCTTCCAGAGATCCCAATGAACCCTAAAGTTTGAGAACCATCAGAGAGTTTTGTAGGTGTGAGAGGTAGTGGATGAACATCTTAGCATGCTGTGCATAGCAAGAGTTCAAAAAGCAGAGTATTCTAAAGATAGTGTTTGACTGCTTGGTAGTCTGAATATGGTGGGAAACTAGAGCTCCTAGACTGTTATTTACAGGGTAAATGGAACCCATATGAACCATTTGAAAGGTGTGTCAGACCAACCAGTCCCAGTTACCACCCTTCCACTGTTCAATTTTGACTTTCCTTTTTCTGAAGATTTAAGTTGTAATGCTTTGGTACTATCCAAAAGCAACCCACTGAGTGATAGCAACTGCTGCCCCATGACTAAGTGTTAAATTGCTGAAATGTAAGGAACAGCTACTTATCTATAAATAAAGTAAAGAATTTTCCCATCACATCTAAAATATTATAATTTATTTATTTATTTACTTATTTATTTATTTATTGCAACAGGAATTTATTTGAGATCAAAGAATAGCTATTCAGGAAGCATACTTCAGGCAGAAGCCCAAATAATGTTTCAATTAGGAGACAAAGGCAATGGTATTTATGAGAAAGGGCAGGGAAACAATTACATCAATAGAAGGAATGTGTTTCTATTGGTGCAGATAACATAACATAGTGATGCTAATTTTAAACAACTTAAAATTTTCAGTGCCCTGGTTATCAAAGGTAGTCATAATATCTGCTTTCTTGTTATCCTTGCAAACAGTTCTTTAGGGCACAGCATTGCTTTAGGCACAGTGCAGAGGTTATTTTGTCCTGTTTTAACATTCTGAAAATTTGTGGCATAGGACCTGCAAAACAGTTTCTCCTGGATGGCAGCTCTGGCTCCATTTTAAAGTGGCTCCATTGATATTATTATGATTTTTTTACAGGAGGTTTAAGTGTTTGTAGTCATCTATTTTCTTTAGACACATATTATTTGTCACCTTATGCATGCATTTCTTTTGTAATATTCTAAAGGAATATCCCTTTTTTAAGAGTCTCCTCCCTCCAGAGTACCTAGCTCCCTGCCCAGGTCTGGGTCAATCCCTCCTTGTGTCCCCATCCCCCTGGCTGTGGCCTCTTCCCTCCACTCCCCCACTCCCACCTCTTGCTTTCTTTGTCATCACTCTAGGCTTGAGAACTAACAGAGATCTCCCCTCTCCTTCTATACTAATGCTCCCTCCTCTGAACTTCAAAACTCAGCTCAGACATCTCCTCTCCGAGGAAGCATCTGGACTCCTCCAGGCTGGCTGGGGACCCCTACTCTGCATCTTCATGGCTCCCATATGCCCAGAGCTCCTTGCCTGTTCCCTAATGTGTCTGCTGTCCTCACTGGATGGTACACCCTGAGGGACCAGGACTTTCACGGTCTGCATGCAGCGGGTGCCTCATAAATGTGTGTAGAATGAACAAATGAATAAATGCACTCAGCCATCCTGACCTTCAAACCCTATTCACACATTTGACTCCTAGGGCTATGCCTACTGTGCATGTCTCTCTCCTTCTGTCCACACCTACCGGTGCATTAAAATATTATTTTTAAAAGATAGAGCAGGGTATAGTGGGAATAAATTTTGATGGAAAGAGACTTGACTTGGTGTGGTAAACATACAACAGTATAGAGATGATGTGTTGTGGAGTTGTACACCTGAAATATGCTAACCAGTGTCACCCCGATAAATTTAATATAAAGAAAAGAAAAATAAAAGAAAAAATAATGGGCATTTTCTTTTCCTAATAGAATTTCTTGCAGAGTATTTAAAAAAGATTCTATACCATGAATCCATAGAGCTCTTGGATATATATTGACATCTCAAATCTTAGAGACTAGGAACATTCTTCCAACAACTCTATGCGCTGTGCTTGTTGGTCACAATGTTGGGTCTTCTTAGTGTCCTAAAGCCTCATTATTTCCTACCTGGACTTCATATAGATTTCCAAATCAATATTTCTTATCCCAAGTTTTTCAAAATCTTCCCTGCATGTAGATTAGTCTTTAGTAAATCATATTGCAACCAAGTGTTTCCTTTTCAGAAATCTTGGATGGATCCTCATTGCTTGCATGATAGAATTCAAGTTCTTTGCTGATTGTACAACACACTTAAATGCTTATTTTGTCACTGTTCTAGTTTTTGTAACATACTAGTTTATTTTACATTTCTCTATGCTGTATTGTTACTTGCTCTGTGTTCTCTAGTATCTAAATTTGTGTGTGTGTGTGTGTGTTGTTTTTTTAATCTTTATTTTTTTATCCCTCTCTCTGTGTAGAGTGGACTTATTTTCTACATCATATTTTTCAGGGACAATTTAAATGTTTGGTAAAGCCTTCATTTCTCCACCTAGACACAAGCTTTCCTTCATCTTAGCTTCCTGGAGAGTTTGTTTGCACATCTTAATAAATTTCATCTTTTATTATCCTCACTTGTGTACTTAATATTTTCCTCCTTTACTTGAGAGAAAATTTATTGTGAGTAAGGATCAAGTCTTATATACTGCAATAATCCACCACCCCAACAACCTTCCTTGTTCTGGCTAAATGTCCCTGACCCCTATAGAGTAGCTTTGATGTCACTTAGTAATATAAAATCTGGTCCTCCATCTTCAGAAAGTCAAGGCTACTAATTAAAGTGAGAAGAAGTAGGATAGGGAATAATTGTTATGCAAGGCAAAAGATCATGTGTCAATGCCAATTACAAGCAGCAAAATGCCAGCTAATGTGTGTTTTGAAGAGTGCTTATAAGATTGCATCTATAGTAACTTCATGTTTGTGTTTTCTTTCTGTAGGTGATTTTCTTCCACCCCCACCCCCACCTCTAGATGATCCTGGTACTCTTCCATCTGGCTCTGGAAACTTCCCTCCTCCACCACCGCTAGATGAAGGTTCTTTCAGGGCACAGGTAAGATCTGTGGTTGAAGTCATGTTTATAAGCCATGCTAGGAAGCTCATGAATTCAGGATTGTTTTTGTGGCAGGTATACATTTATCCAGAGCCCACAGAGAGCTTTATGACACAAAAAGCTAAGGCATCTTAATGCAAAACACCCAACTCAAGCTTCTCAGAGCTTGCACTCCCAAGCCTTAGAAATCCTTTCACCTACTCATTTGTTTCAAAACTGAAAGCCATGTTTTAGGAATGTCATTTGAGAAGTTCACATGTTCTTATTATCCTGGCGACACACAACCATATATTTTATTGCCTTTTTTTCTTTATTCACAAACATTGCATTCTACGTGAGTAAGGCTGATATTTTAAGGCTCTGGTTGGTCACTAGGTCCTAATCGGTCAGCGGTATCTTTCTAGCAAAAGCAGCAGCAAATGTCTTTAGGATTTTCTCTTCTGAGTGAGGTCCACGATGCACATTACACAATGTATTGATTATATACAACTGTTGTGCTCCAGAGACTGGAGATTGTATTTGGCTAGAGTAGGGAGCAGCATTAGAAGTAGTTCTCAGCCTGTGATCATGTAGGGGCATTGGTAACCACCTGCCACCACTTAGGCAGCCAAATGCTTTCTATTCATGTCAGGGAGGAAACCTAAATAACAAAATCAAATAATTATTGTTAGTTTTTAGGGGTGATGTGGTTACTCCAATAGGGTGAAGAAAAAAACACAACAGTTCTTACCTTTTAGAGCAGGCGTCCTCAAACTACGGCCCGCGGGCCACATGCGGGTGTTTTTGCAGTTTTTTTTTTTTACTTCAAAATAAGATATGTGCAGTGTGCATAGGAATTTGTTCATAGTTTTTTTAAAACTATAGCCCGGCCCTCCAACGGTCTGAGGGACAGTGAACTGGCCCCCTGTTTAAAAAGTTTGAGGATCCCTGTTTAGAGAAACATTGGAAATATTTGAGGAGAAGTGAAATGGTGTTCGATATTTGTTTCAAAAGAATAAGAGTAGGGATTTAGTGAGAATATAGGTAAAAAAAAAGTTTAATTATGAGTTGATAATTATTGGGTGCTGGAGGTTTATTCTACTATTTGGTCTACCTTTATATGTTTAAATTTTCTCACAATAAGTTTTAACGAGGAAAAACATTAGGAAATAACCCTTAAATAATTTGGTCCATTATCTATCTTTCTTTCTCCTACATTTTTGGGTTTGGGGAGATAGAGGAAGAAATGATTCATTCATTCAATGAATTTTCTGTGCTTCTATGTGAGCACCCTGTAATACCACTAGGAATTCTACAACAAAAAAGACAGGGTTCTGCTCTCGTGACACTTTATGTTAGTAAAACTAGGTAGAAGTAAATAAAATACATACAATACAAAGTATATTAGAATTGGATCAGTTCTACGGGTTGAGGAAAGGGTATAGGATACAACCTATCAGGGTGGACATGGTCAAGAAGACCTCACTGGTAAGGTGACACCTAAAGAAGGACTTTGAGTAGGAGAGGCGAGAATGAGCCATTGGGTTTTTCCTTTCTTTCTTTCTTTCTTTCTTTCTTTCTTTCTTTCTTTCTTTCTTTCTTTCTTTCTTTTTTCTTCTTTCTTTCTTTCTTTTTTAGGGTATATTTTCATATACTAGATCTTAGGAAATAGAAGATGCCTTTTTTTTAATTGATCAGTTGAAATTAAGTTCCTAGGCTAAATCTCAAAAGATTCTTTTTTTTTGTTTTTCTCTGCCCAGCTGGCATGGTGCAGTGGATTGAGCTTCATCCCATGCACCAAGAGGTTGCTGTTTCCATATTGGGCTGTAGGCTCAATCCCAGTAGTAGGTGTGTAGGAGGCAGTAAATTGATGTTTCTCTGTCATCAATATTTCTATCTTCTCTCCCTCTTCCTTCATCTCTCTTTCAAAAATCAATAAAACAAATTAAATTTTTTTCTCAGATATATATGTTATAAACTCCTATACCTTACCTTATTTTAAGCTGGTAAAAATAGCTCAGATACTAGTAATGGACAGGAGTCTGACAAAGTTTATATTTAGTTTATGCATCAGAGAGATCCCTTGCAAATAGAAACAAAATGATCAATTTCCCTTTTTATTTTTCTAGTCATTTTTTAAAAATGAAAATAAAAGCTTTAAAGTTTGCCTTTTGTATATTTTTGCTTTTATTTTGTGGATGTTGGTTCTTTGCAAATTTAATTTACTCAAAAGCTTCACTCACTCCATCTTCTCTGTTGATTCATTATGGAAACTATTTTTTTTTTCTTTTGCATTTACAATCTTTATTTCTAAAAAGTTTGTTTGATTTTGTGACAGAAGACTTGTGTTTGAATAATAGTTGAGCAGCTTATCCCAGTCATGCTATTTTGAGCCGGTCACACTGAGTCCCAATTTCTTCATAAATAAAAATAGAGCAAACCTATCGACATCTAATAATTAAATGAAATACAGATGAATTTGAATTTCTAAACTGTAGTGGCTTTACAGATATTCTGATGCTATAATTATTACTATGTAAAAATAACAATAGCAAGAATAATAGTAATAAGGCCTTGTTAAAGTGCTCCATTAAGAAAAATTAGGAAAGTCCTGAAATTATAAAAAGTCTTGTTCTGTAGGGACCTTGTCCTGATATCTGTTCTGAAACCACAACTTTGTGTTTAAAAAGGAAGGAAATAAACAAAAAGCCTGTTGCCATGTTGGCTTATGTTCTCTGCAAAACAGAAGGAAGAAGGATGAAAAATAAAACTGAGTTTGCCAAATGGAAAAGGACAAATCTGGTAGGCAGAGGCCTGCAAATTCTTGAATATACGAAAGACTGTAGATGCGTTAAAAGGGAAATGGGTGTGCCCTTCCCTGTGGTTTAGTGACAGAACAGCATAGTGACTTGGCTCTACCTGTATCCCCCTTTACATAGGAGCTATGATGTACCCTACAGTCATATAGCCCCCAGAGACAATTTTACATTTTTTCTCTAACAGTATGGTGAAACCTCCTGTTGCCAAGTCCAAATTATAGCTGGTAGATGTGTGTTTTTCTGTAGAAGTCTGTTTATGTTTCCAGCTGAATTTTCAGGTTGGAGCCAAACGAATGTCTACTAAGTGTGACAATAAGAATGAAAAGATTTTCAGAGCTGGAAGGGACCTAAGAGATAATTTAGTTCATCCCTGCACCAGCCATCTAGCTAAGGCCTTTTGCAATACTGGTCCTTGCTAACTGACTCCATCTCTGAACAAATGGAAAAACTGAGACCAAGAAGGTGTTGATGATGTAGTTTCTGATGGAACTCTTAATGAATCCGAGAAATCGTGACTCCTGAATTTGTCCTCCTTCTCACTGGGTGCATGTTTTTGCTTCAGTCCTTTGTCCAGCTCTGAGGTTCAGATGAATGGGTTTCCTACTGCTGTTTGGAAGGACCAGGTGCTAATGGAGTTCTGCTTGACTCACTGAATGTCTGATGTTTGTTGTAGACTTTCTTTTTCTTTGAAAAGGGCAAATAAATAGTTAGCATCAAGAATTATTGTTTTGACAGTTCTCATTTTTATGGAAAAAGATGAGTCTTGGTAAACAAATGAGACATTTTCTGGTTGTTTCTATTTGTCAATTTGACCTCTGTGACTGTAAGGTTTGGAGTGTACATTTAGCAGTCACTTCATTCATTCACTGTTCTTCATTTACTTGCTATAAATTGAATACCTTCTCTAATTCAGGGACATATATTAGAGATTATAACCTTAGAACTTGGCATCATGGATCTAGAGTTTCAACTGTAGGCCTGTTAGCTTTGTTCTGAGTAATTTCTTTCTATTTCAGCAACAATTGGCAGGTAAATAGCATTGTTTAGAATAGTTTCAAAAGGGGGGGGGGTGCAATGTGTCATAATATTTCAGGTTTGCAAGGGAATTAGAGGCCACAACTCAAGTCCCTTTCTGTTGTTAGAATCTCCTAATTTTTTTCTTCAATTTTGTAAAATGCTTATGGGTGACTATTATAGGTAAGGCTATGTTGGAAGGATGAGATGGATCAGCTACCACCTCTGAATCAAGCTTGGATATGTATCTTCTAAATTAAGGTGTTTCATGGTAAATTATGCCTTAGTCTTCATACTTTGGTCAAAAGCACAATCTAAGTCTTATGTTGTGGTTGAGGGCCAGGGACATAAATTAACTCTGACTAGAGATATGCAGGAAGGATTTTTGGAAATAATTTCAATTGAAGTGAACTTTGATGGCTGGATAGGACCTTAATTTCAGATGGGTGATTGGAATTTTCAGTAATGAAGTAATAAGAGTAACAATACAAAGGAGGGAAACACAAAGTAAGTGTGATAAGTCTGCATCTCTGGCTGAGGAATTTTTCCTTTATTCTGGAATAATTGACCATATTTTTCAGGTCTTTGTTACTATTTTAAATATAAGGATGACATCCCCAGGTCTGTGTTGGTTGCCAAGAGGTGCTTTTAACACACCATAAGGCAAAATGTGTTGACTTGTGGGAAACCCCATGCAGTCAGCTCTGATTGTCTGGTCCACTTCCTTGAGCTCCTTGGGGACATATCTGCTGATACCTGATGGCTTTGGGTTCAGGTGTCCCATATTTAACTTCCTCTTTTTACATTTCTACTTCACTATTTTTTCATGACCTCCAATTGACAATGTTTAACTTTGCCTCTCCCATTGTGGCTCAGTCCTGTGGCTTGCTTTTACTTGCCTAGTATCCAGTGGTTTTACATCTTCAGTGTTTATGTCTCCTGTTCTATTCATTCAGGCAGGATGGCCATGTGTGCTACTATAACTCCAGTCCCTCCACCTGATAAAACAGACTGTTTTGTCCATTCATAGCTAGTTACTCCAAATGGTGATTTTTTTTTCTTTTATTGAATAGAAATTTATCCCTTTATGATTTCCTCACACAGATTTTTTTTTCCTAACCTCTTAGAAAAGAATGCACATTTGGATGTACATCCAGCCAGGAGGGAGTTAGCTGATGTCTGTCCCCCAAACAGTTGATCAGTAAAGTTACTGAAAGAGGTGACTTTTCTGAGGCGAGAGTGAGAACAGTGTAATGTGAACTGTTGTGAACTGTGTACTGAACTTGGGGAAATGCCCAAAGTTAGTTGAAAGGAGAAGAGAGAGAGAAAATTCTGAAATCACTTATGTCTCGCTTAAAGTCAGTCTCCAAAAATTTGTAAGCCCACTCATTTCTATTCTTTCTTTAATTTTTTTTATTGTTGATACTATTACAGATGTCTCCCATTTTCCCCACTTTTGCCCACCTCTACCCAGCTCTACCTCCCCTCCCCTCACCTTCACCACTATGTTTTCTGTGTCCATGGGCTATGCATATTTGTTCTTTGGCTACTCTCTTCACTCATTTCTATTCTTGTGAAACAATTTCAAAACTTATATATGGGTAGGGTGGATGGTAGATTGTCATCATTTATCCTCTTAGCCATTTAATGTTTCATTTATCAATGATAACTTAAAAATCTATTTAAATTCTAGGAGAACTGGCATTGAAATCTGTGTCGTGTGACATGACCCTTAGTCTAGTACTGTTTTGGTCACAGGTATTGAATGACACAATTTTACTTTTAGGCATAGCGAACTCAGGCCCATAGCCATGAAGACACAGAAAGAGCCAACAAGACTTGCTTAATGGTGTCGACATATCCTATTAAAGAGGTCATCCCTTCTGCACCTGGTAGTGGGTAAGAAAGGAGGAGGCTGGGTAAAACAGAAGCATGTCCAGGCTCCAAAGGCTAAGAACAGAGGTAGTGTGAACTATTGCCAGAGAAAAAGCGAAATGCTCAGTGAAAGCTTAACTCCTCTCTGAAATGGTTGTCCTTTCTGTGCAGGAAGAATATAAGAATATCTTGATACATGAACTATATCAAAGGAGATGCTTGTTTCTCCCTGGCCCTTTGCCTTGTTTCCTTGGGCATTGGGTTAGTGAGCCCTAGTTACTTTGTGGGGTTGTTTGTGACCCTGGCAACAGCAGTAGCAGCAGCAGCAGAGCTTAATTTGCCATTATCTCCTCCTTTTATGGTTCACATATGTAGGTCAGAGTATGTTTAGCAGGGCTGGTGGGTTCTTAGGCATGTAGCTGGTTCTGGTCAATGTGACTTTCTAGAAGCGAATGTCAAAGTTTTCCTGTTTGTCTTTCACTCTGAATCATCGTCTGATTGGGTATTCAGTGGAGAAGAAAGGGGTATTTTTGGTGTCTAGACATATAAAAACTTCTTTGAAAGTAGCAGGCTTAGAGCTGACAGGGACTATTCCAGTGTTTTATTTAGCAACTGGAACCTTTTTAATGGAACGCCATAGTTTCTCTTCCTTATTTTTTAAACCTTTATTTAAAGAGATAAACCTTTTTTGGGGGGGATTGATAGTGAAGTAGCACACGCACACCCACTCAACCTTATCAATTCAATTACCATTGAAGCTGACACCAGGAGATAATCTGGGATCATGCTCACTGTCTATGGGGAAAGATTGGTTAATCTCTGGGCAATCAGTCTCATGGGAAAACTGGTTGTGGTCAGTTCTGCTAATGTAGGGAGAACCAATAAGGTTACCTTTGCTTTAGCTCTTGAATTACCCCCATTTCTTAATAGGGGTGATTAATAATATTTGTATATTTCAGAAAATTTTCTTTGCCCTAAGTTAAGTGAAACTGCAGTTGGGTCTCCCAAGTCAGTGGAAGGTTTTATCCCATTTTGTCTCTCCCAGCAAGAATCTTAGTGATTTCTTCAAAGCTGATATATATGTGTTTCCATGTTTAAAATATGATTCATGTTTTTTTCTAGTAATGTAAATAAATCAAATAACATAGATTAAATGCTTTGAAACATGTTTCCTCTATAAGGAAAAATTATGATATGAATATATATCCCACCTCCAATATGTATTCTATATAGAACTTGAACATTCTTCCTCCTGGGTCATCAAAAGGGGTATTTAAAACAATTTGTTGAGCCTGGCCAGTGTGGCTCAGTGGTTGAGAATCAGCCTATGGACCAGGAGGTCTGGTTCAATTCTAGGTCAGGACATATACCCAGGCTGCGGGCTCGATCCCCAGTGTAGGGTGTACAGGAGGCAGCAGATCAATGATTCTCTCACATCATGTTTCTGTCTCTCTCTCCTCCCTTCCTCTCTGAAATCAATAAAACATATATTTAAAAAAGTAAAAAAAAAATAAAATAAAACAATTTGGTGAATGTGTTGTAATATTTTAAACAGTATGACACTTCTTTTTAAAGAATAATTCCTCACACTAAATTGTGTCATTGCATTATTACTGAACTATAACTTTTACTTGTTTATTGCATTTTCTTGTTTAATATTTCTTTTTCTTAAATTCATCATCCTCATTCTTCACTTTTTTTTTCTTCCACAGCCCTTTATCTAGTAATGTTTATATCATGTGGGTGATATATTCCCTGACATCTTGTATATCTGACAACTTATTTTTGCCTTCAGGTTTAAGTATAAATTTGGCTGCAATTAAAATTTTAAGGTCAAAGTTCCTTTACATCAATATTCTACAAAGATGTCTATAGTGTTATTTAGTATTTAGTGTTCCACATGAGGAATCAGATGACAGTCTGATTATTTTTTATTTTTTTTGAGGTATACTTTTAAATTATTATTTTCTTCATTTTATTTTATTTTTTTCCATCACCTTTATCCCCCATAATCTCTTCCACCTCCACTCTCTCCCTCTCTCCAGCAATCACCACACTGTTGTCTATGTCCTTGAGTTTTTTCTCTCTTTTTTTCTTTTTTCTCATTCCTTCCCCAGCCCCACTCTCCTCTCCTCACCAGAGCTGTTTGCCTGCTCTCTGAGTTTATCTCTATTTTGCATATTAGTTCAGTTTGTTCCTCTAATTTAGTAACTTTTTCTTGTTTGACCTGTAAGCTTTATTTGTGGGATTCAGCAATTTGACTACAATGTAGCTAGATCCAAGTTCCTTTACCTTCCAACCAGTATTTCTACTCAGCATTCCGTGAATTTGTTTGAGCTGAGGAGTCAGATTTTTATTTAGCTAAGAAACATTTTCTTGTGTTATTTGGAAAAAAGCAATTTAATCTTCTATTTTCTTTTTTCTTCTTTGTGAAACTTCTATTTTGGATTTTTTTCTCTTTCATATTGGTATTCTTTTTCAGTTGTTCTATCTTATGAAAGAATCCTATTGAATGTTTTTCTTTAGTTTGCATTTTTGTGGCAATAGTCTGCTTTTGACTTATAAATCAATATCCACCTGAGTTTTTGGAGAAAATGTGGTTGACAATGGCTCTAGATCTGCTCTTCCCGTAGACCTAGTTAGCTTGCACTCCACACTTTATCTTTTATCTGGTTCAATATTATATAGCCCTTTAAATACAGGGCGGCTTCAGGGCATCTGCATGAAGTCTTCATCCTGTGTGTAATTAGGGGAGGCAGGCCAGTCAAGGGATTTCCCTTGGATACACATGCCAAGAGCAGACCAGCAAGCTTTACTCCAGCCCTCAAGGCTATTTACTAGTTATGAGGATCCACAGGCAGGCAGCAAAGCCTGTATTTGTCACGCCATGCACATATGTCAAGTAAGGGCAGCAGCAGGCTGTAGTTAGCCCTCTGTGGTTGAATCTCCCTCACTATTTCCCTATCCCTATCTCTAATGATTCTGTTACCAGGAGTGTCAGGAAATATAGCAAAGTCATTATTAGAAAGGATGAAGTCATTAAGTGATTTCACTACTGTTTTGGCTGGCTTTCATATTATATCCCACACATCTCTCCCAAAGAGAATTCCCAGCCCCTCACTGTTTCTGTTGTAGCAGCTTACAGTCAGCTCAGGTATATCTACCCTTTGCTATTTATCTCAAGCTCACTCTGCTGCCCTTGAGGGCTCCACCATAGAAAAGTCCTCCATGGTTGCATTATGTAAACCAAATCAAGCTTCAGGGACAGCCAATTATGATGGCTAACACTATACATGCTGGATCAAGACTGCCTGGGTTCATACCTGGCTCCTCCATCATTAGCTACAGGATTGTGGCCATATTATTAAATTTTCCATGTCCTGGTTTGCTTATCTGTAAAATGGGCATAATTATTGTACCTAGCTCTTCAAGGTTTCAAAGAGATAATGCACATAGAGAACAGTGTCCCTGACATATTCTAAGGCTTAGTAAATATTTACTGTTGATGCTATTGCTGTTGGGCTAGCTGGTCTCTGTGCTGAGCTCTGGCACAGTTATTGCTGTCATTTGGTTTGCACCATGCCTTCCCAAAGTTCACTAGTCATCCCATTCCTTGCTCCTACGTGCTTGGGGATGTTAAGTCTTTTTGCTAAAGAAATACTCTCACAAATCTCCTGTGCAAAATGAATGATTTAATTAAATCATCTTTTAGATCTCTTATAGCTTTAAAATGCAATGTCATGGTAATAAAATATTACCTGTTTATAATTTTATATTGACTCATAAATTGTAAAATCCTTTGTATTATATTTGATCTTCACACATAAGAAAACAAATATCTTTTAACAAATAAATAAAGTTATCTCAAAGAGTCAAGGCAACTTGTTTAACTCTCACAACAAATGTCAGGGAAGCAGTGATTCATTTTTAAATGGACCAAAACTAAAACAAAATGCATTTTGGGGACTTTTAAGTCTCTTGGCTTAGTATCAATTCCCTTACAAATGAGAAAAGGCAGATGACTTTAAGTTCTCAAAAAGCAGCCAAAGTCATCAACAATATGTGTTCATGGCTAGTGGCCAGGGGCCATTGATAGATTTCTTTGTAATTCTTCAGTGGAAAGGAGCTCATCTTCCACTGACCTCCAGCATAGTCTTTGCCAGTCCCCTCGCACATCATGCCATGGCTTTGGTACACCCTGTTGGGCTCATGGATCTTGGAGTTCCTTTGTAATTTACGTAATCCACTCAATAAAGGCACAAACAACTTGATCTGAAAGAAGGGTAAAAGAGGGAGTAGAACATGCCAAGACCAAAAACCTAAGTATTTAACTCATATTTTATTTTTGAACCTCAAATTTTTAGAGAGATTTTCTGGACATAGCTGATTTTGCTTGATCCATTCAAAAGTCCAATATTTATGCACCCCTAATAGATAAAACAATACTTGTTCATGTGATACATATACCAATCTTTTAGATGTTATACTATTATTATTATATCATTAGCTTTTGTGAGTTTGACTTGTCCAAGGCTCTTACGCTGTAAATTCCATAAATTCCAAAATTGACTTTAAAAAAATAAAAGACTTTCATCTACTTTATCTCATTTGAGTTTTTAAATAACTTATGAACAGAGAAGGGTAGTGATAATTTTCCCTCTTGTCCTAGTGAAGATAATGAGACTCAGAGAGGTTAAGTAATATTCTTTGTTTCCATATTATTAAGCATTTCATACAGGGATGAAACCCTATTTTTTCTGAGTCATGCTAGTTCATTTCTTTCTCTTCAGCCACCATGGCTTTATTGTTATTCTGCCTTTATATTCTGTTTCAATGAAGGACACAAAATACAATCTGTCACTTTCTTCTCCAAGTATTTTTTTTTTTTTTTAATTCTCAGCCAAGGACATGTTTTTATTGATTTTTAGAGTCAGAGGAAGGAGAGAGAGAGAGAGAGAGAGAGAGAGAGAGAGAGAGAGAGAGAGAGAGAGAGACATGAGAGAGAGAGAGAGAGAGAGAGAGAGAGAGAGGTGAGAGAGAAATATCTATCGATTGCCTCAGACACACATCCCGACCAGGGATCAAACCCTTAACCTGGGTATGTGCCCTAACTAGTATTTGCAAACTTTTGGTTGACATTCCAAGCAAGTGAGCTATCAAGCAAAGGAGTCTCCAAGTACTTTTACTTTTTGGACTCTCTTGATGGGTTCTGTGGTAGAATTCTCTATTGCAATATTTTCCTGTGTTTTTTTTGTTGTTGTTTTGTTTTTGTTTTTTTTTTAATTATCTGTATCTTTATAGATTGGAAGGATGTGCTTTGGCTTTAAAATATAAGAAAGTTCATTAAGATCTTTAACCTGGAATTCTTCATATAATTTTTGTTTGTTTTTATATTTATTTTGTCAATAAATTTTAATAAATATGTCAGTTTTTATTATTGCAGAAAAAAGTAAAATGGCTGGTACCTGCTGAAAAAAAAAAGTGTTTTTATGGCAGTTTTTTTTGTTTTGTTTGTTTGTTTGTTTGTTTTTAGAAAAGAGACTATGTGACACAGGAATGAGAGGATTCATATTATAAGAAGTGTAATTTTACTTTTTTCTTTTTTTTTAAGTAAAGGATTTATTTTCACACCCTGAAGAAATAAGAAAGAAAGAAACATAGCAGGAGCTCAGAAATTCCCTTCTTTCTCCATCATTCATCCTATCTCCTTTATTGCTTAAAGTAGTCTCTGCCTGTCCTACAAACTTACCTTCTGCTTTGAACTATACATAACACATGAAGATGATATGTGATCTGGCGCAGATCTTCCGTAAGAACCAAATCTCAGTTTTTTCACTCATAGAGCTAATATGATAATCCAATTATTTTCTTCTGTGTTTTTTGTTTGTTTAATGATTAAGTGAAAGCCCATTTGATGACACTTTCTAACTCAGTAAGGAAAGGATTTACCTTAAAAATAATTTTTGTAATAGTATTTCAACATTCCTGAGCTTTAATTCTGTTTATTAAAATTATCCCTCCTTCATACGTAGAGCAATGAATAATTGCATGGCTACTAAATGTTATATTTGCTGGCATTGTGTGTATTGGAAAGAGAATAACCAACTATCTTTTGAATAGAGATGTACTGACACAAGCCATAGCTTATTACAGTATGTACACTTCTGAATCAGGGTCTTGAATTCTAAAAACCTGTCTCAGAACTTCATAGAGTACCTGATAGGCTCACACTTAGGTATTCCATGAAGAGGTGATTAAACAATTGAATAAAAATAATATGGCAAACCACTGTGCACATTCAGGAGACTTCATCATTTTTATTATTATTTTACGTCAAGCCATTTTGTAAGAGGATTGTTTTCTTTTTTTAGCTTGTTGAAATTATCTTCTGACTGAGTGTGGATAAAAACCAGTTGTGGGCTATGACAACTATAGAGAAAAATTTTCATAGAGTTACAGACTCATGAAACGAGGAAACCCCCTGCTCCACCACATTTCTCTCTGTATACTGGGATTTAAACCACAGTCCTAACATGAACTTAACTCATTTCAACTCCCCTGAAATGGCATTTGCACCTGTTTACCACTTCCTCTGATTCCCTAATGACTGTTATTTTTTCAGCCATACTCTTCTGTGTCTTTCAGGGGTAACACTCTTGATGATTTGAGCCTCCTTACTTCCTCCTTCAATTTTCACTTAATAGAACTTCCTTGGTCCCTGAACTATATCTGTAGCCATTTCTTTTCTCTCTTCTTTACCAGATCCCCGTTATTTTTTTTTTTTTCTGACCCTAAATTTAGGTGTCCACTCAGTATTCTTCTTTTCTGTCTTCTCTATTAGAGGCCACAACTCTAACAGAGGCAACTTTGATCTCTTTATTAAAACCTTGAACTCATATGACTCTTGGCACCATGTTTTCCTTTGACAACTTATTTTGCATTTCTATAGGATCTTTCCACAGGGAAAACCTTCTGTTTCTTCACATTTAATATGTTCCAAATTTTACTCATCACATTCTCCTAAGGCTTCCATTCTGTTAGAGGTACCACACTGTATTGTCTAGTCTTTTAGACTCTAAACACTGTGGTCATTGTCTTGCTATTTCAATATATCTGTTGCCAAGATCTGACATTTTTTTTAGTTCAAGAATAGGTCTCAGATTTTCTTTAGTATCTTCATTTTCCCATCCATTGTCCTAGCTCCTTTCTTCTCCATATCACAATAGTCTCATTACTTTGATTCTGCTTTTTGTTTTTCACAATCCAGTTGCATGTTTTTAAGCAACTGGTCTTCAAAAAATGTTATTTTCTTCCTATGGCTTTTAATGAGTTTCCCCTCTTGGATGATTTTCAGAGTAGAGCATGACCTTGGCTCCCTTTAAAGCATACCTTCTCTTCCACTGTGCTCTTTGCAGCCTCCTGTAGGGCTGATGTTCTCACTCTTAGCTTCCCATGCCAAGTTAATTTTCCTTGTGTCTTTTCTGTTACCTGGAGTATCCTCATTTCTCAAGGGATCAGAAATCCTTCCCATTTTTAAAAGCCTAACTGAGATCCACTTTCTTCCTCAGAGCCTCTGATACTACCATCTCATCCCAACTCTCCCTTCTCCGCATCCTGACTCTATTAACTGGGTAGTGTGGTGCAGTAACATGAGCCTATGGTTTAGTGCCCAGGAAGCCTGCTCTATTGCTTACCAGTTGCACTACTTATCTTCACATGCAATAAATGGGAATAGTTTAGGAAGTTATTCTGAGGATTGATTAAGATTGAAGAGTATGGAGTATTCAGTAGTATCTGACTCATAGTAAAGGCTACAATGAGTTAGTTAGTGGATAAATCAGTTAATGATGCTTCATTTTCCTGTCACTTAATAGATGTCTTTTGGTGGACTGATGTAATTATGTCATGTGCATTAATATTGCCTCCAAACTATATATCATAAAGCCAGAGTCATAATGTGGCATGGGGAGACCTGTGGAAATCATTTAACATCACAGATCATAGTGCTTCGTATCTGAAAGGGTCCTAATGCAGCCCATCTTTCTTGTGATGATGAAATGGGGGAGGGAGGCAAATTTCTTAAGTGAATTACCCAAGATGACACAATTAGTGGGAGAGCTGGCCCAACCCCAACTGGGCATTTTAGGACTCATAGATCTGCACTCATTCTATTATCCTCTTCTTCATTCCCCTTTTAGAAACTCTCTGAAGGCTGGATCACAGGTCATATTCCTTTATCACTTATAGTCTTTAACTCATTGAGGGATATTACTAGTATGTGGTTATTTGTGGATTGATTTATTGATTGATTTTTTTTTTGTCTTGGCAATAGGAATCCTCTGGAAAATCTGTGTAGTATGTAGTATACATGGGCTTAACACGCTTTTAATGCTGTTGTAATGTGAAAAGGGTTTAACATGTACCACTTCTGTGCACTGGCTCAGGGTGGTGGGGAAAGGAAATGGGAAAGGAAGTTATATACATCGTGAACATATCACGCTTTTCTATATTTAGTCTTTGCTACTGTTTGAAAAGTACAGCTCTGTTCATAGCAGTCTGGCATGTGTTTCCTCAGTGCCATTTCAAAAAGGGGAAAAATAAATATGGGAATTTTTTTGTAGTGAAAATAGTTACTCAGTGAAATCACACAAGTTCCTTCTTTTTCTCTTGATGAAACCTCAAACCCACTAGGCACAGATTCCTCAACCTCAACTATGCATGTCAAAGGCTCATGCAGAGTCAGCAAAATGCAGTCCAGTAAGATGTGTTCTGGTGGCTGAGAGAGTCAGGACAGAGAAGGCAGGGGTAGGAACTATGACATTCCTTGGTCAGTGGATGGCTTGGCTAGCTATCAGATTATTGCCTCCTGGAGGAAGCTGAACCTGAACTACATACATAGAGAGACACAGAGCATTACCGCTCTTTGCTTAAGATGTTCCTTCTGCCTGAGTGTCTCTCTCTGCTGTCTGTATATGGGAAAAGTTTCTCTCAGTGTCTTACAGCCACCCCCAACCCCCCAATTCAAATACATGCATTACTGCTCTTTAGTAGTTTCAATGACAGTTTTGGGATTTTCTTAGTCTGACACTATATTAGTTATCATTAAGGAACAACAACCCATGGCGATGGCCATGGCCATGTGAAGGGGGATTATGGGAAATGAAGGAGTCCAGGATGCTGTTCAGGATCCTGACTTTCTTCAGGGGAGAGGTATTTGCTTTCTGTCCTGGTATGTGCCAAATAAGAATATTCTCTAAAAAATCAGAACTCTGAGCCAAGGCGATGTGAATTTTTCCCAGAGAAAATGTTGATACCACTGAGCAAAGATTGCACCTTATTTCTGAGAAGGACTATACAGTCTTCAGACATAAACAGTTCTGCCTAGATAAAATTGTGTCACAGGGTGAGAATGATACATTACTATAATGAATGCTACTTTGTGGATATTGCTGTATTATTGTCATTGTTTTTAATTGAATATGTATTAAGCTCCAACAGGGTGCTATGAATAATGCCGACTTATAGTTGATTTTTCAGAACACTCAGAAAAATTTATAAACACCAATAATGGAAACTCTCAGCACCTCTTTGAGGTGGTAAACGTTGCCATTTCTACAAAGGAAAAGTGAAGTAGATTGCATTTGTTCTGTTGGCACAGTGGGTGAGAACACAGAACTGTCGAATAGGAGAAAAGTATTTTCTCTGTCCCCGGGAACTGGGTTAGAATACATTAGTAAAGAATTATCCTTCTTGCTTTTGGAGTTGTGGGATTTTAATTAAATTGTTCCAGTTATTGTTAGCACTTGTATTAACACCAGGCAACCAAATTCTAGAACAGCAAATTTCAAGTTGAGTCTAGAAAAACAATTGGGAGAGAGACCAAGGACTTGTTAAATGCAAATTATTAGGCCCTGCTTCCAAAATTTCAGATTTGGTAAATCTGGGAGGAGGGCTAAGAACTTTCCCTTTAAACCCTGGCCAGGTGGCTTAGTTGATTGGAGCATTGTCCCATACACCAAAAAGTTGCAGCTTTGAGTCCAAGCCAGGACACGTGTCTAGGTTGAGGGTTCCATCACTGATCTGAGCATATACAGGAGGCAATTAATCGATGTTTCTCTCCCTCTAAAATCAATAAACATATCCTCAGGTGATGATTTAATAAAGAAAAGAATTTTCCCTTTGAATGGGTATCAGAGGTCTTCTGTCCTCAGAGGAGTCACAGCTTCCCTTGGAAACTGTAGATCTGTCTTCAGCCACCCAAATGTAGCCTCAGTCTGAGATCAAGACTTTTTGTTTAATATCTGTGGGGTGTCCTAGAACTCACCTTGTATGAAATCCTATGCACCTCTCATTTACAGAACATACTGCTAACCAACATTTATAAAAGACCTATTTGTACACTTAGCATTCTACTGGACATGTGGCTCTCAAGACCTTATGCCACTTGGTTTCCACAATGCTCCTGTGTGGTTTATATTTTCACTCCCCTCTATCATGGGAGGTCAATAAAACCTAGATAGAGGGTATGACTTGGCCAAACATCCCACTGTTTTAAATCTCTTTAATTTAAATCCAGCTAGGGACCAGATCCTACTTTAAGTTTGAACCACAGATGGGGATAGAGCCTCTAGAACTGGTTTCAGTGAAATTCATCATAAAGAACAAAGTTCACCTTGGAATAGGGGAGATGGGGGAAGGAAAGCTACAAAGACCAGGTAGGTTTTCATTCTTGCTTGGTTATTGGTCTTGGTTCTTTAATGCAGACTAGGTATTAAACGATGGCTAAATAAATAGTAGTCATTTGATTTATCACCTGACTTTGAATGTTCCATGGAAAAGGAAACATTTCTAAGGAAATCTCAAAATGAGGCATGAATAGAATTTTTGAATAGAGAAAGGCTTTTTAAGTTGAAGCAATAGGCAGGCTTGTGACAGCATCGTTTCTTTCCTCCTTTAGATTTTTTTTCAGCCTTTACATATGAAAAGAATAGTCTTTTCAAAGCAGACTGTTAATTTATATTCTCAAAATAGAAAGCAGAAATGTTTGTCTTGTAGATTCACATTTACTGCTATTCCTGATTAAGGTGAGATCAATTACTTTCTGATATGGTCCTGTACTCACATTTTATCAATGGCAACTTTTTTCATAAAAATAGGAGTCCCTGCTAGGAGTGTTCTTAATGTGAATGATCTGTGCACTGCCTAAAATATATGTGATTCATACTATGTGTTTGTTCCTACATTCAACACTAAGTCCTAAGATACAATTACTCCTACCCACTCTCTCCTTCGTCATGGGGACTATGTTTATCCCTTAGATATCTGTACCCTGGATACCAGCCAGGCTACTTCTAGGCCTAGGGTGTGTACACCTGCGTAATCCAGCACAGCTGACTCTTTGAGCCTGATCTTCCTTTATTTTTACCTAAAGAAACACTTGTTATTTACCAAGTGTTAATGCCCATTGCATTGTTCTTCCTATATCTTTATGCTCAAGTGATAAATAGCTTAAATATATTTTTTTTCCATCTGAGATTTTTCTAGATTCTCACTGTATCTATGAAGTTCTCTCTGATTTTTCTACTTAACTCCCCACTTCCCTCTGTTCTCTCTCTCTCTCTCTCTCTCTCTCTCTCTCTCTCTCTCTCTCTCTCTCTCTCTCGTGTTAGCCATAACATCTTGTGTTTCATATACTTTAGCACTTTTTAGCACTTACCTGCCTATACTCAGCCCTTTAATATGGTTATTTGTGGAGAAACTAACCTCTGTAATGCAACTATAAGCACTTGCAGGGCACAAAACTACTGATTTCCCCCCTCTTTCTCCCTTCCTTCCTTTTTACTAATTCTTATCCTTCATATCAATGTGTCCTGAATATTTGGTAACATTTATGTGACAGTGAATGAAAACTGCTAAATGGGGAGAGAGAAGGCAAAAGAGAGGATTGAAGTTTGACTTTATTCTGTAGTTACATCCATGACCTGATTCACATTAACTTGATTGGCTTGTATAATCTCATTTGATGCTTGACAGCAAGGTCTTTCCCTTTTTGCATGTCCAGTCTGGTGTCATGGAAAGTGCAAGAGCTAGAATGTTGCAGCAAAATGTTTGAGCCCCAAATCCAATCCTGAGTGACTTGGAAAAGTCTTTTTTTCTTTGACCCTTGCTATTCTCTTTTGTAAAATAGAAATAATAATACCCACTGATGTCTAGGATTGCTGAGATAATCCAATAAGATGTATTTAAGAAAGTGCTTCTCTAAACTTAGGCCCTGTTCTGTTGATAATGGCAGTGCAGAGAAAGCTATGATTTCCTTTTCCCATGTTCCCAGAGGTAATGGGTCCCAGGCTATGTACAGTGGATGGAGTAACTGGCTCATAGGATATTTCTCATAACTGTCTTGGAACAGAAATTTTGAGCAAGAGAAGACGATGAACAGTTTTTCATGATTATTGGGGAGGTGATGCATCTTTTATTCTTAGAATATATGATGCCTGCCATTTTAGGCAGTTTCTCCATATCTCATCTTTTCTTAGACTTTGAGGTAGAATCTAATTTTTTTTTTTTTTTTTGGTCTTTTCCCCCCCTGCCTACTTTCTAGGATGTTGCTACTCTCACCTATCTTTTTCCATTTCCATTAATCAGCTTGTGACACTCAAAACAATATAACTGAATGTAATATTCTCTATAAAGTCATTATCAGTGATTATATTTGAAATGGGTATTTCAAATTTTATATTGTTATTATCTGTTCTATATCTTCTGTATTTTCAACTACCAAAAAACTAAATAAAAATAGTAATTTGGTTCCAGTAAGTGGTTTTATTTATTTTTATTGTTTTTTTTAAATATATTTTTATTGATTTCAGAGAAGAAGGGAGAGAGAGAGAGAGAGAGAGAGAGAAACATCAATGATGAGAGAGAATCATTGATTGGTTGTCTCCTGCATGTCCTATGCTGGGGATGGAGCTCACAACCCAGGCATGCGCCCTTGACTGGAATCGAACCCGGGACCCTTCAGTCCACAGGCTGACACTCTATCCACTGAGCCAAACCAGCCAGGGCCCAGTAAGTGGTTTTAAATGAAAAGGAAAAAAATCACCATCCACATTAATAAAAATCCTTTAAGCTTCACATAATATTAAATAGTGATTTTCAAATGATCTTTTATAGAACTATTCAGGGAACATTATTGGAGGCAATGGGGAGGTGGAATCCTAGGCTTCTGCTGACTTGTACTTGAACAAGACTGGCTATTTTAATCCTTTTTAAATATTGGGGTTTCATGTATGATGTTTTTTAACCAGAGAGTTCTGCTAGATAAAAATGTCTATTTTATTTTCAGATCACTAATCTTATTGTGGTTAATCTTAAGGTTCTTATTGATGAATAGATAGATAATATATATATTATTCCATGCTATTTTGTAGCTGTTTTTATGCAAATTGACCTTTATTTTTTATTGTATGAGGCTACCTTAATAGTATATTATCAATATAGGTTTTTTTTTTATAAAGATTAGATTTTAGTTGAAACACTTCAATAAATAGGTAAACAAACAGTAAAAAGTGAAAGTTTTTTCTTCTTTTGTGGTTGCTTTTTGCTTTCCTATCCTATATAATCAAGAGGTAATATGCAAATTGACCCTCATGCCCTCACACAAGATGGCCGTCCCCATGTGGTCAAAGATGGCTGCCCCATGTGGTCACAAGATGGCTGCCACAAGATGGCTGGCAGGGGAGGGTAGTTGTGGGAGTTCAGGCCAGCAGGGCAGGGCAGTTAGGGGTGACCAGGCTAGCAGGGGAGGGCAGTTAGGGGTGACCAGACCTGCAGGGTAGTGCAGTTGGGGGGTACCAGGCCAGCAGGGGAGGGCAGTTAGGGTGACCAGGCCAGCAGGGGAGGGAAGTTGGGGGTGATTGGGCCAGCAAGGGAGCAGTTAGGAGTCAATCAGTTAGGTTGGCAGGGGAGTGGTTATGTGGTGATCAGGCTGGCAGGCAGAAGAAGTTAGGGGCAATCAGACAGGCAGGCAGGTGAGCGGTTGGGAGCCAACAGTCCCGGATTGTGAGAGGGATATCTGACTGCTGGTTTAGGCCTGATCCCACAGGCATTGGGCCTAAACCGGCAGTCAGACATCCCCTGAGGGGTCCCAGATTGGAAAGGGTGCAGGCTGGGCTGAGGGACACCCCCCCAGTGCACTGGGCCTCTAGTATGAATATAACAATGAACATTGGGGCTGCTTGTGTGTACTCAAGCACCATGTTAACTATGACCTGACCTTACTTACTACTGAGTTAGCTTAAACTCTGACTCTTTGTAACTCTAATGAGTTTGGGTCTGATTGCAGGCAGGTTGTGAAATACAATTATAGACTAATACAACATGAAGACTTAATATATAAAAGGAAACTTGGCAGCTTCATATACCTCATTTATAGAAGTAACAGTTGACGTTCAGAAAGGACATGCACTGCCTGACAGTGTCCCATAGACCTGGCTTTGTGCTGTCACCTGTGTGAATGAGAGGGTCTTGTGCTAGAATAAGGAGAATGGAACAGAAGCACCTTGAGCAGCTCTGTATGAGGATTTTATCATGAGGATCCACGTGGATGTGATCTGGCATTAGGGAAGGTTCAGGGACGAGGCCATCTCTCTTTCCTTCTCTTTCCTGTTTTCTTCCAGCCTTCTTCTCCTCCTTCTCTGATCCTCTACTTCACTATTGTTTGTATGTTCATTATTCTCCTCTTTCAAATAATTGGGCTACTTATCTCTTTATATGTTTTGGGTATTAATAATTGACCTTGAACATGATCCTATTGGTTTATAATGATTGTAGTTCACCCTCATGACAGTTCTGTTACATGTTTCTTAGTTCAGTTGTAGGAGCGGAGGTTTATTTGCCTAGTGTATCTTTTTGTCACAGGCAAACATACCTCACGTGTCCAGCCTTTCTCTGTGGGTCACAGTGTTTTGAAGTAGGATCGCATGGTCCAAAACATGTTTGTTTGTTTTTGTTTGTTTGTTTGTTTGTTTTTGGCAACAAGGGATGGGGGTAGGACCATTTCCTTTAAAGAGATGTGGGTTGGTCAAACTTGGGGACAATGTATGAGGCTGAAAAGGATGAATGATAGGGAATGTGAAGAAAAAGTACTGAGGCATATATTAAACCCAGTGTTTAGGTTTTATCTTTATGTGTTTTTTTTTTTCTTTAAGTATACTAGAACCATGAAAAACTCTCTTTGTCTCCTGTTGTTACCTTATTTTCTGTACATTCAATACCATATTCCCATTTGTCAAGCTATTATCCCACTTCGAATTGTGAACACATTATCTCTATTTATAATGCTACAGTGTTTGGTCCAAAGATGACTTTTTGAGGCACCTCTCTCTCTCTCTCTCTCTCTCTCTCTCTTATTTTTTATATTTTTTTGGATATTTTCTTTTTTTAATTTTATTTTATTGTTTAAAGTATTACATATAGTAGTACATATATATCCATTTTTCCCCCCATAGACCTTCCCCCACCCTCCCCTAGCCCCTGTCACATGCCCTCATCCCACCCGCCCCAGTGTCTTGTGTGCA
This sequence comes from Eptesicus fuscus, assembly GCF_027574615.1. Taxonomy (NCBI): domain Eukaryota; kingdom Metazoa; phylum Chordata; class Mammalia; order Chiroptera; family Vespertilionidae; genus Eptesicus; species Eptesicus fuscus. Next base: position 46,715,535 of record NC_072475.1, read on the forward strand.
TTGGTTGTGCTTATATGCATGCATACAAGTCCTTTGGTTGATCTCTTTCCCTCCCTTCCCAACACTCCCCAGCCTTCCCACTGTAATTTGACAGTCTGTTCGGTGCTTTACTGCCTCTGTGTCTATCTTTTTGTTTATCAGGTTATAATGTTCTTTATTTTCCATAAATGAGTGAGATCATGTGTTATTTTTCTTTCATTGCCTGGCTTATTTCACTTGACATAATGCTCTCCAGGTCCATTCATGCTGCTGCAAATGGTAAGAATTCCTTCTTTTTTATAGCAGCATAGTATTCCATTGTATAGATGTACCATAGTTTCCTAATCCACTCATCTGCTGATGGGCATTTAGGCTGTTTCCAAATCTTAGCTATGGTGAATTGTGCTGCTATGAACGTAGTAGTGCATATATCCTTTCTGATTGGTGTTTCTAGTTTCTTGGGGTATATTCCTAGAAGTGGGATTACTGGGTCAAATGGGAGTTCCATTTTTAGTTTTTTGGGGAAACTCCATACTGTTCTCCACGGTGGCTGCACCAGTCTGCATTACCACCAGCAGTGCATGAGGGTTCCTTTTCCTCCGCATCCTCGCCAGCACTTGTCGTTTGTTGATTTGTTGATGATTGCCATTCTGATAGGTGTGAGATGGTACCACATTGTCGTTTTGATTTGCATCTCTCGGATAAGTAGTGACTTTGAGCCTGTATTCATATGCCTCTTGGCCTTCCTTCTGTCTTCTTTCGAAAAGATTCTATTTAGGTCCATTGACCATTTTTTTATTGGATCATTTATCTTCCTTTTATTAAGTTGTATAAGTTCCCTGCAGATGCTGGAGATTAAACCTTTTTATAGCAGAAGACTTTGCAGTTAGTTCTACTCCCTATACTCAAAATAGAAATGAATTCTTAACAAAAAATAAACAAAAAACATTATGCTAAGCAGGATCCATATATTTCCATTCATTAATATTGAGTACTCTCACAATTTTTCAAACACCAATGCAATAATTAATTCAGGCAAGGATTACCTATGGATGTAAAAACGATTGGGTAAAAGGTTCTTGATAAGCAGAATATTGGTAGAGTCTCACAGACAATTTATTGAGGTAAAAGGGAGGAGGACACATTCACAATGGATAAGTGCAGTGAACTCTTCATTAATCAAGTCATCACAGTTGACATCACCTAACTGGGCTAAACTGGTATCATATGCTTCATGATAGAGTGCACTGGCAAGGACACAGCATCATGCATTGTGATATCCCTGCCATACTTGTTCAGTCTGAATCTAATCATCAGGCAAAGCCAGATTATTGAACTTTTTATAAGACACTTGGCCTAAATAAATATATTTTAGGTCTGTTTCATGAAAAGCAAATGTTAAAAGAGAACAAAAATAGGTGTCATCTCAATGTGTGATCTTTGATTGGATTCTGGATGGGAATTAATAACAATCAGTAAAAGGACTTTACTTGGACTGCTGGTGAAATATGAGCATGCATGCATATGAGATAATGCTGTACCATGTTTAATTTCTTGGATGTGTACATGATATCAAAGCATTAGGTGTTCTTAGATGATGCAAGCTGAAGTATATGGAAGGGAAGTTTCTGTAACTTCTTTCAAATGCTTTCAGTGCTTTAACAAACAGAATATATACTTTTAAATATATTGACAAAGGGTAGATTTTGCTATTATAAACACCTAGCCCCCTTCCCCTTTTGCTACATTTCTGGCCCTTTGCCTCTGAGTCAGGTTAGTAAAGATCTTAGTGTCCTCTCTTGCTGCTTGACTTAAATCACCTAACTTTAGTTTCTTTTATTGAAGGGTAGGTATTTCTAAGTTTTTAACCTTACCATAGTCAATTAATCTTTTATATATAAGCTGTAGAATTTGCCCATGGCCTTACAAATGAATAAATGAATAAACTCCTTTGAGTGGTCATACCTATCTTCTGATTGTTATTTTAGAAAGAATTTAAGAAAGAGAGAGAATGGGAGGGACGGAGAGGAGAGAGAAAGAGAAGAAGTGAGAGAGAGAGAGAGAGAGAGAGAGAGAGAGAGAGAGAGAACAAAATGTTGGCCATTGATGAATCTGGGTATAGGATTTGTGGGTAGAGTTCATTTTACTACTTGTACAACTTTTCTGTGAGTTAAATTTCTTTTTAAACAAGATATTTGGTTATAAAACATGGATAAATAACTGGTTCTTGACTGTCACCTGTAATTAGTGGGTTAGCAATATATGGGCTAAAACATGACCCATCTAAAATTAGACTCTTGGAAATGGCTTCACAGGCTATACATTTTGGTTCTGCACTCTGGCTTGAAGTCTGTTCCTATGAATTTATAAACAGGGATGCAATCATCCTATAATTCTACTAGTGGCACTTATAGTACTTATACCTTTCCAAGTTATAAGAAGCCCCAATTGTGGTTTGGTGAGCTTTAATCATATACATATTTACTGAATGAATGAAAATAATTATATTCTAAAAAATATCTTATGAACGCCTTATTCATGTGGGGTTTCTGGCTGTGAGTAAAAGGACACTTTTTGTAACTCACCATTTGTCCTCTGGTCTCACCATGCACCAGCCATTGCTACACCAACCACCTCTGTGTAGGTATGACCTGGTGGCACCTTGCCTCAGCTGCAAAACCTTTCTCTCTCTTTCTGCCTTGGGGCATCTCTGCCACCACTCCAATTCTCAGGAAAATTATGAGGGAATTTATAATCCCATAGGCAGCACATGTCCATGGAGAACTGGAGCCCGGAGATAATCTATTCTTTCACCCCTTAGTGGGAAGATCCGAGGAACATTTCACAGGACTCTTCAGAGGGCTTTGAGGAGAATAGAGACCTACTTACTTATGTGGCTGACCAGCTCAATACAGCACCTTTGAATTGGCTTTCCCTCTTCCCCTGCTTAATTCTTCCAGTCCTTCAGTCATGCTTCCTGGGACCGGCATGCATGTCTTTGCATCAGGCTTTGACTTCTGGCAGAACCTGGATCAAGACAGTGGCATCTCTCTAGTTATGGTTGAAAAATATGAGAATCGTTGTTACAATAACCACTTTATAAGAGTTTATGTGGTGTCTAGGAAAAGCATTATGCAAAGAGTCAGCAGAACCTTCCTTCTTGTTATTTGGCCTCCAGCAGGTCATTTAGCCTTTAGGTAAATGGTAAAGCTACAGGGATGAGGAGTTAAGGAGAAGATACATTCGTATATGTGTGTATAGGATTCTGTTATCTGGTTATAAGACTGTGGACTCTGGTATCTAATATAAAGTATTGGGAGTAGCTATGATATAGTCCCTGAATCTAATGGTGCTGTGAGATTAGATGAGCATTCCAGAAAAGGGTTGTTGGTGGGACTTGGGGGGACATCTGTTATTTGAACTGAGACATAAAATAGAGACTGTATAGTGATAAGGAGACCTCTTCTTATCCATAATGGGGATTGAAATAAATGTAGGAGCAAAGCTCTTCTCAGAAGGTCAAGTAAGGCAATAAAAGGTTATTGGTACAAAATTCCACAACATTAGGCTGGACCTTTTTAATTGCATCAACCTAATATGAGAAACTAAAAATGGGAGTAGTTCCAACTCAGAGGGATGGTAGACTAAAGAGGCTGAATACCAATTGCGTGCACAGGCTAGTTGCACACTATAATTACTTGTTTCATTGTATTGCTCAGGGTAATTCTGTGATTTTGAGTCTGTGTGGTTAGATATCCCAGTGACTTGGGGCATGGGCAGTTGGTGTACTTTCTGCTACAGTGCAGATGTTGTAGACCTTATTAAATGCTGTCTCTTTACTGATACCCCCAGGGAACACTTAATGAATGATGCTTCCCTTAAGAAGAAGAATAATTAACAATAGCATTATTACTTATATTAATTTATAGTTACTGGTTGCTATAATTAATGCTATTTATGAAAATTATAATTATAGCACTTTATAATTTACAAAGTATTTTCTCATCCATTTTTTATCTGAATATTTTAATTTCCCTCTGTCTTAGGTATGTCAGGTGATACTCTCCTTGTTTTATAGATGAGGAAACTATGGCTCAGGAAAGAATTTAACCAGGTCACAATCCACTGCCCTTATCAGTATATTGTGCTATCTATAAGTATATGGAAATACACTTATCAATTTTGTACTTATCATAATGTTTTTATCTACCTGTAAGAGAACAGGTTCACACATTTCTCAGTTGCCTTCCTTAATAATAATATCCTCCCCTTTTTTTTTTTTTCATACCAGGACCCAGTGTCTGAATATTCACAAGAATATGTAAAAGATTTTCTTCTTAATACCACAATATTTCATAGTTAATTATACTCAGTGGGATAACAGTGAGATTGCTACTGATAGAGGGATTAACACTTTCAAAATGACCCTCTGGCCTTATAGTGTTAGGTCAAACCCAGAATGTAGGCTCTGAGAAAACTTAGTCAACCTGGCACTTCACTTATTTATTTACCTTTTTTTTTATATTTTTTTCATTTTTGACTGTGGAAGAGAACTGAAGAAAATATCCAATTTTTCTCAAGTGCAACCTTTATATCTGAGCCACATAGTGTGAAATACACAGACATACACACAGATATGCACACACATGTACACTGAGCCTTTTGGTTCTTTTTCTATAATATAATATAAACTCTCTATACTAGAGCATCCACTGCTTTTATTGTACGTTTAGCTGTTTTTACCCAAAATATATTGATATGGAAAGGATTACTGACTGGACCTATGCCAGCATCTGTCATTACCTATTTATTTATTTACTTAAACATCTTTATTGAACATTTCCATGGATTAGACCCTCAGCAAGATTCTGAGGAATCAGCAAGGAGCAGAACAGGTTAAGTCCTTTCTGCCATGAGGCTTACATTCTCCTGGGGGAAACTGATGATAGACAAATGTACACAAAAGGTGATGTTACATCATGATAGATACTATGAGAAAGATAAAACAGGGGAGGGATAAGAGTGCCAGAGAGAAGTCATGCAAATACATCCAGAAGGAGTAAATGTAGAAAAGCTTGCTTTCAATAATGTGGTAAAACATAGCCATAGTTAAAGAGGTCTCGGAGAGAGGGATACCAGCTGCCCCTGGGGCAGGCAGCAGTCATTAGGTTTGGTTCCAAAGGGTCTGGGCCACAGCTTCATAGACTTTGGTGTTGTCAGTATGCCTGGGTTAGATAAAATCCATGGGGATTAACTCATGCTGCCTAAATTGACAAGAGACTAATGTATCAGATCCCCTAAGCACTGTCTGATGCAGAAACTTAAATAAGTTTTAGCACTCAAGGAAGATAGTTTGGTGAGCAAGTTACCAGGAGGAAAGAAACTAATAGGGTTAATAGACAATTCTATTGTGCTATCATCACCTGATGCAGCATATTTACTAGAAAGATAAACTTACTTAGAGGACTGTAAGGTTTAATGCTAGCTTGTGAGAGTATCCTATATTTTGTTGTTGCTGAGGATATTCTGGTTTATTGGTTAATGCTTTTTCTATACCTTTTCAGGCACTAACCTGATATTTAACTGCCTTATAGACAGGTTTGACAGGGTTGATTAGTTTATAATAACTTCCTATTATTTTATTTCAATTGGGTCTTGCTGATGATGCATTTTAGTTTTTTGATGGAGTCTTAAGTATGCTCCCTGAAAATCCATGATCATAATTACCTTGTAAAAGAGCCACCTCACTTCATATTTTCAAATTCTAAGGCCACCTCACTTTCTATATTTTCCCCTTAAGCTCTAAGCAAACTACCTGGCAGAATCTTCTCACAATGCCTGGGGCTGCCCTTGTGGTAGTTTTATTGTCTTCTACTCACCTCTTATTGATTCTGAGTGCAGGTAGAAGTTGGTACTTCTGTTAACACAGGGCATTGACATATGAAATCCATAAAGCTCCAGCTTCAGATCAGTGGCCACTGCCACATGCTTTCTGTGCAGCCCCTTGGCCAGAACCCTGAGCAGTCTCATGCTAGTTCATTTTTTAGACTCATTGATTGGGACTTGCCATCTCTGTTTGTCACACAGACATGAATCCCCTGCTGATTCATCTTCCTGGACTGTAAGTCTCCCACCCTTGCCCTTCCTGTTCCAACTAAAATGTCATCATTCTAAGCAGTGGTTTCTGAACACAAAGAACTTGCAGTATCTTCCCAGTTGGATATGCTTCTTGAATACAGGATGGAGAGATTTACTTATTTTTACTTTTATGCTCATCAAAAAATAAGTGTGATCTTAGAAAAATAATCTTACACCTCTCAGTTTTCTTATTTGTCAAAAAGGGGTCATTCTACTTCAGGCTACCACTGAAATGTTATAAGGGTCGGGGGCTGGGGGGTAGATTCAGAACATTTTGGACAAAGCCACACTATAACTAGGGAAATTTGAATTCATTCAAATATCAATGGAAACTGGAAATTTCCTTTTTGAACATGTCTGTGTTGCTTCTGGCAGGGAAATCCTGGAGGCAAGACCATTGAGGAGAGACGTTCCAGCCTGGATGCTGAGATCGACTCATTGACTAGCATCTTGGCTGACCTTGAGTGCAGCTCCCCCTACAAACCTCGGCCCCCACAGGTAAGAGGTGTCCGGGAATGTCTCCACATGGCGAGCTACAAATGGTCTATGATGATCTGAAAGTACAAGCTGCTGTTCATGCCCTTTTTAAAAAAAAATCTTCTCAGAGTCAATGGTCTAAGTTATCTTTTTTATTTTATATCAACATATGTTTTCTAACAGACAGATCCTTAAAAATTAATTTTATTAGTATTGTCTTTAAAATACAACAACATTATACAAAAAACTTCTGAAAATTAAAACTCTTCTTACTCCATTGTCCTCATTTTCTGACTTTGAGTATGTGGATATTTTGTACACATTGTTACAGTCTTCACAAATATAATTTAGCACGACTATGTTAAAGTGACGGCTACGTCTTCTGTAAAGAAATTCCTTATGATGGACCTGTAAGGTAGCTTCCATTTTTTGGTTGTTGTATGTAATGCTATGAAGGACATGTTCATGAGTATTTTCTTTGGAGCTATTTCCCTGTCTTAGATTCCTAATTGTGGGATTTCTACATTAAGAAGTCTGACCGCTTTCTTTATTTTTCTTTCCAAAAGTTGTGAATAGCTTGTGTTGGGAGTTGGAATACACCAGTTTCTCCTCAAGTTCATCAGAATTTGGTGATAGCCATTAATCTCTATTTTTAAAAGGTAGATGGTGCTCCTTGTTATCAGTTTATTTATTTATTTGTTGGTTGTTTTTTTTGTTTGTTTTTTTTTAGCCTGGCTACACTGTAGTTTACCATCTGCATTCAGAAACTGAACTTCCACTGCTAGTGGTCATTCCCTGTCAGTCTCAGGTCTTGAGATGGTAATGGGAAATCTATGTCAGGCCTCCATGTCCTCAGAAGACAGCCAGAGGAACTCTAGATGCACACACTGGACTGGCACAATTGTCACTGCATGTTTGACTTGTGAGATGCTTACTTGACTAAGTGACAGTGTATATGGCATGCTGAGTTTACTCCAGTTCTTAAACAGCAGCTCCTGTGTTCACAATGGTTCCTTTCATGAATTAAAAACTATCCCTGCTTCTCAGCTGTCAGTCATTTCAACACTGAACTGCACATAAGGTGGTAGTGCTTTCCTCTTTAGATATATTCCCATTACCTTTCCTAGACATATAATGGGACTGTCAGCAAAACACACTAGAGTAGAGCTTAGCTTTTCCTTTGCTATCATTACTCTTGGCCCCACCAGACCTGTTGGTAGTGGAAATACACTTGACTTCTATAAACATACTGAGCTGCAGGTATGTAGCATGTACTGTGGTCTATTGGGGAAACTGTTAGGAGAAGAAAAGTGGATGGTTGAATGAGAAATAAATAGGACCCCATAATCATTGCCCAGGGGCCCATAATAGTAAACTATGGCAGATATTATAGAAACATAAAGAAGAGTATGATAAATACTTTTGAAGCTGGCAGAATCTGAGAAGATCTATGAGAAGGCTTGTGTATTCAGGTTGATGGGTGGGTGGACTAATAATAATGGAGACAATAATGGAGAACAGCCTGAGCCATTCAGGAGAAAGGTCCAGGTTTCTAGGTGGCTGAGGACAAGGCCACTGAAGGCTTGAAGTGCCTACAGGATTGTGAGGTTTCGTACTGACAGCCTGGGGACAAGTTTGAATGCCAGATTAAGATTTTGCCTTGTCTTTTGTAGATAACTAGAGGCCTGGTGCATCGATTTGTGCACTGGTGGGGTCCCTCAGCCTGGCCTGCACCCTCTCACAATCCGGGACCCCTTGGGGGATGTAAGACTGCCAGTTTCGGGCCACTCCTGCTCATCCTGGCCCCCCTGCACCTGCTGGCTCTGCTGCTGCCACCACTGCTCATAGCGCTGCCACAGAGACGGCAGAGGCTCGCGCCACAGCTGTCTGGTGCCCCTAGGTCAGCTGAGTGGTGCTCCTGATGTGGGAGTGCACTGACCACCAGAGGGAAGCTCCTGTGTTGAGTGTATACCCCCTGGTGGTCAGTGCATGTCATAGCGACTGGTTGAGCAGTCGACCGGTCGTAATGGTTGCTTAGGCTTTTATATATATATAGATGGGGAATAGTGGAAGGTTCTCAACCTGGGGAAAGCCAAGTTTCATTCCTAAAAAGGAAAATGGGAAACAAGCTGGGCTCTGGAAAGATGCAGGAGGATGGGCCAGATCTGAGAAATTCTCCAGCAAGCCTTTGATGGACCAGTGTTTGTAGTTAAGCATTTTTCCTATTCTACTCAGACACAGGCCACAAACTTAGTTTCTTAGAACAGCAAGACCACTGAGTTTTCCACTGTAGTCACCTGTCCATGATCCCCTCCTTTTCCAAAATAGGGTTTTTGCTTAATCTTTTTCCATCCTCAATTCTTAATATATATTGTGGAGCTTCTACTTAATATAGCTTTAATTCCTTAAGGCTGTGTCAACATATATCTCCCATAAACCACTTCATTTTAATGGGTTATTCACAAACTCCATTTTTGTTTGCACAATCTTACTGTGCACTCAAACTAATAATCACTGATATTTGGACAGTGCTTCACTGATTATAAAGCATATATTCTCACTTGAGTAAGACTGAAACTCTGATATTAATGATATGCTGATCTGGAGTGGAGGAACCTAACATAAGTGACCTGTCTTAGGACATAGGACTATAATATGAGCACAGCTGGACCATGAATTTACACCTGTGTTTGGTTTTAAGTTCTAGAACCAGATCTGGGATGTCAGTATTTTAAAAACATTTTTTATCAATGACAAAAATCTGTGAAATAATCATATGAGTAACAATGTCCTTAGAGGCTTTCTTATAAAAAGAAAAACATTCAGAAGGTTTAGAAAAATTAATAATGATAATCCTTAAGTAGAATAAGTGGAGAATTGAGGTAAAAATCTACTTTTGATGAGTCTATTCCATTCAGAAATTAAAGAGTGATCCTTTCTAAGATTTTTATTATTCTACTTTAGGAAAGCAAGAGTTAATTGGGAGTTACAACTCATTCTTCTGAGTTATCTTCACTCTGGTGGAACTGAATTAGATATGTTAGTATTTATTAGTTAACATAATTATATGCTGTGAGAATGATAATCACACACCTAAGATATTAAAAATATGTGCTAAAAGAAGATGATGTCTGTTGTGTTGTAATTAATAGGTACTTGAAAAGTCCTAGAACTGTAGAATGTTAATGCCCAACTTTGATGTTTTTATTTTTGATCCAAAGCAAATTATAAAACCCATTGAATCACCTGGCTACTTAAAGTAGGCTACCAGGTCTATAATTTCTCATTATTCAAGCATGTGTTGTGGGTGTTCCTGAACCCACTTCTGAGCTTCCTTATTAAGTCCACTTTGCCTACTTGATTTAGGGAAAATCTTACTGTATGTGGAATGTTTGTACCAGTAGAGGTCCAAAGGAGCTCTATTCAAATAACAACTTTGACAAATGTCTGAGTACTTTGCCACAACCTTTTACGGCTAGGGTTCAGGATCTGAAGAAGGGGCCTTGCACAAATGAAAAGCTATACAAGAAATATAAATTTAGAAGGCATGGGTGGCCAGATGGAAACCTCTCTCTTGGAGAGGCACACCGACTTCTGGCCAGTCTGCTTTTTATTCACTTTTAGATACACATCTTGCCCTCAGTAAAGCATGGCAAACAGGTAGCAGACAGACCATCTCAGAGGTCAGTAAAGATCAGTAAGGTCTAGTAAACATTTACTTTGAGGCTATCAGGTCAGGAAATTGCTTCGAGCCACCACTCTCTCAGCACAGCCCTGCTAAGTCCAAGGACCATTTGCCTTCCGCGTTCCTTGGTGCACTCTGATGACAGTATTGGGAAAGCGGTTGCTTCCCACAGTACTTGAAGATAGATTTTATGGAGCCTTTTTCTCCTTTTTCCAAAGGAGCATTTTCTACTCTGAGATTTCCCAGTTTTAGTTCTGTTCACTTCTTTATTCATATCTTTACTTGGGAAATGTGGCTTAATTTCACATTTTCATTCATTCACCTAACATTTATTGAGATCCTTTATGAATCAGGTATTAGAAGCAAAAAAGTTAGTATCAACATGTCCTTGCTCTAGAGTAATTCTTACTCTTACAGAGGAAACAAACACATAAACAATTCAAAAGCCACCAAAGAAGGGCTTCAGTGTGCTACTTTAAGCTGTCATGTGACTCACCAGATGTTGAAATTGTTGGAAAATAAAAAATAGTAATATTAACGTTATACTGTGTACTGTTCTAGGGAAGTGTCTGGGAAGATTGCAGAGAGCCTTTGAGTTATGGGTACAAAAGCCTATGTCATGGGAGAGGCATGGGTTTCAAGGTGCGAGAATAACAGTAATGAGAAAATCAAGGAATGTTGAAAGTGAATGTCTTGTTTGAAGGATATGTTAGTTCAAATGCTGTATCGGGTATGTGTAATGCAAAGGGGATAGGCAGATGAAATCACACGCACTTAGTACATGTAGCACTCTTGATGCCCAAGGACTCCCATAGCAAGAAGAGGAATTTAAGGGTGATAGTATTTCTGGCTACAATGGGTTTGGAGGGTAAGGACTTTAGCAAATTTTAAATGAAATGTAAAAATATACACCTGCATCACTACACAGAGCTATGCAATTAAACTAGCTTAGTGTTTGAAACTAAAAGATCTACCCATTTTAAAATGTGTGTATTAGGAAGTACTTTTAGAAGAACAGATGTAAGAAGTTTGGAGGTGGTTGTGGCATGAGTTGCAGACTGAATATGATCATAGAGTGTGGGAGCTTAGATGGGCCGTTGAGGTCATGTAGCCAAATGTTTAGGAAAGAAAAGATTTTGCTCAGAGAAAGAATGCACTACTCAACGAGGAGCAATAATACTGCTTATTTCCCTTTTTTCCTGAAACAAGACTTAATGCTTCTCTGTGGATGATAATAGCAACCAAGGGATAAAAGGGGTCTTTTTACCATTTCAATTAGTTTATTACAAAATGTCTCTCTTTTGTGGTACACTCTCTAAAATATGTCTTAGAATCATAATGAAAGAGTAAAGTACAATTAAAAAAAAAACAGGTAAATCAAAAACATAACTCAAAGGTATACAGAAAATTTATGACAGTATAGTGTCTTTGAGTCAGTGTATATCTAGACCCCATCCAATGGCATCATCTGTTAATAGAAGTTCAGCTTAGATTTTCTGGAAGAGTTACACAGGGGTCAGATTGAAATTCTTTTGATTTCTTAGAAGACAATGGATAAATCCATGCTTTTATTTTTGTTTTTTCTTCTCTTGGCAGAGCCAGGGCTAGAGTTCTGGACTCCTGATACCTAGTACAGAGCTTCCTTTTCTTCCCTGCAGTGAGTTTGGTAGGGTCAGAGCTGGTGCCTAGGTAACATGGACGAACTTTCAGATATTTTATATTACTATTTCAGGGTTACTGGAAATTTAGTAATTTTTTAATCAAGCTGCTTTTGAATTGGTCACATGCAATTTCACTATCCTCATTTAGACTAGTATGAAAACATTTATAGAGATTAAGGGATAAGGATCAGGTTGGGCATAGTCCAATAGCCTAGATTCCAAGTCTGCCAGTAAGAAGAGTGCTGTCTTCTCACTTCTGTGCAATTACCTCTCTATAAAGAGCTCCATTTGTGTGAACTACATGCTGTACCAATCTGAGCTTCCTTTCCTTTATTTTAAAATGGGCATGGTCACTACAATCATTCCTCTTTGCAGAAATACTATATTGTTTTAGAGTTACAAGAAATAAGATGTTGGCTCTAAGCAATAGTTCACTTAATCCTTCCAATTTTTTTTTTTTTTGGGGGGGGGGGCATTATTAGGTTGAGTCTTGAGCTTGCTTTAAAGCATCAGGTCTTTGAAGGCCTGGGCTTATCTTTTCTGAATGCTGGCTACCTTCTTAATGCTGTATTTTTCTTCCTCATTTAAAGCATTTAAAAAGCTTTGTCACTTTTCAGTCTGTTTGGGAACTGTGTACATAAATGGTCACATGTACATGTCTTTAGCTGCAATCTCAGGGCTCCCACACTAAGTTCCTTTCACAGAGCAATAACCTATGAAGCAGCCAGAGAAATTATTTCAGTTGTGTGTGCGTTGTATGGAAGGCTTTTTATTAGGAATTCTCATGGCCTGAGGGCTTGCAGGCAGCATAATCAGGGTGGAGTCCTGTGGTGCCAAGGATCTTCTATTCTCTTGTGCTCCCTGTTCTAGCTTGTAAAAGTCATGGGCAACTGCATGGGAGATTAATTAATAATTATTTTTTTAATATTTCATATTATTCAGTGCAACCCAAACAAGAAACAACTGGGAGGTGAAAGCCCCTACATGTGGGCACTGTGATGAGATGTATGTGAGTCTCCCTGCAAATTTGGACCTTGCTGGGTTTATTTGGTTTCTTGCTAAATGAGATAGGAACTGAGTCTTAGGTTGTTGAAAAAGATAATAGGTGTGGATAGTGTCATCTTCCTCTTCCTGTATCCTCCTGGGAAAAATGTAGCAGCATATTGTGATTTGCTGAGGAAAAATGGATTTGCCAATGTGTCTATGTGTTCTGCTTACTAATAGCTTTCTTCCAGAGCCATAGTAAAAGTTAAAACATTGTAGAAACCTCATATCTAAGATACCAACTGAGTACAGTAAAATAAAATTTGCAAAAGTCTAATTCTTTCAGTGCTCCTGTTTAGAAGATATGGGCGATTCTGAATTAGTCTGGACCTGCCAAAAAACTTCAGTAGTTAAATAACAATGAGATGGGGGTGGAGGAGTGATTAGCTGACTCAGAGTTGCATGCCATGAGTTTGATGAAGGGCAATTAATTCTTAGATTATATATAATTGCATTGCAATAACATTTATACCCTTCCATTTTTAGAAGATGATGTTTGTCATATGTGGTGTCATAACTTTAAATCTTTGTTTTGAATGTAATATTCAGAGTGGAAATCTACCTTGGATTGGACCTTTACAAAAGTTTGGTACAAAAATGTCCATGTTACATGCTCTAGTCTAAGAGTGTGCTCTGTGTTTGTGGCGTAGGTGAGAGATCCTAGCAGTAACATGGAGGGAAGCTGAGCAGGCAGCTGCTGCTGACTATCACAGAGAAGCCAGCTGTGCTAAAGCTTGGAGAGGGGTAGGGGAGCCTCTGTGGTACTCTGGCCATGGTCCATGTGGTAGTCTTGAGCTGTGATTTGTTTGCAAGACGTTGGCTCAGAGATGACTGTTACCTTGCACTGAATCACTTGATTCAGGCATTGGTTTAAAAAGAAATGCACAAAACTGCCTGTTGAGCTTCTTCATTTCATAGCAGCATCTTAGTGGAAATAATTAGCTCTGTGTCCATGCAGAAGCACACATCACTTTTGCAAAATTAGAGAGCTTTCTTGTCAGGACTGGTTTCCCTATTTCTTTCTTCCTCTCCCACTGTTGAAATATCTATTTTGGTAGCAGCCTTGGTCTGAAACCCTATGGTCTCCCCTCACTTTTTAATTTAAGAAGCAAATAAACTACACAATATAAATATAGCTATATATTTTTTTTTTTGCACAGGATGATTAGACTTTACCATGGCAAATACATAGGAGTATTGTGTTTTAAAGGAAAAAGCCATACCTCAAATAAGATATTCACTGTTTTATCCATTTCGACACCCATTTCTTTGATATGCTTTATAGCCAAATTAATATATAATGATGATAACAAAGGTCTCTCTAGACAGAAGATTGGAGGTGGTTAATAACCAGTCCCACATATCACCATTTGTCATGGTGAGTAACTAGTCTGTCCTCCGCACCAAATATCACATAGACATATGACTGCTATGGTACTTTTCTCAGTGTCGAAATGACCAGGAAAGCCATATACACTCCTTTCAATGAATATATCAATTATAAATATGAATCCTTGATGTATTATGTTTCATAATCTGAACCCACATATTCCTTATAAAACTGTAAACTGGACTTTTGTTGAAATGAAGATACAATTTGGGCACATCCTGCTGTGGAGCCAGCAGGTGCTGTTTTTAGTTGTAGGTGCAGACAGGGCCCCGTGTAAATGTTAGAATTTATTTCTCTTTGGTCCCTGGGCTCTAACTCCAAGGTGCACCTATGCTATCCTATGGGGTTCAAGACAGAAGGGAATTGGATGGTGTTTTGTTGTTCTGACTCATAAGTGACTCAAATGTACAGTAAAAATTCTAATAATTTTACCTCACAGACTATACCTTCTAGAGAGATTATAAAAGCCCGTAATGCCTTAAGCTTTAACAGCAAAGAAGGAATTGTGATCAACACAAGACGCAAGTTCTAAAGGCAAGATTATCTTTCCTTTCCTGACATACAAGAGACATGCAATTTTATATTTGCTGAATAAACAGGTAAATGTTGTCATGCAAATCCAGTAATTATATAAGTATCCACACTTTAGAATCTGCTAGGGAATCCAGTCTGGATAGGCACTGAGTTAATGAATGACAAATGATACCTGCTTTCTGATTTTTCATAATTAATATGTATTTGTACCAATAAAAAATAAGTGTAGCTGAGACAGATGAATTTTGTAAGGACAACTAATTGGTAGCTGCCGATTCAGCTAAAATTTCCATCTTTATGTCTGCATTGCCTTACATCACTTGAAAGCAGTACACTTGGTTGAGATGTTATCTTGGGTTATAATTCAATGCTACACCCATTCTCATTTATTGGGGTAATATAAAAGTAAACACCAAGTTATTTTTTGTGTCCTCTACAGTACGCTGAAAGGAGAGGGCCATTACGTTACTCAGTGTTTTCTAATATAAAGATCAATGTAATAAAGTATTGGATTCAATGATAAGAGACTGTTACCTGACAGAGGAACTGATGATATGCAATCTTTTTTCAAAAAGAAAAAAAAAAGTCTGCAGAATTATCATCTGACTCTTTGAGTATTTATGATTCATGTCTTTTTCCTTTACCACATAGTTTCTGATGCCTCCTGACTTTGTGTTTCATATTTCATAAGTATATGCCAATTATGAGCCATTTCAAAGCTAATTACCTAAATCTAACTTGTGCTTTTTAAAATGGAAATAAATTTTCTATGTATATGTGCCTTTGAACATCCTTGAACTATGTAAACTTAAGACTTTTTCTTTAAAGAGAGAATTTAATTCTAAATGGATCCTTTGTTTATATTGATGATAAACAATGGCTCCATTAAAGTAACATATTAAGTGATAGAAATAAAATATAAGCTTTAAAGTGGCTAAAGAGATAGAATATTCATTTGTTCCTTTTAAGAAATGTGGTATTTCAGAAAGCTTGAAGTACTAGTAGTCAGATGCACAAATCCTTACCTAAGGTGTCTTGATTTTTTCTTTTTTCTAATTACATCTTGTACCATTTACATCATAATACTGAAAAGTGATGCTTCTTAGGTACTGCTAGAGATGCTAACCTTCTTAGCAATATGGAATCTCCTGGGCTTTCTTGGCCACACCACCTACACAAAGTGAAGTTTTATTTCCCAAATGGCCAACATATTGCATTGATTCTTACCAAGACAGTCAAATACAGGAAATACTTTTTACAAACAGCATTCTGCATGATTTAATATTCTATGTAATGCTATGTTTAGGGCTCATTTTCTCACCAGTCAGCCTATTATGGCTAAAAGTTCTGATGTTTAACTTTGTTTATGGGAAGTCCCCTTGTAAATCAGAACCGCTAGCCAGCAAGGGGAGAAGTAAGAGGGTGAATCAGGGTGGTCTGTTTGTAGCTGAGTTATGACAAGTTTCCTGGAGAAGGAAGGGTATGAATGGAAATGTGTTAATCAAGCCATCACCCTTCTACCATTGTCCCTCATATCACATGGTCAAAAGAGAAA
Organism: Eptesicus fuscus; assembly: GCF_027574615.1. Lineage (NCBI taxonomy): Eukaryota > Metazoa > Chordata > Mammalia > Chiroptera > Vespertilionidae > Eptesicus > Eptesicus fuscus. The sequence continues at coordinate 46,731,998 of NC_072475.1, forward strand.
GAACAATAGAACTTACAGCTGAATATGTGAGAAAAAGTCTGCAATGTATCTTCAAAACTGGTTAAGGGTGGCTTTCTGAAAAGGGCATTGGATTCAAGAATATGATCATTGTGTCTGTTTTTCCAAGAGGTGTTTGGATTCTCTCATTCATTGGTTAGTTAGTTTGTTTATTTATTTGTTTGTTTATTTATTTATTTTATTCTTTGACTATTAGTTGAACATGAAATCTCTGTTGAGTTTATAAAAGATATAAAGACCTAAATAAATGGAAAAATAACCTTGAATAACAAGGTCTGAACTGTGTGGGTTCACTTACACACACTTAAAAAAATAAATACTGTAAATGTATTTTCTCTTCCTTATGATTGTCTTAGTAACATTTCTTTAGTTTAATACATGTACAAAATATGTGCCAATAGAATGTTTGTTTTTTTAATAGACTGTTTTTGTTATCAGTAAAGATTCCAGTCAACAGTAGGCTATTAGTAAATATTTGGTGAGTCAAAAGTTATATGTGGATTTTTTTACTGTGTGTTTAGCACCCCTATCCTTCTTGTTATTCAGAGGTCAACTGTATTGTTAAGATGACATGCTCCTCAAATTGATCTACAGATGAAAAGCAATCCCTATCAGAATTTCAGCTTTTTTCTTTGTAGAAATTTTCAAGTGAATCCTAAAATTCATATGGAAAATTATAGGGCCCATAATAACCAAAACAATCTTGAAAAAGAAAACCAAAGGTTCACACTTCTTGATTTTAAAATGTATTACAAAGCTTGAGGAATCAAGCAGTGTGGTTCTGGCATTAGAGATATAGATAGATGATATAGATATAGATATAGATATAGATATAGATATAGATATAGATATAGATATAGATATAGATATAGATAGATATAGATAGATAGATATAGATATAGATATAGATATAGATATAGATATAGATATAGATATAGATATAGATATAGATATAGATATAGATATAGATATAGATATAGATATATGTACTGACAGTCCAAAAATAAACCATTACATTATGGCCCATTGATTTTCAGCAGAGTTGCTAGGCCATTCAATGGTGGACACAGATTTTTCAACATATGGTACTGAGACAACTTGATATCCACATGAGAAACAATGAAATTGGACTCCTAGCTGAATCATATATAAAAATTAACTTAAAATGGATCAGACACAAACATAAAAGGTAAAACTATAAAATTCATAGAAGAAAACATAGGAGCAATCTTCATGACATTGGATTACTCAGTGACACCAAAAGAACAAACATCTGAAGAAGAAAAAAGTGTATAGGGCTTCAAAATTAAATACTTTTATGCTACAAATTACATCATGAAAGTGAAAAAGCAACCTAGGGATTGGGAGATTACATTGCAGGTCATATATCTGATAAGGGATTTGTATCTAGAATATATTAAGACTCATAACTCAATAAGAGAAAGACAAATAATCCATTTTTTTTAAAAAAATGGACAAAGGATCTGAATACACATTTCTCCAAAGATATATAAGAGGATAATATGCATAGGAAAAGATGCCCATCATTATTTTTCAGCTCGGAAATGGTCAAATCAAAACTGCAATGAGATACTCATTCACACATACTAAGATGTTTATAACAAAAAAGACAGACAAGAAAATGTGTCGGTAAGAATGTAGTGAAGCAGGAACTGTCATACTTTGCTGGTTGATTATAAAATGGTGTAGCCACTTTGGATAGAGTTATTATATGACCAACCAATTCTATTTCTATTATCCCCAAGAGAATTAAAACATACGTTTACACTTGGACATGAATGTATATTATAGTATTATTCATAATATCCAAAAAGGAAACATCCTAAATATATATCTTGTGATGAATGAATAAACATAATATATTATATTCATAATGTTGATTATTATTTAGCCACAATATGAAGTGAAATACTAATACATGATGTAATATGGATGAACCTTAAAAACTTTATGCTTTAGGAAAGAAACTAGACACAATATTGTATGATTTCATTTATATGAATAACCAAAACCATAGATACAGAAAGATTAGTAGTTTCAAGTGGCTGGATGTTGGGGGAGAATAAGGGGTGACTACCAATGGAAACAAGTGTTATTTTGGAAATAATTAAAATATTCTGGAATTAGATGGTAATACCGATTGTATAATTCCTTGAATATACTAAGGACCACTGGTTATTATAGCTCAAATAAAAGAAAAGCTTGCATTTAGCAGTGGGCCTGAAATATATAAAATTGTACCTGGCTCCTGCCATATGGAAGCTTACAGACAATTGGGAGAATACAAACTGATAGTTATCACACAGAATATACATCCTAGGGAAGAAGAACATATAGCATGTTGCTTGAAGGGGTAGAGGTAGAACTTTGCCTGGATGACTTTTTGCCTCCAATCATTACTTGTATAGGAAATCTCTACAGCGAGGATAAGACTTCTATGCAGCTTCAGAGAGCAAAAGAAAGTATAGTATTTAGAAGCTGAGAAAGGCAGTGAGGCCCGGAGCGGAGATGGAGATGGAGATAGGGGGGCTGCCTGAGCTGATGCAGTGGCTTGGGCTGCCCTGGATCGGACACAGGCAGGGTGGCCAGGGGATGCTGCGAGTCAGGCTTGGGTCCAGGCTCCCCGTAGCGCTGATCCTGCCTGACTCCCAGGGCTGCCAGTACTGCAAGAGTCAGGCATGGGTGCCAGCCTCCCCGCGGGGTGCCTCCTTGCTAGGCAAAAGGCTGGGCGCCTTCTCATGTGATTTCAATCACACGTTGGGCCTCTAGTCTACTATAATGACTATCTAACAGTAAGAGGAGTTGAAGTTCAATGTGGGTTGCCTTAGAATATGGCAAGTTTGCCTTTATTGTAGGTATTTGAAATAACACTCTGGCATTTACCAAGTGAGCGATTTAAACTCTCTAAACCTCAGTTATTAACCTAAGTTAATAACACATTTCAGAGTTGACATGAGGACCACATGAAATAATGGGTGTGTGTATAATGTGTGAATACACTATCTTGCACATGATAACACAATTACTACTATTGCTTTCGCCAGTAGCATCATTACCAAGTGAAGTTTTGCAATAATTCTGGAAATGGAATTCAGACAACAGATGGGAGGATTGATTTGAATGATGCTAGGATTTCATGGTACTCTCATTCTTGGTTACAGGTCTTGGAGTTTTCTGTTCCCTAATATGAAACTTGGAAGTACAGACCAAAGACCTTGATCCTATTCCAAGTCCCTAAATTGACTCTCTGTTCTTAAGGCAAACTACTCAGCCTCAGAGTACTCAGTGCTCTTAGCCATGATAGCTGATATATATGTTTTATTTATTAAGATTGATATTGACAACTCTAATGACCTTAGAAGATGGTCTTTATGAATATCAATAGAACTCTGAGTGAACACTGAAGTGGGTTATATGTGAAACAGTGTGAGGATAAAGCAGGAGGCCAGTTTACTCCTTCAGCCTTGTAAAGAACATGTTGTCTCTTAAAAACAAGCAAGTAAAATAACTTGATTAGAATTCTAGGAACAATTATTTAAGGTGTTTTAAGAGGTCCAGAATTTCCATGATTGGCCAAGATGCCTCGTGGGTAAGTCACTACCAGTCTGGGTCTATTTCAAGATTTGTAAAGTGGACTTGAGGACTGAGATGACCTTCCTGGTGATTTGAGTTTTGAGTTGGTATGGCTTTGGCTCTGTATAAAAGAAATCTATATTGATTTTTCATTCTGTGCTTATATTATTTCACCATAGAAGATTTTTCTTTAAGACTGTGTTGAAGTTGATGAGAATCTTAAAAGATAATTTGCACCAACATCTATGGTGCTCAGGATGATTTGGAACCAAACTCATGGAGTTTAAGATTATTTGAAATAAAGTATATTGTAGTGATTAAAATGATACATTCTAAGACCAGATTGCCTTGGGTTCAAATTCCTATTGTACTACTTTTTAACTGTGTAACCTGGAATCAGTCACTTAAAACTTTTTATACCTGTGATTTTTTATCTTTAAGATGAAGGTAATTATGGTGTCTACCTCATATGATTGTAATGAGGAATCAATAAGTTACCATGTGTGAAGCACTTAGAACAGTGTTTGGCATATCGTTATCACTACTTGCATTAGCAGATTTTATTTTTGGGAGGTGGATGCTTATTCTTAACCTTTTGCACTCGAATGTCGAGTGTGACCCGACACGGTTAGCATTAGAATAAAGGAATCGAGAAAAAAGCAAGCGAGTGCAAAGGGTTAAACTAGTGGCCCGGTGCATGAAATTTGTGCACGGGGGGAGGTGTCCCTTAGACCAACCTGCACCCTCTCCAATCTGGGACCCCTCGGGGGATGTCCGACTGCCAGTTTAGGCCCGATCCCAGCAGTCGGGCATCACTCTTGCAATCCGAGACTGCTGGCTCCTAACTGCTCACCTGCCTGTCTGCCTGATCGTCCCCAACTGCCCCCCCACCCCCCCGCACCGGCCTGCTTGCCTCCAACTCCCCCCCCCCCCATCAGCCTGATCACCCCCAACTTCCCTCTCCTCCTGTCCTGATCGCCCTAACCACCTCTGCCTTGGCTCTGCCACCATGGCTTTGTCTGAAAGGACATGTCCAGAAGGTCTCCCAAAAGATCTCCTGGTATAATTAGCATATTACTATTTTATTAGTATAGATAGAAGCCTGGTGCGTGGGTGGGGGCTGCCTGGTCAGCTCTGAAGGAGGTGCCGGATCAGGGTGGGGGTCCCCACTAGGGGTGGTGCCAGCCTGGGTGAGGGGCTGGGTCAGTATGCAGGCTGGCCACACCCCATCAGGGTGGGGGTCCCTGCTGGGGTGCATGGCCGCCTGGGTGAGGGGCTGAGGGTCGTTTTGGGGTGGTTTGCAGGCTGGCCAAGCCCCTGGCTTTGTCTGGAAGGATGTACGGAAGATCTCCAGAAGGTCTCCCAGTCTAATTAGCATATTACTCTTTTATTAGTGTAGACTAGAGGCCCGACACATGAAGATTAGTGCAAGAATGGGCCTTCCTTCCTCTGGCTGCCAGCACCGCCTTCGTTCTTGCTGGAGCCGCCTTTCTGCCTTCCCACACTGCCCAGAGGCCCAGAGTGGCTGGGGTGGTGTGGAATGTCCCCGGCCACTCGGTGCCTGTGTATGCAAATTAACCCATCATCTTAGTTGGGTTAATTTGCATACTAACTCCTGATTGGCTGGTGGGTGTTGCGAAGGTACGGTCAATTAGCATGTTGCTCTTTTATTAGTGTAGATTGTGAGTTACTATTTTTATGTTATAAGATTGACATATAAATTTGGTCTGTGATATCTCTGCAGTCTCTGAAACAGATTACCTAGTTCATGTAAACTGTGCATCATTCTTACACTACTTCAAAGTGTGTGGGTCTAGCTGTTTCTGAGTCTTTGTCTAGTCCTTTTGGTATGGCAGTGGCTTCTAATGTGTGGACTCTAAAACCAAAGCTAGAGTGATAACCAGTCTTGACACACACATGAATTGTCAACACCTATTTCTGTGGTTTACAAGGTAATTACTCTGATAGCTGAATTAGGTTGGCTTTAAAAACAGAAATCAAGACTCATAGATTGTGATTCTGTTATAGTTGGTTCAATTGAGTGTTCATAATGCCCTGGACAGCTTATTATGCAGAGAATGATGGGCTCCACTCCTTGAGTTTCTGATTCAGTAGGTCTGCAGTGGGGCTCAAGAATTTGTATTTCTAAGAAGTTCCTAGATGTGCTGATTTTGGCACCACACTTTAGGAATCTTTCAAAGCTGCTAGTCAAATGTTTTGTAAGCTACCCCCTCTTTGTCCTTTCTCTTATCACTACAGCTGTATACTCTCAAGGCTCGAGCCAGCGCCACAAACACTAGACTAATGACTTCATTTTCTTGGTGGAGGAAACCCTAACTTAGAGAAGTGTCTTCCCCTGGTTGCATAGAAAATTGACAGAATCTGGAAGCTTTTTGTTCAATTGAGAATGATTTACATCTGCAGTTCTTGGACTAAGCATTTAAATGTTGAAAACTAGAATTCCTATTCCATCTCTACCATGTTTGGAAGCATAAATTTAATTGTTTTATTTCTACAAACCTAATTTTCTTAATTCATGATATGATTACATTCTCTGCTTGGCATATATGATTTTGTGAAAAGTAAATGACATACTCTGCATTAAATCATTTTGTAAATGTTGAAACACTATTCAAGTGGTTTTCAAACTCATCCCAGTTATCAGATGCAATATCACATTAAACATAAAATATTTTTTGATAACTACATCCTTCCTCCACTCATCTAAGGTAAATATTGACTTTTCTAACTATTTTCAGGAGCAAGTAGTACACTATAAACTTGTCACTTGTTGCATAGAATCCTTTCATTCCCTTCTTGCATTCTTTTCTCTTAGACGTGTTCACACATAGGTACATTTTTTTGCAAATTTTCAGTGTACTTTTATGTGTACTTGTAAGATACCCTACAAGTCACATTTATTAAGACTGAAATAAATGATTTGCTATTTTGCTGAAAATAGATTTATTTTCTTTCTTTCTTTTTTTTGCATTTGCTTTTGAAAGATCTGGGTTGAGCCAAGAGAAAGGGTTTTCCTCCCCGTTCTGCAATTAACAGGCTATCTAAAGTCAGTCAGTTCCGCTAGCTAAGCCTCAGGTCCCCATTTGTAAATGAGGCTGGTTCTTATTCTCAATGTCAATGATATTAGACTTATAGGGCAACAATTAAATAGAGTCCCTTACCAACTTGAGAAACTATGTACAGAGAATCTACATTGGCCTGGGTCTATTTTAGAGAGATTTTTTCCCCCTTTCATGTCTGTTTGTTGTTTGCATTTCATGTTGATTCAGGAAAGTTTTCTCCACGTTTCTATCAGGGCCTCTTTGGAGTATGTTGGGTTTGTGTTTATGTTGATATGAAAGGAAATGTAAGAAGACAATGCCTGTTTCTGATACTCTGGGGTAGAGATGTCGGGTAGTGGGGACAGGGACAAGGCTTTCCTGTTCATAGTAAATTTTTCCCTTTTGTAATATTCAGAGGCTCTCCTTTATTAATGCACAGCAAGAAGTATTAGTTCTTTATTGTTGTGCAACAAATTGCTTAAAAACCTAGTAGCTTAAAGCATGTTAAAAATACACACACTTTGTCAGTTTTTGTGGGCCAGGAACCTGGGCAGAGCTCAGCTGGACCATCTGCTCCACAGTCTCTCACAAGTCTGCAAACAGGGTTCATTGGTCCAGAGTCTACCATCTCATCCGAAGGATTTATTGGGGGATGCTCTCCTTCTAAGCCCAGGTGTTTATTGTTGGCAAGGTTCAGTTTCTCCTAGGTTGTTGGACTGAGTGTCTTAGTTTCCAGCTAGCTGTTGGCAGCGTTCTGTCCTCAGCTTTCCATCTTGTGGACCTCTCCAACATGTCAGCTCATCATTTCAATGAACAGAGACCTGATCATTCCATGTTTAGATACTTCCCTCTGGTTAAACATGATGCTTCCCATCGACTCCAACCCATTCTTAAAGAAAAATCTTCTATAGTGAAATAATAAAATCACAGTTAATTATGTGCTATTTTTTTTCAATTTATTCATTCATTGAATCATATTCTTTATTCAACCAGCAATTGTTTGGACCTTAATAAATGAAAATACTACAGATTAAAATCAAAGGGAGTGCAGTTTCTACCTTTTTCCATGATACAAAGAACTTCTTTTTTGTTTTTTTTTTTTAATTTTTTTTTTTATATTTTATTGATTTTTCACAGAGAGGAAGAGAGAGGGATAGAGAGTTAGAAACATCGATGAGAGAGAAACATCGATCAGCTGCCTCTTGCACACCCCCTACTGGGGATGTGCCCGCAACCAAGGTACATGCCCCCGACCGGAATCGAACCTGGGACCCTTCAGTCCGCAGGCCAACGCTCTATCCACTGAGCCAAACCGGTTTCGGCACAAAGAACTTCTTATGTAGGAAACAGATGTGTAAACAGATGACAAGAATATATGATGAATGCAGTGATGAATGTCTGAACAAGGTGCTATGGATTCATAGAGGAAGATGCTTCACTCCCCTTCTGTAGAGGCCAACGGAGGCTTTTCAGTGCTGGCATTTCAGTAGATATGTTAAGGGACTGGTTGGACCTCCGGGTATGTAGGGCAAGTGTTGTGTAACAAGCCTGGAAAGGAAGGCAAGTAAATAAGTTTCTGCAAATTCATTCCCTCCTTCTGTGTTTCTGTCTGCCTTATACACAGTCATGACTCAGTCAGTACCAGGCATCTCAGGCAACAAATAACCAACATACGCACTACTACATTTCTCTGTGATCCCTGTATCAATCTGCCTTCAGTGCAAACACCGAAATGCTAGTAACTCATCTGAAAACTGTCCAGTTGGAGGATAGAAAGTCCTGTGCCTTATAAGAGTAAAATCATACCAATCATAAGTCACTAGGAATATTAGCGCCAGCCTTCTTTCCTCCAGCATCCTTTTTTAAAAATATATTTTTATTAATTTCAGAGAGGAATGGAGAGAGAGAGAGAGATAGAAACATCAATGATGAGAGAGAATCATTGATTAGCTGCCTCTTGCACACCCGCTACTGGGGATCAAGCCTGCAACTGGGCATGTGCCCTTGTCCGGAATCAAACCTGAGACCCTTCAGTCCACAGGCTGATGCTCTAGCCACTGAGCCAAACTAGCAAGGGCAATCCTCCAGCATTCTTTTTAAAGCTGCTGGGCCTGTCTGTAACAGCATCATGCGCTAACACTCATGATTTGGAAGTGTTTCACTGCACACAAAGCACATTTATAATACTTTGTCTTTTGTATTACTTAGCATGTATGTATTAGTTGTCAACCATCTGATATATGACAAAATTATGGACCAGGAAATTACTTGCCTTAATTTTCACGCACACACACAAAAAGGCAATTCCATGTTTAAATTTATGTCTTTTGTCTACAATTCCTAACATACTGGTACTTCTAGTACATCAGTGGACCTCCTAACTGGGAACTCTGATCAAATGAACCCTTACTTGGAAGACTAATATATAACATGGCTAAAGTGAAACAGATCTGCTTGGAAAAATGATGTTGGGGCTCTAGAACCTTGATGAGCATCATCCTGCTCACTCCAGAGGTCACTCTGAGGCATTTTCATTTTTAGTGTGTAAAGCAGCCTGTTACTCTGTGTTAATTATTCCTGTCCTACCTTGGAGCTCTCAGGAAAGATCTAATGATCATTTTGCTCCCCAGGGTGGGACTAGTGTGGGAAGTGAACTACTGTCATGTTGTATTAGCCACACTATTCCCCACTGGTCCTACGATGTGTTCCTGTAGATTAAAGCCTAGCCCATGAGAGAATAATGTACTAGATAAAATAACCAGAAGATGATGAAAGCAATGTGGTACAGTAGACAGAGCACATATCCTAATTGTACCCCTAACTTGCTGTGTGATTTTTATCAGGCAAGCCATTGCCCTTGTGCTACATTCAGTTCATCAATTAAGGATTTGGGCTTCAACTTCCCCCATGTACTGATAGAAAACATTCCATGAGGATGTCATTCTCTAAAGAAAACACATAGCTTGTACCACCTAGAACCTCAGAAGGAGGATCAACCCCAGTGTTTCAAAACACTCCTTCAGGCTCCTATGGTAGATGTCTTGAAAGTGTTCTACTTAATGGATAGAGGGAGCCTGACCTAGTGAGCTGGAGAGTTGGAGACTTATCATCATGAAGGAATTCAAGTGCTTACTCATTTAAAAAAAAAAAAAAAATATATATATATATATATATATATATATATATATATATAGAGAGAGAGAGAGAGAGAGAGAGAGAGAGAGGTAATATGGAAATTAGGCCAGGACGCCATAATGGTCATGACCAGACAGGAGGAAGTTGCGCATGCAGCAGGCAGGGACTTGCAGCAGCACCTGAGACCTACCCGCCCCAGTGTGAGTGCCCCAGCAGGCAGCGCATTCCATCAGTGCCCGCCCTTCGCACCCACATGCAGGTGAAGTCGCTGGTGCCTGCTTTCCTGTAGGCTTGAACCCCCAAGCAGCCAGGGATGAGCTGGTGATCCCAACGGCCTGACAGCCAACAGTGGAGGCAGCGTTGGGCCTGGGTAATGGCAAACGGGCAGAAGATGGCCCTGATTCGGCTGGTTGCTATGATGCCCACTGTAGCCAGCAAACCAGCCGATCAGAGTGTGGGGCCAGCAGCCAACCTCGAGGCCCCTCCCCACTGCCGGCCTGCCTTGGACTCTCCCATCCTGATCAAGAGCAGGGCCCACAGAGCCTGGACCCTTCCTGGCAGCCCCAAGTCTGTGGGGTTGAGAATTCTGATGGCCCTGTCCAGAGAGTAAAGGTGCCTAATGGGCAGGGACAGGGAACACAGGCCTCCAGGGAGCACCACAAAATTGGCAAGGAGAGGAGAGGCCCTGCGAAGGGGGAGGATGCGAAGCCAGCAGACATCAGCCCAGAATCCAGCCCTTCCCCTCTGAAGGCAGCAGGGCCCTCAACCCAGAACCCCAGCCCAAATTGGAAGAGCCTGAAGGAGGCTTCAGGAAGCTCTATGCAAAACTGCGCATTGAGAAGGAGAGACTTTGTGAGGGCCTGACCCAGACCATGCTGCAGCTGGTGCAGTTTAAGGTGGAGCTGGAGTGCACCACGCAGAGGCAGAGCGCTTTGCAGAGAGGCCGGCCCTCCTGGAGCTGGAGAGATTGGAGCGCAGGGCCCTGGAGCACAAGGCCGCTGAGCTGGAAGAGGAGCTGAAGGGCCTTTCCAACCTCTGGGCTGACAACAAGCACCTCAAGGACGAGAATGTGGCCCTGATCTGCGTCATCAGCAAACTGTCCAAGTGACCCCGGAGGACTTGCCCCTGCACCCGCATTTATACAGCTGCTTCTGCCACATGCACCCCTTCCCCTGTGTGAACATGAGTGGAAGTCTCTGAGCAGCCATAACATCCCCTTGAGACCTCCAGGCTTGGAGGGGAGGACAGAGCCCACAGGAGCCAAGGGGGCCATCTGAGGCCAGGATGGAGACTGGAGGCTGAGCCAGTAGGGGGACAATCAGGATGGCAGTGGGGGCAGTTGGGGGTGATCAGTCTGGCAGGCAGAGTGGTTAGGGGTGATCAGGCAGGCAGGCAGGTGAATGGTTAGGAGCCAGTTGTCCTGAATTGCAAGAGGGATGTCCGACTGCCGGTGCGGGATCGGGCCTATACCAGCATTGTGACATCCCCCGAGGGGTCCCGGATTGGAGAGTGTGCAGGCTGGGCAGAGAGACCACAGCCTTCCCGTGCACAAATTTCATGCAGCGGGCCTCGTGTGTGTGTGTGTGTGTGTGTGTGTGTGTGTGTGTGTGTAATGATTTCAGAGAGGAAGGGTGAGAGAGAGATAGAAACATCAATGATGAGAGAGAATCATTGATTGGCTGACCCCTACACACCCCCTACTGGGGATCAAGCCTGCAACCTGGCATGTGTCCTGAATAGGAATCAAACCCAGGACACATCAGTCCACAGGCCAACACTCTTTCCAGTGAGCCAAACCAGCTAGGGCCTTGCTCACTTTTTAATCCATAAATTTGTTCATTGGATTCAAATATTTTATTAGACGTTTTCTGCCTGCCTTGTTTTGCTGCCTTGAATATGAGAATAATGAATGAGGAAATTCTTGGGTTGAAGAGGAAGAGGAAAGACAGAAAAGGAGGGCTAGGGGTAGGAAAATTGGCAGCCACTGTGCCTTTTGTTCTAGAAGAATCAGGATAGTTTGATTCAAATTTAAAAAGTAGAAAAAAGGTCATGTAGAAAGCAGGGGGGGCATAGACAGTATTGATGGCAGAGCCTTTTGTAAAAGGCAGCATAGCTCCATTTCCCTTTATTCACCACTTCAGTGTGAGAAGTGTCCTTGGAGGACTTCTGGATCCAGTCCCTCAGTCTACTGAGGAGCAAGGCCTGAGCAGGGACTGACTTGCCCACTCAGGTTGGAGAGAATACACTCTATTAGGAAGCAGTGAGTGTAGGGGTCCTGCCTCCTCTCATCAGAGCTGGGAAGGATTCTTGGTTCTCTACTTTTAAGAAGTCCTGTGATTGGGTTAGGGCTACCTACATAATCCAGGATAATCTCTTCACTTCAAGAATTAACTTTACTCACAACTGCAAAGTTACTTTTGCTAAGTATATTAACATATTCACAGCATCCAGCAATTAAGAGTGTGTAAATCTGTGGGAGCCCACTAATCCACTGGCCACAGTTTATGGGAATATAAATAATTTCACATTGTTTTGCATAGAAAGTGAGAATATAAGTGAGGAGAGACAAAGTAGCCACATCATAAAGTGTGTTTTATGCTTTAAAAAAGACTTCTGAAGTTATCCTATGGCACTAGGGAATTATATCATTCTTTTTAGCACAGAGATATTTAATCTATAATGAGGTTCAGCTATTGAAATAAGTAACTCTTTACCCAACATTCCTTCACATTTATTTCTATGGAAAAATTGTCTGTTTTTTAAATCTATTTTTTGACTTAACATACTTGGAACACATCATGCCATGTACATATCATTAATGTTCGCATTCCTTTTTACCATGTTCTTTTCTGCCCTCTTCCTCTGCTTGGTTTTCCTGAAGCCTGAGGGAATGCCATTTAGGGTCTATGACCTATTGGGTAAAAGTTCAGGAAGACTTTCATTGGGCACCATTTCCTCTGATTTTGGAAGCTGGAACTTGGTAACAGAAAGGGGCACTTAGGAGGACAAAGAGATGCCTGTTTCTTGGAACAACAGCATATTGAATCCATGCTTCTTGGAACTGACATAGTGGAGTGAGGAGGTGGGTGGCTTCTTCATATATATTCACCCAGGAGCAACTCCTGGTTTTCTCTGGATCCCTAAGGAATGGATCTAGGAAATCTAATGGAAACGTCAACACTGTTTCCCTGCCCCTTTAATGTAAGAGTGAGAAGTTAACTTGAGTGCTTGTTCAAGAATGATTCTTTAAAAAACAAAAACAAACAAACAAAAAAACCCCCACACCATTTATTTATTTTATTTAAAAATCTTTATTGTTGAAAGTATTACATAAGTCCCTTCTTCTCCCCATTAATTCCTCTTAGCCCACCCCCCTTACCCCTCCCCAGAGTAGGACCTGGTGAATAGAAGGAGCCTCTTACAGTAAATTGAAAGATTCTCCTGATAGAACAGGGAAATCGAGATTTATTTTTCAGTCAGTTCCAATTACACTGCTGTGTTGCAGGGGAAAGCAGCTACACAGCATGTTGTCTTATAGCATCACTACAGTGGAGTCAGCCTCAAAGGAGATGGGGTCAGAGAAGTGCTCTGTGCCTCAGTGCCTGGGATTCTACAGAGTGAATCACTGTATGAAGATTTCTTAACACAGATAGAATCAAGGTGCCCACATTATATCTGACCACAGCAATGTTAATGCAGAATAGCGAGTGGGATTTGCTATTCATGGGATTGCAAACTGGGGAATAAAAAGGGGGGTGTATTTTTAAAGGTCGTTTGTACTACTTATGAGAAAACACATTACCATACATCTGTCTGTGAGATTGCGTATCAAGAATGGGAGCTGAGAACATTCCAAGGAAAACTGCAAGTTGATTTGCAAGTGTGAATTTTATTTATTTATTTATTTATTTTCTGGAAGAGTTTAGCCTCCTGAATACTTGTTCTTTCTATGTTGTAGTTGATAATATCTAACATCCACTGTGGTGCTATGGGAAGAAGAACCTTCTATCTCCCACTTTGGATATTAAGGATGTGAGATAATTTTTCAGAAAAGGCACACAATCTCAAATGTGACTTCTTTCTTATCTTACAAGTAGAGTTGACAACAGTGAAATGATGTGCTCTAGGCAAACTCAGAAAAAGTGTCATTTGAATGAGTGGTAGTTATATTCACATCAAACCATAGAACATTAAAAATTTGAGGTGAATTTTTTTATATGAATAAGAGAACCCATAGGATGAAGCTGCTTGTCTGAGGTCATGCAGTAGGTCAGTGGCACTGCCAGGACTGAGCCATCATCTCCTGGCTCCCAGTTACTGTGTTTCTAGTCCAGCACAGCTGCCTCCCAAGTTTAATAGTCTATGACTCACAGTCCAAATCTATGGTGACATATAATATTTTACTTTGATTCTAAATCAACAGACCACTTTTAGAAGTGCTTACGCTGCTGCATTACTTTTTTACACTATCAGATCCTTCAAGTTGAGTCTTATTTCTAGAGCTCAAATAAGAGAAAGCAGAGGAACCATTTATTCATTTTATGACAAATATTTATTAAACACTTGTCAGGTGGCAAGCTCTCTTGTAGAGGGTGAGGGTATAGCTATGAATAAAAAAAAAAACAACTATATTTCCTCAAACAGTTCACATTCCTCTGTGGAGAAGCATAATAACCAGATAAACAAGTAAACTTTTACATCTGATAGAGTTAAGTGCTGTAGAAAAACTAAGCATGATAAAGAGGAGAGAGAGAGTACTTTGGATGGTGTGGAGTACTAGTTGCTACTATACATAAGGCAGATCTAGAAAGGAGGTGATATTTGAGGAGAAATCTCAGGCAGTTGAGGGCTTTTTCTTTTTAAAACACGTTTTTTATTGATTTCAGAGAGAGGAAAGGTGAGGAAGAGAGAGATAGAAACATCAATGATGAGAGAGAATCATTGATTGGCTGCCTCCCCTAGATACCCCCTACTAGGGATCCAGCCTGCAACCTGTTCATGTGCCCTGACTGGGAATCGAACCATGACCTCCTGGTTCATGGATTTATGCTCAGCCACTGAGCCACACCAGCTAGGTGAGCTGAGTGATCTTAAGTGGAGTGATAAAAGATGTCCGGGAGGGAGCAGAGACCCTGATAACCACAAAGGGCCTTGTAGGCTGTTATAAGGCCTTTGGCTTTTACTCTGAGTGAGATGGAGAACATTTGAAGTCATGTGATCAGACTAATGTTAAGGATCACTTTGGCTGCTTTGTGAAGAATAGAATGTGGGCTATAATAATAATCCAAACCAGGTATGTATGACAGATGCTAAGAAATAGTGGGTTTCTGGATACATTTTAATGGTAGCATCAACAAGATTTTTGACAAATTAGATATAGAATATGACACTAAAGGAAGATTCCAGAATGGCTGCTAGGTTTTTTATCCTGAGGAGCCATGTACTGAGATGTTAGGAGGACAGCAAGATATTTAGTTTTGTCTTTGCTTTTTTTTTGAGGGAAAACAAGAAAACATGATCAGGAATTTGGTTTTGGATATGATAAATTTGTGCTATCTGTTATACTTCCAAGTAGTGGTTCAACAAACAGGTGTATACTTGAGTATAGGGTTCGATGGAAAAGTCTTGGATTGATAGAGATTTAGATGTTACCAGACATAAATGTAAAATCTTGAGAAAGAGTGACATCATCTAAGGTGATGGATTAAGCCCTGAGACTAATATTTTGATGTCTGAAAAACACAGAGGAACCATTAAGGATGTCATGAACAGGGGCCAGAGGACAATAAAGGAATGTACAGTTTAGAAATAAAGTAGAAAGAGTGCTGCAAGAATAAATGAGTGAGCATGTTATCTGCACTGTTTAGTCAAATGCCATGATGATTAAAAAATGGAACCCTGGATTTAGATCTTTGGTGGGAGATATAGTAACAAAAACAGCTCTCACCATTCTTCTGAGCTGTTGGCTCACATGTTCTTTACATTTTTTTGTCCTGATGGAGCCGCACTAAATAATCCTATCTAATAAAAGAGTAATATGCAAAATGACCATCACTCCAACACACAAGATGGCTGCCCCCATGAGATCAAAGATGGCTGCACTCATGTGGACACAAGATGGCCACCACAAGATGGCCAGCAGGGGAGGGCAGTTGGGAGGGACCAGGCCTACAAGGGAGGGCAGTTGTGGGCGATCAGGCCAGCAGGGAAGGGCAGTTGGGAGGGACCAGCCCTGCAAGGGAGGGCAGTTGGGGGTGATCAAGACTGCAGGGGAGGGCAGTTAGGGGTGACCAGGCTAGCAGAGTAGGGAAGTTCGGGGCAACTGGGCCTGCAGGGAAGGGCAGTTAGGGTGGACCCAGGCCTGCAGGGGAGAGCAGTTGGGGGAACCAGTCCTGCAGGGGAGTGCAGTTAGGGGTAACCAGGCCTGCAGGGGAGGGTAGTTGCGGGTGAACAGGCCTGCAGGGGAGGGCAGTTAGGGGTGAACAGGCCTGCAGGGGAGGGCAGTTAGGGGCAAGCAGGATGACAGGGGAGCAGTTAGGCATCAATCAGGCTGGCAGGGGAGTGGTTAGGGACTGATCAGGCTGGCAGACAGAAGCAGTTAGGGGCAATCAGGAAGGCAGGCAGGTGAGCAGTTGGGAGCCAGCAGTCCTGGATTGTGAGAGGGATGTCCAACTGCCAGTTTAGGCCCGGTCCCAGTATGATCGGGCCTAAACGGGCAGTCGGATATCCGTTGAGGGTTCCCAGATTGGAGAGGGTGCAGGCTGGGCACCCCCCCCCCCCATGCACTAATTTTGTGCACCATTCCTCTAGTCCTATATAATAAAAGGCTAATTAGCAAATCGACCGAATGGTAGAATGACCAGTTGCTATGACATGCACAGACCACCAGGGGGCAGACCCTCGATTTAGGAGCTGCCTCCCAGTGGTCAGTGTGCTCCCACAGGGGGAGCACTGCTCAGCCAGAAGCCCGGGCTCACCGCTGGCGAGCGCAGTGGCAGTGGTGGGAGCCTCTCCTGCCCCTGCAGCAGTGCTCAGGATGTCCGACTGATGGATATCCCTGAGGACTCTTGGACTGTGAAAGGGTGCAGGCTGGGCCGAGGGTCCCCCCAAGTGCACGAATTTTGTGCACTGGGCTTCTAGTGGTTAAATACAAGGGCTCTGGAGTTACACTGCCAGAGAGGAAATTATATCCACATTATCAGGTTAATGGAAAGATTGAATGAGATAAACACTTAGCACAGTAATTGTCACATAGTAAATGATCAATAAATGTTAGCTCTAATGATCAAGAATAAAACAATCAGCAAAATTAATAAAAATAAGCTTGCTTTACAGTGTGTTCTTATCCTGAAAATAATATAATACCTCTCTAGAGTTGAGTCTGAATTGGTTGTTGTATTTTATACCTTCTGTTTTTGTGTGTGTGTGGTGGGGGGGGGGTTGTGTGTGTATGTGTGCATTTTCTCATCATGACATGAAATGACCACATTGCAATTTAGTTACTTCCATAAAGTTCTCCCCTTTAGATGTATACTCCCTGAGAAGTCATATGTCCTGCACTTATCTTATACCTTAACATAGGGCTCGACACTTTGGGCACTTCAGACTTGAAATTAAAGTGATCTGAATATCCTAGTGATTGACCAGGGTGTCACCTGCAGGATTTTTCTGATACTCAATATAGTAATGCTGGGATAGACTCTTAATTACTGGAATTTCTTTGAAATTGATTTTAATTTCTAAAGTAATTATTTAAGTCTGTCATTCCCTTCTTCTTTAGATTACTTTACAAATAAAACCCTTGTAATTTTCTCATCCTTCTAAGGGGTCCTGAACTATTGTCCAGGACAGTTGACCTGTGGGGTTGGGGGGTCTTGCCCCATGGTAGGTATTTATATAGCTAATATACTTTATTTTTATACCTAGAACTTAAAATAAATCCTCATTTTGAATTACTTCCATTCATTCATAGTTCCAGAAGCTCAAATAATACATTTAACAGATTTAGAGTACTTTCATGAATTAAAAAAAGAGGGGGTGATATTTGTTTCCTTTCTCTTTTTTGAAATATAGGAAAAAGGCATCTCTGAAATATAGCAAAACTGTGTTTATTGGGTCATTAAAGCAGGTTTTCAAATCTAAATCAACACTGGGCCAGGAAAATTGCACTAAACACCAACTCCAGCAGTGAGTGCTATGTTTTAAGAGCTGTGTCTATGGATAGAGTGAGATACCATGAGCACATATCTGCTCCAATTCCTATACCTTCAGTTACTAGTTCAAAAAATGGCAACAGCTGTTTCTTTCTCCCATAGGTGTAATCTAGTTGGTTAAGGTAATATCTTTAGATCCTCAGTTTGCTTCCTGAGAATAAGTTTCTAGTGAGGAAGCTATATTCACTCTTCCCACTGGCCTGTTCTTCTTCAGAACACTGTGCAGCCTATGCCACGATCACAGGACATTGGTGATCATATTTTCCCGAGTCAGAGTGAGTGTCAAGAGGCACCTGAAGGAAGCCATGTGTCCTGACTGGGAATTGAACCATGACTCTGTTCACAGTCTCAACTATTCCACTCAAACTCATTAAGGTTGTGGAAGTCAAATCCTATTGTTGCTAATGCCATAATTTTTAGATATTAGAAATTCCATGGAATGTGCTTATGAATGAATTTTCTGGTATTCCCTTTTCTAGTATTACTAGAGGCCTGGTGCACGAAATTCGTGCATGGTGGAGGTGTCCCTCAGCCCAGCCAGCACTCTCTCCAATCTGCCTTCCTGATTGCCCCTAACCGCTTCTGTCTGCCAGCCTGATCAGTCTCTAACCACTCCCCTGCCAGCCTGATTGATGCCTAACTGCTCTCCTGCCATCCTATTTGCCCCTAACTGCTCTCTCCTGCAGGCCTGGTCACACGCAACTGCCCTCCCCTGCAGGCCTGGTCACCCCTAACTGCCCTCCCCTGCAGGCCTGGTCTCCCCAACTGCTCTCCCCTGCAGGCCTGAGTCCCCCCCAACTGCCCTTCCCTGCAGGCCCGGTCACCCCCAACTTCCCTCCTCTGCCAGCCTGGTCACCCCTAACTGCCCTCCCCTGAAGTCTTGATCACCCCCAACTGTCCTCCCCTGCTGGCCTGATCGCCCACAACTGCCCTCCCTTGTAGGCCTGGTCCCTCCCAACTGTCCTCCCCTGCTGGCCATCTTGTGGTGGCCATCTTGTATCCACATGTGGGCAGGATCTTTGACCACATGGGCGCAGCCATCTTATGTGTTGGAGTGATGGTCAATCTGCATATTACTCTTTTATTAGATAGGATAGAGGCCTGGTGCATGGGTGGGGGCCAGCTGGTTTGCCCTGAAGGGTGTCCCAGATCAGGGTGGTGATTCCCTTGGGGCATGGGGCAGCCTGGGCAAGGGGCCTGTGGTGGTTTGCAGGCTGGCCACACCCCCTGATGGCCCAAGTGGAGGCCCTGGTATCTGGGATTTATTTATCTTCTATAATTGAAACTTTGTAGCCTGGAGCGGAGCCAAGCCTTCTGCTCCCTCTGTGGCAGCAGCCATTTCTTTTGGGATTTATTTATCTTCTATAAATGAAACTTTGTAGCCTAAAGTGGAGGCCTGGGCTGGCCAGGGCAGGTGGAAAGCTTGGCTTCCTCCATCTCTGGGAGCAACTCAAGCCTCCTGCTCTCTCCAGCTCTGTGGCTGCCATCATTTTTGTTGGGATTTACTTATCTTCTATCATTGAAACTTTGTAACATTGAGTGGAGACCTGGGCCGGCAAGGGCAGGTGGAAAGCTTGGCTTTCTCTGTTGCCTGGGAAACCTAAGCATCCCTCCTGCTCTCTGTGGCCGCAGCCATCTTGGTTAGGTTTATTTGCATATCTCCTCCTGATTGGCTGGTGGGCATGGCTTGTAGGCATGGCTGGTGGGTCTAGGGGAGGTATGGTCAATTTGCATATTACTCTTTTATTAGATAGGATAATGACACAATAAGCAAAACATCAGAGGACATGGGAGTTGAAAAGGGCTGGTTTCAGCACTTTATGTCATAAATCAAACAGGTACAGAGAAATGAACTGACTTGTATAAGATCCCACCTATCAATGCGGAATAGATAGCATCAATATTCTTGAGCAGAGAGCAGCAACTGTGTGTGCACACATGCTTGTCTACTGCTACAGAGACAAAATATTATCTCCAGTCCTGGCCAGTAAGTCCCTTGTTTGTCTTTCAGATTTTTTGTGCTTCCACAGAAACAAAAGCCTTTTCCTTGAATCAAAATCAATTTTGTGTAAACTATTTTATATTAAAAACACCATACCTTATCCTCCTACTTCACAGTGCTATCATTTATTTAGTGCATACTCTTTCTTGTTGCACACCTCTCGTATAGGCTGTAATTTTCCAACTGCTGGTCTTTTCTCCATTAGTGTTTTCTACCTGTAGTGCCACTAATCACTATCGACCTGCCACTCTCATTCTTCACCCTTTACCTTGGACTCTCCTCCCTCCCCATTGAACTTGATGTACACATTTCTTCTGGAATGTGTCATATTCTAGACTATATCATAGTTACAGTCAGCTGTATGCATTCTGCTCTCTGACTAGACTGGAAACTTGTGAAGGATGTTTGTGTGCTTCCATTCTGGGTTTTACATTGTATCGAACACATTAGTACTTGGTATGGGTTAGGTACTCAGTGGATGTTTGCAGAACAAATGACAAAAGATGGGGGGAAAAAACAAACCCTCAACATTCTTGAAAACAATTCAGTGAATAGAGTTACCATGACTGCCAGGTCATAGTTATTTTGCCATTTTTATCTCCCACTTGCTGTTCTAAATAAAAGCTAAGTAAAACCACAGGTTTCCTGAAGATCAAAAATGAATGTAACGATTTAAAGGACAATGGGTTACACTGATTGTGTTTGATTAACTTTCTGTCTATGGAGAGACATGTGTACATGACTGCTTTTCTCCAAGCAACAGTGCCTTTGTTCTATTCTGAATTCATGGGGGAAAGAGGAGTTATTGAGAAAACAAAGATCTCGGCATATTGTCTCAAGTGGGAGACAAGACGGTATTATCGAGATTAGGGAACAAAATATCTGTTCTAGTATGTTCCCTGCTTCTACCTCTGTCTAGCTATGTGACCTTCATTCAATATGTCCCTGCCCCACTCTAGGCCTTTGTCTCCCCAGATGTAACAGGCAATAGCTGAAGGAGTTAATTATTGGTGTCTCTTCTAGCCATAGCACACCAGCCTGAAATTCCTGGTTGGGGTTGTGGAATAATTTTTTCCAATGACATATGGTCCAACCTTCAGCTCTTAATTGGCCCACCATCATGATCACAAGTATCTGATTATTCACACAGTTTGAATATATGAATTGCATAGAGCTGTTCAATGATGGTGAAAATTGAGTCCTAAATATTCTATCAAATGTATATGTGATGTAACCTATTCAGGATCTCATTAGAGTGTAAAATGATATGTGAAATATGCACCAAGTGAGAAAGACTTAGAACATTATGAAAAGGGAGTAATACAATTTGATTTTTATGTGTTAGAGGTGATGGCCTAATAAGAGCTCTGGTTATAGGAAACCTGGAGCTGGAGTGTGGAGTACTGAGTGTAGTAAGGAAATCAAAGAAGAATGTGTTGTTTCCATTCTTATATTTCTCTGTTCACAGACTCAACTATTTCACTCAAACTCATTAACAAATTTGTCTATTGTCCAAGTTGTTTGGACTCCTCACCCAGGCCTGCTCCATTTATATTTGTGCATATTTTGTTATTCTCTTACCATGCCAGTGCCAGAAAGAGAAATAGTTTTACTTTGAAAAAGGTACTTTGCAAAAGGTACCCAGAATCCCTTCATCTCTCATTAGAGAAAATATAAACACCTCCCAGACACTCACTTCAGAAAAATATAAATGTAACACTGTTCCCAAAACCCCTTTCTCCTTTGAATGCCAACTCTCCTGATCTCCTCCTTCCAGCAGCTCACCCGTTCCACCTGCTGGGCTGTGATGGGGTGGACATGCCATTCACCTGGCAAAGCAGAGAGAGTTCCTGGGCTCAATGCTGGTGTTTGCAACCTAGACTTTCAGTTTAACACTTAACAGCTCGATGGGGCTGGAAGGATATTTAACTTCCCAGGATCCTAATTTCCTCATCAAGAAGAGAGGATAAATTATATTTCCTTTTTGACATGGCTAGAATTATGAGAGAGAATCCAACCCAGAAACTGACACCTTTCTCTCCTGTAGATGGCCCTAGTCTCTATTGCTCCACCCAGTTTTCATTTGCACTATGCTTTTCTCCAGGGGTCATACATTGCCCTAATAAGGAGGGAAAAGGGCCTTGAGTCATCTCTCAAGATCCCATCCGATTTAATAGGGCCTCAAATCACTACCCAGATTTTCTTATGTGTTTCTCAGGCTTCTCTTGTTTCATGGTCTCCTACATAATGTAGTGTAGGATTCAGCAGACCTGAATTTTGGTCCTAACTCTCAGATCAACCTGATCTTTGACCCAAGTCATTTCCTTCTACAAATTTAAATGGCAGCCCTTAGGTCTCTCCAAAGCTACGTAAATTGTTCGGGATCATTCATTTATGCTTTTGTTTACTGGATACTGAATGATTGAGGGTCATCCTCTTCTGTGTTTCCTTCCCTTTCCTGGGATTCAGAGTTTATATGTTCCCACTGTTACCCCTGAAATAGTCACAGGTAGCATTTCTCAACTGGCTGATCTAGAGTCCCTCCAAGGACTGATCTTCCTTGTTGGTGATGATAATTCAACATTTTCATCTGATATTTTATCATTTACCGAGTATCTTTACTTATTTGTTATTGATCTCCCACAATAACTCCTGAACATGGATATTCTTATCCACATTTTAGACATGAGGAAGCAGGCTGAGAGATGAAATGATTTATTTGCTCAGGAGTCATATAGGGCTAGACTGTAAGCAGCATCCTACTCCTCCCACACGAATGCCCTGGACTTTGTTCAAGTGTGAATGGGACCCCCGACCCAAGTTAGGATGTCTGTGTGCTCATGAGTCAATAAATAAATAAATAAACAAACAAACCTGCCTTTCCTTAAATGAAAAGGAAATGAAACTTTCAAGTATGTTCTTAAGTTTATAGGCCTACATTTCCTTCCTTTACTAATACATTCCTAACCTTATATTCCTTGTTAATCTCAAAGAACATTTCACTCCCATGTTTAAATTCACTGTTCAGTTGGGCTCTGCAGAGCTTAGTCACACACATTTCTTCATTGTTGTCAGGAAGAGAGGTCCACTTGGTGCTTGAATGTACATTGTCTTGGTTATTGTCCTGAGAGGCAGTCATTTCAAAGTAGGCACACTTGTTTTAATAAGCACCCTGATTTTTCTTTCCTCTCTCTAATGGAATGCCATCCCATACTTACTAATCCATTGAGCTTGTCAGTACATGCCCTGCCATTAGTAAAAAATGTAAGTGAAGAGCATGGTGTAGAAAGAGCACTGGGCTAAAAAGGCAGAAGAGCAGATTCCTGACCCTCATCGTCCACTAATTGTTTGACTGACAAATCACTTTGCTTTTTGGAGCAACTAGTTCATCTTTAATAAAGCATTGAACTGGGCCATTTCTAAGGTTCTTTTCAACTCTAATGCTTGGTAAAATCTCCAGAATGTTGTTCTCCTTCCTCATTTAATGAAATACTACCCTTCATTTCCTTTTTATTTATTTATTTTTATTTTGCAAGGAAATGCTTGTTACATACAAAATTAGGAGGCTTTACTTATTCCACATCTATTAATTAAAATATATATTTAATATATAATTGACATTTGAAGGAAGAAGACCTTCAAAAGTAGAAACTGCATGAGTCAAGATGTGGCAACTTGAAACTGCAGGCTCTGATGAAATCAGGGCGTCACTGAGAATCTATGGTGCAGGGAGGTGAGCTGTTATAGATAGTTGCAAGGAAGGTTAGCTTGACCTCAGTTTGGAGGATCTATCTACACACACACACACACACACACACACACACACACACACACAAAACCCCTTTTTAGGATCTCCTACCTGTTGCTGTTTTTACTTTAGCAACCAAATAAGCTGTCAAGATTAAGTAGATATGTACATTTTAGAAGGAACTTCTATAAAGCGATAGGAAAATTCATAAATAAGTGGAACCACAAATCCACATCTCTCTCCCTCTCTTTCTCTCTCTCTCTCTCTTCTCTCTCTCCCTCCTTCCCTCCCACCCTCTCTTTCTCTCCCTCTTTCTCTCCCCCTACCTCTCTCTGAAATCAATAATAAAAATGTTTTTAAAAAGATGGAAGAAAATCAAGTGTGCCAGCACCTTTGATCAATACTAGTGTTATTTTGGCTTGTAAGAGTTACCTCCTCTGTTGTCTGTAACTTCCTGCAGGACAGGATTTATTATACATTCTTTCCTGAATTTTCAACAGCAAGCACATTTTCACCATAGTGGTGCGTTCAGTAGTAAATTCTGGTTGCACTGACTTGCTGCCTGCTCAGATTCTTAGTCAGGAAAGAAGATAGGTTTTCTTATCCTATATAATAAAAGCCTAGGTGGCGTCACACACAGAGTCATCACAAGATGGCTGCCACAAGACGGCCACCCTCATGTTATCACAAGATGGCCACCACAAGATAGCTGCCACAAGATGGCTGGCAGGGGAGGGCAGTTGTGGCCAATCAGGCCAGCAGGGGAGGGCAGTTGGGTGTGACCCTGCTGACAGGGGAGGGCACTTGAGGGTAATCGGGCTGGCAGGGGAGCAGTTAGGCATCAATCAGGCTGGCAGGGGAGCGGTTAGGGGGTGATCAGACTGGCAGGCAAAAGCGGTTAGGGGCAATCAGTCAGGCAGGCAGGCAAGCAGTTAGGAGCCAGCAGTCCTGGATTGTGAGAGGGATTCTGACTGCCAGTTTAGGGATCAGGCCTAAACTGGCAGTTGGACATCCCCCAAGGGGTCCCAGATTGGGCTTAGAGACACCCCCCTGCCCTGTGCATGAAATTCATGCACCGGGCCTCTAGTCCTATATAATAAAAGGCTAATATGCAAACAGACCTAACTGTGGAACAACCAAACAACCAGTCACTATGGCATGCGATGACTACCAGGGGGTGCACACGGAACATGGTGGGCATCAGCAGCAGGTGGCAGAGCACGGAACATGGCGGGCATCGGCCATGGCATGATGGTGGAGCAGGTGACTGGGGGTGCCAGACCAAGGCAGGGGGCACTGGTCGCTGTTATCGGTGCAAGCCTCTGGTGGTTAATGAAAATTCTTTGCTCCCGCAAGCCCTGGTCCTGCCCGGTGCTTGCACCCGCTGCCTGTGCCTGGCGTCGGCCTCAATCGTTCCATGCAGTCAGCGGGTGTGAGCAGGGCTGGTTAGCAGGGCTGGCATAGTCAGCATGTGGGAGTGGCAGCTGCAGGAGTGGGGTGAGGAGCTGGGCAGGGGCATGGAGGATGGGCCAAGACCCGCCCCTGTGCCCACTGCAGCCTCGTGGCCCACAGTTCCTTTCAAGGTGCATGAATTTGTGCACTGGGCCCCTAATATAGAATAATAAGGAACATAACTTTTTAAAAAATGAGTGAGCAGTAACAAAATGAAACTGCAATGAAGAATTGACAGCCTGGATCTGTACTCTGACTGACCTGACAATTAAAAGAACTTATTACTGTGTCAGCTGCCAGATGGGGCTGCTTCTTGAAATGGAACGTGTGGTGCTCTGAGCACGATTCAAGTGCAGGCTTCCTTTCCTCCCCACTCCGTGTTTGTTGAGTTTGGGAAAGAAGCAGTTTTGTTTGAACTAAACCCACTCATCTCAAGTGTGTTTAGTGACAGCAGCATGTGACAGATAAAATAAAATCCTACGGCCTCATTTCATGTTTGTTTAAATTTCAGGCCTTAGTGAAGGGATGCAGAGAGGAAAAAACAATTGAGGAGTTTAGAAACAAATTATCACAAACATTCATTTCTCTACAGGAAAATCTGGGAGGGCAAATAATTCAAACAATAATAACAGTAGTAGTTGATTTGTAGAATGACTTCATGTTCATATCTCATTCCACCCTCACATCAAGTCCGTGAGTGTGCCCGGCCAGAAATTATTTTCCCAGCATTGCATACAATGTTGAATGAGTTGACCCAAATTCGACTTTTAAAATGGTAGTGCTGGGCCTCATGCTTGGTCCTGTGGATTTTAAGTCCTGTGGTTCCTCCACTATTCTATGCTGGCCCCAGCAGTCAAATATGTATGCAGTATATTGGAGACATCCTATTTCTTAACTTTATTGAAACATATATATGCATGGAGTATGTGAATAAATTCTCGCCCTGCAGGCGTGGCTCAGTGGTTGAGTGTCAACCCATGCACCAAGAGGTCACTGGTTTGATTCCTGGTCAGGGCACATGCTTGCGTTTTGGGCTCAATCTCCAGTGAGGGGTGTGCAGGAGTTAGCTAATCTATGTTGATTATCTTCCCTTGATGTTTCTCTCTCTCTCTCTCTCTCTCTCTCTCTCTCTCTCTCTCTCTCCCTTCCTTTCTCTTTAAAATCAATAAAAATATTAAAAATTTAAAAAATATCATCACAACATATCCCAGTATCAGAAGTATGTAAAATAGAACTTAAAAGCCCTCCCTCACTACCCACTCTATTCCCCCCCATTCTAACTCCATATTTTTTTCATGAAGTTATTACTATTGTCTGTTTGTTGTGCATCGTTCCTTTCTTTTACCAATGAATGGAGATTATATATATGGCTGGT
Source organism: Eptesicus fuscus (assembly GCF_027574615.1). Lineage (NCBI taxonomy): Eukaryota > Metazoa > Chordata > Mammalia > Chiroptera > Vespertilionidae > Eptesicus > Eptesicus fuscus. The sequence continues at coordinate 46,758,597 of NC_072475.1, forward strand.
TATACAGGCAATATTATTTTACATATACATGGTAAAATATTATCTGTTATCTCCAACTTGCTCTTTCCTCTTAAAAAATTATCTTTATTGTTGAAAGTATTACAGATGTCTCCTTTTTATCACTATTTTTTTTATTTCAATAAACAGGGATTTGCCATAATGGTTTTTAAATTTAAAAAAAAAATTTCCAATTATAGTTCACATACAGTATTATATTAATCTTAGGTATACAACATGGTGATTAAATATTTATGGAACTTACAAAGTCTAGTACCCAGTAGACCCGATACATAGTTCTTACAGTAGTATTGACTATTAGTCATAGTGTTTTTAACACTTGTCCAGTGCTCCATAGTATGAGTGCACCTTCATGGAACCTCTTCTACACTTATGGGTATTAAAGTTAAGCTACAGCTCTTCTTTATTGTTAAAACTAGAGGCCCGGTGCATGAAATTTGTGCACAGGTAGGGTCCCTAGGCCTGGCTGGCGATCAGGGCTGATCTGTGGGGCCACTGGTGGGGCAACTGAGGTCCCCGGTGGCACCTGCCTTGGCTGGCCTGGGTCCTGCAGGCTGGGGGCAGCTCCTGCATTAAGCGTCTACCCCCTGGTGGTTAATGTGCATCATAGCAACCCATCGTTCCGCTGGTCCTTATGCAGTTTGGTCAATTTGCATATTAGGCTTTTATTATATAGGATGAGCTTCCTTGCACATGTATCTTTGTGTTTTTCTGAATCCAGAATTAAATGTCCAGAATTAGAATTGTTTCTTTATTCTGAGGTTTGTCAAAGTCTGTTTCAGCCACCATTCCAAATGTTAGAATTTGTATGTATTAGCTCATGTTATTGACCTGAACTTCTACTTAGTTGCTTTGGGATATGTTATTCAGACTAATCCAGACACTTTTCTAAACAGACACTGTGGCCAGTAGAGTAAATGTTGGGAGGTTTTTTCCATGGCTCCGTGGTTTGGATAGAGGCATTCACTGGGAAGAAGAGTAGGGCATTCTTGTGATTGTTTTGTTTACTTAAAATAACCACACTCTTTACTTGGCTAGAAAAAGTTACTTAATGCACTAAAAATACCTGTCATAATTAAAAATGCAAATGATACAATGCACTAAAAATACCTTTAGCTTATTCTTTGTTAAGAAACAAGTATTTTCACACAGTCAGGCTTTTAAGAAAATATCATTAAACTTTCTGTATTGAATATACGATGTGAAAGCCCAGAGGGTCAATTCTATCTCCCAGGCTATCCTGCCTCTTTCCACATTTCCCAGCTGCTCTGTATTTATATAAAAGTAATTACTAAGGACTAAAATTTGAAAATATGGGATGAAAGAGAATAGAGCTCATCTGGATGGCTTGTATAGCATTTAGGTTGCAAAAGAGCATTCTCACAGCTATTTCCCAAATCATGGATAATTTGTAGTAAGCAGAGAGACACAAAATAAAATCCGTCCCCATTTTACTATTTTCTTTTTCATCTGTTAAAAGGCTTAGTTAGTTTTTTAAACCATGATATGCCAGCATGGGTTAGAATTCTATTTGTCTAATTTCTTTTAGGATAAAGACATTGTTTCTCAGGTCTGTTGTCATTAGGCCCTTTCAGGTTGTAGAAAGCCAAGATGGGCTTAATGTTAACCTTAGCTGACTTTACACAGTGAGAAGGACACAAAGAGGAGGAAAGAAGTTTAAGAAGCCATGTCATTGGCCAAACAACCCAGCCTCATGGAAAGTTATAATAATATTGAGGACAACAGTACCTGATTTTGTCACCCCTCAGAAGTAAACACCCAGTGTTTCCTTGTCCAGTGGGTCTTCATTCCTAGGACTACATTTGTCTCAGTTATTTATTTATTTTCCTTTTTTTCTGGTTCCTATTTCTCCTCCTGCCAGTGATTTTATTTAGCCCTCTCCTGGACACCATGATTTTCACTAAAAAATGTCCCATCCTATTTCAGGGCTTCTATATATTACTCTGTATATTTCTTGCTTTTTTGTTCGATTCTATTTCTGCTACCAGATGCTCTTTCTCTATATACCTTGCACTGTAATGCTCAAAGCAATAGAATTCATTATTTTTGCTGGTTCTGCTCCATTACAAATTGGGAAGGAATTCTTCCTCCAACACATCTTATGTATCTGATTTTTGGTTCAATTGCTGATCCAATTAGTTGTGGCCAGAATTCAGAATTACCTGTTACAAAACTGTGGTAATGTATTTATTAAAAACAAACAACTGTGTGAAACTCTTTTCTTAAGCACTCCTCTATCATAGTGAGTTTAAAAAAACAAAAACAAAAACAAAAAAAACAACCTTAATTTATTTTAGAGTGAGGGAGGGAGAGAGAGAAGCATCAATAGGTTGCCTCCCGGACACTCTTGGCATGGATCAGAACTGAAACCTGGGTATATGCCCTGACTAAGAATCAAACCTGGAACCTTTTGATGTATGGGACAACGCTCAACCAACTGAGCCACTGGGCCAGGGCTCATAGTGAGTTTTGAATTCAGCCAAATGAAAAGTTCTAAAGATGCTGTTTTCAAGTCCACATACTCAGGAAACATTCAGGAGACTTAGTTTCTGGTCCTGACATTACTCAAACCAGCAGTGGAAATTTCTTTGAGTTTAGATTGCATCTCCAAGCTTCAGTTTTTCTCTTTTCAGAATATTTGCTATATAAAAGGGGGAAGGATGGCTTAAGAGAAGAGGAGGACTACATTTAAATGCCCACTATTCCGCAACCCCAAGTAAAAGTGAGATCTGTGTTACAATGCTGCAGTGAAGGCACTTGTAAAGTGGGAGCCATGGATGATACTGATGAATGTGAGGCGAGAATGACTGAGGGAATAAGATTCTGGAGAAGACAGCAGGGACCGGAACCAAGAACATGATGAGGAAGATTTGCTTAGCACACAGATTGTCTCTGTCCCTTCAGGGATGGAAGAGCACATGTACAAACAGAAATAGGTTGATCAGAAGAGAGTATCTAAAGGAGAAAAACTTCATGCTGCATGGTGTCACTCTTCTCAAAGGTAGGAAGGAAAGTAATGAGTGGAGAAGGAGGCATGGAAGTGTGTGAAGCTAAGGGCATTTAGATGGGCTACTTGGGATATGGCATAAACATAAACAGATCCATGAAAAGGCCATGGTGTGGCACTGAGGCCCACTTAAAATCTTATGATCCAGTCTGCACTGTTTCTTGGCTTTCTCAAGAATCTGTATAAGCCCAGACTACCGAAATAAATAAATAAAGAAAGAAAAAAAAAGAAAAAGACAATATAATTGACTGCTTGTCAAAAGGTAGCCAAAGGCTTGGCAAAAAACAAAAAACAAACAACAAACACAGGGAACAAGGCTAATTGAGTATTAATTGTGACCTTAAAGGACACAATAAATACCAGTAGTACCTTTCTTCTCTACTCACATCAGAAGCCACTGATAGAGGTGTCAGATAGATGGGCACCAAAATGTCAGCCTTATGGCTAATCACCTTAGATGATTGGCATTAGCCTGAGGTCAAGGGGAAAAAGCTACTGTTTTACCCTTGAAGAGACAGATTTGTCTCCTGATAGTGATCCACGCTGGTCACGTACAGGCTTTTCCCAATATAGAGTTGCCCACCAACAATTAGAGTTTGAAAAAGTAGATAAAAGTGTGAGCTTGCAGGTAGTAGGTTATGAGTGAAACTCTGAAAGGGACCGATCCCTTCTGCCTGCTTCTTTCCTCAAAGTCCCCAATATAAAATCACTGCTCCTCCTCAGGAGAAGAATGAGTGAGGCATAGACATGCCAGAAATGTTTCTCCATGGAAGATTCTTCTACATGGAAAACTCAGAGTAGAGAATGAACTTTCCCTCTTCATGTCAAGGTGTTGATCAGAGGGTAGTCTAGTCTCAAGCCTGCTATACCCAAACAGAGTTTCAGGGCCTAGATAAAGATGGAGGGATTTGATGCCTTATAAGACAAAGAGATTCCACATGGCTAAAGGAGATAAGATTAATAAGGGAACATGTTCTGGAGGTGATGTGGTGATATGTGGATGAGAGGTATGGAATGTAGTTGGGTGGTGGGTATTACTGAGTGGACATGAAAAGTAACTGGGGTAGAAGTTATAAACTCAGAGTGAGCTGGGCATCTGACATGGAATTCCTCCCCCTGTACTTGAAAGTTAACAAATTCTGTAATTTAGAGTTCTTCTATCCTTTTCCCACTACCTCTGCTTTGGACTCCAGGTCCATATTCTACTAGTACTTAATTTTCACTGTGGTTTCAAAAACTGCTGATCTATAACTCGGTTGGGCAATACCAGTTTTATGTTAGCTAAAAGGCAGTGTGGACCACATGACTGTTCCTAATGTCAAATTTATACAAAAGCTCCTGTGGGCTTGCCTCTAATAGTAGTATTACTTCATAGCCTAGTTCACATATCTGCAAGAACATGTACCTATTTGACAGATTTTCAAAATGAGTTTGTAGAATAATCATTTCATCGGATCCAGACATTAAAAGGAACACTTAGGTTTTGATGTGTAGTCTTGGTGAAATTTAGTTAGCATCTAAAATGGAAATCTTCCCATAAGAGCATGATTAATAATGGGACTTCTTGTCATTACTACTGGTTTATGTTTCAAGTAATGTTCATGGTAATGGCTCTTCAAGGTATATAAGAACAACTTTTGGTATTTGCTTTTTTTTTTTTTTTAAGATGATAAAACTAGCAGCCATAGAAGTTTAGTCAAAGCTCATAGAATAAAATCCTTGCAGGAGACACTGGCTCCCTTGACACTTCTACATTATTTACTCCATCACGTCCTGTCTAATGGTGAGTTCCTCACAGAGCATGTCCTTTCATACACAGATACACCTATGAGTGTAGGGCAAATAAATGCTTGTCCAAGTAAACATTCCTTCCAAATGTCAATAGTCCTTAAAAAGGACAAATTAGCAACAACACACACAAACACTTTACAAATTTCTGATAAGCAGAATTAATACAGCAGTGAGCTCATTAAAAGGCAATTGTGAGATATGAGTTTGCCCTTTGATAACTTTTAAAAGAGTTTATTCTATTTCTTGATTTCAGAGAGGAAGGGAGAGGGGGAGAGAATCATCGATTGGGTTCCTCCTGCACGCCCCCTACTTGGGATTGAGCCTGCAACCTGACTGGCAATCGAACCACAACCTCCTGGTTCACAGGTTGATGCTCAACTACTGAACCATACCAGGCGACTATTTCTATCTTTTTAAAACTAATATTTCTAGTAGTTTTTAAAAAATCCTGGATAGGATTTTTATTTGTTCATAAATATAGTTTCATGTGCATATTCTGTCTTATAGAATGTGGGGGAAAACTTTTAAAAACATACTGGATAAAATAAAATATACTTAATATTAAAATAATTCAAAGCATTCAATATTTGATGACTCAAAGGGACTTTTACTATGCATTAAAGTTATTTTTATAAACATGTATTATTGGAAAGTGTATAGAAATTTATTTACTCACAAAAATTTAAAACATTTTCACATATGGATAAAAAATAGCTCTCTGCCAAAATATGCTAGTCATCTCTACCTGCTGCTAAGAGATGATGTAAGTGAGGAGTTGGATACTGTCACTTAGGGTATAAAGACAAAGGGATTTTGGGACATACGAGAACTCAACCTGTATGTGAGAAAGGAAGTTTTAGTGTAGTTAATAGAATTTTTTATATGATAGAAAAATGGATGAATAAGATTTAATTTTATATTCTCAATAACTTCTCAACTAGCCAAGATGTTTGATGAGGAACAATTAGAAAAACTATACAATTGTATTTCTTTTTAATTTTTTCTTATATGATAACATAAAAGGACTTATACCTTGATTGCTTTCTCTAATAAGTGTGTCAGAATTTCACAGCTGATTTTTTAATCCTCATGGAGGATATGCTTATTGATCTTAGAGACAGAGGGAATGGAAAAAAAGAAGGAGAGTATAACATCAATCATTCACGTACCTCCCATATGGGCCCAGACCAAACATTGAACCCTCAGCCTACCTATCACAGCTGATTTTGAATATTTCATCTTGGCTTGCATATGTGGAAGTGGTACTCTACAAATAAATTTTCTGTACTTCAAGGTATTAATACATAAAGGAATATTCTTTTGAAAATTAGCATTGATGATGACTGTGCTTATTTTATTCTGTGCCATATTTCATATGTTAGTTTCATTATAGTTTCTTATAAGCTCACCAAATAATTCAGATTTTTAAAAATTTATTTTAATCTCAACTATGGTCAATTTAAGCATGCTATTCAATGAACAAGTCTTGGTATTCTTACAGTCACATCTCTGAAAGTGTTATATGTGTTGTTTATGGAAGCCTGCTCTTCCACTCCCGACCAGAGCCTATGCACCACACCTTTGGATATTTCTGCTTCATTCAAAAAGCCACATTCTTTCTTTATGTAAATTACACCAAGATTGCTACTAATTATTTTCAGGATGCTAACAATTCTATATACTTGTTTTCTGTGTATGTGTTTTTATATCATGCTGTGGGATATGATGCCAAATCAGATCTCTTTTGTGCTTTTAAATAGTCAGGAACTTTTATTTAATGCCTACTAAGCTCAGAGCAAGGAAAGTAAAGAGAGGAGAATGACTGAAAGTAGATCTAAACACAAATAGACTGTCACCCCAGAATAGCTTCCAGTATCTTTATGTATAACAGAAGACTGATAAATGAAAGGATTAAGAAGAAATAAAGGCAAAACTAAATGAGTGCAAATTGGTAGGGTAAAAATTGCGTATGTAAATGCAATAAAGATACAAATTAAGAAAACTTGAAGTTCAGTGTTTAAAATTGCTTTCTACTTTTATTTTCCATGTGAATTTTACACCATACACTTCAGTGGGGAAACCCACTGGTTCAACTGTATCATTTAAATAAGCAAACCTAACTCTTATTTATTTATTTATTTATTTATTTATTTAAAATTTTATTGAATTAATTGGGGTGACATTGGTTAATAAAATTATATAGGTTTCAGGTATACAATTCTATAATACATCATCTGTATATTGTACTAGAGACCCGGTGCACAAAATTCATGCACGGGGGTGGTGGTCTCCTCAGCCCAGCCTACACCCTCTCCAATCTGGGATCCCTAGGGGGATGTCCGTCAGTCAGACATCTCTCTCACAATCCTGGACTGCTAGCTCCTAATCACTCACCTGCCTGCCTGCCAGGTTGCCCCCAACTGCCCCCTCCCTGCTGGCCTGGTCACTCCTAACTGCCCTCCCTGCTGGCCTGGTCATCCCTTACTGCACCCCCTGCTGGCCTGGTCACCCTCAACTCTTCCCCTCCCCCCCCCCACCGGCCTGGTTGCCTCTTACTGATCCCCCTACCGGCCTGGTTGCCCCTCATCCCCTCCCCCGCCACCACTGGCCTGGTCGCCCCATGCAGTCCCTATTGTTCAGTCGTTTGGTTGTCCCTCACTAACCCCCCTGTAGGCCTGGTTGCCCCAGCAAGCCTGCTGTTCAGTCATTTGGTAGTCCCTCACTAACCCCCTGCCTGCCTGGTCGCCCCACACAGCCTGCTTGTTTAGTCGTTTGGTTGTCCCTCAGTAACCCCCCTGCTGGCCTGGTCACCCCACACAGCCTGCTTGTTTAGTCGTTTGGTTGTCCCTCACTAACCCCCCTGCTGGCCTGGTCATAACAGCCATCTTGTGAGGCTGTGAGGGTTAAGTTGCATATTGCTTTTTTATTATATAGGGTTATTTGTTCACCATCCAACAATTCCACTTCTGGGAATATAGCCCAAAAAAACACAAGACACTAATTTGAAAGATTATATGTACCCCATGTTCATTGTAGCATTATTTGCAATAGCCAAGATTTGTAAGCAGTCCAAGTGCCCATCAGTAAATGAATGGATAAAAAAGCTGTGGTACATTTACACAATGGAATGCTACTTAGCCATAAAAAAGAAGGTAGTTTTAACCTTTTTCAACCTTATGGATGGGCATGGAGGGTATTATGCTAGTGAAATAAACTAGTCAGAGAAAATAAGTACCACGATTTCACTTATACGTGGAATCTAATGAAGAAAATAAACAAACAAAATGGAAACAGATTCATAGATACAAAGATCAGATTGACAACTGTTAGAGGGGAGGGAGCTAGAAGGGGTGGGTGGAAAATATGAAGGGATTAAGCAAGAAAATCCAAAACTCATAGACACAGACAACAGTTTGGTGATTACCAGGGGAAAAGGGGGATGGAGGGAGTTTTCCTTTTCCTCTGGTAATCACCATACTGTTGTCTGTGGAGGGAGTTAGAATAAGGTAAAAAGAGGATAAATGGTGATGGAAGGAACAAACCTTACTTTTGATATTTTATGGAGAGTTGAAGTTGTAGAGCTTCACGTGCCCCTGTTAATCTTTTCTCATCATTACTAAAACTTGTGTAACCTTGAATAAATTATTTAACATCTTTGTGCCTCAGTTTCCACATCTTTAAAATGGGGGTGGTAATAAGACCTAGCATATAGGATTGTTAGGAATATTAAATGTATAACACTGGCTTTCTTCTATTTTATAAAGCACCTTTTTTCATGGTTTAATTTCTTTGAGATTAAAATACACCCTATAATAGGTATCATTAAAAACCATTGTGTTATAGATTAACTAATACTAGTCATTTCTTTATCAGTGGTTAAAAAGAATGCACTGCCGAAACCGGTTTGGCTCAGTGGATAGAGTGTCAGCCTGCGGACTGAAAGGTCCCAGGTTCGATTCCGGTCAAGGGCATGTACCTTGGTTGCGGGCACATCCCCAGTAGGGGGTGTGCAACAGGCAGCTGATCAATGTTTCACTCTCATTGATGTTTCTAACTCTCTATCTCTCTCTCTTCCTCTCTGTAAAAAATCAATAAAATATATTTTTGAAAAAATGCACTTACAATCAAGGGTATCATATTGCATGTGTAAGGTGCTTATTAGAACAACACCTGGTACACAATAGGTCTATGTAGTTTATAAGACTTTTGTACCTAATCTCATTGACTTCTGTACTTAGAGGCAAATATACTTGTGATTTCTGATCTTATTTGAATTAAAAGAGCTGGGAAGACTTGCCAGAGATCACACAACTGGTGAATGAAAGACCTAGGTCATGAACCCAGGTAGTTTTATTTATACACTAGTGACCCAGTGCACAGATTCCTGCACATTGAAAGGAAATTAATTAGAAGAAATATTTTAATATTCCTATTCACCCTTTATCTATAATAGAAGTGTAACCAAATTCACGATTGACAATGACAGATTGAAACACATGTGTGCGATTGGTGCCAGAGAGAGCTTTATATGTATCGTGCATGAGCAAGTCAACTTAGCCTTTTATATAGAGAGAATAAACTTGCTTAATTAGACCTGCTTTCTTATTTAGCTAAACTTTTTCCAGCCCAGTGAAGCACCCCAACTTCTCTTTCAGGTAATTGTCAGCAACCAGTAGTACAGATCAACATGAAGCCGGTTATTATTATAGTTCACACAGGGAGAACAAAGGGTAAAATATTTTAACTGCAGCAATGTTTGACTATATTCTGCGCAGTGAGAAAACCTGAAATCATTTTCAAGGTCCACCATTTCTTACTTCTTTTCAGTCTGGTCAAGTTTCTAAGCTTTCTAAATCTCTGTTTTCTGGCTAATAAAAAGGAAATAGGATTCCACCAAGCCTCCTATCTACCTACTCCAGGACTTCAGTGAGGATCAAATGAGATGAGGCATGGAAAACACTTCACAGACATTTGGTTAAAATGTGAAATGTTTGCACCTGGCTATAAAGCAAGTCGTGTTCCTGGGCTGAAGAAACTGCAATGAGGCTAGTTGTCGCTGGGGAGAGGAAGCTGGGCATTGCTACATGACATCATTACCCTGCACCCACAGCAACAGTTTCTGGGCTGGGCTGGGCTGGGTTGTGGGCTGCATTTTGTGCCATGGGTTCTCAGCTGCATCTGCTGCAATTTGGTTGGCTGTTGCTCTGGGGTTGTGGCAGGGCCTGTGTCTCACTTGGGGGAAGTCAAGTGTTGCTTTGTGGGTGCCATGTACGTGGTACTGTTTCTCTGTGAGTGTCATGGCAGCTCCTGCATTGAGCATCTGCCCCCTGGTGGCCAGTGTACATCATAATGATCGGTCGGACAGTTGGACACTTAGCATATTATATATGTATGTGTGTGCATATATATATATGTATGTGTGTGTGCATATATATATAATATATAATATACATATATAATATACATATATATAGAGAGATCACTCAACATACTTTATTTTCCTTTTTATTGAATGTATTGTTGTCAAACTGATTAACAAAATTATACAAATTTCAGGTGCACAATTCTATAACACATCATCTGTACACTGTATTGTGTGTTCATCATCCCTAGTCAAGTGTTCCTCCATCACAATTTATCTTCCCTATATCTTCCCACACTCCTCCCCTCTGGCAATCACTACACTGTTGTCCATACCCACGAGTTTTTTCATTTGTTTTTCTTTTTGCTCAATCCCTTCACTCCCCCTTCTCAGCCCCCCACTCCTGACAGCTTCAGCCTGCTCTATTTATGAGTCTATCTATATTTTGTACATTCAATTCCACATATAAGTAAAATCATATGCTCCTTGTCTTTCTCTGACTGGCTTATTTCACTTAGCATAATGCTTTCCAGGTCCATCCATGCTATAGCAAAGGGTAAGATTTCCTTCTTTTTTACAGCTGAGTAGTATTCCACTGTGTAAATGCACCATGGCATTTTTATTCACTCATTTGTTGATTGGCACTTGCACTGCTTTCAGGTCTTAACCATTGTAAATGTTGTATGAACTCTGGATACTTGGGATGAGGGATAATAATTAAGGCAGATGAGATTCTTTCCTTGACTGCCCTCACATACTAAAGAGAGGTTAGGGGAATGTAAAGATATAAACAATATGCCAGTAAACAAACCTAGGTAGTTAAATAGGACAAGAAGTGTAGGTGGGAGTATCTGGAATGATGTTTGCTGAGAAGTCAGGCAATACTTCTCTGAGGAATTAACTTTTGAAGCTCCACCTCCATGTCAAGTTGATAATTTGTGCTTGCAGAAGAATGCAAGTGCCTGGCACCAAGAATGACTTAGATGCTTTAAGGTACTGGAATGAGCCAGGGTGGGCCAGGTGAATGGATGCCTATGGTCTTGGGAGAGGGAGGAAAATAGCTGTAGATTTAGGTTTCAGATAACAGATGCCCAGTTTTGTCTCTCAGGAGCAAAGTATTTCTGTATTCTTTAACATACCTTATATGCTTGTGGGTGGTTTGTTTGTTTGTTTGTTTGTTTGTTTTGTGCTTTAGAGAAGTTTTTGCATTCTGGAGAGAAATGTGAGCATGAATCATTTTATCCTTTTCTCTAGATGAACATGCTGATGAACAAGGATATGAAATCATTTTCCCTATTTATTTTTCTAATGTTGTACAGTGCTAGTGTTAATCTAGTTAAGTCACATACCTCCTCTTGGGGGTCAATTTTGGAGGATTTCTAAAAGCTTAGAATCTTCCAAGTGGAAATTCCCAATACTATGAATCCTTAATTAGTAATTTTTCAGTCTATGGAATTGTCCCATAAAAGAAATCGTTAGTGATTTTTTTCCACCTCTGTGGTTCTTTGGTATTGCCTTGCTTGGTATCAGCTGTTTAGAAATTTCAATTCTGGCTTGAAATAGTCCATCAAATAATGACTCATATCAAGCCAAGAGTTTATATATTCCTCTCTTCATGATTATCAACACCTGTTTAATCTGATCATATTGAAGAAAAAAAAAAGAAACTTGATGATGTGCTTATTTCCAAATATAGCTTTTAGCACCAGTATTTGGTGCTTGCATGGTCCATACTCATAACACTAAGTTTGATTTTAGTCATGACATTAATCTTTCTAAATCAGACACCATTAATTATATTGATTTGGGAAGAAGCATTCTTTTGGGGTCTACATGAGCTTGGGTTATTCACTTCTTTTACTGAGCCTTATTCCTTATTAATAAAATGTAGATGTTGAAATAAATGCATTTTCCAGCTGTGTGATTTGTGATATCACTATCAATTTACCTACTGAGGTGCATCATACAAATTTGTCACTTGTAGAAAGTGGTTCAATGGCTTAGAATCTGGCATAACATCCCATTTTTATTAAATCTCAGCTTATTATAACTGAGCATCTTATATGTACTGGGATCCAAAATAGGATGCAAACATGTAAGATCTCTGTCCAACAACTGAGAGGTCAAACTACAGTGAAAAGCATAGATTGATAAATCAGATCTCTTTTGAGGTATAAATCACTTACCACATAACTTATTGGCTCAAATTATTTTTAAATGAATCATTAATATATTTATTCAATATCTATTTTATGAACATCTGCCATGTATCAGGAACTTTCTAGTTGCTGGGGTTTTAGAGTTTGACCACATTTCTAAAAAATCTAGCCTCTTACACAATGTGCTTTAAGATTCAGGGTCACCAGTAGTATTCGGGGAACACATTAGGACTACAGAGCATATGCAGTCTTTGGGAGGTGAGAAGTGGCCATCTCTATTCAGAGGTCTTTGAAACCTATTTGGAGTTTGCTAAGTTGATTGCACTGGGAAAACAGAGGAAAGAGTGTTTAGGGAAGAGGAAAGAAAATGTGCCAAGGCACAGAGGTGAGACATGTAAACCACATGCAGGGTTACAGCCTGGTGGCTAGTGTGCAAAGGACAGTTTCTCCTGGGCTTGAAGAAGAGAGTCTGTCAATATGTCCTTTCGGAGAGATGCATGTGTCTTCCTGTGAGATCACAAATTAGAATGAGGCCTGCTAGAGGATGTGACATTTGAGTTTGGCACAAAGGATGTTTAGGAATTTCTTTTTGAGGCAGACTACAGGTAATCCAAGTAGAAGAAACTGCAATTGCAGAACTAAATGGGTGGATTCCAAGAAACCAGGAACACCAATCAGAAAGGATATATGCACCCCTATGTTCATAGCAGCACGTTTTACAATAGCTAAGATTTGGAAACAGCTTAAGTGCCCATCAGCAGATGAGTGGGTTAAAACACTGTGGTACATCTACACAATGGAATATTAAGCCACCATAAAAAAGAAGGAACTTTTACCATTTGCAATAGCATGGATGGAACTGGAGAGCATTATGCTAAGCAAAATAAGCCAGTCAGAGAAAGATAAATATCACATGATCTCACTCATATGTGGGATATAATGATCAACATAAACTAATGAACAAAAATAGATCCAGAGAGAAATGGCAGGGGAGGGGGGAGGTTAGAGATCAACCAAAGGACTTGTATACATGCATATTAGCATAACCAATGGACACAGACACTGGGGCAATGGGGCCTTGCCCTGGGGATTGAGAGTGGCGTGGGGGGGGGGGGGGGGGGTCAATCTGGTAAAAAAAAAAAAAAGAGACATATGTAAAACTTTAAACAATAAAATAAATAAATAAATAAAAACATAAAAAGCAAGTTAACATAAAATAAATAAATAGGTGGAAAAGATGATGTTTTCAACTGGGTAAGGCATTTGAAGTACTTGTCAGATGAGCTAAGTGAAACAGAGAAGGAATATAACCAAAAGAATACATAGGTGAGCCTGGCCAATGCTCAACTCAGTGGTTGAGCATTGGCCTATGAACCAGGAGGTCACAGTTCGATTCCAGGTCAGGGCACATGCCCGGGTTGCAGGCTTGATCCCCAGTGTGGGGTGTGCAAGAGGCAGCTGATCAATAATTCCCTATCATTATTGATGTTTCTATCTCTTTCTCCCTCTCCCTTCTTATCTGAAATCAATAAACATATATTAAAAAAAAAGAATACATAGGTGAGGGTTGGAAGGGCAGCTTATAAACAGATTCTATACAATGTAATGAATTTATACATTGTGTTCTTCTTCCTGTAGGCAGCCAGGGATGGTAGGGGCAGCAGTTTGGGTGAAGACTAGAGCATTGAAAGTTTAAGAAAAGATAACTCTGGATATACAATTGGAGGAGCCCTGGGTGGTGAATCAAACTTAGGGATATGTCATCTATATTGTTTAGGATAGTACTTATCTAAATACTTATAAATATTTTTATATACAATTCTACTTGTCAATAACCTTTACAGCAATGGTCAATCATTCTTAATATTAAGATATTATAATTTAATAAAATATATAGAAAGATAACCAACATTTATTGAGTACACTGTCATTTTTATTTATTAATTCACTTGATCCTCACAGCAGCCCAGCGAGGTTGCCTGTCATTTCCCACCCCACCCCCCCAATTTTGCAGATGAGAGATTATGGTTCAGAGAAGTATAACTCAGAGCGGGGCAGAGCTGGCATTTGAGTCAAGACAGTCTAGCTCCTAACCCTAAATATATGAATTGATAGCTGACAACACAATAAAAAATGCTAGTTAGTAACTGGGTGGGTGAAGAGAGATATTTGGGGCAGTCTTTTGTTTTGTGTTTTTTTTTTTTTTACAACATAATGATTCATTGATTTTGCAACCATTATCCCAATCTTATTTTAGAACATTTCTTGCACTCCAAAAAGAAATCTTATACCCATTTATAGTTGCTCCAGTCTCCCCTCCAATTCTAAGTAACCTTGAATATACTTTAGTGGCAATCAGTCTTTAAAGATTAATTTGAACTTCCAATTTCTAACATCTGCATTCAATTAATGTTCTCTATTCATAATTTGGGGCAGAGTGGGTAAAAGTGCCAGACTCTATGTCAGTCATTGGTCATATGCACATGAGTAAGACTGACCCAGGCCCCACCCTTGAGTTCTCCATCAGTGTTTTAGAGAAGCAGACACATAAACAGACACATTATTAAACAAGTTTGGACAATGGAATTCTAGAAATCCTGATGTATGTGTTGAAGACTTGTGTTAAATTTCTTTCTGTTGGAGGCCATTGAATTGTTTATAAAAATCTAGTATATATGAAGCATTTGGAATGCTTGGAATTTTGAAAATAAAATCTACATAAATTTTAAATGAAATAACATTTTCTATCCAGAATAAACTAGTAATTGCCGAGCATAAAATAGTCCAGCTGTGGAGTAGCTTAAAGGACAATTTGTCTCAAGCAGGAAGTACCATACAGAATACTGTCACACAAGTAATGGTAATGTCTGAATTATTGGACCTATTTGATAGCACATATATCTATAATGGCTGAAAATAAAACTTGCAAATGCTCCAGATTTGACCAAACTTAGTATTTATTTCTCTTATTCTCTCTGTCCCAAGTTAAAAATAAAATCCTCCTGCCTCATTTTCCTGTGTGCTGGTTAGTTGGACTAACTTGACAGGATAGCAATAGGTATGGTAGACAACATTGTAGAGAGGTGAGAGCCCGGTAGAGAAAATTATACAGTCACTCCCACTGTATTACTCTTCAAAGAAACTGAGTCTACTATTCTCCTCCTAAGCAATTTAAGCAACTTCTAAAAAAAGTATAAGATATTACTTCTAGAATGAAATAGCTACTGTATGTAATCAGGTGAGAGAATTATAGCAAATTATAGTACTCATTTGATAAGTATAAAAGAGTTGCGCTTAAAGCTTTGCATTGTACCTCCTAAGTAATTGTTCAGTTGTGCTACCTGTCCTTAAAAAAGGAGAAGAGATAAAGCACTGCTGAAAAAAAAAAAAAAAAAAAAGCAATTGTTATACCAGTTCAGTATGGATTTCCTCTCTGGGCATAGATCAAGTCTAATTTCATGCTCCATGAAATTAAGATCAAGCACACATTTGGTCTTCAAATAGTTAATAATGGTGATTCTTTGCCTTTCCAGAGTTAATGTCCATTTAGAGACATAGACACTCATAAAACTAAAAGTGATAAAAATGTGTTGTAAGATCTATCACATGTATGTACGTATAGATACAAATGTTATATTTCTGAGTTCACTGCACATACATCATAGTATTTTCATTAGATATAGGCCCATGTGAAGATTTTTCCAATAATTCTTTCAAGATGAAGGCATAATCTGCTAAATTGTTCATTTATATCAAAAAGGAGTTCTGACCAGATGGGTTAGTTGGTTAGAGTGTCATCCCTGAGCACCAAAAGTTTTCGGGTTGTATTCCTGGTCAGGGCATATACCTAGGTTAAGGGTTTGATCCCCAGTCAGGATGGGTATAGGAGGCAGCTAATCAATGTCTCTTTCTCCCTCTGCTCCCTCCCTCCTTCCCTCCTTATATTTATCTCCCCCCCTTTATAAAATCAATAAAAAACATATCGTTAGGTAAGGATTAAAAAAAAAAAAAAAGAGTTGGCAGTAATACTAGAGTCTATTTCCTTTTGGTTTGCTTTTAACAAAATAAATAGCCCAGGAGAAACCAAGATGGCAGCATAGTTAAACACCTATACTGCTACCTAGCACAACAATTTCAAAATTGCAACTGGAAGACAGAGCGGACATCGTCCAGAACCACCAGAAAGCTGGCTGAGTGGAAATTCTACAACTAGAAGGAAAGATAAAAGGACACTGTAATCCCGAGGAACTGTGGAGGACTGTGCATACGGAAAGGGCGGGTGGCTGAATACGCGTCTGGCAGACTCGCGGCACTCCCCGGAGACTCGCAGCGCTGATGGCCAGCAGCAAGTGCGCACGGCAAGCTTCCTCGTTCAGGAGGAAAACAAAACCTCCCGACTGCACTGAAATCCAATTCCGGATGAGACTCATTCGGGGAAAAACTGGACTGTCTGGCAGCGGGCGAAACTCAGGGCAGCCTTCTCTCAAAGCTGCGTGCAGCCATTGCTGCGGGACACTGAGATACGGGCCTGGCAGGGTGTGGCTACCGGAAACCAAGGCTGTCTGCTCAGCCCCGAGACTCTGCCCCACCAAGCTGAGCACAGAAGCTCTCCCAGCGGAGACACTACTGATCCTCATAGCCAATTGGCCTGGAGGTCAACTTCCTCCAGTAATACCAACAACAATCAAGGCTTAACTACAACAAGTCTACACACAGAGCCCACAAAGGGGTGCACCAAGAGTGTCCACCTCAGGTAACTGGGGAGGCTGGACTACTGGGCCCTGCTAGGACACCTAGCATGCAAAGCCACTCCATCAACTCAGGGAAGCAGCTAAAATGCAGAGACAAAGAGGCAGGCCACAAATGAAGGAAATGGATGAAAGCAAAAGACTGGATATAGAGTTCAAAACCATGGTTATAAGGTTTTTCAAGAATTTCCTAGAAAAGGCTGATAAATTTAACGAGAACCTCAAGGATATGAAAAAGGATCAACTAGAAATTAAGCATACACTGACTGAAATAAAAAATATTATACAGAGACCTAAAAGCAGACTAGAGGATCGCAAGAATCAAGTCAAAGATTTGGAATATAAAGAAGCAAAAAAAAAAAACTCCTCCGGAAAAGCAAAAAGCAAAAAGAACCCAAAAATTTGAAGATAGTGTAAGAAGCCTCTGGGACAACTTCAAGTGTACCAACATCAGAATTATGGGGGGCCCAGAAGAAGAGAGAGAGCAAGATACTGAAAACCTATTTGAAGAAATAGTGATAGAAAACTTCCCCCACCTGGTGAAAGAAATAGACTTACAAGTCCAGGAAGCGCATGGAACCCCAAACAAAAGGAATCCAAAGAGGACCACACCAAGACACACCATAATTAAAATGCCAAGAGCAAAGGACAAAGAGAGAATATTAAAAGCAGCAAGAGAAAAACAGTTAATTACCTACAAGGGAGCACCCATACGATTGTCAGCTGATTTCTCAACAGAAACTATGCAGGCCAGACGGGAATGCAAGAAATATTCAAAGTGATGAATAGCAAGAAACTACAACCAAGATTACTCTACCCAGCAAAGCTATCATTCAGAATTGAAGGTCAGATAAAGATCTTCACAGATAAGAAAAAGCTAAAGGAGTTCATCAACACCAAACCAGAATTATATGAAATGCTGAAAGGTATTCTTTAAGAAGAGGAAAAAGAAAAAGATAAAGATAAAAATTATGAGCAATAAATACATATCTATCAACAAGTGAATCTAAAAACCAAGGTAATAAAAAATCTGATGAACAGTATTAACTGGTGAATATAAAAGAATCAGGGGCATAGAAAGGGAGTGGACTGACAATTCTTGGGGGAAAAGGGGAGTGTGGGGTGTGGGAAGAGACTGGACAAAAAGCATACACCTATGGGATGAGGCCAGTGAGGGGGAGGTAAGGGCAAAGGGTGGGGGAGGAACCTGGTGGAGGGGAGCTATGGGGGGAAAAAAAGAGGAACAATTGTTATAATCTGAACAATAAAGATTTATTTTAAAAAATTCTGCTAAAAATAAATAAATAAATAAATAACCCAATGTATAAATTGTAAGAGATTAAAGTATTTGAGCACTTTTCTAATACTTTGTAATTCTTGTGCCTCCACTAAAAAAATAAAAAAAAAAAATAAAATGATCTAATTGCTAGTATGAGAAGCTGTACCCCATGGTTGCTGAAAGCAGTTACCCTAAAGATGCCAACTACCTTGGATGTAAAACCCTGGGTCCTTCATTTACTAGCTGGGTGACCTTCAGCAAGCAGCATAATATCTCCAGGTCTGATTTCAAAATGGTTATAAAAATACAATACATATCCTCATGCAGTTGTTATGTAGAATAAATCAGTACTGTGCACTGGTCTGTAAACACTCTGTGTCTCACATACTTGTATTTGTGAACTCTGAGACCAATATTTCACATCCTGAACATTTCTTATTACTGTTACTGTGATGGCAATTATGACATTTTCTTCTAATCAAAACTTGTTTAGAGGAAAATTGTGGAGACTAGAGCAACTTTTGATGGCCCAGAGGATAGTATTAGGGGAAAATTAGAACTCCCATGATTTTCAGTTGAAAACTAGTTTAAGGGTTAAACTGAATGTGAAGAAGCTTTAGCAATGCTTTAATTTGTTTCCTTATCATTTTTATGTATGTGAAATGGGGTGACATATGATTAACAAAACTATGTCTAAATAATTTAAAGACATTTATTTGAATTAGAATACAATAAATATTCTAAGAGATAATAAAACACTATAATTTAAATTACAGAATTTTCTGTCTCTAGTGGTATAATAACTGATGATGCATTTTATAATTAGTGGCATCTTTTCTTATGGAAAATTGCCTTAAACAGTAAATGCTAGCAATTCTTATTAGCATTTGGGTTGAGGTTAATGGGGGTAGGTGCATTGTCAAAGTTGCACTGAATCTGAGTAGAGTGCTTTGAAAGAATACCTTGGATTTACCAAAAGCCTAGAGAAGTTGACTTGCAGCTATATCAGCATGACTTGCCCAAGTTCATTCAGTGGGGAATCAAGGCACAGAGTGGTAGACTAAGAGGGTTGACTAAGAGGTGCAGAGGAGGCAGAGCAGGGATTTTTACATCTATTACAATGATATGTACATCAAACTCTAATGGAATTGGATGCATTTTTTAAAATATAAAATGAATGTACATTATAGTTGTGTATTCTTCTGTTCTCGGGGGACAAAGGGAGAAGACTGGGTGATTCCTAAGGCTACATAAAATTTCACCTGGATTAACCTAAAATGACCTGCAGAATAGGTGACCCCTGTATTTGTTTCAGCCTCCTTCTCAGAAGCCAGGGGCCCTCCAAGGCCAGCACATTCCCAGCATCTCTGGGGAGGAGCATTGTCCTTGGAGCTGTGCTGCCCACATTTCCATGAATGCCCCCCTTTTGACTTACTTGAACTCTCTGTTTTGGAAAATTTAAAACATATCTAAAAGGAGAAATGAACCCAATTATCAGTTCTCAATACACAATTATGCATGCACACCCAGTCTTGTTTGATTCCACTTATGTGAGTTAACCTGATTGCTTATCAGGCATAGCTTTTAACACAGACTGTGTTCCTGGTGGGGCTCAGAGAATAGGACTCACAAAACAGAAATCACCTAATCAGTGGTGGTTTTGTGCTGGGAGGGTGGGAGCAGACACATGGAGAACTGGATTAAAGAGATCAATTTGAAGAGAGGGCATCACTAATCAATACTTCAGACAAGTTTTCAAACAGAGGATAAATGACGTGACAGTATTTAATAATTCATGGGACATTCTTACAAGGTAAAGGGGGAAAGGAGAGTTGTTGTTAATGCATATCAAAACTAACTAAAAGCAATCTTGCTGGCCACTGAGGTAGTTTTAATAAAGAGAGATCGAGACATTTGAGGTCTGTTTGGGACAGAAACAAGAGAGCTGTATGTTCTGAGCTCAGGCACCGGGCAGAGAAGAGGAAAGCATGCTGCTTTCATCACCCTGTGTCCATGTCAGCACCGTCCAGAAGGCCCTGGGTCATTGAACCTCCCTGTCTCTATTTTTTTTTAAATATATTTTATTGACTTTTTTACAGAGAGGAAGGGAGATGGATAGAGAGTAAGAAACATCGATGAGAGAGAAACATCAATCAGCTGCCTCCCGCACACTCCCTACTGGGTATGTGGCTGCAACCAAGGTACATGCCCCTGACTGGAATCGAATCTGGGACCCTTGAGTCCTCAGGCCAACACTCTATCCACTGAGCCAAACCAGTCAAGGCCTCCCTGTCTCTTTTTAACAGACAAGTATCCTAACAGTCTGGGTGCCTCACAAAGCTACTGTGGTATATAATTAACAAGTGTTCCTGAAATGCTGTGAGCTCCTAGTTCAGATAGATGTGACTGAAATGTAAAGTACCTTTCACCGCCTTATTTATCGCTCCAGCAAACACGTTATAGGTTGGCACCGTTTGTCTTCATTTTAATTTTATCTCCAACAAATATAGGCATTAATTTAAATCACATACAGAACATAGCAGTTTTTATAGAGGCAAACTTATTCCAGTGTGCTGCATTTTAATATCGCACTTCACCATCTTTTCTCACTTGATTCAAGAATAGTATCTCTTCCTGCCTCAGCATTTAATCTTAGGACCACAGAAACTTTTTGTGTGTGTGCCTGTTCTTGTTCTCAAACTTTGTCTTTCTCGCTGCTTTGCTGTTTGTTGCCTGGAAGTTGTTTTGCAAGTGTGAGCACAGGCATATATTCATATAGTTCTCTCTCTCTTTTGCTAGCTCAATTTCCCATGGGGGTAGGGGCAGCATGATGGGTTTTAAAGCTGAAGGTAATTCTTGGTATTCACTTTTAGACACCAGTTCTAACAGTAATAGACATAACAAAAGGTATCCCCGCCCCGCCCCCCTGAAATTCATACATTAAAGCATCTTTCAAAGTGCTTATTTTTCTTTTCTGGCCCTTTTTTTATTCAAAAGGAAAATTCCCCCCTTTCTTCATAACTGTTACTTTTGCAGCAGCAGAGTCTTTTCCCCAAGGGGAAACCAGCTAAATGGGCCTGCTGTATTTATGGCTATGAAACATTCCAGTTAGCTGTTACACCCTAAGCAAGGACGATTTCCCGATCCTTAATTTGTGGCCTGAAGACTGTTTCTTCTCGGTTGAGACTTGCAGAATTGCCTCTGACAGGGCAGCATATTCCCAGAAATCGGGACGTGGGGGCAGGAATAACAGGAGCACAGCTCTGAGACACTGTGGCGTGTCAGCCATTTTTGGATCCTTCCAGAAGCTTTTGGGGTGCTTTTCTCCAAAGTGGTAAATTAAAAATAAAACAGCAGTTATTTTTCTAGTTTTCAAGACCTCTGAATAGGGACAACTATCAAAGCACTGTTTTCCCCCCTAAATATGTAGTCAGGTTTTAAGATGTAAAAATGACTTTTAAATTCCCTGTTTTATTTTTTGTGACAACCCTGAGACAAGATACCATGGTTATTCTCATCTGACAGGTAAGGAAACAAATCCTAGAGAAGTTAAATGGTGTTTCTGAAATCGTATAGCTAGTGTGTGGCAGGGAAGGGACTCTGAATCCAGTCCACTGTAACTAACTTGCTTTTGGTATAGCTCTGTTCACCCTGGATTCTTGACCTGTGCTTGGATGCTGACTCTTCCCAAACCCTTAATCTTTGTGTTACTAGGTGTATTTTATCCCTGGCAAAAACATAGTTACCCTGGAAACTCATTAGCTAGAATGACAGTCCAATTATAGCAACATCACTCCAGTTTTATTAAATTAGCCTTGCTGATGGAGTGGACTTCTTGATGGAAGGGTGATGAGAAATGAGTTCTTACCCTTTGTTCTTGCCTCTTAGAACCACTTGGGATCATTCTCTGGTATCTCATCAAACACATAAAAATGCATCTTTGGGTGACTGATTGGATTTGGGGGAATTCAGCAATGGCTGGAGATACACAGAGTGCATGGAAGGAAACTGACTGGATCCTTCCTGCCTTCTGAGTAGGCATCCTCACCCCCTAATGGTCTCTTCATTTAGGGCTCTGAGCTGGATGGCTGAGGCTCATGGTCTTCTGTTTGGGTGGGTCTTATTCAACTCCAGGCCACTGGTTTATATTTAGGCGTGGTTCAGGGGAAGTCATGGAGCTTTGCTATTCTTTGGCTCTTTACAGACTTCAGATGGACCAAGTATTTGCTTTGCTTCAAACCACTTGGTGAGTTTCCTTTACACACACAGTATTTAAAGAGAATGGAATGAATGTAGTTAGGGCTTAGTCCAGAGGAAATGACATTTGTATTCTGGTTGGTTGTCAACTCGCTCCCCTAGATAGTAACTGGAAGGATTGTAGAATGTTGTTAGCTCCTTCCACATAGCACACACTGTGCTGGGAACATTACTATTATCTCTGCTACTTTTGCTCAGCTCTATCATTGGCTCCATTTTATAGAGGAGAAAAAGGTAAAGATAGAAAATATAGATTGCTCCAGGGCTGTTCAGTGAGGATGAATTACTCCTGGGGTTTTGGGAGATAAGACTTCTTTCTTACATTTTTCTACCTATTTTTAAATTTTCTCTAATGAACCTACTTTGATTTTGTTTTACATGTATATCATAATTTATATAAATAATTTTATAAATGTATATGGATATAGTATGTGTATATTTTTTATAAATTTATAAATATATATATATATATATATATGCATACACATAGTATTTTGACAAATAAAATACTTTTTAGCAATAAACATCTACAAGGGACTATTTTAAAACTTAATTTTTCCCCCTTCTTTCCTTTTCTCCCTTATTTTTCCCCTACTTCTCCTGACCCCCCTCCCCTCATCACTGCCCAGCATCTTTCAGAATACAAACTGAAAAAACCTTCATCTTTAACACAGAAACTATAGAAAAATAGCCTGAGTTTACTAAGAGGAGCTGGCTTGTCCTTGCACCCATGTATCAGTATGGTACTGGAACCTATCTGAAAACTGAAGTATATCTATGATTTTTAACACTAATTTCAGTACTTAATGAAAAAAGGGACCCTCCTTCCCAACCACCCTGAAGAGAGAGAAAACAGAACACTTAAATGCAAGTCTGATGGTAATCCACTTCCAATCTGAATGAAATTTATGGTTCCCAGCAGCCACATGATTTCTTTTTCTTTCTTTTTAAGTTGTTTGCTAGATCTTTGTTGGTTAGCTTTGTAGCAGCCAGGAGTGTGGGTCCTAATAGCTAAAGCTTATAGACTTTATTTTCTCTTTCCAGATGTCTGAAATGGGTATGGATTATATTCTCTCTTCCTGGGCCCATCCCCTACTCTGCTTATATCTCTTTGTTTGTATAATGTTTTTCTCATCAGTCCATGTTATGCATATTGATTTTAGCTATTACAATAATAATTTAATTCAGAGTGAAGGGGGCAAGTGTTTGTGTATCTTTCTGGATTTTTTATGGGGAAATATTATTGCTCATGGCCTCCCGGGAGACTGACTTTAGCAGTCTATCCTCTCACTTTTTTCTTTTTTCAATTTGATCTGTCCATCTAAGAGACCACATTTAGTACTTGCTAGTTGAGACTTGTGTTCTACGATTCTGAGTTGGTTCCTCATCTGGCCCTCTCTCCCATGGTACATTGAGTCACAATGCGATCACCAGCTGCCTGCCCTGCTACTGCACATAGCACAATCCATCCTGGGGGATGCAAGACTCAGCCAGGGAAGCACTTTCAGGAAAAAGGTGGAGACCTTTTCCCCATTCTGATTATCTTTGAAAGGCATGGTGTAAGCTGATATTAATGTTATAAAGGATCATCCCTGTGTGTATCTCAGTTCTAGCCCAGATGGAGTTTTGATTTTAGAAAATCATTCAGTGAAATGTATTTCCTGTGCCTTATAGTCAATGATTACTTACCCCAAAAATGGGGGTGGTGAGAAAATAAAAATAAACTTAACATAATTCACATACACTTAACCTTTACCGAGTAATACCAAAAAGGGAATGAAGCAGGCTCTGCTGACCAGCATATGCAAATGGATTCCAGGAATATGGTGAGAGTTGCCAAAGCAATCTCTAAATCCTGCCAAAAGCATCCCCTGGGTTTTGCTCAGGGTAGAGAAAGCAAGGGATGTGGAGGTGTATATGTGGATGTGTTTTAAAGTTTTCTTGCCCAGCCGTGTGTAGTGGAAAGAACACTGGCAAAAAGCTGAGAAACCTGCATTCTAGACCTGGTTCCAATTGATCTCTGTGATATTGGAAAAGTTGCCTACCTTCCTTGGAACTTCAGTTTTCATGTACAAAATAAGGATGACAGACCAAGATCCTTCATCACTGACATTCTGGGCTTCCCATTATTCCGACACTGAAAGGCCATGCACGTGCACCTCTCTGTGTTAAAAACTAAACCACACTAAACTAAAAAGTGAACAAAAGCAGTTACATTTTTTTTAAATGAAAAAATATATAGATTGTACATCTAGTTAGTTAAGATCTCATTTTATTAACAATTCTGAATTTAAAGATACGTTTAAAGACATTGTTCAGTTAAGAGCCCAGGTTCAAACTATGGTTTATGTAAACTATAATACAATATTCAATACAATTGACATGTACTAAGAGCTATTTTACCACAAGGTAACGCCATTTTGCCATATTTCCCATAAGAGTAATACTGCTGAAATTATTTTTCTCAACATATTCCTCCATTCCCAATTTTTAAAAATATGACCCAAAACATTTATTATTGAGTAATAATTATAGGCAGATATAACCTACAAAAGATAGATGTATCATTTCAATCCTTTTGTTTTCCTCTTCATGATGTTAATTACTTTATTTCCTACATGGAGTATTACAATATTTTGGTGGCTTTCTATAGAGTGTGATTGCTCTTGCCCTTTTTTGGGTTCTGCTGAAACCTTCCAAGGGACCCAGGAAGTCCCCATCTTGTTGAAGGCCCTTGAGGATATATGCCTAGTACTCTTGAGCAGCCTTACAGTTGTGTTTAGGGAAGAAATTATAATGCAGCAAGCATGGTCTATGTATAGTCTTGCAGCAATACTGACAGTCCTTATGAATGGTTTATTTTCTACCAAAAGTCAAAGATCAGCCAGTGTGACTGATATTGTCTACCAAAGGTATATTATCAGTCAGTATTTTATCAGAACCAATAGGAGATTAATACTAAAAGATTTATTATAAGGAGTTAGCTTATGTGGTTGTATGGGCTTGCTGGGTAACCTAACATCCATAGGGTAGGCTATCACGAAGAGCAGGCTGGAACTTCATTGCAGGAACTGACACTACTGTCTACAGGTAAAATTTCTTCTCCTTTAAAGAAGCCTGAGCTCTGCTGTCAAGGCTGTTTAGCTTCCATCAGTCCTACCAAGATGATCTAGGGGAATCTCCCATGCTTGAAATGAATTGATTGTGGACTTTAATCAGATCCACAAAATACCTTCACAGTCATAACTAGGTTATTGTTCGAATAATGGGACTGTAGCCTAGAAAACTGACCATCACAAAAGGCTAGCCATTTTCTACAGAATATCCATCTATGGTAGAGGAGTCATGGGCCCTTGGAGGTAAGAAACAGGAAAAGCAGAGAAGGTACAAGAAGAATCATGAGAATGTCAACATTATTTTTGGGGATGGTGGCTGGGCATGATAATAGCTGTAGGGTACAGTAAATGTGGACAAAGTAGTTTTCTACCTCAGGCATATACTAAGGAGGCTGGCATACTGGCCTGGGGATAGAACTATTGTTTGTCAGATAAGTTCATTTGTGTGTTAGTTCTAAATTACAAAGAGCAGAGGTGATGGTTTCTTTTGCATTCTTAACTTGAGTTGCAATTTAGTAATACACCCATATTCAAGATGGAAAACATTTGACTAAAATATTTTTCCTTTCACATTGCTATCATCCCCTAATCTCTTGGTTCTGGCTGTCACTTCTTGAGCAATTCGCAGTGGCTCACTGTCTCCTCTCTGAGTCCAGACTTTCAGTATTAATTGGGAGATTTCAGAGCTCAACTCCCTGGTTTCTCAGTCCCTGGACCTGTTAGCTTCTGTGATTCTTATCTTTTTTTTTTTAAATATATTTTATTGATTCTTTACAGAGAGGAAGGGAGAGAGATAGAGAGTTAGAAACATCAATGAGAGAGAAACATCGATCAGCTGCCTCCTGCACCCCCCCCCCCCCCCCCACTGGGGATGTGCCCGCAACCAATGTACATGCCCTTGACCAGAATCGAACCTGGGACCTTTCAGTCCGCAGGCCGATGCTCTATCCACTGAGCCAAACCGGTTTTGGCCTGTGATTCTTATCTTAGCTGCAGCCACCACTCCCAGGGTTTTACCCTGGATCTTATCATTGCTTGGTTCATTAATCATAAAATTAAACAGCAAAATAAAACAAAAACTCCTTCTTAATATAACCTTGTATTCTTCCAGCTCTCATTCTTCCTCAGCATCTTTGCCTTCCACTACCTTTGTTTCTCTTTTTCCATCAATCCCTATCTGTATTTCTTTTTTTATCCACTAAGATCGTGTGGTTCAGTACTTCAGCTCACTTTTCCCACTGCTGACTTTCTTTCAGTAGACTTGTCTAGAGCTTCACTTTAATCTTTCTGTCCTGTTTATGCCTGTGGCATACTCAGACATCTTGCTAACATTTCTAGGTTTTACATACCGTGATCTCTTGGTTTTCTTCCTACCTTTCTGCACAATTCCCTTCTATGTGATCTCCTTAGCTCCTCTTCTTCTGCCTCTCCTTCAATGTTGGTTTCCTTTGATGGTGGTGATGAGGACCTCATTCCTACAGTCTGTTCTTCTATTTCCCATGCTTGGTGTGGAGATTCTTACTTCTGTGGTCTCAACTACTTGTAATGTTGTTATATAAATCTGTTTTGCCCAGCTTTCTTTCACTTCAGATCCAGATCTTTCTGTTTATTGGCTAGACGCATTTGTACATATTACAGAAAGCTTAGCCTCAACATGTCCAAAATAAATTCATAAACTTCCCCCTGAAATTTCTTCAACTCCTGTGTTGTTAAATTGAATGGTGTCACCATCTAATCAGTTTTTTAAACCAGGGTATTTCTAAGCTGGGTATTATTTCTCACTCCTTTCTTTCCCTTATTGTCAATTTTCCCTCCTAAACATTTCACAAACCTTTCTACTTCTCCCCATCTCTACTGTGTGTAAACAGTTTCAGATCACCATCATCTCACATATATCACATTGGTTTTGCATTATACTACCTTCCTTACTGATTTCCTTTCAGCCACTCACCTTGTCCCAGCTGCTTCATTTATATACCCAACTGATCCTAAAATGCAAATCTCACTGTACTACTCTCTTGTCTAACACCTTATCTCTTCAGCCCAGTAGTACAACAAAGGAGTTATGAAAATGTGCTTGGAAATCAAACAGAAATGGGTTTGAATTTCACTTATATAGTTTGTGATCTTGGACAAGTTAGCCATTTGTTTTGGTTCGGTTTGGTTTATGTTGGTTATTCCCATAAGTAAAGGAGGAATAGTAATAGCACTTTCCTCTTAGATGTTTTGTGCATTTTTAGCTTCTCTTGCTATTCCTTGCTGTAGCCATACTGGACCTCTTTCAGATCCCCTAAGACATGGAACTGCCGCCTGACAGTCATATACTAGTCTCTCTTCCAGGTACAGTGTCCATGCCTGTATTGCCATGTCTCAACCTAGATGCCATTCCCTAGAGAAATGTTTAGCATCCTCCTCTGCCCTTATTTAGTTTAGGTGCCCTTGCTATGTGCTCCCATATCTTCTTCTTGAACTTCCTAGTCTCCACACTTTCCACCCTGTCCTATAGATGGTCACTTCTTTACAGCCTTATTCCTCTCTTGATCACCCACTCACCACCCTGCACTGTGAGTCCCATGAGGGCACTTACTATTGACTTTGACCATCTTGTTAAGCTCCCTGCTGCCCAGTGCCTAGCACATTGTCTAGCAAAAACCAGGCACTCGGAAAATATTTAATGAATGTTTTTAAATGAGACTCTCACTAGTTCACATACATTTCAAACAAAGTGGTCACATATTTCCTTCCATAGGAGAAAATGTATCATGGCATATAACTCTCCTGCCTCTGTAATGACTCCCTAGGAACCTGACTGCTTCTAGAGAACAGTTTACACAAATTAAGTGGTATTTTACTAGGAGGGAAAGCCCCAGGACAAGTCCCTTCTCTTGACCACAAAGTTCTATGTTTTCTAGTTTTCCTTTTGAAATCTTGGTTTCAGCAAAGCAACATCTTTATCTTCCTCCCTCCATAATCCTTATAATTATAATGTAGAAATGTCTATACACTAAATCCCCAATAGATTATAACATTAAGCCACAAAACTGTCAAACAACAGAACTATTTCTAGCATTACTTGGAAGTTTCTAGGTCTATAACTGACAAACATTTATGGAGAGCTGTTTTACTTTTCTGTGGAGCTTTGGGGGAATTTTTTCTTTCTTTCATTCTTGTTTGGTTTTTTTTTTTTGTTTTTTTTTTTTTAGCAGCAGTTCTGCACACTGAAAAAAGATCACAAATTTTAGGAGGAAACATGGTCCTTTTCATTAGCTCCTTTTCCCTCCTGCTGAGTCATGGATGAGAAAGAATTTGTAGGCAGCTGAGCTGTAGGAAAAGTAAAACTGTCATTTACACTTGCAGGCTGTTATGCTTTCCAGAAAACTTTTTTAGTAGGTTGTGAAAGTGATTAATCTGCTGTTAAAAACTGACAAAGAAGGTTCTCTGATAAGAGCAAGACTTAAATGAGGGATTTTTTTTTTCTTTAAAAAGTAAGGCTTCTATTTCCAGTTTAGACTTGAACAAATAGGTTTATGTGTTGTTATTATTATTATTATTTTTTTACTTTTGGCCTATTTGTGTGAGTATGAGTTTGGTCATGATTTAAAACAATCATAGGATATTTTTTATTTAAATTATGTCTATTTATTAGCAAGGTACATTCCTCATGTTTTAGATATAAATTATTCATTTCTACATCATGCTTCCTCACTTTTTCCCCCTTTCATATTTCTATCTTTGGGTCTTACTTTTTAATACTTTCCACATCATCTTATTTCTCAACATCAGATCTCTTAAACTAACTTCTTTTTTTTTTAACATTAAAACTCACAAAGATGGTCTAGTTCCTTCTGTGATATAAATTCCTCACTCTTGAAAGAGTCCAGTAGTGTAACCTTTCTATAACAGTTTTAAAAACTTTGAAATGGAACATCATTGCCTTAAAAGCTTAGAAATGCTTTATTTATTTATTTATTTATTTATTTATTTATTTATTTATTATTTCTAAAAATGGCTTTGAGATGTAAAGAGTTCCCACTGAGTTCCAGAAAATAAATATGTCATTGAACTTTTTTCTGGGGAGAATGCATTTCAGCTGGCAACCCAAAGGAACAAATGAATAAATAAGTCACATGGCATAACTTAGCTTTTTTATAATTCCACAGAGAACCAGTGACTCATTTGATTATTCAGAGTCCTTGAATAGGTAGAATAACATGTTAGAAGTTTATTAAACTTGCTGCCGTTCAAATTCTAGTGCCTGGTTTCTATCACAAGTTCGTGAGTTGTTAAAATACACTGGCTTGACACTCTTTTGTTTCCATTGTTCTACTCCTGAGTTTCATGGTTTTATGTTAGGGTGTCTCAGGCTATGTGACTGTTTTGGTCTTTTTCTTCTTCCTTCTTATTTTTGAGGACTGAATTCTCAGCTTGAGCCATTCCCTTGGCAACTGAATGGATTCATGGGAGGACAGTGGAGCTAGGATCCCCACAACTCCATAGCACTGCCCCCCTATGAGGAAGGAGAAAGAAAATAGAAGACCTTCTCCTCTCTTTGAACAGACCAGCCTAGGGGAATTGACATTCTTCTCTTAGTCCTCAAGTTTAGATATACACACCACTTTTGTCCCCAAGCTACAAATCCAGGTTTTAAAATTCTGAAGTTGAAAATATCAGAACCCTATAATTAAAAACCCGCTATTACTGTATATTTATATAAGCATGTCATAGGGGCAAAAATAGAGACATGTGAATGTACTTGTTTTATATCTGAATCACCACGATTGTTTCCATCCCTTCATTAAATGTGTATGAAATATTTGCATACACACACACACACAAGCTCATATGCATATATAAATCTACATAAAGTGCAGCATTACTAGCTAACACCGTAGTTGTACAGTTTCTTCATCCATCTTCAAGATGCTATCACCTACTGCATCTTATCATTAAGGATTACAGTTCTAGAGGTGCCTCCTCAGGGCAGGATTAGGTGTAGAAATCCTTTACATTCCACTTCTAAGTAGAAAACAAGGTCATTGCTGCCTACAGAAGTGGCTGTGTACAGGTTTGTCATAGCAACATGGGATACCATAAACTGGAAGAAAGAGCCCTCTTTTGTTATTGTTGTTTTACTGTTGTTGAGGTTAGTTGTGTTAATTTGACTGCAGTATTTTGAAGTTGGAGGCTTTGATTTGACATTTTTAAAAGGAAAGTTTCTATAGATACTATAGAAAATTCTTTTTTTTTTTTTTTAAACTAAATGCCAGTGACAAAATTTAGACCAGAAAGCAGTCATGAAGCAACGGTAATGAGATATGATTGTGGTTTAGTGGGAGAAGAAAAGCTCTGCAGGGAATAGTACAAGTGCAATAAATTATGAATTGCTACTAAATAAGTCTCATTAGTTCACCATTGACTATGTTTAAGAGACATTAGAAAGGGATCTGGAAAAATTGGGACATCTATGTTAAAAAACGCACAACAACTTAATATTAAACTAAGAAGTTATTGCAGAGTGTGTTTTAAAAATTAGAAATAGTTGATTGTGTGTGAGGGTCCGCAGAGCAGCTTCCATTTCACCAACACATGATTGTAGAAAAGCTATTTATGTCTACTAAGAGAAATAGGCCCACAGAATGCTGGGTGATATCATATGTGACAGTCATTGATAAGTTTCTCCCCTCATCCTAGACATTTTTCACAAATTTTAATGGACCTTAAATGTTCTGAAGAAAGTTGACTCTACTGAGCACTGGAACACAAGAGGGTATTTATTGTGATTATCTCCATGTTGTTACTCTGTACAGTTTGCAAAGCCCAAGCACCAGATGTTAAATTCTATCAACATAATGTATCTTTAATTAAATATTATATTTGCAATACAATTAATAATGTGGCCTGTTTTCATAACTTTATTAAGAAATTACCATGATTTTGGTATAATAGGCTAATAAAAAGGCAATGTGTTTGAAACAGCCTTTCCTGAGATGATTATTAGTGCTTAGTGCCTGTTAAATTTGAATTTCGATTAAGAGATTGATGGCCAGAATTATCTGATGCAATGTACTCAGGACTATAAATTCGAAAGGAATCTTGTAGGATCTAGTGTTATTTTGCTTCCTTTATAATAAAATAGATTTTTTTCCTTTTCAATGGTTTATTATTTAACTGGTTTCGGGATAATTCACCTATTTGCTTTGTGTTCCCACATCCTCTCATTCCTTCTAAAAAACCGAAGCAATACAAAAACTGCTCATCTCAAACATATAGTACATTGGACTGTGATGGCTTCTTATGAAGGGGAGGTCATGCTTCTGGTTCTGTGGCCATCTGTGATGTTGTTTTAATTTTCTCAGTATGTTAACATGATAATTAAATTCCTTTGGATGTCCTATGAGGAAAGGATTTTAAATGGTATCACACATTTGAAAAAATTGATATTTAAAAAATATTATCTTCTAAACTGCGATCATATGTGGATACAGAATAGTGGATATAGCCATGATAATAAGGGCTTTAATAAAACAACATTCTCTAAGCTGCCTTTTTCAAGACTGAAATGTCACCCTCAGCTAAGTAGAAGTAATTTGCATCAGAGGTGTGTGCATCCTTACTCTTAATGAAACAGTCTTTCTCTCTTTCTCTGCAGAGAATAATTGTTCTCTTTGCTATATATATTTTTTTTCTCAGCACTGAATCCCTCTCCTGCTCTTCTTTTGCCCTAATGTCTGTCCTGTAATTTTATCAGGCTAGTTGTCAACCGAGATTAAAGGCAGATGTTACAGCCTGACTGGTTTGGCTCAGTGGATAGAGCATCAGCCTGCGGACTGAGGGGTCCGAGGTTCGATTCCGGTCAAGGGCCTGTACCTTGGTTGCGGGCACATCCCCAGCGGGGGATGTGCAGGAGGCAGCGAATCGATGTTTCTCTCTCATCGATGTTTCTATCTCTCTATCCTTCTCCCTTTCTCTCTGTAAAAAAATGAATAAAATATATTTTATAAAAAAAAAGGCAGATGTTACCCTTCACAATCTGTCCTAATCTAATTTTGCAGCCTTATTTTCTGTACTTGCTTTTAGTGTAGAAATGTAACAAACAACTTCAGAAGCACAAAGTCTAGACTAGATACCAAGATTAGATTATTCTCTGACCTTGGACCAATTACTTAAACTCACTAAGTGTAAACTAACCTCAGTTTCCTCATCTATAAGTTGGGAACAATGACAGCCCCTTCCTCAGTTGTATGTAACGCTCATGGATAAGGACTACCTCATAATATGCCCTCAGCTATTATTAAATGCCTCCCAAACTTGATTGTTCTCCCTACCCTTTGTCAGTGCCTCTTCTGACATCCTGTGCTCGGAGCAGAATCCACCTACTTTTTTCCTGTAATGCAGACAGACATGTGCTCACAGCACAGGAGGCCACCTGTGTGTTCTATTCTATCCACCCCACATGACAGCTCAGAGAACCTCCTTGGGAACCTCTCTGCCTGCCACTCTGGGAATGTTCCATATAAACCTGAATACACTTGCCGTGTTGCTCAGTATACTCAACTGTTGCCTTGTAGGCATTGGCTAGTGTTATAGTGTCTCTTTTGTTGATATGTGAGCCCCTGGAGTCCAGGGAACTGATGTGATGAATGTCTCCCTACTCCAAAGACCCCAGTTCCTTGTGACCTGCTTTTTATTTAATTAGGCAGTGAGTGATTTTCTTAATGTGTCTTATTTTAGATACTTTTGATTGTCCATGATGGGTTATTTTATTTTTACTCCAATCCTTTTTCACTTCTGGACATTGGTAAAGGACAGAAAATTAGGAGGAACAAAAATAAATATATTTAGTCCATTTAAGCAATCTGTGAGTTCCTCTTGTGTTTCCTTCCCTTATTCAGCTCTCCATAGTTTTGCAAAAGAATGACAAAGTCCTTATGTAAAGGAAAATGAAAGCAGATCTATTAGTCCTATCATAAGAATAGCATTCTTTATCAATGAATAATCAGATAAATATAATATTTACATATATGTACAATGTTTCCGCATATATACTGTATTTATAAAAACTGTGCAAGAAATTCTCATTACCTGCATGATTTCTTGTGTGTCACACTCATGTGGGTTATAAACCAGCAGATATATTCTGAAAACTCTAATGCTGTTACATCTTTAAAAATACTATACTCTGAAATAGTTTTAACACTCTATATTCCATGATAAGTTATTTTGCATTATTTCTTTACAGCTAAAAATGTGTGAGGCTCAAAATAGTTTTTATACATTGAAGCTATTTACTTGATCATATTTGAAAAACAAATCATAAAATCATAAACGATGACAGTTTCACAAATTCTATTGGCAGATATTTTATAACTGGACTTTTTAAAGACTGTAGACTTTATTAAAAAAAAAACAGTAAATTTTGAATTGAATATATGAAATGTTTATCTTGTATAGCTCCGTTTGAAAATACAAAGGCCTTGCTATTGTCTGCAGCATTTTTACTGATTTTATTTTCTGTTCTCAGTATTTGTTTTTGCATCATTGTTGACCTTTCTGTTGCTCTGCCCAGCACTCTGTACATAGACTTAGATAGCCTATCTGGTCCTTTAGTACAGAATGACAGTGTATTTATTCTAGGGCAGTAATTCTATATCACAGA
Organism: Eptesicus fuscus; assembly: GCF_027574615.1. Classification (NCBI taxonomy): domain Eukaryota; kingdom Metazoa; phylum Chordata; class Mammalia; order Chiroptera; family Vespertilionidae; genus Eptesicus; species Eptesicus fuscus. The sequence continues at coordinate 46,793,011 of NC_072475.1, forward strand.
TATAGGTAAGTGATCAAAGCACACCAAAAGCATGGTTTGTTTTATCATGGTATTTAGGTTATGTTCTCTTTTTTCATAGATGTTTCGTTTTTACATTGAGGACACCTAAGTATAATTTACATTTTCTTCCATATTTTGTTTGTTTGTTTTTAACAGACAAGTTATTACAAAATAAGTATTTGATATTACCCTTCATTAGAAGAAAGGACTCAGTGCCAGCAAGGAGAGAAATGGTTGACTCCTAGCCTCTGATTGGAGAATACTAGGGTGTGGTGAGGAATGTGGCAGCTTTAACCTAAGATGCATGTAGAAACTTAGACCCCATGTTGCTGGAACTGAGTTCTATTTAAGTGGGCCACAACTTCTAAGTCCTTCAATTTGTGAGATTTGGCACCACTGGAAGTTTAGGGCTTTATTTAACAACACTAAGTTGGTGGCTCTTTTCTAACCCCAAATCCCAATTTTAGTTAAAGTGTTTAGACAAAGTCTAATAGGTATGTGAAATAAGTACAGTATAATTTGGGGGTTTTGTTATTGTAATTTCTTCCTTCCCCCTGAAGTTTCACATGGGAATCTCCACAGCCATATGACAGCTTTCTGAATCAGAGGCAAACTTATATCTTTGAATTTTGACTTCTATTGTGCTTCCTCAAAAAATTGTTTAGCTCTCTACTAAGTCATATGCATGATTATTGTACTACTTGGATATCCCAAAATAAACAAATCATCTTCTTCTTTAAAGGAGCCACGGTTCACTAAATGTGAATAATGTCACTTAATTTTAATTATTTGGTTTGATGCCTTCAACTTTAAAATAGCTTAATCCTATGACTAAATTTCTTTTTGTTTTTACACCCCTTTTAGTGTCTGTCTTAACAATGGTTGTTTCTAGCATATTTTCTTGTATCTTTCAAATCAGCCATTTGCTCCATACCTGTGCATATTTGGAAACATCATTATGCAAAGTAAAAAGGTTCTAAGAAAATATATGCTGGGTTAGGGTTTGTACAGGTATAAGCTCTCTAGTTAATGCTCTAGGGTCCTTTGTCCTTCAAACTTTGTCCCTTGTTAGGTCTTCATCATTTATTGCCTTGATTATCTTAGTAGCTTCTTATTTAGCCCACTTATATATTTTTAAAACGTATTTCTCCCTCAATAGTATTTCCTCTACACAGCCTTCTTCGTTTCATTCTGCATTTGGCTTCCTAACTAACAATCTACCTGTTACAGAGAATGAATGTGATAATAATACATAATGTTAATAATGGTGATAACAATAATGATAAATGAATGCTCTTAGATGCTCCATCTAAAATATCTAATGTCGTGAGACAACAAGGCTTTTGGAATTTTATATCAGAGTGTTTAACATTGAGGCATTTGGCTTAGGTCTGAATTGCATGATTATGAGTGAAAGATCATCTGATATTCATGAGAAGTGAGTAGGTGGGGAGTTGACATTTTGCTTAGAAGTGCATGCCTGATATTTTGATATACCATTGCACCTCTTCAGATCTTTGTTATCAGAAACAAACTGCTTTGTGAAGAAAGTATAGTGGGGAAATCTTAATGTTTTGCAGCCTGGCTTTGCAATTAAATATGTATGATAAATAGTAGGTTATTGTGTTTGAGTATTCATATCCATTAAAGCAGATTGACTACTTGGTTATCACACTGTAATCAGCTTTTTAAATGAATTTTATAATGTGTAATCTATGCTATGTTAAAAGTAAAAAGATTTAAAAACTGCACATAAAGGAATTCACATTAAACATCAATAACCATACAAATCATACATGTGTGCATGCAAAAGCACAAACACACATATGTAAATACATAGAAAAAAAACTTGGGAATTAACCAAAATTTAACAATTATTATCATTAAGATTTTTAATTGTGTTTTCCATTTTCTTTCCAATTTTGTTAATATATTCCATATTTTCTACAATGAGTATTGTTATTTGAAGGAACAGTATCTTACGGTAGGGCTCACCTAGAACTTTCATTCATCACTCTAAGAAACAGTCAATGATACCATTTTGTTCAAACATCATTTTAAAAAATCGTGAGTGGCACAGGAATAGATACAATCAAAGTTGAGTTATCTTTTTATAATAGCAAAATATCTTCTTGAATAGTTTTGTTGCTTGTCCTCAATGGGTGGTATCCCTGGGTTTTGAGTGAAGAATTCTAGCAATAAGATTAATACTATGTCTAGGATCATTTGTGGTATTTTTCCCTTTTTTTTCTGTGATCTTCCCCTTTTCTCACCAACAATAGTTAATGCTGCCTATCACGTTTGCAAAAAGCACAAGGGTGCTTGGACACACACACACATACACACACACACACACACACACAAGAACTTTAAAAAAATGTTGACACCTTCATAGTTGAATATATTCATTCATTCATGCATTCATTCCTCAATGATGTTTTGATCGCCTACTGTGGCTTAATCTTTGTTCTACCATGTTCAAGTATTATGAAAGAAGAAATAGATGACTATTAGAATATGGTCCTGCTCTAGAGTTATATTGTTTAGAACAACAGTTCTCAAAACTTGAGAGTACGTACGCATTACCTAGGCATTTATTTGATAGCATTTATTTGAAGGCATTTATTTGAGCTACACAGTATATTAGGGGAAGAACAGGCTAGCAGAAGTTTGAATTCGCTACCCATGTTAGGTATGGAGAAACATTTACCCTTTCTGAAGGGGAAGGAACTAACAGAGAAGATAGGAACTTGCCTAATTTTATCCAATAGTTACAGAGTACAGTGGAGGACCCTGGTTCTTGGCCTCCTCAGCCAGTATTTTTTGGCTAGCTAGAACTCAGCTCAACGTCTAAAAAATGAATGGGTTGCAGTAGAGCATTGTATTCCAAGTAGAATTTGCCAGACTTCTGAGAATCTGAGAAGTTTCCACTGGTTTTCTGCCTGTTTCCCTCAACTATAGTGGAATTCATTGAGACCAGCAGCTGGCAAAATTCCTGGTATTTAGAATGTGGTCAGTTAATGGTTGGTAACTATATGAATGACACTATTTTTCAAAAAGAAATTCTAAAGTCATGTATTTAGAGGCAACTAATATCATATTTCTTTGCTTGTAGATGGTTTTGGAAAATGCAGTGTGTTCTCTGAAAGAAAATTGTATTTGGAGATATTGTTTTTCTCTGTAAATAAAGCTATTTTATTTTAAATATAAATGTAAATGCTAATTTTTTCAAAAGGAAATGAAGAAAGAAATAAAGAGCAAAATACCTATATTCCTAAAAGTAACCACTCAAAAATTTGTATGATACTGGACTCTAATCATGACATATGTACAAGTTTATATCCTGCTATGTTCATGTAACATGATAGCATAAGATAGATTCTGAGATTTATCAAAGTCAGTATTGAAAGTAGTATCAGAATGAGAATGGTCACTTTATATGCCATTCCAAACGATGTCAAGTGTCAGGATTTTTCTGAGATCAAAGGTATTCCTTAGGCCTTAGACAGTTTGGTTTAGTGGATAGAGTGTTGGCCTGTGGACTGAAGGGTCCTGAGTTCAATTCCAGTCAAGGTCACATGTCCTGGCTGTGGGCTCAATCCCCAGTTAGGGGCATGCAGGAGGCAGCCAATTAATGATTGTCTTTCTTCATTGATGTTTCTAGCTCTCTCTCCCTCTACCTTCTTCTCTAAAATAAATAAAAAAATATTTTTAAAAAAGGTGTTCCTTAGACACTTTAAGTTACCAGGAATCTTTGAGTTCTCCCAATTGAATCCCCTAATCTTACAAAGAATAAATTAAGACCCAGAGAACAGCATAAGTGAATCTGTTTTCACCCAAAACTTTTAAACATTGTTATTTCAACTTTAAATTACGTCCCAAAGAATAATTATCTTGAATCTGTTATTGTTTGCCATTTTGCAATTATAAAAGAAAGAACAAAAGATAGAATAACTCTTCATTTTACCTTCAGAAGGAAGTTCCACTGGAGGAATGAGTCCCAAATGATTGAACTCTGTCAGCCATTTGTACCTCTCAGTTATTGAAGGACTTAAGTAGGGTTGATGATACCCTGCTCTTTGCCTACCAACCATTCCCTTGCTCTTCCATCCATGGAGCTTGGTCACCCTGTGTCATGGCCAAAATAATAGTGGTCTCTCCCACAAGCTATCCTGAAATTTTCAGCTGACAGTGCCTATCTAGAAAAGAGAAAACACATTTTTACTACTTTTAAATTCTAGCACATTTACTGTACTGCATGCTCTAAAATATTAAATGGACCACATCAACAATGCTTTCAAAATCATAAATGGACAAAATAGCAAGGAGTAGTTTGGGGGATAATTCTTATTCGGAATATTGTTGCCTTTGCTATTGTTTTTAAACAGATTATTCAAATATTGCAAACACTTTGCAAATTTTCCTTCACCTCTGAGGTTATAAGCTCAACCCTATTATCTGAATAGTTGCCCGGAGAGAGTGAAAAGGGAGCTACCTCCACTGTGTACTCTGATTGATTGACAAAGACAGGCGTGAGAGAAACCTTTGCTTCCAGATCAACTTCATCACCTCACCATTCTCTGGCCACACCAACTAGCAGAAATGAATGTACCCCATGTGGTCACTGAAGGATTTATCTGGGCATTTGCTGAACCTGCTCACAATTTATTTTTATTTCTTCCGATAGACGTGGATTTGGCACAGGAGAGTGAATTCTTTCTGGAATAGCAGATGTGCCTGGTACACTCGTTTGCTGTAACCATTTGTGCTGTGCTTGAAAAAAAAAAAATTAAGAGCGTAGAATTGTTGAAGGGGGAGGGTTAAAAAAACAGAACCATTTTAGTGATTATGCAAAGTTAGAATGTGAGTAATTTTGCTGCAGTTAGTCATTATGTGCTTTCATAGCTTGTTTTACAAGGATAAAGGGATATGTACAGGTTTGGTGAATAGAGCTCTTATTTGTCCTTAATAGTCACTTTTTATGAAAACATTTTCTACCCTTTCTCCTACTCTGTGGCCTAAGTGCACTCTCCTTAGAAATTATGCCCTTCTGTGATTCAGCCTCTTTATCCATCTACAATAAGTGGACAAACAACCTCCATTTCTGAGAACAAATATGCTAGGAGAAGAAAAACTTTGTTCCCATACCATATATAATGTGGATGATGCACATTTAAATCTTAATAATACCCTGATCCGGTAAAAATGAGCATGCTTTTAGAACACACACACACACACACACACACACGCACGCACGCACGCACGCACACACACGCACGCACACACACGCACGCACACACAAACGAGAAAAAAAACAACAACTAGCAAGCATTTAATGATTTATGGTGTTCTTTTAATACTTTATTTGAAATATTTGATAAGTCTTAGCAAATTTTGCTTATGGAATTCTCTAAGGATTATAACATACCACCTATTTCTTTTTTGCTTTGCTTTCGGTCACTCAAATTCCTTTGGAAATATGTGAACGAAGGTCGGTTTGTTTCCACTGAAGCAAATATAGCCACTTGCTCCCACTGTGGCTTCCCTTACTGAATTCCACTACTATTTTGGAAACTCCTGTATGAAAACACAGCAACCAAACTTGTCCCCATTGTTCCTTGTTGGTGATTTCCATGCAGTGCTGCCTGTTGTTCATATACTGAGGTTCACTTTTATCGAAAAAAACAAAACCAGGTCTGTTGCCTTTTTGTAGGCTTATTCCCAAGCCTGTAATGGCAGGAACACTGTTCTTAGAGTCTGGAAAACTGGGTTCTAATTCTGACCCTGACAAGGCCTTAGTCCTTGGGGTGAATCTTTCCTTGCCCTTGGTTCCTTGAGGAGGAGGTAGAAATTTGGTCTTCAGATTTCATTAATCTCTTATCCTCTATGATTCCATAAGACTATTGTATATTTTAATTATTCACAAATAAGTCAGCTTTAGTTCTTCTTTTTTAAAAATTCCTTTGTGCCTACCTCTGTCTTCCCAGATCAGTCTTTTTAGGATGTGTCTCAAAGATAGTCACATTTGCCCTGACCAGTTTGGCTCAGTGGCTAGAGAGTTGGTCTGTGGACTCAAAGGTCCCAGGTTTGATTCCGGTCAAGGGCATGTACCTTGGTTGTCGGCATATCCCCAGTAGGGGGTGTGCAGCAGGCAGCTGATTGATGTTTCTCTCTCATCTATGTTTCTGAATCTCCCTCTCCCTCCCTCTCTGTAAAAAATCAATAAAATATATTTAAAAAAAAAAGATAGTCACATTTTCACTAGTTTACAGCAATTACAAACCCTTTCATGATTCAGGATTTTCCTGAGAGAAATGATCCCATCCTTGTATTAATAGTCTATGAATAACAATGACAGATTAGAATAGTTGGTTCTATGATAGTAGTTTATTACAACCAAAACTACTGAATCACGCTCACCACATTTTCTATTACCTACAGCTAAGAAACCTAAAATACATAAATTAACTCAGAATATATTATTAAATTAGATTGAATTACAAAACCTTCTGACTTAAGTAGTTCTTAGATGAAAAGAGTTTGGCTTTACAAAACTGAAGGAGAAGAGTTTGGGGAAGTTTAATTTAGCCCACTACAGCAGTTATTGTTTTACTGAATATCTCTCATAGAATTTGTCAATAATGCATTATCAAAATAAGTTTTATTCATTGAACAAATATTTATGGAGTATCTGTTTGCTAGACACTAAGGATACCATGTTGAATAAGAAAGAATTCATATGAAACTAGAGGGGAGGAGAACGTTAAAGGAGGAATTGCAAAACAATGGACATGGGTTGTCTAAGATAAGTACTGTCTGTTCAAGGGATACCAGTGATGGACATTTCACCTAGGCTAGAGAATCAGGACTGGCTTCCTGGGAGTGTCATTCATTTGAAACCTGAAGGATGAATACTATTAAGTAGTTGAGAGGTGGAATCAGGTCGGAAAGTGTTCCAGAAGGGTATGTACAGGATGACTGGGACATCAAGGTGGAGGGGAGGGAATTAGGAGAAGAGAATAGAAAGCTAAGTAGTGACACCTTCAGATGAATAATATGTACACGGCATATCTGTATATGAAATGTGGTAAACTAGGGCACCGGAGATAGTAGACTACACTAAGGTACTAATGCATTGGTAGTAAAAACTGAAAAGATTGAAGGTAATTAGGATGTAGAATCAAAAGTCTCTATAATATGAAGGAGAAAAAAATGGTCTGGGCACATTTATAACATTCAGTCACATTACATTAAGTCTTTGAGATATCTCCTTAAAATATTACTAGTTTACAAAATTTTTGTTAATATACCTATACACTCCTATTTTACCTTTCTTTATTGTATTATTTTGAATGCATCTGTTCTTGAATGCATGCATCTACCAGCTGTGTAACCTTTCATCAGATCAAATGACCCATGATTTCCTCAACCACCATCTAATTAAAAATAATAATAATTAATAAGTTATGGGTATTTTAATGGTTCTTCATTGCCAGTTTACCCACCAGAATTATTATTTCCACCTCCAGTGCCATCACCCATGTAAAAGTGCACATGTACTATCACAGTCTAATCAAGATTTGTGTTGTATTATTTCTTGGCTACTTGGTTTAGCTCAGTGCTTTTCTCTATCTCCCTGGCCTGATGGGAGAAAAGTGGCTAGGCCCTTGAGAGGATGACTCAGTGGATGAGGTCACTTGCTGTAGAAATAGGTTCTTTTCTCATTACAGGCCTAGATTATAGAACAAAGTCAGATTGAATTAAGCCTCATTGCAATGGCATTTTACTCAGTGCCAGCCACATGCATGCTAGGGACTAAGTGTACTGTGCTGTATGTCCATTTGTATAAATAAGAGCCTCGAAAACCTCTCAAGTTCAAAACTGATGACGTACCATCTCATTTAACAGTTATTGGGGTGGGGGGAGCAATATTCCTTAAAATACTCGTTTTCCAAGTTTGCTAGTTACAATGAAATGCCAGTTTTATGGACATGTGAGTGCAGGGCCACACGTGGATCATTGTTTCTGTGTTCCATAATTAGGGATCAAGAAATAAGGACTTTCAAGGTGGCATCTTGGTGCTCTCAGTTGACTTGATTTTATTTTGGGGGGGGGGGGTATATCTTGGAATACTGGCATAGTGTGTTCAGTAGTCCTCAGAACTGCTTGTCTTCTAAGTATCATATACCTGTTCGGAGGTGTTGTCAAAACTAATTAAACGGTAAAGCTTCTAAGACTAAATCTGCTCTGCAGTTCCAACCCAGACCATATAGTTTTTGCTGTTTCTGCCTCAGAAGCTATTAAGAATAGCCCTTCACTGGTGGTGGTGCATGTAGTATGTGTTTGCAGAGCACTGCTCTGTGAAATGAGCAAGTGTTGATCCAATGCACAGATGCTGGATATTTATTTCTGCACCTCTCTCGCAAGAATTCTACGTGCAACTTGCAAGAATGTGTGTGTGTGTGTGTGGTTTAGGTGTCCATCAAGGGTGGAAAATTAGTGTATTAGTACAGTTCCCTGTGTTGGCAGCAGTGTTTGAAACTTAATGGCACAAATTAAAATCCTGTGATTTTAATTTTAAAAGTAAATCTTTGAGATCATTTTAGCCATTTACCAGTTTTCTGTTACCATTTATTAGGTAACATTTTAATGTAGAAAATACAAAAAATATGAAGATGAAAACAAAAATTCTGTTTACCTCAGCTGATGCAATTTTTAACCTCTTAAAAATATTTTAAATTTATTTTTAATGTTTTAGTGTATTTTCTCGTTTTTGTCTATGTACACACATATACAAGCTGGGATACTACAATGTGTTATTTTTAGTGTGTGCTATTTTTAAATACATATATTTCATATGTTATTTTAAATATATACTCATATATATCTATAGATATAGATATAGATGTAGATGTAGATATAGATATAGATATAGATATAGATATAGATATAGATATAGATGTATAGATATATAAGGATGTATATCTTACTCTGATTCAAAAAGTAATATATGGTTGAGATAGAAACTTTGGAAAACAGGGAGAGAACACAGAACATCCAAAAACCACCTCCTTAAAATAACCTGTTATGAGTTTGAGAATAAATCTTTCTAGCTATATATTTATGTATGTGCATATGAGAGATAGAGAGATGCATATATTAACAGATATAAAACAGTATTTCTTAAAATGATTTTAAAATATATAAAATTCTTGATTTTTAAAATTTCTTCTTTTCTTCCTCCCTTTCTTTCTTCCTTCCCTCCTTCCTTCCTTCCTTCCTTCCTTCCGTCCTTCCTTCCTTCCTTCCTTCCAGTAAAATATTCATAACACAATTCACCATCTTAACCAATTTTTAGAATACAGATCAGTGGCATTAAGTACATTCACATCGGTGTGCAACAGTCACCGCCATTTATCTTCAAAACCTTTTTTTCTTCTGAAAATGAAAATGGATAGCCATTAAATAATTACTCCGCATTTCTCCCTTCTCTCACCCTCTGGTACCTACATTCTACTGTCTTCATGAATTCGGCCATATCAGGCACCTTATATAATTGGAAACATTCAGTGTCTGTTCTTCTGTAACTGGCTTGTTTCATGTTAGCATAATGTTTCAAAGTTCATTCATGTTTTAACATGTGTCAGAATTTCTTGTTTTAAGCTAAATAAGCATTTTGTTTATTCATTCCTCTGTCAAGGGATATTTGGGTTGCTTCTATCTTTTGGCTATTATGAAAAATGCTGCTATGAGCATGAGTGTACAGACATTTGTTTAAGTTTCTGCTTCGGGTTCTTTTGATATATACCTGGAAGTGGAATTTTATGCTTGTTGGTAGTTTTAAAGCTTGTTGGTAGTTTTAAAGCATGTTAATAACATGGTTTTTAATTGTTGCATAGCATTCCATTCTATGAATGTACCATAATTTATTTAAACAATTTCTATGTAATTATTTAAATTTTTATAGTCTTTCATTTATAAAAATGAAATGAACATTTTTAAAAACTAAATATTTATACCATCTGTGGTAATTTATTTAGGCTAAATTTCTAGTAGTAAAATATATGGATTTTTTCATGTTTATGTACATATAATTAAATTAACCCACGGACAGATTGCCCATAAGGAGTTTATAGAAACATGCAAGCATTACCTTGGTTCCTAAATCTAAATTACATAAACATTTTCCTTTGAAGACAGTTGTGGTGACCCTCTCCCATTACTCATAACCGCAGTGTCCAAGTAGGATTCTTTATTCTGCTTTAACGCCAGCACTTAAAAGGTATTTCTCAAGTCCAATTTTAACAAAGAATCATTTGTCCCTTCCTTTTTTAATTTCCAGATTTCACTCTCTGAGTGAATGGATCTAAGATAACTTGTATTTTACATGCCCTAAATGAAAGCTAATTTGTATTAAGAAAGCCCTAAGTGTAAGTGATTCTGTGGTATGTCCAGATTTGAGAAGTACTTCACTAAATGTGTAGTAGTATGTTCATATATTGTGCTCTTAATATGTTAGGTTGTTTTCTAGCTCCTGGAGTCATCTATCAAGTAGATAGTGTGAGTGGCCAAAATCAGTGAAAATTGGATCTATTAGTAATAAACACTGAATTATGGAAGATAATTAATGAGAGGACTCAAGAAGGCAACATTAAGATATTTTTCAGTTAAGTGCTTAGAGAAAACGATGAAGTAATCTTTTATTAAGCAAAAAACAAATATCAAATGAGAAATGCATATCATTACAACTAAAATAAGTAAGCTGTGTTTGCATATTTTTCTTATTGAAGAAACTGAGAAACCAAATCTATCCATTCATTTATCCAGTGATTATTAGGTACCTGCCTGGTATGAATCATTAGAGATGAGAATGAGCTCTTATTGGCCATTAAAACTCATTGCAGATATTCAGGATTTACTCTTGAAATCACTGGATTTTGAATGACATTATGTCTTCTTTTACAAAGGAAAGCATTAGAAGAACAAAAAGCATGTAGGTGGTCTCCTCTTAACCCTGTGCTTCATCCAGCAAGCTCATCTTTTATCTGGGTTATAGAAAGACTTTAATTTGAAGAAAAAGATAGACTCTTCATCATAAGATCAGGAGTAAAATAACAGTACTTTTAAATCTTCTTTGTATCTCTGATGACTAGTCCATCTAGAGAAGTAATGTGACTTTTGCAATGTCACTTTACTCTAAACAGTGGCAAACCTGATTTTTATTTTTCTCCTGCATTCTAGTGCATGACCATTCAATTTCATTGATCATCCTCCTAGGTGATATTTCTGTTTTATGGTGTCCTTAATTTAGAATGGAAGTTGCAAAGAACACCTCACAAACTACATTTGGCCTGCAGAAACCCTCTGTTTAGCTTCCTGGTGTTTGCAACAAAAGTCAGAAGAGGAACACTGGGTTGATATTTCAGCCTTTAGACAGTGTATGAAGTCTTCATTTCTACAGAGTCCCTGTCACTCTTAGTTTCTCAGGTGGCGACAGGAAGATCTGTTATCCCGTTCACTCCATTTTCTTTTTTCCTGGAGAGAAATATTTTTCTGTAGCCATATCCTGATTGCATATCTCCTAAAAATAGGAAAATCATAAATAAACTGAGAAGACCTCTTATTATTATTATGTTTTTATATGTGGTCTATTTCACTCTTTCTTTACCCGAGAGAGAATGTTTTTTTAAAAACCCAAGCAATGGAGCCCCGCTATCTGGATTTGAATCCTGGATTTGCCAGTTGCTTGTACTTAACCTTGGGCTGTGACTTAATTTCTCTATGATTCAGTATCTTCATCTGAAAAATAGAGATAATTATAGTTCCTGTCTCAAGGATGCATGTAAGGATTAAGTATAAATACAAAATGTTTACACAAAGTAAATGCTTTTTAAATGTTTGGTATTATTAAACATTTTTTTCATTACTAAGAGGTATTTTAGTTTGCATTTCCTGCCAGAAGGATACATAGACAAGGTAGATAACTGCAAGTGAAAAATGGACATCAGATTTTTTTCAAATAACTTTAAACAATGGTCCTGAAAGTAAAATTGAAGATGAAATACTCATAATCCTATTTTCTAACAAATCACCATTTTCTTTTCCATATATTATTTATTCCTTTTCCATATGGAAATATCGTATTTTATGTAGCTTCAATTGTATTGCATATAGGATTGCTTTCACATTCTGTACTTTTCATTTGACGTTCTGTATTTTACATTCATATCTAACATCTTAAGTATTTTTCCACGTCGTTATTTAGCTGAAATCGAAATGTAATGAAGGGGCTCTGAGTTTTATGTTGCTGTTTATGTTTAGGGCTTTAGATTTTGTATACTTTCTCCTTCCGTTACCTTAGAAAATTTCCTTTTCAAGTAGAAGTCATGTTTGCTCAATAAACCAAATTTGTATAAAAAATTGAATCAACTAAGAATCCTCTAGTGCAAGGATTTTATTCCCTTTGTCTTACTGTGTTTTTAAAATCTATCTCATTGCCTAAAACATAGCAGAATTTCAATATTTTTATTAAATAAATAATTTGGATTATATTATTAAGCAGTAGATTATTAATCCATTCATAGAGTAAAGTCATAAACTATTTAGAAGGAGATACTAATAAGATTACAATAATTAAGCATGAATTAAATGTATCACAGAGTTTCTTGATTACCAAGTAATAGGAGAAATGAAGCAGCTCATATTTTGTACTTTATAATCTGAAAAGACAAATGCATTTTTCTTGGGAGACTGTTATTCATTAATTAATGCATTCAAATATTTGTTAAACACTTCCACTATGTTCTAAGATATATAAAAAAAAAAAGCCACTGGGAACGCAGAATAAAAGGACAGTCTCTAACCCTATGAAAAGAGAAATACACAACTGTGATTTGTGCAGAAGGGGAGTTGTAAAGAATTTTCCCTATGCCAGAGTATTCAGCAACAGTTCACTGAGGAACCTGATACTCAGGTTGAGACCTAAGGGATTGTTAGGAATTAGCTAGACATAGAAATTAGAGAGAGGTAGAGAAGCACCTGGATAAAGTCCTGATATGGGAGGGGGCTTGGCACACTGGATATGAAAGAAAGTCAGCGTCAGAGAGTGACAAGTCATGTAACTCTCAAGTAGAGACAGGAGAGATAGATTGAGTCTAAATCATCCACTCAGCATTTAAAGACTTGTAAGCAGGAAAGTAATGGGATCATATTTTCATTTGAAATAAATCACTCTAGCTACAGAATGAAGGATTCACTGAGGGGAACAGGAGTAGGTACTGCAATACCAATTTGGATAATGTTGGAACATTCCTAGTAAGAGGTGGTAGTATCTTGGAATAAGGTTGCAGAAGTGGGAATAGTGAAATGTGGGCATATATGAGGGTTATAATATTTTCTATACAGGGAATAGGATCAACAGGATTTAGTTCTTGAATGGGATGTGAAGGAGAGTATCAAGAATAACTCCTAGTCTTGGTATTTGAGCAATACCTGGATGAGAAAAAAAAATCAGAAAAAAAAAGCATGAAAAGTAGATCCAAGGAATATGATGAATAGTTTTCAACATCTTAAGCCTGAAGAGCATATGAGACATCCAGATACTCACATAAAATAATTGAATATTTTGGCTTAACATTCAGAATACAGATAATTTTGGAAACAGAAATTCAAGAGAGTCTTCTTAATGGAAAATTTTTCAGTTGTGGACATGTTCTTGGTGATACTGGAGAGAGAAGAGAATAGGCCCTGTGTCAGATAAAGAGTATAAGTATTCAGTGTCCACTGGGCAGAACATTGTCTAGTGTCATCAGTAATAATTTTACAGAAAGTTTAGAAAAGTACTTTTAGCAGAAAGAGCCTGAATCCTGCTGTCACTGTTGAGCAAACATAGTAGTTTTTGACTATCTATCCCTGGTTTTTCTATTACAAAACATAAATATCTCTGTTTAAGACCATGATAATTTGATTTTTTTATCGCTTACTTTTTGACTTCTTCCCAAGTTGTAAAACATGCAAGTCAATTATCAAAACACCACTTGATTATTTTACTGGAGGTATGGAAAAAGTCTATTCGGAGTATAAGTGAAAAACCATAGAAAGAACTTCAACATACTTCCATGGGAGTCAAGAAAGACATGATAAAAGAACGAGTATTCAATCTGAGGCTTGGAGAATATGCAGGCAACTGTCAGTTAGAAGATGGCTGTGTGGGTTGTATAGAATGGATCCCAGGCTATAGAAGGAGGTTTCGGCTAACAGATATGAGTACAGACATACATGCATGGTCTATTCTAATGTCTATGTGAGGTTAATATTGCTGGAGCGCATGCTGTGAAAAAGTGGATGTGGCCGGAGAGTGAGGCAAGGGCTTCATTGTAAAATCTTTATAAAGTATGTGGAAAATAGAAAAGCAAAGAGTTCAACACAAGGCAGAGTCATTGCCAAATTTGGATCATCAGCCAGCCACAATCAGATGTTCATGTTAGATCATTGTGGCAGTATTAAGGAGGAGAGATAAGAGAGAAGTAAGGTTGGATCTTGGTAATAAGTAGCTCAGGATAATGGTAATGAAGACCATATTTAGTGGAGAGAAGCAAAACTGGAATAAAGTGAGAAATAATCAGGGGTTACATATAGATTAGGTTAGGTTAGATTGTATTAGATTAGATTATGTGTGTGTGTGTGTGTGTGTGTGTGTGTGTGTGTGTGTGTGTGTTTGTACAGGTGGGTTCAGCTATTGGGTGGGCAGGGGTAAGGGAGATGGATGAATGTAAGATGTTATCCTGACTTGGGCTTAAAAGAAGTTGAGGACATGCTTTAAGAAGTAAGCACAAGAGGTGCTCACATAGCCCCTTGTCTGTTCTTGTCTTATGGCCACAACAATTCCACCTTGTAATGAAGGCAGGTTCAACAATTACTGATTACGTATGACCCCTTCCACCACTCCATAAACTTCTAAGGGATAGGGAGACACACACTATTGATCCTGGGATACTCTTCTCCTCCCAGTAGCTTCACAGACCTTTACATGTTGAAAATGTTTAAAACTAATTAATGGAAAAATAACCACATTAAACTACTGCTACATAGATTCAAGTCTCAGAAAAAAAAAACAAACAACACATACACACAGACATGTATTTATATGTTTAATATTTAAATGTACTTGATTTTCAAAATAAAAATGTTAAATCATGATAAAGACTTTAAGGATTCCTGCAAAAACAAAAGAGAAGTAAATGCCAAAAAATACATACTTGGAAACGCCAACTAATCCAATAAGTAGAAAAAACCCACTATGCATTTAATTGACTATGTGGGCCCAGAAAGTGTTGCCACCGCTTTCTTTAACCATGCAGAATATAAATAAATATGCTTTAAAATGATTCCTCTTTTTTACCCCTTCCACCTCAATTGAGGTAAAGAATATAAAATTGAAAAGGAAAAAATATGGCTAAATGTGCTATTTCACACACATAGTTATGATATAGAAAATACTCATAAACATGCCATACACAGCAGAATTCATAATAAAGTTGTGAGAAACCTTCTTATGCCCAGAAGAAAATTTTCTTGATGGGATATTTCCTAGAAGAAAGTACTGGCTCCTGAAATTGTGCCCTGATGCCTTCCTTCAAAGATCTTAGGAATGTTTGAATAATGTGTGTATGCATGTGCACACACACACACAGGTTCCAGTGTAACTGAGTGTATATTTGGTCACCAAAGAGAAAACTATATTTGTGAAAAAGTTGCTTCTAACATTTCAGTTCTACACAAATCCTTTCTTTGTTGTTGTTGACTTTATGAAGGTGATTGATTTTCATTTTCAAAATCTGTCACTTCTGGGGCATCTGTTTTGGGGGCTGACTTCTTACAGCTGCAGCAGAGAGTGCCTGTCACTAGCCCTGTTGCTCAGTCACCATCTCCATTTATAGTTGGGTTTTTTAAGTGTTCCAAACAGGAACTCAGAGTTTCTGCTGATCTTGAGTCATCAAAGAAAAACTTGATTCCTTCCCTTTCATTCAAGTCTTTTATGCTGACATTTTTAAAGAGCAGCATGGTTGACTAGAAAATCCTGACCCTCTTAACTGAATATTGATTTTAGAGTTTCTTCTGGATATACATTTAAATAAGTTTTGAAATGAGAAAACTGCATCTCTTTACATTGCGCACTATTGCGACCACCTTTATGCAGAAGGTAAAGTTCACTCTACCAAGACAAGAATATTCAAGTTGCTTAAATTACAAACGTGAATTGCAAGTCTTCCCCTTCAAAGATTAATATCGAAAAAAAGGGAAACATATAACTCTATTTAACAGCCTCCTATAACTTAGCAGAACTAAATCTAGATTTGCAAAATCCCTAGGAAACAGCAACTGTGACAAATATGTGGGAAAGTTAGCTGTAACAGTCTGGATCCTATAAAAAATAATGGCACATTGAAGCTAGCTTCTCTCTGGGAGTTAATTTACAAAGGCATCCTATAAATAGAAGCACAGAGAAGTAATAGGGACAGACTGATGATCTGGGGTTAGCAGAGTCAGAGTTGCCATCTCTTCTAGGCTCAAGGGCACCAGGGCAGAGAGCACTTATTTGGACCAGGAAAGAGAGATTGTTGTAAAGGGTAATTTCTAGAGAGGATCAGTGACCCTTCCAGGCAACTGGGAACCTCACAGTCAACTTGCCAGAAGATATATGTCCCAATAGTCTATCAATGTTAACAGGGGCATTATTGTTTTCTTGGGTTTGACAATGATGTGTTTTGTCCTCCAACCATCTAATGATAATAGCATGCCCTAGTCACTGTGACAAAAAAAAAAAAAAAAAAAAAAAAGTACCAACTCATTTATAAGGTTTCCCTGGCCAGTAGTTAGTTTTCTCTCTAGTTGACCACCACTGGAAGTGAAATGTTAACCAAATGATGTTAACCAAATGGCCATGGGAATATTTTAATCTTTATCTCTGAATCAACCTAGATCTCCAAAAAGCTCTTCCCCAAACACTAAATATCTGAATCAATAGACTTTTATATGATGGTGGGAGCAAGATAGTTGCACCATTTACAGCCCCATATGCACGTTCCAGGCAAGAAGGGGGAAAAGAGAAAAGTAAGAAGGGATGATGCTTATGTCAAGAGAGCCCTAGTTTTCTCAAAAATGTTTAGTGCACATCTCATTGGCCAGAACCATGTCACATGACAGCTTCTACCTATGGACAAATCAGTATTGGGCAATATATTAAGTGGGCATATTGCTGCCCTGAACAAAATTGAAATTCTTGAGTAATGAAGTAGGGGAGTATGTATGATGAGGAAGCAGTTAGCAGCATCTTTTCCATATGTCTATTATCTCTTGTGGTTTGGTGTTAGTAAATGACAATAGAGTAATATTAAGTTTTGCATCTTCTCTTCCTCTACATATTAGAATTTGCATGGAAATTAATAAACAACAAGATTAGAGTGTGTTCACTTATTTGTTATATCAACAAAAATCTTAATATCTCAGAGCAAAATTAAAAAATTACATCATTTGCATATTTGCAGATCCCTAATAGACTAATACCTGAGGACAAATATTTGGATCTCCAAGCTTTCCCTAACCTTGACTTATCCCCCATCATAATTTTAGCCTCCCATGGTTCAGAAGGAAGGTAATTTCATCTTTGTGTCATTAGGACATTCAGTAAGTATTTCTTTTTGTTTTTAATTTTGTGATAACAAGATAAGGTTATATTTTATTTTTTCAATTACAGTTGACATTGAATATTATATTAGTTTTAAGTATACAGCATCGTGGTTAAACATTCACATAATTTAACAAAGTGACTCACCCCATAAGTCTTGTTACCCACCTAGCACCATATATAATTGCTACAATGTTATTGACTATACTAGAGTCCCGGTGCATGAAAATTCATGCACTGGAGAGGGGGTCCCTCAGCCCAGCCTGCCCCCTCTCACAGTCCGGGAGCCCTCAGGGGCGGGAGGTGACCTGGCGATCAGAGGAAGGCGACACCCCTGTCATACCTCTACTGCTGCCACTGCTGGCAGTGCAAGCCTCAGCTGGCCCTGGTTACCTGTGCCTTGGGCCAACCCTGGGCGACTAGGCAGCTGCCATTGGTGGCTTGTCTGCACCTTGGGGCAGCCCTGGGTGGCTGGGAGGCTGAGGGGACTGGGCTCCACCATCTTGTGGCTGTGGGCACCACCATCTTTGAGGGTGTGGCAGTCAATTAGCATATTCTCTCATTGACTGTGGGTGTTGCCATCTTTGAGGGCATGACAATTAGCATATTCCCTTCTTATTGGCTGTGGGCACCACCATCTTTGAGGGCAGGATAATCAATTAGCATATTATCTCCTTATTGGCTGTGGGTGCCGCCATATTTGAGGGTGGGGCAGGCAATTAACATACCCCCTCCTTATTGGCTGTGGACACCACCATCTTTGAGGGCAGGATAATCAATTAGCATATTATCTCCTTATTGGCTGTGGGTGCCGCCATATTTGAGGGTGGGACAGTCAATTTGCATACCCCCTCCTTATTGGCTGTGGACACCACCATCTTTGTGACAGTGTGAGGGTCAATTAGCATATCCCCTCTTTATTAGATAAGATTCTCTATGCTGTACTTTACATTCCCATGACTATTTTATAACTACAAATTTGTATTTCTTAATCCCTTCACCTTTTTTACCCAGTACCCCAAACCCCCTCCCATCTGCCATCTATCAATTTGTTCTCTGTATCTAGTCTATTTCTGTTTTGTTTTTTTATTTATTTTGTTCTTTAGATTCCAACTATAATTGGAATCATATGATATTTGTCTTTTTCTGACTGACTTCTTTCACTTAGCATGATACCTTCTATGTCCATCTATGTTGTTGCAAATGGTAAGCTTTCAGTCTTTTTTATGTCTGAGTAATATTTATTTGTACAGTAAGTATTTCTGAGTTGAAGGAATGAATTCAACAGACATCGGGAAGATATAAGAGGACGAGGCTGCGTTTCAGTTGTCTTTGGCAAATTACTCTTTGATCTAAAATTTAGCATCTCCTTGGTTGTGCCAGAGTGTTTGTTGCTCTCAACACCCTCTTTGCATTTATTTATTTGTTTATTTATTTATTTATTTACTTACTTACTTACTTTGGTTTCCATTGCCCAGTCCTCCAGCTTTCTTTCTCTGCTACATTCCGTTAGCACTATGGTGACAAAGTTTTGGAGTAATTTGATTAAGATCATGGTATTCAATATATTTTCTTTTGTTGTTAGTGTTTTTGGTGTTATACATATTTAATAAAAACAAACACATTGCCAAATCTAATGTAATGAAGCTACCCTCTATGTTTTATTTTAAGAATATTATAGTTTGCACTGTTATGTTTAATGCTAAAATTTTAGATTAATTTTTGTATATGGTGTAAAGTAAGGATCCAGTTTCATTCTTTTGCATGTGGATAGCCAATTGTCCCCACACTATTTATTGAAGGGACTATTTTCCTCTCATTTTATGGTCTTGGCACTTTTGTAAAAAATAAATTTAACATGCATTCAAAAATTTATTTCTGGATTCTCTATTCTATTTCATTCGTTTATGTATCTGTCTTTATGCTACTACCACACTATTTTGATTATTATAATTGCATAATAAGTTTTGAGATTGGGCAGTTTGAAATCTTCAATTTTGTTTTCATTTGTCAAGAATGTTTGGCTATTCAGAGTTTCTTGTGATTTCATATGAATTTTAGGATGGACTTTTTTATTTTTTGCAAAAAAGGCACGCTTGGGATTTTGAAAAGTATTTATAGCAATAAATCTGTAGACCACTCTGGGAAGTATTAACATTTTAACTATATTGAAGTCTTCCAACCCATGGACTCAGGTGGCTTTCTGTTTATTTGTGTCTTCTTTAATTTATTTAAGCAACGTTTTGTACTTTTCAATATAAAATTACATCTTTTACTTTTTTGGTTAAGTTTATTCCTATGTATTTTTATCTTGATGTTATTGTAAATGGAATTGTTTCCTTGACTTCCTTTACATATTTTCCATTGGTAGTTCACAAAAACACACATGATTTTGTGTTAGTCTTTGAACTCTTATAAGCCAAGAGCCATGCTGTATTTGTATTTTGTGGAGTTAATACAAAAATAATAATTGGAAGTTTTTAATATATTTTTTAAAATTTTCCATTGGCAATAATATCTGTTGTTGTTTTTCTCTTTTTCTTTCTCTCCCTTTTCAGGGCTCTGCCAGTACAACAGCCTCTCCTCCAGTCTCCACCCCTGTCACGGGACACAAGAGAATGGTCATACCAAACCAACCCCCTCTAACAGCAACCAAAAAGTCTACATTGAAACCGCAGCCTGCACCTCAAGCTGGGCCCATCCCTGTGGCTCCAATAGGGACACTAAAACCCCAGCCACAGCCAGTCCCAGCCTCCTACACTACAGCATCCACCCCTTCAAGGCCTACCTTCAACGTGCAGGTGAAGTCAGCCCAGCCCAGCTCACATTACATGGCTGCCCCTTCACCAGGACAATTTTATGGCCCAGGGTCAGGACACCAGGGCTATAACCTTCAACCAGTTCCTGTTTCTGGTCAAGGTCCACCTCCTCCAACACGGGGAGGCATGGATTATACATATAATCCACCCCCAGGCCTTCAACCTGAGTCTGGGTATGGATATGGCCCTAACCAAGGGCGCTATTATGAAGCCTATAGCCCAGCAGGGCCTGTGTATGGGGGCAAAAATGACTCTGATCCTGCCTATGGTCAACAAGGTCACCCCAATACCTGGAAACGGGAACAAGGATACACTCCCTCTGGGACAGGAAACCAGCACCCTACTGGCATGTATCCAGTTGCTGGTCCCAAGAAGACCTATATCACAGATCCTGTTCCAGCCCCCTGTGCACCACCACTGCAGCCAAAGGTAAGATACTCATTGGCATAGTGACAGAAATAAAGGGCTGCCTATCTTAGCCAGCCTTCCCCAGAAAGCAGAGCCTAAGGCAAAAATGTATGTGCTCTTTTAATTTCATTGGAAACTACAATCCCAGGGAAGCATGAGTGAAGTAGGAAAAGAAGGTGATCCTAGTGGGGATATGGGTTTATGTTACCAATATGGCTCTTGTTTAGTACCTATTGCATCTACTTTTTCAATCTTGAAAGATCATCTTCCAAAAGATCATATGAACTCTAGCAACTCAGGGTAATCTTTTTATGGTGGCAAAAAGGGGAAAATAATTTATCTACCAGCTCTTGTCTCCTCTTGAACCAAGCTTCTCTGTGAGTCAGAAACTTCCTCACACTTAGACATCATTTACTTGGGCACCAAACAAATCTGTACCACCCCATGCATTACAGGGACAGGACATCAACAGGTCTGGAGGTGAGAAGTATGCAGGGTAAACATGAGGTAAGCTGCTGCCAGGTTGGTTTTATGAGACCGTGGTCAGAACTCAAGCAAAATTGGTACCAAAGTGGCTGCTAAGACACAGCAAGTGGTCAACAGCCCAGGAGACAGGTGAGGCCAAGGGGATCTAAGGTAATGCAGACACCTTGTCTAATTTCCTTTGGGAAGAGGTTGCTGCAGTATAATGGCACTTGTTTATCGCCCCTTGTCTATCCACATTACAGATCCTGCAAGAAGAATCTCTTACTCTCTTGCCTTTAACTCCATTAGGCAATTAAAAAAATTCTTTATGACAGTTATTTTTTTCATTGTTTTATTTACTTGCAAGCATGTATGCCTTTTAAGTAAACATATTAAGTTCCTTTGAATAATTAAGATATGATATTACACATACCGACTCACCTATAATTTTGATTTTCCATGATTACCTGAACCAGCGTGATGATATGTCCTTTTACCATGACTACAGGAACCAAGGAGAATTACTTGGAAGAAGTGAGATGGATAAACCAAGCTAGCTGTTAGCTATTTGGTTGGAACAGCGGCCTCTTTTCCTTTCATTTACAGCTGGGAGAAATCAGAAATAGTTAGAAGCTGATGGTAATTTGGGGGCAACTTAGGTAGAAGGACTATCTATATATTTTTAATCCTTAACACATTTGACATTGTCAGTTTACAGACATATTCATTCACATTTTCAACATTATAACAAAAATGTCAGGTCCTTGTTCTCCTACAAGTGTGTTTACTAAACCGCTATTTTCAAATGAAAGTATGTGCTCTTCTAATGGTGCTCCAAAATGAATTCTAGGCTCCTTAGAGGAAAAGAACCCCTCTCCGAAAGTGCATCCTTTATATGAATACTCTTTACACGAAAGTGGTCCAGCCATGATCGTTTTCCAACTTAAAAGTTTCCTAGTTTAAATATTAAGTGTTTTGGAAACATTGCTCTTGGAAAACTTTTTTTTTTCTCTAAAATCCCTGTATGAAAATAAATGTCAATAAGTTTGTTGGTGTGTTTGGTTTTTAAATAAAGTTTTTCCAAAATGGCCAACCTGGATAGCCTTGCCCTTTGTTAACATTACAGTGTATTGACATTAGTCCTACCTGGTCCCCAGAGCAAGCAGACCAGAAAACAATTGCATTATTCAACTTTATCTCATATTAGTGCAACTGCAATAAATTCCCCTATGGAAGAGTAAAAGTTTAGGTTGGGATCACTGACACTAACATTTAAGCTCAAATAGCATAAATGCAGTTTTGCTCCATCCAAAGCAACCTGACTTCAGATGGCTGAGTGATGGTCCTAATGGAAAGTGATAGGCCCAAAGTTGTTTTAAGATCCTATCACCCTCACCTGGGGGAAGCAGACTTGAGACAGAGCAAACATATGTCTAGCTGGAGGGAATAATCTTGTGAGAAGTGGTAAGCTAGTCTTTAAGTTTCGGTTTTCCCATCATGTCACTGGGCACTCTGGAAAGCCCCTCTTCATTCAACATTGGAACCAATCTAGTGGTGCAGGAAAAGAATCAACACCCAGTGCATGGCCTGGATCTAAGATGCTGGGTCCAGCCACATCACTAGCATTTGGACTTGGTCAATCTTACTCAGGGTGATGGAATGAACTTTCATTAATGAACACTCACCAGGAAGCATGAAATTTTATTTTCCTTCTTTTTGTAATTATTCAGGATGATCTATTATTATGGTTTCTGGATATCAGTGAATCCCATGTCATTTAATTTTTTTGTTTAAATATTTGTTTTTCAACAGTGTCATGTGTTTGAACATTACATTGTGCATTTTAAAAATGTGAAATCAAATCATGTACTTTTCTTTGCAATTATTAAGGAGAGTGGTTAGAGGTTGACATTTAGCCATCTGTCTATGTTTGGGGATAGAAGAAGGAGTCTGATGAGGCTACAGATATATTCTGTGTTGTGGGGGCACTAGTGACAGAGGGGATGGGCTCTTTCACAGTTAGTCTTTGAGCAGAACACTGCTCCTATTCAATGGCACCTGTGCACAGAGGACCTTATTGTCCCACTATTGACTCTGTTTAGCTTAGTGGTGTGACTACTGGCTGGAAAAATGAGCTCCCACGTCTAATCCCAGTTCCTCCTGTGACATTCCTCTTTCAGCTTGAGGAAAGCCTCTAGACCTCTTTATGTCACACTTCTATCCTGGGTAATATGGAATATCATCTTCTCTAATTAATTAATTAATGATTGCAGAGGGCTTGGAAATTTCCAAAGACTGAATAATTGCTAAGTGAGGACTGTTCACTTTTCACTGGCTTTCCTTTCTTTCCAATTTTCCCTCACTGATGGAAAACTTACCTTCATGCCTTACAATAATAATCTTTTGTTATGTTGAGACAATTCTGAGGAATTTGGCCTTTAACTCATTAAGGAATTTTTTTAATGAAAGAAATAAATCTCCCCTGTACTTGAGATGAGCTGCTTTAATTTTCCTACATCATAGAGCAGTTTAAAAGAAGAGGAAGAGGAGGGTAAGGAAAAAGGCAAGAAAAAAAAAAAAAAAAAAGACAAGAGAAAAATGAAAAAGAGATGAAGAAAGGAAGGAGACACAATCCGAAACTGCGAGACTTAGGGTATCATGATTAGATTTGTGTTCCTGTGTGCTGAGCAGTGAATTTGCATGCCACAGTAGACCATAATGTGTTTCCTGCACCATCTGAGCTGAGTTCCTTGAAAAATATTGTTATAAGCAAGGCTTTATAAGGGAGAAATGTTTCCTTCTCACAGATAATCCTCTTAAAGAAATAGAGGAAACTTTTCTCTTTGCTCTTTTACTAGTATAAAAGCTAATATCTGCATGTTGTTGTGTGATCCATGGAATTCTTGTCCTATGCATTATCTTCACGTTCCTGAGATGGGTGTTTTCTCCAATATTCAGAAAGTGGGTTAGATGGAAGTCCCAGAGCCAGGAGCTGAGGCCAGTCATCACTCTTAGGTCCAAAGTGGCAGGGCAGCTCTGGCACCCACTTTCTTGTCTTAAACCTAATCTATAGCAGCCTATGGTCAGGTAAAAAGACAGCAATTTGCCCCATATTGTGTCAAAGGCACTGATGCTGTGCACCCCAGAAAAGTCTAGAGGCCCATCTAATGTGGGGATTAGGTTAACTTCTGAAATCATCTATTATTAAAATGTCCTTGAAAAATCTTTCAGGAAGGTGATACCTTGGAGAACACAAACTACCTTTAAATAAACCTAACAAAGTTGTTGTTGTTAGCTCTTTCAGACTTAATACAGATCACAGCTCTTCATTTACTTGTTGAAACAGGGGATATTTCATAGGTCAGAGATGAATGTCAAGGTAATGAAATGCCTGGGGTCAATGTTAAAGAGTCCCTAAAACCTGTAATTCATTAAGATTAAGAAAATCTTTGAGAATGTTGATATAGTAGCATTTCAGATATTCCAGGAATATTAAAGTGTTTAACTCTGTGTGTGTATGTGGAACTTACACTAGAGGCCTGGTGCATGGATTTGTGCAACCGTGGGATCCCTTGGCCTGGCCTGCGGAATCGGGCTGAAACCAGCTCTCCAACATCCCCTGAGGGTTCCTGGATTGCAAGAAGGTGCAGGCCAGGCTGAGGGACCTCACCAGTTCATGATCAGGGCTGGGGAGGGACCGAGGGGAGGCTCCAAGGCGTGTCCAGCCTGTCTCACCCAGTCCCAATCGGCCAGACCCCAGCAGCAAGCTAATCTACAGGTCAGAGTGTCTGCCCCTGGTGGTCAATGCATGTCATAGCAACTGGTTGAACGGTCAGACACTTAGTATATTAGGCTTTTATTATATAGGAGATATATACATATATATATGGTATATTGCAAAGAATTGGTTGTACTTTGAAGAGAACTATCTTTATGTTAATTTATGTGCTGAGTCTCTCTCAATTTTGGGATTAGACAAAGAAAAAGGAAGAGATGTAAGGACAAGGAGAAGGATGGATGTGGATATATGCCTCAGAGCAATTGACAGTGCCTGTACTAGTGTGGAGATGATAATACTTGAGGAAGCTGGTGACAGTAATATTAGTAATTACTTTTATTCAGGGCTTCTTGGTTTCCATAGTGCTTTGTGAACCTCACAAAATCCATCTGCATTAAGCACAGATGTTTCTGTCTCTCTTGTGCTAATGAGGGTTCCGAAGCTCAGTGATGAGAGCCACTGAACTAAGATCGTATTTCTAGTTTTTGGGAGAGCCACAACTCTAAGCCAGGTCTTCTGAAAGTTGTCCTCATGCTTCCCCCCTGGAAAACCATGGATCCGGGCATCACTCACCATGGCCCACGTCGCAAGCAGACATTTAAATGATCTCTGGCATTGTCATGCAATGCCATGAGATCAACAGTTGGAGGGGAAGCACCCATTAAATCCCTGTCAGGCACCCAGGCTTGAGGCCTCAGGGCTGTGCTTCCTCTTCCTCATCATTCATGTGCAGTTTGTTCCAAGGTTCTTTCTCATTTCCCAATATCTCAAATCTATTTTCTTATCTAAATCCCCTAGTGGCTGTCCTAGTTCAGTTCTCATTTCTCACCTGCACTCTTGAAATGTCCTCTTAATGGGTGTCTCCACCTCTGATCTCTCTCCACACCTATTCATTCTACAAATGCTACCAGATTAATATTGCTACAGCACAGCTCTGCCTTGGTCATTAATTGCCTTTTTAAAATTTTTCAGAAGTCCCCAGCCACTTGTGGAGTAAGTTGAAACACCAGCCTGGATTTCCAGTTTTATCTTACTTTTTTAAGTATCTGGGCTTCCAGCTAAGAATTTATATTCCTAGTTTCTCATCTCTAATTTTGGTCAAGGAGTTCTTTGTGGAATACCTCCTCAGACCTCCCCAAAATAAATAAATATTTGCACATTCAAATGTGATCCAGTAAGACCGAACTAAAGTTCCCATCTCTCTTGTGAAACTTTTTCCTCTTCCTAAAAGCAAGTTGCACTTTACCCTCTCTTGTAGATGTCTTCATACTTTTCATTATACTAGAATCAATTATATATCTGACTTCCACCAACCTATGCCTCAACATGTATTAGACTTGTAGATTTATATGATAGAGATGGTATCTGAACAACCCTGGTTCCCCCAGAACAACTAACACAGTGCATAATGCATTCAACATGAAGATGCTTGAAGAAACTTCCTATGTCCTCCTAAAATAAGAAGTAAGCAAAATGCCAAAACTGAAATCTATTTTACCAAATCAGTTAAGATGACCTCAATAACACAAGTATTGTCACATCGGTAATTCAGTACCCACAGTAGCAAGACAATGTCTCAGGTTCACTGATGCTCTAACATTTTACTTTCCTTCTGGGATACATGTGTTTATGTGTATGTTGTATGTACACAAGGGACTTGTCAAATGTCCATGAAATTTGTGAATTCCTATTTTAATCAACTTTTTGAGTTTTAATTTATATACAATAACGTGTTCATTTTAAGTGTATAAGGCAGGAAACTTTTGACTGTCTGTGCCTGTGAAATCACTACCACAATCAAGATAGAGCACATTTCAATGATCCCCAGTGCTCCATGGTGCCCTGTTGTAGTCAGGGCCCTTTACCCTCAGCCTTAGTCAATCATTCTGTTTTCTAATATTGATCATTTGGTTCCTTTCCTGAATTTTATAAACTTGGAATCATACAGTATATATTCTCCTTCTTTTATTCAATATAATTTTTTTGAGATTAACCTGTTATTGTATGTGTCATTGGTTCATCCATTTTCATTGCTAGATAATGCTGCATTTTATGGATATATACTACTTTTTGTTTATTCTCTGGATTTAAGGGATTTGTGATTTTTTTATTTTTCCATTTTTATTTATGAATGAAGCTGCTATGAGCATTCAGGTACATGTCTTTGTACATACATAGTTTGCATTTCTCTTGGATAAATAACTAGGAGTGGAACTGCTGGGTCGTATAGTAACTATTTAACATCCTAAGAAACGGTTTTCCTAAATGTACCAGTTTACATTGTCACCATCAGTGTGTGAGATGTCTACTTGCACCCAATCGTGGTATTGTCACTCTTCTTAATTTTAGCTTTTTCATGCTGCATATATCTATCTCCCTGTGGCTTATAGTTGCATCCTTCTTCTGACTAATGATCTGGAGCACTCATTATTCATTCACTTATTGGACATTCTTATATCTTTTTTTGTGAAATGTCATCAAATTTTTAGCCCATTTTAAATTTGGATTATTTTTTTATTGACTTGTTAGAGTACATTATACTATATTCTGAGTAAGAGTTCTTAGATATATTCATTGCCAATATTTCTTCCTAGGCTGTGAATTGACTTCCATTTTCGTAATGTTGTTTTCTGAAGAGCAGACATGTTTAATCTAATGAAGCTCAATTTTTCACTTTCATCATCTATATTTTGTGCTTTTTGTTTCTTTAGCTCTGTTTGTCTCCTCATGGTCACACACATTTTACTCTATGCTTTATTTTAACTGTATAACACTACAAATTAGAGTTATGGTTCACTTCAGTTTAAGGTCACTTATTCCCATTGGGATATCTAGTTCTTTCAGCATGAAAATTTATTGATAAGGCTCTTTTTTTCCCCATTAAATTACCTAAACACCTTTAACAAAAATCAATTGACCATATATGTGTGGATCTATCTGGACTCTCTCTATTCTCTTCCATTACCTCATTTATTTGTTCCTCAGCCAATGCCCTATTATCTTGATCACTGAAATTTATACCAGGTTTGAAGTCAGGCAGTGTCCATTTTCCATCTTTGTTCTTTCTGAAGTGTTTTGATTATTCTACATCCTTTCCAATTTCATATAAATTTTAGCATCTGCTTGCTACTTTCCACAAAATAACCTGCTATGATTTTGATTAAGACTT
The DNA here is from genome assembly GCF_027574615.1 of Eptesicus fuscus. Classification (NCBI taxonomy): domain Eukaryota; kingdom Metazoa; phylum Chordata; class Mammalia; order Chiroptera; family Vespertilionidae; genus Eptesicus; species Eptesicus fuscus. The sequence continues at coordinate 46,821,336 of NC_072475.1, forward strand.
CATTGATTGTATAAATCAATTTTTAAAAAGCTGAAATCTTAACAATATTGAGACTTCCAAACCATGAACATGGTATATCTCTCATTTTATTTATGTTTTCATTAATTTCTCTCAAAATGTTATTTTAACTTTGAATAGATGTTGTTAAATGATCCCTAAGCATTTTACATTTTGGATGTATTGTAAATGCTATTTTTAAATTCAGTTTTGCAATTGTTTACCATTAGTATATGGAAATTTAATTAATTTTTAATAATGACCTTGTATCTTATGACTTACTAAATTTAATAGTTTTCCTAGTTTTTTTTTTTTTTTAACTATTAGGCTTTTCTACCTAATCATTTCATCTGATAAAGCTTGTTGAGTCAGTTGCTCATTGCCTTTATGGATAAGTCTATCCATCAACTTTCTATGTTTGGTTCCCAAAAATTTGAAGGATGTAAATTGGGAAAAATAATAATAAACCTTAACTCTTCACTTCTCTAGACCAGCCTAGTGAAACTAGAAGGTACCTTCACAATCATTAGGTTATAAACCCTCAAATTTACAGATGAGAAAACCAAGGCCTGAAGAGTTATAGTTAGTAAGTGGTAGATTTGATTAGAAAATTAACACTTCTTCCTATACCATAATTCCTCTCTACGTTTATTCAAGACCAGTGAGATCAGAAGTAGTAAAGGATCTTTAAAAGTTATAATAACTGTTACCAAAAGGAGCTTATCCCTTAACTTAAGTAAAGCCTCTTGATAATAGAAAAGGCCAACATTCTATGATCCTTGTACTGTTTCACAGTTGCCCCTGTGAAAGGACTAGTTCTTAGGGCATATTTGATTTTGTCTAAGATCGTAATTTCTTCTTTTCATAATTTTAAGAGTTACTTTCAAGATGGATGTCCTAATACACTAGGATGTCTGTGAATATTTATTCATTTTACTCATCTAGCCATTTACATAGATTTAGATATTTAAAAATATCCCAAGCCCCTAACCTTCCTAGAAAACTAAAGGAATGATTCTAGCAAAATGTAACTTTTTGTGTTTACAGAGAGAACTTACTTCAATTTACAAGTGTTTTGCTTTGGTTTTATTTCAGTTCTATAACAAAACAACCACCCAACTCCAGCATATGTCCCTTTAAGCACCTAATTTCCTTCTTGGCCATCTGCAAACACTCAGACTGTCCTATTTCAAAGGAGAGCCTGTAGTTGTTCTCTTTCCCAGCAGACAAAGAAACTTGATCATTATTGATGTATTATGATTAGTGGTGAATATAAAAATGGAGAAAGATTTTACACACAGAGTATTAGGAAGTATCTCATAGTGAAAGTCAAATACTTGACTTTCCAAAAGTGCCATTGTCCCATAAATAAACATTTACTTGTTATTTTAGCTCTTTGGTTTTCTGGAATATAGAAAAACCAACTTTTAGATATACTCTTAGCATATAATATGGTGCTTGTTCTAGTTCATCCTTGAAATTCAGAGAACATTCTTCAGAACATACAATTACAATTTAGTTTTTTGTTTTGTTTTGTTTTGTTTTGTTTTGATTGCATAAGGATACTTCCTAAATAGCATTTTTAAATATATATGAATAATATGTAACATTTTTATCACATCTTACAAAATTCTCAAAGCTTTTATGTATCTGGGCAACTCTATAACATGTCCAGAGGCAACTTGCCTATTGTCCTATCAATAAGAGACACCAGAGGAGGATGAGAACTTAGGTCTTTTGACTTCCAGTCAAAAGAACTTAGGTCTTTTGACTCTTCTTTCCATTCCATGACACTTGCCTCCATTGCATGTGTTAGCTCATTGAACAGTTCTCTAGTTTAAAGAATAAAACATTACAGTTGAATTTCTGGGACATCACTTATATTTAATACTAGAGGCCCAGTGCATGAATTCCTGCATGGGTGGGGTCCAGCCACCTGGTCCCAATCAGGGCAGATCGGGGCTGGGCTTGTCAGGAGGAGGAGACTACAGGAGGTTGGCTGGCAGGCCCTGCCCCTGGTTGGGTGGGGGTGATTGGGGTCAGGACTGGCCATAGGGAGAGGTTGTGAGTGGAGGGCCGGCTGTCCCTGTCCCTGATTGGTATGGGGGGCCATAAGGGGCAGAGCTGGCTGGGAGGAGGAGCCACGGGCTGATAGGGGTGGTGGGTGCTGATTGGGAGCTGTGCAGGGGGAGGGGCTGCAGGACATTGGCTGGCTGGCCCCGCCCCATATTGGAGTAGTGGGGGGCGATCAGTGGAGGGGCCACAGGAGGTTGGCTGCCAGCCCTACCCCCAGATCAGGCAGTTTATTGGCTGTAATGAGCATCATAGCAGCCTGTCGTTCTGGTCATTACAGCGTTCCAGTTGCTGGCTTTATATATATATATATAGATTATTTGAAACCCAAGATTTATTCAACATTTTATCAAGAGTTCAAGAGTCAAGGAGTTATAATTATACAATTATACCCTAAATATAAGTTCAAGGTAATAGGTCTCCTTCCTGTGTATTTTTTATGTACTTGTAGGAGTAAAGGGTATAAGTGTAATAGTTGCATTTTTTATGGATTTGTTAGGTGTTACTTGATTTTCATGGTGCCTACATGCAATCATTTTTTTTTAATTTGCCAAAAGTTACTACAAAGATATTCATAATTTCTATTAGAGGAACCTCATTTGTAATCCAGCGCATCCAAAGAACACAAAGTATTAGTTAAGCAGAATGTCTAGGACAGCTGAAGCTGATCATTCCTGCAGAGATAGGAAAATTGCTAATGACCAGTAGGGATCTGGAGAAGAGTTCAGGAAGGCAGGCTAGTTTCCTCAATGATATTTTATTGAAACACAACCATGCTGTCTTGCTTATGTATAACCTGTGGCTGCTTTCACACTACAACAATAAAGTGAAGAAGTTGCTATAGAGTCGGTATGTTTTTGAAACCCTAAAACATTCTCTGCATGCTCCTTTACAGAAAAAGTTTACCCACCCTTTACCTAAAATATGGGAAGGACTTTGCAAAACTCAGATTCTCCTTAAAATTGCTTGAATATTTCCTCAGCTATTCTTTTCCTCTCCAGGTGATCCTGATTTGTGAGCTGAAGGTTTTCGCAACAGTCATTAGGAATTTGAGTTAAATATCAAAACCCAAAATTAACCTGCTTCTTTCAGAAGGGTACATACATACTGTTTCTCCCAGCCTGGTAAACTCATATGCAGTCTGTATGGATTACAAGATTTATTTCTAATAACTCATTGGAGAAGCTTGATCATTCACCCAACCCTTCCAAAATTTTCCCTCTGAAATTTTTCTCACTGCACTTTTCTTTCCTTTTACGATAAAGTTCACCTTATTGGATATTTTAAATATGTAACAACATTATTGAGCTATAATTCACATACAATGGAATTAACCCATGTAGAATGTACATTTTTTCCCCCAGTACATTTATGGAGTGTACAACCACCATCAGGATTTCCTGGCCTCAGAAAGAAATCCCATCCATACCCATTAACAGTCACTCCCATTGCCCTCCAATCCTCCGGGGCTTTCTGAATTTGTAGTCTTCCAGTCCTTTCATTTTCACCTTTGAAGTCTATTTAAATCGGATCATTTCTCACCACAGCTCCTGGTCCAAGGCCCATCCCATCTTGTTGGGTCATAGCTGCCTCTCAGTGCTCTGCTCTTTTACCCGTGTCCCGCTTTATTTCATTTTCCCTGTAATATTTATCACATCTCACATGTATTTCAATGATATTTTTTCGTTTCTCTCCCCCTAGAATGTGTCATGGAAGTAGAGATTTTTCTCTGTTTGGTTAGTTGCTATAATGCACAGTGTCTGGAAAATATTAAGTCCTCAGAAAGGATGTGTTAATAAAGGAATGAGAAAGTGCGAGCACAAAATCATTCCCTCTTATACGTTTTTATCCAAATAGCAATTATGTGGGAATGGGTGTGAAGCCTTGAGGTTCTCCAGTGTATAGCACTCACTTTTTGTATGATTTCCCTAAATTTTATATTCCCACATACCAACCCTCCACTACCTTAGCTTTCCAGCCCTCCTTTTAACACTATGTTATCTATTTTGATAATGTCTAAATTTCTAGAAAGAATCAAGTATTCAAATCAAATCTGACTTTGAGCTCCCAACTCCAAGTAGAGTTGAGTGTGATGACAAATGTAGAGGTGCTTTCTGACTATAAAATGCCACACCTACATGAGAGACTATGACTATATTTTGAAGGGCTTAGGCTAAAGGAGGGGGACTAAAAATCTAAGTAATAGATGAGACTGTCAAGTATTTTAAAGCTGTATGGATTACATTTTTCATCTATCACTCTGTCCTGCCAGGCACTAATGAAAGAACTGGTGGGGTGCTGGTTGTGGTCAGTGGGCTGTGGAATGGAGCTAAGCAGAATGTCAAAGAGATAGAGTCTAGCTCATCACCTGAACCTCTGAGAGGAAAGTACTACTGAGCTTTGAGAGATGCAGGGCAAGCTAAAGACCTCCTCAGAGCCAAAGTCCTGCATCAGCCCAATGTCTCCCGGTGAGAAGGAAGGAATTGTAGCAAAACCAACAATGATTTTTTTTTTTTCTAAGAGTGATATAATTTCACCCAAAATGTGAACTGCTGCTAAATGCCTGGAGTAACATTGTTTTGTATAATTGTATGTATAATTTGCAATGTCTATGAAAATCTGGTTGGAAAAGGGGAAGGGAAAAGATAATGTTAAAATGTGCTGTAAAATCCAGCCCATTTATATCCAAAGTTTACAGTCAGGCCAAGTGAATGTTCTATTTCCAATTAAATTTGCCATTGATTCCAAATGAGCCTGTACTGTGAGAAGATTATATAAATTAATAAATGCCTAAAACTGTCATTCTTGAAACCTTTGAGTAGAACATTGAGTTGCATTCCTAATGAGTGAGCCTAAGCCAAATTTATTTGGAGAGCCATGGAAGTATGAACTTCATCACGTGAAAAGCCAGGACTGTTCAGCCTTCTGTGGCAGTTCTATGAGTCCTAGTACAAGGCTATTAATAGGGAGTCAATTACATGTGAGCTGCTGCTGCTTTCTTTCTCTCTTTTGTGTGTTTTTTTTTTTTAACTATATAGATCATAATTAAAAAGACCCCCTTTTTTACCAAAAGGTTATCAGGTGAAGATGTTATTAGTTTCCATTTTATATCATCTTTTTACAATGCTTTTATCCACACTTAATGTTAACCTTCCATATTAAAAACAAAAGTCTGCTTTTCTATTTTGAGTGTTCACCTCTTTTAAAGTCAAAAACAAGGCCTAGAAATTAAAACAAATTTCCCAACAGTCTTCTGGAACCTAATAACTACCTCAACAAATTTGCTCAGTGATGGGGAGTTTACAAATTTTTAGGCAGTCAGAGATTAAGTAAATGTGTTACCATTGGTTTTCTAAGGAAACATCTTGTCCACTCACAGGAAATGAAGAACTAGAGAATGACTGTCCAAGGTTTCCCAGCAGAAGTAGTACTTTAATGTACTTTTCTGAATTTAGGAGGTTGAGGATGATTCATTGTCTACATTGATAATGTTTTATCATTGCCCTTTATAAAATAACAGAGAACATTTTAATGCAATACATTTTATTTTTTTATTTCTTTATTGATTAAGGTATTACATATGTGTCCTTATCCCCCCGGTGGCCCCCCCAACTCCTACTCATGCCCTCACCCACGTTATCTGTGTCCATTGGTTAGGCTTATATGCATGTATACAAGTCCTTTGGTTGATCTCTCCCCCTTACCTCTACCCTCCCCTACCTTCCCTCTGAAGTTTGACAGTCTGATCGATGCTTCTCTGTCTCTGGATCTGTTTTTGTTCATCAGTTTATGTTGTTCATTATATTTCATAAATGAGTGAGATCATGTGATATTTATCTTTCTCTGACTGGCTTATTTCACTTAGCATAATGCTCTCCAGTTCCATCCATGCTGTTGCAAATGGTAAGAATTTCTTCTTTTTTACCGCAGTGTAGTATTCCATTGTGTAGATGTACCACAGTTTTTAATCCACTCATCCGCTGATGGGCACTTAGGCTGTTTCCAAATCTTAGCTATGGTGAATTGTGCCGCTAAGAACATAGGAGTGCATCTATCCTTTCTGATTGGTGTTTCTAGTTTCTTGGGATATATTCCTAAAGGTGGGATCACTGGGTCAAATGGGAGTTCCATTTTTAGTTTTTTGAGTAAACTCCATGCTGTTCTCCACAGTAGCTGCACTAGTCTGCATTCCCACCAGCAGTGCACAAGGGTTCCTTTTTCTCCGCATCCTTGCCAGCACTTGTCATTTGTTGTTTTGTTGATGATTGCCATTCTGACAGGTGTGAGATGGTACCGCATTGTCGTTTTGATTTGCATCTCTCGGATAAGTAGTGACTTTGAGCATGTTTTCATATGTTTTCTGGCTTTCCTTCTGTCTTCTTTAGAAAAGTATCTATTCAGGTCCATTGCCCATTTTTTGATTGGGTTGTTTATCTTCCTTTTGTTAAGTTGTATGAGTTCCCTGTAAATGTTGGAGATTAAACCCTTATCAGTGATAACATTGGCAAATATGCTCTGCCATGCAGTGGGCTTTCTTGTTGTTTTGTTGTTGGTTTCTTTTGCTGTGCAAAAGCTTTTTATTTTGATGTAGTCCCATTTGTTTATTTTCTCTTTAGTTTCCATTGCCCTAAGGGTGGTATCCATGAAGAAATTGCTTCGGCATATGTCTGAGATTTTGCTGCCTGTGGATTCTTCTAGTATGCAATACATTTTCTTATTTATTGTCTTATTTGCTCCTCAAAAATTATTGAGATGGACAGATAATTAATAATTATTCTATTTTACAGATGATGACACAGTTTTAGAGAACTCAAGTCATTTCCCCAATTTTTCACATTGTATACATCATGGAATCTGTATCTCTTGTTTGTAAAATTCATAGGATGAAACAAGTGAACTAAAAAACATTGCTAATGTTAGCTTTTCTCTTCACAGAATGCCCCTTGCAGTTGCTAAATATTTAGATTAAAAATAGATAATTAATTAAACAGGGCAATGCATCAAAGATTTGGGCTGATCATTTATTTATAGGTGTTCTTCAGTATTCCTTCTGAGAAGAATCTGTAGATGACTCTGCCGGGATAAGGTTACACAAACCTCAGAAGCCAAATAAACCTTTTGGTTAAATGATTCAATTCGATTCACCGTTTAGTAGTTACTACAATATAAATGACTGTTCAAGATGGAAAGTGTTTGTAAATAAAGTATGTATAAAAAGTAATGGTTTCTGCCAAATGGCATTGCCCTTAGCTACGATAGTTAATACACCCGACAGTGAATAGTGAGAATATGGTGTGTGTGTATTGTGTGTGTAGATATAATCCAATGTGAAACCTAAAGCTTTGAAGTTTATAACTTTCAGGAGACCTCTTTAAAAAATACAAAATTAAAAAAAAATAAACATAATAAAATAAAAAATTATGACCTGAAAATTATTCCATTCGTTTTCTAAGGCTGCCATAACAAAGTACCACTGACTGGATGTATTAAACAACAGAAATTTATTTTTCTAATGATTCTGGAGGCTAGAAGTCTTAGATGAAGATGTTTGGGGGGGAGTTGATTTCTTCTGAGGCCTCTGTTTTTAGCTGTTAGATGGTCATCGTCTGTTTGTGTCATCACTGGGTCTTACCCAGTGTGTGTGTCTGTGTTCTGATCTCTCTCTCCTGGTCTTATAGGACCATCAGTCATATTGGATTATGCCCAACCTACTGATCCCATCCTATCTAATAATAGACAAATATGCAAATTGAATATACCTACGGCACACCCACAAGCCACACCCACCATCCAATCAGAGCGAGTATGCAAATTAACCCAAACCAAGATGGCTACAGCCACAGAGAGCAAGGTTTCCTAGGTGACAGAGGAAGCCAAGCTTTCTGCCAGCCGTTGCAGGCCAAAGCCTCCACTCAAGCTACAAAGTTTCAATTATAGAAGGTAAACAAATTCAAACAAATGGCGGCAGAATGGATCTTGAGAGAGCAGGCCAGGGTTGCCACCAGCAACAGGGGAAGCAAAGCTTTCTGCACACCCTGGCCTCACCCGCTTAAGGCAACAAAGTTTCAATTATAGCCCCAACACAAATGGCTGCTGGCCTCGGAGGGAGCCCCGGGCTTGGCTCTGCTTGAGGCTACAAGGTTTCAATTGTAGAAGGAAAATAAATTCCAGATACCAGGGCCTCCGCTTGGGTTACAGGGGGCATGGCCGGCCTGCAAACCACCACAGGCCCCTCGCTCAGGCCGCCCCACACCCCAAGGGAAACCCCACCTGATCCGGGACGCCCTTCAGGGCAAACCAGCTGGCCCCCACCCGTGCACCAGGCCTCTATCCTATCTAATAAAAGAGTAATATGCAGATTGATCATCACTGCAACACACAATATAGCTGCCCCCATGTGGTCAAAGATCCTGCCCCCATGTAGACACAAGATGGCCACCACAGATGGCCATCAGGAGAGGGCAGTTGGGAGGCACCCAGCCTGCACGGGAGGGCAGTTGGAGGTGAACAACCCTGCAGAAGAGGGCAGTTAGGAGTGACCAGGCCAGCAGAGTAGGGAAGTTGGGGGCAAACAGGCTGGCAGCGGAGTGGTTAGGGGGTGATCAGGCTGGCAGGCAGAAGCTGTTAGGGGCAATCAGGAAGGTAGGCAGGCAAGCAGTTGGGAGCCAGCAGTCCTGGATTGTGAGAGGGATGTCCGACTGCCCGTTTAGGCCCGATCCTGGTGGGATCGGGCCTAAACGGGCAGTCGGACATCCCTTGAGGGGTCCCAGATTGGAGAGGGTACAGGCTGGGCTGAGAGACAACCCCTCCACGCACGAATTTCGTGCACCGGGCCTCTAGTTTTAACATAATTGTCTCTTTGAAAGACCTATTTTTAAATATAGTCACCTTCTGAGGTACTGGAAATTAGTACATCAACATATGAATCTTGGGAGATGACAAAATTCATCCTATAACAACTAAGTAAGAAAATTAATATTTCAAATGAGAAAAGCAAACACAGCTCATTTTATTTTACTTTTTAAAATTGACTTGAGGGAGAGAAACATCAATTTGTTGTTCCACTCATTTATTCATTCATTGGTTGATTCTTGTATGTGCCCTGACTGGAGATCGAACCCTACAACCTTGGCATATTGGGATGATGCTTTAACTAAGGGCATACCTGGCCAGGGCCAAAACACATTTTAAATGGATTATTATTAAAAGTTTGGAAAATTTTATTTAATCTGCACAACATTTTATTGGTAACTGTGAAACTTGATGATTATCAAATTTGGGTAAATTATTCACATTTATTTATAAGCTGTTACAAAAATATGTGAGCTATTGATAAATTCTATTTTGTGAAATTTGCTTTAAAAATAAAATCAAGCCCTCGCCAGTTTGGCTCAGTAGATAGGGCATAGGTTCCTGAAGGGTCCGAGGTTCAATTCCTGAATTCCTGTCAAGGGCACATGCCAAGGTTTCAGGCTCAATCCCCTGTACGGGGCATGCAGGAGGCAGCCAATCAATGATTCTCTCTCATCATTGATGTTTCTATCTCTCTCACCCTCTCTCCTCCTCTCTGAAATCTTATAATATATTAAAATATATCAAAAATAATAAAATATATTTAAACAAAGAAAATCAAGTCAATAGTGCATTTTTAATTCCTTCTAGTACATAATTTAGCACATTCCTGCTAAGAGAAAACATCTCCTTTTGTGTGTATATTTCTATACATCTGGTAATTGGTAGACTGTTCAACTGACTTAGCTTCTGACTTCATACATTTCACACCTGCTTCTCTTCTCCACCAGCAAAATCCATATTCTGAGTGTTGTTTACATATTCATGTCATAGGACTTCTGGCTCCATCCCTCTGATTCCCAGAGCTAGGAGGGTGGTGGGCCCAGGGACATTTCTAGATAATCATTCCCACACAATGATAACTGGTAATGGCTTATGCATATGCCATAGTGATCACAAACCTTGTAAATGTAGTATACCTCTGTACTCAACTAAATGACTAAACTTCCCCTAACCAAACCCCAAGTCCCTATGAGCATTCCCACACTGCTTCAGGATTATGTGACAGAGAGCAGTCAGAGTGGCAAGAGACAGCAGTGAACACATGCCTGGGCCCCATCCAGGACCTAAGAAGGGGCCAAAGCAAGTGGAGAGAGAGCCCTGAAGCTTCATTTGTCAATCTATATTTGAGTTATTCTGCTACTCTGGGTACTTGTTAGGGAAGAGTTATCCCCCACTTTTTTTCTCTGCCCTTCCTTCCCTCTCTCTTTCCCAAACATTTATTTGGTGCACACCTAATTTTAGAGTCTACATTTGGAGGGATTAGACACATACAATGTCTATAGCAAGGGTATTAAGTTTGGGGTAGCCAAAGTTGCTAAAGGTACAGTCTACTAGCTATCCAGATGATTCAGGGTTCACATTCAGCTGAGTGATTGGGAAAGCTTTATGAGGAAGTGGCATTTGATGTGGCCTAACCGAAGCTAGGATTGGGATTGGTGATACTGGGAAGTGGGGAGATATTCCAGAGAGCTGATGTTGCATAAGGCTATACCTCAGCATGACATTTTTTGCACCTATAACATTTAAAATTTTATTTGGTTTCACAACCAAAACAAATGAACTCAAGGAAATCCCTGATTTGGTGGCCACATCATTGCTTTTGAGAAATGTCCTTTAGAGTTTGATGCCTCTTTATGGCTTAAGGTTCCAATCATCTGATCACATCTTTGTTCTGGGATTTCATAAGTAGTTCCGTGACAACATTTGATGGATTTAAGCTAGTAGTTTTATCCACTTCACCAGAAAGAGACTTTAGGCAACCTTTTCATTAAGATATCATGTTTCAATATGTGAACCCCCAGACAAATGGCTTTTTATATTTCAATGATATTTGGTGGCAAGGTTGATGCTCCACTTATGGCTTACTCCTTTGCTATCTCTCTATAGTCCTGAACTTTCTCACAAATTTAGTACTTACTTTAGTTGTCTTTGTTTTTCCCATCTCCTATTTGCTTTTTTATTTTGTTTATTCCAGTGACTCTTTTTTCTCTCCTCAAGGACAATCTGGGTGTAACCACCCTCCTGAACTTTCCTTGTCCCAGAGGGAGAAAAGTCTAGCAAAGTGCCTCTTTCATATGCAATCTGAGGCAAGTGGTTGGCCCAGAACCTCTCAGTGTGACCTGGTGACAAAACCTGTAGAGATATTTGAATGATCAATATTTGCATAATTCTATCAAGTCATATAGATCTGTTGGTAAGTTTAATCTTTGTGAAAGAGGCATTTTGTCACTGATTTCCTGCTTTGTGAAATGTATGAGGGCAAAGAACTGTGTAGTAAAATACAGAATGTCTTCATGATTGGTAGGACACAGGCTCCAGCTAATCTAAACAGAAGCCAGTGCCTCCCTTTAACTGTTGAAACACAATTATTGGCATAATGCACAAGTTCAGTAAATGCTGGTTTTGCTGTGGATTCCGTACTGTTGTTACAGTAATTTCAGGACTAAAGGTAATGATGAATCAGTTGCTGACATACCTGGTTTTTTAAAGTTTAATACCATTAATATCCCTGTCTGGTGGGAATGCTATCTGTATACTGAATTTTTTGGAATAATAATAAAAATAGAAAAGACTATCTAAAACTAAATCTTCCAGTTATAGTGAATGAATACACTTGTCTCCCTCACATTTAGATCTTACATAAATTTGCTCCCCATAATTTCATCGAATGGCATGAGTACATTAAAATAAAATCAGGTGGGGTAAGGGAAACCTGCCAATGAAGGAATCAATCACTTTTCTGACAAGTGTCAGATAATACAGTAACAATATTTAGAAGAAAATGTCAGTGTTGTAATTGAAAAATATAAATATATATCATTCATACAGCAATTCTTCAAACTATCACAGGTCTGCCTTTGATGCCTCATCAGTATGTTATATACTATAATAGAGTGCTCTTCCTTTTTACTCCTTTGCTTTTGGTCATGAGAATTAATTTGGAGGCTTTTAACTTTCTGATTTCAATTTTTGTTTTGTACTAGACATGGCTTGTTCTGTCTGCCATAGAACTCTCAGATCGACAGCATAGCTGGATGAGACCAGAATTGATTGCACTACCTGCTTTAGTCATTGTAGCTGTTTGCACATGGTTTATATTAGGGGTTTCTACAAAAGGCCAAATGAAAATGTTCCATGTTAAGTGTAGTTACATAAACCTTAATAAAAAGAAAGTACTATGAAGCACTTAGTGCCTCAGATACTGGAATCAAAGATTTTGTCCTTTTATCCCTTATCTCAGACATTCAAGTGACCACCCTGATGTTTTTTTTTTTTTGGCTAAACTAAACTTTAGTGTGGAGGGGGGTTTATATAACATCTAGTTCAAGCCCTATTCATTTAATTTGTTACACAGACATTTCTTAGGCATATACCACATGCCAGACCCTATGCTAGGTATTGCATATACCAAGATGGAAAATAACCCCTACTCACAAAGATATCAGGAGGGAAGAAACAGGTGAGGAAACTAAGGCCTAGGGGATTTGTAGAAGTTCCTATAGGCATAGTATAAGGACTAGTAAAATGTTTCCTGCACACCATTCATTTCTGCTTCTCCTTGACCACCCCATCTCCCTAACCCAGAACATAGCACAGAACTTATAGCTGGACAGAAGTAATTCTGTTCCTTGTTACAAACTTCATGGATGCCATGTTGAACTTTTATGCTTAAAATATATATTTTGTGTCCAATATTAACTCCATAGACATCTGTAAGAGAAAATATAGATTTCTGACTTCTTTGACCTCTCAGAAGCCTCTGATCATACATCCTGGTTATTAGAAAGGTTCCTTTTCGTGATCATGCTTCTCAGGGCATGGGAGTGAGAGGGGGCAGTTTAGGAAGCCTGCAGTTGCATCAAGACAAACTCAGAGTTTGGGTGTATTTCTAAAGCCATTTCATTTGAGTTTACAAGATAAATCTCCCAAAACAGCTTGTTCTCAAGAGGTTACTAATACACTTGGTTCTAGTCACCCCAGAAATATTGTGAGAACAGGCACTGTAAGATTAGTATGGCATGCTCAGAGAAGGTGCTCTGAACCCGTGGGAACTGAACATTTGCTTAAGAGGAAATGCAGACAACACTGGTTGAATCTCTAGGGAGTTTCATTTCACATGGGTTGGGGAACTGCCTCAATAAATCAACATCCTATGTACTGTTTCTGACATGTTGGGATCTAGAAGTCTGTCTTCTTGTGATGTAATGCAATGAGGAATGAAGAGATGCCCTGAATTTAGGAAGAATGATGTGTATTTGAGTTGAAATTATGAAGATTTATTATATAACTTAGAATCTCTGAAATGGCCCTATGAATGCTCAATGGATGTTTGTTAAGTGAGTTTTAATACCTGATTTGAGTTCAATGTTGAAGGGATTTTAGTGACCAAGCGGTTGAAAAATGAAGTGGTGGGGGACACAGGATAGAGAACCAGGCCAGTCCGAGAGTGCTCTCACTCCAGTTTATAATCCATAAGTGATTTTAGACAAGTCACCTATCTATTTTTTCCTCAGTTTTATAAAACAGGAGATTGGACTACTTTATTTTTTAAAAGACCCTAGATCTGGCCAGTGTGGCTCAGTTGGTTGAGCCTTGTCCAATGAACCAGGAAGTCAGGGCTGATTCCCAGTCAGGGCATATGCCTGGGCTTCAGACTCAATCCTCAGTAGAGGGCGTGCAGGAGGCAGCCGATCAATGTTTCTCTCTCTTTGATGTTTCTATCTCTCTCTCCTCTCTCTGAAATCAATAATAAAAAATATATATTAAAAATAATCTATACCAATAAGAGAGAAATATGGTAATTGACCATCACTCCATGACACCCACAGCCAATCAGAAGGGGATATGCAAATTAGTGGGACAAAGATGGCGGTGGACATGGAGCCAGCAGAGTGGGAGGGAGGTTTGGGTTGCCGCAGTGACGGAGGAAGCCAAGCTTCACGCCCGCCTGGGCCGGCCACCAAAGGAGGGGTCTGTGGGTGGCTGCCACTGAGCAGGCTGGAGCGCGCTGGAGGCTTGGGTCACCCAGGCCGGCTGCTGAGGGAAGGGCCTGCAAATGGCCCTCAGCCTCTTACTCAGGCTGGCCACTCCCCCATGGGGTGAGGGTCCCCACTGGGTGGCATGGCCAGCCTGCAAACAGCCATCAGCCCCTCACCCAGGCTGGCCAGCCACCCCAGCGGGGACCCCTACTCTGAAGGGGGTATGGCCAGCCTGCAAACCACCATAGGCCCCTCGCCCAGGCTGCCCTGCCCCCCAAGGGAATCCCCACCCTGATCTGGGATACCCTTCAGGGCAAACCAGCCAGCCCAAACCTGTGCACCAGGCCTCTATCTATACTAATAAAAGGGTAATATGCTAATTAGACTGGGAGACCTTCCAGGAGACCTTCCGGATGTTCTTCTGGACAAAACCATGGTGGCAGGACTGAAGTAGAGGCAGTCAGAGGCCAAGAGGGGAGGGCAGTTGTGGGTGATCAGGTCATGTGGGGGGGGGGTCATTGGGGTTGATCAGTCTGGTGGGGGGGCATTTGGGGGTGAGTAGGCTGGCAAGGGGGCAGTTGGGGGCGAGCAGGCTGGCAGGGTGGGCAGTTGGGGGTAATCAGCCTGGCGGGGAGGGGGAGCAGTTGGGGATGAGCAGGCCGGCGGGGATTACAGTTGAGGGCGAGCAGGCCAGCAGGCAGTGTGGTTCGGGGCAATCAGGCAGGCAGGCAGGTGAGTGGTTAGAAGCCAGCAGTCCCAGATTGGGAGAGTCCCACAGGGATTGGGCCTAAACCAGCAGTCGGACATCCCCCGAGGGGTCCCAGATTGGACAGGGTGCAGGCCAGGCTGAGGGACACCACCCTCCCAATGCATTAATTTTGTGCATCGGGCCAATAGTAATAGAATAAAAGGCTCTAAAGAAGCTATGAAATCTACATGCATAATATTAATCAAGATTTACTAAAAGTATGATACGATGGAAAGAAATATCAACAGTGATATGTCAAATAATAAATTAATAGTCAGGCCTTAACTTCTTTTAGCCAAACTTCAGGTGTATAGCTCATTATCTAACACATTTCAGAGGACCTAGCCAGTATACAGTAATCATTTATTAGCCACATGCTTCACCCCAGTGTCTTAGTGTCTGGCCCAGATCTTTGAAATGAATGTTGAATGGTATTATTGATTGAAAAGTAGATCCTAAAGACATCCCACATAATTAAATTTAAAGGGTGAAAATCCAACCCATTCAATATGGTATCTCTTTTACAGCATAAGAGATTTACACAGGCACACTTCCGGTCAAAGAATTCTCATTGCCTTACCGTGTATCTCTTTTGGACAACTCCATATTTTACTGGAATCAGCCAGAATGACAGTGACTGGCAACAGTCTGGAGAAAAAGCTCTACCCCCATGTCAGAGGCCAGGCTTCATGTCTATAATGGCAGAGATTATTGATAGCCAGAGATTACTTGTTTTCAACCATACCTTTCCACCCAGTAATTACTGTCCATTTGTGTTATTCCTGAAAAAACAAAGTCTAATACCATAAAGGGCTCTTTTTGCAACAGGAGAACATGCTGTTAAGATGATATGAATGCACACACTTTCTTATCCCAGTTTGTTCTAAATGAGTAATCTGCAGTTAGTTTTTTAAATGTTGCCATTCTAAAGGGAGGAGAGGGTACATTTGCAGTGGATTTTTTCAGTAGGTTAAATCTAAAGAAGTAATTAAGACTCCGCATTTCTGATATGCAGGAAAGTGTTATGCATTTCCCTTGGATGACAGTAAGTAAAGAGGATAAAGGAAGATTCTCAAATTGCAGTCTGTGTGACCTGTTTTTGAGTAAACATCATCATATTCCACAGTCAATTATCTCCAAAGTAGAGTGTGTTTTCTGGTCAGAGGGAGAGAGAGAAAGTGTGCACATGGGTGAGAGAGAGAGACTGTGACTTATAAGTAGTTAGAGAAAGGACACACGCATTGGAGTGTATATTAATCTATTGTACTCGGAATGATATTATACAATTTGAAAGGGGGTTATAGAGAGGATTACAGGTTATTTTAATGTGATTTCATAAATATTGAATTACAGTCATCAGCGAAAGAGACAAGCATGGCTAGGGAAATAAAATGAGGTACCTTTTGTGTTTAGCCAAGTAACAGGGCCCCTAATACCTGTTAGGAAAAACAAGTCATTAGTTACAACTATTGAATGGAAGTGGTCTAATCAGAGCTGCAGGATAAGTACCTCATTTTATTATGCCTTTGTATGTGTTTTGCAAGACTCTGGTTCACCATTAAAATTATTTTCTACAGCAACACTGAAGGTTCAGAACCCAGAAGTGTAACTATTATTTGTGTTTACACCATGCTGCTCTGCTGGGAGAGTAAATAGTATTTTGAGTTTTGTTCATTTCTTTTATTCTTTTCTTCCTTTTCCCCTATGAAAAGATAAAAATTCTAGAGACGCATTTATTGGAGAATGCTCTTTAAAGAATCTTAAGCTTGGTCAAAACAGTGTTGGCTACAATGAAGACAGGTACATTACTGTATAATCAATTGGGGTTGTCTTCTTCTTCTTCTTCTTCTTCTTCTTCTTCTTCTTCTTCTTCTTCTTCTTCTTTAGGTAAAGTTGGCAGCAAAGAAAGGTTTCGGATGGACATGAAGTACAAACACAGGCTTCTTTTAATTCGAATGGGAACAGGCAACCTCCCACAATAGCTGTGACACTTGGCCTGTTCTGATAGAAACCCCTTTCTTTCTGTGTGGTCTGGGATTTGAAACTAGAGGTCTTTGATCCTTGGCCTCTCTCTTGGCTGGTTGCTGGGTGGAGTGACTCTGATAATTCATTCTTCCAAGGAGGCCTATTACCATCAGAAGAAAACAGCATCCTTGCTTTTACAGAAGTTAAGCTTGATCATTATAGGTGATACTGTGATCTACTCTTACTTTCTTATTCCTAAGCCAGAAGTGTGTATATGTGTATATATATTTTAAAGTTAACAGCCTGCTTTTGGGGGAAATAGAGCATTTTCCCCCTGAGGCTTGCTACAGAACACCAACAGTGAAGTACCCTCCTTATTGTGCCAACAAATCCTCACTAATTATTTATTTCCCATTTTAGACCTTGGACAATGACTCAGTGTGCCCTGGAAATACTATCACTGTAGTAATTTTCTTGTGTGGCTCGGCTTAATGTTCAAGAAATGGGTAGTTACAAGTCCAGACACTATAAAGATGGAGCTAAAAATTCTTCTAAAAATGGGATGTTTGGTTAGCGTTTAGTAGTCAACAACTTTCTTGCAGCCACACACAGTGCCAGAGTAAGAAATGGAATAAATGTCCTCATGCTGTGTTTGGTGATGTTTCCATTCAGGAGATTAACCTTTAATGTTAAGGATTTGGGATATGTTGGTTTCATGTGTGAGGCTTGCTCTCTGGCCTTATGGTATCTTTAACTCAAGGGATTAACAATTGGGCGGAAATGTCACGTATATGGGTGATAAATGGCATAAAACTGATTATAACTTCAATTAATTCACTCAACAAAAGGATAACCAGCTCTTTTGAACCATGTCCTTGTATTAAAGATCTGTTTTACATGGTTGTGGCTTGGTGTGTCATACAGAAAAGGAAAGGAACAGACATACCTGCCCACTTGACTTTTTGCTGGTATATTAAAGACAACATTAACAGATGCCTTCAACACTCTTTTCATCTGGGTGGCCATCACTAGTCCTTAAACAATTCTTCATTAATATGATTTTGAGGACTAGCCGTATTTAGGTTATTGCCCTCACTCTCTTAAGAAATGTATGGCTCAAAATCAAATGCTGCCTTTGCAGTGTGGGCTCACCAATGGAGTGCACTGTCACTTTTTATTAGATGTCAGGTGCCCAATAATAAGTTCTACTGTGTAGGAACCTGAAGCCCTTCTCTCTAACATCAGTTTTCCCATGTGGTCCTTTGTAACTGAGGGTAGATTTAGAGAAACCGGCTGAGCCCTTCTTACTTTGTTCATAGGAAAAAATATTTCCTATTTAATTTATAAAGGGTTGTTAGTACATTAAAAAGAAATTTGTTGTATGCTTCCTTTTCCTTGAGAGGATTGGTCCACTTTGCCCTGAATGGCAAATATCATTCCTTGAACAATAACAAAGAAAAGGAAATCCCTGAAATTTATTGTATTTTTAATTTTTCAAATATATTTTTTATTGATTTCAGAGAGGAAGGGAGGGGGAAAGAGAGATTGAAACATCAATGATGAGAGAGAATCATTGATCAGCTGCTTCCTACACACCCCACATTGGGGATTGAGCCTGCAACCCAGGCATGTGCCCTGACCGGGATTCGAACCATGAACTCCTGGTTCATAGGTCAATGCTCAACCACTGAGCCATGCTGGCTGGTCTCTGAAATTTATTTTAAATTATCTATCTATCTATATCTATATCTATATCTATCTATCTATCTATCTATATCTATATCTATCTATCTATATCTATATCTATCTATCTATCTATAAGAGAGAGAGAGAGAGAGAGAGAGAGAGAGAGAGAGAGAGAGAGAGAGAGAGATTGGATGTGAAAATAAACAAGATTTTCAGGGGGAAATGTTTTAACAATTAGGCAAATGAGTATCGAACTCAATAAGGCAGAGTTATTGTTTTTGCTTTATAAATGAGGCAAAAAGTCCATAGATGTAAGTTTTCTCATAAAGGCAAGGAATCCAAATAGGGTTACTCAGGGTAAGCTGATATGTTGTGGTGCACTACCTCAAAACCACTGTTATCTTGCTATATTTAGGTGCAGAAAGCCCCTAGAGTTCCACAGAATTGGAGCATTTCCGGATATGAAACGTTCCTTAGAAATCATCTCATCTGATGGCCCCACTTGGCAGAAGAGGTCCAAAAAGTTTCTGAACTAGAAACAAAACACATGTTCTCTTTACATCATATTATGCTGAGGGTTAGATGCATAAACCCAGGACATCATCAGGAAACTATAAAAGGACCAAATACAGGCTTTGGAATCATTGTGACCTCAGTGCAAATCTCATTTTCATTCCTTTGGTATTTGTGTCTAGCAAGTTGCTTCCTCTCTCTGAGCTTCACTGTGAATAAAATGTGCCAAGCAGCATGTTGGCTTTTATTAAGCAAGATAACAAACAGTGTCTGCCTTAGTGCATGGTCCATAATGAAGACTCCTGTAATATGTACTTCCTTTTGTTAGCCCATGCCTCCTCTTTTGCTATTGGGACTGCTGTTTTGAACTCTTTACTTCTACTCTGGACTTTCCTGTGTAACCACCTGGAGAGAACCATAGTGTACCTCCACCTCTCCAGCCCCCACCATGATGGCTCAGGCCCTGTACTGTGCAGGACACTGCCTTTCTTGGGTTGCTAGCACCCTGCTGCTTGTAACAGGAGACCTGGCCTGATCTAAATAAGGGGCAGAGCATGATTGAAAGTGATTGGGAGATAGGGCTTCATGAATGGATCTTTCATTAGTAAACCAAATATTTGCCAGGAGGGACTGTAAACAGAAGAGAAGACTTGATTCACTTACCCCTTTTCTCTTGCCCTCTCTTAGTTTTTGTTTAATTTAGTGTGTTTACACCTTAAAACACAGCAAGTACTGAGGCCTTTCCAAGGTTAAGAGAAACCATTCTTGGCCATCACGTCTATTTCCTCTTGGCCATCTTTAAGAGACAATGAAAGGCGTGTGGGTGTGAGACAGAGCCTGTGTTCACATGAGTCCTGGTGATTATGGGGCTTGAGAACAAACACCACCTCCACCTTGTCCACAAGCGTTTAATAGAGACCACAGGAGCACCCGAGCTCACCTCAAGCACATTCTTTCAATCTGAGGGTCACTGCCGGTCATTTCCCCAATGTATCACTGCTGTCCTGACATGATCTCACTGCTCTGCCTTGGCTACCCTAGTGTATTTTTCCCTTCTCTAAACGTGTGACTTTTTCTTAATTAAAGACCAGGCAGCATCAGTGGAGGAAGCTGCGTGGTTTGGTGGCCAGCACACAGGGCCTGTCGTCAGAAGACAAGACTTCATTAAGGCGTTTGGTCTCACTGGGCCTCGATGTTTTGATTTGGACTTTGGGACTGATTATATTTGACCTGTCTCTTTAACTCTTCCTCTGTGAAGTTTAAATGTGAGACTCAATGAGAAAGCCTTGTATGGACAATTGAGTATTATATAAGTAGGGACATTTTTATTGGACGTCCCTCATGTTCCATTAATAAGTTGTCACTCTGCATTATAGTGGTAGTTGATCTAAGCACTTGATATAGTTGATTTCAGATTAAACTTTACCTAAGGATTAGTTGGAGAAAATGAGCTATCAGTGTCATATTTGTGGGCTTTGCAGGCTGCACAAAGGATGGTGAGTTCTTTCCACCTCTAGCATAAGCTCCCAAAGGACTGTGCCTTATTTCCAGACTATAGAAAATGAACCAAGACCCTTGGGAATTCATTGAGCTCATAGGGGTTTAAGTGATGCAAAATTAGGATGAGAAGTTAAATCCTGGTTACTACTCATGGCTGGCCTCTGGTGTCTTTATTTTCAGATAGTGAATGCTCACCAAGGAAGATTGGTGGGCCTCACTCAGTATTCATCAAGACACTGGCTTTGGTGCATTGCAAGAAAAACCTTATTCTCTGTTCTTCTGGTCTCTCCTTGCTCGATTCCCTCTGCTGTTCTCTATATACTCACACTTCTTGAAATAGTTTTCTACATGGTATCCTCATTTGGATATTTGCTTCTAGTATTCCTGAGGCTGGCATATTTCTCCAGTCTACTGATGGTTCCAGTGCACAAGCACCAAGAAAATTTCCGCTTGAGGTGGGTCTGGCACTGAGGTTTATTTTCTCTCCTTTCTGTTTCATTGTTGGTAGGTTTGGGCCAATGTGTTGCTAGGTTGTGTTGGTTGCTTAGCTCTTATAACCAAGCTAAGATGCACATGTCAAACATTATGTTTTCTTTCTCTCTAACAAGGTCTTCCCTCTTCCAGAATGCTTCAGTATGAGAAAAGTGTATTTGCTTGATTCTAATTCTGGCATATGAAATGTTTGCTATAAGATCACTTTATCTTCCTGTTATGTTGTCAGAGTGCTATAGTCAAGGTCATTTTCAGCTTAATAGCAGCAATGTTTTATTTGTACTGAAGGTATTCAATAGTTTAAGTAAATTCAAAAAAGAAAATTTCAAATGCAAAAAAGCAAGCAAACAAACAAAAAAACAAATGCTGATTAGGTTTACATTTCTCAAAACCCTAAAGTTAAAATAGCTTTAAGCTTCCAGTTGCATCTTGCTATCTCTGACGGTACCATTTACAGGTAAAAGATGATGCTTAACTCAGGTTATTGTTACTACTCATGCAAAAAAAAAAAAAAAAAAGTGTCCTTGTAAGAGGGAGATATGTTTATTTGCCAGAGTGGCCTCCAGGTTTTGGATGACAATTGAGGCACTTTGACTTAATGCTTCTCTAGCGTCAGCAATTGCAACCAAACCAGCCTTCATCTCAGCCTCCCCAAAGGAGACTGGCCTTGAACATAAGAGAACTCAGAACTCCAGTCTGTTAGTGATGACGATCATGCAAATCAGCAAACATTTTTCCCAATTATAGATGCTATACAGCAGATAGAATTCAGATTGGAAAGAAGGCATGGAGTAGAAGTTGCCTGTCTTCCTGGATTTCTGGGGGAGATATGGGAGAGATAACACAGGCAGTGAAATCTAGCTCCCTATTGGAAGTGATACCCACAGGTGAGATTGTGAGTTAAATAAAGAGTAGCACTGAGGTGATAGCAAAATCTCTGCATTCCTCTGTCATGCAAAATCCTTTAGTCCTCAAACAGTATAGAGTCTTTCACTCTATCTGGCCTTCCAATGAGTAGGGTCTGAGACAGAGCAAGATAGAGATTAATCAACTGATTCCTGACCTCAAGGGGCTCAAAGATGAGGAATGGAGGCAGATATGTAAACAGCTATTTCCAAAGTTGTAAACGAAATGTAATGAACCAGGTTACGAAGGAAGCACATAGGAGTCTTTGATGAATTTTTCCTGAGGAAATTTGCCTAGGCCATCCTACATAATAAAAGAGCAATATGCAAATAGACCGAACAGCAGAACAACTGAACAACCAATCAAAGTGTAATATGGTAATGATATGCTAAGGCTGCTCAACCACACTCTATGACATCCAATGACCACCGGGGGCAGATGCTCCAACTGGTAGGTTAGCCTGCTGCTGGGGTCTGGCAACTCGGACTGAGCAAGATGGGCTGGACACACCCTGGAGCCCTCCAGCGGTCCTTCCCAGGCCCAATGGTGCACCAGTGGGGTCCCTCGGCCTGGCCTCTCGCAATCCGGGACCCCTTGGGGGATGTCAGAGAGCCGGTTTCAGTCCAAACCCACAGGCCACGCCCCTTGAGAGGGCACCAGATGCAGGGCTCATGGCTGACAAGAGCTGCTGTGGCAGTGCAAGCCTCTACCAATCGGGACTGATTGGGTGTGAGCCTGTGGCAGGTACTGTGGGGCCAGGATGAGCGAGAGCAGCAGGTAGGAGCTAAAGGTGGCATTGAACTGCAGGCCACCCAGAGGGACCTCATCCGTGCACGAATTCGTGCACTGGGCCTCTAGTAAGGAATAATTATTAATTTGGCTTCCATCTTGTCCCATATCTATATATCAATTGCCACTTAATATCTCTCTATCCTACCTATCTATCCATGAATCAAGTTCCCACCTAATGGCATGTTTCAGATCAGGCAAGATTCCTCACTTGGCAATAGAGTATGACTGGTACTTTGCCTCCAACCATTCAGCCATCCATCCACCCATCCATCCATTCTACCAAATCTCATGCCTTCTATATGACAGATGTTATGTTATATCTTGAAGAAGACTCACAGTTTAGTTAGGCAGTAATATGTAATTTAGTAATAGAGACAAAAATAGCTGAGAAAATGTTATGGACCTATAAAGTTCTTTTTAAAAATGTTTTTATTTTATTTTATTGATTTTTTATAGAGAGGCAGGGAGAGAAATAGAGAGTTATAAACATCGATGAGAGAAAAACACCGATCAGCTGCCTCCTGTATACCCCCTACTGGGGATGTGCCCGCAACCAAGGTACATGCCCTTGACCGGAATCGAACCTGGGACCCTTGAGTCCACAGGCCGACGCTCTATCCACTGAGCTAAACAGGTTTTGGCATGTTATGGACCTATAAAAGAGTTAAAGAAAAAGGCATGGAGAGCTTCTTGAAAGTGATTTCATTATAATCATAAACAGGCAGTCCCTACAGAGAATGATGCCTCTGACTGAGCATCGTGTTTTCTCATCTTTTCCATGAGTGCTTACTATGCATTATTCTATGTCAGACACTGTACATACATAATGTAGGGGCATATGATCTTCTGACAGACATTATTTCTAACCCTGATGCTTCTCATTGTGATTAGACCTCTGCTTTTGTCCAACATAGCCCAGGGATGTACACATTAGCTCCATAGTCTGTCTTTCCTATTATCTTCTGTCCCTCTGGTTACATTTCAATGAACATACATCAGGTATTGTGAGAAGGTGAGAGACAAGTGTTAATGACTTGGTTGCAACTTAGAATTGGTCTTCAGAGCAATAGGGCATTTGATACATCACTTCTCAAATCATCTATGTGATTTGGGACTGTTGGAAATAGGAGATTTGAGTTATGTATCAAGGACAGATGTCAGCAAACTAAAGCTAAACCCAGTCCTCTACCTGTATTTGTAAATATAGTTTATCAGAACTCATCATGCCCATTTGTTTATGTGTTGTCTATAGTAGATTTCTCTATACACTACAGAGTTGAGTAGCCACAACAGAGATGAAATGGCCCATAAACCCTACAATATGCACCATTTGCTTCTTTATAAAAGAGGTTTTCCAATCTAGAAAAACTTATGAATCTCTGAAAGAGGGGGAGGGGAAAGATTTCGTATCCCAAATTACGTTTTTCAGTTATACGACATTTTGTTCTGAAACTCTGTCAATAAAACTGAGAACAATTGAAAAGAGAGAAAGAAAAAAAAAAAAAACTAGAATAAAAGATGATGGACAAGATCTATAGAATATAATATCCCCTAGCCCTGACCAGTTTGGCTCAGTGGATAGAGCGTCAGCCTGTGGACTCAAGGGTCCCAGGTTCGATTCCGGTCAAGGGCATGTACCTTGGTTGTGGGCACATCCCCAGTGGGAGGTGTGCAAGAGGCAGCTGATCAATGTTTCTCTTCCATCGATGTTTCTAACTCTCTATCCCTCTCCCTTCCTCTCTAAAAAATCAATAAAATATATTTTTTTAAAAAGGATATAATATCCCCTCTTCTTCATCCATCTTGTTCGAAGGATATTGTATATTTGAAGGATTTCTGCCAAATACTGGGTATTCAGGCAAATACAACACAATCTGAGTGCAGTCTGTTAGTGAAGATGGTCATGCAAACCAGCAAACACTTCTCCCAGCGATAGATGCTATACAGCAAATAGAATTCAGATGCAGAGAGGAGGCAAGGTGTAGGAGTTGCCTGTCTTCCTGGAATTCTGAGAGAAAAATCACAGGGTTGTTGAAATTTGACCTGTGTCTGAAAGGATAAGCCTTGATAGATGAGTAAGGGTAGACACAAATGTTTTATTTCTAGAAACTTCAACCTTACCTTGAAATAATTTGGTACATTAATAACTGCATCACAGTTTATGAAATACTATCTCATCCATAATGTCATTGGTCTTTACAATGGAGGTTTCTTATAATAATTTTCTACATTTTTATTAAGAACCGAGGACAGTTAAGTTTGTTGTTCAATGTTCCTTTACTTATAAATAACAACAACAAAAAAATCTGATCTGACCTTTTCTTTATTTTACTCCAAAGCCACAGGACTGTCTCCCTGAGTCAAATGTCCCTGGCTTAAGTCTACAAATATTCCCTGGAACTTGTAATTGGTCTGAAATACAGGAGAAAAGGGCCCTTTACTTTGCCTGCACTAGAGTAACCTGCTTTACTTCAGACATTGCCAAGAAATGCTTTGCACACCTGACATTGCACATGCTGCTAGTTGAAATAATAGTGGTCTGGATTCCATATGCTTCCATCTTTTATACATATGGGTGCCCTCATTAGATTGTCATAGGACTCTTTTTTTACTCTCAACTTTCCTTGGAAATTTCTCTACCTTCTGTCCCTCCCCTTTCTTGTTGCAGATATCATCTCTTAGACCCTCTATACCAAGTGTGCCCACTCATCACACAGTTTCCTTCTTCATTAATGGAGTTTTTGACGGAGGTAGGGGAATATGTGTGAGAAGAATCCTACCATTCACCAAGTCCCATTATTCACAATGCTAGTTACATAGACATCATTCCTTATGCTCATTCCCCTTAACAAGTACAATTCCAGATGCCAGTCTCCCCTCCAGATCCCTAACTCCAAATACTCAAGCTCTTCATCTCCCATCCCAAACATCTACTTTCTTCTTAGCTCTCTGTCTTGGGCCATGGAAACCTCTAACACTGTTGGAAATATGTGTTGGAAGTGTCTCTTTCCCCACTAGCCCCTCTGTGGTCCATTGACAGATTCTTCTGCCAATTCTTACCCCAACAAGAATTGTCATGAAAAATTAAGTTGGAGTTCTCAGTACATTTTTCTTAGCCAGAAGTAATAGAACATAGAGCATGGGCTATGGGACGAGACTGCCAGTATTCCAGTCCTGCTATTTAACTTAATAGCCCTGGACCTTGAGCACCTCTCCTAAAATCTCTAGGCTTGAAATTTCCTTATGTGGATGTTTTCAGAATTAAATGAACACATGTTAAGTTCTTAGAACAGTTCCTGGCTGGACAAGTTTTAATTATCATCATCATCATCATCATTATTTTTCTTTTGTACTTGAACTTTTCAGACCTTGTCTTCATTTGGGGTTCAGAAAATATGTTTAACATAATCACGGGTTTAATAGAATTTTTGGATTAAGCATTGGAAGCTAATATCCAATTATAACTGTTTTTATGAGAGAATGAATTTCTGCATTCCAAACAGATGAGTTACAAAGAAACTGTTGGCTGGAAATCACTCATCTATAAGAGATGGTCCAACTTGAAGAAGGAGCCTGATGGTGAAAGATAATTGGAAGTCTGCAAAAATATGTTTGCTAAATGCACTGTACTTTTGAATTTGCATTCATGGCATTTCTAATACACCTGCCCCAATGCCACCAATCAGGATCATGTGTACAGTCCGCAGTCACTTAACTATGAATTAAATTTATTTTTCTTGTTGGCTTTTGCTTCTTTGCATTTTGACCTTATCTATTTCTTCATTTAGTAAATAAGAAATGAGAGTCAGTAGTTGGATGGTATCTGCTTGTAAGTCTAGATGTAACACTCACAAATCTTTAATTGTTTGTCCTGTCATATTTGTCTTCAGGCTTGTAAACTGAGCTCAGTTAGTGATTCGCCATGATTGCAATCACTGCTTGGTGGTAGAAGGGGGTGAGAGATGACCATATAAGCATCTCCTGTCATTTGAGAGCTCAGACTCCATGAAAGTATTCTATTGTTTGCTTTGTAAAATGTCTGTGACATCTATTTTATACTTTGGAAATAATTCATGAAAGGTGTTCTGATGAATCTCTCATATACATGAAACAAGTAAAAGTATTGTGATTTACGCAAAAATAAGTCCAACTGATTTGCACCAATACACAAATGGGTATAGAGAGCACAGTGTATTAAGTGCCATGAAAAATAAAGATCTTAGGTATTTGAGAGGAGGTTCAGAAAGAAAGTGGTGTTGATTGGGTCTTTTCAACAGAGGTTGGGCGATTAGTGACCTCAGTATGTACGTTAGGGAGCATTAAGCAAGTGGCATTCCTGATAGAGGAAATAATATGAAGAAACATAGGGAGGTAAGACATTCTGGATATTATACCTGTCTTTGATTGTTAGCATGCCTTAAAAATGATACACTTTATTAATGTAGCCACTTTTCACTTCAAGATTCCTGCATACTTTAGGGTGAAAATCCATAAAACCCTTAAAATACAGGCAGTCAAATATTTCTGAATTGTGAATGTATACACACACATTCACACACACACAAACTCCACATTTCCACAAATCAATGACAATAGTAAATGGAGCAATTTTCCACAATTTTCTGAAAATAGCTGTATGTTTAAGCACTGCACTCAGCAAAGTGGTGTAGTGCATCAATATTTCTCAGTCCTGCTGAGTGTCTGCATGGTCTCTAATAGCTTAGCCAGTTTTTCCTGGGTAAGTACTTGAGGACAGGAGATTCCATACTTGCAAGTACAGGGTCACTTCCAGACCTCCTCAACTTGCCATACCTATAGTCAGTCAGGAATTAGGAAGATTGTTTCCACTTGGTTACACCAGCAAGGAGGAAACAATCCTAGCCACATGCATGAAATAGAATAATGTAAGTTTCCATCCAAGAGTTTCATGGAGTTGGGCCAGCATCCTATAAAAGGAGAAAAGTGCCCTGGGGTGGGGTGGGAGAAGCCAGGTAATTTTATGGAAAAACATATACATGTATAAAATAAAATGGTACAAGTTATCAATCGGGTAAATGTAGGTATACAACCGGGAAGTCAACTATAAATAGAAGATGAAAAATGAACTTTTCTTTGGCTCTTGTTTTCTTTTGCAGTGAAGGGTTTGCAGTACTATTTCTGTAGTCTTAATTGACATATCTACACACTCTAGTCACCTAAAATCAATGTGGGTAAAACATAGACCTTTTTCTCTCTTAACTATAAGTAATAAGGTGCCCAGAAGAAATGGTTCAGTTCCCAGTAGCACCTACAAAAAAGCCCAGAACTTGGTAGTAAGTGCTATGAAGCTCAAAAAAAGGGTAAAAGAGTCTTGCTGGGCTTTAAGGGATAAATAAAGTTTAAGGTGGGTGTTAGTATTGAACAAGACAAAATTGTAGACAGAATAAGGGAGATTGCTTAATAACCATTGCATTATAATTGTGATGGGTCGAAGGTGCATAGAGGAAACATAAATTTGCTCAATGACAGGAAAACCAAAATATGGCTGTCTGAAAGAAGACTCCATTGCTTTTGAAAGTAGTGAGATTACCATCCCTGGAAAGTCTGGAAGATTTCACAGGGATTCAGTCATCAAATAAACAGAGCTTGGAGTCAAATAGATCACCAAGGAGGTTGTTTTCATCCTGAAGATTCTAAAATTCTGCTATTTCAAACGAGTTCTTCTCAAAGTTTAGAGAAAAAATATCTACTAGAGATTAGAGAGAATTGGTCCATCTGCAAGTTTATTTAAATTAGATGATGCTGACACTGCACTGAACTTTTCAGGCAATACCTACTCTATGCAGCTTTAAACTGACTTTGGAAAACAACCCATGATGTTGACATTTTCTTGTCCAAATAGTAAGCAGAGAACATGTCACATTTAGAAAACACTTTGATTTTACTAATAAGAAGACATTCCATGCCAAGGAGTACCCAGGCAATGCCAGGCCTC
Organism: Eptesicus fuscus; assembly: GCF_027574615.1. NCBI lineage: Eukaryota > Metazoa > Chordata > Mammalia > Chiroptera > Vespertilionidae > Eptesicus > Eptesicus fuscus. Next base: position 46,850,035 of record NC_072475.1, read on the forward strand.
CAGATGAGGATCCTGAAGACAAATCTGAGTGCTCCTTCCTTTCACTATGTCTGCAAATATTAGCTGCTTCAATGCTCACAGTCTGTGACAGCTCGTTGGTTCCATTTCTTAAAGCTGGTCTTCAAAGCCATGAAGCAATAGCAAACTGTTTAAAATCCCAAATCATAGAACAGATTGTGTAGACTCAAAAAAAGCAAACAAACAATTACATTTAAAAACCAAGTGTTGGGGAAAATAGTGGCAACCTTTTTGCTCACCTGCCAAGGACTCCTGGCTAAAGCTTCTGTTTTTGCCAAATTATAGCAAATAACATCAGAGCATGTCCTACAGACAGGTGAACTACTTCTGGTGGTTAAATCCGGAGGGCTTCCTCATTGGCTAGCATTGTGGTATTGAGCAGATGAAGCTCATGTTCTCCATTTGGAATGAAGGTTCCATGAAAAAGCTCTTCACCTGAGGAGACAGTAGTGAATAATGACTAGCACTGACATTGCACATTCACTGGAAGTATATCACGAGGGGTTCACAATAGCCCTGGGAAACAGGTGAGGAAACGGGATTAGTGAGGAGACTTGCTCAAGATCACAGAACCAGTAATATATGAAGCGAGAATTCAAACCTAGGTCTCCCAATATTATATCACTTGCTCTTTCTACTATATGATCCTGATTCTAAGCTAACCATCCATTCAATAGCTCTTTAAAAAGAGATTCTGTTACATCCTTTGAAGATACCAGATCCTTACTTTCTCACAGGGCTTTCCAAATAGAGTCCATGTTGGTCCATTGCCATGGGATATTTTGCAAGTTTTTAGTTTTTTTTTTTTATTAATTGTCTAATTGTTTGAGGGGTTTAAGTTGTTCCAGGATATCATATCTGAATTCAATTATTTTCTTCTCTTTCCCCTTCAGTGTGCACATTCTCCTTTTCACTATAGTGATATATTAGTTTCTCAAAGCTCTCAAGGAATGTGTACTTCAAAAGAGACAGTACAAGACACTCATAATAGTTATTTTACTTGGACCTTGGTAAGAAACACTATAAAAAAGCAAAATATTGTGTGACTATTATTACAACTTTAAATTTAGAACTTTTTGCCCTTACGTTATTTGCTATACCTGACCTTTCTCAGTATTTTATATAGTTGATATCAGGTTAGTATAATTTAGCTTTACTGCTAGTTTTCATATGTTTTATATGCTTTTTGACTTTGCTTTACTCACTTTGCTATCATTAATTTAGCTTTGAAGACCTTCCCATCACTAGGGAATCAAGTCTGTACAACTGATATTCATGGACTTTTTTATTATTATTATTACATCTCCAGTCTCTTCTCCCAATATTCCATCACAGTCCCTACAGTTTACTCAGACTAAAGAGCTAGACCCTATGTATACTTTTAATCCAGTTGACTGTGAAGAATACCTTTTTTTTTTTTCTTTCTTTCTAAATCTAGGTTAGCTAAGCTCAAAGATACCAACTCTGGGGCACCTTCCCAGATTCCTCAAGATGGAAATAACTTCTTCCTCTGCATAGCCCCAGCACATTATCGAACCCCTTTTATAGCCCTATGGATGAGCAGTGAACAGTGGCATACAAAAATGGTGCAGCTTATGTGAGTGTAGTCTTAATATCCCTGCTCAATTCTGATTTCCTTGACTTCCTTGGGGTTATCTGATATATTACTTTATTAATCAGCGCAGTGACAATGATGATCAATGAGCAACCAATGTTTTTGTTCTTCAAACATGTGAATAAATGTTCCATATTTCTCAAGTTGTGTGTGTGTGTGTGTGTGTGTGTGTGTGTGTGTGTGTTTTAATTTAAGTAACTCATACTCTTAGCTTAACAAGTCTAATAAGACTAATAGGTATAAAACAAACAATATTCCTTTTCTGCCCCAACCCTCTTCACTCCCCCAGTCCTACTTCACAAAAGCCACTCTTAGTTACTTCTCCCTGGCATTTGCACTTCTCCATGTTTTTGGGGTTTTTTTAAGGCATGTTTTCTCTGTGTGGATCCATGAATTTTAGATATTACCTGTGGATTAACAACACAAAGGTATAGATATGCCATTCTTATGTGTATTGACTTTTTAGAGCTTCCTGATTTGAGGGGCATTCGCCCTTCTTTCTCCAAAATCAGCAAAGTGCAGATCGGGCCCTTTCTTGCTGCTATTTTCACTGTTGGCCTGCTCATTTGGTGTTTTAGGTTGGTGATGATTGCCTTTGAGCCAAGAGTTCCATGAGGATTCTTTATTGCCGCATTTCCACATAGCACTTAGGTTTGAAAGTTTCAAGAGTGGATTTAGAGAAATAATGAGAGAATGACTTGGACATTGAGGAAATACAAGGTGCTTAGTGACCACATACTAGTAACTAACAACAGCCTATCCACATCTCAACTTAGTTAGCAAATATAATCTAGATTATGTATTAACAAAAAATAGTGGATCTTGATAGATTTTTTATGGTATGAAATACCCCACTAGTTATCAGGCATAATTTTCCTTCAGTATTAAATTAGTTATTTTTGATATAGTTCTCTGACTTATTGATTGTTGTATAGAGGTGATTGTAATATGATTGAGGACAAAATGTCATTAATGAAGCCCAGAGACCAGGACTTGGCAGCTTTCTAGCAAGGCAATCTTCACATGTTGCATCTTCTCTCAGTGCCTTGGTTGTGCATCTGTAAAATAGGATTAGAACTCCTTGCCCTGGAGTCATTTTTGTGTGACAATCAAGTGAGCTGGTCTATTTAGTATTCCGTGCCTCTCACAACTTGTGAAGGAAGGACTCTGGGGTGGCCTTTAATACATTCTTTCGTCGTTATGATTTATTAATTAATTCAACAAGTGTTCCCTCTGTTGTTTTGCTAAGATCAATTTACACTTAGTAAGAGTCTGGCAGGCTGACAGGTATGTTGGGAGCTTCAGGATAAGCCCCAGTAGAGTCTAGAAGTATATCCAGTCTTGCTTCTACCTCCCTAAGGATTGCTCCAAATCCTTGCTAACCTCTCACAGCTTGGCAAGGGTTCTCAAGATCAGGTTCTTGCATGGAACCCATTGCAAAGACAAATATTTGATTAGTTTATTGTTTATTAGTATACTAGAGGCCCGGTGCATGAAATTCGTGCACAGAGGGGGGCCATGTCCCTCAGCCCAGCCTGCACCCTCTCCAATCTGGGATCCCTCTCACAATCCAGGACTGCTGGCTCCCAACTGATCACCTGCCTGCCTTCCTGATTGTCCCTAACCTCTTCTGCCTGCCAGCCTGATCACCCCTAACCACTCCACTGCCAGCCTGATTGATGCCTAACTGCTCACCTGCCAGCCTGTTTGCCCCCAGCTTCCTTACTCTGCCAGCCTGGTCACCCCTAACTGCCCTCCCCTGCAGGGTTGATCGCCTCCAACTGCCCTCCCTTGCAGGCCTGGTGCCTCCCAACTGCCCTCCCCTGATGGCCACCTTGTGGTGGCCATCTTGTGTCCACATGGGTGCAGGATCTTTGACCACATGGGGGCAGCTATATTGTGTGTTGTGGTGATGGTCAATCTGCATATTACTCTTTTATTAGATAGGATTAGTTTATTATTGGTTCTGCTTATGGATTGGATCCTACACACACACACACATACACACACACACGACACACAATTTGAGAACTAGAAAGGATTTTGCAATCTATTGAACCTTATCATTCCTCAAATCCTTATCATTCTTAATCCATTCCCCCTCATTCTTCATCTCTTATGGAAGTGTTTTTACTTTACATATAACAGAAATGAGTTTATTCTGGACCACATTGGTTAGGCCTTTTAAGGCATAAAGATGTGAGAATAAATGGAAGTGTGGAATGGCACAATTTTGCTTTTATGGGCATGCTTTTTTTTTTTTAATATATAGTCCCAACCTTCTTACTTTTGCCTCTGTCCTCAGGATGTGTGAAAATGCTTCTAAGACCAACAATCACAGGGTTGTCACCACTACTAAGATTATATTTCCCCATAATGAATGCAACAGCATGGTATTCTCTTTTTGCATATGCAAACAGAAAACCTACTGAAGGACATTTTGGTTGCTTCCAAGTTTTGGCAATTATGAATAAAATCTGCTATAAACACCCATGTGCAGGTTTTTGTGTAGACATGGTTGCAACTCATTTGGGTAAATACCAAGGAGTGTGACTGTTGGATCTTATGGTAGAAGTATGTTTATTTTTGTTAGAAACTGTCAAACTGTTTTCTTATAATGCCTGTTCCATTTAGCATTTCACAGCAGTGAATGAGAGTTTTGTTACTCCACATGATTGCCAGCATTTGGTGTTATCAGTGTTTTGGATTTTGGTCATTCTGATAGATAGGTAGTGTATCTCCTTGTTATTTTAATTTGTATTTCCCTAATAACATTAGATGTTTAGCATCTTTTCATATTCATATTTGCCATCTGTATGTCTTCTTGGGTGAGGTATTTATCACTTCAGGTCTTTTTCCCATTTTTTAATCAAGTTGTTCATTTTCTTATTGTTGAGTTTTATGAGCTCTTTGTATATTTTGGATAATGGTCTTTTATTAGCTATTTATTTTGCAAATATTTTATTTGTATTTGTGGCTTGTCTTCTCATTTTCTTGACCTGGATATGGTTTTGACCAATCATATTTACTGCAGTGTAGTTCCCTCATCCATAGTGGATCTTGCAAGAAGTGAAAAAGATCAACTTTGGAGCAACTGTTGTTGTTTTTTTGTTTTTTTTTTTCTTGGAGAAGGCTATATTCATTTATTTTTCTTTCAAGTTATAGAAGACAGGCTTGGGAGGTAGAAGAATATTTTGATGCTTAGTGTGTGCTTAATCTTTTTATTAACACTTAAGTAAAACTTTTGACTATTGTTGCAATGCACTTGTACACACTTGCTGACATTTCGACACCTGCTATTAGTGTTGCCACAGAAAGATGGGGAGAGGAAGAGGAAAAGAAGAAAGAACCAGTGGCTCAGTCCTCTACTTATCTGAACAGTAGCAATATTTAAATAATTTTTCTCAGCTATGCAGACATGGCATTTTTTGTTTCTTCCTTAGAGAGTATGAGCTCCCAAAGAGGAAGGTATTTATCTCATAGTATCTAAACTGCCCAGCAGGTAGTAGGCATTTAAAAGCAGTGTTTCTTGAGTTAAACTTGCTAGCTTTTTTTATTCTGAAGTGTTATGGCACCACTGAGCTTCTTATCACCATCTTTATCTCAATGGGCTGCATTGGCACAAAAGATATGAAGATTTGGGGGAGCCCTATAGATGGTAGTACTATGCATTTCTGTGAGTTTCAGTTATTTTATCACTTGTACTTGGAAGCCTTTCCTGCTGATGAGAGTGTGTAAGTGACTGAATGATAGATCAATTAAGATTTGTTTTATTCATGTTTGTTTTAATTCTTCAGAAAGCATAGAAAACCCCAGCTTTATGGGATAACAAGCAAGGTGGGGGGAAGACTTTGGAAATTGCACCCACTATTTAAATGTAAAGGTTAATATTAGTGTAGCTGTAAATAAAACTGTTAAAAACCCAATGCTTAATCATATAAAGAGCTTCTTCTTGCCTCTCCCTGCCCCCTTCTTTCCTTCTCCATTTCTCACAATGCAGGCACAAAAAACAAAGCTATTTAGGGATGTATGAATCAGCATGTTGCCTATATCTGATTTATTTTTGCCCAATGAATAACATTCTTGAATTTCTCAAAGGCATGTGACTTTCAAGAATTCTTTAAATATGTAAATACTATTATAAATCCCCTGATAAATTTCAGGCACACTGCATTATTCTAGGTATCTTGAGTGATGGAAAAAAAAAAAAGGCTCACACTCCCTGCTGAATTAGCCATTTCACATGTTACATTAATAAACATCAGTCAGCTTGCAAGAATGGTGTGTTACCTGAATTTAATGAACTTCTGAACTGAACCAAATGCAGCTAAGTCACAAGGTGTCATCAAATAAAACAAAAACAGTCCAAGTCCCCTGAAAAACCAAAGGGAACAGAGAAGCAAGAGGGGAGAAAAACCCCACAACAGAGAAGGTGTGTGTTTTGGAGGGGGATTAGGGTGTGGGAGGATGAAAATCACTGGAAAGCACCTTTATCTGAAACTGAAGCTGTGTGTGTGGATGTCAAATTCTTGTGCATGCATCTCAGTGCTGGATGATTAAGGGTCTCTGGGGTCTCTGGCTGTAAGGCTTATATTTCCTTTAAATGCAATATGCAAATTCAAAAAGTCATGGGGGAGCCTCATCTACAAGATAATCCCCAGTAAAGATTTCAAGATATTAGGTAAATGAAATGTTTCCATGGGAGGCTATATTATTTTGCCTTCTGAAACTCTTTGCACCCAATAAATTAAAGATACACTCTTTCAAACAAATTTATTTCGTCCCCCTTTCTATATTTTCATGTTAAGTATCAAGCACATTGCTTCTTAAAACTGTAGCAAGTAAGGTACTATTATATGTGGCATGTGTTCACATGATAAATATTACATATACATTCAGAACCTGAGGTTATGACACTTTTCTGGTGTAGTAAGAACAGCTATTCTAAGTGGCAAAAAGCAACAAACAAAAAAAAAAAATTGTCATTTGTGTCTTCATGATGATTTTTTTGAAGACTGCATTTGAGGCAAAAGATTTTTTAAGGTACTGTATGTAATGAATTGGCTCTAGAATTTTTACCATTATTATTACCTAGTATGCACACTAAATCCATTACAAGCCCCCTATTGCCACATGCCATACTCAGAATGTCAGGGAGGGTAGAGCAGAAAAAAATTGTTTTTAGGTGGCATCTTGCCTGTGAGCCTTTTCATATCCTTGAGCTAAAAGTGAATGTCCCTTCTCTGAATTCCTATTGCCTTTAATCATTCTCCTTAAATGGAAGTTTTAATCTTCTGCTTCATATTGCAGTTGCTTGTCTTTGTGCCTTTCTTATATGTAAAACTCTGTGAGAGGGAGTTCTTACTGATTCATTTCAGTATGCTGCTGTGTGCTTAAAACCTGGAAGGGGTCGCATAACCATGTTTGAACGAATAAACAAACAAAATCACATAAGGTGTTTCAAGTTGACCTATCCTTTTGACTATCAAAAGACTTCTGCTTTTATTAAAATAACTGTGAAGTTCAAGTTCTATGTATTCTAACACTTGCACACACTCAGTGTCCTGATCAAAACAATTTTTAAAAATTTTACTTACCCTTACCTTTTGAAAAAAAAAAAAAGAAGAATTTCTGCATATGAGAGAGGGGAGATTGATTGGCCCATTGGCTCAGCCCTCAGCCCTCTAGTTATTTAAAACAATAGAAATATGTATATCTTCTGTTTTATGTTCTGTTTTAGTGATTTTATTTTTTAATGAAAGATTGATTTTTCTTGTGAACAGTGTGTTAGTAAGGTTATTCCAGGAAATGGAACCAATAACCTTACAGAAAGAAAGAAGAAAAAGAAAGAAAGAAAGAAAGAAAGAAAGAAAGAAAGAAAGAAAGGAAGGAAGGAAGGAAGGAAGGAAGGAAGGAAGGAAGGAAGGAAGGAAGAAAGAAAGAAAGAAAGAAAGAAAGAAAGGAAGGAAGGAAGGAAGGAAGGAAGGAAGGAAGGAAGGAAGAAAGGAAGGAAGAAAGAAAGAAAGAAAGAAAGAAAGAAAGAAAGAAAGAAAGAAAGAAAGAGGAAAAAAAGAAAAGAAAGAAGGAAGGAAGGACAGAAGGAAGGTTGATTAGAGGAATTGATTCAAGTGATTATGGAGACTGAGAGATTGTGAGAAGTTCTACTGTTTTAGAAGACCAGAGGAAAACCAAGCAATGCTTAGAGAAATGGAGTTACACAGCTTTATTATGCTGCCAGACTCAGAGGAGGTTGCCTCTCAAATTCTGAGCAAACCAATATGGTGGAAACCCCTCTTTTATCCACTTTTGGTGTCTTTGTCCCCCAAATATGGATTATACTTCTGGACCTTTGGCGGACTTTGCAAAAAGCCCCAGGTGTTGGGTGTCTTGAGACCATACCTAAGGGCTTGCCTGGTGCCAGCGCTGATAACCCCCCTCTGGGGGCTGTGTCATTGTTTATGGCCTCTGTGAAATGTGAGCATTTAGGTAACAGGTCTTGCAAGACCAGTTTGTGGAGAAAGGGGTAATGACCTAATTATAGATTATCAAGAATGTACACTGGGCTTGCTGGCACAGATTGAGATTGCTAGCACCCTCCCCCACCCTTCCAAATATCAGGGTTACACTGGAATTGGCCTTTTAGCCTTCTCACTGTCTGCAAGCTGAAGAGCCAGCTGGTAGTAAATTCAGAGGCCCTAGAACCAGGAGCACTGATGCCACAGGGCAGGAGAAGATGAATATCACAGCTTAAACTGAGAGTATATTCACTTTTCCTCCACATGTTTGCCCTATTCAAGCCCTCAGTGGGTTGGATTATGCCCACCCACATTGGTGAGGGCAGATCTTTTTTACACAGCCTATGATCCAAATGCTCATCTCACAGACACACCCAGAACTAAAGTTTTACAGCTACCTGGGCATCCCTTAGCCTAGTCAAGCTGACATGTAGAAAGATGACCAGGGATAAAATTATGGAAAACTGGGGGACAAATCAGAGTATAGTCTGGTGTATTTTAACTGGTTCTCTTCACAATGAGGGCAAGAGAATGTTCAGTTTGGGGCAATGTCCAGTTTATTGGCAGGGCATTGGCATCCCTGGTCTCTACCCATTAAATGCCAGTAGCACTGCACCACGTACACAACCATTGTGACAATGAAAAATACCCAGTGTATTAAGCTCCCTGGAGGAGTATATTCTCTCACTCCCACATCCCTTGAGAACCATTGTCTAGGTTTTTGGTCCACAAACACTGATGGTGATTCAGGGATGCCTGAGCATCCTGTGCTGTTTTTATCTTTCCCCTCACCCCTCTAAAAATCAAACTTTGCTGCTATGTGGCTTATGTGACCTACCTGTATAAATCTAATTTAAATTGAATTGAATGTGTTGAATTGTTGTAAATCATACCCAGCCCTTTTACTGTGCTGATTAGGGTGAGGCCATGTGCCCCTGGATCCCGGTGAGGCTGGGTCCTGGGCCCGGATGAGGCCACGCGCCCCTGGGTCGAGGTGAGGCCACGCGCCCCTGGGTCTGGGTGAAGCTGGATCCCGGGTCCGGGTGAGGCCATGTGCCCCTGGGTCCGGGTGAGGCCACGTGCCCCTGAGTCTGGGTGAAGCTGTGCCCCTGGGTCCGGCTGAGACCAAACCAGAGGGAGTCGGACATGCATTACCACCATTTGTCCACCATCCAGAGCTGAGGGGTCAGTGCCGACATGTACACATAAGGAACTGGTGGAAATTGAAATTGGGTCTCAAAAGAACTGTTAGTCCAGAAAGAAACTCACTACAGACTGATTCATTTGCCTGTCAGCATAACTATTATTGCTCGTCTCACATTCAGTTCTTATAAGTATATCTCTAGTGACACATGATCTCACTCATCTAGGGGAAATGATGAACATAGACTGATGAACAAGAACAGAACCAGAAACAAGGAGGCATCGATCGGACTATCGGGCCTCAGAGGGAGGATAGGGGAGGTGGGGGGGGGGGGGAGAGATCAACCAAAGGACTTGTGTGCATGCATATGAGCCTAACCAATGGCTAAGTTCAACAGGGGGTTAGGGCATCCGTGGGGAGGGGTATGGGATGGGAATGGGGGGATGAGGACAAATACGTGACACCTTAATCAATAAAGAAATTAAAAAAAAAAAGAAAAGGAAAATGTAAAATTTCCAGGTAACCAATGGGTAGGATTTTAGGACAAATGAAAGAAGGTGGTAGCAAATTATTTTATTTCATCATAGTTCCTACAATTCCAGTTTGAGTAGTTACTGTTCTATTAGAAAATTGTAATTTCCTCTCTCAACATAGCTAACATATTATTTTGTTCGTCAATACAGTTTTTAAAAATACAAGTTTTGAGGTGAATAAGTGCCCTGACTCAAGAAACTTATAACCTACGAATCAAGATGTTGCTAATCATCAATATTTCTGCAGTGTTTTGAAACATACAAAGCAAAAATCACATATGTCTATTTGTACCCAAGAGACCTGAGAACATATTCTTATTTCCCCATTTACTCATGTGGGATTTGATCTCCTTTGATCCAAGGATTCTCTAAAGTATTACGTCATCAACCCTCATAGGTGTGGACCTTGAAAGGTCAGAGGATTCACAGCCTTGTTCATGGTCAAATTAGTTGATCCCCATGCCTTTCAGCCTCTAATGCCTCTGAAGGCTATATGGCTTAATAGAGAGAATAGGGCACTGTGAGTCAAGGTGGTGTTCTGCTTCAGGCACTTTCTGGATATGTAAACTTAGGTAAAAAGCTTCATTCTGAACACAGTGATATATATATATATTTTTTATTTTTTTTTTTTATTTTTTTTGTGGGGGGAGGCCATACCTCACAGACCTCTTTAGAACAATGATTTTTTTAAGGGAAGAATGAATGTGATATGCTTGAATGGGCCTGTCATTTACTCAATGGTCATTCAGTAAATATTTCGAATGCCTACTATGTACTAGTCACTCTTCTAGGCACTGGAGATATGGTATTGGGCACAATAATAAAATATACCTGTCTCCTAGGCATGGAACAGACTGACTGACATATCTCAAAGGGAAGAGGGAGGGGGCAGGAAGAGACTAATGAAATAACTCATATGCATACATGCATATCCAATGGACACAGACAATAGTGTGGTGAAGGCTTGGGGAGGGGTAGGAGCTGGGAGGAGAGGGGAAGAAAGGAGAATTGTGGGATATCTGTAATACTGTCAAAAATAAAATTTAGTTTAATTTAAAAAATACCTGCCTCCTGGGGCTTACATTCTGACTATTGTATTGGGGACCCAGTTTTTCAAAGAAAATAATACCTAATACATTGATAAAATACTAAAACTTGTGCTCTACTCCCTTCCACCCTATCCATCCCCAGTTGAAAAGTCTTGCTTTAAAGGAAGCCACAGTTGCTAGTGGTTGCATATTATATCCCTCAGGTATGCCTACAGAGAAAAAACATTGATTAAAGTTATCTTAGGGTATTCTTAAGATTTTGTGTGTGTGTGTGTGTGTGTGTGTGTGTGTGTTTGTTTAATATATTTTTATTGATTTCAGAGAGGAAGGGAGAGAGAGAGAGAAAAGGAAACATCAATGATGAGAGAGAATCATAGAGCAGCTGACTCTGGCACTCCCCACACTGGGGATCTAGCCTGCAATCAGGGCATGTGCCCTTACCAGGAATTGAACTGTGACCTCCAGGTTCATAGGTCAATGCTCAACCACTGAGCCAAGCGGGCCCTGGCCTTAAGATTTTATTAAATTGATGTGCTCATATGCATACATACAAGTCCTTTGGTTGATCTCTTATCCCCTCACCCCCCAACTTCCCTCATAGGTTGGATAGTCTGTTCAATGCTTCCATGACTCTGGTTCTATTTATATTCATCAGTTTATGTTGTCCATTATATTCCACAAATGTGTGAGATCATGTGATATTTATTGTTCTCTGACTGGTTAATTTTGCTTAGCATAATGCTTTCCAGTTCCATTCATGTTGTTGCAAATAGTAATGATTCTTTCTTTTTTACTGCAGTATAGTATTCCATTGTGTAGATGTACCAGAGTTTTATAATCCACTCATCTGCTGATGGGCACTTAGCCTGTTTCCAAACCTTAGCTATTGTAAATTGTGCTGCTATGAACATAAGGGTGCATGTATCCTTTCTGATTGGTGTTTATGTTTTCTTGGGATATATTCCTAGAAATGGGATTACTGGGTCAAATAGAAGTTCCATTTTTAATTTTTTGAGGAAACGCCATACTGTTTTCCACAGTGGTTGCACCTGTCTGCATTCCCACCATCAGTGCAAGAGAGTTCCTTTTTCTCCACATTCTGTCCAGCACTTGATTTGTTGATTTGTTAATTCTTTTGTTGATTTGTTGATGATAGCCATCCTGACAGGTGTGAGATGGTACCTCATTGTCATTTTGATTTGCATCTCTCAGATGATTAGTGACTTTGAGCGTGTTTTCATATGTCTCTTGGCCTTCTGTTTGTCTTCTTTCAAAAAGTGTCTATTTAGGTCCTTTGTCCATTTTATGATTGGATTGTTTATCTTCCTTTTGTTGAGTTGTACGAGCTCCCTATAAATTTTGGAGATTAAACCCTTATTGGATATAACATTGGCAAATATGTTCTCCCTTGCAGTGGGCTTTCTTGTTTTGTTGATGTTTTCTTTTGCTGTACAGAAGCTTTTTATTAGCATAACCAATGGACACAGATGGGGCAGGGTGAGGGCATGTGCTGGGGGGTGGGGGCGGCTGGGGAGAGGTCAATGGAAGAAAAAGGAGACTTATGTAATACTTTAAACAATAAAGAATTTAAATTTAAAACATATTGTTGTGCATTATTTGAAAATAACCAAAATAAAATTTTGTTTTGGTTACATAGATTGTTTTAAAAGTTATAAAATCTTCTGAAATTGAAATTGAAGCTCAGCAAGACCATTCCCTCCATTTTGTTATGAAGTGAACTAAGCTCAAGCATCAAGGGAAGAACTTGAATCTTGAAAGTCTTGGTAGGGGCTTTATTTGCTTTAACACCTCCCATCCTAACAACACTGTAGTTACTGGCAAGCACACTGTTCAAATATGGAAACTGAGTCTCAGAGATGCTATGGAGCCAATTAGTAGGGTAGCTGAAATTAAAATTTAAGGCTCCCAACCACCATCCAGTGCTATACGTATTGTTTTTCTCCTGGAACATACTACATCCTTTATGACCTTTTGACAGAGACTGAGTTAGTCCACTGTGTTAACCAGGGAGGTTTTCCTAGCTGTTTTCTAACCCTGTTTTTAAAGTCAGTTTAAAACATATAGACAAATCTGAAATGAGTTTCCCAGAGATTTGTGCAGCTCCTATTTAAAAGAAAAGATAGACTTCTCTCAATGAAACCTTGACAGTAGCAAATTTAGAAAAGATCTGAAAGCAAAACAGCCTACTCAAGGTTAGACAGTGACTCGAGTCATTCTGTGCACTTGAACAATATTTAGGATGACCCTATGTAAACTCACATTATCACTTAAAAGCCAGTATAAAAATACTACCCATCTGCTGTGCGAGCCCTGCTGCTGCGTGCCACATTTCTCTGACAAGCTGTCGCCTCCGTATAGAGAGGGAGTATACATTTTGGAATCCGGAGTTTGAGTTTGGGGGCGGGGGGAATGGTATCTGGTACATATGGACTAGATTCTGTTCTTCCAAATGTAGATTTGTAACCTCATTTGTTCTCAAAGATGATGTGTTAAATTAGTTTTTCCCATTTCCTCTTTTTTTTTGACTCTGAAGATGGAAACTCTTATAATTGTATGCCTGTGACATGAACAATGTACAATGGGAAGTCATTTAGTTTGCACCTACCATGTGCGATGCAGAGTGGGTGGCGGGAGGTGTTTATAGCAGACGCTATGACTATGCTCTGTGCTGCCCGCAGTGGTGCGCTTTCTCTGTGAACTGTGTTAACTTTTCGGATATTAAGGAGTTGTTAGATGACTTAGATCGTGCAGTATATGTAATCACTTTACAAACAAGTGATTTTCACTGTGGAACGACTCTCATTTCCAGAATTACCACGATGTAATCAGCCTCCTTACTAGGCATCTGAGCAGAAGAGGCAAGACTGGAAGTTACATCCTTGGGCTGTACTTGTCTCTCTGATGCATGAATCTGTGCATCAAGCCTTTGGTCCACAATCTCAATCTGGCACACTAGTGCAAGATGGCTGAGTGAATGACTGTTTTTCCATGGGACAGTTACTTTCTCTTTCTGTGACAATTTCCTAAGACATATCCAAAGTAAAATATAATAGGAGCAGCAACATGTGATGTTCCTTGATATTTATTGTTAATACTTCTAAGATTTCTGTGGAAATTCTTTTCGATGAATATAACCTCTGTCAAAAATTCTGACATTTCATTCATCCTTTCTTGCCATGAATATTTAATGAAAGATCACTATTTGTAACACCCTGCACTAGGAATACAGACTAGTAGAGAAGGAGTGCCTAAAGGTGTAATTTGGGGGAAACTGACAAAGTTAATAGGGAGCTTTTTGATACTGGGCAGAAACAATGGGATCATGATACAAAAGAGGCTATTTCAAATTCCATGTCACCCTGAGGTGTTAGAGAATCATACCTCCTCAGAGCATGCAACATGGGACTTCAGATTATTGAAGCTGAAAGACATATCCTAAATCTTCTAGCCAGAGTGCTTTGTGTACAGATAAGAAAAGCAAGAGTCTGGATGAGGGAGGGATTTGCCAATGGTAGTATAGATGTTTAACATCCTATATAATAAAAGTCTAATATGCTAAGTGTCCAACAGTCTGTTCGACCTTTTGACCGGTCACTATGACACGCACTAACCACCAGTGGGCAGATGGTCTGACTGGTAGGTTAGCTTGCTTCTGGGGTTTGGCTGATTGGGACTGGAGAAGATGGGCAGGACTCACTCTGGAGTCCTCCAATGGTCCCTCCCCGACACTGATTGTGCATTGGTGGGGTCCCTCAGCTTGGCCTGTGCCCTCTTGCAATCTGGAACCCCTCAGGGGATATTGGAGAGTTGGTTTCGGACCAATACCCACAGGCCAGGCAGAGGGACCCCACCAGTGCAAGAATTTGTGCACCAGGCCTCTAGTTAACTTAATAAAAACCTAGGATGAGAACCCAGGTTTCTCATCATTCAAGCCACTAGTCTTTCTACTTGTAGTTTTGTAGCACTGTTACCCAAGGCTACTTCAGGCTAGCCAGTGGGGTTTGAACCATTTCCAGATAAGGGCATTTTTTGAGACAGGGATCCCCTGTTGAACTGAACTCACCTTCTGTTGGCACACACATTCCTTCCTCTTCCCCTTTATACTTTGGCTATTGGATTTAGCACATGTGGTTGTTGCTAAAGTTTTGACCACAGGCATACTTGAAGATTATAGTTATTTTTGCATGCAGCCTCTTTTGCCTCCAACCTGGATAGCTAGAAGAGGTGGGTGGGGAGGTAAAGTGAAGAAAAGGGATTCTTTTTAAAAAAATACATTTTTTATTGATCTCAGAGAGGATGGGAGAGGAAGAGAGAGATAGAAACATCAATGATGAGAGGGAATCATTGATCAGCTGCCTCTGGACCAAGCCTGCAACCCAGGCATGTGCCCTTGACAGGAATCAAACCTGGGACCCTTCAGTCCATAGGCTGATGCTCTATCCACTGAGCCAAACAGGCTAGGGCAAGAAAAGGGATCTTTACTGCCACGTCTCATGGCCTTGGGCTTTTTATTTTAGTCAGTTCCATGACTAATGCTATTCCCATTGCTATCCAAAGCCTTCCATAATTGTCTTTTGTTGCCTTTTGGCCTTGGCTCTCAATGCTACTTCTCAGCCGTTACAGGTTTCTAACCTAATAGCCCAATTTTATTTTCCCCCACATGTTGCACATAAGTTGTCTCTGCTGCAGAAATTTGTCTATGCAATTTAGTGCTTTCTGGATTTCTCTCTCTACCTTTTAAACATCCTTCCAACGTTTATGTCTCAGATCAAGTACCACCCAGCCTAAAATGTACCATCTGCCTCTTTTATAGCATTGATTAAAATCTACTTTGGATTACAGTTATGTAGCTGACACTAGATATTGAAAGCTTGACAAGAGAAATAGAAGTAGGGAAGGACAATAAAAAATAAAAAGTAATAATAAGCATACTGGGTTCAATAAAAGGGTAATATGCTAATTAGACCAGATAGACCGGACATCTTCCAGACGTTCTTCCAGACAAAGCCACAGTGGCGGGGGCTGAGGCAGAGGTGGTTAGGGCAATTAGGCAGGCAGGCAGAGTGGTTAGGGGTGATCAGGCAGGCAGGCAGGTGAGCAGTTAGGAGCCAGCAGTCCTGGATTGCAGGGATGGGGCCTAAACCGGCAGTCGGACATCCCCCGAGGGGTCCCGGATTGAATTGTGTCTTTGACTAAGGTGGTATCAACTGAGGTGCTTAGGTAATGAGCATATTTCAAAAGGAGTGTGGACAGGATTTGCTAGTGAATTGGGTGTGAGGTGGGAGGGACAGAAAGGAATAAAAGACATCACATTTTCTATGTGCAACTGGCAGAGTGCCTTCTTATTTTGAGCTTCTGTAGAATTTTTAAAGATGTTAAGACTCTTACTATTTTACATCTAGTATTATTTACATCAGTAATCATTGCATGTTCATAAAACCCCAGCCACTTAAAGACAGCCATGGCATCCAAATGCCCTGTGCTAAAGCTTATATACTTGTCTTGTCCCTGTGCGTGTACACTTCTGACTTCACTGTGTCACTTCTTTTTATTCCCCACATAGCACAATGTTTTTTCCATGTACAGGTGCAATAAATATTTCATGAATGAGTGATTTAACTTCAATACCCATGTATCACCTTTTTTTTTTTTCCAAAAGAGTTTCTTGATGATCTGCCCCATAACAAACATGATTTTTTTTTCTGATGTTTGTGTGTACACACATGTGTTTGTATATGTTTGGGGGTGTAAATAAAGGCGATGACACTGAGAAGCAATCAAGAGGCAGTTGCATATATTATTTAAAAAAAAAACAACACAACAACACCTTTTTTTCGTATTTAAATGGCACTGGTGTAAGAGGGGTTGACCCATTCTCTCCTGAAAGCAAGGAGTTTATTTTAGACATAGAACTGTGATAATTCCCCACATGGGATGGAAGTATAAAGTGCCTCAGGTCCAGATGGCTGTAGTATTAGAGGTAATATTCACATACAATATTAACTAATTATTTCATCATAAATTACAGCTCTGAACATTGTGCTCTTTTGCACCATTTACTGCATTTGTGGGACATCTAATTATGTCCCACAAATTAAAGAAAAAAATAAGTATTCTTCAGTGGTCTCTTGCTGCAGAGAACAAGAATATATTCTGTGCAAAACAGAATTGCTTAAAAATACTCCATTAATCTTCATTTTTGCATTTTGATTGCTTTTCTGCTCAAACTTTAGGTATCAAGGGACTGAATGAGTCTGAACTGACTGTACAAGAATTTAAGCAAGAACTGGGAGGAGTAGAAATGAAGAAGCTATTTGCATTCCTGGAAGGCAGAACTCAGTTTATTAGAATCCTTCATGGTTCTAAGAAATGACAGTCCGCTATCCAAATGCTGTTTAGAGTGAGCTTTTTGTTTTTAATTTTTAAATTGTTATAAAAGGTGTTTTTTGTGTTTTTTTTTAAAGAAACCCAATGTAAAAGCATATGAAGGGAAATAATGGAAGGGCACCCATATCCTCATTCATTTCCCAGGGTTCATTCTGTTGAGTTTGGTTACATTGTCTTCTAGGATCTTGTTTTGTTTTAACTCTTTAGATTACTTGTATTGTTGTATGGCAATAGGAAATGTTAGAAGTATGAAAGGTATTTGTCTTTGCTGCTTCCTCAGATTTAATGTCTGTGCTATAGGGGATAAAGAGTGATTTTAAATTTACCATTTTGTTTCTATTTGTTTAAACCAATTTACTCCCTAACAAGGGAAGTTGCAGGCAGCTATTTCCCTGCCCTCCCACCCACCCCAGGCCTTTGAAGGTTTGCATCTACACTATTCTTGAATCACTTGTTCTTAACACACAAAAAAAAGTTTGTTTTTTCTATCTACTGTTTTGACAACACATTGTAGAGGTGTTCCAGAGCTATTGGTAAATAAATAGCATGATTACTCTTCTCAATGTCTGGACCCTGTAAAAAAAGCAAGTGGAGGAAATGAGTCAACACAGATATGAATCACTGTATATTTCATTATATAAAATTTAACTTTAAAGTTGTATATCCAAGGATAAAACTAATTAACATTTTTATTTTATTTTTTTTATTTTGTTTATTTTTTGCTTAATTAAATTATTTATTTATTTGTTTGTTTGTTTGTTTGTTCTGGTTCCATTCGATGCTCATTCACTGAGAATTCTAATCTATCTTAAGTCCCATTTGGTAAAATGAACACTGCTTTTCTTCTTCCATTGGTGGACGGGTGGGGAGTCCCATTTGGGACACTAATATGCAACATGCTCTATCAGTTTAAGAAGAGGAAATAAGATATAAATAACATTTTTACAAGTGATGAGCATACTTAGGGAAATATAAATAAAAGAACCTGGGGAGGTTCAAGTGAGACAAAGCTTATTGTTAGTCAGGACAAGTTCATTTTGAATTGAATATTCTGAATTTGAGCAGAATAAAGAATGCTCTCGTTTGCCTAGCCGGTGTGGCTCAGTGGTTGAGTGTCGACCTATTAACCAGGAGGTCATACAAGGTTCGATTCCTGATCAGGGCACATGCCCAGGTTGCAGTCTCAATCCCCATGTGGGGCATGAAGGAGGTAGCCAATCAATGATTCTCTCCTGTCATTGATGTTTCTCTCTCTCTCTCTCTCCCTTCCTCTCTGAAATCAATAAAAATATTTTTTTTAAAGATAATGCTCTCTTTTTATAAAACTTTTATTCTAAGAGCCCCTCTGAGCTTGGTCAAGTTACATAATCTCTTGAATGACTGAGGGCTCTGTATGTGAAAAAAAACAAACGAACAAAGAAACAAAACTGTAGAATTGAGTCAATGAAAGATAAAGTTGTGTTCACCCACATCAACATTGGTATAAATTTTTAAATAATTATAAAATGATTTAACAATATACAGCCTCTATAATTAATGGACATAGTACTTTCTCTATACTTCCCCATTTTAACTTAGTATCAACAATATCAGTGATAATTAAACTCATATTTTCTCTTTGAGTCTTGAAATATCTTGGGTGAAGCCATTTTGCAGAATTACTTTAACCCACTAATCTTGACCATTCTAGATTCTGTTTTACCCCTTTTGACTAAGAGGAAAAGGACCAAGTTACTCCTTCTCCATAGTGAGGACAGGAAGTGAAACCTTAACATGCTCTGCAGTATCTGGAGGAGGGGTTTTATTGATTGAGTTGATTAAAGAGAGGCAAATTGAAATATGGCCAGGACCAACACCCAATCTCTTAAGGAAAATTAGAAAAAAATTTTTTTTTGTCTTGCTTCAAAAATTTTTAAGTTTTATTCTTCCAGGAGATGACTGGTGAAATATACTGCCTAGATTATATACGTCTCATTCGTGAATAGTGTAGGGAAGAACTGAATTGCCCTATTTTGAACAAGTTATATTTGCCTAAGTGTTTACATAGTATATTCTGGGACACTGGGGATATAGAAGTTTTCAAAAAATGTAGTTAGAAACTTTTAAACTCTCAATTTTGGACAAAGGAGCTCCCAACTTTGAAGTTCCTAATTCTCTTTCATCCTACTATTCTTAAACTCCTCATTTCTTAATTTATTTTCTATGTATACCTAGCACAATTTTTCCTTATTTTATGCTTCATTTCTTTCCCTTCTCTCTTCTCACTTTGTATTCAGAGCAGGAATTGCTTGCCTTTTCACTTGTAAACTTCACTTGTTTTTGTTGACAGTGTGGTGCCCATGCTCAGGTAAATTAACCTCATGCTCCTAATGACAGGAAGATAGGGACACTAATATATAATGAGTGCCAACAGACATTGTGCTAGGCTTCTTTTTATACAATTCCTCATTTAATTTTCACAATAACTCTGCTGAAGGTGGATTACCGTTCCACTCTACAATATAGAATTTGAAGCCCAGAGATATTAAATACCTTGCCTGAGGATAAGTGACATAGTTGAGCTTTGAATCCAGGCAACTCTGAGTTCAAAGTCTGTGCTCTTTTCATCTCCTAGAAACACATGCAGAGGAGTAAGACATAGAGCCTTCAGAGGTTATGACATATTTATTACTTCAAAGTTTACAACCTCTGAGCATGCACACTGCCTTAGCAACTAGAGGTGTGTGAATGAAATATTAGAATTGTATAAGTCACTGGCAAAATGACCTTTTGGTGCCATTCTAATCCTGAGTTACTTAAACTATGAAGTCATAAGAATAATCCAAAAATAGTTTTCAGCAATTGTTACTTACTTAACATTAGGCTTACTTATTTGCATAACAGGAAAGCAGAGGCTAGTCCTACCAGATGATAGATAAAATGATGGGAGGATTGAAATAATTAAATAACTCAAATGTTAAGGATTGAAATAATTAAATAACTCAAATAATTAAATAACTCAAATGTTCAGACATGATAAATTTTAATGTACACAATCCCCAGTGTGGGGCATGTGTACATTAAATTTATCAATAGAGGCAAGGCAGTGCACAAGTCAGTGTGGGCTGAGGTACATTGAAAAGGCCTCACAGATGGAGTAGGTGGTGTTAACTAGTCCTGAAGAATGGTAATACATGAACAGGTAGCCTGAATTTTCATATTTATTCATGTACTTTCTTATCTGTTAAAAAGGTAGAGATAGAAAAACACAGGAAGGAAGGAGGAAGAAAAGTAGGGAGGGAGGGCTGGAAAGGGGAGAGTAAGAGAATGCTCAAGCAAATTATAGGAATAGCATCAAGTCTGTATATCTTGGATCATGGATGTATGTTTGTATGTGAAGGACAATACATCAAGAAGTGATAGAGGTAAATTATGCTAAGGTGAAAAGCCAGTATACCATAATTCTAGTTCTAGCTCTACCCTCGTGTTATTGTCTAGACTTAGGCAAGCCATATAACCTCTCAGGCCCCCAATGTCCTCCTGAGAAGGAATTGGGCTGAATGATCATAAAGTTATATTTCACCTCTAACATTTAATGATTTTAAAGTTCTTAGTGTGCTCTAATTGCCCAATGCATTATATGAACAGGGTGTCCCCAAAAATGTATACACACTTTTTCTGATAGCTTATTTGATGTTTCTTTTCTTTTCAGATTTAACTCATTGGAATGAATAGTTATTCAAAATGTGTATACATTTTTGTGTGACACCCTACATATTAACTACTTGGATATGCAACCAGAGAGGTGTGCTCTTTCTCCTAAAAAATGCTAAAGGTTGACCTTGTTTTAGAAAACACTCTGAAATTATGTATTCAGAATTCTTAATTTTCAGTTTTCCTGCTTTTACTTTAATGTCTCTGCTGTGGTATTCTTCCCTCTTAAACTGGAAGCCAGATTTAAATTTTTATGATTGAAACCCCTCTTTTTATTATACAAAGAATAATAGGAGTGAAAATTTTCTCATTTCCAATTCAAATTTTATGTTGAGGTAGACTAGATAAAAATATAATATTTTAGAAAGGAAAACATTAGAAACAGTAACATGTTGGAGAAAAAAATAAGTAGCAATCACTACCATATTCTGGTGGAATCCAATCCTTGTATTTTTGTCTATTTGTGGAATGCTCTAGGTAAGAGAGGATGCATCAACTTATTGAAACAAGTACACTTCAGACCAAGGGCAGGTTGTATTAATTCCCAAGTGTTTTCAATTGCCTACCCTGTGTGTCCCCACTTCTTATGTATATTATGGTGGGTATACAACAGGCCATTAGCCCCGAAGTTTGGTATAAGCTTGAACTTCAGAAGAGGATTAAGACATCTCAAAAAAACAAAACAAACAAACAAACAGACAAACAAACAAACCTGAGTTCTCTAACTCTGTGTAGGAGTTCTATTGTAAAGGATTTAAATAACATCAACAACAAAAGGGTTATCTTCATTCTTTATCTTTGTGCTTGACAAAGGAAAAAATATACACCCTGTTTCAAAAAAATTATGACAGGATAAAATGTATATCAACACCTAAAGTTCTTTCTCAATCAGAAAATGAAAGCCCCTCTCTTGCATGTATGACTATGTGGCCGTATAGAAGATGTTTCTTTACGCAGAAGATAGAAAATGTCATTGAAGACAGGCAGACTCTAAAGTGGCCCCCAACTATTCCCACCTCCTGATATTTATGCCTTTGTATATGGAACTCCCCTTTAGTAGAGGCAGGGCCTGTGACTTGCTTCTAACCAATAGAATAAAACAAAGGTGATGGGATATACATGGTTACTTGTACATAATTATATTACATCAGATTGTGACATCATCCTATGTGAAGACTCTCCCCATGATAACTTTGAAGAAACACACTGCATGTTAGGAGTTGCCACATGGAGATGGCCATGTAACAAGGAGTTCAGGGCAGCCTGCAGGAACTGAATGTTGCCAACAACCATGTAAACTCAAAAGCACTCTTCCCCAGTTGAGCCTAATAGTGAGACCACAACCCAGACTTATTTCTTTCTTGCAGCCTCAGGCAGAGGATACAGTGAAGCCATGGCTATATGTATGCTCCACATAAGTTGTGAGATAATAAATATATGTTGTTTACTCCATGAAGTTTTTATTGCTATACAGCTACAGATAGTTAATGCACCCATGTTATTTTTAGAACCCACCATTTTCTTCACCTCTTATTTTCTACATATTAATAACTAAAAGAATGTGGCTTGTAGCCACTTCTTCAAAATTGTTAAGAATACTTTAAAAGTTGATTTATCTGTGACTTTATAAATAGGACATAAATTGCCACTCAGTTTCTGATATCTCTTCAGTGGACATGTCCCTTGAATCTACTTTATAAGGCAGATAGACAAGGTTGAAAATTATTGATAAATACTTGTTGAATCCAACTGGATAATGTGAAGATGAGTTTCTTTGAAAGCTTTTTTTAAATCTTCCTGTAGCTATGTCATAGATGGTACATCAGAACTTCCTTTGCTGGAAAATGGGGTAAGGAGATTATCTTTCAGGATTTTCTCATTTGCATACTAGCGAAATTAAGTTTAAAATCATATTAAGAGGAGTCTTCAAATAAAGAAGCCATTGGACAAGGTCAATCTTCAGTGTAAAGAATCTTAGAGAAGTGGAACAGGTACCCAAGCTGGCCATATTAAAGTAGTTAATATATGTCTATGTAATACAATGGGCAATTAGAGCACACAGAGAAATTTAAAATCATTAAGTGTTAGAAATGTCTCTTTCACAACTGCCTCTGTGACCTAGGTGACCCTGGTGTAGTTTGCTGGAAGACAAATGCTTGACCATTTGGAAATGGCAGAGGACCCTGATAGTCTGAAACAAGCTGTAGCCCTGAAGTGGCCTAAACATGGCCCTCATGTGGTCATGCAAATTCTGTGAAAAATTGCCAATCCCTCAACTACATTCTTTACTCATCCAATGTACTGGAATTCAGGAGCTATTGGGAAAGTTCCACAAAATAGCACTTCCTAAGTCTTTCTTTATAACTCCTATCACATATTTCTAGTCTGTTCCAGAATCAGCAGTGCTCCTCTTTTTGGAGCCTCAGTTTCTATGATGGTACTGTCTCACAGTTAGTTTCCCTCAATCCTGCATGAATGAACAAGCAGTTGAGGATGCTTAAGTATTAGTGTAACAAAGAAATCTCTTTTTTTCCTTGAAGGACATTACATAAGGTATAGCTATACATAGCTCTGATTTTTTTTTTTTTTAATAGTTTAAGCATTTGGGGAAACTATTCTTAAAACATTTCTGAAAGGGTCACCCAAAAGAATGTGGGGAAATCAATTGGACCTTAACAAGGAAAGTATTAGTTATTTTCTGGTCAGAATATGTCATATAGTTCTGCCTCACTAGTGAGAAAGGTTGTGAGAAATTGCCCAGGTACGCAAAGCTCATAAATGGCAGGGAAGAGATGTAAATTCTAATTTTTCTGGTTTCAAATTTTATAATTTTACCATTATTTACATACATATATTCAGCTAACATTCTTTGCACCACTATTATCCCATGTACTGTACTATGTTAAATATAGTAAGTGATATGTAGGTGAATAGGGCCTAGCATGTGCTCTTAGAAGGAAAGAGATAATTAAAAAGGCTAAATCCTGAGTTTTGTGGGAAGAAAGAGAAAGATGGGCAAAATGAAGGCCAGACTGAATGAGTACAAGTAGATTATAAATCTGCTGATATAAGTAGGTAACTTGACCTTTCCGGGAACTGTTTCATCATGTGAAGAATAGGGGTTAATAATCTCTTCCTTATAAATTGTTTTGGGAGATTGAATGAAAAAACATGGAAAGTGGTGAGCACTTAACTGGCAACCCATCATAAGCAATAACAACATGAGCTTTTGGGTATCTCTGGACTGAGGAGCCCCTGACAAAGGAAATAGTGCTGGCAGAAGGGGGTATATGGGGTTGCAAATCAGTGAGTCAGGACTCATCACCCAACAACTTTGTCATTATGGGCCAACTACCAACTGCATAGACACCTCAGACCAGTCAGATATTAAATGGCCATCGATAGAAGGCCCCACCTTAGAAGGTGGTTAGGAAAAAATGCAGATAATAACACAGGTGTGTGTATAAATTTTGAAAATTTATGGGAAAGTTCACTTTTTTTTTTTTTTTACTGTCAAGAATACAGGGTTGGGCAAAGTAGGTTTATAGTTGTTCATATGGAAAATAATATAATAATTAAATAATACAAGAATAAACTCTATTTCCTGTACTCACAACTGTAAACCTACTTTTCCCTCATTCTGTATAATGGACGGCACATTCTTAAGATTGTGTCCTTTCACCTATTTTTAAAATCATGGTATTCCTATGTGTACTCTAGCCAAGCAAAAAACATTTTGTTCTTTGTCCTTATCTTGCTTTAGTTAGCCAATACTTTGAATACTCGTATATGTGTGTGTGGCCTTTTTGGGGAACTGGTGAATTTTCTTGTACACATAAATATAGATGTTCTGTATGGTCACTTTGTACTTTAAACCTGATTTTTTCATAATGCTTAAGCTTTCTCCTCTATCAGAGACAAAATTCATAAAATAATAATAATAATAATAATAATAATAAATAATTTTAATGGCTTTGAATGAAAACTTAATTAAAATGTATTTCATGCTTCTTTCCTTCCATAGAAATCATTCTAAGCATTTGAAACTTCTTGATGACTCAAGGGCATCAGCATGCTCTTGGGTTATTGTGCTGTTCTGAAATTCAGTAATTTTTCTTGGCTGTCCCCTCGGGCTGTCAGATGCCATTTGTGCTGTCACTTTACTGCCTCTCAGAGTATTTTCTACCACCTTCTAATGTTTAGTGGTTCAAATCTCTTCTGGGATGAGGAAGAAGCAGCAAAATGGTCATTAGAATTGTTGCTGAATATGAGTCAATAAGCAGTGAAACCTTATTGCCACTAAAGGAGCATCTATCAGAGGAAAGAATTGTGTTATTCTGGAGCTTTTTTTTTTTTTTTAATCACTGTTTTACAAACAGAGCTGCGGCTGCTTCTCCATCATCTACATTTTTTTTCTTTCTCTTTTAGACTCTAAGGGAAATTGGAAACTTGTACTATGGCTATATGCTTTCTTACCTTTTGCTCAAATTTTGTTTTTTTATTATTTTATTTTTAATTGAATTTATTGGAGTGACATTGGTTAATAAAATTTTATAGGTTTCAGGTGTACAATTCTATAATACATCAATTGTATATTGTATTGTGTGTTCATCAGCCCAAGTCAAATCTCCTTCTATCACAATTTATCCCCCCTATACCTTTTTCTACCTCCTCCTACCTCCTTCCCATCTGGTTAGTAATTGCCATGCTGTTGTCTGTGTTTATGATTTTTTTCTTAATCCCTTCAACTTTTTCACCCAGCCCTGAAATCCCTCTTGCCTCTGACAGCTGTCAATATGTTCTGTATCAATGAGTCTGTTTCTATTTTGTTTGTGTTTATTTTATTCACTAGAGGCCCAGTGCACAGATTCGTGTGCTGGTAGGGTCCCTCGGCCTGGCCTGTGCCCTCTCACAATCCAGGACCCCTTGGGGGATGCCAGACTGCCAGTTTTGGCCTGATCCACACAGGCCAGGCTGAGGGACCCCACTGGTGCACAAATCCATGCATTGGGCCTCTAGTATGCATATAAGATCTTTGGTTAATCTCTTTTTGCCCTCCCCCCTTCCCTCTGAGATTCATCAGTCTGTTCCATGTTTCTATGCCTGTGTGTTGAGCATCTGCCCCCTGGTGGTCAGTGTGTGTCATAGCTACTGGTCGAACAGTCAAACTGTCACTTTGGCTTTTATATATATAGATAGATTATATTCCATTCATGATTGAAATCACATGGTACTTGTCTTTCTCTGGTTGGCTTATTTCCCTTAGCATAATACTCTCCAGGTCTATCCATGCTGCTGCAAAAGGTAAGATTTCCTTCTTTTTTATGGTCAAGTAATATTTCATTATGTAAATGAAGAACAAATATATATATATATATATATATATATATATATATATATATATATTTACCAATGCTTTCAATGTGAATTCTAAGTGGGTGTTTGTTTTTTTAATTCTTTATAGTTTAAAGTATTACATATAGTATTACATATGTCTTCTTTTTCCCCCATTGACCTCTCTGCAGCCACCCCCCACCCTCCAGCCCATGCCCTCACCCTTCTAGTGTCTGTGTCCATTGGTTATGCTTATATGCATGCAAAAAAATCCTTTGGTTGTTCTCTTACCCCTTACCCCACCCTCCCCTGCCTTCTCTCTGATGTTTGAAGTTCTGTTCAATGCTTCTCTGTCTCTGGATCTATTTTTGTTCATCAGTTTATGTTGTGCATTATATTCCACAAATGAGTGACATCATGTGATATTTATCTTTCTTCGACTGGCTTATTTCACTTAGTATAATGCTCTCCATGTCCATCCATGCTGTTGCTAATGGTAAGAGTTCTTTCTTTTTTACAGCAGTATAGTATTCCATTGTGTAGATGTACTACAGTTTATTTAATTCACTCAACTGCTAATGGGCACTTAGGCTGTTTCCAAATCTTAGCTATTGTAAATTATAGCACAACTTTTTTTATCCACCTGTCTACTGATGGACACTTGGACTGCTTCCAATCCTTGGCTATTGTAAATAATCCTGCAATTAACATAGGGGTACTATATTCTTTCAAATCAGTGTTTTGTGTTTCTTCAGATAAATTCCCAGAAGTGGAATCAATGAGCCATTAGGCACTTCCATTTTTAAGTTTTTGAGGTACCTCCATACTGCTTTCCATAGTAGCTGCACCAGTTTGCACTCCCACCAACAATGCACAAGGGTTCCCTTTTCTAAAAATCCTCTCCAACACTTCTTTGCCAACTTATTGATGGCAGCCATTTTGATGGGTGTGAGATAATATCTCATTGTTGTTTTAATTTGCATTTCTCTGATAAGTGACATTGAGCATCTTTTTATATGTCTATTGGCCAGCTGCATGTATGTCCTCTTTGGAAAAGTGTCTATTCAGGTCCTTTGCCCAGTTTTTAATTGAACTGTTTGTTGGTTGTATTGTTTTTTGGTATTGATTATATTAACCCCTTATCAGATATATCATTGGCAAATATGTTCTCCCATTCAGTGGGTTGTCTTTTCATTTTGTTGATGGTTTCTTTTGCATTTCAAAAGCTTTTTAGCTTGATGTAGTTCCATTTATTTATTTTTCCTTTTCTTTTCCTTGCCAGAGGCAATATATAAAAATATATATATATATATTGCTATGAGAAATGTCTGAAATTTTACTGACCATGTTTTATTCTAAGATTTTTATGATTTCTAGTCTAACATTTAAGTTTTTAATTTATTTTAAGTTTATTTTTATATATGGTGTAAGAAGGTGTTCTAGTTTCATTTCCCAATACCATTTATTTAATAGACTATCTTTATCTCACTGTATGTTATTCCTCCTTAGTCAAACATTAATTGACCATAAAGGTGTGGGTTTATTTCTGGGCTCTCAAATCTATTACGTTGATCTATATGTCTGTTTTTATGCCAGTCAATGCTGTTTTGATTACTATGGCCTTGCAGTATAGTTTGATATCAGGTAGCATGATTCCTCTACCTTTGTTCTTCTTTTTCAAGATCACTACTAGTATTGCTATTCGGGATCTTTTGTAGTTCCTTATACATTTCTTGAATTAGTTTTGAGAAATTCACCATTAGTATCTTGATAGGAATTGTGTTAATTCTATAGATTGTTTTACATAGTATGGACATTTTAATGATGTTAAGTCTTCTTATCTATGAACATGGTATATGTTTCCACTTACTTGTATCTTCTTAAAATTTTTTCTTCAGTATCTTAAAATTTTTCAAGAATAGGTATTTTACATTCTTAGTTAAATTTATTCCTAGGTATTTTATTTTTATAATGCAATTTTGAATGGGATTGATTTTTTTTAGCTTTCCTTTCTGATAGATCATTATTGGTGTAGAAAACTGCAACTGATTTTTGGATATCTATTTTGTATCCTGCTACTTTACTGAATTCATTTATCAGTTCTAGTAGCTTTTGGTTGAGTCTTTAGGGTTTTCTATGTACAATATCATATCATCTGCGAATAATGACAGTTTTGGGTGACTTTTATTTCTTCTTCTTGTTTGATTTTGTGGCTAGGACTTCCAATGCTATGATGAATAAGAGTGGTAAAAGCAGACATCTCTGTCTTGAACCCAATCTTGAGGGAAATGCTTGTATTTTTTGCTCATTGAGTATGATGTAGGTTATGGGTTTGTCATATATATGGCCTTTATTACATTGAGGTATGTTCTGTTCTTTCTATTCCCACTTTGTTGCAGAGTTTTTATTATAAACGGGTGCTGGATTTTATCAACTGCTTTTTTGCATCTATTGATATGATCATGTGGTTTTTATCCTTCATTTTCTTTATTTGATATTTCACATTTATTGATTTGCGGATATTGTACCAAGCTTGCATCCCCGGATAAATTCCACTTGATCATGGCATATGATCTTTTTAATATGTTGCTGGATTGGTTGCTAATATTTTGCTCTTAAATCCTAACAATTAGAGGAGTGTTTCTAAATTGGATCATTTCAGATTGTCTCAGTTCCCTATGGCTCTAAGAACAATCTGATTTGAAGCCACATACTTTTGGCAGCTTCCAGCCATTTATTTGGACTATTAAGCAAGCATACTCATAATCTTTCAATTGAAAGAAGACATCTTTATTTCCAGTTCACACCCTTCATAATAAGAAGCGTATTTGAAATGAAGCCAAAAAGGATAACTTACTTCTCTAACTTCATATTACAGATGCCTGCAGTAATGGAAGAACATTTTCTTACTACTCAGCCTTATCCCCAAATCAGCAACAGGAAATAACAGTGATGCATTCAGACTTGAACAGCAAAAGCAAAAGCAAAAAAAAAAAATCACTTGCTTAAATTTGTAGGAAAAACTTGGCTTTCCTGAAAGCGTATCTTTAGGAAGTAAGATGAGCTGCAGACCCAATCGAGGAAGATGCCTTTACTTATCATTATACTTAAAAATTATCTTTGAAAGGCTCCTCTTGCCATTATTACCCTATATAGTTACCAGAAACTTCAAAATTAGGGAAAATCTCATTATGAAACACAGATCTTATTTTGCTCTGGTTAAGACCAGAATGTGGAGTCTGGAGAACTGAGTTTCCCAGCAGAAGTGAGGACTTTCTGTTACAGAGTAAATGAACCTGAAAACATGAAGTAGGCAGATTCTCCACTGTTGGGGAGCTGATGGATCCTGTGCTCAATCTTCCAAGGTTCATTTCTCTATTATACACCTGGAACCACCAGGAGTCACCAGGCTATGTTAGGGTACTCTCCTGTTGCTAACTCCTTCCTTTCTGCTGGGACAACCCTCCCCCTCCTCTAAGCCCTGCATATTCCACTCACCTCTAGGAGGCACCTCCTAAACCTGTTTGCTCCCAAGTGATAATGATCTCTCTCTGGAAGCATTTCCATGGCATTAGACCTATTGTTCTCTGTGGCTTTTATCATGATGTACCTGGGGCAGGAGTCATTTATATAATGCCATTTGTATGCTTCCTGAGGACAGAATCTGCTTCTAATTTATCTGCTTCCTTATGGATCTGCAGTCTAATGCATATCCTAATTGTATCCTAAAGCTGGGGGAAGGGTGTCAGAGGGGGTGGGGGGTGGGAAGGAAAGGAAGGAAATATCTCTAAGGCCCTAATGCAATAATGTAAAATAATAGTTTTGTCTTTTATGCCACTTTATTATTTACAGTTTTTTCGTGTTTATTTCCATAGCATTGATCACTATGCTGATATTGTGTGTACGAGTATATTGTGTGTATATGCCTGTGTATCTTTTTAGTGTGTGTGTGTGTCTTGCTTACTCTCTTTCCCTGTCCTCCCACACACACTCTCACATGCACATGAATGTGAAGGCAAAGACATTGTAATGATCAACTACATCTTTGGCTCCTTGAACAGTGACTGACAAGGAGGCAAAGCTCAATAAATATTTGTTAGATGAATGAATGAAGGTTACCTCATTTGACCTTCACCATAACCTTGTGAAGTAAATATAATATTCATACTATATCCTCCTTGGGGAAGGTAGCAAAACTGAGGCCTTGAAGCCTGCTCAAGGTCACATTTCTACTTATTGGCCAAACCAAGGCTTGAATGCAGATTTTCTATTTTCATATTCTTTTTGTCTTCTGGGAATTTGCTATATTAGTAGCAAAGCTAGAAATGTCACACAAGGAAAATTTGTTTCCAAATTTAAATTTGTAATGCGCACACAAGAAATTGATTTTTTAATCCAATGGTAACACAGATTGTGTGACTTTCTGGAGGAAATGCCTTTCTTGTCAACCCTCTTGCCTTTATTGTCATATGTGTCAGTGCACATTCACGCACACTATGCAGCTCTCAGCTTGTACTTTTCCAGTCTCTTATTAATTCTTTTTGTAGGCTCTTCTTGCCCTGACCATCCTCAGTGCTTGTCAGGGCTACTGCTTGGTCAGGTAAAGGCATAGAAACCTACATCAGGGTTTGCTATGGTGACTTTAGCAAGAGCAAAGGTCTTGAGGGAAGCTGGACACCGGGCATTTCAGGAGTAGAAATAGGCTGGGTTCTTGCCTCAAAAAGCTTATATTCGCCCTAATAGTAGCTAACATTGTCAAGCAGAGTAAACACCCATGCAAATTACTAAATTGTCCTGAATATCCAAGGATGCCAATAATGACCTTGAAATTCAAATGAAATATCATTTTTTACTGATATAGCAGACAGACACCACATGTAGTCTCTCTCTGTCTTTGCCCCCAGATGTGGTACATACAAATCAGACAGGCAAGAACACCCCTTATGGCTCTAATGTATGGAAGGAACTGTTGCTATACCTCAATTTTGTATTTGGCAGCAAAATTGAGGTGTAGCAACAGTCCCTTTCTATTCTCAGGCACCTATTTGTTTTATTTTATCTTAAAACAGGATGACTCTGAAGGGGAATGAGTTGTCCAGTTATATAGGATCCTACATCAAAGTACAAGCACTTGCTTTTATCTAAAGTCCACTTGGGTAGGGATGAGTCAGTGAAAACTGGACAAAGGAGATTTTAAGTCACATGTTGTCACTGACTCTGAGGCAATGGCAGTGAGTAGCCCAGAAGCTCTCCAAGGCCTCTTTTCATATTCACTCAGACAAACCTTAACGAGGTCAAAGGGATTTCTGTCCAAACTCACAAGTCTAATTCTGCACTTGACCATGAGTCAGGCTGTAGCTCACTGATTGGGCTTCTTGGTGGTAGCAAGACTCATTTCTCTCCCTTTCCCTTTCTCATCAATGACTCAGGAGACTCACTGGAGAACTATGGGCGCTTCTCTTCCTGGAATCATCACAGTGAAAGTGCACAACCTCTAAGCTTACTGGATGCACCTAATGAAACATGCCTCAACTTTGATTTAACCTCCTGTATGTGGTTTGCGGAGAAGGGCTGTTGGGGTTTCCCACCAGTGCACGACGCAAAGTTTCTATTTCCACATCTTGATGGCCAGTTCTATATTTGGTCAAAATCCTGATTTTTGCCTGGTTTCCTAGGGAAACAGTTTGTGAAAGCTGCTGCTTTCTGTCTATCTGCCTCACCTGTCTAGATTTTTTAATATATAAATATAAAGAGGTAATATGCTAATTGGTCCTAAAGGTGTTTCAGTCACGACTGGTCAATAGGCTGTGCGCACACAGGAGCTGGTGGGCGGGAACAGGGGCAGGGGCTTCCGCCCCCAGCAGAGGTGCACACAGGCCTGCCCGGTGCTAAGGTCATGCTGCCTCAGAGGCAGAGGCCACTCTCAATGGAGGCATGTGCAGGCCCACCATGCCGCCTGGTCTGGAGGGGCGTGTCAGGATGGACTGCAGTGGCCCCCATGGCAGAGACGCTAACAAGCCCAGGCCCAGAGGTGGCGTTAGGATGGGGGCAGCCCCCACAGCAGAGGTGTGCGGAGGCCTAGGGCGCTGCCCAGCCGGAGGGGAGGGGGGGGGGACCATCAGGATGGGGGTGGGGCCTTGGCAGAGACCTCTCAGCACTCCTGCACTGGGGTCTGAAGGCACGGAGAAGAAGGGAGAGCAGATGGGCAGTTTGGGGGGTTTAGGCCAGGAGGGGAGAGCAGATAGGCAATTAAGGGGATCAGGCCAGGAAGGGAGAGCAGTTAGGGCCATCAGGCAGGCAGGCAGGTGAGCACTTAGGAGCCAGTGATTCTGCATTGTGAGAGGGATCCCAGATTAGAGAGGGTGCAGGCCAGACTGAGGGAACCCCGCGCCCTGTGCACGATTTTCATGCACTAGGCCTCTAGTATGTATATTCCTTGATTATTTCCTAATCTGACAGGAAGGCAGAAAGCCCAAAATGAGGGAAAGCCCCTTAAATTTGATTACAAAAAGTTTATGAAAATGAATCGTCAGTTAGGAAATTACAGTTGTGTGTGAGGGTGGGTAGGTGGTTTTTGTTTCTGTTTGGTTGTTTCTAGTTGTCCTTATGTTGAACCTACTATAATAAGAAAGCCGGTGTAAGTGAAATTGGGAGAGTAAAGAAATCATGTTCTATAGATGCGAAGACAGTACACATAAAATACAAAGATAGACACAATGACACAGTCACATCCCTGCAAAGTCTTCCACACAACTCAATGAACATTTACTGTCAGAAATATCAGCTATGACATAGTTACAGGAACACTAGACTTGAAATCAGGAAATCTTAGTGGTTGCATCATTTGAATCTCAGCCTGAATCTTCTCATCAACAAGAGGACTGCATTGCATTTTATTTTTAGAATCTGGACCTCTTGTGCTGAAGATTCTGCAAAACAACCTGTACTTATTAACTAAATATGCATTCTTTTTTCCACACATACACACTGACTAATCAAAACTGTGTAGCCTGACATAACCAACATCATCGTACTGAGGTAATAATCTAATAAGAAACAGCCTAATAGCAGTTACATGCTTGTATAATTTTAAGCTCGTTAAAAATTGAAATCAACCCCTGAAACTCTAATATGGACATGTCAAGCTCCAGGGGCAACTGCATATAGAACCACTAACCTAGACAATTTCTAAAATCATCTCCAGAGTCATAGTTGCTGAACGTTTTGCGGGGGGGAAAGCTGGCAGAGGAGAAAGAGGTACGCTTTCTTCCATTATGAAATACATATGGTTACTTCACTTGTGTTCTATCAGTTAATCTAATGCCTGCTGAGTTCTTTTATATTCTTAAGATATTTCTGTATTCCAGAAGTTGAGTGAGCCAGGTCGTTCACTGTGGCTTATGGATAGACTGTTTGGGGGAGCAGCTGTCCACACACCTGGTGTTGGAAACAAAACCCTCAGCAGACCGAATCTATTGTCATTTAATTACTTCTCAAGATGCCATAACCAGAATTTTTTTGTAAATACATATTTTATTCCCCAAGGCATGTTAATATAAGGCCAAAATTTATGCAACACTGAGAGGAAAATATTTCCTTTTCACTCGTTCTCTGTGTTATTGCGAACATCCTATAGAACAGGGGTGGGGAACCTTCTTTTCTGCCAAGGACCATTTGGATATTTATAACATCATTCCCGGGCCATACAAAATTACCAACTTAAAAATTAGCCTGCTGCATTTGGTCAAACATTTATTTAACTCACCCCCTAATGCCTCGAAGGGCCAGACCAAATGATTTCTCAAGGCCTTATACAGCCTGTGGGCCAGATGTTTCTCAACCCTGCTATAGACTAATGAAGGGCCTCAAACTTAGCCAACACCTCTTTTTTGGTATTCAGTTCTCAGAAGCATAGAAATACAATATTTTTATTCAATAGTTCAACACAATTCAATGAACATTTACTGTTTGCCTTTTCTAGATCAGGTGTTGGACTGGCTAGACAATAATTGGTGCCTCAGAAGAAATAATTTATTTTTTAATTACATATATTGCACTTATTATATGTCAAGCACTGTTCCATGCACTTTATTAACTCACATCATATTCAAAAGAGCCCTTGGAAATGTGGGTACTATGATTATCACCCTTGGCACTGAGGCACAGAGAGGGTAAGTAATCTGTCCACGGTCACATAGTCAATAGCAGTGGGTCCAGGCAATGGGCTCTGGTGTGTATCCTCTTTACCACTATGCCATGCTCAGAGAGGCAAAAAGAGGAAGAAATTGCTATGGGCTCAGTGGATCAAGGAACAAGGCACCTGAACTAGGATTTGCACTGACCCTTCAGAGGATGGTCAGGGATATCCGACTCTTGGCATTCATAACAGTGGCCACAATATGGGCAGTGGCCTTGATGTGGAAAATGGCCTCTGCGGTTATATTGAGAGAATAGTAAGTGGACTGGTCTGGAAGAGGAAGTATAGCTAAATGGAAGATAAGTTGAAAATAAAGGTTACTGCCAGAATTTGAGGGACTTTGAAAGTCAAGCAAAGAGCCCATGTGCCTTATTTAATGTTTAGACACATTAGATTAGATGGGGCAGTTATAGGTCTGAGACCAGCATGGCAGGAAGAGCATGCCTATATCCACAGCAGCTCTTTGCTCGAAGTCCAGAAACTAGCTGCTAAAACCTGCTGTTCTAAGCAAGAACCCCTCAGAGGCATAAACCCCATTAAGCAAGCTGGACCATTTCCCTTAGAGTATTCACCTCTCTGTTGGTGAAGGACACCTTCCAAATTCAACCCATTTGCTTCAGTTCAACCTTGTGTGCCATGAGAACCAAGGAATTCTGAGTTGTGTACACTTTTCTTACTCCCTTGGTCAACCTTCTCTACTCTTCTTGAAGAAAATGATTTCTGGTTTGCCCCTTCTGGGGTAAAGATAAGTCTCCACTGAAAAGAGATAGCCAGGAAGAAAAAGCCCACAGAAGGTCCAAGTGCCCAGGAAAGCATCTTTGCACTCCTTGACACCAGCTCCAATCACTCACACAGCCGTGGCTCCTCTTCTTCTTTCTTTGTAAATAGCAAGACAGACCCACTTCCTGGTAGCTGCACAGCTCACTTTTTCAGATGTTACTTGAGCCTTTAAACAACATTTTATATCACCACCTGCATTGATGCTTAAAACATTTCTTAAGTTACCAACTGACTTTCCTCTAAAGATTTTTAAAGTATCTTGCCTCCACTAACCACCACACTGCTTTTCCCCACAGAGTATGACTTCTATTTAGGCCTCTCTTAGGGGTATTATCAGGCACATAAACAGAATCAAAGGATGACTCCTTATTCTTGGAGTCAAATGTTCACATATGGAGAGCTTTGTTCTTCCTCCATCTCTGTGAAGATAGGGATTAGGTCAGGGTCTCTTACAGGCTTTGGAGTCAGGCAGCCCTGGCCAGAGAGTGTCAGGCATTCTTCTCACTGAGCCTGCTTGTTCACCTGTAAAGTAGTTATATTAACTGTAATTGCCTCCTAAAGATTTTTTGGGTTATTAAATGCAATAGTCTATGTAAAATATTTAACACAGTGTCTTGCCTATAAGGGCCTAATAAATTTAGCCATTATTATTATTACTGATATCATGAAGCTTTGAGGATGAATCACATTAGTCAAAGTACATGACTTTCTTCTGAATGGTTTTATTTTATGTAGCCACAGGCTTGTACTACAGGCAGTGATAATAAAGAGAAAGCATAGAAAGTACCAGGCTGCTTTAAACTAAGGTGAGTGGCTCTCACTTGTCCCCACAGCCTCACTTGCAGCTCTGACCCATATAGCTGTGTCTGGGGAGACACCTAATGGGCATTGTGCATGTAGTTCAGATGGACAATTCCTCAGGTAATGCCAGTTGCTTGCAAAAGATAGAGAAGATAACAGTGCGTGTAACTTCCAATGTTTTAACGATCACTTGTTCTTGTCCCATTTGTTCAGATTTACCTGGGTGCCTTTAAACCATACCAATTTCTGCACTTCAGCCCCAGAGATACTGATTTAGTTGTTCTTGGGTTGGGATCGGGAGGATGGTCATTGTTAATTTTTAAGCTCCCCGGTGGTCCTAATGGGCAGCAAGGATAGGGAAACCATGACTTTGAGAACAGGCAAGCGGAGGAAGGAAATGGAAATGTTCTGGAGGCAACCATAAGAAGAAGCAATGTAAAACATTCAACCAGTGTTTATCTAGCTCAGTGACTTTCAACCGGTGTGCCGCAAGAACTATTTAGTCAGGGGCACAGACCTCTTTTCCCTTATATTGTAAAATTAAAAAATGACAACAGCCAATACAACAATAGTGGTCCTGTGTGAAGGTATCACAATTATACCTCTTGTTTTTGTCAGTTCGGCAAAAAATAATATTTTTTGGTGGGCCACAAAATTTTAGTAATTAATTTATGTGTGCCATGAGATGAAAAAGGTTAAAAATTGATGCTCTAGCAGAAGCTTTGCTTCTGTTCTATCTCTTATCTCAGTGTGACATTTGCAGGAAGTACAAAAAAAAAGGAGGGGGGGACCTCAACATCAAGGATGTGAAAGGTGCTTCTAATCTTCATAGATACTAGGCCATGGCATTAAGTCTTTAGCTTGGGCAACAGCATAAACACCTGGTGTACCTGCGCTGAGGGGAGAGACTAGGTGCACCGGTTAATAATGCTGGGTTTTGTAATCAAAGAAAACACGATAATTTCAAGAGAAACATCATAAGTGCTTTATTCAAAGTAATGTCCATCGCTAGCTACACATTTCCCCATCTTCTAGGTAATTTGTGGATACCATCCCAATAGAACTTTTCCGGTTTTGAGGCAAACCATTCAGAGACCCAATTTTCCAGTTCTTCGTAAGTTTTGAAGTGCTCCTCAGAAAGCGTGTGTGCCATTGATCGGAACAAGTGGTAATCTGAAGGAGCAAGTTCTGGTGAATACAGCGGGTGGGTGAATACTTCCCAGGCAAGATATTTTAATGTGTCTTTAACTGGTTTTGAAGTGTGTGATGGTGCGTCATCATGAAGTAAAATTACTTTGCCATATCTTCTGTAACATTCTGGTCGTTTCACGATCAAAGCATGGTTCAAATTGATTATTTATTGTTAGTAGCAATCAGTATTAATGGTTTCACCTGATTTTAGAAGCTCATAATACACCACACCTTCCTGATCCCACCAAACGCAGAGCATTGTCTTCTTTCTGAAGCGATTTGGTTTTGAAGTCAATGTTGATGGTTGACCTGGATCAACCCATGATTTTGTGCCTTTGGGATTCTCAAAATAAATCCACTTTTCATTGCCAATCACAATTCGATGCAAAAAAGACTTTCTTTTTTTGTGCTGTTGACGCAACATTTTACTGATGACTTTTTGGTTTTCCATTTGTCTTTTGTTCAGTTGATGTGGCACCCAGTTTTCTTCCTTAAAAATATTTCTCATTGCTTGGAAACAATCGGAAATTGTTTGCTGAGCAACGTTTAACTTTCTGCAAGTTGTTTTTGAGTTTAACACGCATCTTCATCCAATAATGCTTGTAATTGTTGGTCTTCAAACTTTTTTGGTTGACCTGGATGTTCTTTGTCTTTCACATCAAAATCATCACTTTTAAGCCATTTAAACCAGCGTTCACAAGTATTTTCAGATGGAGCATGTTCACCATAAGGTTCCCGAAGTATTCAGCAGCACTTTTCTTCAAAATAAAGTAATGAATTAAAACTTCCCGCAAATGCTCTCTTTTTGGCACGAAATTCAACATTTTTAAGTGTAAAATTATCTATGATGTTAACACCTGCAGCAAATTTGACATATGAAGTTTTGAAGCTTGTTGTCAATACAACAAAATAGCATACATATCAAGTTGCATATATATCAACATATGTGTAACTCCATCTATTGAAAAAAATCCACATTATTAACTGGTACACCTAGTATATGCTCTGATGTGGGAGCCTCAATGTCAGGCTCTAAAAGGAAAGAAATTTTCTTAGCTGTGCTTGCTGTCAAGATAGTGAAGGAATTTTGGGGGCTTTCTTATGAGTCCTTAAATTTATACGCTTTGTTACAGCTTATCTCTTTTCTTTATGCTTTCTCATTTTCACTTTCCAAGTTGCAGGTGATTATCTAGTTCTATTACAGCTGCCTCATTTTACAGATGAGCAAACTGAGTGATGCTCAATGTCTCACAGTACGACAAGGGCAGAACCCTTGCCTCCTCGTGAAGTAACCATGGTCCACTTAGTACTGACTTCAAGGGTAGAAGGACTGACTTTGGAGCTTCTCCAACTTTCTCACTGACTTTCTGACTTCTTGACCAAAGCCCTTATTTTCCCATGCTATTCTGGCTAACCGGTTGCCTTATTTTCAAAGATGCCTGAAGTGTCTTCTCTTGAAAATATAGTCCTTACCTTATCTGTCCCAGCACCACTGCAGAAGAACCATGACCTTGCTGAGAGCCACTGCATGCCAAGTGAGACTTAATTTTCCCTAAGTACTTAGGAGTAGAAAAACAATAATGTATATGATGGGCTTTTGGCCTACACCCATATCCTTTAGGAGAAGATAGAATTTGGCACAGTTCATATTCTGATTTAAAGAAAAACGTTTTGTTCTGATGTCATTTGTCTAATTAATAGTAAAAAAAAAAAAAAAGATTGATTTTTTCTAATGCAATGTCATCTAGTCTTTGAGATGTAGATGGCCCAAATCAATTGTCTTCTGTGAGGCTTCCTAATGGATCTAACCTTGGTGTTTACAAGGCATTCTTGTATTCATGGCTCATATATGTGCAGACCTCTCCCTTCCCATATCTGTTTGTCCATTCAATAGACATTTGTTGAACAGCATGCCACAGTGGTTGGTGAATATGGAGGTGGTGCAAAGGGGATGTGGAAGGGGATGAATTATAGTAGAGGTTCTGAAAGTAGGGCTACAAAGGACTCCTTTGAGCAATGCTCACGGTACTGGCAATGAGCAGTGAGCACAGAAGAGTAATATAATAGGATTAGTATTTTAAGAAGGAAACATTAGATTATGGTTCATTCATTCAACAAACACTAACTTTGAACCTTCTGCATGGTAGACACCATGCTTGACTCTGAAGATACAAGAACGAATAAAACACGGTCCTTGCCCTCAAGGAGCTCACAGTCTATTGAGTTGCCTTTCTGATTTCCCCACTAGATTGTGAGCTCCTGGAGGGCAGGCACTTTTGTTCAACTGACAAAAAGTATACATTTCAGAGTTAAACCTGGATTACAATCCTCGCTTTATTATTTTCACTATATTCACCTCAGTTAAGTGATCTGTTCATTAAGCCTCATAGCACCTGCCTCCTATTAACACAGTGCCATGCTTGTAGTAAGCATTCAGTTCTCTTTTGCTGCCTGACAGGCTAGAGAGAGTCTGTATGCCCTGGTGCCTCAGGGTCAGGAGGTGTTAGCAGAACTCTTCTCGACTCACTAGTGATTAAGTTGCTTACTGTAGGCTGAGAACTATGGTCAGGGCCTGTGTTGGGTTCTAGATGCTCAGTTCCTGAATTCCAATCAAGCATCTTGCAAAGGTCAGAATCAAAGTCAAAGAACATGACAAAATTTCCTCTTGGGCCAAAATGCTATTATTTCACCAAGGTCAGCACATGTTTTTGGCAGGAGAAGTTGATTTGCCTATGCTTGTGTAATCAATTGTTTTGCAAGTGCCTGAGTCCCCACAGTGGCTTGAAGAGGAGGTATCAGCTGTCTCTGGCCTTTGACTTTTTATTGTTCTCAGAGCATTTTCACAGCCTATTGTCTCACTCCTTCTTAATAAAGTCTCTCTGGTAGGAATTTGTACCCTTCACCATATTCATTCAATCACTGGGGAGATGGAGACCCAGAGAATAAAGTGACTTAACCAAAGTCATGGAGCGCCTTATGCCACCTGTTTGTAAGAGGTTTGATATTACATGAGAGAAACAGCGAGAAAGATATTA
This sequence comes from Eptesicus fuscus, assembly GCF_027574615.1. Taxonomy (NCBI): domain Eukaryota; kingdom Metazoa; phylum Chordata; class Mammalia; order Chiroptera; family Vespertilionidae; genus Eptesicus; species Eptesicus fuscus. Next base: position 46,890,348 of record NC_072475.1, read on the forward strand.
GGACTCTGTCTGTGTAGCGCATGATGGTATATCAGGAGATCTGAGCTCATGTTTTGGCTCAGGGAGTGAGCTGAGGAAATTTAGAATGAGATTTCTAAGACGGATATGCTTCTCTGACCTGTGAAATCACTGTGCCTCTTCCCCTTCATTTAATCACAGGTAAACCTATTTCATCATAGGTCATGTCTTCCAGCCAAGATATTTACATTTGACAAACTCTTAAAGATTTAGATAATACTCCCAAGGGCAGTCATCTTCAAACCTACCTCATGAAGTGGAGGCAGAGACCATTTGGTCCAGAATAGGCAAGTGAGGTCTAGTGAGATTATATGACACTAGAAGCCCAGTGCACAAAATTTGTGCATGGGGTGGGGGGTCCCCTCAGCCCAGCCTGCCCCCTCTCCAAGCTGGAACCCCTTGGGTGATATCCGACTGCCAGTTTAGGCCCAATCATCAGCCTAAGCCGGCATTCGGACATCCCTCTCACAATCCTGGACCGCTGGCTCCTAATTGCTCACCTGCCTGCCTGCCTGATCGCCCCCACCTGCACCCCCCTCCAGCCTAGTTGCTCCTCACTGCCCCCCCCTGCCAGCCTAATTGCCCCCAACTGCCCACCCTGCCAGCCTGGTTGCCCCCAACTTCACCCCCTCCCTAATGGCCTGGTCGCCCCTAACTGCCACCCCCATCGGCCTGGTCACCTCTTACTCCCAAGGGCAGTCATCTTCAAACCTACCTCATGAAGTGGAGGCAGCCTGGTTGCCTCTGCCACCAGCCTGGTCACTCCATGCAGCCTGCTTGTTCAGTCATTTGGTTGTCGCTCACTAACCCCCCTGCCAGCCTGGTCATAGGCAGCCATCTTGTGAGGGTATGAGGCTTAATTTGCATATTACCTCTTTATTATATAGTATATGCTAGGTCATGTGACTAGTATGTGGCAGATTGGGACTTACATCCTAATCTTCTGGCTTCTGAATATAGTGTTCGTTATAGTATATGACATCCCATTCTTGATCTAACCTCCTTGCTGTTTGCTATGGGTTAGGCTTTCTCTTTGGAAATTGGAACTTGGTAAACCTAAACCTATAAGCCTCTAAGTTTGCCAGTGTAATGCTAGTCTTTGAAGTGAAAAATAATATTTTCTTCCAAAGGGACTGCTCTACTTGCTTAAAGAAAAAATGTAATTTATTTCCCAGTTTTACCTTTAAATTGGTATAATGTCCAAAAGAAAATATTCCAAGTTTTTTTAATCTTCAATTTGGAAATTTTCTATGCACCTTTTGAGCACAAAAAATAACACATTTTAAGGGATGATAAATAGTAGTGTGAAATATATATGAGTTCTATAAATGCTCATCAAAACCTCTGTAGTCAGAACCAGGTAGAATAAGAGAATAGGCAAAGCATTCTTCTCTTCTTCCACATCATTCTCCCTCTCCTAGAGGTAGTTTGGCAGTTAAGAACACAAACACTAGAGGCCAGACAGACATAGATTTTAGTCTTGGCTCTTTTTGTACTACCTGCAAGACTTTAGGAGACCCATTTAACTTTCCTGGGCCTCTGTTTATTCATTTGCAGAGGGAGATTTAATGATATTACCTGCAATTTGTAAAACACCCATTCAGCACAATGCCTGCACATTTTAGTTGGTAATTATGGTTACCTATCACTGTTTTTATCTTCATCAAAGACCCTTTCTTTCGCCCTTCAGTATACCTATTTCTATCCATGTCTTTTCTGTAGGGAGGAAATAGGATCAGCCACACTTACCCATCAATTTAAGCTATTGTGCCAGGGGGTATTTTGCATTTCTAATTAACCTCACCTTTGTAATCAAAGGCGTGACTAATGCAGTACCTGCCTCCTTGTGCCTGCTCAATAGATACAATTTTAAATTTCTAGTATGAGAGCACATACCACCATAGCCAAAAGTTTAGAAAGTAAAGAAGAAAAAACAAATACCCCCAATGCAACACATAATACCACTCATGGTATAGCAGTTAAGACCATGAAATATAGTCATGTTTGACTCCTGGCTGCAATACATTGAGCACTTTACCTAAAACTCTGTTGTGATTTCTTCATCATTGAATAAAGGCAATGAGCATAACTATCTAACAGGAGGTTGATAGGATGAAGGACATTTGAAACATTTAAAATAGGTGCCTGGCTGAATAAATTGTAGCTCTGAAATGATGAGAATGATAATGAAGATGATAATGATTTGTGTGTACCCTTTATGCATGTTGCTTTTCACAAATTACTTGAGTACTTTTACTTTTCCTGCTCCCATTGTCTATCAGAAGAAACATGCATATTAGGAGATTGAAGATATATCCATTTAAGGGTACCAGGCTCCAAGAGGTGAAATGACTTAATAGATAGAACCCAGCAAATTTATGGCAAAGAGGGATCTAGAACAACCAGGATGCTAATATATATATATATATATATATATATATATATATATATATATATATATATATATACACTAGTGGCCCAGTGCACGAAATTCCTGCATGATGGGGGGAGAGGTTGTCCCTCAGCCCGACCTGCACCCTCTCCAATATGGGACCCCTTGGGAGATGTCCGACTGCCGGCAGTCGGGACATCCCTCACGCAATCCGGGAATGCTGGCTCCTAACCACTCACCTGCCTGCCTGCCTGCCTGATTGCCCCTAACAACTCTGCCTGCCTGCCTGCTCACCCCCAACTGCCCCCCTCCGCCGGCCTTTTCGCCCCCAACTCCCCCCCCCCCCGCCCCAGGCCAGCCTGATCACCCCCAACTGCCCTCCCCTCCTGGCCTGATCGCCCCTAATTGCCTCTACCTCTGCCCCGCCACCATGACTTTGTTTGGAAGAGCATCAGAGAAGGTCTCCCGAAAGATCTCCCAGGCTAATTAGCATATTACCCTTTTATTAGTGTATATGTATTTCTTAGTTGGAAAAATAAATCCTTAACTCCTATTTACTCTCTGAGATTGTAGGTTAAGATACAGAGACAGTAAAACACATTGATTTTTTTTTTTTCCATTCTGGCTTTTATGATAGTGCAAGCTTTGTATGTCAGTCCTTCATACCCACTGGAACGTAGATGCCTGAGGAGCAAACAGAGAGGACTCCTGGAAACTTACAGCCATGATTTTATGGAAAGACTGCACATAACTCTATGGAACCTGCAAAAACAAACAAGTGAACAAACAAGCAAACCAAAACAGCTTCCATCACGATCCTCACTCCTTGTGTGTCAGCAAAATCTTAGGGCACTTATGTTCCTCTACCCTGGCCTTCTTCTAAACATTGAGGTTTTGGTATCAGAATTCATCACAGCCACTTTGATGCTCATTTTCTTCAGCATCTCATTAAAAGTCTTTTTTTTTTTTTTTTAAGATCAGCAAAAATCATACATTTCAGTGAGTAGTGTCTAACTTACTCTGGACAAGCTGACCTGCTGTGCCAGGGTCCTGGGCTGCTATGGAGGCATCTTCTCCTGGAGCCTCACATACGGGTTGACTGTACCAGCACAGTTCCCTCGATTTTACTAAAATATCAGTAGCATTTTCATACACAATGTAGACAGTGAACCAAACAAAGAAACACAGAGGGACACATAAGAGCTGGAGGTCAGTTACACGTATTCTTATCTGAAATGAAAGATGAGAACTGATCAACTTGATTCTCTTTGTACCTCTTGGGGACTTCTCCTAGATTGTTATTCTTACTACATCTGTGGATGTCTAAATATCACCTTCATCCAAGACCTGATTAAAATGTCACCTTTTCTTGTGAGTGTCCCTTCAGCTCCCCAATTTGAGCCATCTCTTTCTCTGTGTTCTTATGGCAATTATTAAAAAATTTTACTTTGGATACTTTTGAATATGGTACTTTTGCATATTTCCAGATGTCTAACATTTCCTACATCCCTAGATGGCAGGATCTTCTCTCAATTATTTCTTTAGCACTCGTACTTAGTAAGTACTCAGCAAGTATACTCTGAATAAATGCATTATTTTTCCTGTCATTCCCCTCAGTTGTTTAGTTTTTCTGTTGGTTGAAAGCATGCTAGGTTGCATTTCATAAGTGAAACAATGTGATAATTAATTTTTTCTATGTACTGTAACATATAGTTACTTGTTCTCCAAAAGACTCTCTGTATATTCAGGAGGTGATGGAGGCTCAATCCATAACATTAAGCATTATCAAGATGGTGAGGCATTGCTAAATGACTTGGGTTAGTCACTGCATAACCTTTCTTGATTAGAAAAAGAATAAAGCTAACAATATCTTGCTTCCCAGGGTGGTTAGAATGATAGCGATAGTGAAGCATGTGAAGTTTTTGATGATGTTCATGGTGGTGTAATAATAACCCTTTGGGTGTTCATAACACTTAATTATATCAAACTAATTTCATTTTGATTAGAGTAACACTCTGGACCCCTTCCTTTCAGATCTTAATCTCTAGTTACTAACATTTGGGAGGCAGTTTCTAGAATCAGTGTGGTTGGATACAAATCTTTTTTATTCCAGCTCTGTGACTTTGAGCAAGTTATTTAGCTTCTCTGTGTCTGAAAGTGGGATAGCAAAAGAACATATGTGATTGGATTATTCCAGAGGTTAAAGGAGATAACACTTGTACAGAGTAGTGACTCCATAATATTATTATTGTAATCCTCAGACATTGCATAAGGCCCTGGATCAAGCAAATTATCACCATGTAAAAGAGGTATTTCTCTTTGAAATGTATAAGACCAAAGGGGAGAGGAGAGGTTGAGGCCAGCTTAATGAGGACTCTGGACTCACCTGTAACAAGAAGCACGCAGAGTCTGTATAAACTGAGAAGAATTACCCTCAGTCGGGGAAAAGGAGATTTTCACAGGGATGGCACCAGTCCAGCCTGGCAGAATCCTCTGTGGACTGCATCTGTGCCAGCTGTTGTCAGTCTGTGTGGGCTCACCAAGAATAACAGCAATGATTTTCACTTTATAGCAACTTCCATCTCGGGATCTCAGAATGCTGCATAAATGTAGATTAGAGCTCCCAAAATGTGTTGCCAAGAATGGGCATACTTTATAGGGCATCAAGAATGCATACTGTTTTGAGAGGATCTTTTATGTTGAAAAAAGGACTAAACTAGTTCAGAATTAGACCTACTTTCCTGATTTGATTCTATATGCACTTTTTAGGTGACCTTGGACAACGCAATTCCCCTCCTTGACTCTATGTTTTTGTTTTTGTTTTTCATTAACAAAGGGATTTAATCTACCACTGAATGATCTCCAGAGTGTCTCCTGTCCTTGAAATCCACAGTTAGTACAGGGCATCTAGAGTTACTCCCCAATAGACTACTGCTTGGCACACTTTAGAGAGGCCAAGTTCTTGTAGAATAGAATACTTCCATAGAATTTTATTCATGGTTAGACCATAATCAAGTAGGAAAAACAACAACAACAACAAAAAACACACACAAAATTACTTTGGTCACTGGGAAATGGCATTATCTTTTAGCTTTTTATATGAAAGAGTATTAGTGAATTTTACATGATTTTCCCCTTTGCCCACCTTGAAGTACAGTGCTGTTTATCATTTCCTTTTAGTATTTTAAGATTTAGTATTAACCCTCCAGTGTGTGTCAGAGACTGGGCAAGAAAGTAATCTTTAGAGCAGCATTTCTTCTCTTGCTGAATCATTATTGAAGCCATCAAACATGGCCATAGCGCACAGAGTCTTGTCTGAGTGCACCTCCATCAGAATTACCCAGAAAGCTGGCTATGTCTTTAGTTGCCATTTTTCTACACAGAGGAGATACTATGTCATAAAAAGCAGTAATTTCCTCTAAGAAAAGTTCCTTGTATAGTTCAAGGCTTTGTAATATACGATTAAATTCGCCTGAATGTTACAATCTATAAATAGATAATAAAATCCCTCTGACAAAAATTGCAAATAGATGAAGAGGCTGAGGCTGTTTGTGTGGTGGTTAAGCGTGCACTTTCTGGATGTTGGCAACTGGATCCAAATACCAGGTTTCTAGGTACTTCCAAGGTGATCTCTGTGTCTCAGTTTTCTCATTGGTAAAATCAAAGTAGTAACCACCTGACGGGGCCGCTGTGATGATTAAATGAGTTAATTAATATAAACTATTTTGAACATTGTCTGGTCCATCTGTACACTCAGTATATCTTTATTTTCAGTCTATACACATAAATCAACAAACGTATGAAATGAATGCATATGTTTCTACTCCTTCAGAGTTTACGGAAAAGGGTATTTCCTCAATAGAATTACTATTATTTGAATCATGTTTGATGATCAGTAAGAACTAGTAAATGCCACTGGTCTTTAGATTTGGTATCAAGTCACGCTCTTTCGTCCCGTCTGGTACAGCGCTAAGGAATGACACGGAGTTCTTCACATTCCCTCATCCACCTTCCTGCCACATTTGAAAGACGTTCCTAGCTCGGTTTTCACAGACTATAAGCATTTGACACAAGTTATGAGCCCCTCTTAAATACTAGCACGTTCCATGTATCATCTTAGATTTTGCTCACAATGGCCCTGAGATGGAGACATTCCCTCTCCCTTCTTACCCTCCCAACCCTATTTACAGATGGAAAAACGATTGCTAAGAGACGTTTTCAAAAACTTGTGAAATGTTATGCAAAATTAGTGCTATCACTTGGTATTTGAACCCGCATTTCTGCTTCCGAAGCCCACGCTTTCTCCATTTCTCCACAATCAATGTTTCTGAAAGTAAAAGGGGCCACATTGGTCTCCAGCCTCTGGTATAATTAGCATCATGCTTTAATCAGTGAGGTTGACTGTCTTGATTAACCTTTATGATAGTATCATGTAAGTTTCGTATTTCTAAATGAGTATATAAAGCCAGCTGTAAATTAGTGGAAAAACACTGAGCTTGGATCAGAAGACTCATGTTTACCTCTTGGCTCTGCCACTTACTATGAGTGTGATTTTGGCTAAGTCACTTAACATAGTCACTTAACAAAACCACTAACTTGATTTATTTCCTTATACAAAAAAAAAGCTCTTATGCTGCAGAAAGTATTGAATTAAATCTAGTGTATCGGAGTGTTGCACCAGGGTTCCTTCTTGTCTGTAAGGGAGCATAGAAATGTGAAAGGTTTTCTCTTTCCTTCAAGTTCTAATTCAAGCCCCTTTTCCTCTTGGCCTGTGTTTGGCATGCTTTAGTTCATTATGTATTCTCTTTCCTCTGTATGCTATCATCCATTGACATGTTCACATGATATTTATACAACCTAACATATAGTTACATACATCTTTAAGGATAGTGTGTCAGTCAGTGCAGGCAGTAAATGGGTTATGTGACCATCACATTTTAACTCATGGGTCAAATCCTATTGACCACATTTTATAGATTAAGCAACTAATACTTAGTAAAATGAAACATCTTGCCCTGGGTCACATACTAGTAATTGGTACGTGATGGAGGTGGGATCCAAACCCAAGCAGGTCGCCCTGAAATCTTGTTCTCTTAAGTGTCTGAGCCACACTGAGTATCATCATACTGAGTTTTGCTCTTCATTCCTTCCTCATGTGCCTTGATTTCCTGATTGGATTATATATTCCTTGAACTGGATATATCTCACATATCTTGAGGACTGGCTTCATGCCTAACTACTAGTATTGGTGGACAATTTAATGTGGATTTCACCAGAGACACAGTATTCTGCACTTTTGGAATTTTGGAAGCAAGGACATTTACCTCTTTCCTTTGTCTCAGGCCAGAAGCTAATCTTCTCACCATGTTGTTGCTTAGATTAGATTTTCACAGGTCAAGCAAATGTTTTCTCTGTTATTCTCACTTAGACACTTTGCCTGCATCCCCTCCAAAGCCCAGAAATCCAATGTGAACAATGCACCTGTGAGAGTTATGAATTGTTGCTACAGATGGCATTGCTATTGAACAAAGAATATGCCCTCTCTTTGCATCCGAAGTGACTTGGATCGCTGAGCAAGAAACTTTCTGACTCAAATGAAAACCACCTTGTGTCAGGTGAAATAGGGGGAGTTAACCATTTGTTTGCTGGTGGGCATTTCCCACGAAAAACTCAAAAACAGAAATTTACCTCAGCCATGGAAAGTGATGTGCCAAGCATCATGTTTGCATATTAAAACCGAAAACAGATTTGCATGTTATCTCAGCATGGGGTGTCACGTTCAGGCATCTGCCAAGCCTACTAGATAGAAACAGCTCATATAGTAGGAAAGTGTTTCTGTGCCTATCAGACTGAAAATCTAGGTGCCTTTGTTTTTTGTTGTTTGTGTGTGTATGTGTGTGTGTGTGTGTGTGTTTTCATCAAATTGTCCTCCCTTCAGGTTCTCCATTTTCTCTTGCCTTCATACCTGAAAATGCCAAAGAAAAGGTTGAAAACCCATGTTTTATAATGGACTAGAGGCCCAGTGCACCACATTCGTGCACTGGTTAGAGGGGTCCCTCAGCCCAGTCTGTGCCCTCTCATAGTCCAGGACCTTTTGCTCCTTACCGCCCTCCATCTTGCTGCTCTTTAGTGCTGCTGTGGAGGTGGGAGAGGCTCCCACCATGGCAGCTGCGCTTGCCAGCCATGAGCCCGGCTTCTGGCTGAGCGCTGCTCCCCCTGTGGGAGCGCACTGACCACCAGGGGACAACTCCTGCATTGAGTGTTTGCCCCCTGGTGGTCAGTGCACATCATAGTGACCAGTCATTCTGGCTGTTCCACTGTAATGGTTGCTTAGGCTTTTATTATATAGATATTTATTATATTTTAAAGGTCATCCATTTGTGACTATATTTTATTTACATCATTTAAAAATTATAAAGAAAATATATAAATTATTTATAATCCCCTTGGTCCACATGAGCTGTTACTTTTTGGTATATTTCCTTCTAGTATTTGCTTTTTATTCCTACACAGACACACACATTGACATTCTTGCCTATACAGTATGGGGCAAAAGTAGGTCTACAGTTGTTCATATGGGAAATAATACAGTAATTAAGAAATAATAATACAAGCATAAACTCTATTTCTCATACTCATAACTGTGAAGCCATGTTTGCCTCACCCTGTATATTTATATACATTTGTAATTATCAAATATAATTTTTAAAATTAAATTTATTTGGGGTAACATTTGTTGATAGGATCCTATAGGTTTCAAGTGTACATTTCTATGATACATGATCTTTATAATGCATTGTGTTCCCACCACCCAAAATCAGATCTTCTTCCTAGATGTATTATTTTAGTATCATCCTTTTAAAACATAATAATGGCAAGGATTGTGAAATAATCTCAATAGCTGTACACCTGAAGCTAACATAAAATAATGTTGAATGTCAACTACAATTGAAAAAATATATATAAAAGATGAAAACATATTTAGCAATAGGAATTGGTAAAACCCTGTTTTGAACCTAGTGAATTAGAACCACAGTTAGGGCCAGAACCTGGTAAGGGAAACTATGATATCTGCTTGATACAGCTTTATTAAAAGCAGACCTTCTAATTAAGGATAGCTTTTCTATGGGACATACATGGAAAGCAGTGCCTTGTGATAAAATCTTTCTTCCCAATGTTGGAGGCACTAGCCCTTTCCATCATTCCAGGCAACTAAATAAATATGAAGCATTTTCTCAGAGTAAGCCACTGCCAGACACTGTGAGAAATAATTAAAAAAAATAATAATAATACAAGCATAAACTCTGTTTCTCATTCTTGCAACTTTGAGCCCATGTTTGCCCCACCCTGTGTATTTATATACATTTATAATTATCTGATGTACTTTTTAAAATTAAATTTATTTGTGGTAACATTGGTTAATACAGCAAAGACCAAGACCTGGTTTGGTTTGGAAACATAGCCTTGAACAACAGTTGTGTGTGTTTTTTCCCATTCATTAAACTTTTATTTCTTGAGTCTTGTTGAGGTAAAACCTACCAATGGAAATAATGCCCTGTAATTGTCTTGCCTTGGTGATATCAAATCACTTATGCCTAACATGCATAAAGCCTAATTAATGGAAGGAGGGGGAATGCTTGCAATTTTTAGCTATAGTATTGTGGAAATAGCTTCTTATAGTCTCTTACTAGAGGCCCGGTGCACGAAACTCGTGCACGGAGGGGGATTGTCCCTCAGCCCAGCCTGTACCCTATCCAATCTGGGACCCCTCCAGGGATGTCCATCTGCCCGTTTAGGCCCACTGGGATCGGGCCTAAACGGGCATCAGACATCCCTCTCACAATCCAGGACTACTGGCTCCCAACTGCTTGCCTGCCTGCCTTCCTGATTGCCCCTAACCGCTTCTGCCTGCCAGCCTGATCGCCCCCTAACCACTCTGCTGCCAGCCTGTTTACCCCCAACTTCCCTCCTCTGCCAGCCTCGTCACCCCTAACTGCCCTCTCCTGCAGGTTTGATCACCTCCAACTGCCCTCCCTTGCAGGCTTGGTCCGTCTCAACTGTCCTCCCTTGCAGGCAGGGTGCCTCCCAACTGCCCTCTCCTGCTGGCCATCTTGTGGTGGTCATCTTGTGTCCACATGGGGGCAGGATCTTTGACCACATGGGGGCAGCTATATTGTGTGTTGCAGTGATGATCAATCTGCATATTACTCTTTTATTAGATAGGATAGAGGCTTGGTACAGGGGTGGGGGCCAGCTGGTTTGCCCTGAAGGGTGTCCCTGATCAGGGTGGGGTTCCCTTGGGACACAGGGCAGCCTGAGCAAGGGGCCTGTCGTGGTTTGCAGGCCGGCCACGCCCCCTGGCAACCCAAGTGGAGGCCCTGGTATCTGGAATTTATTTTCCTTCTACAATTGAAACTTTGTAGCCTGAAGCGGAGCCAAGCCTGGGGCTCCCTCCGCGGTCGGCAGCCATTTATGCGGAGGACTGGGCCCGGCCAAGGTGTGCGGAACGCTTTGCTTCCCCTGTTGCCGGCAGCAACCCTGGCCTGCTCTCTCAAGCTCCATTCTGCCACCATTTCTGTTTGAATTTGTTTACCTTCTATAATTGAAACTTTGTAGCTTGAGTGGAGGCTTAGGCCTGGCAAGGGCAGGCGGAAAGCTTGGCTTCCTCTGTTACCTAGGAAACCTTGCTCTCTGTGGCTGTAGCCATCTTGATTTGGGTTAATTTGCATGCTCACTCTGATTGGATGGTGGGCATGGCTCGTGGGCGTGGCTTATGTGTGTGTCGGAGGTATGGTCAATTTGCATTTTGTCTATTATTAGGTAGGATAGGGACAATATAAGATGGAAAGAGAGCAAATTGAGAGAAATCTTACCATCCCACAGAGACAACTTGCTTTCTTCATTAAGGAGGGTCTGCCTGGGACTAAAGAGAGAAGGAGCAGTGAAATGTGAACTTTGGTTTCCTGGACAGTAGGCCTAGAAACAGGCATGCTCCAAGCCCACCATTCTTGAGGCTGCCTTGACACATGGAAACTGAGAGAAGTGGGTGTGGAGAGGGGCCACTTTCTCTCAGCTCAGCCCACATCATTTTAGCACCCTGGTGTGCAAACACTATAGACCCCTTACTGGACACCCAGTACTTTCCCTTGGCTGCAGTAACATCCAGCAATTTCACCATGCTGTAACTCAGAATCATCATTTTTGGGCTATGCTTTCAAGTTTGGCTTAGGGAAGGTGATTTAGAGGAATCAATATCTAGCATGAGAAGGGAATATGAAAAAGAGGTTATAAGAAAATCAAGCTTATGAAAGTTGAAGACTCATTATTATCTATTTCAAAGCTAGAATCAAACTTTTAAAGTCAAAATCCTTGGTCTTCATTGTGCACTGACTATTCTCCAAGAAAATGGAACTTATGATTAGAAGAACTAAGAGTATGCTGTTCTACTCCCATGAAGCAGTGGGGAATGTTCCCTTATGGGTTTCTAATTGTTAATAGGTGGTTTACCTGGAGCAGAAAGGATGTCCAGCAAACTTTCTCCCCTTGGTCAGAGTAGGTGCTCCTTCCATTAAACAGTGTGACATTGAGGAGAGAGTAGGATAATTCCGTGAGGCAAAGTAGAAGAAGCCTCAGGAAATTGCAATCTGCAAACTTGACACAGTTAAATATGAGGTGGGGGGAGTGAAAAATATCAGAAATATATTTTTTCTGGCAGGCTTTCAGCTCCAAAATGGGGCTAATTCTACCTTTTGAAAGAAGATAATTTCTATGTTTCTTTTTTCAAGAACACATAATTGAAGTTATTTCCATCCAAGAGAGGAATCTCTTGTACATCATTACAAATGGACAAGAAAAATGAGCAGCTCTGGGACCCGGAGAGATAGAGTATTCATTATCATGTAATGTTTCTGAATATCTTGGCCTCCTTTTCCAGGTATTTTATCTTTCTGGGCTGTACTTTTCTGATGAGGTTCAGATTTGCAGTAAGTTCAAGTTTCTGGCACTATGTAATGAGGAAATCAACAGCAGGTAAGGACTCACCGGTGAAAATGATCCACCCTGAGGTCCATATTAGAGTCCCACAAAAGCTTTTGTGGAGCCATTTTGTAAGGTGGATTCTTACCACATATATTAAACTAGAGGCCTGGTGCACAAAATTTGTGCACTCGGTCGGAGGGGGGGTGGTCCTTCACCCTGGCCTGCGCCCTCTCACACTACAGGAGCCCTCAGGGATGTCCGACTGATGGCTTAGCACTGCTGCGGAGGCAGGAGAGGCTCCCGCCACTGCTTCTGTGCTTTCCAGCCATGAGCCTGGCTTCTGGCTGAGTGGCGCTCCCCCTGTGGAAGCACACTGAACACCAGGGGGAAGCTCCTGCATTGAGCATCTGTCCCCTGGTGGTCAGTGACATCATAGCAACTGGTTGTTCTGCTGTTTTGTCAATTTTCATATTAGCCTTTTATTACATAGTACCAGAGGCCTGGTGCACAAAAATGTGTGCGCGGGGGAGGGAGGGTCCCTCAGCCCACCTGCCCCCTCTCATAGTCCTGGAGCCCTCATGGGATGTCCTACTGACGGCTACCGGGGGAGCAGGCCTAAGCTGCAGTCTGGCCTCCCTCTGCGGGAGGCAACTGGACGATCTGGGGAAGGCACTGCCCCCATCACCCCACTGCTGCTGCCACTGCCGGCCACTGCAGCTGCTGGCCCTCGGCCCCCGCAGCTACCAAGGTGTTTTCATCAACATGGACTCCAGTTTCTTCACCATGAAAAAATGACAACTTTCTTTAGGCATTTTTAAGATGTTTCTTTCATAGGATATGACAATTCTTTCTTTTTTTTTATCCTCACCTGAGGATATTTTTCCATTGATTTTTAGAGAGTGTGAAAGAGAGAGGAAAAGACAGAGAGAACCATCAATGTGAGAGGGACACATCAATTGGTTGCCTCCCACATGAGCCCTGACTTGGGCCCTGGCCAGGGAAGAGCCTGCAACCTAGGTTTGTGCCCTTGACAAGAATCGAACTGGGACCCTGCGGTCTGCAGGCTGAGGCTCTATCCACTGAGCCAAACCAGGTAGGGCAGTATATGACATTTCTTAGCCCCGCCAGCAGCGGACCTCCATTTTCTCCTCCAGGAGTGTGGTGGAAAAACCCTAGATCATTTTCTTGGATTGTTATTACCCAAGCGAGTGGCATACTGCAAGCTTAGTCAATGAGTGGTCAGAAAAGGTGTTTCCTGTACAGCTCATGCACACAGGCAGGACTTCTGGCTCACCGTGGCTCTCTCAGGGCCTCAGAGCTGGCAGCTTTGTCAGGAAGGACGTCGGGTCTAATTAGCATACTACCCTTTTATTAGTATAGATAGTTACATTGTTGATAACAAAGATTCAAGGCAGTGAGTGTTCTCCCAGGGGGGTGTCCCTGTATGCACATTAGTGCTGGCTATCTACCATGCTCCCTTTTCTCTTTAGGTGGGGCAGTGGAATTCTTCTTTCTCCACCCAAGGAGCATAGTGGTAGAAGATAGTTCACCTTTGGATGTTCTTGATCTCATGCCCAGCATGTAGTGAAAGTTCAGTAGGCTGCAGAAACCTGTGAACTGCCAGCTGCTTACTCAGATTCAGAATGCTGAATGAAGTTCTAGATTGTTTCGCAAGATGCTGACAAGTGATTCAAGTCCTCTTGTAAATGGAAATCTCTGTAATAATGAGGTTTCCACTTACTCAGTGTGACTTTTTCTTTTTAAAATATATTTTATTGATTTTTTTACAGAGAGGAAAGGAGAGGGTTAGAGAGTTAGAAACATCGATGAGACATCGATCAGCTGCCTCCTGCACACCCCCTACTGGGGATGTGCCCGCAACCAAGGTACATGCCCTTGACCGGAATCAAACCTGGGACCCTTCAGTCAGTAGGCTGACACTCTATCCACTGAGCCAAACCAGTTAGGGCATCAATGTAACTTTTTATAGATTATAAAGTGGCCGTGTTATTAGTATCTGTAATTTCACTATAAAAATCTATAATGATATGTTTCCTGCACATTATGGACATAAAAGTATGATAGAGTAGAATCAAAGGAATCTTTGCAAACATCATTTTGCATATAAAGATAATAAGGCTCGGGGAATAGATCAGAATTATGGGACAATTTGAAGGCAAAGCTAAGATTAGAGAGATAAATGGGTCTCTGTACTTGTCCTATGTAAGAATACCATGAAGTTTTATATAAATACTAGAGGCCCGGTGCACTGGGGGAGAGGGGAGGAGTTCAGCCTGGCCTGCGCCCTCTTGTAGTCCAGGACCCCTTGGGGGATGTCCTACTGCCAAGGCGGTGGGAGAGGCTCCCACCACTCCCGCTGCACTTGCCAGCCTGAGCCCGGTTCTGGCTGAGCAGCACTGACCAACAGCAGCACTGCCCATGTGTGTTTTGCTTGCAGAAACAGTCCTCACTTTTGCACATTCTCACACGTTACTTTTACCTAGATCCAGAATTAGCTGAAATATTCATATTAAGCCCTCCCTGGAATGATCATCATCTGGGACCCTAGGAAGAGAAGAACCATGGCAGAGAAGAACCAGTTGCAGATTGTGAACATTTTCCTATAAGATCTTCATTGTAGAAGAAGGAAAACATAGAAAAACATAAATAGGTTGTAAACCACTGTCCCATCATTTTCAGCCATTAATCTTTCAACATATTTCTGTCCTGTTTCCTTCTGTAAGTAACAGTTTGAGACAGGCCACTCTGGTCAGTGGCTGGCTCCTCTCCACAGGGTCAGCACCTTCCTTCTTGCACCTCATACAGCTGCCCCTAATGTAGTCTAGCTGTGTGCACAGAAGGAAGAGGCAACAGACTTCGGTGAGCACATTAGCCATTAAATTACTCACAAATACCATGATGTCTGGTAGCATTTTAAAGGTATCATTGCAATGCCTTAGTGTTTGAGATGTTTGCTAATATCTTCCCTCCCTCCCTCCCTCCCTTCCTTCCTCCCTTCCTTCCTCCCTTCCTCCCTTCCTCCCTTCCTCCTTTCCTTCCTTCCTTCCTTCCTCCCTCCCTTCTTTCCTTCCTTCCTCCCTTCTTTCCTTCCTTCCTTCCTTCCTTCCTTCCTTCCTTCCTTCCTTCCTTCCTTCCTTTCTTCCTTCCTTCCTTCCTTCCTAATATCTGGTGAAATCCAATTTATCCTTCAAGATCAAACTAAGAGGGCTTCTGCTTTTTGGCAGTTTTCTCCCATCTCAGAACACTGAATTCATACCTGTGTTTTAGTATTTGCACTTTATTGTAATTACCTATTTTCATGTCTTTTTTCTCTTTTCCTTTTTAATGTCTCCTTTTTATTAAACTGTGAGTTGTCAGAAGCAGGAATCCTGAATAATTTGACTTTATAATGATAGTGCTTAGCACTTTGCAATTTCTTAGAAAAGGTGTTAAAGGGATTTTAAAGGAGGCCTATGAAATCTCTTTCTCAATAACTCTCATCTGTGGGTCATGTAATGTATTTCACCTTTAAGCATTTCAAAGAACACACATAATAGTGATTAATATTGATACTTATAAGACTGTCTTTTTCTTAGAAAAGGCTAGAGGCTTTGTTTGTATTTGTTTTGAAGTGCTATTGTTTCACTATTTAGTAGTAAACTTCCACTCTGAAAATACCTTTGCTTAACCGAGTTAGAAGGTAAACATCCAAGTTATTATAGAATAATAGAGTTAGAAGGGCCTGGAGAGGAAGATAATGGGATGCTGAGTGGCATTGAAGTGTTGCAGAAACACACAAACTCAGCACACCTGGTTTCAGTCAGGGCTCACTGTTTTTTGGTGGTGGAACTTCTCACAGGGTTGATCACTTATCTTCTCTGAGCCTCAATTCTTTCATCCATAAAATGGGACCACAGATCACATGGGGCTGTTGTAGATTCCATGTGTGTGAAGGTGGGCATGTTGAAAAGGGGCACACAATATGAGGAATTATTATGATGCCACAATGAATAGACTGCTGATACTATTCACCCTTCTACTTTTGAAAAAATAAAATGATGCAACTCATCTCCTTCCTGCCCCCTACCACACACATTTTTAAGTATGGTCTATTACTCAGATGCAATGCTATGAACTACTTATTAGAAATGACAGTATTTCATTTTTTTAGGACATATTGAGTCCTAAAGCACTACTGAGAGAAAGAAATTAAAAGGCCGGGGGTGTCTTTTTATCCCAGTGAGCAAAACTCTAAATGATTACTTATGGGGCTTGAAACCTGAAGAAAGTCCTGGACTACATCCTCTTTGGTATGAGAAGCAACTGGAAATAATGAACCCTGAACCCGTGTTTTTACCAATATGCAGTCCTTGAATGTTAAGTATTATGCATTGGGTGGGTGTTGGGGAGGGGCGGGAGAGGAGGGCGGGCAGTGGGAGTTCTATAGCCAAACAACTTTCAGAAACATTGAAAGAGATGATCTCTTGGGATCATTCTTGGTAAGAAATATCAGCAACCCAAGAACAGCATTATGAGATTAGAATCTTAAAGAAAACAGTCATTCCGAATGTGTTATTTCAGAAACAGTATCACAAGCAAATAGGAAGGAGTTTTTGACAAATAAAATGAATAATATGTTTTTATTAAAATCTGTGAAATGCTGACAAGGTAAGTACTCTGAAATTGGAGTTATGCTTGAAATACAAGTGCTAAGGGTAAAATCTGAGTTGCTTAGATGTACAGAGGACAAACAGCATTCTTGCTGCCTTTACGGTAAAGGAAAGCAGATATTAGGCTCAAACAATGATGAAATGTGTCTATGCCCTGAAGGTCCACCCTATACCAGGAAGCAAGAATTATCAAGTTTTCTTGAATAGTTGTTGATTTAGATTAGAATAGCCAGCACCATTAATATTAGCTCCTTTAATTCTCACACCAATTGTATTGGGCAGACAGTATTTGCATTGCAGAGGAGGCCCTAAGTTTAACATTTATTGTCTATTGAATAAATGAGTGATTCTAAGATGGGCTCTTGTCCTGACTTTATTACAATTAGCCCTACCCTACATTTTTGGGTGTGAATTTTCTTGTCTCACAATGAGTAGACTGAGGTAATGATTCTTAGGATGCTGGCAGGTAGCTCTAGTTTTGTTCTCTGTCACTTGGCCAGTGTCATAGTTTATTCACTGCTTTGTATCTCCAATCCAAATTGTCCCACAGTGAAATAAAACTCCAGGTGTAAGGATAGAGACAAACATAAAAAAATTACTGGCATTTTCAGCCTTTTGCATGTCTGACTTTCTGTACATTTTTAAAAACCTAAAAATGGATGATAATTATAGAGAAAAGGCCAAATAGGTAGCAATTAACAATTTTACATATGTTTAGAAGGCATTTCATAGCTTAGATATCACACAAATAATCAATATCCATCTTGGAGTTGCTGCAATAAATGTTGGTAGTAAGAATAAAACATTAGTACATAGATTTATAATTTACTGGATTTTCACATCAGTGTATCTTTCAGTACAATGAAGATAACTGGTGAATGAATATGCAAGTTTTGTTGTGGTAATTCTTATAAACTATTCATGAAAGGAGAAACTCTTGGTCAACCTTTTTAAGAATCTGTAAACATAAAGGAAAAACATTCCCATTCTCATCTATGCCCAGTAGCCATAGTGGACATCATCATCTAAATCTTCTATAACAGTCTTTCTATTCTTAATACTTTGATTCAAGATGTTGGAGTGTGATATTAGAAATGGTCCAAGTCATCATATAGCAAAGGAAAATATACTACATTCCCTTTTACTTACACAGCACAAACAATTTTACATCTAGCATCTGGTCTTTCTTTCTCCACTTACTTTGGACTCTTGGTTGGTCACCTGAAGTGTCTTTCACCTGGCTCTTGATTCCGTTACGTTGCTAGAATCCTGGCTCACCCACTGAGTAAAACACCAGCCCGGTATCAATGCTACTGATTTACCTTTCCCATTTGATATCTAGCTGGTTGTAGTGCTGGTAAGAAAAACATTATTCAATCTCCTTGACTGGAACACAAGGCCCTTCACCTTCTGGACACCTGTATTCAATAGATGTGTCTCATTTTCTATCTCAAACATTATAAATATTCCAGAAATACACAGCTCCAGAAGCTCCTTATGCCACCTTAATGTGAGGAACCTCTTTTAGCTGAATGTATCCTAGTCTGTTACCACCTCTTCTCTGGAATTCTTCCTCTCAGGCTATATGAGAGGTGGCATTTGTACCCTGATGGTGCACTTTCTACAGTTGTTTTATCTTTCATTTTTGATGTATCTTTATCTCTCATTTTATTTCACTATAAGCACCATAAGATGGAGGCTCTATGTATCTATCATTTTGATAAACATACAACTGGTACACAGTGACTCCTAGCAATTGTTGAATGAAGTAGAGTCTGTTGTACACATGGATTTCTAAAGCATGATAGATGATGCATGTGAATCAAGTGCTGTGTCCAAGATTAGACACAAAACTGATAAAAACAGGTCTAAAACCCAGGTCTCCTAATAGCCATATCCAATGCTCTTTTCTTTACAACGCGAACATGATTGGATATTCTTGGTTGATGTCTAGGTTGCATTTAAATGACTTTATGTTTTCTGCTTTACAGAGTGGACAAACAGGATCAAAGGGTCCTCAAGCTGGTCCACCCTCATTCCGCCCTGAAGATGAACTGGAGCACCTGACCAAGAAGATGCTGTATGACATGGAAAATCCACCTGCCGATGAATACTTCGGTGAGTGGGTCCCAGAGTTGACTTCTGAAGTAAATTTCCTGCCCTATTTTCCTTAATTAGTAAGTAGGAGTATTATCAGCTCCAATGGTAAAGGACTGGAGTCTGCATGCATTGGAGTTGGTATCCATATGCACACAACTGAGTGTTCTGAAAGTTGTTTTGTGGGAGACTGCCATAGTGTGATATCTGTTTGGCTTGTAATAAAATCTCAGGGGTACTTCAGAGTCTCATGAGATACGTTTGATTTAAAACTTAATTTTTGATCATTTATTAGCTTTTTATTATGCAGAAATAGGGGCTTTTGTGTGTATTCAAGTCTAAATCCTACCTAATAAAATAGTAATATGTAAATTGACTGCACCTTCGCTACGCCTAAGCCACGCCCACCACCCAAGCCATGCCCATCAGCCAATCAGGGTGTGTATGCAAATTACCCAACAAAGATAGCGGTTAATTTGCATACACTGAGAGAGGGAGGAGTAAAGACTGAAGACAACTTAGAAGGAAGAGGGAGGACAAGTGGAAAGCAAGGTGGCTGCCAGAGGGAAAGCCCAGGCAGGGTGGGGCGGGGCGGGGCGGGCGGCAGTGGCCCGCAGGTGCAGGCTCACGCAGTGCCTGCAACGGTGGCAGCAGCTGCAGCGCATGCGGCCACAGCGGCCGCTTGCAGGATTCTTCCTGCAAATGGGCTACTAGTATTAATATATAAAATGTGGAATTGGGCAGTGTCTAAACTGTGCTCCCACTCCTTTCCCTATCCAACTTCAGGAAAGGATGCTCCCTTTATATATTTTTTTTAACTTCTCCTCTGTCTAAGCCTGTGAATACGTATGAACAAATAATCCATCTGTCCATATATTTAATGTGAATTTATGAATTATATGCCAATTATGAGGTGTTACATATACATAATTTGTCATCCAAGAGGTTGTAATTATTCAGAAGAGAGAAGAAAAACACAGATAATTAGTAACATAGCGAGAATTATTAAGAGGCATGAGAGAGGCTTTCTTAGCTCAAATGTTATAAAAATTTAAAAGCTCTGTTCATCAGGAACATCAGGAATGCTTCATGGAAGAATTGGTGGCACTTGAACCTGGACCCTAAAGCATGCCTCTCAGGTTTTTTTGTTATGAAAGACTCCTGCCCAGTCTGTTGGAGATCAGTATTTTTATAGAGTATAATTAAAATAAGTTATTAAGAAAGTGAAATTAAAAAAAAAAATGGAAGACCCAAGTTTTACCATTATCAGATTTAGCAAGGATAAATTACTCTATTAAATTGCTGTAATTTGTTCTAAATACTCTCTGTATTTGTCTCATCACAGGGTGACAAACATTTCTTAGTCAGACTCCCATCCGTTGACCTCATTTTCAGTAGTGCTGCTTTAAATACATGTGGAGAAAAGACATTTGGGGGCATTGGGAAAGCACAGAGGTGGGAAATTGCACTATGCATAGCACAGGGCTTGTACTTCTTCAAGTTTTTTCAATTTGCATGTCTTCCCATTTGCTTTTTATTGGGGAACATGCATTAAAAGGTAAACAGAAAGCACTGGTTCAAAACCACATAGCAGGTGGACTGGGTTAGGATGTGAAAATCATGACATTTATTTGTAAACAGAAGGTAGCATAGCTTAGCTAAAAGGGCACAATAGTGAGAACTTAGAATTTAGGTTCTGTCCCTCTCTTCTCCTCGCTGACTGAGCAATATTGTCATGTTCCTCATCTGTCTAAGTCCCATTTTCTACTTTGATAAATCAAGTAGAAAAGTTCTTTGGCATTTCTTTCAACACTAGTAGGATCATATGGAAACAGCATCAACCCACATAAATGTAACATAGCTAAAAGCTAAATGTAAGTTGATATACATTAACACAAAAGCATGGAAAACAGTAAAAAAAAAAAAAGTCTCTACTTTTATTAAAATACTAGAGGCCCAGTGCGCAATTGAAATGGCACGAGGAGGTGCCCCACCTCCCGCCATGCAAGGAGGCACCCTGCGGGGAGCCAGGACCTGTGCCTGACTTGCAGCATCCCCCAGCCCCCCTGCCTCTGTCCACTCTGGAGCTACCTGAGCCGCTGCGGTGGCTCAATCAGGCTCCCCTGTCTCTGTCTCCATCTCTGCTCTGGGCCTCACCTGCGCGCGCAACCTCCTCCTGTCCAGTCATGACCCATTATGGCATCCTGGCCTATTTTGCATTATATATATATATATATATATACTGTAAGTATATTATGTTCTTGTCATTGATGTGAAAGAAGGATTTATTTTAAAATAAGATAAACTTTTTTTAAAAGCATGTTAAAGGTGAAAAGTATGTTCTCTGTATTAAAGTATATTAAAAATGAAAAGTAATAACACCAAGTATATATGCTTCAAATATCATAGCAAAGCCTACATGGCAATAAGGAAAAATGTGTTAATGAACATATATTAAGCACTTTGAGAAACATATAAATTAACTTATATTTGCCTTCAAGAACTATCCTAGCTCTACTACTTCCTAGCTTAGACAATTTTAATACTTACTAATCTCGCTAAATATTTGTTTTTATTCTGCTTTATCTTTAATATGGAAATAGTAGTTAACTTATACTGTTATCACATTGAATAAAATATTTATAGAAAGTACTTAGCTATGTTCTTGTAATTTAAAATATGCTCAATAATCAAAGTTATCACATAGTTAAAGAAAACAAGATATGCCCCTTAAAATTAATTAATACTTAATTTAAATTTAAGTTCCTATAAAAAATAAAACATATGTCACCAATTGATAAATAATCATTACCAAATGATCTTTATAAACCATGATAAAAATGTGGAATGATGAACTTTTATTGAGTGCTTGGCAATACTATTTTATGAACTTTGTCTTAACTCATTTAATCCACATTGAAAAAATATAACCCTGTAAAGTAAATGCTATTATTATTTCCATATTAGGAAATTGAGACACAGGAATATTAAGTATTCTGCCCATATCAATAACTAGTCAATTTTGTTACTGGATTAGAATCCAAGCTCCAGGTCTCTACATTTTGTTATTTCTAAAAGATTTCCCCCCAGCTTTATTGAGGTATACCAAAAAACTGCACATGCTTAATGTATGCAATTTGGTGAGTTTGGACCTATGTATACATTTCTGTTGCCATCACCACAATCCAAGCTATGACCATATTGGAATCTCCAAAGGTTTAGGATAGGTATTTATAAAGGTTTCATGGAGAAGATCAGCTTTGGACAGATGGAAAATAACAGAGGGTATTCTCTTGTAAGTAGATAAAATGAACAAAATATGACTTGAGGCCAGGATTATTCAAGGAAAGTTTGCTTTATGTGGAAAACATACATTAAGTACCTATTAGATGCAAGTTACCTTTCTAGATGTTAGAGACATATGGAGACAGGCAAACATGAGTGTTACTTTAATGGTGCTTACTAGTATTGTCTAAAAGGGGATGGGCACAGAGTTATGGTGTTTAATCATAACTCAAGATAGAAAGTGATGAGTTAAAGTTCACAGTTCTTTGAGAATTCAGAAAAAAGAAAGGACATCCTGAGGCAACAATGGAAAAGTGTTTTATGGAGTAGTTAGCTTTTGAATCAAGTCTTTAAAATTATGCTAATAGAGATTTGCAAGTAGCTAACATTATAGAAATAATGTCATTTCTGATTATGGGAATTTTTAACATGAAGGGTATAAAACCAGTGAAGAGAATCACCTATTTTGGAAGAAATAAATATTGGGAAGTAAGATTGGAGAAATAGGTTGAGAACAATACAGAGAGGACTTTTATTATTGTTGTTTTTATAACTTAATTTTTTAATTACAGTTGACATTCAATATTATTTTATATTAGTTTTAGGTGTATATAATAGTAATTAGACAATTATATAATTTACAAAGTTATCCCCCTTTAATTCTAACACCTGGCATCATACATAGTTATTATAATATTATAGACTATATTCCCTATGCTATACTTTATATCCCTGTGACTATTTTGTAACTACCAATTTGTACTTCACAATCACTTTACTTTTTCACCTCCCCTACAACCCCCTTCCCATCTAGAAACCCTCAGTTTTTTCACTGTATCTATGAGTCTATTTCTGTTTTGTTTGTTTGTTTTTTTCTTTAGATTCCACATCTAAGTAAAATTATATGGTACTTGTCTTGTGCTTTCTGACTTATTTCACTTAGCATAATACCATTTATGTTTATCCATGTTGCCGCAAATGGTAAGCTTTCATACTTTTTATGGCCAAGTAATATTGCATTTTATATATGTACCACGTCTTCTTTGTCTACTTGTCTATTGATGGGCACTTGGGTTGTTTCCATAGCTTGTCTATTGTAAATAATGTGCAATGAACATACTGGTAAGGGAGCATATGTTCTTTCAAATTAGTGTTTTGGATTTCCTTGGATATATACTCAGAATTGGAATTGCTGTGTCATAAAGTAGTTCTGTTTATATATATATAAAAAGTTTATATATATATATAAAAAAAAACTCTGTGGAGAGTTTTAATGCCTGAGTAAAGGCTAGTGATTTTATCTTACATAATGAACCTTTGCACATTGAGGTCAAATGCTGTGGGAACTGTTCTGTCAATAGTGGTTAAGAATGTGGGTTCCAAAGCCAGAATGTCTTGATTTGAATGTCAACTCTATCTCTTAAAAGCAGAAAGCATAAGGATGAGTTAATGGAACTATCATTTACTGTTCCACTCTAAACATTAAATGTTTCCTGAGAAATTTTGCATGCCTATAGATAGATGTGCTTGCTGTTAGGGACATCTAGATGCAAAAAAAAAAAAAAAAAAAAAAAAAAAAGCTCTGTTCTCAGTGGGTTCATGAGTTCCTGGGAAGGACAGAAGAGAGGCAAGGATGTCAGTCCAGATTGTAAGCACTGTGTTGGGTCTGCCTGGCCTATGTGAGAGTAGACAAAGTCCGTAAGTCTGCCTGGAGATGAGGGAAGGAGAGCTACATATCAGTGTGTCTGTAGAAGGGCCTGACACAAGAGAGATTTATAAGAGTCCACTCTTTCCCTCTACCTGAATTTTACCTTAATTCCATTCTGGGCTAGAAATCACATTGCCAAATACCACCCTAAAAGAATTAACCAACCTAACCCCATCACCTACTTTCTTTTTCAACCATTTTGCCTATTTAATGCTGGAATTTTCATTGACACTAAAGTTGATTTGTAGTCATTAAGTGCTTCCTTGTCAAAAATCTCCTACTAGATTACAGGCTGCATCTAGGAGAGAAGGGGAACAAAATATAAGTAAATGGGTGAATGGAGTAGGTTCCCCTGTGGTCATGTTGCTTTGTTTCAATGAAGCCCCACCCCCTATTTTAACTTGAGGGATATAAAAAAATTACCTCCCAGATGGCTTATATACAAAGAAGATACCTTTACAATGTAGAGGTCTGGAGCGAACCTTCTTAATTCAAATGATGAAATTTAGCATCATCAATACTAGGACAAATTGACAGGTGCCAGTTGATATGATATAGTAGGAAGTATACAACATACCTATGTAATAGTCTTGCTAAAGTATTTAACTTGAATCCAACCATTAGGAAATATACAAATCCAGATGTTATAACATTCTTCAAGGCAATTTTCCTAAATTCTTTTTAAAAAAGTCAATGTTAGAAGAGACTATGCTAGGTTAAAGGAAATTAAAGTATCATACTATTCAATTGCAAGACATGAGTTTTGATTGGGTTCTAGATTTTTAAAAAACTATAATTATTTGGGTCAAGATTAGAGAAATTTGAATATGAATTTTATGTGAAACAATACATCCATGTTAATGTCTTAACTATGGTAATGACATTGTGATTAGATAGGACAATATCATTATTTTTAGAAGCAACGTGTTCAAGGTTTTAGGGTGCAATGTCATGATGTCTGAAACAATTTTGAAACACTCAAGATGATAGATAGATGATAGATAGATAGATAGATAGATAGATAGATAGATAGATAGATAGAGTAAAATAAACTTCACATTAAAACAACTAGAGATGCTGTTACTACACAGCTACATGGAGCATCTTATTTTCCACCAAAATGTGTTGAAGCCTGTCATAAATGAATTATCTTAGACTCCTTTCTAAGATAATTCATTTATGAATTATGGTAGAAGTAGGTAGAGTCATATTCCTGTACCTTCTAAACTTGATTATTTTAATAACTAGAGTTGGTCTTTGAAATTACCCTTTCTTGTGTGTTTTTTTAACCTTCTATAGGCCACATAACTTTTCTATTATAATAACTGTGACATAATAACTATTGTGGTGTTGATGACAAAAGCTGACATTTACCTAAAGATCTACAAGTTTACAAAGCTTAATCACAACCGCGGTCTGACTGACCGACCTGGTGACAATGTCTTCATTCTTCACATGAAGTAACGGAGATTCAGAGTGACTCTGTGAGTTTTCATGGTCACGTAGCTAATAAGTATCAGGATTAAGACTTTTTTTGTTTAATCTCAAGTTCTCTCTGATTTATGACCATTACATAATGGCATATGTTGTTCCAGAAGCTGGTCCATAGTTGCTTATCCCTGCCTCATGTCATTCTTTCCCTCCCGAAGTCATGATCTTTAATTAAGAGACCATCTATCCCCAGGGCTATAAGTTTTGTAGCCTGGACTTCAATGTCACTGACATCAGAGTTTAACTATCTATAACTCCTGAGTTAACTGATGTGGCACTAAGCATGGGCTTTTATCATGCCCAGATGTATACTTTAGGAAGATAGCACACCTGATAGCTCCCAGGCAACCATGTCAGCAAACTGTAGTCCTGCTCTTGACCTTGGGAGAAGGCAGATTACTGATAACTACAGTTCATCTTGTTTTCTCAAGTCATTCCTTAATAGAATATTACAGGCAGGAACCTTTAAGTATTAGCTGGATATATATTTTTAATGATTTCTCCTTCAAAAGGTACTAGTTTTAATGTTTCCACAGTCTGTATCTT
This sequence comes from Eptesicus fuscus, assembly GCF_027574615.1. Taxonomy (NCBI): domain Eukaryota; kingdom Metazoa; phylum Chordata; class Mammalia; order Chiroptera; family Vespertilionidae; genus Eptesicus; species Eptesicus fuscus. Next base: position 46,916,533 of record NC_072475.1, read on the forward strand.
CCATCTTTATAAAAAATGTTGACCTCCATTACAATATTAAGTAAATGCTACAAAGAATTAACCATAATACAGCAGTTGGGTAAGTCTATATCTTTGAAGGGGAGATAAAGTCTCTTATGCTCTGAACATTTTGCATTGACTTTGGCTTAAGTTTTGGCTATAGCAGTTTCCCATTGACACCGGGGTCCTTGAGTGGGCCTCAAAACACTACTTTGTAATGGGAAGAAAGGAAACATAGAAGAAGGGTAGAGCTAAGAGCAAATTCACATCTAGGCAGCAGGTCTTCAGCCCAAATAATTTGCAGCAAAACTGCATGCCTTGGTTCAAGTGAGTGCATCATGGAACAACCTGTTTCTCTGGACAATTAGAAAAGTATGTTAATACTAGAGGATACTCTTAATTCCACGGATAAATCATGAGAAGAACAAGCGATGATGAACTATAAATTATTGTAAGTTAGGGTAAATTTCAGAACATGAAATAAGAGAGAGAATTCTTAAATTAGCTATCAAAATGAATGGGGGAGAAAGGTATCATTGCTAGAAAATTGGGGAGCTTACAGGGCTACTTGCCAGCATTGGAACTAATATTTTCAGACAGTTTTGAGGGTGAAATGTAAAGTAAGGTTGAGTTTATCATATAGATATACTTGACACAGCTCTTTGCATTTACCCAAGAGTTTTCCATGTTGATTGATATATCCAGAGCCTCTACATTTTGTGCTTTCCTACATTTTGAAAGGGAATATCTGTCTGTATGTGAGAGATTCCACATGTCTATGTCTGTGATCATGGCATGATCCTCTCCAACATAATGGTGTTCTTGCTGTACAGATCCTCAGACTGAAGACAGCACTATTGGAATGCAGTAACTCCAGAAATGGATAGTGTAATATATCTGAGGATGAACTTAAAATATCTACCAACTTATTTTTAAGCAGAAAGCTGTAATTATCTTGGTATTGTTTAAAATGTGTTGTCTTGTTCCTTTTTAAAAAAGAAAACTGATGTGTATGAATTTTAAATTGTTTAGTGAGCTATTTGAAGAATTCAGGGAGCACTAGGTAAGTTGTCTTCACAGAACTTGGCATTTATCTAATAATGTTTTTGTTTGTCTCTGAGTATTGTCAGTGAGACATGTTGAGAAAATTTGCATATATCCATAAGTTTGTTCTAGGGCAAGTGAAGTTTTACTGCCTCAGAGGACAATTGGACAGAAAGTGGAAGATAGGAGGTGGCAGGGACCTGGCATTGGTAAGCCTTAAAAGAAGAAAGGTATAGACAGGCATGTTCCCTGATTACTGAGAAACCAACTCACCATATTTGGTATTATTTATCTTTGCAATTGTGAGGAAATGGAGATCCAGTGAATGTTCATGAAAAAGAAGTTGAGTGCCCCAAACAACAGGAATGATAAATCATTTATTTTCTGTTTAGTAAGACCAGTCAATAAGTGAACATGTCTAGAATACTTACACTGAGATGCTAAGAAAAGTGAAAAGCATCATTTGAATAACAGTTAAGAAGGTATGGAGAAAAGAAAACCTGGCACCCTGACTGTTGGATAACTGCCTTGTGAGAAAGGAATGGATTGTGCTTCCAGAGTTATCACCAAAAGCAAGCGAGGGGACACTGAGAAGTTCCCATACATTATAAGGAATTAGCTTTTCTTTAACAGACAGAAGCAAATTCTTAGAAGATTCTAGGACATAGTTCAATAACCCCTTGTTAGGGAAGTGGTGATCAGTATGCAATCATCTTATGGACTGTGAAATTCAATTTTGGAAATACTGCCTAATTGTGATATTCAATGTCTTAAATGACTAAACTGGCCTGGGAATCAGCCTCTTGCATCTAATTTCTAGTTCTACTCCAAGATTTTGATTGTTATTACATGACTAAAACTCACATTTATATAATGCTTTGTAAAGCACTTTTATATTCTTTATATCATTCATTGGAGCTAGACATCAGCCCTACAAAATACACAGTATATGTGTTTATTTCTATTTGATGTATGAAGACACAGAGGATCTGAGTGATTAAGAGATTCCTCACTCTCCAAGGCCACCACCACCCTAACAAAGCATAGATCTGCTAAGCAGCAGAATTGCACTGGGGCCCAGGCCTACTGACTCCAGATCTGGGTCACTTTCCACCCACTGCACTGTCCTAGCATCATCTTGCTGGATTGGTCATGGACTGTAAGGTCAGTCGACATGCCTGTGCTGAAGCTTTTCCATCAATATAAGGGACAAAGTGATTGTTTTGATAAATGCTTAGAGGGTCTCAGCTGAGAGGTACTAGGTCAATTGTATGTTATTATTTTTATTATTTTGTGTCAAGAAAATGGTTTCCAGAGTGCTCCTGTCAATTACAAACTAGGAAATGAATCCAGGTAAGCAGCTTCCTCTAATATAGATGGAATCAGAGGCCTTTAAGCATATTTCCCCCCACAGAAAAATGACCTAATTAATTAAAAACCCCAAAACCACACTAGAAGTAAAATTAGAAAATGAATGGTTTAGAGAAAATACTCTATTGATTTAGGGAAAAATAGATTTCTTTGTTTTGTCTCACTCCAGCTCTTTGTTTAACATATCTGTGGGTCATGGGAATAGAATGTTTTCTATTTAATGAGACATATTAGGTATATTTCCTTTTGTGGTGGTGATTTCTGGCTAAGTGTTTGCTCAGGGAAATATATGTTTACAGCACTAAATGAATAATCCTAAGCATTTTAATGTGTTCCATCTTAGCACATGTTAATTTTTAATTAATTTGGCTATATGGGGTGTTTGTAAGCATTGATTTGGAAACCTAGATTTATAATACACCATAAAGAAGATTTAATCTTAGAAACTATCTAGAACGACCTTTCAGTTTTCTGAAAACTGAAGCCCAAGTGACTTGTTCAAGTTCACACAGTTGGGAGGGTTTTGAACTGTATGGCCAAACTTTCACTCTAATAAAGAATAGTTACCCTCTGCTAGGAGGAAGGAATGTCAGGGCAAGTCACAAAGGTGAGAAAGTAGGTGAAGGCCAGCTATTTTGGTGAACCCAGACCTGGATACACCTTATTCAAACTTGGACAAAGAACACTTTGCCTAGAAAAATAGTAAAATAAAATCAGTAGCTCTTAGGAATTATGTTTTCATACTGTGCTGAATTCTTTTATTTTCAAACTAGAGGCCTGGTGCATGAAATTCGTGCACTTCCGGGGGGGGGGGGGGTCCCTCAGCATGACCTGTGCCTTCTTGCAGTTTGGGACCCCTCAGGGGATGTCTGCCTGCCGGCTTAGGCCCATTCCCCATGGGGAGTGGGCCCAAGCCAGCAGTCGGATATCCCTCTCGCAGTCCGGGACCCCTTGCTCCTTACAACCCACCTGCTCACTGCTCCTTACAACCTACCTGTTCACTGCTCCTTAGCTCTGCCGTGGAGGTGGGAGAGGCTCCCGCCACCACCACTGTGCTCGCCAGCCATGAGCCTGGCTTCTGGCTGAGCAGCACCCCCCCCCTGTCGGAGCACAATGACCACCAGGGGGAAGCTCCTGTGTTGAGTGTCTAACACCTGGTGGTCAGTGGCATCATAGCGACCAGTTGTTCTGGTTGTTCCACCATAACAGTCGCTTAGGCTTTTATTATATAGAATACAAAATAACTAAAGAGATCCCCAATATATTTTTCTTGTCCTTGTCAAATTACTTGCTTGTGATATTTATTGTCTGTTTTCCCCACTAGAATGTAAGTCCTATTGAAGGTAATAACTTTCTGTAGTTCACTGTTTTGTTTTCAGTCCTAGAACAATGCCTGGTTTATAAGAGATACTTGTTGTTTGTTTAATTAATGAATGAACATGTAAGTGGAGTTGTGAGCAGATATCCCATCTTCTCTGTGTAAGAATATGGGATACAGTAAACTACAAAGAAAAAATACATCATTCACTTAACAGATATTTATGTAGCATTTTATGGAATCATAAAGTATTTGATTTGGAGGAAGTCTGAGAGACTTTCTAGGAAAATCCCCTCAGAGATGGAAGAGTAGGTTTTCTAGGTCCACAAACTAGTTAGTGACAGAACCATGAATTATAACTCAGAATTTCTCATTCCTTTTTTTTAAATTCTTTATTGATTAAGGTATTACATATATCTCCTTTTCCCCCATTCCCCTCCCCCCAGCACATGCCTTCAACCCTCCTTGTGTCTGTGTCCATTGGTTATGCTTATATGCATGCATACAGGCCTTTGGTTGATCTCTACCCCTTCCCCCCACCCTCCTCTGCCTTCCCTCTGAGGTTTGAGGGTCTATTTGATGCTTCTCTGTCTCTGGATCTATTTTTGTTCATCAGTTTAAGTTGTTCATTATATTCCACAAAATGAGTGAGATCATGCGATATTTATCTTTTTCTATCTGGCTTATTTTGCTTAACATAATGCTATGTCCATCCATGCTACTGTGAATGGTAGGAGTGCCTTCTTTTTTACAGCAGCATAGTATTCCATTGTGCACTTAGATGTACCACAGTTTTTTAATTCACTCATCTGATGATGGGTATTTAGGCTGTTTTCAAATCTTAGCTATAGTAAATTGTGCTACTATGAACATGGGGGTGCATATATCCTTTCTGATTTCTCATTCCTTTTTTTAATCACTTAATGGTATAAGAAACTATATAGATTAAAACATACTTTATATATTCATTGAACTTCAATCAACATTAGATGGACACCTTTGGAATTTATCTCTTTTGAATGTGTTTTCTGTGAAAATTAAGTATTGAAATTGGTCAATGGATGGGTTACATAGTTAAGATTTTATTTTAAAGTTCTAAACCCCATTTCCTCCCTTCCTGCTCCCGCCCCAGTCTGCGGTTGTGGTTGATTTGTATTCATTGGTTCCCAATACTATAATTTTCATATGGTCTAATCTAATTGGGTCAGATGGGCAGGGAATCATATTGAAAGAAACATCCTTTCCCCATGGTTAAATGTGTTTTCCATAGCAACCAGTTGTGAAAGATCACTAGGTTTCTCCAAAGATGTGAAAGAAACATCACCCATGATTGATGTGTATCCTGTCTTAATACAAATAGCAGACACCCACTCACTAGGTTATATTGGGATCATCATTCTTTTTATCAAAGGATGAAAAGAAAAGTAGAGAAGAGATTCCTGCTTTATGATCAAAATTCCTTTAACAACTGTGAAAACAAATTTGACATTCTTGATGAGAAAGAGCTGGTGGGATACACATTGTGTATGGCAAAAAAAAAACAAGTCTTAGTTCATACAGTTCATAGGTTATCTATGGCTGTATACTGAGAACTGATACCTGCACCTACATGTGCTAATTATGCATTTTCTGATCTTAAAGATACAAATATTGGTAACTGTGAACTCAACTCCCTTTCCCTCCAAACCACCCTTTTTCACCCCCACCAGCACTTTCCCCATAACTTTCTCTAAAATACTCAGATAATCATCTCCTTCCAGACTTTGAAGTGACATTAGAATTGTCAGAAGGCATAATTAATTAACTGTCAGCAAAACATTGTTTGAACATCTGTGGAACTCTACTTGGTAAGCATCTGTTGTTTTTTTAATTAAATGGGTTCATTCACCTACAAATATTTATTGAGTGCCTACTATACACCAATCATTGTGGTGTATACTATGGGAGGTAATAGAAACGAGTTACCATCATGGCCTAGAAGAGAAAGCATTTGTTAAATCCTCTAGCACCAAGGGTTTTAATGGAAAGTAGATTTCATTACTGGCAATGGAAAAGACATTCTTTTTCATCTAGGTTCAGGGGCTTTTGCCACTATTACCAGCTGACCTGTGGGACATAAAATGCCAGAGTAGTTCACGTGAAGACACCATAGCTGGGGAGTAGAGACAGGTTGGCCATGGTTAAAATTTTCATGGAAGACAGTTGAGTGCTCTTAAACAAAAACAAGCTGAAAAGATGCAATGCCAATAAACTGGGAAGTCCCAGAAACAGGTCCCAGTTAATGACCTCATCCTGATCTTCTTCTTAAGTGTGACTATGTTGTCAGTCATGTTGCATTAAAGTCCTCCAGATTCATTTCAGCACTGCACAGCTCTGATCTCTGTCCTCATTTGCTTCTCTTCAAGCCTGTAATATATGAGTCCTGGACCCAGCTCTACTCCTATCTGGAAGTGAGCATCAGTTGTTAAAATTCAGCAGGAAAGAACAAAAACACTGTGCAGGAATGACTTGTTGAAGGAAGCCAACTTGGTGCAGTAGGCAGGAGGTAATAGATAACATTTATTAACCTCCACTGCCTCTCTCTTTTTCTCCTATTCAGCCTTAGGATCACGGCAAAGTCAGAAATCTTCTAGTTTGAGAGCTTCCTGTTCTCTGGTCTTTAGAAGGCACCTTCATAGCTTTACCCAACACGTAAACTATCTATACTAGCATTTACCTAACATTTCTGTTTAAATAAATTAATTTTTAACTTACTTTATCTTCATCCATATCAACAATATCCATACTTTGATTTTATAGGTTGAAACACTTGTGGCTTTTCCCCTAAAAGACATTAAACTAAATACCTTATTTAAATTAAAAAATACTCATCCATGAACCCTCTAATATGCAAAATATTAAGATATTTGGATATAAGTCATCAAGAAGACAAATTGATGCACACCATAGCAAAGTGATGTGTTTAAGGTTACCCAGTGAGCTATTTTCTATTGTCATGTTATAATGCGAGGCAGTGCAGTGGTGGAAAGAGCCTGGTATTGAGCATTCAGAGAGCAGATTCTGGGCCTGACTCTGTCCCACTGACATGCTGTGATGTCTTAGGCCAGCCCTTTTCCTGGACCTCATCTCTCATCTCAGGAAATTAGACTTCATGATCTACTGGGACCCTTTGGCCTAATTTATTTACCTCAAATACATGTATATATTTTCCTCTTTAAAAAGTAGGTGAATAGGAAAGCAACTCCCTTATGCAGATTTACAACAGCACTTGCTTCAGAGTGCCTCAGAAAAATTGAAAAATAAACTCAAGGATTATATTTCCTAGACCACTTTATACTCTGTTCAGTACTGTTCCTCATTCCTTGAGGTTTGCATTTAAAATAGCATTTTAAGTGTCAGTTAATAAAAACAAAATGGGCCCTAGCCAGTTTGGCTCAGTGGATAGAGCATTGGCCTGGGAACTGAAAGGTCCCAGGTTCAATTCTGGTGAAGGGCACATGCCCAGTTGCAGGCTCAATCCCCAGTAGGGGGCATGCAGGAGGCAGCCAATGAATGATTCTCTCTCATCATTGATGTTTCTATCTCTCTCTCCCTCTCCCTACCTCTCTGAAATCAATTATCCTATCTAATAAAAGAGTAATATGCAAATTGACTGACACTCCAAGACACAAGATGGCCACCACCATGTGGTCAAAGATGGTTGCCCCCATGTGGGCACAAGATGGCTGCCACAAGATGGCCTACAGGGGAGGGCAGTTGAGGGCAGGTAGAGGTGACCAGGCCAGCAGAGGAGGGCAGTTGGGGGTGACCAGGCCTGCAAGGGAGGGCAGTTAGGGGGGGACCAGGCCTGCAGGGGAGGGCAGTTAGGGGTGACCAGGCCTTCAGGGGGGGACAGTTAGGGGCGACCAGACTGGCAGCAGAGGGCAGTTAAGGGTGACCAGGCCGACAGGGGAGGGCAGTTAGGGGCAATCAGGCAAGCTGGGGAGCAGTAAGGCATCAATCAAGCTGGCAGGGGAGTGGTTAGGGGGTGATCAGGCTGGCAGGCAGAAGTGGTTAGGGGCAATCAGGCAGAGGCAGGTGAGCGATTGGGAGCCAGTAGTCCTGGATTGTGAGAGGGATGTCCCAGATTAGAGAGGGTTCAGGTTGGGCTGAGGGACACCCCCCCCATGCACAAATTTGATGCACCAGGCCTCTAGTATATATATATATATTAATAAAATAAAATAGGATTGCAGAATATAAGAAATAACTTAGTGTTGCTGTTTAAGGATTTACCTGGGTCAGTAATAATGTGGCTCGCTAACAGTTCTTTGGCATACATAATGATATTAATATTGATAAACATTAATGTGACAGTGGCCTTCAGTGAAGATAATACAGCACCACCATAAGGATAAATAATTTTTCTTTTGTTACATAGCATAGTGACACGAACACTGATCTTGGAGTCAGGAAATCCCAGTGTAAGTCTTATATCTTCTTTGTGTTACTTCAGTGACATTTGACATTTGCAATGTGCTATGGTTACCAGTTTTAAGATGGGAGTTATTGTGTTTCCAGAGAAATCAGCCTATCCAAGAAAAGATTAAGAGATAGAACAAAATTCTCAAGTTAGGTTTTCTGAATTGAATTACTTGTACTTCTAGCAATTATATATAACCTCTTAACCTTCCTGAGTTTCTATTATTTCACCTATTTAAAAAGATCATTACCCTCCCTGTTCATTTTATATACCTATTGTGTGGATTAATTTAAATAAATATATGTTAAAATACATCTTAAACCTTAATAGATAAAAAAAATTTAAGAGATGTTAGTATCACTTCCTAGAGCAGCATCTCATTTGATTTATGCCATTATGATTAGGCTGTAATAACTAACCCCTCTGGTGCTTGCCTCTATTTGAATTAATACTTTTTTATTATGTTCTCTTCTTATTGGAATATCATTAGATAATACAAAAAAATGTTTCTCAGTCATTGTGTGTGAGAAAGCAACACACAAAGACATACCACAATGTTCTCATTTGCTGAGCAAACTACTCTTGCTTTTTAATGTGGAATGCAGGAGAACTAATTGAAAAGAGACAAAAATGAATTTTGACTCAGATTGTGCAGGATGAATCATAACCCACTTTCTCATCAGAAATGCAAAGACAAAAATTAAAGAAAACCAACTACCACAGAGCTTTACTGTCAGTGTCTACATCATCAGAATAGAGTGTTTTTCAGAAGAACAAAGGTTGCATTACTACTAGGCAGATAATTGTAGGTAGTAGAAAACCAGTTTGGTTTTTTTCTCTTTGTCTATAGTCTGCTGATTTTATTTGCCTTGGTTAAAATATTCCAATAGAGTTTGAGACCTATCATGCAATCATTGCCCAGACGGTTCAGAAATGTACCTGTCGCCTTTATAGAGGCCAATCAGAGTCTAAATAAGCTGAGACTACTTCAGATTCCAGTGTCCTTTGGTCAGGCAGTATGGAGTAGGGAGACAGCAAAGCAACAGAAACCTGGCCAGGGTGAAATTGCTGCTTCCTTGAGTTTAACTTATTCAGGTTATTGATGTGAATGATGAAGTGAAGATGTTGTCCTGCTGGGGTCCAAGATCCAGATGTATAATCTACTTCACTTGCAAGTATAACTTAAAACAAGAAAAAAAGAATTTTGTATCAACAGAGACACTATAATCTACCCTAGAACACAGTCTGCAATTAAGTCAGAGTTCTTTCTAATTCTTGTTGTTACATTTTATTCATAAGTTGTATGGTTTCTATTTTTCTCTAAATATGCATACACACATATGTATATATGTTATATATAAACTCTGTGATATACATATAAATATGTGTTTGTATGTCTATACCCCCTATTTTACTGCAAGATCACTGAGAATAAATATCTTTTTATATAGCTATCTTCCCCAAAGAGCAAAATGAGGAGCAGAGCTAGATGACATGTTAGATCTCTCTATGCCACTTCATGAGGACTTTTCTTCCAATAGAGTTTCTCTAGTCTGAATTCATCCTAAACATTTCCACAAATGGTTTTATATGTGTTATTCATATTTCTTGAATATAACCTTATGAAATAGGCACTATTCTTTCACAGATGAGGAATTTAAGCAAAGAAAAAAACTCAGATAATTTTCCCAGGGCCTAGTAAGTATTTCAAGTACAATATAAACCCTAAGCCTAGTAAGTATTTCAAGTACAATATAAACCCTAAGCCTGGCTCTTAAACCCAGCATATATTGTGCCTGTGATTATAGCTTGCAGACGGTCAGCTAATTAGGCCTGGCAGCAGATTGGACCCACAGAGTCTCTGCCTATCATATTACTCTTCTGCCAAATCCCATTTCATTTCTCCTCTGCTTCTCTCAGGTAATTATTTAAATCTGATTAGGTTTTTCCTGATTGAAGTGTCCCATCACTGACCAGGCAGCAGGTAGAAATCCAGGTGTACCATCACTCTGTTTTCATTACACCAGATGTCTTCAGGAACGTTCTCTTGACGCCCCAACAAGAACAATTGTGCCCAGCTGAGCCACTTACTCCAGGTGATAGAAGGCAAGAGCTGAATGCAGTACTCATTTTGTTAACAACAAAATTTAAGAGACACATCTCTATTCCTCTGTTCCCTCTTGAATGGGAACTGGTTCTTGGGATTTTATCATATCTATCTCCAGAAACCACTTTCCCAATGCTCTATCCCAATTCAGTGCTACCTTATTTCAGACACAAAAATGGTTACTTTTAATAAATCCATCCAAAGTGGCATCTTCTAGTCTAATGAGCCTTAAAAAAAGCAAAGTCTAGTCTTAGTGCCAAAGTGGAAATGAGAAAGGGAGAAGGGAACTCGTCTTAAAAATAAGATCACCCTATTGAGGCAGAAGAGTTAAACACAATAGCTAGCAATTGGCTCGCTAAGTCGGAAGTTGATGCTATTTTAGGCCATCAGCAGGAGTGTCTATGTATCTGTGAATTTTGGCATTTTATTTCACTAAGGTGGTTCAGGAAGCCAGACACTGATTAACTGCTTCTTTGACTTAGTTCCCACTCCTAATTTTGGATGTGTGGTGTCTTCGGGTAGCTGTTGTGACACCCTGTTTTTAAAGAAAACTCTTCTTGTGCTTCTCAAGTAATCCTGGGAACAGTCTACTCCACATCCTACTCTCCTGGAACCTCTCATCCTCTACATCTCTGGTCACATGCATGTGGGCATACTGTTGCTTCTGGTTCTTCTCTGGCAGACCAAGGAAATACAACTCAGTTGTGTGCATCCAGTTGTCATTGCGACTCTGTCTGTAATGGCAGCATTCTCACTGAGACATTAGGCCCAAGGTGGATTTTTTGGGGAGATCGTATAAGAAGAGACCTGTGGAAGGAATGGCCTCAGCATTGCAGTCACTTGCGAAGTAAAGAGATACCCTAGACAGGCCACAAGATTTATTTAGGTAAGACTAGGAAAATTCTAAATTTTGTGTTTGTTGGTAAGGGTTTGGGATCTGATTTCATTTATAAACATGTTTTACATGAAGAATAAGGATTTCTAGATTTAAAAATATATATATGGCATCTGTTTGCTCCTTCACTTTTTTATTCAATAATTATTGAAGGCCAACCACAGCACTAGGCATTGCCATTAAACATTAGTCTACAAAGTAGAGGTAGTGTTTACAAACAACTCAATTTTAATATGACAAATGTATTCCACAGTTAGGTGAAAAGTGCTATGGGAAGAAAGAAGTTAGCATGGCTTCTATGATTGGCAAATTGGGGAAACAGGAGTTTTTAAAATATAACTGAAGTTGGGGCTAAATGTTAATGGCATTTTCCAGGTAAAGCATGAATTTGAGGGCATTTCAGACAAATAATTCAGTGGGGATAAAGAGATCAAGGAGAGAATTACAAAATGTGTAATATGACTAGAAAATAGTGTATAGGAGAGGAAATGAGACTAAAAGGATGATCAGTGGTTAGTTCAAAAGGGCTTCTGGTTTCCTATTAAAGAGTCTAGAGTCCATTTTGAAGGCCCTGAATATCCATGAAGGATTTAAACAAGGTAATAGCATGATCTGATAGATATTAATTAAAAATCACTCTGGATACTGTTCCAGAGGGAGGTGTGTTAAACAGGAGAGAATTTGGGAGCTTGTAAGTCAGCTGGGATGTCATTTGCATTAGTTTAAGGGGACCTTATTAGAGCCTAACCCAAGATAACCATGTTGTGACATTTAAGCAAGAATAAGAGGGATTATTTGAGGCTCATTCTTGGGCTTTTGTCTTGGGTAGATGATGGTATTAAGTTAGGTGAGAAAAGAGAAGTTTAATAGTGACATGCCATCAGTCCCCAGAGATCTTCCATATCAAGAAACAATTTAGTCCTCTTCATTAATGCTTATTGAGCACCTATGTGTAGTCACGGTTACAGACATTGGCACAACAGCCTTGAATGCAGGAGACAAAAAGCCTCTATCATTTGGCTTCCATTCTTGAAGGAGAGACAAACACATAAATAAGTCAAATTATAGATAGTATGTCAGATGGTGGTATATCCTACAGAGAAAATTAAGCAGGAGAAGAGCTAGTGAGTGCTGCAGTGATGGTGAGGATGGAAATAACACTGTAAATAGGGTGACAAATGCAACCGTGAGGTTCCTATTGTTGGTGAAATCTGGTCTGCCTAATTTTGTTTCCTTTCCATTTGTGTTTGTTTTACAAATTATTTTTTTCTTCTAAACAAGGGAAATACACAGCAATAACAACATAAACATTTACAAACACATAGATGAACACACAATGGATTGTGTTGCCAACATAACACATGCCAGGAAAAATAAAACAAAACAAAAAACAGCTAAAAAAAAGTGAATATAAAAAAGGGGGGGATGGTTAGAGACTCCATCTGATGCTAATCCTTGTCATTCAAATCACAGGATGGTTGGAGTTAAAAGAGTCATAGAAAAGAGATATAGTCAATATTTGAATCAGGATAATAATTCTTATATTCTTAATGCTGGAACCTTAGATTTAATTCAAATCCCTCTGTTTAGACAGGGAACCCATGAGTCTAGCAAAGGAGTAACTAATTTAAGGTCACCCAAATAGGTCTAGAATTCAGGTATTTTTACAGCCCTTTCAGGGATATTGTTATTATCCAGCATAACAGAGAGATCCAGAGTTTGGGATCTGAGACCTGACTTCCTGGGTTTGAATTTCTACTTTGCCACAGTGACCTTATGCAAGTTTGACCTCTATTTGTACCAGGTTTGTCATTTGAAAATAGAGAGGATTATAATAGTATTTATGATAGTATTTTTGAGGTTTAAATAAGTTCATAGTAATACATGTAAATTACTTACAACAGTGCCTGATACACAGTTAATTTTTCTGAAAATGTCCACTACATTATTACAATACTGAAAGTGTTTAAGCATGTCCATGTCGGTTACCTAGGCTTTGTCCTGTTTGCACATCAACTTGAAACCAATCACTGATGATGGCCACAGATAAGATCTTCTGGAATGTTCTATTAAGATGTTAAAATGTTAACTAGATCTTTTGGGGTTATTGAGTAAATATAAAACACATTAAAATAATGTTGATAAAAATAAATAAAATAATGTTGATAATCATTTCATTCACAGAGGTTTTTGGTTGCCCAATCTTTAGCTAAGTTATGTGAGATTCTAAACCAGAAGTGGAACCCAGGCCTGTAAGGACAGGGGCATGTCTTCTTCATTTGCATACATTTTACTAGTTTAACCTTACAACTGTTGACAGCCATGTATTGAGTACTGACTCTGCCCAGCACCATGCTGAGTGTTTTGCACAGCTGATCACACCTTGTCCCCACGGCAGGAAGGCATTCCTAGCTGGATTTTACAGATGAGAAAATTCAGTCCAGAGGCAGTTCAGGTCACACAGATAAGATAATAAAAGGCAAAGCCTAGATTCTCCTAAATTAAGTCTAAGTTCATGTTTTCTGAGCATATATTTCTTTTTTAATGAGAATACTTTTCTCAACTAGTAACTATATTCTGCAAATGGTCTGCATTTTGCACTATTGTCCTTTCTGTGCCATTCTTAATACTGAATCATCCTATATAATAAATGCCTAATATGCAAATCGACTGAACAGCCGAATGACCTGTGGTACAGCTGGTCCCTATGACATGCGCTGACCATCAGGGGGCAAGTGCTCAACGCAGGAGCTGCCCCCAGCCTGCAGGCCCCAGGCCAGCCAAGGTGGGTGCCAGCGGGGGGCCCCCTCATGGCCCTGCCAGTCACCCCACAGATCGGCCCTGATCGCTGGCTAGGCCTAGGGACCCTACCTGTGCACAAATTTTGTGCAGCATGCCTCTAGTAGAATTATAAAATCATAGGTTTTGGGCAATGGAGGTATTTTTCTGTTTCTCACGTAGAAGCTTAAGAAACACCTGAGGGAGCTTTATCACTATACCTAAATACCCTTGTATGCCTACCTTGTTTATACATAGACTGTGATTCTAAAACAGCCCAGTACCACCTCCACTGAGAAATTGCTATCACTCTGAGAAAATTTAGCTGATGGAATGTGCCATATTCTCCAGGTGTTAACCAGGGGAATGGGGGTGGAGGAAGGTTTGAGAATTAGTAATCATTTTTATGAAAACTGAGAACCAGAGAGTGGCAATAACTTCCCCCAAGATCGCAGCTCATTTATAAACATCTATATGCAGAACCTGCATCTTCTGATTTTCAGTGTTAGGCAATTTTCTTATTTCTCAAAACTGCCTTTGTGGAATGCACTGTGTTCTCCTCAGTTGTTCTAGAGGACTAGGAGCGGGGGGATGGAGGGAGTAGTCGGTGGCATGTCATTGATTTGCCTGAGATCCCATAAAAAGTCAGTTGGTAAAGAGAGAATAAGTTCATTACATTATGCTGCTCTACATATATTCACTTGTTTCTAGTTAAGTAGCAGCTCATCAATATGGAATACACATATTCATAATAGTAGATTTGTGGATTACATAGCATTTTGGTCTGTTTTCAATTTCTGATTCTTTGATAACTAAACAAATAGCAGAAATAGTGAAACTCAGCAGGTGAATAATCTCCTCAGTTTTCTGTGATCTCTCTGCTTTAGTGAGTCAGTATGTCTAGTAATGACACAGTGCATTATGAAGTTATTTGATTTTGGTTGGTAAGCAAATATTTATTGAGAGCCTACTCTATGTCCATCACTAACCTAGGTGGGGTGAATCAAGAGTTCCTATAAATCCTTTCTGGGGGGAAAAGGGCTATAAATAATTAAGTTCAGAGGTCTCTGTCCCAAAGAAACTTCTTGACTACTAGAGGTCAAGGAAAGGAAAAATATATAATAATCATTTTATCATGTGTAAGTTTTATAAAGTAGCTCTGTACATATGACTAGGAGAGAGAATGTCTGAGGGCCCTGAGGTGAGTGGGAATATTAAGGGGTGAGACCAGAGTAAAATCTTCAAAAAGGGACAGAATTTTTCCATTAGAGAAGAAGGTAATTTTTCCAAGTATAGAAGAAATAACATGTGCAGAAGAATAGAGGTAAAAAAAAAAAAAAAAAACAGAAAACAAAACAGTGAATTTGGGAACAGTAAGATGTTGGAAGAAGTTCTCTGGGACTGAAGCAAAAATGAGTTGAAGAAAAAGTGGTGGGACATGGGCAGACAGAGAACATCAGGTTCAATGATGAAAACCCTGATGTAATATATCATAGGAAGAATTTTTTTCTGTACAAAGTGAGACATGGGTGACTATTGTTAAACAGAGGTAGCATCACATTAATGGTTTATAAAAAGTAGAGGGGATAACCACTTTTGTTACTATATAACATTACTAACAGCCTAGATAACTTTATAAAGTCACTTCACAGGGGATAATGGAGCTGGAAATTTTATGAGAACAGATTCAAGGAACTTATGGTGTGAGAAAAAAAGTATTGCTGTCATTTTTTTTCAGAGTTCAAAACAGGAAGTGCTTAGGTATGCAGAAATGCAAGTTAAGTCAACTACATTTTTGGTGTGCTTTTTGTGTATTTTAATTTTGCATATCAGCATTACTACTACTGAATACAGTTTTGTGAATAATCCATCCATTTCAATAATCCATCACATTTTAAAAGCAAGTATATAGATTTAAAGATTACTTTTAATTTTCAAGAAATAAGCAGATCTTCAGAAAATCATTGTATGTGTGTATAGTTTATGCTGGTCCCACCCTCAGGTAGAAAACTTTTCAAGCTCTTCATGCTTACTTAAGAATTTATGTGTGTTTAGAATGGAAATTAACTTGAAGTCATCTCCTAATTCTGTCATTTAAAAATTATCTTTATTGTTTAAAGTATTACATATGAATCCTTTTTCCCCCATTGATCTCTCCTGGTTCCTTCCCACCCCCCAGCACATGTCCTTACCACCACTCCTATTATTGTGTCCATGATTATGCATATATGCATGCATACAAGTCCTTTGGTTGATCTATCACCTCCCCACACACACCGCATCCCCCTCATCTTGCCTTCCCCCTGAGGTTGGATGGTCTGTTTGGTGCTACTATATGTTTGGATCTATCAGTTTATGTTGTTCATTATATTCCAAAAATGAGTGAGATCATGTGACATTGATCTTTCTCCAGTTGGCTTATTTTGCTTAGCATAACATTCTCCAGTTCCATCCATGCTGTTGCAAATGGTAAGAACTCCTTCTTTTTTACAGTAGCATAGTATTCCACTGTGTAGATGTACCACAGTTTTCTAATCCATTCATCTGCTGATGGGAACTTAGACTATTTCCAAATCTTAGCTATTATAAATTGTGCTGCTATACATATATCCTTTCTGATTAGGGTTTCTGAGTTCTTGAGATATACTCCTAGAAGTGGGATTACTGGGTCGAATGGGAGTTCAATTTTTAATATTTTGAGGAAACTCCATACTGTTTTTCATAGTGGCTGCACTAGTCTGTATTCCCACCAGCAGTGCACAAGGGTTCCTTTTTCCCCCACATCCTTGGAAGCACTTGTTTGTTGATTTGTTGATGATAGCCACTCTGACAGATGTGAGATGGTACCTCATTACAGTTTTGATTTGTATCTCTCAGATGATTAGTGACTTTGAGCATCCTCTCTAATAAAATGGTAATATGCAAATTAACCATCACTCAGCTACATAAGCCACGCCCACCAGCCAAGCCACACCCACCAGCCAATCAGGGCAAGTATGCAAATTAACCCCAATCCAAGATGGCTACAGCCACAG
Source organism: Eptesicus fuscus (assembly GCF_027574615.1). Classification (NCBI taxonomy): domain Eukaryota; kingdom Metazoa; phylum Chordata; class Mammalia; order Chiroptera; family Vespertilionidae; genus Eptesicus; species Eptesicus fuscus. The sequence goes on from NC_072475.1 coordinate 46,933,543, forward strand.
AGAGCAAGGTTTCCCAGGTAACAGAGCAAGCCAAACTTTCCATAGCGGTTGCAGGCCTAAGCCTCCACTCAAGCTACAAAGCTTCAATTATAGAAGGTAAACAAATTCAAACAAATGGTGGCAGAATGGAGCTTGAGAGAGCAGGCCAGGGTTGCCGGTGGCAACAGGGGAAGCAAAGCTTTCCGCACACCCTGGCCAGGCTCACCCGCTTAAGGCTACAAAGTTTCAATTGTAGAAGGAAAATAAATTCCAGATACCAGGGTCTCCCCTTGGGTTGCCAGGGGGTGTGGACGGCTTGCAAACCACCACAGGCCCCTCGCTCAGGCCACCCCACACCCCAAGGGAACCCCACCCTTATCTGTGACACCCTTCAGGGCAAACCAGCTGGCCCCCACCCGTGCACCAGGCCTCTATCCTATCTAATAAAAGAGTAATATGCAGATTGATCATCACTGCAACACACAATATAGCTGCCCCCATGTGGTCAAAGATCCTGCCCCCATGTGGACACAAGATGGCCACTACAAGATGGCCAGCAGGAGAGGGCAGTTGGGAGGCACCCTGCCTGCAAGGGAGGGCAGTTGTGAGGGACCAGGACTGCAAGGGAGGGCAGTTGAGAGGGACCAGGCTTGCAAGGGAGGGCAGTTGGAGGTGATCAACCCTGCAGGAGAGGGCAGTTAGGGGTGACCAGGCTGGCAGAGGAGGGAAGTTGGGGGCAAACAGGCTGGCAGGGGAGCAGTTAAGCATCAACCAGGCTGGCAGCGGAGTGGTTAGGGGGTGATCAGGCTGGCAGGCAGAAGTGGTTAGGGGCAATCAGGAAGGCAGGCAGGTAAGCAGTTGGGAGCCAGCAGTCCTGGATTGTGAGAGGGATGTCCGACTGCCCGTTTAGGCCCGATTCTGGTGGGATCGGGCCTAAACGGGCAGTCGGACATCCCTCCAGGAGTCCCAGATTGGAGAGGGTGAAGGCTGGGCTGAGGGACAACCCCCCACCAGGCACGGATTTCGTGCACCGGGCTTCTAGTGTTTTCATATATCTCTTGGCCTTTTATATGTCCTCTTTTGCAAAGTATCTATTTAGGTCCTTTGCCCATTTTTTGATTGGGTTGTTTATCTTCCTTTTGTTAAGTTGTATGAGTTCCTTGTAAATGTTGGAGATTAAACCCTTATCAGATGTAACACTGGTAAATGTGTTCTCCCATGCAGTGGGCTTTCTTTTTGTTTTGTTGATGGTTTCTTTTGCTGTGCAGAAGCTTTTTATTTTGATGTAGTCCCATTTGTTTATTTTTTCCTTAGTTTCCATTGCCCTAGGAGCTGTATCAGTAAAAATATTGCTACGACAAATGTCTGATATTCTGCTGCCTATGAATTCTTCTAAGATTTTTATGGTTTCCCATCTTATGTTTAAGTCATTTACTTATTTTGAGTTTATTTTTGTGTATGGTGTAAGTTGGTGGTCTAGTTTCATATTTTTTTGCATGTATCTGTCCAATTTTCCCAACACCATTTATTGAAGAGACTGTCTTGACTCCATTGTATGATCTTACCTTCTTTGTCAAATATTAATTGAGCAAAATAGTTTGGGTTAATTTCTGGGTTCTCTGTTCTGTTTCATTGATCTATATATCTGTTCTTGTGCCAGTACCAGGCAGTTTTGAGAATAGTGGCTTTGTAATATAGCTTGATACCTGGTATTTTGGTCCCTCCAACTTGGTTCTTCTTTCTCAGGATTGCTCAGGTTAATTCTGTCATTTTTTTTATGAAGAAAATGATGTCCATGGAGAAACAGGAGTATAAATCACAACTACCAACTTGCAGTACCCAGGCTGAAATCTAGTTCTTTCCATTATCCCAGGAAACCTTATTTAATTTTTGCATTATTTATTTGCTAAGTGTATGGTAGTTATGAACTGTGTGAATTTCCCAAGGTAACAGATATCTTGGTACTCCTAAGTCTAGGAGCAATAAGAATAGTCAATTTGGGAAATTTGGTTAGGAAGTATGACTGGCCATATTATCTATAACCTTACTTCAAATCATTTTTCAAAAGGAGAAGAATGTAGAGCATGGGTGGGCAATACCTTATGGCTTCTCCTCCCTTCTTCTTCATTCTCAAACTAGTTTGATATGATATGAGAGTATTTTATGAACTATAAATTATTGTGTCAATATTACTTTATGATGTCTGTATTAGTTTCCCATTGCAGCTGTAATAAATTACTAAAAACTTAGTCACTAAGAACAACACAAATTTATAATTTTTGAGTTTTGTAGGTTAGAAATTCAACATAGGTCTTTATGGGCTAAAAATCAAGGTGTTGGCAGGGCTGCATTATTTTCTGAATGTTCCAAGAAATCATCCATTTTATTTCCTTTTCCAACTTCTAGAGACTGCCCCGTTTTTTATGTTTTGGCTCCCTTCTTTCATCTTCAAAACAGCAACACTGGCCATTTCTCCATAGTAAAATCTGGCCATTTCTGGCCATCACTGGCCATTTCTCCATAGTAAAATCTCCCCCTGATCACAGCTAGGAAAGGTTCTCTGATTTTAACACCCATGTGATTAGATTGGACCCAACTGGATAATCTTAGGTAATGTCCCCATCTCAACAATCTTAATTTAAACACATCAGAAAAGTCCCTTTTGTCACATACATATTCTCAGGTTCCAGGCATTAGGACATAGTCGTCTTTTGGAAACCATTTTGCTGCCAACCACAGTGCCCTCCTGGTAAATTTCCCAAGTTTCTCTAGAGATAATAGTGCCAGACTGGTCTTTTTGGCATGCATGGAGGTTTCCCCCCTCACCGCCCGCCCCCCCCCCCCCCCCAACAAGCCTGATTGTTAGAATCAACTATTCCTTTTGATTATAACATTGGAGTAAAGGAAAACTTGAGATTTGTCTAAAACTTTTATGGTGCTGATAGGTGCACTGTGGGAGAGGTCATTCTGACAAATTTGCTGATTCCCAAGTAAGTTTAATCATTTTTATATGGAACATTTCAGTATATAGGTTATTAGAAACCCAGCCATGGTTTCCACCTACATTGGTCATTCTTGTCCAGTCCTGCCCTTGGTGCATCTAGGCTCCTTCTTCCTTCCTTCCTTCCTTCCTTCCTTCCTTCCTTCCTTCCTTCCTTCCTTCCTTCCTTCCTTCCTTTCCTTCCTTCTCTCCTTCCTCCCTCCCTCCCTCCCTCCCTCCCTCCCTCCCTCCCTCCCTCCCTCCCTTCTCTTCTCCCTCCCTCCCTACCTCCCTTCTTCCCTCCCTCCTTTTCTTCCTTCATTGTTTCCTTCCATTCTCCCTCACTATCTCCGCTCATTTCCTTCTTTTTATTTACAGAAAAGTACTGGAATAAAGAATAGAGAGGGAAGAAAGATGAGGGGGACCATATGTGTTAAAGAGTATATGGGTAAAGAGAAGTGGTCAGGAGGAAAGGTTTTATATTTCTAATCCCATTTCAGTCAGTCTCATGAAAGTTTGTTTTCTGAAAATAATTAATACAGGAGTTTCAGTATTTGTTTTTGTAGAAAACTCCATGGAGGACACTAAAGGGAATTAAGGAATCTTGTGACTGATACTATGGTGAAGGATGTGTTCATCAAAGCATAGATTTTTCAGAATTGGAAAACAAACAGCCTCCCAAGTGGAAATGTTAATTTCCAACAGTGAGAATCAGGTGAGATATAATTCAGAAATGAATAAAGTTATTCTAAGATCTGCCTAGGAGGCAATGTGCTCTAATAGTCCTAAGGATACACTTGCATTTATATTTCAAAAGCCCCTCTTCTAGAAATCACTGTAGACTGCAACTTGCAATATTAATGCTGATGATGACCATTAGACTAACCAATATAGATCATAGAAGAGTATCCTACTGAAAAGAGAAGAGGTAAACATTTATAAGGAATCTGATTCATATTTTTTTCATCATAAAATGAAAGTGAAGCCTTGGACAGTTTTACTCAGTGGTTAGAGCATCAGCCCATGGTCCGAAGGGTCATGGGTTCCATTTCTGGTCAAGGGTACATACCTTGGTTGCAGGTCTATCCCAGGACCAGGTCTGGGCAAATTCAGAAGCAACCAATCAATTAAAGTGTCTTTCTCAAGACAACCTCTCAACCTCTCTCTCTCTCTCTCTCTCTCTCTCTCTCTCTCTCTCTCTCTCTCTCTCCCTCCCTCTCTTCCACTTTCTCTAAAAATCTGGAAAAAATATCCTCTGGATTAACAAAAACAACAACAAAATCCACATCTTTTTTATTAATAAATCTTTAGCAAACTTTAAAATTTCTTTGTGATTATTGAGTCCCTGAAATTTATTTATTTAGTTATCTATCATCTATCTATCTATCTATCTATCTATCTATCTATCTATCTATCTATCTATCTTCTGCTAGAATTAATCCATTGGGTAGGTTTTATTTTGCTAGAAAATCATTCATTTCATCAAGATTTTTAACTGTGTTAGCATAATGTAGGCACATTATTCACTTATAATTTTAAAAATATCTTTGTCTACATTTATATCTCTCTCTTTATTTTGTCTACTCTTCCTGTTTTTCCCTTAGCTAAACTTTCCTAAGAGTTTTCTTGGGTATTTATGTGTGTTTGTGTAATTTGATTGTTTTCTAACTTATTACTGTTATTGTTGAGCTTTATTAATTTCTACTTTCTACTTTATTTTAGGTTTTTTAATTGTTCATTTTTATAGTAGCTTAATCTGTAAGTTTATTTATTTATTCTTGATTTTTTTAATAATGAAAACACGCACATTTATAAATGTTTCTCTGATTTCATCTGTATCCCATAGATTTTGAAATATCTTTTAAAACATATTAAGAATATTTTATAATTCAGTTGTTTTTTCATCTAAGCTTTTTTTAGAAATGTATTTCCAAGATGTGTTGTTTTTTTTTTTAATTCTTTAAGTAGAAATAAATTAAGCCTTGAACTTCATTACTAACATATAAATTCCTGACTGAGTATTATAAAACTTGCCCTGCTCATTACTGAATATGGTATTTTGTCAGCTGGGAACACTAAATACCCCCACTTAACTTGATATTTGTAAAGCTCAAAGCAGCATTGGGGTCCCTTTGGCAATTGCCCCATGGCCAATTTGGCCAACTTCCAGTTCCTCAGGGAGAAACAAAGAGTTGCCTCATTGCCACCTGCTATTAACTAAATGCTTAGGATTCAGTGTCCTAGGGGTGACTGGGAAACATGGGAATGTATTATTGTGACAGCCTGTGGAACCTCCTTCCCTGGGGAATTTTGAGAACACCAAAGAAGCATCTGTCTGGGGTGGTTTTATGAGCAGCCCTGCCTAAAGGCAGGTGCACGGATTAGATGACCTGTGAAGATTGTTATCCATCCCAGTGACTTCAGTGGAAAGGATGCATTTGCTGAGTTTGAAAAGAGTCCAGGAGGAACATTGATAGGTTTGGGGAGCATATGGTCAAGAGCCTGAAGTTATTTAGCCCTTCTTGAAATTGGAACCGCTCCTGTGCCCTGAATTCAAGAATGCCATCCTCTACATGTGGACCTAGCATTTCAGTGATTCCATTCCTGAAAATTATATGTATATGTAGTTGAAATCTTTGGTTATCAGCAGAATTATTTTTTAAAAGATAGCTCAACTGATTCATACCTAGAAATTTAAATATACTGTTGAATCTGATTCTTTTAGTTAAGCCAGATCATCATTCCCTGACCCAGTGATCTTGACTTTTCTAATCTGGTTCTTCAGAAGTTATTCCATGTTTGTTTCAGGCAATTAAATGGCCTGATTAATCTCCCAATAGAGTTATCCAAAACATAACAATAAATGTATTATATGTACAAGACAAAATGCTTAAATGAATTCACCAAGTTAAATCACCTTTATTGTGATCCAATTTCTATTGTATGTAATGCACTAATCTATTTTAAAGTCATGGAGAAAGAGAAATGGCCCAAAATATTTTCAGAATGATGTGTCAGATATAAGGTTGTAGTTACAAACTAACAGTTGGAAAATCATTGTGTGTCTATACAGGTGTCAAATGGCCAGATAGCAAAGGTAGACCTGCATTTCATTGAACTATCCTAGCAGGGTTAGGGGATTGTGATTTAGGGTAGCCCTGCATGGGTGGTTTGGAGGAGCAGAATAGGAATTGCCTCCCTGATTAAGAGAGGCAGACAGGACCAGCCACAAACTTCTCCTAAAATTGTATGCTAACTTAAAAATAATATTTGTCTTATCAAAAGAGTAGTGCTTTATTGGGGAAAAAAAGATAGTTCCTTAATTCACACTATACCCAATCCAGATGGATTAAATAATTTAACCCTTTGCACTCGCTTGGTTTTTCCTCGAGCTGCTACAGATGCTAACCGTGTCGAGTCACACTCGACATCTGAGTGCAAAAGGTTAATCTTTAAAAACTAATTAAAAATAAGCTTGGAGTAAAATATAAATATTGATCTGATCTAGTATTGAGGAAGCAATTTCTTCATGCTTAAAAAGCAATAAGGAAAAAAAAATCACAAAATAAATTATCAATAGATTTGACAACAAAAATTTTATATGTAAATATGTAAGTGTTAAAGATAAAATTAAGAAAGAAATGAGGATTATATTTCCAATAAATATGATAAATAATTTCAATAAATATTGTCAAAATGACATGAAAAATTTTTATGCAAATGATCTAAATAATTTGTAAATAAGGAAGTATAAATGGATTATTAAGTTTTATTCTTAGTATTAGGAAATGAAAATTAAAACACCTGAAGTCAAATTTTTCATCTATGAAATTAACAAAGATTTAGGAAAAGAAAGTACTCTTACTTGCAGCTGTTGGAAGTATAAATTGGCTCCACCCTTCTGGAAAATTATTTGGCAATATTGTGCAAGAACTTTAAATGTTTAATGTTTTGCAATGTAGATAAACAGAAAAACAGACAGATAAATCTATACTAATAAAAGGGTAACATGTTAATTAGACCGGGAGACCTTCTTGACATCCTTCCGGACAAAGCCATGGTGGTGGGGCCAAGGCAGAGGCGGTTAGGGGCGATCAGGCCAGGAGGGGAGGGCAGTTGGGGGTGATCAGGCTGGCCAGGGGGGCAGTTGGGGGCGAGAAGGCTGGCATGGTGGGGCAGTTGGGGGTGAGCAGGCCGGCAGGGGGGGCAGTTCAGGGTGAGCGGGCTGTTGGGGGGAAGTTGGGGGCAATCAGGCTGGCAGGGGGGAATTTGGGGGCAAGCAGGCTGGTGGGGAGGGTAGTTGGGGACAAGCAGGCTGGCAGGCGGAGTGATTAGGGGCAATCAAGCAGGCAGGCAGGTGAGTGGTTAGAAGCCAGTGATCCTGCATTGCGATCTGGCCTAAACTGGCAGTTAGACATCCTCAGAGGGGTCCCAGATTGGAGAGGTTGCAGGCCAGGCTGAGTGACACCCCCACCCAGGTACGAACTTCATGCACCAGGCCCCTAGTGTATATATAAAGAGATATGTCCTAAGGGAATAGAAACTTGAACATCTACTTGCAATAATGTTTACTGAGGAACAATTTATATGACAAATGCATAGTCTTAGTGACAAAAAATAAATAGTTGCTTTAATATCTCAAGTGATGAGATATTATTAAAATACTATAAAATATGAAGAATTTAATATACTTTGAATAATTATAAAAACAGTGTTTGTTAAAATACATTTCATTTTGCAAATTGAGCTATCAGCTGTTAAAGTGCGTACACATTTTTTGGGGCATCCTGTATTTATAACAAGGCTCTTTTTTAGGGAAATAGGTTAAACTTGTGCATTCGGGATGATCAAAGTTATGTAAAAAATATGTATAGAAAGTTTTTAAGTAAACTGATTAAAATATAGATTTCCTCAATGATCATTATGATTATTATTTCTCCATAATTTTTTAAATATATTTCTATTGAGTTCAGAGAGGAATGGAGGGAGAGAGATAGAGAGAAACATCAATGATGATGAGAGAGAATCATTGATCATCTGCCTCCCGCACTCCCCCTACTGGGGATCAAGCCCACAACCCGGGCATGTGCCCTTGACCAGAGTTAAATCTGGGACCCTTCAGTCCACAGGCCACACTCTATCCACTGAGCCAAACTGGCCAGGGCTCTTCATAATTTTCCTTAATTTTTAAGTTATCCACAATGAACATGTACTATTTTTATAATCATGAAATACTTTTTTAAAAAATGAAATAGAATTAACTAGCAAAATCAGAATGCTTAAAAGACCAAGTAAGGAAAGTTGTGAGTGAATAGATCCCTGGATTGAAGGTCAAGGACTTGGAGTCTAGAACCCAGAAAGACTTGTTGAAATTGTCTCTTTGGGTTCAAAAATTTTATGTATGAGTCATTGTTTTGCAAAAGAGTTCTTCCTAATATACTCTTGGGTCTGCCAACCCTGATAGGCAGGTAAGCAGCCCAGATTAAATTTCTTGCAGATGAATTTCAGAACTCCTCCCCAATGATCACCTGTTTTTCTTTTTCTGAAAGAGAAGTGAGAAATTACTGCTGCCATTTGTCCTCTTTCCACTTGGTCTCAGCTGTGAGATGGGGGAAGCAAATATTCAGCAGTGTTTTTGGTCTTAGGCAGTCCTAGACCCAGACACCACTTGGCTCCAGAGTGATTTTGGCTGATTTGGGCTCTGGTTTGTTGTTGCAGATCCCCATCGTGGACTTTTGAAACAATTTGTAGCCTTCAGAAATATTGCAGTGCCTTCTCGGTATGGGACAGACGAAGGCTTTGTCCAACTTTTCCAATCCTGTGATTTAGAATGAAATTGAAGTCAGCTTGTCTGGGAACCCCTTGAGAAAAATCTGTGCTATTTGAATGGTCCACAGATCAGACTTTTTTTTACCTCTTTCTCAGCTCCAACCTACCTTATTGTAAGATGTGGCCTGTTCCACTAATTTAACCTGTTCTCCTTTGCTTTTTTTTTTTTTTAGTCCAGACATAAATTGAAATATTTTGTCTCTTGTGACCTCCCTCCCCCACATACATTCTCTTTCTCTTTCCCTCACTTACGTTTTGCTGTTATTGTGTTTGGTACCTGTATGCTTTTATTTCAATAGAGTCTTAGAAAGCAGTTATGTTCTTAGTCAACTATCTTGATCTGTTGTTATAAGCAAATAAAATTTATAGGAAACAAGTTCTCAGCAGTGTTATATCCAAATGATCTATGGTGAATCTGTAGATCTTTGACAAGAGCAATAATCACAATTTTTGTGATATATACTATTGCCATTGATAAAATCATCTTGAAGAAATTTTACAAACATAACATTAAATAAAAATTAGTATTACATTAATTATCTGAGGTTCAAAATATGTAAAGCTAAACAATGATATAGGGTAACGTTTACCTCCGGATTGTGAAGGGGAGTTGTGATCAAGGAATAAAACACAAGCAAAATAATATTAGATTTCTATGTTGGTTGTGTAAAAAAAAAAAAAAATAGAACAATTACCATAAAAGTGGCATTTATAGATGTGGTAGGTACTATTCAACATTCTTTTTATGCATTAACATATATAATCCCACAGCAACTCTGATTAAGTAGGTATAATTATACCCATGTTGTACAGTGAGGAAACTTCTGCCCAGATAGGTTAGGTGACTCGGCCAAGTACAAGTCAGAGAATGACTTCAGAAACTATGCTTCTAATTGCTCTTTTTAATATAGAAATATGGCTTAGAATATGTGGGGAATGTTATTCTTCCCTGGTGGTGAATGTAAAGCTTTTTATTTTACTATGTTAATACTTATATAGGTGTAATAGATCCCCATTTTCAAACATAGTAACTTGATAGAATGTGTGCTGCTCTTAATCACAAAGGTAGTTTCTTAGTTGCTACACCAAACTTCCCAGTGTCCCCTAATCCAACCTTGAATGTTTAATTGGATCTCTGATTCTATGTATATTTAACTTCTGTTATGAAAGTTGAATTCATTTTATTCCTTCATTTGACATCAGCAAGACATAATTCCTTTAGACAAATTAAAGATGTACCTTTCAACTCTTACTATGAGGATATTTGCTGGTGTAAATAGCAAACTCATTTCTTGCAAAGACTTGCTGTCCTAAGTAAATTTTTAAAAATTATTTCAAAAAATGATGTCTTGCCATTGCATGTACATATGTGAAGTTGGTCTGATAGCAGGCATTGGTTGGGATCCACAGGGAGTACATAAACAAGTAAGCATAGTTTCTGCAATAAAAGTTCCTCAAGATCTTGCAGGGGAGATGAGGCAAGTATATAAATGCCTATAGCACAAAATGAATTAATGCGTTTACCTAAAAAGAGTAAAAAGTCTCTGTATTAATATGAAGAACGGGCAGATTTTGTATGATTTGGTGGTACAAAAAAGCTTCATGAACAACCCAATAGAAAAAAGAACCAAGAATTCACAGGAGAGGAAACATTGTGTTATTCCTTAGTAATAGAGAAGGAAGGGAGGAAAGAAGGAAAGGAGAGAGAGAGAGAAAGAAGGAGGGAGGGGGAAGGAAGAAGGGACTAAGGGAGGGAGAGTGGGAAAGGGAGGAAGGAACTAAAGAAGAAAAGTACTTATTTCTTATCTGGCTTCTTGGAAAAGGCAGCATTTGAGATAGGCATTGGACAGTAATGTATGACTGTGATTGGTGAAAATGGGATGCAGGGCATTAGGAAGGTAGGAATGACTTAAGCAAAGACAAAGAGATTGGAAAACTTGAAGCACTTGAGGAACAAGTCATAAAAGAAACTCTTATAATCCCCTTTAAGACTGGAGGATCTGTACTGGTTCTTAGATGTATAGGGGGGCTTGAAACCTTAAATGGTATGTCAATCCATAATTTCTTAGGAGATGAAATTCTGGGGAAACTTTGGAGGGAGGATTGTTAAAATAAATTTAGAAGTTCTTAAAAATTGGTTCCCATCCAAGAGAATGGGCTACTTCCTAACTAAATATGATATTTAGTTACCTTAGGGTCACAAAATATCCTTGGTAAACCAGTTTCTGAATGTATGTAACAGTGTTACTTGTGAGCCTGCTAAACACCAGAATTTGCAATAGCCCTTTGGGTTGTAGTCATGCTAACTTTATCTCTTGCTAAAACTCAGAATTTGGAGTAAACCTTATGCTTGTTGATAATAATACAACAGTGTCATTTTGTAATAACACCTAAAAATTTCTTATTAGGTCTTCTGTATCTCACATTTCATGAAGGTAAATAATTAAAGAATATCATACAGTGTCCATCATTGGCTTAAGTTTGTTGATACTAAAGAGTTATTTAAAAATGTGCCTTTAGCTTCTCAGGCAGAATGTCGACAGACATCAGCCGTGGTATCCATGTCCACCCAGGGTCAAAATGTATCCCCAGATACCAACAGACTATGAGGCAATTTTCTTTAGGTTGTCGATATGCGAACTAATGTAGACATTAACAGAGACATCATCAAGCCAATTACTCTGTTGCCATAGTTCACTAAATGTTACTTTTGCAACAGGAACCATGTTGCCCAATGGGCTCTGCATTTATTTTGCTCATGATAATAACAATGAGTAAATGGATCTTCCTGTGGACTTCAGACTATGCTTTACATTTTAGGTATGCAAGAAAAAAGTAATGTTTTGTGCTTTGCTACATTCATATTTTCTATTAGAGGAAACCTATTGAAGCCCAAGGCCTGACATTAATTTTAATAAAGATAAATTACATTTCATTGTGTCTCTACTCTTTCACATTAATCCATTATGAATATTTTATTCCACAGTTAGAAAAATTACTTTCACTTATTAGTAAAGAACTTGCCCTTATCAGGAGTGTTTTATACCTTAGGATCTCATAACTTGAAATATTTCAGGCACGATAAATGGTAAGAAATTAAAAAGAAACCTGAATTCACAGAGCAAGAATCATTTAGAAGTCTTTTCTTTTCAGATTGTGATTGTACAGTTACACTTATTTGATGTACTCAGCAGGTTGTAAAATTTATATCTTTCTGTAGTGATCCATGAGAGATGACTTCATCATAATGAAACACTTTTAAATTTGATTCTTGTGAGTTGCAAAATGATTATCATCTTCCCCCGCCAGGGGAAAAAAATGTGTGTGTGGGTTTTCTTGTTTGTTTAACATCAAAAACCATGCACTAATTCTGATCTCTTGATAAAATATAAAATCTCTCTGCATATCCTCTTTCTACCTCTTCCTAGTTTCCATGACCAGGCACAATTACTGTTTTTAGAAAATAAGCAATTTTGAGGCAAAATATCTATTTATTTGTTAAGATATGTACAAATGCCCTTCTGGAGGATAAAATAAATAAAAAGGCATTAGTATGTTTCACTGGTACGCACCATGAAAAAAAAAAAATGCTGGTTTTTCATGTCATAATAGAGGAAATAAGTAAAGGAAGTACAGTGTTTTCCTGAACATGTTTTTTTTAACTAAAACTTTTATATTATATGTCAAAATTTTATGGAAAAAATACAATAGAATCATCTTTAATGCATTTGGGCCTAATGAGCTAATCAGAATGAACTTTGGGGAATCATGATATCAGGTAGAGCAAATCATGATATCAGGTAGTATAAGTGTTTCAACTTAATGTTTTGGATTTCCATATAAATATTACAATCAGTTTAGCAATTTATATCAATAAAACATTTAATACATCAAATTGGGAGAAATGACAACTTAACAATATTATGTTCCAATACCTGAACATGGTATGTCTCTCCCTTTATTTAGATGTTTATTTAATTTATGTCAACAATGTTTTGCATTTATCACTATAAAGGTCTTGTACATATTTTGGATCATAGGTCTAAATGTAAAAGCTAAACTATAAAACTTATACTGGAAAATCTTTATGACATTGGGAGAAGCAAATGTTTTCTGGAGAAGATTTTTTAAAAAAATCGTCCCCCCAAAAAGAGAAATTAGATCACATGAAAATTTTAAATTTCTGCTTTTTAAAAGACACCATTTAAAAAATTAAATGACATATACTGGGAGAAAATAAGTGCAATATATATGAATCTAACAATGGACTTGTGTTCAGAATATAAAGAGACCTTTTGGAACACAAAAAGAAGGTAAGTCATTCAATTAAAAATAGGCAAAATATTTTAACAGACACTTTGCTAAATAAAATACACAAGTACCAATAAGCAAATGAAAAATGCTCTAAATCATTAGTCTTCAGAGAAATACAAATTAAAACTCCATGAGTTACCTCTGCACATTGATTAGAACGGCTAAGATTTAAAAGTGACATTGCTAACCGTTAATTAGAGGAAGGTTCAAGGGAAATTGTCATTCACTGCTGGTAAGGATGTCAAATGGTACAACCACTTTGGAAAACGGATTGATAGTGTCTTAAAAAGTTAAACATATATTTATCATATGACTCAGCATTTTTCCTCTCATATATTGACCCGAGACATGAAAATTTTTCTACGCTAAGACCTTTACCCAAAAGTTCATAAAGCTGCTTTATTTGCAATAGCCCAAAGCTAGAAACAACTCAAATGTCCATCAACAAGTGAAAGGACAAATTATTTTTTACAATGGAATACTACCCGTCAGTAATAAGGAAATGAACTACTGACAAGGACAGCAACATTGGAAAACCTCACAAACATTGTGCTGAGTAAGAGGAGCCAGACCCATCTCCCAACCCAAAAAAGTATATGTACTGTATAATTACATTTTATAAAATCTTAGAAAAGGCAAATTTAATCTATAGCTACAGAAAAGAATGGTTTTCTGAGCCTAAGTGAAAGATATGACTCTGTGGGTTTTAAGGGATTTTTTTTGAGTGGAGTGGTAAAGAAACTTGTAGAACTTGATCATGGTAATAATTACAAGGGTGCATGAATTTCTTAAAGTTTATCAAAATTCACAGTTAAAATGGATTAATTTATTATACATAAATTATACCTTAATAAAGTTTATTTTTATAAATAAACACCAAAATGTATATTTTATCACTTTTAAAAAATAGCCAAGGCAAATTTGAGTGAGGGTTATTGGCTTTGTGTTTGATTTGAGTTACAATGCATAATATTATAATGGTACCTCTACAATTTCCAGTTTGGGTTTCTTTAGAGTGTAAGAACTTAAAGACACCTGTAAAATAATGTGAATGCTTTGCAATTTTTTAAATTATTTTTCTAATATTTTAAACTTGCTTATCTATACCTCATTGAACAACGTATCCTTTTTTCCCTACGTGAGGAGTATTTATGGATCTTTTCCAAAGCATTTTATCAAAAACATTTTTACTTTTTTTAAATTTACATAATTACAATGACAAGTTCAAATGATCTGAGTAGGTTTGGGATCCAATACAGCTTACTTTGGTAGCAGGTTGGAGCAGGAGTCAGGCTGTGCCCATAGCAGTATTGGCTGGTTGTGCACAAAGACACATGACTGAGGGTCACTAAGAAGTAAATTGAGGATTCCTAGTTTGGCAGACAGTGTCTCACATACAGTAAGCACTCAATATCTGTTTAATTTAAATATTTATCTTCTACATTCTTTATCATGAGTCTTAAGAATTGGTTGTTGGAAGCTCTCAGTAAATGTTAAAGGGGATTAATTGATTTCTGTCTTATAGGGAACTATAGGAAGGATTCCTCTACTCATTAATGAATTTTTGGCAATTCTGTATTAAAAGTTGTATTTGAGTTCCATATCTCTCTTACTGCTACATTGCCCCTTGGAGGAACGTAATAAACATTCTGTAAAAGCATAACTTTAGTAAATCCTCTGCCTTGTTGGGAGTCTGTTGAAACAGAAATGTCTCTAAAAGCAATCTCCAATACCTTTTTCAAACTTTTGAAGTTGGTAAATTTCTTGTGCTAACTTTTTTAAGTCAATCATTTTCTGAAAAAAATTATTCTGAAGAAATTAATGGTATAGAAATGAAACTGATAAAGGGGGTTCTCATCAATCGTCACTCCCCTCCACTCATTTTAAAGATCCAATATACCTGAATCCTCAGAACTTTTATAGTTTGTTGGGACACTTTACAAATCCCTAATCCTGGTTCACACTCTAATTTACAAGAGTCATCTGAGGCCCATGTTGGTTGAATGGCCTTCCTAAGGCCACTCAGCTATCTCTGGTAAAACCAATCCCTGAATTCATGTCTGCTAACTCTTATTCCATTGCTTTTTCAGCTACCCTTCTGCTCCAGTTTTCTTATATCCCATGAATAACATCTTACACATTTAAAATTTTTTCTTTAATAGTGATCTTTCCTTGATCACTATTAAAGAAAAAATTGCTCCTGCACCAAGCTAAAGTATTCCTCGGTATTTACATTTTTCAAATATTTTTAGAACGTTTTCATGGTACTCCTTAGTCATCCTTCAGCTTCATTTTATGTGCACATGTAGCTCTTTTAATCTTTTTGTACAAGTCAGTCTCTCCAGTCCCGTTATCATTTGTACAATTCTCCGCTCTAGTGTCTAGAAGAGAATAGTTTGATTATGTTCCAGATGGGAAAAAAATAACCCCAACATGTTGGAACAGGGAGGAAAAAACAGTGGATAGATGAAAGGAACAATCTACAGGTTAATTAGTAGTATGGCCACAAATATGTGCACAGTTTTGTTTCAGAAATAAAGCAAGCTGTATTTGTTGTAACTATCTCATCTTTGAACTTAACAGAATGCCGATAATGCCAAGCTGTGTTTACAGTCCAAATTTTTGTTAAAGACCTTCAACTTTGCATTCCCCCCTGTGTGCTATCTCTTGCTCAAGACAGAACTACAAATAAGCACGTAGCAGGAGCTGATGCAAGAACTCATTACTGAGCTTATCTGTTTTTGTGCAGTTTCTGTGAATATACATGGTTTCTGGGCGCTCCTACAAAGCCTTAGGAAGGGAGAGCCCTTAACTTATCTCATTAGCTACTAGGCACTTGGGTATTAGTCATACTGTAAAAATTAAATGTGTTTACTGAATATGAGAATCTAAAACTGGAAACTACATTAGTACAAGAGGAATCTCCCAGAAATACTCTGCTGACATAAGTAGAATATGCCTATTGCTTGGTTTTCTTGTGGCTTATATTTCTTCACTTTAATAGTGTTTTTAAAAAAATTTGGATTGTGCCCAGCCGGTGTGGCTCAGTGGTTGAGCATCAACCTATGAACCAGGAGGTCACCATTCAATTCCCAGTCAGGGCACATATCCAAGTTGTGGTCTCGATCCCTAGTATAAGGCATACAGGAGGCACTTGATCAGTTATTCTCTCTCATCATTGCTGTTTCTATCTCTTCCTTCCTCTCCCTTCCTCTCTGAAATCAATAAAAATATATATTTTTTTAAAAAAATGGGTCTTGAAGGATTTTCCAAAGATCACCATTGAGCAGATTCTCCTTACCCTCAAGCAAACTTAATCTAAACTTCAAGTTGCCTTTTCATTTTATAAAATGTATCTTAGAATGAAAAATGGAAGGTACTTAGGAAAACATTTGATTAAATGTATTCATTTTAATGAAAGGAGATAGAAAGTATTGGTCCAGCTTGGGTGCATGGCTTCTTAAGGAAACATGTCATTTTTCCAAACTCTTACATGGTCCAGAAAGTGTACCCTCAATCCCAGCCCAACCCTGCCTGTAGAACGTTCTGATGCCTGCCTCCTGCTGCCCTCTCATGATCTCACAGGGATATCAGCTCCTACAAGGTAGACACATGATTTCTTATTGTGTTCTTATTATAAGACATTGTGCTGTACCTCAGAAATAATGATAACTAGTGGAACTTATTAGAGTGGAATTTAAGTTTTCTCCTTTTAAACCCAGTGAATTCTGCTAATTTGGAGGTGGCAAACAAGGGTGACTGTTTCCTCTCCACACAAAGCAAGATTGTGAAGAGACTTATTCTGTGAATGAAAGGGGAGAAGGGAAAAGTAGGAAGCTTCTCATGTTTTATTCAGATGTTAGCAAAGAAAATTGAGAAGTGTGTTTCCTTAAAATTGACACCATTTTTATCCCAAACATTCTGGTAAGTGATAGCAGATGACTGTGCAAGCGTCTTAAGAGAGAGAGAAATTTTTGCAGGAGCATACTCCCAGTGGGAAGTAATGCCTAAAAGTAATACATGAGTTGCTTTCAATCTTGCATATTTTAACATACTGTGTGCATACATACATGTATTAATAACTGTTCCCAAGACATCACTTTAGCACTCAGAGAGCTCAGTATTGCTATGCAAGTGCCAAAAATGGAATCAATGCAGACTACAGTTCAGTGAGGAGGATTTTACAGACACACAGGGTGGGAGTGGCCTGAGCTATCTAAGGCTCTGTGCCTCAGTCTGCCAATGAGGTCTATGGTAGTTTCATCTTTCAAATATTGATGATATCCAACTGCCTACTCCTCTGAGAAGATAAATGGCACTGCCAGTATTTCCATGGAGTTTAGGTCCTCAAAATATATCTACTCACATTCAGTACTGCATTCCATCTTGTGGATTTTGCATAGGTATTCCTTAGAATGTAATCTCTGGATAGGAGACCCAGATACATAAGTACCTTCTGCTCTACTGTGCATGTAATTTATATCAATATGCATAATAAAAGTTATTTACAGTGATACATCTTGATGTAATTCCTTACATTTTATTGTCATTTGTAATTATATATATGCACAAATTATCCTTTCTAATAAAAGAGTAATATGCAAATTGACCATACCTCTGCTACACCTACAAGCCACGCCCACAAGCCATGCCCACCAGCCAATCAGAAGTGAATATGCAAATAAACCCAACCAAGATGGCTGCAGCCACGGAGAGCAGGAAGAAGGCATGGGTTTCCCCAGCAATGGAGGAAGCCAAGCTTTCCACCTGCCCTTGCTGGCTCTGGGCAGGGGCGGAGCTGGGTGATCCAGTGAGCTGGGGGTCCCTGCCCAGGGCCCGAGCCTTGGCCAGAGGCTTGCGGCCTTGACCGGGGCGGAGCTGGGTGATTGAAGTGAGCTGGGGGTCCCTGCCCAGGGCCTGAGCCTTGGCCAGAGGCTTGTGGCCTTGGCCAGGGGCGGAGCTGGGTGATTGAAGTGAGCTGGGGGTCCCCTGCCCAGAGCCAGAGGCTTTAGGCCTTGGCAGGGGAGGAGCCGGTGATTGGAGGAGATAGGTGTGAACTACAGAGGAAACACCTTTTCTGACAGCTCATTGGCTAAGCTCCCTGTATGCCACTGGTAATATTCTTAGTAACTTGGGTATAAGAATCCAAAAAGGTGATCTAGGGCTTTTCCACCACACTCCTGGAGAAAAAAAACGAAGGTCCGCTGCTGGAGGGCTAAGAAATGTCATAACCTGCCCTAGGAGGTATGGCTCAGTGGATAATGCCTAGGTTTGCCAACCACAGGGTCTGGGTTAGATTCTGATCAAGGGCATGTACCTAAGTTGCAGGCTCCTCCCTGGCTGGGGCCCAGGTCAGGGCTCATGCAGGAGGCAACCAATCAAAGTGTTCCTCTCACTTTGATGTTTCTCTCTGTCTTTCCCTTTCTCTTCCACATTCTCTAAAAATCAATGGAAACATATCCTCAGGTGAGGAGAAAGGAAGAAGAAAGAAAGAAAGAAAGAAAGAAAGAAAGAAAGAAAGAAAGAAAGAAAGAAAGAAAGGAAGAAAGGAAGAAAGAAAGAAAGGAAGAAAGGAAGGAAGGAAGGAAGGAAGGAAGGAAGGAAGGAAGGAAGGAAGGAAGGAAGGAAGGAAAGAAGGAAGGAAGGAAGGAAAGAAGGAAGGAAAGAAGGAAGAAAGGTCATATCCTATGAAAGACACATCCTGAAAATGCCTAAAGAAAGTTGTCATTTTTTCATGGTGAAGGGACTGGAGTCCATGTTAATGAAAACACTTTGGTGGCTGCGGTGACTGGCAGTGGCTGCAGCAGCAGGGTGATGGGTCTGGTGCCTTTCCCTGATCAGCCCGGTCATCTCCCACAAAGGGAGGCCAGACTGCGGCTTAGCCTGCTCCCCGTGGGGAGTGGGTCTAAGCCATCAGTAGGACATTCACTGAGGACTCCCAGTATGTGAGAGGGGGCAGGCTGGGCTGAGAGGACCCCCCCCCCATTGCATGAATTTTGTGCACCGGGCCTATACACACACACACACACACACACACACACACACACACACACACACACACATATTCCTCACAGTAGCTCTTTGAGTTCCCTAGGGCTGGTATTACTATTGAGGTACCTAGAACTGGCTTAGATGGATGGAGTAGCTTTTCCAAAGTCACAGATCTTATATCTAGTACAGCTAGAACTAAAACCTGGTTCTTCTAACCACAAATCTACCACTTATCCCATTCAATGGGGTTTTTATTCTTTAAAAATAACAAAATAAAGTCAGAAACCTTCTATCAATTTACTATTAAATGTAACTCTAATGTACAAAACAAATAAATTCAGACCACCTTTGGTCAAACAGAGACCAGAACCTGGCCTTCTCTGGCCCTGAGGTACATTGCAAAACCCACTACCCCAGATTCTGCTGCCGTTGCTTTGAATTTCAGAACATACGGAAGTACAAATGCAGCACATGCAAGGTGTTTTAGACAGAAATAAGATGGTTGTCCTGGTTCTGATGGTGACGGAGTTAACCTTCTTCTGGAATCATGTAGGAGTCATTCTTGTGAACATCAGTGTTCCACACAATACAGTACTCCTATTGGCAATGAAATTTCACAGTATGTGGGAGAAATTCCTCATGCTCAGGCAACAGCGCCTACTAGTGGGAAGAAACTAATACTTGTGGTGGCACACCTGTGCAGATGAAAGAGCACCTTATTGAGAGCCTGCAGTCTTGAATTCAGGCCTCATCTTTGCTCTTGACTTGCAATGGGCTCTTGAGGCACTGCCTCTCTCTGAGCTGTTACTTTTGTATCTGTAGATTAGATTGGATTGTATGCTGTCTATGTTTCCCACGTGCTCTTACATTCTGGGACTTTATAAGTCCTCTTAACAATGTATAACAGCCATTTCAGTCTGAAGTAGAAAACCAAAACCCAAATAAGACGAATGAGCTTCTGATGGGTGAGAACATCACCCATCTGTGGGCCCAGTGTCAGGCGCACAGGTCATGTGGTCTAGCTCAAAGTCCACTAGACTGGGGCCAGGTTAACTGAGCTTGAATTCCAACTCTGCTACCTTTAAGTCATTCGTAAGGTTAACTCATTTGTCAAAAGAGGATAATTGTCTTATCTAGCTTTTAGTTCTTGTAAGATTTAAATGACAACATGGAAATTATGTTTTATATGAACTTGCAGGTTGCTCTCCATCTTCATGTATCAAAAATTTATTTTTTAAATTTGTCTTTATGGTTGAAAGTATTACAGATGTCTCCCTCCCCCCGACCCCCCATTGACCCCTTCTAGCCAGCACTTGCCCCCCTGCCCCAGGCCTTCACCACACTATTGTAAGTAATATTAGTTATAACTGTTGTTTTGCTCTTTTTGGTAGTGTCAGGTGAGAAAGTACATTGACTATTCTAAAGCATTGTGTAAATAGAAGGAGTGCCTGTTAGCATCCTAAGGAGAAGCACGTGGCTATTGTGGGGCATTGAAATACAGTGGCTTTAGAAACACCCTCTTGAGTTACTTCAATGTTAGGTTGGCTCTTAAATAGCAAGAACACATTTAGGATTTTCCACCAATAATAAAAGTATCCAGGCAAATGTCAAGATTTTCAGCTTTGCGTGAAGCTTGAGGGAAACACAAATCCCCATGTGAGGTACTATACACCAGTTTCGAATCATAAGTCAAAAATAATCATTGCAGTAGCAGTTGTAACACTACTTGTAGATATTGATTTTTTTCCTGTCAGCAGATCAATCATGAAATGAATTTTAAGTATAAAAGAAGAGATTAAAATTAAGTGCAGGAGTATGAAATTGTCCATGTGTAAAAAATAATTTGAAGAGAAATCTTGCTTTAGCCAAAACAGACACTGATATTCCTGTCAGGGAGTGATAAGGTTTGCACAAGCTTCCTGCCAGACCGGAGTTTTCAGGAATTTTTGGAATATAAGCCAGGTTAGAGGGCAGGGCTCTAGAGCCAGACTGTCTGGGCCCCCATTCCAGCTTCAGTTTTTAACTCTGTGGCCTTGGGCAAGTTACTTAATCTCTCTAGACTGACATTTCTTCAACTACAGTAGAGTTCATAAGGATCTGTTTCATGGGGTTGTTAGAAAGATTATACAGTAGTACATTCAAATACTTAAAACAATGCTTGGAAAATAGTATGTGCAGAATACCTCGATCATTATGATCTCTCTGGGGCCACAAAAATGTTCAGGTTTGGAACGGAATTCCTAGCATTAAATTCTATGCATAGCATTTTGGTAAATCTTATATAACTATCTTATAGATGCGGCTATCTCTGTTATCCCACATTGACCATCATCTTTAAGGGAAGGGACAGAGGGTATATCTCTGGTTCTAGACATAAGGAGCTCTTCTTTTTGAAGTTGTCCAACACCTGCTGTAGTTGGAGGGAGAAAGTAGAAGGGCCTCTAGTAGGTATGTTGTAGCTGTTACCCTCATTGACTTTCATGGACAGATAATCAAGGCACTTGTTACATCTCTCTTTTCTACATAAGCTGAGAAAAGGTGACTGCTGTGCATTGTATTGGGCACAGAATAGAGATTCAGTATGTTTGAAGAGTTGACAAAATGGCTGGATAAATGACTCACTGAGACCACCTGGATCTTCCAGGAGTCTACTTTGCTTGTTTGAAAACAAGGGATCTCAGGTTCAGAAATTTAGGAAACTTGTTCAGGCTCCCATAACTAGTGAGTTCACACCCACAGTTCTGTCTAATTGCCGTTACACCATGTTACATAGAACTTTGTTTAAAGGCTATCATTATCCCAAACTGCAAAGCAGTGTTGTTTTTTGTTTTGTTCTTGTTCTTGTTGTCTGGTTTTGGGGTTTGTTTGTGCTGTTTTTCCTGAGAATAGAAATCATCAGAAAATGATTGTCCTGCCGTGTGTGTGTGTGTGTGTGTGTGTGTGTGTGTGTGTGTGTGTGTACGAATTAGTTTAGTGAAGGTTGGGACAAGGGTATATGGTTCCAACAAATGGTGGTTTCCTAGAATGTAGCTCATATAGCCAGGGCTGTTGCTCCTAGCTGTCATTGCTTTCTAAGAATATTCCAGGACAAACTACAATGTGTGGAACACATAAACACACAGCTCCCTTTACAGCAATGGTTCTCAACCCACTGCACATCAACAGCTATTGCAGAGCCCCACCCCAAATAAATTGGAATCTGTACCAGTGGATCATGGGCGTCGGTATTTTTTAAAAACTTTCCTGGTGTGAAGCCAGAGTTTGAGGTTCAACAGCTCAGGATCCTCTCTGAAGAACCCTCACCTATAATGATTTTCCCTTCTAAGCATATCCGGATGTTCATTGAGCACTCCAGAATTCACACTGAGTCTCTATTCTGTGCCAAGTACTATGCACAGCAGTCACCTTTTCTCAGCTTCTGTAGAAAGGAGAGATGACAAGTGCCTTGACTACCTGTCCATGAAGTTCAATGAGGGTAACAGCTACAAAGTACCTACTAGAGGCCCTTCTATTTTCTCCCTCCAACTATAGTAGGTGTTGGACAACTTCAAAATGAAGAGCTCCTTATGTCTAGGACCAGAGATGTACACTCTGGACCCTCCTCTCAAGATGACAGAGAACTGATGCAGTGCTGGCTCTTCTTCTTTCCCTGGGAGAGGGAATTGGCCCCACTCCTAGACAATGCTAAAATCATCAGAGTTATGAATGAATACTAAAATTATTCATAGGAAAAAACTGTTGATTAAGAAGGTGGGCTTTACAAGTCTGACCTGGTTCTAATCTCAGCCTCACCTCATTCTATCTTTGAGACCTTGGCCAAGTCAGTTAACCTCAGGTTTCTTATCTATCAAATAAGAATAGATAAAGGTTGATGGGGCTAAATGAAAGAATGTATGTAGAGTGTATAGGACAGTGCTTGGTACAGAAAACAATGCAGTGGTTTTCTTTCATCTATTTGCAATACCTCTTCACAGTGCAGTATATTTAAATCAGTGAGGCATACTTGCTGTCGCAACCCTATGTGGGACTCCCCCTCCGATTCACCTCCTTACCTGAAGGTCCAACCTAAGCAAATACATATCTATAAATGAATCACCTCATGGTTAGACTTCATAATGACTTCCTTTTAACAATAGGTCACTCAGCCTACACCACATCAGGTTTGTTGCCCAGGCCTTTGTCTACCCATTCCTGAACCATTCTGTCATTTTGGGGGTTTGTTTTATGTTGTTTCTATCTTACCTTAGCTTAATTTCTTATTTTGTATTTAAAATGTTTCTCTTATTTGTCTCTCCTTTGTCAGTGAAACAAGAGACAATAGATTGCTTTTCATTTACCATGTTTCACATGTCTATTGCTGGTCCTAGTGCCATAGCAGTCATTTCTCCTTTTTCTTTGTCATACTGCAAGTGTGTGCATGAGAATATGTGTGTGTGTGTGTGTGTGTGTGTGTGACTGTGAGTGTGACTGTGCGTGTGTGTGTGTGTGTGTGTGTGTGTATGTATACCATATAGGGAAGGGAGAGAGAGGAACAGCTATCTTCCCTGTCCATCACCTTGCTATCCACATGCCCATTGAGTCTTCAAGCATTTCTGCATGACCCACCTAAGCAATAATATAATGCAGTAGTATAATGCAGTTATATTCATATAAGCAGAGTGACAGAACTGGATATGTCCTATAGTTCAGCTTTTAAAATCTGATAAGGATTCAAGTATTCACAGAAATCAAAAGCACTAACCATAATAAGCTAAATAATGCTACATTGTTTAAAGACAAAGTCCAAGAAACTAGTAATGACTAAATTTGATGCATGATATAATTTGTGATGCCACACCTTACTTACATGGCTATCAGTTGACATTCTTGTAGAATCTGTATTGTCTAAGGCCACACAGCAGTGCCATATTATCAATTCATTTGTGACACAAAAGAAGCCAGTTCCATAGCAGTGCTTCTAATCAATACCCATGAACTACTTTTCTCTGGCTCAGCACTGCCAATAGTTTATGAGAAAATTTAGCAGATTCTGTTTATATAGTTATCAATTGTGAGGGGAGGGAAGCCATTGAAAACTCTTCAAACTAAGACATAAGGGAAATGACTCTTGTTGATGAAAAGCAATGTATATTACAATGCCACAGAATTTGCTTTTTTTCCAGCCAACTCATTGTTACCAGTCTGCCTCTGAACTGCTTTGCATGCAGATGAAACCTGTTTGGGTGATACTTGTTAGCTGTTTTCCTGACAAGCAGCACAGAAATAGGCACCTCTTGGAAAGTGCCTCAACTTGACTTGACTGAACATTAGAATCACCTGGAAGCTTTTAAAAATTTCATCCTAGGTCCCCTACCTCAGACCAATGAAATCAGAATCTCTGGATCAGGGACCAGAGATCAGTATTTCTTTTAAAAGTTTTCAGATGATTCCAACATACAGGCAAGATTGAGGACCATTGTCGTAGAACTTAAGCAAGTTTTAAGAAAACTGCTGTTTATAGGTATGCACTGAGGCTGCAGGTTTCTGTAAAATAAAAGCTTTGACCATTAGAAAATGCCTTCAGCCTAGAACCATCAGTGAATGTCATATAGACCTGTTACATAAAGAATGCAAACTTGTTTTATTATACTTTTGTATCTTTCGTGAAAGATAATTTGTGAACTGCCTTAATGGAGTTTGTGATTTAGGACAGTAACCCCAGTGGCCATGTATATATGTACGATAAATTGGGGCAGGCTTTGTTTCTAGGTATATGTGAGCATCATTTCCCTAGCCCAGTGGTCCGCAAACTCATTAGTCAAGAGAGCCAAATATCAACAGTACAACAATTGAAATTTCTTTTGAGAGCCAAATTTTTTAAACTTAAACTTCTTCTAACGCCACTTTTTCAAAATAGACTTGCCCAGGCTGTGGTATTTTGTGGAAGAGCCACACTCAAGGGGCCAAAAAACTGCATGTGGCTCGCGAGCCGCAGTTTGTTGACCACGGATCTTGCCTGATATAACCTTATTGATTAAACTTTTGGAGCAGGATTTTGTTCAGAATATATTTTAGAAGGTGTCTAATGAGAAAGCTGATTTGTTGTAGAATTGGCATGTAAAGTTTTAGTTCTTTATGGTATTTAAAGACAGAATATTAATTTTGCTTGTGCCCAAAATTTCTATTATAAATCAAGGAGCAAGGAGGACAAACATGACCTGGCTTTATGTCTGCATAAATTTACTATTTTACTTTTCATATTGAATAACATATGAGTTTGGGAGTCTGTCACCCCTGATCTCCATAGCACTAACTCTCCAAATGGCTACGGACATTTTTGGTCCCACCTCCAAAACCAGAATTGTTTGCAAAAGACAGTCTATGGCCTATTGGTGTACTGATCACCCAAATAACATTTCTAAATAACACTTTACTTTCAGAGTGTAAAGGAAATAAATTCATATTATGAAAAGAGAAAGCGGGAACCATTAAAACATATCCCACTATTCCACCTTCCTTGCTTCTTTCTTGATTGACCTGTAAAATCACCCTCTACCCAAGCCATTCGTAAAAACAACTTGTTCAAAAACTGTAACCTTCCAGACTTAGCTCAAGTACTAAGACTTCAATACAGCCTTTCTATTTATAAGAGGAAGTAGATCAGAGATAAGAGAATAATGGGGAAGCCATTGTAATGGCCCAAGGGAGATAATGAAACTCAATTTACATAGCAGGCCTGTGTTGGGAAGGAAGCATTTCAGAGAGGTTGCAGAGGTTACTATAGATGGGAGGAAAAGGAGGAGTAATGGGTGAGAAGAATTCATGACTATTTCCACAGTTGACATAAAGCAACTTATATAATAAGCAATAATATATAAACGAGCTCATTTTTGTTGTTGCTGCTCGGGTGTCTTAATTCACTGACAAAATTCTCCCCAGGCTGTATGATATTCCTTGGATTTGTTAAGATCCTGTGCTAGGCTTCTCATACCAGCTCTGCATTTGAACTTGACACTGGGATTCCTACTGGCCCCTAATTAATTATCATTCCTCGATGCCTGCTAGTCCTGTACTATTCCCCTGGTTTTCCTCCTTTGAAATTGCTGAGATGTTTGTCTAAAAGAAGGGCATTAAGGATGTGGTATGCTTCCAGTGCTGTGTAGTATGAGCCCCTGTAGGGGCAAGAATGCACTATGCTTGAGGAACTTTCTTTCCATTCTCAATGCATCCCTAAAAGCCATGGTTTGTAAGTTTTTGTTCATGTAAAAAGGGAACATGCGGGCACCTTTACTGTCCTGTTGATGTGCAGGGCTATTTTTAATTTTTGTTCTTCGCTCTTTTTCTGTGCTTGTGATTTTAAAGGTGCCAGACTGACTGCCCTCGAGCCTAGTGTCCCTGATTTCTCCCAAGAATAGGAAAAATACCGGAGGCAGCAGAGCTGGTCATGTCTGGGGCCAGCATATTCACCTGACCCACTCTGGAAGAATATTCTCCAAAATATAAAGGAAAAGATTATTCCTTATGAATTCAGCCCATCGCCTTTCATAGATGAGAAGACAAAACCTTATTATGCCAGTACCAAATCACTGCAGAGTTTTTGGGTTCAATAAGCATTTGGAAAAACTAGGTTTTATGTTGTTGTTTTCTCTTCCATTCCCACCTGTCAAAATTCCATCCTTTAAGGTTGGGCTCAAATACTTCTTTCCCCACTAAAACTTTCCTGAGCCTTCTCAGATGTGATTTTCCTCCCACATTCCATTGCACTTTCCCATGTGACACTTTCTCATGTGATTGTGGAATCTATATAGTCCCCTAATGACTGTAAAAGCTACTGATATTGTCTGATCCACTGTTGTATGTCACAGGGAAGCCAAATATAGTACTGGACAAAGAGTAGATACCTGGGGAATGTCTTGAATAGAATGAGAATTCCAACGCTTATCTTTTCAGCCTGACCTTCAGGGACTCTTCTCTCATCTTTCCATCTAATCAGTGACTGAAATCTCCCCCAGGTTCTCAGACTCTCTATCAGCCTTGTAGGCCCAGACTCTTGGACTCCAGATATTACCCTTTGGGCGGTTGTGGTCTAGATCATAATTGCTACCCCTACCTGCCTTATAGACCAGCATGACCAACAGTTGATAACATCTGGTTGAAACCATTTTTTTCCACCAGAGATGACTAGTAGTCCCTGATGGGTTTTCAGGGAATCCAGTTTGATGTCTAGAAAGGGAATTAATTAAAAATAATGTTGTTGACCTGCACTTAACTAATTTAAAATTTGTTAAATTTGAAATTTTAAAATTATAATTTTCTCAGGAATCCAACTTAACTCTTTTTAAAATTTATTTTTATTGCTGAGGGTATTACAAATGTCCCCCATTTTTCCACCCTTTGCCTTACTCCACCCAGCTTCTGCCCCAACCCTGGCCTCAACTGCACTATTGTCTTTGTGCATGGGCTATGCATATATGCATATAAGTTCTTTTAATAATCATCACATTATAAAAATATCAAAAGTACCACAAAACCTCTGTTGAATTGTTTTTTAATCAACATTTAGTAACAGTGCCATTCAGCCCAGAATACTTTCATGTTGCTAGTATGACTTTTTCTCCTGATGTTAAAGCTGTATTTTTCATTATTTACTATTGTATCACATTTTTCTTCAGATCAACCAAAGGTGATCAGTTATTTAAATATGACTCATTAAAGGTGGAAAAAATAGTAATAAAGATAATACCATAAATACTACTTCTGATTAATATTACAAATGTAAATTTTAGTGAACAGGCTTCCAATATATACAGGAAAAGAATCTGTACATGCTAGGATGAATATGATCTTTCCACACAAGCAGTTGAAAAAGAAGAGTTTAAACACTAAGTCTGATGATGACTCTTTAAAAATTAGATGTTATGGATTGCTTGTTATCCTCAATATGTTTTCTGTAACGAAATGTTGACAGATAATATCATGATGCTCTCAGAATTTAGCATCTTTTTCAAACATAGCTCAGTGAACTTTCTAGTAAACCAATTAAGTGTTTTGTTATGCATAATAACAAATAAATAGTGCTATATGAAATAATCTTCTTTGGTTACTAAAGTCAATGAACATCCATAATGTTAAACATGCCTCTCTAAGGTTATATATTTTTATAATAAAAAACAGGTACAAGGTAACTCTTCAACAGAAGTTTGAAAATAAAGCCACACCTTTTGACAAATGTCAATAATATCTTGACTTTATAATATGTCAATTATAGTGGAGATGACTTAGTTTTCAAGGGCTTAACTATTTTTCCAATACTTGATATTTCTTATTTTTTAGGAGGAAGATGATGGACTATACTGTAGTAAAGACATTCAAATCCTGCAACAGAATAGAAAGAAATTTTTACTGGGCCAAATTCAACTAGAGAAAATTAGAAATATATCCGCCTTTTTTCTCCCAAGTTGAAACATTTAGCCCTCCTATTTTTAGGTGTGAAATGGTTGTCAATCCAATGTGACGGAGTGCTGAAAGCAGTCTTCATTCAGTGAGAAATCTCTCCATAATGTCAGATCTGTGTTCAATCCTGATGCGTAGAACCAGGCAGAAGCAAGATTACATAGTGGTTAAGACTATAGATGCTAAAACTAGACTGCTTGAGTTTGTAGTTAGTTAACCATTTTGTGACTCAGTTTCCTCATCTGTAAAAGGGGAATAATAACAGTTCCTATCACATAGGTTGTTGTGAATATGAAAGGATTTAACACATAAAAAGCACCTAGAAAATGCCTGACACATATGAAGTGCTAGGTTTGCTATAGCTTGCCTGTAAATGCCTGCAGAGCCTTGCAGACATCCCAGTGACCTGTAATTACTTAGTAGAAATAAAGAATGAGATGGGAACCTGGATGTGGATCTGACCTCTGACAAGATTCCCACGATGGAGCCAGATACAGAGACAGATTGCAACCAGCACAATGTCTCTCGCTGACATAAATATTTCTCTGAAATGATTTTGTACTGTTATTTAAGACTTAATGTGAATCTTTTAAAGCTAAACCTGATGTCCATCTGTGGTCCAGATGCCCCATGAATCCATTTAAGAATACTGAAGTTTGCAGAATCCTGGGTCATGAGGGACTCAAGTCCTACAGTGTGTGGAACTGTTGCAGGATTTAAGGATGTTCAACCCAAGAACAGACTTGGAGGCAACGCTAACTGAAGTGTAATATTTTAAAGAGTGTCAAGTATAAGAGATGAGAGTTTTTTTCATGAATCCCCTGAAGACAGAACTGGAACTACTGGGTAGCCATTAGAGTGAGCAAGCATTCCAGCCCAATCTGAGTAAGAACTTTCTGGCAGTCAGAGCTGTCTGGAAATGAAAGGACTGGTTTTTGACCTGCCTGTCACCAAGAGCTAGATGCAAAGGTTTTACAACCAGGGCTTTTGTGAAAGGAGTTGAAGTTTGCTTTTGGACCCCATTCCCTCCCAGTCTAACCAGACAGGCAGACTTCCCGAGGAGAAAGGCTTTCCTAGTTAATCCCACCTACCCCAAGAGCCATTGTGCTTAGACTCCCATGTGAGAGTAGAGTCAGGGCACTGGCCTCGACTTGAGTTCCACTCTGTCATTTTCTGCAGGCTCTTTGGCTGAGACAGTCAACTCCTCAATTTTATAGCAGGATACAAAGTCCCCATCCTGCTGGCCTTACAGAGGATGGTGATGTCTAACCTGGTGATCTTGCTCATGGTGGTGATGGCGATAGTGGTGGTCCCATTGCTGTTGCTGCAGATGTTATGAAGCTGCTGTCTTCCCTGTGTTGGTTTCTATCCCAGGACTGAAGTGTTCCTCTGTGTGTTCTTTTTTTTTTTTTTTCCCCTACTGGGGATGTGCCTGCAACCAAGGTACATACCCTCGACCAGAATCAAACCTGGGACCTTTCAGTCCGCAGACCAATGCTCTATCCACTGAGCCAAACCGGTTAGGGCTCCTCTGTGTGTTCTTAACAGTCAATCCCTTCTTTCTTTCAGGTCGCTGTGCTCGCTGTGGGGAAAATGTCATTGGGGAAGGGACAGGATGCACTGCCATGGACCAGGTCTTCCATGTGGATTGTTTCACGTGCATCATCTGCAACAGCAAGCTCCGGGGGCAGCCCTTCTACGCCATGGAGAAGAAAGCCTACTGTGAGCCCTGCTACATTGTAAGTTCAGATTTGGTCCTCAGGTACTTTGCAAAGATATCTTCTTTGACAAAGTGCCAGTCACTCCAGATAGAATGTTGCCCATCAGATCTTGACTTCGCCCCAGACTTCACAATATGTGTTCATGTAAATTGGCATATCTTAATTTTCTCCATGTGTTCATGTGAAAAAGGTGTGTTGGGATGGGGCTGCCATTCAATTAGTGGTCTGCTGGGAAGATCATCACCGTGTGGATTTCAAGCTTGTATGCACTAGCTATCATGTTATCCCTCGTAGCATCAGAGAATTTCCCAAGTGGCAACATTACACCTCTTCTTATTAGGTGTCACCCTGAATTGTCAGTATTTGTTGAGAAATCTTACAGGGCCTCTGGACTTGTCAATGCACTTTTAAACTCCTGGGTCCTTTGAATCACCTCTTTTCTACCCAGAAGATTTCTTACCTATCATACTCAGAGGTTTTCAATGATGTACATTGAGAAACTCTTTATTATAGTGCACCTTAAAGGGAAATGAATAGTAATGCTGACTGAGCTAACAATTGTTGTTGTTGTCTTTTTGAAGAATATGACAACTATACTTTAATAACATCGGTGGGTGACTAAAAAACACTCGTAGTCACATTATCTTAGCTTTTGGCCAGGCTATTCACATGTATACATTAAGCAATCCTATGATACAACAATTTAATGGATTAACATAATTTTTTTTTAACCTAAAGCAAATGTCTTTGTTATCCTTCTGCATGACTTTAATGTGTCTGCTGAACACTTATTAGTGGAAAAAAGTAGTGCTTTTTGCAAACCTCTAAAAGAGCCATGGTTTGGCCCTCAGTCCCCAAGTATCCCTATTATAAAAACCCCTTGGCCATGACATCATCATGCCATCACACCGTCACGGCCAAAGACTGGTCACCAGGAGGCTGCATGCACGGTGAGGTACACATGGGTGGCTGTAAATATTTCTCTCTTTTCCACATCCAGCGTGGCTAGAGAGCCGTCCAGTTCCTGAGTAGGGGCAGCTGGGGATTGAGAAAATGAAAGAAAGAGACAGACACAGAGATAGAAGTAAAAAGCTGGGGCCAGGTGGGACCACTGTCCTCTGACATGGACAGGGACAGGAACAGTGACCCAGAGCCCATACAGCATGTTTATTTTATACAGTGAGAAAAACAGGAAGTTTTACTAAAAGTCAAGACAAAGGAGATTATGTGCATTCTAGGGTGGGCCTGAGTCCTATTCATTCCTGGTGCTTGGCTGGATTTACATAATAAAACCCACTCCCTGGCACCTGGGCAGAAATGAAGGTCAAGTTGACAACACTTCTGCCTTTTGGCAGAATGTGTTTCCAACACGTGGCTTTGCCTACCGCCCTGGATTCAGCTGACAATTTAAAGAAATGCCCATGTGCCTTCCCAGGTGCTCTCTATAGGTAGTCATGGCAAGGCACGCATGGGTGGGCAGGGACTTGACTCTGGGTCCCATGTCCTGCCCTGCATGGCGGGAGTCAGTCTGGGTCCCACCTCCTGCCTGGCGTGGGCCCTGCCAACACGGTGGGTCTCGTGCGATATTGCGTGCTGGGCCTCTAGTGTCAACATAGAGGAAGCTTTTGGTGCAAGACATTGGGAGTTATAAATACCTTTGTAGATTCCCAAGTTTTAAATTGATTGCAGAAGTACCTGGCCTCCTTGGCACTTCCCATAACCTGACGGCTCTAACTCATTGCAGCCCTGGAGTCTGTAGCACAGATCTAAAGGTTTTCTTGAGATAAAGATCTTACAAGCTATAATATTGTTTTGCATTTCTTAGTTTCAATTTTATTTCCTTTTTCTCCTCAAAGACAACTTAAACACTCATATAGCATCATTATAGTGCCATGCAATGTTGGAGCTGGAAAAAACAAAACAAAACAAAACAAAAAATAACTTTGAAGATCATTAGTCTTACTCCTCTCTTTAGAAGTAAGAACACAGAGAAGCAGAGAGGAATAAAGTGACTTCTTATCTTCTATCATTAGTGTCCAAGCCAGGGCTATATTCAGTTGTTGGCACTCCTAGTCCCATGTTTTTGTTTTGCTTTTTCAGACATCACACAATTTTAGTTTGTCCAGAACATAAACACCAACACAGTAAGGTCCTGTTGATCTGCAAGGAGCAATTGCATATCAGGGGAAGTCAGTGAGCAAAAGCTTACCTCTGTAGTAAATGAGAATATTTCAAATATCGTCCTTTGAATTCTATGTTGACAAGAGGAAATTACAAATCCCCTGCCTTTGTCATTAGATTGTGCAGACTGTCATTCGCAATGACTTTCACACAGGAACACCATTATGAAATACTAGAGGCCTGGTACATGAAAATTCATGCACTGGAGGGGGAGGGTCCCTCAGCTTGGCCTGCCCCCTCTCACAGGCTTGCCTGTGCCTCTGGCCAGCCCTGTGTGACTGGGGGGCTGAGTGGACTGGGGGACTCCAGAGGCAGGTGCATGGCAATGCCAGGCCCGCCTGGCCTTGCCGCATGCCTGCTGCCCCGGCGGGGCTGAGGAGACTGGGCGCCACCATCTTGTGGCTGTGGACGCCACCATCTTTGAGGGTGTGACAGTCAATTAGCATATTCCCTCCTTATTGGCTATGGGTGTTGCCATCTTTGCAATGGCATGAGGGTCAATTAGCATATTCTCTTTTTATTAGATACAATGCTAGTCATAGCAAGCTCTGATGGTGATGTCAGCAGAGCCTAGAGAAGCAGCTATGCATGGCTGTTGGTCCTTATACTAAACTAGCTTTCCCGTTGCAGGAAAAATCCTGCAATAGGATTTCCTGCTGCACTCTACCCCGCCTCTGTTCCTCCCTTGTCGCCTGCCTCACCTTCTCCTCCAGCCCGCCTGCGTTTCCCTTCTCCCCCGCCCCACCTCCGCCCCGCCCTTGTCGCCTGCCTCACCTTCTCCTCCAGCCCGCCTGCGTTTCCCTTCTCCCCCGCCCCACCTCCGCCCCGCCCTTGTCACCCGCCCCGCCTTCTCCTCCAGCCCGCCCGCGTTTCCCTTCTCCCCCGGCCCCGCCTCCGCCCCGCCCTTGTCACCCGCCCCGCCTTCTCCTCCAGCCTGCCCATGTTTCCCTTCTCCCCCGGCCCCGCCTCCGCCCCGCCCTTCTTCTCTTCCCCCCCCCCCCCGCCGCTTGCTTGCTTCTTCGAAGCTTTACTCCCTTCTGCAGCTCTTGGCTTCTTTGGACGCTGTCTTGATATGCAAATTAGCCACCATTTTTGTTGGGGTAATTTGCATACTCGTCCTGATTGGTTGGTGGGCGTGGCTTGGTTGGTGGGCGTGGCTTAGGTGTAGCGAAGGTGCGGTCAATTTGCATATTTGTCTATTATTAGATTAGATGAGCACAGGCTGCTGTGATTTTGTACCTCTTGTGTCTTTTCTCCATCTCTTTTTGGACTGCCTTGTTGATTCTTGCTACTT
Organism: Eptesicus fuscus; assembly: GCF_027574615.1. Taxonomy (NCBI): domain Eukaryota; kingdom Metazoa; phylum Chordata; class Mammalia; order Chiroptera; family Vespertilionidae; genus Eptesicus; species Eptesicus fuscus. Next base: position 46,967,264 of record NC_072475.1, read on the forward strand.
TAATGAGTCTCATTCAGTTTTTCTTTATCTTTATGAGCTAGGAATCATATAAACAATATGGGGAAACAATGTAACATGATGTAAAGAATATGTGTCTGGATTTGGTGCTATCACTTAATGTCTTGTCTCCTTGGGAGAGTTACCTGATCTTTCTAAGCCTCAGTTTCCTCATCTATATAGTGGGTGCTTTCAGGATTTTCCCCAAAGGTTTGTGGATATGAAATGAGGCAATCCTTGTAAACCACACTTGGCTTGCTCCAGGAATGGTAGTGAAATACAGTACATGCTATTCTGAGGTTAATTTTGACAGGATTTCTGGCCTATTTAGTCTGAAAATGAGGACCTTACATGTGCAGTGAGATTCACCAGGCTTTAGAAAATTGTTTTAACCTGTCAGACATAGCATTTTAAATGCTTTGCTTGCTCTCCTGAGTATGTAATAAAACCAAAGAAAGTCCAATCTGGCTAAATTATGGATTTCTGCAGAGTGCAGGCTCAGATTTCTCCCCCCAGTCCAGGCGTAGGAACTTGGTGACACTTCAGGTTGCAGCTGTTAGCTTTGGTTGCCTGATACTATACAATGATTATGACAAGGAACGCTGTCTGGGAGGTACTCAGTCACATCCTTCAAAGACCTAGGTGAATTCAAATAATGGAAATTCTTACCATCCTTTTGACTTCTCTCCCTCCTCAGAAACTTTAATCATGATTTTTCTTTAATGAGATTTATCCATGGTGACTGTAAAATGTAATTGAATTCTTATCAGTGTTTAGTTAAGATTTATTCAGAGACCCTTGTTCAATATTGATTTCAGAGTTTAGCCCAGGCCTCAAGCCCCACATGGATGTGTTAGCATTTTAATTTCTTCTGAACTTTCATAAGTCCAATAAGCTGCCACATTAGAAATGTGGGGATTGGGAAAGCTGTGTGTATGTATCCCTCTTGGAACCTAAGCCCTTAGAACAAACACCTGCAATGGCATTCAAATTGCCTCTCATTCCATTGGTGGAAACTGATGTCTGAAAGACATCCTGTACAAAGCAGAGAAAACCAGGTCCTAGGCCTCAGTCAGTGTTTTGTTTTGTTTGTTTTTTAAATTGATAGAATCAGAATATTGAAGATAGTAGTTTATTCATTTCTCTGTAAAGACCACCTATGTTTGATGCTCTTGAGTCTAGGAAGGAGACCAGTCTAATGTAAACTTAATTTACTCTTGCCTGAATTCATCAACTTTAAATCATACTTAAGTTAAACATTTATATAATTTTGAGGGAAACTTTGTTTCAATGATTATTCATCTCTTCCTATATTCTCTTAAATCCTTAATCCTTGCACATACATACCTATAATGAAACAAGCTTGACTCTGTATGGCATTGTAATTCTCTTTAATCATTTTGTACATGCTTTGTTTTGTATTTCCTATCGATTGACTTCATATAAATATGTATATAGCTTCCCATGACTAATAATCATTATTTTTAGCTTTTTATCTGTTTAGTTTTATATGCTTACACACTAAATTTTAAAACCATTTGCCACTAGAATGATATTGGATACGTTCTAATCTCTTAGTATTATTAGTAGTATGCCTATAAATAAAAATTTTATATTATTTTATTTTTAATAACTTTCTTAATTTATATTACTTAGTTCAGTGGTTCTCAACCTTTCTAATGCTGCGACCCTTTAATACAGTTCCTCATGTTGTGGTGACCCCCAACCATAAAATTATTTTCGTTGCTACTTCATAACTATAATTTTGCTACTGTTAATGAATCATAATGTAAATATCTGTGTTTTCTGATGGTCTTAGGCTCTGCAGCAGTGGTTCTCAACCTGTGGGTCATGAACCACTAGCAGGGTCGCCTAAGACCATCAGAAAACACAGATATTTACATTACGATTCATAACAGTAGAAAAATTACAGTTATGAAGTAGCAACGAAAATAATTTTATGGTTGGGGGTCACCACAGCATGAGGAACTGTATTAAAGGGTCGCGGCATTGGAAAGGTTGAGAACCACTGACTTAGTTTATGGCAATTTGGAGAACATTTGTTAGATTTCTTTAGAAATATTTTTCAGTTTACAGAACCATCATAGTAATGAGACTGCATTTTAAACTATAATCTATCCACTACTGAAAATTTGTATTTATTAATATTTATTTAGAATCAATTTAATGAGTGCATTATTTTAATTTTAATTTGTAGAATTATTAAGAAAACCAAAGAGATGCTTTTCTACTTTGGTGATAGATCTCTTAAAATCTTGGCTTTAATTATACTTATGGATTAAATTTAAGAACACTAAGCTTCCTTGGGAAGCAAAATGATAAAGATAGAATATATTGGTTCTAGTCCTTGCTCTCCTGGTGTGTTATTAAATTTCTGAGTAACAGTATTTACATTTATTAAAGGGAAATACTAATTTTTTTCCTGTCTTCAAAGAGAAGGAATGAGCAAGTTTATTTTGTACATCATGAAATTGTTTACTAATATAAGGATTTGATTTGATTAATAACATTATTGTCATTGCTTTTTCCCTCTGCAAATCTGATACAATTTAGAAATTCTCTAACTTTGGGATAATTTCATAGCTGCAGTTACTATGGAAATACCAAAATAAATAGATGCCATAGAAGGAATATGAAGACATATATGAGAAGGACAAAGATTTTCATGCTTTGCTTAAGAATATTTTTTATGTTGTTATGAATCTGAAGAGTAGCAACAGAGCCTCCTACTTGTGTGCCCTTCTGCCCTGAAGGAGACAGGCTTACCCATAAGTGTAGATTTACAAAGAGTTTCTCTGTTCTTAACATAGCCAAGGAGTCTGCACCTACAAACAGCACATCAGAGATTCTCAGCAAGCCTGTTTATGAAATGGCAGCCAAGGTCTTCCCCTCACCCAGAGCGCTTCCTTAGAGTGGAGCGAACCCAGCTCCTAGCTCTCCAGTGGTGGAAGTTCTGTAGACATTTTTTATTAGAGTTAAGATCCAAGTGATTAAAAGGCCTCACGAAGTAGGCCAACTCCACAGGAGACTAAATACTTTGAGGTTCCTGAATTTGGCACATTAGTGGCCTTTTGCTTCCTTATGTCACTCATTGGCTATAGTTAAAGTATTCTATCTTTTCCACCTACATTAAGAGATCAGTGTTCTACCTCTTTAGAAAAGTTGTTCTTTTTTTATGCTTAGTTCTTTCTAATAAAATTTTTTAAAGACAGTTATGGCTAGGGCTTTATGTGGGTGTTGGGAAATGAACTGAAAGTTGGAACTAAATCTGAAAAATCCACATGAACTTCCCTCCTTCCCTTTTCTTGATTGCCCACCTCTGCTCACTCATCTCCCAGGAGTCTCTGTCTCTCTCCTTTCACACCACACACACGCACATGCACACATGTAAAGCCATTTTCTTCTTGGTGTCACATCATCGCTCCACAAGTACTCTCCCAGAAACAGGGAGAGAATGCTTCAAGAAAGATGAAAACATGTCAATTATTATTTTAAGAGATTTAACCATGCTAACAATTATGAATAGTTTTATCTTCCATTTATATAGCTCCTTACAGTTGACAAAGCTTCTGAGCATATATTATTGTACATGATCATACCTATTAGAACCTTGTGAAACAGATAAAGGGGAGACTATTAGTCCCATTTTGCAGCGGCTTTGATAGTTTCAAAGTAAAGGACAAAATTAAGATTAGGAACTGATCTAATTTTATTGCTGGGTTCATAAAATCCTGAAACTAACATTCAACTTCCTAAAAACATGCACATACTGACAGCCCCCTGTAATTATAGTCTTCCATTTTCAACCTTTTAGCTGATGACCACATGGATTATATCTTACTGTATTACAGAATATGAAGTGCTGAACTTGTACTGGTGAAAAGCAATCAGTCCCTGTCTTTTCTTGAGCATTTACATGTGACTTTCCCTGAAAGGCCTCAGGTTTTAAGGCAAAAAATCTTTTATTTATTTATTTTTTGTTAAAAAATAATCATAACAACAACTAATATTTGTGTAGTGCTTTAACTTTTACAAAGTACTTTCCTTTTATCTCATGTAACCCTCTAAGGACCCAAAGAAAATAGGTACAATTGTAACCGCCTTCATTTCCAATAGTAAGAGCTTTGGAAAGAGTCAGCTTGCTTGGTTCCATGGAGCATGAGTGCCAGATCTGAGACTTGACCCTGGCCTTTGGTTCTCAGATCCAGCTTTTCCCACATATCCAAACAGTGATTGGAAATATAATTTGTTATTACTAGGTTTCTCTTTCCTAATTAATTTTTCTTTATTACTAATTTTTATAATGTTAAGTTAAAAATATATACAGGTAAACCAAACTGAATTTTATAGATGTGGCTTTTGCCTTATTATTAGAGAAATACTGAGCTCAGAATATTATTTCATATGGTAGTAATTTATTTATTCTTTAATCACATATTTAACTTTTATTTTTATTTCATTCCTTCATTTTTACAGCTGAGTAGTATTCCAATGTGTAAATGTATTGCAGCTTTTTACCTACTAATCTACTAATGGACACTTGGGCTGCTTTCAAATACAAATTAAACACACGCATACACACATACACACACACACACAAAAAAAAAAAAACCCTCTTAAGTATTGTATGCCTAGGAAAAAAATTCAAAAATATATAGAAAGATGAATAACTATCCCATCTCAATAACATAACAGTTTATACTTTTTAACACACTCTCCTTTTTTATTTCAATGTATGTGAGTATGGATATATGTTTATAGCTAGAATGACACATCTCTATACATGTGTTTACACACACACAATGGAATCATACCACCTGTACTAATTAGTAACTTTTTTTTTGTTTCATAATAGTGTTGTCTTCTATAGAAATAGTTTCTTTTAAATATTCCATGGACATTCAAAAAGAATGTATATCACCTTTCTGAAAAAAATGACTCTCAATATTCCAGCAGACAAATTAATTAATCAAAATAAAGTGTTGGTGAGGGACAATCCAGAACAAATACAATGATTCTAAGCAATGAACCAATAAAACTAATAGTTTTTATTTTTAATAGTTAAAAATAAATAAGTAAGAAAAGGTGTAACATTAAATTCTGACCAAAAGAAAATACTTATTACCTACTAAGTACAGTATTAATGCTAGATAAAGTACAATTCAAGACAAAACTGCCATATAGGCTAGAGAACATTACTTTATTATAGAGGTCACAGTTCCTGCAGAATAGTCTTGTGCTTCTCTTTATTAAATACCATTACATTGAAATATATAAATATGAAATGAAGATGGTAAAACCATATTCTTTATAAAACTTTAACTAATTTCTTGCAGTCTTTGTGACAAACCAATTATAGAAGTTGAATAATATAATTGATTTAATCTATATAACCAAAGTGATTGTATCTTTTTTCCTAATATTTATAGAAGATTTTTAAAAATATATCATATCACAGACTGAAAAGGAAAGGTAGACATTCCTTACTTTGGCTGGCAGAATCTCATATCTATAGATGAGTAAACAAGTAAACACATTCCTGAGTGAAGAGTTCTTAGAAGTAGTGATGATGATAACTGCATGACAGTGAGAAGCGAATGCAGCCAAAGTGGAACTTGAAGCAAAGCTGATGTCGTTAGTTGCAACAAGAGAACAAATGTATTAACCTAAAAAAAAAAAAAAAAACGGAAAAGGACAACAAAATCAACTTAAAGGAGGAAGGAATTAGTTAAATAAAGGCACATATTAATAAATGGAAAAATACTAGAATTATTAGGTATAGGAAATGATTCTTTCGAAAAACAATAAAATAAACATCCAATGAAAATAAAAAAAAGAGAGAAACAAAAATTAGAGAAAATTAGGAATAACAAAGAAGTTCTTAGCATAGATATCTCACACATTTTGAAATTGTTGCACCTCAAATTTTATATAAAGGAAGCTATTTTCTGTACAAATCTAAAATATAGGAGAAGAAAACTTTAATAACCTCAAAAGCATGAATGAAATGTAGAGATACTACCTGAGATAGAACCAAGAAATTTTACTGACAGGATTTTTCAGATCTTTAGAGGACTGATTCCTGTTTTGTTTCTACTTTCAAAGCCCAAAACATTTTTAAAAAAATATATTTTACTGATTTTTTACAGAGAGGAAGGGAGAGGAATAGAGAGTTAGAAACATCGATGAGAGAGAAACATTGATCAGCTGCCTCCTGCACGCTCCCCACTGGGTATGTGCCCGCAACCAAAGAACATGCCCTTGACCAGAATCAAACCTGGGACCCTTGGGTCCACAGGCCAACGCTCCAGCCACTGAGCCAAACTGGTCAGGGCGATTCCCAAAACATTTTATAAATCCCAATTAATACCTAATCTAGCTTGTCCCCAAAAGATAACTATGCTAACCTTTCACCAATGCAGAAATCCTAAGTGAAGTTAACAAATTGAATTTCACATAATGAAACATCCCAGGTTATTCTATGATGGCACTGTTAGGACAATATTAGGAATTTGTAACATAATTCATTTTTAGAGCATTTAATGAAATTTATAGTGCATTCTCGTTTTAAAAAATTACAATAACACACACACACACACACACACACACACACACACACGCACAAAACCTCTAAGTAAAACAGAAGAATAAATGTGTTCAATAGAATTAAATAAACTAATGGCCAGCCTTCTTCCTAAATCTTGTTAGTTATGCACAGGATCACCAGTATTATAGTAATACTAGAGGTCTGGTGCACAAATTTTGTGCATGGGTAGGGTCCCTAGGCCTGGCCAGCGATCAGGGCTGATCGGGGCCTTCCTTCATTCCACGCCACCCCCTGATGGTCAGTGAACATCATAGCAAGACACCAAACTCCCAGTTTCCCAGTTGAACTCCAAGGGGACACTTTGTATATTAGCCTTTTATATATATATAAAAGACTAGTGACCTGGTGCATGGATTCATGCTCATTGAAAGGAAATTAATTAGAAGGTGGCTGGAGGGGTGAGACTGGGTGAGAGGGGCCAGACACACCCTGGAGCCAACCTCCCATGGCCCCTCCCCAGTGTCTGTGGAGTGAGCAGGGTCCCTCAGGTAGGTGGGGTCCCTCAGCCTGGCCTGTGGGGATCAGGCCAAAACCAGCTCTCCAACATCTCCCAAGGGGTCCTGGAGTGCGAGAGGGCACTCTGTAAAGTTGCTGTCATACAGGATATGGAATGCAAGTGTACAGTAAACCAGATTCAGGACCAATAGTGCTCCAGCAACAACATAACCCATGGCAGAAGGTGGAATCCCATGACCCTGTGAGGAATCGGGATCCCTTCTCTCTGGTTTCGGGGTGTGTCACCCAAGAACCGCCGCTGCCAAGTCACTGCAGCTCAGCAGCTCCTGCATTGAGTGTCTGTTCCCTGGTAGTCAGTGAGCATCACAGCAACCAGTCGGACTGGCAGAGGGATACTTAGCATATTAGTGTTTTATATGTATAGATTGTTCTTAACATTCTAGCCTTTCTTTTGGAAATTGGGAAGCAAAAAGCATATATATATATATATATATATATATATATATATATATATATATATAGGCATTTATATAATAAACTTTTTATATATACATTTGAATTTATTATGTAATATTTCTAGCACAGATACAAATATAAGCATAATATTATTACATTTTATGACTCCATTAACCTATCTAATAAAAAGGTAATATGCAAATTGACTGTCACTCCAACACACAAGATGGCCACTCCCATGTGGACACAAGATGTCCGCCACAAGATGGCCAGCAGGGGAGGGCAGTTGTGGTGATCAGGCCAGCAGAGGAGGGCAGTTAGGGGTGACCGGGCCTGTGGGGGAGGGCAGTTGTGGGCAGTTAGTCCTGCAGAGGAAGGCAGTTAGGGGTGACTGGGGATGCAAGGGAGGACAGTTGGGGGGACCAGGCCTGCAGGGGAGGGCAGTTTGGGGTGACTGGGCCTGCAGGGGAGGGCAGTTTGGGGTGACTGGGCCTGCAGGAAAGGGCAGTTGAGGGGGACCAGGCCAGCAGGGGAAGGCAGTTAGGGGTGACTGGGTCGGCAGAGGATGCCAGTTAGGGACAACCAGGCCTGCAGGGAAGGGCAGTTGAGGGGGACCAGGCCTGCAAGGGAGGGCAGTTAGGGGCAACCAGGCTAGCAAGGGAGGGAAGTTAGGGGTGATCAGGCTGGCAGGGGAGGGCAGTTAGGGACAATCGGGCCGGCAGAGGAGTAGTTAGGCATCGATCAAGCTGGCAGGGAAGTGGTTAGGTGGTGATCAGGCTGGCAGGCAGAAACGGTTAGGGGCAATCAGGCAGGCAGGCAGGCAGGCGAGTGGTTGGGAGCCAGCAGTCCTGGATTGCGAGAGGGATGTCCGACTGCCCGCTTAGGCCCGATCCCACCAGGGATCCCAGATTGGAGAGCATTCACGCTGGGCTGAGAGACACCCGCCCACTCCGTGCACAAATTTCGTGCACTGGGCCTCTAGTTTAAGAAATAAAACATTAGCATTTCAGTTGAAATTCTTTAAGTTCTTATCCTTAATCACCTCAGAATTCCTGTACAGAGATAACCACTATGCTAATTTTACATTCTATCTATGCATTTGTTTATATTTTTCTACTTATCTCTAAAAATATATAGTGTTGTTTGCATGTAATATTTCTTAACTTTAAATAAATGGTATTGTATCATACCCCTTTTCTGAGAATTTTTCACTTAGTATTACAAGATTAGGATGTATAAATATGTATAGATGACATGATTATTCTTCTAGATAATCTAAAGTATTAGATTAACAAAAGTCTATAAGCTGACAAAATAAAAATTTAAATATAGGTTAGAAAATACAACAGGAAAAAAATAACTTGTACAGAATTAACAAAAAAGTATAAAATACCTAGGTAAATCTTTAAAAATGTAAGTGGTGTAAGAATACTACAAAATTTTACAGGGATGATTAACTCATGAACAAAATGATTTAGTTATGAATATGCTTTGGAAAGCACCTCTCCCTTCCACAGGCTTCCATATTAGCACCCTATAATTATCCAACAGCAAGGCATTTGGGTGGGGGAAGAATAGCTATTGCACTGTCCTTTGCTAATGTTTTTTATTTAGCCCTTTCCCCTAAATAGCCCCTAGGCCTTTGGTGATCTTAGTTACTGTTCACCACATCCTGTAGGCTCCAAGGTGGCCTTAGGTAAGGATAGTGACACACACACCTGTAAGCAGTATGCACAGCATAAGAATGAGACCAAGCAAAACATAATGAAAGAAAATAAAACATAATGAACCTTTCCTCCAGTTCCAATTCCATATTACATTAATTTATGTTGTCACATAATTCGAATGTTTTTTAAGGTCTAAGAAGAACCTTAGAAATTCAAAACAGCATTTATAGCTGAGAAAACTTACTAAAGCCCAAGAAAGCTGATTGATTAGCCTGAGGTTACATGGTTTATTAATGGCAGAGGCAGGAATAGAAACCATAAACCTTGATGATGCCTTCAAAGAACTGCTTTCTTTGGGACTGACATGAAGAGGTTTAACCATATGTGGCTCCAGGCTCCAGAAAAACATCCCTAGCAAATGTTGGATTCTATCAATTTTGGTTGGAGAGTGTAGAAATAGGCCAGTGTTTGCTTCAGCCCCAACCAAGATGAGGAGTCTCAAATTTCCAGGTTAAATGCCTCTGAAACTTTATGCTAGAACCTTCCCACTGCCCTAGTTTGTTTATTTTTAAATCAAGCATGAACTCACCACTTGGTGTTTGCTGGAGTTTGGATGAATGTCAGCATCGGGCCACTGTAATAATGATTTAAGATTATTTAATCCTATTACTTATACACTTCATTAGGCTGAGTGAACTGTTGGCAGTGGTTCAGTAAACTTCCTACTTTAGAGATAAAAGGATAGAAAGAAAATAGGGAAGGAGTCTGTTCCTCATTTTCTTTCATATTTATCTTATATCTCTTAAAGAATAAAGGAATGATAATTTCCCAGCTATAGCATGGAATCTGTGTTAGTAGGGTGTTTTGAATGATCTGTACTGTCAGAAGAGAAAAACATAGGTACCTTTACATCATTTCCAATTATAAAAACAAAGACTGGGGCAAGGAAGAGGGGCAGGGATAGAGAGAGAGTAAGGGAGAGAGAATGTGTGTGATTATGTTTAAAATTGATCTTTAAAATAAACCTGAAAATATCAAGTCCTAGGTAAGATATTCAGCATAAGCAGCTTGGTATGAGGCAGGGAATGATTTTTAAAGAAGGAACACAGAACTTAAAATTAGATCTGGTTGTCGCCAGCTTGACCAGCTACTATTCTGCATTCACCTCATTTTTTTTTTAACTTAAATTTCCCCACAAACAGAATGAGAGTAGTATTTCTTACCTCTGTGGCTAAATGAGGGTTCCGAGAGGCTGATGGGGATGGGCAAAACTCAGTGTGTGGGCTTTGAGCAGTAGATAGCTGCACAGTGCCAGGCCCCAGGGACATACATACAAAATCTGCAGAGGAGAATTCTGTCTAACTTGAATCACCAAAGGGCAATTATTAGTCAGCATTTCCATCTCTGGAATGTTACTTGCACTGTCTTGGTTTGAGAGCTCGAGTCTGAGGGGCAGCGGCAAGTCATGAGACTCTGGAAGCTTGGGTTGTCCCAAAACATGGAGGAGGTCACCTGCTTTGGAATCATCCCAAAGTCCTCATCTGAGAAATGGAGTTCTGGACCACTCCCCAGAACCTCTACACAAGGATCCAGGAAATTTGCATCTTTCACAAGACTTTGAAGAAAGTTTCTGTGCACACTCAGGTTTGAGATCCATGTGTCTGTCCTTCCAGCCCAGCTCATGTAAGAAGTCCCAAAATACTCTCCTACGCATTATTTTTGCAGCACTTGCCAAACTATACTCTCTTCTCCTGGACATTGATACCTTCCAGCATCTCTGTGCCCCAGGCTACTATCTGCCTTGTACTTCTTCCCAACTCCATCTTTTGAACATCTGTATCAACCAACCTGTTTTAAACCAAACATTTAAAATGTTTTCCTGGAATTTCAGCAAATAGATGTGGCCTTTCCTAAACATGCAAGGTTTTTGTTTCTCCCTCTCATTGGATTTAACCCTCTATAGTATTTGAATATCTGACATTCTCTTTTACTGATGTGAAACACTTAGAGGGTGTTGTATTGGGTTGGGGGTGTGTGTCACATCTTTCTTTTTTCAATAGATGAACCTATTGCTGCTTCGATATTTATGGGGAGTGGGGCATGGGAGGTTGGAGGAAAACCCTGTTTCACTCTAGATCCCAGTGTCTCCTAAGATGGTCTTTGACTCTTGGCCCTTAGATGTACCTTGGATCTGGGACTCGTGTGGGTACTATAAGAAGCAAACAGAATTTAGCTCTGGGAGCCTAGGAGCAGTTATTGCTGAAAAGTAAACATAAAAGATTGAAGGCCAAGATGTGAAAGTGAAGCCAGTGGCAGCATTCAAGGTCAAACACACAGACCTGACTTGCAGATGAAATTTGCCAGGGAGTTTGAGTGGAGGTTCTCTGATGTTCTGATGACTTTGAAGGAGGCGTGAGCATTCTCTTCCACAGTCAGGCTTAGAGAAAAACATTGGCTTCCTGGATCTGTCTTTTGCTCACCTGCCTGCAGAGTCAGGGATGCCAGCTGAGGTTGGCGTCATCATTACTGAGAGGCAAGTGCTCTTTTTGAACACTTCATAGTGACAGGTGTGGTGTATTGCAGGTAACCGAAAATATGTGTTTACTTTTTAACCAAATTATTATTTAATAATCAGTCTTCTATGTTTATAGTATGGGAAAATAGGATGCCAAAAGAGGAGGAAAGACCTGCATAGGGGTGGCACAGTGGATGGATGCACTGAGAACTCTTTAAGCAATCTGAAAATCACAAACACACATATATATTGAATTTTTAAATTATATCAAATATATTTTTGAAAGGATAGTAAATATCTTCCGCAGAAGTTATTTTTATTTTATGAGCTCTTTAATAATGCTAAAAGATATTTCAGACAATTTATATTAATAAAGCCATTGGGGTATGTTAGTTAAAATAAAACTTCTAAAATTCATTCATAAAAAAAGTGAAAATTTATATTTTTAATCTAATTTAGGCAAAGGCTCTAAATTTTATTAAAAACCACAACAAATTATACATTGTGGGTTTTTTTTTTTGTTGTTGTTGTTGTTTTCAAAATAGTGCTAACAGTGTAGGGAACTTTAGAGTACAGACATGGGGGGAAAGGACTAGGAACATTTGGGAGAAAGGGAGGAATTCACCAAGCAAGTCTTCATGGAGGAAGAGATCTATACTAGTGGGTCATGTGGGAAGTCTTATTTTCTACGAATGCCTCAAGAGGAGTGGGAACTGCTTCTCTCCCTTTTTACAAAGTAACAAAATCAAGGCTTAGAAAACCAAGGGCGTTGGGAATGAGGAATTAGACCAGGATTAGAGCAGAATGTTGAGTTCCTGCACTCTAAATAAGCCTCTACCTTTCTCTTAAATAAATTCAAGCTAACAGATGGCCTGTCATCAGTAGGACTTTTTCTTAATCAGCAAGCTTTTTTTTTTTTTTTTTTAGAGCCCTCGTGTCCCAGTTTGGTTACCACTGTTTTGAGAATCCTTAGGTATGCCCTTCTATCTGAAGATAAGCATGCTCTCCTCTACATCCCCAGAGCTTTTATCTATACCACTAGAGGCCCAATGCACAAAATTCGTGCAAGAGTAGGCCTTCCTTACCCAGGCTGCAGGCACTGGCTTCCCTCTGGAACCCGGGATCCTTACATCCCTGGCTTCATCCAGAAGGACATCTGGTCTAATTAGCATATTATGCTTTTATTATTATAGATTGTTTTATCCTTCACCTTATTTTTTAACCCATTCCTCTCTCCACCTTACAATAGCAGTATCACCATCCTGTAAATAGACTATGAGTTCCTAAGAGTAAGCTCACTATTTATGTTGTTCTTTATTGTATTCACCCTCCTGACCTTGCTATATATCTTTTTAAAAGGTGCTCAGAGCAGTATCTCTTACCCTGGGGGGTACATAGTAATTTTTTTTTTTTTTATGAGTGTATAGTCAGCTAAGGCTGCTATAACAAATTATCATAGACTGGGTAAATGGAACAATAAAAATTTTTTCTCCTAGTTCTGGAGGCTGACTGTCAAAAATGTAGGTGGGAACATGGTGGGTTTCTGGTGAGAGCTTTCTTTCTGACTTGCAGAAGGTCACATTCTTAGTGTCTTCACATGATAGGGGGAGAAAGGTAGCAGGCTCTTTGGTATCTCTCTTGTAAGGTCACAAATCCCCATCATAAGGACCCCACCCCCATAAACTCATGTGCACCTAATTGTCTCCCAAAGGCCCCATCTGCAAATGCTATTACATTGGGAGTTAAGGTTTTAATATATGAATTGGGGGCGGGCACAATTTAGTCCATACATTGAATTATACCCTTTGGCCATAGATCTGTGAATGCATTATTGGCATTGGTTGATAAACTAGCGATTAGAATATCCTGTTTCTAGGTATAGAAGCTACATATTTAGGTATTTAACAGGTGTGCATCGATCATCCTATGGCTTTAAAGAATTTTGTTAGACACTTGGTAGGACCTTATTCACGTTTAACACATTGTATGTTCCTGCTTCAATTATCTTTAAGGATACACTTTTACCCACTAGATCTTACCTCAATTTTAAGACCAGAAGAAAGAGAAGGGCTTTGTTCTTGAGAGGGTTGTTGTGTGTTCCTATTAGATCATTAGGAAATTGGCACAAGTGGCAGGAAGCCAGACTGGCCTGAGTCTGGCTGGGCAGTGTCCACAGGTCATTCCAGCAAAGCTGGAGTAACAATGTGTTCTCCCATAAAGTGCTTGCTGTCAAAGTCTCTGTCGGGCTTAACTCCTCATGCACGGATCAATAAGCCTTACCAACTTGACAATGTCATTAAGAGGTGGTAGGTTAAGCATTACTATTCATTAAGTTTAAAGTGAAATAAAAGGAAGAAGGTTGTTTTTGCGAAATGCACTCTCAGATTTCGCTCAAGGGTAATTCTGAGGAAGCTGGGTGATTACTGTCTCCATTACCTTGGGGAAAATGAGCATTTAAACATTTATCTCCTGGATATTCTTCACTGGAGAGTGAACTATTTGCTGATTGTAAGAGCCATTAAATGAGCACCTTCTGTGTACAAAGGACTGAGTTCAGTGCTAATCAAGACAGGGCAGCATGCGACTCAATCCATGCTCTCATAGAGCCCTTAAATGAATGAGAAGCTCCAGACATTACACACAACTGTAATACAAGGCAAAATCTATCAGGGAGAGAGACTTAAGCAGAGGTGAGAGCACAGAGGAAAGGTTGGGGATGGGGATGGGGGGCATCCAGCATCCAGAAAGTCCTCCCAGGCCATGATGCAGCAATTTAGCCTGGCCTTGAAAGTGGAGTGGGATTTGTTAGGGTGAAAGAAAGAAGAACAATTCCAATTTCAAAACATTTCTTTTTCATGCTGAATTCTTTTACAACTTCTAGAATTAAAGGAAAAGAAATCAGCCTGTTGGTAACTAAGTATTTATTGGGCATTTAAAAATATATATTTTTATTAATTTCAGAGAGGAAGGGATAGATACAAACATCAATAATGAAAGAGAATCATTAATTGGCTGCCTCCTGCATTCTCCCTACTGGGGATTGAGCCTGCAACCCAGGCATGTGCCCTTGATGGAATCAAACCTGGGATCCTTCAATCTGCAGGCTGATGCTCTAGCCACTGAGCCAAACCAACTAGGATGGGCATTCTTATATGTGTGTATTATGCTGCAGAAAATTTGGAAGCAGATTCATATGTTTTTCTGCATACATGTCAGATTATCTTGGACTCATCACCTTCCTCTGGCATCTTAATGGGATTCATTACAATGGCCACATTCCTTTTTCTGGGGATCAAATAAATAACAGCCAAAGAAAAGGCCATAGTAGTCACTGTCCTTCCTTTTCTAAAAAAAAAAAAAAGCTGTGAAGGAAGCAGTACTTTAGCTCTAGGCAGATTAAATCCATTTTGCTAGTAGAATTGATGCTATTGAAGTCAGTACTGATGCCATTGAAGTTAGAAAGGACTTCGATGCTCTAACCCAGTCCTCTCTTTGGCAGATTAGTAAACTGAAGCCCAGTAAGATGCAATTTTTCCATGTAAAAGAGAGTCATGTGAATTTTCTAAATCATATAACAACCAGTGTGTTATGTGATATCTATGTTACTGTCACATGGAAGAGAATGATTAATTAGGCTTTTTCAGAAAAGAATAACTTAACTTCCAATTCCCTGAGTTACTGTTGGATGGTATTAGGAAACTCCACTTAATAATCTACCTGTTTTCCTACTATGTTAATTATACATATTTTAGCACTTACTACCTGTACCAATTGTTTAGCATAATAATACCTTATAATTAAATGCATGTGGCCAAAGTACTTTTTTATAGTTGTTTTTCATTTGATGTTCATAACAATCCCACAAGGCAGGTGTCATTCTGGATTAAACATGAGAAAACTGAGGCTCAGAGAAGATAGACCCCACAGAGCTAAGAAACTAAAACGAGGCTCTGACATCCATTCTCTATGAGTCTGGTTTTCTTAACTCTGCTTCTCAGTTGCCTACCTAAGTGGTCTTCAGTCATTTATCCATCCAGTGAGTTTTTCCTGAGCACCTCTATATATCATATATTGTAGTGGGCATTGGGGGTACAAAGTGGGAAAAGAGGAACTCACCACAAACAGACTAACGCATAGAATGTTAAGTGCATACTGGGTAGTATTCTGTTTTGCGGGTTAGGCTGGGGAAGACACACAAGATTGAAGGACACCTTTTGTAGCTATTTGTTGAAGCATGCCACAGTCCTATCTCCTCAAGTAGACATTAAGTGTTTCCCATGTCCTGTGTTTCCCTGCCTCCCATGAAGCTCCTTGTACAGGGCATTCAGTCAGTATTTGTTGATAATGATGCTGATTTTTCCCTCTGACTTCTAGAACATTAGAGAAAAGTTCCGCTGTTCCTTCAGTATAATAGACTTCAATCCACAAATTTCAGTTGGCCTTTTAAAAAAATAATTTTTAAGGAAAATAAACAATGTTAGGAGATAGCTTCTCAATACTCACTTTCTCAATACAGTAATGATACTCTATTTTAACCAATGAATGCCCTACTTTTGCAGTCTCAGGGGTTGTACTTGTATGGACTATCCTCTTCTTAAATCACAGAATTGTGACTTTCATTAAGGACTGTTAACACATCAAAACAGCCTTTAATCAGTAAAAATGTTTCTAATTATTTCCAAGTAGCTAATCATTACTCTTTCATTGATGCTGTAAGTGATATCAAACACTCCAACTGTTTTCCACTGGAGGAGATAGATTTCTGTGCAATTCAGTTGCAAAGAACACCCATATGTTCAAAATTATGGGGAAATTTTTCCTCAGAGCAAAGTTGTGATTAATTTTGTGAATTGCACAAGCTGGGAGTTCTGCTGCACAATGCCTGAATTCTGTATTGCTTTATTTGGGCCATTTATTGCAAACAGAATAAATCACAGCACATTGACATGCATTTTTAGTTTTGAAATCTTATTGGCAAGCTGTATGAACAAATATTAATTGTCAAAGATGCTAGAAATAAAGTGAAAATGAAATATTTCATATGTCTAAAAAAGCTTCCTTTAATTATTAAATTCCAAAAATGTAATTAGTCCAATTCTGCTGTAGGTAGTGTTGTATTGTAAATCATCAAATGAGATACAAGACGCTTTAATGAGCCAATTAATTAGGAGTTGTTTATTGCGCACAGCCCAGAGGGAGGTGTCTTTTTCCAAATCTCTGAGCCCTGACATATAGGAAGTGTCTTGTATTTATATCTTTTGAGCGTCTTTTTTTGCAGGGTTCACAAAGACCTCTGTGTAGGTTCTTGTTACAGTTAGTTTGTAACCTTGAATACATAATGAATTAGTACTTGGAATTATTATCAGTATTAGTCTATTTTAGTCTATTACATTAGATGGCTAGCTTGCAAGGTCGACAGTTAAGTTTACCTTTTTCTATTGTTTGAACTAAAAAACGAAGTCATTTTACAGAATAACAGACTGTCTTAAAGTGACAGAGTTTATAATGACAGAGTTTATAGGACTAGGGACTATCTAACAATAGCAGAGAGTTTCAAACAGCAGTTTATTTGTTTTGTTTTGTTTTGTTTTTATACAAGATGAAGGTTACTATGCTTCAGTAGGAGCTCATTACAAAGATTCTAGCTGAGCTGTTCCTCTAGCGCAAGTGACACAGTCTCCCAGTGTTTCCTAAAAATGATAGTATACAGAGTGAATTGCAAGGTGAGTGAGTAAATCAGACTTGAATTACCAAACACCAAGACACACACCCATGTGTGCATTCAAACACAAACACAAACAAAGGTTCACACCAAAGCCAGAGCCAGGAACCCTACCACAAAGCAAAACTTCATTTACCCTGAGGGGAAATAACAATTTATGCCTACCACAAAATTATGTTCTTGAAAAATAATATGGAAATTTATAAGCAGTCACTATGGTACTAAATTATCAACCAAAAAACAATTTAAATGGAACAAGAAAAGGAAACTGTAATTTTAAAATATTTGAGTGTGGCACTGGTGTGTGTGTGTGTGTGTGTGTGTGTGTGTGTGTGTGTGTGTGTGTAGGGATATATTGAATTTGAGGGTAATTTATGGAAAGTGCTGCCAGCGTGGTATTTCAAATCTCCACAATTTGAATTTAAACTGCTCAATGGGATCATTATGATTATTATGCATGTTTCCAGAGTTTGAATTCAAATAACAACTTTAAAAAAAAATAAAAAAGATACCCTTTAGAAACTGAGGAATGTTATTGCACTTACAGAAATTCATGCAGTTTGAAGTAATTTGCCACTTCCCCTTCTGAAAAAGTACCTGATGATAATGTGCTCAACAAATAAGGATGTAAGAAGAAGTGTATATTACAGACACATTCCCTTGATAAGTAAAAATGGATTTAAAGCAGAGTTTATGGGCAATGCATCATTTCATTTAGTACAACTGACAGCATTAAAGCAGGAAGGGATCAAATGTGGGCAGGAGCACAGAGATCTTACGGTGGCAGGCGCTCACCAAGTAGTACAGGAAAGGCCCCTTCAAACTAATCAAGTGTGCCCTTTGGTTCTCTTTCTATGGGTGGGTCTTGGCATATGGAGGTCTCTTTTCATTTTGTGCCTGGCTAGCCAAGTAAAGAAAAAAAAAACACAGAAGGGTGCTTACTCACTTTTCAAAAGGAGTGTTTTTTCAATGGAATGTTGTAAAATTGTTTTGCAATGGATTCACCATTGTATTCTTTAAGTAAGGTAATTCCAATGATGGGAAATGTACTCAAGCTCTCAAGGCAGCTCTTTGTTGAATTCTCTAAAGGTTATAAAGTTACTTCTTATTTTGGACAGAAGTCTGTTTCCTTGCAATATCTACTCATCCGGGCCCTCTGAGAAGATAGCTAATGCGTCTTCCACTTCGAAGCCTTTTAGTTACTTAGAAAAAGTTCTCATCTGTCTGAATCTTCCCTCATCCTCACTAAATTCTAATTCCTCCACTCACTTGTTGTCTGTGCTGATATCAAGGCCTCTTACCATCTTGACCACTTTCTTCTGGATCTATCCACTATGTCGATATCATTCTTCTAGTGCACCGCTTAGAATTTCAATTTCCTTAAATAAAGAAATTGACCTAAAAGGAAATGTAGAACTTCATTTAAAAGATGAACAACAAGGTCCTGTCCAGGTAGCTGGGTGGGTTGGAGCATCGTCTCAATACACCAAGGTTGTGGGTTTGATCTCTGGTCAGGGCAAATACCAGAGGCAACCAATGAATGCATAAATAAGTGGAACAATGAATTTTTGCTTCTCCCTCTGTTTCTCTCCCTTCCTCTTTCTCTCTAAAATCAATAAAAATTTAAAAAAGACAAACAGAAAAACAAAATTATGAGTTCTGTTGCATGTTTTAAAGTTGAAGGAAACATTTATTACCCATTTCCCAATTCTAGTAAGGTTGTATATTAGAGCTTATTCTCTTCGATCTATTTTAAGCAGCAATGAAATGAGATTTATGACATTTACCATTTTCTAACTTACTCATTTCTTTGCACTTTTAGCCCTCAGCACTGTTTTGCTACAGGTGATATCCATTAATTGTTGAATTAAGGAAAAATAATAATGATAACTAGTTAATACTTTGCAGCTTGTAAAACATTTCCAACCAAAATTTGAGTTTGGTCTTCAGGGGTTTTTTGTTTGTTTTGTGTGTGTGTGTGTTTTTTCTTTATTGATTAAGGTATTGCCTATGTGTCCTTATCCCCCTATTGCCCCCACACCCCCACTCATGCCCTCACCGCCCTGGTGTCTGAGACCATTGGTTAGGCTTATATGCATGCAAAACAAGTCCTTTGTTTTGGTTTTTAATATGAGGAAAGCAAGACTCAAGGGCTTAAGGAGTTGCCCGAGAACACAGAGCTGGTCAGAGGATTTGAATGCAAGGCGTGGTTCTAACCTATCATTTAGACCAGAACCTCCTTGGCTCAGCTTCCTGTCACCTCCTTGGTTTCTGCCTGAATAGGATATATTTGTAAATGGTTTGGGGCAAAAGAGTGCTTTGATGTTTATATACTTGTCAGAGGTGTTATTCGAATTCAAGGGCTTTGGTAAATTTGAAAGCAATCCTTTGGGTCTCTAAGAGCTGTTCAGCATTTCGCTGGAGCCTTGCAGTCTCTCTATCCAAAATAAATCTGCAATAATGTGTGAGAATGGGTAGTCAGTGAGAGCCAGGACTGAGGCCACAAATGGAACCCCTTTAAGGGTTCCCAGCAAGAGGCTCATTTTGTATCCAAATCCATAAGCACAAATGGTAGAAATGAGGCTTCAGTGAAGAGGTTGATGTTCCCAAATGAATCAGCTATGGAGTCAAGGAAAAAGCTCAGACTTGGTCCTTCTACACTCCAGTGAATTTCTCTAGCCAGTTGGATACAGTCCTACAAAAGCCCAAGTTTCTGCTCATTCTGGACTTGCAATATAAGTCCAAGGCTTCTATTTATTTCTCCCTTCTAGTGAAAATACCTCATCCTCACTGCCTCTCGACCTTGCTCCAAACCCAACCCACCTCAATATTGCTCCCCTCCCCCGTCACTTTCTCATCACACCATTTTTTTTCTGTATCCATTTCCTTACCAAATGGCAGCCCAATGTCCCTTCCAGAATGCTCCTAAAAATTTGCAGTTTATTTAAGTGTCTCAATCATAACATCCCTTTCCAGTAATCCTAGTACTGGGCATCCGATTCCAGTAATGGAGGAGACACTTTCAGCTGTTAGGCAATGGGTTACATTTTCAAAGGAGTTGAGCAATCCCCTTTTCAAGTTGTATTTAAAGAAAGAATCTGGATGCTGGAAGGCCCTTCTGGACCCACAATGACAACACTGAATAACTTTGGATGAAAGGGCACTTACACTGGTCCTGTGTGTACTCATTTATTGGGCAGAACCCACTGGGAGAGGTAAACTAGGTTTTCAGTTTCTTCATTTATGTGAATTGGCTATAACAACATTTATAAGGGTTTTATGAATTCAAATAAAACTTTTTGGAACAGAGGCTAGTGCCATTTATGGGACATATTCAGCCGTCAGCGATGTGTACTGCATTAAAAGGAAGGTGGGCATGTCCTGGCCAGTGTGGCTCAGTTGGTTGAGTATCATCCCATGCACCAAAAGGTCACAGGTTTGATTCCCAGTCAAGGCTCATGCACAGGTTGAGGCTTGATCCTCCGTAGGGAGCGTGCAGGAGGCAGCAGGTGGATGGCTGTCTCTCATTAATGTTTCAATCTCTTCTTCTCCCTTCCTCTAGCTCTAAAATCAATAAAAACATATTTTTAAAAAATGAGAAGGTGGACACTTGAGAGCTATCCAAAGAGATTGGGCACATCATGTGAAACAAGAACATCCTGTCAGTGGAAGGAAATGGACAGAGATTAGATTGACCACTCAACAGAGATGTGATGGACAGGACTCTTGTAAAGGATGGGGGAGTGGATAAAAAGGACCTGTATTAGTATTTTCAACATGAAAGTGGAGCACAGAAAAACAAAAAAACAAAAAAAAAAAAAAAAAAAGGGACCTAAAGTTTATACATGAATCCTTTGGTGTGCTTGCTTTGACCCCCACATGCTATATACTCTCTCCTTGAGAATAACATAGGTATTCATGTGCCCTAGGTGGAAATAATGGTAATACTAGTCAAAGCCTTTTGCAATTAAAAGGTGCTTAGCTTCTCCTACAATCACAAATTTACATCAGAAAATATCAAGATGCAAAAATCTAAACTCAGTGTCTCATGACATTCAGAACCATCCTTGCCACTTGGCTCATTTCTGTGTACCTGAAGGCTGCAAGGTGGTGCCTAGAACTCAGCCTCTGACTCAAAGCCAGACACATGGACCACATTATAAACTGTGTCCATCCTTGAACCACTTCATGGCCAATATTCTTATACTCTGCTCTCAGCTATTACCTACATTCTCCACTTTGCTCCAATTTCAGACTGGGCCCCATCCCCACTTCCTTCTTCTCGAGGGATAACTGCCCCATTCTTCACAGTGAAAAGGGGAAGCCACTAGAAGACACTCCTTCAGCATCTGCCATCAACTTTGTGCCCATGCTTTCTCTCTTGTAGTAGCAGAAAAGCCCATCAGATATCTAATGCCAGTTGGTCTACACAAATGTGCTGATCCCATCTCCCCTGTCTCAGGACCCTCACTCCACAGGGCACTTGTTCTTCATCCTGCGTCTTCGGCTTCTCCCTCTTGATTGGCTTCTTCTTATCTGCATGCTGTTGTGTTCTAGCATTGCCTATCTTTTCCTTCCATCGAGTGCACAGCTCTCTCTAGCTATTATTTTCTCCACACAGCTAGACGCTAGAAAGTTGTTTATTACATAGACTGCCTCCATTTCCTTACCTCCATTCTGTCTGTTCTTCTGCCTGACCCCCTGTTGCACCAGTCCTACCTCAACTACCCTGGCTGAGGATATCTGTGACTATGACTCCCATATTGCCAAAACCCTTGGTTAATATCAGTGTTCATTTGAGACTTGATATCTCAGCAGGGGATGGTCAAGTTCTCCTCTCAAATTTGTTGGCTGCTCCAGACTTCTGATTTTCTATTTAATCAAATTCTATGTTTCATTTATTGTTTTGTTCCCTCTTATATGACCCCCAAATTGTCTGTTTTTTCTAGGTTACTTTTCTTTAATAACTCTCATTTCCTCCCAAGCTTTTAAGTACCATCATCTCAAATAGATAACTGGATATTATTGTTAGTTTTCAAAAATTTTTAGCCATTCTGATAGACAGATCATGTTATTTCATTTTTTTAAATTTCCATTTCCCTAATGGCTAATGATGTTGAATGTCAATGCTAGAAAGGATATGGAAAAACTGGATCACTCATACTTTTTTGGGAGGAATGTAAAATGGTAGAGCTACACTGGAAAACAGTTTGGGAGTTTCTTTAGACACTAAATATGCACTACAAATGACCCAGCAAATGACCCCCTGGACACTTACCCAAGAGAAATGTAGACAAGTTGACTCAAAAATCTCATTATAGCTTCTATATTTGTATATAGCCCCAAATTAGAAGCAACCCAGGTGTCCCTCAACAGGTGAATAGCTAAATTGCGGTATGTTCTTCCCCTGAACTACTATTCAGCAATACAAAGGAATAAATGTTTGATATACACAGCAACTTGGATGAATCTTGAGAATTATGCTGAGTAGTAAAAGCTATTCCCAAAAGGTTACACACTGTATCATTCCATTTATGTAACATTCTTGAAATGGCATTATGGAAATGGAGGACAGATGAAAGGTTGTCAGGGGTTAGTTTTAAGGGGAGGAGTGAGGGGCTAGGAACAGGTGGGAGTGGATGTGGTTATAAAAGGGCATCAGGAGGGTTGTGTTCTGTATCTTGGCTGTGGTAGTAGGCCACGAATCTATGCATGTAGTAAATTGCCAACGTCTAAATATGTGCAGATGTCCATGCTTATGCGTGCATGCACACACAAGCACACATACACACACGTAAGCTCTGTTCTTACTGCTCTTTCACCTCCTACTTACAGCTCAGCTCCCGGCAGTCCAGTTTCTGTCCTCACCTTTCCACTACACTGCACTCCTCGACATCACCATTGGCTGCTTTGATGCTAAATGCACTGAGGGCTTTTCAGCCCTTCTCTTTCTTGAGCCCTCTACAGCACTGAAAGCTGTTGACACTGTCTCCTTGAAACAGTTTCTTCATTTGGCTTCTGGGACACTGTACATTCCTAGGCTTTTTCCTCCTGCCTCTCTACTCACAACTCCACAGATTTCCTTTCTTCTCTTCATTCCTTACATCCCATGTTTTTCTGAGATCTACCCTCATCCTTCTTCTGATCTCACTCTGTATACACTCTCCTGAGTGATTTTTATCTGCTCCCTTGACTACGGATATCATCCATGTGCTGAAAACTCTGTGGCCCAGATCTGCTGCTGAGATCTTTCTCTGAGCTCCAGACTGTGTGTCAGACAGTCTTCATACACAGGCTCACTGGCCCACAAATTCTACACTTTCAAAACAGAGCACACAATTCTCCATGTCAAACCTTCTCCTCTCTGTGTTCTTGCTCAGTGAATGGCACCACCTGTTTGTCCTTCCAGCAAAGGCTCAAGAGTTGTCCTGGATTCCTGTCCTTTTTCCCCCCCTCTCCTCGTATCCATTCACTCAACAAATTCTGATGTAACACTTTACCCACACTCACACATGAGTGTGCCCATGTACACACGGACATACACGCCTGCTTCCAAAATAGGTCACCTTACCTCTGGGGCTGGGCAAATACTTTCCCTTCTGGGAATGCTGTCTCTATGGCTGAGCCAAGAACTCTGCTCCTCCAGGCCTCAATTTAGACACCACTTTCCCCTTAGGAGTGAGTGTGCTTCTTGCACCTGTCTTCCCCTGTGTTCTGTGATAGCATCTTCTGTTCCCCCCCACCACCACCACCATC
Organism: Eptesicus fuscus; assembly: GCF_027574615.1. NCBI lineage: Eukaryota > Metazoa > Chordata > Mammalia > Chiroptera > Vespertilionidae > Eptesicus > Eptesicus fuscus. Next base: position 46,991,461 of record NC_072475.1, read on the forward strand.
ATAACACTTAGGAGATTGTATTTAAATTACCTGTTTATTTCTCATGTACCCCATTAGCTATAAACTATCCCTAAGGGCAGGGATGGAATTTTGTTCCTCACTGCATACCACAGTAAGTACTCAATAAATGTTTCTTGACTGATGGATGATACTGAATTGAACAAAGATGAGATCACTGACTGTAAAGCCATATGCATGAGCACTGAAGGAGCAGCTATGGGGTAAGTGATCATGTACTGGGTAAATGATCCCAGTTTTCATTACCCTGCTGCATAGCCCCCGATTTCCACCCCTTTAGCCATTTCCTCTGAATCTTGTCAGTATTCTTTTCAGTTGTTGTCTCAAGCTCTCTCCTACAATGTATAGACCGGAGTGAATCAGGGTCAAGACCTGCTGACTGTACGTGTGGTATCATCAGTCTCTGGGGCCCCTTCTCAGTGCTTGCAGTGGCTCCTCTGCTGGCCGGCTCCTGGCAGGAGGACCTTGCTGATCCTCCCACGCTGTGGTCCCTCTAACCTCAGTTGTTATTTCAACCTAAGATGTTACCTCACACACAGTGAATCTTTTGTTTTGTTTTTTGACCGTTATTATAATGTGTGGCTTAGTGGAAAGTACATTGAACTGGAAAGTCTGAGAGTAGGGTCCCTTTGACTCCATTGACTGGAGGACTGCCTGGTGCGATTAATGGACTGTGCCTGTCCATTTAAATCACAAAGAGCCACCCAGGATCCCTTACAGGGTTTTTATTGTATGGCAGTAAACTCCTGTTCTGTCCCACTATGTGGCGAGATTATGTATGAGAAGCAATTTGAAACACTCCAGGGAAGAAATCTTTGTAAAACATAAGACTTGTCTATAAGATGCTTTACCGTCCTCAGTGTGGTTTCACAGCCGGCACCTCATCTTCCTGACACATTTGGAAACTGAGGCTCAGTGACGTGTTCATGAGAACAAAATTAATAAACAGTGGAAATAATAATTTTCATTACATATAAAGATTTCATGAAATTTATCTGTAAAAATGCCAGTCATTAGACAAAAAAGAGGACATCAACAGGCAATTCATAGAAGAGGCAATGAAAATAGCTAATAAACCTGTGAAAAGATGAACCTTCTTTTATCTACTGAAATGAAGTTTAAAACATCAGCTTTCGCCGAAACCGGTTTGGCTCAGTGGATAGAGCGTCGGCCTGCGGACTCAAGGGTCCCAGGTTCGATTCCGGTCAAGGGCATGTGCCTTGGTTGCGGGCACATCCCCAGTGGAGGGTGTGCAAGAGGCAGCGGATTGATGTTTCTCTCTCGTCGATGTTTCTAACTCTCTGTCCCTCTCTCTTCCTCTCTGTAAAAAATCAATAAAATATATTTAAAAAAAAAAAAAAAAACACATCAGCTTTCCCTTCTCAGACTGGCTGTGACATTTGGTCTTGACAGAAGTGTGGGAAAATGTAGTATTCCCATGTGCTTTTGATTGGAGTATAAATTGATACAACCTTTGGAAACAAAATTTAGTACTATCTTTCAAAAGTTTAATTTTACACATATTTTGCCACTATAGTTTAATCTCAAACAGTAATGTTTTGTTTGACAATTTGCACAAGGGCACAGCAATGCCTGTTCAAGAATACACACTGTGGCATTTTTGTGACAGTGTGAAGAGACTAGTTGAATAAAATTACAAAATAGTTAAGACAGCAAATTTATCCATTAATATGGAGGCTACTTGAAAAATAAGGTAAATCTGTGTGTGTTATAAAAGTTACCCAAGAAAAAATAGTTTAAGAAAAAAACAAGGCTCAGAACAGTGCACAAAGAATCTCACTTGGGTTTAAAGATAAATATATATACACATACATTCACACACATAAACACACATTTGCAAAGTTTATGTGTATGTGCATACTACACACACACATATAGGCATAGAAAATTATCTCTGGAAAAGAGTTCTACTTTTCATTTTATATTCTTCTGTGCCAACTTGATTTTTAAAGGAATATATAAATTTGAAAAGTTAGCATCTAGCTTAGACAATTATTGTTATTCTAGTAAGCTACAGTAGTCCTCATTGGTTTGCCCATTTTAATTGACCCAAATAGGAAAACCTTAAAGAAAAGAAAGATGCTTCTGAAGCTTTAGATTTAGATGCCTTTAAAAAAAAGAAAAGAATAATCCCACTCAGCAAGTCACAATTTCCACTGATAGCCCTGAAACCTAATAGAAAGCAGGTAACTAATCTTTGGCCTTTGCTGCACCTTGCAATCTGTCCACAGTCATGGAATGTAGGCCTCAGATGGACTGGACCCTGAGAGGCCACCCACCACCTCTCAACAATAGCCTCATTCTGCAGATCGGGGTCCTGCCTCTGGGAGAAATGAATGAGTGCCCAACTGTCCACTCGTTGCTCCCTCAGGTCCCTTTGCCACCTGGAGTCAGGCACTTGCCAAAATATCTTCTTAATCTTATATACCAAATAGTACTCTCCTTTTAGCAAAGAATTAAATAAAGAATGAATCATCTTTCTGAAATTTAAAGCACATGTTGCTTCCCTATTTAAAACCCTTCAATGGGTTCCTCTTCCCAATGCATCCTGTCCCTTGTTATTCTGTATATAAAAGCAAAGCTTCGTAACATATTTTAATATGCCCTGTCTATGTGACCTTTAGTCATTGGCATGGAGCCGGTGATGGATGTGCTGAATGCATGAGCTCCTGTGACTAAGTGGCTGAGATAAGACAGGTCTTTGGGATCTTTACAGCTAGTCGCCTCACTCTGGGCTATAATCATATTGGGCTACTTTCAGTTTTCCAGTCTAGCCACAGCCCTTTTTCATAATCTGTCTCTGCCTAGAGCACTCTCTCCCAGGCCAGCACCTTCCCATCCTTCAGGTCTCAGCTGATTTTTTAGGTGCTCCGTGGAGCCTCCCTGGCCTCTCCACATTGTCCTGCTGAATCGTGCTGCTCACAGCACTCTGTGGGTCTCCCTTCCTAACACCCCTTCCTTTTGCCACTATGGTTTAATGTCTGTGTCCCACTTTTTGAGGAGAGGGAGACTTTCTGCCCTTCCTTATATTGAGGACACTAGTATGTTCCCTGCTACCATCTGGTGCCTCACACAGAGTATATGCTGAATTAGTGTGTACTGAATGAATGAAGGAGCTCTAGATAAGACAGACCCCAGGTCTGATGAGCCCCAGCACCCTTCTTTTGCCTCTGCCAGCCTCTCTTCCCACTGCTTTCCCTGGTGCTGTTCCCTGAACCAAGTGTGGTGTGCAGCCTCATCATGTATATCCTATTCCCGGAGATTTTAGGACAGGATGGAAGTTATCAATTTAACATCCTCAAAGATTTTGTTTCCCAGGAAAAGGATACATGACCTGGAATGGTTCACGCTTTGGGGATTGTTTTCCTAGTTTCATCTCCAATCAGGTGGGTTCTTCACGTATCAGTCAGCATTTATGGCTTTTGGGAACAGTACCATAGTAAAGCTTCTTCCTCCCACCTGGACAGGCTTACTGCCCCAGACTATTCAGGGCATCTCCAGTTCTGCCACTGGGGAAAAGCAGGACCGTGAATCCTGACCTTCTGCTTAGGGTGTTGGAAAACCTCTTCTTCAGAGGGTTGAGACCAGAATTCATGTTTGCACTGGCAGAATTTCAGCATTGCCCCTTCTCTCTTCTTCAGAAAAGGTTCTGTTGCTCTGGCAGGACCACCTTCGTTGATGCAGGACTGGGCAGTGGAAACCATCTGAAAGTATTTAGATTACTTCTAGGAGTGAACAAACCTACCCTAAGGCAGAGAAGAAATAGCAAAGGGCAAGGGAGAACAGATCAGATTAACTTGTCCCTCCTTTCCCACACTCATAGCCTGTGTTGAAATCAGAACTAAAGTAAAATCAAACTGAGTTTCTCTGCTCAGTCACCCCAACCTACAAATAAGACCTTTGGGATATATGAGGCTACTGCATTCGAGTATCGGCTGTATGGACAGCAAGCAATACTGGTGGGATTACATTTAGTTTAAAACGCCTCACTCTTTTGGCATAAGGGAAGATTTTATGAAGAGTAGGGGAAGCAACTTCTTGAAGCTTCCCTAGAAGGGAAAAGTCAGGGCCCGGGACTGCAAGTGAGCGTCCCTCTAGTCCCTCTGGTGGGCACTGGTCCACATCACAGGGAGCCCAGCTGCGGTGGCTGTTAGCTTCAGAGGGGCCAGCAGACAGTGTCAGAGGCACAGAGAAGGGTGTTTTACTTAAAGATAAGGGAGTCAAATCTCCCTTTCCCATGGCACTGAGAGTGAAACTGAGGCCCCGCTGAGGGCTTTAAGCAATAATTTCACTGATGCTCTGAAGCCAGAGTAGCCACCACCCTGCCCTTTAAGTGAAGCCTGCTTATATGGGGACTGGGCTTATTAATTAGTGAAGGGTAGCCAGGGCTGCTTGGAAGCCATCCCCTTCCCATATGGGTAAGTGGGAAGCATTTCTGATCTCCCATCCAACCAGGTTCAGTATCTTTCAACAAACCTTTAAGGAGGACTTGCACCCTTAGGTGCTGGGGATAATATTGTAGGTGCTAGAACAGGGTACACTGGCCCATGCCCTCAGGGAGTTCACATATCCTGTGTCTGAAAGGGGCTTTGGGCTCCTCCTATGTAATAAATAAAGTGACTTGTCGGTGTCATTCCTTTGGAGGAGTGGATCAGTACACAAGCCCTTGGTTTAGCTGACATCCAGCCCTGCATTTCTCACTGAGACTCTCACCAGCTTCCAACATAGGGTACTCAGTGAGTGAAACACATGACAAGAAGAGATAATATTCTTTTCTTCAAGAAATGGATTCAGCTTGACGTTAAGGATGGTTTGGACAGATATCTTTATAAGCAATGTTATATTTATTTCCTGCAGTATTCCTATATAAATACGTTAACAGTTCATAGGTAGAGATGTGTTTCCCTGTTTCTCAACTTTGGCTACACATTAGAATCACTAGAACAATTTTTTTTTTTTTAAACTCTTGTGCCCAGGTTTCCACTCCAGAGAAATAAAGTTAAAATCCTTAAAAGTAAGGCTCAGCCCAGCCTCAGTGGCTCAGGGGTTGAGTTTCGACCTATGAACCAGGAGATTCCCAGTCAGTGCACATGCCCAGACAGTGGGTTTGATCCCCAATAGGGGATATGCAGGAGGTAGCTTACCAATGATTCTCTCTCATCATTGATGTTTCTATCTCTCTCTCCCTCTCCCTTCCTTGTTGAACTCAATAAAAAATATATTTAAAACAAGTAAGGTCCATACATTGGCAATATTTTACTTCAAATCATTTCATAATCAAATATCCCATAAAAGTGTGACTTTTAATGACTCACTTATAGGGAAGATAATTTCCCTGTCCTCAAGAACGACCTGCATAACAAGTGAATTTAGACTTTTTCTCAAATTTTCTGGCAAATTTTTTAACTATAGCGATAACTGTAACTCTGTGATTGTTATCCTACCCCATCCCCCACATTCTTATCTTGCTCCCAATTTATATTTAGCAGGACTCATATTTGAAAGTGGAGGGGGTGGGGGCAAATAAAAGAAGGTAATCATTTTAAAACTCATGTTAGAAGAAAAGTTATGGAAAAAGCCATAGAGGAGATTTGGGGGCCAGCAGAAGAAAACATTTTTTAACCATTAATATAGGCTGAGAGGGGCTACCTCAAGGGGTCCTCCTATCTTCTATCTCAGGAAGGCCTTGGACTGAGGCTGTTAATGACCTGTGATGACAAAGAGCTCTCTGCATTGGCAGGAGCTAGACAAAGAGGCCTCAAGAACTTGCCCAACCCTGGGAATCCACACCGCTGAAAAAACAAGGCAGTAAAACTGGGTAGAAAAGTCATGTTAGAAGATTTGACTCATCAAATCTAACTTTAGGCTCTCACCTCAAGTTTTATCAAGAAAGAGAACTTAAAAATAAATATAATTTTCTTAATGTCTTACCTTATGTATTAATTTGGGTACTTAATACTAACTGCTATAGCAAACCACCCCCCAAATCTCAGTGACTGAATTATTTATTTCTTCTGATAAAATCTATTTAGATATGTGTCAGGTGCATTCCACAGAACCTGAGAGTCCTGTGCTGTGTTCTTAGCATCAGGCAGATGAGGAAAAGGCATCAAGGATCTCATGAGTTGGAGGGGGAGGTTTATGGGCCAAATTGAAAATGTGGCATTGTGTTTCTTCTATGCTCTATTGGCTGGACTCAGTCACTTGGCTACAATTTCAAAGAATGCTTGGAAATGTAACTACACTCCAAAAGAAGAGGAAGTGGCTTTATGGGTGTCTAGCTAGTGTCTGCCATTCCTTAATCATCATCTTCATCATCATCATCATCATCATCATCATCATCATCATCATAGCTCAGTTTGAGTCAATGTACTTTCCTAGCATTAGCCAAATCAAACTTTTGGGGTTATTTAACTTAACAAAGTATGTAAAAGATACCTTTTCTATATAATATATTTTATTTCTGTTTTCTGTCTTGATCTGCTTTAACATAATTAGTAACAGATAAGATTTAATTTGCCCCAACTAGACAATTTAAACTCTAACTCATCTAAGTCCACAATTGGGGGATATACCTTATCTTTGTAGAAGAAAATGTTTATTCAGTTACTCAGTAAATATTCTGTCAGGAACCTACCACATGTCAGTGACTGGCTAATAGATGGAGGTGAGCAAAGTCAGACAAGGACTCTGCTCTCAGGAAGTTTGTGTTTTATTAATGCCGATGGACAGAATGTTTGTAAAGAAAAGAGTATTGTCTTAAAAGAAATAAAACAAAGGAACCTGACCTAGACAGAGGGGTGGAGAAAGCATTCCTGAGGAAGTGCTACTTCACTGAGCTGTAGGAATGAGTAGGAGTTCAGACGTCGCAGACAGTGGAGCATGCTGATTAGAGGAACTGAAAGAAGGCTCCTGTGGTTAGAGCTCAGAGTTTGAGGGAGAAGCATGAGTCGAGTGTTCAGAGATAGACCATGAAGAACTTGGGCCATGCTAAGGATTTTGACCTTTTTCCCAAAAGTAAAGGAAAACCCAGCTATTTCATTACTTCCCATACCACTCATCCATCACAGGCTTTTCCTGAAAGGTCTTTGGCAATAGAGAGGATACAGAAGCAACATCATGAGTAAGCGAATGGCGGAACCTTTCCCTAAGTGTTGTGGTTTTAAGCCACACATCATGTATCCCACATCTCTCCATCTCTCATTGTTTTCTAGAGCTAAAAGGAAGACCAGCTTGAAGGAAATGAGGCTTAGGGACGAGCACAAGCTGGAGAGAGAAAGGTTTCTCCTGAGCTAAAGGTTTCTCCTGAGCCGTGTCTGCCTTTTCTGCTACATGATTTAGTGGGAAGACATGTTGGATTTGGAATCACATTTCTAGGCCTTTCCTCTGCTAGCCAATTCCATCTTATCAGCAATTTTCCAGTGGTTATTTTCAGAAATGGGTCTGGATTACAGCCTTCTGAGTCCTTGTTCAGTATACTTTCCACACAGATCCAGTTATAGTTCTCTCCCTTCTCCATGATCTTAAAAACATCTCCTCTGCCGAAACCGGTTTGGCTCAGTAGATAGAGTGTCGGCCTGTGGACTCAAGGGTCCCAGGTTCAATTCCGGTCAAGGGCATGTACCTTGGTTGCGGGCACACCTGGGGGTGTGCAAGAGGCAGCTGATCGATGTTTCTAACTCTCTATCCCTCTCTCTTCCTCTCTGTAATAAATTAATAAAATACATTTTTTTAAAAAAAACATCTCCTCTGACTGAGCTAGGTCTTTTATTCTGCATCCCTTTTTCTCCCCACTGAGATGAACTTTCTTTGCCTTTTTAAAATTTGAACTACCTTTAAAATTGGAACTTAAGGCTCCCATCTCCACAGACTCTGCCCTCACAGCAAATGGATTGATTTTACTTTCTTCTCATTGAATAGAAAATCTGCTTGAGGGAATTGTCTTCAGCTAATTTTCTTGAAAACGCCACACTGGGCTTTGAGGACTTAACAAAGCAAGAAAAGACAGAAACTGACAGGACATGAAGTCTGTCTTTGTTATGAATTTACTAGAAAACTATGGTCAACTTATTAAGCGCTCATCCTCAATTTGTTCATACACGGGCTGATACATCTCACATATTACAATTTGTACATAGTAATATGTCCCATGCAAGAGGGTTGGGATTCATCATGATTAAAATTGTGATAAGGCATTTTTCAGTTAATACAGTTGATACTGTACAGCCTGCCTAGTGACATTTATTCTTACAGAGTAAAATCATGGAATCTTCTAGACTTCTAGATATGGAAGAGTTGGAGAGATCAAAGCTTTGCCTTCAGTCCATTTATCCAGTCTCATCTGATTTCACACATTCTCCATGGCAGCTGCCCTGACCTGCTTTGTATTCCCACAAAGGCCCCACTCTTTCTGACCCTCTGCTTTGCCTCTCTGTGCCAGGCATTGAAATGCCTTTCCCCACATCTTTATGTCTAAACTCTAATGCCTCCTTATCTCTGAGGCTTCCCTTTGTCTCACCATTTAGAAGTGATCACTCCATCTTCGGTCCACTTTATAATGTGGAATATCTTTATTTACATATATGATGCATTTATGTGTGTCTGTCTCATGTTCTCTAAAAGGGCAGCTTTTAAGAGAAGGGCCTGTAAGTGTATCTTTGTATTTGTTTCCTAGAGCTCATTCTACAGGGTATAATAAGTGTTTTGAGGTCAGTAAGAATGAAGTTCAAATTGAGTTCTATGATTAAAATATTTGTTTATTGGACAAATTTCTTAACCTATCTTATCCTATATTCTTCACTAGCAGAATGGAAAAATCTCATGGGTATGGAATAAATGAGGACAATTTTAGGAGAACTCCTGGTCTGGAGACTTACTTATCCAAATATATAAAAGCCTAAGCAACTATTATGACCGAACAACCAATTGACCAGTTGCTATGACACACACTGACCACCAGGGGGCAGATGCTCAAATGAGGAGCTGACCCCTGGTGGTTAGTGCACTTCCACAGTCAACCTCCTGTGGCCCACCGCCCCACAACCAGCCAACCTCCCGCGGCCCACCCCCCTGTGGTTGGTATATAATGTTTATTTGAAAGACAAAAGAATTATAAGTAATAATGATAATTTTAATATTCGATGAATACGTATGTGGTATATTTCATCCCATGAGATGGGTACTTGAATACATCTTATTTCATAGAAGAGAAAACTGAAACTGAGAGAAGCTGAGACATTTGTCCCAGGTGGCACAGATCTCTCAAGTGGCACAGATATCGGGGGAAATGGAACTTGAACTCGGGCAGTCAGGTGCTAGGACCTGTACTCTGGACACAGCTTCTGAATATTTTGTCCACGTTGAATTATCACTTAATAGACAATGCAACTCATAACTCTAGCCCTGTCCAGGGACAAATTAAAGTCTGTTTACTTTCCCAGATATTCAAAGGTAAAGCTTAGTTTTTTCCCTAATAAGCTACCTTCTCTGCAAGGTAAACATTCCAAGTCCATTCCATCTTTCCTCGCAGTTTAGGTTTGCATTTAATGTTTTCTGTCTTCAGAATGTTTAAGTGCTGAGCTTCCCTGCATTTCTCTCAGTCTCCCTGCCCTGCACAGGCTCCCATTCTTTTATGTGCCTTTGAAGTATAAGACATCATTGATTTGGAATACTACTAGGAGAAGTGGGAGAAAGAGAAGATAGAGTCCCTGGTGTCAATGAACACTCTAGTGAGATCTTAACGTGGCCATCTGTTGACTTGGGTCAGCACTTATAATAACTTGGGAAGCCCAAAGCTGGGAAGATATGTGACAAAAATAAGGAATGAAAGGGAGAAAAGGGAGATTTCCCCCTCTGTGCAACTTCTACATGCTTAGATTTTATGAACTCTAAATGGTGGTGAATTTTCTTGCTCACTATCTATGGTAAAATACAGCTGCAGTTTGGGCTCCACCCTCTTCCCTTAAACGGGTGATTAACTATTTGTGATGAATAATTACTTAATTGCCAGTTCAACCACATGTGTGTAGTTGTTTTGCTTTCTTTCCCTTCAGTGTAAGCCAAGTCTTCTCAATAATAAAAATAATCCAGAATTAGTCAACTGCCTTTTAACAGGTTTTCATTCAGTCTGCCACAGCGAAAAGAGTCCAATTTTACATCACCTTTCACTTAGAAAAATAAATAAATGAGAGGGCCCACTCAACCAGTCAGATGTTTAACTCTCACATCATCTCCTGTGAATAATGTCTTTACTTCATTTTGAACATTTTATTTTATCTTTGGATAAAAATTTAATCAGAAAGAATTATTGCTTTTTAAATTTCCATTTAACGTTTACATTTGCAACAGATACAAAACCACTTAAAATTTAAACCTCTCTTTTTATGAGCTTGTATTCTGATCCACTTTTTCTGAAAGATATTTTTCTCAACAGTTGTGAAATACGATAAGAGGGGTCACTGAAAACTTCCAAGCTTCAATACTCACTGCTTTCCATTTTCATATCCTCTTCACTCTATTAACTATTTTAAGAGTTACTTGCTGTTTTAAGGACGTTCTTTATTAATGTCACTAAATTCTTTTTTATTATTGTTGAAATCCTTTTCCTTTTCATCGCTAGAAGTATTTAATGTTTTCTGTCTTAAGAATATGTAAGTGCTGAACTTCCCATAAAGTGTGCATTCCACCTTCATTTTATAGGGTTTATCAGCAAACAGATATTTAAGTGGAGTTCAGAATATGCTTTTGCCCTTAGGTGTAACTTAAGCTTAAATTTCCTCATTCAAGCAACTTGTATGTAGAAAGCCAGCATGCTATACAATACAGAGTGCTTATTTTTACTAATAAAAGTAAATTATTTGCTAGTGAAAAATCGAATTATACAAAAATATCTAGAATCATAACTGAAATTCTCCTCAACTCCTCTCCCTGGAGGAAGCCATTGATAATAGTTCTGTGTATCTACTTTCAGGATCTAGAATGTTTATGCAATTCAAACACTTATATGTGCATATGTAGGCACACAGACAGTAGTATACCTATTGTTCTATATCTCACTTTTTCCCGTAACAGGGTATGCTTGGTATATTCCTGAAAATGATAGTACATATGGGTTTACTTTTGTCTTTTTAAAGATGCCATAATATCCATGAACCATAACTTACTCATTTCTCTACTAATGGGTATTTACATTATTTCCATTTTTTGCCATTTGAGACCTTCTGTAGGATAGACTTTTAGAATAAGCTTGCTGAGTCAAAAGTATATGTATCTTATCATTTTGATACCTACTGAAATAGCCATTCATTCTTTCAAAGGTGTGTAAGAATATCTGATGCTCACTAGCCTTGAAGATGTTTATCTTTTAAATCTCTGTAAAAATATCCTATATAATAAAAGGCTAATATGCAAATTGACCAAATGGTGGAACCACCGGTGACTATGATACACACTGACCACCAGGGGACAGACGCTCAATGCAGGAGCTGCCCCTGTGGTCAGTGCGCTCCCACAGGGGAGCACTGCTCAGCCAGAAGCCAGGCTCATGGCTCGTCAGCGCAGTTGCAGTGACAGTGGCAGGAGCCTCTCCTACCTCTGCAGCAGCGCTAAGGACATCCCCCGAGGGGTCCTGGACTACAAGAGAGTGCAGGCCGGGCTAAGGGCGCCCCCCCTCCCAGTGCACAAATGTCATACACTGGGCCTCTAGTCTTTTTTTTTTTTTTTTTTTTTTTTTTTTTTTTTTTTATATATATTTTATTGATTTATTACAGTGAGGAAGAGAGAAGGATAGAGAGCCAGAAACATCGATGAGAGAGAAACATCGACCAGCTGCCCCCTGCACACCCCCCACTGGGGGTGTGCCCGCAACCAAGGCACATGCCCTTGACCGGAATCGAACCCGGGACCCTTCAGTCCGCAGGCCGACGCTCCATCCACTGAGCCAAACCAGCCTCGGCTCTAGTCTTAATATAAGATCCCGTTGTTTTCTTTTACATTTTTATAATTTTTAGTGGGTTTAGCATCATTTCACATACTTAGTAGCCACTTGCCTATTTACATCCTTTGTGCATTTCATTGGTGGGTTTATTAATGTTTTGTATATTAATAAATTAGAATTTATATGAGTTGTAACATTTTCTCATTGGTTATTTTGAAGCTGCAGTGCAGAGCCCTGTGAGTTCCTTGGAGAAGGCCCTGATTCAGGAGAAGTGCCTGATTGTCAGGACTCTCCAGGGTCGTACCCCCATTCCTTACTCCAACCACACACAAACAGGGTACAGCAAGGTTCCCAGACTTAACCTGCATTTCTTGTCAGGCTTTGAGCTTAATTAAATAAGGCTCCTGAGGATAAAGACAGATAAAAAAACAACAATAACAAAAAGCCTGCTATAAGAGGAAGAACCGAAGAGATTAAATATTAAGTTACTATTTTATTACAAATATCTATATCTTATCAACTATACTGTTAATATATTTAAAATGCTGATAGGTAATTGTTACAAATTCCATATGTTAATATTAATATGTATTTTATTCTTTATAATAGCTTGAACATATATTTGAAACTAGAAGTGTACATATGTCTATAGATAATGCTTAGGGTTTCTTTATCACTAGAGGCCCGATGCAGGAAATTCGTATAAGAGTTGGCCCTCACAGCTGCAGCTTTGTTCGGAAGGTCATCCAGAAGGGCATCCAGACGGTCTTTCCAATGTTTGGCCATTTTGTCAATTTGCATATTATGCTTTTATTATTATAGACTAGTAGCCCTGCACATGAATCCATGGCCAATAGCTCGCCAGTAGCTCACTGCCACCCTCCAGTAGCTCTCCACACACTGCCCTGCCCTCCAGTAGCTCCCCCTGCCCCCCCCCCCCATAGCTTGCTGCCCTGCCCCCTCCTGTAGCTCTCTGCTGCCCGCTTGTAGCTCTCAGCCCCACCTTCCTGCTGATATGGGATCCGGTCATTACACAGTCGATCATTACACTTCAACACGTAACGACCATTTGCATATTACATCTTTATTACATAGGATTATTTTGGTGCTCATTTATTTATTTGTTTATTATCTAGTAGAGGCCCAGTGCACAAAATTTATGCCTTGGGAGGGTGTCCCTAAGCCCAGCCTGCACCCTCTCCAATCTGGTACCCTTAGGGTGATGTTGGACTGCCAGTTTAGGCCCGATCCCACAGGGGTCGGGCCTAAACCGGCAGTCGGACATCCCTCTCACAATCCAGGACTGCTGGCTCCCAACTGCTCACCTGCCTGCCAGCCTGATTACCCCCTAACCACTTCCCTAGCAGCCAGATCGACACCTAACCTCTGCCAGCCCGATTGCCCCCAACTGCCCTCCCCTGCTGGCCTGGTAACCCCCAACTGCCCTCCCCTGCTGGCCCAGTTGCCCCCAATTGCCCTCCCCTGCAGGCCTCATTGCCCCTAACTGCCCTCCCCTGTAGGCCTGGTCCCTCCCCCCCCCCCAACTGCCCACCCCTGCCAGCCCAGTCGCCCCCAATTGCCCTCCCCTGCAGGACTGGTTGCCCCCAACTACCCTCCCCTGCAGGCCTCATTGCCCCTATCTGCCCTCCCCTGCAGGCCTGTCCCCCCCACTACCCTCCCCTGCAGGCCTGATCCCCTCCAACTGCCCTCCCCTGCAGGCCTGATCCCCTCCAACTGCCCTCCCCTGCAGGCCTGGTCCCCCCCCCAACTGCCCTCCCTCCTCTACAGGCCCGGTCACCCACAACTGCCCTCCCCTGCTGACCTGGTCACCCCCAACTACCCTCCCCTACAGGCCTGGTCATCCTAAATTGCCCTCCCCTGCTGGTCTGCCCCCCCACAACTGCCCTCCGCTGCTGGCCATCTTGTGGTGGCCATCTTTGACCACATGGGGGCAGCTATCTTGTGTGAGGGTGTGAGGGTCAATTTGCCTATCACCACTTTATTATATAGTGGATTGTGTTATTTACTTTATAGATGATGCATTCATCGGAGGACTTTGCTAACTCAAGGCAAAGCAGGAATTTGCTGCCCAAAGTTGTGGGTAGCTAATTTAAATCAAGCTTTCAAATCTGTAAATGAAGAGTGAATCTCAACTATGGTCGTACCCAGATCCTTGGTGTATTGACTCTTTTTTTTTTTTTCAATTTTTTTTTATTAAGGTATTATATGTGTACATATCTTACCATTGCCACCCCCCACCCCACTCCCATATATACCCTCACCCCCCCCCCCGAGTTTTGCATCAGTTGGTTATGCTTATATGCATGCATACAAGTCCTTTGATTGATCTCTTATCTCTCCCACCTCTCCCTAACTGTGTACTTTTCTCTCTCTCTTTTTTTTTTTTTTTAATCCTCAACCAAGGGTATTTTTTTTTTTTATTGAATTCTTTTAGAGATAGAGGAAGGGAAAGAGAGAGAGAAACATTGATATGAGAGAGAAACATCAATGGATTGCCTCCCATATGCTCTCAGACCAGGGATAGAACCCCATGCTAGGTATGTGCCCTGACCTGGAATCAAACTTGCAATCCTTTGACAATGTGCCAAGCAACTGAGCAACCCAGCCAGGGTTCCCCTTTGCCATTCTTAAATGGTTAATCTTGAACAGATCTTCTTAACATCTTTGAACCACAGTTCTATTTTCTCTCTTTCAATGAGAATACTATTGCATGCATTGTCATCCTGACTAGTGAAGAGTTGGTAGCATAATGAATGTTCTTATCATTTGTGGATAGCATAGTACCTTATAAAAATGTAAGGAACAGTGCAAGTATCTGTTGGCTTTATTAGGGTGTTAAAAGTAGAATTGCTAGTTTGAAAAGCCATTAAGGTAATTAAACATTTTATTTTTAGCACATCCCCTTGTCACGTAGATCAGCATTGATATTTTAGCTCTGGTCTCCTCTAAAATGGACTTGATTTTTTCCAGTTTCAATTTTTTTCAGATTTGAAAAAGAAGTTGAAGCTATGGCTTTCATTCTTTCATTCTCTCTGAAATAAGAATGGAGTAATAACTCTAGATACCAAGGTATTAACCTGAGGGCATTCTTTTGAATGCTTCTGTGTTTGTTGTTTTAAGAAGGACCTAAAGACTTATTAAATAAAGATTTTTTAAATGGGAAAATGATGGGTATTTACATTATAAGATAATTTGCACTTGCATACTCAAAAATCTCCTTTATTCTTTTAAAAAATTTTTAAATATCTACAAACATTTTACAATTATTTATTCAATTCTTTCAGCAGCCATCCCATGGTCTTTGAATGTATCAGAGAATAAAACAGCAGAAATTTCTGCCTTCTGGTGCTTCCCTTCTGCAGGAAAAGATATACAACAAACAATAAAGTTAACATGAGAGTAAATGACGTAACATATTTGATGTGATGTGTGCAGCAGAAAGAAGATTAAGCAGTACATGGAACCAAGAGTTCAGTACACATAGAGGTTGAATTTTAATTGGGTGGGGGGTAGACTTTTCCGGAAGATGACCTTTGAGCACTGAATTGAAAACTGTGAGGCAGTGTGTCATGTGCTAAAGACTCTATGTCAGGAATGTGCCTTCAGAGTTGGAAGAACACCAGAGGGTCCAGAGTAACCTTGAAGAAGTGAGCAAGCTGGGAAGTGGTAGTAGATGATATCTGATAGCAAAAAGCACTGGTCTTTTAGAACCCTTGTAGGCCCTTTTAAGGATCCATTTAAGGAGCATATTACTTATATTATGTGAGGTTTAACTCTTGCCTAATTTACAAAATCGGTGACAGAAATGGAAATTATTTTCTCAATCTCAAGTACAAAATATTAAACCAACTAAATTCAACCTAAGAAATATTAAGCTTCCACTTTATTTTAAGCAAGGAACCAAAATGGTCTAGTTGGACCTCATTTTGTATAGGAAGAATTGTCACAGAGAAGGGAAAAGATTATAAATGGCATTCATAGAGCAACCCAATGAGTTTTTTGTATACTGTGTCTATATCCTATGACCTTATTAAATTAGTTTATTAATACCAGGAGTATTTTTTGTTTGTTTGTTTGCTCATTTGTTTTTTCACTGTAAGGGGGTGGTTCATGGAAAAAGTCATATTCTCTGTGAATGGAGACATTTTCATTTATTTCTTTAAGATCTATGCCTTTTTTGTTTCTTTCCCTGTTGCACTGGTTAGGACCTCCAGTGATATGTTGCATAGTAGTGAGAGTGGACATTCTTGCCTTGTTCCCAGTCTTAGGAGAAAGCATTGAGTATTTTGCCATTAAGTATAATGTGAGATATGGGGTTATTTTGGATGCTTTTATCAAGTTGAGGAAGTCCTCTTCTACTCCTAACTCTGAGAATTTTAATCATGAAAGGATATTGAATTTTGTCAGATGACTTTCTGCATCAGTTGATATGACAATGATCTTTTTCTTCTAAAGGCTATTAATATTTTGAGTGACATTGATTGTTTAATGTTGTAATAGCCTTGCATTCTAATCATTATATGTATTGTTGGATTTAATTTGTTAGAAGTTTGTTGAGGATTTTTGCACCTATGCTCATGAGGGTTATTGGCATATGCAGTTAACCCTTAAACAACATGGGTTTGAACTGTGCAGGTCCACTTATTAGCAGATTTTTTTTTTTCCAACAAATGTACAGTCAGCCCCCTGGGTTTTACATCTGCAGATTCAATTAACTGAGGATGGAAAACAGTATTTTCAGTCCCTGGTTGGGAATACACAGATACAGAAAGCCAACTGTATGCATTGTTCTACCTTACTCTATACAAGGACTTGAGCATTGGAGGATTTTGGAGTGGGAGAGAGTCCTAGAACTACACCCTATAGATGTTGAAGGAGGAATGAGGTTTCGGGGGAATCAAAAGTTATGTGGAGATTTTCAACTGCACAGGAAGGGGAGAAGGTCAGGCCCCTAATCTCTGCATTATTCAAAGGTCAACTGTAGTTTGGTGTGTGTTTTTTGGACTTTTGTTTTTGTAATATCTTTGTCTGGATTTTGTATCAAGGTAATGCTAGCGTCATAAAAGGTGTTGACAAGTGTTCCCTCCTCTCTTATAGTCTGGAAAAAATTGTAAGAATTGGTATTATTCTTTAAGTGTTTGGCAGACTTTGCTAGTGAAGCCATCTGGACCTGGAATTTATTTTGTCAGAAGGGTTTTATCTACAAATTTATTTTTAAGTGAACTTTAACAGTTTACATCTCTCAAGAAATTGGTCTATTTAATTTTAAGTGGCTGCATTTGTAGGCACAGTGGTTGTTTACAGTATTCCCTTGTTATCGTCTTACATAGAAAGGTACTGTTATATTGTTCCTTTTCATGATATTTATAATCTATGTCTTATCTAATTTTTTCTTGATCACTGTGGTGCAGTTTATCAGTTTTTTTTTTTCTCAAGAGAATCAGCTTTTGGTTCCATAGTTTTTTCTATTTCTTTTCTGCTCTCAATTTCTATTATTTCATTCCTCTGTCTTGCCTGGGGTATTATTTGCTCTTTTTTATTTCATTAAAGTTATAGCTTTAATCATTAATTTTAGCTCTTTTGTCTTTTCTAATATAAATATTTAATTAATAAGCCCTGCTTTAGTTGCATCCTACATATTTTGATATGTTGTGCCTTGATTTCCATTCCAAGTATTTTCAATTTCCCTTGTGGTTTCTTTTGAACCCATGGGTTATTTAGAAGTATATTGTTTAATCTCCAGGTATTTGGATTCTTTTTCTATGCCTTCCTATTAATGGCTCCTAGTTTTATTTCCTTATGGTCTATGAACATACTTTGAATTACTTCAGATCTCTTAAATTTGTTAAGGTCTGTTTTATGTCCCAGAATGTGGTCTATCTTGTTGAATGTTCCATGCATTTCAAAAGTATTTGTATGCCGTTGTTGAGTTGAGTGTTCTATAAATGTTATTTAGGTTAAGTTTCCTTCAATGTAATAATATTCAATTTTCTCTACTGGTTTTCTATCTGCTTACTCAGTTACTGAATCCCCTGACTATAACTGTATCTTACTGATATAGCTGGATTAAAATTCATTATCTTTTAAAAATTTTCCTATTTGTTCTTATTGCCTTTCTCTAGAATGTGTATTTCCACAATTTTATTGTTATTATTTGCTTACTACTTATACTCTCAATTTTAATGTTAGTGTTAGCCTTTGATTTATAATATACATCTTTAATTAATCAGAGCCTACCTTCAAATAATATTATATCACTATATGTATAGTGTCAGGACCTTACCATTGTACATTCTCAATCTCTTTGCTGTCCTTTGTGCTCCTCATTTTTTGACTTGTAGACATGTTATAAACACATAGTATATTTTGCTTAAGTAATTTTAGAGAAATTAAAAATAAGAAAAATGTTATTTATTTAGGCTTCTCGAGAATGCTTCATTTTTTTTGTATGTGTAAATCCAGATTTCTGTCTAGTATCGTATTTCTTCTGCCTCAAGAACTTCCTGTAACATTTCTTGCAGTGTAGGTCTGTTGGAAATGAATTCCCTCTTAATTTTTGTTTGCCTGAAATAGGTAATTCTCTTTCATTTTGAAGTAAAGTAGTATCGATATCAGCTAAGTAGAAATAATTGGAATCTGGAGATTTGGGTTTTATATTGTAATTCTACATAATCTAGCTGGTAAAATTCAGTCTTCCTTTCTCTAAAATGTGAATAATTGTAATATCAACATAAATAATGTGCCAACATGCACATCTTAAATGCTCAAGGAATGCTATCCAATATCATAAACATCCGACATGATTTTTTTTTTTCAATCATCTTCTGAGATTTCATAGCTTAGAGTTGTTCCACCAGGAAAAAAACATAGAGGCTGGTTTTACATAAGTTATTGAAAATATCTTGGTCTTTTAACCTGGAAGAAATAATCTTAGAACTCTTCAGTAAGGAATGACAGAGCCATAGGAATAACTGAGTCCCAAACTCTCACTTACAAATGAGAAACCTGAGATTCAGAGAGAGCAGAAAGTTGCCCAGGGTTACACTCTGCTGAGATATGCACCATTGGAATCTCCTGGCTAATCTCAAAGTTCTGAGTGGTTGAACACTGTCTTACTCCTCTCTTTATTCTCCACAAAACCTGTGTATATACTTTGTGGATCTCTGTGGAAATAAGGAAATAATTCCTATTATCTTAAATTCATCCTGGCCTATTCGAGGGCAAGGGTAGGCATGTTTGTAAATAAATATTTTTGTAAATATGCTTATTTTTCAAAATCAAGAGTAGTTTAAACAGATGATGATCTATACAACAGGAAATAAATTAAAATCAGGAGAATAGTGGTTACACCTATTCCTCTGTGGTTTTCAGCTACACAATTCTTCATCATAATGCTTCCCAATTCCTTTTAATGGTTCTTGCACTGACAGTGGTCAAACAGCACTCTTCATGCAACCAGAGAATTCTGAAAGCATATTTCTTGCAGTTAGCATAAACCTTCAATTCCACAATGGTAGCAGTGGTGGATTTTGCCCAATGTTTTTAATGGTAAATGTAATCAGAACGTAAGAAGATCTAAATGCATACTTTAAAGGAATTTGCAAAGAGGACTAGGAGGGCCTAAAAATGCACAGTTTGTTTCTTTCGCGTCTGTGTTTATTTTTCTCTTTCTCTTGTGCATATTGAGATTTTTTTAAAGATTATATTTAAAAAAACAAGCAAATGGTTTCCAAAATGTTCACTGTTGGGGTAGATTAGTGTGTTCTTTGTAGATATAATTATTAAATAATTCAAGGGTCTAACCCCAGAGTGACATTTTTCTCCTTATTCATAGGTAATTTCTAATATTGTTTTCCCTTCTCCCCAGGAGCTATTTATATTTTACTGTTTTTATATATTACTAGAGACCCGTTGCATGAAACTCATGCACTGGCGGGGATCCCTCAGCTCAGATTGCAAGAGGGCACAGGCCAGGCCGAGGGATCCCATCAGTGCACAATCAGGACTGGGGAGGGGCACAGGAGGTTGGCCAGCTGGGGAGGGACCGCAGGAGGGCTGCAGGGCATGTCCGGCCTCTCTCACTCAGTCCTAATTGGCTGGACCCCAGCAGCAAGCTAACCTACCCGTCAGAGCATCTATCCCCTGGTGATCAGTGCACGTCATAGTGACTGGTCGACTGTCTGCCCCCTGGTGGTTAGTTCACATCATAGCAAGTGGTTGAGCAGCCTTAGCATCTCATTAGCATATTACATCTTGATTGGTTGAACGGGCACCCGGACAACCAGACACTTAGCATATTAGGCTTTTATTATAAAGGATAGCTAGTAAATTTTACTCGAGATATCTAATGTTCCAGGCACAGGTTTGTATCAAAAGAAAAGTATACTTCTTTTAATGTCCTTTATGTTGTTTCATTAAATTAAAGTACCAATCAGTGAAGACAAGTTAAGGGGAGGAGAATGAACCCAAATGAATAGAAGAATTGGTAGGTCACCATATAGAAAACATAGCTTATGAATCAGTGTGAAGTTTTTTATTGTTTCCTCCAATTTCTAAGAGGCAATCCTGGCAACAGATGTAACATTTAGAACTAAAAGACTTGTGCTATATTCTGTATATGTATATACAGAATTCATGAATTGGTTTAAAAAATGGTCTTTGAATAATAGAAATTATATGCTCCATATATAGTCTTGCATGCATGAATTTGTTGGTCTCTAGTGAGATTAACAAAAGCCTTGGTTACTTAATTGCAGTTATGCCAACATTCATTCATGCATGTTCTTCTGGGTTATTCAGTACTATCACTTAATACCTGGTTTGTTTTGTGCTAGTGTTTGTGCTGAGCATTTTGCACACCTGATCTTAGTTAATTGTTTCAGTGATCAATTAAAGCGGTATCATTCAGATTGTTTACTTGATGGTAAAGGAGAAAAATAGGTTACTGGTGAGTTAAAAGGCTAGTAGGTAGTGAGAAATGTAATTCCAAGTAGTGCCTCCAGAACATGAATTCTTAATCAGTACTCATTGGTTCATGCATTTGAACTCTATGTGTGAGGCAGAGTTCTAGGCCTTCTTCCAGTCACACTTTTTAAAACCAACATTGGCATTTTTTTTCTCAACAAATAAATGAAAAAATTATTTTCAAATTAACTTTTTAAAGATGTAAGACAATCCATTTAATTTAAATTTGAGTATACTTAACTTTGCAAAGTTCTATAAATCCAGAAATTTAAGTATTTATATTAACTGAAGTATGACCATTTAAAATATTCTATTCAAAAACTAAAAATTAATATAGATGAGGGCAACTATCAAAAGTAGCTGATAAATCACCATGACAAAAGTACTGTGTCCACAGACTTGGCTAGCATTGTGTACATTAAGGAGAGAATCTTGCCAAACTTATAGAAAAACTATCAGCTATGCTTACGTTTTTAAACTCCCAGCCATGTAACACTGGATACCACACAAAGGCTACACTCTATTCCTTGGAGCTGCCAGGCCTCACAAGGTTAATGCTGTTACAGAGTCGACCAAAATCTGGCTTATTTTAACGTAATTAGGTAACCAAGGGAATTTGGTTAACAAACTACTCATTTAGTCTCTATCATGAACACTTTATCCAAATATCATCTTAGGAAATGCTATGGACTTTTAGTTAAGAGATCATCTCGTCTAGCTCTCTGCATGAACAGATGAGAAGGTTGCCCAAAACTATACACTGATATAGTAACTGATAAGACAAGCCACAATAAGGAATCAGCAGCTGGGGAGCAATTTTACCACCTTAGTTCACCAATATGATTCATATGGCATTGAGTCAGTTCAGAAATAGAGGTGAAGATCATTAGTACTCCAGGAGTAAATTTATCACCTCCCCTCCCCTTTCTTTTTATACCCTCTCAGTATTAAAGTTCACACTTCTGGAAATGGCTCTGGGGTTAATCAGAACATAAGAACATCTAAATGCATACTTCTATTCACTTCTAGCCATTCAACTTCTATTTAGTTGCCTCCTCACCTGGATTCCATATTTCCCCTTCAAATAAATTAAATGGCTCCCTCCAAGTCAAGTGGGATTAGAATACCTCTTTGTTGTTCCCTATCTTCCTCTTTGCTGTCTTGTAATATCAGTTTTTCTGGCTTGGATCACAGTTGTCTGTACATGTGTGTATCTTGATCCCTCTTTTGCTATCATGCAAACACATGTATGCACTTAAACGTAGACTATTTTGTAAGCTCTTTGTCAGGAACAACTTTTGATTCATCTGTCACCCACCATGGGCAGCTGGGCCTCACATTGCTTTAGTCTCTTAGCCTTACAGGCAATGTTGTAGAGTGGTTAGAGGCAGGGCTCAGAAGAGCTGTGGAGTAATGGGCAAGTCAATCTACTCCTCTCCAAGGTCCAGTGCTCATATCTGTAAAATGGGGACAATGATAATATGTCCTCCTCCCTTTAGGTAATTGTAATAATTAAATGAGAAAACACATGCCACATGCCAAGCGGCCAACTTGGTACTTCACACATAATAAGAGCTTTAATAAACATTATTATCCTCAGCCAACGTGTGTTAAACATCTACAAAGATCCAGTCACTAAAGAAGTACTTAGTCAATAAGCTAGAATTCAGTACCCCCAACACTTCACGCTGATATCTATCTACCATATGGATAACAAAGCTTTATTATGCCATTTGGATTTAGTTCCAAACCCAAACCTATCCCTTGTAGTCAAGCCAATCCTAGGCCACCTCAATAATTTTTCTCGCATTTCCATAAGCACACTGGAAATGGTTAGGCTTTACATCTATTCCCAAGAGTGTTTTGTGAGGCCTGGAGAGCCAGGTATAGGTTTGCTCTTAAAACACTTTGATGCCCTGGCCTGTTTGGCTCAGTGGATAGAGCATTGGCCTGCAGACTCAAGGGTCCCAGGTTCAATTTTGGTCAAGGGCATGTACCTTGGTTGCAGGCACATCCCCGGTTAGAGGGTGTGCAGGAGACAGCTGATTAATGTTTCTCTCTCATCGATGTTTCTGGCTCTCTATCCCTCTCCCTTCCTCTCTGTAAAAAATCAATAAAATATATTTAAAAAACACACACAAAAAAAATACTTGGACAAACTCCTTTCCTTTCTGACTGATTTTGGTTAAAATAATGGAAGTCTGAGCCTAAAATTATGTCTTCAAATGAGACAAAATAACAGGGGATTCTAATTGCTTTAAAAAAAAAAGAAGAAGAAGCAATAATTGACTTTTATGTTTAGGCCAGGATTCCATAATAGATTTGTTGAAAAAGCAATTGTTTTCATGGTTATATGTATTGGTTTGCATTTTCTGTTGTTGTGTGCATATTTTGAAAGAAGACTTTGGATACAATCATTGTGATTTTCCAAGCAGCTGGTCTTTTCCTGGCATTGTTACAGGTCAGTCTGTTTCCCCCTAATCTGACCATAATGTCATAAAACGCTGGCTGTTCCCTTAGCAACTGTTCAGCGTAGACTCACTGCTTTCTTTGCCTTGGTTCAGTGGTGGGCTGCAGGCAAGCTCCTGCATCCACGGGGGTGTATATCATTAGTGAAGGTCTTAACATCACTGTATCACTTGAGTCATTTTCATTTAGTTCGGAGAATCCAAAAGTAAATTGTATAAGAAAAAATATATATATATACATATATATTCTGCCCATATGATTTTTTAGTTTATTGAAAGTTTTTTCTTTTCAACTGAGTAAATTTTATGCCCACTTTTGACCTTGTCTTCAAATTACATAATTGATAGGAAATCAGAAACTATAATTAGTAAATTATAAAATGCTTCATAGGTACTTTTGTGCCTCTTAGTCATTGCTTTTATTCCTTTTATCTAAGCTGGAACCAAACGTCTCCTTCTCTTCCACGGCAAAGTTTTTCTGGTTTGCTTTCCCAGTTCCACCTTCTACATCAGGCAGAGCTTATACTTCGTTCCATATATTTTAAATTTTTTGTTGTTGTTGCTAATCCTTACCCGAGGATATTTTTCCCATTGATTTTTAGAGAGTGGAAGGGCGGGGGAGAGACAGAGAGAGAAACATCAATGTGAGAGATACATCAATTGGTTGCGCTCAGACCAGGGCAGAGGTGGAATCTGCAACTGAGGTACGTGCCCTTAACTGGAATCAACCCCCCCCCCACCCCACCACCCCTCAGTCTGAAGGCCAATGCTCTAACCGTTTAGCAAAACAGGCTAGGGCCGTTCCATATATATTAAAATCAACAGTAATGAAACCTTTCCTGAGATCTTCTCTCTTACTTATTCCCCGCCTCTGAAATCCTATGCCATTTAGAATTAGTGCCAAACAAATTAATGTTTTGTATTTACTTACTGGGGATTGAATAGAACTTAAATGTATTTGGGAAGCCAATACCAAGTTATATGAAATAACTAATCTTGTGTTCCTAAATACTATAAAAATCTTCTGTAATCCCCAACACTTAGCATAGTGCTTAGTACTCAGTAGGGTGCAGAATATTGCAACAATCTGAATTACTTATAAAATATTGATATTGACCACTTCACTTGAGAGAGGAAAAGCTACTTTTTCTCTTTATTCTTTGCCTTCAAGACTCAGCAGTGGGAAGCAAGCAGTGCCCTGGTATTCCTTTGCCTTTTTTATTCTTGCTGGGAAACAGGCACTTTTAAATAATCAAGGGGGGAACATTTGGCTCCTTGAAAAGACGGACTGTTTTTAAATAAGTTTGAAATAAACTAATACAGAAGTCCACATTAAGTTTTTAGGGCAAATGGGCCCGTTCCCTGTCATCGCTTCATTATTTGTAAGTGTTTGTAAGAACACTGTGTACTATGGGCACTGGCTACCAGAGTGGTTGGGTTAGAGTAGATGCTGGTGAAATTCTGCAGATCTTCCCAGCAGCACTTACCTTGTTTTCGCAGAGCTTTATCAAGGTTTCATGCAGACTCCATTGCACAAGGGCAATGACCTGCCAGACAACCTTTCTGAACAAGAGCTAGTTTGAACCAATACACAGCTCTGAATGAATGGGAAACCCATTTTCAGATTTCAAAAGGGCTGCTAAAGCACTAATCTCTGTGGTGTAGCGATACACAAATGAATATAACAAACTGGTAGCTTCCTCGGCAGCTGTTTGAAGTCAGATGCCAGGTTTTCCCCTCCTTGCTGCTCCTGGCAGTTTCTCCCTGTTCTGCAGCATATCACACCTACTTGATTTTACAAGTACTTTTGCTGCTACTGCCACTCCCTGCCCCAAAACAAAACCCAGCCCTGTTAGAATTCTTGTGGGCTGTGGGATGGAAAGGAGTTCTCCGTGCATTTGAAATGGTAGTGACTTCGCTTTGTATATAGAACAAAAACGGAAAACCAGATCCTGTGTTTGTCTTCAAACTGAAATTCCAAATCATAATCTGGAGGAAAGAAACAGATGCTACAGTTCAGTGAGATGCCTGGGCCCACTTCAGAGGAAAGCAGGGAGGGAATCACCAAATTCAGAGATCTATTTTAAGCATTTACATTTTTGTTCTTTCTTCTGATTCTTAACTTAAGATCATCAATGAGCTATAAATACTTGTAGGAAATTGATGTGGGTCATAAATAGATGCCCATCAAATAATATTCAACGTAAAAGTGTAATCTTGTAAGTCTCTCAGTTGGTATATCCAGGCTTATAGAATGTTACAATTAAAGGTGTACTGTAAATCATTTAATCAATTCTGTTATTGAACAAATGAACAAAAACAACCACCCAGCCAAGGAAATGACTTGCTCAGGATACCACCACAAGTCCATGGTTTTCTGTACTGAATTCCAAATTTCATGACTTCTAGTTTTTTGGGTTTTTTTTCCTTTTTTCTGGTACATCTACACATGCTTTTTGTAAAGAATGACATACAGCCAAAACCGGTTTGGCTCAGTGGATAGAGCTTCAGCCTGCGGACTGGAAGGTCCCAGGTTCGATTCCGGTCAAGGGCATATACCTTGGTTGCGGGCACATCTCCAGTAGGGGGTGTGCAGGAGGCAGCTGGTCGACGTTTCTAGCTCTCTATCCCTCTCCCTTCCTCGCTGTAAAAATCAATAAAATATATTTTTTTAAAAATAGAATGACATACAATCTGTGTAATCATACAGAGCTATTTAATTGGTGATAGCAGTATGTGTGGTCATTTTTTATTAATCTACTAGAGGCCCGGTGCATGAAATTTGTGCATGAGGGACTGGTATGTGTCCCTCAGCCCAGCCTGCAGCCTCTCCAATCTGGGACCTCTCGAGGGATGTTTGACTGCCTGTTTAGGCCCAATCCATAGGGGCAGTCGGACATTTCTCTCACAATCTGGGACTGCTGGCACCCAACCGCTCACCTGCCTGCCTGCCTGATTGCCCCTAACTGCTTCTGTCTGCCAGCCTGATCACCCCCTAACCACTCCCTGCCAGCCTGATTGACACCTAACTGCTCCCTTGCCAGCCTGGTCACCCCTAATTGCCCTCCCCTGCAGGCCTGGTCCCACCCAACTGCCCTCCCCTGCCAACCTGGTCTCTCCCAAATGCCCTCCCCTAAAGGCCCAGTCCCCCCCAACTGTCCTACCCTGCAGGCCTGCCCCCCAACTGCCCTCACCTGCTGGCTTGGTCGCCCCCAACTGCCCTCCCCTGCAGGCCTGGTGCCCCCCAAATTGCCCTCCCCTCCAGGCCTGGTTGCCCCCAACTGTCCTCCTCTGCCGGCCTAGTCCATCCCAACTGCCCTCCCTTGATGGCCTGATCACCCACAAGTGCAGGCCATCTTGTGGTGGCCATCTTGTGTCTACATGGGGGCATCCATCTTTGACCACATGGGGGCAGCCATCTTGTATGTTGGAGTGATGGTCAATTTGCATATTACCCTTTTATTAGATAGGATGATTTTCAAACTCTTCTGAGGACTCTCATAGTATCTATTACTGTTTTGTCTCTTGAGCTCTTTCTTTCATTTTGTCTCCAACAATCACCAGGGTTTTTAAATAAGTAGCTCTATGTTCATTGCGCATGTGTTCCTCTAAAGCCCTGCAAAAAAAAATATAGACTTTGTGGTTCTACAGACCATGGTATATACTGTTTCCTAGCAATGCGGCCTTGGAAAAATTTCTGACCTTTCTGAGGCTCAGTTTCTTCAAATAAAAAGTATTCCCCTTGTAGTGTTACTATCTATCTATATGGCGAACCAATGACATGCATGTCAGCACTGACACGCGTAGTCATTTCTGATGACACGTGGCCGCTGAGGCGGCCGCATGCCGAAGATGAAACATTTGCTGCTCCTGAGGATGAAACATTTGCGAAATAATGTTTTTTTCTCAAAGTGACACACTACCCGAATTATGCTCAGTTTTTTCGTGAAGTTTGACAGACCAAGCTCAAAAGGTTGCCCATCACTGATCTATATAATAGAGAAATATGCAAATTAGATGGGATGCCATAACATCATGACTGAACAGTAGGGACCTGAGGCTGCATGGTGCCTGGACAGGGTTGAGGGACCTCAGGCTATGTCCCTTGCCTGGCAGGGCTTGATGGGGGACCTGAGACTATGCCCCCCACCCGGAGGGGCTTGATGTGGGTGGGGTCAGCCGTCCCTGGGTCTTACCCAATGGGGTGGGGCTGGCCAGGTCTAGGTCACCTGCATTTTCGAAGCGCATGCAGGTGGTGGGTGGGACTTGACTCTAGGTCCTGAGGCGCGCCCCAGACTCTGACAGGAGGGAGATTTTCATATACATTTTACTAATTTTCTTTCATCTCTGACACTTCTATTATAGAGAAAGGGCAAATAGCAATATTAAAATATTTCCTCTAATTAATTCCCTTTTAATGTGCACGAATTTTGTACACCGGGCCACCAGTTGGATTATAAATGTGAATCACCTGACTCCATGTAAACACATAACACTTGCCAGCTTCCTTCCCAGCCTTTTATGGTCAGCATCTGTTTTCAATCCAGATTGGGATATAGGAAGAGGAAAAGATAACTTATCCTGAGGATAATTGTCTGATAATTGTTGAGAGAATTCAGTTGATGATAATTTAAGTTTTTGTTTTCCCACACCTGTAGAGAGTTGCAATACATATATTATTTGTGTATGTGTATACTTTATAAATTTTTTTGCCACCTCCGTTATTTCTGTATGACTCTATTTGCTTGGCCTGGTCATAAAAACTCAAATAGAATTTTAAAAACATTTGTCGAATACCTATTATATGCCTCATTGTGTGGGTTACAGAGACCCACACAACAAGGCTCTGCCTTCTGGGAATTTGTAAGAAGAATGAAAAAACTTAAGTAGAAATTAAAAAAGCTGTATTTGAAGGGTTTTATAATAGATTAGGGGCCCAGTGCACAAATTTGTGCACTCTGAAAGGAACTGGGGGCCGTGAGGCTGCAGTGGACACAGGGGAAGATCTCGTCCCATCCTCCAAGCCCCCATCCAGTCCCTCCCGCCGCAGTCCCTGATCCCCTGTCTGCCTGCAGCCCCGCTCCCACCACTGCTGCTCCTACACACTGACAGCACTGGCCCTGCTCGCACTTGCTAACATCAAGGAGAGATTGGAGCCAGCACCAGCAGCGGGTGTGAGCAGCAGCTGCTGCCTCGATCTCCCCTCAGGAGCAGGGGAAGTAGAGAAGCCCTCAGGGGTGATCAGTGTTGGCAGCCACCGCTTGCACCCAATGACGGCGCCGAGTAATCAGAACCGGTGCCGGGCACGGGCAGCGGTTGAGAGCTGTACCTCCAGCGCTAGCTGTGGGTGCAAGTGGGGCTGGCACTGGCAGTGGGTGCTCGCACCCTGTGGGACCATGGCACATGGGAGCAAAGAATTTTCAGGAACCACCAGAGGCTTGCCCCGATGACAGCAACTGGTGCTCTGCCTTGGTCTGGCACCCCTGTTCACCTGCTCCACCATCCCACCATGGCCGATGTTCCATGCGCGCCCCCTGGTGCTCAGCACATGTCATAGCGACTGTTTGTTCAGTTGTTTGGTTGTTCTGCCATTCTGTCTATTTGCATATTAGGGATATATATATAATAAAATTGGGTGAGAAAGGAATATATCCTAACTAGGTTATCAGGGAATACTTTATGAAGGAGGTGGGAGCTGGGTCTTAAAGACTGAGTAGGATCTAGGACCAACAATGTTGAGTCAGGAGGAGGAAAATGATTGAAGAGCCCAAGGCAAGAATTAGAGGTGGAATAAATCAACAAAAGGGTGTTGATCATTCAGCCAGTAGAACAGGAATGTGAATGGACAGAAGGAGGAATAATACTAGAAGATCTTTCAGTTCTGGTTCATGAGAGGCCCTGAATTCACCTCGGGCGGTCAACAGGAAGGTTTGTGAGCACTGCAGTAGCATGAACAAACCTGTATTTTAAGCAACTAACTCTGCCAACCATCCATTTAAATGCTTAAAGACATTAAATTGTAATATATATATATATATATATATATATATATATATATATATATATATATAATTTATATGCCATGTTATCTGAAAAGAAAGCTTTGCCCTAACTTGAAGCAGACTAGAGATTTCAAAAGGTTACATAGTGTCTGTGACTTCAACTACTCATGCATCCTCCACAAGACGAGAGAGCTATTTCACTGTTGTGTAATAGGGTCAGTTTTGTTTTTAGCAGATTCTCCCAAGGAAGTGTGGTAAGCACATTTCTAAAACCATCACATTAAGTACTGTTGGCTAATAAATCATTGCTTCTGTGTTAAAGGTCAAAATGTTTCCTCCTTAGAACTTCTTTACCAACCTCCCTTGGTGTGTTTTTCCTGTCCTGTAAACTTGTGTGTGCACGTGAGTGTGTTCAGTTGAGACCAGAACAGACTCAAAGTTGGAACTATCAAGTTATTTTGACACAAATGCTTAGAAATATACTTTGGAAGTTATCACTAAAAATAACAAAGTGCGTGTGTGTGTGTGTCTTTTTATTCATATCTCTGTGAATCTGTGTGATAATTAGTGTAAAAATTTTAAAGCAGTTCTCAAAAGTTCACATTGAAGAGTCTTCCCCAAAAACCTACTTTTATTTTTTCTGATATGAATTATTACATTCTTTGTGTTTGTTTCTCCCCATTGCATCCCACACCCCCTCATATTCCAACTTAAATTTTCTAAATCTGTTCAATTTATATATCAGAAAGTGTCAAACTGCGATATGAAGTTCAATGAAAAAAAGATACACAGTTTTCCATGTTCTTGAATAACTTTTGTATTGTAAATAAATACAATGTTACCTGTAAATCCAGACCATTTAGCTCAGTTTGCCACTAAAATGTTTTTATAAAATTAAAATTTAATACTTTTAAATTTTGCTTTTATTTTCTTACCTTTGGCCCTTGTGAGACGTCAGTATAAGAAAAGGTGCCTTTGTATTTTTGTGTGAAACTGGTGTTAAAGATGTTTTTCACTATGTCAATGTCATTTTTTATATGTACAAGATAATTTCCTCTTAGAATTTAGTTCTAGGCTTCTTTATCAGAAATCAATTATTCTTATTTGATGTTAAGTGTCCTTCTTCGTACTGGCTGCCAGGAAGCTCAAGACTAAATTGAATGTTGTGCTATAGTAACTTTAGGTAACTTTCTTTTTAGGTTTCTGGTACAATTTTCTCCTTCATTCCTCTCTGTATTCTTTGATGTTTTTCTTTGTCATTGTTGTTGTTTTCAGATTTTAGTTGCAACAATCCTAATGAATGTGACATAATTATAATAAAATTTTTTGAATGTGTATATTTAAAGTAAATAATATAGCTGAAATAAACATATTTTAGAATTACCTGGGTACTTTTAAAGTTCTGATACCCAGTTTGAACACTTACTTCTGTTCTTCTCTATTTTGATGCATCGATGGTTTTTTTAGGCCATGTGAATGGGGCAGAGGTCATCATTGTGCCTGAGACATAGTGGGCATTCAGTAGATGTTTGTAGAATGAAAGAAGCACACACAATCACAGCTTTCCCTTCTGGTGATATGCTTTATGATACAATTTCCAGGAATGTATTGTGTCTAAAATTGGGAACCATATGTACAGGAAATTCTTTCTTATGTCAATATGAAATCCCTCCAAAGTAAATCCCCTTCCATATACATATATATGCAGAAAGCTGCAAACCTTGTCCTGGGATAACTTTTTTAGGAGGGAAGCAATCCTGCACAAAGTCCTGGGCACAGGTTACATTGCATGTCTTTTTCTGTAAAGGGCTGTCTTGGACATTTTATGATTTAATTACTTCCTTCCCAGAGTCCTGTTAAGAACCTTGGCCAATCTGGAAGGCAGAGAGGAGCAAGCCAGGATAGTAAGATAATGTGGCAAAGAGGTGTGCAATTTTTAAGTCTTTCTAGAAGGGATGTGTGAGAATAAATGTGTTCAGGACCACAGCAACTTTCCCTGGTAGCCAGAGAGAGAGCATCACTGGCCTTGCAGAAACAGTCCCCCCACCACCACCACCACACCCCAGGGCCTCCAGGCTTGGAGGGGTCTGATGGCCACAGGGTGTTTCATCTCTCTGTTTCAACAGTAAGACCATCCAAGCTTCAGTGTACATCTCTGTTTTAAGGAGGGTTCACC
The DNA here is from genome assembly GCF_027574615.1 of Eptesicus fuscus. NCBI lineage: Eukaryota > Metazoa > Chordata > Mammalia > Chiroptera > Vespertilionidae > Eptesicus > Eptesicus fuscus. Next base: position 47,023,066 of record NC_072475.1, read on the forward strand.
CAGGGATATAAAATAAATTGGGATTTGAATGGAAACTTGGCATCCTGGTTTGGAAACATTTTTATTGGGTACAGATTTGGGTGGGGGCTAGGGGTAGGAAAAAACAAACACAATTTCTATGTTGTAAATGTTAATAAAACACAAGTAAAACAAATTAAAATAGTTTGTTTTGATGAGGCTTTTTTGCATTCCCATGACTCCAAAATACTTTTGGACTTGATGAAAATCTATAACTGTTTTAGTATAGAAAGGCAAAGAATAAATGAAATTAAACCAAGTCAGAGAATAACAGAGGGTACGATGGGAAATTATTGTAGCTAGCTGGCAAAGGTTTTAATGGGGTTTTTTATTAGTCCAAAATTATGCTGTTAATAATTTTTAATGTAGAGTCCTCAAATTATGTCTTTAAGTTGCCAGTTCTGTTATTTGTTAGTCATAAACTCATAAACTCTTATATTCTATGTGTATCTACCCAATCTCGGTGACAGTGTTTTTGTTGTTGCTGTTGCTAATCCTTAAAACCATTAGATATTAAGTACACTCTACTACCAAAGTCATTAATTTTAGGGAGAAAGTAGGAGGTTAATGGTTGTAATTTGACTTATAATAATATATTTATGTGTATCATAATCTCATCTCAGAACTGTGTGTGTAAATTGGGGAAGAATCAGAGTACTCAGGAGGTTTATATTGCAATCCTGGTTGTGCTGTGGAATGACTGTGTGATTTTGAGCAAGCAATTTATGCCCTGTATCCTCAGTGTTGTCCTCTGAAAAATGCATTGACTCATTTAGGGATATATGATGACTCACGGTCAGAATAAGATGAATATGCTGGTCTGGGCGATCCAGAACTGCACTGTCCAATATGGTAGCGTCTAGCCACATGCAGCTCATTTGAATTAATTTAAATAAAATTTAAGATTTCATTTTTAAAATTAAAAATTCAATTTCTCAGTCTCACTAGCCACGTTTCAAATGCTCAGTGGTCACACATAACGAGTGGCTACTGTATTGGACAGCACAGAAGGACCACATCACCCCAGAGAGTCGTCAGAGTACACTGCTCTGGAATGACAGTCCCTTCCAGAGTTCTGGGAATGGCTGCTTGAGTGTGGATGGTATCTCTTTAAGTTGCTGTGTAAGATGCTGGGAATAATACAGTCCTCAAAGAACTCTGTCTCGCCTTGAACCACAAGGAGATCATTCACCAGGGAGTGGTTACTTTGTGCTGAATGGCATGTCAGCTGCATCACTGCAGAAGTGGTATCAGCGGGCATGCTCATTCTGAATTCCATCAGAATAATTCTTAAGTACCATGTGTCCAGTGTTGTCTTTGGCACATGTCTGTGGCTTCATGTGAGTTCCAAAATGAAACCTCTCAGTCTCCTTCATGAATTTAGGTTTTGAAGGCCAAGGTGATGATGCCATACTGTGCTTTGTAAGCCTGAAGTGGGGTGGGAAAGCTCTGGGAATGAGGAGCAAGGGGACATCTGAGAACTATGCTGCTATTATGAATTGGCGGAAAGTCATCTTAAGTGAACAAAAGCGGCTATATAACAAGCAAAAATCATTTGTTTCTTCTGTTCACGGTTTGGCACTCCACCACATTCTATGTACATGTCTGACTGTGAAAGTTCTTCAGGAACTATATACCAAAGTTAGACTGATTATTAATATTGTCAATGATTCTTTTACATTATGATAAAGTCATAGAGGGTGACCATCTATCTATGCTCCCTTTTGAGTCTGAGGTTCATTTCTTTATAGGTGCAGTGGTGCCTGGCATTGTTTGTTTGTTTGTTTGTTTTTGCTGCTGGTTCTTTTTTTTCTTTTTTTTTAATTTTATTGTTTAAGGTATTACAAATAGTAGTACATATCTCTCTCTCTCTCTCTCTCTCTCTCTCTCTCTCTCTCTCTCTCTCTTTCTCCCCTCACTGACCTCCCCCTGACCTCCCCTACCCCCTAGCACTTGCCCTCATCACCCCTCCCAGTGTCTTGAGTCTGTTGGTTGTGCTTATATGCATGCATACAAGTCCTTCGGTTGATCTTTTACCTCCCCAACCCTCCCCTACCTTCCCGCTATAGTTTGACAGTCTGTTAGATACTTCTTTGCCTCTGTCTATTTTTGTTCAACAGTTTGTAATGTTGTTTATTATCCATAAATGAGTGAGATCATGTGGTATTTATCTTTCACTGACTGGCTTATTTCACTAAGCATAATGCTCTCCAGATCCATCCAGGCTGTTGCAAATGGTAAGAAATCCTTCTTTTTTATAGCAGCATAGTATTCCATTGCGTAGATGTACTACAGTATTTTAATCTATTCATCTGCTGATGGGCATTTAGGCTGTTTTAAAATCTTAGCTATTGTAAATTGTGCTGCTATGAACATAGGTGTGCATACACCCTTTCTGACTGGTGTTTCTGTTTTCTTGGGATATAGTCCTAGAAGTGGTACTACTGGGTCAAATGGCAGTTCCCTTTTTAACTTTTTGAGGAAATGCCATACTGTTTTCCACAGTGGCTGCACCAGTCTGCATTCCCACCAGCAGTGAAGGAGGGTTCCTTTTTCTCCACATCCTCTCCAGCACTTGTCATTTGTTGATTTATTGATGATAGCCGTTCTGACAGGTGTGAGATGGTACCTCATTGTTGTTTTGATTTGCATCTCTTGGATGATTAGTGACTTTGAGCATGTTTTCATATGTCTCTTGGCTTCCTGAATGTCCTCTTTCAAAAAGTGTCTATTTAGGTCCTTTGCCCATTTTTTGATTGGATTGTTTATCTTCCTTTTATTAAGTTGTATGAGTTCCTTGTAAATGTTGGCGATTAAACCCTTATCGGAGATAACATTGGCAAATATGTTCTCCGATGTAGTGGGCTTTCTTGTTGTTTTGTTGATGGTTTCTTTTGCTGTGCAGAAGCTTTTTATTTTGATATAGTCCCATTTGTTTATTTTCTATTTAGTTTCCATTGCCCTAGGAGCTGAATCGGTAAAGATATTGCTACGACAAATGTCTGCTATTTTGTTGCCTATGGCTTCTTCTAAGATTTTTATGGTCTCCCATTTTATGTTTAAGTCCTTTATCCATTTTGAGTTTATTTTTGTGTATGGTGTAAGTTGGTGGTCTAGTTTCATTTTTTTGCAAGTATCTGTCCAATTTTCCCAACACCATTTATTGAAGAGCCTGTATTGTCTCCATTGTATGCTCTTGCCTCCTTTGTCAAATATTAATTGAGCATACTGGCTTGAACCCTAAAGACTCCATCAAAAAACTATTAGACTTAATAAATTAATTTGGCAATATAGCAGGATACAAAATTAACACTCAGAAGTCTATGGCTTTTCTATACACCTATAATGAACTCACAGAAAGAGAAATAAAAAAAGCAATCCCATTTACCATTGCACCAAAATAATTAAGATACCTAGGAATAAACTTAACCAAGGAGACAAAGGATCTATACTTAGAAAATTTCAGGATGCTAAAAAAAGAGATAGAGGAAGACATGAACATATGGAAGAATATAACATGTTCATGGATTGGTAGAATCAACATCATTAAAATGTCCATACTACCCAAAGCCATCTATAAATTCAATGCAATCCCCATTAAAATACCAACAGCATACTTCAAAGACCTAGAACAAATTCTCCAAAAATTCATCTGGAATAAAAAAAGACCACGAATAGCTGCAGCAATCTTGAGAAAGAACAATGTTGGAGGGATCACAATACCAGATATCAAGCTATATTACAAAGCCACTGTTCTGAAAACTGCCTGGTACTGGCACAAAAACAGACATATACACCAGTGGAACAGAACAGAGAACCCAGAGATCGACATAAGCCAGTGACTGATTTTTTTTGAGTATTTGTGTGTGGGGGTGTGCATACTCACACTGGAGCTCACGAAGATGTGAAACTACTTTTTTTGTTGTTGTTTACGGATGGCAGTTTCAATTTTTTCCTCCCAGCATGGACACTGAAACTGACATTTTATACGTATGTGCATTTTATATGTGTGTGCATTTTATATATGTGTGCATTTTATATGTATGTTCATATACATATATTCACTTACATGTATGCATGTATGCACGTATACTTACATCTCAGTAACATTCCTGGCTATTTATAGTCTAAGCTATGACTGAGCCATAATTATTACAACACTAATATGCTCATTGGTGGACATACAAAGTCCATCTTCCCCAGAACTGATTTGTCTGCCAAACTGGAGATGGTAACAGGTGTCTTCATGTCCTGTCTCTGGAGTGTGTAAGCCACTTGGGTTGAGCTCTTCCCCTGCAGGATATCCACCCACTAGGTTGATTGGATGCTGCCTTCAGAACTAGTGAACTCTAATGCTCTGGGATCCTACAATATGTCCCTCTGAACTTTTGCACTCTGAGAATTTTCTTCAAAATTTTATACTCCCAATCTACACCCCATCCCCCCAACTCCCTCACCACACAGGCACTCACTTCAGCTCTTTGTGTTTCTTTTTGCCAGATGCTTGAGATTTAAGGACCTTGGAAATCTCTGTTCTCACCTTGACTGAGACACAGAGGTGTCCTGTTCCCATGCTGTTGATGTTGAGAGAAATAGGGCACGTTTTTTCTCCATGTGCCACTGTGCTCTCAAGCAGAATGTACAAGATGTTTTGTGGTTACCAAGGATACCTGGCGACATAATCATACCTAGCCTTTCTTTTCTTTCTCCCCCCCCCTCAGCTTCTGCCCTCACCCTACTCTACCCTACCCTGTTCTTTATGTGCCACTCTACATGGAGTACAGCTCGTACTCTATAGCCTGTCACTTATTTGGGTTCAAAAGAAGCTGCCAGAAAATTGACTGGGGAATACAAGTGCACTTGCCAGCACTTGCAGATTCTCCATTGGACAGGCTGCCCTGAGAGGAAACAGCTTTCTTATACACTGAAATTTTTTTGCCATTTGTGAATGCATCCAATCTATGTTTGGTTTGGGTAGGAGGGGCTTACAGGCTATTCTCTGGTTCCTACAGATTTACTTATTGGAGACATTCCTGTCCCATTAACTGCCATCAGTAATTACTTCAAGTTCTCATATGGAAAGTTCTGCCCTATTAGTCAGTGTGTCTGAGGATAGACATTTTAATAGGCCAAAGACGGCAAACAAATAGGAATGTGGCTTAATGTGAAATGTGAATAATATCTATCATATGCTATCTAGATATCTTGACCTGGTGTTCTGGGTTCTCTGTGATATGACTTCTAACTCTATTTACCTTAACTTCTTTATAATCTCTTCAGTTAACAATAGGTTTTTCCATTACCACTATCACCACCTCTACCTCTACCACAACCGCCTCTACCACCTCCATCTCCAACTCTAACACTTCCAACACCACCACCTCCAACTTTATCGCTACCACCTCTGCCATCTCCATCTCCAACTCTAACACCACCACCTCCACAACCACCACCACCACCACCTCCACCTCCACCTCCACCTCCACCTCCACCATTACCTCCACAATCAGCAACATATATCCTATCCTTTAACACCAAACTGAAATACCTCTTTCCCTGAAAAGATATCGCCCTAATTGACCTGGCTAAAAGTGATAGTTCTCTCCTCTGAACTCCTATTGTCATCTCTTCGCTTATTATGATATCTTCAGTCATGTTTTGTCTGTGTTATTTAGTTGAATATGCTTTATCTCTACTACTAGATATGAAATTTCAAGATGATGGTCAGGTTCTATCTTATCTTCTTCTGCCCTTTCCCTAATTAGGTTTAGGGCAGGCTTATTTCCTCATACACTATAGCTGTTTAAAAAATACTTACTGGCCCTAACTGGTTTGGCTCAGTGGATAGAGCGTCGGCCTGCGGACTCAAAGGTCCCAGGTTCGATTCCGGTCAAGGGCATGTACCTTGGCTGCAGGCACATTCCCAGTAGGGAGTGTGCAGGAGGCAGCTGATCTGATCGATGTTTCTAATTCTCTATCCCTCTCCCTTCCTCTCTGTAAAAAATCAATAAAATATATTTAAAAAAATAAAAAATACTTACTGAATGAATAAAAATAAAAAAAAATGCATATAGATGCCAATGCAAGTGGTTCCACTGACTGAGGCTATTGAAGGAGATTTGAGAAATTTTAATAGGATAGAATATTAGAGTTGACAGGAAATTTCAAATAATCTAGCCACTACCTCCCATCTCATACCATATTCATTTTCAAATAGGAAACTAAGATTCATATGTGACTGGTCCAGATTACATAGCAAGAGAATAATAGAGCTAGGACTTGTAACTCATATCTAGCATCCAACCCAGCAAGTTTTTTTCAAATAAAACTAAAATAATAGTGACAAAAACATACTACTTCCCTGACATTTATTTTTTTGCTGATATAAATAGTACAAACAAAGAGGGAAACATAACTACTTCTATCATATATGTGGTTCTGCACAGCTGAATCAGAAACCTGGGCAAGGAAATAAGTCTTACTCGATTTTGAACATGGTAAAAGACTTAATGACTGAAGTTCAGGCTGTCTAGTCATTGACAGCATGACAGGAAATGGGAGTTGAGCTGGCTGACATTCCCACAATGAGGAGAGAAGAAAAAAATATTTCTGGTCCTACAGTTTAGCCAGAAATGAGGGCAGAAGCCAAATGGTAGGGTGGGGGAAAGATTCCTTTCTCCAACTATGTAACAGCATTACGTGAGTCAATTCAGCTCTTTGAGTGTACTCTGAGCTGAGTGCCTGCTGGAATGTGAACTGTAAATCTCTTTCATCATCCTTCTCACTGACCTGCAAACAACCCCTGTTCCTCCCAACTGCTTCCCTACCACCTGTTTTTCAGTCTTTCTGTATCTACAAAACTCTTCCCACACTCTTATCTTTTTTCTGTCTACCTTTCTGTGGTGCATCTCATTCTTCTTTCAAATGTTTCTATATGGCTCCACTTCCCCCTAGCTATGAGATGCAGAATAGAATAATGTGACAGCTTAACATTTATTCATGTATCTTCAACAAATATTACTGACCACATACTATGACCCAGGTACCATTCCGGTTGTTGAGGATACAACAGTAAGCAAAACAAGCAAATCCCTGCCCTTTTGGAGCTTCCATTTGAATGGGGAGACAATAAACAAAAGAACTGGTAAGTTATATATAATATCAGAGGGTAGTAAATGCTGGGGGAGAAATAAGCTGGGAGGAAAAATGGAATGTGGGGTAGTGGTGGGGAGGCTATAGGTCTCAGTGCAGTCAGCTTGAGATGGATTTGGATTCCTAAATCCATCCTTCCTAGACATGTTGTTTGGGCAAGTTAACAGACTTCACTGGACCTCAGTGTCATCTGCACACCAAGAATCACAAGGGAGCCAGGCCAGTGTGGCTAAGTGTTAAACATTTGAGGGGTATGTGTGTCAGTAAGACAAAGATCATGAGTTTGGAATTCTGTCAGAGGTGGGGAGGAACCAGGAGGTCACAGTTTGATTCCCGGTCAGGGCACATGCCCAGGTTGCAGGCTCAATCCCAAGTAAGGGGAGTGCAGGAGGCAGCCAATAAATGATTATCTTTTATCATTGATGTTTCTATCTCTCTCTTCCTCTCCCTTCCTCTGTGAAATAAATAAAAAATATTAAAAACAAAAAAGAATCACAAGGGAAATTTATGTCTTCTTGGGTGGTTATAGGGATTAATTGAGCTAAAACATGTCAAGTGCTTAATATAGGGTCTGGTTCTCTATAAACACTTGTTTGTTTATATTTTTATTTATACAGTGCTTTATATTGTATTATATAGTACATATATAATAAATATTGTGAGTATATATGTATATGTTATGTGTATACTAATAGTATTTAGCTTGTAATATTCTTTTTTTTTCCTGTATTTTTATCTTTCTCCTGTTAGACTGTGAATTTTTGAAGGCAAGGACCATATCTTGTTGATCTCTATATTCTCCAGAGTGCCTGGCACATAGGAGATTCTGTTTGCATGCTAAATCAGAAACAAATGGGATACCCCTTTTTGAAGCCCAATAACCTTTTGTTAAAGCCCATTTTTAGAACCCTTCTCTAATTCTCATCTTTCTTGTATCACATCTGAACAAGAGTTTCATTCTGTCCACCTCCTCTTTCTACCTACTAATCACCACTCCTCCCCACCTCTGACAGAATTCCAAACTCATGATCTTTGTCTTACTGACACACATACCCCTCTGTTCCCTCACCTAAGCTTGTCATAGATAATTTTACTACGAATCCAGCCATTTCCAATAGCTCCATTCCACCTTCACACAATCTTAACCTTTTCTGTCCAGTGGAAGTCACACACTCTCTTCCCAAAACCTGTCTACATGCCTTAAACCTCTATTAATAATGCACTTCTACAAATGTTTAACACTTTCTAGCAGAAAACCCAAGTTTATTTATTTTCTCATTTAGTCTTTAGAACTACTGTGTGAGGTACACAATTCAGATATTATTTTCTAATAAGGAAACAGAAGCTCAGAGAGGTGAAGTGAAACTCCCAAGTACACATGGCTAAAAATGGCAGAGTCAACACCTGAATTCCTGTTATCTGAAGCAACAATACTGAATTGAAAGTGTTCATGCTTGACCCTTGGATGACCTGCAGTCTCATGGCAGTTTTACTATTTCCTCACTCTATGACCCTGGAAAATGCCTTAAATCTTCAGTTTTTACTTCTACAAGATTAAAGTAACCCTTGCCCTCCCTGACTCACAATATTTTGAAGATTAAAAGACATGTTAAGAAATTTTGGAAATATGTGACACCTTAATCAATAAATAAATTAAAAAAAAAAAAAAACAATTAAAAAAAAAAAATTTTGGAAAGTATAAATTGTCATGTGGACATATCAGAGGTAGGAATAAACTTTGTAAAAATATGACTGATATATGTGAAGGAAAGAAATGAACATTTCCTGTGATTTCTACATATTCCAGAAAAGCAAAAGCTCTTTAGGATTTTCAGGCATATCTAAGCATCAACACTGCTGGTAAAGATCATAAAAGCCTTTTTAGAGTATGAACAATCCCCGGAGTCTAAGTGTTATTTAAAAACAGCCCCCTTCCCAGGAATACACACTTGACAAACAGTGAAGTGGGTTGTTTCTTTCACTGCAGTGAGCAAACCCCAGAGGTCTCTTTATATCGCCCTATAAAATTTAGTGATACTAAGTGACATGTTGATCTGTCTTGTTATAGTAAGAGGCTCAACATTGTGGGCTTCTTGCAGAGTCTAGGCACCTATTCAAATCCCATGGTTATTCTGAATGTTGTTGAACTGACTGTTGCATCACAAATCAACTATGTTTTGGGACTTGGAAATATTAAAGTTGTATAGAGCCCTAGCCAATTTGGCTCAGGGGATAGAGCATCAACTTGCAGACCGAAGGGTCTTGAGTTCAATTACGGTCAAAGGCATGTCCTTGGGTTGCAGACTCCTCCCCAGGCCAGGCCCTGCAAGAGGCAACCAATCGATGTGTTTCTCTCACATCGATATTTCTCTCTGTGTTTCCCTCTCTGTTTCACTCTCTCTAAAAATCAATGGAAAAATATCCTTGGGTAAAGATTAAAAATAATAATAATTTTTTTTAAAGTTGTATAAAGATTATGAAATTCCATAGTGTTTTATATTTTTTTATGATAGGTGCTCAATAAATTTATGTAAAATTAAATTGGGTAGTATTTGTAGCAAGTATCTGTGGCCTGGATGTGAAAAGAATATGTGTGTGGATGCTTAGATTTCTCTATCATCATTCTGTTCTGCTCCCCATAATGTGCAAGGGACTACTAAAAGATGGTGCCAGGCAAAGCTCCATATTTTAATGGATTTCGGTCCAGAACACCAAAGTTGACAAGGATGGCGAGGAGAGAGATGGGCAATATATCCTCAGAGACATGGCAACATCCCTATAGCTTTGAAACCAACAACAGGGTAAAAACTAAAAGGGTTATGCAGTACTCTTGATAAGGTAATCTAGACATCTATCTGGAAAGCAAAGTTAAGGATTAGAGCTCAAGGCATTCAGGCCACACATCAGAGGAGAGGGGAGCTCCCTGGTACTAGTTGTCCCAACAGCTGTTAAATATTCCCGATTCTTTTAGGACTGAGCAGCCAACCCTCAGCCCAGTTCCACCTGCCTGGATTTAAAATGATATTTTTGGTCTTTAGCCAGGCACATGCCTTCTCTGTACCATCTGACAAGGATATGCTTTCTAAGCAGGGAGCCCAGAGGGCAAGCAGAGAACCCTGTGGGCCTGCCTCCCACCCAACCTCCTCCTGTATGGTATTAGATATTCATTACATAGACCAGGCAAGGACCCAGGTTAGACAGATCTATCAGCACTTAACTAGTTTTCCTCAACTTAATTTTATATTCATAACATTTAGATGTGGCTTGCCCATGATCACACAGCAAGTCCATGGGAGAACTAAATGAGAACTAAAGTCTTTTGACTCTCAGTCTCTCTCCCTATCTGTAGTAAAACAGCACCTCCTTGTATTATGATAGTGTATCAAGTTGTATGGCCCTATTAATTCTTCATGAAGCATTCTTCTTGCAGGCCATACTAACAAACAGTAGCTTAAAATAACAGACATTTACTATCGTGTGGTTCAGAATTTCCATGCATGTCTCTGCCAGGCTTCTGCTCAGTCTCACAGGCTGACATCAGAGTGTGGCTGGGATGCATTCTGGATATGCATTACTACTGCCACCCCTCAGAACAGCAAAGGCCAGTCTCATAAACATGGTGTTAAATATGTGTTTCTTGGATTTTGATGAGGTTGCAGTGGATGGAAAGGTGTGATATTTATTTGGAAGGCACATTATAAAGCAGGGGTCCTCAAACTACGGCCCGCGGGCCACATGCGGCCCGCTGAGGACATTTATCCGGCCAGCTGGGTGTTTTTGCCTTCGCTGCCTGTCCTGCTTAGCAGCCGACTTAGCAGTGTGCACAGGAATTTGTTCATAGTTTTGTTTTGTTTTTAAACTATAGTCCGGCCCTCCAACAGTCTGAGGGACAGTGAACTGGCCCCCTGTTTAAAAAGTTTGAGGACCCCTGTTATAAAGAATCTTGGATTGTCTACATAGGTATTTGTGGGGGACAAGCTCTAGTCTAGGGTGACACCTCCTGGTGTATATTTGTATAATTCCCTTTCTTTGAGGGGAAGGGGAAAGAGGGGGTTGTAACTTGCTTCTAATCAATAAAAGATGTCAAAGGCATTGATAAGTAACTTCCATAATTACAGTACATTATGCCTGAGTTCATTTTAGCATACTGGAGTGAAAAACTCTTCTTATAGACTTGATGAACTATGAGATGATGTTGGAGAAGCCCATGAAACAAGGCCTCTGGGAACTGTGGGCTACTTCTAGGATCTAAGGGTTGCCTCCAGGTAACAGCCAACAAACAATCAGGGTCCTGGGTCATACAGCTGAAAGGAAACACATTCTTCCAAGAACCTGAATATGTTTGGAAACAGCTTCTTCCCCAGTCCAGCCTCCAGATAAGAACGTATCTCAGCTAGTATCCAGATGAGACTCCAAGCAGAAGACCCAGCAAAGACATGTATGTACCCTCTGAAATTATAAGCTAATAAATATGTTGTTTTAAGCCACTGTGATTGTTAGGCAGCAACTGAAAGCTAATACAATACTCTTTACTATTTTCTAAAAAGATAGTATTTAGAAAAACCTCACCCATTAAAGGAATCTCTTTTACAGTTTTCAAGGTGGTGATGATCAAATTTCTTCTAAAACATCTTTAGTGACAGGAGCTACCATTTCACAGGGCAGCCCATTTTAGTGTTCAACAGGTACGCATGATGTCAAGTTCCACTCTCCTGAGGGTAATACACCCTGCAGAAGCAGCCTAGGGTGTGCCATGATTCCCAGGTAGGATGGTGAAGAGTCCTGGCTCTGTTGGCTTTAAACTGTCCCAAGTGGCTAACAGTCCAGCATGTTCCTCCTTCATAAACAGAGAGACTAGCCCAGCTGGCGTGGCTCAGTGGATGAGCATCAACCTATGAACCAAGGGTCAAGGTTCAATTACCCATCAGGACACATGCCCTGGTTGTGGGGTTGATCCCTAGTGTGGGGCGTGCAGAAGGTAGCTAATCAATGACTCTCATCATTGATGTTTCTACCTCTCCCTCACCCTTCCTCTCTGAAATCAACAAATATATATATATTTTTTTAATAGAGCGGGACTGAGAGGAACACATGTGACAGGCCTGACACTATCTCTCATTCCCAGTTTTACTACTATGTAGCAGTGTAAACGTAAGTTAATAAGCCCTGGGCAGCATACTTTCCTCACAGAGTTGTGGCCAGCAAATGAGGTCTCATCTATGAAAGCGTTGTTGGCTGTACAAAGGATGGTTATTAAAATAACTGCCACTTGTTAGTAAATATTGTCAAAGCTAGTCCACACTCATGGAGACAGGCTCTCCAGGGAAGCTGGTGATGTGAAGATAAGAAGGAGACTGGTCTGCTTGGAATTGCATCACTTGTTCTCCTACGTTTCAGGTCTTGCTTCAGGAATTTGTTTTTGTTTTGTTTGGGAAGAACAAGAAACCCCTGGAGCCAGTTACCTTGTCATCAAAACTCAAGTTGGTAATTAGGCTCCAAAGCAAACCTGTGTCAGCAAGACAGCGTTGAAACTTGAATTCCTTTCCAAAGGTGGGGGGCTGGATCCTACAAGCATAGTGTACAGCTTGGCTATTTTTATGCGTCTGCATGCAAGGAGGTTCAAGAGAATGTGGGGAGAGAAATAAGCGTCCTCTGTCTGCAGGCAAAACTCGTTTGAACATGTCTCTGTGTTCTGTAAGGGCTGCTGGAACCTTCACAGTTTATCTGATGAAAGATTTCACTAAGCAAAATGTCTTCACTTACAAATCCAGGCCCCAATTCATTTATTTTTGTTAGAGATCTCTCTCCAACCACCAACCACGAAGAAATAAGTTAATCCTCCAGAGGCCAAGAAATTATGAGGATGTTTAATCTGTCCATTGGATAATGCCCCAGCAAGCACTGTTAATTCCTTTTATATAGACAATTTACATATTGCAATTTTCCTCATTTTGAAGAGAAAAATAGGCTCATACATGTATTTTTAGGATATATTTCATATCTATGTTTCTGTTGCACTGCTCAGATTACTATTAAAAGCATCATTATTTTATTGTATATTTGTTTTGCCCACATTAAGAACAGGACCAAGATATTATTCAAACCCAAATCCCCCACAACCCCCTCCTTTTAAAAACAGATTAAAAATTGTTCTGTCAGCAAAATGTCTTTTAGTTTGGTCCCACAAAAATGTTTCTTACCTGTGGTCTGAATTTTTATGGGTGTACACACCCTGTTCTCTTGTCAGCATGATGATACATGTCGTGTATCAAGTGGCAGGAACCTACAAACCGTGCTGTCGGCATGGTATTTTGTATCTTCATCCTCCATCAACCGTAGTTTTGCTCATGATTTCAATTTTTGTTTGTTTGTTTGGGAGGTTGGGGACTCTGCTTTGCTTTTGTTTTTTGTTAGTTTTTGAGTTCTAGTCTGGGCCTGAGGTCCAGGGCTAATGTCAGTGCTACCGTGAAGTATCTGAGCCTGATTCCTTGGAGTTTCTCTGGCCCATCGTCTCAGTGGCTCCGAAGTCCTGCTACCAGCCTTCTTTATGAGGAAAGTTACCTGTTTTCTCATCGTTGATCCTGGAGAAATTGTCACTAACCACCCATAAAACCTACCATTGAAATGTTAATTTATCAGTTTCATTCCTCAGTTTCCCCCACTAGGTGGTGAGCTCTTGCAGTGCAGAGAACTACTTTTGTTCATTATATCCCCCACCCAGCACTAGACCTTGCAGAAGCTGATGTTCCATAACTGTTTATTTCATAAATGAATGAATGTTACTAGGTGATATTTTTCCCACGGACCAGATAATGCAATTCTAGATCTTGCCATATCACTGGGGTTACTGGGTGAGAAGATTTTCAATGATCAGTGAAAATCTGTGTGGGCAGCTCCCAAATTCCAGATAGATTATGACTCACTAGTTCATAGATGAATGAGTATTACAGTTCATAGAGCTGAACAGAATTCATTTCAGCCTGCCCGTTTCCCAGACAAGGCCACTCAGCCCTGAGAGCGGCATTGTGTTGCTAAGAGTCCTGGGAAGGGTTTGTTGAAGAACTAACTCCTACAAGGCTTAGTGTGTTTTCCTTGTTGCCCAATCTCATGTCATGACAGACACATATGCCAATCAGTTGCCTCCTTTAGCTCACAAGGAGGTACACTTAATCCAATGTTAGATCAAGTAATTATTCATGAAGTCCTGACACTGCTAGAGAATAGTCTGAAGGCACGTGAGACGTAGCTGCAGCAGCCATCAGTAGTGACAGCAAGAAAGGACATTCATGGCTGTAAGGAACAGCTTAACCCACAGGGTATCAGTGGAGGTGCTATGTGAGTAGGTGGCTGTGGCTATGTTTATCTAAAGGGCCAGGTGTATGTATTAAGGTAATAGGTTTGTTTGTTGTTGTTGTTTAGTTTATTGAGAAATAATCCACACATATCACTATATAAATTTAACACATGCAGCATGATGATTGGATTTACATATATTGTGAAATGATACCACAATATAACATCATCTCATAAAATACAGTAAAAAGACAAGAAGAAAGGAAAAGCATTTGTTGATGCAAATTCTTAGGATTTACTCTTTTAACACCTTTCCTATGTATCATAGAGCAGTGTTAGCTATACTCATCACGTTGTAGGTTACATCCCTAGTACTTATTATATTACTGAAAGTTTGTACTTTGGACCACCTTCCTCCAATTCTCCCTCCTTCTAACCCCTCACCTCTGCTAATTACAAATCTGATCTTTTTCTGGTTTGCGTTTTGTTTTAGAGTCCACATGTAAGTGAGATCATACAAAATTTGTCTTTGTCTGATTTTATCTCACTTACCATAATGCCTTTTGGGTCCATCCATGTTGTCACAAATGGTAGGATTTTCTCATTTTATATGGCTGAATAATATTTTATTGTATATACTAGAGGCCCGATGCACAAAGATTCATGCAAGAATGGGCCTTCCTTCCCCTGGCTGCCAGCACAGCCTTCGCTCTCGCTGGAGCCGCCTTTTTGCTCTGCCCCAGAGCTGCCTTTCCATCTTCCCATGCTGCCCAGAGGCCTGGACTGGCTGGGGCGGTGCGGAACGCTTGCATCGGCGCCCCGCCCCCAGCTGCTGGGAACCTGGATATGCAAATTAACCCACCATCTTTGTTGGGTTAATTTGCATACTCACTCCTTATTGGCTGGTGGGTATCGCGAAGGTATGGTCAATTTGCATCTTACTCTTTTATTAGTGTAGATACAATGGGGCTTTTTTATATGTTCATCCATCGATGGACATTTGGGTTGTTTCCATGTCTTGGCTGTAGTGAATAATGCAGCAGTGAACGTGGTATCTCTTTGATATTCTATTTTCCATTTCTTTGGGTATATACACAGAAATGGGATTGCTGGGTCATATGGTAGTTCTATTTTTTATCTTTTTAGGAACCTCCATACTGATTGTATTTATTTATTTTATTATATATATATTTTTTAACTCAGGTTGTTTATTTTAAAAGGTAACCAAAATACTTCTAGTCATGCCTCATACTACCGAGAAGCATTGTGTTTGGATATTATCATTTGAAGTATATTATGTTTAGTAACATTTTGGCTTTGAATAAAAAAGAATATCCAAGGTCTTGTATATTGAACAAAGAATTGTTGGGTCAGTATCTCTGAGTTTCCTCAGTGGTTGTGCTGTATCTTGTGTTCTGGGTGAAAGCTGAATATTGGCTGGTGTCTGTAGCAGGGATGGCCAGCTAATAAGTGCAATAGTCAAAGTCCTGCTTATTCCATAAAGCAGAAGCAGTGCTAAACATTTCTTTTTATCTTTAGTGATTAAGGTATTATATATGTGTCCTTATTTATTTATTTTTTTGTGGCTGCACCAATTTACATTCCCACCAACAGTACACAAGGTTTCCTTTATCTCCACATCCATGCCAGCATTTGTTAACTCTTATTCTTCTTATGATAGCCATTCTAACAGGTGTGCATTGATAGCTCATTGTGGTTTTAATTTGCATTTTTGTAATAACTAGTGATATTAAGCATCTTTTTATGTACCTATTGGCCTTTTGTATATTTTCTTTGAAAAAAATGTCTGCTCAGGTCCTTTGCCCATTTTTTAAATTGGGTAATTTGTTGTTTTGCTATTGAGAGGTGTGAATTCTTTTTATATTTTACTAGAGGCCCGGTGCACAAAATTTGTGCATGGGGGCATCCCCTCAGCCCAGCCTGCACCCTCTCCAATCCAGGACCCCTCAGAGGATGTCTGACTGTCCTGGGGATCGGGCCTAAACAGGCAGTCAGACATCCCTCTCACAATCCTGGACCACTGGCTCCTAATTTGTCACCTGCCTGGTTGCCCCCAACTGCCCCCCTTGCTGTCCTGGTTGCCCCCACCTGCACCCCCCCACCAGCCTAGTCACCCCAACTGTCCCCCACCCCCACCCCATCATCAGCCTGGTTGCCCCACACAGCCTGCTTATTCAGTCATTTGGTCATCCCTCACTAACCCCCCTGCTGGCCTGTTTGCCCCACACAGCCTGCTTGTTCAGTCGTTTGGTCGTCCCTTACTAACTCCCCTGCATGCCTGGTCATAGGCAGCCATCTTGTGAGGGAATGAGGGTCAATTTGCATATTACCTCTTTATTATATAGGATAATATTAACTCCTTACCAGATATATGGTTTGCAAATATTTTTTCCTATTTCATAGGTTATCTTATCACTTTGATGGTTTCTTTAGCTGTGCACAAATGTTTAATTTGGTTATAGACCACTTGTTTTATTTTTTAAATAAACTTTTTATTGTTGATAGTATTACAGATTTTGCCCCCACCCAGCCCCTACACCCCCCCCCCCCATGTCTTCACTACCCTATTGCCTGTGTCCATGGGCTTTGCCTATAAGTATATAAGTTCTTTGGTTTATCTCTTCTCATCCCCCAACCCTACATTAAGGTATATCATTCTGTTCTATGCCTCTTGGCCCCTCTTGTTAATTTTTATTTTGTTGCTTGTGCTTTAGTCATCATGTCTAAAAAATCATTACCAAGACCAATGTCAAGGAGCTTTTTTTCTACATTTTCTTCTATGAGTTCCATGGTTTCAGATCTTACATTTAATATTTAACCCATTTTGAGTTAATTTTTGTGTGTGGTGTAAGATAGGGTCTAATTTCATTCTTTTGCATGTAAATATCCAATTATCCCAGACCTTTTATTGAAGAAACTGTCTTTTCTCCATTGAGTAGTTTTGGCTCCCTTCTCAAATATTAGTTGATTGTATTTGTTTGGGTTTATTTCTGGGCTCCTGATGCTGTTTCATTGGTCTATTTGTCTATTTTTTATTCCATATCCTTAATGTTTTTATGGATATAGCTTTATAACATAGCTTGAAATCAGGAAGTATGATGTCACATGCTTTGTTCTTATTTCTCAGGAAATCTTTGGCTACTCAAGGTCTTTAATGATTCCATATAAATTATAGGAGTGCTTTTTTCTACTTCTGTAAAATATGCCATTGAAATCTTAAAAAGGATTCCATTAAATCTATACATGGCTTTTGGTAGTTTCAACATTTTAACAATATGATTTCTTCTTATACATGAATGTAAAGACCTTTTCATTTATTTGAGTTTTCTTTGATATTTTTCACGATAATCTTGTACTTGTTTGTAAACAGATTTTCAGATCCTTAGTTAAATTTTTCCTAAGTATTGTATTGTTTTTTATTTTATTGAAAGTAGGATCCATTTCTTTAAAAAAAACAACACATGTTTTATTGATTTCAGAGAGGAAAGGAGAGGAAGAGAGAGATAGAAACATCAATGATGAGAGAGAATCATTGATTGGCAGCCTCCTGCATGCCCCCTACTGGGGATCGATCACACAACCCAGAGATGTGCCCTTGACCGGAATCAAACTCGGGACCCTTTAGTCTGCAGGCCGATGTTCTATCCGCTGAGCAACCAGCTAGGGCAGGATCAATTTCTTTTGTTTCTTTTTCAAAAATTTTGTTGTTAGTGTAGTTGACAGTTCTTTAATCAAGGGACAGCCTTCTGTTCTTTCTTCACAGACAAGAACAATAGTTTACGTTGCAGGGAAACCATTACAGTTATCTCATGTGTGCTTCTTATCCTGTGTATGTCTTTGCATCCTTGATAAGGAAACAAGGGCTTTGTTACATATCGTGTGAACACCTGTCTGCCAAGATTTAGAATAAATGCTTTCAGGCAATATGCCTTTTATTTCAGTAAAATCTTACATATTACTTCTGTCCACAACTGTAGGGTCTTGTTAGGTTTTTAAAAACTGTAGGACATGTTTATTTTAATTTTCTTTAAAGAAGGGGGAGAATAAAGAAAAACCGTATCAAAAATTGCTACTGCTGAACCACTGTTTTGATTTCTCTTCGTGTAAGCTTTGGCTTTCCCACATATTGAGCCTTCAACTCTTTGATGTTGTCCCTTTAAGCATAACATAAAAGATTATTCTCTTTGGTCTACAGGCTTGGAAGAGGGCAAACACAAAACATTCCTGTATGTTCATATTTATATATCAGTAATTGATGCTGGTCTTAAGATTGTCATATTTGCCCTAGCCTTACACAATAAGCATTTGGTGTTTCACGACTTTTCAGCTTTTTCAACTCTCCAGTCCTACAATATGGAGTTCATTCTTGTTTCTGTATAAGCAACCTAACAAGGGTGCCATCTATGATCTGATTCCTCACCCTATCCCTGCAGGGCTTATAATTATGCTTTGCACACAATAGAGGCTCAATGCATGAATGAATGCATGGGTGATTTTTTTTTCAGCTTGATTCCATGAGCTGCTTGATTCTATTACATGCACCACCTAAGTTTTCATAAGACATTTCATTAGTACATATTGCTTATTGCTTTTAAAATACTTAATAAATTATTTGCTTTACTTTCAGTAGAGCCCAAATGAATAGAGATTGAAATAGTTTTAGTTACAGAGTTATTTTTTTCAGTACCTTCCCATGAAATGGCATTGGGTCCGTGTGACTTAATTCCTGGGTTTTATGGTCAGCTTGCTTGCTAACTTTGTGTTCATGTGGCATAAAATCCTAAACTCTCAGAGCTTCTCAGGCTTTCTAAATACTTCTCATTTACAGATGAGGAAGCTGACAAATTTGCATTCTTTATAGTTAGCAAATGAACTGAGAGTTTGCACAATTCTTATCAAGATACTGTGTGTATAGCCAAAGTATTTTTTCAATAAAAATATATTTCACTTTTTTTGTGACTCCTCTTAGACTGAATGGTTCTAGGCTCCAGCAGTCATTTTACACATCACTTCTAGGACTAGCAATAAATGTGGCAATTATTGCTGAGAGTGGGCTAACACATCTTCTAAAAAGGTTATTTATTTGAATAAACAGCAAAGGGGGAGGGAGTTGTTCCAGAAAGCCATAGGATTGAATCAGATAGCCTGAGTATCAAACCCAACTTTACCACTTAAATGATATACACCTATTGAGGATAAGATTTGGCAATTGTATATATCGTTCCAGAATGTCCCTTCATGACTTTTTTCAACCAATTCCCACCTGTCACCCCTAGAGGTAACTCCTTTCTGAATTCTGTCACCACAAATTCTTTCTGTCTGTTCTTTTGATTCAGATAAATTGAATCACACCACAGTTATTTTTGTATCTAGCTTCTTTCATTCAACATGGAGGTTTCTGAGATTCATCCATTCATCCATGCTGTTGGATCAGCAGTCTGGTTTTTTGTTTTTGTTTTGTATTTTTATCCAGCAGTATACCATTGCATGAATATACCCCCAGATGGTGTATCCATTCTCCTCTTTTTTTATTTGATCATGAATTTAGATCAGTGGAAAACATGGAAATATAAGTATTGAATCCATCTAAGTTCAGTCCCAAGAGCCTCAGATATTTGTTACTAGGGACTCCTGACACCAACCCAAAGTATTATACACATATCTTTGCTTATTGTAATCTCCAGTTATTCTGGTGTGGGAGGAACACTGGCCTGAGAGCGAGTCCTGTGTTCTAAGAGCAGCTCTGCCCTCACTCTGCAGTATAATAGGCCACTTCATCACCAAACCTCCATTTCTCTATCAGTAAAATGGTCTGGTTGGCCTAGATAATTCCTCAGGTCTTTTATTGCAGACATCCTAGATTCTTTTGAAAATCCCTCCTCTGGCCTCTGGACACCTCATCCTTCTTTGTCAATCCTGGAATTTCACTCTTTTATATCTCTGTGTATCCCAGGCATCAGATTATTCAAGAAAATATATCTGGTTGTTATCCTTGTCCAAGCCCCACACTTCCCTTTTGTAGACTTTGAGCATGGAGAAGAAATGTTGCCCAATGAGCTTGCTGCAAGAAAGATTTCCTAGAAAGTATTGGGTCTTAAATATTCACCTATGTGTCAAATTCTTGGAATAATAATAATTTGCAAAGCTAATTATGAGTATCATACTTTTTATCTCACTTCAAAACTACATTATGAATTTGTTCTGTCTCCTTCCCATGTCCAAATCATTGTCTCTGGTGGTAGCTTTTAAATTATTGGTGTGAGGTCTTTCCTCCTGATTTGTCATAGTACTTGTGTGGTCTGAGTTTAAGCACCAGATAGTCAAAGAGCTGGCCTATGTATAGTTCAGCTAGTCCTGGGCTAATGTTATTCATTTGGCAATGTCTACTTTACTTTAGCACTCAACTTATTAAAACCTCCTTTCCTTCTCTTCACAATTCTTAGAAGAAATGGCCTTTGAAATATGATCCCTCTCACCATGAGAAATGCTTTCTATGAATTTTCTATTTTAAAAGGCAGACTTTGCTTCACTTTTAGAAATAGCATCTGTCTCTAGCATCAAATGAACTGGAGGGAGTCGATCAGTAAAGAAGCATATTTTTCCAGCTTATCTTAAGTCAATGATAGAATTATTTTTTGATACCAGGGGAATTTAGAGCCTGATATATTTGCCTATATATAGTGGAAAATTCCATTTCTAAACAAAAATGGATTTGCAAAGCATCTATCATTTTTATTATCCATCTCCTTGGGTATATTCTTTGCCTCATGGAATAGGAAAGAACATGGAGTTAGAGAAACAGAAAGGCTGGTTTTGTTTTTTAACCTTGACCCAGCTATGTTCAACAACTTTAGAAAATCATTTGACCTGTATTAGTGTTCTTCTCTGTAAAGTGGGAATAATATATATTTTTCAAGGTTGTTTTGAGAATCTTAGATAACACATTTAAAATTCATAACACATACAGTATGAATTCAGTAAAGGTGGTAATGCAGTTACTTTGGAGATGTCATTTTCATTAGGTCTCTTATAACATCAAAAGTAAGGCCCGAAGTTTCCAACTGTAACTTTGGTACTTCTAAAATGAAGTGTAAAACTTCATTTTTACACTCACAGCTTCTGAGACCTTTCACTATTGCCTTATATCTTAACAAATTGTGAATAGATCCAGAAAATCATATTTGAAAGGCCTGGCACATGCTGTTTTCCAGTGAAGGACCCAGAGTGACATAGTCAGAATGTTTATCAAATGCCTGCCCTCTGTGCTGCATTGCAGAGATAAGACCTTTGTGTAGGGAATTTGTCTCCCAATTCTGCAGTTGAGTCTCAGCCAGCCCTAGAATCTGGAAATCATCCCCCATAACTAGAAAGTGCAAGAGAAGATGGTGAGAAGCTTAAGAGAGATTAAAAATTCAATCAATGGGTTTCAGGGAGGATTAGTGAGCTATGAAAACAGTCCACATCATAAAGTGCCTTTTCACTTGCAAGGGACATTATTTATCTAGAATTTTCGACTGGTTCTTTCTTCAGATAACTTGTTTGGAGTGTCAGTGATTTGTTCTTGATCAAATATGAGTGAGAAGCACATCTAACTGGATCTCACAGCCAACTTTTTCCATAATATTCCTCTTGTGGATGTCCATATACCCTTGACAAGGAGAACAATGTCCATGGAGGAGCAGGCTCTGCGACTCAGAACATTGACACGGGAATGGAGAGTTCTTATATCTGTTGTTTGGACCAAAGACTGACTCTGACTCTTGAGCAAGTTGATTCACTCACAAGGTTAAGAATATCTGCAATGAATAGAGAGCTCATCTGAGATAGATGCTACATGATTATTATGATTGCTTTCCTCAGATATGAAAAATGGTTATAACTGTTGCTGAAACTTCTAGGCTATTCCCTTTGTCTTCTAAACCCAGATTTACTCTATGAATTCTAGTTCCAGCCATACTCAATGAGGACTCGCACTGTCAACCTCAACAGACTCCACTTAAAGGCCTTACTTCATTTGTGCTTTTATTTTGTCACTCATTAGTTAAGGAATGCTGACTGCACACCTCTCATTCTGTACCAGACACTGTGCAAGGGGAAGCAAAAGTTGGGTGAGACTTGGGTCCATCTCAAGGAGCTCAAATAGGGTGACAAACATGTACACAAAACCAGAACACCATGTAAAAATGACACAAGAGTATTCCTACAAATGTTTTATGGATGAAGAAAAAGGTAGCAATCAATTCTGCCTGAGAGGGACTAGCTCAGGAAGGGGTCAGAGGGCATATATGACTGGAGTCTGAGTGGCTCAGTTAGAGATAAAGTGAGAAGAGTAATATGAAGAGAGGTGCCAAGCGGGAGAAATGTAAGATATATTCAGGAAACTGCAATCAATCTGATTTGGCTGGAGTATAGTGCACATAAGAAGAATGGCTGAGTGTTCAGCAGAATTAAAGTTATAGAACTTCTTACCATGCTGACAAGAAGTATAGGCATGGGGGGAGGGGTTGCTTTTTATGGTTTCCAGGCAAAGAAGAGATATGATGCTAGCTGTGCTTTAGAAATATGCTCTGACAGGGTAGCATAGTTGTTAAGCTAAAGTAAGAAAGAAGTTGCACACTGGCTGCTCTCAGAACAGATACCTGCAGATGTGTTTTGTTTTATATTCAAAGGATTTTTAAAAAATTCAAATTGTCTGTAAACTTATAAAATTTCAGAGAATTCAAATAAAATTCTAGATTTTCAGTTTCTGCTAAAAAGTGGAGTTCACAATTTTTGCCTGACAACAACCAGCTAGAAATGAGAAGTATCTTTTACTGGAGTTGGTGCATATATTCTACTGCCAGAAATGATGAAATCTTGAACTAGGCCGCAAGCTGGGGATGGAGAAAAAGGCAAGGATTGGACTTGCTGATTGCTTAGATGTGTAAAGAATGAGAGAGAGAGGGATGTCAAAGACTCTGGGGGTTTTATTTTGCATAGTAAGTGAGTCAGATTCCCATACAATCAGAAACAGAGGAAGAAGAGAAGGTTTTAGAAAGATGTCCATGTACTCAGTGTGTCCCTTTGTCATTCAAGGCTTTGGAAAATATTGATAAGGCAGTAGAAAATATACTTGTAGGCCAGTAGTTGGTTAGAAAGTGCTGTGCTAAAGGATGAAAGCTTATCATATGACCTGGGCAGTCATATGTGTGTGTTTTTTCCATTGTCTATCTCATATACTTTATCTTGAACTCTAACAAGTTATAAGGCAAATATCTGTTCTTGAACCCAAGAAAACAAGTAAGAAAATGGGGACTCACAATATGCCTACTGTGGGCTTATAACCATGAGTGACATTGTACAGTGGAAACTGCAGAAATAGTTCTTATTTCAGTCATTGTGAAATAAATGGTTCATATTAAAGTGCAGGTTTTAAATGAGTTATAGCCAATAGGTAGAATTTATTGGGGGGGGGGGCGGGGGGGGGGGGGAGTTAATACAAAACAAGAAACAGGGCCCAGAACTAAGATAAGAAAAGTGAGGCTTCTAGGAACCATGTAGAAGGCTATTCTCAGCCCCTTATAGTACTCTGAAAGTAGGCACCTCCTTAAATTTTGCTCTCTCAGGGCCTCACTTGCCTCACATTAGTCCTGGCCCTGATGTGGAGTTTTTTGTAAATAAACAAATCATAAATTATAAAATGTTATTCTCCCATGAGATTTCATGGACATTATTATAACTAATAATTTGAGATTTATAACATTATCTAATTCTTATGCATATTCCCACTGCATGGTATAGGTAGAACACACTCTGGGTTGAGACTTGTAGATACTATCAAAGCCTGAAGCCTTGTCTCATGAGTTTCAAGGTGGTGCTGCACCATGTGGAATATCACTGAAATATGCAGTGATAGGCAATTGCTTGAGAGCTATTTATACTGGCATTCTGTGTGGAGGAATCCCTCTCTGGGGTAGCATCCCTTGATATCGGCATAGCACTCATGGATTTCGAAGAGCAGATTAGTGTGCCACATTGATGGAGGGAGGAGGTTTTTGTTTTCATTTTTTTAATGGTAGGGCTGGATTATTAATTTTTTTACTTTAACAGTTTCATTGAGGTATATAATTGCTATGCAAAGAACTGCATATACTTAATGTGTACAATTTGATGAGTCTGGACCTGGGCAAACACACACAATACCATCACCACAAGCAAAGTAATCAACATGTCTGAAAACTCACAGATTGTCTGTTTGATTATTTGTTTTTGTGGGGTTTTTTTTGTGTTTTTGTTTGTTTGTTTGTTTGTTTGTGGTAAGAACACAACATGAGATCTGCCCTCTTAAAAAATTTCAAATGCACAATACCATATTGTTAGCTGTGGTTGTTATAGAGCAGAGCTCTAGAACTTATTCATCTGGCATAGCTGAAACTTGACACCCATTAATAGGAAGTCTCCATTTCCCTCTCCCCTGTGCTCCTGGAAACCACTATTACAGTCTCTGCTTATACGAATTCCACCAGTTTAGACACCTTGTGTAAGTGGAATCATGAATATCTGTCTTTCTCTGATGGACTTATTTCAATTAGCATATGTCTTCCCATTTCATCCATGTTGTGAATGGCAGGATTTCTGTATTTTTTAAGACTAGCTTATATTCCATTGTAGGTATACACATTTTCCTTATTCATTTGCTTACCAGTTATCACTTGGGTTGTTTCCATATTGTGGCTATTGTGATTAGTGCTGCAATGAACGTGGGAGTGAAGATATCTCTTCAAGATCCTACTTTCAATTCAGAATCTTTTCCTTATGACATGTCTCATTCATGGATGCATGACTTGAAATGGACCTTAAGTATCACCTAATCCCACCTCTTTGCTACATAAATAAACTGAGGCACAGAGAAGGGAAATAACTGGACTTGAATCACGGAACAATAGTATTCATTAGACTTAGATTCAAATGGAGTGACAGAGGAATGAAACAGTGATGAAAAGAGACAATGTTAATTTCTCTCTCACTGAAGGAAGTAGGAAATCCAGGGCAATGAGTAGTAGGCTAGGACCCTGTCTCCTGTATTCCTCTGCCATGCTCAGCATAGGAGTCCTAATGAGGGGTCCAAGTTGGCTGCTCCTTCATTCCAGTGGACTGAGGTCAAATCCTTTTTCTCTGAGGACACCTATATTCTACCTTCAACCCTTTGGCTGGAACTCAGTCTCATAGCTCAACTTAGCTTCAGGGAAGATGGAAACATGAAATGTTTTTTTTCTTGGCAGCCTTATACCTAGCTAAAATTTGAAGGTTGTCTATCTTGGCAGCATCAGGATAACTCAACTTCTAACATGGCAACTCAGGGCTTCAAATATGTCTCAGGAAAGCTATATCACATTGTATAAGTGGCATCAGGAATCATATAATATCACCTCTACCAAATTCCATTGAGCAGGCATTTACAAATGTCCTCCCAGGCCCCCACCATCTCCTGGTGGACTGTCAAGATCATGTTGGAAGAAGAGCATGTGGAATGGAATAAGTGATATCATCTTAGAATGTGTACTGTTTCATAACATTTCCCATCCTGTCTAATAAAGTGGTAATATGCAAATTGACCATTACTCCAACACACAAGATGGCCGCCCCCATGTAGTCAAAGATGGCTGCCCCCATGTGGACACAAGATGGCCGCCACAAGATGGCTGGCAGGGGAGGGCAGCTGTGGGCAATCAGGCCAGCAGGGGAGGGCAGTTGGGAGGGACGAGGCCTGAAAGGGAGGGCAGTGGGGGGTGATTAGGCCTGCAGGGGAGGAGAGTTAGGGGTGACTGGGCTGGCAGAGGAGGGCAGTTGGGGGCAACCAGGCCTGCAGGGGAGGGCAGTTGGGGGGACCAGCCCTGCAGGGGAGGGCAGTTAGTGGGAACCAGGCCGCAGGGGAGGGCAGTTAGGGGTGACCAGGCCAGCATGGGAGGGCAGTTGGGGCAAACAGGTTGGCAGGGGAGGGCAGTTAGGGGCAATTGGACCAGCAGGGGAGCAGTCAGACATCAATCAGGCTGGCAGGGGAGTGGTTAGGGGGTAATCAGGCTGGAAGGCAGAAGCAGTTAGGGGCAATCAGGCAGGCAGGCAGGCGAGCAGTTGGGAGCCAGCAGTCCTGGATTGTGAGAGGGATCAGGCCTAAATGGGCAGTTGGACATTCCTTGAGGGGTCTCAGATTAGAGAGGGCGCAGGCTGGGCTGAGGGACACCCCTCGCCCCCACACCAATTTTGTGCACAGGGCCTCTAGTAGTATATAAAGAGGTAACATTATACACAGTCTCCTTGCTATAATGAACCTATGGACAGTGCTGT
Organism: Eptesicus fuscus; assembly: GCF_027574615.1. NCBI lineage: Eukaryota > Metazoa > Chordata > Mammalia > Chiroptera > Vespertilionidae > Eptesicus > Eptesicus fuscus. The sequence goes on from NC_072475.1 coordinate 47,049,874, forward strand.
GAAAGAACAGAAGAGTAGGGAAGTGACCAATAAAGGTGGTACATTCAAATGCCTGGAACCCTAAAAACGTTGAGCCATCTAAGTTATTTAGAAAAAATGTTCAAGGCAGAGGCAAGAGAGAAAGAAAAGGCCTGCAAGTACAAGCATGAAGTATTAAATTATTTGGGTAGACAAGAGTGATGACTATGTGTTGGGGGAATGATGGGATAGGTGCATGGAAAGAGGAAGTAAGGCAATATCCTGAAGAGCCTTGAGTGTCCAGTTAGAGTCTGGCAGTGGGGAGCAGTCACTGGCTTAAGCACACAGGCATATAGTTAGAATGCTCCTCTTGAGTAATCTTTCCATCTACAGACTTCCCTGTCTTTGATAGTAAACATATCATCCCTGTGAAAGTTTGCTTCCTAGCTTAAACTGAATGCAGACTCTAAACCATCAAATCACTTTAGATTTTTTTTTCGTTTTTTACCCACCACAAACAACGCTAGGATGGCATGCATTTGAACAAACACCAGTGATTTCACTCTTCTACTTTTCAGAGCTTTTGGCTGGATACAGAGTGAGAAATTCATACCTTTTTCAAGTAGTGTGGGTTCTTTTTTCCCAAATCCTCTCATCCATCTGGTTCTCTGGAGGTCTTGGAATCCAGGAAAGTGTTAGTTCACTGTGCTGAAATCCAAAAAAGACTGCTAAACTGTGACAGAAAATTTGCATTCCAGAGACAGTGGAAGAATTAGTCCTACCACCCTTTAGCAGCAGCAAAGAGAAAACATCTGGATTTTCTGTCCCTTTTGTCTTTCAGCAGCTACAGGATGGAAAACCCTGTACTTGTTGTCTGTGCCTTTTAAACCTACTTAATGTAAACCACTTTGGGCATGCTGGGGTGGTGAGAAGAATCAAAACATGGAATTATTTTATTTCTAGTGTCAGAAAATATTTCACAGCCAAGATGCAGTCTAAGGGGAGCAAATCCCTTCTCCTACTTCACTTTGTGTGCTGCAGAAGGTTATGGTCTCATGAATGGGTTCCAGAATCAATGTTTGTGCACATCAACTGTGCTGTGCTCCAAAGAAAAAAACTACACAGTGGCAGCATGATGCTGGCATGTCTTTATGGCACTTCTAAGCTTTGGTGCTGTTTTTTGTCTGCATCTGGCAGAAGTATAATTACAAGGGCTTGTTTTCAACTGAAGCCAAGTCATTGCCAAATCTGTTCAACTGATCTGTATAAAATCGAAGTTAACTCATGACCCTCTGGCTGTTCTCTTTGCCACTCCCAGGAGTTAAAAGCTTAAAGTTATCCCTTTCTTCTGAAAGAGGATCAAGTTTGGTTCAAACAACCTTTTCTGTAATCCCCAGAAAGACAAGGAAAGACCTTCTTCGACCCTACTTGTTTGGCTCAGACCACTCGTGGCTTGCTTCAATTTAGGAAATAATTGCAATTCCTAAAGCCAGGTAGAAATAAACATCTTGCCAGAGCTTGAGTTTCAGGCAACTCTGAAGGAAACCAACATGTGAGCAAAATAGTATTGGGAACATTTCTAGTCTCTGCTTGCAGATCTTGATTCTAATGGATGACTCACAATGGATTTAATCGTGATCTGAAATGTGCAGGCAGTCAGTCATTGCTATGTATACACGTAGCTAAATCATCATTGCTTAAACCCTAGGTTTAGGTTTTGCCTCTGGATGAAGAACATTGGCCTACCTATGTTCTGTGATTAACTTCAGATCATTTATATCCTTAGCAAAATTTGTAACACTCCCCTGGCTGGTGTAACTCAGTTGGAGTGTCATGCAGTACAATGAAGAGTTGCAGGTTTAATTCCTGGTCAGGGCACGTACCTAGGTTTGAGGGTTTGATCCCAGGTAGGGGCAGGTATGATTTTTTTTATCTCTCACATCACTGCTTCTCTTTCCTTCCCCCTCTCTAAATATCTATAAGCATGTCCTCAGGTAAGGATAATAATGATAATAAAATAAATGTAGCACTACATTTTTTTTTTTTTAATTTGGACAAATGTACTCTTGCTGAGATAGAATCAAAGAACCCAAGAATTGGAAGGGAATTCTGCTGGGCAGTCGGATGTCATTTGCATTTTTCATTCAACAGATACTTGTTAAGTGCCGGTTTTGTGTTAAACACTGCTCCAGAGGCTGTGAATGCAGTAGTGTCTCAAACAGACTGGTGAGGAGATAAGCAATAAACATGTCAACAACTGAGTGCATGAGGTCATATCAGATAGTGATAAGGACTATGAAGGCAATAACAGGGTAATGAGATAGAATCTGGCTCAGAAGAAGGGACCAATTAAATAGGGTGGTATCAGGCCATCTGAAGATGATGATGAAATTTAGGTTATGTATATGGGAGTAGATGTTATTGGATGACTCTTTTGACCATTCATTCCCATTCATTCATTTACTTAATAAAATCTTTATTAAGCTCTTCTATGTTCCAGTCATTGATGAGTGAACTCTAGGGGTGAAACAGTGAACAAGATAAAGAGCCTCACCCTATTGAAACTTCTGTTCTGTTCTTAAATCAATCACAGAGCTTCAAGGGACCAAGAAGTCTGTTAACTTAAGTCTCTTATTGTATAGGCAAAGGAATTTAGGCCCAGAGAAACAAAGGCTTCACTGAGGCATCATTGCCAGTGGCTTGTCTTCACAAGACAAGAGAACAACCCTTGGCCTATGATTGTTTCTCCTTGTCACTATACCATACAGGGTCTCCACAAACATTTATTTCAACAATTCTAGTTTCAAACAATGCTGGGGTTAGCAGTGTGACCCTAAGGTAAGCCGTTTTACCCACTGGAGCCTCCTGTATACTCTAACTGAAGATATCATGATTAAGCATTGTCAAGATGGTGCTTAGTTGTGCCTTGATTATAGTTAAGTCAAGAAAATGGACCCTGCCAAGTATTTCTGCAATAAAGTATATGTTCCATGACACTTCTCTGTACACACGCTAAATGAATGAACGTGACTACTCCATCTCTTATTAGTTGTTCCAAGTATGTAAACCAAAGAAAAATATAACAACAAAAAAATTATCGGTTGAAAACAAAACAACAAAAAGGAAATGAAAATAAAAACAGCAACACAAATTTTCCCAAACTCACTATGCATAGTCTTGTGGATGTCTATATGGGCATCTCATATTGTCTGTTTCCAATAACAATAAAGGAAAGTAGGCTCATTTGATGAGTCAGAGACTCAAGAACCAAGAATTAAGGTCAGTCCTCATATGAAACAGTAATTTTACCCAGAGAAACTGACTTTATAACAATATCTTTAATCTCTTTACATTCTTAAAGAGTACATTTTATATTTATCTTATTTAATTTTCCTAATTCTTGGATGTAGACAGGGCTGAATAATTAGTGTCGCATTCTGTAGATAAGAAAGTTGATACTCAGACTATGAAATTTTGCTCAAGATGCTGTGAAATTCCAGCTACTCTGGAAAGTGACCTCAGTACAGTGGTCTAAGTGTCTATTAAAAACCTCTACTTACAAGTTGCTAGTGGCAGCAATTATGGAAGTTGGACCTAAGATATCATGTAATGAAGCTGAAAATAGGATTAGCTCCTCTGAATTATTGGCCAGAGGGCCTCCATATTTATCAGTTTGTGACAGTCTTGTTTTGACAGCAGCAAAAAACCAAGTAATGAAATATACTCAGCCTAATGATTTTTCACTGATATAAATATTTATGTTAATAACTAATCAACATCAGTTGTCATATTCTTATTACTAACACAGCTAAAATATCAAAGAGATATTTTGGTCCAGAAAGGACCTAGTATGGGGTTTGGAAACGAGCACTATATAGAAACCAGAGCACCTGAGTCCTGAACTCAGCTCTTAGACTAGTTTATAACATTAGGCAATCAACTTCCCTGAATGCAGTGTCCGTCCCAGTATATAAGGTGAGAGAGTCAGACAAGATGATTTTAATAATCTTCTCAAGCTCAAGCAAACAATGCACTTGTGAAAAGTTATGGCATAGCAGTTTGCTGAAGATCAATAATTGCATTTAGTGGAATTGCCATTATATGGAATTTGATAGAAAGATATAGGAAAAATCTATCAATTGGAGGACAGTGTGGAGAAGAATGTACCTATGTCTTCTAAGTCCAAGGGCAAGTTGTCTTTGGACTTAGAAGACATAGGTTTCAATCCTGACCATGTTTATAATCATATGACATATAAGAATTCTACCATTCAGTGGATAAGAATTCTACCCTTTTACCTACTATAATATGGTATTGTTGTAGAGATTAAATGAGTTCCTGTTGGTAAACTTTAAAGACTCTACCAGAGCAAGCTGTCAATTTTTGTTTTGAGTGTATAACATCATGTAAATTACTTTTATGAAGAACTAAATAATCTATGGGTTTGAGGTATAATAATGTTTACATAGAATTAAGAACAGCGTTTCCACAAAACTACTAGGGATACATTAACCCACGTTGTTATGACATTATCCAGTTGTCCCAGAGTATCATAAGAGAGTTCCTTAAATAATCTATTTTTGTAAAAGTAGAGATGTAGCCCTAGCTGGTGTGGCTCAGTTGGTTGGACTTCATCCCATGCATGGAAAGGTTGATGGTTTGATAAATCCTTGTCAGGGCACATGCCTGGGTTGCAGGCTCAATACCTGGTAAGGGGCATGCAGGAGATAGCCGATTAATATTACCCTCTCACATCGATGTCTCTCTGTCTCTCTCCCCCTTCCTTTCTCTTTAAAAATCAATAAGAACATTTATCTAATGAACAGAATGAACTGGTGAATATAATAGAAAGGGATTAGACTGACAATTCTCAGGGGGAAAAGGGTGTAGGGGGTATGGGAAGAGACTGGACAAAAATCGTACACCTATGGATTTAAAGAAAAAGTAGAGGTGTAAAATATAGAATGATACATGGTGAATAAAAAAATAGAAAAATTAGAAAAGTAGTGTTTAAATATGGTATTTCAATTCAATAAGTAAAAGGACAAGTTAATTAAATATATGTCCTAGCCCCCTCTGACTCTGTAAGAAGAATTACCCAAAATTAACATTGGTTATACAGCCAGACACGGGGTATTTGTTTTCATATGTGCTTTTATTTAGTCCTCATGATACTGCATTTTAGACATTTTCAATCTTGTTTAGTAGATGAGGAAACTCAAGGCCAGAGAAGTCAAGAAAATTCCTGGATTTTCACATCCAGGTCTCTTGAACCTATCACTAATTCTTTTACCATAATATGATAGATGTTCTTGACCTAACAAGTCCCAACAAATTGTACCTTGAGATGTTGTAAAGCCAAATCTATGATCTGACTTGGCTTAATAGAAAAAGAATTTATTTTTCTTTTTTATCTCATAATACCAGTAGTGTCACTGGAGTGCTGTGATCTTGCAATTTTTATCCTGGCATGAAGGTTTGACCCACTCATCAAGTCCCAGCCCCTCATTGCCATTGTATTTTCTGGGATAGGAGATATTCAAGAGAGATGTTTTAGAAGAATTAGCATACCATAAGGGCTATGCATTTTAAGGTAAAAGAGCATCTCTCTGAGCCTTGAGATATAGACAAACTAAATGTTCTTTATCTTAATTTATTTTTTTTTAAATTTACTAAAGCTGGGCTCATAATTGCAACTCAGGTTCTTTAGAATAAATAACAGGGCATTATTTACTTTGTGAAGAATGATTTTCAGCTCATTACAAAATTAAATAAAATTACCTAATTGTCCTGATCTTTTTGTCCTTTTTGTTGGCTTTTTTTCCTTGTGGTTTTAGGACGTATGTTATAATTTTAATTTCATTTTATTTAGTTCATATTCCTGTAAGAATTTTTTTTCCCTAAATTCTATCTTAATAGTCATACAAGTGTTTTTGTTTGTGTTAGTTTGACACGGATGTTTATCTCTGGCAATGTTGAGTGCCCCTTCACCAATGCTGGAAAATATACTAATTTCCTTAAAATATTATTCCTGTGAAATTAACTTTGTTTCAATGTAAGCATTTCTGGGACTTAGGTAATGAAGACTCTTCTCCTAACCCAACATAAATTTCAAAGACTGTTGTGATGCATTTTTTTCAAGAGCAAATTCAAATCCCACTTAGAATAGGTTCCCAGAATCATATGCTACCACGTTGCCTGCTCCTTACCATTCATAAGTAATTACTCTCTCCTCTGTGTTCCCATCATACATTACTCATGCCTCTCTAACAGCAATTTGTTGTGTCCTTTGCCTCTGATCAGCTATTTATAGCAGTGTCTACTTCTCCCACTACACTGGGAACCTCGGAGGGCTGGGATGGCGCTTTGTCCTTTCTTCCTTGGTACCTGCCAGGATGTTGAACACTTTGTTCCACTCCTTAGCTTTCTGCAATGCTAAATATAGTGAGCAGGCAGCTCTGCTCAGCAGAAAGCCTGTGAAAAGTTTCTCTAAAGGGGATTTAATCAAAAGCTGAGGCAATATAGGCATTGGATGAAAAGAGATGGGCTCAAAAACATTAGTGGAAATGAACAACAACAAAATACAACAACAAGAAAGTTGAAGGGTTTGTGTGTTTTTTTTAACTGAATTTTGTTACATGTTTCATAAACTGTCCTTTCTTGTGTGGGTCATGACATCAAAAGAATACACATTTTAAGGTTTGATGTCACCTAATAAATTGACTCAAAAATTTTTCTATCTTAAAATATTAGAATTTTCATCTATAGAGTAGGAATTTTTATTCCAATTAGAACATGATAGTCATAGGGATGGATGACACAAGGATTACTGTTACTATTTTCAATCTGTTTTGAAACACAAATACAGGTACAAGTATAAATTAACATTTAGATGTAGGTGAAGGACACTTGGAGAGAGCAAGACAACTTTTTTTATTTTTATCCTCACCTGAAGATATGTTTTTGTATTCATTTTTGGAAAGACAGAGGAGGGAAAGAGAGAGAGGGAGAGAGGCATAGATGTGAGAGGGAAACATCAATTGGTTGTCTCCTGTATGCACCCTAACAGGCAACCTGACCAGGAATTGCACCCCCAGCTTTTGCTGTTCAGGATGACATTCCAACCAACTGAACCACCTACCAGGGCAGAAAGTGCAAAGAAACTTTTAATAAGAAATGTATGACTCACTGAGAGGCAGAACTTTCAGGAGGATTTGTACCATAGCTCAATGGGAGAACTATCAAAGTAAAATGATGTTTTCATCTGCAAAGAAAACCCCAAAGTACTGCCATCATCAGGTAGGCTTTTTGATGACCAGAAAGAGGAATACATTTGTATTCCAAAATTAAGTTAGGTGATATAATTATTTGAGTTTAAATAATGGCACTGGTAATTCAGTGGAGGTTTGCTGAATCATAGCCTTGTTCTCTTTTCATTGTACCACACTGCTATTCTGTTGGGAACACCTACACTGGAGCTGTGCTTCCCAACCCTTTTTACATCATGATTCATGTGGAAAATGATGGCATTTGTTAGGCACACTGGAATAAGTAAATGAGGCTTTTCCTGGCCCCCAAATGTGAAACCCACTAGAGTCACAGTTTCTTAGCCTGACAGTTGACAGGCAAAATCTGGATTAGAGAATTACTTTTTCATGGTTAAATAGAATAGTTCTACTTTATGTAAAGCACGTATCCAAAGTTTATTGCTTAATTATTAAACCCATATGTGTGGATCGTCAAATTTATGCAAGGGCACTGCTATAGATGCTGGGGATCCAACAGTGAGTTTTCTGTCTTCTCCTGTGAGAACCAATGAAATGAACAGTAGACAAACTGTCTTGGGATCTGGACATGTTTCCTCCCTTGATTTGTAAGCATGTAACTTGCAAGTAGTCAATCTTAATGCCTTATATTTGCAATGTGGACTGCGTCTACTGAAATATGAATTCTGGGTAGCCTGATATGAGAGAGGGATTTTCCATGGTATGGAGAATTGGGGATCTATATTCTAACCCCAAATCTGTCACTAGCTCTCTTCCCTCTCTGTCTCTTCATTTCTTGAATCTGATGGTTAGACTAGAGTCATGGTTTATAAACTTTACAATATGGATCCCCTACAAGCTCCATCCTTTCACACTCTTCATCCAGAAGTGATTTGGGTCTCTTTTGTATGTGTCTCTTCCATAAATTATTTCCCTGAACAAAGGATTATAGGAGAGACAGGCAAGTGAGCGAAGTTGAAAATTCCTGGCCTAGAATAATTGCTAAAGACTTTTAAAGGTTTGGTATTCTTTAACTCTGCTTTTTAAAATTTTTTATTCTTATCCCAACAAAACCAAAACTGTATCTAGAATGTGAGATGTCACCCTTATTTTTCCAAGAGTCTTTCCTGTTTCAATATTGCTTTCTTGTCTTAAAAAAAAAATAAAGATTGAATATAAGGTTACATTTTAATTTTATGAAATTAAAAATTTAACATTTCTAAATGGCAACATTTTAGAGTTTGCTGAATCTTCAAATACTTATGTCTCTTTAAATAAAATACTTAACATTGAACACATGTATACCTATGCAATATATAAATTATAGAAATGTTATTTTCTTTATAATCTACTAGTAGCTAATGCTTATGCTACCTATATGCTTCATTTATATTCAGATGATTCTTCCAGCTTCTGACTGTGAATTGGAAAAGTTATTTATACAATATCCAAGGATAGAAAAGATACAACCAGATTGTATCTCTAAAAACAGTTGCTTTGGGAAGTTATGTGTATAAGATTTTTTGTGTAATTTTATTTTTACTTAACTTTTTTGTTTTTAATCACAGTCGTATTGCCATCATCTCAGAAGAGTTTAAAGCCGTGCATTTTAACAGCTAATTTCTTGTTTGGCTTTTTTCTGCTACTCTATAACATCTTTTCCTTTTAACTATATTTTCATTGGAGTAGCTGCCCAAAACAATTTATAAAAATCCTTAAAAATCTTCAAATAATGCCAAGATTTTATTTTAAAAAGAATAAAATTTAGACTCTTCATTTAGAGTAAACTATAAGGTATTTATGTCATAGCTGGTTACCAGTTGTCTACTGTATGCTATGGACTATGCAGGTGTGGGTGAGGATGTTGCTGTTGGGGATGCTGTAATACACTGCCCAGATCCCTCTTCAGGACTGAGGCTCTCATTCCTCCAGATGCTAGGATTGTTGGCAGTTGATGGTTCATAGCTGAGTCCTTCTCTGGTAATTACCCTCAAGGGAACTTCATCTTCACTCAAGGTGCAGCGATGCAAGTTCTCTATGCCCTAGTTTCAAGGAAGAACAATTCTGCAGGGTCATTCCAGCTCCAGACTATTCCATGGAACCATCAGAATCCTTTGTTGTAACTGCATCTTAGTTCAACTCCTCTACTCAGGAACTTCCTGCACTCTCCCACAGGTGTTGATCTCAAAGACACTCTTCAGTAACTTCCCATGTGCAAATCTCTGAGAATGCTTCCTAGGAAACTCAACCTATGCCTGTGGCTCCATGGGGGGCGGGGGGGGGGGAATGTGTGGGCTCAGTTTGGTCATACCGTTAAATCAAGTACATTACATTCAGTGTCATAAGAGAAACATTATACAATCTTATGGGACTGGAAGAAGTGACTCATTTTCTTGGAGTATAGCAGAGGGAAAATTAGGAAAGGTTGTGCAGAAGAGGTAACATTTGAGCTTAACTTTGAAGAATGACTAGGTATTCCCTAGGCAAAAAAGAAAGGATATGAATCAGTCTGAGCTTGTAGAACATAGCTTATGAAAGATGTCGCAGAAAGCTCATGACAGCAGGAAGTTGGAGGCTGTGGGGAGAGCAGCAGAGGCTGATCCAGAGCCAGCTCATGAAACTCATTCCTGCATTTGAAGGTTCTTATGCTGGAGTAGGCTCTTCCTGCCTACCTACCCACTGATCAATCACAGCACCCCTACGCCACATACAAATGTGGTTTGAGTAGATATATTTAGTGACATTCTTCTTCCACTCTTTTGCTTGAAGACCTTCTTTTGTTTTACTTTCTTAAAAATTATTTATTAACCTTTTCATTTTAACCTACTTTGTGAAGACACAAAGATCATCTATGGTGCTTGAAATTCAACCAATAGCAATTTCTGGAATTCCAAGTGAAATTCCAGGCATAGTAAATGTTACATTGTAGAATTCTAATACATGAACCCTCCTTTCACATATCAAACAAGGGGTTATCCAGGTTTCTAGTATATAGCTCATGTTGGAAACATTGGCCTTTTCCTATTGTTGTTAACAAAGATATATCACAGAGTAATAAAATTGCAGAGTTAGAATTAATCATTGTTTTACAGACAAGAAAACTGGGGTCTAGAGAGAAGAAATTGTTTACCCAAAGTTGTATGCTGCATGTTGACAAAGCCAGAAGGATAACTCATAGGTTTTATCTAACAACTTTCCCTCTCTATGGCTACATAATGAATTCATCATATCACCCTCTGAACAATGCCAGTCCGACGTCTGCCCCTATTGAACTCCATGGCCCAGGTCCAATTACATCAGGGCTCCAGGTCTGTTTTCTCACCTCTGAAATCAGATGCCTGGACTACAGGAATGCTCAGTGCCCTCCTCTCTGACATTGTAAGAGTCTTTATCCTTTCTCTATTAGAATATATGTCTAAGGGTCCTAGTGGACCAATTGAAGACTGAAAGGGGATGAGTACAGTAAAGGGAACTGGCTAGACAAGGTTAATTTGTCCTCCAACACCATTTGCTAGTCCAGGCTAACAGCTGAATTCTTAGAACCTTTAATTTCTCATATGCGGACATTTCACAATAATCTTACTTTAGGCATATTTTACACAGTTTTGCCTTTGTAGAAGAAATGTTCAGATTACCTGTCTTTTAAATAGTGCTTCTATCGGTCATGATGGTTTTAAGTAAATTGCCTGAAACTTGCAGCCAAGCCTCAATGCAAACAATAACATTTTCTGGTCAAGCATTTTCTGGTTTGTTCAACTCGATTACAGGCTGCCCTTTAAAAAAATGTTAAAAGTTAAAACCCACAAGAGGAACAAAACACAAGTCTCAGGAAGACGATTTCCAGCCGCATTAGCTCAGATCACCAGGATAGAAAAGTAGCAAGGCCTTCATTGTCCAGACCATCATTGTCCCCAGACTTGCATCTTATATTTTTCTGCTATTTTAATTTTACCACTTTAAAATTGGAGGATGAGGGGGTAGGTTAATAGTTTCCATGAGTTTAGACTGTGACCAGAGGCATACTGAGCAATTTCAGTACCCCCCCAGCAACCACAGCTTTGAAGAGAGGACAGTGATGAATTTACTAATTCATCTTAGGAGAGATTCCTGAGTCAGGGGAGTCAGGCCAATAGTGTGCTGCAAGGTGGGAGGTAAACAATATGCCTTCCTTCATTCTTTTAACACACATTCACCTTGGGCTTATTTTGTTCCAGGTAGTATACTAGGTGTAATATGGGACAGAGAAATACATTCCTTAGACATAGTCCCAGCCCTTGAAGAAATAGACATCTGCACAAATAATTTTAATACAAGTGAACCTTGTGAGCACTACAACCTCAGGAAGCGGATAGAAAGAAACAGTTTATTCCAAATAAAGACATCAAGGAAAGCTTCACTGTGAAGTTGCCTTCTGACCCATACTTAGAAAGGTCAGTATGGCAAATTGCAATTAATACTTCCAATGCACAGGAGTATGGAAGTTTCTCATAGGTGTGAGTGTGTGTGAGCAGTCTGAGACATTAAGGAAGTCAGTCTAGAAAGGGAGGTTGAATGTCAGATATGGAGCTAGCTCTTTTTACATTGTTAGGCCATATAAGTTTTTGCTAACAGGAAAATTATTTGGTCACATCTGTGGTTTGGAAAGGAAACTGGCAGTCACTTTGGGGATAGGGAAGAATTACAAAAGAAGCAGCATGCAAATAAGGAAGCCCATCGGAGACCATTGCTGTAGTTGAGGTGTTAATACATTTGTTATCTACCCACAGGTACTTCTTGCCTAATGGCCATTTAAAGGTTCTCCTGGTATGAGGGCAGTTACTCCTTAATTTCCATATCCCTTCTAGTTCTGCATTTCTCTCATCAGATACCCATCCCCGGTTTATTCTAGATTGTAAATTCAGTGACTCAGTCTAGACATCTCAGTTGGAATATAGCATATTACATGTGAAACATGGTTGTTAGGAAAGAGCACATGAAGTTCTAGGGAAAGATGAAAAGTTAACAGGTAATTTTATCAGTCTTTCATAGTCCTGACTCTATAAATGGTGTCCTCTTTAGGGGGGAATATTTATTTTGAAAACTCAATATATCTCTGCAGCTAGATAAATTGACTTTCTTAATTGATCTCTCAAAACTGGAACCCCTCTAAGGTTCAACATTTCCATTGAGAGCTTATAACACTACACTGGAGTTGATGTTTGAATCAAGTATTCATGATCACTGGCCTCAATGGTTATGCTGAACTATGCCTGGGGTCAGCAGCCTGCATGCTCTGTGAGCCTGTTACCAGACAGACCACACTGGAAAATGTTAGGGTCCTTGGTGATGAAGGACCTGTCCACTCTACTAGGTCTTTGATGATGAAGCAAGTGTTAGAAGTAATAGTGAAGCATTCTTCCAGAGGCGAATCTGAGTTGGATAGTTCAGGGGTAAACAAATTATAGCATAGGCCAAATCCGGAGCACCACCTGCTTTTGTATATAAAGTTTTATTAAAACACAATGACGCCCATTTGCTTATGTATGCCTATGGCTGCCTTTGCACTACAATGGCAAAATCGCACTGTTGCAAGAAAGCCAGAAATATGTCCTCTACGGGTCTTTACCTAAAAGTCTGCCATCAACCTGACTGTAGTGGGAAGGGACAAGGGGAGGAGTCAGAAGACATGTTTTAAATTTGACATTTGCTCTCTATTACCTGGGTGACCTGAGAAAAACCACGTGACCCATCTGACTGTGTTTCCTTCTCTCTAGAATAAAGATTATAAAAGTACTGACTGTGGTGAGCAGCCACGCCAGTGTGACAGTGACCATCATACTGTAAGTCACTGTGGAAGGGCCACCTCATCATCAGCATTGTTCTTTCTCTCTCCAGAATACCCTGGAGCAGTGCAGTGTATGCTCCAAGCCCATCATGGAGCGGATTCTCCGAGCCACCGGGAAGGCCTACCATCCTCACTGCTTCACCTGTGTGATGTGCCACCGTAGCCTGGATGGGATCCCATTCACCGTGGATGCTGGTGGCCTCATCCACTGCATTGAGGACTTCCACAAGTAGGCAATCTCCCCTCCTGCCTCCAGCCTGCCCATCTTAGGGTCTATTCTCACTGCCTGGCACCTAGGCCTCACAATCTTCTCTTGGAGCTATGGAATCTCAGGATTTGATGGGGCCTTCAAAGAAGTTACTGATCCTCCTCATGCAATGCAGAAATTTGTATCAGGTGGTCCATGTGGTCTTGGCAGCCTGTCCACTGCTTCATAGCTTCCCTGGGGCTTGTTCCTGGCATCTTTGTGTGGCTGTAATTGTGAGAAAGTTCACTCAGCTACAGAGGATTTGTATTGGAGAGGGGCAGGATCCTGGGCTAGCCCTTCTGGACTAAACCTGAACAACATGTGTGACCACCATGTGTGACTTTGAACAAATTGCTCAATTTCTCTGTGCTCTTCAATTTGCTCATTAGACCAGACCCTATCTTAAAGGTCTCCAGCTTTAGTAATAGCCCAGGATTCTCTCTGAGCCAGGGATTCTCTCTCCATCCTGCCACTCAACAGATAGGAAGTTATGGGGCAAAGACACAGAGAATAGTTCAGTCCTTACTAATGGAAGCCTCTCACATACTCAGAGGCAGCTTAACGCTACTGTCAGCACATCCATACCCTCCCCTCACCTCTTCTCTCACTCAGGCCTTCTCTTTCCCAGGATATTTTCTAATGAATGCAATATTGTGCAGTCTTTTGAGGAGGATTAGAAAGTAGAGCCTCAAGGTCATGGGCTGGAAAAATATGTCCCCACTTCCACAATTCTTTCATTGCAGGTCCCTCTTTCCTCTATGATAGTTTGGATTTTCATGAAAGTTTTATGGTTTTGTGTTTTGCTTATTTTTATTTCACCACTTTGTTAGTTGGGTCATTGGCTGGTCACATTTGTTAACATAATTTTAGGAACCATACGAAAGCTTAGATGTGATTTATAGACAGTATACACAGAGGCCTTCTGGACGATGTTTGTGGGGCAGTGGCTTTCCAGACAGTCTGAGGCTCTGAAAGAGATGAGGTATGTATGGCTCACCAGTGTGGGTATCCATTCTAGGGCCTCCAGATGTGCAGTCTTGTGGGTTCATTTTCACCGCTCTGTTGATCGTCAACAACCAGGAGGTACTTGCCACAAGTAGTTGGGGGACCTGAGACTCATAGTTTAAAAATGAATTTCCTGACCACTTTCCAAGTAGCAAAGAAAGTGAAAACCTCACCAAAAGACGTGAGACTGAATAAATTAAAAAAAAAACAAAAAAAAAAAACAGAGGCAGAGATTCTCCAGCTGAATTAGACAAGGAAGGCCTCACTTTGAAAGGGCAGTCACAGCATAAATTGTACTTCACATTATTGATATTTTTAGCTTGTAATTACACGTGAAAAAAACACACACAAAAAAAAAAACCTGCATCTATTTAAGGGAACTGAAAAGATACCAATGGGGAGTATGTTTCTGTCACTACTTCTCTCCCTTCTTAGACTTACCCTAATCCAAGAAAGAGTGGTAGATATAATCAGAGCACACATGTTTCGAAAAAGAATGATATATTACACCCTCGATTAAAACAGGAAATCAATTCTGACAAATGGAAGTTTGTATCTATGCATTTATCTTTCATTTCGGGAAGTGGGGAGCATAATTAGAGACTTGCAACTGGTGACATAAGTGTGTGAGTCTGAATGCCCCAGAAAGGCAGACTTGAGCAACTAAAGCGAAAAAAAAAATCTCAAGACCCCAACTGTCTCCCCGCCACCACCACTAATTCAGTGGTATGTTAAAATACAAATTATATTTAAAAAAATATGTTGTCTGTATGATTAGCAAGGATTTGGGGGGGGGGGGAGCTTCTTTTTTATCTTTTCCCCATTTCTCAAAGAAAAATATGAGAACATTTTACATAACTCTGTTTCTGAGCCTTGAAAATACTAGAACAAAAGACAGCTAACAAGTCTAACCCCACCCAGCCTGTGTGGCTCAGTATTTGAGTGTTGACTTAGGCACCAAGAGGTCACTGGTTCCATTCCTAAACAGAACACGTACCTGGGTTATGGGCTCAACCTCCAGTAGGGGGCGTGCAGGAGGAAGCTGATCCATGTTTCTCTCATGGATGTTTCTATCTCTCTCTCTCCCTCTCCCTTCCTCTCTCTTTAAAATCAATAAAATCATATACAAAAAAATAAAAATAAAAAATCAAACCCGGGGAGGGGATGTGGGAAGGGGGGGAGGCGGCAAGGCTAAGTAGAGGGTAGTTTTAGGAGAGTGCAGACTGTGGAATCCCCTTTCCACGTCCCGCGTGGTCCAGGGTTCCGGTTCAGGGTTCGAGTTCTGGAGAAGGGCCGCACACAAATGAAAAGAGACTTGAAGAAATGTAATTTGGCGATATGGGGGGGCCAGGCGGTAGTCCAACTCTAGTGGGAGAGCTACCCTCTGCTCTGGCCCTGCTATCTCTTTTATTGGGGCTATGGGGAAAACACTTTAGGCAGGAAATAACAGAAATATACACAAGATAAACAGAGGTAGAGGCTGCTTCAGCTAACAATGTTTAATCTAAAGGGTGAGTGGTTAGAGCAATTTAATGTTGTTGACAGCCTTCCTGGCTTCCTGTCCACATCTCTATTAGTGAAACAGTAATTGGTTTCCGGCAGCAGACTTCTGCAAATAGTTTGGGGGGCGTGGGGGTTGTTCTTGGTCATTCTGAATAGGTCTCTCTTTGTGAGGTTTTAGGAAATATATTTTAATTCAATGTAAATGTGTAAACACAGAGGTTTCTGTGTGTTCATTCCTGTACTAAGTGCTCAAAGAGAGGAATTACCTAAGGTGAAATTGCACAGATTCATAGAGAAAAGCCTCTGTTAGCAAGGAGCTTGTCAGGAGGAGGGTACAGAATATGTGTGATATCGGGCTGGAAGGGCTCACGGCCAGGAGATAGGCATGGGCAAAAGCTTGAGCCAGAGTCAGGAGAGATTCATTGGCCCTGGGCTCTGAGCAACTTCTGGAAGCAGCATTTCAAGAGTGTTTTTAATGGGAAACTAGGAGATTCCTGGCAGAAGGGACAACCCAGGCAATAAATGAGGGTATGGAGTTAGGAAAGGCTTCTCTACATTCAAGCAAGACTTGCTTGGCTATAACTAGAGCAGAGTGGGGAGGGGGTTACCGTGAGATACAGGAAGCCCATGAGAAAGGCTTATCTTGCCTGCTTACAAACCAGTGCTTCCCAAACTTCCAGGTACTCGGGGACCTTATTAGCTTCAGGCTCTAATTGAGTAGGTTAGGGGTGGGCCCTAAGGTTCTGCATTTCTGACAAGCATCCAGGTGGTCTTGGATTGCACTTTGAGTAACAAGCTTGTGAAATACTATTTTCAAGGCCTTCTTAATGGGGACATCCCCTACATAACCACCTGCAGTCAGGTTTGGCTCAAGTCCTCCAGCCTATTAGGTAGAAACTCTTTCCCATATGTCATTTTAGAGGACTGTTCAAATGCAATTCCAGGGAGACTGACTGTACCTCACCCCCAACACACACACACACACACACACAAACATACACTTTCCCATTTCACCTAAATGGCCATCTTTCATGGCACAACTTAATTGTCATTTCCCTAAGAAGCTCTCTCTGATCTGATCTCAATCCCGCCCCATGTTTCACTTTGCATCCTTTTCTAGCTATAGATAACACTCAACATAGTCTGACTAGTGATAAAAAATACACATGCATGCACATATACATTCATAAACTTTTATAGTAACCACAGTAAATGATTGTTTCACTATAATAGGATATTCATATATAAATTAATAGAACAAGTGCAGAAATATATAGAACTCCCTCACCAGTCTGTTTTCTGCAGTCCTAGTTTATTCCTGTACTTCCAATGCCAGCACAGTGAGCCCAGAAAAGCAGGCTTCTTTAACTGACCCTTTCATTATATTGAGCCTTTATTCCACAATCTGTGCTTTCTTATCAGGCATATTACACTAAGCCCATTTGTTTGTTTCATCAGCACCCATTTGTGGATTGCCAGAAATGTACCAGGACACAAGATGATTAAGACCATCCCTCCCTAGGCCTTGGCTCCCGAGGCTGTAAAGTCGAAATGATAAAAGTAGCTCCTCATAACATTGCTGTCAGTAGAAAACAAGGTCAAGTGCTTAACAGGGCTTGGCACATAATAAGCACTCAATAAATGGTAGCTATTTTAACCATCAAAAGTGTTATCAAATTTATATTTTTTATTATTATTGTCTGCTCAGTGAGCTGAACCTTGAAATAGACCACCTGGGATTTAGAATAGTCCTTGAAACGCTGGCCAATGAACACTGTGGGGGCTGCAGAAACCACTTCCTGCCTCTTGCCTTTACTTCTTCTCTTCATGGAAATGAGGCCAATTGGTAGGAAGAAATCATTACTCGGCAAGAATACAGTTTATGCTTTTCCAAAAAGGAAGGACCTTGAGATTGAACATAAAGGCCCATGTAACATATTTTTTTATGGAGAAATAATGCAGCTGCTTCATTTCATTGGATATAGACTGAATTTCTGCCCTCTGTACCACTCTTGGGGGACTCAGACAACCTGTCTGATGGAAGGTCACAATTTAGTGGTCCCCAAAGAGATGCAAATGATTCCTACTATAATAAGCATATGCAAGGAAATATCCTAGAGGAGTAAGTAACCCCACTGGGGGAAATTGGGTAAAGCTCCTGGATACAGTGATTGGCAAGACATATTTCTGGCCTTATAGAATTTACAGTCACGTGGATTTGAGGAAATGAAATTTTGCAGTTGATTCTAGAAGGCTTCTCATTTCACTACTGGTGACCCAAATTCAAAAACAACCAGAAAGTCCAAAGCAATTTTTTTTTTTTTTTGCCACTGAGTATAAACTTCTTGTATAAAATACCAATTATAACAACTCTGATTACTGCTGCAGTTGTACCATAGTCCTTTTAATTATTCTTTCATAGCAATCAATTTATCTATTGCTTAATTTATATGTCTTTAGATTGCAGCCATACAGATTGCCTATGGGTGCTTCCAGGAAAATATATGTACATATAGAGTTTAATATACATAAATATGCTTTGACAACCATAAAGTGCTCTGCAAAGTATAGATTACTATCATCATTTCTTTTTAAGTCTCACCACAAATAAATTTTAACATCATCAATGTTAAAACCATTACCACAAGTAAATGAAGTTGCAGTGTTTTTATTTTTTTTATTTTTTCACTTCTTATCCATGCCTATTTCAAAGCATGTCTCATTTCATGCCTTCACAAATGCCACCCCTAAATGCCAGATACAGATGGATATATGGCCAATACTTGCCTCTTATTAATCTGTTATGAGAAAAAAAATCTTAGGGCTATCAGTCATAGTAAGGAATATTAAGAAGTTAAGAAATATTAAAATTCCTCACCAATTAACCTCAAAATTGTATCTGTATGTGTATGTAGGTGTAAGTGTATCTGTGTTAATGTACACTTACCCTTCAGAAGTGCTAAAATCCTTTATAGAATAAAAAAAACACACAAATCTTTAGCTTTCTTGTTTTTCTTTTTTTTAAATATAATTTTATTGATTTCAGAGAGAAAGGGAGAGAGAGATAGAAACTTCAATGATAAGAGAGAATCACTGACCAGCCGCCTTCTGCACGCCCCCCACTGGAGACCAAGCCAGAAACCTGGGGATGTGCCCTTGAGGGGAATCAAACCCAGGACCTTTCAATCCACAGGCTGAAGCTCTATCCACTGAGCCAAACTGGCTAGGGCAATTCTATTCTTTTTTAACTGATTCTGGAAACTTAAACTTTTGAACTCTCCAGTCTTGCATTAATACCTGGATCTACATCAGGTCATTGCACATCAATGCCTGGCCATACATCATAACCTCCAGTTGACTATCTTAAGTGACTTTGAGAAGAAATAGTTTAATTGTCCAGATCACTAGACATCTGATGATTACCATCTTAGACCAACGTAGAGGCTAAGAACAGAGGACTGATTCTTCTCAATAACTTTCTTATTTTTCAAACAAAAGTTTAACACAAGCAAAATGTAAGAAATGAAGACTTGGCCATAGTTTGGTGTAAAGAGTATTTAAACTCACTAACCTCTGCTATTTTGAAAAAAATAGTCATTTGAGGTTTAATTCCTAGAATTCAAGACACATTTCAAAGAAAGAGGCTCTGGCCCTAACCGGTTTGGCTCAATGGATAGAGCGTCAGCTGGTGGACTCAAGGGTCCCAGGTTTGATTCTGGTCAAGGGCATGTACCTTGGTTGTGGGCACATATCCAGTAGGGAGTGTGCAGAAGGCAGCTGATCAATGTTTTTCTCTCATCGATGTTTCTAACTCTCTATCCCTCTCCTTTCCTCTCTGTAAAAAATCAATAAAATATATTTTAAAAAAGAAGGAAAGAAAGAAAGAAAGAAAGAAAGGAAGGAAGGAAGGAAGGAAGGAAGGAAGGAAGGAAGGAAGGAAGGAAGGAAGGAAGAAAAAGAAAGAAAGAAAGAAAGAAAGAAAGAAAGAAAGAAAGAAAGAAAGAAAGAAAGAAAGAAAGGAAAGAAAGGAAGAGGCTCTGATAACTGGGAAGCAGGCAAAGTTATCAAGCTCTGAACAGTTTGTTCAGGTCTGGGGAACACATGCAAAACTCTAGAAGCAAATAGAGACAAGTAGGGACCTCCAGGACTTATGTTTTCCCCTCGGGTGATCTTGCCCAAGCCCAGGGTGTGTTTTTGGATTCTGTTCACAGGTGAATTCCATGCCACATACACATGGCCAGTAGCTCCCAGCTCTCATGCGAAAGCAATTCACATTCTCACTCCTCCACATCACCCAATATCATAATATTTATGATCTACAAGGACCTCAACAGTCAGTGAGTCTAACTCCTTTATTTTAGAGTTCAGGAAGCAGACCCAGAGAAGGAAAATGACTTGCTTAAGGTCACAGAATGATAGATCAGATGTCCTCTCAATTTACACCTTATATTCTTTTACTTTAATTTTTATGTTTTACCTGTTTGTCATTGCCTATGCTCAGTACCTAACCAGAATTATCTCTTTGTTTTCAGGAAATTTGCCCCCCGATGTTCTGTGTGCAAGGAGCCTATCATGCCAGCCCCCGGCCAGGAGGAGACTGTCCGAATTGTGGCTCTGGATCGTGATTTCCATGTTCACTGCTACCGGTGTGAGGTCTGTGGTCTGCACCCTCAAATCTTGCAAGGCAGGCATTGAAAGGCCCACTAGAGCCAGGTTTTCATAAACATAGCAATTATTCAATCTGAGACAGCCGGGAGTGCCTGTCTTCAAAGGACTTGGGTTTTAGATCTGACATGGACACTTAATGATAGTGATGTTCGATAAGTCACTTTACCTCTCTCATTCCCTATTTCCACACCTATTAGAAAGACTCATTCCTATCTTCCCCAAACATGGCTGTGTGACTAAAATGCAAAATTGCATATTCAAGGACACTGTCAATCACAAAGTGCTAAGTGGGTAGGAAAAGTTATTGTTGTTGTTGTTGTTACTATATTGAATCTTTCACTTGGGCTCTGATATTCCTGTGAAGCAGAGACACCATTGTCCCCATGGAGGAGGATAAGGATTTATTCCTTTAAGAGGGGTTGGAACTTCATGTTCAAAGTCATGGAGATTCATTAAGTTAGCCAGCACTGACTGAGCACTTCACACTACAGGTAAGGTGACTGCTAAGAGCTACAGAAGAGTTATGCACAAGGTGTCACGGGAATATATATACATATACACAGCAGCTGTGATCCAAGCTGGAAGTAACAAGAAAGGCTATAAAAGACATGTAGTCATTTATACAGCAAAGAGGAGCAAGGCTTTCCCTTAGAATCCAGATCTCCAAAGGGCAGCACATTCAGAAAATGATTTCAAAACGTTTTCTTATCTCCCACTGATGATAAAGGGTAACGATGAATTAGTGGTTAGGGATCTGTTTTATTTTCTCTTGTTCTTGCTATTGTCATTTGGGTTAGGGAACAAAGCTACCATTTGAGATACCATAAGTTTGGATCCTTCTCTTCCTGAACCTGTATTTCCTATTAACTGACCTTAGTAGAGTTATTTTACCCTGTTCATATATATCTTCAATATCTAATTCAATTTTATTTAAGACATACTGTGTTGTATACTGGGGATGGGTTGGAGGGGCCTGGTGGTATGTGAAGTGGGAAGAAAAGTGGCCACATTCTCAAGGCCTTGAATGGAAAGCTGAAGAACTTGGTCTTCACATGCATTGTTTTTATGTTCATGTGCATCATTTCCATCTGTATTTCTTTTCCTAGGATTGTGGTGGCCTCCTGTCTGAAGGAGATAACCAAGGCTGCTACCCTTTGGATGGACACATCCTCTGCAAGACCTGCAACTCTGCCCGCATCAGAGTGTTGACCGCCAAGGCTAGCACCGACCTTTAAGTTCAGTGTCCTGTTCAGCTGGTTAGTTGGTGGTACTGAGAAGAATGAAACACCAAAAATAAATAAATAAATAATAAGAAGAAGAATACTAAGAAAAGCAATAGGAAAATAGAAGAAAGGCATTCAAGCTATAGGATGGTCTCTGTTCTTCATGTAGTAGGAAACTTTCGTAGAAACACATAGATTATAAGATTTTTTTAAAACATTCTTACCAACTACACATTTCACATTTAGTTATGTAGGACCTTGATGGGCCTTTGTTCCCAAGGACTTCCACATTTTTGCACGGATTATGCTCCATCCCATTCACTTCCGCATTCCTGTACGCTTTAATCCCTGTTTGTCTCACTTTTCATCTGGTTGAATGGCTTTTTTTAGTGTGGTATTTGCTGTCACACAGATTTTCCTGGGTGAGTCTGCCCACTCACAGGTGCTTTTAGGCTTGAAGTCTCTCCATCCTATCATGTTCACATTTCCTCTGATCATAAAGGATAGTTGTTCTCTTTGTGTATCAAAAAGCATATCTTTCTGTTGCTCTAAACGGGTCATGTCCCTTGGCGGGGGAGGGGAGGAAATGCACAATTTATATGTTAGACTATAAAGAATTTAAGTTGTAAATTAGATAGGTTAAAACAAGCCCAAATTTGTAACCATCCAAATCAAAACCTATAGTGACCAGTTGTCAGGGCTCATTTGAAAACAGGTATTAGTGAAAGAGGTCCAAACTTCAATGTTTTTCTAAAGAAATTACAGGTAGAATATGCTGGAAAAAACATTTGGGGTTAAGTTTGAAAAGCCCATTATTATCCCACAATATTATCTGAAGATTCCCCTTTTTCATGCTGCTTAGACACATTATAGACAACCTTTTTTGTCTCTAGAATATAACATTTTCTGTACTGTCCTACTTTTCATATCAGAAATCTTGATTTTTTTTTCTAATATTCAAACATGACTACCAAAATTGATTTTTTCTTTAGTGAAAGATAGCTTTAAATAGCTGTGCAACCCCCCCACTCCCCAGACCCAGGTCCTTTTTGCCCGATAATTGTTAATCAGGGCACACAAAATAAAATTGTGTAGTTTTGTCTAGTTTACTTTAAAAAGACAGGAAAACTTGAAGAGTGTGAAACCACAGTTTCATTATTCTCTTAATCCTTCTGCAACTGAAATTACATATCATAGGAGACATTTTCATATCATTATGTGACATTTCACCACACTTTCAAAGACAATCACTGAAAAACATAGTTGCCTTTCTGAGCTAAAAATATGCAGAGTCTCTGCCTGGAATCGTTATTCAAACTCTGCCAGGCAGGGAAATGCTTGCTTGTCGACTGTGGAACCATACTTCATTAGGTTCTAACTTGTTTCTTTTATGGAGACACCGATCTTAATAACGGCAGGTTGCCGTCTTTTAAACTAATTAAGTATTTTGGATTGAGATTTCTTAAACCTTTCTTCAAATCTTCCACAAGTATATACTTTTAAATTATGAAGTATTTTAAATATACACAAAAGTATAAATAATAATATAATGAGTCTCTGTATATGTAACACCCAGTTTAAGAAATCAAATATAACAAATATAGTTACATTCCCGTGTACCCTTCCCTGATTCCACAAATAGATTTTTCATGATTTTAAAGTGATAGAGCCAGTTTTTTCAGTCTGATTTTTTTTAAACACGTAGAACAGAAATGAAAAAAAAAAAAAAAAGTATTTCTGCATGTTTTAAATCACAACCCATGCCTCAGGAATTCCAATTAAATATATATTTACTTTAGTAAGAATCATAAAAATGTTTCTTTTTCTTTTTCTTTTTTTCCAATAAGAAATTCTTAAGCTTGTGGTTACTGTAGCTCATCTAAGTTAATTTGTGGCTCATTTGCTTTGGCCACCAAACAGTTTTGTTTTAGAACCTCCAACATTGTAGCTTTTTAAAGTTGTTTTTGACCACTGCCCTCTCCTTACCTTACTGCTCTTATCTTTGATCTTAAACTTCGCATGATGTGAACTACAATGGGATTCACTTTGAGCGGCATGGAGACAATAGCGATTGTATCTCTGAATTTCTGTCTTCCAAATGAAAGCCCAGACCATGCTGCTGACCTCAAAGAGCACTGACTGTTAGACAATCGGGGTGATAATATAATCTGTTTGAATTGCTTCAGTAACTTTGTTTTCTATGATATGCTTGGGTAAAACTGTCTTTAGGCCCAAAGCAAAGAGCCCAATTTATTAAGAAATGGATTTTATCTCTTGAATAGCAGTCATATTATTATACATTTTGCCAAAAAAGGAAGAATTTATGAAATATTTATACTATGAAATGCAATAACATTCTACTTGTTTGTTACATTGAAGTCCTTATGTAACTGAATGTTTACAAGCAACAAAGAAAAAAAATGTTATAAGAAAATACTGTCACAGACCCCATCACTGTGGCTGTGCCAGGATACTGCTTGCTTACGATCTTTATAGTGCGTTTTTATCACATAACCTCAGAGTATCTTTACCAAAGATTTTTAAAAAGTAAATCTTTTTTAATATAGACTTATTATACTTTTATATAATAATGAATGTGCACACATACTTAAGCAGAAATATTTAGATTTAGATTTCTTTTTCCTTCACAAGTTATAATAAGGAAAGGATCCTACAATATTTTATTCCAGGATTTCTTAAATATATGATTTATATTGCTTTCTTGTCTTTTCTATTAATCTTTTGGTTTAAACAATGCCAAATCACTCCTTACTGTTTTAGTTACATGAAATGTTGCCTATCACAGAGATTTAAAGATCTTATCACCTTAATGATTATAGTTCTATTGTCTTTTGATATATTGTCTTAATTGTTGACATTTAAATTCAAAATAATAGAAAAAAATCATGGAGTCTATAAGAAAAAGTTGGTAAAAATATACTGGTTTTAAAAAATTGTCAAGAATACAAATATTTGGTAATTCTGTGTAACATGAGAGACATGGGAGATGGGAAAAAAACCCACTCTGTCATGGGCTGTGCAGATCATTTCAAAACCAGATTTCTTCATTGCCTGGATCCCCAGCTCCTGCTGACTCAATGTGGAAGTCCCATGTGCAAACAAAATTGCCTTTAAAATGTAAAAATAAGTCATTGTTCCAGCATAAGGCAACAAGGCTTTGAGATGCTGGAAATATCTGCAGCTCAAAGATGTGGGTTCTTTTTCTTCTCATTCGCAAATTGTTTCTGTTGGAGCAACTTCTCTGATCAAAATTACTGTATTGTGGATATGCTGATTAATGCAGTGGAGTTATCAACCCTGCAACTATGTTCTCACTATGAAAGAGCCTTCAGAGATGCTTACAGTGATGCTTAAAGTATATAGAACTCTAACTATATTTAAACAAATATTTTTATCTTGGTTCAAAGGAAGAAAGAGAGCACTTCTACCATGGGGCTGTAGTAGAGGGTTTTATGGAACATAGAAATGACTCTGAAAACACAACTTTCCAACAGTTTTCCTCGTTAGTAAAAATCCTGTTAATGTGAACCAGCCAGGGATAACAGTGTTATTTCTATCTGATATGGTTTGGGCTTCTCTTGTCAAATCTGTGTCTGCGGCCCCCTAATCCCTCTGTTATCAAGTTCTGAAGGGTGTTGGGGAAATGCTAGCAGCTGCTAGGGAGATCAGGGAAACACTGGGGTAACCTCACAGCCTCTCGCCAATCCTCTTGGCTTGGAAAGGCTTTTTTTTCCATATACATTTCTAGAAATATTGCTATACTACCTTAGTATTTCACATTTGTAGTTTAAACAAGCGATTGTCCATCTGTTGCCTCGAGCTACAGTACATGTGTGTTATGAAATATGACAGCATGTTCCGTACCCTGCTTTAGCCATCTGTAGAAAACCAGTAGGCTGAAAAAGATATACCTCTGTGAAATGTTCCTCGAGTCCCTTTCCTGAGATTGCTCTTTTGGTGCACTTTCGTAGGAGACAATCAGAGAACAGCATCTATGTGTGCCTTAATTATAAAGAATGTTTACACTACTAGGAATACTCCACTGAAGCATCTATAACATAAATATTAATCCCTAAATCTCATAGATATCTTCATCAAAAATGTCCAACAAAATCCAGGGAGTTCTGAAGTCTTCATCTTAAACCATGCTAATAGTATTTCTTTTCTCTTTTATGTCTTGGAAGTACCTTATGGATTCCTAAATCGGGTAAACATTCTTAATGGCCACAAGGTGATGTATTGGATGTTGTTAGTGATTATGTTTGGTCTTATTCTGGCTTTAGTCAGATAATGAAGACAAGACTTCACCTTGGACCTTTAACAGCCATTCAGCATATCTGCTTTTTTAAGGTGTCATAGTTTTTTGTTTGTTTGTGTGTTTTTTAATTTAATACTGGACAGCACAAGTTGAGAATCCCTGTTCTGAGTCATTACAGTGCAACCATGAACATTTCAGGTTATTTACTTCACAGATAACTATAATGAAAGTGTTCTCATGAGGCTGTTGATTGGTTAGCATATAATTTCAAAACTTTAAAAGATGATCTGATTAAAACTGTGCAACTTAGTGATAATTGTTCCTTCTTTTTCTCCTTTTTTCTTCTTCTCTTACCTTCTTTCCTCTCTACCCTGCCTATTAATGCTATCCTGCTAGGGATTTTCATAAATAAATCAATGCATTATAGTCCTTATGATATTATGAACATAATAAGAGAAGAAGGCTACCACAAAATATATGTGGCATCCATAAACTCTTTATTTAAAAGGGCATATTTTCCAGATTGTGTTTATTTGTAAAATGAGATAATAGAGTCTTTGGTTTTTATTTTAATGAGCTTTCATCAAGGACTCAGATCATAGCGTTCTTGGTAAATTCATTTATGACTGGCCTTCTTTTCTCAGGTAAATGCAAAGTAATCTTTCTAAGACTAGGTTAAGATTCTTTTGTTTTAATCCAAAGCATTTTTGACCAACATAACAATGATATTTATAGTGGTGGCATGTTATTTTATTCCACTGAAACTTGGTAATTTTTCTTAAGGCAAGAAAAAACTATTATCCTTCAGGAAATTTTACACATATCAGCATTTTGCCCATGACAATGATATTTAATTTTAATAGTTGAATCACAGTATTTTACTTAGGATAGGTCAGCACCAGGGTTGTTCCTAGAACACATATTACTGGCCTTTAGTCTGTTTATGAAAGCAACCTGAGAACAAGTCTGGGTCTCACATTGAAGTATTTTGTTAAAATTTAGGTCTGAGATTCTTTGAATGCTGGCTAATCCTGATAAAAGTATGCCCTCTTATACTTTTGTTTGTGTGAAAAAAATCTTAAATTCTAGGACTATGTTTCCAGTTTTTGTTTCTATCCTCACTTCTATTTTCTACATGTTTTCACAAGGTTGGCATTGATTTTCCTTTTGGGGAGGGTCACCTATGAGGAAAGTAAAACATATTACATACTTAATTCAATATATAAATGAAATTGCCAAGAAATAATGAGAAGTCCCAGTGAGTATGTGTTGCTAGACAAATTTTTGTTGTTGTTTTGGTTTTGGTTTTGTTTAACCTATTTCCAAGAATAGGATTCAGGAGGAGAATGGATTTGAGAGCAGAGGTAGTGTACAATTAAAACTATGGCAATACATTTCTTAAATAGTGTAATTCTGAGAATTTTTATAACTTTTTTTAGGGATCAGCAATCACAGTTGTTTAAGAAGGTAACATACCTTCTTAAAGGTCTGTTTCCAAGTTAATGAGGTTTTTAAAAATCACAATGGTTACTAATATATGTTTTTCCTTGTCAGAAGAGAGTAAAATGAGAGCTGCTGCTAGGTCCCATGGCATGGCCATCACTACACCAGAAATGTTATACTGCATGACCTCTTATCCCCTCTGAGAGGAGGGCATGGCTAACCTCTTTCTGAGAGCTGGTGATGCATATGCTGATATGTTCTTTGGCAAACTGCACTACATGCTGAGCATCTCTGCAGGTAGAGGTTTCTGTATTTACACAATGTTTTATCCCTTTCCAATGTACTTACCTAGTGAGCACAGTAAGTAGGAGTTTTTCTGTGGTTCTCTTGTTTATATCTTATCATCTACTTTCTGTAATGTCTTGCCTAACAACTATGCTATAATTGATTCGTTCTTGTTTTCTTTTTATTTACAAACACAGAAAACTAAATATAAAATAGCATTTTCCTTTCAACAGAGAAAGGGAGGACACTTATTCCTTTCTCTATTATACTTTCCTGGCCCTTGTGCCAAAAAATGTGTGACTTGATTGTAATTATCCAACATGCAAGTAGCTTATTTTGGGGAAAGTTGTGTAGAAAATGCATTTTTACTAAACTCGGTGACACACACACCCCTGGAAGTTACAAGAAATTACTAGAATCTTTGCTCTCTGTTTCTTATTGTTTAATGTGCAGCATTCTCTAACCACAATAATAAATATATCTATTTCCATTCTTTGTTATACATAAAAATTCATATTCTACAAGTGAAAAGGTGCACTAGAGAGGAGGAAACTAATTCCTCTGTAAAACTGTAAAATACTTGCATTAGATTTCCCTACTGTATGTCTTTGTTAACTTTTCCAAGGTTCCCATCCATTTGGGGGCAAGAGACAACTTCATTTTATCTGATAGGCATTATCTAATATCCTCAAATGGAAGCCTTATTCAGCATCCACAAATGCTTTCAATCAACTTGGCACAAAACATATCTTCTAATTCAGTTCTCAACCACAGGAATAGAATGATCTACCAAGAATGAGACTGGTGTCACTATGCCATCTTGTATCCTACACCAGTACAGAGGGCTATAGGTGACCCCAAATGCCAGTGTTGGTTCTAGACCCTTAAGAACAACATGACCCTTGGAATCATGACCCTTTAAATTTAAATTTCCTCTTCACCCCCCACCCCTCCCCGCTGATATGTCATATCCAACATCTTCTTAGACCATAGTACTACCCACAGCAGTCCATTCTACCTTTAGGGCCACTCTTTTCTACAAAAGTTCTCTCTTATGTTCAACAAAAATCTGGCTCTGGGGCTATGCAAAACAAGTCTAATGTCTAAATCTTTGCTTGTAGGTCAGATATCAATCACTTATAATTTTCCCTCATTTATTGACATGATGTCAAGGCCAATTACCTTTCTGCTTTTCCTTTCAACAGTTGGACCAAAATATATATCCTATTTTCTTTTAATATACCCGGTGAAACATAGCAATCAGTTTGCTTCAAGCTAGGTGAAAATACTTTCTTTAGGGTTGAAAGTAAATGGAATTTGAATCACTGAAATAAAACTGATTCTCAGTTTAGAAATTTCCTCCAATGTCTCAAATCCAGGAGAGAGAATGCTAGATCAGATAGAGCTCCCATGTATACAAAACTTGATATATTGTACTGGTTTTGATGTTGCCAAAATCAAAGCCATTCTGAAAACAAGAACCAAGCTACTTGGTAAATATTCATTAACCCTTTCCTTTTTTCCTGTCTTCTCAAAAATAAGGGTTTCCATACTGAATATGCAAGACTCCTGGATACTTTATAGGTTCAACATATGCTGATTTGTTTTGAGATTCACTTCCATTCTTCTGTGTTCCAGTGTTTATACCCAGAGATGTTACACTTTAGACCAAGTGAGCAGCTTTCCTACATGAGCGATTAGGAACTATCCTTAGTTCATATTCTCTCTTTACATTTGTCCTCACTCATTTCTTTAATCTAATAATCTCTGTAAGAGAATTAGTCCCTAAGTAACTTTGATTCAGGCCAACTGCAATAAGATCCAGCGGGTTCCATTGGTACTCCATAGGAAGGAATAGAGTGTCAGATAGAGTTAGGAAGAGTAATTCTCCCCAGTAAGGCTCATGGAGGAGTAAAATCTGGTAAGAAATCTTGAATTTGATGCATTAACTGATTTAGAGTTGAGGGAAGAATAGTTAAGGCACCAGAAACAACAGAGAAGCAGAGGCTACATTCAGAGAAGACCCTCTGCTTTAAGTATCATGGATTCTGGAACTTCCTTAACAGGAGAAAAGTCTTCCAGATATTCAAGGTCAATGGGAAGGAAAGGTTATAGAGGAAGCCAAATTCAATTTTTATTTACTGTTTTACTTCTTCATAATTGAAAGATAGGATGTGTCGCCAAAATGTACTACAGCTATACAGTTTGAACAGGAAGCTTTATTTATAACATGAAAAATGTGTATTCTAACTGGCTCATAACTACATACTTCACTCTTGCAGCAAACATGCCTGTCTTTTGAACCCCCACAAGAGAATGAGCAAGGCAGCCCTATTTTCCTATTGCTTTTAGGTCCACAATTGAAAAGGACTCCACAACCACCTATTCCATCTAGAGTTAAAAATCCTTTACAGATTCATTGCTAAGTGATAATACAGGCTCTGCTTAAACATCATCTGTGTCCATGAACTCATCACTTCTTAGGATCTTCCATTTCCACTTTTTCACTTTGTTCCAAGTTCCCCCCTGACTCTAACAGAACCAGCTTTTGTTGCTTATCTTTTTCTTGGTGCCACACAAAAGTCATCTTTAGTAAAAAAAAAAAAAAAAAAAAAAAAAAGTAGCTTCCTTCCTTCCTCCATTTAAAATATATCTTTTGTTTTTGGCAATATATTACTTTTTTTAAAAAACAGCTTTGAATCTTTGCTGAAGCTTATAAAAATATTTAAATATTCTTAAAAATAGCGAAGGATCCTATGAGGGTCAGGCTTAAAGGTCATGAGTGTTTTGTTGTGTTCTTTACTTCGTTATTCAAAAGACAGACTTTCCTGTCAATTGTTATATAGCTGTATGGCTTTGCCCAGAAACTGTCCCATGAAGAGTA
This sequence comes from Eptesicus fuscus, assembly GCF_027574615.1. NCBI lineage: Eukaryota > Metazoa > Chordata > Mammalia > Chiroptera > Vespertilionidae > Eptesicus > Eptesicus fuscus. The sequence continues at coordinate 47,080,458 of NC_072475.1, forward strand.
CACTCTAGGTATCTGGCCTTAAACTGTTGCGAAATGTCAGTGTGATCTTCACTTTTAACACAGGAAAAGACAAAAGTAAAAGACAGTGGTTCTATAAAACCTCATTTCTTTTAGCCAGTCCTGTGCAAAAGAATGATTATTCTGTTATGGTTTTATGTAGAGAGGTATAAATTCTTTTATTATTGCCCTGGATTGCTATTTAGTTTCAATAGCATTTTTTGGCCTATGGGAGGACAAGGCTTGCAGCTCCTTCCAGCCCAGTTTTGAATTAGAGAGCCCTGTCGGCAGAACCTGTCATCAGTCTCCTGGGCAGGATCTGGGGGTGGATTTCTGAGTTTTAAAATAATAATTCCTAAGAGAGCTTATAAACTTCTTTCGCACATAAAACAGCCCTGGGAGGAAGGTTATTAATAGCCCTATCCTAGAAGAGAAAGCTGAGGCTCAGAATTGTTTAGTGACTTGCCAAGAGCGATGCAGCTGGTAAGTGGCAAATTTTGGGACAAACTCTGGGCTTACAAGTCCGGTGTTCTCTTTAGTGGCCACTCTCATGGCACAAAGTGCCAGGGCACAAGGTATGCTTCTCACAGACTAAAGTACTCCCTGTCCTAGGGCATCCAAGGAAAATTCACATACACCATTTAGCTCCCAGGTGGCAAATCCATGTGTGCATTGTAGGAGACCACTTAGAGCTAGCGTGCATATTGTGTCATCTTGTGGGAAATGACTAGGTATTCTGTCTGATCAGCAATGTGATGGAGACAGTGAACAAAGGCCTCTGTGAAGAACAAACAACTGTGGCATGGAGGCACACTGCACAAATTTCCCCATTTGTGCATTACATTAACTGAAAAGCTCTTTACATTAACTGAAAAGCTCTCGGGGACTATGAGGTTCAGAACATCAGCTGAGTTCCTATAGTTTAGAATTCAGGGGAGTGCACAGGTGACTTGATCCTTAAGACAAGTGTCTCTCCTGTGGGCTACGATGTATGACCCACAGAGGGAAAAACTGCTGTAGGTAAACAACGCATATCATTCTCTCTCAGTTCACGTTTATTAAGGAATCAGGCATTTCCAAACCAGACAAGCAACCAATGACCTTCAAACATCTGTGAACAAATAGGATGGATTGATTGTGATCCTAAGATGTGGCCTTTGCCGTGGATAGACCGGACTTCAAGGACTTTTGTAATTTTGTGACTTGTGCATGCTGTCGTAGGGATTTGGTACTGTGTTTCCAGGATGCTCACTGAGAAGCCTCTGTGTTATTCTAGAAGCTGCCCTACATGGCAGTTCAACAACTGGCCATCCTTCCTCTTGATCTGCCTCCCTTAGGAAGCTGTGCCTTTTGATGTTTGCTCTTGGGTTTTTATTTCATCCCATTTCTCTCTTAGAGTTGTTTGGCTTTTGGTTAAAATCTGTGACACTGATTGAAAGATATTCTTTTTCATCTGAGTTAAATCTACTATAAACTTTTAAAATGATCTTGTCTAATAAGCTTTCCAGACATTTTCCCTCCCTCGAGTCTGCCATCCTTCAAGTAGGCATCATCATCTGTCTGCTTATTCCTAGGGATTAACGAGGCCAAGTTAAATAACAAATGGCCTCTCACCTCTTTCCACTCTTCACACCTGGGAACTACAGGCGGGGCCAGCCTGGCCAGCAGAGTAGTAACCTGGGCTGAGATGGCAACATTTAGAGTTTGGGAAGGTGCCTGATGGGTTGGAAAACAGTTCTTATAGAGTAGACAGAGCACCCCCACCCAGGGGTTGATTAATAGAAAAAGCATTTTGAGAACTTTGCAGAATTATCTAGGTGAGTACACCTGAGAAGAGACTCTCTTGGGTGGAACCTGTGACATCTTATTAGAGGACATAACAGGACAGTGAGGCAGTGAATATGAAAAAGAAGCCCTTTAAAAATATAAAAGGAGCCACAGCCTATGATTTATCTTTCTATAATGTAAAGAAAAATAATAAAAAATGCTCTTCCTCCATTCTACACATTATAGTCCCCTGTATTTAGTAAAAATACAATTGTGTTCTCTTTAAAACATATACCCTTGCTCGTGCATGAACACATGCACACACACACACACAAACATCTTCCAAGAAAGCTGATTCTTCAAAATAGAAATCTTATTTTCAAACACTTGGGTTTTTAGGCCAGAAAATTAATACTTCCCAGATCTGACCCACTTTGTGTGTGTGTGTGTGTGTGTGTGTGTGTGTGTGTGTGTGTGTGTGTGTCTGCCAACAAGGAAAAGGAAAATTTATTTAAATTTTGTATGGATCCAATTATCTCTTAAAATATTCCAAAGCAATTTGAGATGGGGGTGGAAACTAAGGTATTTTTCTCTTGCTTGATTCGCTTTTTATATTTTTATCTGTTGGGAAAGGGTAAGGAACTATTCCTGGGTCATTACTGTGTTGCCACTTTGTACAGTATCTGCTTTGCTTTGCACTGAGGCATAGAATTAATAGTTGTGTTCCTGACTCCATCTCCCCCGTCAAGAGAGAGTGAATATTAAACCTAAATGTCTTTCCCCACCAAATTATTTAACTGTTTCTGAACTAGTTTAGAAAATGTGAAATAAGGAGAACTAGTTTTTCTTAGATACCTTTCTCCTTTCTTTTTTCCCTCTTGGGGACTTATGTATAAAGGAGGGGGTGGGGGTGGGGGGGAATCCAGTTACTTCCAATTTCTTTTTCTCTCTGGGTGGCAGTTGATGATCATTTAGTAATGATAATAAACCAGAATTAGAAGAATAACCTAGCCAGGTTAGGATGAATTTGCCAATGTGTTTCACTCCTTAGTACATAGACTTTGAGAGGAAAAGGGATTTTACAATTTAAATATCAACAATAGGAATGAACTCATATTTTAACTCTAGTACAAAAGGCATATTGATATATGGGCAGTGTCTACATTTTACTAATTATGTATATCTTCTGATTAGTTTTTAGATGAATATCAAGTATATCAACATATGTGGGGAATTGCAAAAACAAAAAAGAGTTAAAATGCCTTCCACCTTCCTCACAAGGTAGCAAATTGAAACTGGTATAGACAGTGCCAGCCTCTAATTCAAGTGAGGTATATCCTTGATGAGAGAGATTTTGAAACTAGATCTTGTCACCAATAGTTTATAATGAAGTAATTGCAAAATAATTTTTAAACTACTTTCTTATACTACCCATTTATTCTCCTGGGAAAGCTGATGAGCAAATTATCCAAAAATTATTTCCTTATTAAACAAAGTCAGAATATTTTTCCCCTAAAAATCTGAATTTTGCCCACATTCTTTTTCAGGAAACATATCAAAGAGCAAATAGAATTAAAGATGACACTAGATTGTCTGATTCTTTAGCATGAATAAGATCATCATGTGATTTGATGTGCCTGAAGTGAAAATTTAAACTTAGATGCAAAACGTTCACAGCTGACTATAGCACTGAGCTTTTACCATGTCTTCTATGCAATTATTTACTTTGACTTTTTGTTTGGTTTTGTTTTTTTCACCTTTTCATTAGTGTCATAGATCCGGGCTCTCTCTCTCTCTAGTGGGAAAATGTGCAATTATGAGATGCATCCAAATAAGGAAGGGGGAAACTTTCTAAGTAGCAACGCTGTGCCATGAAGCAGACGTGACATGAAGATGCAGAGCTCAAGGACAGTCATTTTCCCTGAGCTGCACACACACGCTTTTCTTTCATGGCTTTGTCACAGGCTTTTCTCCTTCTGTGCTGTCACCTTTGAGAAAAACGATTGCACCTTCTCCAAGTCTGCCTTTTAACAGCTACAGTGGAGTTGGCAAGACTTCCCTAGCTCTGAATATAGCCATTTGCCGACTCCGGCCTCTGCGAGACTGACTCAAATCTGTGATCTTCTGTTCAGCATACACATCAGCAAAGTGAGAAGATGAGCCCTAAATATAGGCTCTATTAACTTTACTTTTAGATTTTACTGCCTTCAAAAAGTGCCTATTCTGAGAAATATAAACATTATTCCTCCATATGTATGAACACATACGGTACCCAGAGCCCTACTGTGCAGCCTCAAAAACATACCGTCCGCAAGAGTAGGTGCTGAGATAAAGAAACCTTACCGAATGGAAGAAAGTAACTCATTTCCAATATCCTCTCTTGAGTGGCACCGTGAAATGGGCTGCAAACACATCCCCTGAGCATTCCTTGCTGATACAGCCACTTTATATTTATATCCTCCTGGATGCTGGCTTATTGCTGAGGTTTCTTATACTCGGCATCAAGGGAATATATGCTTTATGCAATTGGAACATTTAGTCAAGAAAAAAAAAAAATGGTTGAAGAGAATAGAGCCAGAGCCTGTATTAGGGCATGTGTCATATGTATGTTTTATAAACTAAGCATTGGTGGGTTTAGAATGTCAGCACATTTCTTCTCTTTTTATCTCTCAGGCTAACATCATTAAAAACTAAAGAAAAAGTCTTGGCTGTGAGTGTTGGAGGCTCAGGGGGCCAAATGTCCTTGCCAAATCCTTGGAGCATCTTTACTATGACTCCTAAAAAGAGTAGCACATGTTATAAAATGGCTTTTGTTTTCCAAGTTCTGCCCTTGATATAACTGCAGATCTTGTTGATGGAGCAGCAGCACAACCATGACAGTAAGAGAGGGTCCAGGTAAATAGCACAAGGTAGATAGTTTCCACCATATTTGGAAAAGGGTTAAGGGAGGACGTGCTTCCAAAAAAGATCTTTTTCAATGTGTCGTCTGACTCAACCAGCTGGCAAATTACACTTGCCAAGTCGTTCTCTTTTCTTCTAAGTCAGTTGGCTCCAGGTTCACTTGAATAGGCCTCTGCTTTGGGAAAGTGAGACACCTCCAGTTAGCCTTTCTCCAAGGAAGCTCTTGACATCTTAAACTCAAAGTTATCTCCTACCCCACCAGGTTTCACCAAATACAAGTACAGGGGTCCAAGCTATGGAAGATGCTTTCCATGCCATTGCAGCCACCATGCTGCTTTCCAAGGAGCCCCACTATGGAAACTAGGGATGAGGGTGAAAGATATTACTATTTCAGGATTTCACCCTACTCTAATGTCAACATTTTATGAAACCAGTTGGCTTCTTGGAGAAAGAGTGATACTCTTCACCAACAGTGCCTGCCCTTCAGTTAATGTTCTTTTTATTGTTTTACCTTATCCAATTTGAACACTAGTCATTTTCTATTTTATAGAAAATCAGATTTTAATGCCAGACAAGAGTTCAAAAATCTCTGGGCAATGTCAGAAGGGGCAATGGTATATAGAGGTTTTCAACCCTGGAAACAAGATGCACTGGGGAGGAGCATAGCTTTCCTCCAGGTTTCAGTCTGATGATCATGACTATGAAAGAGAATTTTATGTAAATGTTAAGTCGTGTTTACAACTGGATAGATCTAGGAAAAGTGAGCTATGGGGCTTGGGGTGGGGATGGGGACAGGGAGAAGCCAGTTTTTCTCTATGCTAAGTGTGTCTACTAAGAGCAAGAACTCCCCACCAACCAAGTACAGTTGTGATCACCAACATTCCCTGACTTAGGGAAAACCATACACAAAATGTATTGGGAATATGCTTTTTTTCACATGTGTGATACTGACCGAGACCTGGTATTCCTGAAATGTAAGTTTCCATTTGGTATTTCTCCTTAGCAAGTTGCATTTCTCCACTACATCATGAACCATCACTTACATATCCAAAATAACCTATGTGGCTCCTTATGAAAATAAGAGAATAATACCTGTTATAAGCAAATGATTTGGGTATTTCCTGTTATATTTATGTATTATCAAACTATATTAAAATATGTTTCTATTTACCTTCCATCAGTTTTTTTCTATCAATTATATTTTCCAATGCTTTATAATAATAATTATGAAAATCTTTCTTTTTTTCTGTAAGAGAACTGCAACTACTTTATTATATTTAGAATTTCAATAAACTTCTTATTACCTTTACTTACTTTGTATCATTTGCTTTCCGTATGGTCCTCTGAGAAACAATATCTCTCAAAGCAAATAGGAAACCAACAGTAGTATGAAGGTACCCGCTCTCCTCTACTGTTAGCACAGAAGATCTTAAGGTTGGATGTGTTCTGACATGACTTGACCACTTTGTGTCTTAACCTTGAAAGTAAAGTATGTTTCTTTTTAAAAGCTGGAGCTAAATAAATAGATCACTAGGGGTGGGGGGTGAGGGGTGTTCACTCATGTTACCAACAACTGGCTGACTTTTTCACTTTTATTCCAACTGTACTATGTGTACTTTTCAAACATTGAGAATCTGCTCAGTGCTAGGCACCTTAGGGGAAAGATATGTCAGACATGCCGGTCCTGTTTCCCTATAGTCTAGTAGAGGTGATGGATATGGATACAAATAATGGCTGGAAAAGAAAGAATCAGACACATAGGAGAGAAACTTAGCATTTTCAATACTATCACTGTTTTGTTATATTATTTTTAGTAGTCTTGTGATCTGGAACAATTTTACCCTCACATCCTATATAATAAAAGGCTAATATGCATATAGACCAAATGGAGGAACAACTGGTTGCTATGACATGCGCTGACCACCAGGGGGTGAGTATGGAACATGGCAGGCATCAACAGCAGGCAGCAGAGCACAAAACATGGCAGGAGTTGGCCATGGTGGAACAGGTGAGCAGGGGCGCCAGACCAAGGCGGAGCACTGGTCGCTGTCATCAGGGTGAGCCTCTGGTGGTTACTGAAATTTCTTGCTCCCGCATGCCGCGGTCATGCCCAGCACTCACATCTGCTGCTGGTGCCAGCCCCACTTGCACCCTCTGCCAGTGCTGGAGCCGCCTCTCACACCCACTGCTGGCACCAATCCCGTTCGCACCCACAGCCGGCACCCAGCACCAATCCTAATCACTTGGCACCATCAGCAGGTGCAAGAGATGGTTGCTAGCCCCAATTGCCCTGAGGGCTTCTCCATCCCCCCCTGCTCCTGAGGGGCGATCAGGGCAGCAACCAGAAAGTTGTGTACAAAAAAAGCCATATGACATATAACCTTGCCTTCCCTTTTCCCATTTTTCTGAAATTACTCATTTTTTGTTCTTTGGCCCTCTCTATTCTCTGTATTCTAACTACTCATTCATTTGTTCCCATTCATAGAATGTCAGAGCTAGAAAGGCCCTTAGACAGCATTTACCTGATTTTGTGAGGGATAGTAAGTCTTGGAGATAGGAAGGGATTTATCCAAGGCCAAAAAAGGTTTAATGAGAAAACTGGATCTTGAGTCCTAGGCTCCCAATCTCAGTCCAGTGCTAACATAGCAATGACTTCAACAATATAGAAGAGAGTGGAAAAGAGTTCCATCTATAATTTCCATTTCTATGCCATATAAAGACATTTCAAAATGAACAAAAACTGAGAGTTCTTAATATCCATAGATGCTAAATAAAGGAAATTCTAGAAGATATATTTCAGGAAGAATGAAAGTAAACCAAGAAGGAATATCCATGATGCAGCAGGGCGGAACAAGCAAAGAAAATGGCAACTATGTAGTTCATTCTCAAGTAGGTTGGCCTCATCCCAGAAATATGAGAGCAGCTGAACATTAGAAAGTCTACTACTGTAATTCACCATGTTCACAGAACAAAATAGGGAAGTCTTATAATCATAATATCTCAATCCTATATAATAAAAGGCTAATATGCAAATCGACCAAAATGGGGGAACAACCTGTCGCTATGTTGCGCACTGACCACCAGGGGGCAGATGTTCAACGCAGGAGCTGCCCCCTTGTGGTAAGTGTGCTCCCCCTGCCGGCTCATGGCTGGCGAGTACTCCCGCCTCTGTGGCAGCACTAAGGATGTCTGACTGCCAGCTTAGGCCCGCTCCCCACAGGGATTGGGCCTAAGCAGGCAGTTGGACATCCCCTGAGGGCTCCCCGACTGCAAGAGGGTGCAGGCTGGGCATAGGGATTCCCCCCAGTGCACAACTTTCATGCACCAGGCCTCTAGTAGATTAATAAAAATAATAATACAATATAAACATTTATAGTAAAAAAAAAAGCAATTCTTCAGAAAACTAGGAATGGAAACAAACTTTCTTATTGAGTAAGAGTATCTATGCAAAAAATCACCCCAAATGGTAAAATATTAGAATTATTTTAAATCATAAAGAACAGAAGGATACTATCATCACTTCTGTTCAACTTTGTACTAAAGACTCTCTAACCAGTAGTTATAATATGTAAAGAATATGTAAAGAATGTAATATAAGAAACCAAACTGTCATTAATCATAAATACTATAATTATAGAAAACTTTACATAGAAACCCAAGATAATATGCAAATAATGAGCATTAAAAAGTTTATCAAGCTTGTAAGCTATAATATTAATATACAAAAATTCCATTTTTTTCTGTGTAAGAGCCACAAAGACTTTGTAATATATTTCTAATAAACTATATATAGTATTAACAAAAATGTATAGTACTTAAGAATATCTTTTTTTTTTAATGTAAAAGATAATGGAGAAAATCATAAAACTTTACTGAAATACATTAAAATAGGTCTAAATAAATGGAAAGATATACCATAGTTAAAGGTAGGGAAATAATGTCATAAAAATGAAAATTCTCCCTAAATTGATTCATAAATTGAATGGAATTGTAATCTAAATCCCATGAGAATGTTTTATGGACTTTGACAAGCTGACTCAAGAATGTACTTGGAAAAGCAAATGCTGAAATACCCAAGGCATTTTTTAACAAGGAAAAGTAATTTTATTTAGCAGATGAGACTTCCTATAAAACTACAGTAATTAAGGCAGTATATTATTTGTATAAAAAAGACAAATATGAAAATGGATTACAGGTGAGAATTCTAAAACAAACCATCTATTGATGGTAACTTAATATAAGACATGGATGACATTGTAGAAGGGTAGATGGTGAGATTATGTGGATAAAATGATGTCCAGTGCCACCTTATGTAGACAAACTTTAAGACCTATTAAAAAGTCTTTATCCCATGATATTAAATTGGTCCTCTTTCAACTTCATTCCTGATTCAAGTCCAAAGCAAAGCATTTTACCTTTTCTGCCATGGCTATTATGCTCAGAAAGTAAATGACAAAGTCATTACTTCCCTATCCTATATAATAAAAAGCTAATATGCTAATTAGACCGAACAAAAGCCAGGCCTGCACAAATTTGAGCCCCTTACACAAATTTCATGCATCGAGCCTCTAGTGATAATATAAAACTAGCATTAAATACCAACCATAATCAAGATTCCTAAATTCAGATCAGAGAGCCACCTCCCTCCCAAATCTCTTATAAATGGAATGATCCAGGTAGACACTGATGCAAATTGCACCTCAACCAGGAGTTCAACCAGCAGGCAGGCCGGCCAACCACCCATGTCCTCTCTCTCTCTCTCTCTCTCTCTCTCTATATATATATATATATGTATATATATATATATATATATAGAGAGAGAGAGAGAGAGAGAGAGTATATGTATATATATACTGAGTGGTCAGATTATTATGAGAGAGAGAGAGAGAGAGAGAGAGAGAGAGAGAGAGAGAGAGAATATGCATATATATACTGAGTGGTCAGATTATTATGCATTCAGAGATCATAATAATCTGGCCACTCAGTGTATAGGAAGAAGGAAGATACAAACATTGGACAATCATGTCAACAAGGTCCTTTGGGTCACCCAGGGTCCATACCTCAATTTTGTCCCAAATTCTCCCCTCTCATTCCTCATGTAGTGCCCACATTCTGTTCCTTCCTTCTCCTTAATCCATCTCTCTCTCACTTTGTCTATCCTGCCATTGACCAGGCTTCCATTTCTTTAGAGAAGCATTTTACAGAATCCGCATTATCTCCCTGTCTCAATTTTTCTAAACTTGCCACCTCACCATCACCTCTACACCATTCATCACTGTGGCCACCTATTTCCAAGGCACAAATCAAAAGACACTGCTCCTCTGACCCTAACTATTACTATTTCTCCATCTCCCCTAGTATTGAATTCAAATTCCTTGGCATGACCTTGAGGTCTCTGCATTATCTTTCCAGAATTATCTATTCCCACTCCTCCCCCAACATCCTGCCATTAAACCATGCAGCATTGCTAAACAGACCATGACTTCTCACTTCTCCTGCCTTTGTCCTCACTCCCTTGTATTTAGATTGCCCCTTTCCCTTCCTCTCTGGCACCCACTGAGCCCTGTAAGAGAATTCTGGCTGTTAATTCCATCCAAACCCCTGCATTAAGAAGAGACTTAACCATGTCTACTCATGGCTAAAGGAGGGCTTCTGTGTAGGATGATAAGGGTTAAGAATTGATCTCTTTCTAGAGTTATCCCTAAAGGAAACGGAGGCTGAGAGGTGTGGCTGCCAAGGAGGAGAAAGGCAATTACACTCCTCCAGCAGAGGAAGATTGACCAGTATGGACTTGTCCATTCTAAGCAGTCTAAGATTACATCCCTGGGACCCAGGCCCGCTTTGAGTTCCTGTCTAAAAAAGCTCAAGGCTGTCAAAAGAATTTTTTGTTCTGGCCACAACCTGATGATAGGCCCCTGACTCCCTTCCTTTGAGCATTTACTAAGGTCTTAGAATTGTAAAACCAACCTCTGTCCCTTTGAGCTATACTAGTATATGTAGGTCTCTCCTACAGGCTAGGAAAGTCTTCTCAAGGACCTGAAAGCCATTCCTTTAAAATGTCATTATCAGGAATGACAGGGTCTCTATGGCCCAGTCTCTGTGGGAGGACAGAATCCTAACTTCATGATTGACAGCTAGCAGACACAGCTGGAGTAATCACATTCATTGACCACCCTTTTACTTGCTCTTTGTAATTTTTCACTTCCCTGACTCTAGTTGAGCCCCTGTCCACTCCCCCTCCCTGTTACTTCATTCTCCCTTTAACAGGCCCAATCAACCCTGCACAAATAGAAATAGAGCTCAGGTCTTTCCCTTCTCTCATTAGTTACAGAATAAAATGTTTATCCACTTTAATGTCTGGCTTTGTTTACCTTTGACACTGCTCACATTCCAATGCCCAGTCTCATGTAACCTCCTCAAGGAAATTTTCTTCTCTTGACTTCCAGAATGTTCTTTGTCACTTTTATATGTAAGCCCATAAAACTTTGAGCAGATATATACTAAGATACTTATTATATTAAACTAAAATGTACTGTTCTTGTAGTCAAACTTCCATCTGAATTAAACTCTGAAGGTTGAAAATTATGTGTTCCTCATCTCTGTATGCATTGAGCCAGTATGTAACAGGCCTTGAATAACTGTAATAAGTGGAGGATGAAATGAGTGAATGAGGGCTTCTGTGTAGGATGATAAGGGTTAAGACTTGATCTCTTTCTAGAGTTATCCCTAAAGGAAACGGAGGCTGAGAGGTGTGGCTGCCAAGGAGGAGGAAGGCAATTACACTCCTCCAGCAGAGGAAGATTGACCAGTATGGACTTGTCCGTTCTTACCTGCAGAGATATTTTCCACTCCACTTTTTCCCCTTCCCAAGTCTTTCTAAGTTTGTATGCAATACCTTTTCCCTTCAAGGGGCTGTGAAGAGCCGTTTTGTATTTTGTATTCTTTACTGTAATACAAGGGTGAAGGAGGCCTCAACTCCCTTCAAACACAAGACAAAATTTGCCAACTGAAAGGGCTTCATCTTGGCCATAACCAGATGCAGATGTGTGATGTCAAGCCAACCTAAACTATCCCATTGTTTTCAAGTGTGACTAAGTACTGACTAATATATATTACTTCCTCTGGCACTTTTTTTTTTTTTTTTTTTTTTTTTACTTAATAGAATGGAAAAGTTCCAAGCTGTTGTTACACTTCACTGTCTGGACAGAATGACTTCCTGAACATTATAACTACTTGAGAGAGGAAACAAAAATGAAATAGGGACAAGACTTCCCTTAAGTTTAGCAAGGGCTTTTTGTTCTTGGATTTTGTTGTCCTGACTTATTCATGAAACTAACAAAGAATATCCAACTTGATGTCAGGAAGGACCTTCTTGTCTAGTGAAGAGACAGCAATTTCCCTGCCCATCCTCAGATTTGCTAAGTCACCATGACATCCCCTCCAAGCCAGTCAGGCTACAGTAAACACTCTCTTTCTTAGGGAACTCTGTTTTCTCCAAAACAAGTCCTTACACCTTTGGGTTGCCAGCCATTTCTTCTGCCTCCCTGCAGAATATGGCTTTTAGTTCTGCTGTCTGGGAAACAAGTGGTGTTTGCAGAGATGGAAAGAGACTCAGAGCCTATTCCATGTGGACAAGATCTCTAGAGACAGATTGGTAATGACTTCTCTCAGAAAGCAAATGGAGAAACGAGCAGAACCAAAGCTCTGGGAATGTCTTCAAAGAGAGGACACAAAGAAAGGACTCCCATCAAATGTTCCTTTGGAAAATCAAAGAGCCCCTTCTCCCACATCAGTAACAGAGACCTAAAGTTGTCTAATTCAGGCCTTTCAGTCCCAATATCTCTTCGTTGTTTTTTTTTGTTTGTTTGTTTGTTTGTTTGTTTGTTTTTCTCTTTCCAAAACCTGGGTAAATGTCAGCCCTTGCTTCACACAACTCTTCCCAGCTGTGGTCCCAATTAGTTTCCATCTTTAGGCTTGGTTCTAAACATTTAGCAGCCTCAGCTTCTCCTCTCCTCTAACCAATCAGGTGTTACTGTCCCATGCTACATTCACAGAAAACCTGCTATCCCTGGGCAAACAGGAGAATCTCCTCTTCCCTTGAGATTCTGCCTCTTTCATTGCAGAAAGCTAGATGCATTCACGATAAGGCATAGTGCCCCTACATATATTAACCAAAGCCTCTTACAACTACACAATTTACTTTTCTCAGGGTGTGAGTCATTTCTATAACCTTTGAGTTTCCACCAGTTTTAGGGTCAAAGGAAAAGCCAGCCCCCGCAAGGCCTTTCAGGTCCCTGGGAATTGGGAAGAAGGATTCATTACATAGCAGAAATGATTGCCTTTTCCTTTTCAACTGTGATTGGTAGCCCAGAAACCACAGCCATCAAATGTGGAGGCTGTGCTAAATCATCACTATTTCAGTTACTAATTAGTTCTGATGTTCACAGCACAGGAGTCTGTGGGGCAATAAACCACTTCTTCAAGCGATTAAACTTCCAAGAGAACACTCTTTGATTACCACAGGAACCATTCCCTGCCAAAGGTTCTCCAAGGCAATAGCATCCCCAAGAAATGACTCCATGAATGTAGGATCAGCAGTCTGGAGCTCAGGGTGTGCACAAAACATCCTGTCTCTTCTAGTCAGACCCCGCTCCACCTCTGCTTCTATCGAGATGCCTTACGACAGTGGTCAGCAAACTCATTAGTCAACAGAGCCAAATATCAACAGTACAACGATTGAAATTTCTTTTGAGAGCCAAATTTTTTAAACTTAAACTTCTTCTAACGCCACTTCTTCAAAATAGACTTGCCCAGGCCGTGGTATTTTGTAGAAGAGCCACACTCAAGGGGCCAAAGAGCCGCATGTGGCTCGTGAGCCAGTTTGCCGACCACGGTCTCAGGAGACCACATATGTGACAAAGTTATACAGCAAGTTCACTGGAATGACTATGAGATGACACTGGCCAAAGGCTTGGTTGGGCTCATGTAGAGATGATTAGAAGCACAGCCAGCTAGGGAGAGAGTTGTCTACTTTTTCTGAGGTATTGGGTCTCCTGCTCCTCATCCCAATTTAAATGAGTGGGGTTAGAGAAAGGCAGGTTGGTGGTAAGGAAATCTCAGGCACTGTACTAAGTATTTTCACCTGAGTTATCTCATAGCAAACATATAGGCATTTGCTCAAGATTGTTTTTATAAATCTTCACTTAATGTGTGTTTTTTTAAAAAACTACACATGAACTGCATGCTCATAGTAGAAAAAGTGGAAAATATGAACAAGCAAAAGAAAAGTTTTAGTATCCAAAGCCCATCATCTAGAGAAGAATTTCCCAACCTCAGCATTATGACATTTTGAGCTGGAGAATCCTTTGTGTGAGGACTGTCCTGTGCATTGTAGGATGTTTAACATCATCCCTGGCCTCTACTCACCAGATGCCATTAGCACATTGTCCCCACATGTGGAGCAACAAAAAGTGTGACCAGACACTGCTATATGCCCACTAGGGTCAAAATCACTCCAGTGAGAACCACTGCTCTAGAGACAACCAGTGAAGCCATTTTCCAGTCTTCATTCCTGCATACATACAAGTAAAATCATATTTTAAAATAGAGCTGTAATTATATATAATGGTTTGTATTTTCATTTTTTACTTAACCATAGATCCTGAACATTTTCCCATGTTGATAGCTATTCTACATCAACTTAACCTCTCAATTGTGCTCCACTGTTTGGCTATACCATGGTTTATTTCATCCCCAATTTTGTGACACAGAGATTATTTCCAAGTGTAGAAATAATATTAAAACAAAATTATTGTGGCTCTTTAGCCTTCTAAAATGGAAAGAGATTGGCATGATGCATATACATGGGCAAATAAATGTTCATGCTGCATCCTTCCACTTAAGAAGACCATTGTGGAAGCAAGAAAAGGAGAGAAATCTTAAGTTAATGCTCTTACTCTTCTGTTCTGTTCATGGTAAGATACCAAGTAGACTGTATTCATGAGTCTCTGGTTAGGATAGCATAGAATTGAGTAGACATCCAGATGAATTTGAAAACTATAAAGAAGAGAAATAGCTTAGAGGTAGTTAGCCGAAGAGGCCAAGAATGAGGGCTCCTGAAACACAAAGAGGATAGTAGGTGGAAGGAGGCTTAGAATGGGGAGGAGGGTTGGGAAAAGTAGTTGTCTGTTGAATATCAACCCTTGACTGTCAAACCCTTAGTAAAATTTGACCATACTCACTGCCTGTGGCCACAGCACTGGGGGAGTGAAGGATTGTGTTATGCAGAGTGGTTCATTGCAAAAAAAGGGGCTGCAGGTGCAGATGCCACCAGAGGTACTGGGATTGGGGCTACAGGGTTTTGCCTGCATGTGAAATGAGAACCTGAGACAGCCTTTAAATATTACAGGTCAGAATGACCTGCGTAAGATGAAGGACTTAAGAAATATCCAGTCAGCAGAGACTTAAATTACATGTTTAATTGTGTGTGTGTTTTTTCTCTCTTACAAACAATGCTACGGAGAATACCATTGTAGTTAAACATTTACAAACAATATTTATTTTTTTCATTAGGTTAAATACTAGAAATGGAATTGCTGGGTTCAAGAGAATGCACATTCTTATGGCTTCTGATACATATTGTCAAACAGCCCTGACAAGGTGTTAATAATAATTTGCAATTTTACCATACTACCAACAAAATATGACAGTTAACATTTCTCCATTATTTCAGCAATACTGGTATATGTTCTTCCCATTTTACAGGAGAGATAAATGAGATGTGCCCATGTCCACAGAGTAATGAAGCTAAAACCAGAACCCACAGCTTTCTGACTCCAAGCCCCAAGCTCTTCTTTATCTACCATGCTGCTTCCTTTATCAGAACTGGAGGGATTTAACTTTTAGAAGACATAGTCAGCATAAAACCTGATCCATTAATTCTTCTTGCTCTTAAGTTAAAATCCAAACTGTTTCAGTGACTTGGAAAGTCCTTCACAATCTAGTCTCTACTCACCTTTCCATCCTTTTCCTACCTTTAATTTTAAAGTCTCAACTTCTCAAGTATACTTTTCTCTCTCTCTCTTGTCCCAGAGTCTTTGCATCTCTTTTTCCCTGTCTCCCACCCACATTTGCCTGGGTTATTTCTCAACCTTTTGTTTGAATTTAAACATAAACCTCTTTGTGACCTTTAAGTTATGAGCTATGTATGCCTATCATCCCCATGAGCTCTAACAGCACTTTTTATTTCCTGTGATCATACCTATTAACTGTGTTGTAATTCTTGTCTAATTGTTTAACTTTCCCATTAGTCTTTAAGCTACATGGGACTAGATCCATGTTTATAAAACCCAAGATCAGTTCTTGCTAAGTAGTGCATTCCTCATTAGACTAAACAGGTATACTCTAGTTTACCAGAATCCCAACAGCTTTAGAAAGTTTATAAACTGCCTGCCCCATTCCTCTAAGTTCCCTGCTTAGCATCTGTAGGCATTTGAGTACACCATCCTTGCAATCAACAAATATATTTCCTGTTAATGCCAGAAAGAACCTTCTAATATTAAGAGTTGTCTGGCAATAGAATAAGCCCTCCCTTTCTTTACATTGTAAGATGGTCTTCTGAATGTGATTCTTAGTAACACCCAGTCCTCCCCAAATGACTGAAGGGCCCAGAGGTCAGGAATGAGCCTGCTGTCCTCCTGACCAGGTCACCCGACATGTGCCAGGTGGTCTCTGAGTGTGTGTGGAGCCAAATCAAACTAAACAACTGTGTTGGCAACAGATAACTTTCTAAGACTCCACAACTTGCTTCCAGCCCAGCCAAAGGCTTGCCGCTCTGAGACAAATGTCACTGTGGTGGAATTGTCTTAATGAGAAGGCATGCTTGCTTCTCTTCTGGGGGAGTTTCCTAGAGCGATGCTCTTAGAAACTCCTTGGCAGGAATCCTGAGCCAGGCTTGGCATTGACAGCGTCCTCCTGCTGCCATTAACAAGCCTCTTATTTAAATGTAAATGAGCTCTCAGTGCCAGTTTGTGAGCGGAAACACATAGCTTGTGTTAAACCAGAGCTGGGAATGCTACAACACACCAAATGGTTGGTTTAGACTTCCCTACCACATCCTAGATCAGAGTGAGCTATCTGTGCCTTGTCTTCTGCAGAGTTGGGAGTCCTCAGACAACAGGAACAATCTGTGGAGTCCAGGGCCCTATGTATTGCCCTAAATCTTTTTTGATATGACCTTGATCAAGTTACTCAGAGTTGCCCCCAAAATTGGAGCATTGTCAAATTGGAATCACACATCAAATCCTAGCCAGCAAAGAGCCCTATAGGGTTGTCGGGCCCAGCAGAGGTCTGAGCTGCCCCTTCTGCTTTATTGGTTATGTTGGTTTAACTTCCTCCATGTGTCTACCTGTACTGCAGATCTTTGATGCTTGTGCACACTCTCTTTCCTCCTGGCTTGGTTCGATTTCCACTCAAATGCACATCATTTGATGATCTTGCCTAACGTGTGGTCCTACTTATCCATCTGCTTCCAATATTGCATCCAATTTCCTGTTTTGGCATTTCCCTCTTTATTTCAGATCTTTCTGGAGTTGACTTGTGCTCCTCTGACATCTGAATTCCAGCTATTTCTCTCCCAGACATGCCAGGCTAGTGTGGTATAAGGAAAATATGGGATTTGTTATTATTATTAAAACCTTCAAAACCTTCCGTATAGTACCTAGAATTTAATAATTAGTCACAAATGATCTATAACATTACAAAATTTTATAATACTGACACATAAATACTGTGAATTAATTACTTTGTTCAAAACTATAAGACATTACTTCCATTTAAGAATGATTAGCTTTGTCGGCATGTGAAATTTTCATATATTTTTTTCACAGAGATATTTGCATATATATTTTCATCTATGTGTTCCCTATTGGTTTCTGGAATGCATAGTGTGTATCCTCCAACCAGACCAAGAATCATGTCTCTTTTGGATGATCTCTTCAGAAGATCAGACATGTCGTCTTCTATTCCCTTTTGGAAGAATGTGACTGAAGCTCATAAACTCTAAAAATTGATGAGCCTCACAGAATCCCTGCTGTCAAATGCTCCTGCCAGACATCTTTCCACTATTCTCCCCTTAATAGCATTTAGGAAAAAGAGGGGAGAAATGACTTTCATGATAGCCATGTGTTTGGGGGTATGAATACCCTTTATACAATATCAGCCTTTGGTTTGGAGGAATGAAGGGAGGTGTAAACTTTCCCAGCACATCAGAGATATTCTCTGCTCATGTTTAGAACAATTTTTAACATCTTCCCTTCTGTTTCCAGAATACTGCCCAAAACAGCAGGAGACTGTGGTGTAGAAAGAGAACTACACAGGGAGTTTAAGAGCTGAGCTATCACTTAAGAGCCGCTGTTTGTTAATTTTGGCCAGTCACATCACTTAGCCTCTCCAAGCTTCAGTTTCTTCTCCTGTAAAATGAGGATAATGACACCAGCCCCCACTAATTTACAGGATTGTTGTGAAGATCAAACCAAACAGTGACTGTGAAAGTCCTTTGAAAACTACAGATCAATGCAAACATAAGGTATCATTACTGCTGTTAGAGAAGGTGCTTAAAGAACATGTGTTGATTGCCTGGTATTAGGGGTGTTGCTGCTTCCTTTCCTGTGGGAGGTGCTCTTCCCTGTTTGTCAAGATCTTCTCATCAGTACAGACAAGTTAACATTTAAAATCTGGTGATTGAGGCTCCATTCTGCATTCCTTCCTACGCAGATGTTTGAATGCTGGGCCCATGATTTTGAAGTCTGTGATACGTTCTCACCCACTTAGAGAGCCAGGTGCTTCCACAGAGTCTAAGGACTGGGCTTTCCCTCTTTGTTTTTATTTTCACTAGTTCCTTTATGCATCCCCAGCAAAGGAGGCAAAGGTCGCAGTTTTGATCCTATCATTGTATGATTTCAAATGAGTCACTTCCTAACTCAGCTTCCTTCACTACAAATATCTGGCCTCCTACCTATGGGCACCCGAGTAACTCTACATCTACCTCTTTTTACATAGAGTGGGCTTTAGGTAAGACTTCACCATAAAAGTCACATTGCTAATTTCTTTAAACCAATGGAACTAAAACCATCAATCAAGGGTGGGGAAGCTTTTTTCTGCCAAGGGCCATTTGGGTATTTATAACATTATTCATGGGCCATACAAAATTATCAACTTAAAAATTAGCCTGCTATATTTGGTCAAACATTTAATTAACTCTCCCCTCATGCCTTGGCAGGGCAAGACCAAATGATTTCGTGGGCCTTATGTGGCCCGAGTGCTGGACACTCCCCACCCCTGCCATAGATTCTCTTGGTTCTTACATAAATGGATTCTATAATCCCTTCCCGGGAAGCCTTGTAACGAACCATAAAGTGGGGGTATTCATACATTTTTAATTAACATAGTTTTGGAATAACAGCCCACGTGAAGGATTATTCTTGTCAGTGGTTTTCCTATCATGTGCTTAAGTCTGACTGAACCTTGCCAAGAAACTCAAAGGAAAAGTTCTGCTTTTCATGCAAATATTAAGATGTGTCGACTTCAGAGGGTTGGTTACATTTTCTATTTCACTCAAAGAATGGCATCCAATCCATTTAGCTTTGTGAGGGTTATCCATTAAAGACACTTGAGAGATTTTACTGGGCACTGTGGCAAAGACACAGTCTAACCCAGAAGAGCGGTGTTTGTAACAATGAGTATTGGCCTCCAAATTGGTGTCCACACCTAAGAAATGACTTGTCTTCCAAGAAACAACCAAGTAACTAAAGTATCAGTAGAGCCAGCATTCCACTTGGATAGTTATATGGGGCCCTTCAGATTTTATTTTGCATGAAAGGACACAGGAGGCCATGAGGCCCACTCCTTTCCCTTCGTTCTAAATTTGACTTGTGGTTCCTTTTTTTTTATTATTTTTTTAATATATATTTTTTATTGATTACAGTGAGGAAGAGAGAGGGATAGAGAGTTAGAAACATCAATGAGAGAGAAACATCGAAGAGCTGCCTCTTGCACACCCCCTACTGGGGATGTGCCCGCAACCAAGGTACATGCCCTTGACCGGAATCGAACCTGGGACCTTTCAGTCTGCAGGCCGATGCTCTATCCACTGAGCCAAACCGGTTTCGGCAGACTTGTGGTTCCTTTTAACAATCTCCTGGAAATTATGGCCCAGGGACAGAATGAGCTGCCGTTTGTGTTAAACCACTGCATAGTAGTAATGCTAAAGAAGGAAGGCCAAGATTGTAAAAGTTAGTATATCTGGGCTCATTCTCCTTGGGGCAGAGATGAACCCTTGCAAATGAACTAGGTGTTGGTCTTTTCCTCCTGCTACAAAAGAAAAGTGACCACAGTTGGAATGATGGAATTCAGCTTTGGAAAAGACCTAAGAGGTCAAATTGTTCAACTTTTACCAGCAACTGTAATCCCCTTCTAAATAATTGTTGAGCCATTTCTTGATTATCTCCAGTGATGAGAAACTCACCCTCTTATGACCTTTACTGTTGAACACCTCTGTAAAAAGTTGTTTTTTATGTTGAGCTCTAATTGACTTGATTCTCTACCCACTGATTCCAGTTATATCCTCTGATGCCACAGAAAATAAGTCAGTTCAACAATTTGCCCCATTCTCCCAATGGCAACCCTTTCTTGATTTGAACATAGTGAACATTCCTTCCTAGGGAAGGGAATGAACTTTCCATGTAGCTTATACTGTTGCTACCACCTCGCATTACCTCCCACCATCCTCACTATTATTGTATGTGGTTGGAATTACCCAATGTTCATTAGCTATCCAGAGACCAGAGAGGTGGAATTCTACAGATCCTCCCCCCACCCCCCAACCCCACTTGAAGGTGGCTTGTCAGGAATTCAGAATCAACCCTGGAAAGCCCAGTACTTTCCATCATTTTCTGCTGTTGCCCAGTTTAAAGCATCCTGGCAAGACCTCTGGATGTTCCTTTGCACATTTCCCACCTTAAAACAAACAAAGAAAACAAGAGAAGACACTGAGAATTAAATGGTGGTCTTGACTACCTATCTTGGTGCCAGAGATCCTAAAGCGTGAGGTTACCTCTGAAATCTGAAAACCTAGAACTAGGCAGGAAACTGGGATACAAAATACCGTTTGGAAGCCATCTCAGAAGGTTCCAGTTCAGAACCATTCTGCTGCTCTCTGAGGCGGCAATCATTTTGTGGCAATATATTCAAGAGACAGTTAAAAAATATCTCTTCCCCATTTACTGCTTTAGAAACAGAATCCACTGCCTAATTGAGAATACTTTCTGCCTAATTACTCCATTCCCATTTTTTTAAAGCAGCAGAGTTGCTGTGGAATTATGTACTGTATAATTTCATCATTTAGCAATATGTAAATCAGGAGAAGAAAAGAAGACAGAGAGAGTGAAGGGAAAAGGATGAACATCACTTTGAATTTCTTTGTGCAGAAATGGGCAGTGAGGTTGTGTAGACAAGAAAAGAACCTCAAATCACATGGCAGAGCTGGGTGTGAGTTCCAGTTCCCCCACTGAATAGCTCTGTACTCTTTGGCAAAATCACCTGTTTCCCCTTCTGTCACATTTTGCACATGTGTTCCCTGCATCTAGCACAGCTTCTGGCACAGAGTAAAGTTTTCATAATTACCTGGTAATGCCCTGGTGAATGAATGAATACCTGGTTTGCCTCCTTCATAGAGTTTTTAGAGCAAGGTGAAGTTATATAATTATTATGAAAACATATGATAAACTAGAAAATGCTGATTGTCTATACTGTACTTGAAGCACTGAGAAAATACTGTTTAACACCAAAAATAAGAAAATACCCTTTCTTGCCTTGCTTATTGATAAAGTGGTCCATTTCTTTAGAAATAAAGATAACACAATAATGTTCCACTGTGAGTTTGTCTATCACAAATGAAATCACTTTTAATTCCCACACTCTACTGAGGAGAAAGTGGTAGACTTGAGCTTGTCTTTTTCAGTGAGTTTAGGGAAAATAAAATCCTGTACCTTGTGTCCCTGGAGGCTGTCTAGGTCTGAGACTGTTGGGGTGGGCCCTCCCCTAGGGTCACCACTCAGATTAAAGATGTACCTGGCCTGTTTCCTGCCAACCTGCTCAGGTAAAGGAAGCGTGCAGCTATCGCTATCGTCAGGCTGTCACACTCACTCCTCAAGGGACAGACATTCCAATTCCCTGGACTCTGAGAGCATCTTTGCTGTGGGATTTGCTCTGAGGGATCTAGGTTTGTACTCCTCAACTTCCTGAGAGAAGGGGCTCTTGTTTCTTGTTGCCTCATCAATTCAGACTTTCCCCACCAGGTTGGGGAAAATGCAGACCAGGCTCACCCCTTGGTAAAGCAGAAAATACAGTTTTTATTGACTCTGTGTCTTCATGAGACACTGAGTAGTCAAGGTACAATGAGTTAAAGATCCAAATGTAAGAGAACTGGGAAGTCACTTCCTGTTTTGGCCTCAGTTTCTCCATTTCTTTGTCAAAAGGTAAAAGTAGGTGATTACTAGTATCTAGGTACCATTCTACTTTCCATGGTCACAGTCTCTTGCCCCCTGGGACTCACAACCCAGTGTTTTGGCACAATTAAACTGATCTTGCATTGGCAAATAGAAGAATTAATTGGCTCAGTGAGCCCACCTGTGTATGGCCAACATGGAAGAGTCAGCAACTGCAAACTACAGAATTTGTATTACAAACAACTGGTGTTCATACAGTATAGAAATTTATTTTACAGGTTAATTAAGATGTAGTGAGTTCTCGTGGGAAAGTAGAGGACTTGGGATCAAGCGACCTGAAATTTCTGCCACAGCCAAGCTCCGTTATCCTGGGCAAGGCACAGTACCCCTCTGAGCTTTGAGTTTCTCACTTGTAAAATAAGATAATAGTTAGGAGAGACAGAACTTTCTTAGAAATTATCTACTTTTACTCTCAAACCTTTCTTTATCTTATAGATAGCCAAACGATCAACAAATACTGAGTTCCTATAATATAGACACTAAATATGGGGCTACTGATATAAACCAGACAGGCAGAATTCCTGCCTTCAACCTGCTTGTATTCTAGTAGGAGAAGCAGGAAGTAAGCACGACACAAATATATATATTGCTGATATGCTAAGTGTCTGTCTGACTCGTAGCTATGACACGCACTGACCACCAGGGGACAGAAACGGTGGCTGTGGGCACTGGGTAATGACGTCACATAGCAACGCCCAGCTTCCTCTCCCTAGTGACTAGCCTCCTTGCAGTTTCTTCAGCCCAGGAACACGACTTGCTTTATAGCCAGGTGGGAACATTTTACACTTTAACCAAATGTCTGTGTAGCATTGTCCTGTGCCTCATCTCATTTGATCCTCACAGAAGTCCTGGAGTAGGTAGATAGGAGGCTTGATGGAATCCTATTTTTCTTTCCATTAGCCAAAAAACGGAGATTTAGAAAGCTTAGAAACTTGACCCGACTGAAAAGAAGTGAGAAATGGTGGACCTTGAAAATGACTTCAGGTTTTCTCACTGTGCAGAATATAGTCAAACACTGCTGCAGTTAAATATTTTACCCTTTGTTCTCCCTGCATGATCTACAATAATAATATCCTTTGTGTTGATATTTACTGCTGTGTTGCTGACAATTACCTGTAAGAGAAGTTGGGGTGCTTCCCTGGGCTGGAAAAAGTTTAGCTAAATAAGAAAGCAGGTCTAATTAAGCAAGTTTATTCTATCTACACTAATAAAAGAGAAAAATGCTAATTGACCGTACCTTCGCTATGCCCACAGCCAATCAGAGCAAGTATGCAAATTAACCCAACAAAGATGGTGGTTAATTTGCATATGCTGAGGGAGGGAGGAGTGAAGACTGAAGACAGCATAGAAGGAAGAGGGAGGGGAAGTGGAAAGCAAGGTGGCTGCTGGAGGAAAAGCACAGGCGGCGGTGGGTGGGGTGGGACAGGCGGGCGGGGCAAGCAGCAGCCACCCTGCCAGCCCCACCCTACCCCACCCCCTGCAGTGGGAGAGGTGGTGGGGCGGGAGAGGTAGCAGTGGTGCGGGAGAGGTAGCAGTGGTGCGAGGGAAGCTTGCCGGAAGCCCTGTTCTTGCAGGAATATTCCTGCAATGGGCCCCTTGTATATATATAAAAGGTGTGGATACGTGATATATATAAAGCTCTCACTGGCGCCAATAGCACGTGTATGTTTTGATCTGTCATTGTCGATCATGAATTTGATTGACACTTCTATTATAGAGAAAGGGTGAATAGCGATATTAAAATATTTCTTCTAATTAATTTCCTTTCAATGTGCACGAATTCATGCACCAGGCCACTAGTATATGAATAATTTCATGTACTCTATTGGTGTTATAACAAATCAAAAATAAGGTAATGTGTGTGTGTGTGTGTGTGTGTGTAGCAGAGTGGGGGGTTGCTTTTATAGCTTGAATTGTCAGTGAAGGCCTCTATGAGAAAAATGACACTTAGGTAGAAACTTGAATGATGTGAAGAAGTAAGTCATGGAAATTTTGCTCAAGGTCACAGAGCTAATCAGAAATCGATCCTGGCCAAGCATCCAGGACTTAAGACTTCCTTTGCTGTACTCACTGACCCCTGCTGGTTTTCCTTCTGAATCTTGAGTCCATATGTCTGCGTATTTAACCAAAATCTACATGCTTCTGGCCCAGATTCTCTTCTATTCTAGGTCCAATATCCTTACTTCCCTCAAGCATAGGCCAAGGTTAAATCATCCTTAAGCTCTCATGGAATACTGATTCAACACAATCATATTCCAGGCCTCGTTATTCTAAGTCTCTCTGCTGTAAGTCACATGTCATCAGACAACTGAGGCCAACAATTATTGACAGAGCTCCAGTGAAATGAAAGGGAAGGTTTGGAAGTTTAGTAAGAACTGGCCCTTGCCCACAAGAGGGTCACACAAGGTCTATTGATTAAAGAGTAGGAGAGAGAAGAGGGAATAACATAAGTGCACAAATGACCATTTTTATCCATTCATCCTGCATTTATGGAGCACTGACAGAGTGCAAGGCATTATGTAAGGTGCTAGCATACTCACAGAAATAGATCAGGCAGAATCTGCACTTTTAAGAAAGTGGGTGAGGAAAAGTCTTAAATGCACAGATTATAATACAAAGTAATAGATAATATAAGCAGGGAATCATAAAAGAAATACAATCAATGATAGGAGGAGAGCATTACTCCCTTTAATATGAAGCACAAAAAGAAGAGGTGGCATTTGAGCTGAGCCTTGATGGAAAGGAAGAAAGAGCAATCTAACTATCAGAAGTGGTAATAAGTTATAGAAACAGAGAAGTGGAGGGAGAGTTTGGTTAGCATATGTACATGTATATGGAGGGGAGTAAGCCCACTTCCTAGAGAGCTCTGTCTTCTTACCCACACTTCTCTACCTTGGCTCACAGGCCTGAGCCCCACATAGGCTGCCTTTGATTATAGGAACACAAGGGCACTACTCTTGTTTCTCCGAAGACAGCATCCATGAGCTCCTTCATTGTGTCACGTTGAAATGTCATGTCTGGAAATCACTAGCCTGAGGCTAGTGGTGGGTCTCCTTGTCATGCCTTCTGCAATTTTAAGAACTGAAATTTCTGCCATGTGATGATAATTTCCAGTGACTCATTTTAAAAACGTATGTGAACTATGACAAATGGGTGGCAGCCAGATGATCTCTCAGTTAAGGTCCCCTTCTGAACATCCACCTACCTGCTGGCACCTCCACCTGGAAGCTCACAGGCATTTTAGATTCAACAGCCTATCCTAAACTGAATTTATCCTCTTCCTTCCCCACACCTGCTCCTTTCCCCATATACATTTTGGCTAATGGTTCACCTAACTAACAATGATTACAAGGATATCAATTTAAGTTACTCCATTTTTTAGCTGTCTCTTCCAGGTTCCTCACCTTCTATATATAATTCGTTACCAAATCCTGACAAATGTACTTGTTCAGTGTCTCTGAATTTTCCCCTTTTCCAGCCCTGTGACTAATGGTTTTGGTAATCATCCATTGGTTTGGTTACTGCAACAACTTCAAATTGGTCACCTTGCCTTTAGCCTCCTGCCTCTCTTGTACATCTCTCATGCTATTGCTGGAATGATCTTTCAGAAGGACAAAACATATCTCAAAAATGTTTGAGGTCTCTCTTTGCATAAGGAACACACATGGTTTCAGGTGGCATCCACAGTACAACTCAATTTGGCCTAGACAATATTTTTAGTGTCCCTCACACATATATCTTATATTCCACTCTCACCAGATTATTTGTCACCTTTTGCTCTGTCTGTTTGTCCTATAAAATCCTACTTATTCTCCAAGATCAATCCAAATGCTGCTTCTTTGAAACATCCCTCCTAATCCTCTTGAAAATCAACCTTGGCTTTCTTTGTACACCTGAAGCATCTAATTGTTCCTTCATGTAGTCAACAAAATAGTGGCCCCAACAATGCTCATGCTGTAATCCCCAGAACCTGTGACCATGTTATCTTACATGGCAAAAGAAACTTTGCAGATGTACTTCATTTAAGGATCTTGAAATGGGAACATTTTCCAGGTTATCTAGGTGGGCCCATTGTAATCACAAGGGTCCTTATGAAAGGGAGGCAGGAGGTTGGAGAGGAGAGAAGATGCCATACAGTTGTCTTTGAAGACAGAGACTGGGTGCCAAGATGGCTTCCAGAGGCTGGAAAAGGTAAGGAAAGAGATTCTCCTCTAGACCTTGAGAAGGAACCCTGTGAATCCATTTTAAACTTCTGTCCTCTGGGGGATGTATGATAATAATTTTGTCATTTTAAGCCACTAGATTTGTTAAAGCTGAAAGAGTAACTTGTATATTCTATTTAGAATTTAATGATTTTTGCCTGCTACTATCTTGTTTTTCATACCATCATAAACTCCTTGAAAGCAAGAACCAATCAGATTGGCTTATCAACAGATTGGTACATAACACAGGGCTCTGCACAGGTCAGTGGATAATATGCCTTTTAATTTAAATCAAATGCCCTCTTTTGGTTTTAAATCAAATGGTCTTTTGGGTGAAGTCCTAGAACTAGATTGGAATTGCTATACTTGTGAGCCCAGGTGGGCTGGAACTGGTACCTGGGAATCATTTTAGGTGGTTGGTTTCTTGGGTTTAGTAATGCTGCCTTAGGTGGTTGGTTTCTTGGGTTTAGTAATGCTGCCAGGCCTAATGTGGTGGCGAATATGTGTGGCATTTAGTAAGAAGCCCCTCTCAGTGGGGCTGTGGGACTTGTGCTGCTATTTAAGCTTTTGTCATTCAGACTCCACATTGTTTTTGTTCTTGCTGAACTTTCCAGGGGAATAAATGTTAGTGATCTAATAGGGGAAGGAGCCACAGACCAAATTCTTAGCAGGAAGGAGTCAGTTATTTCAGGTAGGAATTGCACTCAATGTACCCCATCACAAAAATCACTGGCTCTTCACATATTTGTCTATTATTTATGTGTTCATGAATTCAACATGTATTGGACTATGTGCCAGCAATGAAATTAGCACCAACTACCCAGAGAAGAAAAAGATAAAGTCCTGGAAAAGTAGGAGCTCACATTGGCACAGGGAAGGGATGGACAGGGCGAGGTATTCATGTGACCTTTAAGAGCAATGCTAGCTTGGCCAATGTGGCTCAGTGGTTGAGTGTCAACCTATGAACCAGGAGGTTTGGGTTTGATTCTGGTTCAGGGCACATGCCAGGATTAGGGAGTTGATCTAGGGAGGCAGACAATCAATGATTCTCTCTCATCATTGATGTTTCTATCTCTCTCTCCCTCTGGTTCCCTCTCTGAAATATTTTTTTTTTAAAAGAGCAATGCTAGAGGTGTGTGTATATGCTGCCACTTATTAATTATTTCCATCAGTTCTATGGCTTCTGTCTCACAAGTGAGGCCCAGGCATCAGTGAATGTTGTCCATTCTGCTGGGCCCCAGGATCAGAATCTCTCCTTTTAAAGTATCCATCTTGTCACATTCCACATCTCAGCTGGATCCTTGGGAGTCTTAACTCCCCATTCAACACTGCAGCCTTTCAATGTCACCTTGCCCAGAAGGATAAACAACATGTATCTCTTCCCAAGAGAAACCAGGACCTGCTTCACTGGGACTTTGCAGGTGCAAATTATAAACTTTCCTCCCCTACTCTTGCACATAAAAATCCTGGCTGCTCTGCCACTAGTTTACTCTGTAATTTGGACAGCCCCACTCGTAGTCTTGGGCCTTGGTTTCCTCTTCTGTAAAATGGGTGTGCTTGCCATTCCTGCCTCCTATGGGTTTTGTGAAAAGCAAATGGGATATGAACAGTAAAGAATATAGCAGACTAAAAACTGTTTGTGTCTATTAGCTGTCCTTAAAGTAACAGTAGTTATTTAATATTAGGGGCCCAGTGCACGAATTCGTGCACCTTGAAAGGAACTGTGGGTTGTGAGGCTGCAATGGGTCTTGGCCCATCCTCCACATCCCCACCCTGCCCCTCCCCCTGTGGCCCCTGGTCCCTTGGTCCCCTGTCTGCTGGCAGCCCTGCTCCTGCTGCCTCCGTTCCCACGTGCTGATGGCATCAGCCCCACTTGAATCCGCTGATGGCACAGAGCGATTGGGGCTGGTGCCAGCAGCAGATTCAAGTGGCAGCTGCTGCCCTGATCAACCCTCAGGAACAGGGGGAGGTGGAGAAGCCCTGAGGGACGATCAGGGCCGGCAGCCAAGCGATCGGGGCCAGTGCCGTGTGCTAGCAGCGGGTGCAAGCACCGGGTGAGACTGCAGTGCGCAGGAGCAAAGAATTTTCAGTAACCACCAGAGGCTCACCCTGATGACAGTAACTGGCTGTCCCTGCTCACCTGCTCCACCATCCGGCTGCAGCCAACACCCACTATCTTCCACGCTCTGCCCCCTGCTGCCGACGCCTGCCATGTTCTGTGCATGCCCCCGGTGGTCAGCGCACACCATAGCAACCAGTTGTTCAGTTGTTCCACCATTCAGTCTATTTGGATATTAGGGTTTTATATATATAGATAATATTTATATTAATAATTAGTGCAGTTATTTTTCTTATTTTTATCATTATTATTATCATGGGAGAGTTGTTAGCTGCTTCCAAGAATCAGGCAGCTGTCATTACCAAGTGACTCAATCATTATATGATCAAAAATATGCTGAATTATAATGCATTTGAAAACCCCCTTCCATAAAAAGCCATAGCCCTGCTATCGCTGCATTTTCTCCTGATTTTCTCTCCTTCTCAGGATCACTCTAGCCAAACTTTACCTATTATGAAAGTGCTGGTGGGATAGGGTTTGACCCAATTCTGAGCCTCTCACAGGCCTTCACTCTCTCTCACACTCAGACGGAGGATGTGTTCTGGGCCCACAGACTACCAAGGTCTTCCAGGATCGTTTCCTTGGTCCCTGGCATCCAATCTTACCTTCACTGCAGACCTTGCTGACATTAACACCTTTGGACCAAGGACAGAGATTCCCCTTTGTCCTTTCGGTAGGTCTGGTCCAGAAGTATATAGCTTCTCAGCATGTGGGGCAGCAGAGAAGGCCAAATGAGGCTGCAAGGTATTTGACTTTCAGAAGGGAGCTTTACTTCTATTCTTCACTGGGTCCTCCTATTGCTGCTGGTTCCTCAGCAAGCTTTTGCTCTGAGTTAATTACAAGTCCCAGATTAGTCTCTTTAATGATTTCCATCTCCCTTGTTGATGAACTACAATTCAGGAAGTTGCAGTGATATTTGTAATCCTGCAGCTTAGCAACAGGGGCTCTCTATTATTTACCACTGACATTCAGTCCACAAAGGCAACTGACTAGTGTGGGTACTTTCCAGACAAGCGGTAACTACATGCGAACTGGGGGTCCCTAAATGGGGTTGAAACATGGAGACAGCTGGGTCTTGGCCCTCCTACTATTGTAGCAATTCATCTCTTTTGTCTTCTGCGAAATAGGCACAACATTCTTTACAGTGAACATGGGACTATATACATGAATGGGAATAATTATAAAATGCCATACAACAACCAGGTAATATGAAAAGAATCTGTTCTGGAAGATTCTAGGGCTTGAAATAAGACAGATATGTATTCATTGTGGAACCCTCCTCTCTGTCCCTACCAAAGGGTACAGGGTGTGGGTGGCAGTGGGGGTTATTGTGAAGATCAAATAAAATAATGGATGTGAAATATGTGCTTGGGGTTCCAAGCATGGTTCTAATTATACTTTGTCACTTATTTACTATGTCATCTTGCCCAATATCTCCCCTTTCTGATACTCCATTTCATCATCTGAGAAAGGCTTAGCTATTAAAACAAAACAAAAACAAATGAGCAAATACTAGAGAGAAAACCATTGGGCTAGACTATTTCTAAAGTCTCCTACAGCTAAAAAAAAAAAAAAACAACACACACACACAAAAAAACAGAATCAGTTAAATTAAAATTTTCTAAGGAATTGATTGACACTGCACAAAATTCCATCCTAAAGTTGTTAAGTTACTTACGGGTTAGTGGATGGTTTGTGCAAATCTCTGCAGAGAACTGTGTTCTTCAGCTGATGATTTTGGAAGATTTTGGAAGTTCATTTCCCTGATTCATACCTCACCCACCTACAGAGGGCAGGGGGACAAGTCAGGAGACCTGGCCATGAGCTTGGAGTGTAACCCTGGGCAAAAGTGGACCTTATTTTCCTCCTCATCCAACCAAAGGGCGAGGACTCAATAATTTCTGAGGAAGTATTCAGTTCAAAAGCCTGTGAATGTAACTTCTTTGAGTCTCACTTCTAACAAGTCTTGGGCACAGCAAATCAGGATGGCCTAGTACAGTGAGATGCGACTTGTTAGAGCAGATGGAGTGTGTCTATCATGGCGGCAGTGTAACCAGTCTGGTCACTTCAGATGTCTCTCCAATTAACACTCGTCGTGGCGGCCAACTGCTCAGGCAGCAGAACATGCTGGTGAGGATGGTGGGAACGCCTGGGCCTGCTGCCACACCTATTATCCCAGCCTTGAGTGGGAGGGGCCAGCCAGACTTTGGAGTGTGTGGGAGGTGGGAGGAGGGTGGGTAAAATGGGAGGTGAAATGCATGCAGGGAGATTTCTTTAGCTATAGAGTCCTAGAAAGTCAGAAATGGAAAATGCTCATCTAGTCGGGGCCCTTATAATATTTTGATTTCACTTCCCTCTTCTTCATTCCTATGGCACCTGATCCTGCTTGGGTCACCATCACCATCACCTCTGGCTTTGCTTCTTTTTAAAAAATATACATGTTTTTATTGACTTCAAAGAAGAAGGGTTTGGGAGAGAGAGATAGAAACATCAATGAGAGATAATCATTGATTGCCTGCTTCCTGCATGCCCCCTACTGGGGATTGAGCCTGCAACCTGCAACCCAGCATGTGCTCTGACCAGGAATCAAACCGTGACCTCCTGGTTCATAGGTCAACACTCAATCACTGAGCCATGCTGGCAGGACTGGCTTTGCTTCTTGAGTGATCTTCCTTACTTTAATTTCTTTTCCTCCCCAGCAATCCAGCAAGAGTGAGATTGCTAAAACACAAATGTGATTAGGTTATTCCTCTGCATTTCAGTGTTTTCCTATTGAACTTGAGGTGGGGAGGATAACAAAAATAAACAAAACAAAACAAAACAAAAACTAAACCCCATTGCCTGACATACACAGGCTCCCGGGAATGTGATTTACCTAATAATGTCTTACTCTTCCCTTCTCTCCACAATGATTCATCATTAGGAATTACTTGAAATTCTCCAACCCACCAAACTCTATCCTTTCCATATTCTTTCCTCTGCCTTCCTTCCCTTCTTTGTCTTGGGCTCAGCCTTTAAAATTCAACTTAGGGGCCACCTCTTCTGGGACACAATCTAGGGACATGCCTTCTGTGTCCTCAGAGGTGGGTAATTGCTATCAAAGCATTTGTTGACTGTCCTTTAACACGGGGCTCTCCTTAACTGCGCTTTCAGCTTTCAGAGGGATGAAAATGTGTCTAATCCATTTCCTTCACAGAGACAAAACTGGCATAGACATCTGAGACCCTAGTGATCTCCAGATAATTTTTCTGATATGGCTTTCTTTCATGCCATTACTTGAGCTGTGATCTTGGTCAAAGAGAACCACTTCACCAGGGAGCAGCCACATGATAAATGTAGGTTGAGCGAGTGAAGGAATCCCCCTCATTTCACAAAGAAAACAGGCCTGGAAAGAGGAGGTGACTCACTTGCTCACACAAAGGGAAGGTCACTTGGTGCTGGCTCCAGGGAATTCCTCTCTTGAACCCCAGACTGGTGCTCTGTCCACTATCCTGCACTCTCAGATAGTTTCAGGTAATGCTCCTCTTGTGTAGGAGAGCGGCAGAGAGTTCTCAGGGCACGGTGTGTGTGCGCACATGAAGGAAATCCTCAGTTCAGTCTGGGTTTGCCACATCTCCAAGCCCCTATGGAATTCCTGGATTTGTGAGATAGATATTGAGAGGTGTACAACATCACAGTGAGAATGGGAAATGGTAGTATAAAACAATTTACAAAATATCAGGGAGCCCAGAGACTTGGTAAGAGTGGGAGGTATTTAGAAAAAAAGAAAGAGCAATTATGAACCTTACATACTGAGTCAGGTGTGCATGCTATTTGTAGTTCCCAATGGCCAGAAATGGCAAAGATCCTCCCAGAGCATCCATCTGCCAAGCACATCAAAAATCCCTGCCTGTGTTGTCCTTGAGGAGGGAAAGTTTGGCATCCAGCAGTTTTTCGTGAAAAATCAAAACAACTGCTGAGAGTGGGCCCAGCTTCCAGGGGCAGCCTGGGTGTGAGTGTGCAGGCTTCTGGCTTGAAGAAGGGTATCTGAAGCAACACAGTAGGGAGCCCAAACCTCTGATCCTGATTAACAGCTCAGCCTCAGGTCTCCTCCCTCCCAGCCCACATCAACCCCCCTCAACTTCTGTCTCTGAGCCAGCGCTCTTCAGAGCTGGGCAGTGAGATCTAACCAGGGGCTTTTTCTGGGCGTATGTATGGATCCTTCCATCAGAGGAATGCAGACAGGAACAGAAGTAGTTCTTGAAAATGTGGGCAGGGAGCATCGGGTGAGTCAGAGAACAACAGGAGTGAGGCAGCTTGGAGATTATTGTAGCCCTGCACTCTCACTTTTCTTCTTTCCTTTTCTATTCTTTATTCCCCCCTGTCCTTTCATTTTCACTTCTTTATTTGCTGTGCCTTCACCTAAATCTTATACATGTTAAATTTAAGAATGGAACTGCTCTAGGCAATTGGAGTAGCAGATTATTGTCTCCCTTTCTGAGCTTTCCTCTATCAGATCTCATCTCCTCAGACCCATGGGCTTCCCAGAAGCAGTGTGAAAGTTCCTGCAGTAATCCTACACCCTCATTTCTCACCTGGTATCCTATGGCCCAAGGAGGTGATGGGATTTGTTAGAAGTCAAACAGGGATTTAGCAATGGAGTTGGGCTCTATAGTGCCCCTCATCGCTTTCTAGGCTCCTTCCAGTAACCTGTACCAGATTCCACACAGGCCTAGCAAAGCCTCAGGCAGACCCCAGGTACTACTGGTAAGAAAAAAGTAAGTTAGAAATTAAGAAGTCCTAGGTCAGTAGCTCTGGGAAATGGGGACCAGGTCAGCCTGGTGGCTTGTCCCCATGGGTCCTGGTCCCCCTAGGCCCTGGTGTTGCCATTCCTCTGCAGACCCTTAGATCCTGGATTCAAGCCTGCTTCACCTCTGCCTGAGGCCCTGCCTTTAGAAGCTCTTGGAATGGATTCCATCTTCTTGCTAACATCCTTTCTTTTTCTGCTCCCCACCCTAATAGGACCTGGCCTAGCCCTGAGCCTGGGCCAGGTGTGGGAATGGTGGGAATGTGTACTTGTTTCCTGTCTCCCAACCCCCAAAACTACCTGAATCGCTGATCACAGCTCGTCCTCAACCATGCTCCCATGCTCTGCTTGTCACTCAAGAACCTCTAAGACCTTTCCAACCTAGCACAGGGCCTGGCAGTCTTCTCCCTTTGACTAGGCTTATATTCTCCTGACAAGTTGCTTGTATCCACAAGTCTGGGTTTTCATAGCCTTTAGGGTTGGGACGTGGAGGAGGAAGGGGTTGACTGAACTTGAACATTCATGCCCTCTCAGTCAGCCAGGACATCCACTCTAAACCACATTCTCACACCTTGTCCTTCCACCTGTGAGTTCCTGGATTTGTGCCAGAAGGAATCCATCTATGCCAAGAGAGCCCAGAGCAAGAGACCTGGGGGACTATTTCCAGAGGCTTCAGGGAAGAAAGAGGCTCCTGCAGCCCTCCAACCAAGCCCCATCATGTTCCAGACATCACCAAGTCCTTCCCTTTTCACGGGGTGCTAGAAGGTACATACATTCTGAACCACCAAGATCCCTCAGATTCTGAAGTATCTTAAATTCTGGGACTGTGCCCAACCCTGCAGCCTTCACTCTGCTGAGGAGGAGATCCTGCCATTTCCAGCCCTAGAGATCCCTTTCCTGGATTTATATACAGGCCCAGCCAAGACCCCCTGCCTGCCCCAGGTTCATTCAACTGCCCTTTCAGAATGCAAGTACTAGAATGACATCCCTACCAGCCCACTGCCAGGCACTGGGGAAGCCAACCTGCTTCTTCCCTGAAGAGGCTGAGGTCAGAGGAGCCTAAGCAGTAGCATCTGCCCATCTTTCCCTATAGCAGTCCTGAGCAGGCAATGGGCCTAAGTCTTGTGCTTTTCTGCAACCCAGGACCAGAATCAGGCCTGCCTATGTGCATAAGGCTCCTACAACAACAGAGCTTGACTCCCCAAACTCAGACCAGGAAACCCCAGGCCATGGTCAGAGAGGCAGGATGAGGCTCTGAGCTGGGAGGCCTCCTGAGACCCATATTCCTCCTAGTGGTCCAGAGTGGAAACTGGAGGCAACTATGCTGCCCTGAAGTATAACCATAACAGTATAACCAAAGCTTATGGGGGGTATAAGAACTGTTTGGTAGGCCTCTGGGAGCTCCCATGCCCAGCTCCAGTGGAGGACTGTGTTCATCCAGCCATGGCTCCAGAGCTATCTCCAGATCCAATGAGTCAGCAGAATTTTTGCCTTAAGGATGCAGTAGAGCCAGTATCCTCTAAGTGTGAAAGGGAACCTATATCATCAAGGGCTGAGCTAGATGGAATACACTCTGAGACCAAGATCGCAGGGCCTCCTGAGATCTGACCTTAGAGAAGATAATGATTGTCCCACTTCCAAGATGACAACCATCTCTCCTGAGTCCTGCCTGGACCAAAGACCAAGAGCCAACCCCTCTGGAACCTATAATAGGTGTCCCCAGATACCTCTAGGGAACCAGGATGCTCTCAGATGTAGCCATAGCTTGCTGGGAATGCCTACTCAGCCTGTGTAAGATTGAGATGGGTGTGCCACCTGGAGAGGGTCCCCTGCCATAGGAGGACCCGTATAGATTTGTTGTGGGTGTAATAGTCCCCTGCAAGGGGCCCCTGGAGCAGAGAAGCCAGAAACAGACCTGAGAAGGCATAGCCTGTCAGTCTCCCTCCCGGCTGGCAGCACTGTTGTTAAAGGGTTTGAGACACCCCTCCCGGAAGCCTCTAGAACCTCACTAAAGAGGACATGATTCACAGGGAGGGAGGGGGGATGGTGGTGCTGTCTGCTTACCTTTGGCCTAATCTAGCCTCAGGCTTGGGTTCTGCCGCCAGACAGGCTCGTGTCCTAGCCGCACATCTAATCACCATAGAGGCCAGGCACGCAGGCAGAGATCTGGCCCTGGGATCTGTGTAGGCTTGAGGAACTCACTTAACCTTTCTCAACTTCAGTCCTCATCTTGGAAAATGGGGTGATGATAGCATTTGCCTCACAGGGTTGTTGGAATTCAGCTAAATGTCGGAATCTTTCCCAGAAACAAAGGCCCTCAATGCCTATTTTCTGCATCTGGTTCTGAAAGGTTAAGCCTGGGGGAGAAAGCACAGGTTTCAGACAGTCAGCAGGACTCCCCCGGGTCCTGCCTGAGGGATTGGAGAGCAGCACGTGGGCCCCTCTGAGCTTGCTTTAAAGATTGCATCTATATGATACATTCTACTCTAGAGCAATGTGCTGGGCTGTAACAACTGGGACAGGAGGCAACAGGCCAGAAATCCTCCCCATGTCGGCCCCAAAATTGCTGCCCCAGAATTCCTCCTGATATCTGTCCCAAAGCTGCTGAGTTAGTTGCTTTGTGACTTAAAGTTCCAGACCAGGGAGAAAAACAATTTCTCCTCCACCTTCCAGCCCAATGTATAACAAAAATCTTTCAAAATATGCAGGGCCTTGTAGATTTTTAAAACCCAGATTTTTAAAACTCCTCTGACCATCACAGCCACCTAATGAGGCAGGATGGTGTCCTCATCTCCCATGGTTCAGAAAAGTGACTTGTTCAGGGACCCAGTGCCACTTGGCAGCAGATGCCTGCCCAGAGCACACATCTTCCTTTGTCTCTGTTCTTCCATTTCAGGCTTAAACATTTATTTTGATCTTTGACTTCAGTTGTGTCATTTCCAGTATGGGATGCCATCCTCACTCAGTCCCAGAGTCGGGCTAATCAGAGTTTCTGTTAGACCAGCAGGCGGGACTCTTCTGCCCTCCACCAGAGCTGTGTTGCCCTGAGACTCAACATGGACAGCAGGAGATGGAGGGTGGCTGGGACACAGGTTCATGAGAGCATAGATGAGAGATGGTTGAGCAACCCAAGCTGAAAGAAACAGTGTGGCACACGGAGAAAGGGCTGTGTGGTCCCCTGCTGGCATTTGTTTATTTCTTCCATTTGGCTTCATTGTTCTAGGCTGCAGGAAGGATAATGGAAGACAGGACTTTTGCTAGAGGCTTTAGGTCCTTTGTTTATGCAACTTAAAGACCACAAGTCACAAAGAATCCAAAATGCCTGATTTGTAAACTATATGTAATGTTTGACTTTTTATTAAAGTAGCAAAGCCACACGGTTCAAACAGGTGCAGACCTGGGGCCTCTGTGCTCCCCAGTGGGGGGGGGGTTCAGTTTTCAGATGAGGGTGGCATGCCATTTGCATGTGAAAAGGCATCAGTTTGGATTAGGCTGACCCCTCCCAGAATTCAAATATCAAAGGCATATAATAAAGGCAACAGGGCCCAGATTCATGTCTTTCTCACCACAAGTCATTTTACTCATAGGCAATGGTTTCTAATCATCCTTAGTCTAGTTTTCATTGGGATTACTGCCACAATTCTATATAATATGCTTATTAACATTATTTTTTTCTGTTTTATCTTCCATATTCAACAATAAATATGCATCAGGCACCTTGTGTGTGTTAAGCTCTGTTCTAGGCAACCAGGGAGCTTGTACTAGGATTTAATGTCTTATTAGAATAGACTAGAGGCCCAGTGCATGAAATTTGTGCACAGGGGTGTGGGGGGGGGTGTCCCTCAGCCCAGCCTGCACCCTCTCCAATCTGGGATATCCCACTCACAATCCAGGACTGCTGGCTTCCAACTTTCGCCTGCCTGCCTGATTGCCCCTAACTGCTTCTGCCTGCCAGCCTGATCACCCCCTAACCACTCCCCTGGTCACCCCTAACTGCCCTCCCCTGCTGATTTGAAAGAATAAGGCTTTGTGTGTGTGTGTGTGTGTGTGTGTGTGTGTGTGTGTGCAGGGTGAAGGTCATAGGAAGGGGCAGTTTTAGAGAGTTAGGACATAGTTATTTTTTGAAGGCAGGGGACTTGGACAAAAACATTGAGAATAAGTCTCTGAAATGCTGTCAGAGAACCATGGATATTAAAACACATTAAGGGCTTATCCGGTGGAAGGAGCAGACATACACATACAATTTAATGCAAGGGATGAGAGATCCATGCTAAACTAGAAGTATAATTCTATGCAGCGGGAAACTCAAACAAAAAAATATTAATTCTGAATTGGGGGTATCTGGGGCATACATGTGGGGAAAGTGCAGTTGAAATAGTCTTGAAAACATAGAACATTGGCAGAATGAAAGGGGCAGGACCTGCCTGTGCAAAGGCCCTGGGGTAGGAAGGGCTCAGACAGGGATTGGGGAAGAGGAGGGTCTGAAGTGTGGTGGAAGAGGAGTGCTGGAGAAGTGGTCTGGAGCCTGGCAAGGGTGGAGTACCCTTGAAGCCAGCCGAGGTTTGGTTTTTGTCTGGAGACAACAGCACTTTTGGAGGTGTTAGAGTAGATCAGATCAGAGTGCAGCTTTCCTGACAAAGGTGAATCAGATATAAGCAAATGAGATATAGTGATTTCCTTCCTGCTCATCAGTGGGGTGGTTTTAGAGGAGCTAAAGGCTGAGCTAAGGTTTCTGGAATGGATCTGACTGGCCCCTCCCAGAAACTGCTCCTGACCTCCTTCTGTAAAAACCCAATTACCTGTTCTTTCCTCCAATTACCTAATCAGTGAAATCAAATCAATCACTGTGAATTCCAACTTTCATAAGCACTCTTCAGATTACACATGTGATGTTCTTCTTCAAACCATAAATAACTATATGGTGTGTGTGAACTTTGCAAAGGTAGTTAGTTCATGCAGGGGAAAAAATAACATTCAATTAACCAGCTATCAGAAGCTGAATCATTATAAATGACAGGAAAGCACATTTGCAATATTAAAAAATGAATTGAAATATGTATTTTCTAGAAAGCCAATCCATATTAATAAGAGGGAAAAAACCTAAGTATCAAATCTTAGAATTAAGCTGAAGATATAATCCTTTAGGTTGATATGCAGTCACAGAAAGCACTATAGCACGGATGGCAAGTGCCATGCTATCAGTGTCCAGCTGCCCATTTTAAATGCTGACTCTGCCCCTGTGACCTATGTGACCGCTGGTCAGTAGTTAATCTCACTGAGAATCAGCTCACCCATCTGTGACCTGATGCTGAAAATAGTTGTCGAGAAGAATAACTGAGTCAATATAAGCGAAGCTCCTAGAACAGTGCCTTTTAAAAAATGTTTTTATTGTGTGTGTTTTTAGAAAGAGAGACTAAGGGAGAGAGGTAGAGAGAGAGGGAAACATCAATGAGAAAGAGAAACATAATCGATTGGCTGCCTTCTACACGCCCCCTACTGGGGATCAAGTCTGCAACTGGGGCATGTGTCTTGACGGAGAATCAAATAGGTGACTTCTTGGTTCCTGGGATGACACTCAACCACTGAGCCACACCAACTGGAACAGTGCTTTCTTCATCATAAATGTGATATAAACATTAGCTACTACTACTGCTATTATATCTTATTTTCCCTGTGCCCATGAGGAAGGAAGAAACCCGTATGTTTGGATACTTACTATGTGACAGACACTTTCGTAGTTATTACCTCATTTAATTTAATATTGGTAGCTCTTTTCATAGGTTGTTATAATTAGCTGCATTATATCAATAAAGACACTGTGGAAAGTTAGGTGACTCAGCAAGGAAGTCGCCCAATGAGTCTGGAACCCAGGACAAACTGGCCCCAAGTTCCCATCCATCAGAATGAACTCCCTCATTCTGAGAATGTTCTAGGCAGGGTTGGTTGATCCAGTTTTCTCTGATCAGGTTGGCTACACATTGCTATGGATTATTAATGAGATACGTTGGCATTCTTTTCCAGTGTACTTCGCTCTAATGTAAGTATTGCAAACAGCTCTCACAGACTGGAGGAGCTGAGCACCCTTGTGCTCCAGACATGTCAGTTTCACTGTGGAGAGAAGCAAAGAGAAAGTAGCCTGAGGAGGCAGGTGACCCTCAGGGAAAATGGAGCAGCAATTGAGGGGGAAGAAAATCCACCTGACAGGTTTAGTCAGTGCCTCATTACAACCTCCGATGTGTGGACAGCATAGGAGACAAAGCCCTTTCCCATATACACATATTATCTTTTCTTCATAATAACCTGAGAAAACTCAGGCAAGGGTCGCCCCGTGCTGTGATGAAACTGAGGCCCTGAAAGTGGCAGAGCGGGTTTTGAACTCAGGCTGTTTCCCATCAAGTTTGCTGCCTCCCATGGGAAAGAAAAGAATATCAACATCAAAGGTGAGAGAGTTTTGAAATTGAGACAAAAATGATGGACATCCTTTAAAGAGGCAGAGGAGGGTGCTGCAGTCCAGTAATATTATTGCTCTCATGGAAAGGCCCAAGCTAAATATTTTGGGGCATTAAAAAGACAAATGACTTGCCCTAGCCAGTTTGCTCAGTGGTTAGAGTGTCTGCCCATGGACTGAAGGGTCCCGGTTTCGATTTTGGTCAAGGGCACATACCTCATACTTTGGTTGCAGGCTAGATCCCCAGGCATGTGCAGGAGGCAACCAATGGATATGTCTCTCTCACATTGATATTTCTCTCTCCCCCTCCCTTCCATGCTCTCTAAAAAAATCAATGGAAAAAGAATATCTTCGGGTGAGGATTAACAACAACAAAAAGGACAAATGACTCATGTTGTTTGTCAGTCAGTAGGCAGTGGTCCCCTTTACCTCCAGACTCAGTCAGTTCTCAAAAGGTCAGAGTGTCAGAGTGTAAGCCAGGGTTCAAAGTAAGCCAGTGTTCAAAGTCACTCGTCCCTACAGCAGACCTCCTTCCTCCCCCAGTGCATCTTTGACTCAAGTAGGAAGCAATTCTAAGAACTTCTGACCCTGTGTCCTTGTCAGTAGTAATTTAAAAGCTCCATTCTTGGCAGATCTGTGAGGGGCTGTTCTGCCTCAGCAGATCTAAAGGAAGCAGCTGGTTGAGTTCTCATCCTGCCTTTGTCTTTTTCTCTTTCAAGGAAAAAATCCTTGAGAGCGAATCATGTCTTCACCCCTCCCCAGGCCTGACCTTGCATGACTGGTGATAAATAATGCTGTCTATTGTCATGACCAGCTAACCATGTGGTACCCCTCACCTGGGGAAATTTCTTCACACCAGTCTGGCACTTGACTGCAGTTTCTTTATTATTTAAGTTTGGAAACTCTTAGGAGCATAATCTTTCTGTCCGTCAAAGCTAATGTTTCTACTATTGAAAGAATTTTTTCCAGCTCTGTGTGGGATTTTCCCCCCCTCCTGAGTTAATCATTTCCTTGATGAAGACACGGGGTTCTTCATAGCCTAGGGATTTTAGCTGTGGCTACTTGGAGGAGTGTGGGATGGGAGAGAGTTGGGCAGGCTATATGCACTTGTCTGAAGTGCACAGCAGAAGGAGAGATAGTCAAGTAGGTCTTTAAGGGAGAAAGGCAATTTTTCCGTATCCAAAAGCAATGCCTGCATTGGTGTCAACAATGTAATGACAAGCAGGTGTGAGTCTGCTATCTAGTATCCAGCAAAGGGGGCAGAAATGGGGCTCTAGCGCCTTGGAGGGTTCTGGAAGCCCCTCTTCTGGGGCTATTGTCTGAGGCTCAGACTGAGCTCCTCTGCAGGGAAAATAAAGGACAAGTATCCCAGGGAGTTCTCCTCTAAGGCTCACCAATGCCACTCACTCTGAGCAGGTGTTTATGATACCTTAATACTGATCTCCCTCTTCTTGCTTGTAGTTCCCACTGATGGCTCTTCAACACCTCAAACACCAGATGTTCCTATCAAATCTCTTCATCCTCAACCTCCTCCTCCTTCTGCTGTATTTGCAATCTCTGCTCACAGCTCCAGTCCCTTCACCCACATTCCCAGGTAGAAACTTGAGAAATTTGCTGAGTTTTCCTTCTCCCTTTGCCTCACATATAATTCTTCATCACTCTGCAGCCATGTCTCTGCTCTTTTTATTTCTACTAGAACTGCCTTGGTCAGACCCCCATCACTTTTCCATGGATCACTTTAGTAGCCTCCTAATTATCTTTCTCTCCAGTTTCTCTTTCCACCAATCAGTTCTTCATAGAGCTTCTTGAGCCACTTTTCTAAGTTCCAGCTTTGGTCATTTTGTTTTTCTTCCTCAAAAAGCCACTGACGGTTCCCTTGGCATGTCATTTGTAGGGAACACTTGTCTGCTCCTAGCAACCACTTCAATCACTCCTGTCTGCACTTTTCTTCTTCCTTGCTTCTGGCTATGTTACTCCAGCCTCCTGGATTCTCTCTCTCTCTCTCTCTCTCTCTCTCTCTCTCTCTCTCTCTCTCTCTCTCTCTCTTGTCAGAATCTTTTTCAAGGTTCTGCACCAATTCTATTTATTCTATTTTCTTTATAAAAAGTTATTCTTGTGTATTTCAGGAATATTTTAAAAATATTTACTCTGCATCCCTGGGCCTCAGGCTGTGCTAGATGTTGGGAGATGGCCATGAATAAGTGAATAAGACACACACTGTTGCTTTTAGTCAATTGCAGGAATAGACTTTTACACCAATGAATACATAAATAAATATTAATAACAAGTATGCTTTGTGTTTGGAAGAAAAAGAACAGATGCCATGAGGTGGAATGACTCAGGGAAGAGGGGGTATTAACTTGTGTGTACAGAGTTAGGGAAGGCTCCTCTAGAAGTGACTGCTCCAAAGATGAATAGAGAGGAGCAATGGTAAATGTGTATGTGAAGGCCCTGTGGTGGGGAGGAAAGAGCCTCGCCAATTAGTAAGGTCAGAAATGACTGCTCTATCTCCTCAGTGCTCACAGAGCCCTTGGCACCTCGGTGATCACATGCATGGACACCTGCTCTGAATTAGGAAGAACTGCACCATTTTATGTCATCCACCAGATAAGGGGTTCTGTTTGGGTAAAACCGTATTTTACTTATTTTACTCAATCATTCATTAGTCCAACAAGTTATTTCGTGCACCTAGTATGTAGGTCCCAGAAGCAGATGTAGGTACCAGATCTACAGTGGAGAGTGGGGTACCCCACATCTCCCACAGAGATCTAGACTGTGTCCCCAGGATTTGGTGTAGTACTGATCACAATAGGGACTCGGAAAAAATGTAGAATTTAGTGTCCAGAAATCTATTTGTGTGATAAGATGAGCTTGATTTTCCACTGAAACACTGATTACAAATGCCCCCAAACAGTCTCAAACTCCATGGCACCAAATAGTTGCTCAGCAATAATGGCTATTGTTACTGTAGAAGATCCAGCTTCCTGCTTAAAGTTACACAGCTAGTGTAGAATAGGCCTGGGATTTAAACCTAGGTCTGTTTCCCTTAAAGCTACCATCTGTTCAAGGAAATATGAATGTGATATGTTATCATATAAATGTTACTCCATTAAAGAAGGCGTCATGGAGCTTGGAAATTTGAAACTAGAAATCTTAGGGCCTGTTCTCCACCACAAATGAGCAGGGCAACCTTAGGTAATTCATTTCCCTTCTCTTTTTCCTTGGTTTTCTCATTTATAGCATCAAGGGGTTGATAGATAACTTCTAGATTCTGTTTGTTCTACCCCTGACAGTATGTGCCTCTGATCAAGAAATAGCACCAAGTTGCCTTCCCAAGAGAGATAAAGAAAAAGCAAAAGCAATGGCATTGAAATTTAAAAGAAGACTAGGATAGGAGGATAGGCAAAGCTTCTTCTCTCAGCTAGCTGCTTGTCCCAAATCCTTAATAGCCAAAACCAGTTGGATTTCTTTCCTGCTTCCCACCTTTCCACCTTGAGCTATGAAGGGTTCCAGGTCACAGTCTGTTTTAGAAGACAACAAAACCAGTTGCCTACACTCATGGCTTTTCTTAGGTAACTTCTTTTCTTCTCTTGTTTCCCCACCCCCCTCTTTCTTTTCTTTCCTCCTCCTCGTCCTCTACCTCCTCCTCCTTCTCCTCCTCCTCCTCCTCCTCCTCCTCCTGCACTTTCTCCTCCTCCTCTTCCTTCTCTTCTTCTTTCCCCTCCTCTTTCTTCATTAGAAAAAGTGGACTAAAAATAGAAGATGGCTAATTAAAGTAACTAAATAAGAGATGGAGATTTAGAAAGGAATTTTATTTCTGCTCCAAGTTTCTTCTTTTCCCTTTCCAGTTCTTTATTCTTTCTGATTGTATTTTTCTAAAAATAGATATATTTGAGGAATCATAAAAATAAGTTCTGCACTCCTGTTTAGTAAATTTTAAACTCTTTTCTACCACCTTGAATCCACCTATTTTCTGAAATCAAAGATAGGAAAAACCTTCTTGGAGATTTCTTTGACCAATTTTGACCACTTTAGTAGTCCTTTTGGCCTTGGGATGAAGGAAGCACTAATTGGCTTAGCAAATTTTTATCAAGTTCCTACTCTATGTTCCTATCACTGTGGCAGGCCCAAGGGATAAATAAGGAAGAAAAGACTCTCATTCCCATCTGTCATGGTC
This sequence comes from Eptesicus fuscus, assembly GCF_027574615.1. Classification (NCBI taxonomy): domain Eukaryota; kingdom Metazoa; phylum Chordata; class Mammalia; order Chiroptera; family Vespertilionidae; genus Eptesicus; species Eptesicus fuscus. The sequence continues at coordinate 47,124,419 of NC_072475.1, forward strand.
TTACATGTCAATGTAAAGAATGAAACACGAAAGTAAATACACAATTATGAAATCTGAGAAGTGCTATGAAGGAATTATGAAAACACCCCAGTTTCTGCCATTTCAGCTCTGGCCCTGGAGAAACATTCCTCCACTCCATCTCCACTTCTGCTACATGAGATTCTTCAGTTCGACCATGAATCATCATCTCAAGATTATCCCGAGCTCATCTGACCTCTATGTCATCAGTGAGGATCACAGGGCCCTCTTGGGCTTGTCCCGCCTCCCTGGGCATGCCTTTCTCTCACTTCAATCTCCACATGTCCAAATCTTGCTCCTTTCTCCAAGCTCTGTTCAAGTTCCTTTATCCTGGCTGCAGCCATTCCTGAACACCTTACCTCAGGGAATCTGCTTGCTCTCCCCTGATGTCTCATGGCATTTGGTTTACTGTGCTCTTCCAAGCGCCATTCACCCTCTGCCTGGTGTTATATAGTTATTTGTATATCCATCCAAGGCCTTATCTACTTATCCTCACCTTGAAATCATGGATATTATGTATCATTGTATTTCAAATAGGACCATGCACAGTTAACACATTTGTTGAATCAAATCCCCAATGTTAAAGTTAATAATAAAACATGTGAATAGTCCTATATAGTTTTACAGAGAGTACTCACCATATATCATCTAAATTAACCCTCAGAACAACCCAGTATGAAAGAAACTATTATAATCCCACTTTACAGATGAAGAAGTAGTAACAGTTATTTATTGAGTGGTGACTCTCTGCTAGGTATTATGCTAAGAATTTTCCACATGTTACATAGCTCCATTTTCATCCACTTTCAATTAAAAACAATAGTCATTTGTACTTACTCTGTTCCAGGCATTATATCTAACCCTTTATATCTAACTCATTTAATTCACACAACTCTATAAGTTAGTCATGCATGTTATCCTTATCTAATATGTGAGGAAATTATGGCATATGGAGGTTAAAAAACGTACCCAAGTCCCATAGCTGAATTTGGCTTCCAAACTATGTTGTGACTATAGAGACACACATTCACACATGAACATTTCCCTCCTTTCCTGACTCAGACTGCCAGCATTGCTCAGTACTGCCTTTATATGGTATATTTATGCCTATTTTACAGATGAGAAAACTGAAATCTAGTGAGATTAAGCAACTTGCCAATATTGTATAACTGATCAGGGCAGAGCCTGGTCTTATACTTGCAAAGCCCATGTTTTGAACCATTCATCTGTGTCTTCAGAGAGATGTGACAATGGCCAGCCTAGGCATAAACCCACTTCCTCAGCCATGTAAATGTTTTATGATTCTTTAACATTTTTGTGTGTCTGCTATGCTCAGTTCATTGATCTGGACTCTGTGTATGTTGGGTAGGATGAGGACTTACAAACACTAAGATACATTCCTTGCTTCCAAGAGGCAAATAAAAACACACACATACACACAGTTAAATCACCCTCCACATCTATTCCCTCCTCTCTCTTCTTTTTTTCAACAAGGTGCTTGATGCTGCTTCTTTACCCTTCTGCCCTGGCAGAGATCTTGAGGGGATGGGAGAGTTAAGTCCTGAGTGGTCACCAAAGGTGAGGGGATGTGGAGAGGTACAGGAGTTGAGTGATCTGGCCTAGTTATTTGCACTCAGGAGCCATGACTGGCGACTCTGTCCTTGGAGAAGACAGCAGTTGTTCATTTGCAGTTTCACACTGTGGACTAGTGGACTAGGATCGAGGGGGGGGAGGGCGGGGAAGGAGGAGGTATGAGAGCAGTGGCCCAAGGCCTATGGAGAGAGGAGTCCATGATCGCTTAGGGCAACCCCTCTCCAGGACTAGGAGAATCCTTACACCCCCATCTCCACCCTCTCCCCACCTTGCAGGTCACAGCAAGAGTACAAGACACAGACCAGAATGGGGTGGGAGTTCTGGATTTGGCTCCCAACTTGGCCACTCACCATCAGATGATTGTGAGCAAGTCACTTCCCCCTCTGATAGCCCATTTCCATAGGAATTTGTTAAAATGGGTATAGGACTTTTTACTGTGCTTGTGTGGCCTGGGTTAGTCATGATATTCATGAGAGCACTTGGCTGACTATGAATGCTTGGTGCATGTGAGATGCTGAGGAAGAAGAGACATCTAGGCCCTGCCTCCCCACAACAGGATTATGCTCACGAGCACACTAGATTGACTCACACATAACTTACAGGAAAATGGCACAGTTTTCACATTACCCATTTTCAAGGCCTGGAACTGGTGAGCCTACCAATGAGAATCAGCTGGCATTAGCAAGTTTTCTGTGTGGGATTGGGGAGGGGGAACAGGGTAGGATGGGGGAGGAGCTGAACCAGGAGAGGAGGGCGCTGCTCCCATGCTAAGGATCCATGCCTGCAAATTAATGTCATTGAAGTGAAACTTTCTTCAGGTTCCAAAGTGGCAAGGCAAACAGAGAGGCTGCCAGGAGACCAGGCTCTCTCAGCTTTGCACACAGATCACTATGTGACCCCAGGCACATCTCAGCTTTTCTCCCAGCCTCAGTTTCTCCATTTGTATAGCATTCGCATTCAGAGGGCGTTTTCTAAGGATGGTGTGAAAAAGATAGGACATCCCCCTTTCCCCGAATCACCCCCAGTCTCTGTCCTGGCCAGGCCCATGCATCTTAAACCATTTATAGAATCCAACTGGCAGTGGTAGGCGTGAGCTAGAGGATTCCGGTATGTCGGTGAGTGTACGTGCTTGACAGAGGGCTTTTAAATGAATCACTTTGCTTCTAGCAGGGCAGCACCTGCTCCTCAGCCTCCAAAGGCAGCGAGAGCAACACAATCATTCAAAAGCTGCGGCTTTCCATTCACATCTATAATTAGCGTGTAGGCTGCAGCAGCCGCTGGCTCTGCAAGGAAAGGGCCTTGGGCGGGGCCTAGTCCCCTAACTCCTCCCGCTTGTCATTCCCCTGTCCCGCCCTCCTTGCCCGGAGTCACCCGGGGCACCGCCCTGGGTCAGGGGCTTGGCTCTCAACCTCAGGATTCCTGCAAGTAATATTGCCTGAACACCGGGACCCTCTGCACCCTCACTTTTGGACCACTGCAGAGGAGGAAATAGCACCTTGGTGGATACGTTTCTGGGGGCAGCTATATTTAGAGTGGCATATTCCTGACCCCGCCCCACAGCTCCAGCATCCCGCCCTCTCACGGCCTGCCCCCTCGCCCCGCCCTCTCCCCGCGGCCCCTCCCAGCCACCTCTCCCTCTTTGTCGCATTACATAGTAATCTGAGATGCATTGGATGAGCTCCAGGGAACAGAATGTACTTGGCAGAGACGCGGGGCTTGATGTCTGCAAAATGTCGGAAATGCAGCCAAGAGCTGCTAACTGGGTCATTAACCTCCAAAAGCAAAGCGAGGACTGTAGGCCGGCTCTGCCTCCCTTCATCTCGTCAATAAAAGTGCCTCAGTGTGAAGGGAAGAAAAAGCCCAAGGCTGGCGGCTTTGATTTCTAGGCACCAAAGGCAGGCCTGGCCCTTCCTCCGGGCCTGGGCCCTCCACCCCTGTGGCTGTGTCCCAAAGTACAAGTGGCCTTTGAAAGCCCAGCAACCCCTCAGGGCCACTCCAGCACCTCTGGAAAGTCATTACCGGGCAGCCCTTCGATCCCACACAGCCTAGGGCCCATTTTCTGGGTCCTGGAGAAAAACAGGGAGTGGGGAAGAAAACATTAAGGGAGAAGATTCTAGGTCCATCCTAGACCCCACACTACAGTGAAAGGTTTTGCCATCCCTCTCCTCCAATTCTCCCCTTTCTTCTTGCCCTCCTCGGGGCTCTGGCACCTCTTCCTCCTCCTTCCCCTCTTTCTCTCTCTAGTTTCCTTCTTTCTGAGACCAGGCTATGTGGTTGGTACACCAGGACATGTCCTGGCTCTAGGAGACTTGAGCTCTGTCACTTGCTGTGTGTGACCTTGGATAAGTCACCCATTTGTCTGCTCTTTAATTCCCTTGTATGTCCTCAATAATAACACCTTCCTGAACCTACTGTAACAATAAATTATGAGACTCACAGGACAAATTCTCTTACAAACTACAAAGCTCTGCTCAGTGTCAGAGATATCCCCCCTACCTTGACCTTCACCCCTCTGAAAGCTCCCAGGTCCAAACTTTCTTTGGACTTGTATGTACTCCTGGAAAATAAGAATACAAGTGGTTGTCTTACCAGTAAGCTTCTGAGGTTTGAATATTCACAAGGGGATAACCCCTAAAATTCACCTTCCTTAAGCAGTTTAGCCCTGCTGGATTGATAAACAGACACTTCCCCCTCCTCCAGTGGCTGGATAGAGAGAGAAAGTGCTTGGTACTAAAACTAGAAGAGGTCCTGTACTTAGTTCCTCAAATAATGAGACTCATTTACTTGTCGGAGGGAAGCTAGTCAGCCTGGTGAGACCAGCAACAACATATGCGACATGAGTCTAGACATCTGGGGAGTCTCAACTAAAGTCCAAGACAGGGAAAGCTGATCTGTGAAACCCCACTTATGAAAGGACAGTTCATTCCTAGCAGTGTTCAGAATCAGAACCAAGTCCAACTGGGGCATCAGCACCCTTCCTGCCTCATCCCTGCCTGGTCTCACTACATCTTCCACTGCAGCCACATCAGACCTGTTCTGCCTCCTCACCATGCCCCCCCCCCCCCCCCAGAGGCCCCATGCTCTCCTGCCACTGGGCCTGGGCCGAGGCTTTAAATAAAGTCACCTGGATTTAAAAATATCTCATTGCCACATATTGAAATCATTTGAAATCCTCAAAACTCAGCTCAAATGCCAACTCTCCTTTTCTAGATGTCATCTCTTTCTCCTTCAACTCTTCCTTGGCAGTGTTTTTATAATGTTTCACAATGACCAGCCAGCCTTGGGTTATGACACCTTTATGCTTATTATATCCTATGGAGTAGAGGGTTCTCTGTGGATAGGGAACCCTTTGCTATTGGTCTCAACCCTGAAAGCTAAGGCAACTGTATAGTCTGGTTTGCCTTCCCAGTTTATCTCTGTTGTCTTGGTTGTTGCCATTAATAGCTCCCTCTTTCACCATGAATATTCTGGTTTAAATAATAACTTAAATGGTCACCTTACTAAGGGTCTCTATCCAAGTACCTAGCACAAATTAGTAGAGACTTGGCAAATCTGATGACCTGCTTTGAAGAACACAGCAGAGCTGTTCCTTCCCCAGTTCCCTGGGGCTTTGGTTCCTCCCCTTTTCACCAGCCTGGAGGCATGCCACCCTTTGTTCCTCTTCCTCTTCCCTGGGGAAGATCAGCGGAAGGACCCAAGACCACTTTCTTTTTGACAGGCCTTTCCAGGATTGCAAAATGCTCTGACCCAGCAAGAAGTTGCTGACCTCAGCTCTTCCCATCCTTCCAGCCCCTACCCAGCAGGACAGCAGCTGGCTGTTGGAAATAGTATCAGACACCAGAGAAGGTCACCTGGTCTGTGGGATGAAGCCCTCATATCCAACCTCAGCTGGGTTTTTGGCTCTGCCTAATTTCTTTGACAGTCTAACTCTTCAGAATTACCTTCCTTTATACAGTTGCCTCAAAGGAGGTCACAACTTGGAAAGCTGAGAGCTAGTTTGTTATAAACTATGTTAATATTCTAGGTGCAGCTCAGAGGTTAGGAAAGACAAATCCCTTGCCCTTTTGCATCATAGTAATGAAAAGTAAGCCAATTTGGGTGAGTGTTTGTTGACTTATTTTTAAAGATATCAAGCATTTGGAAATAACAGCAGGCAGGATGCCTGGCCTTGTGAATGGAACATAGCGTCAGGAAGCCTGGGTCTTCTTTCTCCTTCTGACTCACTGCTTTGCTTTCTGGAGGATGAATCATATTCCCTTTCTCGGCATTGGGTCTCACTTCCTTCATCTCCCCTATAAAATAGGTGTATTTGCCATCCCTACCACACAGGAGGGGGCTGAGGCTTTAAGAGGCCTTGGTAATTACACAAAATAATATCATTAAAAGTAAAAATGTACTGTGTGTTTTTGCCTCTCCAGAGAGGCACACAAGGAGGGTACGTGAGGCCATTTTATGTTGCTGCTTTAGTTGCTGGGACACCTCAACTCAATGAGAACAGCCTTTCAGAAACTGGAAATGGGCAGGAGAATCAGTCTCAAGACAGGTGGGAGGAGTCTGGTCTGTCTGAGAGGGAGCAAGAGTCTTATAAGTCATCAGGAAGGGAATAGGGAGACAGAAATAGAGAGTAAACAGGGTCAATCTATGGAGGGCTTCCATGATGGGCTGGGGCATTTTATTCTCTCATGAGGGTTATGGGACATCAATGGAGATGACTGAGCATGGGCACACAGGATCTGCAGTGTGTTTCAGTGAGACACATCTATGAGAGGGAGAGGCAGACTCTGGAGCTGGCGTCTGTCACATTTCAGTTTGGCCTTAAGTAAACAGTGGTGCCCTTTTATCTGAGTCTCAGTTTCCGTCTCTAAAATAAATGGGTAAGATGGCCCTGAATAGCTTTAACATGCTCTGATTGTATAGTAAAGAGATTGAGGAAACAGCTTGCATGTGTGTTGTGTGTGTGTGTGTGTGTGTGTGTGTGCGCGCGTGTGTGTGTGTGTGTGTCTGGGTAAGGGGAAGAAGCAGGAATGAGGTAACTGCTCTGTTAGACATGCAGCCTTTCAGGGAGGATGCTTGACTACTCTCATGATCTCAGCCTTGTCTGAAGGACTCCCTGAGTATCCAGAGCCCAAAGATCTTTCTTCAGGTCCCCAAACAGTATATCTGCCCATTAGGGCCTGCTCAGCCACCTGTGTCTAGACTTGTCTGCTCTCTACTTCCTAGCCCAGCTGAGACAGTGATATTTGAGGAGACTGCATTGAGGTTCATGCTAACCAGCTGTTCCTCAAGATGCTTCAGAGCTCACACTATCCTATATTAGGTTTCCAGGAAGCCTTCTACCAGCCAGGACCACATGGCTTGGGGCTTCAGAACTCTGCCATAGAAGACATTTACCAAGGTCTGCTATAAGATTGACATATAGTAGGTTCTTTATTATGAAGTTGCTATCAGGATATTATCTGGTAAGTTATTTAATGGCTCTCATGTAAAAACTCACATAGGAAATCCCTTGATGAACTCATATAGCCAAAAAGAAAATATCATTAAAAAGTCATATATATATATATATTCATTTTGGTGATTGCAATAGTTCCCTTAGTTTCAGGGATAATTGATGCAATTATGTATGCTCCTGTTTTATAGTTGGATTTAAAGATACTTATGTATTTTATTGTAAGCTTCCTCAAATAGTTTTTTCAAGTAGGTTTACATAACTAAGTAAATAAACAAATAAGGGTTAAGTTGTACCAAATTAGTGTATGAAGTGGAGAAATAAGTCCACTTATGAATAGTGAACTGACTGAAGCTCTTCTAACTTTAATTGAAGTAAAAGATCTAAATTGTAGAACATCATGGTTAAAAGTGGCTTTCACTCAAACCATTGACTTCGTGTTCCTATACTTGAGTTGTGGTTTTGTGTGAAAAGATTTGAAGGGATTGTGATTATCTGTAAGCAGCACAAGGACCCAATTATAATTGGAAGGAGAAAATTTAAATAGTCCTGATAGAGTTATGGACTTGCCAATTGAGGAGGTTATTTGATGAAAGTTACGATTAGCCTATAAGAACACTATAATCCAAGTTTATTCTACCAGTTGCTGTGTGGCCTCAGATTGGTGTCTCAGCATTTACTAAATGATAAGGGAGAGCCACTGAACTGTGAAGTTTCTTTTAGTGCTTGTGTTCTATTTGCCTAAAAGTCAGAGTCTACAAGAGTTGGCTGATCAAATTCTACCAATCCACTTTGGAGGCCATAAACCAGCTCAGAACCTAATGTGCTCTCCCTCACCTGTAGCCCCCACACCACACCTGCTGATGAGTGAAGGTCATATATGGATAAGGGTAGGGATGTGGTGAGAAGTTTCTGACACAATCTCTTCTTCCCCCTGAAGGACATGTGTGTTAACTAAATAATGACTGAATGAAACTAGCTTTACGTGGGTTCCCTAAAGAAAATTTAAAATCTAGGATGTTAGAAACAGATTGTGTAGATCAACTTCCTCACTTGATAGAAGAGGAAACTGAGGCTTAAAGAGACTTGCCCATGGGAATTGGTCCAAGACACAAAGCCAAGTCTCAGAGCCAAGGCTAGAGGCCACACCTGCAGTTACTTGGTGCTCATTTTTGCTACTGGCTGAAGCTCAGTCTCTGGGTTGCAATGAATAAATCTTTTTCTAGGTGACCGAGTTGCTAAGCTTTGATTACATCATTCTTGGGTGCAAAACCTTTTGGATTTCTGCTACCAATTCCTAGTTCATTTTATGTTGTTATTTGGGCTCTGTCCATGATATCTGCCACCCCTTTGTAAAATATGTATGAATTTCCTTATAAATGCTGAGGTAGGGAGAGGTAGACAGGAGATCTTGCTCAAGCTGATTTGACTATTTCTGACACACACACACACACACACACACACACACAATCTGATTAACCTTTTCTGATTTCTCAGTTCTCAGCATTTTTTCTGTGCAATTGCTTGGGTGTCACATTTCTGAAACCCATGTCCTATAAATCAATTAGTCTTTTTTTTTTTTTTTATTGGAAGTGGGAAGAAAGTTAGAGCTAGAAAACAGGGTCTTCAGCAGAGATTACCTGGACTATAAGTAGAATTCTATAAGGCAAGGCAAGAAGGATCAATGATCTGTCTTTTAGGTCAGCACAGAAGGCTCAGATAACAAACATCAAGCCAGCCATCCAGTGCAGAAAGTTGAGTGTCTTCCCAAGTTCCCAACACCATCCCCAATTCTGCTCCAAGCACGCCCTCTGCTGGGTTGGAGCATGACCCGGCAGTCTCAAATACCTTGGAAGTGGAGCCAACAGGAACTCTGAAAGGATGGAAAGGAATATTGGGTTTCCTTGAGAGATGGGTTCCCACTCAGGAAAATGCTAAGCTACCCCTACTTAACAACAAGCACAAAATAAGATGGACCCATTTCATGAGGTTATGTTTCCTCTCCATTTATCATTCTCTTCATTTCAATTTATTTCTTTGTCTCATTTTGCTGATTAATATTTGGGGAAATAATTCACTCTGTTAATTCAACCTAGAAGATCACCTTGAGATGAAAAAACAAAGGATTTAAATAGGGCAATGGGGTCTAGTGAAATGGGAACAAAATTATGAATTTTACCATCTTCTTGAGGCCTAATGGCTGGGTTACGAAGAGCAATTTCTTTAAATAACTCAATTTTTCATCTCAGATTGATTATTTCTTAGGTTATTTTCAGCAGCTATCCAGTGCCTACTAAATATGTCAACATTTTTTCCCTTAACATTCAAGGTATATTTGTGAATTCATAATGCATTATTTTATTTGCATTTCATTTATCAAGGCTAATAGCATGTTTATTTTAAATAAGACTTTTACTTTGATTTCATTTTTAAGAAATGAAAATGTATTAAAAATGTAATTATGTTTGAATTGAAAGTCATATATTTCACATTAAAAATTAGGCTCAGCAAATACTTAATCTGCTTATAATTTTGAAGAAAACAGACCCTGATTAAATAATTATCTTTTTAAACAGAAGCAGTAATTGATAGATTGAATCCTATTTTTAGCACTGAGGTTAGTCCTAACATGTTCTTTAGGAGGAAAAACAAGGTAAAACTTTTCTGTTTATTCTTCTTATACTTATTGAATAAACAGAGAAATAATATTATAGCCACTAAATTATGTCAAAATTTTGAAGGTTAAAATAGATGAAACTTTAGAGAGAACTATACCCTCATATAACCTAAATGGTAAAGTGAGACCTAGAAAGAAAACCAAATTCCCAGAAGTTCATGGGCAGTTATTGGAGGAGCTTAAATTGGAATCTGGGTTATCTATTCTCCATCCAGAGCTCTCACCACTCCACAGCACTATCTTTCTATGATGACATGAAAAAGAACTCAAAGGTAAAAGATCCTAAAGTGCCTTTGGAAACTGTTCCCCAAGTCTCAATGAAATTAAGAAGAGTTTCTTAATGCAGGCTCTGTCCCATTTCACTAAATCCTTAAGAGGCTGAGAAATGGGGCATTCAGATCCTTTCCGAATGCTGACCCTTCGTTCTGTTTACGCATGGGCTGGCCAGATGTTAGAGAAATAAACATTTGCAGCTGTTAGGATGGGAGGGGGTAGGGTGGAGCCCATGAGGTTCCCATGTTTTGATCCAACACATCAGGACACATTTGATTTTAACTGCTGGCTTAGAGTTTACTGTCTTTAGCTCCCTTCATAAAGCCTGCTGTTTGCCACTTCATGTTGAAGCCTACACTGAGAGATGCCAAGGATTTCTGGAGCTAACCCCAGCCCACCATCACGGTGGTGAAGATGAGCAAGGCACCTGCTCCACTGATTGCTCCAAAACAACTTTGGGGACCCTCTTCTCTCATCCCCTGCATTCCTTGATGCAAAGTCCAGGGCTCTCACTAGCAGGCAGAGGCCAGGAGGAGCACAACGTGAGTGACAGTGTTTTCCAGTGAGCAGAACATGGGCTTGGGGTTATGTAAGACCCAATTTTAATCCTGGCACATCTACTCACTGGCCATGATTTTTGAATTAGTTGCTTAACCCCGAGCCTTCTTATGCTTGCTTTTCCTTAATATAGGGATACTGATATTATTTTTCAAAGAGAAAGGATGTAGTGCCATAATATATTTGAAGTTAATAGTATGCAAGAGTGTCCAATAAATTGTAGCTATTATTATTCTTTTTTTGCTATATGATCTCACTTATATGTAGACTCTTTTAATTAATTTATTTACTGAATTTATTGGGGTTACATTGATTCACAAAAACATACAGTTGTCAAGTGTATAACTCAACAAAACATCATCTGCTTACTGACTTGTGTTCCCATCTATTATTATTTCTTGAGGGTCTTCTTCTAGAACCTATCCAAATGATGTAGCTACTAATTTGCAAAGATATAGGGGAGAGCATTAGGCCTCTTGCCCTCACACTGTTTCTTAAGGGCCCCAAAATGTGAGGACTTATTGTTATTGTCAATAATAATCTATTCTATTATTGTGTTTAAAAGTTTTCAAAGTATTCTTTTTTTCTATTTTATTGTGAAAAATTTCAAAGATAATTTTATAACACCCATTTACTCACTTTTTAGACTCTACCATTAATATCTACTGAACTTGTATTATCACTTATTTATCCATTTATCTATCAATCCACATTTTTTTTATGTATTTCAAGGTAATTTGCAGACAGTATATTTCCTCTTAAATTCTTCAGGATGAATATCATTAGAGTTCAATAGTTGTTTACTGTTTCTTATTTTAATATATATATATATATATATATATGCAATGAAATACAGTATTAATTATATATTTACCAAGTTTTGACAAATATATACATCTGTGTATCCCAAACCTCTATTAGAATAAATAATGTTTATTATCATCCTGTAAAGTTCTCTCCTTTCTCCTCCCAGTCAGTCCCTGTCTTCCTTAATTAGAGGAAAACCCTGCTCTTATTTATTTTCACCATAGATTAGTTTGGCCTGTTCTAGAACTTCATATAAATGGAATAATATAGTATGCACTTGTCTTGTACTAATGAAAGTCTTCTTTTAATCACATAATGTTTTCAATACTTATTCTTGTAACTATATGTACTGACAATTTGTTCGTTTCCACTAGAAAGCTATCTTTAGAGATTGGCACACATACCACCTAGAAAATACTGAATTGGTAAAAACAAAAAAGCTTGTGTGTGTGTGTGTGTGTGTGTGTGTGTGTGTGTGTGTGTATAAGCAGGAAAAAAAACTGGTAGGATAGCCACCACAATATGTATACCCTTTACCTTTAAAACATGCAATCAGGGCAAAAGGAGGAAATGAGGAATTTTATTCTTGATTATACACTAATATATTATTTAAAATTATATACATATATAGAAATGTTAAAATATTGAAAACATAAAAACATTTTAAAAATAAAACAAAACAACAATTAAACTAAGCTCCTTGTTGGACGATAAGAGGGCTAGGGTCTTGTGCTGCTTGAGCCAACAGGCATGTCTCTTGGCTTCCCCTCTGCCCAAGTATGGTCTGCATTACTGGATAAAAAAAAAAAGCCTAAATAATGAGTGGTGATGGCAAGCTCTGGATAAGAGTGATACTTAGAGGAAAGATCCATTAGATGTTTAAAATATGGGCAGGATTTAAGGGAAAGAAGTATAAAAGATAATTAAGATGGTTGAAAGAATTCTGAAAGAAAACTAATAGAGTTAGAATAGCTCAAAACACAGAGCCATGGATTCTTGCAGCCATAGATCTGTGAGAGGTTTTAAGGGATGTTTATTATGTTTCTCTTATTTTGAAAACTGAAAAATGAGACCCTACTTAAGAAAATGGCATGTAATCTCACTAAATAATTGAACTTTAGAGCTGACACCAGAGGTTTTAGAGATCATTAAAGCTCCTTGAAGGCTGGCCCATGTCTGCATTTCCTGTGGACAGTGTCAGGTACTAAGATGCTAGTTATTGAAAAAGTAAATCTAATTCTTGACCCCCATTTTACAGATATGAAAACTGAGATATGAACTGATGCTTTCTCAGAAGAAGGCCTATCTCACTCAGAGGATATAGCCACTGATTACCTGTGTTCACTGAGATACCACAATAAGAGATAGGTTAAAATTTTATTTGAGAGGACTAGGTTAAATATAAGGGGGGCTTTCTTAGAAGAGAATCTTGTTAGACCTCTATTTCTTAGAAACCTTTAAAAATATAATAGTTTCACATGTTGAAATTGTTTAAATGTGGTACCACTTGCTAGGCTAGAAGATCTCTTGTTTCCTTCTAGTTAAAATTAAAAAAAGATCAAGACTTTGGTTTCTTCTTGCAAGTCTGACCCCTAGTGGTCACCATCTTTGGATTGCGCTTAAGGGAAAAAAAAGTGAAGAAAATGAAGACAACCAGACTTTGTTTCTGGAAATGGAAATGAACCTTAGAAATTTCCTAGTCAAATGATCTAATTTCACAAACGAGAGAACTTAGACCAAATGAATAGAAGTAATGCCCCAACATCAGTGACTTTGTAGTAAAGCTTGAAGTAGAACCCAAGACCTTTTGCTGGTGCTCTAGGTTCAAGATCCAATCCCTACATCTTCCTGAGTCTCTCACCTCCAGTGGATCTGGAAGCTGGAGCCTGGTCAGATATTTGGGCTTCAAATATAGCTGTGATCCTGTTCATTAGCCATTAAAAAGAAGTTATTTTCTTAAGCTAATAGAACATAAAAACATAATTTGTTTGGTTTTGAACACTATATCATGGATAGAAGACCTCAGACAAACTGCTGGTCTCTTATTATAAACTGATGAACAAAAATAGATACAGCAGCAAAGAAGCATCGAACAGACTGTCAAACTACAGTAGGAAGACTGGGGGTGGGTGGAGGGGGGGGTAAGGGATCAATCAAAGGACTTGTATGCATGCATGTAAGCATAACCAATGAATGCAAGACACTGGGCGGGGGGTGGAGGTAAGGGCATATGCGGGGGGGAGGGTGGGTAGGGGAGGCTGGGGAAAGGTTAATGGGGAAAAAAGGAGACATATGTACTACTATTTGTAATACTTTAAACAATAAAATAAAAATTTAAAAAAATAAGTAAAATGGGGGGGGGAATGGTATGATCTATAAGGGATTGTGTAGCTCAAATGTATAAAGCTTTCAAGCACACATTGTATCTTGGCTCAGAATTCATAAAAAATGATGGAACTGTTTTCATTACAACGGCACTCCTTTTTAGAATAGGGATCCTGGATCTGGTATCAATGGGACCCTGAAAGATCAGGCTCCACAAGATTGATGAGCTCTTTGAAGAGGCATGAAGTTGTTAATGCATCTGCACATTGTCTTGGAGAAAAATATCCTTAGATTTCATCCGAAGGATCTAGGACCACATCAAAATTTATAAAATCACTGAGTTAAAATAAACAGTGGAATGAGATTTCCAAGAAAATAAAGGACATGAGCTCTGACATTTAGCTCTCATTTCTGAGTCAAACTTAATGTGTTAGCCCCTTGTTGACATAGAGACATCGGATATACACGGCTTCTGCACTCTGGGGGGCAGGAGCCCAGTTCTCCTTCTCTCCTATTTTGTGTTGAAAAGTATTCAGTATCTGCAACTTCTGCTTAGCTGACAGAAGCCCTCCATTCTGACAGATAGTCTTAGCATACTAAATACTCATGGGTGGTAGGCTGCTCTCGAGTGTCTTGGTGTTCATCTCCTCCCACTAATTGAGCTGTATGTTTACCATGGGTTAATTGGTTTCCCCAAAAAACATATTTATGTCACTTGTATTACTTAATGTAATTATATAATTTAAATATTATGCAAACAGCTGAAGTATAAGTGTGGAAATAAAGACAGTTGTTCCAATGAAAACTAAGTTAATTGCTTTGGAAAGGATCAAAGTGATAGGTTGCTCTAAAATTAGTTTGTGGGTGAGGTATCCATACAAGTGACAAAAAGAAAAATCTAGAAGAATTCTGCAAGTTTTTAAAGTTTCCTCCATTAAGATAAGCAAAACAAAAACAGACAGATAAAACAAAAACAACCAAAACTGTAAATAATGGGGGATACATTATGGGAGTGGTTTTGTCAAGAAAAACAAGAAGAAACTCTGGAATTGGAAAATGTGTGCTTAAAAAAAGGACTTGGCCTGCTGACTGGCAAATGAATGTCAAGTTAATAATATGCATTCATATGATACCTGGCCTGAACCAACTCTTCTGATTAGCTGACATTGGTGATTCCTAATGATGAAGATTAAAATATCACAGTGAGGTCTAAGAAAACTGGTTTATTTGTGTCTCCTGGGTGCTAATATCTTGAGGGTTTGAGCTTTTAAAAATTCCTGTAAAATCTATTTTTATTGTTGTAAGTCTGTTTTTTTGCAGGCGCTTCTCACAGACCCTTTTCTCTTTGACAGTACGTAAGCTTTGCCTTGGATCCAGGTGCCAAGAATTCAGCATCCAAAATCTCTGTTAAATTAATGTTTCTTCACCTTAGCAAACTAGTCACATTCATTCAAAATCTGGACCCAGGTTCACTGTTCAATGTTTTAAGATTTCAACTCTGCAAGGTCATATGTGGTTTATTAACATTATACTTTCCCTTTTCAGAGTATATGAGCCACAAACATGGACACGCTCTTCAGCTTTTTCCTGGAAGTTCATGTTATAGAAACAATATGACTCATAAGAAATGAACTGGGAAAAATGTTCATGCAGTATTATATGTAACAGTAAAGACACCAGAACTACTTTAGTATTTAGTAACAGAGTAATTATTTCATTTGATGTTTTCACCCAATATCATTTGATAGTTGTGGCTGGTTGTTTATATAATCATGAAAGGAAAATTATGAACAATATCAGCAATACTTATTGAAAAAATATTTATGATAGTATAGTAAGTGAAGAAAAATTCAAAATGGAATGAACCTCATGATTAGAAATGCAATAAATGTATATATGAAATTAGTGGGTTGGGAAGATTTGATGTTTTTATCTTTTGCCCATTTCTCATGTCTTATTCTTTCAATCATTAGAAAATCTCACATTATGCAACGACTCACCAATTTTCTAAATGGTATCCTGGGAGGCCTTGAGATGTATGAGGTTTTATGTAAAGTTTCCCAGAACCACAGAATTACCCCCAAGAGGAGTGAAGATTAGGCAAGAGCTCACTAAGTTATAGGTGAAATGGGTTGAAAAGTGCCTTTGAGGTCATATGGGTCTGATCTCCTCATTCTAGAAATAACATTTATTATGGCACTTACCAGCGGCTTGACCGGAACAAGTTACTTATGTACCCTATACCTCAGCAGCTTCTTCTGCAAAATGAATTAATAAAAGTATCAATGTCCAGGGTTTGCTATGTGGTTTAAATGATATAAATTCATGGCATGGCACAGATCATTAATCTCTCAACAAATGTTAGTTGTTAATATCACAAAAGTCAGTGGTTGAGCTAGGGCCAGAATTCAGATTTCCTGACTTTCTCACTGGGGCTATTTATATCACACCAAACACAGACAGTTCACTTTAATCCAGGCTGGAATGCTTTTCTTTGCTTTATTCTGGGCAATATAAAGGCTATTCAAACATTACAATGACATCTCATAATTTTTGCCTATCAGGTGACCAATGGCATATGCGGTCGTTAGGACTACATATGGAAACTGTAGGGATACATTAAGAAGACGATACCAACTGAACTGAAAATAGCTTTAAATAAGACAGAACTGGGCTCAAGTTCTCTGACCTCTTATGTCCTGTTTGACTTCTTGATCTGCACTTGCTATTAGGAGTTCCAGTTTTCTTATTGTCCAGGTGGGGATTAATAGGAATAAGCCTCCTTGTGCATGTGTTGAGTTACCATATGTGAAAGGGCTACATAAAGTAGAATGCAATTCAAAGTGGTGATTTTTTTAAAATATATATATTTTTTATTTTAAAAACACTTATATAATGAGTTGTATGTGCCAGGCATTATTCCAAGGACTTTACACAAATTAATTAATTGAATGTTCTCTAAAGTAGTTTCTACCATTATCTAGCTTTACTTAGGGAGGCACAAGGAGGTTAAGGAATTTACCTACATCATATAACTGGTAAGTGAAGGTGCTGAAGTTTGAACATAGGACTTTGCAGGGCTCTCATGCTACTTCATTATCATTGAAAGTGCCTTGGCCTAAGAGTAAAGTAACAAGGTTCTGGAGTCTGTTTTCCTTCCTTCTAAGGTTCAATTCAATATAATCCAATCTGATGGGATGGAATCCAATGGAATCTCACCCCATCACACCCACCCCATGCTATTCTATTCCCCGGCATCCCATTCAATCCTATTCCATTTAATTCAATGCAACTCAAGAAATATTCTCTTCAATGTTTAATTTGTGCCAGTGCGCACTGCACAAAGCAGCACAAGAGCTAACAGAGAGGAGCTGGACCCAAGAAACTTGAGTTTTGATAGGGGTCTTCTGGAACCACAGAGTTTGGATGGTGGGGGGAGAGTTCCAAAACAGAGTGGAGGAGGGCTGGGGGGCTGAAAAGGTGAAGAGATTAAGCAAAGGGAAAAAAACCTCATAGACACAGGCAACAGTATAGTGATAACCAGAGGGAAAGGGCCCCCGGGGGGTAAGGGTGAGCTAGAAGAGGGCAAAGAGGGGAGAAATGGTAATGGGAGGAGACTTGATCTGGGGTGGTGAACATACAATACAATATACAGATGCTGTGTTATAGAATTGTACTCCTGAAACCTATATAATTTTATGAAGCAATGTCACCCCAATAAGTTCAATAAAAGTTTAAAAATAATAAAATAAAAGGAAAAATGAAAAACAGATACATTACTAGTAGGTCCTTGAAAAGCAAATGGTCTTTGACTGGGTTTGTGTCTTCAACACTGTGACTACCACATCTGTCTGGTTCCAGACCATGTGGCCAGCAGCCTTGGGCTGCCATTTTAAGCTACAATCATGTCATCTCAGTGACCTGGTGGGTGTAATTTCTTATTCTTCCTTTCCTACTAAGCATGACAAGGAAAACCTGCATATTGATGGGATATCTATGTTTTGAACATGAAAATAAAAAGCTTGTATAAAGCACCTGCACCATGTCTGAGCCATAGGTGATGCTCATAGGTGGCATTATTACCATCATCATCCTAAATCTTTCTAATCTGGCTGCTTTTCCATAGTGCCCTCTGAAAGAGCACTCAAATAGCCCCACAGTCCCGACTACGTATGACAATTTTTTTTGTCTCTTTTGGGGAGTTCTGTCTTTTCTGTTCCACGATAAAAAGTGAAACAAACCAGGCTAAGTGTTACAGTTCACGCTCCTGCTTGTCTAGTGGCCACATTACAGGGACTGTGCGTGTTCCCTGTGGGTAAACTGTTCCCTTACACAACACTTTTGACATTGCACAATTAAAACGACTTGCATATTAAAATTTGAGGCATGTGTAAGTACCTCATAATTAACTGCTGTCTATTTAACCAGACAGTTTAGCAAGTTAATTTGATGTCTGTTATGAAACTTAATAATTGTCAGTGATTTAAAAAAAAACAACAATTTACTGGTATAATCATTAACTACCCCTAGATTATCTTGTCAAATTGATAATTAAATACCTCAGAAATTCATTACAGAGTCAGTATATTAATAGGAATGTAATTAAGTAATGTTTTGCTTATGTAATCTAGTTTATTACCTGTACACTTATTTATCTTTTCTACACTTATTAAATCTTCCTAGGAGCCTCTTCAGAATCAATAGAAAACCAAAAGTCAATGAATATCTTATTAGATCCAAATGAGCATCTTAATTGAGAGACTGTGAAACAAATATAGATTCTCCATATCTGTGTAGAGGGTGTGAGATTATCCCTATTTCACAGTAGGATTAGTTGGGAAACCAAAGCTCTTTTCATGCCTTCTTCCTGCATTCTTTTTTCTTTCCCTTACTCCTACATCCCCTTTCCTCTCTTCCTTCCTTTCCTCCTTCCACCCTTTCTTCCTCCCTTCTTTTCTTTCCTCCCCCATCTCTCTCTCCCTTCCTTCCTCCCTCCATCTTGCTCTTCCTTTTTTTCTTTTCATCAAACATTTAAGTGCCTGCTATGTAGCAGTCATTTTGTGAGACACTGAGAACATATAATATATGATTTCTATTCTAATGTAGTGAAGGAGAGAGACCTGTAAAATATTGCAATGCAGCATGTGCCCAGTGATGAGGGAGCACAGAAAAAGAAACTAACTGTACTGGTAGTCAGGGAAGATTTCTCAGAGAAGGTAACATGTGAGCTTACCAGGTATCAAGATGTTGGAGTTTTCCAGGGAGGAAAAAGTCTAAGAGGAGCATTCGAAGGAGATGGAATAGCATGTGCATTGACTTGGGAACAGGGAGGAACACAGACCACTCAGGAGTTAGATGGAAAGGAATGCATCTTAAAGTGTTAAATTTCATGATCAGAGCTGTATTTTTCAAAGGATAATTTTGGGGATTAGGGTAAGGGTTTCAGAAGCTCTCCTTTACACAGTTATGAGGTCCAGTGGTTTGCCCTGATATCCTTCAGTCCTCAAGATAAGCATTCAAATTACAGACTGGCTGGTCCTTCCCTTCCATACCCCCTCCTCCTGGTGATCATCATATGCCAAGGTTTTACAAGTTACATCAGATTTCTGCTTTGTTGTCACTAATAAAGATATGCATACTTTTGAGATCACATATCCAAATATTGAGCTTGATAAATAAGATCACAATATATTTCAGCCTGGACCTCCAAAAAAGAAATCCATAGTTCAGTTTGGTTATTCCCAGAAATTGTATGAAACCAAGATAAAACTCAAGGATGCTTGGTTATATATAACACACTGGATACAATTTAGAAGGGAATGAGCCTTAAATTTAAATTGATAGTTTTCAAACCTCCCTATAGAACCAATCATTTATAACCTTCTTATCCTTCATAGCCACTGAAACACACATGAGTCAATAGTAACAATTTCTTTCCCTTACTAAGTGTCAATTGCTATAAACATAACTGCCTGTATGGAGTTTCTCCTGGCTGCATGTCTGGGTGCTTTTTGGTGAAGGAAAGAAGGAGAGAGAGAGAGAGAGAGAGAGAGAGAGAGAGAGAGAGAGAGAGAGAGAGAGAGAGAGAGAGAGAGAAAGAAATGAAACTTATTTTGTTGAGCTTGGCACCTGGTGCTTTTAACTAGGGATAAATTTAATGTCCTTTTACTACAAGCACAGTGTAGCTTTACCTCTAAAATTATAATGCAGTGACATTTTAGTGAACAGACCGTTTTGAACATTTGTGCCTTGGGGTGTTTATTGAAGCTTTATGAAAACGGATTTTTCTCAATATCCTTAAAGTCACGTCTACACTTTATAAAGTTTCTCTGCAGAAAAGAAATGGAATTTATAATGTTTTTCAATTCTCAGATATAGCTGCTTTCCAGGCCTTAAAATTCTTAAGCCACTCGATGTGCATTGGTATATGGTATTGGAAATACTTTTAAAGTTTGTGATGTTGTCAACTAGAAAGGCCTTTGGGGGAAATTTTATAGTCCAACAGTGTCATTTGCCATACAGCTTCATTGGCATTCTTGAACCACAGCTGAAAAAAGCCTTCTATTACTTTTAGTCCCCCTACCCCAGACACCATTTCAAACTTTAATAAAGGTGGTGGGTAAAACTTAAGCAGCCTTTCCATTATTTAGGTTGCAGGAAACTTTGTAGTTTTCGAGGTTTAACACAATGTGTATTCCTAAATTTGCACTGATCACTATGATAATGAATATGGAAAACAGTCTTTTGTATTGATGCATTTTGTACCTCCCTCCATTAAAAGCATAACAGCCATAGAAATTATTAAAAAAAACCCACAAAATTCATTCTGGTATTTAAAACTATATGGACTATACTCAGCAGATAGAAAAATGTGTCCAGAGTCTCTGAAGACTCTTTTTTTCATGATGCTTTGAAATCAATTTTCTACCCTAATGATATTCTTCAGCTCTGGCCAAATGGAAGACTCTGCTTGGAGGGCTTGCCTCTAGGAAGTAAGTATGGTTTATTTCTGATACCAATATGCTTTGCATGTGCCAGGCCTCCCTATGTGATCTGTACTGTACCAGCAATGTTTTAAAATGACCAAAATGATCACATTAGATGATAACATTAGACAAGGTCAGGAATGATCAAAGTCAATAGCTAAGTAATCCCAAGGGTGCAAAATTCTCTAAACTCTGAGCCTGAAAGTGTTTAGAAGTAAGTGACAAAAGACACTCGATAAATACAATGTAGCTTTACTTAAAAAATTATGTGTTTGTGGAAAGTAGGACTTCAACACCCTACTCTGAGATCTCTTATAACACACTAGAGGCCCAATGCATGAAATTTGTGCAAGAGTAGGCCTTCCTTCCGCTGGCTGCCGGCACCAGCTTCCCTCTGGCACCCAGGACTTGGGCTTCCCTTTGGCTGCCTGCAGCCCTGGCTTCGTCCTGAAGGTCTTCCGGAAGGACATCTGGTCTAATTAACATATCATGCTTTTATTATTATAGATTTGCAGTTTTGGCCAGAGAAGTAATTCAGTTCATCAAAGCTTCTGGGCCAAGATGCTGGATGATATTTTCTTGAAGTTGGATGTCAGTGAGGCCTAGACCTGAGACTGGTAATCTGCTTTAAAGTCCCTGTTCTACCACTTTCTAAGTGGATGACTTGAGCTCAGGAGCCTTCTCTCTCAGGACCTCAGTTTCCTCATATGGAAAATGGGATAATTGTCCTATGCCCTCCCATCTCACATTACTGTTGGAAGGATCAAATGAGATCATAAGTTTAAAATACCTTGTAAACAGGTCATAAAATCTACAAAAATGTGAGAGGTAGTATAATGAGTAGATCTAAAAGGTTATAAATATTTCAGAGGAAAATATTCAGTACTCAAAGCATATGGTTAAAGGTAGGTACTAATTTGTGCATCAGACCTGGCTCCCAGGCACTGGTGAACAGACTCACATATTCCCATTCTCTGAGAGAGGTTGTTCTTCCAAGGTGTTTCCCCATGGCTGCAGTTACTGTAGTTGCCTGTTGACCTGTCTGCATCTTCAGTGAGTCTGAAAGTTCTGTGAGAGTAAGGATCCCCAACATTGTGACTGTCAGGCACAATGGTAAATGTACAGCATTTAAGGATAGGCAATCTGGGCCGGTCCTAATTCTAGTCCTGGCTTTGCCATTTACAGTGTGACTTAAGGCAAATTACTGAACCTCTTTAAGTCTTAGTTTTCTCTTCTGTACCATGAAGTAAATAAATATGCCTACCTCATAGTGACCTTAAAAAGATAAAACAAATCAATATAGTTGTCCCCATTTACCCATGGTTTTGTTTTTTGAAGTTTCAGTTACCTGGGATCAATAGCTGTTCAAAAATATAAAATGGAAAATTTTAGAAATAAATATTTCCTAAGTTTTAAATTTGTGTTATTCTGAATAGTGTGATGAAATCTTGCTTCATCCCATTAAGGACATGAATCTCCATTATACAGGGCCCCAATGCTACATATTACCCACCTGTTAGACACTTTGTAGCACTCTTAGGGATCAGAGGTATCACAGTGCTTGCATTCAGGTAACTCTTGTTTTACTTGATAATGACCCCAAAGCACAAGAGTAGTGATACTGAAAATTTGAATATGCCAAAGAAAGGCCGTAAAGTGCTTCCTTTAAGTGAAAAAGTGTGTGTATAGGACAAAACAGTATATCTAGGGTTCAGTATTATCCAGTTTCAGCATCCATTGGGAGTCTTGGAATGCACTTCCCATGGATAAGGCTAGGGGAGAATTACTACTGTACATGTCAAATGCTTAATATAAAACCTGGAACATAGAAAATGCTCAAGAAATACTGATGGCGTGGAGTGATTGGGGCTGGTGCCAGCAGTGGGTGCGAGCAGGGCCAGTGCCAGCAGCGGGTGCGAGCGGCGGCTCAGGCAGCGGGTGTGAGCAAGGTCGTCGCTGGCAGCAGGTGCAAACTGCGGTTGTTGCCCCTATCGCTCCTCAGGAGCAGGGGGAGGTGGAAAAGCCCTGAGAGGCATTCTGGGCTGGCAGTCGCTGCTCTCACCCGCTGATGGCACTGGCAGCAAGTGCAAGTGATGGCTGCAGTGCTGGCAGTGGGTGCGAGTGGGGCCAGTGCCGGCAGCAGGTGCGAGCCCCCAGTGGGACCATGGTGCACAAAAGCAAAGAATTTTCAGTAATCACTAGAGGCTTGCCCTGATGACAGCTACTGACCACCTGCTTTGGTCTGGTGCCCCTGTTCACCTGTACCATCATCCCGCCGCCCACCATGTTCTGTGCTCTGCCGCCTGCTACTGATGCCTGCCATGTTCTGCATGCGCCCCCTGGTGCTCAGGGCATGTCATAGTGACCAGTTGTTAGGTTGTTTGGTTGTCCTGATGTTCGGTCTATTTATATCCTACCTAATAATAGAGTAATATGCAAATTGACTGTACCTTTGCTACACCCACAAGCCACACCCACCAGCCACGCCCACCAGGAAACTATCCTGCCGGAGGCTTTTCCGGCCTTGGGCACCAGGAGATCCATCGCTGGGATGCTAGGGTGCGGCCGAGCCCAAGGCCGGGAAAGCCTCTGCAGAAGGCTTTTCCGGCCTTGGGCACCAGGAGATCCGTCGCCGGGATGCTGGGGTGTGGCCGAGCCCAAGGCTTTTCCGGCCTTGGGCACCCTGCGACGGATGGCAGGCAACTGGCGGTCGGCTCCTGCGACAACCAGAGGCTGACCAACTGGAAGTCAGTGCTGGCCCTGTCCCCCAAGCAAGCAGTTAGGGGCAATCAGGCAGGCAGGCAGAGGGGTTAGGGGTGATCAGGTAGGCAGACCAGTGGTTAGGGATGATCAGGTAGGCAGGCAAGTGGTTAGGGGAGATCAGGTAGGCAGACAGACCCTCACTGGGCTGGCCCCGCCCCCAAGCAAGCTGTTAGGGGCAATCAGGTAGGCAGACAGCCCCTTGCATGGCTGGCCCCACCCCCCAGCAAAGAAAGAGGGAGGCCACCGGTGGCAGGGGAGGGGAGGCAATGCTGCACAGATGGCAAGCAGTGGCAGCGGCGGGGGTGGGGCCAGCTTCCTGCAGACCAGGGAAGGAAAGACCTGATAGGCCCTGATCTCAGGCCAGGCCTAGGGACCCTACCCGAGGGGACCCGGATTGTGAGAGGGTGGTTGGGCTGAGGGACACCACCGAGTGCATGAATCTTCATGCACTGGGCCTCTAGTATATATATATATTGCTGTTGTTCTCTTCTTTATATCTTCAGTGCCTAAATCAATATTTAGCATATAACAGTTATATGCTAAACAATGAATGGGTTAATGAAAGAATACCAAAGAAAGTCCCTATCAGCAGACACTTGAATCTTAATAATTAGGAAAAAATAGAAAATGATTGAGTTATATGGGCTAGGTTTTCCAACCTTAGAGCTATTTCTATCTTTTATTGCTACTGCTGGAAATTTGTAGTATTGATACAGCACTTTAGAGTTTACAAATAATTTTCAAGGCCAGTATCTTATTGGATTCCTTCATCAGCCATGTGGGGAAGTTGTTAGTATACTATCCACTTCACAGTTAGGTTCATGGAGGTTCAGAGAGGGGAAATGTCTTGCTTACCTGGCACACATCGGTACGTAGAAGCACTAAAATTAGATATTTTCTGGCTCATTGTTCTTTCCTCCTCCTGGGAACTGACCCAAGGCTCATCTGCCCCAGGACTGGGTCTCTGGTAGTGGCCCTGGAGACCGTTCTGGACAAGGGCCTGGTTTGTCTCCCTGACCATAACCCAAATTAGAAGAGTAGCTCCTAGACTTCTAGATTTCTTATAGTAATCCATTAAGAATCTCTTACCTATGGGTTTAATTAAACCCAGTGAAGCTCATTATTAGTTCTGCTTGTACTTTGGTTTTAAATCCTAATTTCCTTGGCACGCTGGGCTTCACCATCACTGTGCTGGGTTTTTTTTTTTCTCCTACAAGAAAAAAGATGATACAACCCATCCTTGCTCAGAAGATAGAAACCTTATGCCCTGAAGGTCTTTCAACCTAGGTCATTTAGGCAAGCCAGACATAAAAGGGTAATTACACCATTGCTCAACCTCATAGATCCTCCAGATTGCTGGTAGAGAAAAGCATTTCTCTCGATAATTCTGAAACCCCTGATAATTTTCTCCAAGGAATTACCAGCAGGTTGCGAAACCAGCATGGTTACCCAGGGCCTGACCTTTTCTCCAGTCCCATTCTCTTCTATCTCTCTTCAGCATTGCATCCTTTCAGCAATCTTTTCTCCTGTGTTTCTTGAGACCCAATATTACTCTGGTTTTTCTACACCTCCATTCTGGCCTTATTCAGTTCTTTCGCAGCTTCATAACTTTGGACATTTCCCTAATATCTAAGCCTGTGTCCTCTATTTTCTCTACTTTATCTCCTCTCATCAGCCCTGGTATAAGCGCTTATGGTGAGCACTGGGTATACAAAGACAAATGAAGCATAGCATCTAATCTCAAGAATCCCACAGTCTGGTAGAGGGGAGCTAGAATGTGGGAACAAAGACCTCTAAGTCTAATGAACTTATTTTTGCTTTGATAGGACTGGTTGTGGCTTGAATGGAGGAAAAATACAGTAATGGGGGAGGATAGAAATGTCTCTATGGAAGGATATCTTAGAAGTAGGTACTTCGCATTTGGATAAGAAAAGAAGGGACATTTGAGATAAGAACTCAATTTGTACAAATAAACCAAAGTGGGGGGAAACCTTGGAGTTTTGTTTTCTAACTCTATAATGTCTAAATAATATTTATCTTGCAGTTTATGGGAACATTGGCAATATTGTAGATAAAGTAGAGCAAGCATGTCAAACTCAAAGGCTAACACAGACCAAATAAACAAGGTTTAAGTTTATATGGGCCACAAAAAAACACACACAAAAGCTTCAATTTTCATAGAAATGTAGTTTTATTTTGATAGAGACATGCTAAATACAAAGGACTGAAATAAATGAGTAATTGTTAACATAAAATAATAGAAAATTTTAATAAAAATTAATATTTTCCTTGAACATTTACTTACCAGACTCTGAATAACTGCACAAATTAATAAGTGTAACACAAATAAATCTATTTTTCTTGTTCTCCGAAAGCAAAATATTTCCTGTTGTGCACACCAAACCAGTTAGTAGAAAACTAATGACGTGACAATCAGCTGCTAAAATATTTGCTGCTAGTATTAGTGGAGAGAAATGTGTGCCTATGTATAAGGCGTGTAAGGGAAATGAATGCAACACGATTATAGTAATAAGTCATTAGCAAACGTTGTAGTTTGTTATTAATAACTAGAAGCCTGGTGCACAAAATTCGTGCATGGGGGGCGGGGGTGTCCCTCAGCTCAGCCTGCACCCTCTCCAATCTGGGACATCCCTCTCATAATCCAGGACTGCTGGCTCCCAACTGCTTGCCTGCCTGTCTTCCTGATTTCCCCTAACCACTTCTGCCTGCCAGCCAGATCACCCCCTAACCACTCCCCTGCCAGCCTGATTGATGCCTAACTGCTCCCCTGCCAGCCTGTTTGCCCCTAACTGCCCTCCCCTGCAGGCCTAGTCACCCCTAACTGCCCTTCCCTGCAGGCCCAGTTGCCCCCAACTTCCCTTCTCTGCCGGCCTGGTTGCCCCCTAACTGCCCTTCCTTGCAGGCCTGGTTCCTCCCAATTGCCCTCCCTTGCTGGCCATCTTGTGGTGGCCATCTTGTATCCACATGGTGGCAGGATCT
The DNA here is from genome assembly GCF_027574615.1 of Eptesicus fuscus. Lineage (NCBI taxonomy): Eukaryota > Metazoa > Chordata > Mammalia > Chiroptera > Vespertilionidae > Eptesicus > Eptesicus fuscus. The sequence goes on from NC_072475.1 coordinate 47,150,868, forward strand.
TTGACCACATGGGGGCAGCCATCTTGTGTGTTGGAGTGATGGTCAATTTTCATATTACTCTTTTATTAGATAGAATAGAGGCCTGGTGCATGGGTGGGGCCGGCTGCTTTGCCCTGAAGGGTGTCCCAGATCAGGGTGGGGGTTCCCTTGGGGTGTGGGGTGGCCTGGGTGAAGGGCTTGTGGTAGTTTGTAGGCTGGCCACACCCCCTGGTGACCCAAGTGGAGGTCCTGGTATCTGGGATTTATCTTCTACAATTGAAACTTTGTAGCCTTAAGCAGAGGCCTGGGCCAGCCAGGGTGTGTGGAAAGCTTGGCTTCCGCCATTGCTGGGGGAAACCCTAGCCTCCTGCTCTCTCTACCTCCATGGCTGCCACCATTTCTGTTGGGATTTATCTTCTATAATTGAAACTTTGTAGCCTTGAGTGGAGTCCTCGGCCGGCCAGGGTATGCAGAAAGTTTGGCTTCCTCCATCGCCAGGGAAACCCAAGCCTCCCTCCTGATCGCTCAGTGGCCACAGCCATCTTGGTTGGGGTTAATTTGCATACTCGCTCTTGATTGCCTGGTGGGCGTGGCTGGTGGGCATGGCTTGTGGGTGTAGTGGAGTGATGTTTAATTTGCATATTACTCTTTTATTAGATAGGATTATGTATAACAGGATATTGTAAAAATTAAATTATAAATATTTTATTAAAACATTTCTTACATACCGTTATATTGGCTGGGCCACAAAAGTATTCATTGTGGGCCACATGTGCCCATGGGCTGAGAGTTTGACATGCTTGAAGTAGAGCCTGAAACTTAAAAGTCAATGAATGGCAAATAATAATAAGACTTTTCTTTCTTACCATTTCTCTCTCTCTTACTATCTCTCTCTGTAAGAAGATGGCATTGGACTAGAAGATTTTTAAAGGACTTTCTGGTTCTGATATCCCAAGATGCCTTAAAATTCTCTAGGGAAATTTAACGACAAACAGTGCAATCTGTTTTCCTGCATACATTCTCTTAATGGCGGCCAAGCCTCAGCACTCTGTCTCCTCTCAACACACAAGGCATTGGCTCTAAGGACCATCAGGGTTACTGACAAGCAAATGCTGCCTCATTAGGTGTATTTCACTGTTGCATGGACTGTCTGGTTTTGTGTTGTTTTGCTTTACACATGGGCTCAGCTTGTCTCCTGTACTTGACTGTAAACTCCTTGCAACAAGGATGGGTGCCACTGGATTTAGAGCAGGAGACCAAGATTCCTGCCTGGGTTATCAGCGCCTCGGCAAATAAGCCACTGTTTTCTCATGTATTAAATAGGGAGCATGATAATGGCCAATGTTTGGAATTTTTATGTTATTCACATGAGATAACGCATATGATGGTACTTTATAAACTACTAAGCATTATAAGATAGAAATTTTATATTACATTAGTCTGCACTTGTATTAACCAGACTCTTTCAGCTGGAACTAACAGAAACTCAATTCAAAGTAGGTTTCAAAAAGTCTCATTTGCGGCGCAAAGCTGAATAATTATAGGTATCAAGTAAGAAAATCAGAACTATGCTTCTCTTCTATCAGCTGTGCTTTTCTCTGTGTTAGCTTTTCTATCAGGCATTTCTTTTTCTTGGTGTTTTTCAGCAGCAGTATGTTTATATCAGTTTAGAAAGGTTAACCCAAAGTGCTTTTTTTTTTTTTTTTTGTTTTTTCCTCTCCACATAATTTTGGCAGAAATTCCACAATTGACTCAATAGACTAACATGGGCATGTGCCCATCTCTAACTCAGCCAGGTGAGATACACTGATTGGCTAAGCCTGGATTTGCTCTACAAGTGAACCTAGAGGAGTAAGGTCAGTTCTTCATAAGCCACACAGATGGAGGGTAGGAAGGGTGGCTCTCTAAAGGAAAAGTGAAGTGCTGTTGAGAATAGGTGCTGTAAAGGCCAAGATGACAGAGATGCACTGTCACCATGGCAGGCTTTTCAATCAAAGCTACAAGATCTTAAAAGGGCACTCTATGTGTCTGTACCAGGCTGATTATCTTGAGACAATGCTATGATAAATCAGAATCCGTGTTGCATGAGGTATAGTATCAATTCACTCAACCACAAATCTAAAGGAAGACAGGGTGTGAAACGTTCCAAAGCAGGGATATTCACAGGGCCTATATTGGGAGTCTAACCAATGTGTAATTGCTATGATTTTGTTGATTTCAAACTTGCCTATTTTTCTTTTACTGGCATTAGTAAGTGTGAGAGCAAGAGGAACAGAGAAAGTTCTGAGACCAGTTTTTTTAAGCAAAATTTCTTAAAATAAAACATTTACTCATTTGAATACCTGTCTGAGAGAAGGAGGGCCTCTGAGGAGTTCACTCCAGGACAAGCTCAGCTATGGAGCCAGGCTGCTGAGAGGCAGGAAAGGGCAGAGCCCGCAGCCACAGCAGAGCATTGTCTCCTGCCAGCTGGTCTGCTCCCTCCTCCCTCAAGCTTCCAGGCAGCAGGGCCTCCTGACCTTTGGTGTCCTTTCTGGTGCACATAATTGGGGGCTCATTTGGGTGCCTGTGTTCCTCAGTCTTAGCTCTGGTGGCAGTTGGCTATATTTGTCGGCAGCCACTGGACAGAAACTAGCAAGAGACTCAGGAAATGCTGGACACTAAGGGACTAAAGTTCTCCCAACTCTCCTTCTCCTCCCCTTCCCTACTATCTTCTCTCTCTTCTTTCCCCACCAACTTTTTCTCCTGTCTCCTCCCCCTATTTGCCCCTTCTTACAAGGATAAAAATCTCCTCTAGACAACCTTTATGTCTTAATTATGGACAAAGCCATTGTTGGGGGAAGATATTGAGACAAATAAAATGCAAATCTGCCTTTAATCTTTCATTATAATACATGAAACACCCCACTGACAACAAACACCAGGAAGGCAGTGATGCCCACCCCCAACCTTCCCTGCCAAGGCACATCTGGTAGTTTTGGAGTTCAGAACAGAAGTAATTTGTGCTGGGGGATTCATGGACTGTTTTCTGAAGGAGGTTTTATTTGAGTTAGGTCTTTAAGGCCACTCACTGAGAAAACACAAGTCAACCTAGAATATAAGCAATGTTTGTGGGTACAGCCACAAGAAGGGTTCAAGCTTAATGACCAATATTACATATTTTGATGATGGACTATAGTCCTTCACTCAGAGCTTGATCAATTTTAGTTTATACAGACTGCTAATCAATTTGGTTACCTACAAATATGAGATCAAAACCAGCAAATTAGAAGTGGAAAAGGGATTGCCATAGGCAGGCTACTGATAATGGAGGGAAGTACAAAGCTAATGGCTTGGTAAAAAAGAGAGGAGACAGAAAAACAAGACAGGTCCCTGAGAACAAAAAAAATCACAGCTGTCTGAGCATGGAAGTCAAGCAGTTCTTTAAATTTGGAGTGTCCTCTAGAATGTTATCCTATATTAGAGTTTAGTGAAGTCAGTGGCAGTCTATTGCTCCCCCTGCCCCAAGGCTAGATTATATTGTTTATGCTTTTAGAATATAGACAAATGCATAATTGATTTTACAAAGAGTTCCATCCTGATTGAGTTACAAAAATTATATTTAAACCATAAACCTTCAGCATTTGGAATGCTACATCTTAGAGAAGGAGCAATTTGGTTTGAATTTTAATAAATCCAAAAGTACTGTTGGTCATTTTATGTCCTACACCCCATTTCCAGTCTCCTTCTTATCTCTGTGCCTCATTCCTAAGGCCTTTTTTTTTTTTCTTCCCTGACTGTGTCTTTCAGCAGCTCCCACCCAGCTGCTGTGGGTCCCTCTCCCATAGCATTTCCAGTATGGCAGTAAGAGGTCTGGTTGGGGGTGGGGAGGGGGGTCCCTGAGGCAGGGCCAGAGATTTGGGCACTGGGATGGGCTTCCCACCTAAGAGCTGGAGATTTTAGAAACAGCACTTTCCTTTGAATCCACTTGGAAAAATGGGGATGATAATTCCTATTTATGGAGTTGTAAAGACATTAATGGATGTGAGACTGACAAACTGACCAGTGGTTTCATTCTCAGTCCACCCACTACACTTTTAACTGCCCTACTCCTAGTTGTCACCTGCATACTCATTTGTCTTCCTCATTTGCGTATTAACTTTGACTTGAGGCCATGTTTTTATTGTTTTCTTTTGTTTTGTTTTGGTCTTTTTGCTCCTCCCTGAAAAAGGCTGTGTTCACTGGCTCTGCAGCTCATGTGCACGGCACAGCAGTGGGGAGGGGTACCATTCCTACGACTAGGATGTGAATAGGGGCCTCAAAGGTTGTGTGATGCAGGGACCCTGGCCAAAGTGCCCAGCATGCTGCTGTTTCAACTATTAACCATTAGTGGATCTCTTTTCTATTCTTAATATCTGAGCCCTGTCCTGGGCACAAAATGTTGTTGAATACTGGGTTCTGGGCCCTGAATTAAACATTTTGGACTCTATTATTCAGCTCTAGGCCCATCTTTCAGCCTCCCATTTCATGTTTGATTGGACTGTAACTGGTCATACCCTTGGCAGAATCTTTTGGCCACAGAGGTCTTCTGATAAAGAGGAGTTCTGGGCTATCAGGATTTCAAAGTAGCAATAGTAAACAACTTGGCAAGCTGGAGCTTAGACTTTGGTGTTTTATTCCCCAAATCTTTGAAAATGGAGACATCTCAACAGCCAGGCTTGAGAGTAAGTGGAAAAAAAAATCACACAGATCTCATCTACGTCCCCTACCCAACCCTCCATGGCACTTCAGTCATTAAGAAGATTTCATGGTATCACTGAAATCTTGTAGTCTAAGCTCTACTTGCTTCTTGATGGGTGTCAGTTTCCTCATCTGCATATTGGAACTAGTCATATTCAATTCTCAGGTTTACTAAAGAGATATCACAAGAAAGCATCTAGGCACAGAGCCTGACCCTTATTATGTGTTCTGAAATGGCACCTGGGTAGGCAGCCCACCTCTCTCGCCCTATGGAAGTGTTTTCATTGTTGGATAACTCAGACATTGAATTGTCTATCTTACAATGAGATTTAAAAAAATCTGTTTCTGTGTGACTTTCGCCTGTGAGCAAGGATGAGGTGTCTTCCCATTTTCCTTGCCGCCCGCTAGTGAGGATAGACATGAGAGGGCCCCCGTGGTCAGAGGGTTGAGGAGCCAGACAAGCCTCTGTGGTTATGCACTTATTTATTTCCTTATTTATTACTTCTGCAGCTAACATTTTTACAATCATGTTATTTTGTGGTTTATTTTCAAAATGGATTGTGAGCCAAGTTTGCTTTAAATGTGCTATGAGCTGGAAGAGGATTGCATAGAGGAGCCCAGAGAGAGGTGAGGGGAGGGCAGGAGAGCAGTTACAAAAACATCATATAATTGATATATCTGCTAATGATTCTTTCCTTGTAATCAAGCTACCCAAGGCAGATGGAAAAATGGAAACTGAAAAAGCATCATAGACCCATGAGTAGCAGCATGAACATACCCTGCAACCTCAGAAGTGAATGCAAAGGGGCCGGCGACCCAGGAGCAAACTTTGCTCCTGCTTATAGACTCCTAAACACCCAAATAGCATTTTTTTGAAGGCCTTGGGGAAAGAGTAGAGGTGATTATAAAGGAATGATAGACAATGAATCAACTCATAAATATTACTAAGGGGTTTATTATAATTAGTTTTTCAAGATTTTAAGAAAAACAAAATCTCCATTTTCAGAGATGAGCTGAAATGGGGGTCTAGGGACATGCAGCTAGAAACTGCTTTTTCCTTTAACTCTGTTCTTCATTCCTCACCCCAGGCAACAGTGGATTTCTGAGAGGATGCCTGTAGTTCGGTGGAGCCCTTTTTGACAGTATTCAAGTTTGTTCTTGTAGTATTCCATCTGGTGGTTCCCAAACCACTTTCCTTTTTTATTCACCTTGTAAATATTTACATAAGAAGGTTCTTGCAATGCAGGATCCTATATTCCTGCATTGGCACAAAGCAAAAAGTCTTGATGTGTTTTATTTCTTTTAGGAACAATTTGGTTAAGTGGATTCCCTCCCAGCTCATTAAAAAAATCCTTTTATTTTAATAACATCATCAGAAACTAAATAGCATCAGAGGGAAAAATAAGTTAGTAATGTAAAGCCTTGAGTGGCAATTTCTGAGCTGCTCTGAAGATGTTAATGGTTGAGGCAAGAACTGGTGATTGTAGTTAATGGCTGCAATGCAACATGTATATCATCTCCCTAGGCAGGACAGGGATCTGTAGTGTTTTCTGGGTTGCCATGGTTGGTAAGAGATCAGACACCTGCATCAAGAAATCAAGACCTGACTCCCAAACTTCACATACCAGCTCATCTTGTCACCATCCTTGGTTTCCTTTCTCTTCTCTGCCCTCACTCCTGGACAAGTTCATCCTTGCCCACAGCTTTCATGATACCTCTCAACAGGTAAGATCAAACCTCTCTTTAGCTTTGACTTTTGTTTTGAGCTCCAGTGCTGTATTTTCCGCTTTTCTAGACATTTCAGCAAGATAGCTATCACTAACCTAACTCAACAGGACCAAAGCCAACCTCATCTCCATTTGGATTTGGTCCCACTCTGGCTCCAGTGAACGTGGCCTTCCACCCCCACCCTTCATTCTCTCAGACACTTGCTTCCTAAATATGTCACCTTTGACTCTTCCCTTTTTCTTGACTCAAATATAATGTTACCATGTGCTGTTGATTTTAACATCTCATAAAGTCTTGCATGGGTCTATCTCTGTTTCTATCTTAGTGGATAGTACCCCAGGTTTCCTTACCCTTTATATATTCATTTATTCATATGCTCATTCATTCAGCACACTTTTAAAAATATTTTTATTGATTTCAGAGAGGAAGGAAGAGGGAGAGAGATAGAAACATCAATGATGAGAGAGAATCATTGATCTGCGGCTTCCTACACACCCCACACTGGGAATTGAGCCCATAACCCAGGCGTGTGCACTGACTGGGAATTGAACTGTGACCTCTTGGTTCATAGGTCAACACTCAATCACTGAGCTATGCTGGCCAGGTGATTGGATACTTTTTATATGCCAGACATCTAGCTGATTCTGGGATACAGAAGTGGACAAGACAAAAAAGTATCTGTGCCTGCTCTTGTAAGGGAAGATACACATTAAAAATCAAATTATTAAATGACATATTTAGTGTGACCATAGGAGAAAAACAGAGGACGTCTCGAATCTCTCAGTCTTCTGACTCCCCCAAGATCATTGCCATATTCATTTATCTGACTGTGTCACTTGCCTTCTCAAATGCCATCAATGCCCTTTGCTATTACCTACTCATTTCAAGCCATTAACCATTCATATTTTCTTGTGCTTCTTCTGCACACCTTGCATTTCATTGTCACCATATTCTTACTAATGTGGTTCCTTCTTCTTGTGGTACCCTCTCTTTAGCTCACTGCACCAAGCCATCCTTCACTTGGTTAATTGAAGAGATACCATCATTAATACTTCTAGGAAGACCTATCCATTCCTTATGGAAGTGTAACATGCTCACCAGCTTCTTCCTTATACCCTCATCCCACTCATTAGGTCCACTCTTTAAACTTTTAGGAGAACGTCATAGCATTTAATGCTGATTAATCTGGTTGTGGACTCTTAATGCTGTGACACTAGCCTTGAATTAAACTTGGTGTTTGTAGCAAGTCTTCCTTGAGTTTAAACCTTTGATTTCACTAACACATGATCTTTGACTTGGCTGGTCCCTCCCAATCTTGGTCACTGTAGCCTGGGGTAGAGCCTGTCTCCTGTAATCTGAAGTCCACAGAAGCTACTATTAGACTGGGATTCTTGGTCACTATTGGGTTGTGCCAGATTTAAAACATGCAGAGGAGACAGTTTCCATATTACTATTATGTGACCTAGAATAAAAGGGCAATGCATTATAAAGCTGGGCAGCAGCATATTCATGAAATAATTTTACTTCTCTCTCTTTCTTCTTTCTCTTTGTCTAATTTGCAGATGTAGAAAGATAAGGTTTAAAGAATGATATCTTGTATATGATATAATAAATTAGAAGAAATGATAGAGATATTAGAAATCAGATTTTATGAACACAAACGTCAATATTTGTTCTCCTGGATTTGTAGGGCTGCAATGAAAGTTGGTTAGATGGTATGATGTTTTTTCCAGTTGATCCACTATGTTTTTAGCACCCCTCTCACCCCACTTATTTTTTAAAAATGCTGTGCCTTTCTGAGAATATACAGCATCTGCTATGGAGACGTTGTGAGCACCACAGCAGCCCACGGCTACTGAGTAACACCTGCCTGCAGTTGGATCAAAGATGGGACTGGTTTCTGAGAAAGACTGCACACTCTCCCTATTGGAAAGAAAGACGTCATTTTGGGAAATATTCAATAAAAAATATTTGAGACAGAGTCTCCTTCATGGTGGGAGGGATTGAAGGAGCTGTTTTCCCTCTTAAGGCTTGGCTCAGTCTGGAAGGATGCTATTTAATGTAACCCAGAAATGATTATTTTGTTGATCATGTTTCAAAACTCCTGCCCTTTAAATTAGTTCCCAGAGTCAATTGAGTGCAATTGAGGGAAATTTAACTTTAAAAATAGTCTTATTATTATTATTTTTTTTTGAGATTCGAGGAAGAGGACAATAGGAGATGTTGAATGAAAACCTGCCAAGGACCAAAAAAATAAAAGGGGCTGGGCATAGGTGCGTATAGGGGGAATGAATAGAGCAAAGCAAGACAAGAATTCTGGGTCGGAAACTCTTGCTGAATGAGTCATCCCACAGGACAAATAAAATCTCACTCATTACCCTGTCTTCCTTCTCTGTATGGAGAGAAGCAAACAGTGGGACCCTAGAAAAACATCAGCAACTTCTTGTAGCATCTGTAGGTGGGGAAGGTTTCCAAGCAACAGCGAGGGCTGTGAACGCCTTACCAGGGCTCCAGTTTTTCTCAGCCAAATAGGAAGAACCTCCAAATTGACCTTGGAAAAACATACTCACTGAAGGAAAAAATTATTCCAAGCTCCCCCTGTGTATTTGTATTAAGAGATTTTTTTATAAAGAAACAAATAGCTTGCTTTCCAATTTTCCATGAAAAGAGCTTGAATGCTCTCAGATTCATAGAGCCTTAAAGTGGGTTTTTGAAAGGCTGCGGAGAGGACTTAAGCTTTGCCCCTCTGATGACTACAAGGTCATTCACATAGTACAACCATATTCATATTAAAAAGCCGAAGGGAAAAGCATTCTTGCCACTCCTTTCTGCAAAGATCGCAATTAGCATTTTTATGAAGAACATAAACTCTCTGTGTATCAAAGATGCACTTTTATTACTCTGAAACTGGCTCTAGTAAGCATCCCACAAATGTTTGGCTCTTTCCCTTCCAGGAGGAGGCCAATTAAAACACAGCCTGTCTCACTGCCAGCCCCTACCCACCCTGCAGTGGGGCAACAACAATACTGAGATGGTAGCTTTGGCGCCCTCAAAAGTGGCTCTTCAGTTATTGGCACCTGGCAGGAAAATAATGAGTCCTTGGCTGTCATCACACACATACAAAAACAAAAACCCCTAGGCTTTAAAAACCTTTACCTTCTCACTCCAGTTATGAATTGCTCGGTTCAGAAAGATGATTGAACTTGCCACCAATTGTGCTAGCTGCTCTCCCACTTCTGGAGCAGCAAGGCATAAGGGAGAGTGGCAGTTGACCATGTCTCAGTGGCGCCAGCAGGCTTTACAAACTGCACTGCCCTCTGGACTGCACCCTGCGCCAGTGGGCTGCTTTCTGGAGCAGAGACTTGCAGCTGCACAGACCCTGGTGGCTAACAACTGTCTGTGCCATTTGATGTTTCTTTAGGTATTGTCTGTATAACCAATGGTGTTCCTATTATAGGTGAACTATCATGGCATGGGGCAGAGAATGGAAAGGAACAGTGTCTTGCTGTTTTTTGGATCCAAAGGCAACAGGCCAGGTTATACCCCACTGATTTGGTTCTGTTGGCTGAATGGGTCTTAGGAAAACATTTAATCTCCATATTCACAATAAACAATTTTTTGTTGTTGTTGTTAATCCTCACCTGAGGATATTTTTTTCCATTGATTTTTTAGAGAAAATGGAAGGAAAGGGGAAAGACAGAGTGAGAGAGACACATTGATTGGTTGCCTCCTGCACATGCCCTGAGGTACGATCCTGCAACTGAGGTATGCACCCTTGACCTGAATTGAACCCGAAGACTGAGTCAAACCGACCAGGGCCACAATAAACAATTTTGAATGGTAGTCAGGAAAAAATATAAACAAGCCAATATCTCTCAATGGAAATGGCACAGAGCACAGTAAAAGCAGTTATGCTCAGTAAATGTTCCTTGAATGAAAGAATTAATATGCAAAGGCTAGAGAGACATTTCTACCAAGTGATGTTAGGTATATTTTAATGGTATTTTCCTAGTGTTCTTCTATCCATTTCCCTCCACTTCCTGATGTGATGAAATTAATTCTTGTGATTGCTATACTAATATTACCTCTGACAGTGAGTCTTCCAGATTTCAGACAAAGAATCAAATGGACTTCATATGAAAAGAGTTAATGCAATGCTTGTAAGTGTAAGTTTTGATGCTTTTGGCTGTAAATGAGCAAGTATTTGTCTAAACTAATTAAAACAATTCAGATTTATTAATAAAACTTACAAAACAAGATGTCCAGAGATTTGCAGTTCTCAAGTTGGATCAACAACTGAACAATGTCAAAGGTCAAGATCAATGTCCCTGAATTTTTCTTTCTTTCGTGCTCTCAAGATGACTGTTACAGTTTCATGCATTACCTTTTCATAGCATAATATCTAAAGCACAATATAAGAGACATTTTTGAAAGACCAAAAAGAGTTCCCATTATATGTAATTTTTAAAAATAATTGTGCCAAATACTAAGTAAAAGCATTTCTTGGTTGACTTAGACCCATTATGGTAGTTTCCCAAGGCTTCCATTATAAAGGACCACAGACGAGATTACTTAAACAGCAGAAATTTCTTTTCTTATGATTCTGGAGGCTAGAAGTTCAAGATCAAGGTGTTAGCAGGGTTGTTTTTCTCTGAAGCCTCTCATATTCACTTGTAGATGACTGTCTGCTACCTGTGTCTTCACAAGGTCATTCCTCTATGCCTGTCTGCATCTTATAAGGACACTGGCCATAATAGATTAAGGCCTACCCTGATGACCTCATTTTAACTTGACTATCTCTTTAAATATCATATCTCCAAATATTCTCACATTCTGAGGTAAGAGGGTTTAAAACTTTATTATATGAGTTCTGGGGGGACACAATTCATAATAGCCATCCTAATTGGTCCTCTGGGGTTTAGCTTATTATTTATTGGTCAGGCAACATTGGGATTTGTTTAATGAGAAAGATGGAAGAAAGTCTCAGGGATTCTTATTAGTGTTATTATTTTTTAATGTTCTATCATATCTATGGTTCTTTATTTTATTTTTCATCACCGTTTATCTCCCCTATACTCTCTTCTACCTCCACCTTCCTTCTCCCGCAATCATCACACTGCTGTCCATGAGCGTTATTATTTTTAATGCAATGATTATTGAGATGCCTTCATTTCTCCAAGTGTAATCAGTTTTGCACAAACCAATATTAGAAATGATTCAGAGAAACAGATCAGGACTAATTGATTACCTCTCTCTAGATATGTTCCTCAATACAGGGCCAGTGTATATCCACTGGGAGCATATTATTTAGCATGTATGTGGTAAAAAGTAAAATAAATTGATTTGTTTAACAAATCTCTAAGGAAGAGGATATCTTGGTTTAGAAAAATTTCTGACAAGCTGCTTAGTAGGAAAGTGGTACTCAGAGGTCATGGGCTGCCAGGAGCCAAGTTAACACAAGAGAAGACTAAACTTCTTGAATATATCAAACAGGAATTTAGGAGTGTAGAGAGAAGGATGAGGGGATAAGAGGAAAAATATGTGATCTTAGAAGGTAGCACAAGGCTAAAGACCTTCAGAGAAAAGTGGACAGTGGTTATCTAGTGAATCAAAGGCTTCCTAGAACAAAGGAGTCCTGTGTTCACTTTAAATATATTTTTGTTAGTATGATGTAGTTTTCTCTGAGACCACCTTTCTTTGATAATCAGCAAGACATACTAAGAATAGAGTTTTAGCGAGGGGCTAAGCTGAAAGGACATTGGATATGTCATGAGTAGACTTGGCAGATGATCCTCAAGTGAAACTGATTCAACCAAAGCAGGATTTCAGAAATATAGGTACCTGTAATCTCTTCCTACTCCTACCTCCAGGCAAGAACAGAAATTTGGGGAGAATGTTTCCATTTTTAAAAATATATATATTTTTAATTTTTTATTATAGTTGACATACAATATTATATTAGTTTTTTTAAAATTTTTTTAATTTTTCTATTATAGTTGACATACAATATTATATTAGTTTTGGATGTACAGTATAGTGATTTGACATTTATATAACTTACTAGAGGCCCGGTACATGAAATTTGTGCATGGGTAGAGTCCTTAGGCCTGGCCGGCAATCAGGGCCTATCTGTGGGATGACTGGCAGGGTGATCGTGAGGCCCCTGCTGGCACCTGCCTTGGCCGGCCTGCTGCCACTCACTCGCTGGCTGGCCCCACCCCCCACTGCCTTGGGTCGCCTCCTTCTGTGGGGAGATTGGGGGGGCCCCTTCTGGCACCCACCTTGGCTGGCCTGGGGCTTGCAGGCTGAGAGAAGCTCCTGCGTTGAGCGTCTGCCACTTGGTGGTCAGTGTGCATCATAGTGACCGGTAGTTCAACAGTTCAGTCAATTTGCATATTAGGCTTTTATTATATAGGATGAAACAATCATCCCAATAAATCTAGTACCCATCTGACATCATACATAGTTATTACAACATTAGTGACTATATTCCTTATACATTACCTTATATCTTCCTATTTTATTTTTATAGAAAACTGAAAGGGAGATGAGAATAAGGATGTGTTTGATTCAATCTTATCTATACTTTAAGGTGTAAGATGATCCCAGATGTTATCTAGGTTTCATATGTACTGTAACATCATTATCTTTTTGGAAATAACAATCCAACCAAATGTTGGATTATGAGTAGTTTTAAATTTTTTTTTTGTCATACATGATTATTATAATCTGGGAAAACTAACACATACTTTTAAAACATTGTATTTATTCTTAAAGTTTGAGATAATTTTAAAGTGACATGCAGTTGTAAGAAATAATACAGATAGATCCTGTGTACCCTTTACCTAGTTTCTGCTTTTGGTAACAACTTCCAAAATGATAGTACAATATCACAATAAGGATGTTGACTTTCATACAGTCAAGATACAGAACATTTGGTGTTCTTAGTCACAGTGTAAATGTGGGGACAGACATGCATATAGGGAGAACACCATGTGAAAATGATGTCAGAGATTAGGATGATGCTTCAACAAGTCAAGGAACACCAAAAATTGCCAGCAAATCACCAGAAAGCTAGGCAAGAAGCATGGAACCGAGTCTCTCTCACTGCCTTCAGAAGCAAACAACTCTGCTGATACTTTGATCTTGGACTTCAAGGCTCCAAACCTATCCTATATAATAAAGAGGTAATATGCAAATTAACCCTCACTCCCTCACAAGATGACTGCCTACTACCAGGCTGGCAGGGGGGTTAGTGAGGGACGACCAAACAACTGAACAGCAGGCTATGTGGGGAAACCAGGCCGGTGGGGGGGGGGGGTGGCCGTGAGGGGTGACCAGGCTGGCGGGGGGGCTGTTAGGAGGGAACCAGGCTGGCAGGGAGGACAGTTAGGGGTGACCAGGCTGGTGGAGGGGGGGCAGTAAAAGAGTGACCAGGCTGGCAGGGAAGCAGCAGTTGGGGGCAAACTGGCTGGCAGCGGGGGTCAGTTAGGGGCGACCAGGTCAGCAGCGGGGGCAGTTAGGGGTGATCAGGCTGGCACACAGAGGCAGTGAGGGGTGATCAGTCTGGCAGGGGAGGCCAGTTAGGGGCAACCAGGCAGGCAGGCAAGTGAGCGATTAGGGGCCAGTGGTCCAGGATTGTGAGAGGGATGTCTGACTGCCGGTTTAAGCCCTGGGGATCGGGCCTAAACTGGCAGTCGGACATCCCCAGAGGGGTCCTGGATTGGAGAGGGTGCAAGCTGGGCTGAGTGGGACCCCCCCCTTTCATGAATTTCATGCACTGGGCCTCTAGTGAGACAATAAAGTTTTGTTGTTTAAACCACCCAGTTTGTTGTGCTTTTTGATGACAATACTGGCAAGCTAATACAGTGTCATAATCATTTGTCTATAAGTTTTCAAATGAATACAAGTCTTCATTTCTTTATAATAAATGCCCAGAAGTACAACTGCTTGTTCTTATGATAATTGCATGTTTAGTTTTTAAAGAAATAACCAAACTGGTTTCCAGAATGGCTAGAGCATTGCACATTTCCACCAGCCATGTGTGAATAATTCAGTTTCTCTGTAGCCTCATGAGCCCTTAGTATTGTAACTATTTTTTATTTTAGCTATTCTGATAGGTGTGTAGTGATATAGCATATAGTATTAACTGGTAGGGTCCCTAGTGGCTGCCAGCTGGGGCCTCCCTCCCTTCCCCCAGTTGCCTTCTGCCACCACCACCACCCCAGCCAGGCCTCCTTTCCTTCCCCTGGCTGCCTGCCACTGCTGGGGCCTCCCTCCCTTTCCCTGGCCAGCCCCACCCCATGGTTGAACTCCTAGACAACTCTTGGTTGAGGGGAAAATTTGCATAGTCCACTTTTATTATATAGGTTTAGAGGCCCAGTGCACAGATTTGTACACCAATGGGGTCCCTTAGACTGTCCTGAGCCCTCTCACAATCTGGGACTGCTTAGGGGATGTCAGACTGCCGGTTTCAGCCTGATCCCTGCAGGCCAGGCCGAGGAGCCCCACTGGTGCACAAATCCATGCAGCATGCCTCTAGTATGCATATAAGATCTTTGATTAATCTTTCCCCCCTCCTCCCTCCCCCCTTCCCTCTGAGATTCATTAGTCTGTTCCATGTTTCCATGCCTGTGCATTGAGCGTCTGCCCCTTAATGGTCAGTGTGCATCATAGCTACTGGTCAAACAATCAAATGGTCAGATGGTCACTTAAGCTTTTATATATATAGATGTGCATTTCTCTAATGGCAACTGACAAATGGACATTTTTTATGTACTTTTCTTGTTTGCTTATTTTTACTGTTGAGCTGTGGGAGTTTCTATATATTCACTTCTATATATTCACTACATATTCCTTTGCTGTATATATAGTTTGCAAATATTCTATTCCAATCTGTAGCTTGTTCTATCATCCCCTTAATAGAGGTGTTTTTTTGTTTGTTTGTTTGTTGTTGTTTTTTTTTTCCTGGAGCACAGATTTGTAATTTTGATGGAGTTCACTTTATCATTTTTATCCTTTCTTGGGTCATGCTTTTGGTGTCAATTAGATTTCCTGCCTAACCCAAGATGCCAAATACGTTTTCCTATTGTTTTAATCAAAGTTTTAAAGTTTTGCATTTTACATTTAAGTCCATGAAACAGTGCAGTTAATTTTTGTATAAGATATAAAGATTAGTTTGAAGTTTGTTTGTTTATTTATGTTTATGGATATTCAATTACTCCAGCACCATTTGTTGAAAAGGGTGTTTTTCTTCAATTGAATTGTTTTTGATCCTTCGTTAAACCAGTCAGGTATATTCTCGTAAATTGATTTCTGAATTTTCTATCCTATTCCATTTATCTGTATATTTTCCTCCTCCAATACCAAACTATATGATTACTATAGGTATATATTAAGCCTTAATATAAGGTAGAGTGATTTCTACCACTTTATTTTTCTGTCAATCTCTGTCTTCTAATACATGCATTTAGATCATTAATATGTACTAGAATTATTGATATCTGACTATCAAGTTTATAATTTTATTCTTGTTTTCTGTTTATTCTATTGTTTTTTTTTTGTTTCTGTTTTCTTTTTCCTGCCATCTTTTGGGCCACATTAATGTTTATAAGAATTCCATTTTTGATTTTCTACAGGCTTTTGAACATTATCTCTTTGTATAGCTGTTTTAGTGGTTACTTTAGGTTTTATATTACATATACATCACTTTTCACTGTTTACTGGTATAATTTTACCAGTTTATTTAAGTATACAAATCTTGCTTCCCTTTCTATTTCTTAAACTTTTCCCAATTAAAATATAACATTTAAAAATATTTTTCTGCATACATTTAGATTTACACCAGTTTTATAATTTTTGTTTCAATTGTCAAAAATAATTTAGAAAACTCAAAGGAGAAGAAACATCTCTTTTTATGTATCCATGTTTTTGCTTACCATGTACTTTTTCCTTTCTGATATTCAAAAATCATCTCTTTTTAATGTTTAGAAAACTTTTTTTAGCAATTTTATTGGGTTTTCTGATGACAAATGCTCTTAGTTTTCCTGTTTCTGAGAATAGCTTGATTTCCCTTTCACTCCTGTAGAATATTTTCAGTGGACATTGAATTCTGTGTTGACATTTATTTAAGTAGTTAAAAAATGTTGTGCCACTTTGTTCTAGCCTCTGATTTGTGATGAGAAATTCATTGTAATTTTAATGGAGTTTTTCATATAGGTATCATTTTATTTTTCTTTTGCTTCCTTCAATATGTTTTCTTTGTCTTCAGTTTTCAGAACTGTGACTACAATATGTCTTGGTATAAATTTCTTTGGGTGTTTCCTCTTCAAGATTTTCTCATCTTCTTGAATCTGTAGGTTTATGTGTTGTTTTTGTGTTTGTTTTTGTGAAATTTGGGAAGTTTTCAGTCATTATTTACTCAAGAACTTTTTTCAGCCCCAGCCCCTTTTTTTTATCCTCTATAATTCCAATGATACAAACTTTAGATATTTTGTTATAGTCCCACAGGCCCTTCAGGCTTTGCTCATTTTTTTCTCAATATATTTTTCTCTTGTTTAGATTGGGTAATTTCTATTGTTCTTAAAGTACTCTAAATGTTCTTTCTCCCCCCACCCCCCACATTTCAATGTTAAAAACATCCATTGAAGTTGTTTTTTGTTGTTTTTTTTTTGGTATTGTATTTTTAAGTTCTAAAATCTCTATTTTTTCAATACATTTATTTTTTGCTGAGAACTTCTGTTTCTTTTTTTGAAATTTTTAATTTTTTTATTTGCCTCAACTATGTTCTTAATTGGTTATTAAAACATTTTATGATGGCTGCTTTATAAAATTTGTCAGATAATTCCAACATCACTGTTATCTACTGATATCTCCTTTCATGCAGTTTGAGATCTTGCAGGTATGTAGCATAAGTGCTCTTTTAATTGAAACCTGAATATTTTGGGTACTATGTTATAAGAAACCAAATCTTATTCAAATCTCTACTAACTAGCTTTTTCTGACTTTACTTTGCCAAGGGGAGAGAAGGGCACTATTACTGCCATGTAGGAGTAGAAACTTGGCCTCCATTGCCACAAAATGGGGTGAGCTCCCAATTACTACTGGATTAAAGGCGAAGTTCCAGGTTTTCTTTTTCTTTCTTTCCTCCAATTTATTTGAACCATTGAGAATAAGTCTCAAACCTAACAACTTCAGTGTATATGTCCTATAAACAAGAAAATTAATTTAATAATAATGGTACAATTGTCAAAATTAAGAAATTGGCATTAAATATTATTTAATCTTATAGTTACCAACTGTATCACTTAGATTCTTCATAGCACAAGAAAAAGATATTAGCTCAAAACATTTTATAGAAAAATGTGTCCTCTTATGTTGGACATTAAGATTTGTTCTATATAGCCAAAGCCGGTTTGGCTCAGTGGATAGAGCGTTGGCCTGCGGACTGAGGGGTCCCAGGTTCGATTCCGGTCAAGGGCATGTACCTTAGTTGCGGGCACATCCCCAGTGGGGGGTGTGCAGGAGGCAGCTGATCGATGTTTCTCTCTCATTGATGTTTCTAACTCTCTATCCCTCTCCCTTCCTCTCTGCTAAAAATCAATAAAATATATTAAAAAAAAGATTTGTTCTATTATTTTATTGGACAATAAATCTCCTTATTTTCTTTCTCTCTTGTTATTTTTCTTTACCAAATTATTTATAAGTACTTTATAGTCAACCAGCCTAGATTCTCTTTACTTGTATCTAACTAGATCTCTTCTTGTACCAGTATTTGTTAGTATAGGAGAACAGAGTAATTCTAAGTAATGCAAGAATGATATTTTTATATAAAATATGTAGAACATAGCATAACATTTTAGTAGAGAAATTAGGGATCACCTGGGAAAGGAAAGATCAGGAAGGGTACAGTCACAATCTCTGAGGGATAGCCTAAAACCCTACAGTGGGTAGTTACAAAAATTTCACCAGGAAAAATTGTAACACTTTAGTCTTCGGGAAAGTTCCCAATTAATTCCTTTGGTTAGCTATGTGGTTTGCTTCTTGGCCATTCATGTGTCCACTTTGACCTCCCAAATCACTTCTGCCTTTCAAAATCTCGTGTGAGTTTTTCTTATTGGCAAACTCTATAACCTAGATTCATATAACAAAGGGGATTCTGGGAAATGTAGTTGAATGGTTCTGGTTTATCTAAGTCTCCCTGATGAGTATACTGTGCTTAAGGGGAGAAATAGGAAAATTAAGGGGAGAAATAGGAAATGGGAAAACATCCATCTGGCCCAGGCCATCTGGCTTTCTGGAAAATTACTCAAATAGTTAGAAATACATTGCTATATTCTGCCATTGGACCCATGATAGAGATAATTTATCTCCCTTTTCCAAAAGATTGATGAATTTGTTTCTGTTATCATCACTTTTTCAATTTATTCACCCTAGTTAACTATCTAATAAAGATACATATATTATTGTCTAATCTAAACCATTTATTTCTTTTGGAAACTGTTCACCCATTCCAACCTATTGGTTTTAGTTTTACCTACCATGATTTCCCATGACCCTGATTCCATCTTTGGACAGAGTTTATTGGCATATTATTCAAGTTGAACCAATCAGAGTGCTTTGTTCCCTGTAAACAGTTTGTTGTTCTAAAGGTGGATCACTGACCAGATTAGTTAATCAAAATTATTTCCAGTATTTCTTGAAATGTAATTGAGAAATAGAGTTAGTCTTTGTCTTTTGGTGGAAAATTTAAGAACTCTTGGCAACTATGCTTCCTATTATGTTGAAAAAGATTGTTTGTAGTGAGATAAAAGGGAAATGATACAAAGAGAGAAGAACAAAAAATAAAAAGTCATGGAAAGAGAGAGGGGTGTGGTTTAAGTTCCTAATTCTAATTATTCCAAAAACTTGCTTCATTGCTCCTTTTCTCATGGTTTGCTTACTCAAATATTGTTTTGTTTATGTGAAACAATATCTCCTCTTTCTCAACTAGTTCATACCAGATTTCTGTCACTTCAAAACATATATTATCATAACATGGAAACAAGTGCAATATTATTAATATGATTCATATTTGTAAAGCTTCCCAACCCAGTTATTTTGAAAAGTGGTCATTTGTCTTCCTCACAAATATTACCTATGGAATCACTGATGTAGTCTTTCAACAATCAAAGTTGATGTTTCAGGTTTTAAGAGTTTAAGTGCAATTTATCTATGTTGTAGATACTGCATATGAACTTTTATATACCTTATTCAATTTAAATATCTTAACAACCAAAGTGGTATAAAATTGTTTCTATTTTAAAGATAAAAATGGAAGCTTGAGAAAAGTAATGTTTCATAGGTCATCCAAAAAGTAAGTGAAATTTGAGTTCAGGGAATTAGCTCTCACATAAAGGAATCTTGTGTGAATTAGAGAAAGTTACCCTGTTGCTGGGCACAGCTCTCAACCAGGATGCATAGCTTGGTGGTGTACAAAGCATGGAATAGATTTAAAACTTTACTTGTCATCACTAGATGATTGCCATTGGGCAGTGAAAATCCTTGGAAACCATCACATGGTACCTGGCAGAGTTCATGTCTCAGGTTGGATTTGAATTTTTGACTCTAAGTTCAGTTACTTCTTTTCTCATTCAACCATTCTGTATCTGTTTTTCATTTCCAATAATAGCTTCATTTTATGATACATCTAGAACATATGAAGACTACCTAAGTTGGTATAGATTGGGTTATGCTACGGTAACAAACAACTACAAAATCTTAGTAATTTAGCATAACAAAATTGTATTTAGTATTCACTGAAATTATACTCAAAGTCCAGGCACTTATCCATGGCAACTGACCTCAATGTAGCAACTTAGCATCTTAGGCTACTTAGATCTTAAGGTGTATCCATATAGATACATGTTTCTACAACTCCCGTGGCAAGGGGAAAGCCAAGCTATAGATTCCTGCATCAGCAATTAAATGCTTCCACATGGAATCGACATGGCACTTCCATTCACATTGCATGGTCAAATAAAATCACATGGCCATTACCAACTTCAAGAGTTGGATTAATACTCTCTCCCATGTACTCAGACATAGAAGATAACTAGATAATTATGAATAATAGTAATGGTGCTCATATGAATTTATGACTATTTAGTTAGAGTTAATGAATAATAATGGTTATTCTGATGCCACTATGTCTCCTATCAGAACACTGTGAATCAGTACTAAGGAAAAATATTTTCTCTTCTTCTCTTCCTCTCTTCCTCTCTCCCTCTCTCCCTCTCTCTGCTTTTGCCAAGCATTTTAGAAAACCTATTTGTCTTTTGTATATCTCTTCTGAGTTGGAAATCTGGTGTTCAAACTAATGCTAGAGTACTATGTATGCAGCCTACCACACAGGGTTGTTATAAACCTTAGTTGAAATAATGGTTACAAAAGGACTGGGTATACTTTAATATTTTAAGGTGTTATTACTGTTTTCTCTTTGGACTTTCACTAGGAGCATTTCTGGATGAATTTTCAACTGAAAGCCAAATGAATAATTTTTAAGAGGATATAAACCCCCAAGTCCAGAAAATCTAAAGGCCTATTTTGGCAGAAGACTCTAATAAGCCTTTATTTATTTACTGAAAGACCTAGTTAGGTGTGGCAGGTTGGACTGGGCCTCAGATAGAAGGTAAGGGTGGTCAGGACAAGCTGGTGATCCGAATGTGGCTCAGATGGGAAAATAAAGCATCCTATAGTATAAATGTGAGCCTGCTGAGGTCTGCTGTGTGATTCTCTTTAACAGCGGAGTTGAGAGGTGTTAATGAGCATGACACAGGGCACACAGCCATCCAGTGAATTAGTCATAGCTTGATTCTTTTATGTGCCTTGTCTAATGGCAAACATTATCCAGCAATCACAGCAACAGCACTCTCAGATGGAGCAGAAGGTGTAGAAGGGAGTAATGAGGCTGCCTAAAAACTGTTTCATAGAGCCCTGTACCAATTCACAACAGATAATAGAACTCAAAGCCAGACAGATAATAGAAGCGACAGCCATTTATTGCTAAGAGACTGTCTGAATATTTGTGCGTAAAACAGCCCACTCCAAGTTCTTTAATCACATTTCCTGAGAAAAAAGTGGCAAAAAGAAAAGCCACGTGGCAGGCTACTTCCATTAGTGTATTCTAAATGAGTATAAAGAAGAGTAATGAGTAGACAGATATGAAGTAAAAGAACACTGGCAGATACTGCAGATCAGAGATTGAGCCTTGCTGTTTGAATCCGGCAAAAATGGGACATGCTCTCCTTGTGGTTAGGGCAGGGTATTGGAAAAAGATCTCATCCTGGAGCTATTTGATATTCAGAATTGTTAAGAGTCTTAGTTTACAATTATTCTTTGATTCCTGAAAGAGAGGATGGCTCACCAAGACCTCATTCTTTCTTACTTCATGCCTAGACTTTGGCACTTTTTTTTTTTATTATTATCATAGGCAGCCAATGTGTTTGATAAAGGTCTGGGAGATGGAAGGCAGAGTTTTTCATAAGTTTTTATAAAAATAATTATTTTGTTTTTTGTCAAAGATCTCTAAAAGGACCGCAAAGGGAAACATTTTACAAGCTACCTCCTACTGTAATGTAAAATTCAGAAATTTGGTTTTGGTATTTTTCCCACTCCATCTGGCAATCATATGTTCTGTTCTGGTGTTACATTTTAAAAGGGACATTGACCAGAGGAAGTTCATCCAAAAGGAAGTGTCCAAACTGTCACTGGAATGTGAAAGCATATTATTTAGAAATTGTTGGATGGCCTGGGGAAGAATTTGTAATGGGGATATTTGTGAATGGGGGGCTTGATAACAGTGTTCAAATAACTGGTTACTTTCTCATGAAGAGGAATTGGATATGTTCTGTAGGACTTTAGGGAGTGGGAAAGAATGAATATAGTTATAGTAAGCTGACCTTAAGCTTATCATAGGGAATGATTTGGCTGTCCAGGAGTAGAATGGACTATCTGGAAGAAGAGTGAGTTCTCTGTTAGTGGATGTATTGAAGCAGAAGCCAAGTAACAACTTGTCAGGGATAATGTAGAAAAAGTTAAGCTGGACAGTTGTTCTGACTGGTATGAATTCCACTTGAACCCAGAATGTCTGTGATATTACTCTTGTTATTAGTCTGTTCCAGGAAGTTCTTGATACACTATAACCCAGGAAGTGTGCAAGGATAGAAACTTTAAAGGCTGTGTTTGAAATAAATTTTCTTCTCTTCTGAAGTAAAAAAAGACTTCAATATTGTCCAGCCAGTGTGGTTAATGGTTGAGTGGCGAACCATGAACCAGGAGGTCAGGGTTGGATTGCTGGTCAGGGCACATTCCCTGTTGCAGGCTCCATCCCCAGTGGGAGGCATGCAGGAGGTAGCCAATCAAAGATTCTCGTCATTGATGTTTCTATCTATCTTTTTCTCTTCCTTCTCTGAAATCAATAAAAACATATCCTATATAACAAAGATGTAATATGTAAATTGACCATCACTCCAACACACAAGATGGCCATGTGGTCAAAGATAGCAGCCGTCATGTGGACACAAGATGGCCACCACAAGTAGGCCGGCAGGGGAGGGCAGTTGGGGGAAACCAGGCCTGTAGGAGAGGGCAGTTGGGAACAACCAGGCCTGCAGAGGAGGGCAGTTGGGAGGGACCAGGCCTGCAGGGGAGGCCAGTTGGGGGTGACCAGGCTGGCATGGGAGCAGTTAGGCATCGGTCAGGCTGGCAGGGGAGTGGTTAAGGTGTGATCAGGCTGGCAGGCAGAAGCGGTTAGGGGCAATCAGGCAGGCAGCCAGGTGAGTGGTTGGGAGCCAGCAGTCCTGGATTGTGAGAGGGATGTCCGATTACCCATTTAGGCCCGATCCCACCAAGATCGGCAGTCAGACATCCCTCGAGGGGTCCCAGATTGGAGAGGGTGCAGACTGGGCTGAGGGTCACCCTGTTCACGAATTTTATACACCGGTCCTCTAGTTTAAAAAAAAGAAAATAAAGATTTCTGTATGTACATTATTATTATAAAAGTAATGTTTATTGTTGATTGTTGAGATAAATAGTAAACCATGATTGTTCAAGTTTTTGTATAATGTTTTTTCCTTTTCCTGGAGTAAATAATTTCCATGTTTATTACTTTTCATTATTTTTAAGTGCATACAAATTCCCAGATACCCTAGCAGTTTTATAAAATGATCTGCATTATTATTTTATACACTGTCAAATGTACTAGGTCACCCATAAAGTCCAAATGTAATGATTTAGTACCGAACACTGTTAATTGTATAGCCATAATACTTTCCTCCTTTCTCTTTATTAATGAAAGGCAGTAAAATGTAGCTATACAAATTTATTTACTAGTCTCTCTTGCAGCAAATGTCCACAAATAAAGTCTGCCAAGGATGTGTAAATAGATGTTTACAGAGAATTTTTGGGAAATTTTGTTTCCTGTTAAAGGTATTACCTCTTCTTTTCAGCAATGTTTTGTAATTTTCTTGAATAATTCTTTTATCTCCTTGGTTAAGTTAATTTCTAAGTATTTTATTCTTCTTTTATGCTATTGTAAATGGACTTGTCATTGTTAGTGTAGAGAAATGCAAATGCTCTTTGTAGTTAACTTTGTATCCTGCTACTTTGTTGATTTCATTTATTAGTTTTAACAGGGTATTTGTGTGTGTGTGTGTGTGTGTGTGTGTGTGTGTGTGTGTAATATTTTGGGTTTCCTACATATAAGATTATCTGAAAGTAAAGATTATTTTACTTCTCTTCCAATTTGATTGCATTTTATTTCCCTCTCTTGCCTAATTGCTCTGGCTAAAATTCTAGTTTTGTGTTAAATAGAAGTGGTGAAAGCAGACATCCTTGCCTTATTTCTGATCTTATAATAAAAGCTTTCAGTGTTTCACCATTGAGTATGATGTTCACTATAGGTTGTTCATTTATGACTTTTATTATGTTAAAATAGTTTCCTTCCATTCTTAGCCTTTTCACTGTGTTTACTACAAAACAGTTTCGAATTTTATCAAATGCTTTTTCTGAATCAACTGAGATAATCACATGTTTTTACCCTTCATTTTTAATGTGGTGTGTTATATTAATCGATTTTCACCTATTGAACCATCCTTGCATTCCAATAATAAACCCACCTGGTTATGGTATATAATCCTTTTATTGGCTGCTGAATTTCATTCACTAATATTTTGTTGAGGATATTTATGCCAACGTTATTAAGAGTTATTGATCTATAGTTTCTCTTTTTCTTGTATTGTGTTTGTTTTGCTTTGGTGTCATGGTAACACTAAACTCATAAAATGAGTTAGAAAGTGTTGCTCATTTTTCTCATTTTGAAAAAATTTGCAGAATAATTAGTATTAGTTGTTTAAGTGTTTGACAGAATTCATTAGAGAAGCTCTCAATCTGGGGATTTTCTTTGTTGGGAGATTTTTTTTTTGTTTATTCAGTCTCATTAATGCTCATTACTTGTTATAGGTCTATTCAGATTTCTATTTTTTCATAATATAGTCTTGATAGATTTTGTGTCTAGAATTTGTCCATTTCATTGAGGTTATAAAATTTGTTCATAGTACTCTTTTATGATCCTTTTTATTTCTGAAGAGTAGATAATAATGTCTCCACTTTCATATCTGATTTTAGTAATTTGAGTCTTCTCTCTCCTTTTTTTAGTTCAGCTAGCTAAAGTTTTGCTAGTTACTTTAGCCTTTTAAAAAATTCAACGTTTTGTTATATTTTTTATTGTTTTTTAATTTTTTATTTCATTTATCTCCCTTCTAATCTTCATTATTTCTTTTTTTTTTTGCTAGCTTTTGGATTAGTTTATTCTTCTTTTTCTAGTTCCTCAAGTTGTAAAGTTATGTTGTTGATTTGAAACCTTTCTTAACTTTCTAATGTAAGTGATATAACTATAAAATTTCCCCTTAGTACTGCTTTCATTGTGTCCAATACATTTCAATATGTTGTGTTTTCATTTTCATTCATTTTTAAGTTTTTTCTCATTTTCTTGTGATTTCTTCTTTGATTCATCAGCTATTTTAGTGTTTGTTGGTTTACTTCCACAAATTTGTGATTTTTCAGTTTTACTTCTGCTATTAATGTCTAACTTCATCTTCATTCTACTGTGGTTTGAGTAGGTAACTTTTATGATATTTATCTTTTAAAATCTAGTAAAGCAGCTTATATAACATATAGTCCAGTGATGGCGAACCTATGACACGCGTGTCAGCACTGACACGCGTAGCAATTTCTGATGACACGCGGCTGCATGCCGAGGATGAAACATTTGCTGCTCCTGAGGATGAAACATTTGCGACTAGAGTCTTGGAGTTAGTTTTTTCCTCAAAGTGACACACTACCTGAGTTATGCTCAGGTTTTTGGAGAAGTTTGACACACCAAGCTCAAAAGGTTGCCCATCACTGATATAGTCTGTCTGGAAAATGTTATTTTTCCAATGAATAAGAATGTATATACTGCTAATGTAGAATTGAGTTTCTATATGTATCTGTTCGATTTAGTAAGTTTATTTTGTTGAGTCCTCTATTTTCTTATCTCTTGATTGTTCTATACATTATTTAAAGTGGGGGATTGAAGTCTCCAACTGTTACTGTATATCTTTCTATTTCTTCCTTCAATTCTATCAGTTATGACATATATTTTATGGTCTGTTATGTGTACATAAATGTTTACCCCTGTTATATTTTCTTGCTAAATTAAACTTTTATTACTATGGAAAGTCCTTCTTTGTCTCTTGTAAACTTTTACTAATTTAAAGCTTTGTCTTGTGTATTATAACCACTCCTGATCTCTTTTGGGTACTATTTGCATGAAACATCTTTTTTATTTTTCTCCATCCTTTCACTTTCAGCCTATTTGCCTCTTTGAATTTGAAGTGAGTTTTCTATGGACAGCATATAGTTGTAACATGTGTTTTTATCTATTCTAATAGTATCTGTCTTTTGATTGGAGAATTGAATCTATTTTTATTTAATCACTGATAAGTAAGAACTTACTTTTGTAATTTTGCTATTTGTTTTCTATATGCCTTACACATTCGGCCCCTCTTTTCCTGCATTACAATTTTGTGTTTAATTTTTACTAGTATAACAAATATTTAAATTTATTTCTTGCTAACTTTTGTGTATATTCTATAGCTATTTTCTTTTTTAGTTACCATGGAGATTTCATATAACACATCCTAAAGTTATGATATTCATATGTGAGTTTATACCAGTTTAACTTCAATAAAAAATAAAGAACTCTACTTCTTTATAACTCAGTTTCCACCTCTTGGCTATTGATGTCATAAACTTACATCATTATACATTGTATGTCCCAAAACATAAAGTAATATATATTTTAAAATGTATTAGTCTCTTAAATTATGTAGAAAACAAAATTTGGAAACAAGAACCAAAGTTACAGTAATATTAGCTTGGAAACTAATAATTTTAATGTATTAGTTTTGTAAATCATATAAAAACAAAAAAGGAGTTATAAACCATCTTTACAATAATATTAATTTTATAGTTATGCTTATATGTTTACTTTTTTATATGGCTTAGAATTATTGTCTAGTATCCTTTTATTTTACCACTAGAGGCCCAGTGCATGAAATTCATGCACTCGGGGTGGGGGGGAGGGGCGGGAGTCCCTCAGCCTGACCTGTGCCCTTTCATAGTTTTGGAGCTCTCAGGAGATGTCTGATTGAGGGCTAAGGCTGGCTCCCGACAGGGAGTGGGCCTAAGCCAGCAGTCAGACATCTTAGCACTGTCGCGGAGGCGGGAAAGGCTCCTGCCACCACCTCTGTGCTCGCCCGGCATGACCCTGACTCAGGGCTCTGGCTGAGTGGCGCTCTCCCTGTGGTAGTGCACTGACCACCACGGGGAATCTCCTGTATTGAGTGTTTGCCCCCTGATGGTCAATGCACATCATAGCAACCAGTTGTTCTGCGTTTGGTTGTTTTGCATATTAGCCTTTTATTAAATAGGATGCAGGACTTCTCTGAGAGTATTTTGTAGTGTAGGTCAAGTGATAATGAACTCCTTAAACTTTTGTTTATTTTGGACTAGCTTAATTTTTCCCTTAATTTTGAATGAGAGACTTGCAAGATATAGATCACTTGTTTGACAATTTTTTTCTTTTAGAACTTTGAATACAGATGTTCCTTGACTTAAATGGGATTACATCTACATAAAAACATCGTAAGTTGAAAATATTATAAGTAAAAAATGAATTGAGTACATCTAACTTACTGAATATTATAGCTTATCCTAGCCTACTGTAAACATATGCTTAGAACATGTACAATAGTTTATAGTTGGGCAAAATCACCAAACACAAAGTCTATTTTATAATGCCCAGTATTACAAGAAAATATCTTACTGCATATTGCTAGATCAGGACAAGATTACATTTTATTATGAATGTGTATCACTTTTGCACCACTGCAAAGTTGAAAATCTTAAGTTGAATCATTGTAAGTTTGGGATGGGCTGTATATAGGCTGTTCACTGCCTTCTGGTCTTCAAAAAATTCTTGATGAGAATTCTGATCATTATCTTATTGAAAATATCTTCTAGCTGACAACTTTTTCTCTCTTGCTGTTTTCAATATTATCTTTTTATTTGTGTTTCAAATGTTTGATTACAATGTGTTTCCCTGTGGAAATCTTTGAGTTCATCTCATTTGGAGTTTGTTGAGTTTCATGTATGTTTATATTCATGTTTTCATCAAATTTTGTAAAGTTTGTAAGCATTATTTCTTCAAATACTCCCTTTGCCTTTTCTATTTGTAGACTTTCACAATATGTATGTTGCTAGGCTCTTTTGATTTTTCTTTAAGCTGGTTTCTTACAGTTCCTCACACTCAATAATATTCATTGTTTTATCTTCAATTTTGCCAATTCTTTTTTTTGCTTGGTTAAATCTCCTGTTTATTCCTCTAGTGATTTTTAAAAAATTTGAATTATTATACTTTTCAACTTCAGATTTTTTTCATTTCTTTTAAAGTTTTCTTTCTCTTTATTGATAGTTTTATTGTATTTATACATCATTTTATTGACTTCTCCACATCATCATTTAGTTATTTGAGATTTTTAAGATATTTGTTTTAAATAAGTCTTTGTCTAGTATATCTGCCATCAAGTGTTTTTCAGGGAGATCTTCTTTTGATTTATTGTTTTTAATGTGACATACTTTACTATTTCTTATAATATTTTTGTAAACTAGACATTCAAATCTAATAATATGGTAACTCTGAAAATCATATTCTATTCTCCCCCCTGGGTTTGCTTTATTTTGCTATTATTTTTGTTTATTGTATTGTTTTTTATTGTTTCAAATTGTTTCTATTGCAAGGATCAGCATGAGGTATACATTTAAGGTATTCTCAGTTCTTTTATGAGTCTGTGTCTTTTCTTGGACATGTATAGCCATTTAAAATTTTTTCTCCAATATATTCAGTTGTTTTTGATTTTCCTGCTCTTTAATGTTTACCCGCCCTCCCCCCCAAAAATGGGCAAAAAAATAAAAATAAATGGAATGGAAAAAAGACACTGGCCCTTTAAACCCATTGAGAGTCACTTCAACTGGCATTGAGGGGCATGCGGCAATGGGAAGGGATGCTACAGTTATGGTCATCCACCTCTTTCCCTACAAAACTATGACAGAAGAAGTAATAAGTGATCAGAGCACAGATCCCAGATCTTTGAAGAACAGAGTCCATTTTGCCCACCCTGGATTCCAATTGAGTTAAGTTATGTGCAAGCTGCTCTAGGAACATGGCCATAGCTGCCTACTAGGAGGCTGAGGGTAAGGAATGGGTGGCTCTTATTGTGCTAAGAGTTGAAATTGACTGAAATTAACTGACTTTATTTTCCAAGTTGCAAGCTTTCAATAGATTTCAGAGTTCCAAAATAGTTACATCAAACAGATTCTGCCAATGCAATCGTTATCTAAGCTGGGAGAAAAGATTCCTGTTGCTTCTTGTTGCACTATCTTCCCAGAATCTTCTCTCTCTTTTAAGGAAATTAGACCTTTGTTTTACTGAAAGTTGTTGAAGATAAGATGAGCTCAATGACCAGGGACCCTTTCTGACTGTGAGGATTGGAAATACATAAATGACAAAAAATATATTACATGTATGTTTTGCTATTTTATTTATCAAGGTGTTTTTATATCCACACGTCACTTTATCTTTCCAGTGCCCTTAAAAGGAAGGCAGAGTAATTGCTAATATGTTCATTTTACATAAGATAAATGTGCCTCAGAGAGCCCAAAGTTGTCTTGAGTGGCACAAATAGCTAATGTAGCTCTTGGCTCAAAAGTAGATCATCTGAATTCTAGTACTTGCTGCACAATGCTCTTCAGACTAGTGGGTTCTGGTTATGAAGAAAAGGAAGGGATTAGATAGAGAATTAAACATGCAGTAACCTACCTTATGTGCTCAGGCCCTCTGATGCATATACTTGTTTCAGGGAAATTTGTTTTCCACATTTTAAACCATTTTCTTGTCTGCAGGTCCAAGTGTTCTGTTTTGTTCTTTTTTCTTGTTACCTGCCTTTTCCAGAACCCATTCTTGTGAAAATAACTGATACAGGTGTAAATTTCATGTGTACTTCTTTGTATTTCAGCTATTGGCAGATCTGAGTCTAAATCATGGAGCAGAAACACTGTAGGCACCAGAGAGATGAATTGCAAATGTAATATTTTAATCAGAATGAACTTTTTAGTTTCTGGATTTACAATGTGTAGGTAGGGCTTTCCTGTTCTGCCTGCCACTGAGTAGATTGCATATATTATAGAAGAGACCTTATATGCAGTACCCCCATTTTATAAGTGGAGAACTGAAGCCAAAAGAGGTAAACTAATTTTTCAAGGTCACTCCATACATCTTTGTTTTATTAAAGATAGTAACCTCTAGCTCAGTGACTGGCAATCTGTGAGAAGTTAAGTTCTCTGCAAAGCAAATGCTGACAGAGAGATTAGTGTCTTGGGATCCATGACTGTGGGAAGGAGGGGTCAAATACAGGAATGAGGACAGAGAGAAATGGTCCTGCTATAGGTGAACAGTTGCCTGGTGTCTTCTTTAACTACCACCAGAAAGAGATCTGACCTAAATTGGTTTATTAGAGTTTTTCCACTTTGACTGCAATGGCCAGGTCTTTATAGCCCAACCTCCACCAGTTCTTGGATGTATGCCACACCAGGAAAGAAGTCACCTTGGGCAAGGCAATTTCTGAAGGGTTGACAGCTAACAGGTACCTATAACAGCAATTCCAGAAATTGGGCAAGAAGACCTTCTTTGAAGGGAATGAAGGCTATGTCTTCCCAAGTCCATTCCAAGAGCCTTGCTGATTGTGAGAATTAGAGATTGTATCCAAGTGTTATCAACACTTGTAGTGAAACTTGGACTTTGAAATCAGGATCCTCTTGCTTCTAGCTACTGTATTGACCATTCTCCTTTGGTCTTAGATTTCAAACTTTCTTAGGACTTTGTGAATTGGAGTATTTGTGGTTCTTAGATATGAGCTGTTGAACTGTGAAGAGTCTTGCCAATTTAGTTGACTCAGTCTATTTATTTTCATGCTCAACCTCCACAAAAAAATCATTTAAGTGTATTTCTGAAGATTTAACAGCTCCAGCTATAGAACAGAATACTTAATACCAAGTTTTCTAAATATCTCTCCAAACTCTGTAACTTAAAACATATTTGATTATTGTCCCTGGAGGTGTATGTTGATAAATGATTATCTTAAGGAGTTTTATGAATCTACATAATTTGTGTCTATAGACAACATCCTTCATCTGATGAATATTAAACTAGAATTCTCTAGTAATTAGAGGATTTGAGGACATTATTCAGACCTTGCTCTGAACCAATAGTCTTCACCCAAGACTTGAACTCAATGATTACATTCTACCTGCCCTCTATATTGACATGTTGATGTCTTATTTGCTTTTTAAGTAACTGCTCCAAGTGCCTCCTCCAAGAGGACTAAACGACTCAATACATGCAAAACACTTAACCTCACCTAGCATATATATACTAGAATTCAACAAATATTAACTATTATTGATACATTTTAATGGCTTTTTAATCTTCCAAATGAATTTCTGTAATTCTCACCCTGCAACTTATTACATTAGATGTGTTAAAGTCAAAACAAGGACATTTTTTCCACATGCCATTTAAAAAAATATATATATATATATTTTTATTGATTTTTACAGAGAGGAAAGGAGAGGGATAGAGAGTTAGAAACATTGATGAGAGAGAAACATCAATTAGCTGCTTCCGGCACACTCCCCACACTCAACCAAGGTACATGCCCTTGACTGGAATCAAACCCGGGACCCCTCAGTCCGCAGGCCAATGCTCTATCCACTGAGCCAAACCCGCCAGAGCTCCACATGCCATTTTAATCTTAGGCTGTGGTTTCAGAGACAATGATTATGTTTGTGTACCACTTATATTTACTCCACACATGTCCCATGCATATTGTTCAAAGAGTGGTACAGAGAAGGAGAGAATGAGAGTGAGAGTGTCATAGTCATTCAGAAGGCATTGCGTCTCAGGACTTCAGGGTTGGAATGGACTCAGAGACCATCTGGCCCAAGGACTCATATAGCTCTTTAAACCAGTATACCCCCATTCCTCTGCACTATTCCTTCCTCAAAATAGCAGAGCAGTCCACCCTACCTTTGAACAACTATTTATAATTTTCTTAATTGGAAACAATATTTAAGTTTGAAACTTTCATCTAGGATCTTAGGTCCATTCTTAAGTACCATACAGACCAAAGGGAGGTACCGTTCTTCCCTATTTTAAAGAGTGTCCTTCAAGATTTATGGAGGTCTATTGTGGCTAGTCATTCTAAAATGCAGTTGTAGAACTGTGCCTTATATACTGGCTGACTTTTAAAACCAATTTGTCTCCTGCTTAATTTTTGGTAGCTGAGTATGAACTAGAGCTTTACTTGAATCTTTAGAGGATTGGTTGCATCTCTCTCTCTCTCTCTCTCTCTCTCTCTCTCTCTCTCTCTCTCTCTTCTCTCCCTCTCTCCCTCTCTCCCTCTCACTCTAATCATCTCTAACTCCTTCTCAATTCTATCTTGCAGGCTGTTCTGGGAAATTCTTTCTCATTACTTCTACTTATCCAAATGTGACCCTTTTTAAAGACCCTTTTTCCCTTTTTGTAAGCCTGAGAATTCCCTGGTTCAGTATTTTTATTTATTTTTTCCCAAGAGTTGTCCTTGCTCTAATCTTCTTTTAGGGGAACCTATAAAACCATGATTACAGAAAAGACATATAGATTTTACATAGACAATGAAGACATTGAAATTGGTAAAGATTTTGCTTATCTTGGTTCAGTCATCAATTCAAATTGAGATTGCAGCCAAGACATCAAGAGAAGGCTGAGACTCAGAGGGGTAGCAATGGAAGAATTAGAGATCACCAAGAACAACAATGTGACATTCAAGACCAAGGCTAAGATCATCCACACTCTTGTATTCCCAATTACTATGTATGGGTGTAAACAGTAGACAGTGAAGAAGGATGATGGGGAAAAATTAATTCATTTGGAATGTCATGTTAGAGAGAGTCCTACAGATACTCTGTATTACCACATGGACAAAAAAGTAGGCCCTAGAGAAAATTAGGCCTGAAACATTGATGGAAGCAAAAATGACAAAACTGATGCTATCCTTTTAGGGTACATCATGCAAAAGTAGGGATCCTTGAAAAAGACAATAATTATGGGGAAAATAGAATGCAGCAGGAGAAGAGGAAGACCTAATATAAAATAGATGGACTCCATTAAGAAAACACACACACACACACACACACACAACACACACACACACAAAACACATTGGTTTGAATTTACAGTATCTGAGCAGGGCTATTGAAGACAGGACTTTATGGACATTACTCATTCATAGAATCTCCAGGAGCTGGAGCCAATTCAATGGCATGTAACAAACATAACTATCTGCCTAGTTCTTATCATCTCTCCTTAGGGGAGTAGGAGGAAATTATATTTTTAGGCTGAGGATTGCGAAGTAAATCTTACCATGTGGCTTTTTCTCTTGTTTTGATCTGATCACAAATTTGTCCAAGAAAATTTTGGTGAAAATAAACATTATTGAGAAACCAAGATAGCGGCATAGGTAAACATCTAAACTGCTACCTCGCACAGCAATTTTAAAACTACAACTAAAAGACACAACAGACACCATCCAGAACCACAAGAAAGCTGGTTGAGTGGAAATTCTACAACTAGAAGGAAAGAGAAAAGCACATTAAGACTCAGGAGAGCTGCAAAAGGCTGAGGTATGGAGACGCGCATGCATGGAGAGGACTGACTGCTGAGTGCGTGGCTGGCTTTCTCAAGCAGGAGGGAGAAGGAAGCTCCTGACTGTGCTGAACTCCAGTTCTGGGCAAGACTCTGGGAACCCAGACTCATTTGGGGAGAAACTGGACTGTCTGGCGGTGGGAAAATCTCAAGGGTGGCTTTCTCTCAGAGGTGCTTGCAGCGATTACCAAGGGACACTGAGACCCAGGGGCCTCATAGGGCAGGGCTGATGGGAAGCCAAAGCTGTCTGCTGCGCCCTGAGACTTCGCTCCATCCAAGCTGAGCACAGAGGCTTTTGCAATTTTGCAAGTCTTGTCTCATAAGGGTGTCTCCAGCACAGAAGTTCTCCCAGCATAGACACAGTTGATCCTCACAGCCAATTGTCCTGGAGGTCAATTCCTCCCAGTGATACCAACAACAATCAAGACTTAACTACAACAAGGCTGTGCACACAGTCCACAAAGGGGTGCACCAAGAGTGTCCAACTCAGCTAACTGGGGAGGCTGAGCCACTGGGCCCTATACGACACCTAGCACACAAAGCTACTCTACCAACTCAGGGAAGCAGCAAAAATGCAGAGACAAAGAAACAGATCACAAATGAAAGAAATGGAAGAAAGCAAACAACTAGATATAGAGTTCAAAACCACGGTTATAAGGTTTTTCAAGAATTTCCTAGAAAAGGCTGATAAATTTAACAAAACCCTTGAGGATACGAAAAAGGACCAACTAGAAATTAAACATACACTGACTAAAAGAAAAAATATTATACAGAGACCTAACAGCAGACTAGAGGACTGCAAGAATCAAGTCAAAGATTTGAAAAACAAGAAGCAAAAAACACTCAACCAGAAAAGCAAAAAGAAAAAAAAAGAATAAAAAAATTTGAAGATAGTGTAAGGAGCCTCTGGGACAACCTCAAGCGTACCAACATCTGAATTATGGCCAGAAGAAGAAAGAGAGCAAGATACTGAAAACCTATTTGAAGAAATAATGACTGGGACTTGTATGTATGCATATAAGCCTAACCAGTGGTCACGGACAACAGGGGGGTGGGGGCATGCGTGGGGAGGGGTTTGGGATGGGAATGGGGGGATGAGGACAAATATGTGATACTTTAATCAATATAGAAATTTAAAAAAATAAAGAAATAATGACCAAAAACTTCCCCCACCTGGTGAAAGAAATAGACTTACAAGTCCAGGAAGCTCACAGAACCCCAAACAAAAGGAATCCAAAGAGGACCACACCAAGACACATCATAATTAAAATGCCAAGAGCAAAAGACAAAGAGATAATATTAAAAGCAGCAAGAGAAAAACAGTTAATTACCTACAATGGAGCACCCATACGATTGTCAGCTGATTTCTCAACAGAATCTATGCAGGCCAGACGGGAGTGGCAAGAAATATTCAAAGTGATGAATAGCAAGAACCTACAACCAAGATTACTCTACCCAGCAAAGCTATCATTCAGCATTGAAGGGCAGATAAAGAGCTTCACAGATAAGAAAAAGCTAAAGGAGTTCATCACCACCAAACCAGTATTAAATGAAATGCTGAAAGGTATTCTTTAAGAAGAGGAAGAAGAAGAAAAAGATAAAGATAAAAATTATGAACAACAAATACATACCTATCAACAAGTGAATCTAAAAATAAAGTGAGTAAAAAAATCTGATGAACAGAATAAACTGGTGAATATAATAGAATCAGGGGCATAGAAAGGGAGTGGACTGACAATTCTGGGGGGAAATGGTGTGGGGGGTGCAGGAAGAGACTGGACAAAAATCATACACCTTTGGATGAGGACATTGCGGGGGAGGTAAGGTCAGAGGGTGGGGTGGGAACCAGGTGGAGGGGAGCTATGAGGGGAAAAAAGAGGAACAATTGTAATAATCTGAACAATAAAGATTTATTAAATTAAATAAATAAATAAAGAAAATAAACATTATTAGTGATGCCCACATAGAGAACTAATTCTGCTGAAGAGCTGAAGGAAGACAGAGCACTAGATTTTCTTTATGTTCATTTTAAAAGTTTCTATTTTTCGGAAGTGGTAATATAATTAAACATACACTAGAGGCCCGATGCATGAAATTCGTGCAAGAGTAGACCTTCCTTCCCCCGGCTGCCAGCACTGACTTTCTTCTGGCACCCGGGACCTCGGCTTCCTTCCAGCACTTGGGACCCAGGCTTTCATCGCAGCCCTGGCTTCACCTTGGCCGTCTGGAAGGATGTCTGGTCTAATTAGCATATTATGCTTTTGTTATTATAGATATTTGATAATGATAATAACATAGTTATGTGGTTTAAAAATCCAAATATTGTTCACAGATAAACTAAAAATATGGCTCCCATTTTGTCTCTATTCACACTGGTTTACCTTGCTCACTGTGTTTATCATTCTACTGTTTATTTTTAAAATGAGAAGCAAGTAAAAATACATATTCTTATTTCTCCTCATATTTACACAATAGATAGTTATAGCATAATCTAGTAATGTTCACTAATATTCATGCTCTCCTCTATCTGGGAAAGACTTTATGTATATTTGTATGAGAAATTGACAAGAAGCAAAGAGATCATAAACCTACCAAATTTTGCATTGTAATGTTAAAAAAAGCTATGATGCAGGATTGGATATGCTGTTCTATTTTCTTTATTCCTCATATTAGTACAGCAGGAAATTGCTGTGAAATTTGGACTGCTCAAAAAAAAGCACAAACATTCACTTTAGATGTGACCAGAAGATAGTAGATGAAAAAGGCATAGGAAAACTCCTCCCAAGGAAAGTATCAATATCTAGTCAACTAATTTTCCACACCTCCAAGGTAGGAGGCCTTCAAAATGCTTTCCCAGAGGGATTTTAAAATTCATATGGATTAATCACTTCTATGTTCTCTCATTCTTTTTTTTTTTTCTGAATGAATATATCTATTTCAGAAATCTTTCTTATTCCACCATTATAGGTTTCATGGGACTCAAAGGTCATCTGTTAATAAGGAGATGTATCCAGATTAGACAGAAATGATGGATTCAGACATCCTGGACTTTGAGTTGGTTCAGTGACTAGATGGAACTTTGTGTTGTGTCTTTTGAGGAAAAAAGTAAGTATAATCAATGTGTTGAAAAAAAGAGTGAACCAGAAGTATGATGGCCAGCATGGTGCCTTGTGGTGGAAGCTCCTAGTGCTTTTTAATATTGATTTATTCTCTTCTTCCTTGGCATTCACATACATTTTTCTCATCATCATTGTGGTTCAGAGTGACCACATGACTGAGTTATGACCAGTGGAATAAGAACAGAGTGATATGTCCCCTTCTAAACTTGGCCCATAAAAACCTTCCTCAAGTGATCCTATCTCTCATAGAATTCACCCTCAGGCTGAATGGTAAGAACTCCAAGGACTTAGAAGATGAAGAGTTAACAAGATAGAGTGAACCCTCAATGACTACATGGAGCAGAACTCTTCATGAACTTGCTTTTCAGAACTCCCTTTGAGCCAGTTGGTAAAGCTGTTTCATCTTTTTCTAACCATTATCTCTATGAATGCCCTGCCCAAATGTCAGTACTCAGTACTAATATATGCACCACTGCAAGTCTGAAGCTTGAAATTTGCCCTTAGAATAAGCTCTCTTCACTTATCTTGACCCATAATACTCTCTTTTTCCCTCTCTCTTCCTCCCTCCCTCCCTCTTCCCTCCCTCCCTCTGGAATTTGAAGCCAATACCCCATAGCATACCTTAGAGTCTGTTTCAGAATTGTACATCTGTTCTTACTCAGCAGATCATAAACTGCTTGAACTGATAGACTACATTTCTTACTTCTTTCATCAACTCAGTATTCAGGAAAAGTATCTGATACATAATAGTGGGTGCTAGTATGTCTTAAGTATTGATTCATTGATTTCCTAGTGGTGTAAATGAGAGGTGACTGGGAAGCTGGAATGAGCTATCTCTACATCAAGCTCTAAGGCTGAACTTTTGACCCTCTCTAGAGCTCTCTGGGGCTGTTTTGGAGTGTCTTCCAAGAAAAATTCTAAATCTAAAGGAATTTATCATTATTACTGGTTAGTTAGCCAAATTTAAGCATTTACTTATCCAGAAAATCCTGCTGACAGCTTTGCTTTTGTTGACTTTTAAGCATTAATGATTCCATAAGGAATAGAAAGTCAGATGGGGGTGATGTTCACTTATGTTAAGTAGTTAACAAAAGTGTTACTGGTCATGTACACTTGGCTAAGGAGATTCACTTCAAAATGGGAAGGAAGTGAATTCCTTCCCGTTTTGTATTGTCTTTTTAAAAGGGAGTTATCCAAGCTTCCTCTATCTTTGGGGGTATTTTCATTACTTTTAAAAGGCTTATGCTGGAAGAAACTTTTAAA
Organism: Eptesicus fuscus; assembly: GCF_027574615.1. Classification (NCBI taxonomy): domain Eukaryota; kingdom Metazoa; phylum Chordata; class Mammalia; order Chiroptera; family Vespertilionidae; genus Eptesicus; species Eptesicus fuscus. The sequence continues at coordinate 47,189,052 of NC_072475.1, forward strand.
TATAGGCCTATACCTATAGGTATACCTGGTATAATCAAGTCATTAGTAAACTAACTAATTAATAAGTTCATCTAGCATTAATTGAACAGCTATTAAATTAAAGGCACTGCACCAGATACAATGAAGTATGTAACAGTGAATGGAAGCATGCCCAAAATGGAAAGAACCCTACATAGTCAGCAACAACAGTAGTATAATTATACTAGTAATGGTAGCTGCCATTATTGAGCATTTATTAAGGTGAGAAACATTAATCATATTGTCTATAATTCTCAAAATAATCCTGAAAGGTAAGTATTAACTGGTATTCATATTTTTACAGTTGAAGAAACAAAAATTTCTAAGAGGTTGAATGACTTGTTCAAGATTACAAAACTGCCAATTGAATTTCTTTTGTTATATGTTAAAATATTTATATTAGCCAGTTAAGAGTCAGTGACCCAAATTTTGTTGCAAATATTCAAAGCATCATAGTCAGGAACCAGTCAAACATATGCCTTTCCCTCTCCATCAGGCCTGACCATGGAGGGGTGACTTTGGCCATGCCAATGCCATAGAGCTTCTTCACAGCCTGTTGGATATGGTGCTCACTGGCTTTGGCATCCATAATGTATGAAAGTATGTTAACTTCTATCTTCTTCATGGCCAACCCCAAGTGAATTTGAATACAGCTTTTTCTCTGAATCCATACACAGTTTCCCTGCTCTCCCTAAATACACTTTCTTGCAAACACAGGAACCGGATTGAATTTTACACTCTGCCTCTTGAGACTCATTTTTCTCATCTTAACATGTCAGTGATAATCATCATTACTCCAGCATTCTAATCAAAGGGACTAGTAGATATGACAGGAACTGAGAGCTGTAAAGTACCATACATATGCAAATAATAGCTATAATAATTAGTAGTATTATTACTTATAGTAAGTATCTTCTAGTAGCGTATGATCTAGAATGGGAAATAGAACATATCAAATAATAGTGTGAAAAATGACAAGTGATGCAATACAGGTAGAGAGAAGGAGCTGGAGGTGTCCGGAAGGATATCAGGGAGGTATTAAATATATGTGGATATGGGCTCTTGAGGACTTGCCATGGCCTCTGGTCTGAAAAGTGGCTCTATTCAAGAGCAGAAATATGCAGAGGTGAAGTATTCTACAGCAAGTCTTTCCTTCTGGCAGGAAAATATATTTCAACAACTGTAATGGAATTCTAAAGGTTTAAGAATCATTGCAATCCCAATTCAAAAACTGTAGCAATTGTTTTATATGCTTTAGCGACTATACATTGGATCAACAAACTAAAGCCTGTGGGCCAGAGTACCTGTTTTTTTAAAATATATTTTATTGATTTTTTTACAGAGAGGAAGGGAGAGGGATAGAGGGTCAGAAACATCAATGAGAGACATCGATCAGCTGCCTCCTGCACACCCCCCACTGAGGATGTGCCCACAACTAAGGTATATGCCCTTGACCGGATTCGAACCTAGGACCCTTCAGTCCACAGGACGATGCTTTATCCACTGAGCCAAACCAGCCAGGGCGAGAGTAAATGTTTTTATAAATAAAGTTTTATTGGAGTAGAGCCATGCCCATTATTTGTATATTTTCTGTGGCTTCTTTCTTGTTACAATGGCACAGTTAACTTGTTTCTACATTAACACATACATATAGACTGGCCCTTTAAAAATGTTTAAGAAATCCTTCTCTAAAAGAAGACAACAGCCATTGGTTAAATAAATAACTCATTATGCTAAGTATATCTGTATTGTGTGAGTAGGGAGAGAGGGCAGGGAGGGTTGAACAATGTGGTGCCATCTACTTCTTCGTTCACTGTCCCTGTGACCCAGATGTTTGATCCTTATGCCCCAGGAGAGTCAGCACATTGTGGTCAGTGGTTTGCAAGTTCAGTTGCATCTTAGAATCACCTGGAGACCTTTAAAAACTCTTGATGCTCAGGCCATGCTCCAGACCAATCAAATCAGAATCTCTTGGGGTGTGGTTAGACATTGGTAATTATTGAAGATTTATAGGTGATTGCAATGTGTAGTTAAGATTGAGAATCATTAATATAGTGGAAATAACCCTGGCCTGGGTTTCTAAGATACTAGAGGCCCAGTGCATGATTGAATCATGCACATGTAGGGTCCCCTACACGCTTTCGCTTTCGATCACGGGGTAGTTGGGTGCCTGTCCGCTCAGTCACCAGGCCTTTCAGAAGCCTCCGCCATGGCTTCTGAAAGGCCTGGTGACTGAGCGGACAGGCACCCAGCTCCCATGCTTTTGCTTTTGATCGCTGGTGCCTGAGCGGACAGGCACCCAGCTCCCCCGCTTTTGATGGTCAGCGGTGGGACGTGAGCTCGCTGCCCCAGAGGCCCCTTATGTGCCACAGCACAGCCATGGCGCAGACGCTGAGCTCGAGCCGTCGCTGGCCACGCAAGCTCAGCGTCCCGCCGGCCCACCCCGAGTCCTGCCCCCCCCGCGCCTCCTGGCCAATCGCGGGCATAGTGAAGGTACGGTCAATTTGCATATTTGTCTATTATTAGGTAGGATAGTTCTAACCCAAACTCTGGCACTATTTTAAATAAATAGTGGAATGTCTCAAAGATAAATTAATTGGTATTCTATTCTTTCTTCCTTCTAAAATAGAAAGTTTTACTGTCTTCTTTGGGCTGGGAGAATGCCTGGGAGGTCCTAAAGTAATGACATTCTTATTTTGGATTTGCCCTTTGCTTTCAGAGATTGTTCTTGCTCCAGGCACAATGGATTGCAGAGTTTATGGATTCTGGAAAGCATCAAATGGGTATGGAAAAGGAAATGGTCATGGAGCAAGTCCATTTGGAATTTAAGTTAGGTTAAGTAAAACGAAACCAAATAAAAGCTGTGTGTTTGAATAGGTTCTTAAACATTACTCTGTATTTACTCCCAGCTGAGTAAAGTGTGGGCATCTCAATATTTATAATTCTTTCTTTTTCCTAAAGTCTCTGTACTCTTCAAAATTGAGAGCGAGTGAGTTCGTAAAGGTGGTTGAGGAACTGTGAGAACAAACCAGGTCTTGGCAATTGGGCATGGTACTGTGGATGTCCATTTGACACCAGAGGACGAATTATCTACTCCAGCACAGAGTAGGGCTTCTGAATTAGTGATAGCATTCTAGTTAGTGGTTGGAGAGCTGGTCTAGCTCCACCCACACTTTTATGACCCATTGGCTAGTGCCAGGGTTAGAGAATTCAAGTTTTGGGGGTATTTTCTGAAAGCATGATCAATATTCAAATATATTAATTGCAGTTATGAAGCCATTAATTCTATTAACTCATTACCTCCCTTTAATATGGTTAATTTATTTGATTGACCTGAGGGATATACATTGGCTTAGTGGACTATAATTAATGCTCAAGAAGAGGGTGAATGGCTCAGTTGGTTGAGTGTCATCCTATGCACCTGTGTTGTGGGTTCAGTCCCCAGTTGGGGCACATACAGAAGGCAACCCATTAATGTTTTTTTCTCTCTATTCCTCTCTAATTTCCTCTCTCTTAGCATGTCTTCCAGTGAGGATTAAAAAAAAAAAGAGGGTGGATGCTAGACCAAAGAGAAGGGCAAGAATGCTGTTCATTGGAGGAGGTAGCTCTACTGACATATAAAGAGGGAACCATGAGACTAGATAGCTAGGGGATTTTATTTAGTGAGAATTTCTTTATTTTTTCCCCTAATTCTAAAAGGAATACCTGATCATCAGAAAAAAATAAATCGGAGATGCAGGGAAACATAAAAAATCAACAACCCTCCCCCCCAAACAAAACACACACAAAAGAAAACCCAAATGAAACTAAAGTCATTCTGTAATCTTTCCTCTTAACAACATTTTCTAGTCCCTGTTTCTATTCATTTATTAATGCAAAATCCTTTGCTAACAGAAATAAATTTTATAGTCAATACCCAAATCCAATAATTCTCAATTGTCTTGCTGATATGTCTTCTCAGGGGTGCTGATGAAATGTGAAGATTATGTTAACTAAATTGTGATATAACTGAGTGCACACACTCTGATGATTGACATCTCTCTTGAAATAAGGGGAGAACAATGAGTAACTTACTGACAGGAAAGAGATATAATATAATCAAGCCTGTGCTTGTTTTCAAAAATATTCTCTAGAATATTCAAGATCACTGCCTTTCAAATATTTAAGAAAGCACTATCAGATCAATCAACATATCAACAATAAAAATACAACATAGTGCTGCTCAATGACCCAGAAAAGTTCAATAGCTGTGGGTAAATTTTAAGCATTGAGACATAGTTCTTCCTCAGAAGTGAGTGTTTTGTCATTAAAAGTGATTTTTTAAAGTCCACCTATATATTTTTTTATTGATTTCAGAGAAAAAAGGAGAGGGAGAGAGAGAAACATCAATGATGCGAGATAATCATTGATCAGCTGCCTCCTGTATGCCCCCTACTGGAGATTAAGCCCACAACCCAGACATGTGCCCTGACAGAGAATCAAACCATGACCTTCTAGTTCATAGGTCAGTGCCAAACCACTGACCCACACCAGCCAGGCTAAAAGGGATTTATTTTATTTTTTTCATTCAATTTTTTAGTCCCTTACTAGTACATTATCAAAATTTGTAAGGCTCAGAAACAGTTATTAAATATAAGATTGGGAATCCCTATCCTAAGGAATAAGGGAAAGCATATTAGTTCCTTTGGGTTGCCTTGACAAAATACCACAGAGTATGTGGTTTAAACAACAGAAATTTATTTTTCTAAATTGTGGAGGCTGGAAGTCCAAGATCAAGGTGCCAGCAGGGTTGGTTTCTAGTGAGACCTCTCTTCCTGGCTTGCAAATGGCTGCTTTCTAACTGTTGAATTTAAACAAATAACCAGATAGTTATTTCTTCAGCAAAATGGGCTTATTTGTGAACAACAGAGAATTGCAATTTGAGGCATGAATATAATGGCAAACCACAGGCAAGGCTAAAGAAACAAAGAAGAAAACTCTTTTATGGATTTAGGAGGAGCTAGTGTAAATGAAGAGTCTGTTGAAGGAAACAAAGTTTGAAGTATAGTGACTTTTTATTGATTAAATTATAGAAGTGTCATTAGCTGAGCTGTTTCTGAGCTAGTAGAAATCTTTTCTCCCTCCTGCTGACATAGTAATGTAGCAATACTTCCTGTTGGAGGTGCAAGTTTCATCTATTCCTGTTGGGGTCAGTAGTGTACACCTGTGTGAGAGTTCTCTCCTCTAGCCTCCTGATTCCATTGTAAATAATATTTTTGTTATTAATTTTCACATTGTTATCCTCACATGTATTTTCCTCTGTGCTTCCTGGTATCTTTCTTCTCTCATAGGGACACCAGTTACATTAAGACACTCTTATGACCTCATTTAACTTTAATTATCCCCTTAAAGGCCCTATATCCAAATACAGTCACCTTGGGGGTTAGGGCTTCAACATATAAATTTTGGGGAGATAGACAGAGCATGTGATTTTTGCACGTTGGAAGGCAGGTGAGGTTTATATTAGCCTTGGTATTGGGCAGAATTTTCCATGCCCTGTGGAAAAGGGGAAAGTCAAAACCACGTTTTGAGAATAGCAAGTAGGGTTCAAGTTTAGCTGGAACATAGGATTGTGGTGGAAGAAATTTGAAAATAGATCATAAAGGAAGATTGGGACAAAGTTGTGGAGTATGGTAAGAGCAGGCTGAGGGTGGATCACTAGATTTGGGAGGATAGCTGTGAGCCACTGAAGAGTTTTGAGGTGGGGATGATATGGGTAAAAGCTTTACTATAGAGAGATCACACTGATGAAGGATGAGTTGGAATGTGGGGGTATAAGATGGGAGGTAAGGAGGCCAGTTAGAAGGCCACTGGTATCAAAGACAGATACTCCAGAGGCAGCTTGGTATGGTGTTGTTGTTAAGAACATTGGCTCCAGAGCCAGGTTACCTGGTTTCAAACCTGATTTATGCCACTTTTATAACTGAATGTCTTTAGGCAAATAATTTTACTTCTCTGGACTTTTGTTTATTTGTAAGTAATATGGGGTTGATGAAGTTGTTAAGAGTTTCATATATATATTGCTTAGAAAACAAACTGAAATACAGTGCTGTGTAACTGTTTGTGAAGATGGGAAAGCACTACACAAAAATCCCAAAACAACACTTTCTGTGTTTTTTTTTTTTTACCAATCTTAAAATATTTTTTTCATTTAATGACTTCCGTGGTTCCCACTACATTTATATCTCAGGCCTACATTTAAAAAAAAAATTAGATTTCCACTCAGCCTACTCCACTCTGCCTCCCCTGACTCTGCCAAAAGAAACCTAAAATATACCCCATCAAGATTCAGAATGCCTATAAGCAACCATAAATCACTTGCATGAAGGAATGCAGCTGTTCTAAGAGTTTACATCTGGACTAAGTAAGGTATGTAAATAAGAAGTCAGAACTATGCTAAAAAATCTAATTTTTCTTTATTCACTTGAACAACCAGACTTAATGAACCAAAACACTATAAACTCTGCCTAGGAATATTACACATGCAAGGTGCATGCCGATCTGCCCACAGAGGTGACATTATTGTCATTAAAAATATAGTCTGTTAACATTCTTGACTAGGTTTGCAAAGATGTACAGATTCACATATTTTACATCCAATGCAATGTTCCATGCTGCTGGTGGATGATACTTGAACTCACTTTGAGTTAGTATATGTTTAAGATGAATTATGTAAAATCCCCAAATCAACTGTTTTTGTAAACATAAGAAAGGAAGTGACTCCAATGAATGGGAAAAGTTGTTCCAAATTGGGAAAGTGAAAAGGAAGTGTGATGGAAGGCTTAAAGTGCCAACATTATGAACAATGTGCTTGTTTCCTTTCTCATGCCTTAAAGTGAAGGGACACCTTATTTAAGATTCCTGGGATTTGAGGTAGGGACCATTTTTTATTGTTGTTCATTTATTTGTTCATTATTTCATCAAGTATTTATTATTGAGAACTTACTGTGTGCCAGGTGCTGGGGTTTCTCAGAAATTCATATTCTAGTGGATTATAGGAAGATATAGCTAGAAGAAAAGTTTGATCATATAGTTCAAATTCATGACTTTACATTTGGGAAAAGTAAGGCCCAATTCCAGAAATTCATGTGTCAGGACTAGGCTTCCAGCTCCCTGATCCCTATTCCAATGCCCTATTTGCCACAAAACAATGGCGCTTGCGGTAGACCCTTAGGTATTCCTCATATTGCTCACTGTGGGGAAAACAATGAAAGGTCAGATAATCAAGCTTGGAAGATGATTAATGGTGTCATGTAATGATCAGTTCTCCAGTGCCACAGGGTCGCTTTCTGCTGCCCTTGGAACAGCATGTGTTGTTTATTTGTTCCTTGTTACTAAGCTGGGGATAAAGAGGATCATGATCATGGTCTGTCACATCTGAGATCTTCACTCATTATAGCTAATGGCTAGGAAAACAAGAAACTTCCTGTTCAAGGATATTTAGATTTAAACTCCTCCTCTAGCATTTTCTAGATGTCTTTAATTGCCCCTCTCTGTAAATGTCATGTTTTTACCTGTACTTGAGGTATGCTAATAATATTTCTTACTACTCAGTACTATTGTAATGTACTGGGGATAAAAAATGAGCACGCTGCCTGAAGTGTGGTAGGCTTCATAAATGGTAGTAGGCATGATCATTTGTCTCAGTGAAATGCTAAAGTAGGTAGTAATTTATTATTACTGTATGTGTTATGTGTTGGGGCTCAACATAGCCCCTACTTTCAGGGAGCTTCCAATAATGCAGACAAGGCAGAATCCTTCATAAATAACTTTCCTATAGAGAAGATTATGATAAACATTTTAATAAAAATACCAAGTGCCTTGAAATAGAAGGACAAGTGAAATAAATTTAACTTTCTCCCTATAACTAATCATGGTCTATTACCTATTGAAGATGAAATTGAACAAGTGTTTTCAATGAAAAGCAACAAAAACAAAGTCAGTTAGTGGGTTGGATATGAGAATTTATTTTAGGTAAATTGAACCATTTTGGAAGCGGTTCAATGAAAATTGAGCCTTACTTTAACATGAAATTGTCAATATGAGAATGTCTACTATCCTGTGCTAAGGGAGAGAGAAAAATTAATACCTTTTTTGAAATTTAAATTCATTTAAGGGCAAAGAATAAGGAATCAATTTACTAGTATGTGTGAGATGTGATTTTCACAGCTGAATACAGGCATGTCTAAATGCTGTCCATTTAGAGGTGCAATGTTTTATGATGTTGCTACCTCTGACAAAAAGAGCAGTGAATAAACAGTATAAAATGTCAATGTTATAAAACATTCCATGTGAACTAATATCAATAAAGATGAATAGTGCTTTAACGTAATTAATGCCCGCCTGCCTCTGCGCTGTCATTTGTTGTCCAACAGACAAAAGCAATTCAATAAACTTTTCCAGACCAAGCACACACAATCTTAATGAATGGGTTAGTGATGTTCGGAACAAAAACAGAAATGTAATGAATGTCACACAAGGCTTCATAAATGATTTGGAAGCTGGATTCCAAATATAAGAACTAAATTTTTTATGTAACTGGGTCAGGGAGAATAGAAACCAGAGATTTTTCTTCCTCTTTACTATTTATTTATTTATTTACTTATTATTGTTTTTATTTTTTTTACCTGACTACTCTAGCAACATTATTTGTGTTTGACTTAAGAAAAGATATAATAAGATCTGAGTTTAACACTTGGATTCCATTCACTAGATGTAGGAGACTTCATTTCATTATCAATTTCACAGTTTCCCGATCATAAAATGAGGAAATTGGGAGAGATGATAACTGGAGTTTTTGAGTAGAGTTATTAGATTTATCAAAAGATAAAAACAAAAGAAACACACAGTTAAATTAAAATTTAATGGGGTCATTGTGTATTTTATCTGGCAATACTATCTCTGAAGTATCAAGAATAACTCTTTCTAATATAAGTTTTGAATAGTCACTGGACTTAGGAATTAAAATATACTGGATTCAGCTTTCCATTTTACCTAATAAATATGGATTGGATAATGTGATTTTGAGTTAAATCCAAATTCAGTTGCCCATTCTTCTAACCATTATTCCAAAATAAACGTACTAAAAATTAAATGCAAGCAATCTCTCTGAAGGGGAAGAAGTAAAGAGAGGAGCTAGACTTGTTACTCTAGTCCTGCCCCCCAACCCACTCCACCCTAGTTTACCCCAGGAAGTTGAATGGGACTCCTAGAAGCAGGAAGAAGTATTAATGGCAGATAACCACCTGTGACCATCTCTTTTAGGATGAGATGGATTTCATTTTGCTGCTGTTCCTACAAACTTCACAATAAAGTTTAAGGAAAAGAAGATTTAAGTCATTTATTTAACATTGATTGAAGGTTTTGCAAATATCATGTGTTTTGATTAATAACTAGCATGTATAGAGCTGACTATTTGCCAGAAACTAATTAAGTACTTTATGTTAGTAACTCATTTAATACACTTAGTAATCCTATGAATTGGCTACTATTATCATCATCCCATTTTACAGATGAGGATACGAAGACACAGATATGTTAAGTAATTTGCTTAAGATCACATAGCAAGTAAAAGACAAAGCCAGCATCTGAACCCAGACTACCTGACTCCAGTGTCTGTGCCCTTAGCCAATATTCAAGGCCTCTTGTCATCAATGTCAGCCAGCACATTACCATCAACTGGAAAAAATATTCAATAAACAATTAAAAGGGACCCTGAAAACTTGTAAAGGTGAAAAGTGGGCAAGACAATCTTTACCTACCTTACAGGATATATGGTACAGATATATCTGATACATGCATGATTAATATAAAGCCTATTTAACATTGATGCAGATATTTCTGGAAGTCAAGACATGCAAGGTCGAGTGGTAGATGGATATTTTCTCTAGTGTCTTTTTTGCCATATCCCTAATGTTTTTGGCTTTTCCCTTTTTTGTTGTGGCTGACACATAAAGACAAATTCAGTGGTTCATTCAGCATACTTTTACTAAGTGGATACTGTGTTTTAGGCCCATTAAATATATATATATGTGTGTGTGTGTGTGTGTGTGTGTGTGTGTGTGTGTATGTATATATATGTGTGTGTATATCTATCTATCTATCTATCTATCTATCTATCTATCTATCTATCTATATATACACTAGAGGCCCAGTGCATGGATTCGTGCACTGGTGGGGTCCCTCTACACCTGACCTGTGCCCTCTCACAATCTGGAACCCCTTGGGGGAGGTTGGATAGCCAGTTTTAGCTCAATCCCCGCAGGCCTGATCCAGACAGGAGGGAGCCCAATCCTGTGCTTTGAGCATCTGTCCCCTGGTGGTCAATGCATGTCATAGTGACTGGTCAACCAATCGTTCAGTCGTTCAGTTGCTTAGGCTTTTATATATACATATGTACAAGACAGGGTTCTTTAATAATACCATTGATGATTGGCTCTGTGGAAAGGTGGTTGAGACCAAGAGAGGGAATTCAAGGCAACTCTTGAAGTGGGGAGACAGAGAGTGTATATGACATTGAAAACAGTTTTTCAAACAAAGATCCTTTTTGCAAGCACTTTTGGAAGAAGTGGTTCCATAAGAAAAGAAGCAATGAGAATAATAAAATAAGCAAAAGAAGAAACTAAGAGGTTTTTTTTTTTTTTTGGAGAAAAAAGGAATATGAGAATTTAGGCCTAGCTATGTATAAAGCTGACCCAAAGAACAGTTAGTGAAAGAGGGTGTTGTAACTAGAATAATGGCCTCTCCATAGATGTCCACATCCTAATCTCTAGAACTGATGAATATGGTGCCTTATATGGCAAAAGGGACTTTGCAGGTGTGATTAAGATAAAGAGATTACCCTGGATTATCTGGGTGGGCCCAATGTAATAAGAATTTATTTTACAAGAAGGAGAAGGGGGGGTCAGAGTAAGAAAAGGAGGTGTAATAATGGAAGAAGAGAATAGAGTGATGTAACGAAGGGGCCATAATCCAAGAAATTCAGGTAACTTCTAGATACTGGAAAAGGCAAGGAAGCAGATTCTTTCCTAGAGTAACCAGAAGGGATATAGGCCCACAGTTTTAGGACTTCCAGCCTCTAAAACTGTATAATACATTTATTTAAGTGATTGTAATAATTAGTTATAGGAGCAATAGAAAACTAATATACAAGGGATGAGTTATAACTTTCTCTCCTAAGAATCAGTTGGTAAGTGGTCCAGGCCTGGTGGGAGGGCTTTGATCTAAGAAGTTGCCAAGAATCCTGGCTGTTTATATCTTGCTAATCTTCCCTTTTAAGAGTGTTGCTTTCATTGATTGTCAAAAATGTCTGGCAACTACAATATGTTTCAAGCAGCTGGATGAAGGAAGAGGAGAAGAAAGGTCATCTCCCTTCTCTTGAATAAATGTTTCAGAAATTGCACACATTATTTCCCACATCTTTGGCCAGAATTTTATCACATGGCCATGCTGCAAAAGAGGCTGGAAAGTGAAGTCTTTATTTGTGTGCTAACCTAAAACCCAGGGGCTTCATCCCTATTGGAAAGAAAGAGAATGGATATTGGAGATGACTAAGCTAGTAACTTAGTAAAGTTATTTTCCCTCTTACTAAAAGAAAAATGTTATAGAATCATCTATGCTATTGATCATCAATGATACCAACAAAGCTTTGGAAATTGCAGCGGGAGACAAAAGATACATGAGCACTTGTCTAGTTGAGAAAAAAAGTATGTATATTGATTAGCCGGTACGTTAAATATAGGTATGTATCTTGCTAATTTAAGAATAGCACCAGGATATAAAAATAGATTGCATAATTTCCAAGCAACCAGAAGAAAATTGGATCTATCCAATAAAAAGGTATATTTGGAGGGGGAAAATCGATAAAATGTTTATAAATAAAACACACAAAATAATTTGGTAGAAGCAACTTTTAACAAAGTAGCCATTAAACCACATACAATTGGATTATAATCACCAACTCAACACAGACACTTTCGGGCTGGATTATAAACAAAAGTCACCCATATGTTACCTATGTGTATAAGCTACATTTAAACAATAACATACAGGATAATTAAAAATAAAGGCATAAGAATGATACCAGACAGCTACGATCTGATATTAAGTCAGAATAGCATTTTGAAGTTGAACAAATTAGGAATGACAATAAAACATCATCAGGAAAACAAGATAGAGATAATATAGTGGTAACATGAACAACAGATCAAGAATACATAGCGATTAAAAATGTATTTGCTTCCAACATATCAGTATATGTTCAAAATGTACAAAGTGACAATGGACAAAATGATGGCAGAATAAAGATAAACTAATACCAGGAGTTGGAGAATCCTGCAAAATGATTAATTCAAACAGATAAAAAGAAACAAAGGCATAAAAGATTTGAACAGCATTTAGAGGAAATTTTTTTTTGCTTTAAATACATCTCTAAGAATAAAGATTAAAGAAGCTTTTCACTGACAAAGCTGGAAAAACAGCAACAGCATAACATTATCTCAATTTTATGATGAAGAAAGTCCTCAGCCCAAAACTTCCTCTTACGCTATACCAAAATCCCAGGTCCAAATGGTCTGTAAGTGATTTTTACAAAAACATAGGGAAATTTTTACAAAACAAATAATCTTCTTAGTTAGGTTTTCCTAGACAATGACAAATAAAAGAGGCTGAAGTATCTAAATCATTTTCTGAGGTTAGTATGACACTGATGTTAGACCATATAAAAAGGTTATCTATAAAGAAAAGTATTGGTCTTTTTTATTTATAAACCTAGATGTGAAATTCTAAAATAACCACTAGAACACAAATTAAAACATTTTTTAAAAGAACAATGAATCATGATCTTATATTGTTCCTTTCAGTAACACAAGAAGTTTTCCACATTAGAAAATTTATCAATGTAACATAGTACATTCATTTACTAAGGAAACAAATCATATGCTTAATTCAACAGGGATAAAAATAATTATAAAATTTAATTCCTATTAATAGTATAATTTTCACAAAAACAGGCATAGAGGAGAACCTCATTAATGGGTGAAAGACTACATAGAGAAAATTTCCTGCAAACATCTTTAAAGGTGAAACTTTTAATATATTTCATATAAGAATGTCATTACCACTACTGGTTGACCTAGTGCTAGAAAATATAAGCAATATAATAAAACAAAATATCTGAAGAATTACAAATATTAGAAGGAAAATGAGTTTCAGATGGCATGATTATTTAAGAAAACTAACATATCTTCTACACTATTTGGTGGAAAACCTTCATTCAGGATGAAATATGATCTTATAACAACCAACAGTATTATTCTCATAAGTAACAAGTTAAACATATTTATCATTCACGATATAAAACTGTAATATATAAATATATTAACTAAACAAAATATGATTTTGGAAAAAATAAATATCTCTATTAAAAGCCATACAAGGAAATATGAATAAACTAGAGGCTCAGTGAATGAATTTGTGCATGGGTGGGGTCCCTCAGCCTGGCCAGCAATCGGGCCAATTGGGGCTGGCCAGTCGGGGGGAGAGACCACGGGAGGTTGGCTGGCCACAGGAGGTTGACTGTGGGAGCGCACTGACCACTAGGGGGACAGCTCCTGCATTGAGCATCTGCCTCCTGGTGGTCAGTGCATGTCATAACAACTGGTCAACCGGTTGGTTTTTCGGTTGCTTAGAATTTTATGTATGTAGATGTAGAGATAAATTGTGTTCATGGATGGGACCATTTAGCACCTAAAAACATGTCAAATATTCCTAAATTAAATAAACAATTCATGGAATTTCAATCAAAACTTCTCCAGAGAAACCTGAAATACTGGGTCCAAAACTGACAATTTTGGAAAAGAAGTGCAAAAGGGAATATTTGCTCTATACTGTATTACTATATAACCACAAAATAAAACAATGTGGCCAGTAACATGAACAGACAAATAGTGCAATGGGACAGATTAAATAATCCCATATGGAATATAATATAAATCTGAGGTGACTATTCCAATTTGCATGAGAAAGTTCTACTTTATAACTGTTTGCTTACCAAAATTTCAAATAATGTCCCCTGTCACTCTCAAATCTCTCCCAGTTTAGATTACAAATTATATGATGTCTTTATATAAAATATATTGACATAATAATTCAGTGGAAGAAAGATGGATTTTTTAAGCATATAGAACTGTCAAAAGTGGCTTAATAAGTAGGGATAAATAAATAAAATGGAAAATTGATAAAATTTCTACTGCATTAAACATTTAAATGTGCAGATAAACTATAAGCCAGTAAGAAAATATTGGAAAACACCTGGGTGACTTTGGGGTGGGAAATGACTTCTTGAACTGTATCCCAAATGTCCAAACTATATGGGAAAAATGGTTGAATCTGAACACATAAAAATTAAGAATTTCTATTTAATGAAGGTCACTGTAGATTAAGGTAATAGGTGGAAGACAGACCAGAAAAATATAATTACAACATTTAAGACTGACAATATCTAAAATAATTAAGCAAATCCACAAGAAAAAGAGATGATTTGGAAAAGAATATGAATAGACAATTATTAAAAGGGGGAACCAAAATTACCTACATGCTCATGACTAGATGCCCAACATCACAAGTAATCAAAGAGATATAAATTGAAACTTTTGCTCTTTCCCTTCACATAGTGAAAGAAAAGCAATTCTATAAGTGAATATGGCAGTAAAATATGTACCAAGAGTCACAAAGTTTTAGCAATTTTAGCATAATTCCAGTTTTGAACACCAAGTTATTAATAGAGAATGTTTAGTTGTTTTCCTATTTTTTCTAGAAAGCCAGAAAAATAGGTAAAGCTTGTCCTTATCCAGGTATCATCTCAGAAATATCTTCTCAGATATCTCTCTCTCACTCCAAGATTTCTTGAGGTTTTAAAGAACCACAAAACATTAGAGCCAAAGTAGTTTCCAAAAGTTGACTAGTATAGCTTTAGCCTACTATGGAATTTTCCCTACAAAAGCATCCATTCCCTAATAAGTTAAGTTCAAAAATCTATTGAAACCAGGTCATAGATACATTGCTTTAAGACACATCATCACATCCTTAAGGGAGCTGTGAAAGCTCTTCCAGATAGAGGCTATGACTGGAAAGCTGCCTCCTGCTACTCTGGGGTCAGGTTATATAATTCTTGGATCTCACCTCCCTCCATGAAACTCAGAAGTGAGAGGTCATGTTTCTTATAAACCGTGTCTTCTCCAAGATGTCCTCATTGTGGTGGATGAATGAAATAGCTTTTAATGAACATGAATTAATTTTAATGAAAATTAAATAGACTTTTCTCTCCCCTAAGAAATTAAAAAAAAAAAGTAAACTATTGGACCTCTAGTTCTGGATAACCATCCCTTCCATTATTTTCAGGTTTTTCCAGAGGCACAACTATTGATACACAAACAAGCCTCCTTAATCATGATTGCCGAAGTGTCTGTTTCCCTAGTAGTTTCATCACTGTTCTTGATGCTGGTGTGCCCAGTGGATGGTAGCCAAGATAGTTATACCAAGTGTTCTGTCTTCTCTTGCTCTCTTAATCCCACCTCAGGCCATGGCCACTGCTTTGCTTCCTGCTGTGCCTAAGGCCCTTGGCACATACCTACCTGCTACAGTTGGTACCACAGCTGATAACTGGTGCTACGGCTGTGGATGTCTGTGAATTTGGCAAAAGTTCTTTTGCCGTAGTCTGTTACACTGGTCCCACAGTGGTGTGTCCCCATACCCCCAAAGTCTTTAAAAGACAATGGGTAAAAACACCTGATTCAGATCTTAATGGCAGGCTTTCTTTCCCCAGGATTTGGGCATATGTCCCTAGGAACTGAGCTGGATGAAATACAAGGAAAAAACACTGGTGATTCTCAATATCATCTCTCCTTTCTAGCTCAGAGGCAGTTTCAGGCATCTCTGCCTGGGCTTTGGCAACTATTCCTTAGAGACTATTACTTGGGGAGGGGCCCTCTAGTGGCAGAAGAGTGTGTAATTTCATTTGGACTGCCTGTGCTTATTCTGATTTGCTATCAAATGGGGGAAGAACCAACTGATTTAGCACTTGTCCTGCACAGAGTCCTCAGATTCGCACACTGAGCCATTTTGAAGATTTTGCTGCAGGTCTGTATTTCTTTAGGATGCTTAATGTCAAATTCAAACCAGACATAAATCTCAAGCCTAATAATTTGGAAAATCAACTTTCCTGCCCCCAAACTTGGGTTCCTTCTGGGCAGTTAATACTAACTTCAAGGCCTGTTTCTGAACCAGGGCGTACTTAAAAAACAAATGTTGAAGTGAATTGAGTTACTTGCTGGATATTGAGAGGTCCTAAATATTTAAATATTGTAACAGAAATATTTTATTTTAGAAATTGGAAAAAAATCTTAAGTCATAAAATAAGTATCAGAAAGTCAAAGGAAGATAAGTTTTTCCTTACGAGGGCAACTTTAGTATATTTTTAAAATCAAGAATGAAATTCTTTCCTGATTTTCTGCTTTAAAGTTGCATTCATTTTTCTACTGCTTTAGCATGTGCTTTATTCCCCGTTCGGTCATCCAAGTCTGCTAGACACATAAGGAGTTTTAAGTCAGAGGTGAGTAAAAAGTATTGGTAATATTTTCCATCCATGTGTTTTATAATTTGTAGATTGCTGTTATATCTCAAAAATTTCCCATCAACTCTTGTCTATTTGAGATTTTTTAAAAAATGGGCTTTGACTGAAGAGCAAGGACGAAGATGTTATTTTATTTCTGCAGGTGAGCAAGTAGAGTCCTGGAGAAGTTATGCCAATCACTGGGCTAGCAGTGCTAGAACTGAACCTCAGGTCCAGGTCTTCTGACTACTTCTTTGCACTGTATCTCAAATGCTCAGGACACACTTGATGACTTGATGATCCTGGTGAAAATAAACAGAGCCTTGTTTGAAGACAAGTGTGCAATAAAATAGAAAATGATATTATTTCTCTAAGCATTTAGATAAATCATCATCTCACATGATGTAATCTGCTAAAGAAACTTATTTTTCAGATGAAAAAGCTGATTCTAGACTGGGAAGAGTTACTTGCATGAGATGCATGGTGGCTCATCAACAGGATAGGCACTGGAACCTGGTCTTGGCCCTAAGACCTACATAAACAAGCCAGAGTAGGTCTGCTTCTGGGCAGCACTTATGACTAGTGACATTGACCATACTGTTTATCCATTGGTTATTCTCTAAATATTTTGTAAAACAAAGAAGAATACTGTGGCATCTACTAACTATAAGGCCCTTCTACATTCACCTGGCTTCTAAATTCACAAGTGAATGGGTCCAGTTCAGAAAACAGAGGAAAGTATATACAGATTAAATCCAAACCAAGACATAAAGTAAATCTGAAGCATACAACACTGATGAACAGAAGACCTAGTGGTGTCTGAGTTGTTATAAAAAAGACATTCTTTTTTTTTTTTTTTTAAGGAAAAATATGGAGAGAGTATAGATAAAAAGGAGGCAAAAATAGGAGTACCACAAACACCCTGAGACTGGAAATTAAGGGTATCAGTCTGTTTAGTCTCCATCCCTACACTTCTCATTGGCTTTCTTTGTGAGCTGGTGAGAGTAATTTCTTTCTGAACATCAATATTTCCATTTGCCAAAATGATGAGTTGCACCACATATCACACAGGCCCTTTATGGAACTTGACCTTCTGTGACATTAAGTGTTCTCTTTATTTTTCATATTTTCACCCCAGGTGAAAGAACAATTTGTTGATTTACTAAGAAGCAGACCATCACTAAAGTCAATCCTTTGCTTAGCGTGTTGAAATTTTTTTGGGTGACAACTGCCTCCAGGGACTGGCTTGTGTATATTGAGAACATGCCATTCACCACCTCAATTTCAGTCTGGAATGGCACTGGAATTCTGTGACGCCCACCCTTTTGAATTGGAGAAGGGCACAGTGACATTGGCATTTCAGCTTGGGGCTAGTGGTTGAATCACCCTTTAAAACTATTAGTTGGGTTGCGATCCAAAGATGGCTACTGAATGGAACCAAAAGTTTCCACAGGGATGTCATTAAAAGAAGTGACTTTTATTACTAGAGGAGAAAGCTGGTGCTCTCAAAATCATGAGGTCCACAAATGGCAAGTGCCATCTGTAGTATTTGGCCCTTTGTGATATGTGGGGACTTGTACAAGAATTTTTTTTTCATGTTTTGTTTTTCAATCTAATAGTCAAATATTATTGTTTTACTAGTGTTTATGTCTCCTATCAATAGTAGGCATGAAGCAGATATTAGGAAATGTTTGATAAGAAAATGAGTCTTGATGACTTCAGACAATATTGTTATTTCTGAATTAACAATAAGGAAAAAGAGGAGACCTATATAAGTTAATAATACAAGGTAGCCTGTGACCTGTGCACTAAGAGAGAGGATAAGTCAACTATCATAGGGACATCAGAGCTGGAGAGATTAGATGGGACATTATGAGAAAGAAGGAATTGAGCTGAGTCTTGAAGGACAGGTAAGGTTTTCATATGTAAGGATGGTAAAGAATAGTGGCAGAATACCCAGGTTAAGAAGGGCATAAGCAAAGGCATGAAAGAACTGTAGTGTGTATAAAAGTGCCATGGTCTAGGATACATGAATTGGAGAAAAGGTTTGGAAATGTCAGTTGGTGGTCCTTTTGGCAAGAAACTAGAGTGACAAACTCTTTGGGATTCAGTAGAATATAAAGAACCACTGGTTGTGTTTGAGAAGGAGCATGATATGATCAGAGCAAAGGATTAGAGTTGATTTGATTTAACCTATAATAAATGTACACCATGAAAGGGCCATGATATTATATTTTATGTCAAAATGTGATTTGCTCTTTGAAAGTGTTCAACCTGGGTGAAAAAATGAACTCTTTCAGGTGATCAGAGTACTCATTAATATTCCTGGGAAATGACCAAATAAAACTCTTATTCTTCTACCTTGGAAGATCTAATTTATTTAGCATAAACAAAAATGAGCCTTTAGAGAATTATTTAACCATGTCCTGTATTGGCTAAGGTCTATTTTCAATCAATGCTCATATATGTTTTTAAAACGGTACACTAAACACACTGTGTGTCAGACATGATTATTTCAATTCTAAGAACACTTACGAACTTTCCAAATAAATATTATTTTATTTTCAGGATTAACACAATCTAATTTCCAGCTGCATAGCACTCTACTGCAAGAATTACAATAGATTTATCTATATCATGGTCCAATTTTTTATTTTATCTGCATGGTGAATAACTTGTATATATAATTTGCTATTCATCACTAGGGTAAAAGAAGGACTATGAGTTCAAAAATTTTTTTTAAATAATAAGATCAGGATTTATATATTTTACTAGAGCCCTGGTGCATGAATTCATGCACCAGTGGGGTCCCTTGGCCTGGCCTGTGGGATCAGGTTAAAACTGGCTTTCTGACATCCCCTTAGGGCTCCTGGATTGTGAGAGGGTGCAGGCCAGGCCAAGGGACCCTACCAGTGCACAGTCGGGGCCAGGGAGGGACATGGAAGTTGGCCAGCCAGGGAGGGACTGCAGGAGGGCTCCAGGGTGTGTCTGGCCTGACTTGCTCAGTCCTGATAGGCCAGACCCCAGCAGCAAGCTAACCTACCAGTCAGAGCGTTTGTCCCCTGGTGGTCAGTGCACATCATAGCAAGCAGTTGAGCGGTCTTGGCATATCATTAGCATATTACGCTTTGATTGGTTGAACAGACGACGGGACTGAACACTTAGCAATATTAGGCTTTTATTATATAGGATGGTCTAAGTGAGACAGAGGACAGATATTGCAGTTAGATGTTTGGATTCAATTTGATTCTGCCAATTGTTACTAGTGATATTGAAACAGGATAATTGACCTCTTTAAACATCAGTTCTTATCAGAAAAAAATGGGAAAATATCTGTATAGTGCATGTAATATAAGCTGGCACAGAGTATCAATTGAATTGTTGCTATTTTAATCATTATCATTGTCATTCATACTATATATTCACCCTAGATTGTATATCTACACAATAGAAAATTATCTGTAGTATAACTGAAACAACGTTGGATTCCCAGGTATTCTTAGATCACAACAGCATGTACTGAAATGGAGGGAAGAAGCCTGGGACTGAATGGGCTGGAGGCTGAGGAAACTTTTTGTGGTTTACATTCAAGGGTCTAATATCCACACCAAACTCAGGCAGGGCCTAAAGCCAGAAAGGAAAGGCTAAGAAAGAGGGTGGGGAATAACAAGGGAAAATCCAGAGCAGCTGGGTGCTGCCCAAAATCAGAGGGAGGGCCAGGATCTAGAGTGCAGGAGCAGCTAGGGGGACAGCTC
This sequence comes from Eptesicus fuscus, assembly GCF_027574615.1. Lineage (NCBI taxonomy): Eukaryota > Metazoa > Chordata > Mammalia > Chiroptera > Vespertilionidae > Eptesicus > Eptesicus fuscus. The sequence goes on from NC_072475.1 coordinate 47,209,473, forward strand.
CTGGAAATGGAACTGGCAAGAGCTCAGCAGACTTCCAGAGCCTTGCAAAGAGGCAGGGTGTGGGGACCAGGAGGTGAGAAAATCAAGGCAAAAGCCCAGTTGAGTCTTGGTTGGGGTTCCATGCTTCATCCTGTGCAACTGAATTTCTAGGTCAATAAGAACAAAATTTCATTTCAGGTCCACTGGTTGGTAGACAGAGATTGTGGGTAGACCTCTGCCCTTCCTAGGTGTTGAGTTATGCACAGTCTGTGTGGACTCAGAGAACACCATCATTCAGTAAGGATCACGGTCAGGTCTGCTGCTCAGGGCTGTTGCACAGATCCAATGATTGAGTATGTGAGGCAGAGCTAGCTATTTCCCTGGGAAGTATCTAGGAAAATTTTCCTGGCTTGAGTTGTAGGGGATAGTTTTGCAGGGAATTCTTTATGTCAAAAACCCAGCAGGGAAATAGAGTGAAAGGGGAATGACTCATCTGACCAACCAGGGAAAATTGAAAGATTGTGTAACAGAAACATCACAACAGGGTTGTTAAGCCTTCTCCATAAGATTTATTGGTTTCCTTTCCAAAAAGTTTTGAGATTAAAGATACTTTCCATTATATGTTTCCTGTAGTGGAAGCAACCCAGAGAAGGTAATTTTTGTTTTATGACTATTAGTCAAGTATTTCAACGGCCTCCCTCATTACCACCTCAGACTTTATAAAGAAGAAGATGGAATGCAAGATGACATTTGAACTAAAGCAGTCTTCTGTGGCAGCGATGCCTTTAGACTGGGAGTAAGGAGATGTTATCCTGGAGCTACATGGTAATCTTGGAAAAGTATCTCCTATTTCTGGTTTAAGTGTCCATACACAAAACGTTTAACTTAGTTCAAAGGAACTATATAACTATTTTCCAAATGTGATTTCATTTTTATTTATTTTTCAGAGAGAAAGGGGGAGAAAGAGAGAGAGAGAGAGAAGAGAGAGAGAGAGAGAGAGAGAGAGAGAGAGAGAGAGAGAGAAAGATTGATCATTTGCCTCCCCCTCGCACCCCAACTACACATCCTGACCAGGGTTGGAACCCACAACCTAGGTATCTGCCCTGACCATGAGTCAAACCTGCAAACTTTTGGTGTATGGGAGGATGCTCCAACCAACTGAGCCACCCTACCAGGGCAAGTATGATTTCATTTTAAATGACAGTTTTGGTAAGGCAAATAGATACATATTTTTAAGTACACACACACACACACACACACATACACACACACTTCTTGGTCAAGAATCATGTTGGATTGCCATGACACAACCTAGTGTGTGTGTTTGAACATGGTAGGGGATCACAGAATGTTAATTGGAATGGTTGAAACATTCTACCAGTGTTGACAGATGAACAGATTGAATACATAGTCCCAGACCAGAGTGGGATTTTTAGTTTTTATTCTTGTTCACACTTACTCCTTCAGGGCTACACTGTCTTGGGCTACTAATCAAAGTGATGGCAGAACCTTTGGAAAGCATCAGTGCCATGTGAATATCAAAGATGTGTAATCCCAAGCGCCTGATATGTTTAAACCCACTCATTCTTTTTTCTTCCAATGGCATCTTGAGTTTTCCCCCTCCCCAGGGGGATAATTTCTGATGTGTAAGAATTAATCACTCTTGCTTCCTCCTTGAAGCGTTGCTAAATTAACAGTTTGACATCACATCTATCATACTTTCTCTAAACTCTCTAAGGCCCATTAAGATTGGGTAGTTGCTGGGAACATAGTACAGGCTAAGTAAGAAAATATTCCTTGGGAATCAGTGAGTGAATCAAAAACTGTTCCATCCACAGTGGCATTTGAGGCCCTGGGCTTATTACTGTGTGTGTTGCCAGCACATGATGTATGTGCCAGCCATGAGGTGCTTACTTGTGTTTGCAATGGTACCATATCTCTCCAGGTCTAATTCATTAAAGTGGAAAACATCCCCTCTGGGCTATAACATGAAAAAGATTTTTGGATTGGAAATCATTTTGTAAACCTCTAGCAGTTTTATTTTGTCTAGACTGAAGGTAATAAAAAGAGGGAAAGTCATCAGATATGATAATACAATGGCACGTGCAAGAGGGTGCCTTGATTCTTTTTCTTTTTTTATAACACATTCTGGGGCCTTATTCCTACAATCTCATCATCTTCTGAGACTTCTTCAAACACTCTTTTTTGTTGTTCAAGGGAAAACATCTTAATGACTATGAGCAAAACTTTCACTGAAAAAATTAAATAAAACACACACACACACACAAAAATGACCCACTGATAAAAGGTAAGAGTGGGGGGTCATTCTTATTTCTGAGGCACAGTTCATATTGCTATATGTATATTAACAAGAGAATATATGTATGTCAGGAATTTCTTCTCAACCTCCAAAGTATTTCTTTGCATTGTGAGTTAATTGAAACCAATTTAGTTTGGGCTACCCATTAACTGGATAGTGAGTTCTGTACCCATGGACTTTTGGCCAGAAAGGGGCTTTAGAGATTATCTAAGATCCCCCCCCACCTATATGGCCCTTACAAGAAGAATAATGGCCCAGAGATGACATTGATTTAAATATTTGCTGGGGTCTAGGTTTTAACCTAGTACCTTGGGATCTTTCTACCACCTAGTGTTTTGCTCCTGTTGAGGCCTTCTCTGACCATTTTAAAAATAGATCTCTTCTGTGTGACCAAGGACTGTAATCCTGGGACAGAAAGCCTCCACAATGTAGTCCTTGATGGATGTGTAATAATGAGGTAGAAAGTGAAAAATTTAGATGGTTATTACTACATGGCACCAAACACCCAACCTAACTGAATTATCTTTTATTCTATATATTTATAAATGTCTATGTATTCCCTTGAGGGGCCATAAAGCATCCCATTAGATGTATGGATTTGGAAGAGTCACAGCACTGTTAGGATTAATACAGTGTCCACAGGTAAGGAGCCCCAACAAAGAGGCATGCATCATAGAACTGTTTTAAGAAAACAATCTTTAATGCTTGCTTCTTTAAGCTGATGCTTTCTTGGGAAAGCAGTAGGTTGTCTGTAAAGGTGATTTACCTAGGATGTGGCTAACTTACAACAGCTGTATTTAAAACACACACTTGGCCTTTATCCCTGAGGCTGGGGATGATTTATGCTTTTGCTGCTAAGGCTGAATTGGTGAAATGGACCTCAAAATATATTAACTAGAAGGCACACTCAGAGGCATTGAGAAAGGTCCATATGCTCAGAGATCAGTTCTCAAGCAAGTTGGAGCAAGCCCAGACTGAGGAAGTCTCATTTAGACAATGCTTCTTCTGTGAGCGCATCTAGTTTTGTTCCTCTGAGTCACACTGAGATTCCAAGGGTCATGAGGGTGTCCCAGGGCAGACAGGTACCAGTTTTGGCTTTATTACCTACTAGCTTTGTGATCTTGGGCAGGTTAATTAATCTCTCGGAGTCTCATTTTCCTAATACCTAAAATGTGGATACTGATATTATCTAATTCATATGATTGTTGTGAGGATTGTATAAGATAGTCCCAGGCATCCAGCTCTCAACTATGTCAATAAGAATAATTAAGTTTTACCAAACACTTTCTATGTGTTAGGCACAGTTCTAAGTACTTTACATGGATTAACTCCACTAAATACTAAGCGTGTCATCTCACATTCCATCTTATTTTTTCTAAAAAAGAAAGAGAGCGGAGGACCTCAGCTAGGGGCACAGTTTCTGGGAATTGCACTAGCAAGAGTCTTCACACACACATACACACACACACACACACACACACACACACACACACCACCACCACCACCACACAAATAATCACAAGTAAAACTGGGAGAATCTGAATAAGATTGATAGATTGTACCAATGTCAATATCCTGATTGTGATATTATACTATAATTTTGCAAAATGTTACCACTGAGTTAAATGGGAAAAGTATCTGAGGGATAGCTCAGTATTATTCTTAGAATTGAATGTGATTCAACAATCATCTCAATAAAATTTTAAATTATAAAAAATGTAGTTTAAAGAGAGAGAGAGAGAATGACAATATAGTTTTGCTAAGAAAATCTTTTCTTGCTTTAGCCTGAAATTTAAGATATTTGAACACAAAGTTATTCTACTCTTACAGTGCTAAAAAAGCAGATTTCCCACCAGTCTTCAGTTAAAAGTGAATAAAGGCAGTGACCCGAGAAACATGGCAGGAGATTGAATTAGGGCTTGGAGGTTTGATTCCCTGGGTGGCCATTGTTTCAAATTGGCCTTTGATACAGACCACAAAGCTGAGTGTGAAGTGGGTGAATAGAAGCCTGTTGCTAGGAAACAGAAATTCTCAGACCAGCTTCTGGGTTCAAACTCATATGGTGACTTGATAAGATTTCTGGATTTATTATTTGCTCCTGGAATTGCTTGGAAGCAAAGAGACTCAAACTCAAAAATGAAGAGTGCCTTGGAGAGAGCTCAGTGGAGGCACCCAGATCTGCTGACTAAAGCAGGTATCCCAGGCCATTAAATCCTGGGCATTCCTGCTCAGCAGGGTTGATATGTGCTGAAGAGCAGTTACTACCAGGTGTGATTCCCCTCTTCCCACTTCCCTTTCCCAATTGGAAATTTTCTTTTTACTTCAACTTTTTTTATAAATGAAATTCTTGAGGGGGTAACTTTGGTTAATAACATTATATGAGGAGGAACAGAAGATAGCTGCCGACAGGAAGGCAGACTGAAAGATAGTGTGTGAGTGAGAAAACAAAGGGAGAGTGTGTGGTCACATGGGGAGTGTTTGTTGGTGAGTTGAGGAACAGCTATACTCCAGGAGACTGTGGGGGGCTGCTGGATGGGCTCCCTTGACCAGGCATCCCCCACTGCTGCTGGGTTCCTTCCCAGAGCGACTGGCTCGGACATGGAGACTGCGCCATCTTGAAGGGGAAAGTGGATGTTATCGGACACCTGAAAAGCCCGGGGAATCTACAAATATGGCACCCACCGAACAGCTGCGAACACTGGTCCCCAATTGGCGCAAGCATGCGGATTTAGAGGAGCTCTATACTCCACCACGGAAAGGAGAGAGAGAACTACATAACCAGACACCTGGAGAAGAGAGACCATGGGGAGACAAAGAAACAGCCCGCATATGAAAGAAAAGCAGGCATCACCAGAAAAGGAAGTAAACGAAATGGAAGCAAGAAACCTGTCAGAGAAAGAATTCAGAGAAATGGTCATTAGGTGGCTAAAAAGAATGGAAGACAAATTTGACAATATGTGTAAGAACCAAGAGGAAATGAAGAAGAACCAAGAAGAAATGAAAAATGACATTGCTGCTGTAAAGAACTCAATAGAAAGCATCAACAGTAGACTAGAAGAAGCAGAGGACCGCATCAGTGAGCTAGAAGACAAGTTAGGAAAAAATACCCAAGTAGAGCAGCTTCTAGAAAAAAAAAAATTAAAAAGCAGGAGGAGAACCTAAGGGAACTTTGGGACAACATGAAACAAAACAACATCCACATAATAGGGGTTCCAGAAAGAGAGGAAACTGAGCAAGGAATAGAAAAACTGTTTGAAGAAATAATGACAGAAAACTTCCCTGATATAGGGAAGAAAAACCCCACACAAATCCAAGAAACTCACAGAGTCCCAAGAAAAATGAACCCCAAAAGACTGACACCAAGGCACATTATAATTAAATTGGCAAACACCAATGACAAAGTAAGAATCTTAAAAGCAGCCAGAGAGAGACAGAAAGTTACCTACAAAGGAACTCCCATCAGACTAGCAAATGATTCTCAACAGCAACTCAACAGGCCAGAAGGGAATGGAATGAAATATACAAAGTCATGCAAAAGAAGGGTCTGAATCCAAGAATACTGTACCCAGCAAGGCTATCAATCAAAATTGAAGGTGAAATCAGGAGCTTCACAGTCAAAAAAGGACTAAGGGAGTTTATTACCACCAAACCAGCAATTCAACAAATGCTAAAGGGTCTGCTGTAAAAAAAAAAAAAGAAAAAAAAAAAAAAGAAATAGGAAGAGAAGAAGGAACACAGGGGTAAAAGAATAAAAATGGCGACAAATAAGTATCTATCAATAATAACTTTAAATATAAATGGATTAAATGTCCCAATCAAAAGACATAGGATAACGGATTGGAAAAGAAAACATGACCCATATATCTGCTGTTATAAGAAACCCAAGTCAGAAAAAAAGATGCACACAGACTGAGGGTGAAGGGATGGAAAAAGGTTTTTCAGGTGCATGGAAATGAAAAAAAAAGCTGGGGTAGAAATACTTATATCTGACAAATTAGATCTCAAAGTGAAGGACATAAAAAGAGATAACCAAGGCCACTTCATAATACTAAAGGGAGCAATCCAACAAGAAGAAATAATTCTGGTAAACATATACGCACCTAATACAGGAGCACCCAAATACCTAAAAAAACTCCTGGAGGATATCAAGGGAGAGATTGATAGCAACACAATCATAGTAGGAGACTTTAATACCCCACTATCACCATTGGACAAATCCTCTAAACAAAAAATCAGCAAAGAAACATCAATCCTAAATGACTCACTAGACCAGATGGAATTGACATCTTCAGAACATTTCACCCCAAAACCACAGAATATACATTCTTCTCAAGTGCACATGGGTCATTTTCAAAGATAGACCATATATTGGGTCACAGGCAAAGTCTCTTCAAATTCAAGAAGATAGAAATCATATCAAGCATCTTCTCAGATCACAGTGGCATAAAACTGGAAATCAACTATAATAAAAACAATCCAAAAAAATCAAACACATGGAGACTAAACAGCATGCTATTAAACAATGACTGGGTTATCAGAGAGATCAAAGAAGAAATAAAAAACATCATGGCAACAAACCACAATGAAAATACAACAACCCAAAATCTATGGGACACAGTGAAAGCAGTCTTGAGAGGGAAGTTCATAGTTCCTCAAAAAACTAAAAATGGGACTCCCATTTGACTCAGTAATCCCTCTTCTTGGAATATATCCTAAGAAACTAGAAACACCAATTAGAAAGGATATATGCACCCTTATGTTCATAGCAGCACAATTCACCATAGTTAAGATTTGGAAACAGCCCAAATGCCCATCAGCAGATGAGTGGATTAGAAGACTATGGTACATCTACACAATGGAATACTACACTGCTATAAAAAAGAAGGAATTCTTACCATTTGCAGCAGCATGTTAAGTGAAATAAGCCAGGCAATGAAAGAAAAATACCACATGATCTCACTCATTTATGGAAAATAAAGAACATTATAATCTGATGAACAAAAAGATAGATACAGGGGCAGTAAAGCACCGAACAGACTGTCAATTTACAGCAAGAAAGCAGGGGAGTGTTGGGGAGGAGGGAAAGAGATGAACCAAAGGACTTGTATGCATGCATATAAGCACAACAAATGGACACAAGACACTGGGGGGATGTGATGAGGGCATGCGACAGGGGGTAGGGGAGGCTGGCGGAAGGTCAATGGGGAAAGAAAGGATATATATGTACTACTACATCTAATACTTTAAACAATAAAAAAATAGAAAAAAAATAACATCATACGAATTTCAGGTGTACAATTTTATGACATCTGTATATTCTATTGTGTGCTGACCACTTGAAGTCTAGTCTCCTGTCACCATATATTTGACTCCCTTTACTCTCTTCACTCCCATACCCAATCCCTCTGGTAAACTCCATTCTACTGTCTGTATCTATGAATTTGTTTGTTTTCTGCTTTTTATTTTATATCTCATATATGGGTGGCATAATACAGTTTTTATAATTTTCTGTATGACATTTTTCACTTAGCATAATACTCTCAAGATTCATCCAGGTTGTAGCAAATGGCAGTATTTCATCTTTTCTTATGGCTGAGTAGTATTCCATGGTGTATACGTACCACATCTTCTTTATTTTTATTGTATACTAGGGGCCCAGTGCATGAATTCGTGCGCCTTGAAAGGAACTGTGGGCCGCGAGGCTGCTGTGGGCACAGGGGTGGGTCTCAGCCCATCCTTCATGCCCCCACTTGGCTCCTCCCGCCACGGCCTCTGGTCCCCTGTCTGCCTGCAGCCCTGTTCCCACAGAAGCCGCTCCCATGCGCTGATGGTGCGGGGCGATTGGGGCCAGCACCAGCAGCAGGTGCGAGCAGCGGCTCCGGCACTGGCTGTGAGTGTGAGTGGGGCCATCCCCGGCAGCGGGTCGAGAGGTGGCTGCCAGCCCTGATTGCCCCTCAGGAGCAGGGGGAGGTAGAGAAGCCCTCAGAGGTGATCCAGACTGGCAGCCGCCGCTCACAACTACTTGATCGGGACCAGCGCCAGGCACTGGCAGTGGTGAGAGCAGGTCTGGTGCAAGCAGTGGGTGTTAGTGGTGGATCGGGCACCAGTAGCAGGTGCAAGTGCCAGGCAGGACTGAGGCACTTGGGAGCAAAGAATTTTCAGTAACCAACAGAGGCTCGCCCTGATGATAGCGACTAGCACCCTGCCTTGGTCTGGCACCTCCGCTCACCTGCTCCACCATCCTGCCATGGCCGACGCCTGCCATATTCTGTGCACATCCCCCAGTGGTCAGAACAAGTTGTAACAACTGGTTGTTCAGTTGTTCGGTTGTTCCACCTTTCAGTCTATTTGCATATTAGCCTTTTATTATATAGGACTAGAGGCCTGGTGCATGGAGGGATCCCCTCAGTCCAGCCTGCACCCTTGCCAATCTGGGACCCCTTGGGAGATGTCTGACTGCCGGTTTAGGCCCAATCCTGGGGATCAGGCCTAAACCGAAAGTCGGACATCCCTCTCACAATCCGGGACCACTGGCTCCTAACTGTTCACCTTCCTACTGGCCTGATCACCCCTAACTGCCCCCCCCCCAGCCAGCCTGGTTGCCCCCAACTGACCCCTCCCACTGGCCTGGTAGCCCCCAACTGCCCCCCTCTGCCAGCCTGTTTGCCTCTAACTGCCCCCCTGCCAGCCTGGTCACCTTAACTGCCCCCGCCAGCTTGGTTGCCCCTCACTGCCCCCCTCTGCCATCCTGGTTGCCCCTTACTGTCCCCCCCACCAGCCTGGTCACCCCACACAGCCTGCTGTTCAGTCATTTGGTCATCCCTCACTAACCCCCCTGCCAGCCTGGTTGCCCCACACAGCCTGCTGTTCAGTTGTTTGGTCATCCCTCACTAACCCTCTTGCTGGCCTGGTCGCCCCACGCAGCCTGCTGTTCGGTTGTTACTGTGAGGGTGTCCCAGCCAATTTGCATATTACCCTTTTATTAGTATAGATATGTCAAAGGGCAGTTAAGGTTTTTCCATGTCTTGGCTATTGTACATAACGCTGCAATCAACATAGAGGTCCCTATATTTTTATGAATAAGTGTTTTCAAATTTTTCAGGTCAATAATCAGAAAAAGGATTGCTGGTAGCAATATTCTTAAATTTTTGAGGAACCTCATACCAATTTTCATAATGGCTATACCAATTTACATTCCACCAACAGTGCATAAGGGTTCCCTTTTCTACACATTCTCTCCAACTCTCATTATTTCTTGTGTTATTGATGATAGCCATTCTAACAGGTGTGATGTGGTATCTCATTGTGTTTTTAATTTGCATTTCCCTTATAGCTAGTAATGTTGAGAATTTTATCAAATAAGAATTTAAATCTAACCCTGGACAATTCAGTTAAATGAATCAATAAATTTCATTTTTGCTTAACAACTTTTAGTTCATTTTCATGTCACTTGTAATTAAGAGGTCCTTAATAGATACACTGAGTGTCCAGATTATTATGATCTCTGAACGCATAATAATCTGGCTACTCAGTGTATATCCTATATAATAAAAGGCTAATATGCAAATTGTCCCCCTTGACCAGGAGTTCAACCAGCAGGCTTGCCGGCCAATCGCCCATGTCTCCTCCCCCTGGCCAGGCTGGCCACACCCCACCCATGCACGAATTCATGCACCAGGCCTCTAATATCCTATCTAATAAAAGAGTAATATGCAAATTGATCATCACTCCAACACACAAGATGGCTGCCCCCATGTGGACACAAGATGGCTGCCACAAGATGGCCAGCAGGGGAGGGCAGTTGGGAGGGACCATGTCTGCAAGGGAGGGCAGTTGTGGGCAATCAGGCCAGCAGGGGAGGGCAGTTAGGGGTGACCATGACTTCAGGGGAGGGAAGTTAGGAGTGACCAGGACTTCAGGGGAGGGCAGTTAGGGGCAAACAGGCTGGCAGGGGAGCAGTTAGCCATCAATCAGGCTGTCAGGGGAGTGGTTAGGGGGTGATCAGGCTGGCAGGCAGAAGTGGTTAGGGGCAATCAGGAAGGCAAGCAGGCAAGCAGTTGGGAGCCAGCAGTCCTGGATTGTGAGAGAGATGTCCAACTGCCCAGTAGGATCAGGCCTATACCGGCAGTCAGACATCCCTTGAGGGGTCCCAGATTGGAGAGTGTGCAGGCTGGGCTGAGGGACCCCCCCCCCCCCCGCCCCGTGCACCGGGCCTCTAATACACACACACACACACACACACACACACACACACACACACACACACTGAGTGGCCAGATTATTATGCATTCAGAGATCATAATAATCTGGCCACTCAGTGTATATTGTTCATCTACCTTATACTCAACAGTGTGTAGGTTATATACTTGCACATGTAGAAGTATAGCAATGCAGAGGCATTATCAATAGAGGGATGTCCATTTACCTCCATAGAGCCATGAACCTATACCTACAAACACCAGTGTGCATCTGTACACACACACATGCACACTCACACAAGCAACCACACTACTGAAAGAGGCAATCACACAGGTACAAAAAAAAAGTCACTCACAGTGGCATATATGTGTGCATGCAGAGTAATCTCCCTAGAAGAAAAACTATTAAGAATCGTCCTCTGCATCACACCTTTGGGCATATCATTAGCCTCAGATTATTCAAAAGCAGAGATGATGAAGTTATTGTGATAAATTAATGAAGAGAGAGAGCTACTTTCTTTGAGCATTGGAAGATGATGTGGGATTATAACATAATGAAGGTTTCTAAAGTTCAAAATCTGATAATTAGGTTGTGTTCTCAATTCAATACAGCTTCGGTTTCCAAAAATACAATTAGTACTTGGATGTCCATGAAGGGGTCTCCCTGGAGCTGGGTTCAGGCAGGTTGCAGAGCGTTTTTACAGCCTGGTATAATTTCTCTCCTCCTTCGAATATGAATGAAGAATGAAGCTAAGCGTCAATTAGTTGAAGGGTAGTGATTAGGGAATGTGAAATGTGGGCCATACTGGGCCCAGTCACCAGGCAGACTAGATGGTGATGCAGAGGGAGAAACGCATATTTAATGTTGTCACTTAACTTGGATTCTAAAATATATGGAGGAAGAGGCATAACAAATGGGCCTGTCACTCAAGGATTCTCATTCTTTCATCAATGTCTTGAGGAAATGTAATATTGATACAATACTTTTATCAGCAAATTATATTCCAAAATTATCAATTGCCCTATAATGTTATCACTGCTATTCCCCGCCCCACCCCAGTTCAGAAGCCATGTCTCTTTATTTTCCTTTAATCAGGAACAGATCTTCAGCTGTTCTTTGCTTTTTATGTCACTGATAATTTAGAAAAACACAAACCCGCTGTGTGAAAGAGTGCCCCTCAATGTGGATTTGTCTGATGTTTCCTTGGGATAAAATGCAGATATTATTTTTTGGCTTGTTTACTCCATAAATAATATTGTGTCTTCCTTGGGGCATTACATACAGAGGCACATGCTCTGTGTTTGCTCTTCATTGGTAATGTTAATTTTGATCATTTGGTTAAAGTGTTCAGTTTTTTTCTTTTAAAATTTATAAGTAATTTGTAGTTATATACCTCTAGACTTTGTAAATATCTTGTTTTCTCCTAAAAACTACCTTCCTCCAGCTGAGATCCATTGGGCTTTTTTGTTTATTTGTTTGATTTGTTTTGTTTGTTTTGCCTAAATTTATTTTTTAGTACAATGGTTGTTAATCATTATTTTTTAATTTCATCATCCCTTGTATATTTATTAGTTAGCCTTCATCCATAAGGAAGCATTTTTTCTCTTTACTCCCTCCCCAGATCTTCTATCTACCTATTTATTATTAGTACAGACTCATGGATTTTTATTGTATATAACTGGTTATAATCCACAATGGTCCTTATTAAGTTTTACATTGAAATTACCCTAGATTCTAAAGTGGGATCCTTTTCAAACAAGATTCTGTGTGTATGGTATATGATTCCATATTTTTAAGAGACTTTTTAACTTTCTGGCACAAGATGTTCCATACTTATCTTAAGAACCTTCCTAGCCAGTTCTTGAATTAACCATTTTCCCAAGGAGCACTCGCTTCTTTAATGGGAATGGTATTAGAAACCAAGACCTGGGTACTAGGTATATTCATTTCTCTGGAAGTGTCATTATTTTAAGATCTTTTAGTGGATAGATTTAGAAAATTGATATCATGAAAGCATGAGTTAAAACTGGTTGCTTCAATTCTTCTCCACCCCACAGAGCTCTTTGTCCACCTCTTCCCCCATTCCACATTTGTATTTCCTTCTCTCAAGTAAGAATGCTAGCTCCCAACAGTATTAACGTGTTTACTCTTTAGTTCAATCCTGTAACCCACAAAAATTATTTCAATATTGCTATACTCATAACACTCTGAAAACAATTTCAAAAGAATTAAAGATTTTCTTATGGTTCTCTCTTTTTTTTTTTTTTTTTTTTTGGTCTTTAGATGGAAGTTACATAGACAAAGAACAGTATTAAAAATTACTATAATAGTTCCTTTTTCTTCCCCATTTAGTGTGGTTATGTTATTTATTTGACTAGAGGCCTGGTTCATGAAATTCATGCACGGGGGGGGGGGGGCGAGGGCGGGCTCCTCAGCCCGGCCTGCACTCTCTCCAATCTGGAAACCCTCAGGGGATGTCCAACTGCCTCTCGCAATCAGGGACCCTGGCTCCTAACCCCTCGCCTGCCTGCCTGCCTGATTGCCCCTAACCCCTCTGCTTGCCTGATTGCCCCTAACCACCTCTGCCTGTCTGCCTGATTGCCCCTAACTGCTCCCCTGCTGGCCTGATCGCTCCAAACTGCCTCTGCCTTGCCCGGGACCCAGGATTCCCTCCTCTAGTCAGTTGTAGGCACCCAGGACCCGGGCCAGCTTCACCCAGGCTGGCTGCAGCCACAGGGGACCATGGGCAGATGGCTTCACCCAGGCCACAGCCACAGATGCCTGGGACCATGGGTCGGGAAACTTGTCCTGTTCCTGGGCCACAGCCCCAGCTGCTGGTGCCTGGGACCACAGGGCAGGCAGCTTGTCCCTCTCCCAGGCCGCAGGTGCAGGCGCAGGCGCAGCCACTGGCGCCCGGGACCATGGGGTGGGCAGCTTGTCCCTCTCCTGGGCCGCAGCCTGGCTGGTCCCCATTCCTTTCCCGTGGGCTTATTTGTGCCTGGCTGGTCCCCATTCCTCTCTTCCTAGTGTTGAGTGTCTGAGCCGTTATGGCGTGATGGCATGAGAGCATGATGACCATTTGCATATTAGCTCTTTATTATATAGGATATACATTTATGCTCATTTGTTTCTGTTTGTACTTAATTTTACTGTTCTTTTTCCCATTCTTATTGATTAATGGTTGTTTTTAATCTATATATATAAAAAGGCAGCTACCGTAATGGCCATAATGACCTATCAACCACTCTCTATGATGCCCACTGTGGCCAGCGAACCGACCTGATCAGGGGGTGGGGCCGGTGGCCAACCTTGCAGCCCCTCTCCTCTGCCAGCCTGCTCCTGATCAAACTCTCCCACCCTGATCAAGAGCAGGGCCTGCCGGCCAAATGTCCCCTCCCTTACCATCCCCCCCGGCCAGCCGTGCCCCTATCAGCCTGCCCCACCACAATAGGCCCACAGCACCTCCTCCCAGATGGCCTGCCCCTGATTGCACCCCCCCACCCCAATAGGGGGTGGGGCTGGGCGGCCAACCTCCTGCAGCTCCTCCCCCTGGCCAGTACCACCCCTAATCGCCACCTCACCTCAATAGGGAGCAAGGCTGGCCGCCAACCTCCTGCAGCCCCTCCCTCCGGCCAGCCATGCCCCCAATGGGCTCTCACCAACCTGATTGGCCTGCAGCCCCTCCTCCTGGCCAGCCCTGCCTCTTATTGCCACCCCACCTCAATAGGGGGCAGGGCTGGCCAGCCAACCTCCTGCAACTGCTCCCCCCAGGTATACACCCTCATTGGTCTCCCACTATCCTGATCTGCCCACAGCCCTTCCCCAAGGCCAGCCCCATACCCAATCGGTCCCCCAACCCCAATTGGGGGTGGGGCCAGCCAGCAAATCACCTGTGGCCCTTTCCCCCAGCTGGTCTGGCCCTGATCAGGGGCCCTGATTTGGCCCCTGATCCGGGCGGGCCAGCTGGCTAACCTCCCACCATCTCTTCCTCTGACAGACCCAGCCCCGATCTGCCCTGATTGGGGCTGGGCCAGCTGGACCCCACCTGTGCACGAATTCGTGCACTGGGCCTCTAGTTTAAATATAATTATCATGATCCCATATGTTAAAACATTACATAATAGTATCCTCATAGAAGTATCACATTCTCCCCTAAGCTTTAATACCCCATGTAGGTAAGCCATTTCATTAGTTTCTGGTTTATACTTTCAATGTTTCTTTTAGTAAAAATAAGCACAACAGTGTGTTATTTCTCCTTCATTTTCATGCAAAATGCACACAAAATTAATATGTATGTTGTTATGTACACTAAAGATAGGATATATGCTACCATTATTCTCTTTTGTATTTTCTTTTTTATACTAATCAACACATTTTGTTTAGATTCCATTTTACTTCATATAGTTTATCCTCATTTTTGAATAATAGATAACAGGGATTAAAATTGTGAATTAACAGTTAGTTTTCATTAGCACTTTTAATATATTACCTTGTTAGTTTTGGAATCTATTCACACTGATGAGAAACCCTACCATCAGTATCATTGTTATTTGTGGAATTTGGCCTTTCTCTTAGTTCTAGAAGTTCTATAGATTCATTAAGATGTTCTATGGTATAGATTTGTCTTTATTAATTCACGTTGGTATTTGAGGTTTTTTTTGTTTGTTTTTTTCATTCTAAGGACTTATTTTTTAAGTCCGGAAACTCCTCTGCTCTTTTACTTGATTTTCTTCCATTCTCCTCTTCTGTAACTCCTATTAATTATGTTGAAATGTCTCAATTTATTCTCCATGGCTCTTATTTGTTCTTTCTTATTTCTATTTCTTTATTTATGTGCTGTTCTATCTTCAACCATGTTCATTTATTGATCCTTTTGTCATATCTACCTATTCTTGCATTATTTATGCTTTTTTCATATCTTTGGATCATTTCAATTATGTTATTTTGTCATTTATCTCTGACTATGCTAACATTCTTATTTTAAAGTCTTTGTCATACTGTCTCTTAAAATTAATTTCACAAGAAATAAATTAGTATTCTAACTGTTGATTTTATCGGTTGTCTTTCTAAGCTCTATGATTTTATAATTTGGGCCCATTTTGAGTCAGAGGGATTCTCTCTATTCCACCTAGTCAGTAGTTTTGTAATTTTGCAGGCATTTTAAACTATCTCCCTATAACTCCAGTCCTGGGCTAATTTTATAATGGCATTTTGAGGTTTCAACTCTATAGTTATTTTAGAGACATTGAGATCCAATATTTGAGTCAGTGGGTTGTCTAACTTAGATCCACATCAGGCTCTATTTGTGCAATCTTACTTCCTTGAGACAATAGTTTTCTATAAACCATAGCCTTGGGATAAAATTGGCAATCTTTTTTTCTATCCCCTTTTATGCATGAGGATGCCTTCACCATAACAGACTCCTAGCTTCAAGCAGTGAACCTAGTTTTTGTCACCCACCTGCATGGAGCACTTATACCTCATTATTCTATGACTGCCACTTCTAGCTGCTAGTTCTGGAGGACAGCAAATGCTCTCTCTCAAACCCCCTTCCCAGTTTACACTTATGCTCTGTTTCTGAATATAATAATGTAATTGTTATCTTCAACCACAATTTTCAGTTGAGTAGATTAAAATAGTCAGTTGAAATGACCTGTCTAAAGCCACATTGTTAATGAGTGAAAGTGCTGGGACTCAAATTCAGTTTTCCTGGCTTCAAATTCCATATTTTTTTTAGTGACTCCAAGTAACCTTTCTGTTAGCTTTTATTTTTCCATTTAGTATTTTTCTAAAGTTCTATTGATTTTGGACTTTCTTTTCTAATTTAGACTGTAAATGAATGAGAGCACTTTTCCTCTCTAAAGGCATCATGACTTGGTGGAAGGGATGCAATTAAAATTACCTGGGTTCTATTTTTAGCTGAAAAATTAGTTAAGTCTCTGGGCCTCAGTTTTCTCTTCTAGAACATTATGTGGTTTAGTTGAAATGAACTTTAGGTTCCTGCTCAGCAGTAATAGTCTTTCAGTGCACATTTTCTATGCCCCATTCTCAACAAACTATAGGTTGCTGATTGAACATCACTTATATTTTAAGATATTATTATGTATTTAAGTATCATTAAGTATAATTTTGTTATAGAGACTATTCTTTACCAAAAGCAACAACAACAAATAACCCACTTCATAATAAAACAGAATGGGTTCACAACCATGAACAGCTGGTTATTAAGTGGTTTAATGATTCCATATAGAAATTTGCTATTAAGCCCTGGGCTTAATCGTCTCTCCTTTCCATTTTTTAAGTGCATAGTTTATTCCCGGGAGTGATAAAGTCATGTAACTAAGCAAAACATGCCCGATAGTTTTCAAGAAGACACTAATCGGTCTCCTAGGCAAATCTATCACTAATTATTCTGAAAATGATTGTTGAATACCTGAAGTATAAAATTAATAGTCGAATATTATGACATTGAATCAGGTTGGAAAATAAGTTAAATTATTCTATGCAGACAAATGGGCAAACACTTCACAAAATTTTATATATATATATATATATATATATATATATATATATATATATATATATATATAGCTATTAAGGACATGAGATGGTGTTTATTGAAAAGTAAAACCACAATAAAATACACTATAAATGGCAAAAAGCAAGAAGACTGACACTAAATGTCAGTGATAATGTGGAGCAACTGACATTGCTGATGGAAGTGTAAAATGATATATGGCTATGAAGATGTGTCTGCAATTTCTTATAAAATTAAACCTGCATGCAGCTCATGACTGAGCAGTTCTACTTCTAAGTATTTACTCAAGACATTTGAGAACATAAGTGCACAGAAGACTTAAACAACAATGTTTCCAGCAGTTATTAATAAAAACTATAATCTGGGAACAGTGCAAATGTCCATCACAGGATAATAAATATATTGTGGTAATTAGCTCAATAGAATACCATTTAGCAATAAAAAATATAAACTATTGTTATATACAACAACATGGATAAATATTAAAATATTATATTAACTGAAAAATCTAGATATAAAAATACATGCTATATAATTCGATTTATTCAAATTTTAAGAACCAATAAAACTAATCTCTGGTGATAGAAGTCAGAAAGTCGTTGCCTCTGTGAAAAGCATTTACTAACAAGGAATACAAAAACTTCCCTGGGTGATGAAGACATTCAATATTTTGTTTGGGAGAGTGATTATACAGGTGCATAAAATTGTAAAAACTTATTGAATGGAATATTTAAGATTTGTGCATTTTTTGTGTTAATTACACCTCAATTAAAAAGTGACTATAGAGAAACTGCTATTTTCTAGGCTTTGAGTCTAGTCATGCTTATCTATTGCTAGGAAACTTCCACACCTCACACTTTTAAAGCACTCAATATTGGGTTAGATAGTTATCAATATGCATAGAAAAGCAAAATATATCTTACTAGATGTTGGACTTTTAGTTGAAGAACTGAGAAATGGCACTGTTGGCTTTGTACCTGAAGTTAACCAAAAGTACAGTGGTTCAAATTCAATGTAGTGAGCCTCAAGGCATATTCATGACAGTGTAGGGAGGCCAGACTGGGTAGATTAGGAAGTGCATGTTGAATAGTCCTGGGATTAAACTAGTCAAATAGGGTTAGATCATAATATGGTGTGCTTTGATAACCAGGTAGAGAGCATCAGAATTGTTAAGTAACATTCTATACTCTTTATGCCCCACTATTACCACATACACTTTCTGGTTTTTGTAAAAATAAACCAAATATTTATGGACCTGTAGTACATGAACTCAGTGCTTCAAGAACATATTTAGGTCCTAATCTCTGAGGCCAAAAAGTTTAAATACAGAATAGTGGCATTTTCTGTGGCATTCACTTGACCCTTAACCAAGTACTATCTTATCCTGATGCTGAGTTGTTTGTGGATAACTTTTCCTACTACCAAGATTATAAATGCTTTGTATCCGACACCTTCTTGTGCCCTTTTTCAGACTTCAAGACCTGATGTGGTTGAATGTACATTGGATAGCTAAATAGATACCTGTTGAATGAATGATAAATGAGAAAAAATATTGCTCGATTCTAGACTGTATGCAATAAAGGGTTACATTATGTGGTAATGAACAAAACCTGGCAGAGCTAGAAAGGATATTTAAAGCCATCTACTTCAACCCTCTTTAAATCTAGACAGGGAAACAGAAACAATGCTAGATCTCTAAATAGAGATAATTTTAATGTGAGAAATTGGTCATACCTGTGATAAAAGAGCTGACAAAACAAAAAGAGATGGTTAAGGCAATCCACTGAATGAAAACCACCCCTAGACTGAAGGACCAAAGAAAGGAAGTACTGTTTCCAGACCTCAAAAGTTGGGAATGTTCATGGGAGCTGGAGTCATAGGGGAGACATAGCCATTGTTGGAGACTCCACAGAAAGCATAGAAAAAAAAAAGAAAAGAAAAAAAAGAAAAATGCTGGCTTTTCTTCTTTCCCTTGAATAATTTCCCATATACCCTGTGGGTCCAACCTACCTAAAAGCTAGAGGGCCTGGGAGCCTTGTTCCATCATAGTGATATATAGAGAGCAAAGGAAGAGAGGGGTGGGTACTGAAAGCAAACTTGCAATTTTCAAGCAGGCATTCCTAAAGAAAGAAAACCATGGGCCAGGTCTTGAAGGATAAGTTGAATTTAAAACTTGAAGGGGCAAAAATGAAGCCTTTGTGAAAAACAAGACCCATATGAGCAAAAACAAAGAGGGATCAGGCATATTCATGGCAGTGTAGGGAGGCCAGTCTGGGTAGATCAGGAAGTGCATGTTGAGTAGTCCTGGGATTAAACTAGTCAAATAGGGTTAGAGCATATGGTGTGCTTTGAAAACCAGATAGAGAGCTTCAAAATTGTTAAGCAAAAAGAGAATCAATAAAGACATTTGATTAAAATGGTGTTGAAGGAAGACTTTCTGTCAGGAGCATGCAGGGTGGATTGGAGTGAGAAGAAACTAGGGACAGGGAAGCAACAAAGGAAGCCACTGCAATAATTCACTTGTGGACCAGGAAATCTTGTCAATGTCATGGCAGAAGGTATAGAGAAGAATAAACAGATTAATTATTCAGCAAAAATTTAAAGTTATAGGAGGGCAAGATGAGCAACAAGTTAAAAATGATGCCAATGTTTCAGCCTGGATAACTGGAATAATAATTATTATTGAGATGAGCTGGTAAGAGATATTTAGTTCCTCTTTAAATGAGTTGTATTTGAGATAAAGGCAAGATATGAAAAGATAAATCTGGGAGAACAATAAAGACATATAACTGGAACGTGGTTGAAAGAACAGAGATGGGGAGGTGGTTTTAGAGGTAATCACCCATCCATGAGAATGGATGAGGAGGAAGAACCCACAGGACAAGGATAGTGAAGGCAAGGCCTAGCCTTGGCAAATGCCACTGAAGAGGTAAGAGACAAAAGGAGGAAGAGGAGTCTGTGAAGGGTACAGAGTACAATTAAAAGGTGGAAAGGCAGGTAGAAATATAAATAGCAAAGAGAAAAGACAAGTCAGGCGTGTTGGGGAGTCAATGTCTTACAGGGTCAGGAAATATGGCTCCATTGGCAGAGTCCACTCACATAATGGGCAATCCAAAATTTGAGCTTTAATGAAAGAATAGAAGAAATAAGTATAATCTAAAGTGTTTAATGATATGGAAACATTGATGAAAATGCAGACCAAGAAAACCCCTCCCTAGGTTCACTCTATCATTTAGTAACAAAGATTACTCTCTATTTTCAAGTTTTCTTAAAATAGAATGATGTTATTTCTTTCCATTAAAAATAAATTAATACACATATACACTTACTCAGTATAGCTAGCTTCTACTATTTCTTTCCTCATGAAAACAGTATGTCACAATTTATGCCATGTCCTAGAATATGAATGGTATTATCATTTTTTAGGTTCCCTTGTTTGTAATTCCATAGTGACGAAACTTTTTTTTTTTTTGGTAGTATTATTTATCCTTTGTGGAGGTTGGAATTTGCCTGGAAGTCATCTAGGTTCAACTCATCATTATTTTGAATTCAAAAGAGATTTAGGAGGGTATTAAACTCATTTACAAAACGTTGGGTGCCATTTGATAATAGGCTATACACCTGGCCTCAACTCTGTGGCAATAGCAGACCATATATCTGTCTCTCTGGAGAGGAGCATGTCAAGGATGAATGACAAGAGGAGGATACACAAGGTGAAAATATGACAGGGCATGTCTTCTCACATGTGGAAAGATGGTTGGTCCAAACGGTGGGCCAAGAAAGTATGTGCACAGGAAAGGCAAGATGTATAAAATGAGAAAACTAGGGTCCTTGCCTGGCTTTGCCATCCCTGGTGGCATGATTTTGGACAGATCATTAATTAATCTGGGCCTTACATGGATTTGGGGACAATTAACCACGATAACATAAATGTATGGAGCATGTAGCAGGTACAGTTTTTTTTCTTTAATGTGCTTCATCCAGGGAGACCCAAACCCAGAAGCATATTAAGCTTCTTAACAGAAGTCCAGACTGTTACCCACTGCTGAATTCTGTTGCTCAACTCCTCAAGGCTACAGGCAGTCTTCTGGGCTTTATCTGCACACACCTCTGTTAATGAAGTTCCTACAACTGACTTCAACTCCAGTTCAAGACCATGACATTTTATACTTGAGCACAGAGACAGGTACTCTCAGGCACCCTGCCACTCACAGCGATTTGGTTGGACTGATTTTGTTTCAAGCGTGACAACTTACCTTGACTATTTTTGAACTCAGAGAGATGAATTCCAGTGGTTAGAACTTTTATAAATGAAGTTGTAGCAGCCATTAAATGTGACTGACACTTAAAAATGGCAGCAAATTAATTCTAAGCACAGCAGAATTTTTGACTGCTTACAATACCCTGCTGTATTTACACACACACACACACACACACACACACACACACGCACGCACACACACGGAGCAGATGTTTACCTGTATTTATGTTCAGTCATATGCATACATGGGGGAAGAGTGATGAAGTTTGTGTGGACACAGAGCCTAGGACAAAGAAAGAAGAGAAACAGACAGAAGATGGCTCATTTCTTATATTTTTCCATTTGACTGGGTTTGAGTGCCTATAATTAGTGCGGGTTGCGGTGGGGTGGGGTACAGGCGGAGGCTGACAGATCTGTTTTAAAAATATTTTGTGAGATTCTTGGCATAAGCAGAGCCACTGGAGGCCAGTGACTAAGGGTGGCACTGAGCTGGGGAGGTGGCACTTCTAACTGGTGCTGCTTAGATGCCCGCACAGCCATGGAGACAGAGGCCTGGAAAGCTGTACATATCTGCCTCGGACGCCAGGTTCTGACAAGGGCAGGAGCAGCAGCGCGGAGGTTTCTGCTAGGCGATTTGTAAGCAGCAAACCTAGCAGAACCCAGAGAAGGAGAGAGAAGACCAGGGTAGATGTCTCATGGCCACTCTAGCTGGTCTACTAGTTCCTGGGCCTGGTGACTGGTTGTCCAAGGCCCTTCAGGAGCAGCTGGAGTGGAAGTAAGGAGACCTAGATTTTCAGATCAGCTTTGCTGTAGACTTACTCTGTTAACTTGGACAAGTCATCTTCCCCCCTCCAGACCTATATTTTGCAGTCTATGAAATGAGGTTTTGATCTGAAACATCCATCTGGGTCTAACATTATACATCTCCTAAATTTATGATTCTATTGTCAGTTAATTAAACAAATTTTTTCCAAGTGTCTGTGTCAAGTTTCTACTGATAAATCTAGACATGCAAATATAATGATGTTGTTACTTGTGATGTTTGGCAGATCCAGTTTCAAAATCTACTTTTATCATTCACTGACGATGAGACTTTGAACAAGTTATAATGAAAATAGTAACAGCTCCTGTCAGCGTCATTAAAGAACAATGTACAATGCACTGGGCATAGAGTAGGCGCTCAGAAAGTGGTGCCCACTATTATTCTATTATTGATTAGGTATTCTAATAACAGGTTGTGTCAATCCATAAATAAAACATACATTTAAAATTTATATACTCATTTAGTCATCACCACAATTGAGATATAAAACATGTTTATCACCCCCAAAATGCTTTGGCACTTCCCATACAGTATATCTCACTCTTTCCACTCCCTACCCCTCTCCAGCTCCAGGTTGCCATTGATATGCTTTCTGTCAATGTAGATTAGATTATTTTTCTAGAGTTAAACATAAATGGAATCATGTAGCATGCAGTCTTTTATGACATACCAATATATACATTTATACATATTTTGCAATTATTATCTAGAGTTATTCAATACTTTTATTCTCTCCTATATGACATAAGAACATGAGTAGTTTTTCTCTCTCCCCCTCTTTCCCTCCCATCTGTTACCTGCCACTTGGAGATTAGATGGGATTTTTAGTTATAAATATTTAGTCATAAATATTTTAATATTATACATCAAGAGTTATTTAAACCTACTTTAGGTTTTCTACTTCATTTAATCACCACTATTTCTTGCATCTTATGTATTATTTATTCTTTGATTTGTTACCTTTGTGCTTCATGCAATTCTTTCAGTCAGATACCTCCACCCCCCACTCCCCATTCCATCCCAACCCAGGCATGAGACTAGTAACTTTTCCTAAGTATATATTTATTTTGCTCTCTTATTTCAGTGGTAGTTTATATAATACATATAGGATTCTAATAAAGTTATGTTTTCCTTCATTTTCTCCTAAAGTCCAGTTTCGCCAATGAGAGCTCAGATACAGTACCAAAAGTAACCATCTCAACCAGGGCTTTTGACAAATTTTCAATTGTATTACAACATATTACAAATCTATTACTGCTTTTCTATCCACCAATTTTCTTTTTAATATTCAAATTTCAATTGCCAAGCCCTATAGCACAGTGTTCCACTCACATTGTGGGCATACAAATCACCTATGGATCTTGTAACAATACAAGATTCTGGGGTGAGGCCTGCGATTTTGCATTTCTGGTGACATGGACCACACTTTGAAAAGCAAAGCTCTGGCTGCCACCTCTCCATGGACATGATGGCCTTTTTCAACTTTATGAAGATACTAATCATTAATCTTAAATGTCTGCCGCTGTAGCCTCCATTCACTCTGCTTCTTGAGTGTTAATGTTTATATTTCTTAAGTTTGTGTCTTATCTCTTTTGGTATTGGTTTTCTCAAATATTTTTCTTTTTTGTCCCTTTCCTTTTTTTCCTCCCCCCACCCTCCCATCTTTTGAAATTTTTGGTTGTCAGTTACCTGTTGCTTATCTGCTGTTGTGACTGTGGGGGAGGAGTAGGCATGCCGCTCAGAGTGCACAGTACTTGAATAGCTGCTGTGGAGGTTCTACATCTAGCCCCCCTAACTTCAGAGTTGACCTTCACTGCTTTTAGCCTCTGGGGAAAACCACTGCTACCAACCATTTAGCACTAGTGGGGCGAGGGGGGGGTGAAGGGAGGGAGTGGGAAAGTTGACTAGCATAGCTAATAATTATCATGATGATAGAAATGAAAGAACCTTTTTTTTTTTTTTTTTTTTACAGTGAGGATATTTTTCCCATTGAATTTTAGAGAGTGGAAGGGACGGGGAGAGACAGAGAGAGAGAAACATAGATGTGAGAAAGACACATATATTGGTTGCCACCGGCACATGCCCTGACCGGGGCCTAGGATCAAGCCTGCAACCGAGGTACATGCCCTTGACTGGAACCAAACCTGCAAACCTTCAATCTGAGGGTTGACGCTAGCCACTGAGAAAAACTGGCTAGGGCATGAAATAACATTTTGAGTGCTTAGGGCATGAAAGGCACTTTTCTAAGTATGGTGTGTATTAACTCATTTAATGGCTAGAATGTGTCAAACTTTGAAAATCTAAACCACATCAACTCTTTTTCTCTGTGTTTTTAGTGACATCTAACTTACTTAGATTGAGGAGCACAATTTATTTCAATCATATCATCTTTTCTTTCTTCACTTCTGTGAGTAAATGGAAGGATGCTGAAGATACAGACATTTATCTGGATGAAATAGCCCAAATATTCCAGGTAAATTGAATAATACCCCAAAGCAAAACCTGTGTAATGAGAAGGGAACAGAGTAAGAATAATAAGAGAGGGAGAAAGGAAGAAAAGAAATAACAAATGAAAAAGTGAAGTTGGGAGGGGGATGTGCATAAAGAAGAAACAGGGAAAAATGGAAGGAGAATATGAGTGAAGGTAAAACTTTCACAACAGTGGAAAATTTAGCTGCATTTTGTTTGGTGTTAGTTTTGACCCTTCCTTAAATGCTTTCAAATTTCTGCAAACAAGAAGATTAATTGAGTAGCCCTCAACATTCAGAGAGGGAGAGAGAAACCTGGCTGTAGAGACCTTACAGACATCACTGAGGAGAACAGGCAGAATATTAATTTTGGCTCACAAAAAGGCAGACTTTCACAAGTTTATTGAAGAGACATTTTGTTCTGTGTTGTATGCATTGTTTCTATGAGCTGAACAAAATGCTCTGTTATTTTATGGGCTTACAAGGATTGTTTTTTTGTTTTGTTTACAAGAATTTTATTGGCAATATTTACTTACACACCAAAGAAGAAGCCATTTAAATCTTGAACCCTGACTGATTTGAATATGCAACTTAATGTAATCTTCATCTCAAGGGTTTTTTCATAATTTTCAGAAAGTGGATGGACAATGGAAAGACAGGTAAAGCCATCAATTTTTTGGGTTCGGGCAACTACTTTTCCAGAGGTTGGTATCTGGGACATTTGAAGCTGATACTCTTCAAATCATTCCCCCTCTTTTTAAAGGTTTTGCAAAGCAAAGACAATATTCCCAATTTTCTATATTTATCTGGGTGTTTTTTTTAGAATTTTATATTTAGTGTGCTTTCAGGAGCCACTCTAATTGTCTTTAATTAAGATCAGACCGTATTATTCTTGGTAAAGAAAGCAGCTTAAGAGAAAGGACAAGGTCAGAACAGCCCTTGGGACATTAGCTTTGTTCAGGTCTACCTTGCCTTTTATCTTCTTTACTAGAGGCCCAGTGCATGAATTCATGCACAGGTGGGGTCCCTTGGCCAGGCCTGCAATTGAGGCTGGCCGGCCGGGGGGAGGGACCATGGAAGGTTGGCTGTGGGAGCACACTGACCACCAGGGGGAAGCTGCTGCATTGAGCGTCTGCCCCCTAGTGGTCAGTGCACATCATAGCGATCTGTTGACTGGTTGTTCCGTCAACCGGTCATAATGGTCACTTAGGCTTTTATATATATAGATTGTTGAAAGTATTACAGATGCCCCATTCCAACCGCCCCCTTGCCCCACCTCCAGGACTACTGGGACTATTTATTGTCTGAATTCATGGGTCATGCCTATATGCATATAAGTTCTTTTGTAAATCTCTCCCTGCTCTCCCTCATCCATTCCCTCTGAGATTTGTCAGTATGTTCCATGCTTCCAGGTCTCTGGATCTATTTTGTTTGACAGTTTATTTTGTTCACTATATTCCAAATATAAGTGAGATCATGTGATACTTGTCTTTCTCTGACTGGCTTATTTTGCTTAGCATAATACTCTCCAGGTCCCTCCATGCTGTCTCAAAGGGTAGGAGATTCTTCTGTTTTACAGTTGCATAGTATTCCATTGTGTAAATGTGACATCTTTTTTATCCACTAATCAATTGTTCATGTTGCAGTTTGACACTTGAGTCTCACACAAGTTATAGCCTCTGAAAAAACTGAGCTCATATCATGTACAGTACTTAGTCCTAGGCTCTAACCCTGGGACACAAAGATAATTCCATCAAGTTCCCAGGTTTAGGAGCCATCAGAGCTCTGTAGGGAGGTAGATTGGGAAATAGAATGCACATTACATGTGCTGCAACAGGGCTATGTATATGTTATCATATGAGATAAGTGGACAGGAGCCTCGCGCCATCTGAGTAAGTGCAAGTCCATGATAGGCAACCTCCACCTGTATCTCACAAGATGAACAGATGTTTCCCAGTATAATTACTCCTTTCTTTTTTTAAAATATATTTTATTGATTTTTTTTTACAGAGAGGAAGGGAGAGGGATAGAGAGTTAGAAACATTGATGAGAGAGAAACATCGATCAGCTGCCTCCTGCACACCTCCTACTGGGGATGGGCTTACAAGGATTTTCACAAGTTTATTGAAGAGACATTTTGTTCTGTGTTGTACCTGCAACCAAGGTACATGCCTTTGACTGGAATCGAACCAGGGACCTTTCAGTCCACAGGCCGACACTTTATCCACTGAGCCAAACTGGTTAGGGCTAATTTCTCCTTTCTTATAATTTCTCAAACACTCCATAACTGCCCCCTCTTTCTCCTCCTCACTCCACAACCTTTCTAAATCCCCCAGTTGTAAAGCTTTGCCTATAAACAAAATGATCTATTCAAAGTGCTCTGATATTACCCTTTACATGGTGCTTAGGATGTCTTGAGTTTACTGGACTGCTTCAAGTCCTTCGGTTTGGAGTTTGACTTGCTATTTATCCAACAGAAATCCCTCTTCCTCCTCAGTGACTCCTGCTTATATCTTAAGTTTACGTCATTTGTTCTGATGAACATAGCTCTGTGAGTTATGACACCAATGTTTATCCAGGCATAGTTAATTTTCTCATGGTGTCACTTGCCTTGGCAGCCAATCCCCAAAAGGGAAGTGCTTTAAATGTGGGCATTTTTAGAAATGATGGGTGGGAATGAATCTCTGCATTCAGTACTGATAGGGGTGGTGAGAGACTACATAACACCCCCGTTTTAGGGGTGATGATCTCCTTGTTGTCATCCATCACTGAAGCCTTGCACTTTGCTCTGATTGAGGCAGGAGCGGGCCCATCCATCCTGGAGAAGTGTAGTGCCCGACCTTGGGAAATGATTGGCATTAGTTTTGCAGATGTTCCCTCAGATCCAGGGCATCATATCAGTCTTTGTCATGCGTATTGATTGTAGTCTTTCTTTCAGAGATTCTTGTTCACGACCAGGATACCGATGCAATTTTTATGTCCCTGACTGTTGAGAGAGAGAAATGAGAGAGGCTGCATGAAGGTGAAACAGAGATTTGATCTGCAGTGGCTACCGTCTCATTTGTTTTGGATAGCTATAGGCTCTGTCTGCCATGAAGCAGAACACCTTTTACCTTTTGATTAGAAGTCCAGGGGAGGCTATCTGTAAGTAGCAGCTTTGGGTGCCAGTGACTGTTAAGATTTCTAAGGGTGGAAAAGGGGAGAATGGGGAGTTACAGACCACAGCATATATAATGTGTGGCTTATTCAAAACTGGGTCTTAAAAATGGCCATCAGGTACATGAAAAGATGTTCAACATCACTAACCATGAGGAAAATGCAAAACAAAACCACAATGAGATGTTACCTCCCACCTGTTACCATAGCTATTATCAAAAGACTAGAGGCCCGGTGCACAAAATTCATCCACTCAGGGGTGGGGAGCAGTCCCTCAGCCCAGCCTCCACCCTCTTGCAGTCCAGAAGCCCTCTAGGGACGTCCAACTGATGGCTTAGGCCCGCTCCCCGCAGGATGTCAGTTGGACATCCTTAGTGCTGCCGCTGAGGCAGAAGAGGCTCCAGCCACCATCACTGCACTGGCCAGCTGTGAGCCTGAGCAGCACCCCCCCTGTGGGAGCACACTGGCCACCAGGGGGAAGCTCCTACATTGAGCGCCTAGGATAAGAAACTAGTATCAGTGAGCCTGTGGAGAAAAGGGAACCCTTGTGCAGTGTTAATGGGAGTGAAAATTGGAGCAGCCACTATAGAAAAGAGTTCAATTCCTGGTCAGGGCACATACACAAGTTGCAAGCTTGATCCCTAGTAGAGAGCATACAGGAGGCAGCCAATCAATGTTTCCTTCCCACATCAATGTTCTCTCTCTAAAAAATCAATAACGATATTTTAAAAAAATAAAATCCTGCCATTTGCAACAACATGGATGGACATTGAGGGCATTGTGCTCAAAAAAGTAATACAGAGAAAGACAAATTATGTATATTCTCCATTATATGTGACATCTAAAAAAGTCTAACTCAAAGAAATAGAGAATACAATTGTGGTTGCTCAGAGGCAGGGAAGTGGGGAGATGTTGGTTAAAGGGTACAAACTTGAACTATGAGAAAATTAGTACAGCATGGAGACTATAGTTAACAATACTCTAATCCCATCTAATAAAAGAGCAATATGGAAATTGACTGTACCTCCGCTACACCCACAAGCCACACCCACCAGCCAATCAGGAGCTAGTATGCAAATTAACCCAACCAAGATGGCTGTGGCCACAGAGAGAGCAGAAGGCTTGGGTTTCCCCGGCAATGGAGGAAGCCAAGCTTTCCGCCTGCCCTGGCCTGCCTTGGCCTCCACTTAAGGCTACAAAGTTTCAATTATAGAAGATAAATAAATCCCAACAAAAATGGCTGCGGCCACAGAGCAAGCAGGAGGCTTGGCTCTGCTCAAGGCTACAAAGTTTCAATTATAGAAGATAAATAAATCCCAGATACCAGGGCCTCTGCTTGGGTCACTGGGGGGCGTGGCCAGCCTGCACACCACCACAGGCCCCTCAGGGAACCCCCACCCTGATCCGGGACACCCTTCAGGGCAAACCAGCCAGCCCCCACCTGTGCATCAGGCCTCTATCCTATCTAATATGCAAATTGACCATCACTCCAACACACAAGATGGCTGCCCCCCATGTGGGCAAAGATGACTGCCCCCATGTGGACACAGATGGCCTCCACAAGATGGCCAGCACAGGAGGGCAGTAGGGAGGGACTAGGTCTGCAAGGGAGGGCAGTTGTGAGTGATCAGGCCAGCAGGGGAGGGCAGTTGGGAGGGACCAGGCCTGCAAGGGAGGGCAGTTGGGGGCCATCAAGCCTGCAGGGGAGGGCAGTTAGGGGTGACCAGGCTGGCAGAGGAGGGAAGTTGGGGGCAACCAGGCCTGCAGGGAAGGGCAGTTGGTGGGGACCCAGGCCTGCAGGGGAGAGCAGTTGGGGAGGACCAGGCCTGCAGAGGAGGGCAGTTAGGGGTGACCAGGCCTGCAGGGGAAGGCAGTTAGGGGTGACCAGGCCTGCAGGGGAATGCAGGTTAGGTGCAAACAGGCTGGCAGGGGAGCAATTAGGCATCGATCAAGCTGGCAGGGGAGTGGTTAGGGGGGATCAGGCTGGCAGGTAGAAGCGGTTAGGGGCAATCAGGTAGGCAGGCAGGCGAGCAGTTGGGAGCCAGCACTCCTGAATTGTGAGAGGGCAGTCGTACATCCCTCGAGGGGTCCCAGATTGGAGAGAGTGCAGGCTGGACTGAGGGACACCCCCCCCCCCCCGTGTATGAATTTCATGCACCAGGCCTCTAGTATCTCAATAAAGGTAAAAAAACATATGGGTCTTAGCAGCATATTTTCTCCTCATCCCTGCATTCATAGTAGCTCATCAGATATTTATGTAATGTCTTTAATGTGACAGGCACTGTGCTGGAATTTGGGATCCAGAAACAAAGAAGACATATTCACAGCCCTTGAGGAGCCTCTGAATTCACAAATGAGTGTTCTATTCCTCTTTGTGCTCTGTACTTAGGTCAGCACTATACTCTCTCAGTCATGATCAGGTGGGTCTCTCTCCCCTGAACATCTTGTCAAAGAGATTGTGACAAAAAGACCAGCATTGTTTTCATTTCTGCATCTCCTTTGCTCCTATCAGGGAGTGTGTGTTCAGAAGAAATGCTTTAAATGATGAATCTCAAGGCTGGTGTCTATCATACCCTTTTTTATTCAGTGTTCTTCCCAAGTTGGGGCAGAGGCCTGACTTCAAAAGGAATTGTCTGGTGAAGGAGACCTTGAAGCCAAGAGAGGGGTGTGTGGGCAGGGCACGACTTTGCCTCTGATTGAAACTTGATGTGAAGCCACTATCAGCTTCATTCACAAAATTGTCTCACATATACTGTGTAAAGGGGGTGATAAGATACAGCTAAGCCCAACCATGATTTATTATTGTTTTCATACATAGATTCATCTGGCAAGCATTTATTGAGCACCAATGGTATAAGAAGCTTTTCCCATGAGGCTTTGCATACCATATCTCAGTGGTGTCTAATGATATGCTTGCTTTCTACTCAATACACCCTCTGCTCTCCATTCCTGTGTTCTTCCCTCTTCTTGGCAGGCAACCAATCCCTATCCATCTTTTCTGCTTCCTTTTTGGTTTTATTTCCTGAATGCTCAGGTTTGATTCAAACTTCTCAATTGTTATCTCCTCTGTAAAGACTTTTCTATCCCCTCTGCCCTCCAACTGAAGTAGAACACTTAATTTCTTCTCTTTAGTGGTATTCATTCAAATGTGCCACTATTGACCTGCAAGAGTTTCTTCCTACTAAGTGCCTTGGAAGTCTGCAAGACCTGGAGTTCCCATTATACCTAGCATTTGTCTTCTATTTTATTCAATCTGTAATATGTTGTTTAGTTAAAGTAGACTAAGAAAATTCTGCCTTATACAGATATATAGATGGAAAATGGTGAAATATTTCAATAGTGTTTTCAGATAATTGTACACATTTTTCTTTGCTACTACATTAAAACTCAATACATGATAGTTTCTTAAAGTTTAGTTGCATTGTGGAATCTGAAACCATATTAATAAACATTTTGTACTCAGTTATATTAAAATTCATGAGTGTATCTTGCACTTAAAGTGGTTATTTTTCCCATGTATGGTTTTGTTACACCATGCATTGGCCATTTGGAACATATTGGTCCATTGACTTATACAAATATTTCAAATGTTATCACATTTCTTTCCAAAATTCAAATAATCACATCTGTCAATATCACCTCTAATCTAATCAGGAAAGAGTTATGTATTGAGAAGCTGTTAAGCTTATGGTGGTGGACATTTTCCAACATTCTAATTTTTTATCAAAAGCTTGAATTTATGACAGGCAAAAGGTATCAATTGTGCCCATGAAGTGACAGCCTCACTTCGTTCATTATTAAGAAGGTATCTGCCAAACACACAGGTTATCATAACAGTAGTGTAAGCCCTTCTTCCAGTAAAACTAGAAAAAGTAGCTAGTATAGCTTACAACTCAGTTGCATAACTACTTTTCCTTGAGATAACAATTATATTTAAGTATATAGCAGAGACACTTTATGCACATTACCCATTCAGTCATGGAATAGAAAAAAATGTGTACTCAGGGTTTTAAACTTAATAAAAAAAAATACCAGTTTCTTTAAGGGTATTCTTACCTGAAGTTAACTTTTATTAAAACTTTGTTCATGGCAATAAAGATTACAATGACTATCAGTCCAATTTGGTTTCAATGGCTTGATATGTGAGGAGGCACCCAGAATTTTACCCACAGTTTTAGCATCATCAAAAAATGTTAATATAGTGAAAATGGCAAATAATATCTTAGCATTATGGCAAAAACAATTTTTATCTTGTGGACCCTCTCAAAGGGTCTTAGAGATTCCCAGGGGTCCTTGGATACTTTGAGAACCACTGATCTACAGGGTTGGTTTCTTTATTTCTTTACCTTTATGTATTCATCTTCACTAAGGATAGAAAGATATGTTTTACTATTTCTATACTGAAGATTTGGTGAGAGAGACCAATATATTTTTCTTGATTTCACTACTTACTGCAATATAATTAAAAAAATTAACTTTTAATTCAATAGAAGCCAGGTACCTATGGAGAGGACCACAAAGCTGACTGATAGATTGATTGGGTGCCTGAGGCACAGAGAAGAAAGAGAGAAGAAACAAGAGTGGGGTGAGGACAGGCATTCTTTCAAAACAAAAGAATATGAGAATGAAAGAGAGAACTAGGGAGATAAATCAGGAAGGGGAAAAATGAAAAAAAAAAAAAAAACAGACAAAAGAGAGAGACAATAAGAGTAAAGAAAATAAGACAAAGAGGAGAGGGGCTCCTGGGGTGAGAGAGGATGATGCATTCTGTTAGAAAGGCTCTGAGTCAGGAGATCTGGGTTCAGCAGAACCACATCTAGCCTTGATCTCTGCAAAGGTCAACATCCTCTCTGGGTCTCATCTTTTCCCTTCTGCAAAATGAGAGGGCTGATGGGGAAGGAACGATACTGGAAGCAGACAAGAATACCCACAGATGGGCTCCAGGAGTCCCTGCACTTTAAAAATTTTGAGCAAAATCTTGTGTGCCCCTGGGTTTAATTTTTTTTAGGTCAGGGAGTGGGTTGTTTTTGTCAGTTACTCAAATGTCTCCTTACCACACTGGATGAAGAACCACTGACTTGGGTGGTTTACGATCTTTTCTAACCCTAAAACTTTATGATTCTTGCATGGAAGGAACCCTGTAAGCTGATACTAAAATCATTTTCTGGCATCAGAGGTTCACTGTCATTGTCTTTGACTGAGCAAATTCAATATGAAGTTATGACCTCTATAATGATTGGTTTTTACCCCCCTATTTAGGAAAAAAATAAAAGGAGCAGCAATCCTTGGGAGTCCTCCTGAACCCTGACCCACTGCAGTGCCCAGGTGAGAAATCAGTCCCTGGGACCCCTGAGCAGAGTGGCATGGTGTGCATGCAAACAGAAAGGGCTTCCTATGTGTGCCAGAGCCCTCAGCTCCTCTGCTCTCAGCTTGTTGACTTGGTCCCAGGGAAGGAGCAAAGCAGGCCAAGTCCGATGAATGGCCGGCAGTGGAAAACCAGTGCTGCTGTCTGCTGGCAGACAGGGCGGCGGACGCCACACTTGGTCAGCTCCCCCCAAGCGGCGTTCCTTCCCCTGCCATGGCTGGCTTTGGCAGGCGCTACCAGGCCTGAGAATGCAGGAAGTTTTGGGTCACGGTGACATCTAGTGCTGATGCCAGATGAAATATGCTCTGGAGACTCTCCAGGGTCACATGGGGTGTGGAGCAAGAGAAGGCAGGGCTGCTGTTGCATGCTGACAAAGTGGATTTTGGCTCCACAATGGCCCCCAGGGAAGAGGAGGGGTGGAGAATGGAAAGGGGCAGGGAGGAGGCAAGGCAGTGGCATGAGAGTGGACAATAAGGAGAATCAGTCTTGCTTTATTTTAATCCCCTTTAGACTTTCAGGAAGCCACTTGCTCCTGGAGGTGGAGGCAAACACCAAAATCATTGGCACAGAAATGCAAGGGAAGGTTTTTGTGTTTTTGTTGTTTATATGGCAGGATGCGTATGTTTCTCGCTTGGTGCATGCTGGGCCTGATAGTTGGATAAAAGCTCTATAATATGTGTGGCTTGACTTGATGTTCCCTCAGTAGCTCAGCAGCTCAAAAATCGAAAAAAAAAAAAAAGGTAGATAATGGATGCTCAGGGTTCTGCTACTTTTTGCCCCTTCAGCCACTCGCTGGGAAAATAAGGTCTTTGCTCTTTCCTTTCTGCTGAAATCTCACTTCACCTTATTCTTATAAGTTTGGTTATATAGTCATGTTCTTCTGATCCCCAAACTCCTAGAGGAGGCTCAGCGGTACCCAAATGAAGCCTCTACCAGAAGACCAATCATGGACACCTATCTTTTGTCCCACATAGATCCATGGTACCCTAAAACAATCCCTTTGCCTTGGTCTGGGCAGAGGGAATGGGCTTGGCTGCTTTTGCTTTCAAGAGTCAGGAACAGAGGCCTAAAATGGAAACAGCTGAGAAGAAAGAAGCCAAGTGAAAAACAAGATCCAGCTGGTGGAGGTCAGGCCTGATAAGCGGGCTGACCACAGGCTTGAAAAAGAGGTCAGGCCCCAAGAGCTGAGCTTGAGCAGTGAGGAGTGTTTTTGCCAAGGGAAGATGATGGCCTGTGAGGTAAATGGGCTATGTTCCCTTATCCCACACCCGGCTTAAGTTAGCTTCATGAGGCCTTGCCGGCTTCCCCTCTATTCTCTACTGAAGACCTAATTACCCAGGCTTAGCAGAAAGAGCGAAGGGAAGGATATGTCTAACGTCAAAAGGAGAGGTATTATCACGGAAGATGAAAGATAATTGGAAGGCCAGCTCCAATTTCACCTCCTCCAAGAACCCTTGCCGAATCGCTCCTCTTGGGTCTTGGCTCCACCTCTGAACCCCACTATTGACTTCATATTTTATTTCTAGTAGATATCTCTAATGGTCATGTAATAAATTGCTTGGTAATGGTAGTGACTATTATTTGTATGGTGTCTCTCCACGAGAAAAGTTTCTTGCTTTTGCAGATATTAACTCAAAACTAGAGGCCCAGTGCATGATTAAATCATGCATGTGTAGGGTCCCCTAGGCCTAACCTGCCATCCAGGCCATATCTACTGCCCTGCAAAGCCTAGCATGCTCCGCAGACACTGCTAGCAGCCTGCTCCCTGCTTTTGATGGCAGGGGGGGTCCGCTGGTGCCGGAACAAACACACAGCTCCCTGCTTTCGATCACAGGGGAGCTGGGTGCCTGTCTGCTGGTGCACCAGCGGACAGGCACCCAGCTCCCACGCTTTCACTTTCCATCGCGGGGGAGCTGGGTGCCTGTCCGCTCCGGCACCAGGCCTTTCAGAAGCCTCCGCTTTTGATGGTCCACGGCAGGACGTGGGCTCGCTGCCTCAGAGGCCCCTTCTGTGCCGCAGCACAGCCATGGCGCAGACGCTGAGCTCACGTCCCTCAGCGTTCTGCTGGCCCAATTGGCCACCCCGGCCACCCCGACCACCCCGAGTCCCACCCCTTCGCGCCTCCTGGCCAATCGTGGGCATAGCGAAAGTACGGTCAATTTGCATATTTGTCTATTATTAGGTAGGGTTTCTTTCTCTATAATGACCCTGAGAAATAGCCAGAAGAGTTACTGATAGTCTGCTTAGATAGAGCCAAGTGGTACAGAGAGCACAGACATGGATTCCATCAGATAAGACTTTGAATATACCGTAGCTCTGTCATTGGCTGAGTGTGTGAGCTGGGACAGCTTGCCTGACCAGTTCAAGCAGCAGTTGGTGCCACCAAGAAAGCTCTGTGCCCTCTTATTTGTCAGTGGAGTCACTGTAGTTTCCACCAAGAGCTATGTTTTTGGTAAAAGAAAATTCAGCCCTACATACCCAGAAAAAAAGATTATTTTGGTGGTACCATATTTTGACCAACATACTATTTGGAACTCTGAGCAAATGCCATGGATTTCTAGCATCAAAACAACTTTATTACAAAGTTTCTTTTGGACATTTGAAGGAAGTGAACTCTGCCAGGCTTCCCATCACAGCTCTCCTTGGCAACTATGCCTTTGGGTCACTACTGCTCCTCTAAGCACATCCCTGTCCTGCTTTGAATCCTCTGCCTTTTCCCTTCTGAGTACCACCCCTTCCAGCCCATTGTGGTGCCCCCTTGGAGCTTCCCTGTCCATGCCCACAAAGTCTCTCCCATTTTCAGTCTCTTTGGAGTTCTTTCCCTATCTTCTGCCCTAACTGAAACCTGGTTTCCCCAGGGTATATAACTTCTCCAAAGGTTCCTTTACATGGGTTTCCAGAATATCTTTTAGCTTTTTTAAAAAAACCATCTTAACTATTTTTATTTATTTACTTTTCTTTCTTTTTTTAAGTTTTATTAAGAAATATTCAAAATACAACACTGTATAAGTTTAGGGTGTGTAGCATGATGGTTTGATTTACGTATATTGTGAAATGATTACCACAATAGGTTTAGTTAAGATCCATCATCCATATAGATAAAGTAAAAACAAAAGAATAAAAATATTCTCCTTATGAAGGTAAGTCTTGGAATCTACTCACTTAACTTTCCTATATGTCATATAGCAGTGTTAGCTATAGTTACTATGTTGTATATTATATCCCTTGTACTTACTTATCTTACTAGAGGCCCGGTGCACAAAATTTGTGCACAGGGGTGGGGGGTGTCCCTCAGCCCAGCCTGCACCCTCTCCAATCTGGGACCCCTCAAGGGATGTCCGACTGCCCGTGGGATCGGGCCTAAACAGGCAGTCGGACATCCCTCTCACAATCCAGGACTGCTGGCTCCCAACTGCTCGCCTGCCTGCCTTCCTGATTTCCCCTAACCACTTCTGCCTGCCAGCCTGATCACCCCCCTAACTACTCCCATGCCAGCCTGATTGATGTCTAAATGCTCCCTTGCCAGCCTGTTTGCCCCCAACTTCTCTCCTCTGCCAGCCTGGTCACCCCTAACTGCCCTCCCCTGCAGGGTTGATCACCTCCCACTGCCCTCCCTTGCAGGCCTGGTGCCTCCCAACTGCCCTCCCCTGCTGGCCATCTTGTGGTAGCCATCTTGTGTCCACATGGGGGCAGGATCTTTGACCACATGGGGGCAGCTATATTGTGTGTTGGAGTGATGGTCAATCTGCATATTACTCTTTTATTAGATAGGATAGAGGCCTGGTACATGGGTGGGGGCTGGCTGGTTTGCCCTGAAGGGTGTCCCGGATCAGGGTGAGGGTTCCCTTGGGGTGTGGGGCGGCCTGAGAGAGGGGCCTGTGGTGGTTTGCATGCCAGCCACACCCCCTGGTGACCCAATCAGAGGCCCTGGTATCTGGAATTTATTTACCTTCTACAATTGAAACTTTGTAGCCTGGAGCGGAGCCAAGCCTCCTGCTCACTCTGTGACCAGCAGCCATTTCTGTTGGGGTTAATTCACCTTCTATAATTGAAACTTTGTAGCCTTGAGTGGAGGCCTAGGCTGGCAAGGGCAGGCAGAAAGCTGGCTTCCTCCATTGCCTGGGAAAGCCAAGCCTCCCTCCTGCTCTCTGTGGCCGTAGCCATCTTGGTTGGGTTTATTTGCATATTCACTCCTGATAGGCTGGTGGGTGTGGCTTGTGGGCATGGCTTGTGGGTGTCGCGGAGTTAGGGTCAATTTGCATATTACTCTTTTATTAGGTAGGATAACTGGAAGTTTGTACCTTTTGACCACCTTCTTCCAATTATCCTTCCTCCAACCCATCCACCTCTAATAACCACAAATCTGATCTTTTGTTTGTATGGGTTTGGTGGTTATTTATTTTTTTTTAAAAATATATTTCATTGATTTTTTACAGAGAGGAAGAGAGAGGGATAGAGAGTTAGAAACATCGATGAGAGAGAAACATCGATCAGCTGCCTCTTGGACACCCCCTACTGGGGATGTGCCTGCAACCAAGGTACATGCCCTTAACTGGAATCGAACCTGGGACCCTTGAGTCCGCAGGCTGACGCTCTATCCACTGAGCCAAACCGGTTTCGGCTATTTTTTATTATTATTATATTCCAGAGATAAGTGAGATTATACAGTATGTCTTTATCTGACTTGTTTCACTTAGCATAAAGCTTTCAAGGTCCATTTATGTTTTCATGAATGGTAGAATTTCCTTGTTTTTTAATGACTAAATAACATTTCATTGTATATACCATAACATTTTTATCTATTCAGTCACTGATAGACACTTAAGTAGTTTTAATGTCTTGGCTATGGTAAATAATGCTGTTCTGAACATGGGGTTCAAAAACATTTTTGAATTAGTGTTTTAATTTCCTTTGGTTATATTTCAGAAGTGAAATTGTTGGAGCATATGGCACCTCTATATTTAAATATTTTTTAAAAAAATATTTTCATTGATTTCAGAGAGGAAGGGAGAGGGAGAGAGTTAGAAACGTCAGTGATGAGAGAGAATCATTGATTGGCTGCCTCCTGCACACCCCCTCGAGGGTTCAAGCCTGCAACCAGCCATATGCCCTGACCAGGAATCAAACCATGACCTCCTGGTTCATGTTCAACCACTGAGCCACATCAGCCAGACCTATTTTTAAATTTTGAGGAATATCTATACCAACATATTTTTCTTGTCTTACCCTGAAGTTAGAGTAATGTGACCTTTTCCATATCTATACAATGTTGCTTCCAACTCATTACTATCCCTCTAATTTCCTGTTTCTCTTAAAGAAGCATGCTATTTGACTATACCATTTAATCCTCCACATTCTACTCCCACAACCCCCCTATCAACCATGACCCTTTTAGTCTCTCTACACAGTCACTGAACACTTAGGCACATGACTTGCCGTTCTCTCTCCTTCCCTAAATCCCTAAATTCTGTGTGATCAATATCCAGAGTACCACTATCCAATCCCTTGACTTTCACAAATTTCAGCATTTCATTTTCTGATCATAACTCTCTATCATCTCATCTTTCATTACCTTCATGTGTTGTCTTATGTTTTTGAGATAGCTTGTGTTGTCTATGTCTTCCTTCCCTTACCTAATAGTCCTCTGTTTTCCTGTTCAGCCTAGATGGCTATACTGTTGGCATCATAAATCCCTCCCAGGTCATTCCACATTCTGAATAAACTCCAGCCTCTATTTTCTCTGCTCCTGCACTTAGACCACTGAGTCCATTGGGGAAAATTATGCCACCACATGTATTGGAGCCACTATAAATTCATGATTCCAATCTCAGTGTGGTCCTCAATGAACCCTGTATGTTATACCTTTTATGTCTCCAAACTTTGATCCCTACAACAAACGTTTAAGAATTTTCTAGCCCAACTGGTGTTGCTCAGTGGTTGAGCATTGACCCATGCACCAAGAGGTCACAAGTTTGATTCCTGGTGAGGTTACATGCCTGGGTTGCAAGCTCAATCCCCAGTAGGGGTATGCAGGAGGCAGCCAATAGATGATTCTCTCTCATCATTGATGTTTTTATTTCTCTCTCCCTCTCCTTTCCTCTTTCTGAAATCAATAAAAACATATTTAAAAAATTATAAATTCCCTCAAACATAACTTCTTTATCATTTACTTAATCAAATTTATTGGGGTGACATTGGTTAATAGGATCATATAGGTTTCAAGTGTACATTTCTATGATACATGATCTGTATATTGCAATGTATGCCCACCACCCAAAGTCAAATCATCTTCTGCACCATATTTTTGGCCTCCTTTTGCTTTCTAATATGTCTATTACAAATATTGCTTTATTTCTGTTGACTTACTTTATTTAGTCACTACCTTTGCAATAACATGTAGACTTGAAAGCAAATCAACATCCTTTTTTATAGAAATTCCATGCTTTAGCCTTTTCTTTCCTCTGCTAACTCATACTGCCCTTCTTTCATTATTTCAAATTACTAAGGTCATTGTTCATTTTCCCACATTCAAAAAATCATAAAAATACCAGTATGGTCATATAACACAAACTTACTTTAAAGGAAAAATTGAGCATATTACTACAAAGATTTTACTGAATAGATAATATAATTTCAAAGTATTCTCTAATTTGTTGACTATCTCTGATTTATAACCCAAGTTATATAATTTCTGAATGTGGAAAAATTTATTTTTATTTTTCTAAGGAATCAGCCAACCTTTGATTAACTGAGGAAGACAACTTTTTCATAATGTAGTATTCTCTTCTAACTTCCTTGCAAAAAAGGGGAATTTCATAGAATCATAAGGTCTTATGGTAGCAGGAGATTTTATAGGCCATTTATAGCAACTGCCCTGGAATCCCCTCTGCTATATGCTCTCCAAAGTCATCTATCCCCTGCTTGAATACTTTGTGTGATGGGATGTCACCATCTCACTTCTATTGTATTCACCCAGGGGTAAACCTGGTTGTTGCCCATTCATCTAAATGTTATCCTCTAAGAAAGTCACCAGCAGAATGCTGGCTTGTGAAATATGAGGCTTCATTTATGTCTGAACAGTAGTTTCCATGAAAACTGAACCTCTGGAGAGTGTTCTCAGCAATTGGAGCTAGTGTGTGATAGACTGTCTGGTAGCAAGGCGGCTGACTTCATTTGAGGCTGGAGAAAGGGGCAAGTTGACAGCAGCTTTCAGAATATGAAGATTCCTGGCCAGCTGCTTGCTAGAAAGAGAATGTTTTAAGTAGGCTTAGGTTTCCAGATGTCCACCTCAAAAGTATATGATTGCCATTGGGGAGGATTAAAAAAGGAGAATATATAATATGTAAATCAATTATTCTTTTTCACTGATGACTTTTTACTTAACATTTGGCAGCACAGTTTTTTTTTTTTTTAAATATATTTTATTGATTTTTTACAGAGAGGAAGAGAGAGGGATAGAGAGTTAGAAACATCGATGAGAGAGAAACATCGACCAGCCGCCTCCTGCACACCCCCCACTGGGGACGTGCCCGCAACCAAGGTACATGCCCCTGACCGGAATCGAACCCGGGACCTTTGAGTCTGCAGGCCGACGCTCTATCCACTGAGCCAAACCGGTCTCGGCTGGCAGCACAGTTTTTATAAATTTTATTTCTTAGAGTCTGTCTTTCTTTTTTGTTTTAGAACAGCTGTCCGAAATGCTGATAGACTCACAACTTTTCTTAGTATAATTTTATGCACTTTCTTTTTCACTGGTTGATTCACACATTATTCCTTATATTCAAAAATCTTTCTGTTTCTGCATTCTGTAGAATAACATAATTCCATACCATTATGTTAACAAATACTAAAAACCCAACATTTATGGTACCTTGTGTATGGCATAGTTTGCTCAGGTATTTTCATATTATTATAAGAAAAACTGCCTTAAAAATAGCACCTTTAAAAGTTTGAGTCCCAGAGAGGTGGATTAATATTTTAAGATATCAATATGTTTTTTTCTTTCTCCCAGTGTTTCCATCTCCTCTCCCTCTCTCTGTACCCGCATAGTGTAGTTAACCCCGGGACCCATGCTGAGCGCCGGGCTCGGCCCGGACATGCCCCCCGGGTGGCGATGGCCCCCGGGACCCATGCTGAGCGCCAGGCTTGGCCCGGACATGCCCCCCCGGGTGGCGATGGCCCCTGGGACCACCGCGGAGCGCCGGGCTCGGCCCGGACTCGCCCCCCCCGGGTGGCGATCGCCCCGCGGACCCCCTGGAACTAACAGGATTGTGCGCAGCCATCTTGGTCTTCCCAACGGCCGGATAGGCCA
Organism: Eptesicus fuscus; assembly: GCF_027574615.1. Lineage (NCBI taxonomy): Eukaryota > Metazoa > Chordata > Mammalia > Chiroptera > Vespertilionidae > Eptesicus > Eptesicus fuscus. The sequence goes on from NC_072475.1 coordinate 47,250,893, forward strand.
CCCGGAGTCCCGCCCCCAGCCTCTGGCAGGCCCAATCATGGGCATAGCGGAGGTGCGGTCGATTTGCATGTTTCTCTATTATAAGGTAGGATGTGTGTGTGTGTGTGTGTGTGTGTATGTGTGTGTGTATAGATATATACATGCGTTCACATGTTTTTTTGCTTAATCCCTTCACCTTCTTTCACCCAGTCCCCCAACCCCGCTCCCCTCTGACAGTTTTCAGTCTATTCCATGTATCTATGCCTCAATTTAGAGTTAAGCCCCTGAAAAGTTAGTGACCTTCACCCCAACCACCTTGTAAGTCTTATATGCTCTCTCTTTCCTGCTTACTTGTGACCGGGGATGGAGGATGGCCCTCCATAGCACCCCCTCCCTCCTTTCTTGTTTCTGGGGTCTATAAGTAATAAATCTTGTGACTCTACTTTGTGTGTGTGTGTGTGTGTGTGTGTGTGTGTGTGTGTGTGTATTGAAACTGTACCTTCAATAGAAATGACCCTATAGGGTTCCCTTTCCCAAAGTGGGAGCCAGAATGCTGAGGAAACTACCTACAGACCTCGCCCGAATGGGTGGCTTGTGCCCCTCATCCAGCATAATCTGCATATTCTTACTTCAGTACACTAGCTCCATCTTCTCAACAGAGCTCTGTATTTGATTGCCTCAGGGGAGGCAGTGAAGGGCTGAGTTCAGAAATAGCCTGCTTGTCTCTCTGACATATGTCATGGAAAAGCCTGAGCCCTCAGGGGAATTTTGAGAATTTTGTGGAGAAAGTAAAAGGTTGGTATTTAAAGGTATAGACAAAGTGTGTTTGGCCAGAAGCAAGCAGAGAAAAGAGCAGAGTATTCCTCTGGGAACTGTGTGTGAGTGAGGGTGAGGATTGGGGGCAGGAGGGAGAGAGAGTTAGAGAGAAAGAGAGAGAATGAATGTGACTCAGAGAGCTCTGTAGTCCAGAGAGAAGGATCCTAATCCCTGCTTCCCTGCAATGCTGATGTAGCAGTAACTAGATCACACAGAGGAAATGGCTGCCTCATGCATGGAATACAATGTGAAATTGATATGTAGCAGCCTTGGAGGAAAATTCCCTTTCCCCAAGAGTGACAAGGAAACCATGGGAGTTACCAGATATCTTGGGCCATGCAACATGGGAGAATGGACAGCAACTTGTTTGGAGATATGACTATGAATCATTGCAAATATGTTCCCACCTTGCTGCTGCATGTGGAATCCTACCTACAGCATAGCTTTGGAGGAACGGGGATAGGGGATGAGTCTTAGGAAGAACTCAGGATGTTTGTCCACCAATCGAGCAGAATAGAAACTTAGGATAGAAATATTACACTGCATTATAGAAAATAAATGTTTATAGTACATCTAAGTGTGTGATCTAAGGGGCATAATTGCTATACAGTCAAGAACTATTTTCCTCACTTAAAAAATTAAGGAAACATTTACATAAAATAAAATACATCATTTTAATACACAGTTCTGTGAATCTGGGCAAACATTTTGTCTGTAACAATATAGAATAACTCTCTCCTACAAATTCCCCAGTGCTCCTTGTGCTTAATTCCTCTCCCCTGGCAACTATTGATCTGTTTTTTGTCCCTATAGTTTTGACTTTGCAAGAATATCACATAAATGGAATCATAAACTATTGAAGCCTTTTGAGTCTAGCTTCTTTCACTTAGAATAATGCATTTATATTCATCCAAATTGTTGTATCAGTAGTTCAGAAATTTGTTCCTTTTTATTACTGAGTAATATTTGACTGTAGGTATGCACCATGTTTGTTCCCATAGGGTGATTAGAAATAAAGCTCATATAAAAGTAACATACAATTTCTGTGTGAACATAGGTTTTCATTTTACTTGGGTAAATACTTAGTAGTAGGATTGCTGCATTATGTTTAACTTTATAAGATACTACTAAATCCATTTCTAAAGTGGTTGTAACAATATGCACACTTATCTGCACTGTTTGAGTTCTATTTGCTTTGCTTTAAATTGTCAGTTTTTATTTTATTTGTTATTCTAATAGGTATGCAATAGTATTACATCATGGTTTTAATTTACATGGCTTATTTGCCATTTTGTATTTTTGATAAATTATCTGTTTAAATGGTTTTCTCACTTTTAATTTTTCATTCAGTTGTTGAATTTTGAGAATTCTTTATATATTCTGGCTACAAGTTCATAATCAAACATATTACTTGGAAACACCTTTTCCTAGTCTGTGTCTTAAATTATTTTCTTACTGGGTGGCTTAAAGACCAAAAGTTTTTGCATTTGATAAAGTCCAATAGATCAAATTGTCTTTTATGACTTATGCCTTTATGTAATATCTCAGAACTCTGCCTGTTCCATGGTTACAATCCCCCCTTTTCTTTTAGAAGTTTTATAATTTTTACAATCATGTCTACAGTCCATTTAGAGTTAAGTTTTGCATGGGGTACAAGGAATCTGGATTCTTTTCCATTGTTTTTGCAGATAGATATATAACTTTCCAGTAATAGTTGTTAAAAAGGTTTCCCTTTCTCTGTTGAATGGACTTTGTACCTTTATTGAAATTCAGTTGAGCACATATATGACTGTTTTTTGATTTTCTATTATGTTCCATTGATCTGTATGTATATTCTTTCTCTAATACCAAACTCTTTTGACTATTATAGCTTTACAGTAAGTCTAGAAATTAAGAAGTATAAATCCTCCAGATTTTTTTCTCTTTTAATATTTCAGCTTTTCTTGTTTTATTGCCTTTCTCTGTAAATTTTAGAATGAGCTTGTCAATTCAAAAAAAGTCCTACTGGGATTTTGACTGGAATTGCAATAAATTTGCAGGTCAGTTTAGGGAAAATTGACATTTTAACAATGTTGAGTCATCTGGTGCATGAACATAATATATAACTCTATTTATTTAAGCCTCCTTTGATTTTTTAATTAGTATTGTATAGTTTTGCATAAAGGTCTTGCAGATAATTTGAAAGATTTATATACATAAGTATTTCATAATTTTTGCTGTGATTGTAAATAATACTTTAAATCTCTAATTATTCATTGATAGTATACAGAAATATGATTGAACATATATCTTGTTCTCTTGCCTAAACTCATATATTGGCTCATTTTTGTTATATTTTTTAGATTGTCTCTTTAGACAATTATGTTACCTGTAAATAGACTCTTTTATTTCTTCATTTCCATCTTGTTTGACTTTTTTTTTCTTTGCCTGTTGCCTTGACTTGTGCTTTCAGTACAATGTTGAATAGAAGTTATGAGGATGAACATTGACATTTTGCTCCCAGTCTTAGAGGAAAGCATTCAGTGTTTTACCATTAAGTATGATGTTAGCTTAGCTCTTTTGTGGGTACGCTTCATCAGCTTGTAGAAGTTCCCTTTTGTTCCTAGTTTTTCACAATAAGAAAATTTGTCTGTTTAAAATGTTCACTTACCTGGCAGTTAAAGTACCAAAACCTCTTATTACATGAGGGAGCTTCTGTCAAGATAATTTTAGTGTCCTGTACTTTGAGAGATGACTAGCGAATGCAGTTCCTATGGTGCCAGCTCTAAGGCAAGCTTTGATGATTCTGAAATGGGAAAACAAATGGACCAGATCTTTAGAGAAGAGAGGAGTGCTACTTATTGCCTGTACTGCAAACTCCACACATTGATATGTGGGCTGGGAGCCTTGAGAAATAATCCCAAGTATTGATATTTGGAAGCTGACTTTTAAGAGAAATTGAACCTTATACAATAGATGGGCAAAAGGTGTAGGTATTTGATCTAGGTGCTTGGCAGTGGCTTATGTTTTATCCATAAAGCTGGGTTTGTATTAGGATGGATCTCAACAACTCGCCTTGGACCAAAGAAGGCATACACATGTCCAATGCGGTTGTGCTTCATTATACAAGGCTCTGACGTGTTAGTGGTTGAGCATTGGTTCTCTGCTCTATGTAGTCTGCCAGGATGGCTTTAAAACTACAGAAATGAAAACTAAGTTCCACAAAGTTATAGTGGATGAGACATAGTTTCTAAATTGTATTCAGGGTTAGCTGGTAGTATTAGATAAACCTGCCTAAATTCTGTTCTTCTTTGAATGATCAGTTCTAAGGCCACAGAGAGAACAACAGAGTTCAAGTTCTTATCATCCTCTTTCTCTTTCTCTCTGAGATTTCCTTGGACTCATTACCTATTTAATCTACTAACAACAAAATACTCTCTTTTAAAAATCCCTGTCAGGAAAATGCAAATCAAAACCACACGGAGATTCTGTCTCTCACCCATTAGAATGAATACTATAATAAAACAACCAAGAATAAAACATAAAATAACAAGTTTAGGCAAGAATATGGAGAAATTGGGATGCTTGTGCACAGTGGTAGGAACTTAAATGAGGGCAACCACTACAAAAATTGGTATGACAGTTCCTCAAAAAATTAAAAATAGAATTAACACATGATCCAGCAATTTCACTCTTGGGTATATACCCAAAGAATTGAAAGTAAGGTCTCAAATATATATTTTTATACTCATGTTCATAATAGCATTATTCACAACAGCCAAATGGTGGAAGCAGCTTAAGTGTCCATAGACAGGTAAGTGAATAAACAACATGTGGTGTATACATACAATGAAATATCTTCAGTATTAAAAATAAGGAAATTCTGGCACATGCTACAACATACATGAACCTTGGGGATATCCTATACAATAAAGAGGTATAGGCAAATTGACTGTCATGCCCTCGCACAATATGGCCACCCCTATGTGGACAAAGATGGCTGCCCCATGTGGTCACAAGATGGCCACCACAAGATGCCGGCAGGGGAGGGCAGTTAGGGGTGACCAGGCCTGCAGGGGAGGGCAGTTGGGGGCGACCAGGCCGGCAGGGGAGGGCAGTTGGGGTGCCGAGGCCTGCAGAAGAGGGCAGTTGGGAGTGACCAGGCTGGCAAAGGAGGGCAGTTGGGGGTGATTGGGCCAGCAGGGGAGGGCAGTTGGGGGCAATCGGGCCAGTAGGGGGGCAGATAGGCATTGATCAGGCTATCAGGGGAGTGGTTAGGGTGTGATCAGGCTGGAAGGCAGAAGTAGTTAGCGGCAATCAGGCAGGCAGGCAGGTGAGCAGTTGGGAGCCAGCAGTCCTGGATTGTGAGAGGGATATCCAACTGCTGGTTTAGGCCCCATCCCTGTAGGGTCCCAGATTGGAGAGGGTGCAGGCTGGGCTGAGGGACACGCCCCCCCAGTGCACAAATTTCATGCACTGGGCCTCTAGTCTATATATACATATATATATATATATATATATATATATATATATATATATTTATATACACATACATATATATATGCCTAAGTGACCATTGACCAAATGACCAGTTGACCAGTTGCTATGACACACACTGACCACCAGATGGCAGATGCTCAACACAGAAGTTGTTCCCACAGCCAACCTCTTGCGGCTGGCCAACCTCCTGCAGTTCCTCCCCACAGTGGCCAGCCAGCCCGGATCAGCCCCGATCAGGACTGGATAAGATGGCCCCAATTGGCCCTGATTGCTGGCTAGGCCAAGGGACCCTACCCGTCCACAAATTTGTGCACTGGGCCTCTAGTTATGTAATAAGCCAGTCACAAAAAGACAAATAGCCCTAGCTGGTTTTGCTCAATGGATAGAGCATCAGCTTGTGGACTGAAGGGTCCTGGGTTTGATTCCCACCAAGGACACATGTTCAGGTTGAGGGCTCGATCCCCAGTAGGGGGCATGCAGGAGGCAGCCAATCAATGATTCCCTCCCATCATTGATGTTTCTATCTCTCTCTTTCTCTCCCTTCCTCTCTGAAATCAATAAAAATATCTTTAAAAAAAGACAAATACTGTATAAATCCATTTATATAAGCTCTCTAGTATAGTCAAATTCATAGAGGACAGAAAATACATGGTGGCTGCCAGAGGCTGGGGGGAGCGAGAAATGGAGAGTCGTTTAATGAGTTTAGAGTTTCAGTTTTACAAGATGAAAAGAGTTCTGAAGATTGGTTGCACAACAACATGAATGTACTTAACACTACTGAGCTGTGCACTTAAAAATGGTAAATTTTATGCTATACATATTTTAACATAATTTAAAATAAAAATAATTTTTAAACCACTAAAATATTCCTTTCAAAAAGAAGTTAGACTTGGCTGTATCTCTCTCTCTCTCTCTCTCTTTTTTTTTATATCAGTTAATCTGTCCCCCAAGATCTCAAACTTTCCCTTAGGAAATCTCTTTCTCCAGTTCGAACAGTCTTGCATCCTTTACTTAAGGTAAAGTTTAATACAAATACTTGATTGGGAGATACAATCCCAGGCAGGGAGACAGGGAAAAGAGGATAAAGAGTAAAAGAGGGGTAAGCAAATACAAGATGATAGTTACTGAGCTGGCCACATCTTTATAAAAATCACCAATGGTTGTTCAGTCATGCTTGTGTTTTTATCTTATTTTTTATTTTTATATTTTAAGAGTGTACAGTAAGCATTGTGATAATATTTGTATCTACTACTGTCCTGATATTTTTAACTAGTAGGACATAAAAAACTCTTGGTTGGATTAGTTTAATCTGTAAAATGTTTAAGGAATTACCCCTATTCTATTAGTTGAGGGCTCATGTTGGGGGTGATTCAGGAACCCAGGCTCTGTCAGAGTTCTGAGCCAACTAAACTCCTGGTTGAAATGAAAGATAAAAATAAATAGGAAAGATTTTGTTTCTTGTCATAGAACTTACAATGAAAAGGGCATTACTGTTTGAACTCAACTTCTCTTTGAGAATTTGATAATGGAATGAAGTTTTTGTTCAAATCTCAAACATTTTAATATTGCACTTTTTATTGAAATCTTTACTTTGATGTTTAAACTCATTATATATATAACTAGAGGCCCGGTGCATGAAATTCGTGCATGACGGGGGGTTGTCCCTCAGCCCAACCTGTACCCTCTCCAATCTGGGACCCCTCAAGGGATGTCCGACTGCCCGTTTAGGCCCAATCCCTGGGATCGGGCCTAAACGGGCAGACGGACATCCCTCTCACAATCCAGGACTGCTGGCTCCCAACTGCTTGCCTGCCTGCCTTCCTGATTGCTCCTAACCGCTTCTGCCTGCCAGCCTGATCACCTCCTAACCACTCTGCTGCCAGCCTGTTTGCCCCCAACTTCCCTCCTCTGCTGGCCTGGTCACCCCTAACTGCCCTCTCCTGCAGGTTTGATCACCTCCAACTGCCCTCCCTTGCAGGCCTGATCCTTCACAACTGCCCTCCCTTGCAGGCCAGGTGCCTCCCAACTGCCCTCTCCTGCTGGCCATCTTGTGGTGGCCATCTTGTGTCCACATGGGGGCAGGATCTTTGACCACATGGGGGCAGCTATATTGTGTGTTGCAGTGATGATCAATCTGCATATTACTCTTTTATTAGATAGGATAGAGGCCTGGTACAGGGGTGGGGGCCAGCTGGTTTGCCCTGAAGGGTGTCCCTGATCGGGGGGGGGGTCCCTTGGGGTGTGGGGTGGCCTGAGCGAGGGGCCTATGGTGGTTTGCAGGCGGGCCACGACCCCTGGCAGCGCAAGCGGAGGCCCTGGTATCTGGAATTTATTTTCCTTCTACAATTGAAACTTTGTAGCCTGGAGCAGAGCCAAGCCTGGGGCTCCCTCCGAGGCCCGAAGCCATTTGTGTTGGGGTTATAATTGAAACTTTGTTGCCTTAAGCGGGTGGGCCCGGCCAGGGTGTGCGGAAAGCTTTGCTTCCCCTGTTGCCAGCAGCAACCCTGGCCTGCTCTCTCAAGCTCCATTCTGCCGCCATTTGTTTGAATTTGTTTACCTTCTATAATTGAAACTTTGTAGCTTGAGTGGAGGCTTAGGCCTGGCCAGGGCAGGCGGAAAGCTTGGCTTCCTCTGTTACCTAGGAAACCTTGCTCTCTGTGGCTGTAGCCATCTTGGTTTGGGTTAATTTGCATACTCACTCTGATTGGATGGTGGGCGTGGCTTGTGGGTGTGTTGGAGTTATGGTCAATTTGCATATTTGTCTATTATTAGATAGGATATATATACACTATATATATATATATATATATATGTATATATGTATATATATACACACACACACACACACACACATATATATATATATGGGGCTAATTTAGAAAAAATAGCATGTTTGTTTTAGAATATTGTATGAATGACTTTTCTTACCCATTTGCGTATTTTCTAAACAAAAGATAAACTGTACACCTTGGCCCTAGAAGGATACGCAAAGGAACAGGTTGGTCATTTGGGGGAAACTACCTTTTGAATGAAGTTGTATTAACCCAAGAGTCTGCTGGTATCTTCCCCCAAGGAAAATAGCTAGTCTGGCTTTAGATGGCATGTAATGAAGATCATGAAATAGTTCAAAGTCTTTCACACACTAGAAGTGTGATAATAATAAACAATATCCAATTTGTATTACATACCACCTTATGACTTAGCTAAGACAAGGTTTGTTATCCTCTACTTCCAAAAGAGAAAAATAAGACATAGAGAGTAAGGATTTGCCCAAAATGGTATATTGATTTTATGCTCTGTAGACTATTTGTTATTAATATTCCTAAACAAGAATATGAAATGGGAGACAGACCAGAGCATACCTGAAGATAAGATTTGAACCAATATGAACAAAAAAGGCAGATTTGAAGATGTAAAATTCTGTTGTATGTTCAATTATAAATCTTTTATATGTTGTGTCTACACCTAATTAAAACACTTTTATATGGTACAATATCTACAATACATATCCAGGAGTCCTACTATAAATACAGCAGTGAACTAAGTATTGAGAAATATATTGAGACAGACCAGTCCTTGTCTTCAAGAGTTCACTATATAGTTAGAGCCATAGGCAAAAATGCTATGAAACAGTCACATATATTCAGTGCTATGAAAAAGGCCCAAAACATTACAGGTATTATGATTATGGAATATGAGTATATAATAATAATAATACCTACAATGCCTTGGGCCATTTTTATTATTTTAGATTTTTATTAATTTTTTACTTACAGTTGACATTCAATATTATTTTATATTAGTTTCTGGTATACAGCTTAGTAGTTAGACAACATATAATTTACACAGTGATTTTTTGGCCCCCTCCCATTATTTTAAGTATCCACCTGGCACCATATATAGTTATTAAAATATTAACTATATTTCTTTTGCTATATTTTACACTCCCATGACTATTTTGCAACTACCAGTTTGTACTTCTTGATCCCTTCACTTTTTTCACTTAGGTCCCCAACCCCCCTTCCATATAGCAACCATCAGCTTGTTCTCTACCTCTAGGAGTTTGTTTCTGTTTTGTTTATTTTGTTGTTGTTTTTTAGATTCCACATAAAAGTGAAATCATATGGTATTTGTCCTTGACTGACTTATTTCACTTAGTATAACCCCTCTAACTCCACCCATACTATTGCAAATGATAAGATTTCATTAGTTTTTATGGCCTAGTAATATTTCACTATATATACACACCACTACATTTTTATTCACTCATTTATTGATGGGCACTTGGGTTGCTTCTAGTATATTCTTTATTTTAGTTATTGTATACTTCAATTCTGACTGGTTCTTTCATATGGTTTCTATGTCATTTTTTATGCTTGCTATCTATCTCTTCATTGAAGTTCTCACTAAATTCCTTTATAATTCTTATAACCATTGTTTTGAACTCTGTATCTGATAGGTTGCTTTCCTCTATTTCATTTAGGTGTTGTTGTTTTTTGTTTGTTTGTTTTTTCCTGGAGATTTCTCCTATTCTTTCATTAGGGGCATGTTTTTTGATCTCCCCATTTTGGGTGCCTCTCTATGTTTGTTTCTCTATGTTAGATAGATATGCTATGTGTCACAGTCTTAGTAGTGTGGCCTTATATAGTAGGTGTCCTATTGGGCCCAGTGGTGCAGTCTCTCTGATCCTCTTAGCTGTGTGCTCCCAGAGTATCACATGTGTTGATTCTGTGTGCTCTCCCAGTGTAGATGAGCCTTGATTGCTGTTGGCATGTCCATGGGTGTGGTTGACCCTCAGGTTGGCTAGCTGTGAGGATTGACTATGACTTCGTTATACAAGCTGCTGTGTGTGGGCTGACCCCAGGAAGCTAAATTTGCCCCAGCAGGGTCTGGTTCTTGCTGAAACCTCTGTTTTGGTGTGTGCTTGTGAAGCTAATTAGGTGGTGCTCTGTTATGGTCTGAGACCAGCCACTGGGTGTGTTGGTTCTGGGGACTTTTTGGAGGGACTCTGGTGCAGGTCAATGTCAGACACTGCCTATCACCAAACATACACTAACTGTTAAGATACAAAATCATCCATGTTTGATATCTGTCTGTGCTGGGCCTGCATACTTCTGGGATGGGCTAGCTACAAACCAAGGCCAGCTTCTACCAGTGGTACCTTATGACTGTCACCACCTACTAGCTGCCTGTTAGTCTCAACTATTAAATATACTCAGGTGGTACATGAGTTTCGTGAGGCAGGTTCTCAGGGAGTCATCCAGTAAAGGCAAACAGTATTTTCCACGTTAATACATATTCAAACTCATTACCAGTGCTGGGTCTGAAGCCACTCAGCAAAAGTAACAGAGTACACCAAGATCAGCAGTCACCCACCTAGGGCCTGTGAACCTTTTCAGTGAGGATGGAGTTAGTAGAATTCATTAGGTAAAGCAGATTAAGATTTGGCTGTGTGAAGGGAGGAATGGTAATGCCTGTCACGCAACCCAGGTCTTGTTGAGATCTCTGTAGTTTCAAGGGAATGTGGAGTGAATGGAAAAACTTAGAAAATAGTAAAGCATTTTATTCTGTAATGGGAAAGGAGAATACTTGTGCAAAAGCTAAAGGCAAATTATTAGATTTATAGTATTTTATGAGCAAAAGTATTTACTCCCAGAATAAGTTAGGTGACAATAAAGAGACAGATCTATACATTTTTGTTTTCTTAGAGGATGAAACCACATGAATTATAGGAAAAGTTTAATTATGAATTACTTTTGTCAGTTAAGCAGAGAACTCTGAGAGTTTGTGGATCTCAGGGCCAAAAACTGTCTTTAAATATGGTAGATAATCTAATTTAGGTATCCGTCCTAGTGTCATAGACAATGATCTAAGTTCACCACACAATTTTCTTTTCCTGGATGCACGAGAAGACTATATCTCTCCTCTTTCAGGTTAGATTAGGACTGAGTTTCTTGTGACTGAGTTTTGGCCAGTGGGATGTGTGCAGAAGAGATGTAAACCACTTTTAAGTTTGGCCTTTAAAAATGTCTCATATATTCTGTTTTCCTTTCTCTTTTTATGATGAATCTAGAAGATAATATTATACTGAATCTGGAAGACAATATACCTTTTGTAGCTAAAAAAGCAGAAGCAACTTGAATCATTGAATCATGGCTTAGCAGAACTACTGAGTAAAGCCAACCTACATCAGACTATTACATGAGCAAAAAGCAAATGTTTGTTATGTTAAGCCGCTGATGGTTCAGGGGTTATTTGTTATTGAGGTATAGCCTGATTTATTCTCACAAATGTACTTCTCCTCCTAAAGGCCTTTGCATGCCACCTTTGTATTTTGTGGGAGTTGTTTATGAGAGTAGGTCTTTATAACTTATTTGTCATAGAAAGTGAGAGAGCAGAAATTAAGAAAAGCTTTTGTGTTCTTTGATTTGTGTACATAAACTGGTGAATTAAGATGGAATTTAGATAAGCCAATGGAGAAAAGTAGGCTTCAGGATTACAAGTTTGAAATTAATGTTGGACATGTTATGTGATAAGGATTTAGCCTTGTATCATGGGTGATTTTATAAATATACTTGAGGACAAATCTTGTTGTCTTATAAGTTTAATTCCCTGTAATATCTAGTATCTATATACCATTTCCTAGTATATAGGGTGGAAAAAAGTAGGTATATAGGTGCGAGTATGCAAAACACAGAGTTTATTCCTATATTAGTATTTACTAATTATTGTTTTATTTTCTATATGAACAAATAAAAATTTAGATCGATTGGCTAATTCTCTTTTACTAGAAGAAGTAACTGCTTTAAAGAATTTCTCCTGTAAAGAATGCAAAACCCACTTTTACTCTGCCCTGTATTTGTTGATGGGTTGGTTCCTTGACTGGATCAGCTGAATTCTGGAGAAAATTTTCTCACTCCTTCAGTCAATAAATTCCTCTGAGAATTCTGAAGATGCTTATTCTTTTTTGTGTTTGGAATTGCCTTGAGTTGTCCACACACTCAAAGGAAGTAGCTTGTTTATATTACAATAACATATTTATGCGGCTTCTTTTCTTGGCTTCCCCTCCCCTCCCAGATCTGCATTTTTCTGAACCCTTTTGTGCAGCATGCACTCACTCTTTGTAGAGATATTTCTCATTAGGTTGATTGTAAAAGCCAACACCGAATGTCAAGTCCAAGTTTGTTGCACAAGCAGTTTGGAAGGTCAGAATGATCTCCACAAGATGCATACCAGCAACTAACTCAATTTTTTATTTCCCCAAATGATTTTTCTTGTGAAATCTGGTTTTCACATCTTCCCATGCTTTTCCCTAATGATAGCCAGCTCATATACTGTTTTTCTTTTTCTTTTAAATCTCTGATTATTCCTTGGTGTGCTTTTTCCTAGAAGAACATTTAGCCTGCAATGGGCACTTAATCAGTTTTTGTTGACTAGCTTAAAGATCTTGGTCTGAGCTGAAAAGGAATCTATGGGTCCAATCCTTTGCATTTTTAGGTGAGGAAACAAAATAATAGAGAATGGAAATGTTGTGGCCAAGGTCACACAGCTGATTAGGTGCAGACCTGCTGCTATTTCTAATGGTGCTACTCCTTTAATTATGTGCATAACTCAACAATTTCACAAAGCCATCATTAATCTTATCTGAACCTTACAAGAACTATGTGAGGGAGGAAACACAGACACTAGCAACCCTTTTGGTTTTTTAATAAACAAGGAAATTGAGGCCCAGAAAAAAAAAAAAACACAAAAAAGTCAAATCCTTGAATTATCTTTTTCATTTATTCCACAAATATCGATTGAGCCTCTATTGTGAGCTAAGCACTGTGCTCATTTTTAATAAATATGAACAAAACAGACAAGAATCTGCCCTCCTTTATCAGGAACAAAAGAGAGAGTAAACAATATATAATAAACAATAATTTAAATGAGCAAGTTTGTCTTCTGCCTCCAATCCAATGGTGTTTATCTTTACACTTTTGCTAATTAATTAAAACAAATAAAATTCTAGATTGTAATTCTCTTTTACTAGAGAAGTAACTGCTTTAAAGAATTTCTCCTATAAAGAATGCAAAACATTTCAGATGTAGCAATAAAAAGAGGGCTTCAGAGAGTTATATAATTTTATGTGCTCAAGAGAATATGGGGAAACATCAGTACATGTTCCCTTTCTCTCCAGCTTTGAGATTTATGATTGGTCTGTTACAATAATAATAACCGAATATTGGCGCAAGAGATATATTTGATTCAGTGGGTAACATTTGACAGCCGTAACTTGTGAAATGTAGAAAAGTTCTTACAGGAAGCTCCAGCAGAATATGTAATACGCAAGAAGGTATTCAGAAAAATAAAATCAAAGGAACCTGCTGCCCAATCTGTTTCATTAAATATGAAAATTAAAATGCCTTAACAAAATGCTTTTTCTTCCTCTCTCCTCCCAACAAACAAAAGCTTTGGTAGGCAGCCTGAAATTGCTCATCAAGGAAAAAGACCAGACTCAGATGCTAAATGGCTTCTTTTGAACGAAGCAATTAATACTAAAGGAACATGTTGACTCCACAGCATTTGTAAGGTAAAACATTCATTGTACTTCCTGGCACTCTATCAAGCCTCTCCTTGGCCTAAGTCAGTAGAGAAATGGTTTGCTGCATGATCTCTTGACCTCTGATAATCAGAAGGATTTGGCTGATAACTTGACAGCACCAGTTCTCTTTAGGACTGGAAATGTGCCTGGGAACTATACTCCTGGGTCCTTCTCACTCAGACCCTGACTTTCTGGCTTTGGCAGGCCCATAAGGCTGGCCTTTCCTCCATTTACAACATAGAGATGTTACCCTATGCTTGTTTAGGTTTTGAAATGCATTAGAGTGATGCAACCAAGTATTATCTTAATTGTATTTGTTATGATCAGATTTTTCAAGAATATTACCTTCTTAGAGATCCTTATTGTTCATATGCTCATCCACTAATTTATGCATTTATTCAGAACACATTAATTAATGAGTTCCAATGTGTTGGAAAAGTATTGGGAGGGCTCTGGAGTAAAGACACAAAATAAAACCTGGTGCTTGTCCTCAAGGAGAGCTTAGTCCAGTATGGGGGGCTGTTAGGTGTGACAAAGAAGAAATTTTCTGCTATCATTTTAGGTTCTTTCCGTTGGTCTAATAGTTAAATCTTTATTTTAAAAATATGTTTTTATTAATTTTAGAGAGAGAAGAAGGAAGAGGGAGAGAGAGATAAGAACATCAATGATGAGAGACAATCATTTATTAGCTGCCTCCTGTACACCATCTCCTGCAATGGAGCCCACTACTCTGGCATGTGCCCTGACCAGGAATTGAACCAAGGACCTCCTGGTGCATGTGTCAATACAACAACTGAGCTATACAGGCCCAGCTAATAATTAAATATTTGTGGGACAGATTAACAAGAAAACAAATTTAATTACATATGGGAACCCCACATTCATGAGAGACTCAGAGACAAAAAGGTAAAATGAGGTATCATGAACCAAGGAGTGAGGTAAGATGCCTTGGGGCTTCAGATGGGAGGAAAACAACTTGTAGGGTGATACCACAAGCAGATGTTTAGTAATTAGTAGTTTGCCCTGCCCTATATATAGGTCATAAAAAGTTATTTCTAGTGATAATTCTTAATATGAGCAAGGCCCCAGTTGGGATTCTTTATGGGAGAAGTAAAAGTATCTCTTAAGCCTGCAGGGTCTCCATAGCCTTTAGATCAAAATAATCCACATGCCAAAGTGATACCTTTTGGGGAGGCCTATTCTAAACCCCTTCACAGAGAAGTTGCTATGTCAATAAATCATGACAGCTTAGGAAAGAGGCATGTGCTCAGAGCGGGTGGGGGTGAGAGCTCTCTCTGGTAAGTGAATAGAGTAGTGGCTCTCTAACTGGGGAAGGCTGGATGGCTAGGATTACCCTTGTGCAACCCTATTACCCTCTCCTCTCAAGTGGAGACTTCTTTTTTTACTTGTTTTATATATGCATATCCTATCTAATAAAAAGGGAATATGCTAATTGACTGTCATACCTTCACAAAGATGGCAGCACCCACAGCCACAAGATGGCAGCGCCCAGTAGCCTCAGCCCTGCTGGGGCAGCAGGCATGCTTGGCATGGCCAGGCCCGCCCCCAAATGGGTCTGGCCGCTCTGCATGCCTGCCTCCAGAGTCCCCCAGTCTCCTCAGCCCCCCCAGCCACCCAGGGCTGGCCTGAGGCACAGGCAAGCCTCTGATATCAGCTTCCCAGCTGCCCAGAGCCAGCCTGAGGCACAAGCAAGCCTCGATGTCAGCTACCCAGCTGCCTAGGGCTGGCCTGAGGTGCAGGCAAGCCTTTGATGGAGACTGTTCAGCCACCTAGGGCCACCCGAGGCTCAGGTAACCAGGGCCGGCCAAGGCTTGCGTTGCCAGCAGTGGCAACAGCAGAAGTGTGGTGGGGGTATCGCCTTCCCCTGCTCACTGGGTCGCCTCCCACTCCTGAGGGCTCCTGAACTGTGAGGGGGCAGGCTGGGCTGAGGGACCCCCCCCTCTCCAGTGCATGAATTTTCATGCACCGGGCCTCTAGTTTCTTTTTTTTATTATTATTTATTTATTTTCTAGTTTCTTATAAGAGTTTTTTTTTAAACAAAGGGTTTTACTAAAAAATACAAATGAACCATATAAATGATCTTTATGAACTCCTTTAATGTTCCAATAAATAATCCTGGTAGCAAGAGGCAGTGCCCTCCCCATTTTACATATAAGGAAAATATTTATCTTAAACATTTGGTATTTCATGGTAGTGCTGAAAACAGTCATCCTTATTTCTTCCTTCATGAGACCAACCTACTGAATTGAAGTATTTTCACATTCAATTTGGGAAGGTGATCAAATGGCACACAGCGAGTTAATATTTGTTGAAGGGGTAAATGATGACATAGACTATACCTATCTTTGTATCAAATATCCATGTGAAATAAATCATAACATTTAGTTTGTTATCCTGAAAGTTAAATGAATTTATTATCTAAACAATAATAGATTCTACAATGAGATTCTAAAGGGTTAGGGTTAGTAAGTGACCTTTTAGGTACCTGCCCACACTAGTGTGCTTATATTTGTGTTTTCCAATCTTGGATGGTAAAGGTAGATTTTATTCACTTAATTAATTCCTATACAACCACAAGAAGAAGTCTTCTTAGTGGACAAATATCACAGAAATTATGCTGATCTGAACACAAAGGAGAACATATTTCATGATTTCCTTTAAATTAAGTTCTATAACATGAAAAACTAATGTATGGTGAAAAAAGTCAGTTATGTGGTGGGGGTGGATTGGTTATGAAGGAACATGGAGGAATTTTCTGGGTTGGTAGAAATGTCTTATATCTGAATCCGTTGGGTGTATCCATTAATAAATATATGCAGTTAGGAAAAAAGAAGTCTGCTTATATTCAAACAATATATGTTATTGTTTAAACATTTTATCATATTAATGTGACATAATGAAGGGAAACTGTATTCTAGTCAGAAGCAGCAGTTCGAATTCTTGTTCTGCTATACACTATGTGCAATCTTGGACAAGTTTCTTTCCTTCCTTGGCTTCGGTTTGCTCAAGGATACTAATCCCAGCTGATCTCCCTTTACTGTTTTGAGGATCAAAAGAAATGATCTAATTGATATTGTACTGTGAACTATAAAGTGCCACATAAATGAAGGTGCTTATTATTCCTTGAGCCCTGGGCCTGTCAGACCATATGATCTTTTTCCAGGGTTGTTTGTTTATAGTTGATTAATTCCTGCCCCCACTCCCACCCTACATCAGCCTGCTTTTTGAGGCCCACAGAGGTGGGAGACTGGCAAAGATATAAAAAGCCACAGCTTTCATGTCAACAATTCCTCTCCCACCCAGTCCTTCTTCCATCCCCCTATTCATATGGCTTCTTAATCACAAGCCATGAATGAAGCAACACGTTCCAGCCCCACATTGGAATTCTGCCAGCTTGACAGCCTCAGATCTCAGAGAAGACCATCTTCCTTGGAAGAATTCTTCATGGCTGACTTACTTTTCTCAGGGAGAGATTCCATTGCTCAAAAAAATGGAGTTTCTTTTTTGTTATGTTTATATTGTGTTTTTTTTTTTTAAATGTCTTTAATGATCAGCAAAGTGCTCCTTCAAGAGCATCACCTTTTTCATCTTTTTCATCTCATGTCACATTAACTGTCCTGACAAAGTGCAAGGTGGATTTCTCACCACCAGCACGATGAGCACTGCTGATGCTTAGAACAGAGCTTGGCACTTTCCCTTAGTTCACAGCATCATTATAGACAATAAAAATTCTGGGAGCAGGACTTTCCTGGCAATTTTCGTTTGGGGGATGATGTATGAGACAGAGAAAAGTCCATTTTGGACCATGAGCTGCTGACATGGGGAAAACTACTTGTTCCAGATAAAATAAGTCAATTTAACTCAGAAGATACATGGAGGGTAGAGCTATACTCTTGTAAGGTGGCATGAACTTCTTCTAGTGTTAAAAATAAACAAACATTCTGCGCTCAGACAGAACTGGAAGGTTATACTTCTTTTTTAAGTTGAGGGGATCTGGTCATGGAAGCAGAAAATGTGCTTGAATTTTAGTTTTGCCATTTACTATCTGGGCAATAATAGGTCTGATATATATTTATTTATACGGTGGGAATAAAAATACCTGCTGTATCACCTCCTGATGTGTTTTGAGGGTTAAGGGGCAATTTATTTATTTATTTAATTTATTTATTTATTTATTATTGATTTCAGAGAGAAAGGAAGAGGGAAAGAAAGATAGAAGCATCGGTGATGAGAGAGAATCATTGACTGGCTGCTTCCTGCACACTCCTTACTGGGAATCAAGCTCACAATAGAGCATGTGCCCTGACCAGGAATCGAACCAAGACCTCCTGGTTAATAGGTTGACACTCAACCACTGAGCCACACTGCCCAGGCAATGGTAATTTCTTTATGTGCAGGATACTTTCTGATTTTAAAGTATTTTCACATGAGAAGTTGAAAGTATGCACTTAGGAACATGGGTTTGGGGGCAGCAATATGTGTCTGAATCCCATTCTGATTATTTTCTAGCTCTGTGACCTTGTACAAGTTTCTTAAACTTGCTGAGCGTAGGTTTCCGCATTGTTCAAAGGTGAATTATAATATCAAAATTATAGGGCTGTTAGAAGTATTAAATGATACATGTGGTATGCACTCGATAAGTGGTTGCTGGTTATATCTTATTTGCTTCCTACCAACCTGTGAGGAAAGAAGAGCATGGTTTCCACTGAGAAACAGTTGGTAACTGGGGGCCCAGAAAGATAAAGTGTGTTAACTCTTCCTAAATCTAGCAGGAATATCCTGTAAAGCCACATCAGTACTTGTGACTGCTCTTGGTTAGAATAAAACTGCATCTTCCCTTTGAAGTAGAAAACATTCTTCCTGAATGTTACCTGGGAAATAAAATGCCCCAAGATTATATGCTGTTGATTCATAGAAATCCTGATAATTCTGGCTCAGTGGAGTCCTTGGAGTCTGGGACATCCTCTACAGAAGATCTTTGCTTTTAATATTTCTGATACACCTCCCACATGGGGAGAAGGAAACAAGGATGTGTCAACCAAAAAGGAAAGTGTGATACTCATGGTAAATTGCTTTCAGAAGCCAGGAAGGTGTCGGTAGCACAAGACCATTATACAGATGCCTTCTCCCTCAGATAGTGGGTCTTGGAGGGTAGAATGTTAGAATTGGGAGACTCTTAGAAATAGTCTAAGCAATTATGTATGTGAATAAACATAATCTATTTACCAATGTTAACATATGTACTGTTACCAAGGTGCCAAGTTAGTGATTAATTAGAACCAAGATTTGGACCTCTTAACTCCCAATGTAGAAAGTTTCACCTTTGCTTTGGAGGTACTGTAGGAAATCTTGACATAAATATGACACTATCTTTGCCCTCAAAGCTGAAAATTGAGATAAAATGTGGACACATGGCTTTATCCACAGGTAAAGATCATAGTTCTTTTCAAAGTAATGTGGAGAGTCAGAGAAAACAAACTATACCTGGTTTGGAGAATCAGGTGTGGAAAACAAAAGCTTGGCCTTTGAGTACAACCTCGATGACCAGATGCATGGAAAAGAAAAAACAAGTAGATGCAATGAGTGACTATAGTAAAGAGATTATCATTTCTTTATGAGGTAGAGAGAGTGTAAGTTCTTCATCTACCCTAAGCCTCAGTTTCTCAGGAAAGTGAAAACAGGCATACTTTCCCTGTATGGTTAGCTGATGTATGTGAAAGTGGTGTGCTCAAATACTCTTTTTCTCTCTCATTCTCTTTGGTCTATCTTCTGGGCTGTTGATGGTTCTGAATTTTCCTTGTGTCTTAAAAATCTGCATTAGACTTACATCACTGAGCTGTTATCAGAAGTGGGTAATAAAAATACCCTAACAATTAAAAATAAGTTTTCCACAATTGAAAGGCAGAAAGAGGACATTTTTCTGAGTACACATTCCCCATGAACACACTTTCACAGAGTACGAGTGCTGTTCTTGACTAACCTTCATGTGTCTCTTCTGAAGCATGGATAGCCATTGTGTTTAGGTAGAGTCCTGGTGACAGAGGGTTCTCAGAGCTGAGAGCATCAACTTGTAGAAAGAGACTGAAAAGGGAAGGAAGGGGTGTCAAATAAAGGAACAGAGTATTAGAAGTTAGGAGGAGGTAGGACTGCCAGAATTAATTAATAAAAATACAGAATGCTTAGTTAAATTTGAATTTCAGATAAACAAAAATATGACTTTTAATATAAGTATGTCTCACATATTATAGGGGACATACTTATCCTAAAATTTGTTGTTTATCAGAAATTCAAATTTAACTGAGCATCCTGTATTTTATCTGGCTATTGTACGTGGATGGAGCAGGAAGGCCAGGTGATTAAGTAGTAATAAAAATGATTGTTTAAAGAAAGAGATTATAGTTCTAAAAGTGCCTAAGGTTTCACATCTTATTTTGACCCTGTATTAACAAAATATAAGTACTGTTCCTCTAACTATAGAGATGATAAAAGTTGATGTTCAGAGAGGTTGGGTGACTTACCTATGGACATGCCATAGGTAAGTGTCAAGCACTGAAGCTCAGTTATTTTTTAAATTTCTTATTTTGAGATAATTTTAGGCTTACAAAAAATTACAGAAATCATGCAGAACATTCCTATAAACTCTTCACCCATCTCCCTCTAACATTAGCATCTTGTACCAGTATAATTATAGAACAATATCAAAACTAAGATGTTAACCTTGGTACAGAACTAGCCATTAAAGTACAGACTTTATTAAGATTTCTCCAATTTTCCCACTGGTGTCCCTTTTCTCTCTCAGGATTCAATTCTTATTCCCACATTGCTGTCAGTTGTCATGTCTCCTTAGTCTCCTAAAATTTCACCATCTGGAACAGTTCCTCACAGTTTTTCCTTGTCTTTCATGATCCTAACACTTTTGAAGAATACTGATGAGTTATTTTGTAGAATTTTCTTTAGTCCAAGTTTGTATGCTGTTTTTTTAAAATTATATTGAAGTCGTTGGGAAGGCTACCAAAGAGACGATGTGTTCTTCTCAGAGCATATCAGATTATGTTGATACTCACTATTGGTGAAATTAATCTTGATCACTTAGTAAAGATGTCATCTGCTAGGCTTCTCCACTGTAAATGTACTACTTTGCCCTTTGTGATTACTAATATTATGAGAGGAGATACTTTGAGACTATACAAATATTCAGTTTCTACTTAAACTTTCACCTACTCATTTTGGCATCTATTGGTGAATCTTGCTTACTGCCATGTGGCGTTCTACTTATTTTATATTTTCTCATTTCTTCCACATTTATTAATTGGAATTCTTCTGTAGTAAAGAATTGTAGCTCCACTCCCATTTGAAATCAGTTATTGTAATTCAAAGTTTATCATTCTTTTTCCTAAGCATAAGTGAAAAAAAAGTTAAGAGTTTGAGTTACTGTGAATATATGATTGTGCAGAGGAAATGGATGGGGATAATTTATTCATTTCCCAAGTAATGATCAAACACATATTTCTATACAAAGCATGGCATGGGGCACTGTGAAAAAAATGCACAAAAAATTCCAAGGAGATTGATAAATCAAAGATTGATGCTTAAGTTCCTCTGTATAAAAGAGGTAATTAAACTTCTCAACTAAATATTGAAATGATAAATGATTACATTGCTGATTATGGCAAGGATAAATGCATCATAATTCAGTTATCAAGTTCTCACTGCAAGGTCAGTTCTGTGTAGTGTAGAATAGCCCTCACCAGATGATCATGTATATGTGAGATCCTGATGTCTCCTTCCACGAGGCTATAATGCTTACAGAGAAGAACTCAATTAGAAGATAACAATTTGACTGCACTCGGGACTCATGATTTCTTTCCTGCCTGGAAGAGATTATGAGGCATCAGAGAATTCAAGCACTGCTCATCATGAGGAAATTGGGAATCAACTTACACATAGTACCTAGAAAAGTTAAACTTCTATTCTTGGTGCTTTCTTTCTTAACAGTTGACTGCAATAGACCATATGGGTATAATCTCAGTGACCAAATATCATGAGAGGATAAAGAACTGGCATGGTCAAAAGATTTTCGGCTCCACCAGCATGGCTCAGTGGTTGAGCATCTACCTATTAATTAGGAGGTTATGGTTCGATTCCCAGTCAGGGCACTTGCCCAGGTTGCGGGCTTAATCCCCAGTGTGGGCACACAGGAGGCAGCCGATCAATAATTTTCTCTCATGATTGATGTTTCTATCTCTCTCTCCTTCTCCCTTCCTCTCTGAAATCAATATATATATAAATTAAAAAGATTTTCAAACTGTAGTCTATTATTTTAAGCAGTACGGTAGTCAATAAAGTTAAAAGACAGCTTTAAGGAGAACCCTAATTGTTTCTCTGTGTGGAGTGTAAAGAGATCAAAGAGGGGCAAATGTAGATTTTCCTTGTGTGGGTCAGTGGTTTCCTAGGGTCTCTCCTATGGAGGAATCATTTGCAAATTCAGGTAGCATGTGTATTGTGTAGGACACCCCCATGAGGAAGGCTGCTGTGAAGAGAACTTAGCTCCATTATATTAATACCAATAAAAAAATATTTTCCTAACAGTAGAGATTTCATTAACATTCTTACTCAAATGCAGGACAGTTTGAGAAGAGGCAATAGCCTGCATTTTAGAGATGAGCAAAATGAGGTTCATTTCCATTAATCCATTTTTGCTAACAATGCTGAATCTTCATCTTGGATCCAAGTGTTCTGATTCTAGAGTGTGATTTTCACCTTATGCTATGTGGACTCTGGTCAGCAATATTCCTGAAGTTTTTTATGAGTGTAAGTAGCATGGTCATATGTCCCATTTTGACCAGGACAGTTAAGATTTATGCTTTTTGTCACAACCTAATTATAAAAAATATGAATCTCTACTCTAAAAAATATGCCATTTTGAACCAGAAAATATGTGATCACCCTATTTATAGGAAGGTTCAGAGAAATTCCAACTTGAGCTGCATGCAATCTTTAAACTTATATTAAGGAAATCACTAATAACCCCCCTAAATGTTAAGAAATGATTATGTCATTTAATAATTATGTGAATTCTGATGTTGGAGTAGTATATAAATATATAATGACACACATTAACATACACATGTATATATAAAATATTTAATGACCTGGTAAAAAGGCTCTCAAAAAAGGCAAAATTATTATTGGATGTGTGTGTGTGTGTGTGTGTGTGTGTGTGTGTGTGTGTGTGATTATACTTGGGAAATGAGATTAATGGTTATTTTTAAAAAAATATGTTTCTGGATTTCCAAGTAGTCTACAATGATCATGTGAAAAATTATAACCAAAAAAATATTTTAAAAATATATTTTATTGATTTTTTTACAGAGAGGAAGGGAGAGGGATAGAGAGTTAGAAACATCGATTGGAGAGAAACATTGATGAGCTGCCTCCTGCACACCCTCTACTGGGGATGTGTCCGCAACCAAGGTACATGCTCTGGACCAGAATCAAACCTGGGACCCTTCAGTCCACAGGCTGACACTCGCTCTATCAACTGAGCCAAACCAGTTAGGGCACAAAAAAAAAAAAAAAAAATCTTTCAAATATCTCAGAATTACAGGGCCTCTATTAACATGAGAATATGAAATTGTTATCTTTGAGAAAAGGAGACCCCATAGATAAGTCTAACAACATAATAATTCTCACAAGTAAATCAGAGCTTTATATTATCAAGAACTTTCTGACCATATTTTCTCATTTAAACTTTAGATGAATGCTCACAGTTGTAAACTTATTCCCCATTTTGCAGGTGAAGCTAAAATGCAGATATACAGTGAATGAGGCAGACCTGGGACTTCAGGTTGTCCAAACTAAGACCCTTTACCACTGACTGTTATCCTACATTGGCTTTTAAAGTGGACAGTGAGACTCTGAGCTTATAATGAGAGGCTAATTCCTTTGTTTGTGCTGCTAGTTTTTCATCTTGTTTGTTTTATTATAGTTGCCATCCTAATGAGCGTGAGGTAGAATCTCAGGGTGGTTTTGATTTTCATTTTCCTGATAGGGTTTTTAAAAGAGATTATTTTTTGTTAGTAGATTAAACAGGTAATAAGCCACAGTATGATGCAGGCCACTAAGAGAAGCTTTTCCTTTATTTAAGCAGCCTTTTAGTCAGTTGTTGCTGTTAAATTTTGTCTCAAACCATTCAGAACACTGACTACAACTTAGAAACCTAGGTTCCAAGCATGCATTTGTTGTGATGTGCCTGCTGTATGATTTATGGTGACTTGCTTTCTCCTCTGGCTCTGGGTTTCTCCAGCTGCAGAATGAAAACGTGTAGCCAGATCACCTCTTTGATTCTCTCCAGCTCTGACAGTATGTGATTCCAGTCTTCTGAACTCCTAGAGGAAGGAGTAAATTCCAAAGCTTAGTTCCAGAAGCACCCTGTCTAATTTGGGCTCTACTTTTCTTTGCATTTGGAAAAAGCCCAATGAATAAGGTCATTTTTGCAGACATCTTGAGGTTGCGCTCCAATGTCCTCATTAAATAACAGGAGCCCAGACTGGCAGGCCCAGGGGAATATTCGATCAAGGAGAAAAAGGCCAAGTCATTACTGGAACCCTATCATCAGAGCTGTAAACACAAGCATTCATTCCTGGGCTTTAGCTGAAAGCACGCACTATTGTGCCCTCTCTCCCTCTCCATATACAGGTTCCGTTTGTCAAATGTGTCTCACTATTCCGATAAGTCACTAGAGGCAGCAAGGGAGAAAGAGAAAGAAAGAAAATTACAACCGTAAATAGACTCTGAACATAGAAAGATCAAAATAGACAGCCTCTGGCTTTACTAGATGAGTCACCATTGCAGCCCAGACCACAAAAACAAGCGTGCATCTCTACTTAGTAGCAGTCTTCCTGTCTGTAAAGGAAACGTTGCTCTGATTGGAGATATTGGCCATTTTACAGACTTCAAAGCAACTGAACAGACAAGATGGGGAATCGGTAAAATGTTTCCAAGTATTGCCTGGAGAACAGCTACTCAACTCTGATTTGAAGCTGCCTGGAAATGCTTTCATCTTTAACCAATGCTGGCTTTGTTTGTTTGTTTGTTTTGTATATTGGTCTTCAGTTCTGGTATATTATATGTATTTATTTTTCCTCAAGTAATGCAAGTTGTTTTTCTGGTTGAGACTTGGTTTCTTAGCACTGGGTTGAGCACTGTGGGGGATAGAGTGATGAATTGACTTAAAGACCGTTTAATGAAGAAGTAAGACAAGTACACACATCACAATATTATGAAAGAAAAATAAATGGCCCTTGCCAGGTAGCTTAACTGGTTAGAGCATCGTCCTGATATGCCAAAGCTGAGGGTTTGGTCCCCAGTCAGGGCACACATAAGAATCAACAATGAATGTATAAATAAGTGGAACAACAAATTGACCTCTCTCTCTCTCTCTCTCTCTCTCTCTCTCTCTCTCTCTTTCTCTCCACCTCCTTTCTTCTCTCTCTAGGGTGCTTAGACAACAGAGGTGGACCTTGACAAATGTTCTACCAGACTGAGAGACTAGTGTGAAGAAAGCTTATGTGTATTCAGAATTTAGCAATGAGTCTAGGTTTAGTTTGGTGTGTGGTGAACAAGTAAGGGAGTAGAAGAGATAAAGTTTAGAAGAGAGATTGGGAAAAAATATGGAAGGGATTTGAATGCAAATATGAAGATTATAGGATTTGTTCGGTGAAGATGGGGAGGGAAGAAGCAGTTACTCTATGGGAAGATGATGCCAGCTGTGGGGAGAGAAAGATGAGGGAGAAGCAAGATTCAGAAAGATCAATTAGGAGACTATTGTTAAGAAATAAATACTTAATCATAACCCCTGGCTGTTGGCACAGAGCAGAGTTTCCTAAGTGATATGGGTGAGAAGAGTGAGTGTCTTTTGATCTTCCAACCGAGCTCTTAAATCTCTTGGAATTCCCTGGGTAATAGGAATGTCTTTTTTTTTTCTAATGAGATAACTGGGGGCCCCTCGATGCCTTCAGGATGAGGGCAAGTCACCAAAAAGATCAAGGTATGATTAGAGGGTTGGAACTTTCAGCTCCATCTCCTAACTTCTGGAAAGGGGAGAGAAGAAAGTGGCAGGAGCTTAAGCCAATCACCAATGGCCAATGATTTAATCAACCATGTCAAAGGAGTAAAACTTTCATAATAACCCTTAAACAATGGGGTTTAGTGAGCTTCTGGATTGATGAACACATTGAGGTACGGAGAGGAGGTGTATTCAGAGGGCATGGAAGCTCCATGCACCTTCCCCTGTATGTTACCCTCTGAATCTCTTCCATCTGACTGTTTAAGCCTTGTATACTTCAAAATAAACCAGTAATAGTAAGTAAAGTGTTTTCCTGAGACCTGCAAGTTGTTTTAGACAATTAATAAACCCGAGGAGAGAGTTGTGGGAACCTCCTGAAGTTATAACCACTTGGTCAGAAGTAAAGGTGGCAGGTCTGGCCTCTGAAGTAGGGGTGGTCTTGTGGAAACCAGCTCTAAACCTGTGGGGTCTACACTAACTCTGAGTCGTTAGTGTTAAAGTGTTGGAGACTTCTTCGGTGTGGAAAACACTCCCACACACATTTGGTGTTAGAAATGTTGTGAATAAAAATAACCCACTGTCCCCCACCTAGAACATTCCTTCTGGGGTTGGAGAGAAGAAGATCTACAGAAAAGGTGAAGTTATTATGTCTGGACTTCTAATCGAGTCAGAGAGGATATCAGTATAAACACATTCACAATCACAAAATGGTCCTGTGTCTGTTAAAGTTATTGAGCTAAGGGGTCAAAGAGATTCAGCTGTGGCCAACTCAGTAGGACACAAATAAAAGCAGATTGCCCACTTTATAGAGAAATTTGGGGCAAATAGTTTTAGCTGGCTTATTTGCACTGCAGGCTGTGTTTGCTACTTGGGGTTCTGAATTCAATAGGTTGGCTACTCAACCACATTTTCTTTGCATTCTATAATTTCTTTCCAGCCATACTCCCAGCTTGTGGGCTTTAGAATGAAGTGCTGCTTGGAATGAAGAGCACCCACCTGTCTATATGTTGGTTCCTCTCTGCTGCCTGTTTGACCTTGGGGAAATTACTTTCTCTCTCTGGGCCTTGGTTTCCTATCTGCAAAATGATCATGTTACATTTTTCACTATCCAGGGTCCCATGCAGCTCCAACAGTTTAGGATGTATATTTAGAATAAGCAATTTCCATTACTAATGTTATCTTTCACAAAACAAACCCATCTCATAGAATCCTCCTGACAGCCCTAGGAACAAGCAGTGCAGGTATCATTATTTAGACACTAGAGACCTGGGGCACGAAATTCGTGCATGGGGGGGGAGGGGGTGTCCCTCAGCCCAGCCTGCACCCTCTCCCATCTGGGACCCCTCAAGGGATGTCCGACTACCCACTTAGGCCCAATCCACAATCCAGGACTGCTGGTTCCCAATCACTCGCCTACCTACCTGCCTGATTGCCCCTAAACTCTTCTGCCTGCCAACCTGATCACCCCCAACCACTCCCCCACAGGCCTGGTCACCCCCAACTGCCCTCCCCTGCTGGCCTGGTCACCCCTAACTTCCCTCCCTTGCCAGCCTGGATGCTCCCAACTGCCCTCCCCTGCTGGCCTGGTCACCCCTAACTTCCCTCCCTTGCCAGCCTGGACGCTCCCAACTGCCCTCCCCTGCTGGCCTGGTCACCCCTAACTTCCCTCCCTTGCCAGCCTGGATGTCCCCAACTGCCCTCCCCTGCAGGCCTGGTTGCCCCTAACTGTCCTCCCCTGCAGGCCTGATCACCCCTAACTGCCCTCCCCTGCAGGCTTGATCTCCCTCAACTGCATTTCCTTGCAGGCCTGGTCCCTCCCAACTGCCCTCCCCTGCAGGCCATTTTGTGTCCACATGGGGGCAGCCATCTTTGACCACATGTGGGCAGTCATCCTGTGTGTTGGAGTGATGGTCAATTTGCATATTACCTCTTTATTATATAGGCTATTTTACAGAAGTGTAAATAGAGGCATAGAAACACATAGGAGGAAAGTAATCTTCACAAGGACCTGCAGTGACTTAATAATATAGTTAGGACTAGATCAGGACATACAGTGATTTACTGACATAGTTAGGACTAGATCCTCAGCCACCTGACTCCCAGCCCAAGTGCTCTCTGCACTCTCCCAGGCTACACCAACACCTAGGAAGGATCAGTGAAGTACATTTAAGGAACATGCTCAGTTTCCATGATTGTTCTTAAATAATCTATTTCCATTTTGTTCTCCTCAATGTGGCCAAGGCAAAGAAAGGGAACCATATACCAGGATCACTGAAGTTTTACTTGTGAAAGACATTTCTTTAAAAACCACCTCCTTTCATTGGGATGGGCAGATGTCAAGCTCCCATTTGCAGCCATTACTTTCAGGACCAGCTGCAGGAGGTTATGCACTTGGATGTGGTCAGCAGGCAGAGGCTGGACCATCTACAATTCTTAGTGTGCATTATGGAGATTGTTATGGAGATCACATAAGGGCCAAATGGGATGTTGGAGCTTATCTAATATTTATCTAGTGCTTGATCATTTCTATGCATTTATAATAGTTGTTTGCCATCTTCTTGAACTGCAACATCACTTCTGGAACCTGAACCTGATTGTCAGCCATCTGTTGACATGTTCACATAATTGCCCCATGGTCATCTCACATTCAATACACGAAAGCAAGACTTGTGTTATCTTCCCCATATACTTCTCTTTTCTTTTCACATTGCATTGCCATCAATTCAGTCCAACAAGCTGAAACCTGATCTTTTAAAACCTATTCTTCTGCATTTAGTAAGTCCTGATTAAGTTTCCTCTGACTCTCTCACATGCAACCCTTTGTGTACTCATGTCCACTTTCCCCCTTCATTCCCTTCACCATACTTCCCTGGACTATCCAGGTAGCCTGCTGATTCCTCAGAGCCTTTGATAGGCATATATGCATTTAAATTTCTAAATGAAAATATAAGATGCATTTTCTCACACTTATTGACCATGAATATTTTTTCCCCAGATCATTTTCTGGGAAATACTAGTCTAGCCATTCTAGATGAATTATAGTCCCTAATCATTGTCACATCTGTCCACCCCTCTTTGTCATTGCACTTGTTATTTCCTCTGCTTAGAATGCTCTTCTTCCTGACTCTTGCCATCTGGGGAAATCCCACACTTGTTTCACAACCCAATTCAAATGTCTCCTACCCTGTGAAGCTTTCTTTGATCCTAAGTCACAGCATAATCCCCAAGCTCTTAGAGAACTGAGTACTTGTCACTATTATAACAATTAAATTATATCCTACTTGTGTGCGTTTATGTCTGTCTCCCAACACATTCTAAACCAGGATCTGTATTCTAACTCTTCTTTCTGTTACAATCGTAGAATTGTGATTCTGTTCTCTTTCACATTAATAGAGTAACTTATGGTTGATGCTTGATGAATCTGGTGCACTAAACAAGCTTCAGGTCTAGTACAATGGTCTCCAGCCTCTTCACCTCCCCCACTACCTAGATCTAGAAGGGAACCACTGGGGGTTATACTGGAAACATTAGTTTAGAGAGAGAGAGATAGGACAAGTATATTTGCAATTATAGTACAAGATCCTTATGGGAGGGGATATCAGGAAAAGGAAATTCACTTGTGGAGACCAGATATTAGGGAAGATTCCTGAAGCTTCAGTATCAACATCTTACATTTACTGAGTACCCATTTTATGAAGGGAATTGAGCTGGGTGCTGTGGGAGCATATGAACCCTCAAGGAGCTTCTAATTTATAATGGGATTGCTTATAACTCCTGGTTCCCATAAAGTGAAACCAACTTTGCTAGCTAAATTTAGATAAATTTATTTTGAGGATATGGGGTGTCAGAATCCAAGGGCAAATAGCTAGATCTTGAACTGAACTAGAACCATGAGATGGAGAGCTACAAGAAATCCAAGTAGTTCTACTTTTGCCATTACTCTCTCTATGCATCTGTTTTATATTTCTTTCTTCTATAGGTGGGTATTCTTAGTGATTCAAGTTATTTATGATTCATAAAGCTCTGTTAGGTATGTGGCTAGCACTGAATATCACCTTTAGCATACATAGTTACCTTAAACACATCATTTCTCTAATTCTCCCATCTGTGAGATGAAAGATTCGACCCACGCAAATGTCAGCTGGGATGGTCTATTTTGACAAGTTCTGTCTTAAGTCATTTTTCAGACTTGATGGAATTATAAATAAATATAAAACACATGAGGAAATAATGACTCCCTGGGAAAATTCACATCCAACTCTGGATTCCAATGACCTTGGCCAGACAATAAAAGCTGTTTTGTTATAACAAGTGAGCAAAAGATTCCTCTCTGACGTGTAACTCTTCTGCCTAGGAATATTCCATGCCTCTCTAGCACCACTGCCTTCTCCTGTTCTTGTCTCTGTTAGGGCAGCATTTACCTCTGCCCTATCTCCCATTTGAATTTCAACCCTGAGCTATACCAAGGATATATGCATATTTGAAACGTAGTTGCCAAAGTATCTTCGAATACCTTTACTTAGCTAAGTAACTCTTCAGTTTTGGGACATACATTTCCCATCTGTTCAATAATAATATTATAGGATTTACAAAGTGTCTTTATATCTATTACCTTATTTGGTTTCCACAATAATTAGTCAGTCAACAATCTTTCATTCAATAAGTCAGTCAACTATTTTTATTGAGGGTCTACAACATACCAGGCACCAGGTTAGGTGTAGGGATATAATATTGAACACAATGGATATGATCCCTGCTCTGGTGGAGCTTATAGTCTAGAGGGGCCGAGTTAATATTTTTCTTCCTATTTTAAGACAAAGAGACTAAGGTGAGATGATTTGCCCCAGATGGATGGTAGAGCTAGGACTCATGTGGTCTTTCCATTCACAATCCAGGTCTCTATTTTTGCCACTGTTCTGCTCACTGCCATTGGATAATCCCTGAACACTCTCTAGGAGTTAACTGAAAAGAATAGCTAATACCAATGAGGATGTCAGAGTGGCAAATAGAGAAGCTCAAAGTGAAAAAGTAAGCAAATAAACCAGCTTCTGAAAACCCCAGACCTGGGGGGAGGGGAACAGATCTCAAATCAAAACAGGAACAACAGAACAGCAGCAGCCACTGGAAAACAAAAACAAAACTGTGTCTTTCCTAAAAGCTAGACCCCAGCAGGATGCCCTTACATTATACAAAGTGGTGTGTGATGTGAGCATGGCAGTCCCGCTGAGAACAGAACTAACTCTACATTTGTATCTTTCAAGCAGCAGTCCTGATTGACTGGCTGAGTTGGACTCAGAAGTGCATGGGCCACAGCTTTGCCTCTTGCCTGTTGAAGGATGCTCAGTAGGGGTTGCAGTGGGATGGCAAGGAGGAATGAAATGATCAGGGAGAGGAAAGATGCCTCCCTTCATGGGGTATCTGCCACACTAACAACACATTATGCCTGCATTTCCAAGGCCAGCATCCTCCCCTTCTCCCATCTCTGTATGTATCAAGTGCAGGCCTTGGTTGGTAAATGTGTAGAAAAAAAGATGTGATTTCCCCCTCTCCCTGAGCAGTAATAAGAAATCTTCTAAACTTCAATGGGCATTTATATGTGCTTCTGTGTCCCTCCATATTTAAGCTGGAAAATATTTCTCACACACTTCATAGCCCAGGGCACCTAATCCCACAAACAGTGGACGAAAACAGAGGCAAAAGAAGAGAGAATACTTTCTCAGACTTTCATTAAGGATTAAATAAGACAGGGAACTTGCCTCAAGAGGAGGGAGACATATGTAAACCATAATTCCATTATTATCAAATTAAGGGTCATGCACATGTTTTGTGAAAGCCCAAAGAAGAAAATAATGGGTGGAGGCTTCAGAGTTGGACCCTGGAGGTAGGAGTTTGCTTAGTGAGAAAGTGTAGTGGGAGTTGAGAAAAGTGGGGAGGCAGGGAGAAAAATCACCATGTATGCCAAGGCTAGGAGGAATGAAAATGCATGACGTGTCAGGGAGTGTTTGATAAGATACTGATTGTGTTTCTGGTAACAACCTACTTTGTGTAGTGAGATAAAATAGGTGATTGTTTTTTAAGGAAGGCTAGCTACTTTTACAACCAACCAACTAACCTCAGTGGCTTAAGAGAGTAAACTTTGATTTCTCATTCACTTCGTAGCCCAATAAAGGTTGGCAGGGGTTAATGATCCAGACAGTCATTCAGGGTCCCGCATTCCTTACATTCTGTCTTCCCATAGGTCCTTGAGTCTTTGCACTCAGCTGGTAGATGGAAAAAGAGAATGAGGATGGATCATGTACACATAGATTAAAGGAAGGCCAGGAATTGTGTACTGCACTCCTACTAACATTTCTTTGGCCAGAATCTAGCCACATAGCCACACTTAACTGCAAAGCATCCTGGGATATAGAGGGTAAGAGGAGACCATGTATTGTTGAGCAGAACATTCTCTACTCTAGTTTGGAGTCTGGAGAACAGGAGGATGGAAAGAATAAGGGATCTATGCGTACCTGCTGGGATGAAAGCCTTCTAGCTTCCTGAAGGGGGAAAAGAATCATGGGGGCCTTTAGGTGAGAGGTGCCTATTGCCAGACTCCTGAGAAGAAAGGAGAAAGAAGATGAAAGATACTTATATCTAGACAGAAAACTTCTGCTCTAGCCATGAGTAAATGGACAAGAAACCATTTCAGCTGGGCTCTAAAAACCCTATCAAGTAGACAGTTCCAATATTTATAGAGTCCTCAGTGGTTACTGTTCTTAGCTGCGATCTTCACAATGATCTTGGGAGGAGGACCTGGTTGAGAATTACCACCCTCATTTTAGAAGTGGAGAAACCTATGCTAAGAGAGATTATATGACTAGGGTTGCACAGCAAGTAAGAGACAGACTTGCAACTCAAACCCATATTGTGTTCTTTCCACAATTCTAGGAACCTTCTCTGCATAAAGGAGCTGCTGACCACTTTCTGGTAAGCTGACCTAGGTCAGACCCTAGACATGAGGCCAGGATCCTGGGAGAAATTTTCCTCAATCACCCTCCCTTCTGTCTGCCTGTCTTTTGGAATCAGTGAACCAACTCCTCGTTCAGAGAGCATGTACATGTTAGCTGTCAAACAGCTCATGCAACATCTGACAGCCCTAATATCACTGTTTGTATTATCAGACAATTACCAGCCGAGCTCATATTCATAATTTGACTAACAACTCGCAACCATGATTATTTTTCCTTTCCTGGCAAAACAAATATAGCAGCATTTTCTTTTCAGCATCAGCGCTGATGCTCCTTGGCATTCTATCAGTTGAAGGAATTAAAAAAAAATGTTAGTCGTACTCCCCCACATCTCACTAACTTTACAGTTCCCCATGGCATCTGTGTGCAGTGAACTGAGCTGTTGAGACTAAATGTAATTTGCAATCAAGCTTCTGTTAACATGGAAATGTACCGGCTGGTCTGCTGCAATATGGGTTCTCATTCTGTCTAGCATATGGTTGCATTAAATCCAGTCTCCAGAATGTCTCTTGTTACCACATTGTCAATCCGTGCAGAGCGGAGAACCCTAAAAAACCACTAAAGAAACATATTTTTGGAATTGGCTCTTCTATTGGATCTTGACAAGAGCTGTCCAAAGTCATACTTGGTTACTTGAAATTAACTAGCCCTGTCAGATCTATGCTCACCTATACACAGAGACACACAGTAAACTTGAAACCCAGTTAGATGCTCTGTACTCTAAAACATAGAAATTACACTGGAGGAAAAAGGAAAAGGATAAAGTGAAGGACTTAGTTCTTTTGGTACATTTCAGATAGATTTATTGTTTTCTTTTCCTTGATATCTCAATATTTAAAGAGTGCCAGAATATTAGATTTGCATGGAACTTTAGTAGTCTTTGCAGCTAAAAGCACAGGTTCTGGAGTCAAATTGACTTGGGCTTGAATCCTGATGCTATCCTTAGCTTGGTAAACTTGGGCACATTCTGAAGCTTTGTCTGCCTCCATTTCTTCATCAATGAAATGGAGGGTAATAAAAGTACCCTCACCCTAACCGGTTTGGCTCAGTGGATAGAGTGTCAGCCTGTGGACTCAAGGGTCCCAGGTTCAATTCCTGTCAAGGGCATGTACCTTGGTTGTGGGCACATCCCCAGTAGGGGGTGTTCAGGAGGCAGCTGATCGATGCTTCTCTCTCATCTATGTTTCTAACTCTCTATCCCTCTCCCTCCTCTCTGTAAAAAATCAATAAAATATATTTTAAAAAAGTACCCTCACAAATAAGGGTGTTGTGGGGGATTAAATGCCTAAACACAATACCTGACTCAATCAACGGTGGTCATTATTATTCAGTACCTCTTCTCCATCATCCCTACTCCCCTATCAGATGCTTAAATATCCCCACAACATCGCCCACCATTGTTCTCTTGCTCTGGTCTTGTGCCCCTTGGTGTCTGGAATGTCAGTTCCTTCTAGCGCAGCCCATTCTCTCCTATACAACCCTGTTAAGCAGTTTTTCCTAATCTTAAACACAAATCTCACCCCACCTCTAACATTTCTTCTGGGACTCACAGAGAAAGTCTAATTGGGTGGTGACCCTTTAGATATTTGGAGAGGCTACATGCACCCTGTAATCATTCTCTATTCTCATTCAGGACCTCTTGTTCCTTCAACTTCCACAGTTTATGTAGCAGTGAGTCCCTTTACTAGCCTGGACTGCCCCGGTGGCTTGGGCATGCCCATGCTGCATGGTGCACAGTATTCAGAGGAGCATGCTACCAGCCAGATCCTTCCTGATAAGAGACAATTTGCTGGATTACATACATCAATCCTTAAAAAATAGACTTCTCCTTGGGAAATGTACAAATAACAGTTTTCAATAAATCATGTAGTACTTCAAATTCAATGGGGGGAGGACCTTTATGCCTATAGGTCTCTGCATGATTTTTGTAGAGAGAAAAACATATTTTTCCCCCAAGTAAGCTAATGCCCTCTGCAAATCTGAAGTTGAACAGATTTTATTGGATGTGCTGCAAGCAGGAAATGTGGCCACCGAAGGTGTATGAGACACCAGAGTCCTGGGACATAATATTCTTTCAACATTTGAAGAGTACTTTGGAGGATCAGGAAAAAATGGGAAAATAAATTTCATTCATTTATTCTTTTAAAATCTATTTGTGTGCCAGATGCAGTGCTCGGTACCTAGGGTGGAGTGGTAAACAATCTGTTCCTGCCACAAAGATACTGGCAGATAGATTGAAGCCAATGAAGATCCAGGGCGGTGAGATCTATAGTACTTCCAAATGTGGGAGGCTCTGGGAACTACCTCCCCCAGTCTTGAGTAGCTCAAAGTCTAGAGACAATAAATATGCAAGCAAGTAATTGTCTTACTTATATTTAAAGATTACACAAAATGCTCTGAGCACTTTGAGGAAAAAAATTGTTCCACAAATATTTATTTAGCACCAGTATGAGCTAGAATCTTAAGTGAAGAACAAAAGGGACAGCCCTTGAAATTTATCAAAGTTACATTCTTGAGTATTTGTGGGCATGGATGTTAGACAAGTAAACACAGAATTTATTGTTTATTTGTTTATTACTTTGCTTAACAACCATGATAAGTGACATGAAGGGGAAAAAAACACCAGAATTTTATTAAGAAATTAGATAAGGTCCTGATTAAATGTGGATGGGGTATCAAGGTATGCTTCTCTAAGTTGTAAGTAAGTGGAGACCTGAGAGATGAGTAGAAATAAGAATGAGTGAGATGGCGGAAAGTGAGTGTGCAAAGATCCCTAAGAGGGACTGACCTTAGAGAGTTTGAAGAACCGAAAATAAACAGAGTGACAGGAGGGAAGAGGCCAGGAAATGCTTCACAGATCAGGGGGTCCCACAATGGGAGATTGGCCACATCCAGAGGGAAAGACAGGACACTACAGGAAGAAGGGATAGCATAGTCAGAGGGGTGGATGCCCAACAGGACACACTGGGTCTGAGAGAAGTTCTACCTGTGCTCCTTGTGTATGTGGATGAGAAGTTCAGGGTATGGCCAGAAATGAAGAGGGGGCCTAGGTCATGTCATAAATGGATTCACAAACTATGTCAAGGGATTGATAATATCTGGATATACCACATCTGTGGAAGCTTTAAATGGCCTTTTAATTTTTAAACATTTTATCTATCACCTCAACTTGTTCATAAGCTTTGTGAGGAGGGCAAGGACATAATTTTGTGTCTCTGTATCCCACTCCTACCTCCATTCGCAATTATTGTTGGTTACATTAAATCTCATCTTCTCTTTGCCACTTTGTTCCCAGCTCTGACTTGTGATCTGTGGTGGCTTTCTCTTTGCAATTCTCTGTATCTCCTAAGGTCTTTTGACATGGGAAACCGGCAGCTTCTGAAGATCCCAGGAGGCTCTCGCTGCAACCCTGCATGAGCTTGTGACCCCCTTCTGCGTTCCGACAGAAAGGCTTCACTTAAAGGTGTAAAGGATGAATCATACCATGACGCAGAGCCTTGCAGCTGCCAGTTGGCCATCCCTTATTGAGATCACAGAAATCCTAGGCTTGTTAGACTATTTAGCCCAGCACTCAGGCTCGTTGGAGAAACTCATTAGCTCCATTTAATTAGGGAACCCAAACACTTCCAAACTGACTTTATTGTCAGCTCTCTTCCCACAACCTCATTAATATATTTCTTAAAATTTTCGCACCTTTAATGTGGTAATGATTTTCTTAATTCTTTCAGCATCAGACTCCATAGATCCAAGCAATTTGCTAGAGAACAATTATACACATGGTAGTCACAATTCTTTGAACCAATATCTTTGGTATTATAAATATGAGATTTTTCCCCCTCAATTTTCTTTCTACAGGCTAGACAAAGGTGGTCCTCAGGTTTAGTTCTAAAATATTGCAGTTATTAAAACCATTTTTTCATAACATTTTACAGTTTTCAAAAAGTTTTTATATCAGTCAATTGAATCTCCTAAATGCTGAAATGAAGTATTATCTCCATTCAACAGATGAGAATATTGGACTCTGAGCATTTAAAGATTTCTCTGGGTGACAGGTATGTGCATGAAGTCCCTTCCTTCCCCTGCCTTAGAAGTGATAGAAGGGTTGACAATGAAGACACAGATTTCAGGTCCAAGTGGCTTGAGATACTGCTCTGTCAATACCAGAAACAGGGGTGATTGGCTCTCTACAAAAGATGCTGAATTCTGTTTAGGAAGTGCCAAGTTTTAGCTCACTAGAGAACCTGAAGCTTAATAAATATTTGTATGTCTCTCAGCTGCACCCATATTGCATAAACACTTCTTCTCGACCTAGTAGAGGTCAATGTTTTTCCTAAGTCAGAAATATTTTAACTTTGCTGGAAAGTCCACAGTTAGAAGACAGTCTCTTACTACATCCTAAATATAGTCTTGTCATGCACTGTTCTTCTCTTCTGGTCTTCTATTCAAGCTGACCCTGACACAGATTGGGGTGTAGGTGATACTGACTTGATAACGTGTTCTCACATTCTTTACTTCACAGTAGTTCTGTGAGATGTGACTTCTTGTCTCCGTCATGTCACTTAGGAACTGGGGCCCCGTTAAGGCATGAGAGTTATTCAATGGCAAATAACAAATGCTGGCGGCTTGAACTTGGACTTCTGTCTCAAACATCATGGCTGTTACACTGCATTCAGCTCAGCTCCTTGACCCTTATGTTTCTCTTCCCTTTTTCCTCTCTCTGGCTTTTCTATCCTTCTTTAGGAATCTTCTGGGACTCTTCCTGCAGTCTTCTGTTTGGACCTGCTTTTTCAAAGGTTTGTCATATCAATCATACATGGCTTAATATGAATTTAAAACTTTGAGTTCCCTCTCTTAAATGTATACATATTTTCATGAACATCTTCTCCTTCTTCACTATGACAAATACTTTCTGAGCACTTACTATTCTTCTGGCACTGGGAATACAATGATAGATAATCATGCATCACCCATGTCCTCCTGGATTTAACATGTCTATCATGTGGGAATTGATATCTGCAAGTAGACTTCTGAGATCCACGTATCTAATGTGCAGTCAATTGTTTATACAATTCTGAAGAGATTTTAACCTTTAAATTTGGGGTTAGGGATATTTAGCCAAACACTCTTCCAGGTAACATATAGACAATGAACAGGAAAAGGTACATAAAATACTGATGTGTTTCACACTCCAAAACAAAGAAGTGGAGGTCCTTCTGTCAGATTGAGCACTATAATGTAACTGGGAGTGTGGGTGGGGATGCCTCCAAATAGCCGTAGGAATAGATCATATTTTGGTAGTTTCTTAAAGGTTTTTCCTTTTAATAAAGGGATATACATTGACTTTGCACCTTATCACAGTACTAAACTCAGAGGCCAGGAAATACTGAGTTTTATCTTGGTTCCTGCTAAAATTTTGGAATGGATCATTACACAATTGATCTGTGGGCCTTCGGAAGAAAAGACACTGATCTCTAGTAGTTAATGCAAGTTTACCACAAACTGGTCTTTTCTTATCTTGCCACTAATTTGGTAAATCATCAACAGGATGAGGAAGTTTCATCAATGGACTTAACACAGCCTCCTGTGATGTGATTGGCACAAGATGGTGATATGTGAGCAGGATCACGTCCCAGTTGGGTAACAAAAATGCCTCTTAAGGTCTGCCAACAGATCCATGTACACTAAAAGAGATCTCTGGAGAGGATCAAAGACTTTTTTTCTGGTGAATATCCTTTTTTTTTCTGGTCAATATTTTTTTATTCATGACTTGAAAGGTTATCTAGAAGAAGGAACATCCAAATTTGCAGATAATGACAAATTAAATAAAGAGCAAACACCACAGACTGGCCCAAAGAGATGGCCTTGTGTAGTGAACCAGCCCTCCAGGAACACTGGCCTGCCCTTTCTCTTGTCTCTGCTGCCTGTCTGCAGGGTAACATTGAAAAGGGGTAATATCTCTGACAATTGGGTCTCAGCACTTTTGAAAGGAAGCAGTATGGTTGCTTTTGCTTTTAGTTCACTATGAGAATTTTTATAAAAGAGCTAGTACCATGCTTGGCATAGGTTTTCAATAAAGTAATGCAATATTAATAACAATAATGAAGGATGGATATCTATAATGTTCTAGAGCTTCCAGAACATAGAACTAAAACGAACATGATAAGACAAATCAAAACTTAAGGTATGTGTATCTGAGTGATGCTGGAGGTATCAGGACTAAATTTATAACACTTGAAGCTTCTACTAAGTGTTCAGCACATATCAGGCACTTAAAATATGTGTTAATGATGGCTTAATGAGATGTTTTTGTTTGAAAAGAAGCAACACAAAGGAGGATCTTGTATTTGTATTATACTGCCTGATGCATTTATATATACGAAGGACTGCTCTGTTAAAAAGAATATGGATATATTTATTCTGCATTGTTCTAAAGAGAAAAACCAGCCCAAATTGGTGGGAGATAAAAAGAAAGATGTTTTGGAGGACATTAGAAAACTTCTGTAGCAGTTGAGCTGTCTTATATTTGATCTGTGTGACCTGAGGGATGAGGTCCCTGCTGTCCACTCAGCTGATTTTCTGACTGACACCTGGGCATCTCTGGTGGCCAAGGAGTGCATGGAAGCAGCCTTCATTAGCATGTCACCATTACTGAATGTCAGTTTTGTTTTGGGCACTGAGTCAATTGTCAGGGCCAAAGTAAAAGTATGTGGTTCCCACTTTCAATGAGATCACAGTCAGTGGTAAGAAGGAGCCCCTAAGTGTCCTTGAAGGAACTGAGAAAGATTTCTCATAGCTGTCACTTTCAGGCAGAGACCTGGGGGATTGGTAAGGAGTTTTCCCACAGCAAGCAAGTATTCCATTTATATATACACTAGAGAGAGGCCCGGTGCACGAAATTCGTGCATGGGGGGGGGGCGGTGTCCCTCAGCCCAGCCTGCATACTCTCACAATCCAGGACTACTGGCTCCTAACTGCTTGCCTGCCTGCCTGCCTGATTGCCCCTAACCACTTCTGCCTACCAGCCTGATTGCCCCCTAACCACTCCCCTGCTGGCCAGATCGCCCCCAACTGCCCTCCCCTGCTTGCCCAATTGCCCCCAACTGCCCTCTCCTGCTGGCCTGATCTTGCCCCCAACTTCCCTCGCCTGCTGGCCTGATGGCCCCCAACTGCTTTCCCCTGCTGGCCTGGTTGCCCCCAACTGCCCTCCCCTGCTGACCCGATTGCCCCCAACTGCCCTCCCCTGCTGGCCTGATCTTGCCCCTAACTGCCCTCGCCTGCTGGCCTGATGGCCCCCAACTGCTTTCCCCTGCTGGCCTGGTTGCCCCCAACTGCCCTCCCCTGCTGACCCGATTGCCCCCAACTGCCCTCCCCTGCTGGCCTGATCTTGTCCCCAACTTCCCTCACCTGCTGGCCTGATGGCCCCCAACTGCTTTCCCCTGCTGGCCTGGTTGCCCCCAACTGCCCTCCCCTGCTGACCCGATTGCCCCCCAACTGCCCTCCCCTGCTGGCCTGATCTTGTCCCCAACTTCCCTTGCCTGCTGGCCTGATGGCCCCCAACTGCTTTCCCCTGCCAGCCTGGTTGCCCCCAACTACCCTCCCCTGCAGGCCTGGTCACCTCCAGCTACCCTCCCCTGTAGGCCTGGTTGCCCCTAACTGCCCTCCCCTGTAGGCCTGGTCACCCCTAACTGCCCTCCCCTGCATGCCTGGTCCCCCCCAACTGCCCTCTCCTGCTGGCCTGTTCACCCCCAACTGCCCTCCCGTGCCAACCTGATCTTGCCCCCAACTGCCCTCCCCTGTCGGCCTGATCACCCACAACTGCCCTACCCTGCCGGCCATCTTGTGGTGACCATCTTGTGACGACATGGGGGTGGCCATCTTGTGGTGAAGTGAGGACATCATGCGAGGACCACCTAGGCTTTTATTAGTATAGATATATTCCCTATATTATGGACGAAGAAGCTAAGATTTAGAAAGGCTAAGTAACTCACCCAAGGTCACATAGATAGGATGTGACAGAACCAGGATTTGACCAAGTTGTGCTGACTTCAGAGCCTGTGTCTAAACCACTCTGTTATCCACCGAGTGAGGCATTTTGCCCAGGATGGGCAGAGTTAGCCTGTGAGTCTCATCTCCAGGGTAGATTGCCTTAGAACTGAGAGCCCTGTTTGATTAAAAGAAGTTAAATTATCCATCATCTTCTTCCCTCTTATCCTACTATAGCTTCTTCTCTAGCAGTGAAGAAAGGAGAATTTTATGGGAACAGGACAAGCTCAGAGCAGCTAGTGCATGGTGGATGGCAGAGAAAGCAATGCAGGAGATTACCAAGTAGCAAGAGAGGACAGCTCCTGCCTGCCAGACTGCAGGGAGGAGAGAGACACACAGAAATGGAAAGAAGTAAAAAGGTCAGGCCCTTTTGCCATTTTTTTTTTTTTTTTAATCTGGGAGGTCCTTTGGGGGAGGTTTCTCTTTGTTTTTCATTTGGACCAGGGATGTCTACCATTTGGGAGCCCTTTGCTCCTGTGGAGCTCCAGAGCTGAGCACAGGGTTCCAGGTAAAGCCGAGAGGGGCTCTATGCTTCGTGCACCTGTAGGTCTACTGGCCTGACCAGCCCAGAGCTCTCAAGAGGGAAAGGAGAAACGAACCCAGGAAAGATGCTCTTCTTAAAAGGCATAATTGGCTGACTTTTCTTGCTTCCTAGCTCTGACAGATGGAGGTGGGCAGGAGGTTAAGGAACCTCAACAGATGGCAGCAATCAGTGGGTGTTGGTGTCCATTTTTCATAAGTGCTGAAAAGATGGTCACCTTGTGCCTGATGATCAAACTCAACTCTGAGTCCCTCTGTCCTAGAACATAGAACAGTATGATTCTTTCTCAGCTTCCATGAGGAATGTTTCCAGAAAATGAGCATTACCTAGGGAATGAAATGGCTTCCCGGTGTTCTGTTTCAGTGGTGGAATTCTACTACTCAGTCCAAAGTCCTGGTGTCTACAGAGATTTGTTTGTCTGTCTGCAAGGACAGACCTGAAAGTCAACTTGCTATAAACCCTTCCCTTGCCTTCTGATTGGTAAGAGAAAAATGTCCACATACTGCCATCTGCTGGTTACTACTGGTCACTGAAGTTTGAATGAAAAAGTTCACTAGACGCTTAGAAAGGTCCAGGCTTTCTGCCAGGTTAACAAAGTAGCAATGAACAAAACACGGCTTCTGCCCTTAAGGGGATCCCCGTCTAATGGAAGAAATGGACATGTTACCAAGTAATTAAAACTTAAAAAACACCATTTTAAGAAAATGTTGCCAAGTGTTACCAAAGTGAAGGACCTCTCTCTGGGGGCCTTGAAGCACGCATGAAAATAAGTAAAGGAAACCTCATTTTAAATGGAATGGGAAGCCCTAAAGTGGGACCATCTCCCACAAGGGCCACTGGTTGCAGTCTGCATAATCAGCAGGAAGAAGGAAGATAGAATTTATTTTAACAAGGGAGGGCATTAATCACATGGGAATTCTATCTCCCGCTTTTAAGAAAAAGGAGTTAGATCTCTCCCTGCCCCAGTAACAACACACTGACCACCATTTGCAGCCAATGAGAAATGGCCACAACCTTGAACTCTGTGCTTCTCCAATGAACTTTTGTCCAAAACATCCCTCCCTTATTTCCCCCTAAAACCTAATAAAAATAAGTCCCTCTCCTTTGTTCTTCAGACTTGCTTGCTCATCCTGAAATGTAATCCTCTGTTATTTCCAAATAAACACACTTGCTGGTAAAAGAATTGGCAATTTGATTTTTAAAGTTGAAGTATGCTTTGTAGTTAACCAAGCAGGCAGGAGCAGGAGCACAGGGAACAGCATGGGCAAGTATAGGTTATAAGTTGTTAGTCTGGTTGGTAAATTAGAAACATGGGAAAGAAGCTGTAGACAAAAGCTGGAAGGAGGTGAAGGCCAGACTGTGAAGGGCCATGAATGTCTGACCAAGGCTGCGACACTATTCAAGACGGGCAGGTAAAAGATGGGTTCAGATTTTGATGGTAAAGGAATATTGACAACAAGTGGTTGTACATAAGTGGTAAAGGAATATGGACAATAAGTGGCTGCACATAAGCTTTCCAGCATTCTGAACCCTCTCATTATTTGAAATCTCTTATGCAAAGAAACCCATTATGTGAAGTAGGTGAAACCATATTATTCTGATTGAAGCAGAACCACTAGAGGTCCTGTGCCTGATGAATTGTTTCCCAACCCACTTCTCCCATCCTTGGTACCTGGGGACTCTTTGGGGCAATATTGATGACTCAGTAGAACCTACCACTGTTGAGGACTCCTTACCTAACTTGACCATCCCTGCTTGGTTTTAGAGGCAACCACAGTCTGTCCCTCCTATGACATAGGTGTTCATAAATTAGGTACTAGATCTTTTCCTATTTTTAAAATTAATTAATTGATTTTGAAGCATTTTTATGGTTTTCTATTTTATTTTTTAAGACTTTAAGAATACTTTTAGATTCACAGCAAAATTAAGAGGTAGGTACAGACATTTCTCATATGTTCCCTGCCACCACACATGCATAGCTTCCCCCATAATCAGCATCCCTTCACTAGAGTGGTACATTTGTTACAAGCAATGAACCTGTATTGACACAATATCACACAAAGTCCATAGTTGCTGTTAGGTTCACTCTTGGTATTGCTATACATTCTATACAAATGTTATACATGTTATACAAATGTATAACAGCATGAATCCATCATTATATGATACACTAGCGGCCCATTGAGGGAATATTCCTGCAAGAATAGGGCTTCCTGCAGCCTGAGTGAAGCTCCCACCCGTCTCCGCTGCCTCGCTCCCTCCCTTCTCTGCTGCCTCGCTCCCACCCGTCTCCGCTGGCTCGCTCCCTCCCTTCTCTGCTGCCTCGCTCACTCCCTTCTACCCTGCCCCGCCTGCTTCCCTCTTTTCTCTGCCACCCCACTTGCTTACTTCTCTGCAGCTTTGCTCCCTTCTGCAGTGCTTGGCTTCCTTCTCCACTGTCTTCAGTCTTCGCTCTGAGCCTGGATATGCAAGTTAACTGCCATCTTGGTTGGGTTAATTTGCATATCACTCTTGATTGGCTGGTGGGTGTGGCTG
Organism: Eptesicus fuscus; assembly: GCF_027574615.1. Lineage (NCBI taxonomy): Eukaryota > Metazoa > Chordata > Mammalia > Chiroptera > Vespertilionidae > Eptesicus > Eptesicus fuscus. Next base: position 47,294,965 of record NC_072475.1, read on the forward strand.
GTGAGCGTGGCTTGTGGGTGTAGCAGAGTGATGGTTAATTTGTATATTACTCTTTTATTAGATAGGATAGTATTTTCACTACCCTAAATAATCTTCTGTGCTTTATCTATTCATACCCCCTCCCATACCCTACTTCCTGGCAACCACTGAGCTTTTTATTATCTCCATAGTTTTACCTTTTCCAAAATGTCATATAGTTGGAATCATACAGAATATAGCCTATTCATATTGACATATTTTTTATCCCTTTTGCTAGAGTGGCTTACAGTTCTGGTGACACCCATTTTATAGATAAATTAACTTTCTTAAATACACAAGCTATATCCCCTGGGCCCTGGCCCCCAGATTTATATTGCTAAAGGCAAATACTAGTATAGAGAGGTGGATAGAGACCATTTATCTCTGCAGTTTTATGAAGCATCACTTGTCTGTCTCTAATGCACTATGTCCCAGTATGTTAACTCACATTCAGTATCTACAGCATACGTGCCATTCTCAATCCACAGATTATCAATGATGGAGTTCCGAGAAAGAACGCTTTCACTCTTACTAATAACATGAAAATTATTGCTTTCATTCAAGAACTGCACTCCGGGAAAGTATTCAAGAGCCTTCTGATGAGTGGCTGAATTATCAAGATCTGCTGGTCTTTCTGTTCTGTGAAGATTGTAGCCTCAGGGTGGCAAACTGTTTAGGAGTAACTGGTCCCTTGGAGGCAAAGGCTGTCTGTTTCACCAACAGGGTTATCTTCCTGCCTTTTTAGATCCACACTTTCAGATTCCACCCACCCATGGCATTTCCTCTATTTCCTTTCATGCTTCTTGTCTTTCCTCATGCCTTGCCCACTCTCTGCATGAGAGGGTCAGTTAACTCTCACTTTCCTACAGTCACTTCTCTGCTTCAAGCCTGTGTCCAGAACTGCCTCCTTCTTGCCATCTGGCAGCTAACATCTGCATTTCATTTCAACTCGGCCCCCACCTTCTCTTGGAGACCTTCACAAAAGACAGTTAACTTTCACTCAAAGACTTTCCCCAGTACTTGATTATATACACAGTGTTTTCCACATGGTTGAACAGCTACTTCAACATCTATGATGACTCTCCTCTGCATTACTTAGGTTAATTGCTCTTTTCCTGAGGGCACACCAGTCAGTGTCCTTTTATGTTCCTGGTGCCAAGTTCAATAAACATTAACTGAGTGAATATCACACGTTAGAGTGAATGGGTCGGGCCATTGTGTGTTTTATTACAGAAAATGGAAATGTAACTTAGCCTACTGACTGTGAGGAAGAACAGTGAGGCAGGAGTGTCTTTGCACAGTTTGTATGGATATCTCAGGCTCTCTTACCCCATTTACTTGTAACTATTGGTTTCCATGGTTTCCAAAATGTCATATATTTGACATGTCATTGTCTCTCTTCGTTAAATTGTAAACTTTTGAAGGAAAAAAAAATCATTTCATGCTTAGCTTGGGACCTGGCTAATAACTACTTTTTCAATTGATTTTCAATGTAAAAAAAAACAAAAAACAACCCTTACCCATCAGGCCTCACAGCTCCTGGAATGGGAAGGTAGTCTAAATCTAACATATCTACCTGGATCTGCTCTAGGGACCAAGGAAGCCAGAGCACAGGAGCACAGCTGCCTGTGCTTCACCTTCAGTATAGCTCAGCTACTCTTGTCAGTTTCCATTCCCGGAGGCTATAATTTTCTCTTCATGCTGCCACACTGCACCATTTACTCCATATTATAAAATCTGAGAGACAGATCCTGATTGCTGTGGTTAATTACCATAGCCTCTGATTGGGTAGATTTTCCCTTCAAGTCATGCCATAGTTTATGATCAGCTTATGTTTTGGTAACCCTTGCATCATGGTCCTACCTGGTCCAGTAAACTTTGACCAGAAGCAAGGTTTAGCCCAATGATTCCCCATGGGAGCGATTTGATTTTAAAGGGGGGAGAGGGGGTTGATTCGAGAATGAGTTATTAACAGTGAACTTTTTGCATTTCTTATGGTTCTAGTGGCCTCATATATAGTATATAAATATATATTATGGCATATTTATGCATTTCAGTTCTCTATTATATGTTTTGAAACTTTATTTGCTATTTTTTCATATCACTTCATATTATTATTATTATTATTATTTAACAATTTCTTAGTGATTTCTTCCTCAGTACTTAAACTCTTTTTTCATTCTTTTATTTTTCTCTTTCATGGATGCCATGTTTTTTTGGAAGCTTGTTTAGACCAAGTTAATGGTCTTTTAGGCTTCCTCCACATGAATAGGAGTTCACTTTTTGAATAAGAATTATATGTCACAGGGGGGACATCAGGATTTTAGAGATGCTTAGGTGGGGCATGGCCAAAAAAAGTTGGGAACCACTGGTCGAGGCTGAGATTAGAGCAGTAGCTGTGGAGGTCCTGTTTTGGCTGTGAGGTAGGCTGAATAATGATCCCCAAACAAATGTTCATGTTCTAATATCTGGAACCTTATGGCAAATGGGACTATGTGGATGTGATTAAACCAAAGATGTTGAGATGGGAGGTTATTCTAGTCCTTATAAGAGGGAGGCAGTAGACTTAGAAAAAGGGGCAAAGATGTGCCAATGGAAGACGAAGAAAGAGAAGATGCTAGGTTCTGGCCTTGATGACAAAGGGCCATGAGCCTAGGAATGTAGCTGGCTTCTAGAAGCTGGAAAAGTCAAGGAAAAGGTTTCCCCTAGAGCTTCCAGAAGGAATGAGGCCTACAGACATCTGACCTCCCAAACTATATGACAAATAATATGTGTTGCTTTAAGCCACCACATCTGTGGTGATTTGTTACAGCAGTATTAACAAATACAGGCTCTTTTAGGGAGTTAGGGCCACTGGTGTTTACTGATGAATGGATACAAAGTGTGAAAAAAGAGTGTCAGGGATAACTTGAAGAGTGTGTAATGGAGCCACTGGAAGAAAGGTGTGTGCTTCATTATAATGGGGAAGACCTGCTCTGGGTGACACTGAGTCCTTATCTACCAGGCTATGTCCTTTCTGCTCTTACTATGCCTAGGAGCTGAGCCAGGATGACGTTCACAGGAGATGCACCCAGCTCAGCTGGTCATATGCTTTCTTCGCTGCCATCGCCTCCTTCTGTTTCCCCAGCAGAGTTTCACACTCTCTGAAGCCTTTTCTATCAGCACTTCCTCACTGTTCTGTGACGGCAGCAGGCAGCACCGAGCTGGATGAGATTAGACACATCGATTTTATTTTAAGGCACAGCTGAGAAAACACTCAGGAAATAAAAGTTGTTTTGACATAAACTGTATTATCTGGAGGCCTGTTGATGGTCTGCTGATGGGGTTCTTTGGCTGTGGAATGGATTCCTTACTCTGAGCTATGGGATGGATTTCTTACTCTGAGCATGGCTGAGCATCACATAAGCCACTGCACTTCTCTCCTGTCCTCAGCCAAGGAAGAGTCACCAGTGTAGTGAAAAGAGCTGTAAGACAGGGGCATGGAATGCCTGATTCTGCCTCTGGCTTTGCTACTCATCTGCTGTCACTTTCTCGTTTTGAGCCTCAGTTTCCTCATCTGTAAATTGAGGGTGATTTGAAGCAGTGTTTGCCATGAGCCCCCTTGAGCCTGCTTCTCTGGTTCTCACTGAAGAAGCTAGAATGAGTGTTGAGCTAGCCAGGGTCTTAGCGCCCACTTTCTGTTCTGGGTTCTGAGGAGTAGGCACTGTACTATCTCTCTCATCTTCCCTTCCCTGTCATCCCACTGGGCTGTATTCTGACCCTAGAGCTGTCATAGCTCAAGCTGCATTAGACGGCTTGTTTCTATTTCAATTGGTTCATGATTCACACATCCACAGGATGGAGTGGTGAGGACAGACTCCATTTGCTAGAGTCCAAGGCAGATGGCCACACTTCCTTTCCAGAGTGAACATCAAATGCCAGGCACTCAGTGAGGGGCACCCTCCTTCTGGCTCAGAGCTCTGCGAGGCGGACACACAGGCCAGGTTCCGGCCACCTTCTGTTCTGGTTTGCCTAATGATGCTTTTGGCAAAAAACTAGGAAGAATAGAAAAAGAAAAGAAGGAACTTATTAGTCTATTAGGGAGTTTGGTTGGCATTCTTTATCCTTTGGGAGGAAGTTTCCATGAAAAAGGAAACACACAGACACAAATAAAGCACCATATAAATCTGTTTTGTGACTATGCTCCATCTTCCTCCCTGGGTCAGGTTAACAAGTGGAAACCTGCTGAGTCTATGTGAAAGGAGTTCTTATAAGTTCTGCCGTTCTTTCTCCTTTCTGATTGTAGGGAACCTGACCTGTCTCATAGCACCAAAGACTGAGTTACTGGTACCATGTATTGTGCAATGCATGGTATATAGACTAATAAAGGCTTGAATGAATAAGCAAATGGATTAAAATAATATTATCTATTTACTGGGGGACTTTATAAATGTTACATCATTCCTGGTTCTTAGGGGTCACATTTATAAAACAAAGACTCTGGCCAAACCTAATATAATAAAAAATATATTGAATGTCAACATCATAGTCATTCACCATCCACATTGGAGCATCCTTCTCACCATCTCAGGTGGGACATAAATAATAACCATCACTACAGTTTTCAAACTGGTCTTACACCCATTTTTATCAACCTGTGCCCCAAACAGACCTGTGAACTAAGTTTCATTATCACTCTCTTTGTTTAGTTGGAGAAACTGAGGTTCTGAGACATTTTAAGACCTTTAAATGGGAAGAGCAGGCATCACCTTTTTAAACATATTTTTGGCTTTCCCACCAACATCTAGTTTCACGGATATCACCGCATTTAATTCTGTTTGTCTTCATCTCATTGGATGTCTTTTTCATTTCCCTTCACAGCTCAGTTGTCTTCTTTTCACACTCCCTCTTCTAAGGAATGAAACAAAATTACTCTCATTTTCACCAGAGATGTCTGCCCACTTCTCTGAAGCTGTCCTCAAAAGCACATTTTCTATCCCAAGAGCTTATCAAGGTATTTTTTCTTTTTGCCCCAGACAAAGGCAATTTTCTTCTTAAAAAGAATCATTGTGAAAGCTGTTAAGATAGTAATGTTTATTGCCTCCAGAATTTTCTTCTAAGTAGCTGGCAGTTATTCCTATAGTGACAAAAATGTGCTCCTCTCACACTCCATTCACACTCTGCTGCCCTGGGTTTGTGTCATGCTATACTCACAAATTTTTATTTCAATGCTAAATCATAGCATATTATGTAAAAAAAATACTTAAAATGATAGTTAATCTGAGAAATGCACTTGAAAAAAGATAGTTTCTTTCTGGATTTTTTTTTTAAATAAAGAGATGAGCAAGGGCAGACTCAATTCTGGGAATTACAAAAAGTTTCCCAAAGAATGGGTCTCAGAAGGATGGCATAGTCTACTAGGTGAAGGAAGAGATGAAGGTAGTGTTTCAGGTAGAGAGAACAGGACAGACAAAGTGGAGGAGCATATAAAAGCATGGTTTGTGAAGGTAATGGAGAGAGGTAAGCTGAGGGAAAGTAATAGAAAATTCTTAAAGAGTAGTTTGGGAAGAGGGAAGGGCAGAGTGATAGCTCCTCTTCTAGTGATTTCTTAAAACTGACAGGGGGCCCAATGGCTATGAGAGGCAGGGAGCATTCATAAATTGGAGAACACTGCTCTAATGTGAGGCAGCAGTGTTTGTTAATGTTGATGTTGTTATGTATGTGTTCTTGCCATTATCACCAACAACCTGATGTCAGCTGTGAGTCCCAAACAAGAATGATATGATTCAGTGGCTGGTGTGGTTGAATTGTCTTATATGTTGTACCTGATCTTCAGAGTGCAGTGTGGGATGAGAAATGAGAAATAGGACATCTATTTTACTCTGGTCCTACCCACTCATACCCACATGCTCTCTTAAGGGCAGGTGATGTTTGACAGAGTGTTTTACTGTGGGTTTCATGAGCTGCAAAGGTCTCCTCTCCTCAGCCTAGGCTTGTAGAAGAATATAGAATGTGGCCTTCTCATGGATTGCCACTCTATGTTTAGTGTCAAAATTAATACTAAAGTTCAAACTCCAAAGGAATACCTTTTGCTGGATGATGGGTGGATGGTTGTGGGGGTCAACTGAATGCTCAGGAGGAAGTGGGCAGAGTTGTGAACCTGAGCTGAGATGGGCTGCAGACCTCACTGGGACTTATGGATGTCAGTTAGCAACTCTTGGCAAATGACCTATGAGTTGAATTTTCTGAAAGTAAAGTGTAATTGAGTGGAAGGAACCCAGGCAGTCTGCAAGTTGACTGGGTGATTTATTTTTCATGGTGGAAAGATAATCCCACACTGGAGTCAAGATGGCCCCCTGCAAGGTGCTTGTAAATTGTTTAAGATAACCTCTGACTACGGAAATGTGATAGAATTTGGTGCTCAGGAATTCCCTTCTCTAAATAAAAGTCTTGGGGTCAGTCTTCCATTTTGTTCTCTTGTTATTTTCTTTATTTTCATTTAGATTTTTTTCTCCGTGTTTGGTAAATTTCATCTTGAATATGCCTGCCTGTCTCGGTTGTGCTAAGGAAAACAAAAAGAACCATTATGTTAACTTTAAATGGAGAAGAAAAGAAACAAAGTACTTCTCTCTTATCCTCCCTTACTCCTCAGCCCTGGGAGACAAAGATATAGCTTAGTGGTGGCAACAGAAGACAAAATAAAAGAACTCCAGGGAAAGGTAACACTCAGGAAAAATGTTGGGATGCTGGTGCTGCCCCGCCCTCTTCACCTGCTAGACCTGTTACCAAGTACATTCTCTGGGGGATGAAATTTTAGATAACCAAATGGAAAATTCTTATCATGCTCTTCAAAGGTAGTTCTTCCTTTCAAGGTGAGGCATTTTTGAGACTCATTTAAATATACCACTTATGGCTAGGATCTGTGGAGAAGAGCCAATGTGGTATAATTGAAAGGGCACCTCAACAGATATCTAGGTTGGATTTTGGCTTTGCACTGTGGTATAAACTTGGACAATCACTCAACTTCATTTTCATTCCCTGTCATGAGATTTGTAATGCTCACCTCATGGGATGATTGGCAGAATTTGGGGCAATGTGTGTAAAGTAACTAATAATAAACTGGTATATGATAGGCATTTAGAAAGCTAATATTTACTTATTTATTTTGAGAGAGAGATATATATAATTTTTTAAATGTTATTTATTGAGTTAAGAGAGTAGTGGGGGTAAAGAGAGATATATATTTTTGTTTTTCCACTTATTTATACATTCATTAGTTGATCCTTATATGTGCCCTCACTGGAAATTGAACCTGCATCCTTGGCATATCAGGATGATGCTCTAACCAACTGAACTATCCAACCAGGGCTTAGTTCTTATTGTTATTGCTTTATATCTATAATAATAAAAGCTTAATATGCTAATTAGACCAGATGTCCTTCCAGAAGACCTTCTGGATGAAGCCGGGGCTGTGAGGGGAGCCCAGGTTCCTGGTGCCTGCTGGTGGCTGGAGGGAAGCCTGGGTCCCAGGTGCCGGAGGGAAGCCGGTGCAGGCAGCCGGGGGAAGGAAGGCCTACTCTTGCACGAATTTCATGCATTGGGCCTCTAGTTACTTATAACTGCTGAGGTGATTTAGTGTAAAATCATCATGGGGTAGGGATAGAGGAAATGGGTTTGACCTCTCTCACTTCTCTCATAGCAATATGTTTGCCAATATACCTCAGACATCTCACTTTTCTTTTGTTATAGAAGCAGTGTGCATAGCCTTTAGAATCAGACTACCTGTGCAACTTTGGCAAAGTTATTCACTCTTGTTTCTTCTCAACTGCTTTGGCCATTAAGTGGAGGGATATTGTGAGAGCCAAATGATACAAATATATTAAGTGCCTAACAGAATGTTTGCCCTGCCCCCCAGCTTAGTAAGTAGTACCTTCTTCCCATTGTTTTTCTTATCCACATCTGCCTACTGCCCTCACCAAATGCTTTTTTTTCAGATGCCATGACTGTACACAATATTCCATGCTCTAGATCCAAAAGCCTGGCACCAGGTCTAAATGCAATGATTGTGCCTAGCTGCTTTCTCCATTTTGTCCCCTTTTATAGACTTATTTTATACCATTTTTATTCCATGAGGTAAATATTAATTGAGTACCTGTTAAATGTCAGGAACAATAGGATGTGCAATGATTAATGTAACAATTCTTGCTCTCAAAGACTTAACAGATTAGTCAGGGAATGTCTCAGTCTAGATAGTTTGATATTATAAGACAAATACTGTATGTACTGTAAAAGAGGCTAAAGGATGTAAAGAGAAAAAAAACAAGACAGGTATCATTTGAACAGTGGAAGGATGGTAACAACTGGAGGAAGCTCCATAGGGAAGGTAAGTTTGGAACAGAGTCTCGGGGCTGTGAAGACTATCGAGGTGGACTTGATGGGGAGGGACTCCAGGCAGAGGAAACATCCTGAGAAAAGTCATGGATATAGAAGTGTGTGAGACAGGTCAGGGAATGGAGACATTTAGTTTAACTGTGAAGGAAATAGTGAGGAATATGGGTGAGGCATTATTGTTCAGAGTCTTTAATGATGGGATGATTTTATACTTAGTTTGATTTGCAATGAAGAAACATTGTGAGCTTTTTTTGAGCATGAGGGTAAGTAATATGACAAGGAAGATACTACAAGTTGTATCAGAAGTGGTGTTTACATCTGGCTCTTCAATGGACAGATGACGGCATGGGCTGGGTCTTTGGTGGCTGATATGGGAGAGGAGGGCAGCGTTCCAAGTTCTAAGTCGAGAGAAATATAAGGACACAGAGGTAGAAAAGTCTCAAAAATAATTTGAAAACATAATATTGTAGGCTGCTATGAGCATTATATACAAGTAGGAAATTTGGGGGAGATTATTTTAAAGGAAACATCATGGCAGGATCCCAAAGTTTATATCAGGGATGCTGGTTTCCATTTGTAAAGAGATCAGAGTACTTGTAAAGCTATCAAACAGTTTAAATGAGTTTCCTCTGATTACTGTTTCTCTGAAGTCTAGTTTCTTAGAAGGTTTGTGTGCTATTAAAGTACTTTTTTATTGTGGTAAATACATGTAACATAAAAATACCATTTTAACTACTAAGTACATTCACATGTTGGGCAATCATCACCACTCTGTAGTTCCAGAACCTTTTCATCACCTCCAAAGGAAACCTGTAACTGGTAAGCAGTCATTCCCCACTCTTCCCTTTCCCAGCCCATGGCAACCACAGATGAATGGATAAACAATTTGTAATGTAGCCATACAATGGAATATTATTTGGCCATAAAAAGAAGTGATGTACTGATACATGCTACAACTGGATGAACCTTGAAAGCATCATGCTATTTAAGTTTTTAATTTTGTTTTTATCTCAATGTCAATAAAAAATTACCAGTTGATATCTCATTTTTTGTATAAGCAATGATAACTTGTAGTTAAAAATATTCATAGGTCACAACAATTACATTTTAACTTAATGATTCTTGAATAGGGCTCTGCAAAATCTCAGAGGTTTTTGACCTATTTCAGAGGTTTGTTAAACTATTTTTGTCATGTAAAAGGTATCCACAAATTTCTCATGTTTGAAAAACTCTCAGCCTACTGCCAGGATCACTTGCTGTTGCAAGATACTCATGGAATATCCTGCTCAACACCTCAAGTGCTTTGAGGAGCCAGCCTAGTAACATAAACCCATGATGTGGCTGAGTGTGAAATAATGGGGAGAGGTAGGAACTCTGGCACCTTGGAAAAGTGCATGCCTCATGTAAAGAAGGAAAAAACCAAACTCTAGATTTTTCATTGAAATCTCTCAATTATTAGTTTTTAGCATCTTGTTAAAAAATGGTAAAACATTGTGGACAAAACAAACAAATCTGCAGGAGTGATTAAAGACTTCCATCAATTAAAGAATATGCATGGTGTTTGTTTGACTGCCAACTCCACCCTTTGCACAAGATTCTTTTTTAAAAATCCTCACCCAAGGATATGTTTTTATTGATTTTAGAGGAAGTGAAAGGAAAAGGGGAGAGAGAGAGAGAGAGAGAGAGAGAGAGAGAGAGAGAGAGAGAGAGAGAGAGATTTATGTGAGAGAGAAACCTCAGTCAGTTGCCTCCTGTATGTGTCCTGACAGGGATCATACCTGAAACCTGGGTATGTGCTCTAACCAAAAATTGAACCTGCAACCCTTTGGTGCATGGGACAACACTCCAAAGAACTGAGGTACACTGGCCAGGGCTCAACTCAACCCTTTAGATTCCATAATTTTCAGCATGTTCTGTCATCTCTCGGAATCTCTTCTCTCATCTACAAAATGTGTCTAATGACAGTCTTTCCCTAATAGAATTGTCATGTATGTAAAGTGTTAATACAGCGTTGAAAGAGTACAGGCAATAATCCTATATAATAAAAACCTAATATGCAAATCGACCGAATGGTGGAATGACCAGTGGAATGACTAGTCACTATGACCACACTGACCACCAGAGTGCAGACACTCAATGCAGGAGCTGCCCCTAGCCCACAGGCCCCAGGCCAGACAAGGCGGTTGCCAGAGGAGGCCCCCCAATTGCCCTGCTGGTCTCCCCGCAGATTGACCCTGATTGCCAGCCAGGCCTACTGACCCTACCCATGCACAAATTTTGTGCACCCAGACTCTAGTCTATATATATAAAAGCCTCAGTGACCATTATGATGGAATGATAGAACGAGTGGTCATTATGACATGCATTGACCACCAGGAGGCAGATGCTCAATGCAGAAGCTGCCCCCTGGTGGTCAGTGTGCTCCCACAGTGGGAGCGCCACTCAGCCAGAAGCCGAGCTCATGGCTGGCGAGCACAGCAGTGGTGGCAGGAGCCTCTCCTGCCTCCAAGGCAGTGCTAAGGAGTGGTGAGCCAAATGGTAAGGAACGAACAGGTGGGCAGTTAAGAGTGAGCAGATGGGTGGTAAGGAGTGAGCAAGTGGGCAGTTAGGAGTGAGCAGATGGGCAGTTAGGAGTGAAGGGTCCTGGATTGCGAGAGGGTGCAGGCCAGGCTGAGGGACCCCTGCCATCCCCCCATCCCCCATGCACAAATTTTGTGTATCAGACCTCTAGTCCTATTTAATAAAAGGCTAATGTGCAAATTTTCCCCTCAGGAGTTCGACTGACCAGGAGTTTGACTGCTTACTATGACATGCATTAACCACCAGGGGACAGTGTGGAACAAAGGAAGGCCCTGGCCAGCAGCCAGCGGCCAGGGGAAGGAAGGCCCAGATTGGCCCTGATCGCTGGCCAGGCCTAGGGACCCTACCTGTGCACGAATTTTGTGCACTGGGCCTCTAGTACTAGATAACATTAGGTAATGTTATCAGATTGTTAATAATGAAATTAATAGCACAGTTTCTAAGTGGTTTTCCTTCCTGGAGATCTTGGAGTAATTTCAGAGGAGTTTGGTGAAATAATCCTGATAGTGATTCAATACGCTTTATGTTGAATATGATCTAGGGTAGTGTCTTTGAAATTTATTACACGAAATAGCTTTGTGATAGTCATCAAGTTATTTAATCTCCTTGTGCTGTTTTCCTACCTATAAAATGGTAGTAATATATAGTACCTTCCCCACATGGTTGTTTGGGTATTAAATAATTAATATGTGTATGACACTTTACAACACCTCCTGGCACACAGTAAGGATTACATAGATAATTAGAAAAAAATAAATATTAAAACACAAGTTGATCCAGCATAGACTTCTTATGGATCCTTTTTCCTCCAAGTGACTACTTCTCACTGAAACATTGATTCAGCTTGATGACACCTTGCTTTAGTTGGTATTTTAAATAGAATTTTAGAATGTGCTAGCACAACTTAACTGTGTAATGATTCAAGATGGACCTGTGATCAACAATGACATTTTTTCAGTGAATCTGGAGACCTTTGAGAATGTCAGACCTGTTGATGAAGCACAAAGGTTGGCATCTTACCTTTAGTTTATGATTATTTCATAAACAGTTGTCCTGGTTATTTTCATGATTTACCAGTTCTAGGCTCAAGCCATAACATTTCTAGTAGATAAACAAGATTCTTTAATACAATTATGAGAGTTCTGTGAGGCACCAAGGTCAATGAGAAAGTAAATACTGGACTCAAGATAAAACTCATTACATGACTTTGGGAGATTTACTCTTTCCTGTGTCTTGTTTTTTTTTTTTTTCCCCTCTAAAATGTAAAGTTAAGGAAACAGACTTCTGTGTTTTCTACTGGGGCCTCCCCTTACCAACTTCTTATAAATGAGATATTATGGGAACCTCTAATATGTCCCCAGGTAGCAGGAGAGTTGTTCTGGTTGAATTGGGGTAAGTGCCTGTTCACTATATTCTCTTGGACTCAGCCTGTCTCACATGGTAACCCCTCAGGCATCTCTGTGGGAGCCTCAGGGCTCCCTAAAGCTCATTCTGAAAGCAACTGGGTAAGATTAGACTATTAACTCTTAGCTAATAGTCTGTGATTCTAAGTATTTCTAAAAATACTTTTTTTCAAATAAAGTGAATTTCTTCTAGCATAAAAATAAGTAAACCCTATCTACCTACATACACTTACTTGTATTTCACCAGAGTTAGAGACTCTGCTATTCAAATGGACCCTGGTATAAAATGAAAAGTTATTTTGCTGTGTAAACAACAACATTTAGAATGTTTTCTAAATTCTGTGCTTTACTCTTCTTAACGTGAGGGACACTTTGGACTTGAGGCACAATTGTGAAAACTTAGGATGCTAGCTTTTTGTTCAGTTTCTACTTTTTGAGTCACTGGCATTTGTCACTCTTTTACCTCTCTTCAAAATTGGGATAATCAGAAAGAAAAGAAAAAGCTCCTTTTTTTTTTTTTAAAGGTATCTGAAATTTCACAAAGTATGCTGGCATCACAGCATTCCATGCATGTTTAATCATAATCTTCAAGACAGGAGGTATGAGAAAAAATCAGGTTGTGATATTTGGCAACAGCAGGTGTGGGAAGGAGGGTGTTGACACCCTCTGAAAACGGATATGGCATGTTGTGTGGCAGGTTCCCTGTGCAGTTCCCACATCACCTGGGGTCCCAAACATGCTTTAAGAAAACTCTAAGGCAGGGATGGGGAACCTTTTCTCTGCCAAGGGCTATTTGTATATTTATAACATAATTTGCAGGCCATATAAAATTATCAACTTAAAAATCAGCCTGCTATATTAGGTTAAACGTTTAATTAATTCACCCCTAATGCATTGGCAGGGCCAGACAAAATGATTTTGAGGGCCTTATTTGTGGCCCACAGGCCAAATGTTCCCCACTCCTGCTCTAGGGAGTGGGGCTTGTCCTTCACATGACACGGGATCTCCTTTGGGAGTGAGGATGGCCTTTGCCAACCCCTTCTCTTCATAAAAACCTTAATGTTTTCTCTTTTGTGGGCCCCTGTCCCTGTGCATATTTCCCCCCTCCCCACCATTGTTGTTAAGTGAGTATCTTGCTTATGCATATGTAAGTCAGTGAGAGTACAGGGATACAGTTCTTGGCATTTGGGATGGAAACTATTAAAACTCAGAGTTAACCTAGGAACTCTCATATCCTACAATCAGGAGCAAGGCAGCAATAAAAGGGTCACATATGTGCAAATTATGTCTTCTAACTTTATCACACACTCCACTCTGTCTGCCACCCAGTGTTCCAGACATACAGGTTTCACTACTGCTTCCCTGTGGCCGGGCTGACTCATCCAACAAGCTCCTGCCCCTGGGTTTTATACAGCCTTTTCCACATTGACAGTAGATTGAAAAAGTGTGACACCCAGTTTTCAAACTTTTATGTTCATAAAAGTCATATGGAAGGACTTCTTAATATGGAGATTCCTGAACTTTCCCCAGAGATTCTAACCTAGTAAATAAAGAATGGGGCCTGGTTCCAGGCTCCATCCCCAGTGTGGGGTGTGCAGGAGGTAGCCGATTAATGATTTCTTTCTCATCATTGATGTTGCTATCTCTCTCTCCTTCTCCCTTCCTCTCTGAATTCAATAAAATTATATTTTAAAAAAATAATGTGGCCTGGGAATATGCATTTTAAACAAGAGGTTCTCATGCCAGGTAGTGCCCGCACATGAACACATCCAAATACTGTCTTCAGGTTGTCTTTTCTGGACACTGTACTAAAGGATGCCCTGGCATGAAGGCCGGGCTGAGAGTGGAGTCACAAAGCCCAAGCTATAGGCAGGGCTTTGGTTCAGAGGGCCCCAGAATGCCAGCGATGTGCAAAACTCCTTATGTTGCAACAGCAAAGGCAGGAGTGTGGCTGGGTTAGGAAGTAAGACAGACAAAAAAATAAATAAAAAAAAAATACTCCCACCCTCTCCCATGTGTTCTGGGCAACTATCTGAGGCTGTCTGTCTGCAATCTGATTACAGCACACAGGAACTCATCGGATGTCAAAACAGAATCACCAAGCACAGTCCCCAGCATATAATAAAGCTGAAAATGAAGTATAAACTTCGTGGCTTAGTTTTTAAGACCCTCAGTAATATGGCCTTCACCTTCAGTCCACCATCCCCTGCTTCACACATCCCAACAGAGCGGAATGACTGTTCAAGTGACTGTGCTTAGGGGTGGGGTTCAGTCTAAATTGAGTCCTTAGAAACTCATTGTTCCAGTGCCCCTTCTTGGATACCTAGGACATACCCACCCTGATGTGTTTCTGGCTCCTCAGTGTTATATATAGCCTTGTCTACCTGGCATGAGAAAAATTCTATAGTAGCTTCCTCTTTGGGTCACCTCCTATTTAGAACTAACAATTAATTGAATTATTTTCTTGCATTCATTATTTTGTCATGCCAGCTTAGGTTCTAAAATATAATTTTACCCTGAAAATTGGTCTTTTAGTCATGACGCTGATCTGAAGACAATAACAATTTGGTACTAGAAGCACAGAATGCCAGCCCCGGAAAGGACCTCACTTTGAACACATCCAAACTACTTCGAGGAAGCCAAAGGCCAAAGAGGAAAGCTTCCCCAAATGTCTACTTGTCCAACTACACCCGGAGAGTTAGTGAATGAAGGCTTAGAAGTAAGTCCCCATACCTACCAGATGGGTAATACCTTTCATCCTAACTAGTGCTCTTCATATTTGCTTGGGGTCTCAATGTTTCAAAAGCTTGTCTTGGCACTGGTTATGGCACTGAGTGTGGGACAATGTTACTTGTAGGTCCTTCCCTTGTGGACCCCAAATATATAAAAAGGGAAAGGGAATTCATGCCGAGAGGAGCATGGGAAACTGGCTCACCGTGAACTTGGATTAGGCCATTCTCTATCTGGAAAAATGGCTTGACTAATAAGGAAGGTGGACTGTGATGGCTGCCTGAGGTCTGCTTGAAGAACCTGTCCAGCTCTGTGATGGTTTCCACATCCACTCCAGGGCAACCCACATTTTCTCCTCAGCTCTATGAGCAAGGACACGCCCAGTGCTTAGCAGGAATGAGCCACACCCTGGATGTGAGTCAGGCCTCTAATCCATCCAAAATGGAGGAGGCTGATAGGGGTGGGACTGTGTCAAATTTCGTATTCTCCCACCTTGCCCTTTCTTTAGTTTTATATTTATAAGGAAGGGTGTTGCATGACAAGGCTCTGCCATGGGGCAGCCCTTTATTAGTTGCTTATTAATAATTATTAAGAGTATCAAGATAGTATCAGCAAAGCCAAAGCACGGGGACTTTCGGTATTCAGGGTCCTGTGCCACTGCACACATTGCACACCCATAAAGCCAGCCTGGTGGTGGTGCATTAGAAAATCTGGTATGGAAAGTGAGGTGGGCTTCACTTGGCCAATGGATACCAGACATTGCTTTTAACCAAAGACAGAAATGATGAAAATTCTTCTCCAGATGCACTGAATGTGAAAAATGATGCATGTGTTATTGAAGCTTGGTGCCCAGACAGTTTCAAGATATTGCACTTAGATTTGGTGGTAGTAAAGAGCAGACTGCGTATTTTGCAAAGAAGAAGCAGACAAGGGTAGGAAAAGGTGATCAGCAGACCATCACACAACTTCTTAGTGTCAGATGAGGATTAAATATCAGGCCTTCTAACTGCCATGCCTCTGCTAGCCCTCAGTCAAGCTAAGTAACAATGAAATTGTTCTCTGTCATTGTGGATTAAATTGGAACTTGGGAATAAGAGTAAAATGCAGGAAGGGAAATGAGATAAATGATAATTGAATGGAGAAAACAAAACAGCTTAGAAAGCCAAAGCAGTTTGTCGGAGTCCAATCTGATATACAACATAAAGCAAAGCAGACAAATGTCTCGACAGCAAAACAAAACTGCATGAAGAAGATATTTTCAAATAAAATACGCATATTTCCAACCAGCCTTGAGCTCATCTGATAAGGGACAGATTGTCCAGAGTAAATAGAGAGAGAAAAGAAAGATGCTCTGGGCTGAATTTAGTCCCCTGTCAAAACCACAGAGAAACTAATTGCTTCTTCTCCTGCTTGTCATCTCTTCAGTAGCCAGGCCTGAGGGTCTGTGAAGGGAGACAGCATAGTTCATATATTTGTGTGTTTGTTCATTCATCCATCCATTCAACATTTCTTGAGCACCTCTATTAGCATTGTTCTGTACTAGATCCTAAAAAGAATGTTTAAAACATGGCCCCTGCATTTAAGGAGAGTAGACAGATATGTATCAGGGGAGAAAACAAATCACAATAAATATAATACTAGTGATGCATGCTGTGTTCAAAAGAAGGACTGGATTGGCTACATAGTTTGTGAAGGCTATTCACACTGCTTACATCTCTCAGTTGATAACCTGCCTACAGGTTCCTATTTGCTCCCAAATGGTTGTCAGTATTTATTCATCATCACTGTGCTCCTTTTTCTTAAAGACTCCAGGGGAGGGGGCATAGCTGGTGAGTCAGGATGTGGGGTTCTTATAGACAGTGTCCATTTACCCTTAATTAGGCATGTTTATGAACCAGTTCTTCTTTGCATGATCCTCTAGGGGGAAAACCTGGGTTGAAGATGGTTTGGGTTCAGACCTGGTGAGGATCTGTGCCTACTGGCACTTTCTCATCCCCATCTGCTGCCCTAGGCATATGGGTAAGAAAAGAGTTCTGCTCAAGACAGGAAGAGGGCCAGCTATGTGATCATTGGGGTGTTACTCAGTACCCATGTGAAAAATGTCAGGATAGAAGTAGGTCTCATAAACAGTGCATTCTAATTCAAATAAGTACCACCTCCATTCTCTCTTAGTGACAGCAGGATTGAAGTAGAAGAGGAAGTGAAATATATTGCAAAGGCTGTCACAGAAAAGAGAGGAGGTACAAGACAACAAGAGAAATAATCTTAAGGTACCCATGTAATAATTTTCCAAGATTTCCTGCTCCTTACCTCTTGAACATGTCACTCACCAGGAGATGTATACATAGTCTATATAATGACTGGAAATAATAGACAGAAGGTGAGTCTCATGTGTTAGCATTGGTCTCATCAGAACAGTGTTGCACATTCATGCTAATACTTAACATTTACAAAGCTCATAGCACATCCAGTATCTTATTTGCTCCCTCAGTAGCCCAGGAAGGTGGGTGGAGTCTTTATTATAACTCTCACTGCACAGAAGAAGCAACTGAGGTTTGGAAAAGACTAAGCTACTAGCTGCAGATCCCAGTGAGTGGCAGTCGAGAGCCTAGGGCTAGGTTTTCTGTATGACATTCATTCTATCACTGGTCCTCTCCTGGATGCATTGTTCCTTGCTCCAGTTATTGCTGGGTACAGTATGACAGGAGCACAGCATGAGCGGGGAGAAGCATTCAGCGGCCCCTGGAGATATAGCGATAATGAGATAGCTGCTACGTGGACATGTGATGTCTTTTCACAGAGCCTCTTGCCCTTTAAAATAACACACTTCAAAGAGCAATGCATCCGTCGGTCCCACTCTTAAGAGAATAGGCTGGGATCCAGCATCTCACAGCTCTCCCCCACCTTTTTGCCCCCATCCTGAGCCATCATAAAGACACTTGGAGCTGAGCGGGAACAGTATTTGTCTCGCAATTACTTCTAATTGCACTGTAGTTTTGTGGTGCATAAGTGGAGTGACCTAGATACCAGTTATGTGAAACTCTCTTTTCATGCTTGGGTCTGTATTAAGGAGGAGGTATATCAGGGCACAGTGGCTCAGTGCATCTCCCAGTTAACATTTATACGTAACTCCACATCTTCACTTGTCAAATGGCCAGGTCTCCTTAACAGGCCAGATCTAAGGCTGCCTCTTTCACTATAAGGCCTCTCTGGATTACTCCAGTCTCTAGATTCCCACAGCAATTTTCTGATCCTATCTTTGGTGCGCATCATTTTCCTTTAAAAAAAAAAAAATTGACGTTAGAGAGGGAGGAAGGGGGAGAGAGAAAGAAACATAGATGTGAAAGTGATACATCGACTGGTTGCCTCCATATGTGCCCCAACTGGTGATGGATCCTGCAACCTAGGTAGGCGCCTTGACTGGAAATCAAACTGGCGACCTTCAGGTACAAGGGTGATGCTCAATGAACTGAACCACTCCGGCCAGGGTTGGCACTCATCATTTTCTACATATTTCATCTTCCTGAACTTCTCATGTCAGCAGCAGTGTCTAATTAATTTTTCTCTTCTTGTCTACTCTGAGAACTGAGAATAGCCAAAGTAGTTGCTCAATTAAGTACTGTGAAATGAAAGCATAAACTGATTATATTCTAGACATTGTAGAGGCATGTAAATAGATCATTTATTCACTAGGACCTCTTCAAGGTGGGCTGAGGTGATTTACCAGTTTAACCTTATTTCCTGTGGAATATCTTTATGACCTCATTGTGCCTGGAACTGTGCACACCATTTTTTTTTTTTGAGAGGTGAGTGTCATATATTTTTTTTTAAGGAAAATAACAACCTGAAATCCAACCAGAATAGTTCCCTAGTACACCTCAGTTTCTTCAGTCATCACATAAATACAATCTGACTTGTCCAGAGTCTGCTGAATAGAATAGAGAATTTGGGATGAAACATTTAAAAACTCAGTCATAAATATCCAACACTTTATATTTTGTCTTCTCCTTTCTTCCAAAAATCAGCCCTCTACCAGAGACTATGTCTCATTCATTTTGTTAAATCCTTATCAATTTTGAAAACTGAGAATGGCCCAGATAGTTGCTCACTTGAATGAAAGCATCAACTGATTATGTTCTAGACATTGTGGAGGTAGTAAAAGACAGGTGGATGCCCTTTCATAGTTTATACTGACTCTCTATGTAGAAAACTCTTATTTGGGTTTTGAAATCAATCCATTAAGATTCAATTACATTTTATAGCAATTGTTGCTATGCCAAGTGTTATTCTAGGTTCATTCTCAAATGCTTCCTTTCAAATTCAACATACCTAAAAGAGTGATGATACCCCCAATTTACAGATGACCAAAATATCAGCTCAAAATCATCAAAATATGATTCGCCACAGGGTGCAAAGCCATTAAATGGCAGATCGGGATTCATTAAGTAGATATTAATTAATCATCATTAATTCAATATGTACTTATTTAGTACTTACTATATGTTAATCTTTATGGGAGAATATGATGTAGTCATTAACTTCAAGGGGCTCAAAGCATAGTGAGAGACACATACACTTAAATGGAAAACAATAGCATGTGTCAAGTACTCTAATAGGATCACTGCCCAGAGATTCCAAGTATTTGTGTAGTGTTTCTGTTTGTCTCAGAGATATACTACTCTACATGTCCTCTATACCTGATACAAAAGTGGTGATGATGCTGAAAATCACAAATATCCCATAAGTCAAATCATCATCAAAGAATTTTAATCCTATATAATAAAACCATAATATGTAAATTGACTGGATGGTGGAATGACCCGTTTGTATGATGCACACTGACCACCAGGGGACAGACACTCAACACAGGAGCTGCCCCCTGATGGTCAGTGCGCTCCCATAGGGGGAGCACCACTCAGTCAGAAGCCGGGCTCATGGCAGGCCACCACAGCAGCAGTGGCAGGAACCTCTCCCACCACCTCTACTACAGGCAGGCAGTAAGGAGCAAGGGATCCCGGACTGCGAGAGCCCCAGACTGTGAGAGGGATGTCTGACTGTCAGCTTAGGCCCGATTCCAGCAGGCAGACATCTCCCAAGGTATCCTGGACTGCGAGAGGGTGCAGACTAGGCTGAGGCCTCCCCCCCCCCCGCCCCACAAAGTGCACAAATTTTGTGCACTGGGCCTATAGTTTTAATAATAGGATTTTAAGCTTCAGATTTAAACTTTCTTACAGTTAACTGGGGGCATACACATTCCATGGAGTAATGGACAGAAGGCTAATCCTGCTTACCCCATCAAAATATTTTAATGAAAGAGGAAGCTGGCAGAAAAAATCCAGGACTTCTTGAAGGAGAGGACAGGAGAGAGAGGTGTGTCACTGTAGAACGAGAAAGGCCCCACCCACAAACCCAGTTCCTTGTCTCTGACAGGTTGAGTTCCACCCTGTAAACATCCTCAGTCCTTTCATTGACTCTTTGTGACTGAGCACTTCACACTCAGCCCACTCGGTGAGGTGAGATTCACTCTGAGTGGGTGACAGCACCAGAGCACTCTCCTGTTTGGCTTCATCTCTGCCAACCACACCTCTACCAGCCACTGCCTGTTGTCAGAGCCCCTTTGTCCAAGAAGAGAAAGAAGAGTCTTGAGCACCAGCTACAACCTAGTCAGGTAAGGCCAGATGGCTTGTCACCAGTTCTGCAAAGAGATCAGGTTTCTCTCTATAAACTGACTGCTCCTGCCTCTTTGCCTGCATTTCTTATCACCTCTGCCATTTCCTTGCAGTTCCAAGTAGGCCTATAGTTTTCCATGACCATAGGACCATCCACTCTTTCTCACTGCCCACAGCTGATGAGATTTGTAGACCAGCATTTCTAAGCCTATTCAATCACTTGGCACACTTATCTATAAGTTGATTTTTAATCTTAAAAGCAGTGCAATCAGTATAATTTTCTCTATTCAGTGGCTTACTGAACTGAGGCTTGGTGACTTAGAGTGATTTTTTTTTTCCAAGTTTGATTAGCAAGCTAAGGCCAAGATTAGGTTTGATTCTTCCTTCTATCTCTACTATACCTCCCAACAGTGGTATCTTTATTTCAAAAAGCCAAAAGAAGGGAAAAGGGCTTCCTGAACTGTCAAATGACAAACATAAGGTAATATTTCCTTGCAGGCAGGTTGGGATGGATATTTTTGAATTCATCTGAGATTTTATGATGATATATAGTCTCCATCAAATAGGGCTATTTTTAGAGAACAAATGAGAATATGTATGTAAAGGGGCCCTGTAAACTAAAAAGTGATATGCAAATGTAGGAAGATGACTCCATGGAGCCTGAAACATGCTCTGGCTCTCTGTGTAAGATGGCTTTCATTTGGACTGAATGACACTCTCCTAATGTCAGCAGCTGCATTATGAGGCATAGATCACAAAGGCCCTGAGGAAATATTTAGCTTTTCAGTCTTACTGTGATATGTGGAAAAGCAAATCTCAACAGGAGGGAACAAAACACTTCCTAAATCTCTTCAAATTGACTCCGGCAATTTCCCCTCTTATGACAGCTATCATTATATAGTATTGTTCTACTATATAACAAGAAAATCTCATCTTCAGTGATTATGTAGTTTATTTTTTAAGTAATAATTTTAGCAATCATTTTTTCCTTCATTCTCAAAAGGTTGTATCATTCTTAGTTGTGGAAGGAAATGTTTTGTGTGTGTGTGTGTGTGTGTGTGTGTGTGTTTGAGTTATGACAGTGCTAATATTCATCCCATGGGTTGAAATGTTACACAATCTTTGGCAGACTTCTGGATATTCTTAGTGTCTGTCTAGCTCTAATGAACCTACAGGAATCACATACTCAATTACCTTATTCAAAATAGAGAAAATGAAGCCCAGAAAGATGACATAATGTGAACAAGGCCACCAGCCAGTGATCATTAGATCTGTAGGTCAAATGCAAGTCTCTGATTCCTTTACTGCTAATGGCATGGAGAAAATGGTGCAGGCATCCTTGGACAGAAGCATTAACTGTGTCATTTTAAGGATTGTACTGACTATCCTTTAAGAGTCCTTTCAATTAAAAGTTTGGGGGCACTTTGGCCTTTTCTTGGCATCTAGTGGAAATATTATACCCTGTAGAATAGGGGTGTTATCCACAAAAGCATCTTTCCTTACTAACTTGGTTCTTGTGGAATATTTGTTTCAGTCAAATTTTTGAACTTCTCCTTAGATGGAATGTTGGGAGATGAACAAGCAGTGGTGATGTCTTCCTTTTATTCAACCAATCTAGATCTTTCCTTGTATCTTCTAGGATCCTTCTAAGGAGGTTTCACTCATTTTAGAACTTGTAATTCTAGTTGGTCTTTTATTCAGAGTTGTAGAATCTAATGGCATGGTTGAACTTGAGAGTTCCTTTAATCCAGGGGCTGCAGACCAGCAGCCACAGGTTAATACAGCATGCAGATGTGTTGTTTTTGTTGTTGTTGTATTGTTCTGCAGTGGTAAATAAAACTGAGATAGTTGCAAATATTTAACATTCAGGAAATTTCTTATAAAAATCAGTTATCTCATTTTTTCAGGAAAATGAGATCTGGTAATAATAGATCCACATTCCCACATGGAAAACAAACACTAGGTTTGGGCAGCATGCATTTCCTCTAGATGGAGCATGGAGTTTGTCAATACTGATCACTTTTAATCTCATATGTGTTCAAACCATTCTCTTTCAAGGGAATCCTAGGTCTATATAATGCTAGGCCATGCCACATATAAATGGTACGAGGGAGTAGATGAAATTAATTCTTTGGCATTAACCTCTCATTATTTAAGAGTCAGGACAAGAAATAACTTCAGCAGGATATATCATTTGTCTTGATACTTATTCAGGATATTAATCCAGGTACTGAGTCTCAGAGACTTGAAAGTTAAAGTATTAAGCAAGCTGATACAGCTTCAGCATCATCTTCAGGTGCCTACCAAGATAAAAGAAAGGAAAATTGACAAATACAGGGTAACATCTTTTACTAAATATATAAATGACATAAATATAAGAACAGAAATGATGATGTCTGACACATGAATAACACCACAATGCCCTGAATTCAGAAAAAAAAAGTGGTCAAATCCTGGAAACTAGCCCAATAATGTGTTTTCTATAATCAATTCACTAATAAGATAATTACCTCTTGATCACTTGTGGTGTATACCACCCTAACCTTGAGGATTTAGGGATGAAGAGCAATGACCCTTCTCCAAAGGGGCTTATTAGTATTGAAAATGTGTACACAAATAGTTTCAACACAGGGCAAAATATGATAAATAATGCATGACGTTAAAAGCAAATATTGTTGGTTTTACTGAGTAAGGATATATTCATGGCAACTAGATAGGTTGCCATCAGGGATGGTTGTAAGGAAGAAAGGATGTTTGACCTGGGCTTTGGACAGATAGAGGTGAAATGAGTTTACAGCAAAAGAATAATTTAAGCAAACTCATAAGACAGTACTTGCATGATAGAAAGAATTCTCAGGCTATTTATGGGACCAGTGGGACTGAAGGGGGAATGAGGCTGGCAATTTGGGTCTGCAGCAGATCCTGGATGTTGAGTGATAGACTGAGTTTCAGATCAGGCACAGCATTGCGAACCTGAAGAGCATTACAACTATTCACTGAACATTTTGTCCAAGCTCATGACCATCCAAATCTACAATGTGGCAGTGATAGAAAATCTGTGTAGATATCACTTAGCTCTGCTTTAAGTTTTTCAGAAGAATTAAGAGAGAAGAAAACAATTCTAAACACAGAGGACAGTATCAGATGCTTAGTGAGGGAGATAAGGTGGTAATATACAATGGAATTAAAAAGATGGATGAGCCCTGACCGGTTTGGCTCAGTGGATAGAACATCGGCCTATGGACTGAAGGGTCCCAGGTTCGATTCTGGTCAAGGGCATGTACCTTGGTTGGGGGCACATCCTCAGTGGGAGGTATGCAGGAGGCAGCTGATCGATGTTTCTCTCTCATTGATGTTTGTGACTCTCTATCCCTCTCCCTTCCTCTCTGTATTTATTTAAATCAATAAAATATATTTAAAAAATAAAAATAAATAAAAAGATGGATGAGCCCTAGCTGGTTGTTACAAGCTCCTCCCCAGCCAGGGTCCTGGTTGGGGCTCCTGCAGGAGGCAACCAAATGATGTGAGAAAAACACATCAATATTTCTCTCTGTCTTTTCCTCTCTCTTCTACTCTCTCTAAAAGTCAATGGAAAAATATCATCCAGTGAGGATTTAAAAAGAAAGAAAGAAAAAGAAAGAAAGAAAGAAAGAAAGAAAGAAAGAAAGAAAGAAAGAAAGATGAAAATATTTTTAAAATACATTGAGCAAATGTAAGAAATATTTTGGATACAAATATGGTCAATATTTTTAAAAATAAAGTCTATTCCTTTGGTTACAAAAGTGATGTTATATAAATTCTAACTTGTGGGATGTAGAGGGTTATGTTTAATTGATAAGCTTTGTCCTTTGGTCTGGGAATCAGTCATCCTTGTGAAATAGGTATAGAAGGTCCTTGAATGTCCTGGCCCTAGACTCTTCCATAATAAACACAGCTGGAGAATTCCACAAGTATCTGATAGAATTCCACTGTAGCTTATAGAATTCCTCATGGGTTGAACAGAAGGTTCTGGTCTTGTGAAGGGCTATGTCAGTCACCCCCAAAATGTTTCACACATACCCCAAGATGCTTGTGTAATTAACCAAACTTCTCTCATTTTTATGCACATTGTTGTGTATGAGATTAGTTCTGAATTATACATATATCTCAAAGACCTTTGCTTCAAGGGATATAGGTAGGTGATGTGCCACAGAGTAAAATGAGGTATGTGAACAAGATTCATTCATTTAAAACTATTTTACATCTATTCAATACAAACATCTGTTCAAGAATTATTCATTCAAATTATTAAATATGTGTTCTAAGGTTTGGAAAAACAACATCAGTGAACAAAAAGAAATAATTTCTGCCATCAAGCAGTTTACATTTCTAATTAGACAGATGGAAAATAAACAAAACTAGCCCTAGCTGGTTTTGCTCAGTGGATAGAGTGTCGGCCTGTGGACTGAAGGATCCCAGGTTCGATTCCAGTCAAGGGCATGTACCTTGGTTGTGGGCACATCCCAAGTAGGGAGTGTGCAGGAGGCAGCTGATCGATGTTTCTCTCTCATCGATGTTTCTAACTCTCTATCCCTCTCCCTTCCTCTCTGTAAAAATCAATAAAACTATATTAAAAAAAAGAAAATAAACAAAACTAGTCAGTTAAATCCTATACAATTAAAGGGTAATATGCAAATTGACCCAACAGCAGAATGACCAGAATGCCCTCTGCCCCTCGCACTGGCCAGCCCTGCCCCTGATCAGCCCCCTGCCCCACCTGGCCTGCTCCTGATGGCCCCCATCAGGGGCGGGCCAGCTGGACCCCACCAGAGCACGAATTGGTGCACTGGGCCTCTAGTATATAATATATGAGATATAGAAAGAAATAGAACAGAAAAGGGGATAGGAAGTCTTAGAGAGTTGAGATTTTAGAGAGGGTGCTTAGGGAGGAATGAATTGTTATCTGAGTAAAGATCCTAATGATAAGAGGAAGTGAGCCAGGTAAATACCTAGAAAAAAAGCATCCCAGACAGTTGCAACAGCTAGTGCAGAGGTCCTGAGGCTAGGAGCATGGCTTATTGGCACCTTTAAGGAATAAGGAATAGATTGAATTGAGTGGAAAACTCTTTGGAAATAAAGTTAGAATAAATGATGGTGGAGAGGGATGGGGGAAACAATAATGAAGGACTCTGAAAGACATAGTAAGAATTTTGACTTTCTCTTTTTATTGTTTAAAGTATTACAAATAGTAGTACATATGTCACTCTGAATAAAATAAGAACCATTTTAAAATGACATAGTCTGACTTACATTTCAAAGGGATCCCTCAGTTTGTGTGTTAAGAATAGATAAGTGTGGGGTGGGGAGAAAGCAGGCAGAAGCAGGAAGTTCATTAGGGAGTTATTGCTATAGAACAGATGAGTGATGTGGAAGCTTGGACAAGCAGGTAGTGGTGGAAGTGATGACAAGTGATTGGATCTTGTGATTGACTAATTGAATGGGGAAGACAGCTAAGGATGACTCCAATATATTTGCTGAGCAACAAGTATAAAAGAGTGGCATTTATCTGAGATAGAGAAGACTATGAGAGAAAAGGTTTTATGGGAACAGCAGGAGCTTACTTTTGCACAGGTTAAATTGGAGATGTCCAGTAGTGAGCTAATACATAAATCTGGGATCCAGTGAAGGTTTCTGAGCTGAAGATAAAAAATGGGAGTCATCAATATACATGATATTTACATCAATGACATTAAATTAGATCACCAAAGAAGTTATTATAGACAGAAAAGTTAAGAGGCAATGACCGACATGAGGTTCTCTAAGATTTTGGGTTAGGAAGGCAAGGAGAATTTAGTTAATAGTGTACCAAAGAGGAAGAGGCATGGTGAGTGGAAGTGGTCCATGGAGCAGAGAGGAGGATTTTATCACTAAAATTGTTTAGAATTCCCAACACATGGTATAATGAAAAGCATTTTTCATTTGCATTTTCTATAAACAATGTGCCCCTTAATCATTAACTGCATCCTGGATCAGGACACAACTACTACTCCCACCACCCTCTCTGTCTCTTTCTGGTTCCACAGGAACCACAAAAGGAGATGGAGAAGGAGCAGCTGGAGTGGTGGGCGAACTCCAGGTGAGCATGGTGTGTTCTGGTATCCAAGTGAATAAATCTTTAAGGAGGAGAGAGTGGTCAGGCAGCACAGATGCACTGAGTGGTAGAATGAGATATTGTCAGAGATCTGAATGCAGCAAAGATGGTGTGGGTTCAACAGAGAAAAGGAGAAAAGGAATTGGAGCTGGTGATTGTACATGTTCCTTTTAATGAGATTATTTGTAACTAGAGGCCCAGTGCATGAAATTCGTGCAAGGGGGTGTGTGTCCCTCAGCCCAGCCTGTACCCTCTCCAATCTGGGACCCCTCAAGGGATGTCTGACTGCCCGTTTAGGCCAGATCCAGGTAGGATCAGGCCTAAATGGTCAGTCGGACATCCCTCTCACAATCTAGGACTGCTGGCTCCTAACTGCCCACCTGCCTGCCTTCCTGATTGCCCCTAAACACTTCTGCCTGCCAGCCTGATCACCCCTAAACACTCCCCTGCCAGCCTGATTGATGTCTAACTGCTCCCTTGCCAGCCTGATTGCCCCTAACTGCCCTCCCCTGCAGGTCTGGTCACCCCTAACTGCCCCCCCTCCTGCAGGCCTGGTCCCCCCCAACTGCTCTCCCCTGCATGCCTGGGTCCACCCCAACTGCCTTTCCCTGCAGGCCCAGTCGCCCCTAACTTCCCTCCTCTGCTGTCTTGCCCTCCCCTGAAGGTCTGGTCACCCCTAACTGCCCCCCCCCCTGCAGGCCTGGTCCCCCCCAACTGCTCTCCCCTGCATGCCTGGGTCCACCCCAAATGCCCTTCCCTGCAGGCCCAGTCGCCCCTAACTTCCCTCCTCTGCTGTCTTGCCCTCCCCTGCAGGCCTGGTCCCTCCCAACTGCCCTCCCCTGCTGGCCTGATCACCCTCAACTGCCCTCCCCTGCTGGCCTGATCCCTCCCAACTGCCCTCCCCTGCTGGCCATCATATGGCAGCCATCTTGTGTCCACATGTGGGCAGCCATCTTTGACCACATTGGGACAGCCATCTTGTGTGTTGGAGTGATGGTCAATTTGCATATCACTCTTTCATTAGATAGGATTAAATAGGATAGAGGCCTGGTGCACAGGTGGGGGCCAGCTGGTTTGCCCTGAAGGGTGTCCTGGATCAGGATGGGGGTTCCCTTGAGGCATGGGGCGACCTGGGCAAGGGGCCTATGGTGGTTAGCAGGCCGGCCACGCCTCCCAGCGACCCAAGCAGAGGCCCTAGTATCTGGGATTTATTTATCTTCTATAATTGAAACTTTGTAGCCTTGAGCGGAGGCCAAGGCAGGCCAGAGCTGCAGGAAGCTTGGCTTCCTCCATCGCCAGGGTCAACTCAAGCCTCTTGCTCTCTCCAGCTCCGTGGCTGCTGCGATTTTTGTTTGGATTTATTTATCTTCTATAATTGAAACTTTGTAGCCTTGAGTGGAGTCCAGGGCCGGCCAGGGTGTGCAGAAAGCTTGGCTTCCTCCATTGCCAGGGGAAACCCAAGCCTCCTGCTCTCTCCATGGCTGCAGCCATCTTGGTTGGGTTAATTTGCATACTCGCTCCTGATTGGCTGATGGGCGTGGCTTGTGGTGTACCAGAGGTATGTTTAATTTGCATATTACTCTTTTACTAGATAGGATGGGATCCAGAGAAATGGGTGCAAGCTGGCTTTTTTTTTTCTTAAGATAGGAGAAAGAGAATAGAACAAACTTTTGTAGAAATTGTAACTTGCTTGATACACATAGATATTTTATCTGTTCTACCCCTGTGAAGTTGTCCTGCTAAGAGTTACACTCTTACTTTTTTTTCCCTCCAGGGAAGGAAAATAAGTCTCAAGAGGTTGGAGATATCTGCCCCAAATCACATAACATATTAATAATAGATGGGATTCAAACCTGGGTTCTAGAGGTCAAGTTCATTTTCTCTTCACTACCACTGTCTTAGTCACTTTTAGAGATCATTTACAGCTTTAGAACTCTCTATAAAGCTCTCTAAAACATTCATTTTGTCATTAAGGATTTTTAATACACCCACGGGCATTCACAGTTATCAGCAATGTCTCCTGAATCAAGTACTATTTACTAGATGAAGATGTTTGAGGTCTTAGGAGGAAAATAGAACTCAGCATCTGCATCAATGAAAACTTACAAGTATGGCCAATACAGGCTTCAGGTGGAACCTCTGTAGGCCAGAGGATAGGAATGCAATTTCTTAGGTCTATAATCACGGACTGAGTTTCATATTAATCTCTTCCTCTAGTGGTGGATTTGTATCTATTACTGACATCATGCTACACCTTCAATACTGTCTGCTGCTTTCTGTCCAAGTTCTTTCCATTTACATGGAGCTCCAAAACTACATTTCTGGGTCTTCAACCCTACCTTGTTCTGAATTGAGACATTGCTACTTTTTAAGCAAGGGTACATTGAAATAAATATTATTTAATCCAGTCCTGGACAATATGTGCAGGATAAAAAGCTTTGAACACCATTTGTCAACCCTCCCTCCAACCTATCCCTATGGCAGCTGTTCTCTTCCATCATGGTCACCATAGAAAGGCAACTCCTGGAGTAAAATATTACCATTATTTTTCAACAGAAGATCACACTGTGACTGTGTAGTGTTTGGTTTTGTGCAAGAGCTCTTAGATGCATATGTATCCAGACAGCTCCGTCTGTCCCTATGGTGTCCTTATAATGCTCCTATTTCTCTTTGTACAGATTCCTATCTAGGGCTTTATCCAGCCTTCTGTAATTACCTATTTGCAGAATGGATTCTTTCACAGACAATGTACTTCTTAAGGGCAGAAATTGTATTGCTGGTTTTCTCCTACTCTCTACCTCTTCCTTTTCCCTAGCATAGCGCTTGGCACAGAGAGGGTTCCCCAAAAAATGTGTTTGAATCATTAAATCAAATTGATCGTTTTGCACCATGTAGAGTTAATCTGTCACAGGAGCAAAAGTGGAGTACTCAAGTTCAAGATATTCTTAGATGTAGAATTAACGAATTAGGCAAATCAAATTCATAACCACAGAAGACACCTGGTGTGGCTCATTTTGCTCTATAATCAGAGATATACAAGCCCATGTAGTGGATATGTCCATTTTGAAAATTTCACACCAGCATTACTCATGCCTATAATCCCTCAGTGGTGTCGGTATAATTAACAGCTGTTGATATAGTAAACATTGGTTTAATTGTTGATGTTTTAATAAATGAAGAACTCTTGTGAATCAGTAAGACAAAGAAGATGCAAGTAATAAAATTACCCAAACAGACACGCACACCCCAACCTTTCAATTTTACAACTAAAAAATATTACAAATTAAAACATATATTGGACTCATTTAAACAATTAACTATGATTTTTTAAAATTATAAAATCCTCTTCTGACCTAAAGAAAAATGAGCTTTATATACATATATTTTAATTTTTTATTGAATTATAATTGGCATATAGTATTCCCCATTGATCCAGGGGGAATATGTTTTAAGAACTCTAGGCCCTCAGTGGATGTCTGAAATCACAGATAGTACTGAACCACATAGGTATGTGTGTTTTTCCTAAACATACATGCCTATAAATTTTAATTTTTAATTAGGCATAATAAGAGATTAAGGATAATATAAACAATAATAACCAATAATAAAATAAAACAATTATAATAATATACTGTAATAAGAGTTTTGTGAATGGCTTTGCAGCTTTTATTAAGTAATCCCTGGACAAAGGAATGACTCATGTCCTGGGCAGGACAGAGCAGGAATACACAATATTTCATCATGCTACTCAGAATAGCACACAATTTAAACTTTATATTTACTTATGGAATTTTCTATTTAATATTTTTGGACTGTGGTTGACTGCATAACTAAAACTGCAGAAAGTAAAACCATGGATATATTTTTGGGAGCACATGATGCAATGATTTGTTATATGTATATATTGCAAAATGATCACTACAATACACCACAGTAAGTCTAGTTGATACCCATCATTACCATAGTTACACCATTTTATTTTTGAGTGTGATGAGAACTTTTATGATCTACTCTATTAGCAACTTTAAAATATGCAAAAAAGTATTATTAACTATGATTGTCATGCTGTACATTCCATTCCATGACTTACTTATTTTATAACTGGAAATTTATACCTTTTGACTCCCTTCACCCATTTCCCCTCCCCTTATTCCCTGCCTCTGGCAACCACCAATCTGTTCTCTGTACCTATGAGCTTGGGGTTTTGTGTTTGTTTGTTTTAGATTTTACATATAAATGAGCTTCATATTTTACTGAGACTTAAATTGCTACATTTCTGGGAGGACCATATGTACAAATTTGGCCATATGTACCAAGAACCTTAAATTTGCAAACTCTTTGACCCAACATTTCCATTTTAGGAGTTTGTACTAAGAAAAGAAATAAGGTTTATGAAAAATTTTTCCTACGTGTATCTTCAGGGCATAGTCGATATAAAAGCGAAGTAAAAAGGAAGCAACATGAATAGGGGCTGAGTTAAATAAATATGACTTATTGTATAATGGATCCCTACTCAGCCACTAATATGCTGTTGTAGGAAATTATTTATGTACTGTACAGTATAGCACAGTGGTGGAAACAGGCTTGAGGTCCGAGAGACCTTTGATCAATGTAGAACTCTTATCACTTACTAACTATGTGATCTTGAGCAAATTTCTTAACCTTTACAAGCTTCAGTGTCCTAATCTGTAAAATGAGGCAAATTATAACACATAGACCATAGGCCTGTGGTAGGTTTGAAATTAGCCAAAGCAGTTAAAGCCAAGTATTTGTCAAACAGTAAGTTATTAATAAGCATTGGCCACCATTGTCAGTATCAGTATCCTTTGAATATGTTAATTGTAAAGAGGAGCTTTTGAAATAATATTTACAGCATAACTCCATTTTTGAAGTAGAAAAATTATATTATTTTATATAATAAAAACCCAGCGACAAAAATGGTGGAACGACCAGAACGAGCAGAGACAAGGGCAATTAGGCAGGCAGACGAGTGGTTAGGGGCAATGAGGCAGGCAGGTGAGTGATTAGGAGTAATCAGGCAGGCAGGCCGAGGCAGTTAGGGGTGATCAGGCAGGCAGGCAAGTGGTTGGGGCAATCAGGCAGGCGAACACTTAAGATCCAGCAGTCCCGGATTGCAAGAGGGATGTCCTACTGCCAGTTTAGGCCTGATCCCATAGCAGATCGGGCCTAAACTGGCAGTCGGACATTCCCTAAAAGGTCTCGGATTGGAGAGGGTGCAGGCCGAGCTGAGGGACTCCCACACCCCCTGCATGAATTTTGTGCACCGGGCCTTTAGTCAATAGATAAATGTAGAAGTCTGAAAGGATATACATCAAAATTTTTTACTTTCTTTTCCTTCTTTTGCTTTTAATGTGTGGTCTACAACATAGTTGGGAAAGTTAAATGTGTCCAAATAATCATTAACCTCAATCCCAATAAATGAACATCTGTCGATACAGTAGTTCTTTGCCTGTTATCACTGTTTTCCTCATTGTCAAGTCACGAAAATCTCACTGTACCATTGTCTCTCAAGACTGTACATCCAGTGGCTGGCAGTGCTAGGCTAATTACCTCCAGGAAGAGAGAGGGAGAGAGATAGAAATATCAATGATGAGAGAGACTCATTGATTGGCTGCCTCCTGCACGCCCCACACTATGGACTGAGGTGCAACCCAGGCATGTGCCCTGACTTGGAATCAAACCCAGGCCCCTTCATTCCATAGGCCAACACTCTATCCACTGAGCCAAACCAGCTAGGGCACAATAAGTACCTTTAAGTTTAAATATCTCTAATGTAAGATTGATGCTTAAATTATTATCCCCTCTACTTGTTTATAACCTTCATGCAAGAAGGTCTATTTTTGACTCATCTTTGAGTTGTAGTTGCATAGTCAATTAACAAAATCATTAATTCTAGGTGAGATGAACTCTAAGAGGTTGCTTTCACGAGTGAAGGAATCTGGAAAGCTATGGCTGGGTTGTTTCAGAGGCTGGAGAAGAAGCCTTGGTCCACAATGTTATGGTTGGTCCAGGTGGAAGAGAGAATTTCACTTTGCATGGACCAGGTCTAGCTGGATGGAGCCTCATGTTACGTAGGTCAGTGCTCCCTGAAGTGAAGCTCTCATTGTTTGATGGGAACAGCTAATAACAGAGGAGAAGTTGCTACCATTCAGTGCTTTCTTGCTTGTTGAATTAAAAAACAAAAACAAGCTAATGACTTATTCTTGCTGATTTTTGTTATCCCTGATGCTCTTAAAGATGTAATTTTAAAAGGTTTAAAATTATTTTTTAATCCTCACCTAAGGACATGTTTTTATCAATTTTAGAGTGATAAAAAGGGAGAAAGACATCCATGTGAGAGAGAAACATCGATTGGTTGCCTCTTGTACACACCCCAACCAGGGATCAAACCACAACCTTTTTTTTTTTCTCTCATTTTAGAGAACATTTATTAAAACTGGGGACAGTAAAACTCTCCACTTTGATATAGAATGGGAGCTCCACACCAGGCTCATGAGGAGTCCCAGACTAGTAGAGCTGAAAGGAAATTTGGGGACCAAGTGGCCCAATACCCTCCTAGATCAGTAAAAAATAAAAATACCCAAAAAGAAAAAAATGACTTACATCTGAACCCAGATTTCCTGACTCCAACTACCTCAAGGCTTTCTCCACCATCTCTAGTTGTCATACACTGAGTGGCCAGATTATTTGGACCACCTGACTTTTGTAGACAAATTAGCCGTACACTGCATCTTATGGAATATGATGGAAGCCAAAGGCCTGTTTGAACACCTTTGCTGTCTGCAGTTACCAAGATAAAACGTCTCCAATTTGCATAGGAACACAAGGATTGGACAGTCAAGCACTGGAAAAAAGTCATGTGGTCCGATGAATCACATTTCCAGTTGCATCATGCAGATGGCAGAGTGAGAATTTCGCGGAAACAGCATGAAAGCATGCACCCCACATGCCTGAGTACAACCCTTCAAGCTGGTGGGGGCAGTGTTATGGTTTGGGGCATGTTTTCCTGGCATGATTTGGGCCCTTTAATTCATGTGGAACAACATCTGAATAGCACAACATACCTAAGTATTGTTGCTGATCAAGTTCATCTTATCATGTTGATGGCATATCCCAATGGAGATGGCTTCTTCCAACAAGACAATACACCATGCCATTGTGCTCGTATTGTGCAGGAGTGGTTTCAAGAACATGAGGGAGACTTTACCTTGCTTAGGTGGCCCCCACAATCAGCAGATCTCAATCCAATTGAGCATTTGTGGGACAAAGTTAAAAGAGCCATCAGGCAGCCGGTTCCACAGCCATCAAATCTCACAGAACTGGACAGTGCTATTCATCAGGCATGGTGTCAGATTCCTTGCATCACCTTTCAACATCTCGTGGAGTCAATGCCAAGAAGAATCGCCGCAGTATTGAAGGCAAAAGGTGGCCCAATGAAGTACTGATGGGGTGGTCATAATAATCTGGCCACTCAGTGTATATTCTATTCCTAATTATGTAAGTTCATCTTAAAAAGATTCAGTAGAGTATTAGCCTTCTCTAGCCTTCCTTTTGCTCCAACCTTTAAAATTATGTTTTGAAATTCTATTATATTTTAGGTACTTTGCTAGGCCCTTAGATTCATTGGCTCCTCTTATTCTTATACTGTCCTGAAGGTAAATATTGCATCCACTACACATTGGAGGAAACTGAGGCTAAGGATTTTTAAATTGCTACCCAACCTCAGGCAGCTGGTGACTTGTGGAATCTGGATCAAAGCCCAGGCCTCTCTGACTCCAATGTTCCTCTACTGTGTCAGTCTTATTCCTGATACAGGAATTGATTACATGAAATGAATCAATCTATGTCTTTACCGTTCCTGTCCATCATCTTGTGGAAGGCTTGGCTTAATTCTTCAAACATGTGTGCCTCTTGAGTTGTAGTGAGTGATCGTGATACATCACCCACAAAGTTGTGTTTAAATCAAAAGGACATATTTCCGGCTCTAATGGAGGAAACTAAATTGCATGGCTTAGCTAGTTCTACTATTTGGCTAAGGTCCCAAATAGGGTTGAAGTTTCACAACTGAAAACAAACAAAAATTAAAGTTTTGCGAAAATTGAAAAATGCATGAAAGGAAAATACATTTCAGACTGAAGCACTGAGGTCAGAAAAATTATTCAAGAGTTTACAGGCATGAAGGATATTTAGGACCATAGGATATGAATTTGCTTGGCCAGGCCTTTCCTCTTTATTACTTCTCAAAAAGAGATGGGCTATATTATGACTTTGGACTTAGCATAATACAAGAGGGAAGAAGGAAAGTATTTTACTCTAGTTAGACCAATGTTTTTTAATCTGGCCTATGCCAAGGTCAGGCTGGTATGGAGTGGCTCCTGTTGACAGTCCCCCCTCACTACCCTTCCCCCTTTAAAACAGGGTCATTGCTACCTCTTCCTTCTCCAATTTCACATCACTTGATGTGAACATTTGTGGAGGAAAGTAGAACTTCTGTCAAATGACTCTGTTCAGTCCATCTGTAACTAAGGGCTTTGTCTTCAGAAGATCTAAACATTGGAAGTACATTGGATGCATCTCTCTAAGACAAATATTTCATCCATCTTTATTCCTTATGTAATTTACATAACAAGTTTGTAACTTCTTGGCCAATATAGCAGTTTCATAACTTCTTGTGATAAAACTTGCTCAAGAGACACTATCTTTCTCCATCTCTCAAAGCTTCATTTGATTTTGTTTCCTGCATGCAGTCTTTGCACATCAGTGGGGAGATAAAAGTCATTGCCCAATAGCCTAACTATCATCTGTGTGTAGGAATAGTCTCCATTTGGTACACATTTTAGTTTTCTTCTGACTCTAATTATTGGAGAATTTCTGAAGGCCAAATTTTGGTATGTTTTTTGTGTGAAACAGAATCTTTTTTTTCCCCTTTGATAATGGGAGCTGGAAAATGAGGAATCAGTGGTGAAAATGTAAGTGCTAAAATAAAAATCTTTACATTTTCAATAGGAGTGGGGGAGAGTGTGTCCCTCAGCCCAGCCTGCACCCTGTCCAATCTGGGACCCCTCAAGGGATGTCCCACTGCCCGTTTAGGCCCGATCTCAGGCAGTCGTACATCCCTCTCACAATCCAGGACTGCTGGCTCCCAACCACTTGCCTGCCTGCCTGCCTGATTGCCCCTAATTGCTTCTGCCTGCCAGCCTGATCACCCCCTAACCACTCCCCTGCCAGCCTGATTGATGTCTAACTGCTCCTCTGCTGGCCCGATTGCCCCTAACTGCTCTCCTTTGCTGGCCTGGTTGCCCCCAACTGCCCTCCCCTGCTGGCCTGGTCACCCCTAACTGCCCTACCTTGCCAGCCTGATCACCCCCTAACCACTCTCCTGCCAGCCTGATTGATACCTAACTGCTCCCCTGCTGGCCCTATTGCCCCTAACTGCCCTCCCCTACAGGCCTGATTCCCCCAACTTCCTTCCCCTGCAGGCCTGGTTCCCTCCAACTGCCCGCCCCTGCCAGCCCAGTCACCCCTAACTGCCCTGCCCTGCAGGCCTGAACGCCCCCAACTGCCCTCCCTTGCAGGACTGATCCCTCCCAACTGCCTTCCCCTGCTGGTCTGATTGCCCACAACTGCCCTCCCCTACTGGCCATCTTGTGGCAGCCATCTTTGACCACATGGGGACGGCCATCTTGTGTGTTGGAGTGACGGTCAATTTGCATATTACTTTTTTATTAGATAGGATATCTATATTTTATTTGTAGGAAAACTAAGGTCATGCTATGTCTTATTTTGTATGTATATACACACATACCATGGATGTATTTCTATTATATTTGTACAATATTAATTGCAATGTCTACATAATATTCTATCTAAACTATACTTAGGTAGTTTAGTTAAAAAACAGTTTTGCTATTTTTAAAGGGGCATTGGCATAAGAGATGCACTTGGATTTTCTACTAGAAGATGAGTTAAAATAATAGCTAGCAATATCACTTATTTTAAATGATCTCTTTATTTCTTATGTTAAAATATACCAATGCATTTCTAATGATGTACTGGTTAATCCCACTTTCTTTATCATTAGACCTAAATCTATAGATAGGTAACATTACCAGTGAGCTAAAGTAGCAATCTTAGAGATACCTATACTGGATATGATGTTGAACTAGCATAAGTAAGATCCCCTCTAAATTGAAGATTCTGTGTTCAGTCACTCCCAACAGATCTCCCAAAGACAGTCACTGGTCTTTGGTGGAAGAATTACAGATGCTCCATGATCAAACATTACTGGCATTTGGAGCCTGACATTGCCTATTTAGGTGGGATCATATTAACTAGAAATAGTATTGGGTAGTATAGACTGGTGCCAGCACATTAAGAAGGAAAGATAGTTAGCAGGGAATGTATTTTGGGGACATATCAAAGATTTCAGTGATTTCTTTAAATACAACAAAGTGTCACAGCTGAAGTTCTTAGATGCAGAGATACTGCCAAACAGTATTAGTCTGGGCTAACCTACTTTTGGTGACACTTATCTCAAAAGAGAAGCTCTAAGGAGTGGTCAGATTTACCCATTCACTTGAATTTCTCCATTCATAGGACATATTATATAAGCCACAGATGTTCTTTCACTGCCTTTATATTGTGAAAGGATACTTGAGAGACAGGAATGACACAGGAAGTGTGTATACAGGTGACTAGGGGAGCATCAAATTCTGGCCCTGTGGGCTACAGTTTCCTCTATCTGTTCCCCTGAGCTAGGCAGAACAATTGCCTCCAGGAAGATTTGACACACCCCTGGCCCAGACACATTTCCTCTCCTCACTGCCACTCCCACATCTTCCCAGTAGTTGTGACTTCATCGAGATAGGAATCAGCCTTCCTAAAAGCTTTGGGCAGTGGCAATTTCCCTTTGGCATCCTTCAAGGACTGCTAAGAACCTCTGCTCCAATATTATTTTATTGCCTGCTCCTTCTTCTATGATAATATACGAATAGTTCTTCTAAAGATGCAGGATCAAAGCACTCCATCATTTACAAAGTACTTTCACAACATTTTCATTTGATCTTCACAAAATATCTAATAGAATAAGCAGAGCAGGCATCAACATGTACATTTTCACAGATAAAGAAGTTGAGAGGTATTATTACACATATGTATGTACACTTAATATATGAAGATGAAATTACTGACCATACTTAATGATGCCTGTTTTGATTGATCTTTCTCTGTTCTACACCATACTTCCTCTGGATTGCTTTATGAGTGAAACTGTACATTTATTGATCAAGACCAACATTATACCTCCCCCAGGAAGCCAGCCTTGAGATACACATTCATAGAACAAGAAAAGATTAATATCACAGGCAGCATTTTTATTTCCTCAGTGTACTTACTATTTATTTTTGTACCGTTATTTAATGCTTTAACAGTAGCTGTAGTGAGTCACACATAAATATATATATACATTTATTCTTATTTTTATACTAGAGGACTGGTGCACGAAATTCATGCACTTAGGGGAGTCCCTCAGCCTGGCCTGTGCCCTCTCCCAGTTCAGGAGCCCTTGGGGGATGTCTGACTGAGGGCTTAGGCCCGCTCCCCTCTAAGGGAGCAGGCCTAAGCCAGCAGTCAGACATCCTTAGTGCTGCTGCGGAGGCGGGAGAAGCTCCTGCCACTGCCACTTCACTCGCCAGCCATGAGCCTGGCTTCTGGATCAGGGCTGGAGAGAGACGCTGGAGGTTGGCCAGCTGAGGAGGGACCACTGGAGGGCTCCAGGGCATGTCTGGCTCATCTCGCTCAGTCCCGATCAGCCAGACCCCAGCAGCAAGCTAACCTACTGGTCAGAGCATTTGCCCCCTGGTGGTCAGTGCATGTCATAGTGAGTGGTTAAAAGGCCTTAGCATATTATGCTTTGATAGTTGAATGGCCAACCAGTCAACTGGACACTTAGCATATTAGGCTTTTATTATGTAGGATTCTGGACTGATTTATGTACCTATGTGCATATATAATTACATTTTCTTAAACACATAAATTTTTTGTTTTGTTCTCTTACTGAAATACGGAAAAAGAAAGGGCCTTTTGTTACAGATGTTATTGTTTCTTATCTGTGTCTCTTATCTAACAACCTTCACAAGCTAATATAAACATTTTTTTAAAGTTTTCATTCTTTGGCAATCTGAACTCTCCATTTTTCTTATATCATCTCAGATGAATTTGAATATCATTCTTAAAACAAAACTGCTTTTATTTCTCCATACTTCTACTCTGGTCTCCATTATTTCATGTGAAATATCCTTTGCCTTGGCTCTCTCTCTGAGTGAAGCTCTCCGGACCTATTTAAATCCTCTAAGCATCTTGTAGAACAGGCTGAATTCCAGGTGTTAACATTCTAACCTACGTGGAGTGGAAATGAATCAAAGTTATGTTAGAATGATATTAGTCCAACACTGTCTCATATTTAATTGTTTTGTCCAATTCAGTATCTTGTTTAGCAATCATTATTTTAGGAGCTCAATGTATAATTCATTGTTAAAACACAAATTGCCCTTTAGTTATGGTGACCTGATGAGAAGTTGGCCTGCTTTTAAGATTCTTGTTTCCCTTTCTGATCTTGTTTCATCCTTTTCAAGTGCCTGCTACTGAATACTGCCCTTTGGTTTCAGGATAAGCCTCTCCACTCTCCCCTTGATTCCTAGACCTGGTATCAGGAAAGGGTCTCATATTTGTTACTTACTCCTCAGGGAAGTGTTAGGCAGAAGTGAGTTTTTCCTTCTTCTGCCCGTCTCCAGTGGTACAGACACCTTCTGTGACATTGGCTGTGACCGAGCTCATTGTGCTGCACAAAGGTTTTAGTATTCTATGGGCATCTGAGAGGACAAATGAGGGCACAGTTCCTTCCCTCACAAAGCTCACAATCTACTCATGGAGATCAATCACAGGCAATGACTAAAGAACTGGTTGAATAAATATCATGGTGCTTGAGAACATAGAAAAATTGCATTTTTAAGTTGCCATCCATATTAGTTTGTGGAAACTGGTGAGTGTGGAGCCTGATTTATAAGAAAGTGTTTCAAATCTCTTGTCAGGTCTGATTCCATCAGACCCTAGGAGAGAGATTCACTCAGCTATATCTCCTTTGCACTTCTGTCATGAGTACTCCATGGAGTGAGTATATTTTTTACCAATCCATTTGTCTAGCTAATATATATAATTAATGCTTTCTATGTGCTATCCTTGGTACTGAGGATACCACAGTAAACATTACACAGTCTCTGTCACCAGATCTTATGTACTAGTGGGGAGAATGTGAAAGGTAAGGCAAGCTAATAAGTAGCTACAATATAGTATGATAAACACTGTCATAAGGATAAGCAAAGTCTACAGGGACAAAGAGTAGGAGCCATTTAATTCACGAGATAAAGTTAGTCAGGGAAGCCTGAAGCTTTTTTCTAAATTGTGAGCAGTGCGAGTTACCAGGTAAAGGAAATAAGAAGGGGCTTGGTGAATTTTGGGGACTACAGGTAGAGTAGTATTGCTGAAGCATAGATGAGAGAAGAAGAGGGAGGGAAGAGAAGGTGAGACATGAACCTTTATAGGTCAGTAGGACTTCAAACCATGAAGGTCTTGCCTGCCATGCTCAGGAGTTCAGATTTTATTTAGAGTGCAATGAGGATTTATTGAAGTTTAAGTGATCAGTGACACAATTCAATTTGTATTTTAGGAAGATTAGTGTTTCTGCGATGTGCTGAATATATTAAAGAGAGACCAGTTAGAAGGTCTTTATAATAATCCTCAAGACATCTGTTAAGGCTGTGGCAATAAGAGTGGAGCAAAGTAGAGACTCTAGTAGATATTAAGGACTTAAGAGTTATAGGATTAGGTGCCTAATTTGATAGTATTGGGCAAGAAGAGGGAATCAGGCCTGGGAACCAAATAGCTGTGGTCTCATTTACTGAGATTGGAATAAACAAGAGGAGCAAGTTTGGGCGGGGGGCGGACGGTGGTAGTAAGAAGATGGTAAGTTCATCATTGGATATGATGAGCTGGAAATAAATTATGTTAAACTAAGATGGCATGTCTAGCAGACAGTTGAGTAGGTGAATCTGTGGCTTGGGAGAGGGATCTGGGGGTGGCTGGGTTAGGTCAATGGAGGATAAAGTAGACTTATGTAATACTTTAAACAATAAAGAATTTAAATTAAAAAAAAACACATCAGTATATGAGAAATTGAGAGCCTCTGTGAGGAAACTATAAGCCATGAACATGGAAGTAGAAACAGAATCTGTAACTCCAAGGAAAATAAGGAAATGAGAATTTCAAGAAGGATAATGTCAGCAATCAGCAGTGCCAAAAAGATCAAGGAAGAAAAGAGTGAAAAGTGTCTATTAGATTCAGTCATGAGAGCTTTTTTGATATTTCAAAGATATGTTGATACTAAAAATAATATTTCTTTGGATTAAGGTGTGAGAGTTAAAAGTAAATTGAGACAGCAAGGGTGGACCCTTTTTTGAGAAGCTTGGTCATGAAAAACAAGATATCCAATCATCCATCCCCTTGTGCTTTCTAAAATCAAATGGAATAAATGTGCCCTTTTCCTTATGGAAATTTTAAATATCTGAAAAGAGTGATCAGTGTTCTCCACATTTTCTCTCTTCAACTGAATTTCTCCAGTTTTCTGTACTGTTCCTCTTGTGACACAGTTGGCAGTCACTCACCATCCAAGTGATGACCTCTTTAGAAGAGCACAGTCATCTCACAGGCCCCAAGTCAAAAAGACCAGTCAAATAATGGAAAGAAAAGAGGGGGGTGGGATTTGAAAAGCATCTGTTGATACCATGATACAGAGGGAAGGTGATTGTTTGTGTGAGCTTCAGAGCTGTGTCTTTGGGACAGCTTCTGAGAGCCTGGCTTTATGGAGACAAGAGAGAGGTAACCTCAGACTCCAGTAGAAAGAAGTCCCCATGAAGAGCTGGTTTCTTTTGGTTCATAGGCCAGCTAAGCCTTCCTAGGACTTTGGGGCAACAAGAAACAGAAGAAAGAGAAGCCTAAAACACTGGCACTTCCTTTGACTTGCTTTGTGACCTGAGGTAAGTCTAAGTCATTTCCCTGCACCCATCTGAACATCTGGTTTCTTATTTGTAAAGTGAGGGTGTTGCGTTAGATGATATCCAAAATGCCTGGCAGAACTCGCAGATCCTATCATGTGAAACCAACTGAACATTCACTTTGAGAAAAATAATCTTGTCAGGGTGCCAGTAACATATTTCTGGACCTATGTGATCATTACATGGGCGTGCTTATTTTATACTTCATTGGTCTACACATTTATAATTTTTGAGTATATGTCATACTTCAATAAAATGTTTATAATAAAAATTCCATTAAAATAATAAAGGATATAGTTTTATTTTAATTTTCTGAGGGGGGATGGGGAATGCTGTTGTCAGCATTTGGAAGTCTTCCCCTGAATGTCATGAAATCTGTACGTGAGAGTCACAGTTGGTGCAGCAGGAAACCCAGGCTCTGGTGTGACTTCCTTAAACAAAGCTCCCAGCAGGAACTTCTGGTTGTGGAGTGTATGAAAGTGTTCCTGCCCAGCACCAGGAGTAATGCTCAGTAGGTAGGCAGTAATCCCTGCTGGACAGAATCCACACACTCCCCTGGGCTGTCCCAATACCCGGGAAAGGGGCTTGTTCTAATGCCTCACCATTGTCACCATCTGGTTTAGCAGATTCAAACTCAAGGATCTGTTTATCTCAGAGAGAGAAGAAAGGTGAGAGCTGCAGTAAGGATTGTTGGCCTGAGTTGATTCTTTGATTTCTCTGTTCTTTTTTTTTTCACTTGTACATGGAAAAAATATTTGAGGGCTTATAGCCCCCCCGCCCCCCACTCCAAAGTACTTCTTCAGGACTAACCTCTTTATCCTGGGCAGTTCCTTGCATGTTGCCCCTTCCTTCCTTCCTTCCTTCCTTCCTTCCTTCCTTCCTTCCTTCCTTCCTTCCTTCCTTCCTTCTCTCTCTCTTTCTTCTTTCTCTCTCTTCCTTTCCCTTCCTTCTTCCTTCCTTCCTTCCTTCCTTCCTTCCTTCCTTCCTTCCTTCCTT
The DNA here is from genome assembly GCF_027574615.1 of Eptesicus fuscus. Classification (NCBI taxonomy): domain Eukaryota; kingdom Metazoa; phylum Chordata; class Mammalia; order Chiroptera; family Vespertilionidae; genus Eptesicus; species Eptesicus fuscus. The sequence goes on from NC_072475.1 coordinate 47,337,989, forward strand.
CTTCCTTCTTCCTTCCTTCCTTCCTTCCTTCATTCCTTTCTTCCTTCCTTCCTTCTCTCTCTCTTTCTTTCTTTCTTTCTTTCTTTCTTTTTTTCTTTCTTTCTTCCTTTCTTCTCTCTTCCTTTTCCTTCCTTCCTTCCTTCCTTCCTTCCTTCCTTCCTTCCTTCCTTCCTTCCTTCCTTCCTTCCTTCCTTCCTTCCTTCCTTCCTTCCTTCCTTCCTTCCTTCCTTCCTTCCTTCCCTCTTTCCTTTCATTCTGTCTTTTGGAAGGTAGTGGAGAGGATGGTGATTTAACCTCATTATTGTCTTCCCTCAAATGCCACCACTTTTCTGTTTCCTCCCTGCCAATTTGCTACTGCCTGAGATAAGTCACTGCATGGATGCAGCCTTACAGGTTGGCTTCTTTCTACTTTTAAATACATCTCCAGCCAGAGCTCCCCTGACTCACACATCCTGGTACAAGTTCACATTAATAGCTACCTCCAGGGTTTATCTTTGAGGGGGAACTCCATTAATTTGGGAAGTTTAAGGAGAGAACCTGTGAGACCTGAATATATGAGTAAAATTATATATTATTTAAAATAATAACCACAGACACAAGGAAAAAAGAAATTATTACCTTGGAAAGAGAGAAGCAGATGGATGGTGCCAAGCTGGACTACACACAGTGTGACTCACCTCTCCATGACATTTCTAAATCATTAATGAAGTTGTTGATCTCAGGACATTCTTGAGGCAAGTGGAACCTGTACAGTGTGAGCCCATACTCTGCATCGGAGAGAACTGTCCCAGCAGGGAAGGAGGTGTGACTGAAGGGAATACAGTGGAGGTGAGAGTAGGATTTCAGACTTTCACTGTGTTGGATAGTGATAGTTTTGAGCAAGTGTTACCAAGTCTTCAAGGGATGGAGGCTGGAGTTGGGCAGGGGGCATCTCAGTTATGCACACCATATTACCTGCTATCTTTTGAACACACCCTCCTCTTCACATTTCACACCTTTGTCTGGAATGTCCTTGCCCATCCTCTAATATGCAGTCAGATCTGAGGTGCCTTTATTCACACCTCTACCTCTCCACACTCTCAGTGCCCTCTCTCCAGCCTGTTATTCCCATCTCCTGTTTCCACCGTGTTTTGTGCACGTTCTCCTGCTATGTCTCCATCACGTAAGCCTGTAATTATCTGCTCATGTTTCCATCACCTTCACTAGACTTTGCACTTGAATAAATGAAAGATTGTGGCATGTGTTTCTGTGTGTGTCTGTGTGAGGGTATGTGTGGGTGTGTACAGAAGATGTTTCCCTTCATTTCTCACACAGAGCTTCATTACTCAGTCCACAAACTTTTACTGAGCACTCATGTCTGAGGAATGAGGTAATGTGCAAATAAGAGTGGGTCAGCCATAAGCCTTGGCCTTCAGATCTCAGACTTAACAGAGACAGCAGGACATCCATTCATCTGTTCGAGAACTTGTACTGAGTGCCTACTCTGTACCAGGCCCATGCCAAGTACTGGCTAAAGATAAATACAGCACAGTTTCTGCTCTGGAGTTGCTCATGGCCTGGGAGTAAAGATAGGGAAATAAACACAGAACAATGTGACAGAACTACAGGAGTCATGGACTCAAGTGCTACCATAGTTCCTACAGGGTGAGCAGTGGAATTGTGCTTGGAAATGTGTAAGAGAATTAATCTCCAGGAGTCACAAGATTTCTGTAGTCTCACAAGGTACTCTAGTTAATATTCTTATTTTTATTAACTAGAGGCCCGGTGCATGAAATGTGTGCACTCGGGGGGATTCCCTCAGCCTGACCTGTACCCTCTTGCAGTCTGGGAGCCCTTGAGAGATGCCTGGGGAGAAGCAGGCTTAAGCCATCAGTCAGACATCCTTAGTGCTGACACGGAGACGGGAGAGGCTCCCACCACTGCTGCTGCACTCACCAGCTGTAAGCCTAGTTCAGGGCTACTGGCTGAGCGGTGCTCCCCCTATGGGAGCACACTGACCACCAGGGGGCAGCTTCTGCATTCTGCTGTTTGGTCAATTTGCATATTAGCCTTTTATTATATAGGATTATTTTTCATATACATTTTCATGAAACTACTCTAAAAATTAACATCTTGTGTGAGGAGCTCAGCTAATCTCTAATTTTTTTCCCTTTTTCAATGCCAGAATAGTTACTGAGGCTCTAGCATCTCTCTGGCCCTGGCCTCACCTGCGTGAGGTGCTCACTGCTCTGCTATTGATGTCCCTAGCAGTTCTCATCAAGGTGGATAAGCATTTATGTTAGCAAAAGTCAGAAGCCAAATGTCCCAGAATCTTAGTGATAGGTGCTCAAATTTGTGACTACCATTATAAATCTCCTCCTCTGACCCCACAGAATTTTAATCACAAGGGAGCCACTTTTTGTCAATTGGGGCCGCTTAATGAAGATAAGATGAGGGAACCCATATATGAACAACCTCTATAGGCTTAGATCTAGAATATTCTGGGCACTGAAGAAAAAATAAACATTTTTGGAATGCTCTGGCTGGTGTGGTTTAGTTGGTTGGGTGCCTTCTCCTACACCTTTTGGTAAGGGTATGGGCCATGGAGGAGGTAGCCAATCAATGTTGTGCCTTCACATGGATGTTTCTCTTTCTCTCTCCCTCTCCCTTCCTCTTTCTCTAAAAATCAATAAAACTATTTTTTTTTAAATCTTATGGAGTGAGGATTGAGTTGGAAGGAAACTTAGGAATAATTTAGTCCAACAGTTTTCAAACGTTAATACATTTCACCCTCACCCCCCATGAAAGCTTCAGAAGATGTCCAGAAACAGATAAATGGATCTCTATTAATTAAAAAGGGTTAGTCATTCCTAGGAGTATAATTTGCTAACTGTAAAGTCTGGCTTCTCATTTTGTAGATTCGGAACCTGAGGTGCCGAGAGGGGAGGCCATTGCCCAGGGTGACCCAGTGAGTGAGGGAGAGAGTGGAGATCCACATTTATTTATCCTGGTCCTGTATTCTCCCCCACTCCCTGCTGAGTGAAAGCACTTATAGCAGACCTGAGGGTCCTGCATGGCAGGGGAGAAGCTGGAAGCAAAGAGACTATCCATCAATTCCACTTTCCCCTGGACACAGAGCAGCCCTGCCAGCTTGTTATCACTAATGTACAAAATGTGAAATGGTGATGAATTGTTTGCCAATTTTCTTATCTGAGCTGGCACAGAGGAGGGCTTGTTGGAGAGTTTCAAGGCGTTAGAGTATTGTTGTTTATCCACTGCACATCCCGTAACTGTTCGCACAGAGACTCGGGAAAGGCTGCACACATAAATTCACATAAATTACCTTTACAAAATGTCAAAATTAAAAGTGGATTTTTATTTTGGGGATATGCCTGGAGAATGTTAACCCCTTCAGGTGGATGGAGATGTCATCATCTGAAAAACACAGTTGCCAGCTTTGAATATAACACAAACCACGGGAATTAACTCCCACACTCCCTCCCCCCCGCCCAGCACTGCCCCACCTGCAAGAAGGTAGCAGTTCTTGTTAACAAACCATAGACTTTCCTAAGCTCCTAGTCTGCCCACAAGTGTTTCTCTGGAGACAATATTTTTAATCCTGCAGTAACCATAACTTCTTATTATCTTTAATTAAATTTTAAGTGGCTAAACTGAGAGTTCAAGGGAGACACATAACCCATCTGGGCCTCAATTTCTTCATTTATACAATGTGGAAGTTAGAATATATGAGTGTTTTCTAACTAGAAATTTTGTCTTCCTAAGGAGCCAGATAGGTAGTAATGAGGACCCTGAAGGAGTTTTTAATACTCTAAAAGCTCTGTGCCAGTCACAGACCCCACAACAGGATTGCAGAGGTTTAAAACAATTTCATGGAGACTTATGGAGACATCAGGAGACAAACTTGGCAAGTGAAGAAAGCAAAGGAGAGCCTAGCTGTGCAAGGTTGCCAGGGAGGCAGACAGAGCAAGAATCCAAGAAGGACTTCTTAAAGCTAGATGGGAAAGGAGGAAGCAGTGCTGAAGAAATGAAGAATGGCATGGCCCTTGAGAAGAGGTTCATCATGAAATAGCCCTGAGTTTCACCAGTGTCTCTGCTTAATGTCAATCCTGTTTTCTTGTTCAAAACTATGAAACTTTTTGTTATGTCCAAACTGTTCTTTATTTTTTACTCCTGGGAGAGGGAAAAAAAACATCCCCTACCTCCCCCTTTCTTTGCCCCTGGCTGGAATTGTGGCCACTTAGTGAAGCCAGCTACTCCTTTTAAGCTCATTAGATCTCAAGGTTGTTATTTATCCACCTGGGGATCAATTACGCTGGATCTCTTTTTTATTTTTAAGAAAGCAAAGTTTCTATTGAGAAATCAGCTGACAGTCTCATGTAAGCTACCTTGTAGGTAATAGTTTTTCTCTTGCAACTTTTAAGATTCTCTCTTTGTCTTTAACCTTTGCCATTTTAATTATGATGTGTATTAGTGGGGCCTCTTGTTTGGGACTCTACATTTCCTGGACTTAGGCATCTTTATCCTTCAGTAAGTATTTATTCATACAGGTTCGCAATCCCTTCATATAGGTTCTCAATCCCTTGCATTATTTCTTCTCTTTCTGGTACCCCTATGATGTAGATGTTGTTATGCTTCAAGTTGTCCTGAAGGTCCTTTAAACTGTCCTCCTCATTTTTAAAGTTATATTTTCTTTCTGCTGCTCTGGTTGTTTGTTTGTTTTTTTCTACTTTGTCTTCCAAATAGCTGATTTGATCCTCTGCTTCATCCAATCTTCCAGTCTATTCTTCATTTCAGATATTGTATTCTTATTTATGACTCTTTTTAATGCTTTCTATGTCCTTTTTCATGCTATTGAGCATCCTTATAACCACTACTTTGAACTCTATATCTGATAAATTGCTTGCCTCCATTTCACTTAGCACTTTTGGGGGGATATTTCTTTCCTGTTCTTTCATTTGGGGTATGTTTCTTTGTCTCTCCATTTTGTTCACCTCTTTGTGTTTGTTTCTATGTGTTAGATAGATCTGCTATGACTATCAGTCTTTGTAGGGTGGCCTATGTAGAAGGTCACCTGTGATGCAGTGGTGCAATCTCCTTGGTCACCTGATCTGGATGCTCCTGGAATGTCCCTTGTGTGGGTTATGTGGACCCTCCTATGGTATTTGAGTCTTGATTGCTATTGGCTTATTGGTATCTGGGATTGACCAGTTTGACTCACTTTGAGGTTCAACCCTAATCATGGCATGTGAGCTGCTGTGCAGGTGCTGACTACACAAAACAAAATTTGCCTTATGAGGGGTTGGTGCCTTCTGAGATCTTCCTTTGGCTATGCTTGCTTGTGAAGCTTGTTGGATCCTGCTCTGATGTTGTCTGAAGTTGGCCACTAGTTGTGTTGGTTCTGGGTCTCTTGGGAGGGACTATGGTGCAGGCCAATGTCAGACACTGCCAGTGACTGGTCTTGGGAAACTTGTTTGAAGCTACAAGTGATCCACAGTTTGTGGTTGCCTTGGCTAGGCCTGGATGTGTTAGGGAAATACCAAGCTCTGCACCAAGGCCCATTTTTACCAGTACCAGAACCAGGGCAGGTTGGCAAAAGTTCCAAAACACCCAAGATCCACCTGTCTTCCTCCATCTGCTGGCTGCCTATTAGGCTCAGTCACTGGAAGAGCCAGTGGGACTTGAGTTTCATGAGGTAGGTTCACAGTGAGTCACCAAATAGAAGTGAGTGGCTGACCCATTAGTGGGAGGTTTTGGTCTGGTTTCAGAGAAGGTGGGGTTTGTGGTCCCTACCCCAGAGCTACACCACTCAGTCTGTCCTGGATTTTGCACAGCCCTTGGGAGGGTGGAGCCAGTAGGAGTCAGGTGGGTGGGGCCTCTGGAGACTGGAGGGTTGGTCTGCCAGGAAGCCTGGAGGGTGTTTCTATTGGATCTCCCATAAGAAGGAAGCACTAGTCAGGTTCTTAGGAAAGGAGGGGAATGGTCCCCACCTGAAAACCACTAAACTCAGGGAGACACCTCCTCAGTCTGCCCTAATCTCTACACTCTGGCCAAGGCAACTGACTCCTCAGCAGGGTGTAAGCTCCACAAGGTAGGGTGAGAGGTAGTCCAGATAGTGGGTCTATTGTATTCTCATAGGCTAATGCCACACAGAGGGGAGTGCTCCACTCAGGAAAAATGGCATCTGTTGTATGGAAGAATGATTCAGCACAGGGATCCTAGCAGCTGTCCCCCAAGCTCCCTCCCCAGAGCCACAAGCACCAGACTCTTCACAGGACTCTAGTCCTCTCCACCTTCCCTCTGCCAGAGTCCAGGGTGGGTGACTGCAAACAAAATCTTGTGCATTGACTTTTTAAGACGGGTCTCTAGCAGACATCTATCTCTCCCTGATGGACCAAAACCCTGCTGCTTTTCACAACCAGATGTTATGTGGGCAAATTTTCCTGGTTCTGGTGCTCTGGGCTGGGGAGCCCAGCTTGGGGTTTAAGCCCCCCACTTCTCAGGGGGAACCCCCTGCAGCTGAGTTATACCCTGAGAACCTCAGCCACAATGAGAGTGAGCCCAGCCCTTTTTGTGTCTCTGCCCTTCCTACAATCTCAATTTGGCTTCTTCTGTAAATCCTTGCTTATAAGACTTCTCTTCAGCTGGTCTTCAGTTGGTGATTCAGGATGATTGCACTATAATCTAGTTGTAATTTCAGTTTGGTCCTGAAAGGAGGTGAGTGTAGCTTCTACCTAATCTGCTGCCATCTTGGATTATCCCACTCACATTATTTTAAGTATTTGCACAATATCGATTAGATAGAATTAGAAATGTCTTGGCCATTAGGTATTAACTGGTCTTCAATTTTTTATTAACACATATAATAAGCAATATTGTAGTCTTTTCCTTTTTTAGGATAATTTTCATTACATTAATTCCCTGGAATGAGAAAATAAGGTAAAAAAGTATGAACATAATTATCTTTCTAAGCTTTGACCCTTTGCTTCTGTTAGAAATTGTACTCTCTTTAGCACTAACTGCTAGGGTAAATTTACTGGGCAATCTTAGAGAACAATGATTTTCAATTGTAAATGACTCTAGATAGGTCTGTTGTGAGGCATACTAGTAATTATTCACATAAAGCAGTAGAAACATTTGGATTTGTCTGGATTTGTTACCAGTATTAATATGCTTTTAGTACTTGAATGTATATGATCTATTTACATAGCAGTAGAAGGGCACATATTATTGAATTGGGAATAAACATTATCTGGGCAGGTGGTGATGAAGAATGGAGTGGGCTGCTTAGATGCATGTTGCTCCTCTGCTATGGGGGAAGTTGTTGAAGAAGTTACATGTCCTTACAAAGATGTCCCCATGGCTGGAAGAGAGCTGGAATCATTTTGAATTGAGGTGGTTGGGTTCAACTTTCCCATTAGTCATGGCTATTCGAATTTAACTAAAGCTCAGTTTCCTTCTTTCCTGGATCTCAAACTTCTCAGTCTCCAAAGTGCTCTGCTTCTCTTCAAGTGTTTCCAGAGGAGACAGCCTGAGGGAGAGGAAGTGGTGCTAATTAAATCCTCCCTCTGTTTTCCAGGCACAGGAGTCTTGAGCAGATGTCTGTTGTTAGGAGCTTGTTCACAGAGTGCAGCAAATACAGAAGCAGGCTTTCCTTCCCCAAAGGCACAAACTTTCCTTCACAGGGAACTCTAGAAATGCACTTCCTTCCAACACCTACTCTGGCAGAGGTGGCAGACCCGCATGATAGAGCCTGTAACTGCCAGGGAGGCCAATGTCTCACTGATTCTCTCTCTCTCTCTCTCTCTCTCTCTCTCTCTCTCTCTCTCTCTCTCTTTCTCACACACACACATACACACATGCACACTAACTTTTTTTTCTGCTTCTTCCTGTGTGTTTTGTATTTCCCAAAAGCCAATCTCTCTTTGCCTTTTGTATACCCCACTTTTAAAAAAATTACCTGAAAATCCAGCAAATCCCCTCCTGATGTAAAATAGTGTGTATCATGGTGGGTATGCTGAAATCAAAGCATGTTTGGGAGTCCTGGGTGGGAGTGTAAGCGCTGCCACAATTTTACAAGTGTTTCTGAAATAATCCAACTCTGTGCTTTTCACATGGAGATGAAATCATCCTCCAATGCTTGCTGGGTGGATCAGGTGAAATAACCTGTAATGTGATCTGCAGAGGGCTTTTCATTCATGAGTTCTGTGTTTTCTCCTACATTCAAACCCTCTCAGGATGACTCTATGTCCATATTTGCCTGAGACAATCCCAGTTACTTCCATCATCCTGGCATAATTATTTATAGCACACTTTCACCTTCAAAAGTGTCCAGGTTTAGGCAACAAATGATATGTTCATAGTATTTTTACCTCTATTGAATACTCTAATTAATCCCTCTTTCAAGAAGGTAAAGTTGCTGGGAATAGGGGCTGTTTCTCACTTACTGGCATTTCACAAGAACTGAAGAAAATAAGTTTGTCTGACTAAGAACACTGTGGCAGCCCTGAGAATAAGATGGCACTTCTGGTTATATGGTGAAGCAGAGTGTGAGACCCTCCTTCCATATGGCACTGGTAGTGTGCTTACTATATGGATGACTGTGTGGCCTCAGACTGAAAATGGAGACCTTATTTAGGGGCACTTATTACTAGGTTAGCATGTGCCTTTTGTTTTGTGTTGTGTTGTTTTTTTTTTTATTTACAAAATAGAAATAAATTTATTGTGTTTTTATTTATATAAGACCATATACAGGGGTGGGCAAAAGTAGCTTTACAGTTTATTTTTGTATTTTTATCTATTAACTAGAGGCCTGGTGCACAAAATTTGTGCACTGGGGTGGGGAGGGTGTCCCTCAGCTCAGCCCAGCCTGCACCCTCTCCAATCTGGGACCCCTCGGGGGATGTCCGACTGTCCCAAAGGGATCGGGCCTAAATTGGCAGTCGGACATCCCTCTCACAATCCAGGACTGCTGGCTCCCAAACACTTGCCTGTCAGCCTGCCTGATTACCCTAACCACTTTTGCCTGCCAGCCTGATCACCCCTTAACCACTCCCCTGCCAACCTGATTGATGCCTAACTGCTCCCCTCTGCCAGCCCAATAGCTCCCAACTGCCCTCCCCTGCTGGACTGGTGGCCCCTAACTGCCCTCCCTTGCTGGCCTGGTTGCCCCCAACTACACTCCCCTGCAGGCCCGGTAGCCCCTAACTGCCCTCCCCTGTTAGCTTGGTCACCCCTAACTGCCCTCCCCTGCCAGCCTGGTCGCCCCTAACTGCCCTCTCCTGCCAACCTGGTCACCCCTAACTGCCCTCCCATGTCGGCCAGGTCTCCCTTACTGCCCTACCCTGCCAACCTGGTCTCCCCGCCAACTGCCCTTCCCTGCAGGCCTGGTTGCCCCTAACTGCCCTCCCCTGCCAACCTGGTTGACCCTAACTGCCATCCCCTGCAGGCCTGGTCCCCCCCACAACTGCTCACCCCTGCTGTCCTTGTCACTGCTAACTGCCCTCCCCTGCTGGCCTGGTCACCTACAACTGCCCTCCCCTGCCAGCCATCTTGTGGTGGCCATCTTGGACCACATGGGGGCGGTCATCTTGTGTGAGGGCATGGCAGTCAATTTGCATATTACCTCTTTATTATCTAAGATTGTTATATTATTTATCTGTATTATTTGCCTTTTTAATATGAACAACTATAAACCTGCTTTTGCCCATTCCTGTAAAATCATTTTAAGTACCTAGAGACTTCTCAAAACAAAAAAATAAAAATTATTTAAAGCCTTATCATCCAGAGATAATCATTATTAATGTTTAATTTTTACATCTTTTTAGACTTTTTCCAGCCCCTCTCATACAATACATGCCTATACACAAGCCCAAGTATTCTTTTATGCTTATTCATAATATTTTATAACCTACTTTTTGCATTTACAATATATTTTGAACATCTTCCCACAATAAAAATATACACTTACACTTTCAGTGACTACATTATATTTCACTGCATGTTATAACCCTCCAGGATATCTTATTTAGCAAATTTCCAACAGATAGTACTTAGTTTCTTTTTGGTATTAGATAAAATGTTGTGTGAGTATATGATGTTGCTATTATATCCAATGTTTTGCTGCTAGACCTAAAGTTGTATATTTGTCTACTATTAGACATAATAGATATTGTGATGAACCTTCTATATTTATGACTTTGAGCATTTATCTAAATTATTTTCTTAGGACTCATTTTTAGAATTGCAATGTTTCAGCTGAAAAATGTGCTCAGTTTTAAGTGCTTGTGTGCCTTATTGCTACCCAAAAGTCACAAAAGAAGTTGCATTATCCTTGCTTTTAACTCTTAAATAAGCTTGCAGGCTGGTGGATTGTTTGGTAGAAATGCTATGAAATCTTGAACAAAAATGTTTGATAATTATTTCACACAGCTCTTCCCTTATTCAGCTGCCTGTATGGGGGGGGGGGGAGGGATTAAAGATAAAAAACAAAAGTACTTGCAACCTCCATTTCCTTCTTTAAAAAAATTTTTTTATTGATATCAGAGAGGAAGGGAGAGGGAGAGAGAGATGGGAACATCAATGATGAGCGCAAATAATTGATTGGCTGCCTCCTGTACATCCCACACTGGGGATTGAGCCCACAACCCAGGCATGTGCCCTGATTGGGAATCGAGCCAAGACCTTCTGGTTCACAGGTTGAAACTCAACTGCTGAGCCACACTACCTGGGCACAACCTCCATTTCTCTGTCCAAAGAATAGCCCTCCAGGATTGTGGAGTCTTAGTCTTTGAATTTTATTGATCAATGCCTCTGTTTAGTTAATGTGTGTATGGGTGGAGGTAGGGAAGTGGGAATTGTCAGTTTCAGGAACATCATATGCTCATGTACCTAGGTGACTTGTTTTTTTATTGACAAGATTGTTTTTTCCTTTATTTTAAACTAAAGAAATGTCAACGATTGGGAATTTTGAAGGATTTCAACCCGTGTCTCTGAAACAAGAGGGAGATGACCAACCCTCAGAGACTGATCGACTGTCCATGGAGGAGGGAGATCCAGGCAAGGACCCAGTACCAAAGCAGATTTCAAAGCAGCCAAGTGTCACCGAATCAACACTCTACCCCAATCCTTATCATGGGGCTAATGTCTCCCGGAAGTACTTCGTTACACGGGTAAAGTCATTGGTACTCTTAAATGCTACATAAGACTTCTTTAAAAAATCCTAATGTCTTTCTGTATACCACGTATTTTACCAAGTGTTTTCACATTTGTTATCTCATCTAAAAAATGTAAAAGAGCCCAGCTGGCATGGCTCAGTGGTTGAGCATCAATCTATGAACCAAGAGGTCATGGGGTTTGATTCCCAGTCAGGGCACATGCCCAGGTTGCAGGCTTGATCCCCAGTAAGGGGTGTGCAAGAGGCAGCCAATCAGTTGATGTTTCTATCATTCTCTCCCTCTCACTCCCTCTCTAAAATCAATAAAAATATATTAAAAATAAATAAATAAAATAAAATTGTGAAGGAAATATCTTTTGTTTTTTAGACTTTGCCAAGTAACTTTATTGTAATAGTTATTACAACACCTCAATAGCATTCATTCTTTTCCTTTTAATTCACAGATGGCTCGTTGTTCACTCTGTTACCATCCTCAAATCACTGGTACCTATTTTATGATGTTTGAGAAGGAGATATCTTAATCCCCATTTTTCAGATGAAGGATCTGAATTCCAGATAAATTAAGAGAGTTTATTTTTGATCAACAGGTAGGACTAAGGAGAAGCAGGTCCTCCATTCTCCATGGATCTTTGCCTCCTCAGTCTTGTGTTTAGGACTGCATGTTATAACATATCATAACATGAATTCAAGGAATTAATGACCTCAAGGAATTAATTAACCTGACGTCAGGGAATTAATGTCCTATGGAGAGAGAACCAGAGCAGCTAGAATTTAAAGCTGTGAGCCCAGAGTGGATATTTGTTATATTCTGTAAACATGGGTGGCAGAGTGGAAAGGCATGGTGAGAATATTGTGAAATTCAAGTGTCTACACAGAGGTGCTGGTATTATAGTGTGGGAGCAGGAACTTTTAAATCTTAACCCTATCGCTGCAGTCTGGAGCTGAGCTCTCATTCCTATGCATTGGAGTTGGGAAAGTAAATGGATGGGTGGGTAATGAGGATGGAGTTTGTATACACAGGTGATAAAAATGATATTTTAAACTCCTAGCATTTGAATCAATAGAGACTATGTCATTGATTTCTAGCACTCATCTCTGTCTTGAACTCTCCTTCCTACTTAGAGATCTTTTCCATTTTTTTTAACATGCTTGTCAACACAGTCCTAGATAGCTCATAGGCTACAACAACTGGTGGCAAAAGAGACCATCTCATTTTTTAAGTGTACACTGAGACTCTCATCAGCTTGGATAACCTTTTCCTCCTATGGTAGTTCATCTGCTATTATTGCTCAGCCATGTCTAAAAAAAAGGCCTCAAGGCTAACAAAAGTACTCCTCAAGACTAATAACTGGAGGTATATTATGATAATCACTTTATTGTGGAGATATATTCAAAGGCAACTTCTTATGAAAGAAACAATACTTGACCCACTTGAGGAAAGATATTTTTAAGCTCCCTGTAGGACTCTATATTTGCAGATATCTTATCAGAAAGTTGAAGCGATTAGGGATGGGAAATTATCTCTAAATTTATACTTGAGAATGTAAATTAAATATAAACTACTGGGACTAAAACTATTTGATCTTTTAATATTTAATTAATGGTTCCCCATGGCCTTTTTATAGCCTGTGTTCTATTGTAAGCAAGGAGACTTTAATAAGCAGGTTTGGGACTTCCCATTGTGTAGCAAGATGTCGTTGCTTTCATGATACTAATTTGGCTTTCATACTCTCTCTCTTTCCTTCTGTTCTTACTATAGGGTTCCCCGTGTCTTGCTCTTGCATCGGGAAAAGCTAAATATATTAGTTGTATTGTTATTGCCTGTGTTAGCTTTTTTTCTGGTCTGGAAATTATATATCTCACTGAAAAAAAGGTTTCTCAACTCCCCTCCTTACAATAAAATGCCTTGAAGATTATAATAAAGATGATGTTTCTAAGGGCAGATACTTCACAGTAATAAAATAAGATGCATTTCCTTCATTTTCAGGGAAAGACACATTTTCTCAGAATTTACAAATCATATTACAATTTAGAGATGGCTTTCTTGTCTTATATATTGACCACAAAGCAATCCTATCTGGACATGATGACAGCGACAGGACAAATGTTCTTGTATCTGAGTCTCTAGGAGCATTCCCTTCTATTCCTTCCTCTCACTGTCTAGTTGAGTACATAGGGAAAATTTAACAGCAGACATGAGTATTGTTTGTGTGACAACTGACCCCAGGCTAGTCCAGATCAAGAAAAAGCAAGGACACAAAATACATAGGTCTTTGAAATTCTCTTAGTAGATTTGTTTTGACTGGAGATATTAGTGCTAGACTATTAGAGAAGATATTGTCCATTATGCTATTTGTGACTTAAAAATAAGGATCCCCTCCAGTGAGTTGTTCGTTAAAATTTAGAATTATAATTATATGTGAATTGCCTTGATAAGATTTCTTTCACCAGATGATGAGGACATATTATTTTGTCACTATTTTCTATTAGGCTATAAGGAATCTCAGAGTGACTTGTTCTGTTGCAGTAACCATTTAATCCCCATATCCTGACATAACTATTTACATTCTACTTATATTATCAATAAGTATGGTAATAAAGTCTTTCATTATTCAGTGTTACCAAATTACCAAATGTTCTTGGCCTCTCCCAACAGCTCTGTTATAACTAATATTATCCACCCAACAAATGAGTAAACTGATATATAGAATGACAAAATGACTTGACACAGGTCTCACAGCAAGTGGAAAGGCTGAGATTTATACCATGTCCTCAACACAAGTCACAGTGTGGACACATTTTTATTTCATTTCCAACACTAAGTGACTGAAGTTTATTATAGTACCAACTAGAGGCTTGGTGCACAAAACCAGTGCACTGGGGCTATCCCTCAGCCTGGCCTGTGCCCTCTCAAAATCCGGGACCCCTCAGGGGATGTCCAACTGCCAGTTTAAGCCCCCGAGGGGTCCTGAATTGTGAGAGGGATATAGCAGTGCACCAAGCTGTAGGCAGCCAGGGAATAGCCAGAACTGGGGCCGGTTGCCATGCTGCTCATGCTCATCCTGGCCCACTGTGCCTGCTGCCGTCTCTCAGTAGTGCTGCTGTGGAGCCAAGTATGTGAAGCTCTATACCTTTACTCCCACTTATCTGAGGCAGCTCCATTCTGTTCCCATTTGTCATATATGGATTCTTATATAAAATTTTTTCTTGACCAATGGATTCTGTGGCCAAAATGTTGGAAAGCCTTTGATCATAGACTGAGAAGACACGCAAACCAAAATCCTACTACCACCCTGTCTCTAAGAGGAAAAGATATTCGATAGCCAGGCCAGTGTCCCTGTTTTCTTTTGTGAGAGAAGGGTCTCAGGCTGGAAATACTAGGAATGTTAATGCATAGACAAAATAAGGCATTAAAGCCATATTATATAGAGAATATATGAAATTTGCAAGCTACTTGTCAGTAGCCCAGAATTGAGAATGAGGTCAGTACTACCTTGTAGGCCCAGAAATTGAAGGTCTGGGTTTCTTATATCTGCCACTTCCTAGCTGAGTGAACTTGACAAGTTACTTGCCCACACTGGACCCTATTTCTACACCTATAAAATGAAATGGTTTAGACTAAATAAGCCCTAGGCTATAGTCAGTCTCAACCTTGGCTACACATTGGAGTCATCTGGAATGCTTTAAAAAATACTGATATACTGATATGTGAGTCCAATTCACTGAGTGTCTGATATAATTGGCTTGATGCACAACATGGGCATTAGGACTTTTTCAAAGCTTCCCTGGTTTTTCTGATGTGCAGCCTATGTTTAGAATAACTGTCTAGAGACCAATGGCTCTCATAGTAGTGTCCCACATCAACCGTATCACCTGGGAACTTGACAAAAATGCCAGATATCAAGCCCACTTCAGACCCAATGAATCAGAAACCCGGGGGACAGTGCCCAGGCATCTGTGTTTTAAAACACATTTCAGGTAGTTCTGATGTGCACTGCTGTTTAAAAAATGACTGAGCTGGAGGGTCTACACATTTCCAATTAGGACAGGGATTCATCAATTTCCAAGTTAGAGGTAGGCGCATAAGTAGGAACACCTGCTTGGAGAAGGGTGAAGAATGTGATGTAAGGAGACAAAAGAGTTTATTTCCTAGAGACGTAAAATTATGGTCAGAATTTTGGAAGGTTTCTCTCTGGTGTTTTATTGCCATGTGCTCTTTGAAGAGAGAAAGGTTTGATTTAAAAAATACATACATTACTAAATGCTTTGAACTTCCTGATAAATATATTTGTTCAGAAAAACTGGTCCTCTGAAAATGGCGGTCTTTATTTCTATGAGAAAGTGTGAGTAAGGTTATGGAAGATAAGAATTGGATCACTTTGATCTCACCCAAGGAAAGCAGCTTAGTAAGTATAGAGTTCAAGGCTAAGCTCTCCAGCAGGAAGTGCCTAGAACAAATAGGCAAATATAAAAACTATCTTTCCTGCTCAGCTTTTTGGAGAAGCTGCAGCAACATAGTAACTAATCACAAGCACAAAGAGGATTCAGTCTTCTCTAAACTAGGTATTTTCTTTTCCCACTCAGCCGGGGACCATTGAGACTGCCATGGAAGACTTGAAAGGCCACATAGCCAAGACTTCTGGAGAGAAAATTCAAGGCTTCTGGCTCTTGACAGAGTGAGTAGTTATGACTCAGTGAAGGAAAGTGGAAATCTAGCATTTTCCTTGACACCTCTATAACAGAATAGGAGATGGATCTGTGGAAGAATTTCTTCTGGTTGTCATGCAAGATAATTGACATATCCAGTTAGAAAGTAAAGTTTCATAGTGCCCCATGGATGATGGTATGACAACTGTTTCCCAGGCTCATCACTTCACTCAGCCATCACTATGGCTACCTTAGGTCAGGCTCTCATAATTGATCTCAAGGACTATTGCATTTGCTTCCTAACTGAACTCTCTGGTTCCAATCTCTGGCTCTTACAGGCAATCTCTCTTCAACCACATAAGGCTGCTAACCATCCCACTCTGGGTAGAACATAAAGGAAGATTAGGAAAGAGGATAAATGAAGTCAACATATACAATTTGAATTTTATCTTGTGTACAATAATATCAACAGGAAAATGATGCAGAATAGAAAAGACAGGCCAACTGTCCAATTAGGATTACAAAAAAAAACACAACACAACACCTAAGTTTACCCTAGTTGGTTTAGCTCAGTGGATAGAGCATCAGCCTGAGGACCAAAGGGTCCAGGTTTGATTCTGGTCAAGGGAACATGCCTGGGTTGCGGGCTCGATCACCATTAGGGGCCATGCAGGAGGCAGTCAATCAATGATTCTCTCTCATCATTGATGTCTCTCTCTCTCTCCCTCTCCCTTCCTCTCTGAAATCAATCCTATATAAGAAAGAGGTAATATTCAAATTGACCATCACTCCAACATACAAGATGGCCACCCCCATGTAGACAAAGATGGCTGCCCCCATGTGGACACAAGATGGCCACCACAAGATGGCAAGCAGGGAAGGGTCAGTTGTGGGCAATCAGGCCAGCAAAGGAGGGTAGTTGGGAGGGACCAGGCCTGCAAGGGAGAGAAGTTGGGGGCGATCAGGCCTGCAGGGGAGGGCAGTTATGGATGACCAGGCCAGCAGGGGAGGGCAGTTGAGGGCAACCTGGCCTGCAGGGGATGACAGTTGGGAGGGACCCAGGCCTGCAGGGGAGGGCAGTTGAGGGAGGGGGGGAACAGACCTGCAGGGGAGGGCAGTTGGGAGGGACAAGGCCTGCAGGGGAGGGCAGTTGGGGGTGACCAAGCCTTCATGAGAGGGCAGTTGGTAGTGACCAGGCCTGCAGGGGAGGGCAATTGGGAGGGACCAGGCCTGCAGGAGAGGGCAGTTGGGGGCGACCAGGCTAGCAGGGAGGGCAGTTAAGGGCAATCGGACCAGCAGCATGCAGTTAGCCATTGATCAGGCTGGCAGGGGAGTGGTTAGGGGGTGATCAGGCTGGCAGGCAGAAGCAGTTAGGGGCAATCAGGCAGGCAGGCAGGCGAGCGGTTGGGAGCCAGCAGTCCTGGATTGTGAGAGGGATATCTGACAGGCCTAAACGTGCAGTCAGACATCCCTCGAGGGGTCTCAGATTGGAGAGGGTACAGGCTGGGCTGGAGGACATCCCTCCCATGCACGAATTTTGTGCACTGGGCCTCTAGTAAAAAATATATTAAAACAAAACAAAAACTACGGTTAAAACTTAAGTCCCTATCACTTTAATAACTGCTCCATTTGCTCACAAATCTTAAAGTATCTGTAAGGACATTCATTGCAGATGACACCATGAAGGTGGTTACCTCGCTGTGCTGCCCTGGAACTCTAGTGTCTGAGTGACTTTTTCTTCATCCACCAGGAAAATATTAGGAACACCATTGTCTTAACAATGATATGTAAAATATTCATATAATAAAGGGAAGAGGCACCTCTTTTCTGCTGCAGAATCCATAATATTAAACGGAGAATGAAATCAGAACTCCATTTCAGATGCTTAATTGGTTCAATGAGTTTCCTGTCTTGGTATCATGATCACTGGCAATTCCAGTAGAATAGCTCAGTAATCCCTGTACCTGGAGTGAAAAGGGTCTGATCCAGTGGCATTCCATGGCTGGTTCACAGCAGCTTACGAGAGGTGAATGGTACAATTTCAGAAATTTTGAGAGTCAGTTGTTAATTATTAATAATAAATTATATAAAGTTTCTAACCAAATAAATTTAAAACAAAGGTAATATACTCAAAACTCCTCACTTTCTGATTATTTTACTTCATTTTACTGTTACATACACGCTTTGTGTTATTTCTGCCTGTAACATTTGTGTTATGGAAATACTATATGATGGTGTACAACTGCACATCTCTTCCCAACTGCAAATATAGTAATGTCACATTGGCAGCTTGGAATTAAACCTGGTGGCAGTGATTACACAATGGGAATCAGCAAATTCCATAAATCAGAGCTTGATTTATTTTTTTGATTGTCTAAACTTAAGAGAGTAATGAGAATATATTAAGAATGCAGATTAAATTTACAAGTGTGTCATGTCTGTGGTTATGATATTATAGCAGCACAAAATATATTAAGGAAATATTCCCCCACCATTCAAAAATAATTATCAACTATTATCCAATTCAGAAAAAAAAATCACCTTTTTCATTGATGCATGGACGAAGACTGGGCAGGTGGCTGAGAAAAGCAGAGTCCAAGCAGAGGCGGCGAGGTTGTAGAGGGGCAGTAGTCTGAGCCCTTGGCTGGGGCAGAAGCTATTGACTGTGGACACCCAACCCAAGCTGGAAATGACAAAAGTCTCTTCTTCCTTCTCCATCTGTCTAGCACTCTTTACTAAAAAAGCATGACATGGTTCACTTTTTAAAGGAAACATGCTTAAAAGAATTATATGGTTTATCACAGAGCATGTACTAATGGATGCATTTAGAACTGAGAGGCAATAAGCTGATAACTGACATAGCTGGGCTTGGTGGATCTTTGAATTTAATCATAGAGGAGGAAGGAATTCAGGGCAACTCTGGGCTTTGTCCTAGGGAATTTATGTGTTGACTGGGCCACCATTCCCAGGTGTAGAATAAAATAATTCTACTTTGTTGAGAAACCACCATATGCCAAACATTATAAAAGGAACTTGGTGTACACAATTTCACTTTATCCTGCCAATAATCTTGTCATTCACTTTTTACAGAACTTGTTAAGTACAATTTTGGGAAAAATGTGTCTGTGGTATCCATTAGAACATCCACAGAGATGTTGAATAGATTGTTTTAGATATGGGTCCAGATACTATCTTCATAAGTAACTTTTCAAAAAGGAGAGCAATCCTGACATGCTTGTTTCCTATAGTCTTGCCTTTTATAGAAGCTTAAATAACATTAAGCCAGCAAAGACATTTTTTTTTTTTTTCACGGAATGGCATGTGAATTAGTTCAGGTGAGCTGCTTTGTGATGGTCTAAATTGATCAGATATATTATTCAATAAAGTTAGAAAAATGAGTTTGAAGGCACTTGGTCAGAGGACCTGGAGAATATGAATAGAGAGGCCAAAAAGAGAAAGATTCAACCATTAACGGCAGCTGAGTCCCAGATAGCTGAAAACATTAAGAATACCCTAAAGAGACCCAGTTAAGACGCAGGCCTCCATTCCAGCTTATCCAGGAGCTTTATTTGTCTCAACAGCTATAAACACAGGATTATGTTTAGCTTAATTTTGTCTCTTCTCACTGTCTTTCTTTCCTGACCCTTCTGGGAAAGGACTTTTTAAAGCAATTGTATGTACCCTTTTAGAAGCAATCCATTAAGCCAGAACCAAGGAGAACATCTTGACACTCTGTGGAGTCTCAACAAAAGTATGCTATGATGACAATGAAGTGTCTCCTTAGTGGAATGTACTCAAAATGTCTTTGTTAATAGTGGTTAAGAGGGTAGGTGGAGATGGGATCTTCCTTCCATACATGTTAATGGGGATTGTTGTATTTATTCCTCTTATTCATAAACAGGAAGACTTGCCTCTAGTGTCTGGGGTCAGGTAACTCCAGCTCTTCATCTTTGTGGAAAATACTTACAACATGCTTCATTGCCTACTTTCCTCTAAATCCACCGATGTTTCTATCTGAGGACTTTGGTATAATAAATACATGAAATTGAATTAAGTATCTACATTAAGCATATAGACAGTAAATAAAAGTGAAGTCAAGGAGGCAGCCTGATGTCATACAAATAATACTGAATTTGGAATCAGGAAACTTGGATTTGAAACCTTGCTCCCCTACTTACCAGCAGTGCAGCTGGGTGAATTTGAGTGGGCTTTGTCTTTTTTTTTTTTTAATTAGTGAATTTGTTTAGAAATTAACTATTCTTTAAAAAAGTAAACCCACTGATAATTTTTGCTACATCTTTTTGCAGGTTTTCTTTATGCACTTTGTCAGAGATTGTTATAATATAATAGATAACATTTATTGAGCACTTAAATTGTACCAAGTATTGGGATAAGTGCCTTCTGTGCATTTGCCATTATATTAGTTTAATACATATAATTGTGATTATCTCTAAATGGCACTTCTCTCAGGTTTTTCCTGGTATTGTTCCTGGTTATCATGTAGTTTTTGTAAAGTGAGTCAATCATTCACATATTATTGGACAATTACTTCCCCATTGTCAATGGCTACACACATTTAAGGGTTTATGTTATTCTTTTAAACTTGAAGCACTAAGTGAGGGATATTTACAAGTGGGGTAGAATAAATCTTTATGATTAGAAAGAGAAATAAAAATATATAAGGCATTGACCATTTATTTTTGAGAAACATAATAAATCATGTTTCTATTGCACTTTATAGTTTAAAAAGTGCTCTTCTTCATTCAAGTCGATCTTCATAGCAATCATCTGAGGTAGGAAATATTACCTACAGTTTACACATGAGGAAATCAAGACTCAGAAGAGTGACACAGCTTTTAGGTAGCACAGGGCTCCAATGCATTATGCTGGCCCGACTTTTGCTAAAATAGTCCTTTAGCGATTGTGCAAAGATTCCATGTGTGCCTCCTATTAAATTGTAGTGTGTGGTTCCTCTGACAGAAACATGTTGGATAAGCTCAGAATTCTGTTTCTTGGGCTTGTTGTGGTAAGGAGCAGTATGCTGAGCATCTCTGCTTAATTTATAAGGATTCCACAGAAAAAAGTTCCATCTTAGATGTTTAAATAAAAAGAAAGGCATCCTGGGAGACAAAGGGACATTGAGGAACAGGTGACTGTGAACTATTTTCCAGGTATGGGGAGAGGCCTCTTTGGAGTACAGTGATCTCCAAAGCAGCACTGCATGTGATTGCTTTCACACCTGCTCTCACATGTGATCCTTAGACAGACCCCCAGGAGAAGGCAAGGAGAAATTATTGGCTTCATTTTATGGATGAAGAAACCCAGAGACAAAATGACCTGTGTAAGGGCAACCACTTCTTAAGGGTCGCAGGAGGGCTTGACTCCTGTGACCTCCCACCCAGTCTAGTTGTCATCTCATAGCACTGTTCTTGCTGCCTTTTGTGATGATTTCATCCCCCGACATAGTAATCAGGGTAGTTTGAATTGGTTAAATGATCTTTGTGCCTGTGTCTGGTTTCTTTGTTGATTGTCTATTGTTTGCAGGAAGGAGGATCAGAGATTCATTGGACAGGTTCAGACACCTTTTCCTCTCCAGAGCATGCTCTGCCTTTGGCTGTTTATTTGACTTTATTCGTTTTTTTTCTAGAATTAACTAAAAAGTCAGATATCTGTAAGGGATGGTGGATGTCACTAATGGGTAAGGCCAATCACATTTATCTTGTCATAGTCCAATTCTGTTATAAGGAACACTGACCTATATTTGTAATGAAAAATATTACTACTTATAATTAAAAAATTAAAAAATATTAAAAAAACAGAAATCAGGGATTTTTATCTTTTTAGTCATGAATAATAAACATCTATGAAAATTAAGTTAACACGCTAACTTGTTTTTCCATACTTTTTGCATACTTTTGTTTACGTATTGTAGATGCTTGTAACTCAACTTGTGGTCTTGGGATCAGCAGCACTAGCAGCACCTAGGAACCTGTTAGCAATGCTGACCCTCAGGACCCACCCAGACATACTGAGCCTGAAGCTGAATTTTCTTTTTTTTTTTAAATTTCTTTATTGATTAAGGTGTCACATATTTGTCCTCATCCCCCCATTCCCATCCCACACCCCTCCGCAAAGATGCCCCAACCCCCTGTTGACCTTAACCATTGGTTAGGCTTGTATGCATGCACACAAGTCCTTTGGTTTATCTCTCCCCCCTACCCCCACCCACCCCTACCCTCCCTCTGAGGCCCGACAGTCCGATCGATGCCTCCTTGTTTCTGGTTCTGTTCTTGTTCATCAGTCTATGTTGTTCATCATTTCCCCTAGATGAGCGAGATCATGTGTCACTAGAGATATACTTATAAGAACTGAATGTGAGACTAGCAATAATAGTTATGCTGACAGGCAGATGAATCAGTCTGTAGTGAGTTTCTTTCTGGACCAACAGTTCTTTTGAGACCCAATATCAATGTCCACCAGTTCCTTATGTGTACATGTCGGCACTGACTCCTCAGCTCTGGATGGTGGACAAATGGTGGTAATGCAGGTCCGACTCCCTCTGGTTTGGTCTCGGCCGGACCCAGGGGCACGGCTTCACCCGGGCTCAGGGACGCGTGGCCTCACCCAGACCCAGGGGGCGCGTGGCCTCACCTGGACCGGGACCCAGCCTCACCCGGATCCAGGGGCACACGGCCTCACCCGGACTCGGGATCCAGCTTCACCTGGACCCAAGGGCGCGTGGCCTCACCCGGACCCAGGGGCGCGCGGCCTCTCCCAGACCCAGGGGCGCGTGGCCTCACCCGGGCCCGGGACCCAGCCTCACCCGGATCCAGGGGCACACGGCCTCACCCGGACCCGGGATCTAGCTTCACCCGGACCCAGGGGCGCACGGCCTCACCCGGACCCAGGATCCAGCTTCACCCGGACCTAGGGGCGCTTGGCCTCACCCAGACCCAGGGGCGCGCAGCCTCCCCCGGACCCAGGGGGGCGGCCTCACCCAGACCCGGGACCCAGCCTCACCTGGATCCAGGGGCACCCGGCCTCACCTGGACCTGGGATCCAGCTTCACCTGGACCCAAGGGCGTGTGGCCTCACCCGGACCCAGGGGCGCGTGGCCTCACCCGGACCCGGGACCCAGCCTCACCCGGATCCAGGGGCACACAGCCTCACCTGGACCCGGGACCCAGCTTCACCCGGACCCAGGGGCGTGAGGCCTTACCCGGATCCAGGGGCATGTGGCCTCACCTGGACCCAGGACCCAGCCTCACCCTGACCCAGTTCCCAGCCTCACCCGGACCCAGGGGCATGTGGCCTCACCTGGACCCGGGACCCAGCGGGGCTTTGTCTTCTTGATCCCAATTTTTGTTGGTAAATTCCCTCTCAGCAATTCCTTCGGCCATTTTCTCAGAGCTCCAGGGCGGCTGCCGCAGAACTCGTTGGGCAGCGGGCTCGGCAAAGCTCTGGTGTGCCCGGTGCGCGGTGGCGGGCTGGTCCGGGGTCACTGCGTCGGCCCTTGGGTCTGCAGCGGTGGCCGGTCGCCAAGGGTGCGCACCTGGCCGCTTCCGGGGCGTTGAGATTCTTGAAGGACTCGGAGGTCAGTAAGCACGGAGTCTCCCGCCCCATGTCTCCCAGGGGCTCGTCTGTCCGTGCTCGGCAGCGAGTGGAGCCGTCCCCTCAGCCGGAGACCGCTGGGGGAACTGCGCCGAGCACGTTCCAGGCCGCCATTGTGTCGCCTGAGCCGTTGTTCTTAAAGTGTGATCTTTGGCTCACTGGCATCAGCATCATCCCGCGTACCCCTCTCTTTTATTCTAGTTGTAGAGCATCTGCTCAGCCAGCCCTCCGGTGGTTCTGGATGGTGTCTGTTCTGCTCTCCCGTCGTAGTCTCAAAATTGTTGTGGTAGGCAACAATCTGGCGTCCGCCCTATGCCTCCATCTTGGTCCTCCTTTGTGTAGTTAAGTCTTGATTGTTGTTGGTGTCACT
The DNA here is from genome assembly GCF_027574615.1 of Eptesicus fuscus. Classification (NCBI taxonomy): domain Eukaryota; kingdom Metazoa; phylum Chordata; class Mammalia; order Chiroptera; family Vespertilionidae; genus Eptesicus; species Eptesicus fuscus. Next base: position 47,361,790 of record NC_072475.1, read on the forward strand.
GGGAGGAATTGTCCTCCAGGCCAATTGGCCGTGAGGACCCTCTGTGTCTATAAAGGAAGAGTTGCTGTGCAGGAGACTCGTTTATGGGCCGGGTCTTGTTGCAGCAAGGCTTTGGCGCTCACTGAGTCTGCCTCTTGAATGTGTCCCTTATGCGAGTGGTTGAAATCTGGTGTCATCTCACACCGACCACTAGATGCCCTTGTTTCTGGGTCTCCAATGGAGTGTAGGTCAGCTACTGCCTGAGGCCACTCAGCAGGAGTTACAGCAAAAACTGCAGTTTCCTCCTCCTGCCTGAGCGGCCCTGGAGCAGTCCGACTAGAACCGCAGTTCATCTGGTCAAGCTGCCACCGGGCAGGCCACCCACATGCAAAAGCCGCTGCTTGGAGCCTGGGTGGGCCTGCGAAACTTGCGGGGTGGGTCCCAGGGCGGGACGGGTCTCAGGGCGGGGTGGGGCCTCAGGGCGCCACCAGGCCATGGCATGGTGAACCGCAATGGCTGCAAGTCTGCTTTTTCTGCTTTCCACGTTTCTAAGCCCCTTTGTCCCACACTCCAGCACAGCAAACACTGATTGCTGGGCACACCTCCGCAAGGAAGTTACTCCCACTCTCCGACATGAAGGCCGAGAGTCCAGCCTCTCCCCGCAGGCCTCTAGGTCTCCCGCGAGTCCCCAGAAGCTGGATTTCAGGGTGATGGGGAGCTAATCTCCCCTAGGGTTGGAAAAAAAGCCGCAAGTCCCTTCCCCTGCCACCAGCCCGACCCACGCACCTCCGCACCTCAGCCCCTCCGAGTTCGCTCTTTCCTCTTCCCTCTTAGTTGTAAATCCACCATTCAGCCAGCTCTCCTGTGGTTCTGGGTGGCAGACGCTCTGTCCTCCAGTTGTATTTTTGAAGTTGCTGTGCACGGCGCAGTTCATTTGTTTAACTTTGCCGCCTTCTTGGTTCTCCTCTCTCAAAATGGCTAAAGGACTTGAATGTAAGACGGGAAATCATAAAAATCCTCCAAGTCGGTGTCGGCGGCCACCCAGGCCCCGAGGATCTCACTGGGCAGCTCGGCCAGGTCGGTGACGCGGATTGGCCCCTCCTGCAGAAAGATGGTCTCTTCCTTCACCGAGAGCCGCTGCGCCGAGTCGGAGGCCACTGCCACAGCAGCTGCCACGGCTGCCGAAGAGCCCATGGCCCCGGCTGAGGTGCTGACTGAGAGGAGCAGCCGCCAGGCCTGGGGAGACGCAAGCAGGAGTCACCTTGCTCACCAGTCCATCTTTTAGTTGTATTTCCGAAACTGCCATGCGAGGCAACCGATCAGCCATTCAACTCCGCCGCCATCTTGGCTCTCTCTCCCCTGAAGCTGAATTTTCACAAAATCTCCAGTTGATTCCTATGTGCATTAAAATGTGAGAAGCACTTTCCAGATCACTCTCATGTGTCGAGGACTTCAGTGGGTTCTCATTGCCTGCATACTCTTTTGCTTCATCCTTAAGACCCTGTATGTCATGGACTGACAATTGAACTGCCTGCTGTTCCCCAGAAGTTCCTGACACAATTTCTTGGTCCCATCACTGCACTTGCTCAGTTTGCTTTATTTTATATGCCTTTCTCTCCTTTCTGTTCATCCAGACTGTCCTTCAGGAATGTTATATCCAGAAAGCCTTTCAATAATAATTCAACCAAAATAATTGTATCTCCCTTCTTTGTGCTCCTGTTTTACTTTATAGTATGGTTCATATGCACATTGTGAGGAAGGTATTTCTTGAGACAGGGCCTGATTCTGACTCACCTTTGTCCAGGCCCATCTGTGCCCACCTCCCAGTGCGTATACAGTGGTAGTTCTCAGAACCTATCACAGACTTGACTTGAATTTAATTCTGATAGAGTCATCTATTGTTTGAAGCCCTTCACTGACATGAGCAGCGTCCATCCATCGAGTTCTTCCTCCATTTCCCTGAACCTCCAAGCAGCGCAAAGCCCAAAGAGACTTCCTCTGTCCTTGGGTGAAAGCACTCAGGCTGAGAAGTGCCTCAGATCTATCAAGATGTTAATGACCTGTGGCAGGACTCTGGCAGCAAGAAAAGCACCTTCGTTGCCAGAATCCATTTATACTGGGTGGGTGTTTTCAACAACCACTTAATTAAACACATTGCTTTTCTCTATAAATTCCCCATGGCAGCAGCTTCATCCAGATAGCTAATGGTCCCTGAGTGACCTGAGTTATAGGACAGTGAGGGCATTTAGTTACTGCAGTCACAAATGTACTTGGAAGTGTTTGTTTTCCCAAGACTGCTACCAATTAGGGAGGAGTTAGAAAGATCCAAGACATGAAAAAAGTCTAATGTAGCTACATGCCCAGTTCCATCAATTATTAGCTATGTAACCTTGATTGTGTAAATATCTTATATCCTCTGGGCCTCCATTTTGTCATTTATTAAATGGGGATATAAAGAGGTTTATTAATTTAAAAATTAAATTTAATATATATGTAAAATACTTACCGGTAAAACAGCTTTTGCCACATTGTACGTGCCACATAAGAGTTGGCTTTTATTACTATTATTTATTCACATTTACTCATCATACATTCATTTAAATATTTGCCAAGCTCCTTGCATAAGCCAGACTCCACCCTCACTGATGAGAATACAGATGCAAATATGATAAGATTTCTGTCTTCATAGAGTGCTCAATCTTGTGGGAAGGAGGACATGTAAATGAAATCACAACATAATATAATACATGCTGATAAACAGTCCTGTGAATGACTCTATGGGAACACAGAACTCGCTGGGTCTGTACTGTTGAGTTAGACAAAGGGTATAGACAGATTTACAGGTAGAAGAGAAATTTCTAAAAAAATATGAGAAAGAACATTCCATGCAGAGGGAAGAATATATTGTGCAGAGTAATGGACATAGGCTGAGGGAACCATAAGTCGTTCAGTGTGGCTAGATTATGGTAATCAAGAGTGAGAGACCTAGCCCTGCCCTGTGTGGCTAAGTTGATTGTCTTTCCATCCACCAAAATGTTTCTGGTTCCATTCTCTGTCAGGGCACATGTCTGGGTTGTAGGCTTGATCCTTTAGGGGGCGTGCAGGAGGCAGTTGATCCAGGTTTCTCTCTCACATCAATGTTTCTTTCTCTCTCTCTCCTCTCTCTAAAATCAATAAAAACATCTTGTTTTTAAATGAGAGGCCTAGCAACAAGCTAGAAAGGTAGAAAGGAGCCAGAAAGATAAGAATTTTGAATTCCAGGCTCAATAATTTAGATCTTTTTTTTTTTTTTTCCCCGGAATCACAAATTGGAGATCTATAGGCCATTAGAATACTTTTAGATAGGGTGTATCTTCCTGTTTTGCCAATATCTTGCAAGTTCTTATTGCCTTGTATGGGCCCCTCTTCACTCCCATGATGCAGTGCTATATGGTGAGCTCACCTGCACATAAGAGCTAACTATATACATCTCTTCCAACCACATGTCCAATGACCTCACACTGGTATATTGAATTCAGTTATGGTAGGGAACTTTATGCCAAAGAAATGAAATCAGGGCATTGTCATCTTATCATTATTTTAGAATGTGTTTACCATTTATAGCACATCACTGCCTTTATGTTATCTTTATGACCATTATAGGCACTTTTTTCTTGAGTTATTGAAAGGTATCAAATAGGATATTGATATTTTTAGAAAATCAGTCAATTCTGGAAATAATTTGCAATAGTTTAAACTTAATCTTGATTATTTAGGGATCTGCCAATGTATGTTTTATTAAAGAAAACAAATAAGACCCCGATCTTAATATTGAGGCTATCAACACATTTTAGCCACTACAGCTAATATACAAATGACTATTATAAACTCTTATGAATAAACACGCTGCCTGATTCACAATCAGTAATCTGTCTCAATTCCATGGGCTTTTCATGCTGTCTCAAAGTAACCTGTTGTGGGGAAAGTAGGGTGGGTCTAGAAGGAGTAATGGATGTGAAAAAGAGGGTGCCTCTGGCCTGTTTAGTAGAAAGAATTACAAAGTCTAGGAATTGCTGCAGCTTCTGAAATGGTATGCTATGTGAATTAATAAAAATGTAGACTCCCAAGCCAAGAAAATTACCAGACAAAGAGGGGGAATTATATACTAACAAAGCGATCAATCCACCATAAAGATGAGCCATTCTGAAAGTGTAGGCACCAAATAACAGAGCTATAAAATTGTAAAATAAAAACTGAACTGAAAGGAGAAATAGACACATCCATGATTATAGTTGGAAACTTCAACACCATTCTGTCGATACGACAAATAGGAAGAAAGTGAGCAAGGATTTAAAAGAACTCAACAGGACACAATTAACATTCACAGGGAACTTCATCTTATATCAGCAGAATATATGTTCTTTTCAAGCACCCACAGAACATAAACCAAGATCCAACACATCCTGAGCCACAAAACAAACCTCATCAAATTGGAACAAACTGAAATCATACAGAATGTGTTCTCTGACTATACTGGGAGCAAACAGGAAATTAATAACAGAAAGATAAAGGGAAAATCTCCAAACACTTAGAAACAAAGTGGCATACTCTTAAATAACCCAGGGGTCAAAGAAGGAGTTTTAAAGAAAATAAAAAGTACACTGAGCTAAATAAACCAAATAAAAGTGCAAAATATTATAATGTGTGGGATATAGCTAAAGCAGTACTGAGTGATAAATTTATAGCACTAAAGGAAAAGTGCTCAAATCAATCAAGGAAAAGTCATAAAACAACAATCTAAGCTCTTGCTTCAATAAATTAGAAAAAGAATAACAAACCCAAAGTGATAAGAAGAAAGGAAATAATAAAAATAAGAGTAGAAATTAATGAAAAAACAATACAGAAAACTAATGAAGCAAAAAGCTGTTTCTCTAAAAAGTTTAATAAAATTGATAAGCTTTTATCAAGGTTGCCAAAAAGGACAAGGGAACATACAAATTCCCAATATTAAAAATGAACAGGAGTATCACCACAGTCCTCACAAACAACAAAGAGATAATAAGTGATTATAGCTAACAACTCTACACACATAAAGTGGACAATTTAGATGTAATGGACCAATTTCTCAAAACACAAAACTACCACAACACACCTAACATGAAATAGATAATTTGAATAGCCCTATAACTATTCTGAACTTGAACTTGTAATTAAAACCTATGCCCAGAAGAATTCTCCAGGCCCAGATGGTTTCACTGGAAAATGCTGTGAACATAAATGAAGTAATCGATATGAAGCATTTAGAGAAAAAACTCATACAAAGTAAGCATTAAATGTTAGCCATTAATTGTGACTTCCATAGCACTGTGTATAAATTTCTACTTATTATTTATCATGCTATACCATAATCTTCAATCCTATATAATAAAAGGCTAATATGCAAATTGTCCCTTCGACCCGGAGTTCAACTGGGAGTTCAACCAGCAGATGAGGCCGGCCGGCCAACCTCCCATGTTCCCTCCCCCTGGCCTGCCTGGCCTGATTGGTCCCTATGGGGGTGAGCTGTCTGGACCCCACATGTGCATGAATTCGTGTACTGGGCCTGTAGTTTACTTATATTCTCCTATATTAGACTATAAGTTTCTAAAAGACAGGGACAATTGTAGATAATTTCATAGTATGAGAACCTAAATAATATCTTTAATAGGTACTCAGCAATATTTATTGATGACTTGAAGAGAATTCATTACCTTACTAATAGATGGCAGTTTAGTAACGTGAAATTTACCTTGGATGACTTCTGGCTAAGTTATTTAGAATAATTTATGTCTGATATCAGTCAGATGATGTTGCTATAACAAAATACCATAGACTTGGTGGCTTAAGCAAGATATAGTTATTTCTCACAGTTCTTGAGGCTGGGAAGTCCAAGATCAAGATGCCTATAGATTGGATCTTAATGAGGGCTCTCTTCCTAGTTTGTCTTCTTATTGTGTCCTCACATCCTGAAGAGAGGAAGCTCTGATGTCTCTTTTTTTTTTTCTTATAAGGGTACTAATCCCATCATTTAAACCTAATCACCTCCAAAAGGCCCCACCTCTTAGTACCATCACATGGATAGCTTTTAAGAGGATATAGATGTCTGGTACCCCATCTTAGCAATCCTGAATCAGAATCTTCCTGGGTGCTACCCTCCCTTTAAAGGGTAACTTTAAATACATATATATCTATATATATATAAAAGCCAAAGCGAATGAATGACCAAACGATGGGTCGACTGGTTGCTTTGATGCACACTGACCACCAGGTGGCAGATGCTCAATGTAGGAGCTGCCCCCTGGTGGTCATTGCGCTCCCACAGCAGGAGCGCTGCTCAGCGAGCTTACTGAACAGCAGCGGTGGCAGCAGCAGGTGCAGCGGGGCTGGGATGAGTGGAGTGATGTGCAGGCTCCTCCAGGCCACCTGCCACTTCACACACTACTACATCCCTCAGGGGATGTCGGACTGCCAGTTTTAGCCCGATTCCCACAGGCCAAATCTACATCCCTTCCCTTTCTGGAAGCCTGTGGGAATCGGACCAAAACTGGCAGTCTGAAATTCCCCGAGGGGTCCAGGATTGCGAGAGGGCTCAGGCCAGGCTGAGGGATCCCACTGGTGCACGAATCTGTGCACTGGGCCTCTAGTACACACACACACACACACACACACACACACACACACACACATATAAATTCATAAACCCCTTTGAGAGAAAATTGACCATTTTTTAAAAATTTGCAATCAACTGCAACAATATGAAATTCCATGATAGCATTTCTTTTACCTGAAAAAATAGTTTTTATGGATATATAAATGGATGTTTCCAGGTTCACCCTATCTATGTTTTATGGGAACATTCTGTCTGTCCTATAGAGGTACACGTTAAAGAAGTGTTGAAGAAATGAATAAATAATTTTGAAACTTATTTTTGGTGTACATTCCAAAGAATCATTTGTACTTTGTAATTTGTGTTTTTCCAACACTGACATGTTCACCAAACAGCAGGAAATGAAGTGTTGATGAGCACTTTCTTCAAGGGCATCAACTAGATAGGTGCCTGGGGTTCCTTTGCTTCAGCTCTGTGAACAATGGACTGGAAACCTGGAGACCTGAGTCTGTGGACTTGTGTTACCATTATCAAGTCTCATCTCACCTTTGGGTGCCACATTAGCTCTTCCCTATGGGATTTCACTTCTTGTCTTAGAGAACTGTGTATCCCTTAAGTGCAGAATGTTCTTCTCAGTATCCTCAGTACCTAGCACAGAATCTGGCACATGACTGGCTGCTTGGGGGAGCAGGGAGCAAAAATAAACCATAGGAAGTCAAGTCAGGGGACCTGGGAAAAGGGAAGGTTTATGGACATCAGGTTTTTATTAGAATACTGTTTACTTGGAGGTCCTCTATTTTAAATAAATCAGAGCGGCCTAGGGAAAGAGTAACCAAATGACTGAAAGAATTGCATGTGGATTATTTAGCCAAGAGTTTTATAAGTCTTTGCTTAACACAGACAGGGGGAGGGCAATTGCTTTGCTTTAATACCATGCATTTTTCATTAGTTAGTGTTTGAAGAGCAAACCCAAATTGGATTCTCTTCAGGGCCTGGAACCCAATGGGTAGTCAGGGAATATGTGTGGAATGAATGATTCAGTGTTTTTCTCCTGGGTTGCTGATTCCTAGCTAGCCAAGATACTGTCTTCCTCTATCAAGAGCTAGGCTTTGCTAAGAGACTGGAGGGGCACACAAATGGAGGTTGATTTGCCAGTTGGGTAGTCCCTCCAGTCAATATCAGGGAAGATGTCTCTATTGAGTGGTGTGTGTATGTTTGTGTGCACCCATGTGTATGTGTGTGCATGTGTGTATGTGTGCAGGAGAATAATACTAGAAAAAAATATTTTTTGGAAGAAAATAATTTCCAAACCACAAATTGATTTGACACAGCCTTAAAAGAGCAACTGAAAGTATTGGTAAGTGTAAGGCTGGAACCTCTGGGAAGGCATCTGGGATGGTTAGAGTAACTGGGTGGAGGTTCTGGAAACTTGCTCACAAGTCCTTCCTGTCATTGTTAGTTCGCTGTTGCCCTCTGCTGGCGAAACTGGTGTCATCCCAGGAAGCTACAAATTTCACAGAAATCCTAGGTTCCTTGTATATAAAGGAAACAGGGGCCCTTTCTTGTCAAGAAGGGAAATGACACTAGTGCTGAGGAACACCTGTGGGGAGAGGAGATGTAGCAAGCTCTGTGCCAGTAGAGACTGGCTCTCACAACAGAGGGACTGAATCTTATAGTTCTAGTTTTTTAATTCCATGCTCTGTTCACTTGCTAAGACTCTGCTCTCATTTTTGCTCTATACTGAGCACGGTGAGAGGACCCAAATAAGACTAAGGCACCATATGAATATCAAGTGTGGGTTGAATGATAGGACAAGCACAGAAATCACTATAATATAGACAAGATTGTGATTAGAATCACAACTGAGACACTGATGAAAGCATGTATATTTAAAGGAAAAGAAAGGTTACATCTAGTTGGTAGGGATATGGGGAGGAGGTGAGGGTGAGGTTCCATGAAAGAGCCATTATTTAAGCTGAGAACTTGAAAGTTAGGTGAAATTTATTATTTTTAAAAATATTTTTTAATCATAAAAGTAGTATATGTTTATTGTAAAAACTAAACTGGATCATAAAATCATGAAAATAAATAAATAATTTGAAATCTCATCACACAGAAATTTTGATCTATGTATTTCGTGGTTGTTGTTGTTACAAAATTGAAAATATGCTGAAGGTAACATTTTGTATCCTGTTTCTCATTATTAGGGACTGAGCATTTCCCCAATGTTACTGAATTTTTAAATGTGCTATTTTATGGGGGAGTATTTTAGTGTGTAATCCTCAGGATAAGATTCCCCTATGAGCCAAGGCTTATAGGTTGCACAGCACAGGGATTGTTCATTCTTTTTTGGTTCATTTTAGAAATATTTTTGAACACCTACTACTTTGGATACACAATGCTAAGAGATGATTCTGTCTTTGTGGAGTTTACAGTATAGAAGAGGACATAGACATTACTTATGTAATCATATAAATAACTATAAAACTGAATCTGGGATAAGTACTATGAAGAAGAACTGTGAGGTGGCATGAAGGTGTACATTAGAAAGAAGAGAGGTAGTCACAGAGGTCTGGGAACACTTGCCTGAGTAAGTGATAATTGAGCTCACCACTACAGGAGTTAGCTAGGTAAAGACCAGAAGTAAACTTATTGCTAGCAGAGGGAACATCTTGTTCCAAAGCCCTTTAGCAGGAGTGGGCATGTGAAATAAAAGACTGAAACAAAATCAAGAAGAATGGAGTGAAGAGACTTGGCCTCTAATGAGGTTGTAGAAGTAGGTAGGGCCTGACCCAGCAGAGCCTCTTAGACCAGGAGAAGATTTTTTTTTTTTTCCCCGTAAGAATCCTGGGGATGAGTTGAAGTGTGTTTGCATAGCTGTTGAAGTGTTGAAGCCAGAATGGGGAGGTAAAGACCAGATGTGGCTTTTCAAAAGGTCCGCCTCATTGCAGTATGCTGAAGAGGTTGGAAGGGAACAAGAGCAGAGGCAGGTAAACCAGGTCTAGGAGCTTGGTGGCCCAAGCCTAGAGAGAGGGTGATTGCAATAGTCCAGACAGGGGGTGAGGGAAGACTAGATCAGGCTGGTGAAGGCAGAGGAGATAAGTATGTGGTTTTGAGAGATATTTTAGGAGTAAAATGTTTATGACTTGGCATGTGAGGTGAGGAAATGGGATCAATCCAGAATGACTCCTACATCTCCAGCTTGCATAACTGAATGGAAGGAGGGTTCTTCCCCAAGACAGAAAACATTGGATGAGGACAAGGTTTGGGAAGGACAGTCATGAGTGTTGTCCTGGGGAGAAGTTTCCCAGAGAGAACAATTCTAGGAGTGAAACATATCACACCAGCTCTTTTCAGAGGTGGATTTTCCTGCATTTTCACATCATAATAAAGGGTCATCTAGTTCAGTGGTTCTCAACCTTTCTAATGCGTGACCCTTTAATACAGTTCCTCATGTTGTGGTGACCCCCAACCATAAAATTATTTTCGTTGCTACTTCATAACTGCAATTTTGCTGCTGTTAATGAATCGTAACGCAAATATCTGTGTTTTCCGATGGTCTTCTTAGGCTCTATAGCAGCGGTTCTCAACCTGTGGGTTTCAACAGGTTGAGAACCGCTAGCAGGGTTGCCTAAGACCATCGGATGGTCTTCTTAGGCTCGATAGCAGCGGTTCTCAACCTGTGGGTTTCAACAGGTTGAGAACCGCTAGCAGGGTTGCCTAAGACCATCGGAAAACACAGATATTTACATTACGATTCATAACAGTAGCAAAATTACAGTTATGAAGTAGCAACGAAAATAATTTTATGGTTGGGGGTCACCACAACATGAGGAACTGTATTAAAGGGTTGCAGCATTAGAAAGGTTGAGAACTACTGGTCTAGTTGGAGGTGAATGATACTGGGGAGAAAGCCAACACTATGGCTAAATTTGGTATCTCAATACCTATTTAAGGTCCCTGCACTACTGGTTGCTAGGTGTAAAACATTGGGCAAGTCACTTTGGACATTAGTTTCATTGTGTTTAAAATGAGGGTTATAACATCTAGTCCAAAGGGTTGTTGTGGGAATTAAATGAGAGCACTGATATTCAAGGACTTTGTAAATCCCAGACGCTATACAAACACAATATATTATTATTTCTACTATATTTGTGCTGGATATTATCACCAGCAAAACTTCAATTATGTTAATATTAGGAATATGAAATTCAATGTTTTCCTCATGAGTTCTTTGGAAAAAACTGGTGTGTTGAAGTATAAATAAATAAGTACACCACCTAGGAGCAAGAGATGGTGGCCCCAAACTATTTATAAGCCTGCATGTTTACTTGAATTCAGACTTTCCCGACATGTAAATTATGCAGAGTCTGTGTCAAAGCAGAACACTCTGTGTTCCTAAAAAGAATTCTCTTTTTTCCCCTAAATCCTTTACCTTTTAAAATAAATCTCATTATGGAGTGCTGACATTTTCAATAAAACCATTCAACCAAAAGCTGTGGTTTTTTAGACTAAAAACAAGTCTGGTTTATTAGGTAGCAGCTCATAACTTACTGCTAAATAGATGCAATTTATTTAGAGAACTTTATGTAGATATCTGATAAGACATTTCAGAGTCCCCTTCTCCTTCTGACTAAGATGAAAGTGTTAAAAAGATCATTAAGAATTCTCTCCTTCACTCAGTGAATAGGGGTTGAATATTGTAGTGTTGTTGGAGTGGATGGAAACTTTTGAACCAAGATTTAAACCAGATCTCTCAGACTGCACCACTAAGTCTACTAGCCTGTTCTAGCTATGTGACTTTAGATAATATTTTTTTCAAAGGGTTATAGGGAGGTGTAGAGGTAATACTTATCTATCTATCTATCATCTATCTATCTATCTATCTATCTATCTATCTATATCTATGTATATATAAAAAATAGAGAAATATGCTAATTAATGGGTCGACAGGACAGGAGGAGGTTGCATGTGCAGTGTCGGGGGCGGGGTGGCAGGGGCCTCCACGTGCCTGTGTTGGGGGAGGGCCTGATCAGCAGTGGCCCCGGCTGCTTCAAGGGTCAGAGAGGGAGGCAGGGCCAGACCGGTGACTCGAGGGTGGGCAGTGCTGCATGATTTTGAATCGCGTGCTGGGCTCCTAGTACGTACATAACAGCCAACATATGATATGACCTCTATCAATGATCTTATCCTTCTTACCTTTCTTCTTCTGCTTCTTCTTTTCCTTTTTCTTTATCCTTCTCCCTTTTTCTCTCTTTCATATCTCCTCCTATTACTCCCCCCATTGACTTAGCTCCTCAATTTTTTCCTGCTCATCTTTCTTTAGAATATACCAAGGAATGACAATATATTTTGGTTACCCAAAATTATTTAGTGACTTAGTTCCCTGCCACTGATAAAAGTTAACTTGTAGGACACTAATTGAGAATCAGGTCCCTTAATTATCTCCCCACACTAATGAGATTAATACTAGTCATGTCTCCATTTGCCCTCATGGAAAGTACACACACACACACACACACACACAGGTGATACTCAATCCTTCTCACAGCCATTGCTCTACCTTTTGTACTATGGTGTCCATTCTGATTTGTCAGTGTCCATGTGGTACCTGTTACTAAAATTTTTAGACAGAATTCCTTCTTACAAATGGTGATAAGAACTATAAAGGAGAAAAGATCAGGATGCTTTAAGAGAGTGTAATAGGGGGCCAAGTTTATATAGGAGTTTGTGAAATCATCTTTGGATGAGGCATGTGAACCATGACTTGGACAAAGAATTTTCTCATCCTGCTGTGAGATGATGCTGGGCAGGGGCCAGACCATTCAGGGATCTGCAGTCCAATGAGATAACTTGGATTTCATCCTAGGATAGAAAAGAGGCTATTTAATAAGGTGAACAGAGAGTGATATTTTTCCTTTTGTATTTTAAGCATAGCACTGTGGTTACTGTGGATAGGAGTGAGGTGCCCATACTATCTTTACATTAGATTGATTCTGTGTAGTGGGGATTTAGATATAAATCAATCACAAATCACTTTTTTTTAGTATCTTAAGGAAGACAAGACATGTGCTAAAACAATTCTAATAAAAGTCATAAAGTGCTATATATTAAAAGCTATAGTAAACAGACAGCAAAGGGGCTGTGAGTGAGAGAAATTTTTGACCATGTTCATTTTCTTTTAACCAGATGCCATTTCTCTGATTATTTCTTGTTCTCTTTTGGACAGATTTTTAACACTCAGAATTTTCCATGCATGCCCTGAAAGGCTTTTAAGTTTGAAGCAAATCAACTCAATACATAGTTATCTAGTGTCTAGTTTGTCCTTGGCTCATAAGTATCCCACTTCACTCATTTCACTCTGTTTCTACTACAAGATATGATAGGATGGATGAGCTTAAAATAGTGATGGGGATCAGTGGACCTATGTTCAAGTTCCCATTTTATCGCTAGTCAGCAATATGATCTTTGGAGATTAGCATAAACTAGTACCTGGTGAGTAATATTTGTAGTGAAGATTGTGTTAGAACAAAGAGATGTGTTTGGTGTCCTTGAAGGAAGATGTGCTTTAATGAAGGTTTCCTACAGAACTGGAAAGATAAGGAGGAGCATGAATCAGTTGACTGCCAACATGATACAAACTATTATTCTTCTAATGGATCCCATCATTGGTAACCAACTCTAAGCTCCCTGGCCATAAAGACCTCCCTGAGGTCTTCCACCCTTCCTCCTACCTTGGCCATGGAGCCAGACTGAGGGAGAGAGGAGATGGTATTCTTTTTTTTTACTGAATGATTAAACCTTACCATCTTCTGTGTTACTAAAGATGTTTCAGTTAATGCCAGTATATTTAACTTGAAAAATTTATGCAATCAACTATACTCTCTGTGATGACACTTACAGGATAGATCACTGGAACAATGAGAAGGAGAGGATTTTGGTGATCACAGATAAGACTCTCTTGATTTGCAAGTATGACTTCATCATGCTCAGCTGTGTGCAGTTGCAGCGAATTCCCCTGAGTGCTGTCTACCGCATCTGCTTGGGCAAGTTTGCCTTCCCTGGGATGTCCCTGGACAAGTGAGTATGATGTCTTAAAACTTGGGAAAGTGGTGCAGTGGGGGTGGGACATTTAGGGAAAACAATTACAAAGTTTAATTCAGCTCTGTAAGCTGGAAGAATCCAGGGGAGAACAGTGAAGCTCTAGAGTTGAATTCATCAAACAATCATTGAATTCCTAATCTATGTCAGTCAGGGATACATTTTTGAGTAAATTTTTACTTATTTATGAAAAACTGACAAGTAAATAGTTAAATATGAGGTGGAAAAAGCCATGGGAGCATGATAGGAGAGCTTTTCAACCAATTTGTTTGGCTGAGAATCAGCATGTGCCCTCTAAGAGGAACTGCCTGGGACTCTAATAACCCTCCATCTTACTCAGACTCAATTTCTACTGGTTTTTACAGCCAGAGCTATAGGAACTTCTCTTCCCAGCACTGAGACCCTAGGCTTGGGAGCCTGGTGTGGGGCTGGGACCCATTACTCCTCAAGAGGGACCTCTGCAGCCAGAGATATCCCTCTTGATTTTTATCCACCACACATCAGTGTGGGACCAGTCTGTTCCTGTCTTTCTTCTCCTACCAGTCTCCATGTGGCTTCTTTTTTAAATCCCTAGTTGTAGAACTTCCATTCAGCCAGATTTCAGGCAGTTCTGAATGATGATTGTTCTGTAGTTTAGTTGTAATTTTGATATGGTTGTGGGAAGATGCAAGTTTTGTGTCTAAACTATACAGCCATCTTGATTGGAAGTCTTAACATAGCATTCTTATTCCTATCTTTTTTGAATATTATCTACTGACTCCCTAATATAAACCTATTTACATTGATGACAACCCACTTCTTCCATCTTCTTGAAAAAAAGATGAAAACTTCTACATCACTCATTTTTTAAAGTTGTTTATAATTATCATTATAGTTACTTCAATGGTTACTTATTTAAATAATATGCTTCCTCTGATGTTTTTTCTTAAATAGCCTCCACTCTAAAAAGTAGGAAATGTGCCTCTTCACATTATTCCCACATTCTCAAATCCTTCACTTCCCTTTCTTCATTAGTTTTGCCAGACAAATTTCATTTTTATGGTATATTTTATTTTATTTCCCATGAGGCACCCAATTATTACCACAGAGAGTTGATGTAATTCCAGCCCTCCTAATTAACTTGTGCAGCTTTATCCAGATTTGCATTCTGGGGTTAGAATGAGAAAGCCTGTGCCAGCAGCTGGCATGCTGTTAAATGTTAAAGGCTGTCTCTGAGCCCCTGGAGGTAGGAACACAGTGTGGTGAAGGGGTGTTTTTTTACGTTCTGCTCAGTTTTTTAGCAAACTTTCATAGTAGAGTTTTGGACTAGGAGTCCTGGATTTCAGTCACAATTTTACAACTGTTAACTTTGCTTCCTCATCTATCAAAGAGTCATTCATATTAGTTGTCATTCTGCTTCAT
Organism: Eptesicus fuscus; assembly: GCF_027574615.1. NCBI lineage: Eukaryota > Metazoa > Chordata > Mammalia > Chiroptera > Vespertilionidae > Eptesicus > Eptesicus fuscus. Next base: position 47,376,896 of record NC_072475.1, read on the forward strand.
TAACAGTCTTATTGTAAGGCTCTAATGAGATAGCTTGAAAGCACTTTGTAATATGCCTCAAAGATATCAGGTGTTAACAAGTTCTGATTTTCTCCCAGATAAAAGCTTTTGTTAACATGAAACTAAGTAGATTAATTTGATTGTTATCTATACTTCCAAGTCAGTTGGCCCTTCTTGGTTGCATATTAAGTCACTGTTATAAGGTCAAAGGTCAGAAAAAGGAGGAAGAGGCAAGGGAAAATCATCTAAATAATCGTAAACTGACTTCAGAGGAAAGCCTGGACGCAGTCTGAGCAAATCCCCTTGTTATGAGAAAATGCAATGATTTAACATTAGCACCCACTAGCTTGCAGGTGGTGATATTGGCAGTGTTTGCCAAGAGCTTTTTACCTCCCCTGTGCCATTGATCTTCAACATGCAAGAATTAGTAGGGCTGATTGACTACATGTTAGAGATGAGACATGTGAGACCAAAAGGGGTTCAGGGATTCAGAACCATCAGCTAATTAGTATTGAAGCTGGGTTTTAAAATCAGTTTTTCCAATTCTTTGTTCAGTATTCTTTCTTTTGAATAAATAATATGTTATCTCTCTCTCTCCCCTTCCCTTATCCTCCCTTCCTCTCTTTTCCTTTCCCTTCTCTCCTTTGCTCTATGATCCTGCCTGTTTTGTCATCCTCTTTCCTCTTCTCTGTCTCTCTGGGTGAAGATAACTACTGTTAATGTAGCTTCTGCTTCTCTTAAGAATTCACAAAGAGGACTATTGGAACTTAGCAGAACATGTGCCAGCACATCCCACGTACTGGTGCTTACAAAACAGAGTTGTTTTATTTTATTCACTGTTTGCCTTTGGCTCAGTGTAAAGGGAGAGAGACAATGAAGAGAGACAACTAAAGGCTGTGGATCATTTATTTGTGCGATGAAGGCAGATTCTCCTAGGATTAGAACATTCCCTAGAGACAAAACCAGGAAATGGTAAAAGGCCTGTTTTATCCACCAGTGTAACTAGTTGCTGGTACCTATCTTTTGTTATCTCTCCTTTTCTGAGATGCAAACCCTAAATCTTATTTCTATTATAATTAAACTCATTCCCAGATTTTAATTAAAAATTAATTTCATAATCCAAACTGTGGGACAGAGAAGAAGATGAGGCTTCTATGAGAATTAAGCATAAGGGTAGAGCTATTACTAATTGTAACCAGGTAAATTTCTTGCTGTTTAAATTTGGACAAGTCACTTTACTTGAGCTCTCAATATTCAATCTATAAAATGTCAATAATAGAACATCTCTGCCAGGGCTATCATTCAGTTCATTGTAGATTTAAATGATGGATGTGAAAGTGTTTTATAAATTGCAAAGTGTAAAAAATAAAGTAAGTTTAAGTTTCACTTAAAGAGTTCTAAAAATTTCTATTTACTTGTCAAATCACCCCTGTCCCCTATTTTTGAATATGCCCACACTAGATAATGATGAGAAAACTGACTCTGAGTAATCAGATGATTTGTCAGTAATCATGTAAATAGGGGGTGGTGGGGTCTGAAACAGGAGATTATCTGATTTCAAATCCTCCCTTTGTCATGCACCTGATTCACAAATCCTCAAATGCATTGTAGTTTTTCAGAGTAAATGGGCCCCCTCTCTTTAGCTCTGTTCCCATCTGAACTCTGTGATGAAGAGGTCGAGTCTTGTTAGAGAGCAGGTTTGAAGGCCGCCTGGGAGCCAGTCCTACATTTGCTTCTAGTGACCTAGAATAGTCAGACCACAGTCCTGGCCTCAGTCCCCTCTGTAAACTGGAGAGGGTAATGGTATCTATCTCAGTCTGTGTTGAGAATTAAAGGAGATAATATAAAATGCTTAGAAAAGTGTCTGGTATGTAGTAAGTATTTAGAGGAGGCAAGGTTTTATAGTAGGTTTGATAGAAAGACACTGGTTTACTGGTGTAAGCATCAGGGACCTAGAGCCTCATCCACTTTCTTAATATAATTCTCCTCTCCTTGCTGAATCTCTCAGCTTCCTCATTTTAAAAATCTCTAAGGGTTTTTTTGTTGTTGTTTGTTTTGTTTGTTTTTTGTTTTGGTCTTCAAACTCTGTGCTTTTGTGCTACTCCTCTATTGGTGTAGCAATTTTCCAAAAGTCATTCATCTTAGAGGGCTAAATGATTTACCTAATCAATTACTCCTATGGAAAAAAAAATGTTTCTAAAGAGGTTTTCTGCTGGAAAATATTGCTATTTGCACATTGATTAGCTAACAAAAGCTGAGAGCGAAGGTCAGGCCGAGAAATGTCTTCCTGTGAGAGTAGGCGTCACACACTTATCTTTCCATTTCAAATTTGCTGTTAAAGTTTGCATTCTGCAAATTTAAGGGACAGGCAATGCTGCAAAAGTGAGGCCTCAGAAACTGCTTGTGGTGGTCACCACCAGCCTCTCTGTAGAGATGCTGGCGAAAACAGCAGCTAGGTGCACCGCCCCCCTCCCCCCACCCCTCTGTTGACACCTGGAGGTGTGAAGGAGGGCATTCCAGACATTACTCCATAGTCTCAGCCTTGCTCCCTGGGGTCCAAAGGCCAGGAAGCTTCTTTGTGCCCCCAGCGTTCTAATTTGGCCTCTGATCCTCAAACAAGAGCTTCAAAGGGCCTCTGCTTTGCTCTGGTGAAATCGGCTCGTGGCCCAGGTTGATTCTGCTGGCTTCGCGTCTGTCAGTGTGTTCTAATCACTGTTATAAGAGTGGTTCTGCGGAACACCTTGTAAAATATTTTCTATCTCTCCAGCAACATCTCCTGTCTAGACAATCTAATTATGAGCGCAGAGAAAACAGCTGAAATGTATGCCGCCCCCAAGGGTTGCCTAACTCCATGAGTGGGGATGGGCAGACAGGGGAGGGGGGTGGATAGCATTGGTTCCTTGTTGTTGACTTGACCAGAAAATTGAGCCCTATAAAAGAATTCGGCTAACTTTTAATTAAAAAGAAATGATCTGGTGGAAGCTGGCATTTTGTTGTTTTTCAAACTCAGTGGAGGATTAAAGGTACTGATTTATTTGCCTCCAATCACATCTTTTTCTTGGCTTCAAAAGTGGTTTGTGGTCTTTGCTTAAAAAAGAAAAGCCACTGATTTAATAATCCACCCTCCCAGCACCATTCTGAAAATGAAAACTGGCTCCCTAAAGGTATGTTCTTTCCAAGTAGTGATCTGATTAATTCACGACAAGGCCAGGAGACATGGTTTCTATTCCTGAGATGTTCACAAGCTCAAGGGATCACACACACACATACACACACTCATGCTTTGACCAGGATTTGGTTAGTGCTTCAGTGGAAAGCCAACAGTGTCATGGGCACAGGAGAGGAAGAAATAATTTATACTGAGAGGTGTTGGAAGATATAATGAAGGAGGGGTGATCTGAGCAGGTTTTCAAAGGATGAGCAGAATTTGGGCAGAGAGATAGGAAGGAGCAGTGAGGTCCATACATAAGTAGACAAATGCCCAGCCAGTGTGATCATGCCAGGTTTCCAAGGGGCTGGGTCCTAGTTGCTGGGAAAGTATGATGGATGTTTCTGAATGGGTTTGAACAATAATAATATGAGGATTTTGGGTTTTAGTTATATACTAGCACATGAGATATTGAAGGTTTGGGGGGAGTTGCCTAAAAGGATTAGCATTTTGCTTCAGGAAGATAAGGGTAGCAACACTTTAAGAAATGGGTGGAGAAAACAGAAACTGTAGGAAGGAGCTGACCATGGGAGAGATTCTCTAATAGTAGAGTTGGGAAATCAGAAGGACCTGAATGGGGCCAATGGGTGAAATAAGGAAGGCATGGGTGTGAGACTTGGCTGAAGTAGAATTTCTGGCATGTGATGACTGGATTGGGTTTTCTAGTATGGGAGAGGGAGGGATGGATAGGGAGCCTCCAAGTGGAAGGTGAACTTTGTTTTATTGTGTAGTGTGCTTGATAGGCTATGGGAAAAGATGATGGTTGGGAGAAACTACTCATACAACCAACATTTATTCAGCACTTGAGTCACCAGTTGCTGTGCTGAATATTGTGATACAATTGTGCTAAAGAGAGTTTATTCCATCATGGAGCTCACAGTCAGGAGGGCAAAGACAGTAATAAAATAATCATACTAGTAAGTATAATATTACAACAATGGTGGTGTTTTGAAGAAGAGATATAGGAAGTGTGTGAGTTATCTATTGCCATGTAACAAGATATTTATTGTTTCTGTTTCGGAGTCAGGAATATGGATGGGTATGACTTAGCTGCATCCTTTGGTTCAGGATCTCTCCAAAACTTCAATGAAGATGTCACTGGGGCCGTGGCATCTCAAAGCTCAACCAAGGGAGGACCGCTTTTAAGCTCACTGGTATAGTTGTGGGCAGGCTCAGGTCCTCAATGGAGTTTGGCCAAACATATCCATTCCCACCATGTGAACCCTTCCCTAAGGCTACTGACAATATGGCTACTGGCTTCTCTAAGAGAGAGCAAGGGAGAAATTAAGAGATAGCAAGAGAAGTTGAGAAAGGTAGAAGCCACAGTCTTCAGGTAACCTAATTGTGGAAGTGACAGCTCATCACCTCTGCCACCTCTTTTCACTAGATGTGACTTACACTAAGGTAGGCTATCACAAAAGGGCATGGCTGTCCGAAAGTAGACATTATTGGAGGTCATCTGAGAGGTAGCCTACCACATGAAAGACATCAGAATATTTATTACAGGATTTAGACCCAAATTGGAGGGTAAAGATCAAGGCAGTTTTCTGTGAAGAAGGGAATCTGGAGCTGGAATTGAGTAAGCACCTACAAAGTGAAGGAGGTTATGGAGAGAATATTTTGGGTAGAGGAGGGATATGCACAAAGGAAGGAACCTGGTACCTCTGAGGAACTATAAACAAGCTAACACAGCCTGAGCCACTGACATGGAGGTTAATTCTGTATTTAGATGTGGATGAGTTATAGCATTTTGGAGAAGTTAGAGTTACCTGTCACTGCACTGGCATTCACTAGAGAATGAAGGAGTTCACAGTTAAAATAAGTTTGAAAGCTTTTACTCTAAACTATAAGACTGTCTCTGAAATTGCTGGGAAATGAGTCTGATTCAGTGTATAAAGCAAATAAAATTGCCCACTTATCTCTTAGGATAATTACTTATTGTGTAATGAGATAATGTTCATAAATCACCCTTTGCTTATTGGGGAAAGGTATTATATAAACACAAGGTTTTGTCAGTGATGATGGAAATAGCTCTAGGGGATTAAAATCAGATGTGCATCTTGATGCTAAAGCATTTTACTCCAAACTAAGAGACCTGCTAAGTTCACCTGAGTTCTTGAGAAATATTTTAGGTTAAGAAGTGGAGGCAGCAGGGTTCTGGGAGGTGATTGGAATGGGTATGGGAATGGAGAGGCAGGGTGGGATGGGAAAACTCTTTTTTTAGTTCATTCACTCTAATAAAGAAGAGCACTGGCCCTTGGTAATCCTGGGTAAGTGAATATGACTCCTTAAAAATGCAACATGAAGACTACTTCTGAGCTAGTAATGGAAAAATCTGAATTCTACCCTTTATCCTGGCTTCTGTTTTCTGTGCATCCTTAAAAGAAAGGTGTTTCCCCTCTCAAAGCCTCAGTTGACCCCATGTAACATGAAAGGGGTTAAAATAAGTGACCTTCAAGATCTCTAGGCCAATGATTCATGACAATTTTATAATGTTCTTTCCAGTTTTGCTCCCATGAAATAAGAACCACAGAACTCCTTGTCAGCAGTCAAAGGACACTATAAGCAATGACAGTTTTTGTTTTGGAAATGTTTAACATTGGCAGCAGACCTAGAACTGTTGTGCATTTATTTTGCAGACTAATAGAAAGATAGAACAAGAGAAGAGAAAATAGGCCAGTTAGTGTTCGATTCACTTTTTTCCAATTTCAACTGACATATTCTTCTCCTTTCTCACACCCCCTTGCTCTTCTATTATTCCAAACTCTCTTGACTTAGCCATATATTTCATATTTTATATCATATAATTCTTTATTTCCCTGTTAAAAATATTCAATCAGTTATGAAGTGGGTTAAATTATTCTTCATTTAGGTGTGCCAGATTACTAGATTATCCAGCCAACAGAGTGTTTACCTCATCAAATAAAGTATAGTTTTAAACACACAAGGAAAACATTTTCATTAGGTGGAACTGAGGTGAGAGGTTATTAAGAGTCCAGTGTGTTGTCTTTCTTGAGGAGTAACTTCCTAGCTTCTCATCCTTCCTTCCCCAAATGCTCTCTCAGTAAATAAGATAATATGGCACAGTACCTGTCTCCCTAAATTAAGCATTATTACACTGCATAGGACTTTGTGCTGTAAGTTCAACAGGGAAGGAGTGTTAATCATTCACTTAACTCAAGGGCTGTTATTCAGAGACAACCTAACAGAGAGCTAGAGCCTGTTTTCTGGAAATAGGGATTTGATGAATTGGTTTGGGAGATCCTAAACCCTAATTAATTGGAGATAGAGGATCTGTTCTGTGAGCAGAGAATGCACATGGTAAAATGCTTCTAGGAACAAGATGGTATCCATCAATCAGACCAAGCACAAAGCGTATAGAGTCAAAAGGGATGACTCTACAGGTATGCATAGAGAAGTGACCTTAAACACCTAGGGTTATATTTTGTACCATTTTAGATGGGCCAGCAGGCAGAGGAAGTTAGTTCTAATGCAAAACCTAATGTATAATTAAGAGCATCAGGTAATTAATATTTATTGACTTTTTAAATTAAAAAGTTGTTTTAGCTATTTTATGTAGTTACAGTCATTGTGTGTTTTTGTTGCATTTTTTTCTCCTTTGGGGTAAATTTGAAATTGCTGCATCCAGATTCTGGAAACAAGTTTTAATTCTAATAGTTTCAGTGAGGTGATTCAACAAACGGAGGACAATGGTCTCATAACCTCTGTAGGGAAAGATAAGTGAATTATATATTGGTCTTGCCCTCAAGTAGCCTGAGATCATATAACACATAGCATGACAAACCCTAAATGAAGTATATAAACAACATAATAGAAGAGTACAGATGAGCCAATTATTTTTTAAGGGTGGGAATTGTTGCTAAAGAGACAATAGACTGATAAACTTTGGTAGAAAATGGTAAGATAATTTATAGGTTTGGGGAAGAGTATTTTCAAAATAGGTGTTAATACCAAAGTATAAAAAGTTTTTTTTCTTTTTTTTTCTTTTTTCTTTTTTTTCCCCAGAAACTATGAGGAGTCTCCTGCTTGACTGGGAAATAGGGAGAATGCAGGGAGAGAGACGGGAGGGAGGGTAACCTGTTCACAGGCAGTGTTAAATGGCAGTTTTATATATTTTCATTGGCTAATGAGAATCATAAAGGTTTTAGAGCATTGCGGCTTTGTGCATCTTTGTGTCCTTACAGCTGGTAGCACAACACTTATGTGTGAAAGGCACACTGCTGTGTACACAATAAATGGTGAGTAAATGATTAAAGCAGGTAGTGGTGTGTGAGATGGGTTGGAGCACAGAATAGTTTGATCAGATCTTTGAGTCAGTGCTGGTGAGAGGTATTGGATGCTTGACCTGAGTGTGGAAAGGAGAGGTAATATATGAGATTCTGAGAATCAACCTCTTGTGTGCAATACTGACTAATGCCCCCAAACTCCAATAGTGCAAAGTCACTTCAGATTTGCTTGGATGGAGATAAAGTCTGAAAACAGAATTGCCTTGGGGTTTATGGCCCTACCATCCTTAGCAAGGATCAAGTTATATCATAGACTCTGATGAACTGGGCAGCAGGCAAGGATTTTGTCATGTATGCTCTTGACTTTGCCTTTGGGGATCTGTGCCAAGAATGCCCTGGATTTGATCTAGGGTGTGGTGCTGTCCACTCATTCATAATGCCCAGGGAGGCGTGTTGACAGGGATAGGTCGATGGTGGGGAATTACTGAGCTATTTCTTGGCAAATCTCTGGGAGGAGGCGTTCCCCAAATGCCTCAATCCTGTTATTTTTGAGTAATGGACTGAACCCAGGTGCCTGATTGGACAGGGCCACTCCCAATTTCTTCTAGATAAATATTTGGTTGCCAGGAGGTTACATTTAAATGAGAAATACCTCCTTAGGAAGTTATTGCCTAAGAATTCCTGCAGAGGGCACTATCCCATCCCAGCTGGGAAATGCTTGAGAATCACCCCCAAACTGACACTGCTCACTATGGACTTAGTGTGAGGGCATCCAGTTTGAGGTTCTACAAAAATCTATTGCTCTGAATAACAAGAAAACCCGCCAGTGTTAGATATACTGCATCTCTTAAGGGAAGTACCAGAGTCTTTAGTGTCTTATGGCAGATTCTGAAGCACAAATGGAATCCAAGTCAGGGATTTGGCTTTAAAGAGAGAAATTGGTTCTCTAAAAAAGAGCTAATCCTTTCTGGAATCTAAGCACAGTGTCTGGGAAGCTAAGGAATTTGGATATTTTAGACATAGGGCATCTTAACTTTGCCCTTTCTACTTGTAATTAATATTTAGATGTTAGCTTTTAGGGCCCAATCAATTTAACTTTTCTGTTCTCTCTTTGGAGAGAATCCTCTTACATATTTTCTTTCTATATTTTCACTGAATAAGATTATTAGGATTTAGCAATTTAATCTTATAACTGATTTTTGAGTCCTCGGTCTTTAGAAATAACCCAACAAAGCCGAAACCAGTTTGGCTCAGTGGATAGAGCGTCTGCCTGTGGACTCAAGGGTCCCAGGTTCGATTCCGGTCAAGGGCATGTACCTTGGTTGCAGGCACATTCCCAGTAGGGGGTGTGCAAGAGGCAGCTGATCGATGTTTCTCTCTCATCGATGTTTCTAACTCTCTATCCCTCTCTCTTCCTCTCTGTAAAAAATTAATAAAATATATTTAAAAAAAAAAAGAATTAACCCAACATCCTCAGTTTGTTTCTTAAGAAAAGAATAGAGGACAAAAACAAAAACAAACAAACAAAAAAACACAGCAAAAAAAAGACAACAAACAAACACAAAAAGATAGGTCATAAGACAAGTAAAAAGACTAACCTAACTTTCTGGGTCAAAGTTCAGTGTTTTTGATCCTCTTATTAAGATCCATTCTAATAATTTTCCATAACAACATGTGGCATTGAAGTCCCATGCTGTGACTATCCCCATGGTTTTCTGAATCATCTCTTAATCACCAGCTATACATTATTTTGGTTTTGTTTTTAACTCTTTGGACCCCTTTTCCTTAGGGATTGTATTATTATCCACTGACATAGGTTGTCTCAGAAAGGGGAGACCTTACCCATGTGCAGCAGCTTAAATTCAAGTGATAAGAGGCTTGTTCAACAGATTGGGTTGAGCCCAGGGGCTGTGTAGGACATGTTTCAGTGAGAAGCCATCTGGAGGAATGGCATGGGGACTGGGGGACACTTGACAGAGAGTCTAAGTTCAGGATTTGTTTCTGCTAATTTATTGCAGGAAAAAACCCTGTTAGTTGTGATGTGTTTGAATTCTTCTAAGGTGCTGTTATTATACTTTAACAAATGAGAGTATATTATAAGAAACAGAAGCTGGAAGGGATCTTAGTGTCTGATCCAATCTCCCTGGTTTTGTAGATATAAAAGGTGGTCTTGCCCTAACTGGTTTGGCTCAGTGGATAGAGCATCAGCTTATGGACTGAAGGGTCCCAGGTTCGATTCCGGTCAAGGGCATGTACTTTGGTTGCAGGCACATCCCCAGTATGTGCAGAAGACAGCTGATCGATGTTTCTAACTCTCTATCTCTCTTCTTTCCTCTCTGTAAAAAATCAATAAAATATATATATATTTTTAAAAATGTGGTCTTGTGGGACTCTGTTCAAGACACCCAAGGACAAAGCTGAGAGTAGAACTTAAAGATGGGTAAATAACTAAGGAGGTTGTTCATTGACCTAAATATTTATGTTCTAGCATGTTTGGGTTTTCTTCTCATGTCATCAGAGTACTGGGAATCTGCTCTTTAGACTCATCTAGGGAATGGAGCATTGGTTAGGAAGATAGCAGATGTGGAATTAGGGTTTTGATTTTCCATAAATGAGCTCCCTCCAAATTGGCTATTGACTGTCTTCTTTCTTCTCTGTACATTTTTAAAACATTTGCAGAGCAATGAAAACAAAGTTTATGATCTTCTGGTGTCCTTCAAAATAATATGAACTTTTTATCTGGGTACTCTTAAAAATAATAATAAATGATATCATGAGGAGAAAAGAGGAGTATAGGTGTTTTTTTTTTAATATATTTTATTGATTTTTTACAGAGAGGAAGGGAGAGGAAGAGAGAGTTAGAAACATCGATGTGAGAGAAACATCGACCAGCTGCCTCCTGCACACCCCCCACCGGGGATGTGCCCGCAACCAATGTACATGCCCTTGACCGGAATCGAACCCGGGACCCTTCAGTCCCCAGGCCGATGCTCTATCCACTGAGCCAAACCGGTTTCGGCTAGGTGGTTTTTACAGAAATTATATCATATGAAAGAAAACATGCCTGAATATCAGTGTCAGGAGTTTTGAACTGGACCCAGTCCAAGCATTTAACCCCTCATATGTTTGTATATTGTCATTGTTGGGGAAGAGATTTTCAAGAAAGGTTTCTCTCATTGCTTCTTAGAATTTTTAAACAACTATCCTTTAAAATTCTGCCCTGACCTGTTTGGCTCAGTGGATAGAGTGTCGGCCTGTGGACTGAAGGGTCCCAGGTTTGATTCCGGTCAAGGGCATGTACCTTGGTTGCGGGCACATCCCCAGTAGGAGGTGTACAGGAGGCAGCTGATTGATGTTGCTCTCTCATCGATGTTTCTAACTCTCTATCCCTCTCCCTCTCTGTAAAAAATCAATAAAAATATATATATTTAAAAAAATAAAATTCTACTCATCTGAAATCCATGCAGTTCCCCTGGGAAGTTGCTGGGTGGCAGCAGATGTGTTAAAGTGGTGGCCCATGTTCAATCAGCACTGAAAGTGTGTCCTAGTCCCCACAAGTGACGCAACTGGGATTGGGTTTGGATTGGCGGTAGTGGGTAGTGGGGGAAATCTTACTTTTCCCGTTGTCTGTCACTGGTCATTTTAAAAGGGTGGTAAATAATTATGGTAGCTATTCCAATTTATGAAACAGACACTCTTTAAATATGTTACTGTGAATTCAAATATCACCACTAGTGAGGTGTTATTATCCCCATTTCACAGATGAGGACACTGACGAAGAGAAAGATCAACAGACTCCAGAGCACAAAGCCAGCCAGTGCTTTACCTGGGAAGAAACATAGATCCTTATAACACCAAACCCGTTCTTTTCCTATCATAGAACTGCTAAATAAGTAAAGATAAAGCCTATGACAAAAATCTCATCTCTGTTTTTGAGGGGAATAAATCAATGCGAGTGAAAGTGTCAGGCACATTTAGGCTAGAGAGAGAATAATAATGTCAGCTCTTAGTTCTTAGTGTCCTGGAATCTACAAAGCCGTTGCACACTCCATATTTTGATTAAATTCACACACACACACACACACACACACACACACACACACACTTCCCTAGTAAATACAGGAGGCTGATTAATTTTGAATTTTACAAATGAAGAAACCGAAGCTCGATTGAAGGTGAAGTCATTTTAAAGTCCTTGGTAAATAGTGTAAAATTGGGTTTCCAGATTACCCCCACTAAGACATTCCCACTATATCATGCAGCCTTAAAGATATGGGTTGTTTTCTCTACATAGGCAGTTCCCTTAGGCCTTAGTGCACAGAGTTGAGACAGTCCTCATTGACTTGATGGCCCTCATCTTTCAGCACTGGCTAATTCCTGCTTACACTTAGGATAATGCCTGTTTAAGCTGCAGCTGTTTACAGAGTCCTGCATATGGAAGATACCTCCTGAAGCTGGCCCATCATGTACATAATGAAACTGTGAATCTGCTGCTTCTTCACTAAAGGCCCTCCATGGGTGCCAATGTTCAGACAAACCTTGCTAAATGATCCCTAGTAGGAAATAGAAAAGAAAGTAATCTAGAAATCTCAGGTATTGTGCATGCTTATGTTTTACACTATTTGTTTTTGGATAGAATATAGATAAGAAATTCTTTTCAAATCTTGAATATCTGAAGTTGTGTAATAGAACATCTGGAACTAGAATAGACCTTAGAAATTATCTAAGACCCAAATAGGAAGAGTTACTTATGTAAAGTCAAACTTATTTACAGAGGCATGGATGACTGGTATGTCCTGATCTCCCAGGAAGAAGCTTGGCCTTGGGAACCAAATATATGTGGATTTGAATCTGGACTGTCATTTACTAGTAGATAACAGCAGGTTAAACACTTGATGTCTCTGAGCTCTACTCTCATCTTCAAAATGGACATAATAATACATACTTTGATGGGCAATGGGTCAGTCTAAAAGAGCTAGTATACTCAAAAGCCTAATGTATTGCTTGTATACTTTGCCTTTCTTATACACCGATGCCCTGATGTCCCTCATTTGGTTTGAATTTTAATGAGATCATGTGTTACAGAGTTTACAGCACAGCTTACTCACATGATATAGAAGTACAACTCAGTCCTCAATGGGAAAATACTGTGCAATCAATCCCTTTATAATTTATTCACGTCATAAGTTAACCACATTATAGCACACTTTTGCCATATGTAGTTTTAGCATCTATTATTACATTTGGGATCTGCTTTGACTTGTATTCCTGAACCTGTATAATTAAGTGTTATATTATAGTGGGCTTCACAGCATTGAGTAATGAAAAGAATTCTGGCCTTGTAATCAGGGGAATTTTGTGCCAACTATGCCTGGCACCAGCTGTGTGATTATAGATGCATCCTTTTGAGGCCTAAATGTGAACATTTTAGTTCATATAATCTATAAGTCCTGATTAGTTTTAAGATTTGATTTTTTTCTTTTAGTATATATTGAGATCCCAGTTTATTATGTCTGTATCATGCTTCTAGTGTAGGGTAAACTGTTATTCTTCTAAGTCAAGTCAATTCAATAGTGGAAGATGAAGCTGAATTCCTAACCATAGACCTCTCCCGCTAAGTTTGGTGTTGTTTGTTTGTTTGTTTGTTTGTTTGTTTGTTTTTACACTGCAAGGGCTCAATACTAAATAGTATCAGCAAGTTGATTTGTCAACTCTGACAAGGATAGACCTTTATAAATTACCCCAGGTTACAGGAAGGTGGCACTAGAGACTCTTCTCTCAGATAAATGAGGCCTGGGGTCTGGAATGGAATAGTCATAGATCTTTAATTGGAGACCACCAAGAAGCTTCTTCTCTCCAGTAACCCTGATGGTGACTATCCAGCCTCTGTTAAAAAGCTTCTGGTAAAAGAGAATTCACTACTTCTCACCTTGCCTGTCCCACTCAGGGAGTTTGTGGTTAGAATGTTTTTTCCTGTATTGAGTTAAAATAAGCTCCTCTTGAATCTGTCACATCTTGGTTCTAGTATTTTTCTCTGTTGCTTCACAGAATCAAGAGTCAGTTCAATAATTCAACAACTATTTAGTTCCTCTTATATGCCAAATGCTGTGCTGAGCTCTGGAGAGTTCAGTGTTGTTGGAGACACAGAAAAGTGAAATGTCAGTTGCAGAATGGTGTGGCCAGTTCTGCTGGAAGTAGACTTGGGGTACTCAGGGGAGGAGACGATCAGGAAGGATATCCTACAGTATTTGAAAATCCAAGTATTCATGCCCTCCTTCATCTGTAATTCTGGAAGCCATAGCAAGCCTCAGGAGACTTGAGCTCTAATCCTAGTTTTGTTCCCATTGTCCCTAATGAACAATTCAATCCATTTCCCATAGCAGAGGCTGAAGGTAGCATCCTTTTATGTTATTTCTCCTTCACATTTTAAAATAAATAGTTGATACACTCATCTGATGAATCTGGCCCAATATTTCCACCTTCCCTTCTTTATCTCTGCTCCTCACTGATCAGCCTACAGAAGAAAATCAGTACTTAATTCTCCTTGCACCTGAGCCTTGTCAAGTCCCACTGAGCCCCTGCTTCCATACTATGGGCCTGCATTGTGGTCACCTTTAGCTTTTGCCTGCAATGTTCTTAACAATCATTGAATTAAAAGCACACACAGAGAAAACCCACAGAAATGTTGAGCATGCCTGGGCAAATTGAAAGTTGCCCCTGGGATCTTTGCATTGACCAGCACAAAAAAGATGACTAAGATAGTGTCTGCCCACTCCTATGAGGAAATAATGCATTTGTCTGGAAGCCAGTAAAAAAAAAAAAAAATGTGTGTTGAAAAAATGGCCTTATGACAGGTTATTTTGAACCCCAAATGCCTTGATACTTCACATCATTTGTTTATAAAATTTTTGCACTCCGATATTTTTCACTGATCCCTTAGGGATTTTCAGTAAAAGGGTGAATGAGCCAGACTCAGGAGTCTGTTAGAACTGAGATGGGCATTATTCCCACCTACTTCTGTCACACTCTCATCATTTATTTTCCCCCCAGCTAAAGTGAAATGAAAATATTGAAGGAATGGGGCATCTCAGAATCACTGGAGGGGAATTCCTTAATGATGGGATATGAAATCCAGTCTCTAAGTCCCATTACATAAAATATTTTCTCTGGAATAGGAAAAAATCTCATTGCCATTTGTACAGCCTGTCTAGAAAAATTTCAATGTTAGTGTCAACCTTTCTTGGGAGTATTTTATATTATGTAGAACTTAAATCAGAACATCTATTTAAAGGGACAGTAAACTCACTGATTCTCATGTGTGTAATGAGGAGAGTGGGAATTGAAGCATGTGACCTAGGGAGTAGCACTGAGAATTCTCTAAGACCATGATATCAGAGTATCAATTTCCTAATGTAAACATAATTTCAGTAAACTTTAAGCAATGATTTAATTTTTTTGCAAAAGAATCTCCACTTTCTGGTGTTTTGCATGCTGTTTTTTTTTTTTTTTCTGAACTAAAGGGAATTAGGCTTGTTCTTCAACTTGACAATAGGTATTTCTCATCAGTTTAAAAACATTTAGAGAGAGTTGACTGATTTTTGCCATATTTGAAAGCATGCAAATAGTTATCAATTTTTTACCTTAAATTTAATTTTGATCTATTCTTTTTCTAAAACAAATAAGAACCTCTTAAGTTTTTCCAAGAGCATATCTTGGGAGTTCAGTGAATTTTGATACATGTATAAAAATAAAAGTTCGTTATTGACTGCAATAATTATAATACACAAACCTTCTTATCAAATATTTATTGAGGTTAAGGTACTGCATGCATTTATGCTTTTTGATTGCTCTCAGAAGAACAGAATAAAAAATGTATCCCCTCTAGGGAGGTCTGAGGCCTTTTCCTTTTTGACTGAATGCCTCTAAATCAAGCTTCTGCTTGACAACTTGGTTCAGACACCAAGCAGTACACATATAAAAGTAACATTTCAAGTCAGGTTCAAACAATCTGTTCAAATAGAATAAGCATGCATTGGGTGTGAATACATGTACATCACTGTGTTAGGTGTTATGATATAGAACTAAGCATCATAGTCAGCACTAGAAACAGTGCATATTTCATTAGCAGAGATTATGAACAGCTATGCTTTAAAGTGCAATAAGCTTATGTCATTGCAGAGGAGTTGACACTATAGTGAATTCATATAGCTGTGGCTGTATCTGGGAAATATAAGGAAGTGGTATATGACACGACCTTTAAAGAAGGGATACCAGGATATGGTAAGGAGTAGGTATCTAAAGAGAGGGCCAGGGAAAAAACCTGGTCTAGGTAGAAGGTGTAGCAAGAATAGAGTCATGTGGTCAAGAAATACCAGGAAAATGCAGAGGATAGTGAGTGGGTGCCGTTTTGCTTGAGTGTAATGAATGCATAGTTAATGATAAGGCTAGAAATAGGGCCAGATGAAGGATGGAGAAATGTTTGTACATTCTTGATAGCATGGAAGCTACAGTTGAATTTTAAATGAGGAAGTGAATCCATTATATATATATATACACACACATACACACACACATACTAGAGGCCTGGTGCACGAAATTCGTGCATGGGGGGTGGGTGTCCCTCAGCCCAGCCTGCACCCTCTCCAATCTGGGAGCCCTCAAGGGATGTCTGACTGCCCGTTTAGGCCCGATCTCACTGGGATCAGGCCTAAACAGGCAGTCGGACATCCCTCTCACAATCCAGGACTGCTGGCTCCCAACTGCTCGCCTGCCTGCCTTCCTGATTGCCCCTAACTGCTTCTGCCTGCCAGCCTGATCACCCCCTAACCACTCCCCTGCCAGCCTGATTGATGCCTAACTGCTCCCCTGCCAGCCCAATTGCCCCTAACTGCCCTCCCCTGCAGGCCTGGTCACCCCTAACTGCCCTCCTCTGCAGGCCTGGTGCCCCCCAACTGCTCTCCCCTGAAGGCCTGGGTCCCTCAAAACTGCCCTTCCCTGCAGGCCTGGTCGCCCCCAACTTCCCTCCTCTGCTGGCCTGGTCACCCCTAACTGCCCTCCCCTGCTGGCCTGATCGCCCACAACTGCCCTCCCTTGCAGGCCTGGTCCCTCCCAAGTGCCCTCCCCTGCTGGCCATCTTATGGCAGCCATCTTGTGTCCACATGGGGACAGGATCTTTGACCACATGGGGGCAGCCATCTTGTGTGTTAGAGTGATGGTCAATCTGCATATTACTCTCTTATTAGATAGGATAGAGGGCTGGTGCATGGGTGGGGGCTGGCTGGTTTGCCCTGAAAGATGTCCCAGATCAGGGTGGGGGTTCCATTGGGGCATGGAGCGGCCTGGGCGAGGGGCCTGTGGTGGTTTGCAGGCTGGCCACGCCCCCTGGTGGCCCAAGCGGAGACACTGGTATCTGGGGTTTATTTATCTTCTACAAATGAAACTTTGTAGCCTGGAGCAGAGCCAAGACCTCTGCTTGCTCTATGGTGGCAGCCATTTCTGTTGGGATTTATTTATCTTCTATAATTGAAACTTTGTAGCCTTAAGTGGAGGCCTGGGCCAGCCAAGATGTGTGGAAAGCTTGGCTTCCTCCATCACCGGGGGCAACCCAAGCCTCCCTCCTGCTCTTCCAGCTTCATGGCTGCTGCCATTTCTGTTGGAATTTATTTATCTTCTATCATTGAAACTTTGTAGCCTTGACTGGAGTCCTAGGCCGGCAAGGGCAGGCGGAAAGCTTGGCTTCCTCCATTGCCAGGGAAACCCAAGCCTCCCTCCTGCTCTCTGTGGCCGTAGCCATCTTGGTTGGGTTTATTTGCATATTCGCTCCTGATTGGCTGGTGGGCGTGGCTGGTGGGCATGGCTTGTGGGTGTAGCAGAGTGATGGTTAATTTGCATATTACTCTTATTAGATAGAACACACACACACACACACACACACACACACACACACACACGACATGATTTCCCTAGATCAGGTATTATGTAAACTATTGAGAATTCAAAGAAAAACAGAAAACCTCATACTTTAAAATCTTCTGTGGGACAAAGAGTCAAATATGATTATTTTAATATAGTTATGTGTCCTGAAAGATGCATCTTGTTCCAAAAGTTACGGGAATCATGGAAAGTTCTTTAAAGGAATTGAGCCTTAAGAATTGAATGAGGATTTTCGAGGTGGAAGAAATGAGAGATGCTGCTCCAATAAGACCCTGAAAATAGTTTGTGTGATTACTAATACAAGGAACCCTGGGAGGAGAGATTCCTGCTGAAGGATGGGAGCAGGACAATGAGGGAGGAAGGGAGACCCGATAGGAAGCTGCTGCAATAGAACAGGGAAGACAGTGAGAACCTGAACTATTCAGATGTCTATGAGGATGTAGAGATAGTTACTCCTACAGAAGAAGCAGTAGCAGCAGATGTTGATTTGATGCTATAACTGGGGACTAGGGTGAGAATTGCAGAGGGGGAGGAGCATGAGAAAAGGAGTTAAAAATGGCTATAATTGGAAGTCTGGGAGGCAAGGAGAATGGTGCTGCTATTAAGAGGAATACAGCAGTCAGGAGAAAAATGTTTCAGGGGAAATGTGTGGAATTCAGTGTTGGGTCACTACTAGAAAGCCAAATTTCCATAAAACCAGGCCAGGAGCAACATTTCTTGATGTAATAGTTTCTACCTTTTATCTTTTGGAAAATTTCAGGCCATATGACAAGTGCTGAAATATTGCCTCAAACTCATGTTAAATAAAGTATTGATGTCTAAGGCAAAAATGACCATGTGCATTAACTACAAACTGTGCAAACCAGTTATCAGTTCCTATATAGATGCTCCTGGAATTATGGTGGGGTTATGTCCTGATAAAACCATCTCAAGTTGAAAAATATCATCAGTCAAAAGTACATTTGATACATCTAATCTACTGAGCATCAGAGCTTAGCCTAGCTGACCTTAAGTGTGCTCAGAACACATACATTGCCTTCAGTTGGGCAATTTTCTTGAGTTTTATCTAAGAGAATAATCACCTTCCTCTTCTCACCAGGGGCAGGAGACATACTCAGATGGACATTTTGTAGATGAGACAAACACATAAGAATATAAAAAAAAAAACAAAAACAAAACACACACAACACAAAAATGCTGGCAGCACAGTACACTGCGGAGTATGGTTATTTACCCTCATGGTTGCAAGCTGACTAGGAGCTGCTACTACCCGTGACTCCCTGCTGCTATCACACCTCATGTCACTAGCCCAGAAAAAGGTCAAAATTCAAAATCTGAACTATGGTTTCTACTGAAAGAGTATTGCCTTTGCACCATTGTACAGTTGAACTATGCTAAGTAGGGAACATTGTACTCTTTCTGGTCTTGGCTTATGGATATTCTAAATAATAACATGGGATTATTTATGATGATAGGTTGGCACTTTTCAGCAAGCTGCTTTCTCAGAAAGGGACCAACAGATACAGGGTTTTCTCAAAACACCTAATTTTCATTTCTTCTTTCTTTCAGTTAGTGGGTAAAATTAGGGACTAGTGGACCACATGTATAGATTTAATGACCCCACATGCTTTTGGGATGAATCATGGTGGCCTCCTCTCTGTGCTTCCTCATTACTTCATTTCCAACTCCATTTCTGTCTCCACTATAATTGCAGCACTGGGTGAGACGCTGTTCGAGGAGGAATTAACTGTGGTGGTTTGGCAGCAGAAGGATAGAGAGGAAATAACATGGAGCAAGAGGTTTGTGTGAAACATGTAGCCTTGTGGCTTTCTGCCCAACCAAGGCAGCTTCCACTACAGTTTCCCGCCCTCCTAGGGCTTTCAAGGCATTGAGTGCAAGGTAGAAGTAAGTCTACATGAGGCATTTGCCCCAAACATGATTATCTGGTTATGCAGAGGCACTTTAAGCACACACACATTCACAGAGCTATTACCCTAAGATCTCAGGGGAAACTTAAAACTACACATATGTTTCAGAAAATGGTAAATACAAAATAAGAAGAGAGGACTTGATTTGAGTGGTCTGATGGTTTGGTGGAGAAAAAAATGCAAATAGTAGGATGAAGGTAAGAATGGGAAAAGAAGAGAGCTCAATTCTATTAGAAGCAAGAGCTTTTTAAAAAAATGTCTTTTTTTATTTGTGACTGAAACCTCCCAAAATCAAAATGTGTCCCTCATTAGGACTTTGTAGTGGGTAAACCAGTACACAGAATATAGGAGACTAAATAAATGAAAGTGTATGGGCTTAAAGTGCTAAAAGCCAATTACTTAAGGAGATCAATTGTTAGAAAACAATTGAATGTATAGGAAAGTTTAAAAAAACACACACATATTAAGGAGCATGGATAGCATTGATCTATGAACTAGAATGTACTTCACAGTTTTACTAGTTCAATCCCACATTCTACATTGGAATCACTAATATATTAGCTTGTAACTGGGTGGCTGGTGTGTGCCCCAACATGCTCAGAAATGGGGAGCTCACTGTAGCCACATAGAGCCTAATTCTTCACATCCATAAATATGTTTCAGACTTATGAACTTTAAATCATGTGCTTTCTCAGATGTGTGTCTTCAGGCTGATTGACCCTCTTCACAGAGGGCATTCACTTATATCCAAGATCTCTATCACCATGCCCTTCCTTGTACCCTTGGTTGCTTGATTTAGAGTCGGAGACTCTTCTTTTCATGACACCTTGTCTTTGTGGAGTTGAAATAGTGCTATGACCCCAAGGCTCAGGAGCAGTGAAGGGCCTGGATAACCTGCTGCCTGGACCATTAGGTCTAGTTCCTAGGGTGAACATTTGGGTAGTGGCTGCTGCTCCCTTGTATTAGGAGAGAGCCTCAGGGGTCCAGAAGTTGGTAGAAGTTTGCACTGTCATAGCCCTTAGTCTTCTAGCCCAGTATGAGGTGTGGAAGCTGGTGCTGAAAAGCAGATCACTCATCCAGATCCATAATGTCATACTTTAGTAACATGGTAAATGATGCTATGAACAATGCCTGTTTCTATCCATCTGTTACAGTCCATGTGCTCACTAAATAAGGCTGGATGTGGTATCATGGAAAGAGACAAGTGCCAAGCACCTATGCTCTCTGTGTTCTTAGGAAGTATGTACAGAGTATAAAATAATAAAATTTCACAAGTCACACTTTTCAAAATCTATTTGAAGTTAGATATATTTTAGGCTGGAAGTCAGCAAACTTTTTCTCTGAAGGAATAGATAGTAAACATATTAGACTCTTGGGACCACCCAGTATCTATTACAACTATTCAACTCGGGCTATTATAGAATGAAAACAACAATAGACAATACATAAATGAATGGATGGGGTTGTGTTCCAATATAGCTTTTTAAAAAACAACAGGCAGTGGGCCAGGTTTGGCCACAGGCCCTAGTTTGCCAATCACTGCCCCAGAGGATGGACAGTTAGCATAGTGGAGAACAGTCTATGACCACCTATGATGAGGCCCTGTTCTGACCTGTTCAACATTCCTATGTATGATTCAGTTGATGGCAGAGGACACACCTGGTAAATCTGCAAGTTTCAGGAAATCGATGTTCTGTAATACATTTTGCAATGTGATTACAGTGCAGAAAGCGGCAGCTATAGCTTATTGGCAAAGAGCATTGCCTTCTGAGTTAGATGAACCTACTTAAAATTCTAGGTTTGCCACTTTCTACTTGGGGGAATTCTTCCTAACATGAGTAAGTTATTTAGCCTCTGTACCTCTCTAAGTTTTATATTTTTCACCTATAAAATGGGCATAATTTTACTTGTGTCAAGAGTTGTTGCAAGGATTAAATTATATGATGTATATAAAGTATTTAATGCAATCTCTGACACATAGTAAGCTCTCAGTGAAAGGTAATATAAAAAACCTGACTGGAGTGCTGTGCTCCTAGCCAGCCAGCTATTGACGCTTGCAGGATGAATATGGGGGTGGCACACAGTGAAGTAAACCCCAACCCTGGAATGATGAATAGCTTGGGCCTCCGGCTGGCCATGTCATCTTGGTAGGACTGCTGCCTGTTGTTCTACTTTCATCCCCTTCATCAGCATTCCTGTTGTCTGGAAACAAGGATTATTTTAATGTTACTACACTGAAAAAGAAGTATTATAGTGTGTTATTTAGCAGAACACAAGTTTCTGTTGACCCTGTTGATTGAGCATGGCTGCTAAATATTACATAATAATAAAAAGCATTTATCAAAACAGTCTTGCAAAGTAATTATTTGAATACAGGAACTTGCATAATTTAACCCATCAGCATTCATTGACATCATCCATAATTTGGCTATGTATGTCTTTCAACATATGGTGAAAAGAACACCCTTAGAGATCACTGATCAAGAAAAGGCTCAGCTACTAACACACTGGGAACAGATGGACTACGGGCTCCAATTTACTTCTTTCTTCAAATTCCTCAGCATCTCTTCTATTGCACTCTACCTCCTAGCCAGCTTATATGCCAAGGATGCTGCTCACTTCCTCATCAACATAGCCTCATTGCTCAGCATATTGCTGCCCAAGTTGATCCAATTTCAAGGGGTTCGTCTCTTAGGCATCAATACATACTGAGGGATGGGGCTGGGGATGGCGTTGAAACAAAACGTCTTTCCCTTTTCCATACTGTCTTCTATATCTTAAAAGCCTGAGAACTATATAATTGCTCCCAAATTTCAAGAAGAAAACTGGTTAGAAATGTGGCTCCCTGGGCCTAGCCCTGTCAGGAGCAGGCTTCTATGAATCAGAAAAGGCAGGTGAGGTAAGGGATAAACCACAGAAAGAGGCCATGTTTGGTGATTTTTTTCTATATCTTCCATCCCCATTACCTTCCAGTTCTGTTTTGCTGTGTATTTTCCTTATAACAAAGGTAATTTTTTTTCCAAAGAAAAAGAAAAACTTCACTGAATCAAGAACAAAAACAAAGGAAGCCATCTGGTTTGGAAGAGAAATACACAAGCTGATTCATCACACAGAGGCAGACTTCCCAGATTACTACTGCAGGTTGTTAGAGACTCGTTATCAAGTGTAGATTATGACTTTGGATAGAACAGTGCAGAGAGGTGATTCCCTCTCTAATGAGGCATTTATGGAAAGTTACAAAGGAGGACATCTGAATGAGAAATTAAACAGTATTTAGCCCTTCAGATAGGCAGATGAATTAGAGGACGAGGTCTCAAACAAAGAGTAAGAATACTCTGGTAGATCACAGATCTTTATCCAGAAGATATTTGAGCTGGATCTATAACCACTTCCTCTTACTAGTATCTCTTTGGTTGAATTTGATTCCTATTGTAGAGAAGGCGAGAGAGTAGTGATATTATTACACCTTGTCTCTTGCTACGTAGGGATTTTGCTGTTAATGTAAATCCCACATTTATGTACAAGACTGTCTCCATGCTAGACTAGAAGATATTTCATATGATGAACTAGGTCTTACTTAGTTTTGTGCCCTAGCCTAGGAGTAAAAGGTTTTTAAAAGTATGAGTGTCATACTTGAAATAATAGATTAGCTAAGAAAAGGTATATAATAGCCCATGGGATAGAGTAAATATTAAAAGGACTGTGGTCTAGTCAGCAGAGGTTTTTATATGTTCATTACAAAAGAGAAACTATTTTAAAACTACCTAGTACTCATATTTATAAAATAGAGAAAGAACATTAAAATAAAATGAAAAATGAGGAAATAGAAATGAGTAAAAATAATAAAGGTAAAGGTTAGCGCAATAAAAAAATCATCTAAAACCTGATTCATTTTAAGACAAAAC
Source organism: Eptesicus fuscus (assembly GCF_027574615.1). NCBI lineage: Eukaryota > Metazoa > Chordata > Mammalia > Chiroptera > Vespertilionidae > Eptesicus > Eptesicus fuscus. The sequence goes on from NC_072475.1 coordinate 47,400,117, forward strand.
AAGGAAGATAAAGCTATTTTTACTACAAATAGCAGAATATTATTAGTCACTTATATCACTAATATTACACAGAAGTAGGTAAAATTAGGAATGAGGAAAAGGTAAAACCACAGTTTGAGAAGAATTTAAAATAATAACAAAAGAATACCACATATAATTTTGTGTGAAAATATTTGACATCTGAGAGGAAACAGATGATTTCTTGGTAAAATACAAAATTTAAACACTAATACAGAAAGAAGAAAACTTGATAAGACATATTTTCATAGAATGTATTAGAAAAATGAGTAAAGATGTACCAAAAGTGCATCCAAATCCATATCATTACTTTCTTATTTGTAAGCAACTAGGATTTTTTCATGTCCTTTAAACTATTAGAAAAACGAGCATGAGCGTCATGCGTAAGAAGAGACTCAGACAATTCCTTTAATACATGTATTACTAGTAAGAACTGAAGAACTTGTAGCTCCTCTTGTCTTTCTCACCCACATCTTCCATTTTTCCACTCCCCTGAGCTGTGGTATAGAGACAAGCTCCTAAATCTCTCCCACCTGCAACTCTATAAGGCTAAAGGAAAGCTGTGCAGATGGAGACATGGAGAAGCCTTGGCTCTTCCATTAAATGAAGCTGATTGCCCTAATAGGAAGAACACAGGACTTGCAAACAGCCTGGTTTAAAGCACTTACCATTGCTGTTTCCATTACATGTAGGCAAGTTAACTCTTTTGAATCTTAGATTTTCTCTGTAATATGAGGGTGATAGGGTTGTAATAAAGACTAATGGATAGGGTACATGCAGCAGACAATGCTGATTACCTACCCAACAACAACTTACCCCCTTCTTCCATTCTAGTTAGAACTAGTTTTATTTATGTATCAACTCTCTTCTGAAAAGTCATGTGATTCAGGGAAGGTGATCTTCAGATTCAATAGATGTGAGCGATTGGTAACACCCCCCCCACCCCCATGAGCTAATGCTTTAGGCACGAGTTAACCCAATTCAGGCCCCATAGCTAACATGTAATGGAACTTACTATGATCCAGATGCTGTTATAATTCATCATCCTATGATGTAAATATTATTATTAACTTCAGTTTATAAACGAGGAAACTAATGAACAGAGAGGTTAAGTAACTGGTCCAAAGAAGCACAGCTAATAAGTGATAAAGCTGGATTCAAACTCAGGAGTCTGGCCCCATAGTCTGTGCTCCTAACCATTAAAGTAATGGTGCCTCTTTTATAAGTGAAGATCCTCTAGGCCCAGGGAAAGTTTTCTTTGTTACTTTTTTTTTAATGGAAAGAAAAAGCTCTATGTTGTTGAGTCTACATCTAAAACCTGGTACAGCTTTAGCTATCTTGTTACCATGAAAAGAACTAAGGTGAAATGTGGAAGACAGCAAAACAGAGAGATTGAAAGAACTTGGTTTTTAAAAATGACACTTAGTTCCTGAGCCAAACAACCCTAGAGTTGTTATTGTGTGTGCATGCTTGTGTGTGTGTCTGTATGTATGTTATTGGGACACTGCATAATTATATAAATTATGCAACACATATAATTTTATAAATATAAAATCAAAATGGAATTGGCATTTTTTCATCTTCCGTAATTTCTAATACAAATTAAATTATGCTTGGGTTTCACATGGACTGAGGGCTAGCTGAATAGGTAAATTTTTTCTCAGTGACTTTAGCTTTCTGGTTTGACTCTTGTTTCTGCTCAGGAAACTACTACTGTCTTTGTATTTTTTCCTCTTACCCCAGGATACAAACCAGTACCCAGGAGAGACCTTAAAGATCACACAGATTATAAATGGTTGCAAAGAGGCTGAAAGAGTTCCCTAACTCAGGGCAAAGTCAGTAGGTATCATAACCCTTTCCAAAATAAATGAAGCACAAACAGTGGAATTTTCGGCATCAGCCAGTGGGTGAAGTTGGTATTATTTTGGGCAGTAGGTGATCCAGGCGCTCCTGAAATCATATCTTGTAGGAGGTTGTATGTTTTTTCAGCATGCCAGGCCAGCTCTGCTTGCTGCTTCTACACACTCTCCTAACACCTTTATCTGCCTGGACATGCAGCTCAAAAGGCAGAGAGAGTGGAGGAGAGGGCATTCAACATGTGGTTTTGTGCCTCATTTTGTTTTTGTCTTGCTTTTCCTATATCTCTCCTCTCTCTCATTAGTTCTCTCTCTCCCTCTCTTTCTTATCTAGCCTATCTGTCTGTCTGTCTGTCTCAGTCTCTGTCTTCCTCTTTCCTTTTCCCCTCTTTCTCTTTGCCTTTCTTTTGTAGGTGTTTTAATGAAATCATATGTTCTGGATTTTCTACAAAACTGTCTGGGGGGCACTTCAAAGAATACATCTCCCATCTCCTTGTTTTGATTACTTCGAGTAGGCATACACAGCTGCCTGCCCCCCCCCCCCCTTTTTTTTTTTTTTTTTAGTAAACCACAATCTACTCGGCAAATCACTGCTTTTCATTTTGCTGGCTGGAGGGAGAAAGGATGAGATAGGCGGGATGAGAATGTGGAGGGGGGATGGGGAGATAATGACAGATTTGATGATAATTAATATTTTCTGTCTTTGAATAGTGAAAGTCTCATCCAAGTCCCCCAGCCAAGCTCAAGTTAAACTCTTGGTGTGTGGGTTTAAGTGCTCTGCAACCTGGCATGCTGGGGCTGGTTTAGAGGGAGTGATCCTATATATGTGGAATTCTGTGGTTCTCTTTTATTATTATTACTGAGTAAACCATGCATATCTAAAAAGGAAACTTTAAGTCAACCCACTCTCTAGGTGAATTAATGTATTCGGTCTGAGTTACCTCGCCCATAATTTAAATTATCAGAAGGTTTATGTATTAATTATTAAAGGTTTTGGAGTTCCTCGACCATTCATTTTCATTTCTCTATCATACCTCACTTATTTGTGCCTCATGTTTGTGCTTATCTTTTAATGTAATGGGACAAATTAATCTAATGGGCTGGTAATAATCTTTCAGATCCATTAAATAGGTATTCTGCTTCCTTCAGAATTTAGGACTGGGAATGTCTCCAAGGTAATATCCTGGTTTTATTCTGTTGTTTTTCTTCAAAATAGCCAATTAATAATTTACTTTATAGCAATAATGGAAATAAATAAACAAAATAAGGTTTTTTAATAATATGATTTGTTGGAAATTTTGATGCTATAAAATTAGAGTACTTTATATTTTTTAACGAATGTGTTTTAATAGAGTAACTGAATGCAGTTAGAGGTGACTGACCATGAAACTGGTATCTTTAACCATTTTCTTAACAATAATATTGGATAAAGTCATGGAAGCCTAGAGAGAAGGTGTTTTCATGACAGGGAATGGTCAGCGGCCACCAGTCAAGCACTCATTTCACAAATGTTTGTTAAACTGAGTGAGACATGGGAACTTCACACTCATTGTTTCATTTAATCCTCATGAGAATCCTGGGAAGTAAAAATTATTTTTTTCTTTTAAAGAAACAAAAAGTAAGGCATGAGGAGATGAAATTATTTGTCCAGATCACATAGTAAATTTAGTAAGTTGCAGAGCCAAGATCCAAAGCTAAACCTTGAGTTACATAAAGCAAAGATATGGACCAAGGGATTAACACTTTAAATTTACTTTGCTATTTTCATGTTTGCAACAAATAGGAGATTGAACACTTCCCTACTTCTATAATCAGAATTGTATTAAAAGCAAGGGCAGACCAATGATATTTAACAAAATATGGATGCACAGATATTATAAGGACAGGCATCTGTGTAGTCCCACTCATGTTCCCTAACTCTTGGTCAATGTTTCTCCATTAACTTCTGGAGGACAGCTTCCGGCCTGTTACCCAACCCCAAATTTTCTTTCTCTTTTAAGTTCCTCACTTTTTCTTAAGATGATCTTGGTTATTTTTCTACAATACTGCTTGCCACACTGTTGGAAGAAGACAGGTGCTGCAAGCAGCTTGGAAAGTTTTGTGCACTTTGTCTTATGAATCTTTCTTTTCAAGATCTGCCAGACCTGTGAAAGGTGGACCCGCAGTGCTGAGTGCTGCAGGGTTCCACTTAATGATAGTGTGAAAGCCTTTCTGTGTCAGAGAGGGCAGGACCCTTTGACAACATCAGGCCCAAAGTGTTCTTGGAATATCATACACATCAGAAGGACATTCAGTGCTCCAAGTACATGAAGAAATATTCGATTGCATAGAGTCAAATAGATTTATTACTCATGCACTTCCAGAATGCTTTAGACTAATGTGCATTGAGAACGTCTAAAAGAAAGTGTTTCCCAAAGTTCTAGATTACAGTATGCATATACAAATGTGATTACGGATCTTAATTTGGTCTAAAAATCTTATTTCTTATAAAGGAAAACTCAACTCTAACTCATTTTTCTTCATTTCCTGATGAATTTAACTTTTTAAAAATTTTAATGTTTTTATTGTTGACAGCATAACAGATATAAATTACCCTCCTTACTCCCCCCCTCTGCCCAGCCTTTATATCACCCAGGCCTAGCCCATGGACACACTATTGTCTGTGTCCATGGGCTATGCATGTAAGCATATAAGTTCTTTGGTTTATCTCTTCTCATCCCCCACCCCTGAGATATGTCAGTCTGTTCCATGCCTCCATGCCTAGGGATTTATTTTTTTATAAATTAATTTTATTCATTAGATACCACAAATAAGTGAGATTATGTGATATTTGTCTTTCTATGATTGGCTTATTTCACTTAGCATAATAATCTCTAGTCCCATCCATGTTGTCTCAAAGGGTAAGAGATCCTTCTTTTTTACAACTGCACAGTATTCCATTTTGTAAATGTACCACTCTTTTTTATCCACTCATCTACTGATGGGCACTTGGGCTATTTCCAAATCTTAGCTATTGTAAATAATGCTGCTATGAACATAGGGGTACATTATTAATTGTTATCTTCTTTGACTCTAATAGCATTTGTTGTCTAACTTTGTGTCCTAATACCATTGTAAACACTTTGCTCCTAACACAAGGCTACCTTCACAGTCAGGGCACAATGAATCTATGGTGAATAGATATGTCGCTGAATACTAGATCTCAGAACTCTCTGTGTCAAAGGATAGGGTTTTTCTAACTTATCAAAAAAAAAATCAATTTGTTTGCATATTTTTCTAGATTTCAAATAAAATTACTATCTATTATTTTTCTATATATGTCCCAACCACTTAAGATTCTCTAAAAGAACAAGACAATACTTTGCTGAATGTTGTTAAAATGCTTGTTTTAGTAGTAATCTGCAAATGCTGTTGTGATAATAGACCACCATGAACAGGAATGAGAGGGAAAGTGGAAGCCATTAGATGGGATGAGAAAGGAAACAAGAAATACCTTAGAGTCCCTGCCAGTTCAAAGGGCAATGATTTTTCTGGAGAAGTGTTTCTAATATCTGAGTACTTTGCTCTGGTTACTGTTGATTTCAGAGAGGAAGTAGTCAGAGCTGCTGCTGGTGCTGCTTGACTGTTCTAAGTGCTGAAAGCATCACAATATCTATCATTACAAATGCTATTTTGATTGAAGATGCTCAGTTGATGTTGCCCAGAAAAACCATTGGGCTTTTGTAATGACTGCTTAAATATCAGCATTTTCAATAAGGATTCAATTCTTGAAGCACAAATATAACTCAAATGTGTTTATCTTTGATATTTCCCCCCACCATAAATTTATGGTATAATTTTTAAAGGGGTAAGTTTTTCAGGTGGGAGTGTGGGAGAAAATTTAGAGAAATGGAGTCCACAATGATGAAATATGACTTTATCACCCAACTATGGAATCATGTAAATTCGCATTTTTATTTTTTAACAAAAAGTTTATATCAGAAACAGTGTCAAAGGGGTGGGAAGAAAGAGAAAGAGAGAGAGAGAGAGAGAGAGAGAGAGAGAGAGAGAGAGAGAGAGAGAGAGAAAGAGAGAGAGAGAGAGAGAGAGGAGACAGAGAGATATCTCTGGGTGTGTGTGCATATGTGTGTACTCACTAAAAGTTCAGTTAAATAAAATTAAGTTTCAAAATTTTTAAATTTGGACCAATAATGTATCCGCTTCCCTTTTAAAATGAGTAATATATTATATGTAAGGAGCAGACCCTGCTATTTGTGATAAACTGAGACAGCAAAGCCTATATATTCTGGTTAATCCTTTCTGGAATCTGTAGTGACATTGCAGCTGGAAGTCAGAGCAAAACTCCAAAGGTCAACATGTAGTGCAAAAGAAAAGAAATGACTAATATACCATACAGGACTAACATAAAAAGTTATATATATTCACCATATCATTTTGGGATGATTTGCTCATTTTTTAGAAGGGGCAAACCCACTCAATGTCACGATCATAAATCCCAAGTAACAGACACAGCATCAGCTGTATAAAGGAACTTGGGACTCTGTACTCCACCTCTTTTTTCCTCCACCAACCTTGAACTTTTCTTCATTGTCCCCTTCTGTCTTTCTTGTCTCCTTCCACCTCAGCCAAGTTGAGGATCCTTGTAGGCCTAACTTGGGCAGAGGAAAACATTTCAAGCCAACCTTCACTTTCATAAATCCTGAGTAGACTTCATTATCATACAGAAGCAAATTCACCTTCACAAGGGCGGTGTGCTGTGGAAAGGAAAGAATTACTCAGCTGTTACTGCGTCTATCCTCTAGCCTCTGATTTGTGTGCCTAATACCTTAAGTTGGGAAAATAAGCAGCTTAAGATGGTTTTGCACTAGAATCCAACATGTTAAGAGGTGGCTGAGTTTATGAGTGCTTAGGCCTGTGGGTGAGCATTTATTTTCCAAATCCAAGCATTTATGGAAAATTCTATCCTGTGTCACTCAGCAATGTGCAGGGAAAGTCTAAGACTGAAAATCTAGGCTTAAGATAGCTGATTGGACCCGTAGCAAGTCTGGGGGCTCATGACGGGAAACACTCCACACCTGCATTTCTTCCCTTTGGCTGTCTCCACCTGTATACCCCACAGGCATCTCAAACTCAACCTGTCATCTTCCTCCTATCTCATGTTCCCCAACAAACCTGCTTCTCTTCTGCAGGCCTTTATTTATGAGGATGGCCTTTTTGTCCTCATAATTATTCAGGCTTGAAAATTCTGTCATTTTTGTCTCATTCTTCTTATTCAACCCCCCCCCCCCCCCAAATCTAATCAGGTTGTTAAATTCTGTCAAGTTTTTTAAAAATATGTTCTTATTGATTTCAGAGAGAGGAAGGGAAAGGGAGCGATAGAAACATCAATGATGAGAGAGAGAATCATCCATCGGCTTCCCCCTGCATACCCCCATACTGGGGATAGAGCCCACAACGCTTTAATGTGCCCTGACTTGACCAGGAATGGAACCCGTCAACTCCTGGTTCATGGGTTGATGCTCAACCACTGAGAATACTGGCCAGGTCTATAAGTCTATTTTTGTCACATTTCTCACTAACCCTTTCCATTTCTATTGTTGTGTTTACTTTGGTTTTTTAATACCTCTCACTTCAATGATTATGATGGTTTCCTGAAATTTGCTTAAATGTAATGGTTAAGAGTGTGGACTATCCAGACCTTCTATGTTGGTTTAAGGTCACGTTCAGCCACTTAGTTACTGTATAATCTTTGGAATGTCTCTTATATTCTCTTTCCTTTGTTTGTTTGTTTTTTTTTAAATCTATAAAATGAAGATGATGATCATCTGTACAGCAGGTCCTCAAATACTGCCATTTTGTGTAATGTCATTTCATTATAACATTGATGAGGTGCCTTAGGAACTTAACTCTTGTTTATATCAATTAGCCTATGGTAAAATTAAGTTCATTACACCTTGTCTTACTTGAAGTTGCAGAACCTATTGACAATGTTAAGTGAATACTTGCTGTACTTTCATAGGATTGTGAGGATTGAGACTATTTAGTATCTAATAAAACCCTAAATAAATATTAAGTACTATGAGATTACTAGATCTTACTGCCTCCAGTGTTCACCAGTCCACAGATCCATTCAATGTAACACTGTAAGATTATCTTAAAATACCATTCTGATCAATTCTTCTCTCTGTTCAAAATTTCATTAGTGATGCCCCATTATCACCTTGTCTTTCACGAATTGGATTATAGAAGAGGTTTGAGATGAAGCCACTTTGGAGAACCTTTGCAGATGTCTTTTGAGTTCCAGAGGATGAAACTAAGTCAGATAAACCACCTCTTAAAATAGAGAGCACATGTGCCAATCTTGGGCTATCTGAGGAGTTAACTGGATGAATCTGGGGAATTTTTCTCCGATTGTGTGACTGGACACCAAGACAGTTGTATTTTAGTTGGAAAACCCCTAAGTAGTCCCAGTTTTAGACCAAGATCTAAAAATTTTGTGAACTTAGGCAAATTGATTTTCTAGGTCATAGTTCCTTCATCCAACAAAATAGAAATCATAATGGGAATATAACTAGTATGAGTCAAATGAGATGATTGGTTTATATGTAAAAACACTTTGTAAATTTTCGTGGAGTTTCCTTATCTGTGAAATTGAGGTAATATATCCCTGCATAAGGTTATTCTGGGGATTATATAAAAAATATATGCAAATAATTTACAAAGTGTTTGAAAATATGATACCAAAGGAAATAAGTATTTGGCATCATCATCATCATTATTACTATTCATATTCTACACCTATAAAAGGTATGACTTTATTATGGTAGCATTTTCATTATGATTTTGCTACTAACTTATTGTTAGGGTTGCAAAGGGAGAGAAGGATTGAGAGAAGGATTTACTAATCCCTATTCATGATTCCTTTAACCCCTTGGAAAAATCTTCATCTCAGAAATTGAGTCCTTAATTACAAGAAATTTTGAAAATTATATTGTGTTGGCATAGTGCTTTGTTTATTTTAAAGGGGGTTCATAAATATGTATATCATTAGTCCTGGATAAAACCCCGATAATTAAGCAGAATCAGAATGATAAACATGAATTGGGAGGTAGACACATTGAAGCCATGGTTTTAGGCTGTGGTCACAAAATAAGCTTACAATGGATACGGTGGATCCATCTGGCTGCTACTGTAGAGACCTCCCAGACCTCTGGTTATGCCTCTGCTATTCCATGGCTGCCATTCCGGGTGAGCTTCTGGAAGGCAGATATTAAAAGAACACAGATGGCTTCTAATTCTCCAGACACCAAACAGTGTTCAAACACATAGTAGACCTTGATGACTACTTCTCAAATTCATGTTTTAAAATATCTTTCCTGCTTTTTTTCTTCATAATTCTGAATATAACAAGGAGATGTAATTTGTCCGAAAGTTTTCTGCAGCATCAGTGTAGGAGCTTCAAAAAGGGAGTTAAACTTCTGTAATTGCAGGATTTGCAACAGAATATTAAGGGTGATTATCTCTGGGTGGTGGTATTAGATGTAATTTTCCTTATTTGGGGTTTTTTCTACTTCAATATACTTGCCACCAGTTTTCCTCCCATTACATTTTACGTAAAAACTAGAGACCCGATTAACAAAAATTCATGCAAGAGTAGGCCTTCCTTCCCCCGGCTGCTGGCACAGGCTTCCTTCTGGCACCTGGGACCTGGGCTTCCCTCCTCTGGCCACCCGCAGGAACCTGGGACCCAGGCTGGCTTCCCTCGGGCCCCGGCTTTGTCAGGAAGGACATCCAGAATGACATCCAGAAGACATCTGGTCTAAGTAGCATATTACCCTTTTATTATTATAGATAGTGATTATATTAGACTGACAACAGTGCCGCATTTTGGAGCTGGTATATTTCTCCTCCACTTGCTTCTTGTAAATGTCCTTCACCTACCTGATTCTCTATAAAATAGAGATAATAAATAATAATAATAATAATAATAATAATAATAATAACACATAGGATTGTGGCGGGATTAAAAGAAAATACATAATGTAAATATCCTGGCATATGTTAGGTGATCAATTACTCTATGTCTGCCACCACCCTTATTCTTCTTCCCTATTCTTCAAACATATAATGGTTTCAGGGCTAGAAAAAATTTTTGTCATAACTCTGCATTTTATATAGAACTAAACATACATATTGAAAAAACAACTAAGCAAAGCTTTATAGTGACAAGTTATTCCAAATCTCAGTTCTTTCTTACATGTATTTGGTGATAGGTTCTTATAAGATAATTAAATGCTACATATCAATGTGCAGGGAAGCAGGGGCCAGATTCTCAGAGAAAGAAGGTTGGAAAGCACTATTTGCAAAGACATCTTTAGATGTGAAGAGATGGATGAGAGTGGCCTCTGCAGGGTGGAGGACTGCCTGTCTTCTGGGACAGGCCAGGATTCAGGCATTCCAGGTCACACATCTGCTTGTTTTGGCCCTTATGCAGATCACTCCATCTAATAGGAACCTGTAACCTCTGTTTTAGAGCTTGGGCTCAGTTTAGGCAGCTCTCTAATTGGTTTATGTCATTCATTAAGGATTTCTTTTCTTTAAAGTTGGGGACTTAAAGCCAGATTTTGAGGAGAGAGTCAATGCCACCCAGTCAGAACAACAAGAGCACTGTTGCTCTGAGTCTGTATATCCTTCTGAATTCTGCTCGACTAAGCCAAGGGTCATTGTAGGTTCCTTCTTGAACCTTGCTTGCTATACTAACTGTTGGGTCTGAGCCTCTCTGCCAGGGGCTGGACCTTCTTGGATGCCCAGTCTTAGATGGAGAAGCCATGAACATGGGTGTATAAGAATGAGTCTGTATTATAGAAACCTGTAGCCATATAGCCATCAGACAAAACAGTTCTTCACAGCAAAGTTCTATACAGGCAGCCACACACCGACTGGTGAACAAATACATCTTTCCCACAAAAGCAGCATTAGTCTCTGTACCCCAGCTATTATCTGTGCAGCCACACGCTGCCCCTAGACTCACCACCTCACATAGTAGCGGCACCTGAACTCTGCCTCAGCAGCTTCCCCAATCTCTCCAGCCTTTCCTGGACACATAGTAGCTACATCCTCTGAGCCTGCCTTTTCTCCCCAGCCTCTCTCCTGTCTCCAGTATACTGGCTGGTTAACAACATATATCATACCACTTCGACAAAAGAGGACTCTAGCCAACAGTGACATCATATTTGGGTTATAGAAGGGCACAGTGTAAGGTGAGATTACTGTGGCCTTGCAGCTGTGCATAGTGCTTGGGCACCGTGATTAAAATTCCCATGTTCAGAGTGGCCTTGGCTATCTGGTGTACTATCAACAAGGCCTCCACACTCTAGCCTTGGCTATCTGGCAACTCTGGCATGGTTCCCACACACCCCTATCTGTTTTGTTATTCCCCAGGTTATAAATGAGGGGACATAGGCCTCCTCTGGCAATGTCCTTTGCTTGGCTCTCAGTGTCTACAGAGTTGGAGGCCTTGTGTGTTTGGATGGTAGGCCCTCCCCTTCCACCTCCACCTTCACATACTTCTAAGGGCACTGGAGGCAATGACCCTGTGGGAGCCAGCCACTTCCTTCTTTCCTCCTGCTCTGGGGTGTGGACAATTAAAGAGTTCGTTCACTCCTGGAGAGGGTTTGCTAGAGGGGAGGTGGGGGGAAATGTGGCAGGAAGAGGAACAAAGAAACATCCGGGATGGTTTGCTATGCCTTAGACTCCTCAAACTCAGCAAGTCCAGGAATAAGCTCATCTCCCTCCCAGACCTACATCGACTGCTCTGGTTAAGGGAATTGTGGTCTTCTCACTCACTGAGGATACAAACCTCAGGACTATAGAATAGTTGAGAGAAGGATTTACTAAACAAGAATTTACTAAGCAGTTTTTCAAGGATGTTTACAACTTGAGGTCAAGGTACTATTATCTTTGACTCTGAAGTCTACCTCATTCTCCATATAGAGGCTCTTCACTAGTCTCCCTTATTTTGTACTTTCCAAAATCCATCCTGCCCTTCAAGTTCTGACCACTTAAGCTTCTTAATTCAAAGCTGTAGTCAAGTCCATATTTCTCCTCTTATTAAAAGTTTTCCTCAGCCCCCAATTGTTTATAGGATAATCCCTTTTCGGATAAGGATAAACTCTTTAGCCTAGTTTTCAATATCTTCTAGTACTTGACCCCAATCTACTTATTGAGGAAGTCAACCTTTTTGCTGACTTCTTCCTTGTGTAGTAGGCTTAAGTCACACAGAAACATTCAGCAGTTTCTGTACAATTCTTTATAATTTTTTATGGAACTACTATATGAAGTTATAAGAATAAAAAGGTGGCTGGATATCTAATACATGTCTCTTTACCAGTTTAACCTTCCTACCAGATGATTCTGTGCCTGGGGGACTGACTGCTGGTTTTGAAGACTGGAGTTTAAGTTTTTAGACAATGAGCAAAGTAAAGCAGACTTGAAATCCAGTATTTAGATACTGTGCTACCTCTGCAGTGACATTTAAGATATTATAGGCGAGGGAAAAAAGAAAAAGTAAAACCAAGTTCTTTCTTAGAAGCAGTTCTAAATTATGTAATAATCATATTGATGGCATAATATCACCATATATGATAGTAAAATTTGTTCTTGGAGCCCACTTTGCTTCTTTGGGGTAAGAGAATGAACAAAGGCAGAATTGGAATGATAAGCTACCATGATTGAAATACTCTTACCCTACAAAACTTTTGTAAGGAGTTTGGCTGGGAAAAACATACTACTTGCCTCTAAATCCTTTGGAGACATGAGAGTGGACTGTATATCACAGAAAGGAATATATAGGCCTTGAGGTCAAGCAAACCAAAGAGAATACTTCACTACTGTTAAATAGGTTCTTTGAATAGTTTGGTTTCCATTTCCTCATAAATATAGAAAATTATATCTGCTTTGGAAGCTTGCTATATGATATAGATATTTAGATAATACATACAAAGTATCTATTAATAAATAGCAGCTACATTTCTTATCATACCGGGCCATAAATTATCAGAGAGAGTTTGCTATATGCAAACTGTGTGCTTCCATGCAGATATGAATGCTCCCTTTTCTAGGCCACCTCCAATCACTCAACACACACACACACACACACACACACACACACACACACACACGGGGAGGTGGGGAAAAATGTGTTCCTCATTCTAGAGTGGAAAGGAACTAGTTAAAGACTTTAAGCTCAAGGATAATATTCAGTATCTACCTCATTTAGGATGAGATATAGAGGCACTCCAATACTTTCCCACACTCATGATGCATGCCTTTGTATTATGTCCTTCTATTTGGAATAACCTTACTTTTAATCTTTGAATGTGCACTTCTTATTATACTTTTATGTTCCAATTGCCACTTCTTTCAGGATTCACTGATCCTTGAGTCAGAAATGGAGTCTCCCTCTCTGTAATTATAGCTTCTCTTTTCGTGGTTTTCTCCTACTACTTTTTTTGAACACTTATTATTTCCTGGTAGAATTTGAAATACAGAGGAATTTCTTCTCACTCTCTATAGAAATGTATGGTGATATGGTAGAAGGAGACTGAAGTTGTACCCAAAGCATCTTCAGAGGATTGTATATAAGTACAAATTTTAATTATAATGATCAAAAGTTCCCAAGGGTGAACACTGCTGTACTAAGCATGGTACAGGATTAATTAAAGACCATGTTCAAAATCTAGCTCTTACAGCCTTTTGGATAATCTTATAACGCAAATAGAATTAATTTTGCCAGACACAGAAGTGTTCTGCCACCTCTTAATTATGTTGTGGAAAGATAATTTATTTGGTTTTATTTTTAGACTAGAGGCCTGGTGCACGAAATTCGTGCATGGAGTGGGGAGTCCCTCAGCTTGGCCTGCAATCTCTCCAATCAGGGACATCCCTCTCAAAATCTGGGACTGCTGGCTCCTAACTGCTCACCTGCCTGCCTGCCTGATCACCCCTAACTGCTCTCCCCTAACCACCTCTGCCTTGGCCCCCGCCACTTTGGCTTTGTCCAGAAGGATGTCCAGAAGACATTCAGTCTAATTAGCATATTACCCTTTTATTAGTATAGATGATATATATATATATATTTGCATAAGCAATTCCTTTAGCTTTGGTCAGGATAGGAGATTATCTATCTATCTCCCTATTATCTATCCATTCATTTATTTATTATATGCTTGGGCTCTCCCTCCCTTGACTCAGAAACTATTTCTAAAATGGACACATTTTAAGATGAGCTGGTAATTTAATGCCTGTCTTACCAGGATATAACACATTTAATTGTTTTTGCCTTGAGCATTTAGCCTAAAAAAGGCATCAGGAGGGTGTGGTTGTTTTATTTTATTTTATTTTTTTTTATTCTCCTGCCTTATAGTTTCTGATCAAACACTTCTTTATGAAAGATCAGGTGCCAAAGGTGGAATTTAACACTGAGCTACATTTTTCATGTCTATTCTCTTCAAAAATCAATTGGAAAATCAACTCCTCACAATGTATTCAAGCAGTGAGAGGAGTGAAAAAGACTTAGAAATTAGAAACTGTATATGCAGGTAAACTCCAGGTGAGTCAGCAGTGTGGTAAGTCATCAATACAACTAGTGTTTTGGGGTAAATTAGCAGATATGCATCCTCTGGAAGGAAGAAGGGTGTTTACACGGCATATTCCACAGTGATTGGAACTGCTGGAGTATTGTTTTCTTTTCCAATGAGGACATTGGAAAACTGGAACATATTCAGAATATGATAACCTGGCTTTTCAGGGGCTTTAACCTAATCCAATGAGGAATGGTTGAAGAAACTAGGTGTTTGTTGTTGTTGTTTGAATAAAGAGAGAGAAAGAGATTGAAAGAGATATTCTATGATAAAAAAATTATCACTGCAAACATTTGAATACTTTTAATCAAACTTAACGGTCTATATTTTCTTAATAAAAAATAAATTTTCTTGGTAACTGCTTTTTGGTAATTCAACCATATAATAGAAAAACTGTTTGAATGGAATCCTTTGGATTTTTCCTTTAATTGTCCTGATAGAACCCTCTTTCCTAGCTTCCTACCTTGAAGCAGGTACAAACCATTGTGCCTTCCACTCAGCAACCAAGACCCCTGTCCTAGGCTCACAATGTAGACAACCCTGCTTTGATCCTTATCTAACTATGTCCATCCCCACAGGGTGAGGATCCCTCAGGGCCAAGGCATGTGCCCAACCACAGCCCATGCCCCTTTCCAGGCTACTTGTTAATAGGACCAGTGGCAGACTCATCTGATTTCTTGTTAGAAGTACAGAGTCCAGAACCTTAGGACCCACTCCACCAACTGAATCAGAATCTGATTTTAAATAATTACCCCAGGTAATTCAAATACACATAAAGTTTTACACTGTTCTAGTCCACCCTCTGGGTACCTGAGACCCTAGATTTCTCTGTCCAAGTGGCCTTGTTTTTGCTTTCAGGGACTGTCCTTCCAAGAGCATGCCATGATGCCAATGGACATACACTTAGGCCTGAAGGGTGACCAAGAAGTTACCATTTGGAGAGTGGCCCTATAGATGGAACTTGCATATGTGGGCTGCTTGTTCGCACTTATGTATACAAAGCTGTCCCACTAAGGAACTGAGCACTAGAACTGTGAAATAAGAGGGAGGATCCTAGGTCTCTATCTTTACTATTGCTCTGGACCTAGGTAGAAATAGAAAGCTCTGCAGTTGAAGCAAATCTTAAGTAAAAATGTAATCATAAAAGTCCAAGCTCATATGTATGCAAAACAGTACTATTGCAACATGAAGATAAAAATATCCCCAAGTAAACTCTAGCTCACTTACCCCAAAGTAAATATACGGTGGAATGCAGGTAAATTAGTAGCATTTCAGGAAATGTTTGGAATATCTTAACTTTGTAGATAGTTTAGTATTTCACACCATCTTCTTTCTTTGTGTCCCCCACCTCCTCACCACTCCACCAAATTTATGATTTGGCAGTTTTGGGTGAATGCAAAAGAAACTAGCAGGAATGCAAGATAATTCAGAAATTTCTTCTCTTATGATTTACTTTTCAGAGCTCTGCTTTAAACCTCTGATGAGACGCACCAGGCACTCTGCATACAGTCCTACAATAGTTCCTCTAATTAGGCATCCTTACCTCCATTTTGCAAATGAGGAAACAGACTATGAGGGTTAAAGTGCCTTCCTCAAGATCATGTAGTAAATAAAGGCACTGAGGTTTGAACCCAGGTCTGCATCCTCTAAACTCTATTGCTTCTTTCATAATATCCAAGTGCCCGAAAAATAATATGGTTTTTTGTTGTCTGAATTTTACTTGTGATAGGTAGAATATTACCACTTTGGGCAGAGATGGAGAGGATCACTAAACATGCAATCTTGCTGAACACTGAATGCCCACACAGATTATGGCCAAGAGCGAAAATGATGTTAGTTTGTAGACTACATCTGTGTGTGGAAGTTAGATGGAAATTTTTGCTTGTCCACATAATGTATTATATGAAATACATAAATAAATTTCCCCAGAAAATGCTTTCATAAAACATAAAGAGAAAAATGTGCATCATGTTTTATCTTTTGAGTTTTTTTCATTTAAAATTTTTCCAAAGTAGAGAAAGAAAAATGATCACAGTCTTAGGAGTATGACCCAAGGGGAGTATTAGGTAAAAATAGCTGGGTTCGTGCTCTGTCAATCAGAGAGCCCTCTATGCCCTTTGCCTTCCTGGGCAGCTCAGGCTGTTTACCAACGAATCATAGAGAGTTGGGCTAAATGTTTGTGGTAACTGGTCTCTCTAATTGCCCATGTATGTATTCCAGACCTTCTACTCTCAGTCTCCCTTGAGAAGAAATAGAAAGAGATGAGATTCAGAAAAATGTTTTTCTCAGAAGCTTTTTTTCTTTCTTTTTTTTTTTTTAAACTCAGTTACTCTCTGCCTGTTGAGACTTGGTTATTTGGAATGCTTAAAAGTAACTTCCTTTTAAGAGAGGACATTAAAACTTTCACAAATTCTAGGCCAATATGGTTTGCCAAATATCCTAATTGATAATAGAGGGAGTTGCCTCAAAATTGTTTCCTTTGTAGTGTGACATTTTCCCTGGTAGCTTTGCAAGAGCTGCCCTCTTCTCTCTACACGTAGCTGCTTCTTGGCACTGAAGGGCCCTGATGTAGACCTGTTAGGCGAACATCTTCAGCACAATGCTTTCAGAGCAGAACTACAGACATCCTGCAGGCAAAAGTACAGCTCCACTGCCCTGGGTGTTTCTCTAAAAATCTCGTGCACACCTCAAAGTTGATCAAGGATTCCCCATCTACCTCAAACCAACATTTTAAGAGCTCAGTTGTAAACAGTGCAATTCAGAAATGCAGACTAATGAAAAAACAAATGCAGCAGCCAGATCAATCTGGTCTGAGGACTGAGTTATTTTGTTTGACTTTATTTTTTATAGTAAAGAACCTGGGAAAATTGTTTGACCATGTACTACAAAATAGATATTGTGGGGGAAATTAATATGATTTAGACGTGAACCCTATTCTTGAACAACTCACTGTTCATTTGGTGATATATAACAAGTATACAGAATTATTTCTTGTTGGGGAAATTATCACTAATGCTGTCAGACAGACTCAGCAAATTGAGTTGTTTGTTTGGAGCCCTGAGGAGTCATGGTTTTGAATATTGGAAGTGAATGCTAGAACTGCACATGAAAAGCCTGGAATGTCAGGCCAGGAAAGCTTCTGAGTTTTATAAGCAACTGGAAGCCACAAAGGTTTCTGAGCTCTTGGATCAGCACTATGGAGAAAGGCAGAGGGTAAATTAGTTCAGGTGAAGAGAGAGACTACAAATACAAATGTGAACTCTAGAATTGTTGTCTCTACATAGGCTCACTGGGAAACAGACAAGTGGTTGATATAAATGTTCCTTTTCTTCCTTGTCCTGTCCATCCATAGGGTATGATGGAATTAGGAGGGGCTGTGGAACTGGAGAGACCTAAATCTTAATCCCAGCTCCACCACTTACTACTTCTTCGCTTCAGACCTTGGTTTCCTCATCTATAAAACAGAGACTATAAATCTAAGACATGTGTTTATGGTAAAGACAGGAGATAACAAATGTGGAGGTCTTAGCACACTGCTAAGATTATGATGGATTATAATACCTTAAATATATGGTTTATCGTTTCCATGTCAAAATAATACATGCTTATTACAGAAAGCAAGAATGTTGAAAACAAAAGTAATCTTATTGTTTCAATATTGTATCCTAGTGTATTTCTTTCAATCTGTTTGTATGATTTCCACACAGGTTTAGTGCTAGTGTAAGTGAACTGGCAAAGAGCAATAGGCTTACTGTTACTTTTCTTCAGACAACTTTTTTCCTATTGCCAGATTTTCTTTGATATTTGTAAGGAGAAAAACTGGTGCTCGATCTTTCCTTTCTCTCCCATCATTGCAGACACAGTCCTGCTCCAGACCTCTACTCTGAGCAACATCCACCATCAATGCTGCTAAATGCCCCCTTTGTTAACCAGCCCTCAGGTCTCCTATACATTCATATTGTTTGAGTAGCATTTAGGGCTTCGGACTAGGAGACCTAGGTCAGAGTCCTACATCTGGACCAGAAATATCTAGGTATAAACCTTGGCTTTCACTAGCTTTGTGTCTATGGATATTTCATACCACCTTTCTAATTTTCATGAAAACAACAATTTTATGAGTAACAATGGGCCGATGGATGAGAAATTGTTTTGTATGCTGTAAGGCACTGTCCAACTAGCACATATAGAGTATCTACTATTTATCAGACACTGTTAGAGACTTTACATTTTAAATTTTCCTTAACCTTTATAATGCCCTTTTAAGACAATGTCACTAGTTTTATTTAACAGAAGAGAAAATTGAGGTGCTGTAAGATTAGAAAGCCTGATAATTTAAATAGCAGCTACACTTTGAAGCTGTTGAAGGTATAGTGTATAGTCCATTTAAAGTTTCACCTTCCCCTTTCTTCTACTGTTGTCAACACTGCACCCAACTTTTGATATTATCCTCTTTTTTGTTTGCCTCTAGGCTTCTTCATGATACCTAGTAGGAAGCCCACACATGGTCAAGATTCAGCCCATTTATGGCCTGGGAATCAAGGGGGAACATTTGCCTTAGCCATATGCCCTACTCACCTCTATACACAGTTCCCCTTATTTCTGTAGTTTTGAGTATGGCAGTCAGAAACAAATTTACTTAGGTAATTAAACTGCTTCCCACTGATTTACCAGTGACTTTTCACTAGCTTCCATGTTAGGGGTAGGCTGCTCTAGACCTTTTATTGTACTACCAAACCACCTGAACCCCCACCAAGTTCTATAGCTTTCTTCTGATCTATCTCCCATCATCCTGCCTACTCACATGTAGCCCAACTGAGAATGAATAAGATCATCATAAAAATATAAATCATGGCACATACAATATATTTTCTCTGTCTCTCCCCTCCCTCTCCCCAGCTAGGTCTTTGTTCTCATGATTTCTTCTGTCTTCAATGCAAGATACTTGGTACAAGTAAACATGTATTGAATGAATGAAGCCCTCTTTGATACCCTCAACTTTAAGGGATTGTTCCTGCCTGTGAACCCTCATTACAATTTTATCCGAGAAATTTCTCTGGACTTCATGAAGGAATGCTAAGGAAGATTTGCTGATAATTTTGCTACTCAGAGCAATTGTTGCACATAAGTGGGAGTTACATGCTGAAAGGTTTGAAGGGGGATGAGAATATGAGGCTTCTTGTACAAAATTTGACAATGCCAGTCTACTGGAGTATGATTCTAAGGATGACATAATTTTATGTCATCCCCATCAATAGAGAGAAGGTTATTATTTTTCATCTTAGGATCATGGTTGTTTCACTTTGTCAGGTGTAGTTTCAAATATGTAGTTCCAAATGAATCTTCTAAAATATGAGCATTTACATGCTTCAAGCTAAAAGAGATTCTTCTCTTTTATCTAAAAATTGTTTACTATCAACCTCATTGGATTTAGCTCTTCATTTAAATAGCATCTGTGCAACCAAAGCTTTTTTCTGTAAAATGGATACATTTCCCTTACAGGAAAGGGTATGAGCAAGAATGTTTATTGTTGTTGTTATTTAATTATTTTCCTATGATTCTAAGAGTAACTTATTCCTACTCTCCCTGTCAATAAGAATTCAGAAAAAAAAAAAAGCAAATGAGAAGAAGAGCTACTGGAGTGTTGTAATGAAATGTTGATAACAGCAAGCAATGACAGAATGATGGTGAGAAAAGAAGCAGCTGATATAAGAACTAATGCATTTAGCAGTCAAGAATATTTCCTTGGCTCTGATGAGTCATAAGGGTTAGATTTGTGCCTAGTTGGAGTGTCTTCTAGAGAATAATTAATCCAATGCCTCCATTATTTTATAAAAATGGTGTCCTAGTCCATTTGGGCTGCTATAACAAAATACTAGAGACCTCGTAGCTTATAAGCAACAAATACTCATTTCTTACAGTTCCGGAGACTCTGCGAAGTCCAAGATCAAAGTGCTGACAGATTCAGTTTCTAGTGAAGACCCGATTTCTGGTTCACATATGGCACCTTCTTGCCGTGTCCTCACATAGTAAGAGGGGTGATGGTTTCTGGAGTTTCTTTGTTTATTTATTCATTTTATTTTTATTATTTTTAATCCTCGCTGGAGGATATGTTTTCATCGATTTCACAGAGAGAGGAAAGGAGAGGGAGAGAGAGAAACTTCAATGTGAGAAAGAAATATCTATAGGGTGCCTCTAATCCACATCCTTATCAGGGATCAAACCCGCAACCTGGTTATGTGCCCTGACCAGGAACCAAACCTATGACCCTTCTGTGTACAGGGTTCTGCTGCTCTTACCAACTGAACCACACAAACCAGGGCTGGAGTCTCTTTTAAAAAAGCACTAACTTCATCATGAGGACTCTGCCCTCATGACCAAATCACTTCCCAAAAGCTTCACTTCCTAATTCCATCACCTGGGTTATTGAGATTTCAGCATATAAATTTTGGGGTACACACCATTTAGACCATAGCAAAAGGAAAGGAAATCCTAGAGATGCTGTGCCTAGCTGTAAGCCATACAGAAAGTTAGTATCAATGCTAGGATTAGATCCAACTTTTATTTTTGAACTTTCAGTTCAGGGATTGTACTACCATAACATGTAACATTTTAAGAATGAAATAATGTGGCATCCAATCTCACAGGCATTCTAACTTATTCTGTGAATTTATTTATTCACTCACTGTCATAAAACAAGGATTCATGAAGTGATTACTATGTACCTAGCAGTATAAGAGCCATATTTTAGTCTAAGTATTTGCTGTGTGATGCACATACACATACATATCCTAACACTGTGAATCACAAAATCTTAGGTTGTGTCTTTGGTTTGGGTCTTAGTCTTTACCTCAGCCCTAAATATGACCACTTATTTCTAGGACAAGCACAACTGAAGTTTTTCAAGAAGATAAGCATCTGCTTTAGATTGGGTGATTCCATACCGTTTTCTATAATCCTTTTCATAATTTTCCACCCCCACTTTTTCTGCATTTTGCTTTTGGCTTAACCCTAGGTCTTTTATTCTTTAATTTAAGTTATTCATTCTTCTATTAGAAAATAATAAAGTCAGCCACCCTCTGAGAATTTCCCATATTCATTAAGTTATCCTAAGGCTTTAGGTATAACCAGTATAATAACACATTATTTTGGTCTTTCACCACAGACATTAATTTATTGGGATAGAAAAGGACCTTAGAGGTGATCTAGTTTAACTACCTGGTTTTACTGATGAACTGCAAGAACCCAGAGATAAGTAAATGGTTCAAATTATCCATCAAGCTAGTAGCAAATGTAGCCATTGAACTCACACCTTCTCACTGTTACTCAAGAGTCTTACCATGGCACCAAATGCCCCTGGATTCTCTCTTTATGAACACTGCTGATCAAGGTTTACTTAATCACTTACCTTTCCCTCAAGTAATATACCCATAGAATTTCTTGGTTACTCATGTCAGTAAACGGTTAATCTCACTGAGCCCAAGGCCCTGGAAACTTCTGGGAGGGAGCCAGGTGAGCAAAGAGAACAGATAAAGGCAGCACCTGCCGATGGGTTTGGAACAGCCTGGGGACATGGAGAGAATGTAAACACATTCTGCAAATCTTATTGTCTGACTCTGTGCCAGCGTCTTTTGGGTTCCTGTCATGGAAAATATTTTGTCTGAGGTCATTCAATGAGCAAAGGAGCATTGAATCCCTTCCAGGGTGCCAACTCAGTCCCCCCTTTTGTAAAGATTAAATAAGCAAGGGACTAACGTTTCATGGGCCTAGAAGGCCCACCTTTCAACAATACAGCCTGAAAGGAGACATTAAGAAAATATATTGTGCTGTTCTGAACTGCTGTCTCCCCTTCCCTGCCCGCCCTCCTCCTGCACCGCCTCCCTCTGTTTGCTCACCCATACTTACAAGCACACGCCCTGCATTTAGAGCAAGAGTTAATGTCTGTGCTTCCTCATAAATCTTGCTTTGGGGCCTTGAGCTATGTTTTTAATTCTGTGGTGGAGCTTTGAGATTTGAGACGTGTAGAAAGGAGGGGGCAGCTGACGGAGGTAATAATGGAAGCTGCCATTTTTCCTCCAGAGGAGCCTGGGCTCTTCATTCAGTTCTTCTAATGGGTAGTTTAATACCTCAGCCCAGTATCTGTGAAGGCCAGGAGTAGAAAGTCAAAGGGAAGGAAGTTGGCTATATTGTGCTATGAAAAAGGATGTGTGGCTTCTCTCCAAAGAAAGAAGAATGTGTGGAATGAGCAAATTAACCCAGACTGGTGACTAGCTGTCATATTTTTCTAGTTCAGCCAGAAAAATACTTCAAGGAGAGGAGTCTTTCCTGATAGAAATAATTTCTTGTATTACAAAACTTGTTATTGAAGAAAGTCTCACCTCTGTTCAACTTGCAGCTCCTCTCTGTGTTATTAAACTGCATTTATTTTTCATGATTGGTTCTTCAGCACTTCTGTGATAGTTTCTTCTGTGTAAACCTTATCTTTTCAACATGCCTTTCCATTTATTTATTTATTTATTTATTCATTTATGTATGGTGAAAAAGGCAAATCGTCTTTATGATGATTTAAAGTAGTAATTGCTTAGGCCTTCCACCCTGCCAACAATTGTATTTGAGTAGAATTCTGAGTCGTAGTCACTAAGTAGAATATATAATTAATGTGACTAAAGGAAGAACTCTGATCTGTGAAAATTCTGGTCTTCAGTTTATATATCTATAAAATGAAAGAATTGGAAACACACCTCTAAGGGGCCTTCCAACTTGTCCATGACAAGAATCCAAAAGAGGCTGGCAGAAAGTCATACATTAAGATTTGCAGAATGTGTTTACATTCTCTCCATGTCCCTAGGCTGTTCCAAACCCATCAGAAGCCTAGGATACTAAAAATGTCTATTATAAACCCCCTTCTTCCATCAAGTTCTGATTTGTCTTTATAGACCCCTTCCTCTACTTCTATAACATTCTGTGAGATTTGGATGTTTACTGAAAGTGAAGAATAAGAAGTGGGAATGGAGGCCAAATACAGTTGGTTTCCTTGAGTTTAGAAAGTGGGAACAAACAGGTTATAATTGGAAGAGAGTGAAATGCTCAACCTCTCTGACTCCATCTTGTTCAAACCTGCTTTACTCCCATGGCCTTCAGGTAAATAACTTCTTGCATGTAGAACTGCTAATCATTGGGGGAACTGTGCTTGCTGCTTGAGTTTTAAAAAAATAACCTCTTACCAGAAAGTGTCTCTCCTAAGGAGATAAAGGAAATATGTATTGTTTATCAAAGATTTGCAGGTACCTCTTGACCATACTTATACCAACCAGGGTCAACAAACTAAACACAATCTTTCTTGAACCCCTGTTGGCACCCAGATATCGACAGTCATCAATCAACTCTTTCCCCTTCCATTTGCTTTCCCCTTGACATAAAAGAAGCCTGAACTCTGTACTTTCTTAAGATGGATTTGAGGCACCACTAAGTCTCCCATTTTCTTGATTGATGCTGTCTCAATAAATAAGCCTTTTCTTACTCCAAACTCTGACATTTTGAGGTTAGCCTTTGAAGCATGGGGTACATGAACTTTGGACCAGTAATGTAGGGATAATGCTATTTCTCTTCCCCCTTTTTATTTTATTCCACTAATAGTTCTTGACTCGATGATCTGATGACACCAGGTTAAAGTCTTTATCTTATTTCCTATTAACTTCACCTATTTCTACAAAAGAAGCTTTAAAAAATTGTTATGAGGGTTAAATACCATTTAAAAAATATAAAGTCTCTAACAGTTCACAATATGCTTTATAATACATACTACCACTCAATATTTGCTAGTTGGACAGTGCTTTACATTTTTATTAGTTATCCTCTTGCTTCTTATGAAATTACTGCTATCTAAAGATCAGAAACTTGGTGTGAAACGCTCAAAGACAAAGAGCTAGTGAAATCCATGGTTTATACTCAGAGTGTGATTTTGAGAAGAAAGCTACCAAATCTTTCTTTGCTTAAATTTTGACACATTCTATACCTGGGATTGTACCCCCACTTTGAAAATTTAACCATAATAGCTCAGTGAGAGATATACAGTCTTCTTACCCTGATGACATAAAGTTTTTGTAATTCTCCTCTTATTTCTAGTAATACCTTGTTTTCCTACAATCTCAGAATTGGTAATATTGAATATATATAAAAATCTACAGTTCCATTTGAGATAGAGATTTTCTTCCTGACCTTTAACTAGAATTCCTGAGCAGGCTTTTTGCCCACAAAAGATGGCAGGCTCCTTGGGGCAATTCTTCTAACTCTGTGTCTAATTGGAAACAAAGCTATGTTGTGTAATGGCAGAACCTTAACTTGGAATGTATTTAGTAACTATAGCCCAGAATGGTGAAAATACACCTAAACAAGGTTTTAGGAAACTATGGCTCTCACCAACTAGGCCTGTATATAGTGATGCTTTGGGAAAAGCCCTGGTCCTTTCTGAGTCTCAGTTTTCCCATCTCCAGAAAAAAGAGACTGGGTTATCGCTTCCAAGAACCTTTCTAGTTCTGACATTCTATAGTTTATAAGCCTTAAACTACTATTCCTCTATACTGGCTGATTGTTGTTTTTACATGTTTGTGAAATAACATGGTAGATGCTAAAGTTGCCTAGGAGTCATGAGACAACACTTGGTGTAGTCTTTGCAGTAGAGGATATGTTCTGCTGGGGAAGGAAAGGGAGGGCTAATTTGATGCCTCTAAATTGAAGAAGCCACAACTCAGCGGCTTCTTATGGATCCAATATCCTTGACTTTGTGAATGCTAGTAGCATCATGTCCATAGCTATCTACATTGTTCACCCAGAGTTAGTGAAGCCTTAGAATATCACCATATGGAGACACTTTAAAGAACATATGGGGAAACAGATTCATAAAAAGAAATAATCTTTCCCATGGTTACACAGCATTAAGTGTCAAGAACAAGACTCTAACACTGGACTACCTGCCATCCTGTTCACTGAACTTTTTACTCTATCTTATATGACTTCTCTCATGGTAAGCACAAGTAATTCTTTAATAAAGCATTCCTGGTCATAAAGATATCATATTCACAACAATTGCCCTACTGACATTTGTCAGAAGAGGAGATGATAGATTTTCATAGTACACTGGCTTTTCTAAGAAGTAACACCTTAGTTTTACCTTTGGAGAGACTATTTAGTTCTAGATTTATCTTTCCATCTATCACCTCTGGAGCTCAGGTGAGAAGGTTGGCTGAACTTACATGTTTATAAGTATGCTACATCTCTGAAAAAGGTCATTGCCATACTCAAATTGATTGACTTTTTAGAAATAGGGTCTCTCATGAGTTTCATGCTTAAGGGGTTTCCCTAAGGTGAAGGAATACAAAGTGTATTAGATTAGATAAGCTATCTTGGCAGATTTTCATTCCTTTTGGATAAAAGCAAAATTGCACCCAGTACATAAATTAACATATGAAGCAGTAAATAATTCCATTGTGCAAGTTGTTTTAATGGACTCAAGCCAGAATATTCCATTAACCAGGATGTATAGGATATTCACTGAGCTTTGGGTTTATTACCAGGCAAGAGGAAACAAATGAAGGGAAATACAAGGGGGGGGGGTGATAAAAGTCAGTATGGCACCTGAGAAGGTGAGGGGTTAGGAAGGGAACTTTAGAGGTACGTACAATATTTTTCTTTCTTTTTTTTTTTTTTCTTCTTCATCTTCCTTTTTCTTTTCCTTTGCTTTTCTTTCTGGGCAAAGAAGTAAGTATAAGAAAAGGTTGGTGTCAGCTTTCAAATCATCAAAATTCTGAAAACTGGACAGCAGAATGTGCCAGGCTCTCTTCTAACTTCCCTTTTGTAAGAAGCAGTTGAAGAACCAGCCAACTGAACAAAGGGTGCTATATGTTTATGTGTGAGATGGTGTTTATACACATCTCTACATGAATAAATATTCAGAAACCACAATAGCATTCCCAAAGGAATTCTTTCTTAATACGGGAAGTCACAGATTTGTGAAGGGGCCACAATTAAGCTCCAGTTTTTCATTCTAGATCCCAGGATTTAATTTCTAGAAGAAACAAGACCTCTGAGATATTCCATGGGGCTGTTTAGAATTACAGATAACTTAGCTTGTTGAATGCCAAGCTCCAGAGCTTGGCTTAACCTCTAGGGATCTCTTTGCAATCAGAGATGCCTAAAACCACAAACCATGAACTCTGATGGGCATATGGAAAGGTAGAGGCCACAGAAATTACAAATTTGTCAATCATTTTGGCCATACACCCCTGCCGCAACTTTCTTCCCACCACTCCCAAGATGGCTTTTTATTGCTCTGCACTTGGGTTTACTAGATGACTAGGCCTGGGCTATATCAGAGACTGGCTGCCTCCTGTATACTGTGAGCTAGAATTGTGAATTTGGTGGAAAAGGAGAGGGACAGTGTCCCTGCGAGCTTTGACATGTTTATTACTGACATTTTGCTTCTTATAGCTCATATATATCTTCATATTTGGGAAGTCCCCATTTTTTCCCTCTCAGTTCTTGTTTATATTTATGGCTCTGTGGAAATCTTTGCCATTTCCTTTTTTCTTTGAAATCATCTCCCACCTTCACTGTTTCAGTTTCTGTCCCACTACCTTAACTTTTCCTTCTTCCTTTCTCTTTTAAGTCTTAACATGTTGGTATGAGGTCAGTGTTCAAATGTCCATCCCTGACATCTGTCCAACCAGGCATTTCCACATAGAATTCTCAACCACACTTTGAACTCATCATGTTTGAAAGCAAATTCATCCTTTTATTCTTCTATATTTTTGGAACAATTCAACTGTTTGATAGTTAAGTCACTTATCTCAGCAACAATATAAAGGCTGACTGAGATAGTACAACCTTTTTCCACCCTTTATTTTTTGTTTTAATCTAATGGAATGGCTAATTTAAAGGGAAACTCCTTTTTGTTTCTTCTTCTTCTTCTTCTTCTTTTTTTTTTTTTTTTTGTAGGAGACAAGGAGAAGGCCTTAGGATCTACTGGGGGAGTCTGGAGCAGCAGTCTCTATTGTCCCGTTGGAACCCATGGTCCACTGAGGTACCTTATGCTACCTTCACTGAGCATCCTATGAGATATACCAGTGAACAGTTCCTTGAAATTTGCAAGGTAGGAATTCACTCTTGGGTTAGCTTTGTTGCTTGTTAACCCTCTTCACTTGGTGCCTGTGTATACAAATGTACAGTTTCTAAAGTATGTACAGTAAAAAAATAAAAAAAGATAAGATACTAGTAGCCAGATGCATGAAGATTCATGCTAGAATGAGCTTTCCTTTCCCTGGCTGCCGGCACCGCCTTTCCACTCTGGCCCAGCCCCTTTCCACTCAGGCCCGGGAGCCACCTCTTTCTACTCTGGGAGCCACCTCTTTCCACTCCAGTCCCGCCTTCCCACGCTGCCCAGAGGCCCTGAGAGACAGGGGTGGGTCAGAACGCCCTCTTCACTTGGTGCCTGTGTATACAAATTAACTGCCATCTTTGTTGGGTTAATTTTCATATCACTCCTGATTGGCTGGTGGTGTAGCGGAGGTACAGTCAATTTACATGTTTGTCTATTATTAGGTAAGATTACCTGAGGTTTATATAGGTAAAAACTCAAAGAGGTTTATATAAGTTTTTTAGTAAATGGAGCTGTTTTATATATTTTAAAAATATATAATATTTATATTATTTATACCATGCTATTTCTGTCTTGCTAATTTCTTAGCAGAAAATCATAGTGTAATATTGTTTAAAAATTGCAATAGTTGTGTTTGTCTAACTATGCTTATTACCCATAGGGTGCATATAATATTCTATATATAATTAAATTCTAATTATTTTATTCAGAGGAGTGTGGATAGTGTGCAGTATGAAGTATGCTTCTGTAGTCATATTTAAATCAGTTTTTTCTCTGCACTTTGGTTGTCTTATCTCTAAGTGGCAATAATGAACACTGACCTTCTTCCCAAAATCATTGGATCATTGTAAGGTTAAATGAGATAATGTGTAAAAAAAATGTTCTACAAGCTGTAAAGCAATTCACAGTATTTTATGTCCGTAAATCTCATCTCACCAAGTAGATTATAAATTTATTGGTGGCAGGTAGAATCACTGTTACTATTCTTTCTTTCTTCCCAGGGAAACATAAGCTAAAATACTTTAAATAAAACAATTGGAACTACACATGCAGTGAAGATTAAACTTTACATTTTCAACAAAACCAGATAGACACATACAAGTTTATTATATGCCTTGACATTCTTGCCTTCCCTGTCCTTTCTATGTTTACCTTCATGTGCTGGCATTCACTTTAAATATCACAACTCATTTTATATAAATTCAGAACATGACAACCTGCATGTAAAGTCTTCTGTGGATGGATGGTACCCATTGCATTTCTTGCATTATTTTAAACCCACTTATTCAAACAAGTTTATATGTATATCAAAAACAAATATTTTAAATCGATGTCCCCTATCCTAAAAAGGATGTGAGGCAAAATGTATGTGATTAGAGACTGGATGGGGTCTTTAGCATCCTTTAAGTAGATTAAATTTCATTCTGCTCTCAGGAAAAGTCAATGGTCCTCTCCAGATTTAGAAAATCATCCTCAGGGATTTATGGTTTTAGGTTTATTCTGGCTCCAAGCTATTGCAGGCACTAAATTAGTTCATTGTATGGATAATGTTTCTACTCTTTCTGCTATAATCCTATTTCAATACCTCAACCCAAGCATCAACAGAATTCCCTAACCTGACTCTTTACCACCCAACATCAACAAAACAAAACAAAATGAAAACCAATAAGAACAACATAGCACTTATGCAAAGACATTTATATGAAAGTAGACTCACTGAGGGCATCAGGGAGAGAGTGTGGGAGTTTACATCATTATAATGCCCCAAACTTCAAATGGAATATCAGATATCCATATTTTTAAAAGACTTTATGAATAATAACACCCTAATGAATTGCTCCATAATCCTCTTTCCTCTTTTCTCTCTCTTGCTCTTGCCACACCCCCAAATCTTGTTTTACTTTTTCTTATTAACAGCAAAGAGTAGTTTAACTGTTTCTTTCTTTTTTTTTTTTTTTCTTTTTGTAAACCCTCACCCAAGGATATTTTCCCATTGATTTTTAAAGAGAGTGGAATGCAGAGGGAGGGACAAAGAGAGAGAAAGACATCAATGTGAGAGACACACATTGATTGGTTGCTCCTCATGCATGCCCCTGCCAGGGCCTGATCGAACCTGCAAATGAGGGACCTGTCTTTGACTGGAATTGAACCCTGGACTCTTCAGTGTGTGGGCTGATGCTCTATCCACTGAGCCAAACCAGCTAGGGCTGTTTCTTTTTTAACACTAGCTATTCCAACTCAAGAACTTAATAATGTAACTTTCCAAAGCCATTCCCTACCTTTAAAGGGAATCTAGTTCTAGCCATTAAAATAATATATATTTTTGAATGAATAGTAATTATAATTTTATTGTATGTCAAAATAAATACCAACTTAATAAATAAATAACAGCAATAGCCTTTGTTATTATATTCATCACTTCCTGGACCAAGTCTTCTTTTATTCCTCATACTTTGTGCATCAAGTACATATTCTTTGAGTGTCCTTTGGTAGAAGAAATTTTGGGTGAGGAATTAAAAAACAAGCTCTATTAACTATAGAGAAATGCCACTGCATTACTCTAATTCCTGTTAGTGCTTTGTTTTATTCTGTTAATGTATAAACACAATCAAATAATATAAGAAGTAAGTTTAAAACTAAAATATTGAGAGGAGCATAGAATAATTATTTCCTAAATATCCATGAATGTAATTAGTAAACTGGAACATTAAATTTTCCTCAGGCCTTTCTATTCGCCAAAGCTAAAAGGGAAATTTGATGTTGATATAGCTCTTGTTGGATAGAAGTAAGAACAGTAGTATGTGTGTGTGTGTCTATGTATGCATGCATGCACAGTCCCCTACATGTGTGGGCTTGAGCATAAGGAATGATTGGCTAGTTGGTTTGTTGGTTTTCAGTCGACCTAACTACTTTGTGGATCTGTTAGGTGCGTTGCTTTTAAGGCTTTTCTTCATTATTCTTCCAAACTCTTTTTTTTTTTAATTCTTGGCAACAGTCTGGTTCTCTCTTTTGCCAACCCATTTCTTAATTTAAAGACCACCCAACTCCCAACTCTGTAGTAAAACAAGTGATCTCCATCTGGGATGTGTGATGATGAGCATTCTGATCCAGTTCTTAGAATTTTAGTTTTTCTTTTGTTGTTGGTTTTTATGTCACAATATTAATGTTTAGGACATTTTCCAAGTCTGGCTTTGATTAAGACCCAATTATCTTAACATAAAAGAATAAATAAGATAAAGATAATTCTGGGGATATAGAATACCTTTTATATGAATATTTTGGCATAACATAAGATATTAAAAGGATAATATAAACTAATTTTTCCATTTTCCTTATGAATGAAACAGTAAAAAGTAGAAGAATATGAGGGAAATTGCCTAACTAAATCAAATAGCTAAAATAATGAAGAAAAAAACTACTATGGCACAGGAAAGGGAATCATAAAGAGCTGAGTTACATGCAGTAATTTTTTTAAGTTATTTACACTCTAATGGAATAACTTATTATTCTTAAAAATCCAAATTTACTTTTACTCAGAATCTTTTCTTCTAGGTTCTCTTTATTCAACGATTATTTTCTCACACCTACAAAGCACAGGCATTGTGATTATTGTTAAGAATACAAAAATCAATGAGATAAGATTCTTCCCTTTGAGGAATTCATTGCTTAATAGAGGAGGCAGATAAAAATACAAAGACTTTTAAATGAATACTAACTGACTTAAACAGAAGTTTGTATCAAATGAAGAGTGGAGGCACATAAAGGTACAAAGAGTGTTCTTAGACACAGGATAATTCAGTTGAGCTGTAGTTTAATCTTATATATTTGCCACCATAATTTACATAGCTTAAGAAATACAGGGTAGGGTCAAAGCAAGTTTGTAATTGTTAATATGGAAAATAATACAATATTTAATAAATAATAAATACAGGAATAAACTCTATTTTGAGTACTCACAACTATAAACCTACTTTTGCCTCATCCTATAGGTATGTGTGTTTAAACTAAGGTAGAAGTAGTAGGAATGAAGAGAAGATGAAGACATTTTTTTAAAAAAATATATATTTCTTTATTGATTTCAGAGAGGAAGGGAGAAGGAGAGATAGAAACATCAATGATGAGAGAGAATCATTGATCGGCTGCCTCCTGCACAACCCCCACTGAGGATTGAGCCCACAACCCAGGCATGTGCCCTTGGCCGGAATCGAACCTGGGACTCTTGAGTCTGCAGGCTGACGCTCTATCCACTGAGCCAAGCCAGCTAGGGCAGATGAAGACATTTTGAGTAGTTCAGAATATAAAATCAATGGAAGAAGATAACTGGCAGGAAATAATAGGTGAAAAAGAAGATTTCAAAGATTTCTGGCTGGGTAGATGATGATTCCATTAATTTAAATGGGGAAATCTAAAAGAAGAGTAGGTTTGGAGGTTCACTTTAGGACATGAATTTGAAATGTCCATGGAAAATGGGGTAGAATTGGTTGTCAATCAGTTAGAAATTTAGGTCTGAAGCTCAGGAGAAAAAGCTGAACTGGTAACAGAAGTTTCATATCATACAGCATTGGGTCAAAGCTGAGTCTTGGGGATACTTGGTTAGGAAGTTACCCTAGCAAAGAACATTAATAGACACAATTTAAATTACCTCTTAGTCTCACTGATCAAAAAATCACAATCACATTTATGCAATACTATGTCAAAATACATTTTCTAAATTCCATCTCACTACAGCACTCTACATCTGGCAAATATGATGGTCAAATGGTCTCTTTGCAGACATTCTTGCTTATCTCAGAACCTCACCAATATTTTCCAATCTGTGAAGATACTTTGTATTATTCATATAAAACAGTTGCAAAAATAAGAAATAATAGTTTTAGGCATTGATTACATTATTATAAGATATAAACATAATATCATGCAATCTATATATATAAAAGGCTAATATGCACATTGTCCCTGCGGGATTTCGACTGGGAGACTGGGAGTTTGATCACTTGCTAGCTGATTACCAGGGGTGGCATGGAATGAAGAAAGGCCCCAGCCAGCAGCCAGAAGGCCCCGATCAGCCCTGATCACCAGCCAGGCCTAGAGAACCTACCCATGTATGAATTTTGTGCACCGGACCTCTAGTATTATATAATTATATCTTTTATATTTATTGATTACAGTTTGCATGTTTTCATGTAATTCATTAACAAAAACCCTGAGTGGTCAGGATAGGGAACTCGGTTTTAAAAACAAGGGTACTTAGAGTGATTGAGTTGACCAAGGTATTACAATAAAATAGTTATATTTCTACACCAAAACAATTTTCTAATATGCAGGGAAATGTGTTTAAATTTGAAGGAACTCTGTGTATGTGTATTCATATTTATTGATATGATATAATCTACACTAATAAAAGAGAAACATGAAAATTGACCGTACCTCTGCTACGCCCACAAGCCACTCCCACCAGCCAATCAGGAGCTAGTTTGCAAATTAACCCAACCAAGATGGCTGTGGCCATGGAGCGAGCAGGAGGCTTGGGTTGCCCCTGGCGATGTATAAAGACAAGCTTCCCACCCTCCCTGGCCGGCCCTGGCCTCCACTCAATTATAGAAGATAAATTTCAATTATAGAAGATAAATAAATCCCAGATACCAGGGCCTCCACTTGGGTCGCCGGGGGGCATGGCCGGCCTGCAAACCACCACAGGGCCTTCGCCCAGGCTGCCCCACACTGCAAGGGAACCCCCACCATGATCCGGGACACACTTCAGGGTAAACCAGCCAGACCCCACCCATGCATCAGGCCTCTATCCTATTTAATAAAAGAGTAATATGCAAATTGTCCATCACTCCAACACACAAGATGGCTGCCCCCATGTGGACACACGATGGTGGCCACAAGATGGCCAGCAGGGGAGAGCAGTTGGGAGGGACCAGGCCTGTAAGGGAGGACAGTTGGGGGCGATCAAGCCTGCAGGGGAGGGCAGTTAGGGGTGACTAGGCCTGCAGGGGAGGGTAGTTAGGGGCAATCAGGCTGGCAGAGGAGCAATTAGGCATCAATCAGGCTGGTAGGGGAGTGGTTAGGTGGTGATCAGGCTGGCAGGCAGAAGTGGTTAGGGGCAATCAGGAAGGCAGGCAGGTGAGCAGTTGGGAGCCAGCAGTCCTGGATTGTGAGAGGAATGTCCGATTCTCCTTTTAGGCCTGATCCTACCAGGATCGGGTCTAAATGGGCAGTCGGACATCCCTCGAGGGGTCCCAGATTGGAGAGGGTGCAGGCTGGGCTGAGGGACACACACCCCCATGCACGAATTTCATGCACCAGGCCTCTAGTATACTATAATATAATATGACATTATACATTATAACCAGGCTAAACTATCCTCCGTTGTTTTATTAACTTATCATTTGTAACTTGTAGTGTTATCTCCCCTCTTTTAACTATTGCCTTGCTGGGTTTTTCTAGTGTGTGAAGAGTCTTGCTCTGAGTGACTAGTGAGAGCCCAGTGCTGGTGAATAATAGTGAATGGATCAGGGAAGCTCTACAGCCAAATTAAAGTGATTGCATTCTCTTTTTATTCTTTTCTGAAATCTTTACCTTTCATTGTAAGGAAATTATGAAAGTGAATTAATATGTTAGCAATTAAATGTGACTTTATATCCTTAGCCCCAATAAGAACAAAACAGATTTTGCCCTCCCGATACTTATAGTAGAAAGGGAGAAGGTAAAAAAAAAAAAAAAAAGGAATTAACAAATTATAACTGAATGTGCTAAGACTGTTCATAAAGGGATTCCCAAGGTTTTATAGGAGCCCAGAAGAGGGAACAGGTAAATCCAAAAGTTAACAGGTAACATAACATTTGATATACATCTCAAGGTGAGTGATTTAAGCATCAAAGAAGGTGGGAAAATACATTTTAAGTGAAAGAAACATGGTTAGAAGCTGAAAATTAGAAAGGTATATGAAATGTTCTTGGATAAAGAGTACTTTGTTAAAGAGTACTTTGTTTTAGCTAGAGTTTAAAGTGTGTGTGTTGATGGGAAGGTTGAAGGAATGGAATAGGATGAGTATGCAAATTAGAATGTGTACAGAGCTCACTTTTTTAGGAAAGGAACTTCTGCCTCATCCTCCTTTTCTCTCTACATACGTGGACATACTCATAGCCACAGTATCTCCATAAAGATAGCTCCAAGTAAAACGTGCAAGGGAGATATAGACATTTTGTCCAGCTGTGTAACTTCCCAAGTGGTTTCCAGTGTTGGGTATTGGATGGACTTACTCTGTTTCCCAGAATGCTTCACTTTCTACATAGGGAGACTGAAACTTATAGCCTGCAGGCTTGGAAAACCTGCTCAGCTGAGGAATGTGGCAGTGCAGGCATGAAACCAGGTCTCTTTACCCAGTGTAAACAGGAAGCAAGGGATGGTTGTAATAAGGAAAACTGAGACTCTGGGCAGTGGACTGCTGGCAGACAACACCTGAAGCAAACCAGGTGCCCAGTCACTCAGCTGGTAAATAATAGTTGTAAAGTCAAAAACATTCAGCAATCCCCACCCAACACACACACACACACACACACACACACACACACACATACACACACAACACACACACACACACATACACACACAACACACACACACACACTCACACACACGCGCGCACACACACACGCACTGCTATACCTTATTCTACCAACACACAGTTCCTATGTAATCGGAGTTGTTAAAATTTGACCCCATGTTTTTGAGATTGGAATGAAAGAAGGAGGCAGGGGTGGGTGTATAAAAGCTTTTAGAGAAAAGTATGTGGCTGGTGGCACTCATATCAGATGACACTGTGTTTTTGTCACACAGATTGAGTTCGGGTGCTTGAAACACTCAAAAGCCAGCTTGGGGACTTGGCCTTTTATCTGCCTCTCCTTCAATGTACTGCTTGTTCTGTCTTCCAGGCCCCTCCTTCTTTTAGAGGGTTCATAGAAATGACTACAAATAAAGTGCATCTGGCTCTTTGTCAAGTTCACTGAGTATAAAATAGTGTCATCTTTTTCTTTACAGCACTTAGATTCTGAGGCCACAAAGGATTCTCATGCAATGAAGCTTATGATGAGGACTGGGGAGGCACTTAGTAATCTCATTTGAAAAACATTTCTTAATGTATAAAAAGGCATCTTGACTATCCAGAGGGTGCTGGCAATGGAAATGTTGAGGTGAATTGTACTGTGGTATTTAGGAAATCATAATTTGATGATGATGATGATGATGATAATGATGCCGAGAATGGTTTATTGACAATGTTTATTGGTTATTAGCTGTAGGCTTCCTTTATGGCCGCCCTTTGCAATATGATTCCAAATTCCAGCCTCATCGCATTTTACTTCCCCAACCCTTCTTGAAATGCATGAGCATGTGTGTACACACACAAAGAGATTATATACAAACCCTTTATTTAAGTTAGTTTAATCCTTACAAATTATGAGTTTGATCCTATTAGTAGCCTTATTTTATAGAAAAGATACTATAAAATTCAGAGAGGGGCTATAAAAATTAACACAGCTAGTTATTGTCATATTTGCAACTTAAGACCAGATCTATTTGATTTCAAATACTCACATTACATCATGCTATACTTTCTTTAGTTTAGTGGTTCTCAACAGGGGATGATTTTGCCCCCAGGGAACATTGGACAATGTGTGTAGACAATTTTGGTTGTCATACCTGGGGTGGGGTGCTATTGGGATCTAGTGAGTGGAGACTAAGGATGCTTCTTAACTTTCTAAAATATAGTATCCTCTCCTTAAGCAAAGAGTTATCTGGCCCTAAATAGCAATGGTCTCAAAGTAGAGAAACCTTGGTTTAGTTGTATAGACAGACAGACATCATTGTTATTCTAGTTCTTAGAAAACGGAATTAAATATTTGAGTGGAGGTATAAGTGGAATATAATAGAATAAAAAATAACTTTTGTCTTGACTATGTGGGAAGGCATTGTGGGCAAGATAGCATTTAAGCTTGGTTTTTATGATGAATAGAAATGTTGGCACTATAGATGTTGTAGATGGAATAATCAGAGCTAGAGGTTCCTAGGCAAGCTTAGTATTCTATTTTCTTAAGAGACAAAAGCCATTTTAAAATAAAATCTTATTTAGACCCCAAATATGTAAAACTAATGAAAATAGAGCAGGTCTAATTGATTTTATTGTAGGAACTTAAGCAGGTTACCTGCTTGGCTTCTTTTCTTCCACACCCTCTCCCCAAACCCTCAGGAATTTCTGTCCTAACATTATTAATAAGAGAACTTACTTTCTTCTAAAAATAATCCTGGTCTTATGATAAACTATATTGTCATCCACTCTATGAGTTTCTAAGGAATGTGGTTTGAAAATTATTGAGTCTGATTTTTTCTCTCTCTACCTTTAGAAAATAAGGAACATAAATTCTTGCCTAAACATTAGAATTTTATTACTATTAATAACAGTGTTTTATAGCAGAGAGGACTTTAGGACTTAAGTTAGGTTACCTGAGTCCAAGACCTTGCTCAGCTGCTTTCTAACTATTTGGCATTAGATGAATCTCTAGAACTCTTGGGCCCTCAGTTTACCTATTAGATTCCTTTGCACTGTCCCCAGTGCTGAGCATATTTTCCAACAAAATTTCATTGAATTTGTTTATTTCTAACCCCTACCCTTTATCCTATCTTGTTTAGGCTATTAACTTCACTTATGAATATATTGTTCTTGACTTCTGGATCTATAATTATTACTATGGAATTTTTAACTATAGACATGGATGTTTCATCTGCATATGTCTTCATGCTCTAGGCTCAAGTATCCAGTTGGCTATCGTAAATCTCTAAAAGGCTTACTTGTTAAACACTTCAAAAACACATCTAAAACAGAATCCTTGAGCACTCACCACCTCTAACCCCTACTCCCACAGGCTTCTCCAACTCAGTAATGATAATACCACCTACACAATAGATCAGACCAAAATGCCAGATGTCATCTTTGATTCCTCTGTTCTCCCTTCACCTCCTATATTCAATGATATCAGCAAGTACTATGGCTCTACCTTGAAGAATATTCCCAATTCAACCAGATATCATGTTCTCAACTGTTATCTGGTCCAACCCACTATCATCTCTTGCCTGGACTACCGAAGTGACCTCCAAACTCATATTTCTGCTTCCATTCTTTACCCTAATAGCAATTTCTTCAAACAGCAGCCAGAATTATTTTTAAAGAACACACATACATGCAACATTAAACTTGTCCTTAAAATCACTTCAATCTGAAGTCCTTAATATGGCCCACAAGATTGTTCATGCCCAGTGCTCTTACCCCTTCTTTTGGTCATTGTAACCTAGTCTTACAGGACTTTTCTGTGTTCCTTAAGTGAACTAAACTCATTGCTACCTCACAGCCTTTGCAGTGTTGTTATTTTCTTCCTAGAACACCTTCTCTAAATAATCACCTCTTTTTTTTTTTTTTATCATTTGGACCTCAGTTTAAGTTTTGCTGCCTCAGAAAGACTTGCCCTGAACATAATATGTAAAGTTTTCCTCAGTCACATTGCTACTTATCTCTTATCACATTTTATTTTCTTCCTAAAATTTATGAAAATCACTTGTATCTACTTTTATTTTTTTGTCTCATACCACAAGAATATAAGTCCCATGAGAGCAGGACTCTTGGTTGTCTACTCACAGCACAGAGAACATGCCTGGAGAATAGTGTAGGTGCTTCATCAATATTTTTAAAATAATTTTAGATACCCTTTCAACTTGTAGTGACACACAGAGTTAGTTTACAGCACGGATGGAAATAATTAATGTACACACAAAATTAAAGCAACTAAAACAAAATGACACTGGCTAAACTTACATAGCTGGTAAGTAAACTGAAAAATTACATATTATTTTTGACATTAAGAAGCAAAGTTTTGCCTGAGGAAAGTTAGTTCTAATAGAGTTGAATGCAAAAGTAAGATAGCTAAAATCAAACTCAGGAAAGTAATATTAAAAATAATATCAGAAGAAAACTTATAGTGACTAAATTTGAAATGGACAAAAATAAAGATCTTGTAAAAGTTACAAAGAAAATAATTCATTCAGAGGAAATTTTTAGATGAAAAGTAGAAATTGAAATGGAAAAAAAAATCTAGAAAGTGTTTCACTGATCTGGATGGAAAATTATTCAGTGAACTCATTTCAATTGTCTGGGTTTATTCTGAAAATCCACAGAAATTGGTTTACTCTAGCAAACTCTATATTGTCTTATCATCAGTGACTAACTTTTTTTCTGATATTATCTTATAAAAACGGAACTTAATTCAAACTGAGGCTCTAAAAAGGAAAGTGAAATTACAATCTGTCACACAGCTAGCAAATTACAAGTTTCATTTGCATAGCTTTTTTCCTCACTCAGGTGTGAGGTCAACTAGTAATAATAGGTACATCCTAAATTTTAGTGTTTTTTGTTTGTTTGTTTGTTTGATTGATTGTTTTTTGTAAGGAAACTAAATCTAATATGGAGAAATGGTTTGTCCAAGAGCAATTTGTTATAAAATTAAGAAATTTGGATAAAACCATATAGAAAATTAGGTTATGGTGAGACTATAGGCATATCCTTTTTTATTTCATCATCACTCCTATTTTAGTTCTTTAAAGCAAAGATTGACCTCCTGATGGAGAAATGGGAAGAACAATTTATATAGTATGCTTAATCATTTGAATTGATATTAGAATATACTCTAAGAATAAGAATTTTAATATAGATTAGTGATCCAGTTACCTAGGAAATAGATTTGGGTTTCATTGTGAGTAGGCCATATTCCAAATATGTATTTATTTAACTATGATCCAGAAAGTGAGTGACTTTGGCTAAGCCATTTTCCTATATAAGAATTGGTTTCTAACATGGAAATGATGATATCTTCTCTTATGTATCTGACAGCTTTATATTGGAATCACATGCTGGATATAAAAAAGCTTATCGGAAATACAAATATAAAAGCTTTCTCAATCCATTTTCTTTGTATTTCTGTTTAGAATGCTTCCTGAATAACCCTCCTATTCACTCAACTGGACGTGGCTTGATCAAAGAAATAATTTCTTTTCACACTCACTTTACTAAAAGTTAATGGTAGGCTGATCTAGTAATTCAAATGTCTTTGTTAAGAATTCATCTTGCTTGATGTCTTAGTTCTTTCACCTCTGTTTGCTTCATTCTTAGTTAGGTTCTCACTATGTCTGGGAAAAACGGCCATCAATACCAACAGATTAGTATTCTATCAGTTTCTCAGTCACATTGCTCATGTGGCCATACCTGAACTAATCTTTGTAACTAGAGGAATGGATTCCTCTGAGAGATTAGGCCTGTCATTGCTAAAGTCAGCCCCACCTAAACTACTTGCACTAAAGAGAAGAGAGTGGTTCACCAAAGGAAAATTGAAATATTCTTACTAGTATTAGAAGAAGAATCTCAAATGGTGGAAAGAATGCTGGGTTGGAAAAACAACAGCTGTCAAGTAGGCCCTCCCTAACCTTATTTCACTAATTGAAATCCTATTAACACTTAAAGGATTGTCTTAAGCATCACTTTTTTCAGTCTTTCCTGACTCTAACCATGTATGAATTCTCCCTCTTTTGTGTTTCTTTAGCATATTCTGCTTCTCTTTTGTTATTTGTTTTTGTGAAACTTGTATAATAATTGCAAGTTTATTTTTTAGATTATTATTGTATCACTTGTTTAAGGGCAGAGACTATATCTTCTTTGTTTTTACATCTTGAGAAGCACCCAACAGGTATCTGATTCATAATAGACTATCAGCAAATATGTGTTAAACTGACTTCTTAATGTTGCACAAATTATCCTATATAATAAAAGGCTAATATGCAAATTGTCCTCTCAACTTGGAGTTCAACCAGGAGTTCAACCGGGAGTTAGACCAGGGGTCAGGGCCAGCCTGCCAACCTCCCACAGTCCCTCCCCCCAGCTGGCCCTGCCCAATTGGCCCTGATTGGGCCAGGCCTGCTGGACCCCACTGTATAAGAATTTGTGTACTGGGCCCCTAGTGAATAATAAAAATAAACAAGATAAGGTAGATAATTTTATGTACATAATTTATTAAGTGATTAATTACTTAGTGATAAATTAATGATTAATTTACTAAAAGACTAACAGAAGCACCATTAACAATTCTGAGAAATGATTCTTGTTTAAGAAGTAATAATCACTGTACCTCCCAAGAGTTGTCGACTTTGATAAGAATTGTTTGGGTGGGGGTTTGTCTGGACCTAATCTGCACTCACTAACTTTGTGCCTTCTTTTCCTCTTCAGCTGTCTGGGTTCATGTCTAAGCTTGTTCCAGCTATCCAGAATGCCCTGAAGAGTTCAAGTGGATCTGGAGGAGGAAAAGGACTGATGGTGTTAACTGAACCCATTTTGATTGAGACCTACATGGGACTGATGTCATTCATTGGAAACCGCAACAAACTTGGCTATTCCCTTGCCCGTGGGAGTATTGGTTTTTGAAACTCTTTTTGATGTATAAGTATATCATTCATAGATATACCATTATTGAAGATTCTGGTTCAGCCCACCATATTTTTGGACTGAAATAATTAACTACTTTTAAATAGTATTACATGATTTTAAATATTTAGAACCTTAGAAAATCTAAAATCTTGATTAGACTGATGGAGGTGCCCTTCAGATCTTATGTAAGGATAATCAAGTTTCCTAAAACCAGAAAATAAATTTTCCTAAACCCATTAAATAATGTTATCAAATGAATATCTGATAATAAACTCAGGGCAGACTCTCTGGGTCCTTGTTCCTCTATCCTCTAAATGAAGGCATTTTCTAGGCCTTGATCTTTAGCCCTCTGATCCTGATCTTCTCTCTCATTGGGGTACTCTGTATTATATTAACTACCCTTCTTATGAGAGTGACTTCCGAATCCACATTTGCACCCCTGATATTTCTTCAAGATTCAGTTTTGCATTTGTGTCTGCTGAATATCTGTATCACTGTTCCAATGGCCTCTCACATTCAATATCTTTAAATGCCTGGATTTCTCTGTGGCATTTTCATGGACCCAGTCATTATTCTTGAAATCCATAAGTTTTGATTTCTTTAAACGCCTTGCCAAATACATTCCGTATAGTATCTGTCTTAGTCAGTTTGGGCCGCTATAACAAAATACCACAAATTGGGTGGCTTATAAACAACCAAAATTTATTTGTCACAGTTCTGGAGGCTGGAAGTCTGAGATGAAGATGCCAGCATGGTCAGTTGAGTGACTCTCCTGAGGTTGCAGACTTCATTATATATCCTCACATGGTAAAGGGGCAAAGGTGTCCTCTTGTGCTTCTTTTATGAGAGCATTAATATCATTCACAAGGGCTCTGCCCTCATGACCTAATCACTGCCTACTGGCCCCACATCAGGCTTTAAGAGTTCAACATATGAAATTTGGGGTGGGGGATGGGACACAAACATTCAGGCCATAAAAGTACCACATCTGTATGTGGCTTAGCATTATACCCCAATTCCCAGATGTCAGACTGTTTATTCTTCTTTAAAAATTGTACATACACTTCTCCTTTCCATTCCCACAGGTATATTATTAGATCAACATTTTTACAATTTTAAATTCTGCTCACTTGGAGAATGGCCATAGTCTGTTTTTTTTTTTTTTATAGGTCATAGCCTTTTAATTGGGGTCCTCACTCCAAGGCTTCTTCTGATCCAATCTGCCCTTGGTTGCCAGATTCCTAAAGCACAATTTGATCATAGCAGTCCCTGTTCAAGAATTTTCAATGGCTCATTTCTGTTTGCAGTTTTTTGTTCAAACTTTTTTTTTTTTAATAGCAGGCCCTTTTGTTCTAATGGGTGTCCATATGTAAAACAGAAGTAGGGCCACAATGATTAAAGTTAGAAGTGGTAATGCCACTGGTCTCCTTCTTTTGGGGCCTCAGAGGGGGGTCCCTGTGGAATGTTTATGGATCCCAAAGGGTTTTGAGGTGCATCCTAACTCATTCTGTTTCCATTGTTGTTCTTCCTTTTATTTCCTCTTTGTATTTTCTTGACTTATGTCTCATTTTGAACAATCTGAGAGATTATCTCATCTTTTCTCAATTCTTCAAGTTTCTTGTATTTTTCAAAATTCCAATTTTACCTTATTTTTAATTTATTTTGAATGTTGAACACCATATACATTATTATAATCAGCTTTTTGCCTGTCCCAAGACTCAAAGTTGAGAAAACTTGGTAGGTATTCAAATAAAAACATTCAGGCATATTTTGTGTGTGTTTTTTGCTTATGTGATATCTATTTTTTAAGTCTTTGAAAAACTTACTTCCTCAATTCCTAATATTTGTCCTCTGATGAATTCACAAACATCAATCTGATGGAGGCATTCAGAACCCAAACCTTGAATAAACCTCATTTTATTTTATCTTTGTTAACTTCCATTAGTATTTCCCTCCCTCTTCTCCCCCTTCCCAGCATCCACTTTTCCCCCATGATAGCAAATATTGTTACAATCCCCAAGGCAGGGAACTTCTATTCAGACTGTAAAAGGAAATGTTGAAATTTTTAGCTGTCCTGTCAACAGTAGTGGAAAGAAAAGTCGTTGGATTGTTTTGGCAGTGGTTCTGAAGTCCTCATAATTGGCAAATTATTATAACACTGTTGCCTGAAAATCCCCATTTGCCTC
The DNA here is from genome assembly GCF_027574615.1 of Eptesicus fuscus. Classification (NCBI taxonomy): domain Eukaryota; kingdom Metazoa; phylum Chordata; class Mammalia; order Chiroptera; family Vespertilionidae; genus Eptesicus; species Eptesicus fuscus. The sequence goes on from NC_072475.1 coordinate 47,443,493, forward strand.
AAGATAGTGGCATTTGTTGGCAGAAGCATATGAAATGTCCAGCCCTTTCTCTTCAGTTACCATTTAAGGATCAGCTTGACAATTGACTTCTCTCTGCATAGTTGTCCTCTTTGTAACCTAAGCTGGACTGTTCCCAAATGACCTTCTAAAGGACGCATTGTAACATCGTCAATGGAATTAAATCAGAAAACATGAGAGGAGGTAGATGTCTCTGAGCCCTAAGGTCCAGTCTGTAACAATAGAATATGCATTTAATCTCACTGAAGCTGTTCAGTATGGAGAACTCAGAGATGATAACAGGATAACTGTCTTCACATTTCACAAAGACTCTCCTGAGATATATGCTATAAAATAATAAATGTGACCTAGAAAGCAGGATTATGTTCAGAGGATAAGAGAATATAAGAACTTGGATAGTAATGTAAAATAAGAATAAACTATTAAAGTTAGAAATGTCCAAAAATAGAATGGGTTGCTCCTAGAATGAGTGAGACCCCTATCGCTTGATGTGTTCAAGTAGAGACAGATCAAGTGGATATTGTGAAAGGGATTGCTGAAGAGAAGATTGATGTAATCCTTTAAGCTATGATTTTTATGATCCTGCAAATCATTGTTGCTATTGATTAGATAATTAAACTCCTTTTTGTTTAAAAAGAGTTAAATCAGTCAGGTGAGATCTTGGAAAATTACTTTAACTTTCCTAAGGTTTAATTTTCTCATCTGCAAAGTGGAGGCAATAATACCTCTCTGCCTTTTTCATAAAGGTCTTGTGAGGACTTAATGGAATGAGGTAAGTTATTTTATTAAAGAAAAGGCATTGAGTACTTGCCTGCAGAATGATGTGACTTTTGCAGCAGAAAGTAGGGTAACATCCAAAAACACTAAATTCAGTTCTCCCTTAGAATGGTTTCTTGGTCACGGTAGACCCACTGGACATCTTTTTCTCTGGTGACAGTTGATGTTCTCACTTGGCTCCTCAGCAAACATCCCCAAATCATAGGTCCTAATGTACATTTGGGCTTTTCCTTCAGACTATCATCTGGACTATACCAATGAAGTTTCCAAAAGGGACATCATAGGTTTGATTGGGAATAGGTTTAGACAAAAGTAATTTAATATGAAGCATATGATCATTCAAATGTCATAGTTGGCCATCTTCTTTATCTGATCTTTATCCCATTCAGGAATTCCCACTAGAAAATCCCAGAAAGTCTCATTTAAAAAACCACTTGAGCATCTCTATTGACAACTTACAGTCTTCAAGTACATTTTGGCCAGTTTTGATGGTTAGAAATTTCTCTTTCTGTTTACTTAGATCCTGTAATGTCCATCTGCCATCTGTTTTATTTAAAAACTAGAGGCCTGGTGCATGAATTTGTGCATGGGTGGGATCCAGCCACTTTTCCCGATGGGAGCTGATCAGAGCTGGGCATGTGGGCAGGAGGGGATGTAGGAGGTAGGCCAGTTGGCCCCGCCCCCAATCAGGGGAGGGGTAATTGGGGGCTGGGCCAGCCAGGGGGAGGGGCCATGAGAGGTTGGGAGGGGTCGATTGGGTTGGCCACCGCAGTGCGCATCATAAAGACCTGGGGTGTTCCCGCCACCTCTGGTCTAAGAAAGCCACCATGCCCTGCTCTATGGGCTCTGTTTGCAGGGCCTGGGGCTTCCCCACTGCCGCAGTGCTAAGGAAGCCGCCATGCCCTCCTGTCTGGGCTCTGTCTGCAGGGCCTGGGGCTTCCCCACTGCTGCACTCAGGAAGTCGCCATGCCCTGTTCTCCCCGCTCTGTCTGCAGGGCCTGGGGCTTCCCGGCTGCCGCGATCAAGAAGCTGCCATGCCCTGTTCTCCCTGCTCTGTCTGCAGGGCCTGGGGCTTCCCGGCTGCCGCGATCAAGAAGCTGCCATGCCCTGCTCTCCTCACTCTTCTGTAGGCCTGGGGCTTGCCGGCAGCCGAGATCAGGAAGCCGCCATGGCCTGCTTTCCCCAATCTGTCTGCAGGGCCTGGGGCCTCCCGGCTGCCAAGATCAGGAAGCCGCCATGCCCTCCTGTCCCAGCTCTGTTTGTTGGTCGGACAGGCCAGATACTCCAGCAGCGGGGCTGAGGTGACTGGGCGACTCCATCTTGTGGCTATGGGGGCCGCCATTTTTGTCTCGGAGTGATGGTTAATTTGCATATTACTCTATTATTAGATAGGATTATTAGATAGGATATTCTTATGCTGGAGTAGGCTCAGCTTGGATTTCCATATCAGGATGCAGGACATTGGGCAGAGTCAGGGCTGACGGATACTCTGCTATTTATAACAAAGTGGATAGTCAAGAATCACTATCCCTTATTTCCCAGTAGACAATAGGGCCTCTTTGGAGGCCTGACATTTGGCTAGCCTCAAAAGTAGAAAAAAAAAGGGACAATTTATGAGTTGGGATCTTTTACCTTAAGGCCCATTCTCATTGCCTACTGAAGCATAACTAAGGAATCCAGTGCTCAGGGCTGTGGAGCTGAAGGAGCAGAGGAACCACCTAATCCAAAGCTTTCATTTCACAAAGCAAAGGCCTAGAAATTTGGAAAGAAATTGCTCAAAAAGCAGATGGTGAATTTTGGGCAATACTGGGATTAGAGTGTAACGTTTCCAGTTTCCTATTCCTGATCTTTCCATATATCTCCATTCCCAGAGAAAGGCATGTCATCTAAATCAGTATATCGTAGTTGCTGGGTTAATTCAGAGGTGAGAGGAAAAATAGATCACTGTTGTATAGAGGGAACTTCCAGAAATTGCCTGACTTTTCTTGAAGGCTAAGGTCACTCATAGAGCTCTCTGATTTCCTCTCTGATCAAAAAGCCCAAACAAAACTGCGGAAGCCAACACAGCCAGCAGATATTTTTTAAGTAGGGTTTACCTCTGCCTGGTATGTTGTGGGGCAGGAGAGGGGAGGGCAAAAGTATTAAATTTAGCCTTAAAAGCTCCTCAGAAATTCTTTGCACATAAGAGACCAAGTTGAAGAAAAGAAGATGACTGTGCCAAGGGGAAGAAAGAGAGAGGCTAATGCCTGTGGTTTTCAAAGGTTAACAGCAACAACAACAAAAAAAAGCCCCAGTATTTGCACAGGGATGAATACTTATTGGCTCTTGGCCAACAATTATACAAGGGCTTGTGCCCACATCCTGTAGCTGTGGTTTAGGGACGCTGCTCTTGAGTGACTTCTTATGCTTGGTGGCAGGAAATTTTATTCACTCATGTGTAAATTCAACTTTGGTCTGCACCTCCCACAAAGTGCTCCTAAGGCAGGTAGGGGGCCCGGTCTTCTGATTTCCTTGGAGATACCAGTTCTTCAGAGGTTCAGGAAGAACTCCATTTGTGGCCTGAGGAGTGTCACAGACTTAATCAATACTTATCTTATTCCACTCGATTGTAGAAGCAGTCCCTTAGTACAATTCTGTCACCACAAAGAGGAATTATGATATCCTTCACTAAACCCTTGCTTTAGCATCAAAACCCAAGACAAAAAAAAAAGTCAATTATATTCCATTTTAGGGCTTCAACCATTGTGAAATCTGAGAGGCAAATACATGAGGTTGTTCCTGAGTCTAGATCTTTTACCTGATGAACTATTTTATACTCAATTATAAAATGTTCTTAGTAAACATCTCGCAAGTCTCTTTTTTAGTGAAGCCAACTAGAATTTGCAATAAACTGTTCAAAGAGCGATGGTGAATACCTGGAAATACTGGGATTATATTCTAAAACCCCCAATTTCCTATTTCTGGTCCACAGATCTTCCCAAATATCTCCATTCCCAGGGAAAGGCACATCATCAGAATCAGTGTATCATAGCTGTTGAGTTAATTTGAGGTGGGAACATAATAGGTCCAGTTTAATTAACTCTTGTGTGTTTAGATATATATGAGAGATCCTGATGCTACGCTATGTATGGAACATATATTGGGATCAAGTTCTCTAAGACACCACCTTCTTGCTGACATCTAATGCTTACTGCATGCGTCACAGAAATTCCTTTTCTTTCCTTTAACATTCTCTGCTCACTCTTCATGGTTTCATTTAAATTGAGATTAGAAGGGACCTTAAAGGACATCTAGGTCAGCCTCCTACCTATTGTAGGAATCTGCTCCACCAAAACACAGCCAAGGCAGACTCAGCTTATGCAAAAACATTCCAAGATCAGAGAATCCCTTACTTTCTACAGCAACTAATTCTACTGCTTTTATCTATTGGTACCAGTAGTATACTCAGAGTTATATCAACCTTCCAAAACTATGTCATATTCTAGTCTACAGGGATTGGACCAACTCTCTGATCCACAGTTCTATTTCACTGATGATGTCATTTTGATTTAACCACGTGAACAAGAAATAGGAGGTATTCTAACAATTGTGTGACACCAGCATGGAAATATATCCCCCAAAATTCTGGAGCTTGTGTCACCAAAAGTCACACTGGAGACTTTTCTAGAGTATCAGTGGCCTGGAATATGTCAAGATATACCTTCTAAGGCAGCTGGAAAGTTTCTGCTCTTCTGTTACTAAGAAAGAGCCACAATGCCTAACGAGCTTCTTTAGATTTTGGAAGCAACATATTCCTTACTTGAGTTTGCTATTTCAACCCATTGATCAAATAATTCAAAATATTGCTAATTTTGAGTGAGACACATAACAAGAGAAGGATCTGGAGCAGTTTTGTGTTGCTGTTCAAGCTGCTTTATCACTTGGGCTACATATACCCAGCAGACCCAATGGTGCTTGGAATATCTGTGGCAAATGGAGGTCCTGCATGGAATCTTTGGCCACTATAGGTGAATCACTGAGTAGACATTAGGATTTTAAGCAAATACATTTTATTCTCTTAGATAACACTTTTGTTTTGTTTTTTCTTTTTGATTGCTACTGGGCTCTAGTAGAGACTGAGCACTTGACTTTCAGCCACCACATAGTAATAGAGTCTATGCTGCCCATACCTAGGGTTTCATGGAGAGTTCCCTACACTCAATGGATTGAGGAAACAATTTTGAACTTCATTTTCAAATGATTCTGTGTGATATGCTGCATCACCTGAATGTGGAGAGTGAGGGCACCTATTCCATGGTTATCCTGAAAGACACTGGTTACGGAAATTCCTGTTAGTAGGCAGAATAAATGGAATGCCATTCCTACATCCTGCCTCAAGACTACTTTTCATTTTATAAGAAAGCAGATCTGGGTGGTAATATGACCCAGTTACTGTCACACATACCTCATGAAGACACCACAGCTTGCTAGTGGCAGAGACATGATGCCACTTCTTTCATTCTGTCTCTGTCAAGTTGGGTTCAGTTTCACATAATATAAACCACTCCACTATTTTAAACAGAAAGTGTTTAACATTTGGAATGAAGTACTTACAATGCTGTTAGAAAGGCTGGAGTACAAGCTTGAGGCTGTGACTCCAGAAGTAATTCCCTGGACAGCACTGCAAAATTGACCCACCAAAAGTTTAGTTATCTCTTCCACACATTGGAAGCTAGGCAATCAGAAAGTTGCTATACCCATAGCAGGTACCAGGATCACACCACACCTAAGCTACAATCTAAGTATCAGGAGCTACTGGCTCTGGAGCCACATTGCATCAGCTAGGTCTACAAGAGCAAACTGAATGTGACACATTCTGCCCCCTTCCTTGTTATTTATTCTGAAGTGGAAAGAACATTCCATTTCTTCCTCTAAATAGTAACTGCAAATTTTTTTGAGTGTTTATAGGTACCAGTCAGTGTGCTATGGTCTTTGCATTCACTATATCAATGAATTAATCCTCAGATACCTCTGAAGAATACATTAATGTCACTGTCACAAACTCTATTGAAACAAAGGAAAGCTAAGTGCAAAGAGGCTATGAAACTTGGCTAAGATTGTGCACTCATGGGTGGAAGACATGGATTAAGTTAGAATTTAATCACATCCAGACCCTAGTTAAAAAGAAATCTGAGAATTATAATAGTTTTCTGATTTGTGCAGTACCAAAGACTTACTAGAACAAGATGAGAATAGATGTTAAGTCAATCATTCTACTGGATCCACAATTTGACTTATATTAAAGATAGTTAAGCTCTTTTCTCCCCTGATTGACTATAAACTTTTTTAAGGTATTCCAATTTCTCCTCTAACATAGACCTTTACACATTTTAGGCAATTGATCCATAATGTATTTTATGAACCTGATGTCATAGTCATTTTTATTTCAACCCATTTTGTAGCATATGTTTAAGCTTCTGTGAAACCACTGCCTTTTTGTGGTCTGGTTTTACAAAGTGGCAAACCAAGTTAAGCCTTCTCCCTAACTTTAGAGAGAAATAGTATTTTGATTTTACCAAAAGCCTTTTTATTCTCCAGACTTTGTTGTGGTTACATCAAAACACATAGCAACACTCAGAATATACCATAGTTACACAAAGTGAGGAATGACATTTTATTGGGGTTAAAGAAAATAATAAAAAAGACTAGTTGAGTGATGCCCAGAGCATCAGTCAGAAGCTTGACAGTTTTATAATGGAGTTCAGTTAGCAGAAGTGTAGGCCACACCTAGAAATATCAAACATGATGATCTGGTAGGTGCTCTGGCCAGAAGTGGTGTGTCAGAAAGAAGTGATGAACTGAAGCAACCATTATTGATATAGAGATAGGATGTTTGTCTAGAGATAAAGGTCAGGTAGTCACCTAATAATGAGTGATTGGCAAAACCTCAACTGTGTATAGATTCCAGAGGGTACATGACTTTTTGCAATAACGGAAAATTCCATAATTTTATGCTGTCCAACACAGTAGCCATTAACTATGAAATATGGCAGATGAGACTTAGGAACTGAAATTTGTATATAATTTTGTTTTAATTAATGTAATTTCATAGAGCCACGTGTCTAGTGGCTATCTTACTAGACAGTAGAGTTATAGAATAAAAAATATATGACTAAAAATAAAATCCTTAGTAACAAAAATACTATCTGAGGTTATCTTGATGCCACCAAAGATAAACAAGATCACACCTTATTTAGTAGTTTATTTTTGCTTCCATATTTTATCAAATAGTATAGAAAATCAAATGATACAGAAGAACTTGTGATGGACACCAACAGCTTCCCAACTCCTTTCTATTTTCAACTTAGTGGTATCTTATTTTGAGTCTTTGTTTCTGGTTCTGTTGGTAGTTACCTTCATAACTCCGAAAAATATATTTTCATTTGTATGTATTGATTTACCATCATCAAATATCATCTACCGACATACTAGTATGTTTATGAAAGAACCAGACTTAGTTCACATACACTATACTTCCCACTTCCCTTTCCTCCTTAAGTGTTCATTATTTTCACAAGTTTATTGATTATATTTGTTTCTTAAATAATATGTTACACTTCTATTTTTAATATATTTTTATTGATTTTAGATAGGTAGGGAGAGAGAGATAGAAACATCAATGATGAGAAGGAATTATTGATTTGCTGCCTCCTGCATGCCCCCCACTGGGGATGGAGCCCACAACCGGAGCATGTGCCCTTGACCAGAATCAAACCTGGGACCCTTCAGTCCACAAGCCAACGCTCTATCCACTGAGCAAAACCAGCTAGGGTTACACTTCTGTTTTTTAATCATCTTTGATTATTAGCTCATCTCCTCTCTACACCAATAAATATATTGATGAGATAACCCTTGCTTTTCTCCAGCAACTCTTATTTTTTTGTCTTTTGTCAAATATGTATTTACTTCTATATTATCCAGATTGTAAACATTTACAAATTAAGTGTGTCCCACTTGTTTTCACTTAATAATTCTGAGGAGAGTAGTGATGGGATTGTAGAAGAAGGAATGTGAGACAAATTACCAGCTGGTTTGTTTTAGTTCTCCCTCTTAACTTCCTGGTGCAAAATAATAACTCATTGTCTACACATCTTCATACTTATCATATGTTTTATTACTTTTGTTTTATTATAAGCCCATAAGTTATTACTATTATTGTTTTGCAGATAAATCAAAATAGAAATATATAGAAATATATACTTGAGCAATGTCGTGTAACTGGGAAGTAGGTAAGCTAAAAGTCAGGTTTTCTGATGACAGATCATCTCACAAATCTGTTCTCAATAAGTGTCCTTACCACTGAAGTTTGCAAAAATGTTATAAGTTGGGTTTCTTGCTTCATGTCTACAATCCATGGTTCATGTTGGAACAGAGAAATTTGAAGCTTGTGTACTGAGACCACATTTCTTTCAAGGAACTGTAGAAATGCCTCCAGGCATCTGGATGTTTCATGAACCAAATTGGCAAATGTTTAACACGGGTAAAGAATCATCTAACATTAAACTAACATTTGCCAAATACTCATATGCTAGTGTGTAGGTTAGGGTATTTAATATATATTATCTTATTTAATCCTCATAGCAATTCTCTAAGTAGAGAATATATTAGAGATGAAATTGAATAGTTCAAATTTTATAATTCATCAATATGATTGAGTTCTCTCCTTCTGTAAATGGGTTAGAATAACCAGTCCTCCAGACATATTTCACAAATGTGCATATTTTCAAGAAAAACTGAATTTGGAAAAATCAAATGAGATTAAAGGTGTGGTTGCTTTGGGAATAGGCACTATACAAACATAACACTGATGAGTAATAGCAAAGCATTATATAAGACTTTGCTCCTGTTACCAGCAATGGAGATGACCCAAATGGCTTGGCATTGGGGAACTCTTCCTGTGTACCAAACAAAAGACTCTGAACACTCTTTCAAATTGCTAAATTTCAATAAAGATAGTGCTGGAGTGATTATACAGTAAGGATGGATTCTTGATTCACCAAACACACCCAGAACATATCTTATCATTCTCAGTAATCATATGATTAATATAAATTCATTAAAGAGGTATCTCAGGCAGGGGACAGATCCAGTTTTTATGTGGCTTATATGACATGGGGATCTCTTTATGAAAAATTAATATTACATTATAAAAACAAAATTAGACACACAAACCAATATTTTTGAATGACAAAATACATCTCCATCAACTACAAAAAATTACAGGTTTTACAAATCAGACTAATACTACAAAATTTTTTAAAATCCAGAAAAAAACACACCATAATACCTTTGTTAAGATTCATTTACAATACTTTATACCCATTATTGACTGTACTGTATATTGGCTGACCACCACTGCTTATGATAATATATTTTTAAAATTATTTTCTGTAGAAAGAATAGATAATTCAATTTTTCTTCAGTTGCTTGAAATGTGTTTTTATAAAATTATTATTGATAGTTTAGAAAAGTTTTATTCAGTTTCACAATTCATTATCCATAATGGAAAATGTTGATCAAGTTTCTGCTACACATGAGATATGAGATTTGGAAGAATTTTGACAGATTACCTCCAGGCTCTGCATATTTTAAACCTTGTTCTTCTCTACTACCCTCATGTTTCCTGTGCAGGTGCCTCAGGGTCCTTCTATATCTCCATAGGACATAAACTTTGGCCCTGCCATTTCTTTGAATCTTGGTGCTGGTTGTAGAAGTGTTCTTGGAACTCAGTCTAACAACAAGATAATCAATAATTTAACTTTTCCAAAGAGTGCCTGGGAACCAAATAAGTATATCTTACTAAATCCCAACTAAATTAATAGTTAACCTACCTCAAATTCCCCTTAGCCAGATCTCACAAATGCCCAAGGCCATTCCAACTCCCAACCTGAAGGGAAGAGTGAAGGAGAGGGGACAGGATGGAAAGAAACATAATTCTTAACAAATTGCCATTAAGATATTTTACTTTTGAATGTTAAAAAGAAAAAAAAAAAGATCACGAGGATGCATTACTAAGGCTCCTCAAAGCCTTGAAAGGAACCATTAAAGGAGGTATTTTAAAATGTAATATTCTTTAGTTCACTGTAAAATCCACCCTGATCCCCGGATTGTGGAAGGAGTAACAAATTTGGAGTGAGAGACCTTCATTCTAGCCCTGGTTCTCTCACTGATCCAGGAGATGGGACTTGACAAATTACAAGGTTGTTTCTCCCTCTGACATTGAGTTGTATCAAATAGAACTGTTTGCAAAAACAAAATCCACAGATGGTGGCCTTCACAGGCTCAGAGCACCATCACATCTGGGCCTAAATTCAGGAGACAGAATCAACCCTTGCCATTTTCACTCCGTTTTTGGAAGTGGCTGCCTTGTTTTTCAAGAATGCAGTCAGTCAGCTTAAAAAAAAAAAAAAAAAGTGTAGTTTTTCCAGGGACTCTAGTCCCCTTTGCATCCCAGTCATTTTCTTGTGAGTCACTACATGATTGATGAGGGGCTTGTTTCTATGGTGACCACTTCTGCCCTTCCCAGCAGCTGGGGAGCTTAACCGGACCCTGACACAGCTTCTTCAGTTGGGCTGGGCATCCACTTAAATGAAGCATTTGGGGCAGGACTTGACAGCTCTGCACTTTGGACCCTGGAAGGGATTCCAGAAGGGAGAAGGGTGGGAGCATGGTGAAACCACTCATCTGTGCTCTCATTTTTTCCATGGGTGAAGGTCTCAAGAGGTTATGGCCTAGCTAGAAAGAAGGTTAATGGCAAAGTAGTTTTGAGGGGCTCTCAAATGCTGAAAGAAACATGTCTTGCTGGGTGGGACTGTCCAGTAAAACTTCCCATAACATTTGCTTGTAACCTTCATAGAGAAATCTTCTATTTTCTCTGGTCCATTGGGCTAAGTTTGCTACATCTCAATTTTAATGAAGTCCACTTCTTTTGCCACCGATAAACTTTATGACGGTTTCTAGGTCTGTCCTCCTCTAGCTGCCATTCCCCTAGGTCTGTAAATATAAGACCAAGAGTCATTTGTTTGAATGGAGAGCCATTATAAAAGTTAACAGACAGTCACAGCTGTGTTAGAGGATCCAGGCCCAAGTACATTCTAAAATAGCTCTCGGCCACAGAGGGCATGGAAGCATGCCGGGCTCCATGCTGCCAGGGAATGCTGCCCTGAAGCTTGAATTTTTCACGCCTCAAACTCATTAAACCCCCAGCCTTTATTTCACACATCATGTCCCTCCAGAATCTCTGGCTTCCTTCCTTCAAACATAACACCCTCTTCTTCCTCAGGTGGCTTCAACTGGTCCTTTACCAATTTGTTATTAATAATACTATTCATCCAAAATTTTCCGAACACCAAGGCTATAATAGTAGGGAACAGAATGTCCCTGTGCAGAAAAAAAAATTGCTCTAATCATTAGAAGTATTGGACTATAGGCATATAGAGTTGGAGGAGGTCCTAGAAATCATGTAATTCTACTATCATCGTGCTACAGTTTGAGCAAAACGAGGACCAAAGGTCACACAGTGAGTTTGGGTCATAACTAAGAAAGTGGAAACTAACTCCCTGTCCCGTATTTATTTCTATTAAACCATTTTAAAATTATTATTCTTAGCACCAAATAATTTTGTGAAAATACTTAAGATAAGTTTTATAGAAGTAGATACCTAAAACAAACTTCTAGCCAATTGCCTTAATCTTTTGCTTTAGTTTTAGAGTAGAGCCTGGCCTAAAAGTGCCAAAGAAATTATCCCCTGACATACCAAACATTCTGGATATCTGTTTCATCATCCAAATCTCCATGTACCAACAGCATAGTTCATAATGAAATACATTGATACATACCCATATTCATTCAACAAGCCACCTGAATTACTGATTGCATATACAGTGCCCCCTCTGGTAAAGCCAGGAGGAAATAGGTAAAGCCTAATTGGGTTCACAGAATAGCAAGATATTGAGGAATTATCCCCCTCCCACTCCTGCACCTGTGACTCTAGAATAAGGCAGATTAGGATACCTATTTTAAAAAGGTAAATTATTTTTAGGGAAAGAAGATGAGTATGAGTAAGTTAAACTAGGATGTCCATGGAAGGCTTTTAGGGAAGTAATATTTCAACTGGTCTTAAAGGATGGATAGGAGTTTTACATGCACAAAACTGTTGGGGAGGAATGATCTAAGTCAGTGATTTCCAACCTTTTTTATATCATGGCACATATATACTAATTACTAAAATTATGTGGCACACCAAAAAATATATTTTTGCTATCTGACAAAAATAGGTATAATTTTGACTCATTCACAATGGATGGCTATTATCGTGTCAGCTATTGTCATTTTTTTTTAATTTGGCAACCTAAGGGAAAAGAGGTCAGTGCCCCTGACTAAATAGTCAGGTATTGCATGTTTTAAAAATTCTTGCTGCACACTTACTGAAAAATCGCTGACCTAAGTGGGAGAAACAGTGTGGACATAGCATGGAGATAGGGAGAGCATTGAAGAGGGAATTCTCAAATAGTTATACTTAAGTTTATTTAGGTGTGTGTTCCCATATCTGAAAACAAAAACAACACAAAACAAAACACTGAACAGGTAGGCTTTTATATTTTGAGACTTCCTCATTTTAGCTATTTCCCTACAAAGAAATTTCAAATCCTGGCTTTACACTTTCTGACTCTGCGATGTTAAGCAACTGACCCATTCTTCTCTGAGCCTCTGTTTTCTTATCTGTATACCTCAGCCAGGGTGTGTGTGAGAATTAAAAAAACACAAACCATAAAGCCGTATGATTTCTTGGTATAGTACTTGGAACATATTGATATTTAAGTTCTTCCTGTGAGTTCAGTCTCCCGAGGGGGACAAAGACAGATATGGCATTCCAAATGACCATACCTCTTCGGGCCTGGGTTTAATTGTTGACAAACAAAAGAGTCAGTAATAGGGTGATCAACTATCCAATATGTCCAGGACTGATGAATTACACAGGTCAGGAAATTTTTGCTAAAACTGGAACAGTCCCAGGCAAATCAAGATGGTTGGTCCCCCTACTCTTGTTGGTTAAGAGTGAGGTTTCTAGAGCCAAATAATCTAGGTTCAAATCTTAGTTTGCATACCATGTGCATAACCTTGAGCAAGTTATGCAATACTCTGTGTTTTCGTTTCAGTAAAATAAAGACTAAATAATAATGCTAACCTCATAAAGTTGTCATTTGTAAAATAAAGACTAAATAATAATGCTAACCTCATAAAGTTGTCATGAGGGTTAAATAAGTCAGTATATAATGTTATCTATTACTAGTAGTAGAAGATACCAAACTCTGTCTTTTCCCACCCAACTCTAACTTCCTTACACAATTATTAAAAAACTAGAGGCCCGGCTCACAAAATTTGTGCCTGGGGGGTGGGGGTGTGTGTCCCTCAGCCCAGCCTGCACCCTCTCCAATCTGGGACCCCTTGAGGGCAGTCAGAAATCCCTCTCACAATCCAGGACTGCTGGCTCCCAACTGCTCACCTGCCTGCCTTCCTGATTGCCCCTAACTGCTTCTGCCTGACAGCCTGATCAACCCCTAACCACTCCCCTGCCAACCTGATCGATGCCTAACTGCTCCCCTGTCAACTCAATTGCCCTTAACTGCCCTCCCCTGCTGGCCTGGTCATCCCTAACTGCCCTCCCCTGCTGGCCTGGTCACCCCTAACTGCCCTCCCCTGCTGGCCTGGTCACCCCTAACTGCCCTCCCCTGGAGGCCTGGTCCCTCCCAACTACCCTCCCCTGCTGGTCATCGTGTGGCAGCCATCTTGTGTCTACATGGACATGGCCATCTTTAACCACATGAGGGCAGCCATCTTGTGTGGCTGGTCAATTTGCATATTATCTCTTTATTATATAGAATGGCTTGTTGAAAGGAATCAAATTAATTTCTACTTGTGTACTTTCATACTCTCTATCTTCAGAGGAGGTTTGATGTGGAATGAGACCCTTCTCTAGGTACCCCTGTCATCGTGTGCTGTCCTCACGCTTATTGCACTATGTGGCTTTGTCTTTTGCATCTCTGGGTGCCATGGAAAACTAAGAAGAGAATTTGGAGGAAGGATGTGGTTTATTTCACAGGTGGTCTTTTTCACCTCCCCTGCAGGGGGCAGTGTGGTCAGGTGGGAAGAGCAAAGGGCTAGGAGTCTGAACACTGGGCTCTGTCATAGGTTTGAGTTTGGCCATGGCCTTCCCCTCTCTTGGGATCTCAGTTTCCTAATCCTTTAAATGAGGGTGTTGGGTGGCATGATCCCCAAGATTCTTCTAGTCTGAGTAGAAACATTGCACAGACACAGTTTCTTCTTTCCTGTTCCTTTCTCTCCAGCTCAGGAAACAGATGTGAGAAGCAGACAACAGTTTTCTTGAATCTCCCAAAATGTCTCCCAATCCTAAGGAGCAGAATTCTGAAGCCTCACATAAAGGCTATTGTAGTTCTGCCCCCTCTAATTATGTCCTATTAAGGCCCCAGTTCCCTCCTGTCTGTAAAATGTGCTATTTAACATTCTCTCTGGCTGTGCCTCAGCCAAAGACACAAGCCATTGCACTCACTTCTGTTGATGTTTATGCTGAGAAAGTAGATAATCCTCACTGCAGTGACAAGTTGATTGAAGCAAGTAAAACCCGAATAGGGTTTAGAAGTCTAATTGCTGACAGATTCATAATGGTGTGTGAGCCTGGTGTCTGCCTGGCTGCCCTGCTGTTCAGAACAAAGTGTGAAGTTAAAGCGTATATTGTTTCTGGTATGAGATTTCCCAACCCCAGAATTGTTTCTTTTCTGAATCGAAGTGTAGGGGAGACATGTGGCTTTCTAAATATTATAAAGAAAAACATCCACAGCACTTAAAATAGGAGAAGAAAGACAATCAGGTGGGATTTTTTTAGTGAAAAGACAATGTCGAGATGGGTGTTGGAGAGAGGACTTTGGGCTCTTGTTGAATGTTGATGCCACACCCACTGAGGCAAGTTACTTAACCTCTCTGACCTGTCTGTTAAGCTGATGTGTTAGATCAATTGTTTATAATTTTGTTTTCTTATAGTAATTGTCTACTAAATATTTCTAGAAAGAATAATATACAATCAGATAAAAATCTGAATAGTTTTGATTGAAAGGTCCCTAACCCCCAGCACTAATAGAAGTTATGTATTATAGATTGATATCTGTATTTGTATATGAAATTATACAAAGTGCATTTCAAGGATTCACAAACAAATTTCTAATACTAGCTGTCCCTGTGTTGATAAGGAGGAAAGTGAGACTAAGTGTTGGCAAAAAGGTTAATTTCATCTGCATCTGCATAGTTTTATTTCTTATGTAAATATGTTTGAAGTAAACATGACAAAATATGAGCAGTTGTCAATAGGTGGTGGGAAACACAGGTATTATAACAGTTAAATACTTTTTTGTACTTCTACTTCTCTAAATTAAAAATAAATTTGACTATCTGTTGCCCCTTCAAATTCTAATATTTTGTGAGTTTCGAAAGACATCTCTTTGAACATCAGCTTTTTAATTTATAAGATAATAAAGTAGGTCTTGGTGATCTCTAACATCATTTGAATCCCTAAGTTCTATTTCTGGTAATAAAATAATTACATGATTATTAATTGACAGAGCAGACAGAACCTATTATTTTAAGCCAGTATTCTGCAAGATTGTATTGAGACCCCTTTGAAAAGAAATGTGATGATATTTTCTTCCTCCCAATTTCCAATAATTATTTATAAATATATATAGTTCCCAAATGCTAATTTTAAAATCTAACATGCGAATCACCTCCAGCATTTCTCTATCTTTGCAGAAATTATCATTATGATTAAGAGGAAAGTGTTGATTATTTGAGAGGAAGAATGGACTCTTGAAATGAAGTATGATTTGGGAATGAGGAGATATAGGATTTTAGTCCTGCCTCGGTGTTCTCTACCTGGATGGCTTTGGGCAATTTACTTTAACCTCTAAGAGCTCTGATTTCTTCATTTGTACAGTGAGTGAGTTGGACCAGGTAATCTTTAAAATATATTCTCTCAGGAAAAAAAAAAAAGTAAATGTTTACTTGCTATTAAAACAACTCAGAGGCAAATAGCAAGAGATCAAGAACGTCATAGGTAGATCTCAGAGTGATTATAGTGATTATACTAGCTATGGCCAATCTTCAGGTAATCTACAAGCCAAGGATACTATAGTTTTATTTTAAGTGGAGTCATTCTTTTAGTCCTTCCTCTCTGGACTCTGATGCCACTTTCTATTTAGCATGTGTCCTATATACTATTTTGGTCTCCTGCTATCATAGGTTCCCATATCTCTGTATCCTGAACATTATTTTTTCTTGATGCTATGATTGTTCTCCAGGATTTTTTTTTTTCATTTTATTTGTTTACTTACTTATTTGCTTACTTGCTTTTTTTGTATTTCATGATTTTTGTCTGGTTTCTTAATCACTTCGTTTTCAGAAATATCTCTCAAATGTGCACTCTAAGTAACTTCCCAGAATTTTGGTGCTGAAAACCCTTTGGAATGGATAACTTCAAGTTTATCAGAAATAATTCTTTTACTCAACTCATCAATTGTTATTGTTGGCTGGAGTTAACATGGTGTTACTCCACTTAAAGCAAAATATGGAATGTCTCTTTTCAGAAATAAACTTCAAGTCTGTTCTATAGTTGTTATATCACTTTGTCTTTTCATATCTTAATCTCACATCAATCTGACTTTGTTAGAATTCTCTTTTGAATTTATACTACTCTCTCTCCAGTAAGATGGTGAAAAGCTTCAGGCACATTATGAGCTAATAAATTGACAGTTTCTAGATTAAAGCAAATGCAGAGACAGTGATTAAAGAGCTTCTACACCAGTAAAGTAAATAATAAGCACTCAGAGATTGTCCTTGGATAAAGGAACCCTGTGGGCATATTTCAAAGTCCATTCAGTGGCCAGGGGTTGGAGGGCTCTTCCAGAAGAAGAACATACCATAAATCACTTGCTCTTCAGATTTTTTTGTAAGGAGACAGAGACTTACAGCCATGACTCAAGCTTGCCAACACTTTAAACTTTTGGTTCCAGGAAGTCTAAGAATTCTGAAGCTGAGACCACTGAGTTATGTTTCCACTATCAAAAGCCAACTGGACATTGATACTCCCCTGGCAACCTGAGGGCACTAAAATGGATGGTTCTCTACCATTCTCTCTCAAGCATGTCAAACTTGTGGCTGGCGGGCCACATGCCTTGTTTATTGCATGATTTTGGCCAGCCACAACTCCCATTCTATATTATGGATAGCATTGTATACTCAAAGGCCTGTCTTGGTCACTCCAAATCCAGTAAATACAATTTAGCCATTTTCAACATTGACTCCTTTTGTTAGCTTTTAACACTTGCCTTTTCAGAGCTGTTGATTTTTCTTTAATGAAAAGTCTCACCTTGATTAGCTTAAAGTGTAATGTATAGAAAATGGAGCCTGAATTATTGTCACTGTCAATGGACCATAAAGAAGACAAAACCTGCTGAGAGTGACATGTGCTGGCGGAAATTCTGGTGATATTGTATTTTCTGATCTATTGACAGTCAACACGTGTCTATGGATCAAACCTCAGGAAAGAAGACTGTGTTGGTGAGGGCAAGGAGGAGAGATTTGGTATTATCTTTGAGAGTAATAAACAAAGGACTTGTAAATAAACAAGTCCTTTACAGGGCCAACTTCTTGTAATTCTGCTCTACCTGGCTGCACACTTGTCCCTTTAGCCTGACAAATGCCTCCTCTAGCCCCTTTTCTTTGTTAATTCCATTTTTTTTCCTTCAAATTGCTTAGCACCTAGATATCCCTGAACAATCTGTACTTATTTTTGTCCTATCCCAAATGACACACATTTGAATTTTTTTTTTTTCTGTCTACCTGGTTTGACTAGACATAAGTCCTTAGATCAGAGACTATATGTGTTTTTTTCACTGTTTAATCCCCAGATTCTAGAATAATGTCTGCCATGTGATAGCTGCTCAATACTGGGTTCCTTTCTCCCTACACAAAGAGTACTGAAGGCTGAACATAATGAAACTTTTGTTCTACTCATAGATGCCGATAAGTGGGAGCTGACAGGTCAGCATCAAAATCACTGAGGTAGCAGTTTCCCAAGAAGGACCCATCCAAACCTCTGACTTCACATGAACAGGGTTTAAGAGAGAACATTGCTTTGTCCTGAGAGAGGCCTAGAATATCAACAATTAGGCCATGGGAAAGAGAGGAGAATGGTGATTAGTGAGGGACTTGAAGAAGTATGATTTCCATTGTTTCTCTGGGTAATCCTCCCTTACATTTTCTCATGATTGCCTGCAATAAGATTTCTTAATCGTTTAAGGGGTTTAAAGTGTGATCCCTTTAATGTATAATTATCTCCATTATCCAAAACAAAGAAGACACGTGTTAGTCAGAAAAAAAAATAAAAATAAAATGTAGCCTCCAGCAGAAAACTCAACTCTATCCCTTACTCTGAGATTATTTCTCCCACCTCAGCTTCCACCCTCATCTGAAGAGTTCCACATCCCTGTTTCTGTGGGCTCTTAAATTGCAGCAGGAATAAAAATTTAAAAAAACTACAAATAGCCTATGGGTACACTGGCCAAAAATCAGGCAGCATTCAGTTCAGACCAGAAGGTGACATGGTCCCATCACACACAGTAGGGCACATGCTGAGCCAAAATGAGTTTGCCACACATGCCTTCATAATCAATTTGCATGTTAGTTTTGATTTTTCTTCTTCTCTCCCTAGGAAACATTATTTGTTTATGTTCCTAAGATCCTCACACAGTGGATCTGGTTCTGATGGCCTGTTCAGTCATTGGCTTGCACCATACAGTCCCTGCAACTCCTGGGCCATGTGTATAATGAGAAAAGATGCCAGGTGGGGTTCAGATGACTGGGTTTCAGTGTTGCCTCTGCCACATACCAGCTGTGTGGCATTGAGATGTTACTTCCTCTTGGGTTTTAATTTCCTCATCTTAAAAAGAAGGAATTGGTTTATACCAGGAATAAACAATTTATGTTTTGCCAAAGGTCAAATAATACGTATGTCAGGCCTTGTAGGCCATCTGATCTGTGTTGTATACACTCTACTGCTTAGTGCAAAAGCAAGACACAGACAATATGGATGAGTGTGGTGGGGCTCCAATAAAACTTCATTTGAAGACACTGAAATTGGAGTTTTATATAATTTTAACATATCATGAAGTGTTATTCTTCTTTTGATTTTTTTCAACCTTTTAAGAATCACAAACCATTCTTAGCTAACCTGCCATACAAAGGCTTTTGCCAGTTTCTGACCAACACATTAGCTCTCAAAGGAGGGTCTATAAAAGTCAAAGGGAGACCTATGGTATAAATACACAGCAGCACACTTGTTCGATTGATCTGATTTGCTTTTGCGTACTAGTATTAATTTACTTTTAATTTCAAATGCAAATAAATGTGTGTATTTTTTTTTTAATCAAAGGGAGTTTGAAAAGACTAGAAAGTCTTTTGATTTTGATTATCTCCAAAACCTTCACTTTCACACTCTGTGAGACTCTGGAATGAGTAGCAGCTAATCTTCAGCTTCTAGGATGATTCTGGGCCACTGTGGACCACACAACACTTGTTAAATTTCATTTATTCATGGCCATGACAGGGAGCTGAGGCATGAATAATACAAAAGAGTGGATAAAAAATCATTTATACGGCATTCAGCTTTAAAATACATCATGGATATTTTTTTCCTCTGAAGATTTACCATTCTAATCCCTTTTGCTGATATGAAAATGAGTTTGTATTACCTAAGCTCACAGTGGATTATGATAAAATTGGGATGGATTCAGAGGAGAGATGTGCTAGAAATGCAATAAAAGCAATACCCCAGGTTAAATCTTCCTCCTTGATGTTCTCTTAACTTTCTCAGTTACTGAGATTTTTCTTTTTCACCAGTTCCTCCATTGTACCCTCTCATCAGAGCCGTAATGCAGTCTTTTCCACTCTGACCATGCACCCTTTGCCTGACCCCAGTCCTGGAATTTCCTTGGCATTTACCAGTGGCAACATACTCTCTTGCTCACCTCGGTTTGAGACAAGAACCTAAAAAACATAATCTAATTTGCATAGTTTATCAATCCATAAGGAAATGATTAATAATTATGTATCAATGTTAATATTTTTTATTATTATTTAAGTCACTTTTATAATGGAGATCTTCCTTGGCTTACACATGATAGAGATGGAATAGCCTTCTATTCTGGTATGCATTTTTTCATAGCATCCCATTTTTCACCCAGGAGGACATCAACACTCTAATTTGGCAGAGTGCTATGACAGATGAATGCATTCTGAATTTGTCTAGCTGCCCCCTTCCTCACCTTTCTGGGCCTGCCAGTATTCTTTCCCAGTGTGCATCTCTGGGAAGGCTTGATGTCCTTTATGGTGAGATGATTCTGCGCAGGGCACTCTAATCACTACCTGAAAACCTAGGGGCCGAAAAGAGTTCTTGTGACTTGCATATGATTGGGCAGGAGATAGATAGAAACAGGTCCTATTATTTCACCTGGATGGGAAATTAATAATATAGGAATAAAGTATCCTGCAGGGTCTTCTGACCATGTTTCTTAGAAACCTACAGCAAAAGAACCTGGAAGATTTCAAGGTTATGGAAATTCTGGATTATACTAGTAAATGCTTTTAACCCCTCCTTTCTGATAAGGAATTCATTCCATTTTATTTTATGAATAGCTGAATAACATTTTAAAAATTAATTGATGTATGTACCTCCTTCTAATTTCTTGGACCCTGGGGCTATTTTCTTTAGCCTCATTCCCTCAGGATGAATTATTACCACAGAGACTCCGGTGCAAGAAAGGAGGGAAGGCTCAACTTTTTAGTTTCAAAATAGGTTTTCAAAGACCATGGCAGAGATGAAAAGCTTGAGAGAAAATGCTGTGGGACTTGTAAGAGCCTGGGTTTTTTAGAAATGTATAATGAAGGTTCTGGCATGAATTAGTATTGGCATAGCCACAATAAGCCTAGAATGGTTTTCATATTGAGCATGATAAGATTAAACTCTGGAGATGGAAATGACAGGTAAACAAACTTGTGAGAAGCTGAAGAATGTTTCTGAGGAAGTGACTCACCCCATTCAGTAGTTAACTTGAAAGAGTTGAGAAGTGAGTGGTTAAGTTTTACAATTCCCTGAAAAGAAGTGATCTGAGATTATGATGACCAAGAGGATGGATTCTGTCAAGTTCTAGGTACTTTATTCAGCACAGGAGAGCAGCACTGAACAAAGAATGGTACTGCATCATGTCTGGGCAGGAAAGACCAAAGACATGCCTCAGAAGTGTTTGCAGCTTCAGAATGGCATGGACAGTATCACAAAATGCTCGTGTAACTATTTGGAGAGCTCAGAGACAAGAGCTTATGGACTGAAAAAGCCTCATTGTCAGAAAAAGGCAATGTCAAAGCAGAATATGATGTGGAACATTTGGTAAGAGACTTGTGGGATTTCAATGACAGACTATTGAGTTCTAATCGTGTGCCAGATAGTATTCTAGCAATTTGGAATACACGAAAAAATAAAAATAAAAATCCCTGTCTTCATGAAGCATTTTGGTGATGAAAGGCAGAAAAGAGAAGAAGGAAAAATAAGAAAAAACACTGAGGAAGTTGAAAAAAAATCATGGGGGGAAATAAAATTGAGTGGAGAGTGTTGGAGGGAAGTGATCAAGTTTGAATATGGAAATCAGGGAAGGTGTCACTTATCAAAGACCAGAAGATGGTGAGAAAAAGAACCATGGAAATACCTGGAAACATCCAGTGCAAAGCCTTTAAGGCAGGAGTATATTTAAAGTGTTTGAGGAAACAAGAAGGCCAGCATCCTGCAGTGTGGTGAGTTAGCAGTGGGCAGGGGAAGTCAAGGTCAGGCAGATCATGTGGAGCTATTCTCTTTGATGTAAGTTTTAGCTCTTACTTTTAGTGAGATGGGAAGCCTTTCACTATTTTGTGCAGAGGGTTTACATGGTCTGACTTAATTTTTAACAGGATCACCTTAGCTGTTCTGAGTAAAATAGTTTGTAGGTTCCCAGAGGGAAGCAGAGACAGCAATAAGGAGACTCTTGCAATAATCCAGGTGAGCTATGATGGTGGCTTGAATCAGGGAGTGACGGTGTATATTAATATAAGTAGTTGGATTCTTGATTTATTGGGAAGATAGAAACACAACATTTTGTAATAGAATAAATGTTGCTATGAGAAAAAGAGAGAAAAAGTCAAAGATAAGTTCCTGGTTTTTGTCTTGTATTACTAAAAAGGATAGAGTTGCCATTTCCTGAGTTTCAGAAGGCTGAAAGAAGAGAAGGTTCGGGGTTATGGATATCAGTAATTGATCTGGGATAGGTTAAGGGTGGATGTCTTTTCACTTTTAGGAGGAAGTGGAATATAGTGTACAAGTGGAGGGGTTGGTGAGGAGAGAAGGCAATGGAACACAAGGAATTGACATTGTTAGATAGAAATACAAACATCTTGCAATGAGATAGATTCAGCCTGATGTTTTCTCATGACATAGCCTTCTCAGAGCTTAGATGCATTATTGCAAAGAAGACCGAAAGGTGAATTGGCAAGGTTAAAATGCAAAATGACCAAGGTTCCCAGGATGACAAAAATTAAGTATTCTTTTAGCCACCATGCTGAATGGGGGCATCAATAAATATTATATACAAACTAGAAGCCCGGTGCATGAAATTCGTGCATGGAGGGGGGTTGTCCCTCAGCCCAGCCTGTACCCTATCCAATCTGGGACCCCTGGAGGGATGTCCGACTGCCCGTTTTGGCCCGATCCCACCGGGATTGGGCCGAAACAGGCAGTCGGACATCCCTCTCACAATCCAGGACTGCTGGCTCCCAACTGCTTGCCTGCCTGCCTTCCTGATTGCCCCTAACTGCTTCTGCCTGCCAGCCTGATTGCCCCCTAACCACTCCACTGCCAGCCTGGTTGATGCTTAACTGTTCCCCTGCCAGCCTGTTTGCCCCCAACTTCCCTCCTCTGCCGGCCTGGTCACCCCTAACTGCCCTCTCCTGCAACAGTTGATCACCTCCAACTGCCCTCCCTTGCAGGTCTGGTCCCTCTCAACTGCCCTCCCTTGCAGGCTGGGTGCCTCCCAACTGCCCTCTCCTGCTGGCCATCTTGTAGTGGCCATCTTGTGTCCACATGGGAGCAGGATCTTTGACCACATGGGGGCAGCTATATTGTGTGTTGCAGTGATGGTCAATCTGCATATTACTCTTTTATTAGATAGGCCTGGTGCAGGAGTGGGGGCCAGCTGGTTTGCCCTGAAGGGTGTCCCAGATCAGGGTGGGGGTTCCCTTGGGGTGTGGGGCGACCTGAGCGAGGGGCCTGTGGTGGTTTGCAGGCCAGCCACGCCCCCTGGCAACCCAAGTGGAGGCCCTGCTATCTGGAATTTATTTTCCTTCTACAATTGAAACTTTGTAGCCTGGAGAGGAGCCAAGCCTGCTGCTCCCTCCAAGGCCGGCAGCCATTTCTGTGGCAGTTAATTCACCTTCTATAATTGAAACTTTGTAGCCTTAAGTGGAGGCTGGGCAGGACAGGGTGTGCAGAAAGCTTTGTTTCCCCTGTTGCCACTGGCAACCCTGGCTTGCTCTCTCAAGCTCCGCTCTGCCGCCATTTCTGTTTGAATTTGTTTACCTTCTATAATTGAAACTTTGTAGCTTGAGTGGAGGCTTAGGCCTGGCAAGGGCAGGTGGAAAGCTTGGCTTGCTCTGTTACCTGGGAAACCTTGCTCTCTGTGGCTTTAGCCATCTTGGTTGGGTTAATTTGCATACTTGCTCTCATTGGCTGGTGGGTGTGGCTGGTGGGTGTGGCTTGTGGGTGTGTCGATGGTACAGTTAATTTGCATATTACCTTTTTATTAGGTAGGATGTAATACACTTTACTTATCTGTTATCTGTGTTTTCTGTGTTGGAGATATTCTGTGTGCTACACATTTTAATAGCATGGGGAAAGGAAAGGTAATGTAATGAGTATATGAGCTTAATATAAGAATACACTGAAAGTTAAATTTAGAAACAGAATGGAAATTACAAGACCAAGAAAAGAGATGTGGAGCTCAAGTCAATTGATGAAGGAGGCACAAAGTGGTCATGATCTTGCTGTTTCTTCAGAAAACATCTAGATGGCAGCTCTTGAATCTAGGGACCAGACTCTTGAGTGTTATTGATAATCAGAGGACACTCCAGGGGACCTGACTGAAACTTGTTCCTATGAGGGAGTTACTTGCAAAAAACAATAGAATTACCTTATCATCTTCAAATATCTGAAAAGATGGCATGCAGAATGGATTACGCTTGTGTCTGTGGCCCTACATGATAGATTAGGACTAATGTTATGGGAACTCTAGGCAAAATGATTTCAGAAGGTGAAAGCCAGTGTTGTTCAAAGACAGGATGAGCTGCTTTTAGGAGTTAGTAAGTTCTCTGTTAAAGGTGTTTTCAAACAGAAATTCCACAGCCATTTGGCAGAGAACTTTATAGCAAGGATACAACATCAAGGTCCCACCCAAACCTGAAATTCTATTAACCAACAATGGCACTGTGAAAATGTCAACTGAAACAAATGCTGTCCATAAAGGCTCAGCAAGATATGGGAAGACCAAAAATAAGAACAAAATACATGAAGTCATTTTCTGTTTATATGCATTTGGCAAAGAAGAATAGTGACTGGCCACACAGTCTACCATACACTTTCATTGGCTGATTTGATAGGAGGGATTTATGTTTATTTTAAACACAGAGACTTGACTATTGCCTAAATAAATACTGGATAATTTGGCTGGTAAAGCTAATTTCAAAAGAGAATTCTTATTCTCACTTTTTTGTAAACATTCGTAAGAAAAGAAAAAGAAAGTTTCTAAAGGAGGTTTTAAAGGATCAGAAGCTGGAATTGACGAAGGAGCCACAAAGCTCCATTTTACTGTGGGGTGTCACTTTTCAAATGGTTCCTAATCACATTCCCAAGCTTCCCAAGCCGTCTGGAGGGCTAAATTGTTAGTGTTCTTAGGAGCAAGGCAGCTAAGTGATGACTGTCTCATGCAAACACACCTTGGTTTCAGCTGAGATCGACACAGCAAAATTATAGTCTCTTTGTCCTTAAGTTGGCCTCATGTTTTTTGAAAAACAAAAAGACTACAGTGATGCCACTAGGGCATGTGTAGAACTTAGAATCAGGCTATAATCTCAGCAGCATGGCATCCTCCTTTGCGTCTGCAACTCAGAGTTTAGAAGTGGGCATCATCTTTTTGGTCCAGAAATTTCACATTTATTACATTTATTCATTCAGCAAGTTCTATTTTAGTATTTACTATGTTTCAGCTGATATGTTAGTTGTTGTGGGATTAGAAATTAATATGGGCAATGTTCAGGCCTCAAGGAGCTTCATGGGAGTGGAAATCCAGAAAAACAATGAGAAGAGTGCCATGCTATGTGCTACAATAGAGGTGGAAATGGTAGTAGTGGTGGACTTCAGAAAGTTGATACAGGCCAACATTTAGAGATAATTAGAAAGACTGTGTCTGGCAGAAAGAGTAACATGTATTAAGTTCTAGGAGCATGGCAGAGTACCAACCATGCTGGTTGGTATCTTATACTGGCTGGGGGAAAGTTTGGGTAGATGTAGGGAATCTGTGGTTAGAGATGAGGCCATAGTCCCTGCAGGTAGAATGGAGCCAGAACCTAAAGGATTTAGTGTGCTAACCAAAAAAGATAGAATTTCATCCTAAAAGTAATGGGAGACATTCCAGTTTTACAGGGTTATTGAAGATTAAATAAGATAATACATGTGCACATGTTTCAAATTCATAAGTGTTATAGAGGGCAATGTGAAAGTGGGAGTTCTTTGGAGGCACTAGGAAGGTCAGCAACCCTTATGGTCTCATTAACTGCTCTTACTTTTCCACATGCATCACACATATTTTCAAACTTTAAAAATATGTTTATTATTTTTACAGAGAGGAATGGAAAGAGAGACAGAGAGAGACAGAGAGAGGAAGAGAGAGAGAGGTGTGAGAGAAATATCAATCGGTTGTTTCCCGTATACACCCCAACTGCATACCAAACCCACAACCTAGGTACATGCACTGACTGGGAATCAAACCCATGACCTTTGGCTGTAGGAAGATGTCCCAACCAACTGAGCCACGCCAGCTAGGGCTCACACTCTTTTTTTAATTTAAATATTTTATTGTTGACATTATTGCAAATGTCCCCCACTTCCTTCCCTGCCTTTGCCCATCTCCAGCCAGCACCCATCCCCTCTCCCTTGGTCCTCACCACACTATTGTCTGTATTCATGGGCTATGCTTATATGTTCTTTAGCTAATCCCTCCAACTTTATTTATCCAATCTCCACTCCACCCCACCCCATCCAAGCCTCATATCTATGTATCAATGTCTCTGGATCTATCATTAGATTCCACTTATAAGTGAGATTGTGTGATATTTGTCTTTCTCTGACTGACTTATTTCACTCAGCATAATACTCGCCAGGTCCATCCATGCTGTCACAAAAGGTGAGAGTTCCTTCTTTTTTTTTCTAGCTGCATAGTATTCCATTGTGTTTTCTTTCATCGTTACTTTGACTTCACCTTGAAATGACTTCACCCCATATTCACCTTATCAAAACCTGCCTGACCTTTAAGGTTTAAGTGTAATGGCACTGAATTCATGAGGGTCTTTCTGAAACCTACAGCCAGAATTAATTGTTTGAGTATTCTCTGCATTTATCATCTGCCCCTTGTAATCTGTATTTTGTTTTGCCTAATATCAGAGTTCACTTTTTAACCTATTTATTCTGTGTGTATGTGTTTTATTTTTAGTACAAAATGTATGGTTCATCTCTTATGCTTAAGACAGGGCATGGTAGTTGCTCACTGAATAAATTAATGAATTCATTCATCATTTTGTTCAGAAGTTCGTATGCAACGGCCTGCCAAAGTACTAAAAGCTAAAGGTTTCCAGGAAGGAGCTGGGCATGAAGTAGTTATATTTTTCTGAAACAATTACTATTTACTCATCTGTTTTCAGGTCAAGTGCTTCTCCAACCTGGCATGTCCAGAAGAACATTTTTCTTGGATCCAGCTTTCGTCCTTTACTCCATCACAGAAGAGCCAAGTTGAAGCAGGTTGTGCAAAAGCAGTTGAGGTGACCAGACCCGGTCATAAACATCACAAAACAACATTTCCCGATTGTAACTTCCAAAACCCAGGAACTTCCTCATGGTCTGGTATAAAAAGATCCTTTCTCAACAACAACCTGCTCTCATTACATTAAATAATAAAACCACCCAGAATCTTCTCAGCTCTGGGTTCTTGGTCAGGAAGACTCAGAAATCCCTTGAGTTGAAACATGCAAGGCTTATACAATCTCCCCACCTCATGAGCCTGGATGAGGCTCTTTTCTGATGTTTGCACACCATCTCAGAGAGGTTAATCTATTCGTTCAAGATCTCAGAGCTACTTATTAGGACATTTAAAACTAACTCCCTCAAATCACATGGAGCTAAAGTAAAGTTATCAGGCATTGACTATTATTTTAGAATTTCAATCATAATCAGTTTCTCCTTTCTTCTCACTCAAGAGATCTGAGAGAATGCATCCGAACTTTTAAAAATGAATAAAGGGAAATTTTTATGAATCAAGGGGTTAAGACAATAAAAGAAGGCATCGTTTCTGGTTTCCCTATCACCTAAAGTCCTGTTGGGTCAGGCTGGGTCCCATCCCAGCTAAAGTATTAAGTTAACTGCAAGGTGCTCAGAAACCTGTATCTATTTCAAGGTCACAGCCTTGGTTGTGGCTTTATTTTTTTCATTTTCTTTTTTTTTAAATCTGAATTGTTGGATGGGAGCGGGGTCCTGGAGGTAGAAGAGAGCGGGGGTTATTTCAGGATTTGCTTCTCTAAGCTTCCAGTGTCTGAACTACAGGACAGACCTTCTTGTTGTGAAACACTGGACCAGTTGTTGCGGTCTGAAGATAAACAACATTCCAGTAGTTCCCCTAGAGGCTGCCTGAGGGCTTGTGCTTTTTAACATTTCCTTGGCTCTTCGAGGATGCAGGAACTGAGGGTTATTGAAGTACCTGCTGCAACACACGCAGCCATAGTGCTGTGGTCTCTTGTGCTCTTAAACTGGGTTGTGGTAATGAGCCCAGGGTGAGATCTCTATGCCTCTGCCTGGTCATTAAACTGATGAAACACTAGCTTCTTTTGTGTAGCTTTGGATACCCCAGCTGTGCTGATTGGAGATTGGTGAGCACAAGGGCACTTTGCCCTGATGTGCAAGCTTTCTGACAATTAAAGTTTGAGGCTGAATTAGGACTCACTTGGGTCATATGAGGGCAAGTTTGAAAATCAGATGCCAGTTGTTGACAAAATTAACCTGAGCTTATCATGAAAGATAAAGTTGCTAAAGTTGCTATACCTGATTGAACAAGCATTTCAAATGAATTTCTCAAAAGTTCTTGGTTCTTATATAGGTAAGTATGGCTTAAAAGGGCATAAAACCACAACAAATGAAAGAATAGCTCAGACTAGCCTTTCATTTTATGGCAGAGAATTTGAGAGATGACTCATGGACTGTGAACGCCAGCCCTGGTCCCTGGCTTAGGTCTACCTGCGTACACCGTCAGGGCCAATGGCTTCATGACACCACATTCTCTTCATTCTGGATTACTTTTTACAGTTCAACAATTGCACTTGTATCCATTGTTATCATTGTTCTCTACAGTCACCTACAAGACATATGAAGTGGGTATTAACCTCATTTTAATGATAAGAAATGGAGACTCAGGGAGCTAAAATAACTTTCCTGAAATCTTACAGCTGCTATCATTGTATAAATAACACAATTTTAATTTTTGTTGTCATTAAGTGTTATTGTACCTTGTATATATGTATATATGAATTGTTAATACAGTATGTTTAGAATGGCTATGACAGGCAGAAATCTAAAGTGGACCCTAGTGATTCCTGCCCCCTATATTCTTTACAGAAGATATATATTTTTTGTTGTTCTTGTTGTGGCAACAACATTACTATCAGGTTCTGGAGTGTGCAGTATGAAATAGATTGAACAAATATTCTGATTAGAAGTTTGAATGTGATATTTTCAATAAAAGTCAAAAATCATAAAATAGAAAGATAAATAAAAATATTTTTCAATAATTAAAAAAATAAATGCAACATTAAAACCTACATCTTCTTAATAAAGCTTGGCACCTGGCAATGCTCAGTTGTTGAACCAGTGACATAATGGTAACAAGTTACAGGAAACCGAGAAAA